>NC_090936.1:1084400418-1086900418 GCF_040938575.1 Ambystoma mexicanum | reverse complement strand
TAGCATAGCTACCTTGTAGAATCTACAAACTGCCTCTGCATACATTCACCGCAGTTTTCACTACAGTTTTGGATCAAACACATTTCATGTTCCATTCCAGGTTTTGGTTTAACCCAGCAAGTAGATTCTTGCAGGTGTATGCCTTCCAAGAGCAAAGAGCTGGTGGTGGGATGTTAGTTTCATTTACTTGCAGCAGGTTGCTGTGAGCTGGAGAGACCTTGATTACAATCAGATGCTGCAGGCTACTGAAGGCTGGTGTGTGCTTGATTTTGCACAGCTGCCTGCCTCAGGCTGCAATCTGCTCCATCCTGTGAGCATTTGTGCAGGGAGGGCTTTCATAAGCGCCCATTCAGCCGTAGCAGTTGTTCTATCAACTACATTCCCCTGTGCTTCAGTGGCCAGTTTCCGAACCGTTCCTTGATATCTTGCTTTTGATACTGAATCCTGCCTGCTGTAATTGCTTTCCATCTCCTTTCCTGTTTGCTGTTAAAGCCAATCAGTTAACTAATGGTAGCTGTGCTGCCTTTCTGCCTTTCTTCAAAAAGCCTGTTTTACTGTGAGCTTTCCTCCCTCACAGACTCATCTTGCTTCTGCCAATGTTGTTTCCCCGTCTTTCTGTCTGCAATCCCAGTTTCTTGCTTTGCTGTAATTTTCTCCTCTTCTCCAATTCCACATATTTGCTGACTAAGCAGCAACCTTGAATATTAAACTTTCCTGTTAGTTTCTCCCTTTGCTATATCATTCGATTTAAGACCACAGTTTAAGTACCTGTTCTTTAGTGTTGTTGAGTTTCTTGAATCACAGGTTCGCTGAGTTACAGTGACCCCCTGTCTTGTCTGTGAGCAGTGCACTGAGTTTCCTGAACCATGTATTCTCTGAGTGGGCAGCAACCTGCTATCTTGTCTGTGACTCGTGCTTTGTGTTTCCTGATATTCCTATAATGCTTGGTTTCCAGGTTTCTGTGTGGCCACTTTTCTTCCATGCTTCCCATATCCCTGCTCTGATACTTGGCCCATGATTTCCTATGGACAGCATTCCTGTGTGCCTTCTAAGTAAGTGATTGTATAGCTTCCATTTGCAGCTTCTTTCTATAGTTTATGCTCTTTGCTTCATTTTCCTGCTTATCCTGTACCAGGTTATTTCCATCCATTGTGCTTTTCTGCTTTCTTTGCAAATTCGTCCACTGTCGTGACTCAGCTATGTATCTGTATACAGTGTGACCACTGGGTTGGTCTCTATTAGGATCAGATAAAGGAAAGATTTCTGTTACCTCCATCTTCTCCATTAAGGTCTGTTACCTCCATCGACTCCATTGACTTCTCAGTATATGGACTCCAGTTGTACTGTTACACCCAGTAAAACAGTCTCTTCAGCACACCTAAGACATGACGCTGCTGCATGACAGTTGTTAAGAGTAATGTGCTGATGTCAATCCCAAGGGCCTTCCTTAAATCTCCTATGTTCCTGTTACCCTTTATTCTAATCAATTCTTGTTACACAATATATTGCATTGCCTTTGCTTTCTTTCTTTCTCTGTCTCGTTGCTTACACCGAGCTGCCTCTCCTGCAGTTCCTGTGACTACCTGTCTCCACATAAATCAGCCAGGTATGTAACCTGTTTCTGTTCTATGCTAAGTGTTACCTCCTGAATGACCCCTAAACTACAGTGTGTACTCTGACATATATGTTATTTGCCATGTGGCCCCCTGACTTGGAGACCACTATGATGGTGATGTACACAGTATAAAAGACAACTAACATAGTGTGGTAGAAAAATGCTAATACATATGTAAATGTGTGTCTAAAGATTATAGATAGGAAATGTAATGTAAGTGAATTGAAATGTAAGTGCAATCGAGCATGTTAATACTAGAAAGAATAGGCCTCTTTGTTCGTGTAGTTTAGGAAAATATCTCGTTTTGAAGTATATGCTTGCAGTTAGACTGGAAAAATTAAAATTGACAATTAACACCATACTTACTCTGATGCATCCTGCTGTATTAGGAGAGTTATTTAAAGATATCCCCATACTGCCAAATGTAAATTCATGTTTCACAAACATGGAAATTCAGTCCAAGAGGACTCCACGGGATTGGTGACACGGAAGCACCGGCACCGTTGTTAACAGTGCCAGTGCTTCTCTGGCGGGTCTGCCTACTGTGGCAGCTGTGCCCGGCAGGGTCAGACTTGTCGGCATGGCGGCCCCAGCAGGCAGACCTTTACAGGCCGATTCATAGAATTAATGTGCGCCGAAAATTTCGGCGCAAGCATGCGAAAACGTGCGATTCGCAGTGAAAGAGCGAAAATCGCAGTGCAAGTGCAATTATCGCACAGAAAACTTTGCACATCTATTCATGGAAGTCCGTGCACGCGCAAAATGTGGGATGTGCGCTGAAAAAGTGCGCGGCGCACACTGGCGCACGCAGGCGCATAGGTCATCGAACGCCGTGCGATAAGGCCACAGCGAATTCGCAATAGCGCAGCGCACATAACATAAGTAGGCGTAACACGGGGCGTTACACACAGAATGGGGAACAACTCGTGAAAATGTGGGCGTCACGGGGGAAGTACAGGAGGCAAGTGCGCGGAACGTCCACACGCTCGCCTACAACACGTATTCATGGAATGGAATAGGGAAAAACAGCGCACGGCCAAAGACGCGCACAGGCCCATACATGTCCGCCACACGAAAGCAGGCGGTAGCGTCCCTGCGCAGGCAGAAAATGTGCGCCAAAGTTCTACACGCGCGAGAAGTTCCACACGCGATCGGGCCTGGGGGAGCGTGTGCGTGTATTTCAGGGGTGCGCGAGAAGTTCCACACGCGATCGGGCCTGGGGGAGCGTGTGCGTGTATTTCAGAGGTGCGCGAGAAGTTTCACATGCGATTGGCCTGGGCGCGTGTATTTCAGAGGTGCGCGAGAAGTTTCACACGTGATCGGGCCTGGGGGAGCGTGTGCGTGTATGTCAGGGGTGCGCGAGAAGTTCCACACGCGATCGGGCCTGGGGGAGCGTGTACGTGTATTTCAGAGGTGCGCGAGAAGTTCCACACGTGATTGGCCTGGGCGCGTGTATTTCAGGGGTGCGCGAGAAGTTCCACACGCGATTGGCTTGGGCGCGTGTATTTCAGAGGTGCGCGAGAAGTTTCACACGCGATTGGCCTGTGCGCGTGTATTTCAGGGGTGCACAAGAAGTTCCACACACGATCGGGCCTGGGGGAGTGTGTGCGTGTATTTCAGAGGTGCGCGAGAAGTTCCACACGCGATTGGCTTGGGTACGTGTATTGCAGAGGTGCGCAAGAAGTTCCACACGCGATTGGCCTGTGCGCGTGTATTTCAGGGGTGCGCGAGAAGTTCCACACGCGATTGGCTTGGGCGCGTGTATTTCAGAGGTGCGCGAGAAGTTTCACACGCGATTGGCCTGGGCGTGTGTATTTCAGAGGTGCGCGAGAAGTTTCACACGCAATCGGGCCTGGGGGAGCGTGTGCGTGTATTTCAGGGGTGCGCGACAAGTTCCACACCCGATCGGGCCTGGGGGAGCGTGTGCGTGTATTTCAGAGGTGCACGAGAAGTTCCACACGCGATTGGCCTGGGCGCGTGTATTTCAGGGGTGCGCGAGAAGTTCCACACGCGATTGGCTTGGGCGCGTGTATTTCAGAGGTGCGCGAGAAGTTTCACACGCGATTGGCCTGTGCGCGTGTATTTCAGGGGTGCGCGAGAAGTTCCACATGCGTTCGGGCCTGGGGGAGCGTGTGCGTGTATTTCAGAGGTGCGCGACAAGTTCCACACGCGATTTGCTTGGGCGCGTGTATTGCAGAGGTGTGCGAGAAGTTTCACACGCTATTGGCCTCTGCGCGTGTATTTCAGGGGTGCGCGAGAAGTTCCACACGCGATTGGCTTGGGCGCATGTATTTCAGAGGTGCGCGAGAAGTTTCACACGCGATTGGCCTGTGCGCGTGTATTTCAGGGGTGCTCGAGAAGTTCCACATGCGATCGTGCCTGGGGGAGCGTGTGCGTGTATTTCAGAGGTGCGCGAGAAGTTTCACATGTGATTGGCCTGTGCGCGTGTATTTCAGGGGTGCGCGAGAAGTTCCACACGTGATCGGGCCTGGGGGAGCGTGTGCGTGTATTTCAGAGGTGCGCGAGAAGTTTCACACGTGATTGGCCTGGGCGCGTGTATTTCAGAGGTGCGCGAGAAGTTTCACACGCGATCGGGCCTGGGGGAGCGTGTGCGTGTATTTCAGCGGTGCGCGAGATGTTCCACACGCGATCGGGCCTGGGGGAGCGTGTGCGTGTATTTCAGAGGTGCGCGAGAAGTTCCACACGCGATTGGCCTGGGCGCGTGTATTTCAGGGGTGCGCGAGAAGTTCAACATGCGATTGGCTTAGGCGCGTGTATTTCAGAGGTGCGCAAGAAGTTTCACACGCGATTGGCCTGTGCGCGTGTATTTCAGGGGTGCGCGAGAAGTTCCACACGCGATCGGGCCTGGGGGAGCGTGTGCGTGTATTTCAGAGGTGCGCGAGAAGTTCCACACGCGATTGGCATGGGCGCGTGTATTTCAGAGGTGCGCGAGAAGTTTCACACGCGATTGGCCTGTGCGCGTGTATTTCAGGGGTGCGCGAGAAGTTCCACACGCGATTGGCTTGGGCGCGTGTATTTCAGAGGTGCGCGAGAAGTTTCACATGCGATTGGCCTGTGCGCGTGTATTTCAGGGGTGCGCGAGAAGTTCCACACGCGATCGGGCCTGGGGGAGCGTGTGCGTGTATTTCAGAGGTGCGCGAGAAGTTTCACACGCAATTGGCCTGTGCGTGTGTATTTCAGGGGTGCACGAGAAGTTCCACACGCGATCGGGCCTGGGGGAGCGTGTGCGTGTATTTCAGAGGTGCGCAAGAAGTTTCACACGCGATTGGCCTGTGCGCGTGTATTTCAGGGGTGTGCCAGAAGTTCCACACGCGATCGGGCCTGGGGGACCGTGTGCGTGTATTTCAGAGGTGCGTGAGAAGTTCCACACGTGATTGGCCTGGGCGCGTGTAGTTCAGGGGTGCGCGAGAAGTTTCACACGTGATCGGGCCTTGGGGAGCGGGGTATGTGTATTTCAGGGGCTCGCGGGTGTTTTTACACGCGATCGGGCCTGGGGGAGCGGGGTACGTGTATTTCAGGGGCTCGCGGGTGTTTTTATACACGATCGGGCCTGGGGGAGCGGGGTTTGTGCATTTCAGGGGCTCGCGGGTGGTTTTACACGCGATCGGGCCTGGGGGAGCAGGGTACCACTCACCGTCTGCCTTGCGTGTAGAAGAACGCGTAGCCAACACCCACCCGCTGTGAAGTACTAGCGTGTGAACCCCAACGCCTGCAAAACACACGCACCGCACCCCACGAAAAGCAACGCCCGTGCGCGATACGTCACAGACGCGCATACGCGCTAAGGGCCTTTGGTCCAATGGAATCGCGTATGCGTGCTGATGCGCTTACGCGCTAAGGGCCTTTCCTCGATTTACACCCTGACTTGCAGAATTTTCACGTGCCAAATCACTCCGTATCAAGCTGGCCACGCGTAAGCACACGGAAGACCATGCTCCTGCCCAAAAGGCCGAATTACTGCCCCCCAGAGCCCGAGCAGCCTCCCACGAGCCATCTGCTGCTGCCTGCCTGCTGCTACCGTGCCCTGCCATTTGGTGCCTGCACATCAGCCATCTGCAGGGGTCCAGTTGCTGTGTCCACCCCTGCTGGAACAGAACAGTCCCGACTGGGATACCATCGCTCCACAGCCCATCCCCAGGACCCAGTTGCCCACCCACGCCTGCCTCGGGGGTCACCATGTCGGGGCAAACACCATCCGAGACCACTGGCGACCCCCAGTCAGAGGGGCAGAGGGCCACCAGCTTCAGTCAGAAGGAAGTTGGTGTCCTGGTGGAGCTTGTCCTGGGGCATTATGATGCCCTCTTCGGATCACCACGCGCCGACAAGGAAGGACGGGACAGGATCTGGGACGACTTTGTGGTTGCCATCAACGCGGAGGGGGTGGCAACCCGCAACATCAAGCAAGTCAAGAAGCGCTGGGAGGACTTCAGGTCCAGGACCCTCATAAAGGCCCGGCGCCTCGTGGAGGGGGGCCGGGGCAGCATGAGTACCATCCAGCTGAGGGTCCTGGAACGCATATGCCCAGCGCTCCATGCCCAGATCCTCGAGAGGCAGACCCGTCTGGAGTCGAGCGGTAAGTGGCCAAGCATTGCTGTGTGAGACAGGGCATGTTGCAGTGTGCTGGTTGTCTGATACTTGCCTGTATGTGTGACATAGGCCATGTACACGTGTGTGTGTGCAGGGACATCATGGTCATGCATGTGAGACCAGTAATGTGTGAAGCACACGGTTGGTGTATGTGTTTAAATGCAACATGGGGAGCCCTATGCAGAATGGACACATGAGAGCATGCCAGTCTCTGTTCCTGGACATGGGTGGGGGTGAGGGATGGGTGCTGATGCCATGTACATGTATTGTGTCCATGTCTGTGTTTCTGACCTGCGTGTCTGTGACTTGTGAATGCCATGGATGCATGACACATGTCTGTGACAATGTTCAGAATCACTGATGCAGCCTAGTTATCCTTGCATCCACTGTGTCTGGGGTGTACAAGTCCAGATGGATGAAAGTACGTTGAAGTGTGTGCATGTGATAGGCATGACCCATGATGCATGTGAGTCCAAAAACAACATTGTATGTTTCAGGAGTCCCTTGGACATGTTTGCCTAAGTCCATAGCATGCGCCATGCCTGTTACTGCATGTGTTTTGCCTGCACTGACCCATGTGTTGTGGAGGGACATGATGGAAGTGATCTTTGACAGTGCCACTCATCTGCTATTGTTTCCTGTCTAGGGGACCATTGTACAGTACCCTGATGCTTGTGTTCTATGTCTCCCTCTACACAGCGCAAAGTGAAGAAGAGGGCGGAGACGGCGCTGTGGAGCTAAGCGGCGGGGATGCCTCCACGGCTGCAGCGGAAGGGGGGGGTGAGCCCCCACAGGGGCTTGCAATGGCGGAAGATGGTGTGGAGCCATCCAGGTTGGTGGTTTCCACAGAGGAGGAGGAGGCCGCTACTGAGCCGCACATGGGGCCTGGTGGGGGCATCCCTGCTGGTGCAAGTGGTGCAGTCTAGGGGCAGGAGGCAGCACAGGCCGCCGTGGAGGTGCCTGTGCATGTCACTGTCCCTGACACTGTGACTGCACCACCATGCACCAGCAGGGATGCCCCATCCCAGGCCCGTCCGCAGGTAGGGGGGATGTCCATGTCATCTGACTCCCCTCCACCTGCGGACGAGGGGACCCCTGGCCGTATGGAGAAGGTCCTGATTGGTGTTGCGTTGCGCACGGCTGTCATTCGTGATGAGGTGCGTGCTTCCCGGGGGGAGCACGCATGTCATCACGAAGAGCACCGTGGCAACGTGGCCCAGTTGGGAGCGGTCATGTTCGGGGGTCTCGTACATGTGTCGGGCACTCTGGCGACCCTCTCCTCCTCTGTGGAGGCTATACGCCAGTCGTACTCCGTGCCATCTTCCGGCCCAGATGCCACCAGGGCCCCCTGTGGACCAGCCCCGACCAATGCAGCCACCTCGGTGGGGATCCCATCCCTGCCACAGTCGGGAGTCGGAGGTCCAGCAGGGGTGGACACACCAGCAACTGGACCCCAGCAGATGGAGGATGTGACGGCATCATCGGGCAGGGCACTGGCACGACGGCGTCGGTGGATTCCATCAGCCTGGATGCCGTCGTGCTGGCACAGGCAGTTGCGTCGGAGGCAGCGGCAGGCTCGGCGTGGGAGGCATCATGGCTTGGGGCCATCAACATCAGGGGTGCAGGCATCGGCCGGAGGGCAGGAGAACCCTGGAATGGGAGTGGCTTCGTGTGGGAGCGGTTGAGCCAGCAGATAGGTGCGGAGCAGTAGCGGGCAGAGGAGGAACGGCTCACAATGATCAGGGCGGAGAACTCCATGCGGAGGGCGCTGAGGCGGGCTGAGTGCCTCGAGGGTCTTCGCATGGAGTTGGAGCTGGACACTGCATTATCCCTGCGGGACCTCGGGGCCAGGGAACATGCCCGCCTCCAAGCCATTGAACAGGAGTTCGATGATGCCCTGGCCCATGACAACAACCAGTGAGCCGTCGGACTAGCCCGCTGCCCTTGTAAATAGTTATGTAGTTAGTGTTAGGTTTCCTTTGCTTTTTTATTTATTTTGGACCTTTTGGACAATGGGCCACATTTTTGTATACAGTTATTTTTATTAGGTAGTGTTGTTAGATAGGTTTCATTTCTTTTGTTGGGATCATGGACCCTGGCTTGTTCATCTGTACATAGTTCACTGTTGGATTTTCTTTTTATTTTACAATTTACCCATGGAGCAATGGCTTTCAATTATTATTTTCCATAGGATTTTCTTTTGTGGACTGTGACTTTGGACACCATTCCTTTGGATTATGATTTTTGGTTTTGCATTTTTTCACGGACATGCTTCTTTTTATTTTTTTACATTCCCATTTCTGTTTGTTTATTTTTGATTCAATTTATGTTTCCTTTAATACATATTTCTTGATCAAACTTCAATGTGTAGTATCATCTCATTGGTTTCATGCATATCATGATATGGGTTTTGAGATTCACTGACACCCATTGGGTGTATGTGAGGGACATGTGTTCGTTTCCAAACTTGCAATTGGTGTTCTATCATGTTATTGATATTTCTAAGTGGGTGGATGCAATACTCAGGTGGGTGTTTTGCATTTGGAGGCTGACCATAGGGACCAGGGATCTAGATTGTGATGACATGTTGGCTGGGGAACATGAGCTGGGGCCTGCTGGCAGGTGCCCCACAGCGCTGGGAGGTGGGGGTGCAGGGGAACATGAGTTGGGGCCTGGTGGAGGGTGCCCCACAGTGCTGGGGGGTGGGGGTGCAGGGGAACATGAGTTTGGGCCTGGTGGAGGGTGCCCCACAGTGCTGGGGGGTGGAGGTGCAGGGGGACGAGTGGGGGAGCAGGCTAGTCCCCCGTGGTGTGGGCTGCCTGCAGGGGCCGTGGAGGTTGTGGAGCGAACACCTGGGAGGACCCACGCGGCCAATTCACGTGTAGTACTCCACGGAACCCCTGAAATACACGTAACCTGCTGATGTCGCGTGTGAAACTTCCCGCGCACCCCAAGATACACGTAGCCAGGACATTCGCGTGTGGAACTTCCAGCGCACCCCTGGAATACACGTACCCTGCTGATATCGCGTGTGAAACTTCCCGCTCACCCCGAAATACACGTACCCAGCCCAATCGCGTGTGAAACTTCTCGCGCACCCCTGAAATACCCGCATGCAGCCCATTCGCGTGTGATACTTCCCGCGCACCCCTGAAATACCCACACCCAGCCCAATTGCGTGTGGAACTTCACGCGCACCCCCGAAATACACGTGCCCAGCACGATCGCGTGTAGAAATTCACGCGCACCCCCGAAATACACGCGCCCAGCACGATCGCGTGTAGAACTTCTCGCGCACCCCTGAAATACACGCGCCCCGGCCAATCGCGTGTGGAACTTCTCGCGCAACCCTGAAATACACGCACCCAGGCCATTCGCGTGTAAAACTTCCCGCGCACCCCTGAAATACACGTATCCAGCCCAATCGCGTGTGAAACTTCTCGCGCACCCCTGAAATACACGCACCCAGCCAGTTTGCGTGTGAAACTTCTCGCGCACCTCTGAAATACACGCACACGCTCCCCCAGGCCAGATCGCGTGTGTAACATCACGCGCACCTCCGAAATACACGCGCCCAGCACGATCGCGTGTAGAACTTCTTGCGCACCCCTGAAATACACGCGCCCAGGCCAATCGCGTGTGGAACTTCTCGCTCACCCCTGAAATACACGCACCCAGGCCATTCGCGTGTAAAACTTCCCGCGCACCCCTGAAATACACATACCCAGCCCAATCGCGTGTGAAACTTCTCGCGCACCCCTGAAATACACGCACCCAGGCCATTCGCGTGTAAAACTTCCCGCGCACCCCTGAAATACACGTACCCAGCCCAATCGCGTGTGAAACTTCTCGCGCACCCCTGAAATACACGCACCCAACCCGTTTGCGTGTGAAACTTCTCGCGCACCTCTGAAATACACGCACACGCTACCCCAGGCCAGATCGCATGTGGAACTTCACGCGCACCTCCGAAATACACGCGCCCAGCATGATCGCGTGTGGAACTTCTCGCACACCCCTGAAATGCACGCACCCAGCCCGTTCGCGTGTGAAACTTCTCGCGCACCTCTGAAATACACGCACACGCTCCCCCAGGCCAGATCGCGTGTGGAACTTCACGCACACCCCCGAAATACACGCGCCCAGGCCAATCGCATGTGGAACTTCTCGCGCACCCCTGAAATACACGCACCCAGGCCATTGGCATGTAAAACTTCCCGCGCACCCCTGAAATACACGTACCCAGCCCAATCGCGTGTGAAACTTCTCGCGCACCCCTGAAATACACGCACCCAGCCCGTTCGCGTGTGAAACTTCTCGCGCACCTCTGAAATACACGCACACGCTCCCCCAGGCCAGACCGCGTGTGGAACTTCACGCGCACCCCCGAAATACATGCGCCCAGGCCAATCGCATGTGGAACTTCTCGCGCACCCCTGAAATACACGCACACGCTCCCCCAGGCCCGATCGCGTGTGAGACTTCTCGCGCACCCCTGAAATACACGCACACGCTCCCCCAGGCCAGATCGTGTGTGAAACTTCTCGCGCATGCATGTTCCCGAAACCCGTAATACATGTTCCCCGCTTTGTGTTTGCTGTTTGCCAGTCCGGTAAACTGGTACAGGGTTGGCGCAGCCCTTTGCGATGGTTTTGCGATCTTGATGGCTTTTCCTTGCGCGAGGGCGTTCTTGGGGGCGTAACTGGCGCTGCTGCAGGGTCGCTGCGCCACTCTGCGCCACGTCTGCTTTTGGAGGCGAGAATCCATGAATACGCTGTGCGCGGAAATTGATTTTATCTCACGCGGCTGGCGCTGACATTCGCACGGGCACGCTGTGCGCCAGCCGCGTGCGACACTTTTGTGCGAATTTCCATGAATTACCCTGTTAATATGCCGGTCCGGAGACAACGGTGCCAGTAAATTTACAGGTACCGTTGTTTCCAGACCGGCATGGTCAGAATGAGCCCCATTGTTTCTTTTTGAAGTCACTCTGACTTCATTAAGAAATCATTTCTGTCAAGGACCGAACCATAATGGAAACTATTTATTTTTTAAGTCATAGGGCTCCCCTCCACCCCATGACATGGAGGGCTCCAGCCTAGGGTGTTCCATGTCATGGGGTGGGTGGAGCCCTCGGACTTCAAAAAGAAAGTTTCTTTTTGTAGTCACTATGGGCCTCATTACAAATCAGGTGGTCCGGAAATAACGGTGGCGGTAAACCCGCCGCCACCGTTGTTATCTGGACCGCCTGATCCCGACTCCTGCAGGCGGGAGGTGATGTTCCCGCCAGGTTTGACCTGGCGAGTTTAACACCGCCCGCCTGCAGGCAGACGAGGAAACACTGGCAGCATTACGAGATGCTGCCGGTGTTTCCATGATCCCCATTCCCATTGAGTCCCATAGGACGCAATGGGAATGGGGATTAACACCATTCCGCCTCCGTAATTCCCGGAAAACCGGAGTTGTAATGCCCTGGTAATTCCGGGAATCATGGAGGCGGAATGGTAATACGAGTCCGGCGGTAACCAGGTGGTTTTACCGCCTTTGGTTACCGCCGGACTCGTAATGAGGCCCTATGCCTTCATAAGGAAATTATTTCTGTTACAAAAATAATCTCTTTATGAATGCAGTTTGAATTCAAAAAGAAAGCTTTTTAATTTTTTTGGAAGAAAAATTATTTGCATTTTTTTTTCTCCAAGTGGGGCCCCCTCCCAGGACATGTGCTGCCAGGGGATCCCCGCACCGCGAGGGCTGCTGAGGCCCCTGTTATGCCAGTGTTTAGTGACTGAAATCCTTCGTAGTGGGGACATATCTTCCACTAGTTCCATTGAAATAAATGTACTTAAGAGCTAAACAAACATGTAGATAAAGGGGTGGGGTAGCCCAGTTGTGGATTGCTTGTGCATGATGTGCTGTTCATCTCTGTGTTGATGCTGCATTGCTGCTATTGAAGATTTACCAAACCAACCACATCCAAGATTCAAGTACAATGTTTTCCGCAACAACAGCACAACATAACATAACACACAAATGCAACAGATAAAAACAAAAAACTTCAGATCCAGAAAAATACTATGGATTTGGATTTCTAACAGCAGCGGAGAAAAAGACATGCACATTCATTACTAGGAATCACCCTATTGAAAAGATAGATTTAGGTGAAGCAGAAGTAGAATGTGAACTAGAAACAGTTCACTACATTACGAAATTGAATGAAATTGCGCCAGAAGGAATATCTAAGAGCAATACAATAAAATCAACTATTGTTTTAAATATTGGCCAATTTTAAATACAGTATCAATAAGACTAAGACTTCCGAATTGATGGTATTTATTTTTCTGTCATTTATGTCTCTATTTACCCATATTTATTTTTATTTTTTGCCCATGTTTGCTTATTTAGCCACATGTATTATTTGTCATATGAAACGAACTTGCAAACAGTATATTTCTGCATTTATTCAAATGCAAAAATGCATTTATTAAAACACATCACAATCATACAGGACACAAATGCAATGGTATTCCACATCAATGCCAGATCCATGTTTACCATATATACAAATGGTTGCTGCTGTGTATAAGATATATGACGCCACGAGGCCCTTGGGCTGCCTTGTGCGCTTTATAAATGCAAATAAATATGATGTCAGCAACATTAAAAACTTTAATACTATTTTGTATACAATGTTTACACTCTCCATGCTGCCAGTCTGCAATTTGATTCGCCTACAATGCATGATTGACAGCACTGGGAACTAAGCAGAAAGAATTCCTGTTTGATTTATTTCCATTTTTATAAATAAATACAGAGAGAAGATTGATTTCCCTCTGTATTCAAGTGTAGAAATCAGCAAAAATGGAAACAGTGAGCCTTAAGTATCAACTATTTTATAGGCATGCCGGGATTTGTCATTAAAAGCAAGAAAAACATTTTCAATGCAATCATCAGAGAATTTATCTCAACATTAGACTACTAACGTCAGGGTGCATTTCCATATCTCAGCTGCAGCAGAGTGAAGGAAAACCACCATACAATGCTAAATAAGTATTAAATATATGCAATTAAGTCCACATGCAGGCAATTGTGCATCAGGGAAACCCCAAGAACCATCCATGAAAGGACAACTGAACGCAAAAACAATATCTTAAGAATCTCCTCTTGGGAAGTAGCAGCATATACAGCATCACAGTTACAGTTTCAAGTAATATAGACAATTGAAAAGCATGTGAAAGGAGACAATGTAAAACAAAACAAGAACCCTACTGGATACACAGATGTATTTATCATATTTATTGGGTATTTCTAATGCCCCTCTTCACAATGTGTTTCAAGGCGCAACAAAACAAGAGGGGGATGACAAGAGCAAAAAACGGTCCTACTAGGCCTTGTGACATTCGGATTGTGCACGTGTAGTAACAAGAAGTGCGGAGCCCGTGAGATGGTGAGTGCCAGGGAAGGCCAGGTGGACAAAGCTAGGGGAATGCAGAGAGTGCAGGGGACGGAAACTACAAGGTAAAGGGCTGGAAGGGCTCAAGGGGTGCACGCCCAACCAGGCTAGTGCAGGGGGATGGGGTCCGAAGGGCAAGTGCAGGTTAAGGGGGCTGTCGGAGGGACCAAGACTGGACAAAGAATCTGAAAGAACCACGCAGCAAGCCAAGGCAGACAGGGACATTAGCAGGCAAGGGGAGAGGGAAGGAGGAAGAGAAAATGAAGGTCTTGAGAAGCTTCTGGAACTTAAGGAGATCCGGCTCAAGTCTGAGAGGGGCGGGGAGGCCATGCCAGAGGGAGGCCGCTGCTGCGGAGCGAGATCTACCCCCACACTCTCTGCTTGGAAAAGCATCTGATCTGCAGAGAGTTTTTTTAAGAATGTATTTTTTATTTAAGAATGTATAATGCGCCTAAGCTACCAGGCATCAAAGCACAAACAAAAACACAAGTGACCAAGACCAACAACAAAAAGGAAAGGACTTCCAAAATCGTACAGAAGTAGAATCAGAGTAAGCCAGCAGGGAATCAAGCAAATAATATGGTTTTGAGCCTTTTTCGGAACACATGGAGGCTCTTCTCCATGCCCAGATCTGCTCGAAGTGAGTTCCAGGCCCTAGAGGCGTGTACAGGAAAGGAGCGACCACCACCTCTTGTGCGTCTAACTCTAGGATGGGTCAATTTAAAAGTGCCTGCCGACCTTGTAGAATGAGTAGCTGATTGTTGGTGCAAACACGCTTTTAGATAGATATGGGCTTAGACAAAAGTACAACTAGGTTGTTCAGCTTGAATTCAATTTGGCTGAAAATGGAAGCCAGAGAGTCAAAAATCTTCTGGTGGATAGCTCCAATTTTGTCTTGAAAGAAGTTAGACAATGAAGTGCAAAGTTGCATAGAAGGAATGCCTATATTTGCTGAGGGCAGGGCAGAAAGAGCCTGAACCATTTAAACAGCTCCTGAGAGGAGTTTACAGCAGCTTCAATACGTCCAGAGAAGTAAACCTACTTAGCTTTGAAGATGGTGAGATGAGAAACTGACGTGGCTTCGCGAAAAGCCAAACGAGCTAGCGGGCAATAAACTAGCTACCATTTTTGTTCAGAATGACATTGCTGCTGGTGAAGACCAGCCAGGACCTCTGTAAACCAAGACTCCGAAGGGCGGGCTTGAGATTTGGAGGGTTTCAGGTGAACCAGAGAGTTGGCTGTGGACAGTAAGGCCATAGCCAGAGAATCAATATCTATCAAAATAAACGGGGCCAAGGCCTCCGTAATCCCAGCACCGACCGTGGTGGTAAGAATGTTGAACCAGCGACGGGAGAGGGGACGTAGGAGAGCTGAGAGATGACGTGTGGGCTCAACCTAAATAGAAAAAGGCACGACCCGGTGGTCAGTCCAAAGGATGGAAAAACTGGGATAGACTGTGACCAAAGAGGGAGAGGCAAACATAAGATCCAAAGTGTTGCCAGGCACATGCGTTGGACCCACAATCAGCTGTGCCAAATTAAGGTCACTCAGACACGAGACCAAGTTAACCACCACTGTATCTTTAATATTATTGGGGTGAAGATTAAAATCCCCCAGTACAACAAAGGGCTGATATTGTAGGCACAAGTCGATGAGCAGAGCCACGAAGTCAGCCACAAAGCTGGCATCATAGCCAGGAGGTCTATAGACAAGCAAAGCGTGCATTGTGCAAGAAGGCGGAAATTCCATAGGTAAAAGACATGCCTCCATATTAAGAGCAGGTGTAAAGGCTACTATGGGGCAGGGGAGGTCATTGCGGTGTATAAGTGCAATATCCCCACCTGCCCGCGGGGGAGATCTATCAAGTCTAACAATACTATACTCCACCGGGAGAGCGTGCATAAACGAAGACTCAGACGTATCTTTCAGCCAGGTTTCGGTGATGAACGCCAAGTCAGATGACAATCCTGCAAGAGATCATAACAATCTCCAGCATGGGCCACCACGGATCTGGCGTTCAGTAAAACACATCTTACCTGTGACTCAGTGCGAGTGGGTTTGAGCTTATAAGTCGCTGAGGTCGATACACAAGATCAGCCTACCAGAAAGGTATTATCACCAGGAGCAGAAAAATAAGTTCCTCACGTGAATAGAATTTAATACTAGGCGTATGAGCTGTGGCCCAATGTGCGTCTGTGCCGCGGATGGCTGCCGATGGGCAGGACTTTGGCCGGACTCCGGCACGGCTAGGTACTTCCACTGCTTTTTGCCAGGAAATACACTTATTCGGCACATAGTATTGACAGGAGCCAATCCGTGTTGAGGAAATCAGGGGCAGCGAAAACAGACTACCAAGGTGAATGCATGTCTGAAAAAAATAAGACAGGTGCGCAGCAGGACGAGCGTTGCACCCGCCAGGAGGCCAGGCAACCTCGCCCGCACCGCACAGGAATACACAGAAAATAACCCCAATAAAATAAAAGCAAATAAAGGAAGGTGACAAAGTAAAAAAAGCAAATATGCTGAATGCAAGAAAATAAACAAATAAATAACCAGGCATCCAGTCACCCGTCCGAGGCTTGAGTCCAACTCAAAGTCCCTGCAAGGAAATAAAAATAAAACGGAAACAAAGAATAAAATGTATTTACAAATGCAAGCGCTAGAAAATGCTGCTTAGCATAGTAAAAGCCAACTCCCCAATGAGGTCGAGGGCAAGCTAAAACACACAGCCCCATAACTGTATGGGGTCCTCGGGACTCCTCCCTGACTCCATGAATGAAGCCAAAGTCATCTTGATACACAAACAGGGCAAAGATCCGACTGATTGCGCATCCTACTGCCCAATCGCGTTAATAAACATGGACCCCAAGATCTATGCTAAAGTGTTGGCCAACCGCCTCGAGACCATCCTCCCTAAACTTGTTCATAGGGATCAATCGGGATTTATAAAAGGTCGACAAACATCAGACAACGCCAGAAGACTGACTCACCTTATCGAAAAGGTTCAGAAAAAGAATATCCCAGCCCTCCTTCTGGCGATTGATGCCGAGAAGGCTTTTGATCGGGTTGAGTGGGGGTTCCTGTTTGCGGTTCTAGGGGGAATGGGATTTGGCCCGGGCTTTATCTCACGGGTAAGGGCATACTACCAAAACCCAGTTATACGACTGGCAATAAATGGCCAAGTTTCCGCCCCGATACGGGTGGGAAGAGGCACCAAGCAGGGTTGCCTGATGTCACCGCTCCTTTATGCGCTCCACCTGGAACCGTTCTTGGAGATGGTGCGTGCGGCAGAGGATATTAAGGGAATCCCGTTTGGGGGCGAGGTCCACAAGATCGCAGCTTTTGCTGACGATATGATCCTGTCATTGACTCACCCGATCACCTCATTGCAGGCAGTGGCAAGAGAACTGACTAGATTCGGCCAAGTTGCGGGCCTAAAGATCAATGCCCATAAATCTGAGGCCCTTCCTCTCACTCTGTCACTCAGCGCAACCCGGGACCTCAGGAAGGCTTACAATTACAGATGAGTTGACTCCTCGCTGAGCTATCTGGGGATCTATCTGACCAAATCTGTGGAGCAACTATATGTAGCAAATTACCCTCCGCTCTTTCAGAAGGTCAAATCGAATTTGGTGGACTTGGGCCCCCTAGAGATCTCGTGGTTGGGTAGGATCAACACTTTAAATATGGCAATTCTCCCTCTGCTCCTTTATCACTTCACAGTCTTATCGGTCAGTGTCCCAACATCTTTTTTCAGGGCCCTGCAAAGAATAATTATCCGGTTCGTATGAAACCAAAAGCACCCGAGGGTGGCAGCATCCATTATGAAAGCCGTGCCATATCGAGGGGGAGTGGGACAGCCGGACTTTCGAGTGTATTACTTAGCAGCACAGATCAGGGTGATTAGGGACTGGCAAAGGAATGACAGGGGCAGGGTGTGGAGGCCAATGGACAGGGCGGTAATAGGTAAGGACTTGGAAGGGGTACTGTGGATGCCGAAGCAGGATAGGCCTACCAGAATGTATTGTAGTGCAATAACAGCGACGACAGGGGATGCCTGGGACCAAGCCATCAAGAGAGCTCAAATCACTTCCTTCCCTTCTCCGTTCTCGCCCCTGCATGGCAACCCGCAATTCACTCCAGCGGCCACAAACAAATTAAATTTTGATCCATGGTTCCTTGGGGGCTGCAGGATGATACGGGATATGATACTGGGGGGAGAGGTGAAAAACTTTGAGCAGTGTAAGAAGGATTTTGGTGTGGGAGAGAACCAGAGGTTTTCATATCTCCAGATCAGACATTGGATCTCCCATCCGTCTGTACGGCAGGCGGGTTCTCGTGCCCTTACCCAGTTTGAGAAGTATCTCGACACGGACACGGGATACAGGGGGGTGGTCTCGTCCATTTATAAAGTTATAAAACGGGAGGAAACTATATATTCTAGGACCTACATGAGCAAATGGGTGCAAGATCTAGGCTCGGATATAGAGGAACAGGAATGGGTCAAGCTGTGGTCCCAAATCCCAAAACTTGCAAGATCTATTCAAATCTGCGAGATCTGGCTGAAGCTGCTATTGCGGTGGCATCTAACCCCTCTCAGGTTAAATAAAATCTATCCCACGGTATCAGTTTATTGCAGAAGGGAGTGCGGCGCAGTGGGCTCCTGGGCTCACATTTGGTGGGAGTGCCCAAGACTCGATCCCTCCCTTCTGGTCTCTTGTTCAGCGGGCGATCACCCAGGTGTTGGGTATCCAGCAGGGTTGCGGTAGGGGGCGGGATTTACTGGGCCTTAATGCAATGCTGATAACTTTGCCCACCAGAGCGGACCGTAAACTGTATATGATAATGATGTTGTCGGCTGCATTGGTCCTGGCCAGGAAATGGAAGTCAAAGGACCCTCCACAGGAACACGAGTGGGCCGCGAAATTGTGGGCACTGGTGGCAATGTAAGGGCTTACCTACTCCATCCAGGGGTCACACATGAGGTTCATCTCGGACTGGGCCAACCTGTTGACATTTCTAAAGGCGGGAGTCCGCCGCGCCTGGTGCCCCAAGGCTATGAAACTATTGGGCATTGTTCGCCCTCAGGACGAATCAGACCTGTGAGGTCTTATATACTGTTGCTTTTCTAGGCTTTTTTTCTTGTTGTTTGGACCCCGCTTGGTGTCTTGGGCTTAAAACCCTACCTGGGCTACTGGACCGTTTTAATGAGAATAATGCATTTAATTCATCTCTTGAATTTGAGCTGTTGGCAAACCTGTAGAATCTGGGGGGGAGGGGGGCGAGAGGAGGGGAAGTGGGACAAAGGGGAGTTTCTGTTAGTATTAATTGCTTCCTTTTACATTGAAAACTGTTAATAAAAACTTATTGGGGAAAAAAAAAACACAGCCCCAGAATAGGCCAATCCGTGTTGAGGGAATCAGGAGCAGCGAAAACAGACTAGAAAGGTGAGTGCATGTCTGAAAAAAAAGAAGAAGGGCGCGCAGCAGGACGAGCCCTGAACCCACCAGGAGGCCAGGCAACCTCGCCCGCAATGGTTAAAGATTAAGGAGGAGGAGAGGAGGAGAGCCATTAAAGCCTTGGTGACTCTGACCCACGGTCTTAACCAACCCTAGCTTTCATGACATCAAGATTCTATCTTGGAATGCATGATGTTTGATACATTTTTGGTGCACGGGGAATGGCTCCCGACACTAACGAAATTGCAACATCATGTTTATTCAGGAAACTATGTATATGCATAATCTTAAATTGAGGGGGTTTTCCACTTTTTGTTCACCAGCAACTTGTTTGGCCAAAGGGCGACCTAGCAGGGGCCTAGTTATCGCAATTGACATCAACTCAAATATGACCTCTACCTTGTGGTTTGCCACTGACGGAATTCTGGCTGTTAAGTCTACACTGCCAGACCCTGTGGGGGAATATTTACTAGTTAATGTATACTAAAACCCGGCCAAGCATTCTATTCATGATTTTCACCTTTCTTTGTTGACAATTTTTGAATCCTGGCTGTTGGAAGGTCACTACCCCGCAATGATTGTGGGGGGTGATTTCAACGTCCATTGTGCCGAGGGCCACGGTTATAACCAACTTTCTTGTACCCCCTGAGTGCTTAATCAAAATCTTACATGGGGTCTTGAATGGGTAGCCCTCATGCATAATTGGGATCTACATCAATTGGATACCACAAGGTCCCTTACGGCTACCATTTTCACTTGGCACCGTGGCTCGTTGACATACTGGATCAATCACTTTTTTGTCTCTTCAATTGTTGTTTCAATGTGCAGTAAATTGATCTTTGTCGATCCATGTGTGGGAGATCATCTGATTATCAAGTTTTCCTTGAAAATGTCAATTCTAAAGCATGAAGTATGGCCCTTGTTGGTCCCAGTCATGCCGGACAGGAATGGCTCAGCCTGTCGTTGGGATAGGAGCACTTATAATAAATTAATCAAGTTTCCATTCCGGATTGACATGTTGGATCATGGTGAGATGCCTTTGCCTAACGGGGACATGTTTGTGTGGCTGCCGTACCCTTAGACGTAGGCATCATCCAAAGCATTACAAAGGTATCCTTTGAGTTGTAACTCGAATTGAGAAAACAACTCATCCGTATCATTTTGATCGAAGCATCAAATCCTCTAAAGATCAAAAACGACTTGATATCAAGTCACTGAGTGTTAAGGATCTTTCTGTGGAGGATTACTCAAAGTATAAGAAACTAGCCTGTCAGCAGCACAGAAGTTTTGCCAAATCGTTAAAGTAGGATCTTTACCTAAGAGATAACCAGTCTAATTCGAGACAATTCTGGGCCTGCATAAACAACACATTGAGCACTAGAATTTTTTCCACTGGAGATTCCATCTACAAAGACATTTGAGTGCTCTTTGTTACTAAGAAAGTTTGCACCCCGGATAAATTTACCAATCTTCCTGATTCGCTTGGAGCTATGGTCACCAATGGTGTGTGCCCCTGGGAAATTGAGGACGTAGTCTGGGCGATCAAGAAACTCAAACCATCAAAGGCCCCCAGCCCTGACGGCCTTCCACCTTTCATATTAAAAAAAGATCCTGTTGCTTGGGCTCCCTTCCTTAAACCGCATTTTGATTTCATCTATGGAACACACATTGTCCCTCTTTCTTGGTCCCAATCTATCATCATTCCTATCCATAAGAATGGAGTCCCGACTGACACAGGTAACTACAGGCCCATTGCCCTAACAGACTTGTTTAGCAAAGTATTTGATACTCTGCTGCTCAGAGACTTAAACATCTGTCTGAGCAAGTCTGACATTTTTTCTCGCTTTCAGGTGGGCTTTTGCCAAAACATGGGCACCTCCCTGAGCGCAATGCTACTGAATCACTTACTGCAAAACATTAAGGGCGGCCATGGCGGTAACATTTACATGGCATCACTGGACATGTCGTCAGCGTTCAATTGCGTTGTACACGAGCATCTATGGGGAGAATTGCTCAGATACAAAGTACTGTTGAAGTTCTTTCAGTTGATTGCCCTTTTGCATCGTAATTCCACCTTGTGAATTCGACTAAACAGGGAAGGCTTGGTTACTAGGCCTATCCCTGTTAATCTTGGCCTTAGAGACAGGGCTGTATTTTGGCACCCACTCTTTTCAACATCCACTTATGTGACATAGACAATCCGTGGAGCACTCACAACGTGATACCAGTAAAGTTGGGCCACTTGAAGATCCACTGGGTGGCCTTTACCAATGACATTATATAATTTGTTAGGCCCCATTGTGGCCTCCAACAAAAGCTTAACATCTTTCATTCTTACGCCGCAGGTAACAACTTTGTGGCCAATGGTGGTAAATCGAAGGTGGTCATTTCGTCCTAACAAAAAAAAAAATCATGTGGTGGTGCTTGGGTGCCGAAAGGGTCGAGTTGATGTTGTCTCTCCGTTACTTAGGCTATAATCTAATGAATATATACCCCCTAACTATGTGGAAGGCAGTCTTAAAAGATAACCTTTCGATTCCAAGATGGCCACCGACACAATAACACTGTAAGGGGAAGGCTCCCACCCAGCGCCGGAGAAACTGCAAATGGAACACTCCATACCCTAGGGTAGCAGGTAAATTGTTGTGGCAACCTGAGGAAGGCGTGGGTCCCCTGGAATTAAGGATACAGAGCGATCCTGCTGGATGGTGAGGGA
This sequence comes from Ambystoma mexicanum, assembly GCF_040938575.1. Lineage (NCBI taxonomy): Eukaryota > Metazoa > Chordata > Amphibia > Caudata > Ambystomatidae > Ambystoma > Ambystoma mexicanum. The sequence goes on along the minus strand of NC_090936.1, from coordinate 1,086,878,570 downwards.
TATGCAGGAAACTACATCAAGACCCCGTTCGATCGCCATTTTAGAATTAAGGCTTGTTATGGATCGCTGAGGAATGGCATGGAACTTTCACTGGGGTAATAGCAGACTTGTCTGGACATTTTAGGCGGCTAGCAGTGTAGCGGGGCATAAAGATTTCCACCACTGTGAACTTGGAATCGATCGAATCAGGTGGAAAGAGGACTCGTGCTCTATTGGAAGTAGCGTCCGAGAGCCGCAAAGGAAGGGTACAAGGTGTGGCTCCTTGGAAGTGGTAGGACCTTGGCGAGCTCTGGTGAATAAAAGTGGAGGGCTAGGGACTCGAATCTGTGGCACCCTACAAGAACAGCAAATGACAGGATTAAGGTGAGCCTTCTAGTTGGACAGCTGAGATGGCAGCAGCGATAAGAAGGCATTGCATAAACCTTTTCAAGATGTCAAAGAACAGGCCAAAGGACACTAAGAGGGGGCACATGCCCCAAGCGGGGCAAAAAAGCATCAAGATGGTGCGCTGCAAAACCTTTGGCACAAGGAAGGGGAAGTGGAATTAGCTGAAGAACAGACCACCCAGGTCCAGGAAGATACGGCAGGGCCCCCAGGCCGGTCTATGTAACAAATGATCACTAAAGAAGTGTTTCAACAATGTTTTAAGGACTTCAGTGATCAAATAGCAGAGACCATACACTCTCAGCTGTGTTTAATTAGAAGTGAACTGGCTCAATCCCTCCAGGAGGTGAAAGGTGCAGTAACAGAATTAGGGGAAAGATCGGAATCTGTGGAAAACGTCATACAGGAACTGGTAGAAGATAACCGCAAGATTGATACCCTGACTGAAGAACTTGCAACAGCCACGCATAATTTGGAAATTCAGACTGAAGATCTTGGAAATTGCCCGAGGAGATCTAACATTAGAGTCATAGGGCTTCCCAAGATTGTGGCTGATTGCGATCTAAAGGACACGATACAACACGTTTTTGCTGATCTGCTCGAGCTAGAGGTGGGGGAAGAGGTGCCCCTCGATTGCATTCATCGAGTAGGTCCAAGAAGAGGGGAATCAGGTGACAGACCTTGGGATGTTGTTACAGCTATTCAGTGGTATGAACAAAAATAGACACTGTTGCAGGCGGCTAGAAAGGCTAGCCCCATTTAAGTGAATGGTGTGAAAATTCAGCTGTATCAAGACCTAGTGCAGGCTATGCTGGTAAAAAGCAGATTGATGGTTCCAGTGGTCAGAGCCTACTGCAGGCTCAAGTAAAATATAGATGGACATTTCCTTTTGCATTGTTGTTTGCGTGAGTAGGACGGCAACATCGTATCACTACCTGCAAGGAAGGTCTTAGGGTTTTGAAATTGGAGGAAAAGGGGAGTGAGCGACAAGGCCTGCCGAAAGAGACATTAAAGAAACACGGGGAATGGAGAAGAGTTCGAGGGCCTCAGTCGAGAAAGAGGCCTTCAAATGGACCTAAGGGACAATCAACAGCATGACTTGTGTACCAAGAATAATAGGTACATGGTTCCCTGGGCTCTGAGAGGGGAGGGATTGGTGGGCAGCAGGTTGGACGAAGATGAGCACATACCTCTGGGGTGGTGGATTATTGTTCTAGGGGCGTCGTGATTGGTGTGAGATGATCCTGGCACTTGGAATGAGGGAGTTGAGGGGTTCTATGGGTCCTAGTAGACCCACACAAGTTATTACCGGGCGAGTAATGAGATTCAATCTCCATGGTTCGTTGCATGGGAGGAGAGTTGGGTTGAGTCCGAGCGGTATGGGTTGGGGAGGGAGGACAGGGGGAGCAGGGATTAGTTGGGGATTGGGGGGACAGCTACCAGGTGGGAAAATGTTGTGTAAAAATGTATATGGGGGTGTAATGAACTCATGGTGGCAACAGTAAAGACAGACACAAGTGATCGCAGTTCAAGGGTGTTTATTAAACTGTATTTGCAGGTTGGAAAACTGCCTAATCTAAACCTAAATCTAAGATGGGAGCAAGCTACGACCATCAAATAATAAGGCAGTCCTAGTTACGCCTTGTCAAATAAAAGGGCCTATACTGAAAAAAAACGATTGCCAATCCTTACAGCTAAATACAAAAGGAGTGTAGGTTAAGATTGACAAGAAAGAAAGAAGTGTTCACAAATGATAAATCAGGATGTGGTAGCTGGGGGTCTCCCTTTCCCACGTTTTGAGCATGAGATGAGCCGGTACTCTGGAGCACAGCACACGCTCGAGCTTTCCCAGCATGAGACTACAGTTCCATTCTCAGGTATCGGGACCTTCGGTGGTTAAGTCTGTTTTCTACAAAAAATCTCTTGCCTCCGAGGACCTGATGTGCTCAAAATAATAAACAAGAAATTCCTTTTCGTATGTACGCTGTGTGATGACTTTCTCTAATGGATCCCCCTCTTCCGGGCTCAGATCCACCAAACGTTTCTAGTGATACCAGGACCAGTGATTGGTTGTTAGGAGAAAGACAGTTCAGAAGTGAAACTGAGTTTTTCTTTACTGAGGATTCCCAGCCTGACATGGAATATTCATGAGCATGTGGATCCATGCCAGACCTATGCTGGAGAACAACAGTTACAGGTAAGTAACTTGTTCCTTCTTTCTGTTTACTCCCTCCCCTGTGTGAAGAGTTCTGAAGCAGTAATATTGCAGCATTACATCTATATAAAAACTGTAACTAGAACAAGTATCTCATCGTGAAATGTGGCAATTGTGAAAAGCCACTAATTCGTTTTCTTTCTATCTTGAGTTGAACTTTTAGCATTACATAAGTCCTTAATTGAGCCTCTAGCATGTTGCATTGTCAAAATCCTTTTATAACTACAATAAATTCCACTTGATAAAGGACTTGACAAGCAGAGCCCTAGGCTCCTCCAGATTCTGTACACATATTTAGAAGCATTTTATGCATACCACATGGTACCAATCTGTCGCTGGAGCTCTCTCTCTCACTTTTCTCTAAACGTAGGCCACATTTTTTCATAGTTATGCCTGATCTTATTTAACTTAATTGTTTTGTTTGTTTGTTTGTAATCTATGTTTAAATCTGTGAATATGCCCTTTTTGCCAGGTTCAGCACTGAGTAAAATATGACATTGGAACGCAGTCTTGTTTGGCCAAATACATTTCCTTCATCATGAAAATGTTGTCTCGTGTGTGCTTTTGTGTATTCACTGATCAGCTAATGGTTATGGGTTTAAGACACACTATGGCATGGAGCCAGTGCTACAAGCATATGCATGTTTGCATTGCTGCATCAGTTTGCTTAATACATTCAAAAGAATTGTCAATTTTAGTCTAATTTGTTGTGCTTTCTCTTGGCGATTGAGCTGCAGGACTGTGTAGGGATTGGCTGCTTATTTGCCTCCAATCACCAAAGGTGGTTTGCTTTGGCGGAGAGCCCACTAATATTTCTCTTTCGTTCTTGGGACTTTTTTTCAGTTATTTTCTTTTAATGCATAATTCTCAAACAATGTAACTAAAGACTGCATTTGAAATGTAATCCATGGAAACATCAAAAACAAGAAGTGTTATTTGACCAATTATTGGCCATGCGTAGGAGTCTACAAAGTCCATCCTAGACTGTTCAGTCCAACAATACATTTATGTATGTTTCTGAGTTAAGATCATTCATGAGAGCGAAGCACAGCATGATCAAACCTCCCTATGTGCAGTCGAAGTTATTTGTTCCCTAACCAGTCCTGTAATATAGCCTTACAGACCGTTCGAGGGGTCATTATTGCAGGGTAATGACCCACAATCTTGTCTCTGGCATAAGTTGGGAAGGGACATTATCCCAAGAGATACCCTCCCGAGGTGTAGAAGGCTTTAAGTACATAGTGGTAGTAGCAATACATGTTTTTGAGATTTGTTGATGAAGTAAAAAATGTTACATTAGTTCTGGGTAAAGTAAGTACAGCGAGTAAATAAATGTGGTTTTATTTTGCAGTATTTCAATAACATGGTTGTTTTCCTAAGGTAAGCATTTTTATTGCAAAACTGGACCAGGTTTATCACATGCTTATTAGGTGTTCTGGAGGGTCAGAAGGCGGAGACAGGCCAGATTTTGTCATCTTTACTGATGCTTTATTTAAATAATAAGTAAATGGAAAAGGCCTCACTGTCCTAAACTGTGTGTTTCCCTGCTTAACAAAACTAGTGGGCTTGTCATCAATGTGTGATGTGCAAAAGTAAGCTCTGTCCTCAGTCCAAAACTAAACTATGCTGACCCTACCACTAAGACTAAACTAAAACCCAGGAGATTGACTCCCTTCTCCTGGAATGGCTACCTCAGCCTTGATATGGAATCATCAGATAGTTCTTGGCTATCCGTTGCATTAAGTGATTTAGTTCACTTAGGGGACTTTTCTAACTCCCTAGCTCCCCTTTACCCTGGTTTTGTGATGTGTTCTTTTCCAGCGTTCCTTGCCTTAGAATCAATCTTGTTGTTCCCATTCTCAGTCTTCCTCTGGTTATTTTCCACTTTACAGGGACTAATCTGATGCTCTAAGCAATAACTCTTAGTCTCTTGTTTGTTTGCTCTCACCAGGATATGTACTACAAATCCAATGATAATTCTCACCTTCCCGGTCCCTTGTATTACTGGGACAAGTAGGATGACCCCAGTAATGATTTTATCGCTTGACATTTCACTCTTTCACTGGGATTAGTAGGATGTGCGGGAGATCATATTCATTCCTAGCATTTGTGCGTTTTGTCACACCATTCATCAATGTTTTTTCTCTTACTGATACGAACAGGATTATGCCAGTGATGATCCACACTTGACCTTCTCATATCAATATTACTGGGACAAGTATAATTGTGCCAGTATTCATTCACTTCTGAACTTAATTTCTCACGATTACTGGAATGAGTGTGATAGTGCCAGTAATGGTCTGTTCTTGACTTTCTTACATCAATATTACTGGGACGAGTATGATTTGGGTACTTGTTATATTCGTGCTCCCTTCCGGGTCCCCCGCCGTCCACGTTGCCTTCTCTGCTGGGGTTTAGCATCAACAGGCCTGATTGTAGGACGGAGTCAGGGGGGAGTCCTCTTGTTGTCAGGTTGGCTCCTGCCTACTCTCTGAGGGCCAGGTAGGTTCAAAATTAAAAACATAAGTTCCTTTCTGATTGTACTTCGGTTGATAATTCTTCACCCATGGGTCCCCTTCTTCCGAACTCATACCCCTCTCGAATCTCAGCCTCCCTTGGTCGGGATCACTATGGCTTGTATTCAAACAAGTTGGTCTGTTACCTTCATGTGCCGTTGGGTGTTGGCTTTTCACCCCTGGATCCCCCTCTTTTGGGCTCAGACCCCTCTTGAATAGCAGCCTCCCTCTGTCAGGTTCACTATGGCTGTCATTCACATTCTTTCTCCTTTTGCATTCACAAATCTTTGGGTGATGGCTTTTCACCCCTGGATGCCCCTTCCGCGCTCAGGCTCTTCTTAAATGTTAGCCTCCCTCGGTCGGGTTCACTATGGCTTGGTGTCCCAAAAATTTCACCTTTCACATTCACAAGTCTTAATGTCTTTTTAAACAGTTCACTGCTGACATCTGTGAGAAACGTGAAGGTGTCTCCCTGACTAAACCCTTGGGATCTGTCATCCAGGTGGACAGGACACGACCATCGCTATTGGACCCAGTTCCTGCCGGTGGACCAGTGAGGGAGGATAACGTGGATGGGTGGTCCTCGGGGAGTGGGACACTGAGGGGTGAGACGCGGTATCCCCCTTCCTTTGGCACCTCTTCCCCATCCTCTGACATAGGATATTAAAAACCACTGCCCTCCCCCTTTTTCAACACAAATACTTTCGCACAACACAAAGGACAATGGACTAACATTAGAGCCGTTTACCTAACATGTCCCAATTCAAGGGTCAGGCAAAGTCGGGCAATTGATCAGAATCACACACACCTAACGGCCCTTTCCCTTGCCCACAGGGATAAAAGGTGGAGCCTGAGAGCACAGTACGAGCACGGCGGACAGCACAACAAAACGGCTAACCAGGCGCTGCAGTTCAAGAGAAGGAGAAAAGCGTCAGGAATCAAGAGAGTAGCGTTGATAGAAGTGACCTTGCCCTTTTCGTCCGAGGCCTGTGGTACCTTCGTGGAAGAGAGCCTAAGACCGCGAACAATAGCACAAGAGTCTTGCAGCAGATGTCAACAGTACACGGGGCAAGCCTACGCCGATAAGCAGGAGCGAGGGAAGTTCCCGCGCACGTGGTAACAGCCTTGACTCCAATCAAGAGGAAAGCCAAGCGGTTCATCACAGCCGGTGAGGCTAGGGGAGAACCGATAAGAACCGGGCTGTGTTAATTGAGTATCGCAAAGTGGCAAGTTTGAACCAAGTTCAATGAACTACGAAAGAACTGTAAAAGTGTTAAGGGGAGACCAGCTGCAGAGGGAAACTGGCACCATGTAGGTGCTAACTCTAGAGAATCTGGTCGATCCCCATCTGAGTGAAACTACAGAAACCAAGAGGCCATAGGAGGGCTACCGAAATAGGTCAAAGTGGTCATACTGAGGGTCAATCAAAATCCCTGGACTATCAAAATACTTTGATCTACAAACTGTGTGAAAGAAAGAGAAGTGAATCCCACAGTGAGAGGAAACAAAAGAAGCTAATCCCACCAACCTTGAAGTGTATGTATAAGTCATATGAGGATACTCTGGCCCCACTTTTGGCCCAGGTGTTTAACGAGGCCTATGAACGCGGTACCATTCCGGACTCCATGAGAGAAGCCGTAATTAATTATCCCCCTACTTAAGCCTGGAAAGGACGGAACGGACTGCGGCTCATACAGGCCTCTCTCTATGTTAAACGTAGATAGCAAGATTCTAACTGCCTTGCTAGCGAATAGATCGCGTAGAGTAATCCCCCTGTTGATCCATCAGGACCAAATGGGCTACGTGCTGGGGCGCTCCATCACAAGAACCTGCGCAGGTTACATCACGTCATATATAGCATGGAGCGAAGGCCTCAGAAATACGCAGTTGCGTCACTAGACGCCACCAAGGCCTTCGATTCGGTGTGGTGGGAATGGCTATATGCCACCATGGTTAAAATGGGGATAGGGCCAGTTTTTTTTAAATGGACCCTACTGGTTTACACCAACAGCCAGGGTGCACACGAACAAGACATATTCCGACAAGTGGTCCCTCCATAGGGGCACCCGTCAGGGATGCCCTCTGTCCCCCATGTTATATATCATCGCCGCTGAACCCGTAGCTGCTTACCTCAGACAGGAATACGGAGATGGGGCATTGAGATAGACGGTGTGACCCACCTCGTCTCCCTGTACGCTGACGATACACTATTGTACCTACACAACCCTGAGCATCTCTTGCCCTACATACTTGAGACCCTAGACGGTTTCCACAGACATACAGGGATCCAGATTAACAAAGACAAGTGTTGTCTCTACCCTCTCGCTGCACTATATAACAACGAATTCAGATCCCTGCCCCCCTTAGATCTTCAATGGCAGGTGACTTCCTTTAGATACCTGGGAATTACTATACATCGCAATCCAAACACAGAACACATCCTCAATACGGTTAGAGCTAAAGACACCCTTGAGAAATCTATGGAATTTTGGGGTAAGCTCCCGCTCTCAGTGGCCAGAAGGGCAGGTCTCCTCAAGATGGTGACACTCCCCCGTCTACTACACAATTTCACCAATTCCCCTTCAACACCCACCACCCCTCATTCTTTAGAGACATAAATAAACTCTGTAGGAGATTCCTCTGGCAGGTGGGTAGGCACAGGGTGGCATTGGAGACACTCCAAAGACCCTATGAGAGGGGAGGAATGAAAGTTCCCAACTTCGAGCTATACTACCTTACAAGTCAACTGAGACATGTGATGCGATGGATGGCCGACGAGATCACAACAGACACCCGACTCCTCCAACCAGCCCTGCCTCGACTGTTACTCAGAGACCTACTTTGGGTCGAGGAGGGTGTTATGCGACACTGTCCATACCTGGCCAAGCTTGGGACCCAGCTTTGGAAACAGGCCTGCAGATCAGTGGGGTCAGCGGATCCGTACTCCCCACAAATCTCCATAGCTGCAATCATGGCAAAATACTCATGTGGACAATTAGAAGCGCGTACCCAGTGGGAACCATATGGTGTGGCTATACTAGGAGACTTGATTCAGGAACAAGACATCTTAACATTCACCGAACTCAGCGAAGCCACAGGCCTACCTGCAGGACAGTTTTTGCTCCACAGGGCAGTGGTACAGGCTATGAGGAACAGATGGCCTGGGGCTGCCAACCTGGCAACGCAGAACGAGATCATAGAAACAATGCTAGACACTGCTTAAGGAGGCCATGAAACTTCACGACTCTATGAAGCCTTGATGCGGGGCATGACCAGAAATGAACTCAAATACAGAGAGAAGGGGGAAAATGAACTGGGCCTCGAATTCGAAGATAAAGAATGGGAGGAGATAACCCACTATCACAAAAAAATCTCCAGAAATGCCTGTTTACAACTTATCCAACTGTACATCACCAACAAGGCTTACCTCACACGGGAAGCCATATCGAGGTTCAGGGGTGCAGAAATCCAGATATGCCCCAAATGCGAGCCTAGGGCGGGGATGACTCATATGTTCTGGGGCTGTCCACTGATACGAGGTTTCTGGGCACAAGTGAAGGAAAGAGTGGCAAACGCGGACATTGAAGTGGAAGTGCATGAGCCAGTGGCCTGTATTTTGGGGAGATACAAACGCAACAGGAAAAACAAGCCTCTAAACAGACTCAAAGACCTAATTTACATAACGGCGAAAAGACGTATAGCCATGGGATGGAAAAGCCCCAGAAGCTTGAGCGAGGCTCAATGGTGGGGAGACCTTAGGAGGTGGATAGCCGCTGAGACTGGAGCATGGGAAACCGCAATCTGTCATGAACAGAGGCTAGACATCAGCGAAGAACTACACCGTTGGGTAACGATAACAGTGCCATTGCTCCACCCCATAGCGTCAGATGGTACCTCAGACGGTAGTATGAGTAGCCCTGGCCCGTAAACTGGCTCGATGAGGACTGAGGGATCGACCGTGGTCTTGGAGGGGGGAGGGAAGGGAGGGGAGGGAAGGAAATTAGATTTGTGATTAAGTATATTGCCTTGATAAATAACAGTGGTTTGTTTATATTGTTAAAACCCAATAAAGAAATAAACAATTTAAAAATAAAAACCTTGAAGTGTATAAAAGAGACGGCAATAGTGAACCCGACCGAGGGATGCCAGTGAGTAAAAGAGACAGCAAGAGTGAACCCGACTGAGGGATGCCATTGAGAAGGGGCAAATTCTAAATTCCCAAGAAACAGTGTGATGACAGACGTGAACCCAGCCGAGGGATGTCCACTATGAGCTGGTTGAAAAGACATTGAGAAACTAAGGGAAGAGAAATCCTGCTAAAGTATAGTGAACTCGGAGGAGGGAGGCTGAGATTTAAGAGGGTCCTAGCCCGACCGAGGGAGATCCGGGGGTGAAGCTATCACCCAAGTGTTGACAGTCGAGAGAGGTCCGAGCCTGAATGAGGGAGATCCAGGGGTGAAGCCATCACACAAGTGCTGGCAGTCAAGAATGATCCGAGTCTGACCGAGGGAGATCCGGGGGTGAAGCAATCATACAAAGCTCATTGAGAAAAGAAACATATGTAAATTGAGGAATACAATAAGTGAGGGGTCAGCTCCCAGAAGAGGGGGACCCAGGGGTGACGCCATCCCCCTATATGAACTGTGGTTAATAAATGAGAAAGGTCAGCGCCGAGAAGAGGGGACCAAGGGGAGAACCATTATCACCCTTAAGAACATTCATTTGGTTAAAGGAACTTTTGTTTTGTTTTACTTATTTAGAACATGTCACGCCCTTGAAGGCAAGAGACTTTCAGGAGAAACAAGACTTGGCCTCGGCAGTCCTGATAGCTACAAATGGAACTGTCATCTTGTGCTGGAGAAGCCCGAGGCTGTACTATGCTCCAAGATCCCACCTTACCCAGTACTCAAAACGGGGGGAAGGGAGACCCAAGCTACCGCATCCTGATATGTTATTTGAGAACACTTCTTTCTTTCTTCTGAAAATTACCCCACACCCTTTTTGTATTAGTTATAAGGTTTTGCAATAGGTTTCTTAGTATAGGCCCTTTTATTTTGACACAACGCCACTAGGACTGCCTTATTTTTCATTTGATGGTCGACGCTTGCTCCCATCTTAGATTTAGGTTTAGATTAGGCATTTTTCAAACCGGCATACAGCATTCATAGTTCAATAAACACCCTTAAACTGTGAACACTTGTGTCTGTCTTACTTGTTGCCAACATGAGTTCCTTATATGTGTATGCAGGAGTGGGATATGATTCAACTGAAGAAAATTGAAAACCTATGCTAATAATTGTGGGAAAATAGAATAGTTGATCTCCTAGACTCTGACTGTGTATCCATGATGAAAGAGGTATTATCCTCTCAACTACTTTTCCATCTAGTCAACAGGATTGTAACGCTCACCTGATTCCCGTAGAGGCGCCGGTCTTGACTGGGCGTATACCGTATCTGCAAAGGTGATGTGTAACACACGGCTGGCTCTTTGGGCTGGACCTCTGTGCACTGTATGTCTGACTTGAAGGGTAAGATGTCTGCAGATAGAAAATATGGGATTAAGGAACTGGGTTATTGAATGTCTCTCTCTTCTTCCCTTTCTCTTCTCCTGTAGAACCCCAAAGGTTAACGCTCTCACCTTAGGTAAGTGAACGCTGTGCTCTCCATCTGCCTCGGGGCAGGGTGCTGTAACCAGTTTCTTCACTGGATAAGGGGAGCAGGCCTCTTGACTTCAGAGGACTGCTGTCCGTCGTTTACTGCACGAACGGTAAGTTTCGAGTAATTCTAATGTCTTTAAAGTCTTTAGTAATGATGTTTCTTGTTTTGCAGGGTTCCGGCGATGGCGGATGCCGGGCTGAAGTGAGTTGAAGATGGAGCCCGTGTGATGAATAGAAGCGCCTGGAAGCACGTAAGTAAGCGCTTGTTGCCTGCTTCACGATGCGCTCTAACTGTCTTTTTATTTTGCAGGTACAAGTTCGGAGCGGCTGCAGGGTTCCGGAATACCCACTGGGTTAGATGTGGAAAGGAGTAATGGCACGTGAGTATTAAAGTTCCCCAATGTCTTTAAAGGCACCTTGTTTTGTCTTTCAGATGCGGGATGCAGCGCCGAAGGCCTCCGGAGCGTGCGAAGAGTTGGTAAGCTTTTGTCTTTCAGATGCCGGAATGCAGTGTGAAGACCTCCGGAGCGCACGAAGAGTAGGTAAGCCTTTGTCTTTCAGATGCCGGAATGCAGCGCGAGGCGTTGGTGACAGCCGATGGACCAGGTAAGTGAAGAGCTGTCACTGAAGACCGTAATGCTAACCTGTTCTTTCTTGTCTTTATAGGTGTTGCTGAAGACTGGATTCAGGATGGTAAGCCTTTTTCCTTAGGCCCAGGATCAGATGCAGAAGACACGATGAGCGTTCTGCTGCAGAGGATGCAGAATAACGCAAAGCAAGATTCATCCATCGGGTGTGGTTTAAATAGCCTCCTGTAGTGCTTAGGTGTCTCCTTCCACAGCCACGCCTAGGTAAGAAAAGAGTTCCTGCTTTCCAGAAGAGTTCCAGTGTTCTGAATCTAGGGAGTGGCTCCTGCCCCACCCAACAGGAAAAGTAGTTCCAAACAGAAGAGGATCAGAGGCTCAACTGGCAGGCAAGTAAGCAGCATGGTCTGCTGCAGGTAAGTCCACCCAAGCATTATGAGCCCGCCGCTTCCAGCGCTGGGACTGGGCATATTTATGAGCCTGGTGCCACTGGCGCCAGGACTGGGTCCAAAAGGTCCCAATTGGGACTGGTTGGCACTCGGAACCTGGGTTATGGATCTGCTTCCAAGGGAGTTGGGAAAACCCTGACCTTTTGGAAGCAGAGATCATGACAGTACCCCCCCTCAAGGCCCCTCCCAAACCGGGCTTCTCCGGGGGTTTTGGCTTGTCAGGAAATGTTCGGTGAAATCTTTTGATTAGGCGAGGAGTGTGGACATATTCAGCAGGTTCCCAGGATCTCTCTTGGGGGCCGTAGCCTTTCCAGTCAATTAGGTAAAATAGTTTAGATTTGGAGATCTTGGAGTCCAGAATGCTTTTGACTTCAAACTCGAGTTCTCCATCAACTAGGATAGGTTTTGGAGATTTAGTTAGTCGGGTTTGAGGTTGCACGGGTTTTAATAGAGAGACGTGGAAGACCGGATGTATCTTCATGTGCGGGGGCAAGTCCAACTTGACCGCTACTGGGTCTACTATGGTAGTGATGGAATAGGGACCAAGGTATCTTGGGTTGAATGTGCGTGGCCCTTTTAGAGGTAGATATTTGGTGGATAACCAGACTTGATCCCCTACTTGATATTGAGGGGCTTCCTTCCGATGTTGATCTGCTCCTTTCTTGTATTATTCTTTAGCCCTTTGAAGGTGAGAAACAGCTTCCTTAAAGGCTTGGGTGATTGTAGAACGCAGGTAGTCTACTGCTGGTGTTTCAAGATCTTGGAGGGGATCCAACTCCGAGGTTCGAGGGTGACTGCCGGACAAAAGAAAAAACGGGGTTTTCCCAGTTCCCGAATGGACAGAGTTATTGTAGGCATATTCGGCTATCCAAAGGATGTCTTACCAAGTTTTTTCAGTTTGTTGCAGCATGCAGCGTAAATACTGTTCCAGAGTTTGATTGGTCCTCTCGGTTTGTCCGTCGGTCTGAGGGTGGTGACAGGTCGATAGTCTCACTTCAATTTGAGCCGACCGACAGCAACTTCGCCAAAAATGAGAAATAAATTGACTACCTCGATCCGAAATTAGAACCGAAGGAAAACCGTGCAGTCGGACGATGTTTTTCGAGAAATTCTCGGGCCAGAGTTGCTGCTGTTGGCAAGCCTTTGAGCGGAATGAAATGCGCCATCTTGGAGAATAAGTCCACGATTACTAGAATCGTATTGTATCCGGAGCATGGAGGTAGATCGGTGATGAAGTCCATAGAAAGCGTATGCCAAGGGCGAGGTGGGATGTCAATAGGGCGTAAGAGGCCTGCTGGTCTTTCCTTTTGACTCTTGTTTTGGGCGCATACTCCACAGGACATTATAAAGTCTCTGATATCTTTTTTCCAAGACGGCCACCAGAAGTAGCGCTTGATCTTTTTTGAGGTCTTGGCCATACCGGGATGTCCTTCCATTAAAGAATCGTGATAACAAGAGATTACTTTTTTCTGTAAATCTGTGCTGGGTAGGTATAATCGTTCTTGGAAATACAATAAGTTGTCCTTTACTGCAAAGTCCTTTCCCTGCAGATGCCAATTCTGTATGTCTGCTGGAGTTACAAGTTGCCTGGCCTTATCCTTAACTTCCTCTATGGATTCTGTGGCGATTACACCCAGAATTCTTTGTTCGGGAATGATTGGTACAGGTTTAGGGTTGATCAAGTGTTCTTCCACTCCCATCCGAGAAAGGGCATCAGCTTTACCGTTCTTTGTACCAGGTCGATAGGTAATTATGAAGTCAAACTCGGCAAAGAATAATGCCCAACGGAGTTGTCTAGAGGATTGGGCTTTTGCGGTTTTCAAATATTGCAGGTTTCGGTGATCCGTAATCACAGTAACGGTGTGTCGGGCCCCCAGCAGATAATGCTGCCAAGCCTTAAAGGCAGACTTGATAGCCAGAAGTTCCTTGTCAGTAATCGTGTAATTGATTTCAGGAGGCGAGAATTTGCGGGACCAAAATGCCACGGGATGCAACTGATTGGTTACCGGGTCCTTTTGTGATAGAACTGCCCCCCATGGCAAGGCTTGAAGCATCAGTTTCAACGATGTTGGGGAGTTCGGGGCGAGGGTGTTTTAAGATTGGTGCAGAGATAAATTTAGTCTTCAAATCCTGGAAAGCTTGTTCCGCCTCGGTAGACCATTCAAAACGTTTGTTTTTCTTTAACAAGGCAGTGATGGGCTGGACTATTCGAGAGAATTCGGGGATAAACCTGCGGTAAAAGTTAGCGAAGCCTAACATGCTTTGCACACCTTTTACGGAGGATGGTGATGGCCATTTGAGAACTGCATCGACCTTCTTTGAATCCATACGCACTCCGCCAGGTGATAATATGAATCCCAAGAATTCAACTTCAGTCACGTTGAAAACACATTTTTCCAACTTAGCGAAAAGTTTGTGTTGACACAATCTTTCGAGGACCATTTTCACGTGTTTCCGATGTTCAGATTCCGATGAAGAATAAACGAGGATGTCGTCAATGTAAACAACAACACACACATCTATGAGCTCTCTGAGGACATCGTTCATAAAATATTGAAAGGCGGCCGGGGCATTGCAAAGTCCGAAGGGCATGACCTGATATTCAAATAGCCCATACTTGGTGCGGAAGGCCGTCTTCCATTCATCGCCCTCTTTTACTCGTACCAAGTGGTAAGCTCCTCTAAGATCCAGCTTTGTATATATGCATGCTTTTCTGACTTGGTCCAGGAGTTCAGGGATCAAAGGTAACGGATATCTATTCTTAACGGTGATCTGGTTCAGGGAGCGATAATCTATACAAGTTCTAAGGTCTCCTTCCTTTTTTGGAACGAAGAACAAAGCTGAAGAAGCAGGGGACTTGGAAGGACGAATAAACCCATTTGCCAGGTATTGATCCAGGTATTGTCGAAGGTGAAGGTGAAGGTTCTCAGGCTCGGTGAGGGCATAAATTCTACTACAAGGAGGAGTAGATCCAGGTATCAGGTCTATCTGGCAGTCATAAGACCTATGAGGAGGTAGAGAGTTAGCCTGATCCTTCCGGAAAACATCTTGGTATTCTAGGTATTCAGGAGGTAACTGGGGAGTCTCTGAAGAAATTGCTGCCAGTGCAACACCAGGTGGAGGGTGACAAGTAGAGACACATTCTGGAAACTGGACCGTTCTTGCTCGCCAATCGATCAGAGGATTGTGTTTCTCTAACCAAGGTATTCCTAGAATAATCTGAACCTGAGGGGCCTTGATCACATCGAACACGATCTTCTCATGGTGTCCATCTTGACTTACTAGCGTCACCTCTTGAGTGGTATGCGTTACTGGCCCGGAGGCTATCTCCGTACCATCCACCGTAGTAATGACGTCCTTTACAGCCTTGGGACAAAGAGTTAGATTCATCCTCAAAACCATTTCATGATCCACATAATTGCCGATGGCACCGCTGTCGACGTAAGCTTCAATTGCATGTAATCGATCCGGATTATCAGGGCTAATGAGGACCATAGGTATAACGAAATGCGAGGTCACGGAACTGGTTTTCACGCTCGGCAAGAGGACCTCTATTCTTGTCAGGCAAGGTCGTTTCCCTGCTCAGAGTTTGTAACTTTGGTAACTGCAGCTCCTACTGCCTTCTTGGCAAGTTTCACCGGACAGTCTCGAAGAAAGTGCCCTGAGTTTCCGCAATAGAGGCATAATTGCAACTGTTTTCTCCTTTCCCGCTCCTTTTGTGTTAGAGGACCTTTCAGACCCCCTATTTGCATGGGTTCCCCGGAGTCTACTCCTTTGGAAGGAGTTGGCGGTTTGGAAAATACTCGAGCATCAAACTTGGAACGATCGGCCTTCCTGTTCTGCAGTCTGTGATCTATTTGAACGACTAAATCTATATAGTCCGAACAATCTTTTGGGGGATTCCCTACTTGGGCTAACACATCTTTGAGCTCTCCACGTAGATCTCTATAAAACAGCGTAATCCTTTTGTCCTCAGGCCATTGAGTTTCCACTATCAGTCTGGTGAAAGACGCAATATAAGCCAAAAGGTCTTGATTACCTTGTCGCAACGAAAGAAGCTCATTGTCCAAGGCCTGCCCCTGTGAATGTCTTGCGAACAGTTTTTCCATACTGAGCTGAAAAGCTTGAAAATCATGGAGGACCGGATCATCTTGATTTACTAGAGGGATCGACCAGTCTGCCGCATTGCCACTAAGGTATGAAAGCATGAAAGCTACTTTAGCTTGATCAGTTGGAAAGGCTGCTGGCCGGCATAAGAAATGCAAGCGGCACTGATTGATAAATACTGCAAACCTCTTTGGGTCACCAGAAAATCGTTCGGGCGGAGCCAGAGGTACATTCCCAGGTAGGTTGATCTGCACTGGATTCATAGAGGATGTAGAAGGAAGATTTCCCCCAGATGCGGGTAATGGGGTCTGTCCGGCTTGTGACTGTAGCAATTTTCTAGCGAGATCATCTGTTCGCTCCTTGGAAATAATCAGTTCCCTTCTTAGAGCGTTTGTTTCCTGACGGGCTGCATGCACTTCTGCCCTTAGTTCGCCAAGTAACTGGGCTAGCTGGTCGGTATCCGAGGTTTCCATAGCGCCTGGATGGGAGTTTTGTGGTAGGCTTTGCGTTCTGTAACGCTCACCTGATTCCCGTAGAGGCGCCGGTCTTCACTGGGCGTATACCGTATCTGCAAAGGTGATGTGTAACACACGGCTGGCTCTTTGGGCTGGACCTCTGTGCACTGTATGTCTGACTTGAAGGGTAAGATGTCTGCAGATAGAAAATATGGGATTAAGGAACTGGGTTATTGAATGTCTCTCTCTTCTTCCCTTTCTCTTCTCCTGTAGAACCCCAAAGGTTAACGCTCTCACCTTAGGTAAGTGAACGCCGTGCTCTCCATCTGCCTCGGGGCAGGGTGCTGTAACCAGTTTCTTCACTGGATAAGGGGAGCAGGCCTCTTGACTTCAGAGGACTGCTGTCCGTCGTTTACTGCACGAACGGTAAGTTTCGAGTAATTCTAATGTCTTTAAAGTCTTTAGTAATGATGTTTCTTGTTTTGCAGGGTTCCAGCGATGGCGGATGCCGGGCTGAAGTGAGTTGAAGATGGAGCCCGTGTGATGAATAGAAGCGCCTGGAAGCACGTAAGTAAGCGCTTGTTGCCTGCTTCACGATGCGCTCTAACTGTCTTTTTATTTTGCACGTACAAGTTCGGAGCGGCTGCAGGGTTCCGGAATACCCACTGGGTTAGATGTGGAAAGGAGTAATGGCACGTGAGTATTAAAGTTCCCCAATGTCTTTAAACGCACCTTGTTTTGTCTTTCAGATGCGGGATGCAGCGCCGAAGGCCTCCGGAGCGTGCGAAGAGTTGGTAAGCTTTTGTCTTTCAGATGCCGGAATGCAGTGTGAAGACCTCCGGAGCGCACGAAGAGTAGGTAAGCCTTTGTCTTTCAGATGCCGGAATGCAGCGCGAGGCGTTGGTGACAGCCGATGGACCAGGTAAGTGAAGAGCTGTCACTGAAGACCGTAATGCTAACCTGTTCTTTCTTGTCTTTATAGGTGTTGCTGAAGACTGGATTCAGGATGGTAAGCCTTTTTCCTTAGGCCCAGGATCAGATGCAGAAGACACGATGAGCGTTCTGCTGCAGAGGATGCAGAATAACGCAAAGCAAGATTCATCCATCGGGTGTGGTTTAAATAGCCTCCTGTAGTGCTTAGGTGTCTCCTTCCACAGCCACGCCTAGGTAAGAAAAGAGTTCCTGCTTTCCAGAAGAGTTCCAGTGTTCTGAATCTAGGGAGTGGCTCCTGCCCCACCCACAGGAAAAGTAGTTCCAAACAGAAGAGGATCAGAGGCTCAACTGGCAGGCAAGTAAGCAGCATGGTCTGCTGCAGGTAAGTCCACCCAAGCATTATGAGCCCGGCGCTTCCAGCGCTGGGACTGGGCATATTTATGAGCCTGGTGCCACTGGCGCCAGGACTGGGTCCAAAAGGTCCCAATTGGGACTGGTTGGCACTCGGAACCTGGGTTATGGATCTGCTTCCAAGGGAGTTGGGAAAACCCTGACCTTTTGGAAGCAGAGATCATGACAAGGATCTATTCTTCAAGACTCAAGCCTTACTAGATACTCTTCCTCTATTGCACTATAACATACAGCCTTGGGACCAAGTCATTCTAAAAGTTTGCCGGTCTTTTCTTTCATTAGACCTAGGTGCACTAAATCTTCCTCCGTCTGAACCTTTTTTTCCCCAAGGTATTCAGTCTTCAGCGGGGCGGGACCAACAGGTTTACAAACCAATTTATCCCAATCCACTCCTTCGATAGACTCGGAATCAGAAGACTGAGAGGATTTTGAAACCTTGTCTGAGGGAGTTGAGAGTTGTTTTTTCTCTGATTCAGATACGACAGAGGGAACCATTACACCCCCAGAATAGATGGCTGACCTAACCAATATCATCACCCAATTATCGGCCCATCAGATACAGGCCGAAAGCAGACTACAAGAGAATTTAACTAAACTCATTGAATTGCAAGCAAGGCCTTCCCTACCACGAGATTTGCTTCAACCATATCTCGAAGGCAAAGATTTAAGAAATGTTATCGTAAACTTCAAATGCCTAGCTGAACAACTAGGGTGGGAGAAAAACCTCAAGAGATGCTATTTGAGACCCTTGCTAAAAGGGAACTCCAAACTTCCTATCAGCTACTCAACCTTGCACAAGGATCCACCTTCTTATCCATCAAGGAAGGCGTATTGATAAGAGTAGGGCAAACCTGCCATTTTTATCGGCAGAAATTACGAGCCATTAGGTACAACCCAGGAGAAACTCCTTTAGAAATGGGTGAATGGCTCAAAACACGGTGGCTCTACGAACTAGTAATAAAACTCTAGATGAACTGACAGGGATTTTTACTGTCACACCCCTGGAGTATCACACAACTCCTTCCTAGCCACGGAAGCCAAATGTAGTTGACCCCCCCCCCCCCACCTTGGTTGGCACAAGCTCCTGACTTGAATATAACAGGTACTTCGAGGCAGCCGAAGGGGGGGAAGAGAGTTAGGGCGAGGTTATAGATAGGTAGGGGGTGTTTAGGGAAACCGGGAAAAGGTTTAGGGTTGTCCAGAACTCAAGGTTCTGGCTGATCTCAGATAATGTACATTTCTATGATCAGTGATAACCAGTAATGGATGTCGAGCCCCCATTAAATAGTGACGCCGTTCCAGAAAGTCCTCTCTAATGGCCAAAAGTTCCTTGTCCATAATGGCATAATTTAGTTCACATGCTGTCATTTTACGAGAAAAGTAGGCCACCGGATGTAAAATGCCACCCTCATTGGCCTGTGACAATATTGCCCTTATGACCAGTTTGGGCATCAGTCTCCACCTGGAACTGTCTCTCTATATTTGGATGGCACAGAATCAGGGCTTTAGTAAAGGCCGTTTTTAACTTTTCAAAAGCTATCTCTGCTTCCAAATCCCACTGCAACTTGGTAGCTTTCTTTAACAGGTGAGTAATTGGTGTAATGATAGCAGAAAAGGTATTAATGAATCATCTATAAACGTTGGCAAAGCCCAAGAATGATTGAATATCCTTTACACATTGAGCATTCAGCCATTTGGTAACAGCATGCACCTTCTTGTCATCCATAACAACTCCCAACGGTGTGAAAATGAACCCTAAAGATTCTACTCTGGTGGCATGAAATTCAAGTTTTTCCAACTTCGCAAATAAATGATATTCCTGCAATCTGGGTAGCACTGCCTTGACATGCTGCATATGTTGTTCCACTGACTCAGGAAAAAGCAAAATGTCATCAATGTAAACAATCACAAATAAATCCAGATATTCTAGCAATACCTCCTGCATTAAATGTTGAAAAGCCGCAGGAGCATTGCACGAACCAAAAGGCATCACCAAGTATTCAAATAAACCAACTTTTGTGCGGAAAGCCGTCTTCCATTCACCCCCCTCCATCACCATGATGAGATGGTACGCTTCCCTCAAATCCAATTTAGTATAATTCTGAGCTGCCTTTACCTGATGTAGCAATACTGAAATTAAAGACAAAGTGAAACGATTCTTAATGGTCACCCTATTCAGTGCTCTGTAGTCTATGCAGGTCCTTAATGTGCCCTCCTTCTTAGGCATGAAAAACAAAGGAGATGAAACTGGGGATTTAGAAGGTTTTATGAACCCACAAGCTAACATCTCGTCTAAATATTCTTGCAAATGTTGTGTTTCCTTTTCAGACAAAGTATATATCCAACTGCAAGGTAACTTGGCCTGTGACTCCAACTCAATCACATAGTCAAAAGGTCTATGGGGTGGCAACGGCGACGCTCCGCCCTTATCAAAAACACCAGCAAACTCTTGCTATACCGCCGGAAGCGTAGTAACCACTGCCCCTATTTGAACATGCTGGTTCACTCCTTCCACCAAAAAGGTTGTGGGACCCCTGATGTCTGTTAAATGCGAGCCACACTACTCCTTTCCAAAAGTCAATGGCCCTCATTACGACCCCGGCGGTAAGTAATGGACATTACCGGCATGGCACAACTAACGTGTCCGTGCTGGTCTTGAACCGTTAAAAGCGGTAAATTATGACCTCTCGGGCACGAGCATTGCGCCATGCCGTTAATGTAATCAGCGCCATGCCGGTAACCTCCCAAAAACGTCAGATACCGCCATCGTATGCCGTGTAAACTGCACCACCGCCTCCCTACCCACCGATGTTAGCATGCACCGCAAATAGCGGTCACCGCTATTAGCGGTGATCGCTATTAGCGGTGACCGTAAAAAGCCGGATCCGGAAATTACGCCATCGCACCGGAACGGGAAAGAGCATGGCGGCCATCTTTAAAAACACAATTAATTGCAATCCTCCACAACCACTGCACATCTGACCCCGAGACCTTGCAGAAAACTACACCCACATCCACGCATCCCCACAATGCCAAAAGCTGTTAAAAAAGCCTGCTATCGGCAGCGGCAGGACCGCTTCAGCAGGGAAGAGCTAACAATGTTGGCGGAAACGCTCCAGGAAAAGGCACACATCGTATTCTCCACCGAGATGACCAGACCGGCCATAGCACACAAAAAGGCCATATGGGAACTAGTTGCACAACGGGTCAGTGCCGTAGGAACTACACCCCGCACCACCAAACAGTGCCGTAAAAGGTGGGATTACCTCCGGCTCCGGGTAAGGAGCATACTGTCGGCCAACCGCAACATGGGCATGGCAACTGGCGGAGGAGCAGACTCCCCAATTAAAATGCAGCCGTGGGAGGAGATATGTGCCACGACGATCGGCATTGAGAGCATCGAGGGGGTCGGTGGAATGGACAGAGGAGACCCGACATCAGGTAGGTGCCTCCAATTAAGCCATGTGAAACTCCCTGAAGTCCACTTACATGGGAATCACAATGTTGCCCTATAGGGTTAACGCAACACATCAGCAGAAGTCTGCCAACAGGCATCATTGACCTACACCCTGCACACATGCATTATGCACACTCCACAGTAGGCACCCACATTCCTGCATGCTCAACCCACCCAAAAGGGAGCCAACCTGTATGTCACAGCCTACAAAGTGCACCATCTATCCAACAAATTCATGGCAGTCATCACAATGCCTGCTCAATGTCTGCTGACCCATCAATAACACTTTCCCTCCTCTGCTCCACCACAGGCTCCCAATCGGACACCGGCAGGGACGAGATGGCACCACACCTGCAAAGAAGGCCAGGCCAGAGGCAACAGCACACCAACCCTCCACCTCTGCTGGACCCAAAAACAAATCACAGCAGCCAAAATTGCCTGCCACAACACAGCCCAGGGCAGCGATGATCCCCAAGGCAAGCAGCATGCTACCACCCACAGAAGACACGCAACAACTGGTGCCCACTGAGGGGAATGTGTCTGCAGGAAGCAGTACAATTGGGGAGACTGCTGCCATTGCAGCCTGCTCTGTGTCATGATCTCTGCTTCCAAAAGGTCAGGGTTTTCCCAACTCCCTTGGAAGCAGATCCATAACCCAGGTTCCGAGTGCCAACCAGTCCCAATTGGGACCTTTTGGACCCAGTCCTGGCGCCAGTGGCACCAGGCTCATAAATATGCCCAGTCCCAGCGCTGGAAGCGCCGGGCTCATAATGCTTGGGTGGACTTACCTGCAGCAGACCATGCTGCTTACTTGCCTGCCAGTTGAGCCTCTGATCCTCTTCTGTTTGGAACTACTTTTCCTGTTGGGTGGGGCAGGAGCCACTCCCTAGATTCAGAACACTGGAACTCTTCTGGAAAGCAGGAACTCTTTTCTTACCTAGGCGTGGCTGTGGAAGGAGACACCTAAGCACTACAGGAGGCTATTTAAACCACACCCGATGGATGAATCTTGCTTTGCGTTATTCTGCATCCTCTGCAGCAGAACGTTCATCGTGTCTTCTGCATCTGATCCTGGGCCTAAGGAAAAAGGCTTACCATCCTGAATCCAGTCTTCAGCAACACCTATAAAGACAAGAAAGAACAGGTTAGCATTACGGTCTTCAGTGACAGCTCTTCACTTACCTGGTCCATCGGCTGTCACCAACGCCTCGCGCTGCATTCCGGCATCTGAAAGACAAAGGCTTACCTACTCTTTGTGCGCTCCGGAGGTCTTCACACTGCATTCCGGCATCTGAAAGACAAAAGCTTACCAACTCTTTGCACGCTCCAGAGGCCTTCGGCGCTGCATCCCGCATCTGAAAGACAAAACAAGGTGCGTTAAAAGACATTGGGGAACTTTAATACTCACGTGCCATTACTCCTTTCCACATCTAACCCAGTGGGTATTCCGGCACCCTGCAGCCGCTCCGAACTTATACCTGCAAAATAAAAAGACAGTTAGAGCGCATCGTGAAGCAGGCAACAAGCGCTTACTTACGTGCTTCCAGGCGCTTCTATTCATCACACGGGCTCCATCTTCAACTCACTTCAGCCCGTCATCCGCCATCGCCGGAACCCTGCAAAACAAGAAACATCATTACTAAAGACTTTAAAGACATTAGAATTAGTCGAAACTTACCGTTCTTGCAGTAAACGACGGACAGCAGTCCTCTGAAGTCAAGAGGCCTGCTCCCCTTATCCAGTGAAGAAACTGGTTACAGCACCCTGCCCCGAGGCAGATGGAGAGCACGGCGTTCACTTACCTAAGGTGAGAGCGTTAACCTTTGGGGTTCTACAGGAGAAGAGAAAGGGAAGAAGAGAGAGACATTCAATAACCCAGTTCCTTAATCCCATATTTTCTATCTGCAGACATCTTACCCTTCAAGTCAGACATACAGTGCACAGAGGTCCAGCCCAAAGAGCCAGCCGTGTGTTACACATCACCTTTGCAGATACGGTATACGCCCAGTCAAGACCGGCGCCTCTACGGGAATCAGGTGAGCGTTACAGAACGCAAAGCCTACCACAAAACTCCCGTCCAGGCGCTATGGAAACCTCGGATACCGACCAGCTAGCCCAGTTACTTGGGGAACTAAGGGCAGAAGTGCATGCAGCCCGTCAGGAAACGAACGCTCTAAGAAGGGAACTGATTATTTCCAAGGAGCGAACAGATGATCTCGCTAGACAATTGCTACAGTCACAAGCCGGACAGACCCCGTTACCCGCATCTGGGGGAAATCTTCCTTCTACATCCTCTATGAATCCAGTGCAGATCAACCTACCTGGGAATGTACCTCTGGCTCCGCCCGAACGATTTTCTGGTGACCCAAAGAGGTTTGCAGTATTTATCAATCAGTGCCGGTTGCATTTCTTATGCCGGCCAGCAGCCTTTCCAACTGATCAAGCTAAAGTAGCTTTCGTGCTTTCGTACCTTAGTGGCAATGCGGCAGACTGGTCGATCCCTCTAGTAAATCAAGATGATCCGGTCCTCCATGATTTTCAAGCTTTTCAGCTCAGTATGGAAAAACTGTTCGCAAGACATTCACAGGGGCAGGCCTTGGACAATGAGCTTCTTTCGTTGCGACAAGGTAATCAAGACCTTTTGGCTTATATTGCGTCTTTCAACAGACTGATAGTGGAAACTCAATGGCCTGAGGACAAAAGGATTACGCTGTTTTATAGAGGTCTCCGTGGAGAGCTCAAAGATGTGTTAGCCCAAGTAGTGAATCCCCCAAAAGATTGTTCGGACTATATAGATTTAGTCGTTCAAATAGATCACAGACTGCAGAACAGGAAGGCCGATCGTTCCAAGTTTGATGCTCGAGTATTTTCCAAACCGCCAACTCCTTCCAAAGGAGTAGACCCCGGGGAACCCATGCAAATAGGGGGTCTGAAAGGTCCTCTAACACAAAAGGAGCGGGAAAGGAGAAAACAGTTGCAATTATGCCTCTATTGCGGAAACTCAGGGCACTTTCTTCGAGACTGTCCGGTGAAACCTGCCAAGAAGGCAGTAGGAGCTGCAGTTACCAAAGTTACAAACTCTGAGCAGGGAAACGACCTCGCCCGACAAGAATAGAGGTCCTCTTGCCGAGCGTGAAAACCAGTTCCGTGACCTCGCATTTAGTGATACCTATGGTCCTCATTAGCCCTGATGATCCGGATCGATTACATGCAATTGAAGCTTACGTCGACAGCGGTGCCATCGGCAATTATGTGGATCATGAAATGGTTTTGAGGATGAATCTAACTCTTTGTCCCAAGGCTGTAAAGGACGTCATTACTACGGTGGATGGTACGGAGATAGCCTCCGGGCCAGTAACGCATACCACTCAAGAGGTGACGCTAGTAAGTCAAGATGGACACCATGAGAAGATCGTGTTCGATGTGATCAAGGCCCCTCAGTTTCAGATTATTCTAGGAATACCTTGGTTAGAGAAACACAATCCTCTGATCGATTGGCGAGCAAGAACGGTCCAGTTTCCAGAATGTGTCTCTACTTGTCACCCTCCACCTAGTGTTGCACTGGCAGCAATTTCTTCAGAGACTCCCCAGTTACCTCCCGAATACCTAGAATACCAAGATGTTTTCCGGAAGGATCAGGCTAACTCTCTACCTCCTCATAGGTCTTATGACTGCCAGATAGACCTGATACCTGGATCTACTCCTCCTTGTAGTAGAATTTATGCCCTCACCGAGCCTGAGAACCTTCACCTTCGACAATACCTGGATCAATACCTGGCAAATGGGTTTATTCGTCCTTCCAAGTCCCCTGCTTCTTCAGCTTTGTTCTTCGTTCCAAAAAAGGAAGGAGACCTTAGAACTTGTATAGATTATCGCTCCCTGAACCAGATCACCGTTAAGAATAGATATCCGTTACCTTTGATCCCTGAACTCCTGGACCAAGTCAGAAAAGCATGCATATATACAAAGCTGGATCTTAGAGGAGCTTACCACTTGGTACGAGTAAAAGAGGGCGATGAATGGAAGACGGCCTTCCGCACCAAGTATGGACTATTTGAATATCAGGTCATGCCCTTCGGACTTTGCAATGCCCCGGCCGCCTTTCAATATTTTATGAACGATGTCCTCAGAGAGCTCATAGATGTGTGTGTTGTTGTTTACATTGACGACATCCTCGTTTATTCTTCATCGGAATCTGAACATCGGAAACACGTGAAAATGGTCCTCGAAAGATTGCGTCAACACAAACTTTTCGCTAAGTTGGAAAAATGTGTTTTCAACGTGACTGAAGTTGAATTCTTGGGATTCATATTATCACCTGGGGGAGTGCGTATGGATTCAAAGAAGGTCGATGCAGTTCTCAAATGGCCGTCACCATCCTCCGTAAAAGGTGTGCAAAGCATGTTAGGCTTCGCTAACTTTTACCGCAGGTTTATCCCCGAATTCTCTCGAATAGTCCAGCCCATCACTGCCTTGGTAAAGAAAAACAAACGTTTTGAATGGTCTACCGAGGCGGAACAAGCTTTCCAGGATTTGAAGACTAAATTTATCTCTGCACCAATCTTAAAACACCCTCGCCCCGAACTCCCCCACATCGTGGAAACTGATGCTTCAAGCCTTGCCATGGGGGCAGTTCTATCACAAAAGGACCCGGTAACCAATCAGTTGCATCCCGTGGCATTTTGGTCCCGCAAATTCTCGCCTCCTGAAATCAATTACAGGATTACTGACAAGGAACTTCTGGCTATCAAGTCTGCCTTTAAGGCTTGGCGGCATTATCTGCTGGGGGCCCGACACACCGTTACTGTGATTACGGATCACCGAAACCTGCAATATTTGAAAACCGCAAAAGCCCAATCCTCTAGACAACTCCGTTGGGCATTATTCTTTGCCGAGTTTGACTTCATAATTACCTATCGACCTGGTACAAAGAACGGTAAAGCTGATGCCCTTTCTCGGATGGGAGTGGAAGAACACTTGATCAACCCTAAACCTGTACCAATCATTCCCGAACAAAGAATTCTGGGTGTAATCGCCACAGAATCCATAGAGGAAGTTAAGGATAAGGCCAGGCAACTTGTAACTCCAGCAGACATACAGAATTGGCATCTGCAGGGAAAGGACTTTGCAGTAAAGGACAACTTATTGTATTTCCAAGAACGATTATACCTACCCAGCACAGATTTACAGAAAAAAGTCATCTCTTGTTATCACGATTCTTTAATGGAAGGACATCCCGGTATGGCCAAGACATCAGAAAAGATCAAGCGCTACTTCTGGTGGCCGTCTTGGAAAAAAGATATCAGAGACTTTATAATGTCCTGTGGAGTATGCGCCCAAAACAAGAGTCAAAAGGAAAGACCAGCAGGCCTCTTACGCCCTATTGACATCCCACCTCGCCCTTGGCATACGCTTTCTATGGACTTCATCACCGATCTACCTCCATGCTCCGGATACAATACGATTCTAGTAATCGTGGACTTATTCTCCAAGATGGGGCATTTCATTCCGCTCAAAGGCTTGCCAACAGCAGCAACTCTGGCCTGAGAATTTCTCGAAAACATCGTCCGACTGCACGGTTTTCCTTCGATTCTAATTTCGGATCGAGGTAGTCAATTTATTTCTCATTTTTGGCGAAGTTACTGTCGGTCGGCTCAAATTGATGTGAGACTATCGACCAGTCACCACCCTCAGACCGACGGACAAACCGAGAGGACCAATCAAACTCTGGAACAGTATTTACGCTGCATGCTGCAACAAACGGAAAAAACTTGGAAAGACATCCTTTGGATAGCCGAATATGCCTACAATAACTCTGTCCATTCGGGAACTGGGAAAACCCCGTTTTTTCTTTTGTACGGCAGTCACCCTCGAACCTCGGAGTTGGATCCCCTCCAAGATCTTGAAACACCAGCAGTAGACTACCTGCATTCTACAATCACCCAAGCCTTTAAGGAAGCTGTTTCTCACCTTCAAAGGGCTAAAGAACAATACAAGAAAGGAGCAGATCAACATCGGAAGGAAGCCCCTCAATATCAAGTAGGGGATCAAGTCTGGTTATCCACCAAATATCTACCTCTAAAAGGGCCACGCACATTCAACCCAAGATACCTTGGTCCCTATTCCATCACTACTATAGTAAACCCAGTAGCGGTCAAGTTGGACTTGCCCCCGCACATGAAGATACATCCGGTCTTCCCCGTCTCTCTATTAAAACCCGTGCAACCTCAAACCCGACTAACTAAATCTCCAAAACCTATCCTAGTTGATGGAGAACTCGAGTTTGAAGTCAAAAGCATTCCGGACTCCAAGATCTCCAAATCTAAACTATTTTACCTAATTGACTGGAAAGGCTACGGCCCCCAAGAGAGATCCTGGGAACCTGCTGAATATGTCCACGCTCCTCGCCTAATCAAAAGATTTCACCGAACATTTCCTGACAAGCCAAAACCCCCGGAGAAGCCCGGTTTGGGAGGGGCCTTGAGGGGGGGTACTGTCATGATCTCTGCTTCCAAAAGGTCAGGGTTTTCCCAACTCCCTTGGAAGCAGATCCATAACCCAGGTTCCGAGTGCCAACCAGTCCCAATTGGGACCTTTTGGACCCAGTCCTGGCGCCAGTGGCACCAGGCTCATAAATATGCCCAGTCCCAGCGCTGGAAGCGCCGGGCTCATAATGCTTGGGTGGACTTACCTGCAGCAGACCATGCTGCTTACTTGCCTGCCAGTTGAGCCTCTGATCCTCTTCTGTTTGGAACTACTTTTCCTGTTGGGTGGGGCAGGAGCCACTCCCTAGATTCAGAACACTGGAACTCTTCTGGAAAGCAGGAACTCTTTTCTTACCTAGGCGTGGCTGTGGAAGGAGACACCTAAGCACTACAGGAGGCTATTTAAACCACACCCGATGGATGAATCTTGCTTTGCGTTATTCTGCATCCTCTGCAGCAGAACGCTCATCGTGTCTTCTGCATCTGATCCTGGGCCTAAGGAAAAAGGCTTACCATCCTGAATCCAGTCTTCAGCAACACCTATAAAGACAAGAAAGAACAGGTTAGCATTACGGTCTTCAGTGACAGCTCTTCACTTACCTGGTCCATCGGCTGTCACCAACGCCTCGCGCTGCATTCCGGCATCTGAAAGACAAAGGCTTACCTACTCTTCGTGCGCTCCGGAGGTCTTCACACTGCATTCCGGCATCTGAAAGACAAAAGCTTACCAACTCTTCGCACGCTCCGGAGGCCTTCGGCGCTGCATCCCGCATCTGAAAGACAAAACAAGGTGCGTTTAAAGACATTGGGGAACTTTAATACTCACGTGCCATTACTCCTTTCCACATCTAACCCAGTGGGTATTCCGGAACCCTGCAGCCGCTCCGAACTTATACCTGCAAAATAAAAAGACAGTTAGAGCGCATCGTGAAGCAGGCAACAAGCGCTTACTTACGTGCTTCCAGGTGCTTCTATTCATCACACGGGCTCCATCTTCAACTCACTTCAGCCCGTCATCCGCCATCGCCGGAACCCTGCAAAACAAGAAACATCATTACTAAAGACTTTAAAGACATTAGAATTAGTCGAAACTTACCGTTCTTGCAGTAAACGACGGACAGCAGTCCTCTGAAGTCAAGAGGCCTGCTCCCCTTATCCAGTGAAGAAACTGGTTACAGCACCCTGCCCCGAGGCAGATGGAGAGCACGGCGTTCACTTACCTAAGGTGAGAGCGTTAACCTTTGGGGTTCTACAGGAGAAGAGAAAGGGAAGAAGAGAGAGACATTCAATAACCCAGTTCCTTAATCCCATATTTTCTATCTGCAGACATCTTACCCTTCAAGTCAGACATACAGTGCACAGAGGTCCAGCCCAAAGAGCCAGCCGTGTGTTACACATCACCTTTGCAGATACGGTATACGCCCAGTCAAGACCGGCGCCTCTACGGGAATCAGGTGAGCGTTACAGAACGCAAAGCCTACCACAAAACTCCCGTCCAGGCGCTATGGAAACCTCGGATACCGACCAGCTAGCCCAGTTACTTGGGGAACTAAGGGCAGAAGTGCATGCAGCCCGTCAGGAAACGAACGCTCTAAGAAGGGAACTGATTATTTCCAAGGAGCGAACAGATGATCTCGCTAGACAATTGCTACAGTCACAAGCCGGACAGACCCCGTTACCCGCATCTGGGGGAAATCTTCCTTCTACATCCTCTATGAATCCAGTGCAGATCAACCTACCTGGGAATGTACCTCTGGCTCCGCCCGAACGATTTTCTGGTGACCCAAAGAGGTTTGCAGTATTTATCAATCAGTGCCGGTTGCATTTCTTATGCCGGCCAGCAGCCTTTCCAACTGATCAAGCTAAAGTAGCTTTCGTGCTTTCGTACCTTAGTGGCAATGCGGCAGACTGGTCGATCCCTCTAGTAAATCAAGATGATCCGGTCCTCCATGATTTTCAAGCTTTTCAGCTCAGTATGGAAAAACTGTTCGCAAGACATTCACAGGGGCAGGCCTTGGACAATGAGCTTCTTTCGTTGCGACAAGGTAATCAAGACCTTTTGGCTTATATTGCGTCTTTCAACAGACTGATAGTGGAAACTCAATGGCCTGAGGACAAAAGGATTACGCTGTTTTATAGAGGTCTCCGTGGAGAGCTCAAAGATGTGTTAGCCCAAGTAGTGAATCCCCCAAAAGATTGTTCGGACTATATAGATTTAGTCGTTCAAATAGATCACAGACTGCAGAACAGGAAGGCCGATCGTTCCAAGTTTGATGCTCGAGTATTTTCCAAACCGCCAACTCCTTCCAAAGGAGTAGACCCCGGGGAACCCATGCAAATAGGGGGTCTGAAAGGTCCTCTAACACAAAAGGAGCGGGAAAGGAGAAAACAGTTGCAATTATGCCTCTATTGCGGAAACTCAGGGCACTTTCTTCGAGACTGTCCGGTGAAACCTGCCAAGAAGGCAGTAGGAGCTGCAGTTACCAAAGTTACAAACTCTGAGCAGGGAAACGACCTCGCCCGACAAGAGTAGAGGTCCTCTTGCCGAGCGTGAAAACCAGTTCCGTGACCTCGCATTTAGTGATACCTATGGTCCTCATTAGCCCTGATGATCCGGATCGATTACATGCAATTGAAGCTTACGTCGACAGCGGTGCCATCGGCAATTATGTGGATCATGAAATGGTTTTGAGGATGAATCTAACTCTTTGTCCCAAGGCTGTAAAGGACGTCATTACTACGGTGGATGGTACGGAGATAGCCTCCGGGCCAGTAACGCATACCACTCAAGAGGTGACGCTAGTAAGTCAAGATGGACACCATGAGAAGATCGTGTTCGATGTGATCAAGGCCCCTCAGTTTCAGATTATTCTAGGAATACCTTGGTTAGAGAAACACAATCCTCTGATCGATTGGCGAGCAAGAACGGTCCAGTTTCCAGAATGTGTCTCTACTTGTCACCCTCCACCTAGTGTTGCACTGGCAGCAATTTCTTCAGAGACTCCCCAGTTACCTCCCGAATACCTAGAATACCAAGATGTTTTCCGGAAGGATCAGGCTAACTCTCTACCTCCTCATAGGTCTTATGACTGCCAGATAGACCTGATACCTGGATCTACTCCTCCTTGTAGTAGAATTTATGCCCTCACCGAGCCTGAGAACCTTCACCTTCGACAATACCTGGATCAATACCTGGCAAATGGGTTTATTCGTCCTTCCAAGTCCCCTGCTTCTTCAGCTTTGTTCTTCGTTCCAAAAAAGGAAGGAGACCTTAGAACTTGTATAGATTATCGCTCCCTGAACCAGATCACCGTTAAGAATAGATATCCGTTACCTTTGATCCCTGAACTCCTGGACCAAGTCAGAAAAGCATGCATATATACAAAGCTGGATCTTAGAGGAGCTTACCACTTGGTACGAGTAAAAGAGGGCGATGAATGGAAGACGGCCTTCCGCACCAAGTATGGACTATTTGAATATCAGGTCATGCCCTTCGGACTTTGCAATGCCCCGGCCGCCTTTCAATATTTTATGAACGATGTCCTCAGAGAGCTCATAGATGTGTGTGTTGTTGTTTACATTGACGACATCCTCGTTTATTCTTCATCGGAATCTGAACATCGGAAACACGTGAAAATGGTCCTCGAAAGATTGCGTCAACACAATCTTTTCGCTAAGTTGGAAAAATGTGTTTTCAACGTGACTGAAGTTGAATTCTTGGGATTCATATTATCACCTGGGGGAGTGCGTATGGATTCAAAGAAGGTCGATGCAGTTCTCAAATGGCCGTCACCATCCTCCGTAAAAGGTGTGCAAAGCATGTTAGGCTTCGCTAACTTTTACCGCAGGTTTATCCCCGAATTCTCTCGAATAGTCCAGCCCATCACTGCCTTGGTAAAGAAAAACAAACGTTTTGAATGGTCTACCGAGGCGGAACAAGCTTTCCAGGATTTGAAGACTAAATTTATCTCTGCACCAATCTTAAAACACCCTCGCCCCGAACTCCCCCACATCGTGGAAACTGATGCTTCAAGCCTTGCCATGGGGGCAGTTCTATCACAAAAGGACCCGGTAACCAATCAGTTGCATCCCGTGGCATTTTGGTCCCGCAAATTCTCGCCTCCTGAAATCAATTACAGGATTACTGACAAGGAACTTCTGGCTATCAAGTCTGCCTTTAAGGCTTGGCGGCATTATCTGCTGGGGGCCCGACACACCGTTACTGTGATTACGGATCACCGAAACCTGCAATATTTGAAAACCGCAAAAGCCCAATCCTCTAGACAACTCCGTTGGGCATTATTCTTTGCCGAGTTTGACTTCATAATTACCTATCGACCTGGTACAAAGAACGGTAAAGCTGATGCCCTTTCTCGGATGGGAGTGGAAGAACACTTGATCAACCCTAAACCTGTACCAATCATTCCCGAACAAAGAATTCTGGGTGTAATCGCCACAGAATCCATAGAGGAAGTTAAGGATAAGGCCTAGCAACTTGTAACTCCAGCAGACATACAGAATTGGCATCTGCAGGGAAAGGACTTTGCAGTAAAGGACAACTTATTGTATTTCCAAGAACGATTATACCTACCCAGCACAGATTTACAGAAAAAAGTCATCTCTTGTTATCACGATTCTTTAATGGAAGGACATCCCGGTATGGCCAAGACCTCAGAAAAGATCAAGCGCTACTTCTGGTGGCCGTCTTGGAAAAAAGATATCAGAGACTTTATAATGTCCTGTGGAGTATGCGCCCAAAACAAGAGTCAAAAGGAAAGACCAGCAGGCCTCTTACGCCCTATTGACATCCCACCTCGCCCTTGGCATACGCTTTCTATGGACTTCATCACCGATCTACCTCCATGCTCTGGATACAATACGATTCTAGTAATCGTGGACTTATTCTCCAAGATGGGGCATTTCATTCCGCTCAAAGGCTTGCCAACAGCAGCAACTCTGGCCTGAGAATTTCTCGAAAACATCGTCCGACTGCACGGTTTTCCTTCGGTTCTAATTTCGGATCGAGGTAGTCAATTTATTTCTCATTTTTGGCGAAGTTACTGTCGGTCGGCTCAAATTGATGTGAGACTATCGACCAGTCACCACCCTCAGACCGACGGACAAACCGAGAGGACCAATCAAACTCTGGAACAGTATTTACGCTGCATGCTGCAACAAACGGAAAAAACTTGGAAAGACATCCTTTGGATAGCCGAATATGCCTACAATAACTCTGTCCATTCGGGAACTGGGAAAACCCCGTTTTTTCTTTTGTACGGCAGTCACCCTCGAACCTCGGAGTTGGATCCCCTCCAAGATCTTGAAACACCAGCAGTAGACTACCTGCATTCTACAATCACCCAAGCCTTTAAGGAAGCTGTTTCTCACCTTCAAAGGGCTAAAGAACAATACAAGAAAGGAGCAGATCAACATCGGAAGGAAGCCCCTCAATATCAAGTAGGGGATCAAGTCTGGTTATCCACCAAATATCTACCTCTAAAAGGGCCACGCACATTCAACCCAAGATACCTTGGTCCCTATTCCATCACTACTATAGTAAACCCAGTAGCGGTCAAGTTGGACTTGCCCCCGCACATGAAGATACATCCGGTCTTCCCCGTCTCTCTATTAAAACCCGTGCAACCTCAAACCCGACTAACTAAATCTCCAAAACCTATCCTAGTTGATGGAGAACTCGAGTTTGAAGTCAAAAGCATTCCGGACTCCAAGATCTCCAAATCTAAACTATTTTACCTAATTGACTGGAAAGGCTACGGCCCCCAAGAGAGATCCTGGGAACCTGCTGAATATGTCCACGCTCCTCGCCTAATCAAAAGATTTCACCGAACATTTCCTGACAAGCCAAAACCCCCGGAGAAGCCCGGTTTGGGAGGGGCCTTGAGGGGGGTACTGTCATGATCTCTGCTTCCAAAAGGTCAGGGTTTTCCCAACTCCCTTGGAAGCAGATCCATAACCCAGGTTCCGAGTGCCAACCAGTCCCAATTGGGACCTTTTGGACCCAGTCCTGGCGCCAGTGGCACCAGGCTCATAAATATGCCCAGTCCCAGCGCTGGAAGCGCCGGGCTCATAATGCTTGGGTGGACTTACCTGCAGCAGACCATGCTGCTTACTTGCCTGCCAGTTGAGCCTCTGATCCTCTTCTGTTTGGAACTACTTTTCCTGTTGGGTGGGGCAGGAGCCACTCCCTAGATTCAGAACACTGGAACTCTTCTGGAAAGCAGGAACTCTTTTCTTACCTAGGCGTGGCTGTGGAAGGAGACACCTAAGCACTACAGGAGGCTATTTAAACCACACCCGATGGATGAATCTTGCTTTGCGTTATTCTGCATCCTCTGCAGCAGAACGCTCATCGTGTCTTCTGCATCTGATCCTGGGCCTAAGGAAAAAGGCTTACCATCCTGAATCCAGTCTTCAGCAACACCTATAAAGACAAGAAAGAACAGGTTAGCATTACGGTCTTCAGTGACAGCTCTTCACTTACCTGGTCCATCGGCTGTCACCAACGCCTCGCGCTGCATTCCGGCATCTGAAAGACAAAGGCTTACCTACTCTTCGTGCGCTCCGGAGGTCTTCACACTGCATTCCGGCATCTGAAAGACAAAAGCTTACCAACTCTTCGCACGCTCCGGAGGCCTTCGGCGCTGCATCCCGCATCTGAAAGACAAAACAAGGTGCGTTTAAAGACATTGGGGAACTTTAATACTCACGTGCCATTACTCCTTTCCACATCTAACCCAGTGGGTATTCCGGAACCCTGCAGCCGCTCCGAACTTATACCTGCAAAATAAAAAGACAGTTAGAGCGCATCGTGAAGCAGGCAACAAGCGCTTACTTACGTGCTTCCAGGCGCTTCTATTCATCACACGGGCTCCATCTTCAACTCACTTCAGCCCGTCATCCGCCATCGCCGGAACCCTGCAAAACAAGAAACATCATTACTAAAGACTTTAAAGACATTAGAATTAGTCGAAACTTACCGTTCTTGCAGTAAACGACGGACAGCAGTCCTCTGAAGTCAAGAGGCCTGCTCCCCTTATCCAGTGAAGAAACTGGTTACAGCACCCTGCCCCGAGGCAGATGGAGAGCACGGCGTTCACTTACCTAAGGTGAGAGCGTTAACCTTTGGGGTTCTACAGGAGAAGAGAAAGGGAAGAAGAGAGAGACATTCAATAACCCAGTTCCTTAATCCCATATTTTCTATCTGCAGACATCTTACCCTTCAAGTCAGACATACAGTGCACAGAGGTCCAGCCCAAAGAGCCAGCCGTGTGTTACACATCACCTTTGCAGATACGGTATACGCCCAGTCAAGACCGGCGCCTCTACGGGAATCAGGTGAGCGTTACAGAACGCAAAGCCTACCACAAAACTCCCGTCCAGGCGCTATGGAAACCTCGGATACCGACCAGCTAGCCCAGTTACTTGGGGAACTAAGGGCAGAAGTGCATGCAGCCCGTCAGGAAACGAACGCTCTAAGAAGGGAACTGATTATTTCCAAGGAGCGAACAGATGATCTCGCTAGACAATTGCTACAGTCACAAGCCGGACAGACCCCGTTACCCGCATCTGGGGGAAATCTTCCTTCTACATCCTCTATGAATCCAGTGCAGATCAACCTACCTGGGAATGTACCTCTGGCTCCGCCCGAACGATTTTCTGGTGACCCAAAGAGGTTTGCAGTATTTATCAATCAGTGCCGGTTGCATTTCTTATGCCGGCCAGCAGCCTTTCCAACTGATCAAGCTAAAGTAGCTTTCGTGCTTTCGTACCTTAGTGGCAATGCGGCAGACTGGTCGATCCCTCTAGTAAATCAAGATGATCCGGTCCTCCATGATTTTCAAGCTTTTCAGCTCAGTATGGAAAAACTGTTCGCAAGACATTCACAGGGGCAGGCCTTGGACAATGAGCTTCTTTCGTTGCGACAAGGTAATCAAGACCTTTTGGCTTATATTGCGTCTTTCAACAGACTGATAGTGGAAACTCAATGGCCTGAGGACAAAAGGATTACGCTGTTTTATAGAGGTCTCCGTGGAGAGCTCAAAGATGTGTTAGCCCAAGTAGTGAATCCCCCAAAAGATTGTTCGGACTATATAGATTTAGTCGTTCAAATAGATCACAGACTGCAGAACAGGAAGGCCGATCGTTCCAAGTTTGATGCTCGAGTATTTTCCAAACCGCCAACTCCTTCCAAAGGAGTAGACCCCGGGGAACCCATGCAAATAGGGGGTCTGAAAGGTCCTCTAACACAAAAGGAGCGGGAAAGGAGAAAACAGTTGCAATTATGCCTCTATTGCGGAAACTCAGGGCACTTTCTTCGAGACTGTCCGGTGAAACCTGCCAAGAAGGCAGTAGGAGCTGCAGTTACCAAAGTTACAAACTCTGAGCAGGGAAACGACCTCGCCCGACAAGAATAGAGGTCCTCTTGCCGAGCGTGAAAACCAGTTCCGTGACCTCGCATTTAGTGATACCTATGGTCCTCATTAGCCCTGATGATCCGGATCGATTACATGCAATTGAAGCTTACGTCGACAGCGGTGCCATCGGCAATTATGTGGATCATGAAATGGTTTTGAGGATGAATCTAACTCTTTGTCCCAAGGCTGTAAAGGACGTCATTACTACGGTGGATGGTACGGAGATAGCCTCCGGGCCAGTAACGCATACCACTCAAGAGGTGACGCTAGTAAGTCAAGATGGACACCATGAGAAGATCGTGTTCGATGTGATCAAGGCCCCTCAGTTTCAGATTATTCTAGGAATACCTTGGTTAGAGAAACACAATCCTCTGATCGATTGGCGAGCAAGAACGGTCCAGTTTCCAGAATGTGTCTCTACTTGTCACCCTCCACCTAGTGTTGCACTGGCAGCAATTTCTTCAGAGACTCCCCAGTTACCTCCCGAATACCTAGAATACCAAGATGTTTTCCGGAAGGATCAGGCTAACTCTCTACCTCCTCATAGGTCTTATGACTGCCAGATAGACCTGATACCTGGATCTACTCCTCCTTGTAGTAGAATTTATGCCCTCACCGAGCCTGAGAACCTTCACCTTCGACAATACCTGGATCAATACCTGGCAAATGGGTTTATTCGTCCTTCCAAGTCCCCTGCTTCTACAGCTTTGTTCGTCGTTCCAAAAAAGGAAGGAGACCTTAGAACTTGTATAGATTATCGCTCCCTGAACCAGATCACCGTTAAGAATAGATATCCGTTACCTTTGATCCCTGAACTCCTGGACCAAGTCAGAAAAGCATGCATATATACAAAGCTGGATCTTAGAGGAGCTTACCACTTGGTACGAGTAAAAGAGGGCGATAAATGGAAGACGGCCTTCCGCACCACGTATGGACTATTTGAATATCAGGTCATGCCCTTCGGACTTTGCAATGCCCCGGCCGCCTTTCAATATTTTATGAACGATGTCCTCAGAGAGCTCATAGATGTGTGTGTTGTTGTTTACATTGACGACATCCTCGTTTATTCTTCATCGGAATCTGAACATCGGAAACACGTGAAAATGGTCCTCGAAAGATTGCGTCAACACAAACTTTTCGCTAAGTTGGAAAAATGTGTTTTCAACGTGACTGAAGTTGAATTCTTGGGATTCATATTATCACCTGGGGGAGTGCGTATGGATTCAAAGAAGGTCGATGCAGTTCTCAAATGGCCGTCACCATCCTCCGTAAAAGGTGTGCAAAGCATGTTAGGCTTCGCTAACTTTTACCGCAGGTTTATCCCCGAATTCTCTCGAATAGTCCAGCCCATCACTGCCTTGGTAAAGAAAAACAAACGTTTTGAATGGTCTACCGAGGCGGAACAAGCTTTCCAGGATTTGAAGACTAAATTTATCTCTGCACCAATCTTAAAACACCCTCGCCCCGAACTCCCCCACATCGTGGAAACTGATGCTTCAAGCCTTGCCATGGGGGCAGTTCTATCACAAAAGGACCCGGTAACCAATCAGTTGCATCCCGTGGCATTTTGGTCCCGCAAATTCTCGCCTCCTGAAATCAATTACAGGATTACTGACAAGGAACTTCTGGCTATCAAGTCTGCCTTTAAGGCTTGGCGGCATTATCTGCTGGGGGCCCGACACACCGTTACTGTGATTACGGATCACCGAAACCTGCAATATTTGAAAACCGCAAAAGCCCAATCCTCTAGACAACTCCGTTGGGCATTATTCTTTGCCGAGTTTGACTTCATAATTACCTATCGACCTGGTACAAAGAACGGTAAAGCTGATGCCCTTTCTCGGATGGGAGTGGAAGAACACTTGATCAACCCTAAACCTGTACCAATCATTCCCGAACAAAGAATTCTGGGTGTAATCGCCACAGAATCCATAGAGGAAGTTAAGGATAAGGCCAGGCAACTTGTAACTCCAGCAGACATACAGAATTGGCATCTGCAGGGAAAGGACTTTGCAGTAAAGGACAACTTATTGTATTTCCAAGAACGATTATACCTACCCAGCACAGATTTACAGAAAAAAGTCATCTCTTGTTATCACGATTCTTTAATGGAAGGACATCCCGGTATGGCCAAGACCTCAGAAAAGATCAAGCGCTACTTCTGGTGGCCGTCTTGGAAAAAAGATATCAGAGACTTTATAATGTCCTGTGGAGTATGCGCCCAAAACAAGAGTCAAAAGGAAAGACCAGCAGGCCTCTTACGCCCTATTGACATCCCACCTCGCCCTTGGCATACGCTTTCTATGGACTTCATCACCGATCTACCTCCATGCTCCGGATACAATACGATTCTAGTAATCGTGGACTTATTCTCCAAGATGGGGCATTTCATTCCGCTCAAAGGCTTGCCAACAGCAGCAACTCTGGCCTGAGAATTTCTCGAAAAAATCGTCCGACTGCACGGTTTTCCTTCGGTTCTAATTTCGGATCGAGGTAGTCAATTTATTTCTCATTTTTGGCGAAGTTACTGTCGGTCGGCTCAAATTGATGTGAGACTATCGACCAGTCACCACCCTCAGACCGACGGACAAACCGAGAGGACCAATCAAACTCTGGAACAGTATTTATGCTGCATGCTGCAACAAACGGAAAAAACTTGGAAAGACATCCTTTGGATAGCCGAATATGCCTACAATAACTCTGTCCATTCGGGAACTGGGAAAACCCCGTTTTTTCTTTTGTACGGCAGTCACCCTCGAACCTCGGAGTTGGATCCCCTCCAAGATCTTGAAACACCAGCAGTAGACTACCTGCATTCTACAATCACCCAAGCCTTTAAGGAAGCTGTTTCTCACCTTCAAAGGGCTAAAGAACAATACAAGAAAGGAGCAGATCAACATCGGAAGGAAGCCCCTCAATATCAAGTAGGGGATCAAGTCTGGTTATCCACCAAATATCTACCTCTAAAAGGGCCACGCACATTCAACCCAAGATACCTTGGTCCCTATTCCATCACTACTATAGTAAACCCAGTAGCGGTCAAGTTGGACTTGCCGCCGCACATGAAGATACATCCGGTCTTCCCCGTCTCTCTATTAAAACCCGTGCAACCTCAAACCCGACTAACTAAATCTCCAAAACCTATCCTAGTTGATGGAGAACTCGAGTTTGAAGTCAAAAGCATTCCGGACTCCAAGATCTCCAAATCTAAACTATTTTACCTAATTGACTGGAAAGGCTACGGCCCCCAAGAGAGATCCTGGGAACCTGCTGAATATGTCCACGCTCCTCGCCTAATCAAAAGATTTCACCGAACATTTCCTGACAAGCCAAAACCCCCGGAGAAGCCCGGTTTGGGAGGGGCCTTGAGGGGGGGTACTGTCATGATCTCTGCTTCCAAAAGGTCAGGGTTTTCCCAACTCCCTTGGAAGCAGATCCATAACCCAGGTTCCGAGTGCCAACCAGTCCCAATTGGGACCTTTTGGACCCAGTCCTGGCGCCAGTGGCACCAGGCTCATAAATATGCCCAGTCCCAGCGCTGGAAGCGCCGGGCTCATAATGCTTGGGTGGACTTACCTGCAGCAGACCATGCTGCTTACTTGCCTGCCAGTTGAGCCTCTGATCCTCTTCTGTTTGGAACTACTTTTCCTGTTGGGTGGGGCAGGAGCCACTCCCTAGATTCAGAACACTGGAACTCTTCTGGAAAGCAGGAACTCTTTTCTTACCTAGGCGTGGCTGTGGAAGGAGACACCTAAGCACTACAGGAGGCTATTTAAACCACACCCGATGGATGAATCTTGCATTGCGTTATTCTGCATCCTCTGCAGCAGAACGTTCATCGTGTCTTCTGCATCTGATCCTGGGCCTAAGGAAAAAGGCTTACCATCCTGAATCCAGTCTTCAGCAACACCTATAAAGACAAGAAAGAACAGGTTAGCATTACGGTCTTCAGTGACAGCTCTTCACTTACCTGGTCCATCGGCTGTCACCAACGCCTCGCGCTGCATTCCGGCATCTGAAAGACAAAGGCTTACCTACTCTTCGTGCGCTCCGGAGGTCTTCACACTGCATTCCGGCATCTGAAAGACAAAAGCTTACCAACTCTTCGCACGCTCCGGAGGCCTTCGGCGCTGCATCCCGCATCTGAAAGACAAAACAAGGTGCGTTAAAAGACATTGGGGAACTTTAATACTCACGTGCCATTACTCCTTTCCACATCTAACCCAGTGGGTATTCCGGCACCCTGAAGCCGCTCCGAACTTATACCTGCAAAATAAAAAGACAGTTAGAGCGCATCGTGAAGCAGGCAACAAGCGCTTACTTACGTGCTTCCAGGCGCTTCTATTCATCACACGGGCTCCATCTTCAACTCACTTCAGCCCGTCATCCGCCATCGCCGGAACCCTGCAAAACAAGAAACATCATTACTAAAGACTTTAAAGACATTAGAATTACTCGAAACTTACAGTTCGTGCAGTAAACGACGGACAGCAGTCCTCTGAAGTCAAGAGGCCTGCTCCCCTTATCCAGTGAAGAAACTGGTTACAGCACCCTGCCCCGAGGCAGATGGAGAGCACGGCGTTCACTTACCTAAGGTGAGAGCGTTAACCTTTGGGGTTCTACAGGAGAAGAGAAAGGGAAGAAGAGAGAGACATTCAATAACCCAGTTCCTTAATCCCATATTTTCTATCTGCAGACATTTTTCCCTTCAAGTCAGACATACAGTGCACAGAGGTCCAGCCCAAAGAGCCAGCCGTGTGTTACACATCACCTTTGCAGATACGGTATACGCCCAGTCAAGACCGGCGCCTCTACGGGAATCAGGTGAGCGTTACACTCTGACAGTGATGTGGGGAATGATGAGGATGACACGGAATGTACCCCCACTGTCCACCTTCATTCCCCCCACCTGTCCCTAAGTAGCCTGCACGATGACAACACACAGGGGCTATCCCCTGAGAACTCCTGGCCAGCCACTCCCTGCCCAGTGGGAGGTGTGGAGGAGGGGAGTAGCCCAATGAGCCCGGCAATTGCATCATCCAATGCCCCAAATTACCAACAGTCGCTGGACCAAATATTGACGAGGCAACACCAACTGTCCTCACTCCTCACGCAGCATGTGGCCGATTGTGGAGGTGCCAGTGCAGACATGCAAAGAAGTGCCGAGACTGTCAAGGCAGCCATCGAATCCTCCAGCAAAGACATCTGTGCTGAACTAGCCGCGGTGTGGAACGTGCTCAGTGAGCTCGTACAGACAATGAGGGACATGCGGCGTAGCGAGCAGCCCAGTACCTCCTCCGCTGCCAGTTCTGCCCCAAGCAGCCCCGTCCGCAGGTCGGCCAGGAACCTGCGGAGTACAGGCAGGGGTGCCCCGGGGGCCGGCAGAGGGGACTGCCAGTAGAGGCCACCCAGTGGATCAATTCCACATTAGGCACTGCGACACAGGGATCCACACACTTTTGTGGGGAGTTGAGGGGGGAGGCGGGAGTGGGTGTGTTGGGGAGTTGAGGGGGGAGGCGGGAGTGGGTTTGTTGGGGAGTTGAGGGGGGAGGCGGGAGTGGGTGTGTTGGGGAGTTGAGGGGGGAGGCGGGAGTGGGTGTGTTGGGGAGTTGAGGCAGGAGTGGGTGTGTTAGGGAGTGGAGGGGGGAGGGGGAGTGGGTGTGTTGGGGAGTGGAGGGGGGAGGGGGGAGTGGGTGTGTTGGGGAGTGGAGGGGGTAGGGGGGAGTGGGTGTGTTAATTGAATTCACATTTACAATATATTTTTTCTTGATCACAAATCACATGTGTGGACATTGCTCATTGCGTATGTGTGCTTTATTGGTGAACAGTCCGCAGTGTCCATATCCCAGACACACACAGTGCCCCAATTGCCATCTCCATGTGACACCCCCCATTTGTGTGTGCTAGAAATATTGGTTGATCAGAGTCTGACGCAATTCACGTCCCTCCTGTGCATCGCTGCCTCCCTGAGGTGCTGCCCCATCCCCACCCTCCTCATCGTCAGGTGGTTGCAGTTCAGCATCAGGGGGCAGGGCCACATTTCGTCTGATGCACATATTGTGTAGCATGACACATGCCATGATGATCTTTCCAACCTTCTCATGGCGGTACAGGAGTGCCCCACCAGACCTGCTGAGGCAGCGAAACCGTGCCTTCAGTAGGCTGAATGCCTGCTCAATCACCACAAGGGTACGTGTATGTGCACGGTTGAAGTCCTCCTCGTGCTGGTTCTGTGGGTTCCGGACTGGTGTAAGGAGCCACCTCTTCAGGGGATAGCCTGCATCACCTGTATGTGGGCAACAATGTATGTGTCAGTCATGACATCAAATACCAAACATGATGTGCCACCATGGCATGCATTTCACTGTTACTTTGTACCAATTTGACATGCACAAATGGATTCACACTATGTGACCGGTATATGTGTATTCCTCTCATGAACTGTTTTGCATGCCATCAACCAATGTATGCAGGGGGGTCAAGTGCCTTGTGAGTGCCCATCCACTGTGTTCGTTCATGGCGCTTGTTTTGGTGACCTGGCACGTGTCCTGTGATATCAACGCTCACATCATGGCAACATTGCTGTCAGCCTCATGATGACCCCACTGAGCACTACTGATGTTGATAGGGCCATTTTTGGGGCCTCGCTGTCTGTGTAATGGTGTATTGATGTTTCTGTCCGTCATGTGCCTCCTTTGTGCGCAGTTATGGGGGACAGGCCTTTCAGTTGATGGTGTTTGGTGCCGTGCATGTAGGTGCATTTCGTTGAAGTCAATGTGGTCCGAATCAGTACAATGCACTTGCAGATGGTTGTGTCATGGTTGGGACACACCTTCATTCACATGGTAGGGCTGCTAACATCGGGCATTATGTGTACAGGTGTCAGCTGACGTTTGTGCTGCTTTAGGGTATGAGCTGGCTCTATTGCCTCTGCTACTCACAGCCAGGTTAAATATGCATCATCCCCCCCTTTCAGCCAGGTGAAGTATGCATCATTCCCACCCCCCTTTCAGCCAGGTAAAGTATGCATCATTCCCCCCCCTTTCAGCCAGGTAAAGTATGCATTGGTACGCCAATCACCTACCCACTTCATATTTCCATGGCCATGACATGGGACTCACTGAGTAGCCAGGATCTTGGCCCTGCATGTCGCTCCATGTAGCGTGGTATTGTGGGGTTCCTCAGGACCATTGAATCATGGGTTGATCCGGGGAATCGGGCACAACAATGTGTGAAGATCCTGTTGGAGTCACAGACCATTTGCACGTTGATTGAGTGAAATAGTTTACGGTTGCGGTACGGTACCTCCATGGCATGTGGGACCACCAATTCAACATGGGTGCAATCGATGGCACCAATGCAACCAGGTATGCCGGCTAGTGCATGGAAACCCACTTTGCTGTTTGCAATCTCCTGGGCAGACCGTGGTAATTAGATGTGGTCGTCTGTGTGCTTGAGGAGGGCATCGAGCACTTGGATCAGTGTACGTGAGAATAATGGTTGTGAA
Source organism: Ambystoma mexicanum (assembly GCF_040938575.1). Taxonomy (NCBI): domain Eukaryota; kingdom Metazoa; phylum Chordata; class Amphibia; order Caudata; family Ambystomatidae; genus Ambystoma; species Ambystoma mexicanum. The sequence continues at coordinate 1,086,834,975 of NC_090936.1, read as the reverse complement.
ATGCCATGCAAGTGCCCCACTGTGTGCTGGTAGGTGCCTGTGGCCAGGAAGTGGAGCCCGGACACTACCTTCAGTAGGGGGGGGGGGGGATGGCGGTGGGTGTTTCTATCATGCTGACGATGTCGTTGTGTATCATGTCCACGATGGTGGTGATGGTGTCCCGGTCCAAACGGTACAGGGTGTGGATCTGCTCAGCGGTGAGGTTGAATGGACTGGCTCTTATTGCGTGGGATTGGGGGCTGCCTGCGTGGTGGCACTGGCTGTGCTGGTGGGGCTTGCTGGACCTGCCTTGCCCTCCTTCTCCTCCTGCGTCTCCTCTGTGCTGCCTGTTGTTGTAGTTGTAGTTGTAGCACTTGCGTTGCAATCAGGTCCTCCAGCCCCAACATTGCTAGTCGTATGGGAATCATTGTGGAGTGTGACTGGGTGTGGGAAGGGGTGGGATGTGCTCTTTTTGTACTTGGTGAGTCTGTATTGCCTCCACCTGTGCTGATTCTGTGCACCTGTGGCAGCTGTGTACACTGCAGATGGCCATTTACGGTTGGTTCGCGATGGCGGAATTAGCACCATGGCGGTAAGGTACTTAACGGCCTTTGTGATGGCGTTAAGAGCATGTCCGCTTGGTTTGTGATTCGCGTACCTTTGCTCGATGCCGGTATTTACGGCGTGGGAGGTCGCATGCGCACGACCTTGGTGCAGTTAGCGGCACCGTTAACTACGATGCCGCTAAGAGCACTTTCACGGGTCATGATCGTACCTAGCGGAGAACGATGCCGGTAATCATTTAGCAGCATCGTTTTTCACTTACCGCCGGGGTCGTAATGAGGGCCAATGTCCGTCCTTGCCAATCATTGCTAGGGTTATGTGTCACTAACCACAGCATTCCCAAAATCATACCGAATTGAGGCTCTGCAATAAAAAAAAACGTGATCATCTCCTCATGACCCTCCCCACACCACATCCTCACCTCCTGGGTCTGTGTAGTAATTGGCCATGATGTCAAATTGGAACCATCCACTGTCTGCACCAATTCTCTCTCTTCCTTGGGTCTTGTGGGAATTCCTAATTTGGTTGCCAGTGCAATATCCATATAACAAAAGCGGTTCGTGCTTGAGCGGACTCAAATGCCGTAGGCTTGCACAAAAAATGTAATTTGCATTGCGTCCAAAAGGTAGAAAATGTCCTAGGATTTCCTGCAAATCTCTCGGGTGCTGCCAATGGAACACCTAAATGTTGTACCACCACTGTGTTTGCGCAATTAGATGCGCCTGCAGATGATGCCCCTGCCGCCTACCCTGAAGCGGTGTTCCCCATGCAATCAAAACACTGACCTGCATTTTCAGTTTAGCAGTATCCTGTCGTAACTGAATCAATTCGGTCTGAATCTCCTGTAGTGCCTTTAGCACCTCTGTTAAGGGTGGCAGGGACTCCATCTGACCTGAGTGGTTGAATTAACCCAATTTGGGGGTTGGTGATTATGTCACACCCCAAGTGTATCACACAACTCCTTCCTAGCCACGGAAGCCAAATGTAGTTGACCCCACGACCTTGGTTGGCATGAGCCCCTGACTTGAATATAACAGGTACCTCGAGGCAGCCGAAGGGGGGAAGAGGGCTAGGGAGTGGTTGTGGATAGGTAGGGGTGTTCAGGGAAACCGGGAAAAGGTTTAGGCTTTTCTTGCAACTGCATGGGTATGAAGGAACTTAGGGAAAATAACATACAAGATATGAGTTTACACTGAATGTGACAGCACCTCCTGACACCTCAAATCCAGAATTACACCCTTTTTGGTTAGGATGTAGCTATCTTAATTGTTTCTGACTAATCCTACCTCCTTCCTAAACATAGCAACAGATATAAGCACATACAGTTACAGATGGCCATGGATAACTGTCACTGCAAACAACATGGAAAGCCAATGCATAAACTTCAATGTGATCATTCCCATGCACCACTTCCTGAATGGTGCCCTCAAGCCTTTTCGAGTTTACAACCTTAATGCTCTTCTCATGTTTACATAATGATTTGCTGGACAACATGAAAATGATAAGAGCAAGCAGCACACACAACATAGCGTTTCCTTCTCTGCCTTTGAAATGATGCAAGCAAATACAATTCCTGATTTCCACTTGATACAGAAGGTTCTTAGCAAGTTCACTAGGTTTCCCACACTCTAGTTTCTCAGCGGACAACATGAAAGTTCAGTGCAGTGTGAACGGTGCGCGAAAATGGCAGCAAGTATCAAGCGTACCCCACACAAGTCTTCACAGCGTGCAACATGAATTAGCGTAGCGCACTTGACTGGTGCGCGAAAATGCCAGCAAATTTCAAGCGTGCACACACACTCCAAGGTCCCTTAACTGAGGCCTTGGGGGGGTCATCGTCACCTCCCCAGGCGTGAGCTGATCCTGCGTTGGACGGGCCACCGTCATAGCCTGCTCCGCTCCAGAAAGGAATGAAGCATCAGGAACGCTTTGTTTCACCGCCCGGCCCGGATCATTCAAAACTCCTGCATCTGTGCTCCTGCTCTCCTCGGCCCGTGCCTGCCACACCCAAGATCACCAACAGGCAGCACGGGCCGGGAAGGAACTTAGGTAGCGCTCCACATGAGCCAGCACACCAGCTCGCTGGTCTGGGTCCCTGTGGCACGCGGTGGGGTAGTGGCGGGCCCGGCGCAATTCGCCTTGAGTGCGGGTGCCAGCTTGGGCCCTGATCACCATCTAGTGGAGCCCCGGTGCTCGCGGACACCTGGAGTGGAGTTGTCTGACCCAAAGAACACCTGCTGTGGCCCTGCCACAGTAATACTGCTTAGGACCAACTCATGGGCGCATGCCATCTTGCTGCTGTACCTGCTAGCCACCTGGCTTTCCTATAGCTGCTGGGTCCATGGGCTCGGGGGGGGAGAGCTGAGAGGTGAATATGTTGCTGACGCCTGGTGTAATACTGTTTATCTAGATCTGAATCCCGGACCACTTACCGGACCTGCTCTCAATTTAAATCTGTATGCCTGGAGTGGATACTAGGTGACACCCTCGAACATGATCGGATTGAAAGGCAGCACAGTCCGTTGGACCACCGAACTACGCTACAGTTCCCCATGCTCGAGGTCACCACCGTTGATAACGGTGCCGGTGCAATCACGAGTTCTGCTCGTGAGTGCCGCACAGCCCGCCAGGTCAGACCTAATTCGGCGGTACGATATGAACGGTAACCGCCAACATTATAATGAGGCCCAATGTCAAATAGATCACGGGGAGCAAACAAGGTCGGCGCCATGGACAAATTTACCAAAACAGCACCCAGGCCAGATCAGGGGCAAGCTTTGACTAACCAATAAGACGTGCCAACATCCGCAGACTTGCCTGCACCAGACCTAATCGCTATGATGGAGTTTATGGCCAAAAACTTAGCATCTTTCCACGAAAAACTGGATGACATCAATGCAAATGTGGCATCACTCAAATCGCAGTTAGACCACGCAGGCACCAGAATCACAGAGGCCGCAACCAGAATTAGTACTAATGAAGATGGGATACATGTGCTTCAAGGTACTGTCGCCTCCCTCACCAGGGATATGAAATTTGTTAAGGCAAAATGCTATGACCTGGAGTCCAGGTCATGCAGGAACAACATTCGAATAATTGGTGTGCCTGAGAATGCCCTTAAAGGACGAATGGAGCTGGCTACTGAGAACTTGCTTAAAGAGCTGCTGGACAATCCTAAACTGTCTCCTTTCTTCACTGTTGAGCGAGCTCACCGTGCTCTGGCCCAGCGTGTCATGAACCATCGGATGCGTCCTTTCTGGACTTCCTGGTCCCTGACCCATAGGGGCTTGCACTCAGCAGTACTCCCAACATGGCCGGCAAACATGGAATACTGTTTACCAGTTTCCGCGCCGTACGCATTACGTTCTATAAAGCAGACACGCCCCACGGCCCTGTGCGTCTCAACGCTACTGCTTGCCGTGGCTAGACGTGTGCTGCCGTATTTCGCTTGTGTTTTTCCTTTGATTCCTGGTTCCCGGTTCCCCTAAATTCCTCCTCCTTCATTCCCCCTCCTTTTTGTCCTCCTTGCATCCCGGATCTCCGTGCACTCGTCTTCCGTGTGCACTCTTCGCTATTTCCTGGATTTCCTCGGACTTCCCGGACTTCTGAACGTTCCCAGGACTCAGAACGCTGAACGCACGCTGGACCCCGAGGACCTGCACACTGGGTTATGCAAGACCCGAACTCTACGAAAGAAGACTCCATCGAAGAACTCCAACAAACAACAAAGACAGGTGAGAAGGGGGGAAACCTGTGACAGATTGAGATGCCAACAAACTGATACAGATACAACATGGAGGCTGCAGTTCAAGACCTCATGCACGGCATGCAAGAGTTAACCACAGAAGTTCAGAATCTCAAAGCTGAGAATGCTGCATTAAAACAACTAGTCCTATCACGTGATTCTGCGACCAAGGAAAGTGTATTGCTGGGCGGAGTAGTGGATAAATATGATGGTTCCTCAAAGAACCTTTGTGGCTTCCTTGATTCATGTTTAGTGCACTTTACCTTTAAACCCTACTACTTTTCCACCCCCAGGGCAAAGGTGGGCTTTATGATTTCGCATCTCTCCGGGAATGCATTAACCTGGGCTACGCCCTTAGTTAATTCTGGAGATGCCCTCCTGGATGATTATGAAGGGTTCGTACGGGCTATAAAGACCATGTTTGACCACCCAGAACAGGTTTACCGTGCCCAAGAACGTCTATTGGATTTCCAACAAGGATCCCAGGACATGCTTACCTATGTAACACGCTTTAAGCAACTGGCCAAGGAAGCAGATTGGTACCCGGAGGCCTGTTTTACTCTATTCCGGAGAGGACTAAACAAAGAAAGAAAAGACGAGCTAGCCAGGGTAGCTCACCAAGGTTCTTTCCAGGCCCTTATGGACCTCTCTTTACAAATAGACTTTCGAATCCAGGAAAGGAAGGCAGAAAAGAAGAAAACAAAGATGCCTTACCAAAACACCTCTATAGAATCTCCCTCTAAACCCGAGCCCACTCCTGCCCCGACCACAGACCCTGAACCCATGCAACTGGGGGCCTACCGCGGACCCATATCCCCGCAAGAAAGATTGCGACGGATTCACACCGGGGTGTGTATGTACTGTGCCACAGATAAACATCTTGTGAGAGAATGTCCTTTGGCCCCGCCACGGCCTTCAGGAAACGCCAGCTCCCGATCCTAGATGGAGTCAGGCTTCGGGAGAGAGATGTTTACTCCACATCTATTCCATCCTTGAACTCTCCTGGACAAAACAACCTTGTGATCTTGCGGGCCTTTCTATCGCCATTCAAGAAAGAAACTTACCCCATTCTGGCATTAGTGGATTGTGGAGCTATGGGGATTTTTATAGATCAGGATTGGGTCACTACCCACCACATTCCATATGAAACTCGAGACATCATGCAACCTGTAGAGGCCATCGATGGACGACCTCTCTCTTCAGGACCAATCACCCTGCAAACCAAAGAGATCCAGCTCTCGATAAACCATCATCAAGAGATGATCAAGTTTGACATCATAAAGTCTGCCCATTATCCAATGGTACTGGGTATGCCCTGGTTACAGAAGCACAACCCATACATCAACTGGGCAGCAGGATCCTTGTTTCTTGGCTCTGAACATTGCATGTCTCACTGCCTATCCCTGGATTCCTCATCAAGATCCTCTGAAGGTATGCTGACAGACCAGCAAGGCCCACTCACGGTCTCAAATATTATCCAGGTCGCCAGAGCCTATCAGGACTACACTGATGTGTTTTCAACTGCCATAGCTCAAGCCCTACCCCCTCACAGACCTGAAGACTGCGCTATCGATACTGAACCCTCTGCACTGATTCCCTTTGGAAGGATGTTCATCCTATCAGAACCAGAGAAAAGGGCCCTCCGAGAATACTTGGATACCAACCTAGAAAATGGCACCATACGACCATCCAAATCCCCAGCGGTAGCTTCGTTGTTTTTTGTTCCCAAGAATGATACTAAGGAGCTTAGGCCTTGTCTTGATTATCGTGTTCTTAATCAATGCACCTCAAGGACCGCTACCCATTGCCCTTAATCTCGGATACACTGGAAGCGGTGAGGGGAGCCGTAATCTTCACGAAATTGGATCTCAGAGGTGCCTACCATCTGATCTGTATAAAGGAAGGTGACGAATGGAAAACAGCCTTTAGAACACCCTTTGGTCACTTTGAATACCTGGTCATGCCTTTCAGACTCGCCAATGCCCCAGCGGTATTTCAACGTTTTATGGACCGGGTGTTCTCCGATATGCTGTTCCTCTTCCTCATAGTTTACCTGGACGACATACTGATATACTCCAAGGACCATCTTAAGCATGAAGAGAATGTCAAGGCAGTCTTACAACAGCTACGTGAACATAAGCTCCTGGCTAAACCCGAGAAATGCCTTTTTCATGTCTCTACTGTTCAATATCTCGGATTTGTCCTTAGTCCAGAAGGAATTGGAATGGACCCCTCAAAAGTAAATTCCATACTATCCTGGCCTGTTCCAACTACTGTGAAACAGATTCAATCCTTCCTGGGGCTTGCCACCTTCTACCGAAAAATTCATACCTTTCTTTTCGGAGATAGTTCAACCGATCATTACATTGTTGAAGAAGGATACTCCCTTTCTCTGGACCGCAGCCCAAGACGAAGCGGTCCAACGTTTGAAGTCGGAATTTACACAAGCCCCCATCTTGGCTCAACCTGACATTGATCAACCTTTCCTAGTGGAGACTGATGCCTCTAACTACGCCATCGGAGCAGTCTTAACGCAGGAATTCGAGGACAAGTTAGAACACCCCATCGCTTATCTCTCGCGATCCCTAACTCCTAGCGAGACCCATTATTCTGTTCTGGAAAAGGAATTGTTGGCCATCCATCAAGCCTTCACAGAGTGGCGTCATCTACTCCTGGGAGCTAAACATCCTGTTCAGGTCCGTACGAATCATTGGAATCTCCAAGTCCTACAATCCATGGAATGTAGGAATAGTCGTCAAGCCTGTTGGGCCTTCTTCTTTGCCCAATACCAGTTCCAAATCCATCATGTACCTGGAACACACAACATAATTGCTGACGCCTTATCCCGACGTCCCAACTACGAAACTCTTGAAGATCGATCCTTCCCAAAGATGTTACCCCATACAATTTTCGTAGCTCAAGCAATCACTCTCCTGGACGACATTTGGATTCAAACCCAGTCCTCTGAGATCTGGAAGGAATTTACTGGGAAGAATCGATGGAATCTTAAAACCAAGGACGGGTATTTGTTCAAGGACAATGGCCTGGTCATTCCCACACAGAGACTGCGACAAAGGATTACAAGCCTCTGTCATGATACCCTTCATTCAGTACATTGTGGCATTACCAACACTCTCCGTTTAATACAAAGACAGTTTTGGTGGCCAAAAATGAAACTTGACGTCCAGCAGTACATCCAAGCCTGTGCAATCTGCAATCAAAACAAGCATGATAACAAGAGGCCGGCGGGTCTCCTACTCCAACCAACGCTACCAACAAGGCCCTGGGAATTTATTGCTACAGACTTTATTGTGGAACTACCACCTTCCAGGGGATACACAACTATCATGGTTACCATTGATTTATTCACTCACATGGCTCATTTTACACCCTTGTATAAATTACCATCTTTCTCAGAACTCGCTGGAATCTTCCTGGAACACATATTCCGACTTCATGGACTCCCTTCCAAGATCATATCAGACAGAGGTCCTCAATACATATCTCAATTCTGGAAACACTTATGCCGTATACTAGGAATCCAACGTGCCCTCTCCTCAGGTTATCATCCACAGACCAACGGAGCTACAGAACGTGTGAACCAAACCCTGGAGCAGTATCTTTGTTGTTTCACCACCAAGGTCCAGGACGATTGGTCTCTTTTAATACCTGTGGCTGAATTTGCCTACAACAATTCAGATCACTCGGCTGTCAGGACCAGCCCCTTCTTCTGCAGCCAAGGATTCCACCCTTTGGTTCTACCATCCCTTCTCCCACATCCTACACCAGTTCCTACAGTCGACTCCTGGATTGAAACCCTCATCAACGTACACAAGGAAGCCAAAGAACACCTCGAAAGGGCTCGAGCTAACACCAAGCACTATGCGGACTCCAAAAGAAGACCAGGACCTTCCTATGCAGTGGGTGATAAGGTCTGGCTATCCTTGAAACTACTGCCTCAACACTTACAACCTAATAAATTGGCTCCTCTGTACTATGGCCGTTTTTTCCATAAAGGAAATCATTAACCCAGTGGCCTTCTGACTCAAATTACCAGACTCCTGGAAGAGGATCCACCCAGTGTTTCACACATCTCTAATGAAACCATACGTCCAGACCTCCCAGTCTGCTACAAGACCTACCCCTGTGGTTGTCGATGACCAGCTAGAATACGAAGTGTCCCGAATATGTGACTCCAGGTACAGACGTGGTCAGCTACAGTATCTGGTGGAGTGGAAAGGCTATCCACCCAGTGAACGCACCTGGGAACCGGTCTCAAACCTAAACGCCCCCAGGCTACTTCAAAGGTACCACCTTATACACCCGGGCAGACCCGGAGGAACAGGCCTTCGGAGGAGGCATGCTGTCATGAACCATCGGACGCGTCTTTTCTGGACTTCCTGGTCCCTGACCCATAGGGGCTTGCACTCAGCAGTACTCCCAACATGGCCGCCGAATACGGAATACTGTTTACCAGTTTCCGCGTTGTACACATTACGTTCTATAAAGCGGGCACGCCCCCACGGCCCTGCGCGTCTCAACGCTACTGCTTGCCATGGCTAGATGTGTACTGCCGTAGTTCGCTTGTGTTTTTCCTTTGATTCCTGGTTCCCGGTTCCCCTAAATTCCTCCTCCTTCATTCCCCCTCCTTTTTGTCCTTGCATCCCGGATCTCTGTGCACTCGTCTTCCGTGTGCACTCTTTGCTGTTTCCTGGATTTCCTCTGACTTCCCGGACAGCTGAACGTTCCCAGGACTCGGAACGCTGAACGCACGCTGAAACCCGAGGACCTGCACACTGGGTTATACAAGACCCGAACTCTACGAAAGAAGACTCCATCGAAGAACTCCAACAAACAACAAAGACAGGTGAGAAGGGGGGAAACCTGTGACACCGCGCCCTAAACCAGGGGATTTCCCAAGACCCATAATCGCAATAATCTTAAGCTACAGAGACAGGGATCAAGTACTCCCCCTCACGAGAGAGAAAGGTGAACTCAAGCTGAGCTCGAAAATCATGAGCATTTTCGCAGACTTCTCGGTTGGGGTGCAACAGGAGGGACGTCAATTTACTGGAGTAAAGAAAATGCTTAGAGAACGGGACATCCCCTCTGCAATACTATTTCCGGCATGCCTTAAGTTCACTTTTAGAGATAAACTCTACTTCTTCACAGTACCGGATGAAGCAGTGAAATTTACCGAGACGCACGTCCTACTGAACAACCCTGCTGATGATTCAATGGACGACTGAATGGTGTGAGAGTCCCCTGCGATGCGCCCCTTCTTCGGCCCCCACCCGCCCCATGGACGGGGTGGCTGGTGATGTGGGCACTCGCCGTCCGCTCATGGCGGGCTGCATTGGACAACTGGGTAGGGGCTATTGCCCACTTTGCAATGGTTTGTCAGCGATTACTATGTTCCATTAGGCTGCGAGATGTTGTTGGTTCATGCTGCCACCTGTCGCTCACTTTATATTGCAATGTTCGTAATGACGGAATTTGGAGTGGTTGCTGTTAAAAGGCTCAGCAATCAAGTTCAATTAACCTTTCTTCTTATGAGTCAATAGAGTAATCTGAAATGTGACCCTTCAATGTATGCAACAATGTGTGGTGCTTCACCACGGATTCTATTAAGTTGGTAGAAAAGCAGCATTGCGCCCCACTGCGGCTGCAATGGATACCCTGGTGGTACTGTTACGTGTGAGCGCCTGTTGGGCTTGTGCTGCAGGTCAGTCAAGTTGGGGGCAGCCCACAAGTACTAGGACTAAAGGGGAGGGATGCTACATTGCTCGTTGGGTGAGGGCGGTGAGGGAGGGGGGAATGGATCGGGGATGTTATATCAAAAATGGTGGATGTAAAGCAGTACTGCACATATCAGGTGAGCAACAAGATGACATTGTAGGCGCAGAGCTAGATACACAGTGGAGCACTTGTTGGGATGTCCCCTGAAGAAGTGACATGGCTATACGAATTATGTCGTGGAATGTCCGTGGGATAGGCAATTTCACAAAGGCCCATAAGATCACTGCATATGCACAGAGACATGGGGTAAAGATACTTATGCTACAGGAGACCCACGGCCAGGGGCGTCTTGCAAGGGGCCTAACACCATACTGGGGACCAAGCAGATTCTATACAACCTATTCCACACAGGCTAGAGGAGTCCTGACATTAATCCACAAGACAGTCAAGTTCATGCTGAAAAAGAGTTATATAGACCCTGAAGGTAGATATGTTATCCTAAATTGCACAATAGCTAATGGAGAATATTTGGTTGTGAACACAAATGGCCCTAATGTGGATATTCCAGACTTCTTTGATGCCATCGCCTCCATACTCATGGGCTATGTAGGGGTACAGATCATCTCGGGGGGGGCATGAATCTGATACTAGACACAAGCTTAGATAGAACAGGAGCTACACCTAGGACTCTGTCACGTGCGGCCTGTAGGCTACACGCACATATGGCAACACTTGGAATTCGGGACACCTGGAGGGTCCTCAACCCCCAAGAGCGTGAATACATGTATTACTCATCAGAACACGACAGCTCATCCAGAATTGATTTATTCCTAATATCGGGGGAACTAATAGGCAAAGTTGACAACGCTCAGATACTAACTCGTTCACTGTCAGACCATACCCCGGTTACATTGTCCGTAGTGTTGGGATCTTCTCCACCTCCCGCACTGCCTGGTGCTTTAAGGCCGGAGCCCTGCAAGATATAGTGTTTAGAGCTGGGATTCTCTCGGATATAGAGACCTTCTTTGAGCACAACACACGACACGATACGGCAGTGGGAGTGCGCTCAGAGGCCTTCAAGGTGTACATAAGGGGTATGTCCATGTCTAGGGAGGCGGGAATGCTAAAAACAATAAGAAATGACTTGAACCGCTCTGAGGCCAATCTTAAAGATCTAGAACGGGAATGTGCAACTGCGGCTACCCCTTACACAGATAAGGGATGAACTGGATGTTTTCGAAACAAATGCCTAACGAGAAATACGCTACTTCGCTCACCCTCAAGCAGCTAGGAGATCTGGGGAAGGTGAAAGACCGGGGAGGACATTGGCTAGATTGGTCCGAGTGGAAGGGGGTCAGTCCCAGATCGAAAGCATCAAGGATGCACAGGGCACCCGGCAATGGGCGGACCAGTAGATACTAGAAGTCTTTGCACAGTTCTACACTGAATTGTACACACCACACTGTGAACGCACTACGCAGGACATACAAGAGTTTCTTGACCAGGTCCCTATGACGTGTATCTCACATTCCACCAGAGATCAACTTGATACTCTGATCATATTAGACGAAATAGTCAAGGCCATCACAGACCTGCCGAAGGGTAAGGCCCCCGGGCCGGATGGATTTACCTCAGAGTTTTATCAGGAATATATAGCACTCCTTGCGCCTAAATTACTGGAGGTTTGGACCGAATCACTTCAGGAATCTATTCTTTCCTCTGCACTATGGGAGGCAATTATAACTATTCACCATAAGCCAGGCAAGCCCAGCGACGAGTGCAGATCCTACAGACCCCTTTCGCTCATGAATATAGACATCAAGATATTCGCCATGACAATAGCAAATAGATTCCTTCCGATTATGTCACACCTAGTGCATGAGGATCAGGGTGTCTTTGTTCCTGGGCTATCAACAGCCCTTAACATCAGACGGCTTTTCCACGTCATGTCTAGGATTGACGACAGTGTGGAGGCCCTGGCGGTCACGCTCGATGCCCAGAAGGACTTTGACATGTTCTCATGGCGGTATATGTGGGAAGTCCTGGAATAAATGGGGGTGGGCCCAAATATGATTAAATATATTAAGTTACTGTACACATGCCCCACAGCTAAGGTATTGGTCAACTCCCTAACATCTACATCCTTTGCTCTGCTTAGGGGTACTCGTCAGGGTTGCCCATTCTCCCCCATTCTCTTTGTGCTGGTTATTGAACCGATGTTGGATTACATTAGAGCACAATATGCCTGTAGGGGAATATGCCTAAAAGATACCCCTGAGATAATTTCATTATATGCAGACGACGTACTACTCTACGTCAGGAACTCTACTACTTATTTAGACCCCATTTTACGTGATATAACTCCAATAGGAACCTTCTCCGGTTTCACAATCAATTATTCCAAATCCAAGATATTCCCACTCACGAATATAACCCTGCATCCTACGTGCGAGCATCCACTCCGCTGGTCCCCGGAAGGAATTAGGTACTTGGGGGTCCAGGTGTCCTTGTCCAAAACGACCTTGCTAACTGATAATTACACTGCTGCTGAACAATACGCTGAATCCAGAATAGTGAGATGGCGTTCCCTCCCGCCTTCATTGGCAGGGAAACTTTAATTGGTAAAGATGATCCTGGTCCCTAAGCTTCTCTGTATCTTTGCGAAGGTACCAGTCTGTCCGGGGAAATAATACTTTGACAGGTTGTACAAACTATGCGCACAATTTCTGTGTGTTGTGATCTTGATGGTCGTGTAGATGAAGATACCTCCGTCCCCAAGTACCACACTGGTAAGAGTAATATCACTACCAATGCAATTCTTGAGGCCACAGGTGTGGAGTGCCGTCAAGCTGGAACCAGGAACACCGGAAGGATCCCCTGACCACTGTAAGGCAATAAATGATTAGGGCAGACAGTCACAATGATCACAATGCAATATGGTGGAAGAAGCTAAAGGGCTTACCCAAATGTGCTGGTCAGGATGCCTCAAAGGGTTAGGGGAACAGAAGGGTCCTTGTGGGCACTCTTGATGGAATACACCTGTAGGTCAGGTAGTCAGTGGATGATCCGTAAACAATCCGTTAACAGTCCAGGGTCGAAAGCCAAGAAAACAATAACCAAGGTCCAATATCCAAAGTTCAAAAGTTTGGGCAAAGCCAAAGGTCGTGAAGCCTGAAGATTAAAGTTCGACTGAGCCTGAGGAAGAGACCAAAAGCAATCCGTGAAACGTTCCGTGCTCAAAGAAATCCGAATTCTAAGCGAAATCCAAAAACGCTGTGCAGCACTCCGAAAAGCAGCTGTGAAGCGTTTGTTCCGCGTTTCCCCTGTCCTTTTGACGGTGTTGAATTAATCACGTGATACATTCACGAGGGAAACACGGGTCCACATCACGTGACCCTCGACGCTGCACGGGGAGTCTGCCGGCGATTGGCCGCCTGTTGCCGGCGTTTGGTCACCTGATCGGAAGCACTTCGTGCGCTGGATCGTAGTCTCCGGGCGCCCGTGGACGGGTGCCGTCCCTGAGAGAAGCGCCATGGCAGATTCCAATGTAGGAAAAGTCGTAGCCGTCCTTGGTAATTCAGTTGCTGAGTGCGATGAATGTTATGGGGAACACGCCGGATGAAGCGTGCATGGTTAGGGGTGGTGGACGTGAATCTGGAAGGTTGTCTGGCAATGGTGTGGCAGGGAGGATGCGTGACAGAGTCCCCCCTCCAACGGCCCACGACCCCGTGGGCTGGAAGGATGGTCCCGATGAAAACGAGCAACCAAAAGCGGGGCCCGTACATCCCGAGAGGAAACCAAAGAGCGATCCTCAGGACCATACCCTAACCAGTCCACCAGGTACTGCAACTGACCCCTACAGAGACGGGAACCCAAGATGGCACTGACCTCAAACACGTCAGGGGATGACACTGAAACAGGAGCAGGCGGTGTAATGATACGGGTAGGAGCAGGGCAGGGCTTGAGCAGGGAAGAGTGAAACACTGGGTGGATCCGCCATGAGGCGGGAACGGAGAGGCAAAAAGCCACTGAGTTAATGACTTTGGAGATCCGGTAAGGACCGACAAAGCGAGGGAGCAGCTTACGGGAACCAGGAATGTGTAAATGCTGGGAAGATAACCACACCCGATCCCCCACCCGATACTCCGGAGCAACCAATCGTTTCTTATCGGCCGCTTTCTTCATGGAGGCTTGAGATTCCCGCAAATGGGTTTGGGCGTGCACAGTGACTAGATCAAGAGCACAGGCATTGGCAGCAGGGGTGGCCGTAGATGTGAAATCTGGGAAAGGAAGGGTACGAGGATGTCGGTCATAAAGGGAATAGAAAGGGGAGAAGCCTGTTGAAGAGTGTAGAGCGTTGTTATAGGCGAATTCCGCTAGGTGCAAGAGATTTAGCCATGTGTCCTGATATTGGAGGGTAAGGCATCGCAAGTACTGTTCTAGGGATTGGTTCACCCTTTCTGTCTGTCCATTACTCTCAGGGTGGTAAGCGGAAGAGAAATGCACATCAATGCCCAGCAACTTGGTCAAAGCCCGCCAAAAACGAGAAGTGAACTGGGTACCCCGGTCAGACACTATAACCTGTGGCAGGCCAAAGAGACAGAAGATGGATTTGAAAAACAATCGGGCCAGTGCTGGTGCCGTGGGAATCCCTGTGCAGGGCACGAAACGGGCCATCTTGGTATAAGAGTCCACCACCACCCAAATGGTGTCGTACCCCTGTATGCGAGGTAAGTCCGTAATCAGGTCCATCGAAACCGTGTGCCATGGCTTCGGGGGTATGGGTAGTGGTTGAAGTAGACCTAGAGGACGACCCCTTCGGGATTTACATTGGGCACATACTGAGCAGGTATTCACGTAACTCTCTACATCCCGTCTCATCGATGGCCACCAACACCACCGTTTCAATAGATCCAGAGTACGGCGTTGTCCCGGATGGCCATTGATCGCAGCGTCATGCGACCAGTTCAGAGCCTGGGTGCGCGTGTCCCTTGTGGGCAGGAATAGTTTTTCCATGTATAAATGGCAAGCCGTCCTGAACTATAAATTCCCATTCACTGACTGTATGACTTTTGTGAACAACCCAGTGGCGTATGGTAGTTAACATGGACGGTGAGGGGGTGCAGGCACAGATAACATGGCCTTCTCCTAGCAAGGTATCTGGGAACAAAGGAAGGGATTCCCCCCCTGGGGAGCGGGACAGAGCATCTGCTTTACCATGAACCACCCCAGGTCGGTGCTTTATTACAAAATCGTATGCAGCAAAAAACAGATGCCAGCGTACTTGACGGCTATTCATGCATTTCAGGGAAGCCAAATCCTGTAGGTTCTTGTGGTCGGAATAAATGGTGGTTTGGTGCTTAGCCCCTAGAAGATGATGCCGCCATGTCTGCATAGCGTCTTTAATGGCCAATAATTCCTTCTCCGTCACGGTATAGTGCACTTCGGATGAAGTGAACTTCCGTGAATGGAAAGCCACCGGGTGCAGTCGACCCGTGGTAGGGCAGGCTTGAGAGAGAACTGCACCTAATGCAAACGAGGAAGCGTCTGCTTCCAAAACAAAAGGGCGTTCAGGAGCGGGGTGCTGAAGAACAGGGGCAGTGGTGAACTTCTCCTTCAAGGTATCAAACGCCGTTTGATGTTCCGGTGTCCAGTGATAGTGGACCAGAGGGCTGGTTAGTGCAGTCAAAGGTGCAACAATGGAGGAGAAACCAGCGATAAAAGGCTGGTAGAAGTTCGCGAAACCAAGTAAAGACTGCAGCTGTTTGAGTGTAACAGGGACGGGCCAGTCCGTGATAGCGCGGACCTTAGACTGGTTCATGGAGAGGCCCCCGGGTGTTATATGGAATCCTAAGAACTCAACTTCGGTGGCGTGAAACAGACATTTTTCAGGTTTAGCAAAGAGTGCATTCTTTTTGAGGCGGGACAGGACTTCTCTGACGTGAATGACATGCTCTTCCAGAGTGGGGGAGAAGATCAGGATATCGTCTAGATAGACCACTACATTTACATCTAGGATATCACTGAACAAATCGTTTATGAAATGTTGGAAGGTGGCTGGGGCGTTGCAAAGCCCAAAGGGCATCACCGTATATTCATACAGTCCTTGTCGGGAGCAGAACGCCGTCTTCCATTCGTCCCCTTCTCGCATATGGATCAGATTGTAAGCCCCACGTAAGTCTAATTTTGTGTAGATAGATGCGTGAGACAATATGTCCAACAACGTGGAAATGAGCGGGATGGGGTATCTGTTCTTAATGGTGATGGAATTAAGCCGCTGATAATCGACGCAAGGGCGCAGATCACCTTCTTTCTTCGGAACAAAGAAAATGGGACTTGCTGCTGGGGAAGAAGAGGGGCGGATGTGACCTAACCGTAAGGCCTGTTGGATGTAATCCTTCAGGGCCTGTTCTTCTGATTGGGACAGTGAGTATATGCGGCCCCTCGGTACCGGAGCTCCCGGTATTAAGTCGATGGGGCAGTCATACGGCCTGTGAGGCGGTAGGCCCTCTGCTGAGGCTTTATCAAAAACCATATGGAAGTCCTGGTATACTGAGGGTATCCCGCCTGTGAAGGCCCCAACAGTATGAGATAAAGTGGCAGTGGTTGTGGGGATACCGTCTTCCAAGGTTAGGGAAGCCAAGGCTACTAGTACTCTTGCGGGACTGGACAAAGATTCCGACTCTACCAGGCAAAAATGCTGACAGACCTCGGATTCGAAAAACACTTGTCCGGTACTCCAGTTGATAAGAGGGTTGTGTTGTTTCAGCCACGGTATCCCGAGGATAATCCCAAACTGAGGGGTAGTGATCAGATCAAAGGTTAATGTTTCTCTGTGGGTACCTTGGATTACGACTTCCAAAGGAGCAGTCTGTTGCTTGATGGGGCCGGAAGCGAGGGAAGTACCGTCTACGGCCTGTACTGGTTCAGGACGTTCTTTGGTGATCAATGGTAGGTTTAGTTGTTGAGCCAGTGTGATGTCAATAAAACAGCCAGTGGCACCTGAATCGATAACAATGTGAACCGAATGCATGCGTTCCCGGGCTGGGATCAGCATAGCCTGGACCACCACTGGTTTAATGGGACCAAAAGCGATATCAGAAGGGGTTAGTGGAATGCTCGCCCGTACCCCCGATCTCAGGGGCGAGCCTTCTGAAAACCCAGATTTTTGTTTTTGGGTCGACGAGGACATTCTTTTACGTAGTGGCCGCTGATACCGCAGTAGAAACAAGCATTGTCAGTACGTCTACGTTCCCGTTCAGTATGAGTAATGGGGCTACGGATCCCGCCTACTTGCATGGGTTCTGGGGTTTGATCAGTTGAGGGGGAAGTGTGATGACCAGAAAAACCTGCTTCTGCCCTTCGCTCAGTCCTTCGGGCATCCACCTGTAAAGCCAGAGCAACCAGATCTGAATAGATAGCCGGAAGGGATGGGACGACTGAGAGGGCATCCTTCAAGGCGCTATTCAGACCCCTATAGAATACAACTGCCTTTTTGTTTTCAGGCCAAGACGTCTCCGCAGACAGCTGGTTAAAGCGGGTTATGTACGCTATAAGCGTCTGTCTGCCCTGAGTGAGGTCCAAAAGCTCCAAGTCCTGGGATTGTGCCCTATATCTGGTGTCGAAGACTTTTGCCATTTCATTAACCAAGAGGTCGAAGTTGTATAGGGCAGGATGGTCACTTTCTAAAAAAGGGTTTGCCCAAGTGGCTGCCACTCCTGACAAATGCGAGAGTAGGAAAGCTGCCTTAGTGACGGAATCAGGAAATGCCAAGGGCCGGCACAAGAAATGGAGCTTGCACTGATTTAAGAAAGTGCAATATTTCCTAGGGTCTCCATGGAACCTTTCGGGGGCTGCCAGGGGAATGGGGCTAGGGAGTACCACAGGAGGGGGCAGAGAGGGAGCTGGAGGAACTGTGGGAGGAACAGGGTTCTGGGGGGCAGCATCCCCAAATTCGGCATCAACGGGTAAAGGATGTTGGACGCTGTTTAAGGCGTCCAATCTATGGTGAATAGCGGTGGTAGCTGTGGCCATATCAGTCCTAAGGGCTGTGACTGCTTGCATTAAAGCGGCCACTGGGTTCCCGGCAGAAGTATCCATCTGGACGACCAAAAGGCTTCACGGTCTGTTGTGATCTTGATGGTCGTGTAGATGAAGATACCTCCGTCCCCAAGTACCACACTGGTAAGAATAATATCACTACCAATGCAATTCTTGAGGCCACAGCTGTGGAGTGCCGTCAAGCTGGAACCAGGAACACCGGAAGGACCCCCTGACCACTGTAAGGCAATAAATGATTAGGGCAGACAGTCACAATGATCACAATGCAATATGGTGGAAGAAGCTAAAGGGCTTACCCAAATGTGCTGGTCAGGATGCCTCAAAGGGTTAGGGGAACAGAAGGGTCCTTGTGGGCACTCTTGATGGAATACACCTGTAGGTCAGGTAGTCAGTGGATGATCCGTAAACAATCCGTTAACAGTCCAGGGTCGAAAGCCAAGAAAACAATAACCAAGGTCCAATATCCAAAGTTCAAAGGTTTGTGCAAAGCCAAAGGTCGTGAAGCCTGAAGATTAAAGTTCACCTGAGCCTGAGGAAGAGACCAAAAGCAATCCGTGAAACGTTCCGTGGTCAAAGAAATCCGAATTCTAAGCGGGATCCAAAAACGCTGTGCAGCACTCCGAAAAAAGCAGCTGTGAAGCGTTTGTTCCGTGTTTCCCTGTCCTTTTGACTGTGTTGAATTAATCACGTGATACAGTCACGAGGGAAACACGGGTCCACGTCACGTGACCCTCGACGCTGCACGGGGAGTCTGCCGGCGATTGGCCGCCTGTTGCCGGCGTTTGGTCACCTGATCGGAAGCACTTCGTGCGCTGGATCGTAGTCTCCGGGCGCCCGTGGATGGGTGCCGTCCCAGAGAGAAGCGCCATGGCAGATTCCAATGTAGGAAAGGTCGTAGCCGTCCTTGGTAATTCAGTTGCTGAGTGCGATGAATGTTATGGGGAACACGCCGGATGAAGCGCGCATGGTTAGGGGTGGTGGACGTGAATCTGGAAGGTTGTCTGGCAATGGTGTGCCAGGGAGGAGGCGTGACACTGGAGCATGCTGGCACTATCTGTAAAAAATTGATACATATGACACTTCCATATGAGAAAGGGGGCTTCTCTGCCCCCAATCTGATATTATATTGGACAGCGGTACAAGCTCAATAAGCCACATACTGGTACCCAAGGCTAACTGCTCCACCTCATGTAAAACTAGAAAAGCTGGCAGCTGCCAAGGTTAACATCATGTCATGAATTCTCCATCCTAACTATGAGGTCGACTCTCCCTTTGACCCCATTGCAACCACGCTGTTGGCGTGGAACCGCATACTACGCTCGCTCTCAGACCTGCACCCATACTACAAATGGCTTCCCATCTGGGGATTCCCCAGGCCAGAACCCACACATGACAAACACCTCTCTCCACACTGGCTATCACTGGGATATCAAGCATTGACTGATTTACTCCCCGAAGGGAAGTTCATTACTCCACAAACACAGTGACCTGGTCATTCTGGATCAGCACTCGAGATGCTGCAATACTATAGACTTCGGTCTGCTGTCTGTGTTACGCTCACCTGGCTCCCACAGAGGCGTCGATCTGAACTGGACAGCTGCGGTCTCCACCAGTGTGACGCGTAGGGCCGAGATGACGGACTGGACTGGCCCATAGGAATATTCTTCTGTAAATGGAGAAAGGGAATTAACCACCCGTGGGGTTGAGCGTAAATCCCCCCACCCCTGCTGTTCTCCCTACAGATCACCTTTGATGTCCCCTCTTATAGTCTCATCTGATGGTTTGAAAAGATGAGCTCTCCATCCTGCATTGAACGCAGGGGCGTGTTGATAACCAGTTGCTTCACTGGCTCGAAGGAATTGGTGAGTTCCAGAACAATATTGACTCTGAAAAGTAAGTAGTTCGTAAGAGTTCACATGTCTGACTTTCACTCTTGTCCGATTCCTTGCAGTTTGCAGCTTGACCCCAGCGAAGAGTTCCTCGTGGTAGCTGACGAAGTTCAGGTAAGGATTTGGCTTATCCTACACAGTTCAATAAAATAAGGCCAGAATGTAACCTGTGGCTTGCTCC
Organism: Ambystoma mexicanum; assembly: GCF_040938575.1. NCBI lineage: Eukaryota > Metazoa > Chordata > Amphibia > Caudata > Ambystomatidae > Ambystoma > Ambystoma mexicanum. The sequence continues at coordinate 1,086,814,817 of NC_090936.1, read as the reverse complement.
CTTATTCAGGTGTGGAGAGAAAATATGAAGTTCGGGGAATAATGCCTCCGGCGGTAAAATTAGGTAAGTCTATTGTGGTGAGAAGAGTTCCCCTTGTGTGTCCCTTCGTCTCACCTTTGTTGTCCCTTTGTTCCCCTTAGGGGCCGGGGTACGGCGAGGATGCAATGGAGACTGCGCTGACCCATGAAGAGGAATAGTACCCCCGGCGGTAATCAGGTAAGTCTATGGGGGTAGTTACTATTGCCTCTGTTTATTCCCTTGGCTCACCTTTGCTGTTCTTGTGTTCCCCTTAGGTGCCAGAGTGCGGCGGGAATGTGCAGAAGGATGCGTTGGATCGTGAGGATGCTGCGAAGGCCGGCGAGATCAGCGCGGCGCTGCAGCAGGCGAGGTGGCGCGCGTAAAATGCTTCTTTCTTCCAGCTCGAAGGCGCAGTGGATCCGGAATTCAGGTAACGATCGAAGGTTTTGCTCTTATGCTAACCTCTTCTCCTTCTGTTTCTCCCTTTTTCTAGGAGCTGCAGACTCGAGGCGGGCGTGGCAGAAGACTGGATGCAGGCTTGCAGACACGGTGAGCGTTACGCTGCTGGATTCAGAATAACGCGAAGCGTGTGCTGCTCTTCGGGCGTGGTTTAAAAAGCCTCCAAAGTAGTCCCAGATAAGTATTCCTCCCCAGCCCCACCCGAGTAAAAAATAGTCCCTAGGTAAAATAGTCCCTTCCAAGCCTCATTTGGCTTGGAGCTCTGCAGCATGGTCTGCATCAGGTAAGCTTTACTCTATGAGCCTGGCGCCTATGGCGCCAGGACTGACTCTCCATATGAGCCTGGCGCCATAGGCGCCAGGACCGCACCCAAACAGCCCCCAGCAGGGGTTTTTGGGCTTGCTCAAAATAACTGGATGCCTGCTTCCGGGATTGCTGGACCTGGTCTGGTTCCCCGGGGGTAGGCATCATGACAGCCTGTGCCATGTGGCCGTCCTACCCGAACAAACCCAGACTCACCCGAAATATGCTACATAGCCAATTTGGGCGGCATCCGCGGTGTGGTCTCCTCACTGTATAAAATACTGTTATCAAGTCCCCAGACCAACCCCCTATGGAGCGTGTCCAGTGGGCGGAGGAACTTGGCATCGAGATCTCGAATGACATGTGGAAGAAATTGTGCTTACATACACGTAGAGTTTCCCTCAACTTTAGGTATCGCTGCATGCAATATAAACTACTGAACAGACTGTACTATACCCCACATAAAATTACCAAGTTCAACCAAAACCAAGTGCATGCTTGTGCAAGGTTCCATACTGAAGGGGCTGACCATATACACATGTTTTGGACATGCAGCATGCTCACTGGATTCTGGGATGAGGTCTTGCGGGCTCTTTCTGATATTGTGGGCGCTACAGTGGATCCAGACCCAACTGGTGTGCTGTTTGGAGTGTGGAGCAATGATAGTGCCAAGAAAATGTCTAGGTTTCTGAATATAAACTGCATGGTAGCTAAGAAGTGTGTCCTACAATGTTGGAAACGCTCTTCTCCCCCCACCTTTGAAATGTGGCTGAACACGCTCGCCAGGACTTAGTCCTGCGAGGAGGAGTATATCAGCTCCCTCCCTACACATTCTCGCCCCAAAAATGTATGGACTGCATTTTGTAGCTACCTTATCAGGCAGTCCAAAAATTACTCAGGCCCGTCCTCACCGGGGACCCCGCAGCGGTAGCCTGAAATATTGGACCATCACTTGACTATATGCCATGTACATTTTTTTCCAAGGTGTTGTTGATTTTTTTCTACTGCTGTGTTGTAGGAACTGTGTCTATGTAATGAATGATAATGTATCACTGATTGTGTATGCTGTAACGTCCGCCTATAAATAAAAGTAAAAAAAAAAAGAAAGAGACGGCAAGAGCAAACCCAAAGGAGGGATGCCAGAGATGAAGCTAACACTCAAGTACTAGCAGTCAAGAGGGGTCCAAGCCCGGCTGACGGAGGTCAAGGGGTGAAACCATCAACCGAGTACTGACAGTCAAGAGAGGTCCCAGCCAGGCAGAGGGAGATCCTGGGGTAAAGCTGTCATCCAAACTTCAAGAAGGGAACGGATATAAAATGTAAGAATACGATTGAGAAGGGTCAGCCATCACCCTATCTGAACTGTGGATTGCAATTGAGAAGGTTCAGCCCAGAAAGGGTGGAACCCGGGGGTGAAAACGTCACCCTATCGGAATTGTAAAATACGTTAAGAAAAAGGGTCAGCCCAGAAGAGGGGGGCCCCAGGGGTGAAACCATCACCCTCTTTGAACTTTGGATACAAACTTTCATTTGTTAAAGGAACTTTCGTTTTTGTTACTTGAACACCTAAGGCCCGAAGGCAAGAGACTTTCTAAGGAGACGAGACTTGGCTATTGTAGGTCCTGAGAACTGCAATAAGACCTGTCGTCTCGTGCTGGAGAAGTCTGAGACTGTGCTGTGCTCCAAGATCCCATCTTACTCCGTGTCCAAAACATAGGGAAGGGAGAGACAGGCTACCGCATCCTGACATAGTATTTGAGGACACTTCTTTCTTTTCTTGAGAACTATCCACACCCCTTTCTGTATTAGTTGTGAGGTTTGGCAATAGGTTTCTTTATTATTATTTTTTTGTTTATTAAAATTGTTTTAGCTGACATATCAACTTTTTCAATTATATTTACAGACACAAATAAAACATGTTAGATCTTGCTAATTTGCAGTTAACATAGAATAATAACAAGTTAAAACAGCCAAAGCTAAAAATTATACATTTAGATAGAACTCAAATACAATGATGAATTAGCTGATTATTTCAACAGACATAATAGTTGATATAATGATTTGTTTTACTTGAGAATGCATCTTACAGTATCATAATCACTATTGTCCTATAACATTTCTTATTTCTTAAATGCACATAGTACTTGCAATAGATGTATAGTGTTTCCATGAGTATCTTTTAAAAGAGAAGATTTTTTAAGAGTGACATTAGGTAAGGTAAAATTGGTTGTGCAAAATAGAAAGAGAAGTATCTTTTACAAGAGAAGGTTAAGATAGTCATTGGGCCTCATTACGAGTCCGGCGGTAACCAGGCGGTAAAACCGCCTGGTTACCGCCGGACTCGTATTACCATTCCGCCTTCGTGATTCCCGGAATTACTGGGGCATTACAACCCCGGTTTTCCAGGAATCACGGAGGCGGAATGGTGTTAATCCCCATTCCCATTGAGTCCTACAGGACTCAATGGGAATGGGGATCATGGAAACACCGGCAGCATCTCGTAATGCTGCCGGTGTTTCCTCGTCCGCCTGCAGGCGGGTGGTGTTAAACCCGCCAGGTCAAACATGGCGGGAACATCACCTCCCGCCTGCAGGAGTCGGGATCAGGCGGTCCGGAAACAATGGTGGCGGCGGGTTTACCGCCACCGTTATTTCCGGACAGCCTGATTTGTAATGAGGCCCATTATCTTTTTAAAAGTCAAGGTTAAAAATGCACTAACGAATTAAATATACATGGTTGGGCAAAATACAGACATAGCTAGACGCAAGCTACAAGCTCGGGTGCATGATTGTTAATAATTATGATACGTTATAGTGGGATTTGATGACTTTTGCAGTATCACAGTGGTTTGTTTCGGTATCACAAGAGAGACCTGAGCTTTTCTAAAGAAAATTATCAGAGCAATGATGAATGATAAAAGATTCTCAAATGAAACTAAATGAAACCATTGAGCGCTACAATAAATAATAATAATGAGAAGAAGAATGTTGAATATAGGACACAATGGCCCTCATTACGACCCTGGCGGAATTCGGAAAACGATGGCGGAAATGCAATACCGCCATCGAATATCGCTCGGTGCGACTATGACCCGTCACCGCAAAGTACGAAGCCACTAGCGACACCGTAGTGAACGCCAACGCCAACTGCACCAAGCACGCGCGCGCGCGCCATGCCAAACCGTAAACACCACCATGGCGCAAGGGTATGCCAATTCCGACCCTAGCGGACATGTACCCACGCCATCAAGCATGGCGGAATGTACCATTCCGCCATGGTGAGAAGTACGGCATCGCGAATCAACCGTAAACGGCCCCACTGAGTGCCTGTACACCGCTCCCTGCCCACAAAGTACAACTCCCCGTAGGTGCAATGAAGCCACAATGCAACCAGTGAAATGTACAAGTCACCCATGCATGCCAACGAACAAAAAAACACAACAGGGGCCAATGGGAGCTGCAGGGCACAGATGGCACGAATACAGAAGCCATCCCAATGGACATGACCACAGTCCCCCACCAAGAAACGCACGCAAACACAGGCACCTGTGACCAGCAATATTCCGAAAATCACATCATTACACCAGTCCACCTGGCTGACCGGCATCTGTCACACAAAACCCAATCCCCCGCCCCTGAGCATGACAACATTCAAACAGTCATATTGGCAGCCCCCATCCCTGACCTCACGGGCTTCGTAGGCAAACGCGCCCAGTACAGTACCACGCAACTAAACTCCGAAGCTGGAACCCAATGCAGATCTCCTCACAATACATCGCTCCCCAAATAGGCATATGCCACATCACTTGCAAAGAAGAACGCTACACGGGCCAAATCAGAATAGAAATTTAATGCACAACAAAATCACCAAGCCCATACAGCCATCAGGCCATGAACTCCAAAACACATTTCACCATTGTGGGCTGCATCCGCAAGAAATGACCAGCCACTACTTGTGTGACGCCCTGTTCCATCCTGGTACACAGAGCCACATTCACGTACGAAAAGGCAACATGGAAGCGCACAGAACCGCAGGGCCGGCCCAATGGGGAGGCACTAGTCCAGCTGAAAGGCCGAAATGTTGCTCCGAGCCACCAGTACTGCGTAAGGGCATGTGGCCCATTGGCGATCGTCCCATAAGATCGTAATGCTGCTCCACTGATTAACACGAAGCAGCAGGTGTCGGGAGTAAAACCCATCTGCAGGAGTGGCATACAGATGGCAGTGGCAAAAGGGGAGGAGATACCTGTCAACCAAAAGAAAAGAAAAAGAACAGAATGGCCATCAGAACTACATTCCAACAACTCACTTCAATGATCACACTAAATCCACAGCCATATGCATGCTAGCCCACTCCAAAGGTCCATCACCACCCAAAAACCACTTGCGACTCATAACTATCTATATCGAGGTGTAAACACCATCACAAACGAGTGTACCTGTGCATTCGTCTGTCAAAACAGAATCCATCAGATGGGATTGGTAACGTGCATGGACACAAGTGTCTGAGGGCGCGTCGAGACAGGGAGGGCTCAACAAGGCCAGATAGACGATGGTCCCACTATGGCAGCCCTGCATCACATAGCGTAGGGGAGGCGGATAGATCCCAAGAAGCCCTGTACATGGCAAACTCTGTATCAAATCACCTGCCCATGCATCCATTCATCATTCCCTCATCCCGGGATTAAAACGCCTGAATATTTACTCACATAACATAAGAAATATCCATTGAGTCTGTGCGTTATGCAGCCTGCAAAACCCCCAGTGCCCCAGCCTGTAATTCCAGTGTAGTGAAGTAACATGTATTTGGGAACGTCCGGCCTCATCGCCCACGTCGCTATTGCGCATCCCATACTATTCATATCAATCATTGCATCCTCACCATGGCCCCTGTCCCAAGGACATTGAACAATAGTACGTTATATTAGCAGTCAGACCTGTGGGCATTTCCTCGCCGCCAGCTGAAAACCGAAAGCGCCGCCCTTCGAATTCCTCATTTGCAACATCACGTCGAAGAGGCATCTGTGGCCGTTTGAAATCACTAATTAATCCATCGAGTGCGGCTGTGTGTGAAAATGGCAACTGCCTTCACCCACAAATAGGACGCCCCGCCCGTCGTTGCAACTCGGTACAGTGATGCATGAGGGCCCACCGTTACTCGAGTACTACGTTCCACTGACCCTTCACAAGTCTGTTCGCGACTGCACAGATAGTATGTGAAACAATGGGACCACAGCAGAATGAACATATCAACCAATGTTACACGGCCATCGGGTACAAATACATGATTGCAATAGCAAGATGCCATTCCCCGAATTGTAGCGTTGTGCGCGGGACGTGCTCGGCCAAAGGGGAGAGCAGTTTGCACAGGTGGAATGAATCACCACAGGTGGAGGCCATACAGCCTGATAACACATAAATTGCACAGCCAGTCTCCTCCCACAACCACACCGAAATGCTACCGGCAGGACTCGCGATGTTGGCCCTGGGGGACATGATAGCACTGCAAGTACTCCAACTCCAAGAAGAAGACGAACACCAACTACAACCGGCCGCATGGAGGAGACGCAGGAGGAGGAGGAGGGCAAGGCAGGGCCAGCAAGGGCCGCCAGCACAGCCACTACCACCACGCAGGCAGCCCGCAATCCCACGCCTCCGAGCACATCCGTTCAACCTCACTGATGAGCAGATCCACACCCTCTACCGTCTGGACCGGGACACCATAGCCGCCATTGTGGACATGACACAGGCTGACCTTGTCAGCATGATAGATAGCCCAACCGCCATCCCACCCCTACTGAAGGTGGTGTCTGTACTACACTTCCTGGCCACAGGCACCTACCAGCACACAGTCGGACAGTTGCATGGCATTTCTCAGCCACTGTTCTCACGGACACTATTGCAAGTGCTCGATGCCCTCCTGCAGCACGCAGACGACTACATCTCCCTACCACGCTCGGAGCAGGAAATTACCAACACAAAAGTGGGATTCCATGCACTTGGCGGCATACCGGGTTGCATTGGTGCCATCGACTGCACCCATGTGGAATTGGTCGTCCCACATGCCATGGAGGCCCAGTACCGCAACCGAAAACAATTTCATTCTCTGAATGTACAAATGGTGTGTGACTCCAACAGGATCATTACACATTGTTGTGCCCGATTCCCTGGATCAACCCATGATTCTATGGTCTTGAGGAACTCTACAATACCACGCTACATGGAGCGACACGCAGGGAACAGATCCTGGCTACTCGGTGAGTCTCATTACATGCATGATAATGTGGGGTATGTGATTCGGCAATGACCTGGCAGGAAGGGGGGGGGGTGTGCGTACGTAGCAATGGCATTCCACATCATACGTTTATCGTCCACATACAGGTGATGCTGGATATCCACTGAAGAGATGGCTCCTCACACCAGTCCGGAACCCACGGGACCAGCATGAGGAGGACTACAACCATGCCCACTCACGTACCCGTGTAGTCATTGAACAGGCATTCGGCCTACTGAAGGGTCGTTTCCGCTGCCTCAGCAGGTCTGGCGGGGCACTCCTGTACCGCCATGAGAAGGTTGCAAAGATGGTGATGGCATGTGTCATGCTCCACAACATGTGCGTACGTAGAAATGTGCCCATGCCCCCTGACGCAGAACTGCAAGCACCTGATGATGGTCATGATGAGGGTGGGGATGTGGCAGCACCTCAAGGAGTCTGCGAGGCACCGGAGGGCCGTGACATTCGTCAGCATCTCATTGATGTATGCTTCTAGCACTCACGCCTGGTGGCTGATACATGGACACGGGACTCGTGGCACTGTGTGTGTCTGGGACATGCACAATATGGACTGTACGCCTATGATGGCCTAGTACACAAAGATCAATGTCCACACATCTCATTGGTTGATCGTGCACTGTTTATGGCATATGTGATATCATGTAGTACACCCTATCGACCCGCCACCCAAGTGAGCCCAACACACCCCCTCCACCCTCCTACCTCCCCCCCCGAACACCAGTGTCCAAAGATGCTCATTGTCAGTGGGCTGTCGCTATTGCAAGCCCCCTCTGCGGGTATCAGGGGCACCCCTGCCTGTGGAGCGCAGGTTCCTCCCAGATCTACGTTGGGGGCTGCCCTGGACGGAACTTGCAACGGATGATGTCTCTGCCTGCTCACGTCCATGCATGTCCCTAAGGGTTTGCGAGAGCTCAGTGAGCACACGGCGCACTGCGGCAAGTTCGGCACATACGTCTTTGGACGTCGCATGCAGTTCCCCCCTCAGGCTCTCGGTGCTTCTCTCCATTTGGACTCTCAGGCTCTCGGTGCTACTCTCCATTTGTGCCCTTAGTGTCTCTGTACCTCTCTCCATTTCTGCCCTAAGTGTCTCAGTTGATGTTTCTATGTCTGCCTTAGTGCCCCCACATTCATCGGCATGGTCCTTGAGGAGCGTGGCCAGTTGCTGCTGTTGCACGATTAACTGGTCGAGGGACTGTTGCCTCTGCTGGGCCATGGCCATTTGCGGGGGTGTCACAGAGGGGCTGTTGTCCTCATGTTGCCTTGCCACAGGGCTTGTGGGGGATGGCCAGTCGTCGTCTTGTGGGTGCCCCTGCGTGGTATCCTCATGTTGTACGGGATGGGACAGACAGGGGGATTGGGACAGGTCATGGATGGATCTGACTTCGACATCCCCGTCTTCTGTGTCGGAGCATGCTGCCATCAATGGGGTGTCACCTATGGTGCTGCTGCCACCAGAGGCAGTGCCTTCTGTGGCATCCGTTGGGGGGACCTGTGGTGGTGGTGTTGTGGGCATGCTGGCTGCTGGGGTGCCTGTTGATGTTCCCTCCTCTGTGCTGCCACCTGATTTGTGCTGCTGCCGTGTCTTGATGCGTGCAGCTGAGGTGGAGGGTCTTTGGCCGTTGGTCTTGGCCCTCTTTGCAGGTGTGCTGGTAGGGGTGTCCTGTTGCTCGTCGTTTGGATCGGACCCTGTGGTGGAGTAAAGGAGGGCGAGGGTTATTAATGGGTCTGTGGGTATTGGAATGGCATTGTATCACATGCATTGGGGTGGTACCTGAGGGTGATTTGGGTCGGGGCCTTGGAGGTGCTTTCATTTGTGTGTGGGGTGAGGGTGCAGTTGTTTGGCAGCCTGCAGTTAGGGTGTGCCTGCTGCACGTGTAGTGCGTGTTTTAGGGGTTTTTAATTATTTATGTATTTATTGTGGGTTTTAACGTGCGCTATCAGGCCGATGTGTGTGGACGTTCTCCTGGACATGTGTTTCTGTTGCACTATGTGGACACATGGTACTTCACATGGATGGACTTTGTGGGTTTGGCATTGTTTTATTTGGCCCACCTACCTGAATCTTCGGATGTCTGCACTCCTTTCTCCATCCCTCCGACTCCCTCTATGCTCTCCATTCCGATGGTGGAGGCACAGATTTCTTCCCAGGGGGTCAACTTGATGGGTGATTCAGGACCTCCCCCGGTGGCTGTGGCAATGTTGCGGTTGGCAGAGAGTATGCTGCGGACGCGTATCCGCAGGTCGTCCCATCGCTTTCGGCATTGCTGTGGGTTGCGGGGTGCGGTCCCCACCGCACTTACCCGCTGTGCCACCAGAGCCCATATGGCCTTCTTGTTTGCAAGTGCCGTCCTGGTCATTTGCGTGGAGAAGACGACGGCAGCATTCTCCTGGAGGGTCTCTGTTAGCACGGTGAGTTCCTCACGGGAGAAGTGGACCTGCCGCTTGCGGTCGCACGCTTTCTTCGCTACTTTTCCCATTTTTCTTGGTTTCGCTAGGGTGGATGTCGGGTTGGGGTGTGTCTCAGGGTAGTGTTTTTAGTGGTTGTGTGGTTTTAGTGGTTTTATAGGTGTACGGCGGGATGTTTCCCGTTCCGGCCCCATGTTTTAACTTCCGTTTCCGTATATTTCCGGTCACCGTACTTTCCGGTAGGCGCACACTGCGGTGTCCGCTGTGATGGGTGGCGGTATTGCACCTAGGGCGCCGTACGGCGGCGGTGTGGGCCGTTTTGGGGTCATTTCCGCCATCGCGGACTTTGCACTTCCGCCATGCCGTGGTGCTCGTGCCCGATGGGTCGGAATTGGCCGCACTTTGCTCCTTCGTGCAATGGCGGAAACGCTATTTACGCTGTGGCGGTCCGGTCAGTCACTTTCCGCCAGGGTCGTAATGAGGGCCAATGTGAGTAAAATCGGTCTCTAAAGAATTTGTTTCTTGAGCATCATTAATGGTAGAGCAAGCGCATAGATTATTTATGCTATGCTTAACCAATAGAGTTGGCTGGTTGTTTCGTTGTATCTTTATCATTCTCAAGATTCAAATTCATAAAAAATTGTATTGTTGCTATATTCAAAGAAGTGCTAGTTGCATTAAACATTTGTTCTTTTGTCAATTGGGAGCAGTGTTTAACATGTTTAAAGAAGTATGCAAGTCTAGGCTGCGCTAGAGCCATAGATTCTGTAACTAGATGTTGTAAAGATTCTTCTTGCTGTGTGGAATCGCAGAATATGCATTTTATATATATAGTTTTGTTCTTATCGAATTTTGCTAATCTTTTTCTAGTTGGCCATAGGTCAAATCGCAGCCGCATGATTGATAGAGCATAGGTTGGATCTGGAAATTTGTTTAGATAATGTGCGACTGTATGAGGCGGTTTCGGAATTAATGCACCGGTTTGAAGGCTTTGTGTCACATATTTCACATGTATTTCTCCAATCCCACCACCCTAGTTTTGCTTTTGCTTTGTTAGGGTCTTCTACTAGAAGTGTTGGAGTTATATCAGCTGCTTCGGGAATTGATTAGCAGATAGAATTCCACTTTTGCACAGGTCCAGACGATGAGGATGTTAGCGCAAGGGTTATTGCCGGAAACACATTTTTGGCGGAAGAGGATGGGATTAAGCATTTTCTATATGTGGCAATCATTTGGCAATATATGTGTGCTGCTAGGGATAGCAGGCCTAACTCAAACTCTCAACCTCCTTCGATTTTTGAAAGGAAAGCACATTATAACAAGGTAAGACCAAACTGGATAACCATATAACAGCTCTAACTTTAGTGATATTTACTAATGTATCTCCAAAATAAAAAGTGGGGGGCTATTTTGCAATTACCACAAGAAGAAAAATATTCTCTTTTTCTTTTTCCTTTTTTGTCTTTTCTCTTCCCTATAGCAAAATAGAATTGGTTATCTATCCAAGATTTTGACTACCAAAAGTGATTTGATCAACTTTTCAATCTCCTGGAAAAGGATACTGGAACAAGGAAATTATACGAAAAGAATCACACAAATAGGGTGAGTCAGTAAATTCCAAATTAATTAGTATAAACACCAATAACAAAGGGAAATGTTAAACTTATACCAGTTTTCTTCTTTTTCTTTCCTTTTTCTCTACAGAACAAAATCTTTTCTCTTTTTTTCTCCTGAAGAACCATTGCAACAGGCAATGGGGAAACACTTGTTGAGAACATAAAACACAATTTGATTCTGAAAAATTGTTTATGAAAAAAATAAACATAAATCTGACTCTGAAAATGTTTTTGACTAGTGTGAAAGAAACACTATGAGAAGAAAATAAACACAATTTGACTCACCAAACAGCAATTTTCTAATTATTCAAAGATTCAAGGAGCTGGCGCATTAGAGTGACATTTTTTTCATATTGATCATTTAATGCATTTAGCTTGTGTGGTAGCCACACAAATGTATGGAAACACTCATGCTGAAAACTTTGCACTCCCTGAAACAGGAAAACATCCACCTTAACTTAAAAATTGAAGTCACCAAGGTTGAGCTTAGTCTGGCTACAAACCAAATTTCTCTAACTCAAACCTAATCATGGCAATTGGGGTGGATAGAGGTAATGCGAGAACAGATTAGTAGCTCCCATCTTGGGGAGTTTTGTGGAAGATTTGTATGAGCGCCGTAGGCGATTATTGGTACAACCTTAAGTTTATAGAACATAAGGACGGGGTTGAAAGTGAACTTGCCATATTTTCTATGTAAAGCCTTGCCATGAGTTGTCAAGAGCTTCATTCTGGTTATCAGTTGAGTCTTGTATGGTTGGTCCGATCAATGGTTATTGAGATTCACTCCAAGGTATTTGTATTCTGAGACCTGCATGAGAGAAGAGCCGGATATCGTCCAATTACATCTACATCCTATTTTAGGAAGAGCATGATTAAAAATCAAGATATTGGATTTCTTGGAGTTAATTGAGAGGTGGTTTGCTTGAGCATGTATGGAAAGAGCTGTTCATTTTCTTTGAAGTCCAATGGGTGTTCTGTCCAGAATGACTAAGTCGTCCGCGTAAAGTAGGCAAGATATTTCTGTAGGGCCAAACTTTGGTGGAAATGAGCAGTCTGCCTCCAGGGTTAAGCTTATGTCTCTAATGTAAAAATTAAGAGAATGGAGGCAAATATGCAGCCTTGTCTGAGTCCAGTAGACATCAGTATTGATTGTGTTAGTAGGTCGGCAGTAGTTAATTTGATTCTTATCGATGTATCTGTGTAAAACTTTTGTATGAAATAAAGAATTTGAATTTTCGTTTTAGATGATAGATGGATGGATTGATTGATTTGTTGATTTTAGCTAATGATTGTGATGCCGGAAATGCATCTGAGGGACAGGGCCTCTGAATCCTTGTCCTTTTTCTGTTTTTACCGTGTGTTCTGTCATGTTTTCTGCCCAGGAGTCCATGAGGGACTCCTGGCAGTGCAGCTCTCTTTTGGTTTGGTGAACAGACCCATGGGATACCCTTATGGCACCCATGGGTAGGGGTACAACCCTGTGCCCCTAGTGTATGTTTTTGGGCACCTGTGGGTGGCCCACAGAGCAGGGTATGGGCTGGTGGCAGCTCCATGCTGAATTTGACAGGTGCTCTGGGTGTCCTCCATTTTGGGATACCCAGGCCCTGCCATTGGAATCAGTTGATTCCTGATAGGAAACAAGATGGCCCCTGTGGCCTCTTGCTTTCTATTGCCTGTTATCTTGTTTTTCCCAAAGTCCTGGGAAGCCCTGACTCTGTCCCTTCCCCCTGACTGGCTGTTGGGTGGAAGTTCCATATATGGTGTTGTTGTAAAGGCCCAGCTAGACTGACTGGAGCCTTCCCAGTGACTGTATGTTATGGGTACCTCCTGTGGGTGGGACCTGGGTGAATGGAGTGTGTGACCAATATACACTCCTTGTTGTGGTTGTCTGGTTTCTGGCATGAGAGACAAAGACTGAGACAGCCCTGCCCGAAACTGGCCTGAATGCAGTGTGTAGTGTTGAATGGCTGGGTACTTGTCCCAATCCACATTCCTTGTTGTGAGTGTCTGAAAGGGAGGAGTGTGGCCTGAATGCACTGTGTGCCTGATTGGCTGACTGACTGCATGAATGCCCTTCTGTGTGATTGGCTGCTGTGTGTGTGCCAGCAGTGTGGATGAGAGACAGAATAGTATATCTGGGGACCTCTCACCACTGGAAATTGTTCAGAAGCATTCAGAAGCTGAGTCTCCACTCAAGAGTAACTGGATTTGCTGACCCTCGACGTCCAGCTGGAAGAAGAAGACTTGCTGTGGCATTTGCTTCGACGGAACTGAAGGTTGTCGAAATCGTCGAGGACTGACCCGAGAGAGGACCTGGTAAGGCGCCCTCTTCCCGTGCTCCGAGGGACCATCGAGCACCGCTGAATCTTCGCCGAAGCGCCCTGGAAGTCAGACCCTCGAAAGGCTGCCGACCCGAGACGGGACCGCCGAGGAGATCGAAGTGAAGCACCCGGACCTCGACGCTGTCGAAGTCCATTGCCGTCGACCAGGGTTCGCAGGTCTGTGTAACCGCTGGAGGCCCGTCGAAGTTGTGTTGCCCAGCCGTGGGAACCACTTGACGCCGTGCCGCCGACGACCGGAGCCGTCCGCTCCTTGCCTAAGAACGTTTCAATCGAAGGACTCCCTCGACCGCATCGTCGACCGCTTTGTCCCGCCGGAGAAAGTCGAGGACGACCAACGCGCCGAGGAGAATCCGCCGGTGGGTTTCCCGCCACCTCACGATCCCAAAGACTCGAGCGACTCGACGCCCTTGCTGGGCTCCCGTCTCTACAATCTTTGCGGTCCAGAACTATTGTCATCGAGGTGCCCCGCACACCTCCGCCGTGCAGGACGCCGACGCCCCGACGCCGACGAGCACCGCTCGGACGAAGCTGCCGCCTCTTCGACATCGTTCTACCTCGTTCGTCGACGGACGTTCGACGCCCCGTGCCTCCCGCTTGAAAGGGAAGGCATTCAAGAAGGGCCGTCGATTCCCCGTCGCCGAACCCCGAGGTCTTCGACGTTTCTCTACGCCTCTCGACGATCCGTGACTCCTGCTTAAAAGGGGGTCATTCAAGAAGGATCTGTCGACGCCTCTTCGAAGAACTCGACTCCACCAGGTACATTGGGGGGGTAAAAACATTGTAGGAGAGAATAAGACTGTTGAACAATATATGGACTGGGCTTGTGTCATATCCCTTTATTTTACAGGTTGCCCAGGTGGGGGGATCTCCACACAGAACTGTGTCCAGTGGTAGGGGCCAGTATTCTGCCTATTGTTTCAACCCTCTGTTATCTCTCCTCTCTCTATTGCTGGTTTCCTTCTTATTGATCTGTGTGCCATTTTAACAGTATTGTGAATGCACTTTAATGAGGTCTAATATTAGTGGTACCACTTTAGAATTGTAGATATTTACCATTGCTGATTTTCCTGAGCACAAAGTGCGTTATTGTGATAAGTGTACATAACCCTTGAATATTAATTATATAAAGACTGTGTTTTCAGTAATACAGTGTGTGGACATTCCTTTGTGGGGGCTTGGGGATACACTGTACTTAAGAACCAGCCTGCATCACCTCCTGAGAAGCTAGGCCTTGATTGCTCGCCCATCGCTACCGTATTAGAGAATCTTGGCTGGGGTCCTCTGTGCCTCCCCTCTACCATATAGAGAGCAGAAGTACAGACCCCCCCACCGGTCTTCTTGACAAAGCTGGTGGCAGCGGTGGGATGCTTATGGTTTTAAGACTCAGTGTATAACCGTGCCACTTACAAAATATCCGCACTTTATTAGATTAAGGTTTGGGTGTGTACCAAATAACTGCATTACAGGCAATGGAGCCCATTGCAAATGGTAAATTGACTCGGATGAGCTTAGAGGCTCTCCAGAGTGCTTGTGAAGCCAGGGAGTTGGACTTTGTGGATAAGTCTAGGGCTGAGCTGATAGCTGCCCTGGTGGACTACCAGACTGATGGTGAAACCCTTGATGAAGGGGGGGATGCAACCAGTGAGGACTCTGCCCCTGGGGTTGTCGCTGAATCTGTTTCTGGGAATGCCACCATTCCTGCTGCCTCTGTTCCAAACCCCAGCAATTCCATGGAACTTGAGTTATTAAGGATGAAATTGGCCTTTGAATATCGCAAGTTGGAAATAGAAGCTGAGCTTAAGAAAGAGGAGCTGGCACAGCAAGTGGAACTCAAGAATAGGGATCTTGCGCTCAAAGACAAGGACACTGAATGTCAGAGAATCCAGCTAGAGAGAGCTAGAGTGGAGACTTCAGCTAGACCAATTGAGAGTGGCAGGTCCCCAGCCACCAAGTTTATGAAAGATTTGGTTGGTGTGTTTGTGGAGGGTTCAGATATCCTCCAATGGATTGAAGCGTTTGAAATGGCTTGTGCAATTCATGATGTAGATAAAAGAGATTGGGCTAAGTGTTTGTTAAGCAGAGTGCCTCAAACTGGATATGACTGTATTCTGAAGCTGAGTGTGGAGGAAAGGGGTCAGTATGAGTGTATGAAGTCTGCTTTGATTGCCAAGTTTGGCAAGACACCTACCCAATACCTTAAAAGGTTCAGGGAATTTAAGAAAAGAGAGAATGTGTCTTGGGTTGACTGGGTGAGTACTGCGCACATGAACATGATGGGGTGGATTGATGGATACAAGGTGAAAACTTTTGTTGAGTTGTCCCACCTCTTGTTTTTTGAGCATTTTTCTGAAGCCTGTTCACCAGAGCTGCGTCAGTATGTGGCTGACCAGAACATTTTGGACCCCTTTAAGCTGGCTAGGTTGGCTGACAAGTGGGTCTCCCACCGGGTGTCCCCTAAGGACTCCAGTGGGAAGGACAAGGACAAAGAAAAGGGGGCCTCTCAGAAAGCTGAGGAGTCCCAAAAGCAGTCACAGTCGGGTAAACCAAAACCTTCCTCTCCTAAGACCCAAAAATCTAGTGGGGATAAGTCCTCTGTGGGTGGGAATAAGAGTAGTGGTCCACCTGCTGCAAAGCAGGCTCCCAGTGGTTCCAGTACCGTACCCCGCACTCCTGGCACTTGTTGGGATTGTGGGGCTCTGGATCACAAAAGGGGTGACCCCAAGTGTAAAGGTAAGGCACTTGGAGTACAGGCTGTCAGCCTGACCTACCCTTACCCCGTGTCTGAGGTGGAGGCCACTGTCCTCCCCTCCTCTACAGGAATCACATTTGGTGCTCCAGTAGAGATTTCCTTAGTGTCCCTTGGGGCCTGGGACCAGTACGCAGAAGTACTGGCGACTATCCCACAGAACACCCGTAGATTTTTGAGAAGTGTCCTCTTGAATGGCCAGCCTTCTACTGGTTTGAGAGACACTGGGGCAAGCATGACAGTGGTGGACAGGACCCTGCTCAAGCCAGAGGACTATGAAGGTGCTCCTCTGCAAACCACCAGGTTAGCTGGTGGGCCTCCCAAATTATCGCCTGTAGCCCTAGTCACACTCATGATTGGAGACAAGACAGCAAAGCTTCCTGTCCTGGTTCAGGACAATGTCCCTGCTAACATTCTGTTAGGAAATGATCTAGTAGAGTTGGGGTTGATCTCGGATGGTCTTCCCATGACTGCTGCTGCAGTCACTAGGTCACAGGTGACACCGGGTCTGGCTGTGAGTCAGGTATCCGAGCCAAAGGCGAGGCCTAAGGCAAGAAGAAGGAAGACCAAGAAGGCCACCTCTGTGGAGGGAACACCTTCTCTTCCTGCTGTTCCGACAGCACCCAATGGGATCCATGCTCCGGACGGGCTGGGTCCAGCGGAAAACCCAAACTCAACTCCTGTGGGAGAAGAGACAGAAGACTCTCCTGTGGGAGAGGTTCTCAACCCGGAGGATCATCCCGACCTTCAATGCTTGTTAGCTGAAGGGGGACCCTCCCGGGCAGACTTCTGTAAGGGACAGAGAGAGTGCCACTCTCTCGAGGGCCTGAGGAAACAGGCCCTGTCCCAGGCACAAGGTGAAGTGCCTAGGACATTCAAGATTTATTGGGAGGGTGAGCTCCTTGTTAGTGAGCCCACTAAGCCCGAACCTGGTGCCCGCAAGAGGTTGGTGGTACCCCAGGTTTACAGGCCCTTCCTACTGCAGTTGGCGCATGAGGTGCCCTTGGCTGGTCATCTTGGGACCAAGAAGACTAAGCAGAGGCTCTCTGCCCATTTCTACTGGCCACGGATGGGAGTAGAGGTGGAGTCCCACTGCAGGACCTGCCCAACTTGTCAGTTGTCTGGCAAGACTGGAGGCAGGGTCATTGCCCCACTGCAGCCATTACCAGTGGTTGGCACACCATTTGAGAGGGTGGGCATCGACATCGTCGGTCCCCTTGACCCTCCCACTTCAGGTGGACATCGGTTCATCCTGGTCTTGGTAGATCATGCCACCAGGTACCCTGAGGCAATACCCCTTCGGACTGTTACTGCCAAGGTGGTTGCCAGGGCTCTCCTGGGCATTTTCACCCGTGTTGGATTCCCCAAGGAGGTTGTCTCTGACCGAGGATCCAACTTCATGTCTAGTTACATGAAAACCATGTGGAAAGAGTGCGGGGTAACCTACAAGTTCTCCACCTCTTACCACCCCCAGACCAATGGTCTGGTTGAGAGATTTAACAAAACTCTCAAGGGCATGCTAGGTGCTTTGGAAGAGCCCCTAAGGAGGAAATGGGATCTCCTCCTGCCATGCCTGCTGTTTGCTTACAGAGAGGTACCTCAAGAGGGTGTTGGTTTCAGCCCCTTTGAGTTACTCTTTGGACATCCCGTGAGGGGGCCCCTCGCCTTGATCCGAGAAGGCTTGGAAGCCACCCCTCCAGGTCCCGCCAAGCAAGTGGGGGACTATGTGTTAGGCCTCAGGCGGAGGATGACACAAATGATGGGTCAGGCAACAGCAAATCTCAAGGCCAGCCAGGAATTGAATAAGTACTGGCATGACCTGAAAGCTTCGCAAGTGGATTGGACTCCGGGACAGGAAATCCTTGTGATGGAGCCTACCAAGCCTAGAGCTTTGGCAGACAAGTGGACTGGACCCTTCAGGATCATCTCCAAGATGGGCGAAGTCAATTATCTGGTGGACATGGGAGCCTCTGGGGTAGCCCCCCAGGTATTCCATGTCAACAGGCTCAAGCCTTTCCACAGGCGAGCAGAGGTCTCATGTCTCTTGCTAGCTTCAGGGCAAGAAGAGGATGAGAGTGAGCCCCTTCCTGATTTGCTGCATAGCAACCCTCAGGATGGCTCAGTGGAGGGAGTACAACTCTCTCCCGATTTGACAACAGAGCAGCAGAGGGCCTGCCGGGCTTTGCTCCAGCAGTATGCCCCTCTGTTTTCACTGACACCGGGCCTTACACCGTGGTGTAAGCACGAAATTGACACTGGTGACAGTGTGCCTGTCAAAAGCAGGAGCTATCGTATGTCAGATACCGTCAAAAACCACATCCAGGCTGAGGTCGCCAAGATGTTGGATCTGGGTGTTATTGAACCCTCCACCAGTCCCTGGTCCAGTCCAGTGGTCCTTGTCCCCAAGGCAAGTTCCCCGGCGGGTACCAAGGATTGGAGGTTCTGTGTGGACTACCGAGGAGTCAATGCCGTCACCAAAACTGACGCGCACCCATTGCCCAGGGCTGATGAGCTCGTGGACACTATAGGTGCTGCCAAATTTGTGAGCACCTTTGACCTTACCTCAGGCTATTGGCAAATAGCTCTGACGGACCATGCCAAGGAAAAGACGGCATTCTCCACACCTGAGGGACTCTACCAGTTTAGGGTCATGCCCTTTGGGTTGAAGAATGCCCCTGCCACCTTCCAGAGATTGGTCAACCATGCGCTCAGTGGGCTGGAAGCCTTTTGTGTGGCTTACTTAGACGACATTGCCGTCTACAGTTCCACCTGGGAAGAGCATTTGACACATCTGGATAAGGTGTTGCAGGCCTTGAAAAGGGCTAACCTCACTATCAAGGCCACCAAGTGCCAGATAGCTCAGGGGAAAGTTACCTATCTTGGTCATGAGGTAGGAGGGGGTCAAATCCAACCTCTCTCCAGTAAAGTACAGGACGTACAGAACTGGGAGACTCCCACTACTCAAACCCAGGTGAGAGCCTTTTTGGGCCTCACTGGGTACTATCGCAATTTCATGGCAGACTATGGAACCATAGCTGCACCCCTGACAGCTCTAACTTCACCCAAACAGCCTAGGAAGGTTAATTGGACTGAAGACTGTCAGAGGGCCTTTGATGGCTTGAAAGAAAGTCTGTGTAGGGCACCTGTGTTGAGTGCGCCTGACTACAGCCGACCCTTTATCGTCCAGACGGATGCCTGCGACACCGGAATTGGAGCTGTCTTGTCCCAGTTAGATGACAAAGGGAGAGAACATCCTATCATATTCATCAGTAGACAACTCAAGGGTAGAGAACTTAGGTGGGCTACTGTTGAAAAGGAATGTTTTAGTATAGTTTGGAGCCTTAGGCGTTTTAGGCCCTACCTTACGGGGTCCACCTTCAAGGTCCAAACAGATCATAAGCCCCTGAAGTGGCTTATGCAGATGAAGGGTGAGAATCCGAAATTGCTCAGGTGGTCGATTAGCCTACAAGGGCTAGACTTCACCATAGAGCACAGACCAGGGAAGAGTCACGATAATGCAGATGGCCTTTCCAGAAGGTATGTTGACCGTCTGGATGAGGGTGTCTATCCCGTGGGAGATTAGGCACCCTCCACCTCAGTCTGGGGGGGGCGACTGTGATGCCGGAAATGCATCTGAGGGACAGGGCCTCTGAATCCTTGTCCTTTTTCTGTTTTTACCGTGTGTTCTGTCATGTTTTCTGCCCAGGAGTCCATGAGGGACTCCTGGCAGTGCAGCTCTCTTTTGGTTTGGTGAACAGACCCATGGGATACCCTTATGGCACCCATGGGTAGGGGTACAACCCTGTGCCCCTAGTGTATGTTTTTGGGCACCTGTGGGTGGCCCACAGAGCAGGGTATGGGCTGGTGGCAGCTCCATGCTGAATTTGACAGGTGCTCTGGGTGTCCTCCATTTTGGGATACCCAGGCCCTGCCATTGGAATCAGTTGATTCCTGATAGGAAACAAGATGGCCCCTGTGGCCTCTTGCTTTCTATTGCCTGTTATCTTGTTTTTCCCAAAGTCCTGGGAAGCCCTGACTCTGTCCCTTCCCCCTGACTGGCTGTTGGGTGGAAGTTCCATATATGGTGTTGTTGTAAAGGCCCAGCTAGACTGACTGGAGCCTTCCCAGTGACTGTATGTTATGGGTACCTCCTGTGGGTGGGACCTGGGTGAATGGAGTGTGTGACCAATATACACTCCTTGTTGTGGTTGTCTGGTTTCTGGCATGAGAGACAAAGACTGAGACAGCCCTGCCCGAAACTGGCCTGAATGCAGTGTGTAGTGTTGAATGGCTGGGTACTTGTCCCAATCCACATTCCTTGTTGTGAGTGTCTGAAAGGGAGGAGTGTGGCCTGAATGCACTGTGTGCCTGATTGGCTGACTGACTGCATGAATGCCCTTCTGTGTGATTGGCTGCTGTGTGTGTGCCAGCAGTGTGGATGAGAGACAGAATAGTATATCTGGGGACCTCTCACCACTGGAAATTGTTCAGAAGCATTCAGAAGCTGAGTCTCCACTCAAGAGTAACTGGATTTGCTGACCCTCGACGTCCAGCTGGAAGAAGAAGACTTGCTGTGGCATTTGCTTCGACGGAACTGAAGGTTGTCGAAATCGTCGAGGACTGACCCGAGAGAGGACCTGGTAAGGCGCCCTCTTCCCGTGCTCCGAGGGACCATCGAGCACCGCTGAATCTTCGCCGAAGCGCCCTGGAAGTCAGACCCTCGAAAGGCTGCCGACCCGAGACGGGACCGCCGAGGAGATCGAAGTGAAGCACCCGGACCTCGACGCTGTCGAAGTCCATTGCCGTCGACCAGGGTTCGCAGGTCTGTGTAACCGCTGGAGGCCCGTCGAAGTTGTGTTGCCCAGCCGTGGGAACCACTTGACGCCGTGCCGCCGACGACCGGAGCCGTCCGCTCCTTGCCTAAGAACGTTTCAATCGAAGGACTCCCTCGACCGCATCGTCGACCGCTTTGTCCCGCCGGAGAAAGTCGAGGACGACCAACGCGCCGAGGAGAATCCGCCGGTGGGTTTCCCGCCACCTCACGATCCCAAAGACTCGAGCGACTCGACGCCCTTGCTGGGCTCCCGTCTCTACAATCTTTGCGGTCCAGAACTATTGTCATCGAGGTGCCCCGCACACCTCCGCCGTGCAGGACGCCGACGCCCCGACGCCGACGAGCACCGCTCGGACGAAGCTGCCGCCTCTTCGACATCGTTCTACCTCGTTCGTCGACGGACGTTCGACGCCCCGTGCCTCCCGCTTGAAAGGGAAGGCATTCAAGAAGGGCCGTCGATTCCCCGTCGCCGAACCCCGAGGTCTTCGACGTTTCTCTACGCCTCTCGACGATCCGTGACTCCTGCTTAAAAGGGGGTCATTCAAGAAGGATCTGTCGACGCCTCTTCGAAGAACTCGACTCCACCAGGTACATTGGGGGGGTAAAAACATTGTAGGAGAGAATAAGACTGTTGAACAATATATGGACTGGGCTTGTGTCATATCCCTTTATTTTACAGGTTGCCCAGGTGGGGGGATCTCCACACAGAACTGTGTCCAGTGGTAGGGGCCAGTATTCTGCCTATTGTTTCAACCCTCTGTTATCTCTCCTCTCTCTATTGCTGGTTTCCTTCTTATTGATCTGTGTGCCATTTTAACAGTATTGTGAATGCACTTTAATGAGGTCTAATATTAGTGGTACCACTTTAGAATTGTAGATATTTACCATTGCTGATTTTCCTGAGCACAAAGTGCGTTATTGTGATAAGTGTACATAACCCTTGAATATTAATTATATAAAGACTGTGTTTTCAGTAATACAGTGTGTGGACATTCCTTTGTGGGGGCTTGGGGATACACTGTACTTAAGAACCAGCCTGCATCACCTCCTGAGAAGCTAGGCCTTGATTGCTCGCCCATCGCTACCGTATTAGAGAATCTTGGCTGGGGTCCTCTGTGCCTCCCCTCTACCATATAGAGAGCAGAAGTACAGACCCCCCCACCGGTCTTCTTGACAATGATGTAAGTAATGATATATTCATTTATGTAGGAAATTATTTGTAATTGAATGTGTAAAGTTTTGTTTATATAAAACTGTATCACATTAAATAAATAATAATAATAAAGAAGTGGGGGCAGCTGGTATCTCGAAGCTTCTTCCACAGAATTTTGCGCGATACTAGGTCAAACGCCTGTTTGAAAACCACTAGAGCTAAAAATACAGGTTGTTTGGTTGAGATGGCTTGAGTTTTAACCATAGATAAAATCATCAAGTTTAGGACTGCGTCTATACCTTTAACAAAGCCTGACTGATGTTTGTCAAGCAGATCATTTTGATCTAGCCATCTCAAAAAATCGCGCAATATAAGTCTTGCAAATATTTTGCCTGGAGCGTCTAAAAGAGCTATTGGCCTATAATTCTTCGGCTCATTCCTGTTTCCTTTTTTTAAAATTTGTGATTATGATAGATTTCTGCCATGAGCACGAAATTCGACCTGACACTACAACTTTTCTGTAGATTATTTCAAGAATGTGCTTTTAGGATTGAGCTTGTTAGAAGGTCAGGGCCCGGTGCCCTAGGAGAGTGTAGGGTCTTAATTATTATTGTGATGTCCAGTGCAAGAAAATATACATTCAGCAGGAGTATATGTAGGCGGTTGTATCATTATGATTTGTGGATTGTTAGGGAGAATTCTCTGTAAAGGCTAATTTCCCAAACCTAGTGAGTCCCCCAGCAGCTTTGCTGGATTTTTGGGGTTTATTTTTTTCTCCTGATAAGAGTGAGACTCTTTTCTCCCACTCTTAGGCACGATTTGAGAATGTCCTTTGACTTTGTAATGTGTTTTATGGGCTATGCGGTCTTTTACTCCATAGGGCTTCATGTGTTTTTGGTAAGTGTGTTACACAGCACCCTCAGTGCAGTAACACAGGGGTGTTATAGTGACCCCCAAACATAGACTCCATACCCTGGGACTGACTACTATCTCCCAGGGCATGTAAAGTCACCATTGACTTTACTAGTCTTAAATTGTGAACAGAACCAGTACAAACCATCATATTGTACAAGTACTGGTAGGGGTAATTCGATTGCCCCTGGTTCTGTTTTTCAAGGGGGCACTGCCCAGTCCCCCTTGTCGAGTTTCTGGCTGGTGACAGTGGTTACCACGCAAAATATTCCACCTGAATATTTCCTATGGGATTTTCCCATTCATTTTAAACGCACCACTTTTTTGGTGCAATGTTAAAGATACTGCCGGGTTATTTATTTAATATTTATTCCCCGATTGGGTCTTTTTGCCCGGACTAGGTTTTAAAATGGCATTTGTGTTCGCCTCTGTAACTCCAACGCAAGTCGAGCCCTTTGTTCCACTTTTGGCGGGCTTCTACACAGAAGCCTCCAAAAGTAGTGCCACTCTGTCTGGGTCTACAGGATGTGTGGGAGATGGGAATAGGCACCCTGGACTGAGTTGCCTTGGCAACTCAAGTCACACTCTTGTGTGATTGGCCCATGATTGACAGCTAGGCTGATAAATGGGGGTTTTGCTGCATAAAAGCAGGGCTTTGGGGACTGGAACTTCAAATGTCACCACAGGACCTAAAGAATCCGAAGAGGGGAGAAGCTGAGCCATCTACAACGACGACACCACCAGTGGAGCCATGCTGTATGAAACTCACCACTTTCCCGACGACAGAGAAGATCTTCTTCCAGGAGAGTCTTCTTCCCTTTGAGCTGGTGGGACCAACCAGTTCGCCTTTTTCGCCTTCCTGGATCGTCTCGTGGTCAAATCACCCGTGCCAAGCACCCTGGCGGCCGGATAGCCACGCTTCACCACTACCGCGAATAAAAGGGTAGTACCTTTTAACCGGGAAACTCTGCGGCTGGTTTCTTTCCTGGCAGTGCAACGAACTCCAGCTTTCCTCCACGTCGAGACCTTCTCTTCCCCTGGACGAAGCACCAACTTGCACCCGCTGCCAGGAACAACTGCCCCCGCTGGAGCTTTCTCACCATTTCAGGTACTGTGTCCCGCCTCGTCTCCCTTGCAACAGACCGTCCAAGGTGTCCCGTAAATCCTTGACTCTCTATCCTGGGGTGACCTCGGACCTGTTAACATTACCTTTCTAACTTCTTTTTGACTTTCCTGCAAAGACTTTTAGTGCATTTCCACTGTGTGATCTTGGGCACATTCCGTCTTGCTCTCTCCAAGAGTGGGCCTGGCCTATGAACATTTTGCTCTACAGTAGACCCTGCCTTTCTTGACTTGCTGTGGTTCTTTAAAAGTGTTGGTATTGTGTGTTTTTCCTATTTCTGCCTTTTCTCTCCCTTTTGAAATAATTATTGGAGTGCCATCTATGGTTACACGCTCACCTCTGTTTCGCTAAATAAGTGGTGTATTAACCTAGACTTGTCAAATAATTAATTAGGGAGGTGTATATATTTCTAGTGACTGCGTTTGAACTTGCTTGACATATTAGTGCCAGTGTATTTTTACAAGTGTGTTTTTAAATAAATAATTATATACTTTTATACCAAAACTCTCATCAGTGTTTGCTTGTACTACTGTATTTTTGGCCCTTCTTGAGAGAAGTCTGACTGCTCAGCCACAGCTACCAGGTAAATCTGGGTGGTACAGACTGCTACCAATTGGGTTTACTGCTAACATCTGTAGTCTAAAACTTTTTGCAGTGGTCCCTAAGGGAACTGCACAGGTGTCTACCTAACATGGATCAGAGCTGTTAAGCAGGTCTGTGAAGTGTTGGGTCAATCTGCTCTCACTTATCGTATTTAGTTCTGACGATTGATTGACATTCCTGTCCGAGTTGTTAATTAGATGCCATATTTCAGAGGGTGATTTTTGAAGTATGGCTTGTAGCATCTTTTCTGCATCTTCTTGTTTCTTTATGGCAATTATCTGTTTAATTTTTTCCTGTATTTATTCTTGAGATTAGATCTATTCTCCTTTGAAATTGTTGTAGCATTTGCTCTTAAGGTTTGCTGAGGTTTCGTCCTGAGCTCATGAATCATTGGATGATATGGATATTTGTGTTTGAAAATTGGTCGGCTTATTGACTGGTTTTGTTGTAAAATTATTTGTATGTGTTCAGTATAATCTTCTTCTCGAAAGGAGTTATTCATTGATTGTTTTCTAGATATAAGGTACATTAAGGCAGCTATTTGGGGGGATTCCATCGTATCCGGTTTTTACTCTGGTTAATTGTTAACTGTCTCTTATAAAATTGTGGATCTTCAATGTTATGTGATAGCCAAGATATATTGAGTATTTGTTGATCACTCGCTTCATTTGAGATGATTTTAAAAGTGGAAATTCGTTTTTTGGCTTCTGATGATATAAAGGTGTAATCTAAAGTGGAGGAGCTTGTTCCACGTGGTGACCACGTTGGAGCTGGCAGATCATCATTGATGGTTGAGCCATTAAGCATGATTAAGTTCCTGGTCTTCATGAGGGAGATCCATTGTGAGGATCGGGTTTTATAGAAATTATTAGGTGATGGTAGACAATTTATGTTGAGGTCGCCAGCAAGTATTGTAGTATGAATTAGAGGGTCTAGTAGGATAAGATCAAGAGTGGTCTCGATGTTGTCAATAAATTGAGAATGTGTAGGTGATAAGGGATTCCAGTAGACATTCAAGAAATCAGCTTTAGGATATAGGGGGTGAGCAGGATTGGAAGAGGTAATTGTTACGAGTTGAATGCCAACATCTGCGGAGCTCCAGGGTTTTAGATGTAATTTTGCGTCAAGCTTGACAGCTGTCAGTAGACCAGCTGCTGGGCACCCTCTAGGGCCTTTCTTTGCTGTGATCCATGCAACGTGATGGTTAGGCCAAATGGGCTCAGTCGTGAGCCATGTTTCTTGCAACATTCTAATGACATAGAGTTTTAAGTCGCTGGTTTATGAGTTAAGTAGATAGGAAAAGCCTCTGGTGTTCAAGACAGCTAGCGAACATGAGTGGGTGGATTATTGATGAGGAGTCTATGATGTGTTGGTCTTGGTCGGCTTTTGATTTTCTCAAATCCAGACCCACTTGGATTGTGGCTGGACTGATGAGGTCTCATGTTGGTGAAATTGGCGATACTCATGATTTTGTTCATCACATCTGCAACAAGGTCGAGTTGTTTCAGGTGGTGCAGAATTGAGACCAGATTGCGGCAGGTGCTGAGGTTTTGTGTGTTCTTTATCTGCTGGATTTGTAATTGGTGGTTGGCTCCATACTTCCAGTAATAAGCCATGATTTCTCAAGATATCGCTGGCTCGCCATACCAGTTTCTTTACGATCTTTGAGGGCATTAGTATTTCCACAGTGTCCTGACTAGTTGGATCAATGTATCTTACTGCTTCTATGTCAGTCGAGGTTATAAATTCTAGCTCAGGGATGGTACAAAAACGTGTTAATATTGTGGCTCTGTGAGGAAAAGGATCTGAACATAGTCTGTCTAGCATAGTAAGGATTAGAGAGTCAGAGTCAATGTCAGCCCTGTGCAGCTGATCCTCCCAAAGTCCCCGACTTCCCTCCTCCTCCTCACCTGACAGACAAGAGCCTGGAGTGGCAGATGACAGGGGTCTTCTGGCTCGATAATCCTTCTTCTTTCTTCTTCCTTTTTTTGTAGAATGGGCCTCTCTCTCGGAAGGAAGCCACAGTGAAAAGCTGCCCTGCAGCACAACCTGTGACTCCTCTCCCGCGAGGGACTTATTGGGGAAAAAGCCTGTTCAGGCACAAAAAAAAAACAAGTGTCAATTTAGCTGGTATTGACAATCCAACCTCACCAATGCAGAGTGGGAAATGGGCTCCGCAGGCTCCACGGAGTGGCAGGTAAGTGTGCACCAAAAGAGAGCCACCTGAGTGCAGCGAAGGACGGCGCCAAGGTAAGTGTGAATCAACAAGAACACAGGTAACAGGCACACGAACTACAGGTGCCTGAAAGCGGAAAGGTAGAGGAAACACTGCTAGAGAGAGTAACAGGGGAACGAGTGAAAGAGAGGAAAAACAAACCTCCGGAAAAGGAAGCTGGAGCGAGAGGAAGATACCGGCGTACCCGAGGAATGCTGCGGAGCAAAAAAGAGCGGCGTACCCGGGGGAACGCTGCAGAGATGAGAGAGAGAGCGGGTAACGTCCCGGCGAGGAACAGCGGAATGGGAGAAGTTAAGAAGCACAAAAGCAACCGAGGGAAAACACAGCAGCAGTACAGCTGACCAAGCAGGGTTGCAACGCACAGCGAGGGCGTGACTAATATGCCTCCCTGGACGCTGTAGCCGCGACACTAGACCGCTGCAGGAGCAGCGAGTAGAAACGTGATGGAACCACTAATGGCCGCAGTGTAGCCGGACACGGGACCACAGGCGCCACGGCATGCGGCACATGACAGTCAAGTAGACTTGTGTTAGCATAGTCTGCTTTGAAGTTTGCTGTATTAGAGTTTAGCATTTCACGTGATGCCTGTGTTGGAATTGTGTGATTTATGTAATTGGGTTGACTAGATATGATGGGATGATGCTGAGGGACCTTATCTTTGAAAACAGTTTGTTGGATATCAGATTCACGATATTGAGGGGCAAGAGAATTCGGTTGTTGACAGTGACGCATATCATTGATCTCAGTTAGCTGTAGAGGTGTCTCTTGATGTTGATGGATTGCCGGTAAAGATTCTTACTAGGTGGACCCGTTATGCAAGGCTTAACAGAAGGTGCACTATAATGACTATGTGCCGTAGGTTCTAAAGGACCAAGGTGAGCGTCTACATTGTTAGGCCTAAGGGAGATTATACGTTTGTGCTCCATTGTCTTAAAAGATGAATATGGAACATATATATTCACACAAAATGTTTATCTGGGTTTGTGTGAAATAAGGTCATTGTTGTGTAAGCTATGGTGAATAATCTCGGCTATAGGCAGAGAGTGAGTAGAGTAGACAGAGAGTTTCATTAATTCCGCAGTAGAAGGTTCTGATTCAAATTGTTCCTAGGATGCATGAAGAACATCATCTTCGGGTTTGTTCATAAGAGGGACAATAGAATCAACCTTACCTTGAGCTGCTGGTTGAGGTGGCGAATGCTCATCAGGGGGTAACTCTTCTTGTGGATTAGTAGAAGTTATTTCATTATCTGCCAAGTGGATTTTTTAGATGGAATTGTTAGGTTATTAATGCATTTTTTAATTAGTTGATTTTCTTAAGCTGCAGTCCTGTGTTTTTGGTTTTCTTTACAGGTTCAATTACCGGCAAAGCTTTAGTTTTTTTTCCTGAGATTTTATATATCTTTGCTCGGGACAGAATACGTCATAGAGAGCAATGTTTTCTTGTGAGATTTCAATTATTTCAGGTAACGGGGAAAGTTATGAAGAACGTCCAGATCGTATTGGGTTAGTCTTGTCGCTGTTACAGAGCAGATAGAGACAGGGACACAGAGTTCGTCCATCAATTCGCTCTCCCTCTCTTTTTCTGGCATGCTCGAGGTTGGTTGAAAGGATGCATCAATAGGTTTAACATTTCCAGCCGAGTCAAGATTGGCATCGGGCACTTCTGTCATTCATTTACAGGCTATCCAATCGACTTTAGCAATTACTGTATGCAGAGAGGCTGAGTGCAAGGATGCCTTTTGATCTAAAATCTCGTAAAGTTTGACTAGAGAGAAAATGCTTGCATTAATGGCTGTGAGAGCTGTATCTAGGGCCGGACTAGTAGTTGGTGGGAAGCCAAAGGAAGGTCTTGGGTTAGGCTTTGTGAATGATGCAACTAAAGTGGAGTCTGAATCTGACCTTGACGGGTTCCTTGCTGTGTTTTCAGTAGGAAACATATTGGGAGAAGTGGAAAGTCTCGTTGTTGGAACAGTAATGTCTATTTGAGTTGACATTTTGGCATTAGCATAAGGGCGAATATCCATATTTTGATTCACATTGCGTTGTAGGGCTTGTGAATAAAGCAGAGGTATAGCCGTGGTACCAAGGATTGAATAGAAGCAAGGGTTTTGAGATTAGCGATAATTTCAGAAGTCTGAGTGTTGAAGGTTTGAGGTTCAGGGGGCAGCGTATCGTCTGATAGCGGGGCATTAATCATCACAGCTGGTGGTAATAATATACATTCCCTTGCAGCGAGAAAGGATCTGAAATCCAAGTTAAAGGGTTCTCTCCTTACCAGCGATGTTAAATGGATGTCAGGGCATGGCGATGGATTCAAAGGAGCCATAGGAGGTGCTAGAGAAGTATTGAATAAGTAAAATGTAGGAAAGAAAAAGGGCACTAAGTGAGATAACAAGATATAAAGAAAACTCATTTAGTAACTCACACTTAGTGATTAAAGGTTATGGCGAGTGTTCAGCTCTGCGACCCTGCGGACCAGCGGTCAGCAGTCAGCACTCGTGGGGCACCCGAAGAGGTGCACGCGGCCATATGAATTTGAGGAATCCACGAGATAAGGGGGCGGGACTAAAGTGAAAATAGAGAATAACAGAGTTTTAGTACATAGTTAAAGTACAAGAGTTCCTGTACAATACTAAATGGGAATAGAATATAGCCTCCAAAAGTTCAAATGTCCAATTAGAGAGTAGATGGTTCAAATGGAGTATTTCTTTGTCAGCGCACAGCGTAGCTTTGATCCAGGGCTCCCAGCAGGACCGCAGTCAGCACTCGTGGGGCACTCGAACGGGTGCACACGCGTGTGTGCGCACGGCCAGCTGAATTTGAGGAATCCACATGATAAGGGTGCGGGACCTCCAAATGTCCAATTAGAGAGTAGATGGTTCAAATAGAGTATTTATTTGTCAGCGCGCAGCATAGCTTTGATCCAAGGCTCCCAGCTGGACAGCAGTGAGCACTCGTGGGGCACTCAAATGGGTTTCTTACTATAGGCCCTTTTGATTTGACACAACGCCACAAGGACTCCCTTCTTTTTCATTTGATGGTCGACGCTTGCTCCCATCTTAGATTTAGGTTTAGATTAGGCTTTTTTTCCACCCTGCAAACAAAACAGTTAACTAAACACCCTTGAACTGTGATCACTTGTGTCTGTCTTACTTGTTGCCACCATGAGTTTCTCACATGGCCCCCCTCGGGAAGTGGCCCTCTTCTGCTGTGACTTGTTGCTGGTGGCACTTACTTGGGCTGGCAGTCAGACGATTTCCTTTATTTTAGGATGCTGTGCAGTTCCTCCACCAGGATGGCTGCCTGTGGGGACAGGGGCATTCAGCTACTCCACAGTGCTCCTCACCATGCCACCCTCATTCACAGACACCGTGCACTGTGTCCAGTTTTGCCTGTAGGTGGGGCCGTTCTGCGTGGTGGCCAGCCACCACGTGTAACGCTCACCTGACTCCCATGGAGGCGCTGGTCTAGTCTGGGTTGCTGTGGCCTCTTCGAGCGTGATCCGCAGAACTCGGAACACCGACTGAACAGGGCCCTCAAATCTTGCTTGTCTGGCCCGTAGGAATATCCTTCTGCAGATGAGAAAGGGGATTAACAGTCTGCAGAATAGTGTGCTTGCTCCCCCCTTCCCCCTTTCGTTCTTCTCTAACTTCCTCCGAAATCCCCGGTTGAAGCTCACCTTATGGTTTGAAAGGATGAACTCTCCATCCTGCTTCTGGTGCAGGGGCGCGTGTTTGTCCAGTTACTTCACTGGTTTTCAGAATGGCGCTGGCAAAATCCACTTGACTTTTCCGAGCGGAGCGCCGTAAGTATGAAGATTACAAAAGTTCAAGTGTTGAGCCTCCTTTTCTGTTGCCTTCCTAACCTGTGATCTGTCCTTTATTTCAGGTGCAGAATGAAGGCGATGCGTTGAGGGATTGAATTGCCAATGGTAAACTCAGGTGAGTTAGCGATGGGGGCGACCCCTCTTAATGTCTTTTTATTCCTCCCGTAATGTCTTTTGTCCTTTCCCCATAGGGGCCGGGGTGCGGTACCTGCCAACGAAGCGGCGCCGACCCGAAATGAGGAATGGTCCACCAACAGAAGACCGGTAAGTGTTATGGCGGAAAATTAGGCTTTCCTCATATGTTCCTTCTGCTCACCTTTTGTCTCTTCTTCTCACCCCTAGGCGCAGAGATGTGGCGACCGGAGCAGACAGTCGCGGTGGAGCCAGAAGAACTCCCGAGGACAGGTGAGTGAAGCGCGTTGCTGCAGCGAGCAACGCTGTGCTTTTAAATGAAAGTCTTTTCTCAGGAACGCTGGCGTGAAGGTTCCGGATGCAGGTAAGAAGTTTGATAAAATTCTTGGTTTTCACCTTTCTCTTCTCTTCTTTCCTTACAGGTGTTCCAGGATCGAGGCGGGCGTGGCTGGAGACCAGATGCAGGAGCAGACATGGTGAGCGTTCAGCTGCTTGGATGCAGAACAACGCGAAGCGTGAGCTACTGTCTGGGCGTGGCTTAAATAGCCCCCAAAGTAGTTCCAGGTAAGTATCCTTCCCTGGCCACGCCCGAGTGGGAAAATAGTCCCAATGAAAAAATAGTCCCTTTCAGGTCTCAGGGAGGCCTGAATCTTGCAGCATGGTCTGCATCAGGTAAGTGCACAAAACACCTTCCTTTATGAGCATGGCGCCTATGGCGCCAGGACTGATGTCCAACATGAGCCTGGCGCCAACGGCGCCAGGACAGAGACTAGAGCCCCTATAAGGGGCCGCTGGGCTTTTACCTGGGGGCATGATGCCTGCTCCCAGGGGTGCTGGGCCTGGCCTGGTGCTCCGGGGGTAGGTATCATGACACCACGTGTTTTCTGCTGCTTATGAGCCAGCAGACGTTTGTCTATATGTGTGCCGTTTCACGCTTCCACGTGAAAGGGTCGCCACATTACTCTCTCGAGCCGATGATCAGCGCCCTCGTCCTGAGCCCAGTGTCCGTGCTGGAATGGGGCTGTGATCATCGCTGCCCCCTCCTAGCTTGTGGGGTCAACAGCGATGTTGCGGGCTCACACAGTGTCGCTCACTGTGGTCGAGTGATGGCAGGCGTGTGTTCACGTCGTTGCCTGTGTGATGGTTGCATAGCGGGGCTCCACTAAGCCTGCCAAGTGCAGAATGATGAGGCACAGTTTGCTTTCTGGAAGTCACTTTGTGATTTTCCGTTTTCTGTCTTCTTCTTTCTGATAGATTTTATCCACTAGCTGTGATTTTAGGATACCGAGGCTTGAGCCTCTTTACTCCATCTTCTCAGGTTGAATATGTAGTCGTGGGTTAGGATTCTTCTTGGTCTGTGTGGACTTGTCAAAGTGGCCTGGTTCCACATGGTCTTTGCCGTGATGGGCCGCGGGTAGCGATCTAAGGGGTTTGCAGTGGTGACAGTGAGTCTTCTGATCAGAGGGTTCGGGTTCTGATCCAGTGGTTGGCAGAAGTTCTTACTCAGCTTTGCTAGATGTTCGTCCAACATCTCTATGTCCAGTTCTCTGTGAAGGTCAGCTATCTTTGTGAAGATTGGAGCTCCAGACGATATCCGCAGAGCCTTGAATTTCCAGGGCTTTTGGCACTCTTTATTATCTTTCAATATACACGCGTCATGCAACCAACTAGTTGTCACCTGACATCACATCAGTAATAATGTTCTCACCGTGGATCGCCTGCGTGAAATCAGAGGCTTTTTTACTTGCGATTTTTCCAAAAGCATAATTATTTAAAAAATGACACTATCCTGTCAAGTGAATAATGATTAGAGTTAAGCTGGCTGAATTGAAATTTCGCTGCCTAAGTGACAAAATAGCCATTGTGCAGACTAATCAAGCCTTCCTAGCCGTCCTTTTCAGATCCGTCAGAGCGCCTGGAGACCATGAAAACTGAAGCGGCGCTCTGTACAATATCACAATAACATAATAATGGATTCTCTTTGTGTCCCTGTGGTGCAGCACTGGTCATGCCGTCTTCGGCCTCCGTCCCCGTGACACTGCTGCCTATATAGCACTGTCTGCCTAGGATTTGTATCCTTAGAAGCTTTCTCATCGTTTATAACTTGGCCATGTCCACTTCACAACTAGTTTCCAGTGCCTGTCACCTCTGATGGGGGCCATATGGCTGATACCTGTCGGCAAATATACTCGTTCACTCTGTGAAATATACAGAACCTGCGTGTTCATGGAAACAGAAGACAGAGAACAATAACAAATCGCCCGTGAGACTTTTTTTTATTTTATTTTAAACCTTTCGCCAACTAAAATAAACGAACTGGGCATAGAGTGAATGAACTAGGAAAAGCGTGATAGGCTCCATAATTTAGTGTTTCATCAACATTTGATTTAATAACTTGTAATCCTTATCAAAATGTTTGTATTTTTACTGGAAATAACAAACCTATGTTTTGTTTGTATATTTCAAAGGAGAACACAAAATCTAGTTTATTTATTTTGTATTTGTTTAATTAACAGAACTTGACAATCAACCACAAATCGCAAAGTCGGTTTCTCTTTCAACATGGCAGCTCACGGAGAGAATGTTGGGTCCGTCGAGCTGCGCGGTGCAACCGTCCATAGTCCTTTCTCTGTCTCCATGGCTTGGCTGGGGTGCTGCTGCTGCTGGTAAGATGGCGGCGGTGTCAGAGAACAGAGTCCTGGGGTACACAGTTCACCGCTGGAGTTCATTTTCTTCCACCTACCTGCCTGAGTGAGTACTACGAATATTAAGGGAGTGGCAAGGGGTGCGGGTTGTCTTTGGGCATTAGGCTATGGTCTTAAAGCCTGCGGCTGAACATGGAGGGTCTACCTGTACACCTTGGGGTGCAGGTGCCACTGCCTGGAAGGTAAGTGTGCTGTGCGGGATGACAGTCTGCAGGGCAATAGGGTTGTACGTTGCAGCGGAACTGTGCACATTGGTGGTGCACAGACCATCTTTCATGGGCTGGATCTGTGCGCATCACAGATTGTTGGATACGCCAACTACTGAATGCATGGTGCTGTAGAGAGGAAGGGGGGCCATAAATCCATTCTGGGGCTATTCACGGCCGAAGGAAACTGTGTCCAGAATATTATGGAATTTCAAGCACCGTGAAACTGAAAGTGAATTCGGTGCGGGTACCACTGCCTGGAAGGTAAGTGTGCGGGTCTCAGGGTGCAGAAGCATGACACTCTGCAGGTCAACATGGTTGTACGCTGCAGCGGAACTGTGCACGTTGGTGTGCACAGAACTTCGTGCATGGGCTGGATCTGTGGCTGTGCGCATCACAGATTGCTGGATATGCCAACTACTGAATGCATGGTGCTGTAGACAGGAAGGGGACCCATACGTCCATTCTGAGATTGTTCACGGCCCAAGGGAACTGTGACTAGAAGATTATGGAATTTCAAGCACCACTGAAACTGAAAGTGAATTCTACGATTATAAGTGTCTGAAAGGTAACATACTCTACAGATTGTGCAAGTGATGTAGCCCGGGAGCCTACTTTGCAACTGCGCAAATTCTAAAAGGTAACGGGCCAGTAAATTGTGCTGGTCCTGGGAACGTACGTAGGCACGTTACAGAGAACCATACCAATGCAGGACGGGGGAATAGGGTAGTTGTGTAGGAAACTGATGGTGATTTGTGCAGAAGCCTCGAGGGACACAGGAACATGTAGAGAACTAACTGCACAGATAAAAGGGGCTTAGTAGCCTGAGTTGTGAGAGGGCAGATCCGGTGGCTCAGGAGCTTTGATGGAAATTGCACTGATCTTGGGAACTAAGCACTTTCCTTCGGCTCAGATGTTGGATGGGAAGCCCGCCTGTAGAACCCAATATCGCCGACATGAAAAGACTGTATGCCCCGCAGGCAGGCTCCTGGGTGGGAAACTTGAAAGTACCAGAATGAGTGCACGTATATTGGTGGGGAGGATGCATATTTTGAGAACACCCGTTCTTGGGATTCCATCCTTCAGGTTCTGAGGTCACCAGCAACTGGGAGGTAACGGTGCTTGTGCTTCGGGCAGAAGTACCTCGAAGTGAACAGTGGTCAACCTCGGGGGAAAATATTGCTGGAGCTCTGGGGAACCGTACATACATTTCGGTCACAGTGGTTGGGCATACCTTATGTTGTTCAATAAACTATGTATTTGTGTGGTGTGCTAATAAGTATGTTTGCTGTCTTGGAGGGTCGGTTTATTAAGATCCATGATTGTTGGAGAGGCATCTATGCATTCCATATTATGTTTTTTGTAACTAGAGGGAAAGCCCTTGGAGTGTCAGAGCAGAGGGCTGTAGAGAACAAGATACACAAGTGGGTTTGCTCTGACAACTGGATTTGGGGGGGGGTACTCTTTTTTTATTTTTTTATATAGTACCCATTAGGTTATTTAGTCATGACACACGTGTTCAATCATGTGTAATAAAAGTGAAATCTAAACACAAATAGACTTACAGATTGACATCTTCATATAAAGTAAAGGTGCATTTATTCATTTTGCATTTGACCACGTGTTAGGTCACCCCAAGCCTGGCTACAGAAAACCAATAGCTCTTTACACTGTTTTGAACATTGGTTGGAATATGTTTACTTAAGTTAAACTTGTTTGTCACTTGTCACCAATAGGTGGTGGTCACGACTCTAACTCCTAGGCATCACAATTGAGTTATGTTTGTCAAAAAAACTTCTTTGAATTTAAAAATTTAAATGCAAAGATAAAAAACCAAATATTTATGTCGAAATGCAAAATGAATAAATGCACCTTTACTTTATATGAAGATGTCAATCTGTAAGTCTATTTGTGTTTAGATTTCACTTTTATTACACATGATTGAACACGTGTGTCATGACTAAATAACCTAATGGGTACTATATAAAAAAAAAAAAAAAAAGAGTACCCCCCCCCAAATCCAGTTGTCAGAGCAAACCCACTTGTGTATCTTGTTCCATATTATGTAGCATTTGGCGGGAAGGGAGAGAGACATTAAGTATCACATAACGTTTGAACGTTTAATTTCTGTTGCTGCAAAACGTGATCACTAATGGTTGATATGCTGTTTGAATCCTGTTTTTAGTTTAAAAAAAAAAGTGGTATATGATAAAAATAAACAGACGTATATTATCCAGAAGAAGGATTTCTAGTTTATGAATGAGATTTTTGAACGTCCACAAAGGAGGCCATACATTTAATTTAAGGTCACATGTGTCATGATATATTTTATTTATAGGTCGCCCAAACACAAGTGTTTCAGTGCACGACGAGGTACAAGGGAGGACAAGCCAACGATCTTGCTAGGCCCAGTGACATTGAGATCGCGCAAGTGCAGGGGGCAGGGGAGAAGTGGAAAGTGCTGAACAAGGGATCACAACAAGTAGTGCGGCCAACAGGTGGCAAGTGCAAGAGTTAAGTGCAGAGAGTGGTTATCTAGTAGGTACAGGTAGGCGGACTGTAGGGTTACAGATACAGACCCAAGTGCAGGGGTTGCCAGGAGGCAGTACGTGTATGCAGCTGGGTAGGCAGGGACCTGGGCCCGAATTCAGAGGGTTGCCAGGTGCCCAGTGCAGTAACAGACAGATCATCAGGGAAGAGAGAAGGCAGAAGCAAAGATGAAGGTCTTTAGGTGCTTCCAGAACCGAAGATGGTTCTCCTCGAGTTTCAGAGCGGCAGGGAGGCTGGTCCAGAGGGAGGCTCCAGCTGAAGAGATTACAACCAACTCGTTGCTTGGAGATGCGACTGACCCTGAGGGAGTTGGAGGTGGAGGAGCGAAGAGCTCCAGTAGGAAGGTATTTCCAATGTTCAATCTTGACGGTCTGTAATCGGTACTCCCACTACCTTCTTTCTTTTGCTCCTCCTCCTCCATCATACAGCAGAATTGCCAAAATGTAAATTCTCAATAGCGGCTCTCATCTTAAACACAAGTGAACTTTAATCCATTTAATCCCAGCTGCCCCTATCATCCAACATGTAGAATATATAAAATTGTGTTAGTTAACTATTATATGCAATACACCCTCATCCGAGGTGTTACCATCTTGCAATGAACATGGGTGCAAAATTCTGTCCAAACGTGTTTCGTGTGACGTTGCTGGATTGGAAGACTGAGGTCAGTTTCAAGATCTTTGATATACATCGTATCTCTGAACCAGTCCTCCAGCTTTAGTGAAAGCTTCTGCGTCCAATGTATAGCTATCCTTCGCCCTGCAACTGGCAGGGTTTTATAAACTTCCTGGTAATCTGTGACAAGTTCAAACGGATAAACCCATATTTTAAATAGTAATTTTACGTTAATTATTGGCTCTCATCCTCGTTCTCTTCACAAAACCATCATCTGCAAGTTGGTAGACTAGGGAAAGCGGTAATCTGGAAACTCCACTCATTGCTGCTTTAATCTTAGGGTTATGGGAGGCAAGAACATCTGGTTCTGAGAAAGGGATTCTTGAAATTTGAGGACCTTCCTTTTTTCTTTGTTGGTTGGCAGGCTGAGCCACACCTCCAACCTCACTCTAACTTGCTTGTGTGCTGTGCTTAGTGCCTTTGGAGACACTTGCCCGTTGGGGCAAGGCATTCAGGGCAGACTCCATAATCTGTGCTCTTTTCTCCCAGAGGTCTGCCCTGTTGTCATCTGACAGAAAAAATAGTAGGTAGAGCGTTGATTCCTCAAAGGTTCAGCACTTGGACTTAAAAGGTGCTGCAGGATGGTGAGGACCAGTAAGCTAGGACCAGTAAGCTTGCACCATGACCGGAATACTTAAAAGATTAAGTAATTTGGTTCATAACATGTGCAGATCTAGCACCTATACAATAGGACAACTACTAGTTAACAACATAGCATTTTGTCTACTGGCGCCTATATAATGCTTCACATTCTTGAAATATCTGGTCATTCCTGTACCATTTGTATATTGTAGCTTTTGGGCTATTTTACCCTTTTTGGCACTTGTTACATTTAGCTGGGAATACCTCCTATATTATTCTGTTGCAGTACGCGTAATTCAGTATGTTATCTACCTATCAGCACTCGGAATGTTTACCCTCTCTGGCTCGCCCAGTTTAACTTTTAAGTTTGGTTCCCAAAACTCCTTCAGTCTCTTTATATGCATATGTGTTTTTAGCTAGGAGAGCACATGCCCAGCTTCATGTAATACTGGAATAGCTGTCCAAACCGCCAAAATATTTGTCATTTGTTTTGTACAGGTTTAGTTTTTGTTATCCCGTTGCCAAACCAGGCCCTCCATCAGCTAGAGAAGCTCCCCTATCTTTATATCAAATTGGGGGTCCTCTTGTCTAGTGGACCTTCTGTATATAGATTTTGTTTACCATCAACTGTTTTCTGCTAGCTGTCAGCAGCACTGGATGTTACATTACACTACTTGTACATTGGATATTAAGGAATAGTTCTCTCATAAGGAGATGGAATCTTTAGCTCTATGTTTAGCCAAGCTTTGTGTAATAATCCTTAGTACTCTTAAGCTTGTCGGCGGATTGAGTTGGGCCACGATAGTTCCCTCCATTGCATTTAGACCATGAAAATGCCTTTTATTGAAGCCACAGCTTTCCATTTTATTAGCAGCTTTGGTGCAATTTGTTCAACCTGTTTACATATTTGCCCTGGAAAGGAACTCAGAAAGAAGTTCCCTAGCTCTGCTGAAATTGACAGTGAAATTCTCCAATTGGGTATAAGAAGGTATTCTACCTATGCAGGTTTTCCTCCAGTTTTCTGCATTCTTATAATCCAATCACTCCTATCAGGAAACGGTCCAGTGTAGTGAAGATCCATACATGAAGAATCTTTTGGAGCCTCACTCGCTAGATCCATTCCATTGACTTAGCTGTTC
The DNA here is from genome assembly GCF_040938575.1 of Ambystoma mexicanum. Taxonomy (NCBI): domain Eukaryota; kingdom Metazoa; phylum Chordata; class Amphibia; order Caudata; family Ambystomatidae; genus Ambystoma; species Ambystoma mexicanum. The sequence continues at coordinate 1,086,775,955 of NC_090936.1, read as the reverse complement.
TCGCTTGTTGAGTACTCTTGTTAGCTCTGTTCCTTTGCCACATCTAATATCTGACCAGTCTTTCACTAACTGGTCTCCAAATTGACTCATTGTCTTTCCAGACTTGCCTCGGACGTGCCTCTGATTTGTGGACCCGATCACCAGCTCTGTTGCTTAATCATGTCTGACATCCAGACAATCCTTCTTGTTTCTGGGGCTTCTCATCTTCTATATGTCTTCTCAGCATTGGTTTTCCCGGACACACTTCGCTCATGGAGTCTCTCACTGGCACCACTCCTTCCCAGTGTCTGGAGGCTGTACTGGTTACTTCATGCCTGCTTTCACTCACTGGCATAATGTAGGGCCATCTGCAATGGATGGGTTTACCACCCCTCCTCTGAACGGCCTGCTCTTCCGTATCCTGACTTATTTCTCTCTCTCTCTCTCTCTCTTTCTCTCTCTCTTTCTCTCTCTCTTTCTCTCTCTCTTTCTCTCTCTCTTTCTCTCTCTCTTTCTCTCTCTCTCTCTTTCTCTCTCTTTCTCTTTCTCTCTCTCTTTCTCTCTCTCTTTCTCTCTCTCTTTCTCTCTCTCTCTCTCTCTCCCTCCTCCCCCACGTAAGCGGGTCCCCTCTAGCCCACTCACATTGATATCTGTCTTTCCTTTTATTCGTGGTGTTGCAGGCCCTGTCGGGTGACTAATTAATGAAAGGGAACAGGAGTCTATTTGCTCGCGTTACATCAATTAGGGGGAAGTTGATCACTTCACAACAGAGCTTTCGTGCCTACCAATGCGCTCAGTTCAACCCTGAACATCTTGTAGATGTTTGGTTCAAAACAATTGGCAACTAGGGCTTTACTGATTTTGAGTTTCTTTAGCACTCTTGATTTCAAAAAGGTCGATTGATTCTGTAAGGACATTTCTTGCCTCTGCTTTAGTGGTCTCCTACTTGCAAACCTTAGTAAAAAGGAATTGAAAGGTTGTTTTCAGTGTTTTTCCTGCTCTGTGCATGGCCAGATAAATTAATATTTTATGGATGGCCTAATTTCCATACTTTGAATCTCATGTGATTGAGTGGGTTATTTATTTTGGAAGGATGCAGAATGTGCATTCGCCACTAGCCATTGCCTAGCGATTTACTTTTGGTGAGTCGAGAAATGGCTGTGTGTATGTGGAGAATTGGGGGGTGTGAGTGACTGTTTATACTTGGCTATGAGCTTGCAACTTGAACATTTTACTCCTCCTTTTGGTTTTGTTTGTTAGAAGCAGGATATTGCACTAATGTTCAATCTTCTTGCTCTTAATAAGGTATTTTTGCTTTGTGGAGGAAGTATTGGGCCTCCATGGTGTCAACGATATTGAGCTCTGTCTTAGTTCTTCTGGCAATGACTACAGGAAGACCTCCTAACTTTTCCACCCTGCACTTTAATAACGTCCAGCAAACCTGATGTGTTCTCACCGGATTGTCTTTGTAAAGAGCTTTTATTTCTTCGGATGCTTCTCTTTGCAGTTTTTGTTCTTTTGAGAATGGTGATGGAGAGGCACCAACATAGCAATATCTGTGTCCAGGGTGGTCCAGTTCCAAACCTTATTTTTACTTATCTTTTAATTATGTGTATATATATTTTTTGTATAAAGGGGTTTAATGCTTATTGTAGACTCCACTGTCATGCTAGGTTCTTATCCTGCCCACTCACTGTGATGTTCCACCCTGTTTAGGTGACACAATTATCCATTATTCTTTGTGTAGGAGCTGGGTCGGTAAATTCTGAGTTATTCTCAAGCAGTTGTTGTGTTCACAATTAATGTCGAGACTCGTTTGAGAACTGTTCTCCACCTTCTCTTTTTAGCTTTGTGTGCTCGGCGTCAGTTAGTTGTGCTTGTACAGATATGAAAATATCATTTTCCCAATCCGGTCTTTCATATGCCAAAAGATTATCCCCACTGGTGAATTATTTTTGCTTTCTTGCATTTTCTCTCCTGTACTTGAAATTCTGCAGTTGCAAGGTTTCAAACGACTCCTTTCTACTGTCCATCTTTCTTTCGAGAGTTTATTCCCATCAGCCTCATGCCCCCACGTCGATCATACCATTTTTAGAGCTGTTTTCTCTATTGAGTTTGATTCCATAGCCCAGTCTGGCCTAAGGCAGTGGTCAAGAATTCAAGACCACTACTAGTTCTCTGAAGTGTTGCTGCTTTGTTGGTATGCTTATTATGGCGTTTTGACACCAGTAATAATGGCCGGAATGACAATTGTGATGGCCTTTTCCGTGTATAGGTAGGCAGACATGCAGTTTCCCAATACCAGCTGAAAGGTGCAAGCTTCTAGCAGCAGTGACTCCCTGTCCCTTAGATGCTTCAGATTTTCCCAGATGCCAATCCTGGGTTCACAACATTTTCACTCTCCATATACACTCTCAAGTTCCCGCAGAAAAGAAGACCTCGGTCTTTCATACACCATTTATCTTCCCAACTTATACCTCTCTGTTTTATTCCCATCTGACTCTCGAGACGGTCTATCCCTTCCTTTTTCTCCAAACCTTTCCTGTGATTGAGCCTTTCTTGAGTCTTGGTAAACTCTTATTGACTCCCTGGCTATTTAGCTCTAGGGTTGCTGGCAGGGTTCATATAGTCATACTCCCTTTGGATGTGGCCTTCCTGCTGTTGCCACAAGGAGCTTAGACTGTTTGCAGGATTCCACACATGGTTGAACAAACCCTGTCACTTGTACCAATCCCAATTAAATGAAGCTGTATGCGTTTTAATATCACAGACATTACTTTGACCTTTTTGGGACTGAACCTTTAGGCTCTGGTCACACAGTGGCCATTCATAGGCTTTTTGCAGGCTTTACTTGTTGGTCAATCATTTTCTCTTGTTAATGTCTATTAATGGGCCACCTGGGCCGTATATTCTTTTTTCTACATTTTCAAAATGTGCCTTAAACTCCAGCTTGCCTGTGAATGTGTTCTGTGTGTTCTTCCACAAAGATTACTGCTTGGAATCCGCATATGTAGTGCACATCCAATTAGAGTTCCAGTTTATTCAACACTTTTTTTTCTTTCTCTTCAGTACTTGTATAAGCTCTAGTGCTCCGAGTTATCCGATAGCAGTGCATCTCTTCATGTTTGAAAGCGGATGCTTTTTGATTTTCCAGACTCTTTAAAGGGCAGCTGTGCTTGTGTATGCTTGTTGTTTGTAACGGTCTCAGGATGACCACACCAGGGTTCCTACCTTCAGGAAATAAGTGTATGCTGGCTATATATCTCCTATCCTAATTCACTCTCTGATTCAACCACTGGTTAATTGTCCAGATACTGGGAATTGCAAGGCAGTTAAACTTGTACTTTTTGAATTTTCTATAGACATCAGGTTATAGCAGTTTGATATTAAAGATGATTCATCAATTCGTTCCCTATTTATAAAAGAACTCCTGTTCGATTGTAGGTATGCATGTGCACTGTTAAATTATTGCCCCATCCCGCAATCTAGTTGATTGCAATACTATAAATATCCACTTCTCGTTTATTTTTTAATTCCCGTCTCTATCTCTATTGTGTATCACATTGTTTGAACTCGTTTGCTGGTGGTAAATGTTGAACTTGTATGATAGCTGGCGTACAGCTAATCCTTTGTAAAATCTGTAAATAATTGCAATGTTGGCATTTCTCTTTGTGCAAGCTGCGCTGCTCCGAGAACAATTCTCTTCCAAAGCAACCAAAATGAGAAAAACGTGGTCTGAATTGCCACTGCGCAAATAGTCAGTGTCTGCATTTTAGACCCTAGCCTTTATGTATTCAAATGCAATACGTTTCAAGTGGTAATTATATTTCTTTGGTGATTCTTATTTAACTGCTGCAGTTTTTCATTGTTTCATTCATGATTGTTAACTTGGGTGCTCCGTTAGTGAGAACATTTCAGAGATCACCTGTGACATCAGATAGAAATAACGGGGAACACGTTTCTAACACAACTGAGCATTTCAGCAGGTGCAGCCAAATGCATCTTTATTGCCAACGGAGATTAGCCTAAAGAGCTGTTTGGGCTAATCTCACACTCCAGGTAACTTTTCTTCATGTTTGTCAGGTTAGTTAGTCTCACTTGTTTTTGGTATGTTCCACTAAATTTGACAGGAAGCCCCACGATGTTTAGATCGTCCCGCCTAACTGGCATTTACTTGAAGGCTGGATGTTCTTTGTTTCATTTTTGTTGAAAATCCTCAGACTTTAACTCCACAAGGAGATTCGGTTACATGTTTGTAATGCAAGTAGGCAGAGAATAGATCCCAGCCAAAGGAATGGCTGGGAATAATAGCAATTATCCAAGTAATTTACATCAGAACGTTTTTATATACAAATATTTCCCAACCGAAATTGGTATTCCTTTAACAACTTCGGATGTTTGAAAGGCTCAGTTGGTTGAGCTTCATCATTACAGTTTCTGAAAGTGCTGCAAGACTCTAGTTTCTTTATTGGCTTGCCTCTCTCTAGGTAAGATCACTTCTAACCAATTCTGCAGGAACTTTATTATCTGTCACTGAACCAAAGAGAGATTTGAGTTGTTGACTCTGGTCTCCTCCAGACTGGCCAAGCTATCTTGTCCACTCATCAAAAGAACAAACGGACAAAAGGCAGTACTAAAGTACTTTTTGGGGACACCCCATCCCCTTCCTGTTTGCACTCGGGGAACCTGGACGGATTTGTCAAGCAATCTAAAATTCACCAACTAAATGCTTCCTTTTACGAAAACCAATGCAAGTGCTTAAGGCGTTCACAGCCGTTCTACCAAAGGCAACGCTAAATTAGAAACTAGCAAGCTTTTATCACCCAGTTCTTGCACCATAATCTGTCAGCTTTCTTTTTATAAAACGTTTTGTGCAGTCATATGTCAGTATTGGTCAAGCCATGCTGCTTCTACAGTGTCCTGCTACATACAACCCTGGAAATATTTCACCAAGTATGTGCTTGCTGTTGTCTACTTTAAACCTGTGTGGAAGTAAAGTATAATTATGATAAAAGTAAAATGTAAATTATCCTTATTTCTAGGGCAAGTACAACTATGTATTATCACATTGGGTAGTCACATATTGTAATATTGTTATGGGGATATTCACAATGCAAACTCTAGCTTGGGATCAAGGAGCAAGTTGGTGAAAAGGGATGTAAGAGAATATTTTAGTCTTGAATGAGGTGGCTTTTAAAGAGATATTCAGATTCCCTCCCCCCCGCCCTCACTGAAGAGTATGATCATGGTTTTCTATATGATGCTGACACATATTCTCTGTTCGGGTGCATAGCGTGCAAATGCTTTAAAATCCATTTTGTAGCTCTTGGTTTCCAACCTTACCATGCCTTCAATTTGTGTGATATATGTTGGCCTCCTTAAATATTAGGTTTTACGGACATGTAAGATGAAGTGCTGGTATATAGAGATTGCAAGGTGATGCTAGTTACTTTGACGAAGTTGCAGACCTGCAAAGCAATTTGGTGTAATACATGATGGATCAGGGTGTTGGTCATCTTATTGTCAGTGATTAGGCATGCTGCTGTTTGTTTCATGTCTTTCATATAAACTTAAGTGAAAGCATGTATGGCTGTGAGAAGAGTGTAGCCCCTGCCTAGAAGGACCAGAGCTTGGACGTTCTGAAAAATGATGCGAGAAGGGAAGATCTGATCTTGGCTAGCAGGGTTAACTTGCTATGCTGTTTGTGCATTTTTGGATGTCTTTAATGAGCAGTCCTTTGACGAGGAGAGATTCTTTGCATGTGCTCCTAGTTGAGGTGTGAATCCATGGAAATTCATGTTTGGATGAACTCCTGCTTTGTAGAGTTTATGGTGAGAATCAGATCTTTGTTGGGTTCTATCTTAACTGCCATGCAAAATCTCCTCCGATCAAGGAATTTCCCACAAACCATTTGATCACTGACATATGGCCCACTGTGAGAAACAGTGTGGGGTCACCAGCAAGCAAGTGGAACCATTTTTGAAGCAGTTTAAGGGGATTTCTCCTACATGATTAGTTTTGTATTTGGACCCAATTCCATGCATTACAGCTCATTTGTAAGTTAATTTTCCAAAAATACCCATTTTGCTGCACCTGACGGAGCAATAGTAACTTCAGTCTGAGTTAACAAAAATTACCAGTGGACAGAATTTGGAATATGGGTTATAAAGCATAATGTGCAGTTTTGACCAGGTGAGGGATTAGCAAATTTGACCTTATGAGGTAGATATATTGACCATAAAATGGGTTAACAGTACTGATAATCAGGTGGGGTATTTTCTATAATTATCAGTTGCCCCTCAAAGGTATACCATCCTCCAACTGCCCCACATGCAAATCTCTACATTACAACTCTCCAATTGACCCACAACAGGTATAGCTCCATCCTCTTCAGTCTCTAAAAGCACATCCTTGCCTCTTATAAACCGCTCCATGTGTACATCTTCTTGCCCTGCCCACTCCAAAGGCTCAGTCACTTCCTCAGATACAGTTTCTTGTCCTGCGTCCACCTCCAGTCGCCACACTAGCCTAGCACTACTTCCTAGCCAGACAATCACAGGCAGACCCTCCAATTCCGCCACTCACTTCCATTTCAAATCCACCCTATGGAGGCACAATCCCAAACACCCTCGAGCCCCCAATCTGTTGAGGCACAGCACTGTCATCCATTTATACTCCGAAATGCACATGCCCACCGTCCATACAAACCTCCCCACTGACCACAAGCAGAAGTGGAAATAAGTGTTGAGGAGGGGAGATAATAGAGGATGGGAAAATAACATAAAGGCAAAAAGTAATGTCCATTTGGTAAGTTACAATTTCAGAACCAGAAGATCGGAGTTCAAATCCCAACTTCCCCAAATTACAGAAATTGTGTTCTTAGGCAAATCACTTATCTTCTTCTCTTTCGATTTCCTTAGCCACTAAATGTGGGAGTTTGTGTAGAACATTAACTTCAGCAGAAAGGGCTTTATTACATTAATATGACTTGCCGACAGAGGAAGGATGTGGTTTTGTGGCAACACTGCAGCATTTGGAGCCGGAGCACTTCAACTGTAATGGCCATTTAGGTTTGTGCTATGTAAATCCCATTCATGCATCTTGTCCTCCTCATCTGGGGTCGGTTAAATAACCATACATCGTTCATAGTAAAACTCTTATCAATGGCATTCCAAGCCGGTCACCGTTCACATGCCTGAGCTGGCTAACTTGTGGGCTGTCTAACCAGCGACTGGTTGTAACCAGAAGTGCCCCACATTGTGAAAACCTGGGTAAATAACTTCAATGCCCTGTCAGTAATTTCATCCACAACGAGGACTCTTACAAAACGTCTAAATGTTACTTTTAACTGAAATATGACTGATACGTTTGTGTTGATGGTTGAACAGTAGTTTTGTATTTTATGAGTGCCTTTTGGGCAATTAGCTGTACAGTTCCATTCCACAGCTACGTAAAATGACCAGTGGTAGGTTTGTGTGTAGTCTTTCATAGATCGTGACAGAAACACGTGTTGATGAATATGTGTGCCTCGTATCTTTCATCCTAAAATAGCTGCTTATATAATGGGGCTATGAGCCAGCTTTATCTCGGCAATGTTGTAGGAAGACCTTCTAAGCTTCCTGAACGTTTTATTTCATTATTCATTACTAGGCCATTAATTCGAAACACTCCAAATACATTCAGTAGCTTTGAAGTTTTGCTGGCATTCTCCTCTAATATGTTATGTTGTGTATATACTTTTATGCTCTGCCAACTCACCACCGTAGTACTTTCCGAGCAGGTAGGCTTGTCTTTGGAATGGCGTATTATTCCCCCTCCATGGCTATCAAGACCATAGTCTGCTAGAAGAAAGAAAACGAGGGAAGATACATTATGGGAAAGTGAGAATTAGATGCCAAAAATATAGGGAGGGAGGGATAAAAAGAGGGGGATATAATGGTTTGTGATATCATGGATTAGGGCTGGACGATATGGACCAAAAGTCATCTCGATAATTTTGGGCTGAATGGGAATATACGATATATATATCGCAATATTGTTTGTGGGTTAAATGCTCAGTTTTAAGCTGCCAACTACATGTGAGATGTCACAAATGCCTTTTTTTATTTATAAAACATTGATCAAAATTAAGTGCAAACACAGGATCCCTCTTCCTGTTTGAGAATACACACAGCTGTGTAAAAATCAAAATGTAAATGGGGGGAAAAAAAATTGCTATATATATAATTCGTGTGTATAATGTATGTAGCCGTCTAGTTATGGTTAAGCTGATCAATTCCTAGGAGAGCACTCACTTTTTGGGTGGCTTATAACTTTGGTGCCATTTGACGAATCCTCACAAGACTTTGCAAAATAAGTATATGGGCCACCTCCGAAGGATTATGCAAAGTTTGGTGCAGTATTGTCGAGGGGGAGGCGGTGGGGGCAAAGTTATAGGGGGGCTCCCAAAACGTTTGAAATCGGCATATACATAATGGAAATAAAAATGTGCTCATGCCTACACGCCAAACCGCTGGACGGATTTGCACCAAACTTGCGGCTTGGTCCCAAGTGTGCCTTTGCAAATTTGGTGTAACTCCATCCAGTAGTTTTTCTTTTAAATGCCAAAAAGTAGGTGGGAAAAAATTAGTGCTATCTGGGTCGGGTCTGCGGACCCACTTCCTGATCTCAGAGAGCCACGTGACGTTTGCAGACATCGTATGCACTTGCTGATTGGTCAATTAAAAACGTGAGGTGCTTCAAAACTTTTGAAACGGTTGCCTTGTTGGATTCACGGACTGCACCCTTAATCCGCCAACATCGCGGTAAAAACCTATTAAAAAAACACAATATTACACTTGTCAAAAACTGGGAAGGTGAGAGGTGATGAGGATGGGATGGGGTATAGTCCTAAAAAAAAAAAAAAGCCAAAAATCAGGTGTGATTTATTCTCCGAAGGCCACAAACATCTCGGGTGTTCAGTGACATCCATACGTAGTTTTTCACTGACCCTATAATGAAGAACTGTTTTTGGATGGCTTATAACTTTGGCACCACTCAATGAAACTGCATGAAATATTACAGTATAATTCTAGAACCAACCCTGAATGGTTCTGCAAAGTTTGGTGCTGTATCGCCAAGAGAGGCAAAATTAGAGGGGGGTGTCCCAAAATATTTGAAAGGCTTATAAATTTGGTGCCGTTTGACAAATCTACACCAACGTCTGCAGACCGATTACAGAACCATACTTGAATGTTTGTGCAAAGGTTGAATTGATTTTGTCAAGTGGGGGCTAAGTTATATGACTATTTTCAGTACGTACCCTTTGACATTTTTCCCCAAAATATAACGTGGGTGGATTTGCAGCAAACGTGTGCAAGGAGCATTGGCAAGTACCCAAAAGCATGGTAACGCAAGTGTGTCTGTTTTTGTTTTATGAAAAGTGTCATAATGTAGGTACAAAAAATTGTGATATACCTTTTGGTGCCTGAGGTATAACCTGTCATGACCATTACGGACTGGCAATGGGGATAAAATGGACATGGCACCAGGGAATGCCTATGTGGTAAAGTTTTTCAAAATCTGGAGAGATTTGAATGGGAAATAAAATAAGCTTGTGGCTACAGCCCGAAGTGCTGGACGGTATTGCAGCAAACTTGCACGAGCGGCATCAGCAAGGACATGAAGGCATGCTTTGGCAAATATGTCCTGTGTTAAGTACAAAAATAGTGATATAATTTTGCTGCATGGGCAGTGGGCCTGGCCCTCGCCAAGGGCGAATGTCTACTCTGATTTGCTTATTGGGGAATGCGGAATGGCCGAAGCCTATGCCCCATGGATTGTGGAGACTGGGCATGACTGCAAGCCATGAGCACTGGCCATTGGTCAAATTATGAGGGTATAGTGGGCACTGTACTAGGATGCACGGTAGGTGCAGTGGATATCAAGGGTGGTTTGGTGGGGCTGGGGTCATGGTCGAGCCTCAAGCCCTAGGCAATTTAACCATGATTTGCATGCGCTGCTGAGAACGACACACAAGTATGCGCTGCAAAAATATGTTGGTAAAGGAGGTTTGTAGTTCTTTCATATGTTAAGAGGAATTATTAATAACTTATGTACATTGATGTAACATCATGAAACATTTCCACTCATAAAAACCTATGAAATTAACTGAAAAACCATTGTTAAAGGGACATTATGGTTAAGAGGCAATTCAATGAGAAAATGTGGTGAAAGGGATGTTATGGTTACAAGTAAAATCAAGAAAGGTGCCAGTTATGGTAAGCCATGCAACCATAACTCACGCCACCACCATGCACTGCTAACGCTAACACCCAGGACATCAAAGATGATGTCACAAATCACATAATCGATGACATCACATATATTACCACTGCATAACAATGCAAATTGAATGTCGGTGTAAGGGGTACGGCGTAGAGTTTCATTTACAACAAATCAAAGGTGATCAGTAGCCTTGTAATTAACTACGTCATGTCAAATAAAAGGTGCTTATTGCAAAATTTTGTAGTGAAGTTTTTGTGTGCATACAGAAATCAAATAAGACATAAAGAGAAACAATGAATACAGTATGGATCATAGAACTAAAGTATTCTTAAAATGGTATGTTTAGGTAGTACATTTCTCAAGAATGTGCAATGCTTTGACTTATTGTACAATCTGCATGGGACCTTCTTTTTATTTTTTTTCTAAACTCTTCTTATCATTTTTCAGTAAAAACATACCATCTGTGTTACAGCGACGGTTCCAAAAACAACCCCCCCACCTCCCAACAACACTTGCAGTACAGTCATGCAGTGCATTCTTCTTCTCACTTCGCTTATCCCCCTTCTGCAGGGTGCGTGCTGTTTGTCCGTTAGTGTCTCGATGAACTGGGCCATCATGGTGATCTGATAGAGAAAGAAGGCATAAAGCTGCCTCAGTTGCTCTCTCCGTTCTGGCGAGCTCATGTGATGAGGTATTGTGTGTGGTCCCCAGATGTCTTTGAGTCTTGATTGTGGGTGCGCTAATCGTCCATATTCTGTCTCCATTTTGTTACAGTGTAGGATATCTGCCCGCCATTGCTCCACCTTGGGAACTTGAGTGCTACCCCATACTAGTGCCACCTGCCGCTTAGCCAGCCCGGCCAGCTATCTGTTGATTTTGGGGATATATCAGGTGTACCCCAACAGTGCGATCAGTGGTGTCTGCTACACATCCTCCCTCACTATTTCACCCAGTGTCTCGAAGACCTGAGCCCAGAACCGCCTAACCCTTGGGCACACCCATTCCATATGTAAGAAGTCCGCAGGAGACATGTAGCATCGTGGGCAGTAAGTCTCCAGGAAGAACTTGTGTAGCATTGCCAGAGTATAGTAACACTGATGTAGGTACTTAAAGTGGATCAGCTGGATCAGTAGCCACCCTCCTCGTATCCCCACAACAATAGCCCCATGTTTCTTCTGTTATTGCACTCTGTAGCGATTGTTCGTATTTTGCTAGAGACGTGTCTTCCCTCATGTTTCTGGTATCCATACTCCTCTTATACAGTGCGGATACCACTTTGCTGTTTTTGTTATCATGTGGGCCAGTATAGGGACCGTTAAGGGTTCAGTGGGGAAATTGTGAAAAATCTGTTTCAAGGAGTCCCTTAACCGAAAATACAGGAACACATCTAGTGGTGTGAGTCCCCCCCCCCCCCCTACGTTTATCTCCTCCAGTGTCAAGAATTGCCCGCCTGGAAATAGGTCCCCAAAGCTGTATATATTCAGCTGCCTTATGAGGCCGACATATCCTTTTCTGCAAGGCAGCAGCACTCCAGTTATGTATATGACTGGGAGATTCGGGGAGTAAATGGCTTCACCCTTTGCCTTGCGTTTGATGCGGGCCCACGATTTGCAAGTCAATTCTATCATGTTTGGTACTCTCGGGCTGTGTTGATGTCAATATAGTCGCCCTTTGTAGGAATGGTGCCGCCAGTGCCCTCTCCACCTCAACATGCCTTCTATCTATTTGACCCCCAAACCAGTACAATAGAAACCCTGCCTTTGCTGCCTCGTAGTATACATCATAATCAGGAAGTGCTAGGCCCCCTTTTTTCCATGGGGACTACCAGTTTCTCCCAAGCCACACTTGCCTGCTTCCCGGCCCATATAAACTGCAGTATTTCAGACCGTATTTCCCGGAAATAGTCCTTGGGGGGGTAAGATCGGTACATTGAGGAATACATACTGAAAACGCGGGAGTAGCACCATTTTATCCTCCTGTATAGATTAAGCGGCAGTTCCAGCCATCTGTTCACTAACGCTTCAGTTTGATCTAGCGCCCTGTGGTAATTCTTTTTTATATATTTCTTCCGTAGATCTAGCTACATATGCACCCAGGTATCTGGTGTGAGTGTCGTGCCATTGGAATCCCAACTCATCAGCAAACCGTCTGGTGCCCGCTGTGAGTGGGAACAGTACTGAATTTGTGGCATTGATCTTTAGCCAAGAGTAGTCCCCGAAAATCACCATGTCTGTCATAACTTGGTCCAGATTATGGACTGGGTCCTTGATGTAAAGCGCCATATCGTCCGTGTACCGAGAAATAACCACCCTGTGTTTCTATAATTGCATCCCTTTGTCGATATGTCGGTCCTTGATCTCCTCTGCCAGTGCTTTGATTGCCATTGAGAATAGTAGCGTTGAGTGCGGACACCCCTATCGTGTGCCTCTCCCCAAGGGTATATTCGGTGTCAGTAGACCATTCACCTGGACTTTAGCGCTAGGTGAAGTGAAGAGTCGTTGGACTATGGTGAGAAATTCCTCCCCAGACTCATTCTGCGGAGTACCTTGAACAGGAATGGCCATTCCACAGAGTCAAACGCCTTTGCAGCGTCTAGTAGTGCCGCCACCACAGGTTCATCCTGCTGGACAGCTGACATTAACCCGAGCATTCTGTGAAGCCCATAGGAGGTGGATCTTCCAGGGATAAACCCAGATTGGTCCGCCTTGATGCACCTGGGCATCAATGGGGCCAGATGGTCGCCAGGATTTTTGCCATAACTTTGTCCATATTTTATAAGGGATATTGGCTGTTAAGAAGAACAGTTGTCTGGTGATTTATCTGGCTTTAAAGTACCACTACCACTGCCTCTCGCATCAAAATTCGACTGTGTAGCAATCTGGACCCGGGGCTTTTCCGGATGGTAACTACGTAATTGCTGAAAGAACCTCTTCCAGGGACAGGGGGCGACCAAGCCATCCCCTCGCCTCCTCCGTACACCGGTATAGAACCACTTGATCCAGGTATTCCCCTACCTCCTGCTGCGTTATATGAATGTGTGAGGAGTATAATGGACTGTAAAAGGCGCAGAATTCTCTGACTATGTCTGTATCCCTGAATTTCATCCCCCCCTGCATGTCTTTGACTGATGAGACTCGGCCCTTCTTTGTTTCTAATTTGACCGCCTTCACTGGTGCCCTGTCGCCCCCCCCCCATATCATTGCGCCACCCTCTTACCCCGGAAAACTTCACCTCTCTCTGAGCTAGCACATTGAATTCTTGGATTTGCTTCCTTATCTCAGCGTGTTTGGTTATGTCCGCCTCCAATGCCTTGGTTTGTAATAGTTTATTTTGAGTCTCGGTCTCCGCTAGTTGTTGCCTGATATGTTTGAGTAACCCCATGGGACCTGCTTCTTGTTCTATGCATGTGCATTATGACCTCAGGGTAAACCCTAGGGAAAAGAACTTCAGATTATAGGACAAAGTCAAGCTCTATGTCCTCGGTACCTTTTATTGCATGTGTATTATGGTTTCAATGCTGTATAACCACTTGAAGTACTCGGCTTAAAATTAATGCTTTCATTGAACAAAAACAACCACCCCAGATATGTGACGTCATCTTTCTTGTCCTGGGTGTTAGTAATATCACATGGCAATGGCGGGAGTTATGGTTGCGTTGCTTACCATAAATTGCGAATTTCTTGTTTAAAAAAAAAAAAAAAATTATGCTTGTGTCCAAGCTTCAACAAAGGTTTTTTTCAGTGAATAAAAAGGAGGCATCGCTGGAAGTTCACCTCCAATTATGAGCCACAACAGCAAGGCATTGTGAGTATGCAAATTACCTCAAATGCAAACCTTTTTCTCCAGGAAATTCTTTTAATGTCGCTTACATACAGAACTAACAATTGCGACAACGTAATATAACATCAGCGGTGCAACACATATAGATTTTAAACAATCATGGTGATGAAACCGAGGAAAAACCATCCTCTGATATCATTTCACATAGGCAACTTCTGAGGGGGGCCCATATGTCCTTGGGGCGGCTTGTTGTCGGTAACGTTACAACATATTGTTCCTCGCATTCATTCCCAAATGTCAATTCTCTGAGAAAAGTATTGATACGAGGTGCATGTGTAGCTTTCCAACATTGCAATATACATCTTTTTGCGACAACACAGGATACATTAAATTGTCTTCTAGCGGTTTCAGCCCCCAATGTACCCGAACAAATATTTCTGCGGAGTAAGAGGGGCCGGGATAAGCGTCCTTTTCACAATGACCTCAGCTACAGCATTCCAAAACACAGCAATCAAAGTGCACGCCCAATACATATGAAAGGAGTTTGCATGTGGATCCCCACATTTCAGGCACTTCCCGGACCAGTTGTCAGTGAACTCGGCCATTTTGGCCGGGGTGTAGTGCAGTTGATTCAGGATCTTGAATTGGATCAAACGAAGATCAGCATTTAGAGATACAGACGTGGACAATTGGCAATATTTGGACCATTTATCTTCACTTGTGGTACCCAGAGCTGATTCCCAGGTCGTCTTAATAGTATTATGGGATGGAGAGTGTGTCTGCATTAGAGCATAAAGTTTGGCAGGATCCTGTGGGTCATACTAGTGTTTGGCAAATTGGGCCTGTGCCGCTAAATAATAGAGTTCAAAGTCTGGCATGGCTATGGTATTGTATGGTTCAACCAGCTTTTCCCATTTCATCCTGGCCGCTCCCCCGTTCCATATGAATGAAGTGACCAGTGACTGGAGTCTTGTGAAGAATGCCCTACCAGTCCAAAGGGAAATGATGCCGAAGAAATTGAGGAGTTTGGGGAGGATCACCATCTTTAGGAGCGCAATCCGGCCATCTAGAGAGATGGTAAGTTTGACCCATATGTACAATTTCGTAGTTAACAGCTGTAGGAAATTTTCATGATTGTCTGTATATAACGTTTGCCTCTCTTTAGACACTGTGATGCCCAGTAGCGAACACGGATTGGAGACCATTTAAATCCGTTAACACTTGCTGGGCATGCAGTGGCAGGTGGAACAGCTCTTATTTTGCATTGTTAATTTTGTAACCAGAGTATCTCGCAAATTTGTGTATGCCTATCATGATAGGTTCTAGGTTCACTTTGGGGTCCCGGATATAAAGAAGTGTATCGTCTGCATACAGCGATATGGTTTGAGATGGACACGTTATTCTGATGCCCCTATGACTGTGCTTCTTTCGCATAAATGCTGCCATGGGCTCAATTGTCAAAGCGAAAAGTATAGGGGAGAAGGGGCAGCCTTGTCTGGTGCTTCTGCCGAGCAGGAATATCGCACATAAGGTGTGATTAGTAAGTACTCTGGCCCCCGGGTTAATGTACAGCAGTCCAACACATTTTATGAAATAGGGGCCTATTCCAAAAATGTCAGCACTGCAAACAAGTACTCCCAGGATACTTAGTCGAATGTATTTTTGGCGTCTACCACAGCTACGGCTGCTTTATCCTTTGGGTTTATTTGCGCCGTTACCCCGAATAGTCTGCAGAGGTTAAGAGCAGTGGATTGAGTCGGGATAAACCCACATTGGTCTGGGTGCCCCAGCCTGGACATGTTCGGGAGAACACTGGTCGCGAGGAATTTGGCAAAAATCTTCGCATAAGGGTTAATTAAGGAGAGAGGTCTATATGAAGACATGTCATGGGCGTGGATGTCTTGGTTTCAATACTACGGTTATTATGGCTTCCCGCATAGATTCCGGGAGTATACTCCGGTCCATCGCTTCCTCCCACACGTTTAACAAGACAGGGATTATCTCGGCGTGGAATTCCTTGTACAGCTCCATTCCTAGACAATCGGACCCTGGGGCCCTCCCTGATGATGGGGATTTTATTGCTTCTGCGATTTCATCACAGGTTACTGGATGTTCCAAAACCAATTTGGCTTCAGGGGGGAGCTTTGGGAGATCAACTGTCTTTAGATATTCAGTAGTTTCCTGTGTGGATTTTTCATCACGGTTAGAATAGAGCTCTGTATAGAATTGAGTAAATGTATGACTTATTTCCTCCTCTTTTTGTGACCGCTGTGCCATTTGTTTGGACACTGGCAATAGGGTTCCGATAGTGTTCGACCTTCGGATTGTTGGCCAGAGATCGTCCCGCTTTATTGCCTTCCCCATATCTGCACGCCCTCACGGGGGTGACCATATATTGTATTTCCCTGGCAGCCAGTTTGTGGAATTTATTAATTAGTGTATTGATATCTGCAAGTATAACTCTGCTGTGTGTGCTACTGTATGTTTGCTCTAGTTCACGTTATCAGGATTGCACCTGCGTCAGTTCCTGTCTAATGGTTTTGAGTAACCCGGTGGTTTTGGACATAAGGATATCCCGCACCCAGACCTTGAAGGTCTCCGAGTGTTGCGTGACTGTTAAGAGTCCTTGTTAATAGCGAAGAATTCCTCAATTGCTATATGAAGGACCTTGGTTACGGTGGGGACTCTGAGGAAAGCCGAGGGCATCCTCCATCGCTTAGCGGGTGAAGGGGCATCACGCAGTTCGATCAGCAAAAAGATTGGAGAGTGATCAGAGCGTGTGCGTGGATGTATAACACAACTCGCCAATGTGCTGAAAAGAGAGGCAGTAAGGAGCCAATAGTCGATGCGTGATTCAGAATCCTGCACTTAGGAGTAGTATGAGAACTGTCTGTCTAATGGATGAAGTGTTCTCCAGGCATCTGTCAAAGGTAACTGTAGTAAAATCTGGTGTAGGGTAGTAGCTGTTGTAGTGGGTGTTCGGGGGGTATCAGATGATCTTTCAAGAGTAGTATCGAGGGTCGTGTTAGTCCCCTTCCCCACAGCACCCAGGTTTCATCAAGTGGAGTGAGCATATATAACACATTGAGTTAAAATTCCAGATCATCTGTATTGGGTCAGTAAGTATTGACTAGGATAACCTGCTGTCCAGCTATATCGCCCCAAACAAGTACGGAACGTCCCTGTGGGTCTAGTTTACTATCTAATTAGCGGGAGCCCAAAGATGGGTTGACAAGGCTGAGTACCGCCCTTGGCCTGCGTGGAATATTCAGTGTAATAGCGGAGCGGGCCCCAACTCTCAAAGTCTGTGTTCCCTTTTTTTAATGCGTGTTTCTGGGAGCATCAGTATGTGGGGGTGGTGCCTTGTGACATTTGCACCTACTTTCCTAGCTTTGCCTGGGTTGTTGAGCCACCAAGCATTCCAGGACAACAACTTAATTTTCAGCCTTTTGCCTATGGGCGTGTTGCATGCCATTGGTATTTATCCCATTTGTTATCAACTGTGTGCCCACTTTGCTGTGTAATACCGTTCATCACGACATAACCATACATTTTAGAACTTTTAACTCCCCAAACTCGGCCAAAACCCTGCACCTTGTCCGGTACTCCGAAGAGTGACCGTTGAATGCCCTGCCCCCCCCCCCCCGCCATCAACCCCCAATGATTCCCCTCTAACTCGTGGAACCTTCCAGAGGTGCGTATGTCACAGCTAATGTCTCCCCCAGCTGGACGCATCTGGTCCGGACCAACTAACTGCTTAAGTTGGTGCCACCCATTGACGCAACACTCAATAAAAAGAGAAAATAAACACATCAAAGGATATCACATTCCGCTGCAGTCAGTCAGCTGGATCTCTTCTATCATTGTTAGGTTCTGGGGCTAAATTCTGATCCATTCCGCGTTCCTGTGCTGGCAGTGGGATGGAAGCCTTGATGTAATCCATCGCTGCGGCAGGGTTCTCGGAGAAGTGTGCCCTGCCACCATATTGGATTTGCATTTTCCCTGGAAAAATCAATGTATATGGAACTTGCCACAGTCTAAGTTGTCTTTTAACTGGTTCATAGGATTTCTGTTGCGCTTGTACTCCTGCAGCAAAGTCGGGGTAGATGTGAATGTTCTTGCCTTCATGACGTAGCGTTCCCAACTCCCTGACCATTTTAAGGATCAAATCTCTGTCCCGATAATTTAGCAGTCTGGCGATGATGGTGCAGGCCGGTGCCCCGGGTTTGGGCATCGGAGCAAGGGTGCGGTGCGCTCTCTCCACCAAGAAGTGTTCAGAAATTGCAGTCGTGCCAAACAGGGATTTTAGAAGAGCTTCGATATGCGTCTCCATTGGACCCTTACCAAAGGATTCAGCCACTCAGACTATCCGGATATTATTTCTCCTGGATCTGGACTCCAAATCCTCACATTTGCCACACATTCTCGAGAGTTCTGCTTTCGTTTGGGCGATGTCACAGCTATGTTGACCGATGGTATCCTCGTTAGTGCTTATCCTGACCTCGGCTTTTGTTACACTGGAACTTCCTTTATCTAATCTCGCCTTAAGAGATCCGATGTTGGCCACAATATTGTCCAGTTTGATGTTGACAGCCAGAAACCCGCTTTGCATTGTGGCAAGGAAATCGTCATCTCGGGGAATTCGTGGAAGACTTAGTTGGAGTGTCATCAATTGTTGGTGTTGCCGCTGCAGCAGGGGCTTGGGAGCTAGAGAATGAATCCATCGGACCTGTCTTCCTTGAGCCGGAGCCCTTTGTCATTATCAACACGTTGTGCGGTGAAATGTATCAGCCTCCTTGTGGATCCTGTAGTCCTGGATGTTGCACTGACTATTGGCAGGGGACTGTTAGAGGGTAAATTGTGATGTGCAAGGCAAACAGTTTGTGGTATTAGGAGCGTGTTTCACCTTGTTCACAAAACAAGGTGTACTGGATATTTCCGGTATATAGAGGATCACTAGGTAGTAGTGGTAGCCCCCTCGACCAGTGTAATCGCACCACGTTATGTGAATCACTACTTTTAATTTGCCCCCATAGCAACTCCCATCCGGACCGCTGCAGTCATCCGTTAATGCTGGTGTTCAACTTGTGAGAATTAAGAGGGATGTCTCCCAGCCTTTTTCTGTACGAACCTTAGTGTTTCCAGCCGTGTCAGCAGTGCACTTGAAGGAAATTGCAGCACGGAAGATCAACCGTGCGTGTATACTCCCTCTACCAAACCTTAGTAATGTCAACAAATGTACCTCTTTGCCCACGTATCGGGTACGTTTGGATTGTTTCCCCCCATGTCTTCAGGCAGTTTGCCCTCTGTTGTCGCGGTCAGTGGAGCATCTGCCAAGTGTTCGATCGCAGTATGGGTCTATTTGGGGGATCCGAATGCCAACCCTCCGCAATCGCGGTGAGTTAGCCAGTGTCGATGTAGCCGGCATTGTTTCTGACCATCAGGGCTTGCTTTGATTCGCTGGCCCCCTTACCAGCTGCGTGCTTATATCGCAAGGAGTGTCACCCTTACATCGTTGTGGTATCTCTCATAGGACTGGTACGTTTTGCAGAGGGTTCTGTATCGTGGCTTGCCCCCACGAGGTTGTTCAGGAAGTTGGTTTCATACAAAGGAGTTACTGGTTTTAGGAAGCAGAGTGAAGTATAATGCTCAATATTAACATTAAATGTTCAGCACAGTGCGGGTGTTCGAAAATGACGGTTTTGCGCTGTCGAAGCAATTGTAAGGCCCTTTTATGGATGGGTTGTGTTCTCGCTTGTTGTCAATGGCAGTACGAGCCTTAGTGGGCCAGTCACCGGGGTGTGCGCAGCGCACCAAACAGTCACGATCTCCCACGTAGCACACCGACCGCACTGTCAGCAAATTGCAGGGCCAGCGTATCGAGGCCACAAATGTTTCTCCTCGTCTCTGGGGATCTCAGAGGCTCGTACATACAGGAGGCGGTGTTGTGGTCGGGGAAATAGCTGTTGTGTGAGTCTGGCAGGACCTTGCCGTGCCCCGCGCGGCCTCAATGTTGATGAGGGTCAAGCCAACCACCCCGACGGAGCCGAGCCAGGAGTGTGGGGGAGCATGCTGGAAATAGGTGTGGAGGGAGGGACACCTCCTACCCACCACATCGTAGGAGCAGTGTGACGCGGGCACAAAGGAAGGCCGACATATGTAGTGTCCATGCTGGGTATAGTCCAACCAGCCCCGTGTGGCTGTAGAAGATCAAACGTCACTTTGGCCAGGTCTTGCGGCTTTTACTGCCCGGTATTGGGCCCAATCATGCTGTGTTCGGGGCTGCTCCTGATCTTGCAGCTCCAGCTGTGGATGGTGTACAGGAGGGTTCCCGGTGTGGCTTCCCCAAGCAGGGGATACAATGGGGTCGTCCCCAATCAAACAGCTGTATTCCGGATCATATGTTGCAATTGTTCGGGCGGGGACCGACAGAAGTATGTCCTGATTGGGGGTTTTTTGAAGCGTGCACTCGATCTGGATTTTACAATTAAAGGAGATGCTGCTTATAGAAGCAGCGTGGCGGGATTTCGACAGGTTCCTCCCCTCTCACGGCCCGAGTGAAAGGCCTTCCCAGAGGTTTGTAGTGTGCGCGCGTGGTTCTCGCTGCTGGCCTGGCCCACACGTCACCCCCGGTTTTGCCATCCGGGACGGATACCTCATGTGTTTCTCATCGGTTCGCCTTGCAAATCACGCTGGATACTCCATGGCCGTTAATGAATAAATGAATAGTCGAATCAGGTCTCAGGGTGGCTCCAGAACTGATTTATTTGAGCAAAGGATCTGGCCTGGATCGGAGCCCAACAGCTAGGCAGCCATCACATGCGTGCGCAACAGCGCCCCCCCCCGCTCCAGGAAATTCTTTGTGTATGAGGGCAGTGGTGACGTTGTGGAATGTGTGATTTGGCTCAAAGAAACTTTCCTACTTTCACATTTCAGGTGAAAGTTTTTATTTTCAAACCTGTTTAAACCCACCATATCTATCTTGGTGTTGTGAAAACATGTCAAATTGCTCCAGCCACAAGGCTGTCGGGACTATACTGCACTGATGATCTAGATGTTGTGGAATGTGTGATTTGGCTCAAATGAACTTTCCTACTTTAACATTTCAGGTGAAAGTTTTTTCAAATCTTTTTAAACCCACCATAACTTACTTGGTGTTGTGTGTGTATATAATCATCCTATATCGATTTTGGAGAATATATCTCCAAAACTCGATATATCGCCCTGCCCTAGAATGGATGACCTTGATGGGGGCTGCGTTACCGGCCATCTCTGTCTCTCCCCCACCCCGCTTCAACCCTGGCTGGGGCGTGACCACTATTCGCACCCCAGGGTTTGCCTGGGGTGCAAATAGTTCATTTTTTTTCACTGTAGATGTGCTCCATGCTATTTTGCAAAGCCAATCTTCTGGGGGCGGGTGGGGAGAAGGAAAAAAAGTTGGCCACCCCATAGGAAAAGGGTCTTAGATTCATTTCTATGGCGACGCGGGCAGGAGGAGCGCCGGAACCAGAGCACAAAGCTCTGGTTCAGCAAGTAAGTGGGCCGGGAAAGGGTTCTAATGTCATTGAGGGGATGGGACTGTGGGGATGTGGGAAGACAACCCTATTCTGTTCTGCTCTTCAGCTACCGGATTCGCCCTTCCCCTGCATACAAAAATGCAATGTGCTCCAGACTGCTAAGCCTGAGCCAAAAAGTGACATAGTGACTTTTGTATCAAGGCGATTGTTGGTAACTGAAGGTAAGAGAATGGAGTGCTCAAACTCAGTGGCAGCTGGTGAATTTATTTAAATTGGAGGGGAGCACATGTTTTCCACAAATGTGTGTGAGCCACTGTGTGTAGCGAGGTAGCCTGCAGCAACAGGGTGTGAGGGTATGGAGTGGTGTTCTCCGCCTGAGAAAATACAACTTTTTTTTTTAAGAAAACACTCTTTATTGGCATTTGTGTTTTTTTTGACAATTGTATTTAAAGATTTATCAAAAGAAATACATATCATTCCAAAACAACAATTATGATAACAAGAAAACGACAAATAAAACGAAACAAGCATTATACAAGTTGATACAAATAGTACAGAATAAATAAGAAAAGCCTATCAATTATCTCTACTAATCGCAACAAACCTAATTTGAAATAACTAGCCAAAAATCAGAGGAAAACAAGACAAAAAATTAAAAAAAAAATAGTAAAAAAAAAACACAAACACACAACCACACAACACAAGACAAACACAATAAAAAGAACACAATAGTAAATTAACCACTCTAACAACAAACCAAAAAACGATCCTAACATTCCCTCCCACACCCTTATTTGACCGATTCTCCTATGACCCTTGTAGCACCTCCTCCCTATCTCCCTCTTTCCAACCTCTCCCTACTTCCCTTAAGTAGCGGACCCTGCCCTTGGATACCTTCCTGTGAGGTTCACTCCATGACATCTCCCCGCCTGCCATCCCCCTCAAACCCCCCCACCCCCTTTCCTGCTGTCCCACCCCCTCCTTCTCCCATGCAGGGGTGTTGCTAGGTCTGGAAAAGATCTGGGGCTACACTAATGTCGCGACTCGGGGATAGCTAGCCTTTTGGTTGTAGCTCCTGAGCTTCTATCCGCGCTACAACCAAAAGACCTCAGCCCCTCCCCCCACCCCACCCTAGCAACGCCTCTGCCCATGTCTCATGGTGGTTTTACGTCTTTAGATATGGATAAGTCATTCAGCAAGTGACCCCAATCCGCTGTTGTCCCTTCCTCCTTTGTGTGACTACTGTTAGCCTGTAATATCTCCAGTTGGGCTATCCTCAAGTATTGTACATTTTTGCTTAGCATTATTAATTTCCAGCGCACTGCCTGAAAAATGTATTAAAAAGCCACAGTTTGCAGTCGGGTTGTGTTGGGTAACGCATGGAAAAAGTGCAATGGATGCAAATCACCAACAGTGCTCAGGAGCATTTCCCAACTTGTTTTCTTCATTGACCATGGTATATGCAGTAAAGGAAAAAAAAAACTTTTTGTGCTAGCTGTGCACGTGTCAATGGAGGCTGCACCAACATATGCACGCACATACTCCTTTTTGTTTTTACGTGTACAAAATCCAGTGCGACATTAAGAACATATCTCCAGGTTGGCTACACCAATTTGGGGAAAGTCTAGCTAGGTAATAGCACTTACATGTTTGTTTTCCAATGAGGTTTAGTAATTAATGCCATGCTACAGTAAGAAAATATATCAGGACTGGCTGCACAAATGTAGGCCACGTTACTGATATTCCTCATGATGGCTTTACCCATGATACTCAGTAAAATATGCCATGACACAGTAAAGAAATATGTTCACGCTTGCCCACCGGGCACATGTATGCCACTGTTACATAGTAACAGTCATACTTACTTCACCACTGGCGTAAAGGAGGCTTCCGCTGTGCGGGGGGCCCATGCTGCCCATGCCCAGCGGGGAGGCGCAGTGGTGGCGGAGGGCGCCCCCTCAGCAGAGAGATCCACATTTTGTGTTAAGCCACTGTTCTTCACCCTTGATGCCCAGAAGAAAAATGCCATGTCACAGTATGAAAACATGTTTGCTTGCTGCACAGTTGTCTCCCACCACCCTCGCCCGTATATAATAACACTCCTCACATTGCCTCTCCCATAGTTACAAAACATGTCACCGCATTTTACAAAAGCGTTCGGCTATATGCACTAATGCCCCCTCTCTCCTAGGCTTCAGCCTTCTACGCACGCACACACACATTTACACAAGCAGACACACAACCGTAGAGCTTTTCTCATTCAGAAATTCACATGCCCACCCAGAAAATTCACAGTGCATTCAGTCACATAAATCGTGCATAGACATTGTTTTATTTTTATTAGACAAACTTAACTTTATTCCTCCCTTCAGCAGGGCCTTCCTTCTCATTACAGATGTCATGCTAGAGGAAGAGCGCCAGATGCACTCCAGGTTGATGGTGGGCAACAGAATGCATACTGAGAGTGAGAAGTGGCTGCAGGGAAGCCAGAGGGGCACAGAATTCCACCCCACCCCCTGAACTGAAATGGCAACAAAAATAATTAGTTCCGGAAGAAACCACAAGGAAAACGTGAAGCTAAGAGGGTTTTTTCAAGCTTTGCACCTGTGTAACCCATCTCCTGGTGAAAGAATACACCGATTGCTTCACAGTTAAGGGGGCGCTGGAACCAATGGAAGGAGGGGAGGGGGGTTTAGAACCAGGAGAACTGTATTAAAGAGTGAATGCGAGATTGTGTTAACTGCAGGGGTGAAGTTAGCAGGTATGGAGGCGGACCGGGAGACCATGGCGAGGGTAGATGGTGCAGTGCTAAAGAGTTGGTGGCAGAGTGCAGGTGAGGTATTGGTTGTACAGGGAGTGGTATTCTTTTGGTAAGCGCAAGTGTGTGATAGTGGGTGAATGAGGGTAGTAGGTGAATGAAAGTATGTGGGTGTTGGGATTGAGTGATTTAGATTGGTGAAGAAGGGTGAGCAGGGCACCATATCCCTGGAATGAAGTGCAGGGAACCATTTACCTGGAAGGGTGAGCAGGGCACTGTATCCCTGCAATGATGTGCGGGGAACCATTTACCTGGAAGGGTGCGCTATATAGAGGATGGGGTGAGAGTGGACTGAGGATGGGTGAAGGTAGCGGAGAGCAGTATTGAAGGTGAGGAGGAGAGCTAGAGGGAGGGCAAGAAGTAAGGAACAAATAAGTGTAAGATAAGGAACAGGGTGTCTGTTGACAGCACAAATCTGAACCCTGACACTTCTGTTTAGAATATGTTTTATAGTTCGAGCACCCTCCGGAAGTCGCAGAGGGAGAAAGATAGAAAAGGCTATGGCCATTAGCCCAACACCATAGCTATCTCTTAAAGTAGGGGTTACGATTTCTAGCTAACCAACCTGGAGTTGGGGGACGACTGGATTAGGGAGGCGGTAGCCCACAGGAGACAAGCAAAGGACTGCCACTTGTGTGCCCCAATCCAAATCAATCCACTGCAGATCTGATTATCTTATTTGTTTAATAAAACCCTTGCACCTCTTGGAGTTTTTATTGCGTTTTGTGACAGTGGGAAGCGGGCCGTTAAAGTCTATTAGTACCAGGCGAGAGTTAAGCAAGCAGAATGCAACATGCATTCTGATTGGCTCTCACCGGGTCCTTACCCGGCCGAGAATCCTTCGACTCTCGGCTGGGATTCCAACCGCCTTGTCCTCAGCGGGGGGCGTGGCAGCCCCTCAGCCAATGAGGAGGCTGTAAGTGGGGCCATCACCGCTCCGAGCCTCCCCGCGGCTGAGGGGCTGCTTCGCCCCCCCCCGCCGGGGACTCAGGTAAGGCTTTTTTTTTTTAAATCCCACTGTCGCCCTCCCAACCCCACTTACCTTCTTTTTGATCCTTTTTCAGGAGCGGACGCGCTGGGAACACTTGTATTCCCTGCGCGTCCGCTCCCGATGGCCTCCATATAAGGGAAAACTGACTCGGGGAAAAGCCTTTCCCGGCAGCCATTTTCTTGGCCGTTTCTTTTTTTTCCTTTCTGTTTCAGGACAGAAACAAATGCTTTTAGGGCACATAATGCGGTCCGGTGTACTAATAGCAATATGACCCGAGCGGTGGGGGCATTACCGAATCAGGCCTATAACTATGGGCCCCGGGGCATTACCTGAGTCGGTTATGCCCCCGCCGCTCGGGTCATATTGCTTAAGTAATGTGTAGCCCCTGTTTTCAGACCCTAACCCACGCTAGGGAGCAGCCATTCCTGACTTAGGTCAGCAATGTCCCCCTGGTTGCAGCCCCCTGCCCTCTAGGTAGGGAGGGGCACTGCACCTGCCACATAAAATCGCTGTGAACAGGAGATGGGCTACACCCTGAGTTCTTAGATTACCAATGGACAAAGACACCAGATTGAATTTTATAGAGATCCTAACGGGTACCCCCTTTTATTTATAATAACCACTTCCGCTTTTAACTACCCTCCTCTTTCCGATTCCCTAGGATTCCCCTGACGTGAGCACCCACTAAATGTGGACCTGCTATGTTGGCTCACCCTGGGGGCCTTTAGGGTGAGTGTGACGCAACAGACCCCTTATCTACTCTCTGGTACTACCCACTCGGAGTGTGAGGTCAGAGGAGGGCCTCTGTGGTTTGTCCTATCTTGCTAGGTTGCCTCAGACAGGGCGCCACACTATCCTGCTACCTCAAACCAGGCTACCTCCCCTCTAGACCCCTTTTTCCTATATAAAATCATTAGCTATAGTGATTATCCTACCCCTACTTAATCTTTTAAACCTACATAACATTTCCTTTCTATATAATCCCTGTTATACTACTCCCTACTTAACGTGCTACTTGACATTTAATAATAAGTATATGCATAGAACGACGTGTGTGTGTATAATATATGCATATAACACAAATAAAACACTGTCACAATGGGGTGACTGCTGCAGTCAGTCACCCTTCACAGTACCTTCATTTGTCTGTCCTTGGTGGTGCTAGCACACTGATAGCTGGCGGCAAAGCTGGGGCTGGTTGCAGACTGGCTGGGGCCCTAACTCCTGGTTTGATTGGGGCATGGCCTTGCTGTTCATTTTTCTAGGTGGCCCTGACCACCACATGGGGCCACCCATGAACACTGAGCTGCTTTTTTGATTCTGGATGGCCCCCTGCACGAGCGGAGTTACGCCTGTGATCATCGCCACACCACAGCCCTTTCCAATCTTCTGGGTGGGCCCTCTTTACCGCCCTGTAACCCTGCACCTGAGAAATTTCGAAAATATTTGGGGCATCGCCGTTAGTCTGGGGGCCATCTCACATAATTGCCGTGGCCTGCACTGCCATTTTAATTTCAGGTGGCGTTCGCTGTGCTGTTGGAATGCCGCCGTTTTCACTGTTCCCCTGCCAACAGGTGATGCCGTCACTGATTACCACCATGCGTGTGGCCTGTTCACGGCCCCTGCCTTTTGCTGTTCATTACTGGTCTTTACCCGGGCTTCTCTGCTTGGCGGCCCAGGGTTTTTCTTCACTCAGGCTGCCCAACAGAGCAGCCAGGGACATACTCTCTCCTCCTTTTCACAGGGCAGCCCAGGACTTTTCTTCACTGCTCCACCCTCCTGGGAGGGACTTCCCTGCTCTTCACCTCCCGGGCCGTACCTGACATACGTAGCCCCGGATTACTTTTATGAAGGGCCCATCTTACTGGCCATGAGGAGGGCCGGCAGGGTGCACGGCTAGGGAGTCTGGTCTGGACCTCCTCCATACACGGCCCCATGCACGCCGCCTGGGCCTTTGGCGGTTCTTGGGCTCGTCCTGTCTGGCCCCCGGTGAGCTGACACCTGCCAAAGCGCAGGGCTGCCGAGCTACCCCTAGCACTTTTTTCCAGAGGGCATTTTGATATGCTAATTTCTGGTGACGCCACATTAATTGGTATGTTAATGAGCCCCCCCTCTATATAGGACTTGACCCCTGCTACAGATGGGTGCCATTTCCAAACCAAGTGGTTAAGGATGGGCACGAGCAACATCAACCTTTCATGTTCTCCAAAGCTTACATTATCAGACCGAGCTACAGGTTGAAGGCAACTGAGTAGGGCTTAATAAGAGATAGTAACGCCCAGGCTTTACCACTGTTGGCATCTGTTTGCATGTGTCGAGTTAATGTTCGCTGTGTAAACAAAAAGTGGTGTGAAAATAATAAACCGTTTAGAGAGGGCATTCCGTCTAGCAGCCAGTTCAATGGTTTGGGTGACCAGATAGAAAACGTTTCCATCCCTGCCCGGCTCCCTCGGGTGACCACCCCCCCGAAATTATCTGCTCCCCCAAATGCTGATTGGCTTGATGCGTTTGCTCATATTTTACTTTGTTTGATAACTCCATTCTCTGTGATCTTGATAATTCTTTTGTCACAGGTTGTTAGCGCATTCCAGGAACCCTGCTGCTCTTGTTATGCATTGAAAAGATGCCTTCATTCCAGATGTCTTTGGAAATGAGAATTCATTGTGTTTACATTTGAAGTTTATTTTATATTTGTCACAGAAAGAACACTAGCATGCTTTCCTATTTTTTTATTTTTGGCAATTGGATGGTGCTAAAATACCACCTATAAGCAGACATTGTTGCATTGGAGTAGAACCGTGAGGGAGATTAGATGTGTAGAGTAACTTGCAGCTTGTTGGTGTTCTTTGATTGTTTACCCACCCTTAAACTGCACATGTCGACGCTATTCACTATGGCCATTCCCACCCATCACATGCCCCCTCGTCGCCCAACACGCATCTTCTTGGAATCTAGCTCTTTCAAGCAGTAACATCACAAAAGGCC
The DNA here is from genome assembly GCF_040938575.1 of Ambystoma mexicanum. NCBI lineage: Eukaryota > Metazoa > Chordata > Amphibia > Caudata > Ambystomatidae > Ambystoma > Ambystoma mexicanum. The sequence continues at coordinate 1,086,747,619 of NC_090936.1, read as the reverse complement.
TGCTAGTGTTTATTTCTAAGCAGTTGTCTGAGAGGTATTGCTTAATTGCAGCTTTGAATGTGCTTCTGGTGTAATACAAAATGTCTCGACCAACTGTGCCTTCTGTCACTTGATGTATACGCGTTGAAGTGCTGTTTAAAACAAGCATTGGAAACGCCAGCTGGTTTAGCTTGCGACTAGGTATTAGATGTGCATTTGCCAGGCTCTGCCATCATATACCCTGGGTACTTGCACCGTTTTCGAGCTGTTACAATCTTATGGCCAGGTAGTATCATTCTGACAGTTTCTGGCAAATGCCTAACCCATGCCTACACAAAAGCCCAAACTGTTGCCTTTACCAGTGCTTGTTGCACAGAAAACTACCATTCTGGGCTTTAAAACCAAACCCCACACCAAGCGCCAGTTATTGCCACTCCCAGCATGCCCCCATCATAGGCCCCCCTACAGGAACAATTGACTTTCAATCTCCTCTTTGCCTGTCAGATCTTGTACCTTTCCTCCCTGACTGTCCTCTGTGCTTAAATTGGCAGGAAAACACTCCACGTTTTCAGATTAAATTGGTTTCGGAGTACACTTATTTTATGCTAGTATATGAATGAAAGACACTTTTTGATAGCCACAGTCTGTCCTTTTTTGCACTGTACTATCGCATCGCCTTTAAGCCTAATATTTGTGTGCTTATATAACCCACTTTTGCGCAAATGTCAGACTGCTGTTGACTGCAAAAAAAGTATGCATTGTATTGGGTAACTCTGTGGTACTTTTTTAATGAATCGCCTACGTATGGCTGTGTGCACTTACCGGATTCTATGTGGGTGAAAGCAAGAGCACATGCCCCTACATGTCTTGTTTCCGTTTTTTTAATGGTAGTATTTTTACTCCCTATGTTTATTTTTTGGGTCCATCTCCCTATTTTTAGGGAGTAAAAGTGGCTGATACACCCCTTATCTGTAGGGATGACCGAAAGAATATCGGTGTTGCTGGACTGAAGGGGCATTTCCACTGTATAACGGTATGCAATAACAACTGCAGATGCACATTGCATCAGTTTGAAGGAAAAAAAGTCTGCTGGCCTACTTCCTTTTGTTAGTGTGGTTTGTTGTTTCTTGTTCCCATTGCCTTGGGATAGCCGCAAAAGAGGCGTGGACTCTGTGTTCTCTAAGATCTGGCAACAGATGAGAGATGTTCTAGGATTATATAGTCCCGATGAAAGCAGATCTATACTTGGAAAGTAATGTTGTTAATATAATGAGGAGTACCAAACCCCCAGGAGTACAACGTAAGCCTTGTTTATCAATACACCTGTAAGAAATGTCCTCCAATCTTCAGCTTTGATCATTTGTTAATGTTAAAAGATATTTGTACCACACACTATCACCACCGGAGTGGTCCCCTGGCACTCTGGGCCTCTGAAAAAGGAAAGGGGGTGAGTTAGTGGGAATAAGTTGGGAAAGTGCAAGAGAGCAGTGATGTGCTGTTGGCAGCCTCAGCTCGGTGGGTCCGTTGGCTGGTCTTGGGGTGTTTTACGGCCGATAGTCGTCGTGTGCTGTCGTGCGAGTCTGTGTGGTTTGTTTTGTTGTTGCAGTGTAGTGAAGTTTGTGTGGATTGTTGTGTTGTATGGCTTGTGGTTGCTTGGTTGGAGTTTGAGAGGTGTATGCAGAGGGGTGAAATTGTTAGTGGATTGGTTAATTGGCATTGCTGTCCTTGGAATTATGTTATTAGGTGTCATGTTTGCTATCATTCACTATTCCTTCTGAGTGTAGCGCTTGCTAATCTTCAATATCCTCTCTAGGCTAGTGATCACGATGCCATCTAAGCGTGGCACTTGGTAACATTCACAGTTTCATTTAAGTGTGGCGCATGCTAACATTCACATTTGTGCATCCTGCTTCAAAAGAAAAGCAGCCTCCTGCTCATTCTGGCTTCTCCGGAAAGTGATTTGGGTATTGTTTTTTTAATCTAAAATGCTTTCCCTCTCTCACTCTGGCTGCCCGCCTTGGGCCCTCTTTCGGCCTTTCTGCAAGGCAAAGAACCTTGGTGTCATCTTCGACTCCACTCTCTTTCTCTTCTCACATCTCGGACGTCGCCAAGAAGTTCCACTACCAGCTGTACCTCTTCAAAGGGACTCTTCCCTTTCTCACTTTCCCTCTGAAGTTCACGGTCTCCAGAAGCCTGGTTCTCTCTATGCTGGACTAATGCTACAGCCTCTTTCTCAATCTGCCTTCCCCTACTGTCCACCCTCTGCAACTAATCCAGAACAGGACTGCGAGATTTATCCCTGGCCTCAAGCCCAGGGACTGTATCTCTCCAGCCCTGAAATCTCTCCACTGGCAGGATTTCAACTTCATCTAACAACTCGCTAATTTCAGTTTCATTTGCCTTGCACAGTGCTGCTGAAGCTATGAATATTTTCCCCAGTAATGCAATGGATACTGTAACAATGCAAGATGGTCCATTCCCTATAGTAAACAATATCCATTGGGATTTTTTACAATTGCTCCTTGGTTGGGTCATGACTTGGATATTCTCACCCTCCTCGCACCCCCTCTATCGTATGTTTCTCCCACATAAGATTTGGCTGCACGTTTGTAGAGCACAATGTTTAATCTCACCTGCTACCCCATCAACTTTAACCTCTGTTAAAACACGCTTCCATTGGTTTATAATTCAAAGTAAATTGTGTACATTAATATTGAAATGTAAATTAATATGTGACCACTGGCTCATCGATTCCTTATCAGAGATATGACTTATTGAACCAAAATCAATGGGTTCTTAGTATCCAGCTGTTCATTGACAGCCAGTCAGGGACTGCAGGACTGCTCTCTGGATTGCATTGCATGCAGTTTAGAATTTGCGTGTTTGGTGTCCCAGTCACTTTACCTGGGAGAGGTGTAAGGAACATTGTGTTAATTACTCTCGGTCCATATATATCAATCACACCTTTGTTATTTGGCATTTATATAGCGCTCTATATTCTTTTTTTTTTTTAACTTTATTTGATACACAAAAGGGAAATGGAGAAAACAAATCCGAGTTGTGCATTCCTTCCGCCCAACAGTGGGCCAAAAAAAAAACTTGCACCGTAATAATCCTGCCCCCCCCCCAACCCCGCTCCCGTCTCCCCACCCGCCCGCCACAACACAAGAATCCAATGTTCTTCCAATTAACTAAAGTCCGCTCCCCTCTGACGATTATCAACAAAGTTATCTAAGTAGAATTGATTACCTGTGTACTTTACCCACTCGACTACATAAATATGTCCCCAACCCCATCATTCCGGGTATTTATGTCCTGATATTATCCTGTAATGCCTTACATTGGTCGCACTCAGAGCTACTCTTAAGATGTCTGCTCGCAGTGTCGGCTAGATGATTAACCTGGGGAAGAGGAGGTTGAGGGATCTCTTTTGGAGTTCATCAGGTATATTACATAGGGCCCACAGATATATGGGGGGGGCGTGCATGAAGGGGCAACGTTTTGATGAACTCAGTCTCCACGTCCTGGCAGTAGAGCACATCTTTTTGCCATCCTGTAACTGGGGGGGGAGGACCCTGACCCTATGCCATAGCCACCCTTCTGTGTGCCAGGATCAGTAGGATGCTAGCTAGTTTCCTCACTGCAGGTGTCCGTTGTTTAGTCATTCCAAGCAGAACAACTGTGGGGATAGGTGTCAATTCTTCTCCAATTATCGCCTCCGTTTCTTGGATGACTTGAAACCAAAATGCGGACAGTCTCGGGCAGCTCCAGGCAAGGTGGAGGACGTCCGCAGCTTGCTCTCCACACCTCTCGCACTTCGCCGCAGAGTCTGGTCTGTGCCTGCACTTTTTGGCTGGGGTATAATGGGTTTGGTGTAAGTAATGAAAGTGGATAAGTTTGAGCTGTGAGTTCAGAGCAACTTTCCGAGTTTGCTTGAGAATGTATGCCCATTCTTCTTCAGGGATGGAAGTTTGCAGTGTTTTTTTTCCCACCTAATTTTCGTGCGTGAGTTTTCAAGTGTCGTGTCAGTTAGGATGGATCTGTATAATTCTGATATTAGTTTGCCTTCCCCCTGTGTTTGTATTATGCCATGGAGTAGTGACCATGTTGCAGGTTGTCGTGGAAAGGAGGGAAATACAGCTTGGATGGCGTGACACAGCCTAAAATATATAAATATATCTAGAGATGAGGTGCCGCCTCTCTCCCTGGCCTGTTGCGGGGATAGAAATGTATCGTCGACAAAACAATCGCCAAACGATTGTATCTGTGTTTTGCCTGCCCATTGGTGGAACACTTTCTCATTCGTAAGGAGTATTCCTGTAATGAATCAAATGGGTAGTAATGGAGAGTATCTGATTGATACTCCATATTTCTGAGCAATTTTTTTCCAAATTGCGTATGTGGTCAGCACTACATTCAGTGTGGAGTGAGGAACCGATTGATGACTAATAATGACTGCTCTCAGTAAATTGGGTGACGCGAGGGCCTGCTCCATCTGGACGTGTGGTCTAATAAAATGAGTAGAGTACCAGTGGCTTAGAAAGTGTGCCTGTGCGGCCCAATAATATCGTTCCAGATCGGGGAGTGCGAGCCCACCCTTCGCTGTTGGTAGTATGAGCGACGAGTAGGCCACCCTCGCGGGCTTGCCGGCCCAGATCAGCTCTAGGATAAGACTCTTCAGTTTCCCCAGGTAACGCTGTGGGAGTAGAAGTGGTATATTTGTAAACGGCCAGAGGAGTTTTGGTAGGATCACTATCTTAACCAGTGACGCTCTGCCCCAGAGCGTCAGCGACTTCCATCTGGTCACCTTTTCCTGGAGTGATTTTAATGTGGTCACGTAGTTATCCTGGAAGACATCTCGGTGACTCGGGGACAAAAGGATCCCAAGATAGCGCACATGAGCGCATTCCCATTTGAAGTTGAAGTCGTCTGTACATTTTCTGGTACTAGGCGTTAGGGGAAAAATTATCGACTTGGAGTGATTCATTTTCAGGCCTGAATTTAATTCTTGTGCATTATAGGATTTAGATTTTCATTGGGATTTTGTATGAATAGCACTACGTCGTCAGCGTAGAGGGAGATGACTATTTTATGAGGGCCCATGTTGAGCCCCCTGTGGAGATGTCGGGTGCGCAAGCCGGATGCCAGCAGTTCCATTACGAGTGCAAATATTAGCGCGGACAGTGGACACCCTTGTCTGGTCCTGCGTTGGATATGGACCGGCGCAGACTTCGATGAGCCTAGGACAATGGTTGATTGGGGTTGATTGTACAGTAGAGGCACTAGTTTTCTGAACTGGTTCTCTAGGCCATGCTGCCTAAGTACCGCAAACATGAAGGGCCATTCGACAGAGTCGAAGGCCTTCTTGGCGTCTAGAAGGACTGCGGCTGCCTTTTGTGTGGGCCCTATCGCTGCTATAGCTCCGAACATTCTCCTGATGCCAAATGTGTTGCGTCCGGGCACAAAGCCAGCCTGGTCCACGAGCACCAGTGCTGGCATCAGGGGGATTAGTCTGTTGGATAGGATTTTGGCCAGTATTTTATTATCAAGGTTTATCAGGGAAATCGGCCTGTAGGAGCCGCATTCCTCGGGGGGCTTATCTTTTTTATGCAGGAGAATTACGTTTGCTTCCCTCCGGGTCTGTGGAGAATGCCTAACTCTGCTGCCTCTTCGTAGACTTTTAACAGGGGGGGGGGTATTAATGGGGTGAATGCTTTGTAAAATTCCCTGATTAGGCCGTCGGGGCCGGGGGCTTTAGTGTTGGGCAGGCTCTTTATCGCTTCCAGGATCTCTTTCAGTGTGATGGGGACGTTTAGTGGTTCGCGTAGTTCTCGTTCCACCCAATATAATTCTGTGTCTGCTAGATAGGTATAAAGATGTTCGGGGTCGTCTGGATAGTGTGAGCTGTACAGGTTTTGGTAGAAGGTGCGGAATGTGTCGGTTACTTCTGGTTCTGTGTGGACTAGTGTCCCCTGTGGAGTGCGGATTCTTTCCACCACGGTGGGTTTTCTATCAGCACCAATTAGACGGGCTAGGAGTGCTCCAGGACGTTGTCCATCCAGATATTGACGTATCTGGTAACCGCGGCTAAGGAATTTTAGCTCGCGCTCTGCTAGTGCTCTGAATTTAAGCAATTTCCGCTTGGGTGTGTTTGGAGATGGTGCCGGTGCTCCGTTGTTCTAGGGCCTTCAGGTGTTCTTCGCTAGTCGCTAATTCGCGCCATATTGTCTTTAGGATTCCATATTCTTTAGCGATGCACACGCCTCTTATGTAGCACTTTAATGTTTCCCATAACGTCCCAGCCAAGGAGACTGAGTCTTGATTGATTTTTAAAAAGGTTGTGATTTCCTCGTGTAGCTCGGTTGCGAAAGCTTGGTCCGTTAGCGCACCTGGTCTCAAGTGCCAATGCGGTGCTGTTGGTTTTGCAGTTGGGAGGTTGCATTCAAGCGTCACTGTAGCGTGGTCTGAGAATGTCCTGGGGAGGATCTGGCAGCAACCCCATTGAAAAACGCTTTGCGAAGAGACGAGCAGATAGTCTATGCGTGAGCTGGACTGATGAACCTCGGAGTAGAATGTATACTCGCGTTTCTCCCAGTTTCCGTGCCTCCATATGTCGACTAGGTTATATGCTTTGCAGATCTCTTGCACTTGAAGGCTCGTCTTGGAGGCCTGTATGGAGAAGGCCTGTGATTTCTTTTTGCGGGTCAAGGTGGGTATTAAAGTCGCCACCCCAGATGATGGTAGACTGTCCGGTCTGTGTGAGACGTGAGAGGACCCAATCAAAGTTATTCGCTCCGACCATGTTGGTGCCGTATGAGTTTATGAACGTGATAGGTTTCCCGTAGATGACGCCCTGTACCAGTAGACCTCTGCCTTTGCTGTCTTTTTTTCACTTTCTGCATGCGGAAGCCAACTTTGGAGTTGATGAGGATGGCCACCCATCTCGCTTACGAAGAGTAGGAGGAGAAGTATCGGTGGCAGCCCCAGCTTCGGGCCCAAAGGTGTTTTTTTTGCGGGGTGAGTTGTGTTTCCTGCACCATTGCCACGTCTACTTTGTGGCGCTTGAGGAACTGCAGGATCTTACTTGTTTTTGCGGGATTGTTACCTCCCCTGATGTTCCACGTTGCTACCTTGAATTAAGCGGTTGGGATCTATGTTCATGATGCGTGGGCTGAGAGCAGCCCTGTGGTGATCTGAAGTGGAGCGGCGGTCCATCTGTGGGTACGATTGTGTCCGCTGGGTCGAGGATAGCATGCAGCGGGGTGGGGTAGAGCCAGGCCGGGGTCAGCAGGTGCGTAACTATAACAACTTTAGTGAACAGTGCCTTACACGGACAACCCCCAACTAGTCCATTCGGTCTCCCCCCTGAAGTGAACATGTTACTGCTGCGCGTGGGGCGCTAGTGACCTCCCAGGCGAAGGTGCTCCTTTGACTTTGTGTGATAAATCCCGATCCTTGGCGTTGTTTGCCATATCTGTTCTACACTGCATCCGCCGGTTATGGCGGGTTTCTTTCGGCACGCTCCCTCCGAGAGACTGCCCGGCCATTGTTTGAGGCTCTGCAACTCCGCTCACCCAGGAAACGGGTAGTCTCTTCTGGTGAGTTGAAGTGAACCCTCCCTTCAAACTGGATACAGAGTTTTGCGGGGAAGAGCATAGAATAATTGATTTGGTTCTCCTGCAGCTGTTGTTTGACAGCTGTGAAGGATCTTCTTTGGGCTTGGACCGCAGGGGAGAAGTCGGGAAAGAGTTGTATTGTATTGTTTATTTATAGGGTGCACAGAATAACCAGAATACTTAGAACTTGGTTACAGATTACAGGTAGTTGGTATCATTTGTTATATACACTAATTACATTATATACATTCTTTACATGTAGGGATAGAGGGTAACATATTATAAACAGTAAATAAATTATGTACATTTACATGTGAGAGAGGAGGGGTACGTATGGCAATAGATCACAATGCACATGGTCTCAGATTTCAAAGGTCATTGCGTCGGAGCCAGGTGTGGGTATGGTGCCTGAAGCTGTTGTAAGGCTGGTCCCTTCTAAGTTCAACTGGTAAGGCATTCCAGTACTGGGATGCTTGCACAGGGAAGCTGTTGCCTCCTGTTTTTATTTAGTCGGAATCTCGGGGTTTGGAGGCAGAAGGAGTTGGATGTTCTGGTTGGTCGTGTAGAGGTTTTTCTTATTATTCTCTCCCTGAGGTATGGGGGGCTGCGTTGTTCAGACATTTGAATGTTAGTGTGACAGTTTTGAAGGTGATCCTATCGCAAATATTTAGCCAGTTGTGATTTCTATGCACATTCGAGATGTGCTCTCTGACTGGGAGGTTCAGGGCCGTTCTGAGCATGTTATTTTGCAAGGTTTGAAGTTTATTGATGATGTATTTGTTAGCGCCTGCATAAAGAGCATTGCAGTAATCCAATTTTGATAGGATCAGTGCATTGGCTAGGATAATGAAGCTAGCTGGTGAGAGGAAGGGTCTGCATGCTATGATAAGTTTACCAATATAGGCAGTAGACGAGGCCAGGGAGTTCACTTGTTTCCTTAGGGACAACGTGGAGTCCAAGTAGAAACCAAGGGTATTCACCTCTTCGGCGACAGGGATTATATTGCTGTTGATATTGAAGGAACTGTAGTTGGAGTCGAGTTTTTTTAAGTTGTTAGGTGAGCTTAGAATAAGGATCTCTGTTTTTTCGCCATTCAGGCAGAGGCCATGGGTTGCCATCCATGCCTGAATGAGGGTGTACATTTTGTTTACCAAAGCTGTATCCGTAATGAAATTGCCCGAAAGGGGGATGAGGATCTGGGTGTCGTCTGCATAATTTGTGTAGGTGACACCCAGTCTGTCCAATTTGTCGAATAGAGGTTTACTAAAGATATTGTACATTGTTGGCGAGACACAGGAGCCCTGTGGGACTCCACATGTTGTCTGGATAAGGTCTGCAGAGTCTAAGGTGGAGAAGACTTGCATACTTCTATTGTCGAGAAAGGATTGAACCTAGGCTATAGCTTCGCTTGAGAAGTGGGTGGCTGACGCTAGGTGTTTGCAGAATACTGCGTGGTCCACTAGGTCAAAAGCCGCTGAGAGATCAAGGAGGAGTAGCATAGCTGTGTTTCCTTTGCCGTTGAGCTCGTTGATTTGGGCTTTAAGATCTATGAGTGCGGTCTCAGTGCCGTGCTGAGGTCTGAAGCCCGATTGGCGAGTGCCAAGGAGTTGGTTAGTCTCCAGGTATTTTTGGATTTGGAGATATGCCACTCTGTCAGTTATCTTCAGGAGGAAAGGGACAGTAGTGATGGGCCTATAGTTGGTGGGGATGGAAGGGTCTAAGGTTTGTTTTTTTAGCAGGGGGAGAACCCAGGACTCTTTTAAACTGCTTGGGACTGTGCTAGATGAGAAGGAGGCGTTGATGAGTTTGGTGACAAATGGGGGGGTAGGTCTCTCGCGGCATTCTTAATTATCTGGGCCAGGCAGTAATCGCCTTTGCACTTGGACGGTTTTAGTGAGGCAATGATATTTTACAGTTTCATGGGTGGAAACTTTAGTGAATTTGAAAGGTGTTAGGCTAGGTGTGGGCGTACTAGGGGTTTCGCTGAGAGGGAGCGAGGATTTCTTTATAGTAATTTTAGATTGTAGTGTTTTCACTTTATTGGCGAGTGCATTTTGGATATTGGTACACCATTGCTTGTCTTTGGGTACGTTATCGGGTGGTGGTATGGACGATTCAAGTTCTCGCAGGATTGCAAATAATTCCTTTGTATTGGAGCATGCGTTGGAGATTCTATCGTTATAGACGTCTTTTTTAGCTTGGATGATTGCTTTCTTGTAGTTAGTAGCGCATAGTTTGAGTTTGTTTGTTTTCAGCTGTAGGGGTGTGTCGCCATACAGATTCAAGCTTCCTTTTTTCCAATCTCAGTTCTTTTAGGTGGGGGGTGAACCAAGTATTGATGTTAGATTGTTGTTGTTTGCTTTTACAGTTCTTCAGTGGGGCAACGGTGTCCATGGCTATGGCCATGGTGTTGTATATTTTGACCATGGTATCTGGGTCAGAATCAGTTGGCAGGGCATTGATGGTTGGGAGCAGCAGGGGTAAGATTGTCTGGTGTGATGTTTTTTCTGGATCTAGTGGGGACCGATGGTGCCATTATTTTTTCAATTCTAAGCATCTTGTTGAATGTTAAGTAGAAATGAATGAGGAAATGGTCAGTCCACGGCTGGGGTGTAATTTTGGTAATGGTATTAGGGCAGTTGGAAGTGGCTACCCAGTCTAATAGTCTCCCTTTGTCGTGGGTGGGGGTGAGTACTTTTTGGGTGAGCCCTTGTCCCTCAAGCATGGTGGCAATAGCTTGCGCTTGTTTGTCATCTGGGTCGTTAAGACCTAAGTTAAGATCGCCAAGGATCATTGTTTGGGATGACTTTTTTTGTGTGCTCGCTGTGTCTCCATCATATTGAAGGTTCCCTTTCTCCCTTGCCAGCCTCAGGATAGTATCTCCGGTCTTTATAGTTTAACAGCTTGGCGATATCGGGCGCGGGGGCGCCCCGGGGATCGGTTTGGTGTTTGGGATCCTGTGAGCTCTTTCAATAACAAATAGGTGAGAGAGAGCTGTGTCGCCAAATAACTCTCTACATATTTTTTCCACGTGGTCTTCCATTCTGCTGGGAGTTGTTTGTTCTCGTATGCCAATCACTCTAATATTATTTCGGCGAGAGCGCCCTTCCATGTCCTCGTTCTTAGCCACAACTGTTTTCATTTGGTTTTCGAGTGTGGATACTCTTGCAATTAATGAAGTTGCGCTGTCGTCTAGGTCTGAGATTCTTTGTTCAGCGTTATCTAGTCTGTCTTTATGCTTGTCCAGGCGGTGCTGGAGAAGGTCTACCTTGGACGAGAGTGTGTCCATTTTACTGTCCAGACTCCCTATTCCTGATTTAAGCTCTAGAAGGATCGCACGGATATCGACCTGCCGCTGGTGTTCATCCTTCGATTCGACGTGGTTGTGTGGGGAGTCTGGGCAATTTCCTTGTCTTGGGGGTTTTCGACGCAGGGCCAGCGTTGAAGTTTAGTTTTTGCTGTGACTTGTCATGTTTGCCCATCTTCGCACTTGTCCCGGGGACGCTGGGCACCGCCACCAGGTGCGGCACGCTGGGATTCGAACTTGTCTCGCTCTGGCAGGGGGAGGGGGTCTCGTGGGCTTGAGCCGCCCAGAGTGTTTACTTGGTTTCCTGGTGGCCGCCGGCAGGACCGTTCTGCAGGGTGGTCTTGGTATCAACCACTGTTGTCGCAGGTGGGGGGGGGACCGGCCCCACAATGCTGCCCAACATTGGCCCTGGCGCCAAGAGGTTCAATGCCAGGTGGGCGCAGATTCTTTGTTCCGAGATGGAGGAGAGTCTCGTCCTAGTGTGCCCGATAGTGGGCGCAGCTGATTTGGGCCAAGATGATGCCCCTGGGGCTGGGCAGGAGGTTTCTGTATGACTCCAGTGATTGCTCCACTGGTGCCCCACGTGCCCAAGGGGCCCAGATCTGGCAGGTTTCTCTCAAAGGGTGGCCCTGAGTTCACTGCGAGCTCCCGAAGTGGTGGTGAAGGGGGCGTTTGTATGCGGTGATAGTTCCGGGGGTGTTGTCTCAATGCTGTGTTGATTTAAATGCAGGAGGGGAAGGCCTCTTGTTCTCAGCCCGCCCTTCAGGCACTGAGACTGAATTTTAGGCAGATATTGCGCACATGCGAGACGGCACACTGCGGGGAGGCTGCCTATTCCTGCCTTCCCCCCGCGGGTCCGCCCTGCTCCCGCTCACCTCCCCTGAAAACCCTGGTGCGTGCGTGCAATGTCTCTGGGGGCCCCGCCGCACTCCTCACCTTCGGCAAACGGCCCTCGCCCAGTTCGTCAATTCACTGTCGGCCGGCTACTCCCACCTCGCGGCTCGACTGCCACGGCACTCCGGCGTCCCCACACACCGTCTCCGAGGCTGCCACGGAGCTGCAGCCGCCGTCCTCGCTTCCCGCCAGCTTTACGCCTCACACACCAGAGCTGCCCCCACTCGAACACTGGTGAGCCGGCGCCGCGAACTGCGGCTCTTCCCAGGTGGTGGGGGAGGGGTACCAGTCTCGTCTCCGTGGGCCCGGTCTGGAGCAGGCCACTGCTGCCGGGCTCAGAGAAACTACAGAGGCAGTTTCATCGTGATTTTGGGCACAACCTGTCTGTGGAGCCCCGGAGAGACCGCGCCTATAGAGTACACGCGCCAATGTATCGGGATTGCGGGGATTTGTCAGGACCTAACCTTAGGTGTGTTGGTGCTGAGAAATCGGATGAGTTTCTGCAGTCTGGTGGTTGGTTCTCAGAGACTGCAGTCTGGTGGCATTAGGCCTATGTAGGACGTTTGTGTACAGCTAGGCCGATTTCTTTCGTGGGGTGTAGCTGTGTTCTAGCAGGATGTTGAGGTGTTCATGGAGTAATGTTCCTATGTGAGCTGCTAGGCCGAAATTGATCAGGGTGTAGCTGCACTGTATTGTGTGTTTGTGTAGAGTAGAGAGTGAGCATAGTGATAGGAGAGGAAAGTTTCTGGAATGGATGTTTTATTCTTACAAGCCCACCTTTCTGGATTACATTCATGTGCTTCGGGATAGCTGCACTCAGTGGGAGATGGGACAGGGGGGTAGTGGACTCGCAAAGCCGCTAGTTAGTTAGTGGTCCTATGTCTAGTGCCTGGGGGACGCTAAGGTTGTTATTAATGATAACTGTTTTCTGATTCTTTCTTGGTGACGTGTTAGTCGCCTTCAGAGGTGTCATTGCTCAGTAACTTATCGAACATGTGTCTGCAGGTTGTATTTAAATTCTAATGTAATGATATTGAAGTCTTGGTCCTTGGTGTTGTAATGTTTTAGTGGCCCTAGACGGTCTTAATCATGTTTACGGAATAAGACAGGTTTTTAGAGCTTTGCGGAAGGCCATGTAGTCTTGGGTGTGTCAAATGTGTGGGGGCAGTGAGTTCGACAGTCTTGGTCCCAAGGTTGAGAAGGCAGATCCTCCAATCCTGACTGAATTGGAGGTTGATATCACTAGTAAAAGGGCAGTGCCTGATCTTGGGGTGTGTGAAGGGAGGTAGGGTTTAATCTTCTCTTGAAGGTAGTTATATCATGGAATATGAACAAGGAGTGGGAATTATTGTTTCTAATATAAACCCTTGCAAAGGGGACCACAACACTTGGTGTTAGGAGTTGGTTGCCATCTTCCAAAGTATCTAGGAAGGCAGCCAGTTCTATCACCTTGCATCTCAACACGCAATTGAATATTTCTCCAAAACATTTACCTTCCACTCCTATGAAAAACGACACATGTGGTTGTTTTTTTTTCTTCTTTTTTTTTCTCCTTTTTTCAAACACTATGCAATATTGATAGTTACCTTCAAATGTTTAGCTCCAGGGTTGTGTGCTTAGAAGCTCACTTCGCTTAGACGGGTGACTCTACACATCAAACAACGAAACAACTTGTGGTGAAAGGGCACATGGTTTCGGTTTACATTGAGAGGCATAATGATCTGTACATTAAACAAATTTATAGGGCTACTATGACAACCTCATTTTAGTAAATATTTAACTGTAGAACTGCAGTATTATGTTTTAGACAGGATGCTACAGTGATTGTTGCTCTGAAGAAGGTTTGTGTTGTATCAATTTCTGACTTTCACTTGTTTTTGCTTGCTCAGCATATGTAATTATGAAAATAGACACACGTCCTAGAGGGAGGTTTTCTATATCTGTACATCTCTGGATTTAGCTGCTTTTAATGTATGCTTCTATTGTTTTACTGCTAAATGGGTAACCTTCCAAGAAGACAACCAAGGTTTACTGCATTATATAAGGTACCATTGAACATATTATTTTCAGTTTGCGTATTCACTTGGTGCACTATTTATTAATTTCTTGAGTTCCATTTGATCATTGGCCACAAGATGGGGTGCACTTTTTTTTTTGCATTTAAGGAAGATTAACAAGCATGGCAATGACGAGTGCCAAAATAAGCGTTTTGCATGGACGTTCTTTGGTGTTGGATTAAACATACCCACTTGCAAAACCTGGCCTTTTCATGGCATATACCAGCAACTGTTCGCTTCCGTTCAAATCCGGTGCTTCTGAGGATCACTGAAGTACAATGGCATGTGAAAACCTGTGAAAACATCCAGGTCCTAAGTGACACCTCGGTCTTCAAATCTCATAAACGACTTCATACCTGCCCTCGCACCTAGTCTCACCAAACTATGTAATTCCTGCAGGTTATCAAGGTCTGTACCCACTACCTTAGAAGCTACAGCCATATTGTCACATAACCTACTTTTCGAAATAAAAGCTGATTTAACAAATGACTTGCAAGCAACTACAAAATGATACCAAAGTCCACGACCTGCATGACAGTCTGCTTTAGGCCATCTAGAATCGAGGAATTAACACTACTCTATATCAGGCTTGTCCAACCTTTTTGAATGTGGGGCCGAAGCATTAACTTTTTGTCTCCCAGTGGGCTGGCGAGCCAAAAGTCAACGCCCTCACCAAAGCAGTATATTCAAAATCGATGGCGTGTGACCTTTGACACAATAGCCATGCAGTCCCAAAGATAGCTTTTGGCGCCAGGGAAAGTGATCAAAGGTTAGTTTCTTGTGATCTAGGGAGGGTTTGGGGGCGGCACCCCCCCAAGATTTTTTTTTTTAAAATATAGGGCTGAAATGGTACATTTTACAGCAGGAAAAGTGGCCAAAAAGCCATAAGTTTGCAATCAGTTCTAAAGGGGAACATGTACATTCCATGTCACCAACAGCAGACAAGAACATTGTAGAGCTCAACACATTTTAATGATCAATGTGTCCCCAGTGTAAGACAGCACTGTCACTGATGTAAAACATTGGCATGCTGGTTGTGCCCAAAATATGCCTCTGTAGCAACATGTCTATGCTGGTTGTTCCCAATTTAGGCCAGCATTGTCCTGCACAAAGCATGATTGATGCTGCCTGAGCATGTGCCCAATACATATGCCAGCTTATATCTCTAATACGCATTCATTACTTCTGTGGTAATGAAAGAAGCATAATCCCATTCAATAGATAAAATGTGGAAAATTGATCACCCAAAGGTGAAACCAATTGAAGACTACTCCAATCTTAGTCATAGGGCAAAGTAGGAGTTTGACCAACCCAAGAAAACTTCAATAAAGGTTTTTCATTTTGTAACTATTGTGTATGTGTTATACTTGTGATACCATGCCTCCCCTACACAACACGCCACGCCACTTTGTCAGCAATGATTTTGTCATATAAATTAAGTAGAAAGACGCAGCGATGGGAAAAATGTGCCTAGCAATGCAAGCTTTCAATGTTCCATCAAACACCAAACTAAATTAATGGAAAACATTTGAGGCAAACAGAACCAATTCAGATAGCAAGAGATGAATGCTGGCCCTTATTCTCGTAGGATGTGCGACAAGAAGAGGAAGGAATAGCAGAACAGGGTCAGAAGAGGAGAATCAAAATCCATCTTTCGGCTGAAAAGAATCTTGTATTGAACAATACACCCTGTGTATCTCCGGATGATTTCAGAGAAAGCACCTTTCCACATACGATGCCTGAAGAGGCATCGGCGTGTGCCAAATATCCTGAAGGAGCACAAAGCATTCCACAGCATAGAGAAGTTAAATGTAATGCTGAAAGCTGAAAGCACACACATTGCAGCAGTGAGCGCTCAACCCACTGAGCTATCATATTGGCTATAGTAAAAATGAGCAATTACTCGGTAGTGGATACCATTAAACTGGTAACTGAGATTTAACAGCATACCAGTTAAGTTCATCTGCAGGTCTGGTGCAAAGTTGCCCGCATGTCAAGCATGCATACATCTACTTTTCAGGGTTCAGAGGTTGGCAACATAGGGAAAGCAGCGCACTCACAGGACATCCATACAAAGTAATAAATAAACCAGGCCACGGCCTGTGACTGCCTCTGGTGCCCCCTCCCAGGGAGCACCAGAGGCACTAACAGTGCTCCACCACGGCCCAGAATTTGGGTCCACAGACCCCACACAACATTGAAAAAACAAATAAATTAACCAGGCGATGGCCTGTTACTGCCCCTGGTGCCCCATTTCCGCAATGCTGGTCGGGCCCAGCATTGCAGAAATAAATTAATTAATCTGGTCCACGGACCTGACAAAAATCGAGCAAATAAATAAATAAACCAGTCCGTGCTCTGCCACGGCCCGGTTTATTTATTTGCTCAATGTTTGTCGGGTCCGTGGACCTGATTCATTTATTTATTTCTGCAATGCTGGTCGGACCCAGCATTGCAGAAATAAATGTAATTAATCGGGTACACGGACCCGACAAAAATCGAGCAAATAAATAAATAAACCTGGTCATGGCCTGTACTGCCCCCCCCTTACAGGGGGCACCAGAGGCAATAACAGTGCTCGGCACGGCCCGGTTTATTTATTCATTTGTTCAATGTTTGTCGGGTCCGTGGACCCGATTAATTTATTTCCACAATGCTGGTCGGACCCAGCTTTGCAGAAATACATTTATCGGGTACACGGACCCGACAAACATCAAGCAAATAAATAAACCAGGCTATGGCCTTGCAGGCCACATGAAATGGCTCGGAGGGCCGCATTGTGGCCCGCGGGCCGTACGTTGGACAACCTTGCTCTATATAAAGTAAGGAATCCTTCATTCCATAAAAATCAACCAACCAGTAGCCCTGTTACTCCTCAATCTCTTGGTGGCAGGATATAGCTCATCATTGTGTCCGGATATCCCAACTAAGAATGTAGGTATTGCGGGATCTTCCTTCTGCTGGCTTGCTTCTTTCTTGAAGGATTGTTCATCCCACGCGAGCATTAGCAAATTCTTCCCCTCCACTGGCTGGCTGATGAGATGAGCAACCATGCATAGACTCTGTCTTCATCTATGCATCTTGAAGATCCTTAATTTCATCCAAAGGACTGAAATTGTGAATGCCCTAATCCTATCAAGAATAGGTTACTGCAACATCTTTTATAGGGGTCTCCTGAAAGACATCCCACTAATACAACACCTTTGGAGTATTGATGCCCCCTAGTGCTAGGTAAACATGACTCTTCATTGGCTCCCCATAACACAAAGCATCTGCTTGAAAATGCTATATTGTATCCATTGATCGTACTGGCATATTGGCCCTAAAAACCTGATCGGCTCAACCACTACACACCTAGAAAACACTTGATTATCCTCCACAAACAGATCCAGTCTACCAAAGACTTATTGCAGGAAAAGATTTGGGGGCAAGATGGCTTCTGTCAGCAGTTAATCAGGTTGCTCTTAATTTGTCTGGATGGACCATACCCTATTTTTCATAACCAGCTCTTTGCCCAGGAATTGCTTAATTAGTCCACTATTCTTTTCAGAGCGAGAATGATTCCTGCGTCTGTGTGTAGGTGAGTCTGACAGTCTCACAAAGAACCTAAACACTGCATGTGTTCGCTTACACTTGTTTCTCCCAGCTTGTTCCATTGTAACGTGAAGAAAATTGCTGTTATTTCCTGTATCTGAACAGCTTTAGAAAAAAAACATTGCATTCTTGTAAGGAAGGAGGGCATTCGCTTGACCACTGACTGACGAGCTCCTGTATTTAAATATGGCACCTTTCAAGTACCTACTCATATTGATATACAATAACTACCAGTAGCAAATGCTTTGCGTGCCTCTCACTGCATCCATTGTGGCTGGACATCCGATAATCTGCTTGTCTCATCCTGCTATTGTGCATGTCAGTCTTCATTGGGATATGAAGAGCCCCAGTCACTATGTCTTGTGATGACAGAGGAAGCATGAAGAATGTTCCCTTCGAAGCTCTTTGATCAGCATGATCACAGTTGTTTAGGCACGAAGGCAAATCATGTAAAGTTGCTTACACAGGACCAACCTATAGAGTGCCTGTCTAATGATGAGCAAGGCCAAAAACAGGAGGTGGAGGGGGGCAACTTGTTATTTACGCACACAGTTGCAGAAGGGGCACGGTTTTAAGAAAGGAGCTAACTATTTAAGACTATTTTGAAAGGTTGTATTTCCAGTATCTGTCTCTAGGCGTGTGTGCACCCTCTGGGGTAATAATTTGGAAGAGTAAAAGTGGCGAGGATGGTAATGATATGATGCAAATATGTAATCCCCATGTAAAGTCTTTCTGTCAAATATTCAAAGTGCTTTTTGATATGCCAGAATAAACAGATTTGGTAGTGAAACTTTGAGTTGATATTACTTTATGTACTGCTTCTATTGGACACGTTTTCAGGGTGGTACATTTATTTGAATGAGATGTAGTCAGTAAAGGTGAAGCATGCGCGATAGTGACTGCTTTAGCATGAAGAAGGATGGATATTTTGTATTGCCCTCGTTTTTTATTTAAATACATTTTCAGTTTCACTCGATAGAGTTTAAATTCTACTTGGATCTTGAGATGAATTATGAAACTATTCACAAGTCCGATTCTGTAAACGGCACATAAAAATGCTGCAGATTGTATACCTGCAAAAAGGGGGTACAAAGCCAAAAATGCATTTTTCTCATCTAGCATTTGCTATTTTTGATTCAAAATCTGTACAATTGCTTACATTTGCAAATGCATGTATGTGTTCACTTTGCATTTTTGCTTTAGTGGAACATGCTCTTAACTGTAGTTCTTTGCTGAAATTGTGATCTGTGTTTTT
Organism: Ambystoma mexicanum; assembly: GCF_040938575.1. Taxonomy (NCBI): domain Eukaryota; kingdom Metazoa; phylum Chordata; class Amphibia; order Caudata; family Ambystomatidae; genus Ambystoma; species Ambystoma mexicanum. The sequence goes on along the minus strand of NC_090936.1, from coordinate 1,086,728,917 downwards.
ACTTTCAAAATAATTAGTTCTGCTTTGAATTTGAAATAATGCAGTGGAATGGAAAAATGGATCTGGTGAGCCGAATGTAAAAGCAGCTTTCGGGTTTCAGCCATCTTTTATGCAGGAGATGCTTTGTGTGCACAAATGTGCTAGTGCATAGTATTCCACAGTGAGATGACAATTATATATTTTTGGCCATTCTATATTGCATGCTCTCTCCAGTTCTGGTCCCTCTGGAATCATACCTGGTGTTCTTTACTTTCGATGCATGGGCAGCAGATTCCTTGCTTGGTGATTTCCTTCTTTTCATTGCATTATTTGATCCTTTAAACCAGGTACGATTGTTCATCTGCAGATGTTTGAAGACCTCCCCAACCCTCCAATTAGAAGACCCTGATGTCTGTAAAGTTCTAGCTGAGACGATCTCTCATATGAAAAGTCGTTTTATTTTTAAAAATCATATTGTTCAACTGAATTTGATCTTTTTGATAGTTACATCTCCCATGTTGATACTTGTGTCGATCTCAATTGATGCTCTGGAAATGTAGGGCTCTTGACAGTATAATGAATATACTTCTTGAGTAGTCCCTCAACTCTATGGGTAACGTGACTGCATTGTTTTCTGAGGAAGTGATGGTGCAATTGTGATGTCTTCATCTACCTCTCAAGGCTTCTCCTGTACAAGCTGCACATTTTCCTCATGAAGACCTTGTCATTACCAGAACCAGGCCTGCTTCTTTTTCTTCAGCCCATTAAAATAATTCTTTGGCTATTCATGATTCCGAGACGCTGTAGAAGAGGTGCTCTTTTCCTCCATGCCACAGCTTTAATTTTTCACCTTACACTATATTTCCTAAACTATCTGATCCAGGCTCACCCATGAACATCCTTCTTGCACCACGGCCTGAAATGGTGTTTAACCTAAATTCAGTCATTTTGTCTGTTATGTGTATCCAGAATTCCATCGGTCTAACGTGATTTGAGAGACTGAAAGCAGTTTCAGGGGTATTGTTTTCTGGTGTCATAAGGTCAAGGGTAGACCAAGGTCACGTGTGGTTGTAGGCAGCTTTTACATTGTGATTGCTGCAGGTGCCACAACCGATCTCCTTTTTACTTCCCAAAGCAGCCCTCACTAAACTGGAAACCATGTAAATAAAGGCTGATGGCCCTTAGCCTAGCTTGGGACACAATTCTGTATCCCTGGATAGCTTGCAGAGATCATAGCAAAGGGAGTCTGGGGTGGCTACTCCAAGCATGCATGGGGTGTACCGTAGGCACTCTGGTGGGGTTTGTACTGGGTTTTCAATAAAGCAATATGGCCTGTGTGTACATGCACTAATGGGCAAAGAGGGTATTCTGGAGGTTTTAATATTGTGTCCCCTAAAGCGGCTATTCTGCGTACTATAAAGGCGTTATTGTAGTTATCATGCGGAGAGCGGTGTCGTCATCTTGAATGTGGCATTGTAGGAGACTGTTGTAGTACCCTTTATACTGATAAACTTCACCAAAGGCTTCTTTGAAACCCCCCGCCCCCTGTGTATCTCCCCTTAAAGAAATACACGTTTCTGTACGGGTAGTAATGTAGGAGGTATGGAGTCCGTTATCCTGTTTTAAAATGTGCTATATAAGCTCCATTTTACAAATATTTCTTGAGTTTGTGGTGTCTCCTACATGCCAGTACCTCTTGAAAGATATGTTTTCCTTTAGTGACCCCAGTCTTTGTCTCAGACTCGCTCTCCCACCCCTTCAAACTTAACCAATCACTTTCTTTTAGGATTATTGAAGCACGATTCATAATTTGAATTGATTGGCAGCTATGTATTCTCTCCTTACTAACCCTTTGACTGACGCTCCTTCAAATCAAATACCCTCCCACCCCCTTCTTCCCGGGGTCCAGTCTGTCGGGGGTATTATCAGTAGTTAATGTGTGTCTCGCCCTAAGTAAGGGGGGGGCATTTTTAAGGTTATGTATTTACAAAAGGCAGACAAAGGGATAATGCTAATCGAAGATTAGTGTAGGGGAGTGAGAGAGGCAGAGAGAAAAAGTAAAATGCGATGCATGCAGAGATAAAACGACACGGACTGAGAAATGGACCTAGAGAGGGAGAGAGGGATGGATAGCAAAGTACTGCACACAGAATGCCACAGATGTTGTTGTCCAGAAAATTCCCTTAGTGAGAGAAAAGATTACACTCTGCTGCGTAGCCATTCCATAAGATGTTAAAAGATGCAGCACTGGCATTCCGAGCGTCCCTTGTTCCTGAATACCGAATGACAGGAGTTTGAGCCCACTTGAATAGCTATGCCAAGAACTGGAGCTACACGCGAAATATGTGAATGGCTTCTTTTACAATGCCTAATCTCTCGGCAGAAAGGTCAGATTGAAGGGTGCACACGACATGCCATTATAAAAAGTGTAGCTGGACAGATCATGGCCTCCTGCTGTTGGTCTGGTATTTAGATGGCACAGAAAGACTTTGGCTCGGAAGACCCCCCCCGTACCACCAGACCACCCCTTATATTTGCATTCACAACCCTTCCTCCTTCCCCCCGTACCCCCCTCCCAAATCTATATTTGTGGGCAATTTCGGCGACAAATTTGCATTCGACCAAATCGGATTCGCAGTAAACAACCAATCCTGTCCTTTCCATAATTGTGTTCTATGGACAGCTCTTCGATGTGTGTTGAATGTTCCAAGTGTGAAATCCTGACTGTTTTGTGTCTGTATTGCTATTTTGCATTTATGTAATACACCTAATCATTTGTCGAACTAGGGGATCGCTGTTTCTCCTGAAGACCTTCCGTAGTCTCTGCTTGTTATTAGAATTATCAGATTTCTTTTGACGTCAGCTGATTTCCGACGCATTTTATTGTTATAGATGGGATAGGTGTGTCTTTTCACTATTGTTTAGACAGTGTTACCCTAAAGTTTCGACCCATAACTGTTAGGTTGTATTTTCTTTTAATGCAGACAGTATTTTTGTGTGCTTATTTTTACTTTATCAATCTGTCTTTTATTAATTGATATTTATATTTTTACTTGCACTTTATATTGTGCCTAACAAAGTACTGTACATTTAGTTTATCGTTACTTCCTTTTTAAAGTTTAATTAGTAGGGGCTACAATGAAGTGTCTGGCTGTATTGAACTACCTCGTGCTACCGATGAATCCCAAAAATTCCATGCCTCAAATCCATACTGGCTAGGGCGGTCACGGGGAGCAGCAAAGGCTATTGGAGACAAAAATGAAGATTAATACCATGCTTGACTCCTTAAACATCTTTTAGCAGCTAGTCATGGGTGCACTAAACATCATGGATGACCTGATTAGAACCACTAATAATATCCCAGAAGATTGGAAAAGTATTGTTGGCAGATTCAAATTGGGCCCTTGATACTCCCCCTCCCCCACCCTGCCCCCCCAACTGACCTTCTCTTCGAAATCTCAGATCAGAGATGGGGGAGGGGGTGGTAGTGGTAATCATAGAAAATGGGTCCCGTCCAGTTAGATGCTCCAGTGCCCATCATGTCTGATTGTACCAAAATTGAGACAGGGCAATGGATACAGGGGCTCTCACTAATATAACCCGAGACCAGGGTGGCATTCTGCCAGAGGCGCCCAGTTTGCTGGGGGTAGCACTAAGGCCAAATGAAAAGGAGCGAACTAGTTCCATGATAAATAAGGTTACACGTTGGCTCAATACCCAAATCATGGGACATAAGATAAATCCATGTTGTGTCCTTATGACCAGAATAACAGATTGGGTGGGGAATATATAGCGAAAACTATTAAAGGGGATTGTGTCGCTGTTACTTTTTCAAACGCGATCATTAACTGCAGGGTCCTAAATTCAAACTTCTCTTGAGAAGAAAGCAAGGATATGCCCCTTGAGCTATTTTTTACAACTTCGATCCTAACCGTCCTGTACATTTTTCTTCCATCAGGAATTCGAACCTAAAAATGTAGGTCAAAGGTTGATCCCACTATCGAGGTTACAATTGGCATAATCCTCGGTACAACCTACCCTCGTAACAACCAAAGTACGCAATATTTCTCAATTTGGGCCTCCACAAATGTGTAACATTGCGCTTGAAAATAGATTTGAGGATTTATCGTCCTTGGAAAAGATTGATTGACTTACACAGGATAGGCAAAAGACACATCCAGTAATTCCATATGGCATCATGCTGACAGAAAAGCCACAAGGGCACGGGACAGCTGGCTTTTCCATTCTGTCCTGGTACCTAGTGAGCCAAAACGGGTAGGTTGGCGAGCCAGGAGGACCTTGAAAAATTAAACTTCATGATGTGATCCTCTTACAGGAGACCTGGGAAATATTGCACTTAAGTTTGGATGGCTATACAACCTTTCAAATTATTGCTTCTAAAAAGGCAAGAGGCCGGCTGTTTTTGGCCTAGCTACATTAGTAAGTCTGTTGGGAATCCACGTTAATGCCTCGTTAATATCCCTCGTCAAATTTACAATTATAGATGGCTACAGGCAGAGAAGGAGACCACATTTCCAAGAATGCCATCTCCAGATGGATAGTCAGATGTATACAGTTGTGCTATTCATTATCAAACAAGACACTGCCTTTCACGCCTAGAGCTCACTCCACAAGGAGCTCAGGAGCCACTTTGGCTTTCATTGCAAATGTCCCTCTGGACGGCATTTGCAAAGCAGCTACATGGAGCTCAATACACACTTTCACTCAGCATTACTGCATTGACACTCATTCCAAGACATATACACAGGTGGGACAAGCAGTTCTAAGACATCTGTTCGCGTATGAACCTTCTCACATCTCGCCACCTTCTCCTAACACTGCTCGCTAATCTATGCACAGCATGTGATCTAAGCAGATTCCACAAGCCTCAGAAGGGATACATTACTCGCCGTAGTTGCGTTTCTGATGGTTGTATCTGCTTAGATTCACATGCGCCCACCCTTCCTCCCCTCGGAGAGAAGGCGCATGGATGCTTATGAGCTTGTCTGATACGTATCTGCTTGGATACAACTGTACTCGCGCTACACTTCATGTTACCTCATGTCAGAATAATAACAATCTGAGGGACCTCGACGAGTGACGGACCATGGGTACATTGGGCGTCACACTAGGGATAGTATTACTGGCACACCCTGTCGATGTCCCATTTCAAGTTTCGAAAACAACAACTGTAACACTGCAGATTGCGCTAGATGTCGGCCTATACACAACATGTGAATCTAAGCAGATGCAAGCATCAGAAATACGATTACGTTGAGCAATGTATCCCATATATGAAGTTCATAGTCTGACATCCTGATAATGACACATGCACAGATAAATTTGCACTCTGGCTACGCTACATAGATGATCTGTTCATCATATGGCAGGGAACAGCTGATGAGTGGATGGCCTTTGTAAAATGCTGAATGTAAACCTGCTGAATTTAATGTTTACAGATAGTCATAGAAAGCATTCAGTCGTTTTCTTCAATGTCTGCGTGGAAGTCGATCAAGGTGAACTGATCTCAGAACTGTACAGAAAATCTACCAGTTCAAACACACAGCTACATGCGCCCAGTAACCACCCAACGTCATTAAAATGGAGCATACCCTATGGTGAGTTCATAAGAATTCGGAGGAACTGCGCAAGAATTGAAACCTCTGATAGTGAATGTGCCATAATGGCGCAAAGATTTTGCACTCAAGGTTATCCCAAACAGGTGCTTGAAAGGGCGTTTACTTAAGCGATTGAGTGAGACAGAGATTCATTACTGGTTTCCAATACAAATCAAAACACAGCCAATGACAACAAAGTTATACGTCTGATTCTCGCATATGGAGAAGAATCTACAAACATTCGTCAAATAATGAACAGACATTGGCATGTTTTAAAACTAGATGAACATGTGGGGTACTCTCTTGATGAGAAAATCAATATTACTTTTCGGAAATGCTTGTCCTAGATGGATGATCTGGTGTCCAGTTATGAGTCCGGGGGCCAACATCAATGCTGATGCTTGGCTGAGCAAAGGCACCCCAGGATTTCACAGATGTATGAAATGTAAAGCCTGCCAATATGCCACTAACTTATCGAATTATTATCATCATCCTGTTCTGGCCAAAGACATTAAGATCAAGTCTTGGATAACCTGTAATATTAAGTATGTGGTATATGTCCTTTCGTGCCCATGTAAAAGAATGGTATGTGGGCAGTACCATTGGCAAACTGAAATTGAGGATTCTTCAGCATATACGAGCCATTAAGAATATATATCCTATATACACTATGGCTCTGCATTTCAAAAATACACATGAAGGAAAGCTGGATGGTTTCACACTCTTTGGTATACATGCAGTCCAAGATCCTCCAACGGGAGGGGATCATGAACTCCAGCTACGACAGCTCAAAACCAAGTGCATACTTGATCTAGAGACCGAAAAACCCAGTGAACATAATTTGGACGAAGAACTGTACACCTTTCTGGGCACATGAGTTATTAAATAGATCCCCATTTTTGTATCGGTAATTGTAAGGTTTTATGAAATGTCATGTTTCTCGTCATCTCTCTCTATTGTATATCTCCTGCTTTCTAGTCTTTGCTGCTAATTTCTCTTTTCTACTTATAAGGTATAGCAGCCACATGGCTCATGCTACTTCTCTACTTCCTAAACTCAGTTTTTTAAAATTTGAGAGGGTCTCATCCGATAGTATTAATTTTGTCTTGGACTTGAGAACCTTTTTCTTGACCCCTCTTTTTCTATGGAACATCTTGTTTATATAACTTGGTGTAGGTTTGTTTTTGTTATGAGGGATGCTAGGACATTTGTATTTTAATTCTTATGTGTTTCATGTTGGTTTTAAGAGAGCATTTTGGTTTTTTGACTGAAATGCAGTGAAGTCTGTAGAGTGGTGTGATGACTGTGTTATTTGTTTCATACTTGACCCGTTTCCCCGTGTCTAACATCTTATGGTTTTTCACGTGTTGGAGAATCCATCTTTTCTGAGTTTACCATTGTTGGTACTCATAAAATTACAGTCTCTTATTAGACGCTCTTTTATCTTAACTTTGTGGAACTCTTGGTGAAGCTTGGATGTATTCATGTATGTTTGATTTGGCTGGTGTGAAACCTTACGATTTGGTGATTTTGCACACAATCCTTTTGTATTATGTACTTCAGTGTTGAAATTAATGATTGCATTGCATAGTACTATACATTTTATAGTTGCATCAGTTTTACACATTGAGCCTCATTCCGAGATTGGAGGCAGCCATGGGGCTATTAGCACCATGGCTGCCTCCAATACCGGGTCCGTGTCCGGTCTGGTTGAATGGGGACTTACCGGGACATTCAAACCTGTGCGGACCCGGTAAGTCCCCATTCAACCAACCATTCCCATTTGAGCCCTCATAGGGCTCAATGGGAATGGAGAAGGCGCTAATTACGGGCCCGCGAATAGCAGGCCCGTAATTAGCGCCCTGGTCCCTTAGTGGGACCCGTAAAGGACGTGTGGTCAGACCACACGTTCTTTGCGGTTCCCGCTAAGGAACCTCAAAATTGGCCGGTCAGGGTTTACCGGCACTGGTCTCCTTACCGGTGCCTGGTAACCCTTACTGCCCAACTCAGAATGACCCCCATTGTATCCTATTGGAGGTTCTATTTGATGTCTCTTCCTCCATTTGGAATATTATGACTGTACTAATCACCTTATGTGCTACAGGCAAATATTGCGAGAGCATTGTGAATTGACAGTTTCGTTGAAAAAGTACATTTGCACTGTGCACTTTATTTTCAGACCAATATGCTGCTTATGTAATGCACTTTATTCTCAGACCAATATGCTGCTTATGTAATACTATTGTGCACCTAATTGCACAATGCACTTTGGAATTTAAAAATAGGATTAAGCATTATGCACTTTATTGTTAAATGAGATGTCTGCATTTGAATTGCCTTATACTCTCGGTAAATGATTTAGCAGTTTGCATATGAAGATCTTTACTTAGCCTGCATGTGGGTTTTTGTCTACTGTTAAGAAACTGACGCACAATTATCGTATTGACCAATTCGTATGCTATATGTAAACATTGTATCAACATTGCACATTGATAATCCCATAGGAATAAAATATTTGCACTTGGCGTTCTATTGTATTCTGTGATCAATATGTTGCTTATGAAATACTATCTTGCACCTTGCACTTTAGAATTGATGAATGCGATCATATATCGGGAATCCTGCGAACCTGTTTAGGCTTGCGCCTACTTCATAAGACACATGCGCACTACCCATGCTTTCAAATGTAGGTTTCTGGATGGCACATGCTAATATTATGTTGGAGTTTACCACTCTGATATTCTCTTCGCTGGATAAATAGTGCTTTATGCCTTACACTGTTAAAACATGTGCTGTTTTTGACATTTCCCTAAGTATTGCGCAACTCCGTGGAACTGTGTAAATATATGGAAACTTTATTAATAACTGACATATGTTCGCATTTAGCCCTGCTTTCTTAATGCATTTGTTCTTATGGTACATATGTTTATTCTTCTCAGCTTTGTAATGTTAACCAGTCGGATAGAAACATTACAAAATGTCTGTCTAATACATATAGCTTGAGGAGTCTCTAACAACGAGACCAATCTATCGGTTCCATGTAATAGTGTCTCCACAAAAATCTCAAAACAGCAAATTCCCACAAGCCAGCTTCCTATCCTTTTCACTAAGAGCGAGTGTTCACAGATACCAATGCATCAGGTCATGATAACCCCCTACTCAAAAGAAGGGCGAATAACCATGTAGTATATCAAAAAATATACATATTTTAATTTTATCAACAACACATAGCACTATTATTGTGCTAAAAACAATTATACAACAACACCATTTGGAATTCATTCCTCTGTTTGTATATGACTTGTCTATCTGGACTAGGAATTCATATATCAAAAACCCTTTCTGTACCCCACTAGGGGGTTTGTGTATTAACCCTCAATGATATTATTTATGCCCTTCCTAATTTACATAGGGCAAGAAGAGTGTGCCAACACTGTATTCATGTGTTTCTAGGACCAGCATAAATCTAAATTGCTACAGAAATATATACATGGAATCATCCCCTATACATATTCTGCTGGTTCTGTCTTCAGGGCACTTGTATTTTTCAGTGTATCATTGAGGGTTAATACACAAACCCCCTAGTGGGGTACAGAAAGGGTTTTTGATATATGAATTCCTAGTCCAGATAGACAAGTCATATACAAACAGAGGAATGAATTCCAAATGGTGGTGTTGTATAATTGTTTTTAGCACAATAATGTTGAGTACAATGTGTTGTTGATAAAATTAAAATATGTATATTTTTTGATAAACTACATGGTTATTCGCCCTTCTTTTTGAGTAGGGGGGTTATCATGACCTGATGCATTGGTATCTGTGAACACTCGCTCTTAGTGAAAAAGGATAGGAAGCTGGCTTGTGGGAATTTGCTGTTTTGGTATTTAATTGTCCTCACCCACCCATCCCCTAAAAAGAGAACTATCTGTAGCACATAAGGACGGATGCCACAAAAATCTCACCATGCAAAAATATCGCTGAAAAATGGCTGTTTTTTGTGGCGACATTATTGCACGGAACATGCGGGGGACGCCCCCCGCAACCCCCAAACTTTTTTTTTTTTGTTGCCCCTGTCCTCATATATATGGTCACCCAAATAATATCGCCACGACATTTTCCCGGCGATATTATTTACGGCGACCATATATATGGCGATATTATTACCTGATACCGATCTATCATGCTCAGACTATAGTCTTTGACCATGCTAATGTCCTACCTTTTTATATCCGTTCCCTCGTATGTGATCAAGCGGTCTGTGTACCGTGAAACACTTTGTGTTTCCCTGTCCACGGCTAATTGAATAAACTATCTTTGTTCTGGAACTCGTGGTTGTGGATTTTGTGCGTAATGAGTGCTATCCATATATATATATTTTTATTTACATTTTGATATTTACACAGTTGTGTGTATTCTCAAACAGGAACCCTGTATTTGCCCTTTATTTTTTATCAATGTCTTATACATAAAGGTGTTTATGCTATCTTGCATGTAGTTGGTGACTTAAAACTGAGCATTTAACACACATATACAATATTGAGATATATATCGTGTATCGCCATTCAGCCCAGAAATATCGAGATATGACCTTTGGTCCATATCACCCAGCTCTATATTTTGTAAATTTAAACGACTTCAATTTGTACTTTTAAAGAGAAAAAAAAAAGATAACTGGGGATGCATTTTCCAGCACAAAGTTTTCCTTACTTCCTATTTGAGCATATTTCCACCACAGCACTGGATTGCAAGGCATGGTAGGGAGCCTGACATTGTATTCACAACATATCTCTGTGATTGCAGAAGGATATTTTGGCGCACATCCAGAGGATTTGAAGGGTCGAGGATATCATTCACAGAACGGAACTGTGAGTTGGTGATTTCACAAACACTAACTGCTATACCAAAGAGGAGGTAGTTGAGGGTATTGTGCCCCCACTCTCAACGCTTACACTTTATGGCATTCAAAGTGTTAAATTAATATTTCCTATTTTAAAAATAATAATTTTTACACGCATGTATAATTGTTTTCAGTATAATTTGATTTTGGAATTTGAAATGGTTAGGACTTGCTTTCTTTAACCACTGTATTATAGCATATCTTATTCCCAGAAGATATGTCTAGAAATGTATTTGTAGGCAATTGTCTGCATACTCGCTCTGAACTCTGGCTTTGTGCTTCCGGTACTCCAATAAAATAAAAAACGTATACATGTTTCACTAATGTCGCACCTGTAGATTTATCTTTAGAATAAAGTGCCCTCCACTGCGAATTTAATGCACTGTTCATGAGGTCGTGTAATTGGGAGACCCTTCTGCCTACCACATCATTGGAAGTGACGCAGAAGGCTGAGGCGATCACCACTGACGGAAGATCACAATGGGCTAGTGGGATAAAGGGTGTTTTGGCTGGCTTCTGCTTTGTGTCTTGAATTGTTAGTTTACTGGGCCATGTTCCCCTTCCCACAATCGGTGCAGACCTGTTGGGACAATTATTTGGTTTCTAGTCTGATTGGATGGACCAAAGCCACCTTCAACTTTATGGGTGTATGAAAGCAACTTCAAATCTTCAATCTAGGCAAAGCTTTAAAAATGTATCCAATTCCTGCTCCCTTTCTAAACCACATTTATTCTTCTGCCTCGATCCCAGCTTTGAGAGGTTTGAAGACACTACTGCTGGTCCTCGCTTACTGCAACCGAAGGTCACATCCTTGGGTGGCTTTTGGCATTTACTGTCAATAGGAAGCCCAGCAGGAAATGTCAGGACCTCACCAGCAGCATGGTGGCAATGGTAAAACATTTTGTTTTTTAAATACTGCATTTTTAAAAACAAAAATACCACCTAATGAGGTGTTGAGATTGCATAGGATATTTACCTCATGGGCTACATTGTAAGTACTGCATGGTGCAAGTAATGGTTATTTACCATTATCTGTACTTCAGTGTGCCCCATTAAGGAGGTCTACCATGCAGTCCCAATTCATAAAGATTTCGTTTTTTAACAAGTAGTTTTTAAAATACCACGTGTTACTTTACCTCCATACTCGTGATGAGGGCATCAGTGTTTGTTTTCTCATCTCTATTAAAGCTTTTGTTATGCTTGTTTTGTAGTCTGCAGTTGTTCACATACCTAAGTTTCCAGTGGAAATTAGAGCCGTTTTAATCTTTCTGGAGCTTTCTAAAGCCAGAGGCCTACCACGTTCTAGTGTTGAAAATAAATGCCGTGTATAATGTGTTGAGTTTGCTTTTATGAACGTGTGTTCAGTTTGTTCAGGGCTCCACTGTATTGTACAATGGACGCTGTGTGCACATTTACTTATGTGCACGGGCATTTTGACCTTGTACACGATGTACTGTCTTACTTCATTGCATTCTTAATTTTTTTTAAGCAAACAATTAAGCCTAACTTAAAGTGATTTTTTTTTTTTGTGACATTCAAAGAACATAAAGACCGTTCATGACTCTAGGACTAATGCATTATCCTGTAAGCACAGCCTAACCTGGACCTAGGAACCCCCAGCAAAGGCCTTTTCCATGCCATACAACATTAGGAAGTACTTCAGTACTTCGAGATCAGATATGCACTTCTTAGAACCTACACACCTATCAGGTTTACAGGATAGGAAATAATGTACATCAGTACCTATTTGCACTTTTATCTCATGAATATTCATGTACAATATCTTTAAAAACTTGACTTGCTTCCGGTCCTTAATCATATCTGTTCTTGACAGATGATAGTTTTCTGCTGGTTGAACATTATCCTATCCAAACGCTGACGACCGCTTTCGTCTTTGATATGATTAACTAATAAGGTCTTATTTTGTCTGATTATGTTCAAATGATTGGTCAACATCCACATGAAGGTTAGATGGTCAATGTTTGATCTGCAGAGCAGAAGGCAGATCAGTGCCTGGCATGAGCATATTGGTGGCGATCAGTCCATTACCTTCAAGCAGGTGTTGGAATGCTCATTTGTGCAGTTGAATTTGATTGACATCTCTGCAGAGAGGCACTGTGGTACTATCAAGCATTGCCCCTTTCCAAAATAAGGTTGGTACACAATGTTTTGTGAATGTGGAACCTTGGAAGGTGGACTTGAAATACCTATGCTGCCAGTGTTTTTTTTTAATTTTGTTTCAGCAAGGTTTATTGGGCTGTCTGCCAAATTTTAAACACAATCACCAAAACTGGTGTATGCATTGGAACAATAACAAATGATCGCCTTTCAGTACTACCACCATCAGATACTTTACCATTGGCTTGCAGCAGAGTGTAAAAATTCAAGTTGCAAGCTACAAGCCACCTAAATTCTATACATACAGCGGGCACAATATTTGTTACTCGTGTGGAGAGGAGAGTCAGGAGGACGCAGACACTTGGAGCACATGCTTCAAGTATGCCCATTAAATAAATATGTGAATGTCTAACCTATCCCTATCGCTATGGGGGTTTCTCTGCCTATGAATAACTAAGGTGTTCGTCTGTCATCCTTGAATGTAAAAAAAAAAAGGATGATCTCACCGTCCAAAAGCTAATACTGACCCTACCACTAACAAAAACAACTAAGGACAGGAGAATGTTCCCCTTCTACGGTGGGGTGCTTTCCGCACGTGTCTTCTTATTCTTGGTATTTCAGATTAATACCCAATATTTGAATAGTCCTTCTTGACTTGTTTGTATTAGCTCATGCAACTCTCCAGATTGTGACTTTTGCTTTCTTCCCTACAGTTGCGTTTCTTTGGCTCTTGTCAAATTCTTACATCAATGTTTTTGGGCTTTGTATTATCTGATGAGAATAGTTTTGTATAATGTTTTGGTTCATGCTTTTCTGACCTGGTTTCTCTTCTCTGACATTTATTATTATTTATTTGTGGTTTATATAAACCTTTACAAAATAGAACATCAATACAAAAAAGGAAACTACATTTCAGAATCAAATAAAAAACATCGTACATTTGATACATAGTTGAAACAGACAGACATTATAAACACCTTCAGATAAAATTTCACAATTTAAGATCACAAGATAAAAACAAACAAATAACAATTAGCTCATGAAAACCATAATAATTACGAAGCGGATCAGAAACAATTCATATAAAGTCGGTCCTGTAAACCTTAAAAGAATTCTTAAAATTCCCAAAATATGTCAGTTTGTTTAAACCGATATTTCTTATTTATATATAAGGTTTGAACATAAGATGAAAATTCATTATAATAATTTAAGATAAATCACAAATTTTTTCAAAATGCCAAAATGCTCAATTTTAAGACAATCGATGTGTTATGTCTGATTTGATACCATAAAGATTCTGTATCAACTGCGTGAAGATACATAACAAATTGTTCGAAATATAAAATCCTTTGTTTTAAAAGAGCTGGACATTGTAGTAGTATGTGCTTCAAAGTTTCTTCGGTCCTTTCTACCTTACAGTATTTACACCACATCCATTCGCCGTTCAATAGGTTCCATCTTTTTAAAATATAATTTGTTTTTAAGATATCAAAACGGAACCTCATAAACGAGTTTCTAAAATTCCGAGAAGGGTATTTCACTGAATAATTCTCAAGAACGGGATAAAATTTCCAAAAAGAGTGTATCTGATTAAGGGTTTTAGATTGCCGGACCGAGTCTTTTGCGAATCATTACTTTGAAGTATAAGTTTCACTTTTTGCGGTTTATTTATCAACATCTCTATAGTTACTCCTATATTCAATAGTGACTCATCAATTACAGATTTTAAATTCACACAAAAAGGGTTAGATCGATCTTTTGCTGCAATCGTATATAGAGATGAGGTATCATTCATCAAACATTTCCTCCATAACAACATTTTTCTCCATATAATAATTGAATGTAAGGATTGCAGACCAAATTCATATCTAATCACGTGAATGGGAACGCCTTTAGGGATGAAAAATAACACACCTTTCCACATATCTTTCAATTTTTTTCATGAAATCAGAGATTTCAAGTTCGTAAAATTCTAAACCATATGTAAGTTTAGGGATGCCCGAAATAGTATAAAAGCGTTTCAATGGTGTTGCAGTGAATCTGCCATATTTGGCGTCAATTTTCGACATCTGACGCTTTATTATTTCTGCTTTAACTTCTAACTGTTTTTTGATTATTGGCATCATACTATTTGCTATAAAATGGTATCCTAGATATTTCAGAACCGGTTGCCTTTTTTTAATCGTTTCCCCTCACAACACCATGTTGAGGAAGATTGTTTTTATTAGGTTTTCCCATTCTTATAATAATAGTTTTCTCTGCGTTAATTTTTAGGTGTAAGCCAGCAGTAAATGACACAAAAGCATTGATCAATTTTTGCAGACCGATTTTAGTCTGATCTAGTAATAAAAAATCATCAGCATATGCTACCCACTCTATTGCCGTTTCACCTAGTTTTGGTGGAACCAAACCTTTACCCGATATTGCTTTGGCAGCCTTAGAGACATATAAGTTAAATAAAATGGCGGCTAACTTACAGCCTTGTCTCAGTCCATTAGGTATAGGTATTTCGGAAGAGAGGCGCCCTGCAGAGTTGAGTCTTATCTTGATCTTGGTGTTAGTGTATAACTCAATAATCATCTCTAATAAATGTTTAGGAATCGAAAGATCTATAAGGATTGACCATAAAATATGCCTGTCAACAAGATCGAACGCTTTAGAAAGGTCCATTAAGGCCACAAATATTACGTAGCCCGAGTTCTTAGCCGTTTTTGATTGGAGGCTTTTTAAAATCAGGCCTCCACAGTCCGTACCTACATTCTTTCTAAATCCTATTTGTTTAGCATCCAATATGTTGTTACTAGTAGCCCAAGCATCTAGTTCTTCCAAAACAATGGATGTAAAAATGTTATATTCAGGATCAGAGATTGCTATTGGTCTGTAGCTTCCAGGGGCATATCTAGGACCATGTTTAAAAATAGGAATCAATATCGCCAATCTCCATGAGTTTGGTATTTGATTAGTTACAAGAATATTGTTAAGCAACACATGCAAGATGTCGCCCCATAACAGTGGATTTATTTTTAATATTTGGTTAGATAAGTTCTTAGGACCCGGTGCTGCCGATTTTTTTTTTTTTTTGATTTAATAATAATTTTCGTAATATTTTTCGAAGATGTATCCAGTGTCCACTTGGATTTTATTGTACAAGCTTTTCTGACATCACAATTGACATCGCCATACATTTTTACAAAGTGGGATTTCCAGTTTCGTTTGCTGATCGAAGTCAGTAATATCTCTTTTTGCAAGAACCGGCTCCCATTAATCATCTGCCAAAAGGTAGAAATGTCTTTTCCTTTTATAGCCGCTCTCATATTTTCTCCATCCGTTTGGTCTCTTGCTACTCTATTAGCTATTAGCCAGTTCTTGTAATGCTGTTTAGTGGTTCTTAAAATTTTCTCTTTCACTTCCAATTTCTGTTGTTTTTATAATATCTCGTATGTCTCGTCTTAGCTGTTTTTTACGTGTTAGAATATCAAGGTTAAAGGAATGTGCGTGGTTAGAGGAAGTCTTTATCAATTTCTTCTTACCACATGCCAAGATTGCCGCATTATTAATATAGTTTGAGAAGGAGGCTGGTGTATAATAATGTTGACATTCTTCGTAAGACATATTCTTTTGATGTTTTAGTAGTACAGATGTAAATCTCTTAGTGTTAGTATACGACCAACGTATCCGAGAACCATTTGCATTAACAATCAAGCCAGGATTATAAAATACATCATCATCCGATTTATTGGTGTGCATTATGTAAGTCGACATAGATTATGATCGCTGGTTATCATTACTTCTACCTTTTAAATTAGATATGTATGCATCCAAACCATAGGAGACAAAAAAATAATCTACTATTGAACTATGCCCTCTCGCATTCCAGGTTTGAGTGTGGTTTGGTAGTAGCACTAGTCCCATGACCTCAGCAAAGTTCATCCAAATAGCCCCCCTCAGTTTTGCATTATCATTCCAAATTTTGGGTTGCTTAGAAGCCATATCTATAGTACACATCAGTGAATCAATTTCGTTATCAATATTGCAATCTGCATTTAAGTCGCCAGCCATCATAATCAATCCATTGACTTTCACTTCACGCCATGCATCAATTTTGGCAGTAACCTCTGATAGTTCTTTAGTTAGCTGAGACACACCAAATTTCAGCGGATTCCAATATATGTTTATAATACACATATCGAACAGACTGCTTCCTACTTTGATTGTACAAGTTACTGCAAGAAAAAATTTCAAGTTCAACCATGTCTCGACATTTCTAGCTTCAAGCGTGTGTTTACAAGCAGTCAACAAACCTCCCATGGGCCTCCCTTTTGATCCTTTATTGGCATTTAATTGCCAGATGTCATAATCTTCCCAGGTAAAATCTGATGTTGCCCATGTTTGTTGCAACAAAATCAACTCAAAGGATGATAACAAGTCTGTAACCACAGTATTGCTTAATAGATGAGCGTGTCCTCTAGAATTCCAAGAGGCAATCGTGGTTTTGTTAGGAGTGCTAAAGCGGTACAGCAAACGCCTGCAATGATGAAATAGCATCTTTAAGAGCCAAAGTCAAGCCTCTCCACTCTTGTTTTTCAGTACGAAAACCTTCAGTATTATTTATATGTGTTTTGGTATATTCATTACTAGAATTCCTCCCTGCATAATTTGGTATTTTCGGAATATCTTATTTGGACTCGATGTCTGAGTATGGATAAATGTCGAATCCTTTGCATTGCAGGGTCTCAGCTTCTTTCAGCAAAGTGTCTAACCAGTGGAGACGGAATTACTAGACGAACATAATCTAATCTTTGTTTATAAAGAAAATCTATCAGCACTATATCGTGCGAAGAGACCAATGTCAGCGAAGGAATCGTGGAGAATAGAGAAAGAATGTATGGACGATTTAATGAAATATGTTTGCCTTCGGGAAACAGTGTTGTCATTATTAGGCTAGGTATCTCCCTTAAGGCAGGATTTTTTAACTCGTATCTGTTAGCCCAGCCTGCATTTTCGTGTTCCTTTTGTGTTTGCCTTTCTGATTCATAATTTGTTTTATTTCCAAAGGAAAGGTGTTTATTATTGTTAAGTTGATCGTCTAGTATCTTTTTGACAATCATTGCGATTTTATCTTGCTTGACTACACGTTCATTCTCCACACACTCGCCGATTCCAATAATATCCTGTTCCGCTTTATGGGGGAGGGTGATAAGACCATGTCCAACATAAGTAGTCTGGTCGCAAGACTGACCGTCAATTGTCTCCACATCATCTATGTCTTTCAGATGAAGGCGGGCAGTCTATGCTACCCAGGTCATCAGACAGATTACTAAAATTGTTCTCTTTAAAAACCACTTGCTCAACTTCTTCTTGAAGAGTATTAGCAGCTAGGTGAGGTTGTTTTAATTGCAAGGTGGCGACATGGCCACTTGATGATTTTGCCAGAGTGGGCTTGGTATTAGGATTGTGTACGTTCTTTGGTTTGGACATCATTTCTCCCGATTTCTTTTTGTTTTCGTTACATATACCTGCTGCATTAGCTTTAAATATTTCAAATATGTCAACTAGACCGTTTTTTAACGATGATAGTTGTGAAGCAATTTCTACTATCTCTAATTTGTTTTTTAACGTTCTGAGATTGTTTTTTGGGCTTCACTATACTCATTTTGAGTTGTCGTTTCAACTAATTCTATGTCAGTTCCCGTTCCTGACTTTTCATTTGCTCTATAGTTGTCCTTCTCGCTAAGTATCTCAATAGTACCAACCGAGTCTTGTCTTTCTTCATCTATTATGTTTTTAAAGTTCACATCTCTTAAATATTTCCACGATGTTTTACTTAGATTTTTCTTTTGATTTATAATTTTAAGTTGTGCTTGTTGTTTTTTCTTCTCTTTTTTTGATAATTTTAACTTAGGTATTATATCTAGAGGGTGTGAGATAGCTACATTACTGAAGTTGTCATCTAGAGTAGTTTTCACCATTGTTTCTGGTTTGGCAACACTAGCCTCATTCTGTGAGTCTTCTATGGTAATAGCCTCAACAACAAGAGCCTTTTCTGTGTCAACCGTTTGAAATTTTTCGGTAATTACGATTCCAGGCTTAACGATATTATTCTTTTTTAGAACTGGTAATATTTTACTAGTGTTCTTGTGAAGTAGCTCATTAAGGCTCGCAGGTACCTGACTTATGGAAGTATTTATTTGATTCAATATATCGGTGTGTTTTCTTAGTTCATTCAACAGTAATCTACTGAATATTCTTAGCAAGGTGCATACATCAGTATTATTGGAGTTATCCAACGCGAACCCTTCAGCAATCATTTCTTCCCCTTTATCAATGCAATCTACATTTTCTTCGCATTGAAATATCTCTACGTTTGCAGTTTTAAAGATGGTAGGAGTGTCATCCAAAGATTGATTTACTAGTTCGGATTCATTCTGGGTTGTGGCTAGTTCGCCCCAGAAAGACTTCAAAGTATCCTTCTGAGGGTGAATTACAACCTCTTCCGCAAATAAAGATTGCGACGATTCGTTACCTTGCACAACATTATTTTCCAGGTCGTTGTTTAGCTTGAGCTGATTTGAGCATGCCTGTGCGCACAGCAGTCACTCATCTTCATCGTCACAAGGAGGGGGTAAAGGGAGGGCTGCAGCACGCGGATCTTTCAACATACTACTAGGTTTCATTTTTTTGCCTTTCATTTTAAGCCACAAGCCACCAGAATGTCAAATGTCTCCAAAAGAAATCTTACCTCCGTGTACTTTTAGTTTGTTCAATTACCCAAAAGAAGACTCTAACAAGGAATTAGTGTCAGGGCTACTCAAGCTATAGGTTATCCGTACCTCGCACCCTGCACTGTTCACAGTTAACAGTAAACAGTGCTTGCTGGTGCTTCCGTGGTGCGCGCGCTGGTGCGCTGCACTATGGGTAGATGTAGGGATCGGGCGGGGACACTCGGGGGCGGGACCAAGTGACATTTATCCACACATCTTCTCTGGCCTTTAGTTTACCATACTCCTTCTGTTATCTCCCACTCTTCTTCTTTCAGCCAAGGGGTATCCTTCTCCTCTGTCCCCTATAGTGTTATCCCTGTCTCATTCCCTTTCTCAGGGATTTCTATTGGTTTCTTTCAGTTCAGATTCTGTAATTTTCTTTCTAAGTTCTTCTCACTGTTACTGAGGTGAACTTCGATTGGTTTTCCACTTCCGTTTGTTCCCTTTTCCGGGCTGTTACCTGTTCTCTTATGTTTAGACAATTCCTTTCAAGCCTTTTCTGTTTTCACTGAGACGAGTATCCTGGGTTATATATTGATCCTCTTCCAACCTTCCGTGTTCCTGTTTCCTTCCTGATTTTTAGGGAGCTTCTCCTGGATTCTCATGGACATTGGCTTTTCCCTTTCCCTTTGTCTCGCTTCCTGCTTGTGTTTACTGACATCCGTCGGTCGATTCTCGCTCCCAGGTTTCTCTGTGTCGCAGTGGGGAGGCTATCCGTCGACTGCTACTGTCCTGCGGTAGTAGCAACGCTCTTGCTAGGGCCGCCTGCCCACCACGTTACTTTGGTGGTCACGCCACTACCAATTCCCTGAATCCTGTTGGCTCTCCTTCTCTCCGTCTCTCTCACACACACTGAATTTCCAGCATTTCGTTTGCTGCTGATTTCTCAGGCTCCACATTAATTGGCGGCTCCACCTTCTCTTGGCCTTCCCCCTCCTTCAGTACATGTTCCTCTCTATCGCTCTTTCACAATTACTCCTCCTTTAATCCACTCATCGCAGTGGATTGCTGGTTTCTAATTAAACAACCAACATCTATTTCCTCCACATGATAGTCTATGTTAACTCTTTTCAATCCAGTTTTGGTATTTAACAGTGTTTGATATTGGACAGTCCCATGTAGGCCATTATGTGTCCAAGTTTAGGGAGTTCCTCATGAGAACGGGAGTCCTTATCCCCTAAGAGGAAGTCTCTCCAGTGAGGTCCCACTTGCCTCAACCCCTAGGCTGGGTGTTGCAGAGCGGGCTCATCTCCCTAGCCTCACAGGAGTGGGGGCGGCACTCTCCCCTTCATCACACTCGTCAAGAGTACACTATCATTAGCCAATCAAATGGCTCGTGGTGAGTGCAAATTTTGCACCCTGGCTTGCAGGAAGGGCAAGGGTTGAGCTAGCAAGTGGAAGAAGTAATAAAGTAAAGGTGGAGAGCAGTGAACTAGAGAAGAGGGGGGGGGGGCATCTCACCGACTAGTATCCTATGAAATCAACACTAATTCCATATTCCAGAATTAAACCGTCCTTCCCAATTACCCAAATATGTGGTTTGGAAAACTCCTGCACGTTAAAAGGACCTGTTTAACTAGTCGGGAGGGATCAAAGAGAGACTCGCTCCACAGCCGCCAATCCCTCACGTAGGGACTCTACTGCTGCTGCTTGCTCTGATCACACTTTTTGCGAAAGGACTACATCTCTTCTGAATCCACAAAAAAGAAATGTTTCACTTTCTTAGTCACTGATCACTGAGTTTAGTGAAGTACCACACATATGCTACCAAATGTATGTCTATGATTTCCGCACTCAATAGCTAGCGACTCCTGTACATTGAGGGGAAAGGAGCATCCATTCCATTTTTATTTCTTCTCTAGCCCTCGGATATCTCAAACACAACCCCCTGAACTAATTCCCTCATGATACAGACTTGCGTGAAAGTAAACTAAATGCTTGGTAAATCCAGTACGGCACACTTTCATCCTGTGTCTCAAACAAAGCATTGCAAGCTATTTGTCTACTCCCAAACCCCTCACAATTGCAGAACGCAGACGGCTTTCAACTTTTTTAAGCTTCTTATGTTATGTTATTTGGCATTATATAGCGCTCTATATATCATTGGTAAGACCTCAAAGCGCTGATAGGTTGAACACCATCAGGGACTGTAGTCCAGGTCAGTTGAAAGAGTACAGTGTTGAATGGTGCTTGGGTGCACCAGTTAAGTGTGCGGCTGATGTGATTGCTTGAGGGTAACTGCATTCTAGTGTTAGGTGTGGTGGTATCGGTTCAATGTGTGCAGTCGTCTGCCGGTTGGACACCAAGACTGGGTTCTGGCTGCGTTAGGCCCATGGGACACTTATGTGTGCAGCTAGGCTGGTTTTTCGTGGTGTATAGCTGCGTTTTATTAGAATGATGAGGTGTTCATGGGATGGTGTTCGTATGTGAGCAGCAAGGCCGAATTGATCGAGGGGTGTTGCTGCACTCTAATTGTGTGATGATGTACAGTAGAGGGTAAGCATAGTGATATGATATGATGGTTCATCCATACAGCGACCAAACGCAATGGGAGGGAACAAGGAAAAACGCAGACACACTCCCATAGGCCATTAACAGCAAGAATGTGAAGACTGGCAACAGCACTTGGTGTAGTGACAGCCAGACAGTGCAAGTGGCAAGACAGACCGGAGGGGACGGTATACGAGGACTGGCGGCGTGGAGCACAAGTGACATAGCGGGGGACCAGGCGTGGGGCACAAGTGACATTGCAGGGGCCCAGGGGCCCAGGGGGGTGGGGGAGGCATACAGCAACCGCATGGCGGAGCCATGGAGGGCTGAGGTCACAGAGCCATCACGGGGACCAGAGGGGTATCACGGGGACCAGGGGACCAGGGGGGCTGGGGGTGCATAGCGAAATCAAGGGGGTAGGGGGTTAAGGGGCACACAGGGACAACACGGGACACGAGAGGGGCACAGGCACAACAGCGATATCTTAGGGGACCATGGCGGAGCTGGCGCACATGGTGACATTGCGGGGAGCCAAGGGGCTGGGTACACAGTGATATCAGAGGGACCAGGAGGTTTGGGGGGTGCAATGATGAGACGGGAACCAGAAGGTCTGGGCACACAGTTAAACATGGGGACCTAAGGGGTTGTGGGTACAAAATGACATTAAGGGGAAACGAGGGGCTGGGGGTAAACAGCGACATCACGGGGGACCAGAGGGGGCTGGTGTACGCAGTGACATGGGGGACCGGTGGGGGTAGGGGCAAACAGCAGCATCACAGGGAACCAAAGGGGGCTGGGGGTTGGCAGTGACAACACGGGACAGGAGGGGGTAGGGGCACACAGGGACATTGCAGGTACTATAGGGGGCTGGGTATACAGCGACAGGACGGAGGGGTATACAGGGACATCACAGGGAACCAGAGGGCAGGGGGTACACAGCGACAACACAGGGATCCAGAGGGGCACATAACATCACAGGACTAGAGGGGCATACAGGGCAGGGGCAGAGGGGCACACATCGACATCACAGGGAACTAGAGGGAGGGGGTGCACAGCGACAGCACGGGGACTAGAGGGAGGGGGTGCACAGCGACAGCACGGGGACTAGAGGGGCATACAGGGCAGGGGCAGAGGGGCACACATCGACATCACAGGGAACTAGAGGGAGGGGGCACACATCGACATCACAGGGAACTAGAGGGAGGGGGTGCACAGCAACAGCACGGGGACTAGAGGGGCAGGGAATACAGCGACAGCATGGGGGACGAAAGGGGTACACAGTGACATCACAGTGAACTAGAGGGCAGGGGGTACACAGTGACAACACAGGGATGAAAGGGGCACACAGCGACCTCACTGGGACTAGAAGGGGCATGGTATACAGCGGCAGCACGGGGACCCGAGGGGTACACAGCGACAACACAGGGAGCCAGAGGGCAGGGGATACACAGCGACAGCATGGGGACCAAAGGGGCTGGGTGGCACACAGGGCACACAGTGACATCACTGGGACTAGAGGGTTGGGCATACAGCGACAGCACGGGGTACCGGAGGAGAACACAGCAACATCACAGGGAACCAAAGGGGCTGAGGGGCACACAGCAACATTATGGGGGGACAAGGGGGGGCTTGGGTGCACACATTGATGACACAGGGGACGGGATGGGTTGGGGCATATAGCAAGATCACAGGGAACTTGAGGGGGAAGGGAGCACCCAGCAACAACACGGAAAAGCTGAGGGGCTGTGGGGTACATAGCGACATTGCGGGTCAGGGAGTTGACGGAGGCTTCGTTGTGGGTCTAGTTTGGGGAAGGGGCAGCAAGGTACTGGCAAGGATATGTGAATATTAGTAAGGAGAGGGAATTGCGTGGAGTTATATCTAAGGAAATTATTCTGCATTTCGGACATGCAGTTGCTTAATAGCGAAATTAATGAGCGTATTCATTGATGACATTGTTGGGAGTTTCATTGTGCATTAGTCATCGGGTTGCTATGGTTTCAAACGCTTCAGATGGCCGTGGTTGGTATTACGGAAAGAGCCAAGTTTTTAGAGCTTTGCGGAATGTCATATAGTCTTGGGTGTGTCGCATATGTGGGGGAAGAGAGTCGGGGCCAAGGTTGAGAAGGACGATCCTCCGATCCTCACTGATTTAGAGGTTAGAACCACTAAAAGGAGGGCAGTGCTTGATCTTAGGGTGCAGGATGGGAAATATGGTTATCTTTTCTTGCAGGTATAACTGGCCAGTCTTGTACATTGCACAGTGGGTGATGCAGAGGGTCTTGGAAGTGGCCCTTCGTCCGACTGGGAGACAGTGGAGGGTTCGGAGAGCTGGAGAGATGTGGTCTGTCAGACCCAGGGCTATGAGCTAGCGGCAGCGTTTTTGCGATCTTTGGAGTTTAAGATGGTATGCTGGGGCTCCTAGGTATAGGGAGTTGGCATAGTCCAGTCTCACAATAGACATGACTGCTCGGGAAAGAGAACTAGGGAAAGATGCGTCTGAGAAGTTTGAGATGGTAGTGACAACATTTTGACACATTGTTGATCTGACCGGAGAGGGTTGGGCCAGAGTCCATAGTGGAGCCTAGGTTTTTTTACTGTGTCGGGGGGGGGGGGGGGGGGGGCGCGACAGGCGGCCTAGGGACGGGGGCCATGGGAGTGGATGAGGTAGAAGGGCAGTGTTGCCGTACACCATGATTTCGGTTTTAGTGGGGCTTCAGAGGAGGTGGTTTATTGTTATCCGTTGGTCAATATCTCGAAGACAGGCTTCGAGGTCGGGCTGGGGGATGGTGCTCAAATTAGGAATTCTTAAAATGATTTGGGTATCGTCAGCGTAGTTGTAGCACGAGATGTTGTGCATGCGGATGATTCCAGGGAGGGTGGTCATATAGAAGTTGAACAGGAGAGCAGATAGGCAAGCGCCTTGCGGTACTCCAGTGTTAACCGAGCAAGCAGCTGAGACAAATGTAGAGAGGAGGGTTATTTGTTTCCTGTTGCTGAGGAAGGAGGCGATCCACTTGAGAGCAGTGCCAGGATTCCAAGGGAGTGGAGGCGGTCAAGGAGGATTGAGTGGTTAACCATGTCAAAGGCTGCAGAGAGATCGAAGAGAATTAGAGCAGCGCATCCTTCAGAGTCTGCAGTGACCTTGAGATCATCCCAGATCGAGGTCAGTGGTTACAGTTCCATGTTGTGGTCTGAAGCCTGATTGTGCGGGGTCGAGGAGGTTGTTGGATTCTACAAAGGCGTTGAACTGGGAGTATGCTGTTGGGTCGATTCGTTTTGCAAGGAATCTGGTATTCGACATGGGTTTGTAGTTTTTGGGGTCAAGGGAGTAGAGAGATCTCTTTTTAAGAAGAGGCGTGACATGCGCAATTTTGAAGGCATCGGGGAAGATGCCAAAGGTGAGAGAGTCATTTAGTATGGCTCTTGCATGTTCTCCTGCACAGGTAGATGAGAATATTTATTTTAGGACCGCTTCGGGGCTGGGGTCGAGGGGGGAGGGGCACAGACGGTTTGCTGGCAGATAATAGGTCCATAGACTAGTCTCTGGAGAAGGGTTTGAAGGAGTCAAAGGTGTGGGAATTGGGGGTCGGGGCGATTGGGTGAGGGGGAGATGTTGGATTGGTCATTTGTGGGAGGGGGAGAGGAGGGACAGTTTGTTGTTAGGGGAGGTTGTCCTGTCATGAGCGGTGGTGTAGAATTGTAGGGAGAGGGAGTAGCAGAGTGATTGAGAAGGGGTGGATTGGGTAGAGGTGCAAGTGGGTTTGACGAATTCTGATGAGATTCTTTGGAGTTCTTTGCTGCGATTACCGCAGTTGAGAATTCGTTTGTTGTAATAGGCTTTTTTGGCCTTTCAGATTTCAGCTTTGTAGTTACGATGGTGCAAGGCGAACATGGATCTGCTGAGATCGCTTTTAGATGCTCACCATTTGCAATGTAATGTATGCTTCTATAGCGCCGGTAGCCCGCAGGCATCAGGGCGCATTAACAATACAGACATAAACTATCTAGGGGACTTCCCTAAACAACCCGGGAGAACTGAAGCTAGAAGGTAGAGATAACTTGAAGAGGTATGTCTTCAGGAGTTTTTTTGAAATTGCAGATGATTCTCTTGTACTCTCAAAGCCCAAGGAAGAGAATTCCATAACTGAGCTGCCTGTACTACAAAGGATCTGCCCATGGCTGATTTGAGTTTGTATTTGTGTATTACTAGCAGGTTTTTTCCTGCTGAGCGCAACTGTCTCTTCGGTGTATTTAGTACAAGACACCTCTTCAGGTAATTAGGAGCTTTTCCGAAGAGGTATTTGTGCACCAGAGTTAAGGATTTAAACTTAATCCTCTCCTCTGAGCCAATGGAGCGATCTTCTGGCCATCAGGGTATGCTCTCTTCTCGTGAGACGTTTTACTAGCCTTACATCATTCTGAATGACTTGACAGGTATGCAGATCTTTGGCGAGGGCGCCTATAAGAAGTGCATTACCATAGTCAAGCCTGGATAACACAACAGCCCTAGCGATGGTGGACATATTGTTTTCGCTTAGGAAGGGCCTAATGGCCCTCATAAGCCTCAGGTAGTAGGCTGTATTCTTTCACAAGAGATTGGCCTGTGCTTCTGGATTAACATACCCAGGGTTTTAACCTGGTTGGATACTGTGATTGTAGCCTCCTTGATCTGAAATGATTTGTACTGACCTCCCCCCAAACCCCAGTTTATGCAGAAGGCACTTGGACCCAAACAGCATGAGTTCTGTCTTAGAGTCATTGAGGCACATCCAGTTAGATTGCATCCAGTCATTGATTTTACTATATATTTGTCCGATCTTTACACTGTCTATACTATGTGATCCCTCAAGCCCTATTATAAGCTGTGTGTCGTATGCGTAGTTGGTAAAAAAAAAAAAAAAAACTCCAGTTTCTACCAGAATGTCACACAGTGCACGCATATAGAAATTAAAGAGCATGGGCGAAAGACTGGCACCCTGGGGCACACCGAATAGTATTCGGATAGGATCCAAAAAATTGTCTCCCCAATGAACTCTAGCTTGGCGATCTGTGAGAAAGGAAATTAACCACTTCAGTGCCATGTCTGAGCAGCCCACATTATCTGTAGCGCTCTTTGACCAGCAGTTCATGATCTACCAGGTCAAAAGCCGCGCTGAGATCCAGCAACATCAGAATCCCCATTTTACCCTTGTCCATAAGACCTAGCATATGGTTCTGACGATCCAACATGGCTGTTTCTGTGCTGTGTGAAGCTCTAAAACCAGACTGTTGGTGGTGTAGGGATGCATGGGTTTCCACATAGTCCTGTAACTGCTGGGTGGCTATTTCATCTAAAGTTTTAAGTATGAAGTTGGTGTCCGGCCGAAGGTTCCCTGGGTCCTTAGGGTCCAAACCAACTTTCTTCACTAGGGGTGTAATGGTGAGCACCTTAATTTCCTCGGGACTATACCCTCTTTAAAGGAGGCGTTGATAATTCTTAACAGAATAGGAGCAAATTGCTCTTTATTTTGAAGAATAATGTTTGGTAGTAATACATTTTCCGCACAGGATGTGGGCTTCATATGGCCAAGCACTTCCAATAACTCTGTTTTAGTTATGGAGGTGAATGTAAAGGTCTCCTGTCCCATATTATTGATCTCCTTAGTACAAATGTCCTGTTTCAGTTTATTCCTGGCATTGATTATGTTTTTCCTGGCCTTGGCTATTTTTGCGGGGAACGCATTTTGCACAATATCGCAATCTTCTTTCGAAGGTGATAGAGGCGGGGCAAGATTATGCGGTTTCTCTACGCTCTTGAGTATTTCAAAAAGTTTACTGGTCTTATTATCAGCTGCTTCAATTTCCGCATTGAAGAAGTTGGCCTTGGCTAATCTGATCTTATCTTTATACTTCTTGTTAGCTATTTTCCATCTCTTTATTTTCCATAGTCTTATCTAAGGTCCACTTCCTCTCAAGGGCTCTTTTTTCAATTTTAATAGTATCTATTTCCGTATTGTACCATTTCATATGATTGCTAATTTGTCTAGCTAACCTGATTTTGTATGTGTGTGGTGTATTTCTTAAGAATTACCTCACAACTATCATGCTCCTGAAAGGAGGCAAGTATTGTATCTGAGCGTGGCTGGATGTGATCTATTGTCAAGTTTTTAAAATGTCTACTAGTGACCTTAATGTGTATTTGATCTGGGGTGCCTGGAGTTCAATGTCCAGGGTAACTAGATAATGATCGCTCCATATACAAGGTTCTGTTATACAATTCTGATATTTAAGATTGTTGGCTATAACCCAGTCTAATTGATTCCCTTGTGGTGTGGTGGGCACCTCATTTATTACCTTAAAGTCTAAGTTGTTTAATGCTTTCTTCAGGGAGATGGCTTCCTTGTCTTTTTCATTCCCACGCCAATAGTTAGTCACCTACTACCAGAGTAGATACGTTGGTAGATCTCAGGTTAACTAATTGTGAGCAAAGTTTGTTTGAGAAATCAGTACTCAGTGATGGGGGGGCCTGTATACTACTATTAGATTGAAGCAGCTATTGGGGGTAAATATCTGTTTCATCTGGATGATTTCACACCCATTGCAGTTGAAAGTGGCTTTAAACATATTTAACATTTCCTTGGCTATGATAGCCACCCCTCTCCCTGAGTTCCCTCTCTGTTGACATTGTAAATAATGTAACCCGGTGGGACAGCTGTTTCACAGGTAGGACCTATGGGATCCTTAAGCCAGGTTTCGGTCACACAACATAAATCAATGTCTTGTTCCAGGATTACATCATTTATATTTTGTGCATGTTTGACCAACGAGCGGTTGTTTAACAAGCCCACTTTTAAGTTTATATGAGGTACAATAGGCCTCGCCATCGCCTCCTCAATAAACTGGCTGTTACCAGCGGTCTGTATGACCCTATCCATTTGTGTCGCTGACTTCTGCGTCTGTGCGTTGTCTATACTGTTATCAATGTGTGCCATGGTTGCTAGGAACTAACACCCAACGTGATCTAGAAGAAGAATAACCTTAATTTAGATGAAAAGGGGGTGGCAGAGCACACCTGGAGTTAACCGGCCCCTACACGCCGGCGCTTACGCACCTGACGTGTCAATAAATGGGCCAGAGAACTACAGAAACTCGGGGAGTTGTCGTTTGTTGCAGGCAAATCTGCCTAGCAACAATCAATTGCCGAAAAAGACGGAACGTAGCTATTAAAAATGCTTGTTTCACAGCTAGAGTTGAATTTAGCGGGTCCTTACAAGCAAGATACCAATTTAAAAACAGTTCTGTATCCCCCACTAAGAGCACGACTTAAAATCAATTAAAAACACAGTTTATTGCTAAAATAGGCGGCTACCTAAAATGCACTAATTAAAATAAACAGTTATTTGGTTTTTTGGCGTTCCTCAGGTGGGATGTGAACCATTTGAATGGTCCATTGCGTGAAGAAGCGGGGCACGAGGGGGTGAGAGGAATTAGTGAGTCATTGAACCAAGAGTAGAAAGAGTCGATGGTTAAGGCTCTATCTGAGGGTGGGGGTGGGGGGTTGTAGGGAGAATCTAAGAAGTAGGGCTTCGGAATGGTAAGGAAGGATCTTCACTTTGTTCCAGCATCTGAGGACTTGCGGGAAGGCCAGGGGGTCTGTTGGGGCAGGGGTGATGATGGAGAAGGGGATGACGAAGTGGTCATTCCAGATGAGTGGTTTGGGGTGGAATATATCAGGTCATGGGAGCTGAAAATTGCGTTGTGTGCCCCCTTAATGGGGTTGGACCAGTCGTATGAAGAGAGAGGTTGAGCGCATCAAGATTGTCGACCAGTGGATGGGTCATGGGGTTGGTGGGGATGTCCAACCAAATATTGAAGTGTCCAAGGAGTGTGAGAGGGGTGAGTTACGGTGGCTAGAGAATCAGAGATTGTTGGTGACATGTATGTTGTAACTAGGGGGTCTGTAGATGAGTAGGAAGCTGTGGGAGAAAATCTGAGGTAGCGAGATTTTAACTAGAAGGGATTCACATGAGGGAATGCATGTCCGAGATTTGACGAGTGAGACGGAGAAATTAGAATTGAAGAGGACTGCCACTCATCTCCTCTGGAGGGTCTATTGTGGGGGATGAGTGAGTAGCTGGGGGGGAATGAAAGAGTTCCAATCACTCAGCGCCAATTGTTAAATTCTTTTAGGCTTCAGTTGCAAAAAGTCTTTATTGTACAATTGATTCAGCCTGACACGTGTTTCGAGCATAGACGTGCTCTTCATCTGAGGCTGATAAAACAAAACATCAATTCAGATGTGCATCAAAATTATGTACAATTTAACAACCATAGCAACAGCCATCCAAGGGGGGGGGGGTCGGGGGAGGGAAACAAATAAGCAATACCACGCCTATCCATAACAACCGATTCATAGAAACAGGATTGTGGTCATATTCCCAAAATGAAAAAGGAACATTTTCATCAGTCATCAATATATATCAAACCAAATTGCATAGATGAAATCCACAAAATATATCCAACACAGATATCATTACAAATGATAATCACAGTGTGACAAAAACAAATGAGAAAAGAGAAACAAAACAACATGTTAATAAGCTTGCTTTTGTTAAAATATGTATGTATATTGCGCAAAAGAGTAAATGTACTCCAAAGCTAGGGTGTATGTAATAAATTAGCAGGAAATACCTTGATAATGAAGAGATCTTGTCAGATCACAAATTGTACCAGTCGGGTATGGCAACCTGCTGGAACCCTGTCGGGTATGCGTAATACTAAATGCGAAAACAAAGGATAAAAACTAGCAACTATTAATACTTAGTAGACATTATCAATAAATGATGAAGAAGCTCATTCTCAAATCGACTGATGTATAATGAAATGATAATTTATATTCGTACCTCTCTTGTTTTGTGGTTGCGATTAAACTACGTAAATTGTGAATGTTGACAGTTCAAATCATGAAAGATACCAAATTGCGGTGGCGATCACATTAGTGGTAGTGCTCAGTTATCATCCCATAGAGAAAGAAGGGAGAAATAAAAACAGAAACAACCATCAACCTCACATTGCCATATCTTGACTTCATCTAGCTCTAGAATAAAGCTGCGGGCGAGCAGTGATCCAAGGGACCGTGTGACAATGTGCTTACCGTGGTGTTTGGCTATAGCCGCACTGAATTCTCAGCGCTGAACGCGAGCGTCTCGCGTATATAAGAAACCACTGACTAGTGTGTGTGCACTACAAGGAACGAACACAGCAAAAAGGCGCCGCCATCTTGGGGGAGTAACGTATCGAATTGGCTGATGCTGATAAGCCCGATATGTTGAATCTAATAAATGTGCATTTTACAATTGCTGATTCCCAACAGAGCAATACCCCAAGGTACTAAATTTTGAATTATATATAAAGAACCAGTCGGTAAATGAATTCTCAAGATCAAGGAATTCTTTAAAAGATAACCGCTCGCTGTGAATTGTATCTGACAAACCATAATTGATATGGCGAGCAAGGTCCATGGTGTAGGATTATATGGTCAAGACTTGTGCGTTAACTTGACCCTGTTGCGCATCCAAGCTGGGGGGGGGGGGGGAGGCTTCATGTGCAACAGGTGCAAAGTCGTCAGAGAACCAGGTTTCGGTGATGAAGACGAGGTTGTGCTTGTCCGAGGACAGGAGGTTGAAGATGCTGTGTCTGTTTCTTGCTAGGGAGCGGGCATTGAAAAGGATGCATTTGACTTTGTGAGGGGATGTGGCCTTAGTGGAGGACATCAGAGTGGGAGCATGAGGAGCTTGGGAGATTGGAGGGCAAGAGGGTGGGAGGGGAACATTCTAGGTAGCTGAGACTGGGTGAGGTGGGTTAGGGAGGGAGCAGGGTTATAGTGGATTTTGAGTGACGGGAGATGGGGTTATGTCGGAGGTTGGGAAGATTAGGCAGGCGGAGGAGGATATGCGAGGGCTGTGTAGAGTCGTGTGGGGACGGACGAGTGGAGACATGGTCAGAGGGTGTGAGGGGGGTCAGAAGGCTAGGAATTGGAGTGAGTCTGGAATGAGTCGGGTTTATTTATTTGAATTTATAAAGCGCCCAGCAGCAACGAGGCGCTGTTACAGAATATTCACTTAATACAAGATGGCAGATAAGACAGAAGCAATGATACAAAATAGCAAGGATAATACGTAGGCAGTAATGCATGTTAATGTTAATGACAGTTGGTGTTCCATGGTTACAGAGGAACAGTGTAGGATACTGTACATTTTGGGGGTGGTCTAGTTAAATAGCTTAGTTTTTAGCACCTTTCTGAAAACTGTGGGATTCTTCGTTTCTTAAGCTGAGTGGAAGCGTGTTCCAGGCTTTTGGGGCTAGTACTTCAAAGCTGGTGCCGCCCGCTTTGGCTCTGTTGAATGCTGGTACTGAGAGTAGGTGAGGGTATTGGTCACATTTTGGTCTGTAGGCCGGAGCCTGGTGCATTCTTTCTGCTAAGTATGCTGGGGCTGTCTGGGCGAGGCATATTTGTGTGATCGTGAGAGCCTTGAATGTTATGCATTCTTTGATAGGGAGCCAGTGGTCCTCTTTTCTCGCCTGGGAGATGTGCTCTCTCCTGGGGATGCTGAGGGTGGCTCTCAAGGCGCTGTTTTGTGCAATTTGCAATCTGTTAATGTTATTTGCTGAAGCGCCTAGGAGTAGGATGTTACAGAAGTTTTACGCCAATTGTGGCTCTAGCGATGTTAAGACAGTTTTTTGATGACAGGTGAGGTTTGTCTGTGTTTATGATTTTTTGTTGCAAGTGCAGCTGAAGATGAGATGGCGCTGACTTGCCTGTCCATTGATAAGGTGGAGTCCAGATATACACCAAGGGTTTTCACTGTAGTAGAGGCTGTGATAAGTGTTC
Organism: Ambystoma mexicanum; assembly: GCF_040938575.1. NCBI lineage: Eukaryota > Metazoa > Chordata > Amphibia > Caudata > Ambystomatidae > Ambystoma > Ambystoma mexicanum. Next base: position 1,086,696,181 of record NC_090936.1, on the reverse strand, counting down.
TCAATACTGAAGGAATTGTATTTGATGTCTCGTTTTTTTTTTAGGGATTCTTTTGGGCCTACCGGTAGAATTTCTGTTTTTTCTCCATTTAGACAGAGGCCATTGGCTCCCATCCAGGCCTGGATGTGTGCATATGCCTTCTGGAGGGTGTTGAGGTCCTGTTCGTAGTTCCCTGTTAGGGGGAGAAGAGTTTGTGTGTCGTCTGCATAGTAGTAAACGCTATGCCAAATTCTTCTAGGTCGCTGAACAGGGGAAGGGTGAAAATATTGTAGAGAGTAGGGGAGGTACATGATCCTTGTGGCACTCCGCACTTAATGGGGGAAGGGGAGGCCGAGGCCTGGTCAGAGAAGACCCTCACAGCTCGGCCCTCCAGGAAGGAGGTGATCCAGACGGTAGCTTCTTGGGAGGAGTGAAGCGTGTCAGTGAGCTGTTTACACAGGATCTTGTGGTCCACCAAATCAAAGGACTGCAAGGGATCCAAGAGTAGGAGGACTGAGGATTTGCCTTTGTCCATGGCTTCAAGTAATTGGTTCTTGAGGTCCAGTAGGGCTGATTCTGTGCCGTGCCGTGACGAGGGCGGAAGCCAGATTCTCTTGCCTAGGATGTTGTGTGTTTACAGGTAAGATTGAATTTGTAAGTAGGGAGCCTTGTCCAGAATTTTCAGCAGGAATAGCACAGTGGTAATTGGGCAGTAGTCGTTAGGGGAGTCAGGGTCGAGGGTGGGTTTCTTTAAGAATGGCTGAACCCAAGCTTCCTTAAGGGCGAGCGGGACGGTGCTGTTGGCGAAGGAGGCATTGGTGAAGCTAGTGACAAATGGGGCCAGGGCTTTTGCACATTCTTTGACTAGGCTGGCTGGGCATGTGTCCCCTTTACATAGCGATGGTTTGGTGCGCTTCATGATCAATAGGACTTCCGGGATGGTAACTTCCCTGAGTGCAAAGGGTGTGGGTTAGTTTGGTCATGTGGAGAGTCTGCGACTGGCATGGTGGCCGAGGGCTTAGGTGTGTGTGGATTGGCTTTGGGCAGTTTGTCAAATTGAGTCTTAATTTTATTCTGGAGTGTTTTTATTTTGTTTAACATGGCGTTTTGAATGTTGTTAGACCAGGTTTTGTTTTTTTCTGTAGTTTGTGTGGAGATTGGGGAGATAGTCAGCTCATTATAGATGGCAAATTACTCTTTGGATTGGGAGTTAGCCTTCTCAATTCTGGAGTTGTAAGTGGCGGCTTTGGCTCTAAAGATGGCCTGCTTGTACTGTTTAGCTACTGTAAGGTAGATCTCCTTTGTGGTAGAGGAAGGGTTTGTTTGCCATGTGGTTAGTGCTGCTCTTTTAATGGTTCGGGCATCCAAGAGTTCTTGTATGAACCAGGAGTTTGGGTTCTGGTGTGCAGGGTGAGAAGTCAAGAGAGGGGGTGGCTACAGGGGCGGTCAGAGGGGAGGTCAGGGGGGAGTGCAAGGGGGTAGGGGTGGGAGAGATCGCGAGGATGAAATGAGGTAGAAGTGGTGAGGAGTAGAGTCGAGGGAGAGGACCAGTCTTGTTTTCTGTATTTCTTGTGCTTTTGTGCTGTAGGGGTGTGAGAGAGGGTAGGGGGGGCCAGAGGAGGAGGGAGATGAAGCTACCGTTCTTGCGAGAGCGAGACATGCTGCTTTCAGTGAGGGGAAGGGATATGAGGGGGTGGCATGTTGGCGGGGGTCGAGAAGCGGTTAAGGGGGGGGAAGGAGGTGGGTGCGAGGGAGGAGAGTTCTCAGATAGGTTAAGGGGGAGGGACTAGGGGGAGGGACTAGGGGGCAAGGGGCAACGGAAGGGAGGGAGGGATGTTCCTTGGAAGGTGCAAGGAAGGAGAGGAGGAAGAGGTGACTTCACGCTGTTTGAAGCACCAGAGGGCTTCCCTGGCTTGGGAGTTCGATAGGGGGCGTGGTGTTGTGGTGAGGGGTATCAGAGTTTTCAATAGGAGTCACAGGAAGGGTGGAAGATAATTAGTTAGGGGAGTAGGGTAATAGGCTTCTGAGGTGGGAGGTGATTCGCACGGCAGAGTGCACCTCTGTTTTTAGAGTTGGATGCAGGGTGGTGGTAGTAGGAGAGTGGGCGTGTGACGTAATGAGGTGGAAGGGGAGGTGTCTAGGGTTGTGCAGGTGGGGGAATAGAGGAGGGGGTCATGAAGGTGGGTGCCAGAGCGCGGGCCATGTGCTGTGAAGGATGAGTGAGGAGGGGGGAGGGAATTGGGAAGGCTGGGGATTAGGACAGTTGGGAGAGGGGTATTCTTGTGGGCTGGAGTCTCCATCCGGTGTTGGGTAGCTGGGGATTGAAGAACTAGTGATGGTAGATGTGGGGCCCTGGATGTACAACCTGTGACTAGGAACTGGACACCATGGCAGTGAGAGAGGGCTAAAGAGTTTGGGGTAGGATGGAGGTCTAGACGAAGAAGCAGTGCCTAGAACTTAAGCAAGTAAATTACAGTACTAAGGCGGCACATCAGAAACCGAGTATATGAAGCAGGCTGAACCCGAATAATTCTCGTTGTTTGGGAATGGGAGAATACAATACAGTAATATCTAAGGTTGACTATCTGGATGTGAAACCGGCTAGCATAATGATTTCTCAGTGATTGGCAGAATATAAGATGGCTGAATCTTGGTGCACAATTTAGATGCGAGACAGGCTAATCGGAACAATTTCTAAAAGTGTTAGACACTGGCAGAATGCACAGTATTATCAGTCTGAGTTGCTCAATGAATGGTGATGTAGGGTACCATTTAAAGTGACTGGATAATTTGTAGAGTTGTAGGGCTTCCCGGGTAGAGTAATTGCTCTACCCCCACCTTAACCACACTTGCCTTACTAGTTGCTGCTGGTTGACGGCTGGCCACTGGCTTCCCCTACTGACACATGCAGACACAATCTGGGGCTGCCTCTGTAGGAGCCGCCCTTAGCCGCTGGGGCTGCCGGGCAGAGGGCTGGCCTGGGAAGTTGGTATAAAGGCACCAATGTGGCCAATAAGGGAAAGTGGGAGGGCAGGGAAGTGGGCTTTACTCTTTGGAAGTGGGAGAGGGTTGAATGCAGCTATGAGGTATGAGTGCAGGCTTTGGAGAAAATTCTAAGCAAATATGGTCAATTTAGAGGCCCAGGAGGGTCCTGAGCACAATACTCACTGATGGAGTTCAGGTGAAGAAGGGAGCATTGCATCCCCTTTTCTGTCCTTATTCTCGAACATATCACACAGCTTCATCAGAGTCTGACATTTAGCTTAATAATGCGTGCGTCCACATTCAGTGCAAAGGCCCATTTTCATCCACTTAATATGGCTCTTCATCGCTTGCAATCGTGACTCCATGACAGTTTCAGAATACTCCACCTTGTCAATTTTGTTCACGAGGGTTGTGATGGCTGTCATGTCATGGAAGCCCTGCACGACATCCACCCAGGAGTAGGTGAGCCTTCCGTCACAGATGTATTCTATATATGTCTGTGATCGCTCTGCTGTCCTTCTTTAAGATATACTTTATCTTGCTTCAAATTCACCTTCCAGGCAAGTCCGCTCTGTCTAAGGCCTGTTCACCTTCACTGGGTATCGCTCTGTGACCCTGTGCCGGCTCCAGAGAATGTTGATGTGGCAGACCCGTAATGCCGCTACTGCCTCTTTATAGATTATGGTGGACTGCACTGCACAGGGTTGGAGAGGCAATCTTGCTACCCAATGAGTAAGCTCTCCCATTGCTCGCGCTTGACATGCTGACACTTTTTCCGAATTTACCTTTGCAGCAGGAGCTGCTCTGTTTGCAAGACCTCTCTTCCTGAGGCATTTTCACCTTCATCAGGAACTGCATTGTGATGCAGGGCCTCCTCCAGGGATCCATTGATGTAGCAGTCCCAATAATGCTACTATTGCCACTTTACACATGGAAATAGGGTGGAGAAGGAAGCTCAGGTCCTGTTCCCCGAAGAGAGAGCACTCCTACCGCTGCCATTTGATGAACTTTGGGTGCTCTCACTTTCCTCCACGGGACTAACCACTCGCACTTGTGCTGAAAGACCGCTAGTTAATGTATTTAACACACTTAATTTAGCAGAGGCACTGAGCAAAATGTAACTGTACAGTATTTGTGAATAAAGAACAGTAGCAAATTTTCAGCAACAATAGAGATAACTGTCAAACTGACTACTGCACTGTACGAGTACAGGGACGAGTAGGGAATACAACCCCTACTCAATCCCACACTATTACTAAACCAGCAGTGATACCAATCAAAAAGGGGAGACTGGTTTAGCCTGACTGCTATTCCTTCTTCACCTCTTTTGGTAACGGGGCAGAGGGGAAGGCTCTACTCTTCAGGAAGGGTGTGGGCTGGTACAGAAGCAAGCCACGTAGCAATAGTACTGTGGACCATCAAAATCAAATGTCCATCCTTTGGTTCTGTAATTAAAGGTCTTATTTTTTATAGAACATTGGTGAAAAAATAGTTTTGAATTAAGGGGCACTGACAATTGCTACTGGAATAATCTCGATCTACAAACCCAAAAGTTATTAAAGATGTATTTTAAAAAGGTACGCGAGAGGGGACTTGGAAGTCAATAGGGCCTTTAAAGGTGGGCCTGGCGGGACAGAACCACTTCAAATACCTTTTTAATATTTTGTCTTTGGGGATCCATAGTGTCGAACCATGCTTCTGGGCGCTTTACTGCAGTGGAGCCACAGTCAAGACTGTTGAGTCGTGCTTCCCAATGGTGAGTGGGTGTCAAAACAATTAGAAGCATGAGATTCCAGTGGATCTAGTTGGTGTTTGAGACGAGTTGATTTGGCGCTTGAGTCTCGTTCATGCTTCCTCTGCATCGAGTCGGTGATCGAGATGCATCAGGACAATTTGTTTCAATGGGCCAAGTCGGTGTCTAGATGGCTCTAGACAATAGCAGGTAAACATATTGAAGTGCTAAGAGTGCCATGGACAGTATCGCAGGTCCTGTAGCAGCTGAAAGGGAGTTGAGCTAGTTCAAAAAGCATCTTTAGGTGAGACAGCATTGTGGGCCGCTTCTGGGCTTTTAAGTTGCTGTGACACCCAGTCAAGAGCCCCCAGGGGTAGGATGAGTCCTGTGTTCTGCACTTCCTCCCAGGAAGGGTCATAGAGAGCACCTAAAGGGATCCTTCACCTCAAGTGAGAAGTATCCTAGTTTCAGTGTTCAGGTAGCAGATGGGCCTTGATCCACAGTAGACTCCAGTAATCTGCACCCTGGTGAGAGGTGGCCATTGTAATGTCAGGACGATCTTTGAAGCACTGGTTCCCAGCTGAACCCCCCACCCCAGGGATTGTTTTCTTTGCCTGGAGAATGAATCTTCTCTGAGGGGGAGGGGGGAAAATCAAAGAGAGGGCTTCCTGGGTGGGATCTACATTGTTGTTTTAGGTACAGTGGCCCAGATAGCAGGATTCATATCCAGCCCTCTCACGAACGAGTCACTGTCCACCAAACTGACAATATTACATCACATTGCTTGTGGCTGTAGAATTGTGTAATCCCAGTAGCAACTATGTCAAAGGCACACATGGCTTATATTGTGTTTTTACCAACTTCCACTACACGCCTGGGAGGTCACATTTTTTAACCAGAGATGCTTGCTGTTAAAAAGCCATCTCTGCTTGTGGAACTTTGGGTTCCAGCAGCTGTGTTCAGGAATGCACTTGTGGCCTGTCCTGTTGTCACTGCAGGACAGCTGATGGAGAATGTCAGTAGCCATTATAGCAGAGGTTGCACTATGCTTTTTGTCATGGCGCATTATGAGATTGGGAGTGTGCTCGGCTAATAAAGCTCAGAGGCAGAATTATCTATATCATTTTATCACAAAAAAAAAGATTGGGCTTTACCATCCTCGCAGATGTTGTCCTGTCACAATAACAACTCAAGGTGTTCTTTTAAAAGTCGTTTGAAGTGTGATAACATTGACCACAAACTCTTTCAAGGGTAGAGGATTCCAACGCTTGGGTACCAACAATTAAAAAAAATGGAAACTTGAAGAGGCACATGTCAGCTGAGTAGGAAGAAACCATTGGAAGGAAGAACTGTGTTACCTACCTGGTTGTCTTGGAGAGAACATCAGAAAGATGAGTCATTCTAAATTATTGTAACATTCAAATCCAGTAAATAGAAAAAATGAAATTCAAATCTCGAAGTAACCAGAAGCAAATTTGGTTTAGCAAGATATTGCACATGAAAAGAGTAAGATAAATTAGAAAGAATACGAACAGCATAATGAAGAATAGTCTGAAGCGGAAGTAAAGCATATTTTGGTAAGCCAACATGAGGAGAACACTAAGTGTTAAAGAACAAGAGTTTGAAGCAACAATTTGGTGGATGGTAAAACTAAATAAATGGCATATTTTCTGTATGTTGAAAATGTAGAAGCAGCAGTAAGGAAAAACCTTCAGATTTTGTCAGATTTCGGTCCTGGCATTCAACCTGCTGTGGGTTTACCGCTCTACGATGTATGCCTTCTCTTACTGCGAAACTGGAACCTCTTTTATACTATCTGGACAAAGTGTCCAGTCCCTGATTTGCTGGTTTGTTCTGGTTTTTCGCTGGAGTGACCTGATTTGGGGGGAGACTTTTGAGTGCATCTTGGGTGCAGCTTTGAAAAATGGCTAGTGACCAGTTTGATTTCAGGTTCACAGAAACCATGTTTTATGTTGCTTAACGGAGACTGTCAACCATCTCAGTAACAGCACTACAAACTACCTGGCCTTGTTAACATACTGGGGGTTTATAACTCAGCAATGTTCTAGGGCTAATAACAGGTATACGAAAACTCAAACAAAAACAAATTACCCTGCATGTTGATGGGACATTTGTTTAGTATCTCCAGTACCAAAATGTGGGAGGTGGAACTAGAAAAACGGAAGCAGACCTAGCAAACGTAATTGGGTCAATGGAATTGGTCTCTTGTTCTCCTCATGGGAAACCAGAAGGTCCAGGAGGGATCAGAATTTGTGTAGACAAGTGGCACCCAAGCATAACTATTTGGCTTAAGCGTCCTATTTCTCCAGACGTTAGATGTTACTAGCAAGCAGTATTCCGACATCCTGTCCACCCCTTTATGGGTCATTTAGTCCTTCAGGATGGGACCTGAGCCCTTTTCTTTTGCAGAACCACAGAACGTTATCCCCCGCCCCCTTTTAATTTTTTAGTAAATTGAATTGTTTTGAATTTGCAAGAACAGAAACACCAGACAGTGATTAACACCATAGCTTGCTTCATACCTGAAATCTGACATCAGTTCTTGTTTCCTCCCTCCCTCGCTCCCAGGTAACACCCCCTCCCCGCAAACCTTCCATTGGTATCTTACACGTGAAGTTTCTAGCCCACAGTAAAAACATCAGCATAGAGAGGTCCCATAAACATTATAAACAAGACAGTGTTCAGCCTCCACCTTCGAACACTTCAGCCAGGACCGAGCAGGACCACCAAAGGTAGCTGCTCCCTTAACTTGCCTTCCCAAATCTCGTGCAGAATTTCTGCCATTTCCCCCTCTATCCCAGCGCTACCGCCATGGATTGTTGCTGTGATATTTTCCATAAGGTAGATATCCTTTGCTCTGTCTGACCATTCCTTTAGGCGCGGAAGTTCCCTTCTCTTCAATGCCTTGCCAGGCATGCCCTTGTGGGCTAGCAACAACAAGTGTGGCATATGAGACAGGGTGGGCCTTGCCCCACTTGATTGTCCAAACCAAACAGTATCAGCATGAGTTCCAGTACACGTTCCCTCCCCTCAACCTCTTTGTTCCATCCCAAGATCTCAGCCCAATACACTTGAACCTTTGGACATCTCCACCCCATGTGCCAATAGTCTGCTCTATCCCCACATCCATGCCAGCGCAGTGGATTCACTGATGGAAAACATTTTGAGAGCCGCAGCGGGTCATATTGCCATCAGTGTAGCAACTTCAGTCAATGAAGTTTGTATTGGCAGGCTATCGATTTCTTAAATGCCATCCTACACATATAAATTGACAGAGGTGACCATTCAACTCCAAACCCAAATCCTTTTCCAACTTTTGCCGAAGTCCCTCGACCGTGTTCCCAGAGGTCTCCAACAGTGCCCTATAAAGTAATGAGATGAGGCTCTTCATTGCAGTTTGTGCGTCAAGCACCCTTTCTACTGGCGTAAGGTCCCTTTGAATTGAGTGTCTCCAATTCTCTGCTTTGAAGACCCCTTTCACCCTGAGGTAGTGAAGCATGGGCAGCCCTCCAATGCCCAAGCCAGTCTCCAGCTCCTGGATCCCTATGCATTGTCCATGTACCCACAGGTGACCAACTCTAGCTAACCCGACCTCAAACAATTTCTGATATCGCTCTGGTATCTCATCCCGCACCGGGGGGTGGGGGTGTGCCAAATGTGACTCATCAGCGAAGGCCACATGGTGACTCCCCGCATTCCAACGCCCTTTCTCAAAACTTCCAATAAACCCCCAGGATCGGGTGATCCCTAATTCTCCTCGGGATCCGCTGCCGGGCGCAGATGATGGTTTTCAAGATAGACCCATTGTTTGTCGGGGATCCTCCCACAGGTGTGGCACCATAGCTCTCATCTGGGCAGCTTTATAGTACAACATCCGGACTGGCAGCCCCACCCCTCGTCAATCTTTGGGCAATATCAGGGTATCGTATCCCACCCTCGGCTTCTGGTTTTGCCATTGAAACCGTACCATCCAGGCCTTGGCTTTGCGCAGGAGGTCCTCTGGCGCCTGTATGGCCAACATCTGGAACACATACAGCAGTCTCAGGAGGTTCATTTTCAGGGCATTCAGCCTCGGTGAGCCTCTCCATTTTCAGCGAGAATAAGAGTGACGAAAGCGGGCAACCCTGTCTTGTACCCCTCCTCAGGTTGCTGCTCCATGACAGTCTCCCATTGGACACTACCTGTGCCACCGGGGATGAGTACAGTGCCCGTAGTCTGTTCAAGATCCTCTCACCAAACCCAAATACGTGCAAAACTCCATAAAGAACTCACCCAATCTATCCAATCAAGAGCCACCAGTACTGGCTTACCCTCTCTCCTGGCCGCCATCTCCAGCGTTTTCTGCAGTGTATCGCCCCCCTGTCTGCCTGGATAAAGCCCACCTGGTCTAAGTACACTAACCTTGGTATGCCCCCCCCCCCCCCACCACCACCACCACCACCACCACCACCACCACCATCATTCTGGTGGGGAGTACCCTGGTGAAGATCTTGGCATCTACATTTAGGAGGGATATGGGGCGGTATGATTTACAGCTCTTGGGGTCTCGCCCTCCTTTCGGAATGACCGATATTAAGGCACTATGGAAGGACTGAGGTCCCTTTCCTGTGGCCAGGGTGTAGTTGAACAGTTTTGCCATATGCTGTGCTAAGCTGCCCGAAATCAATTTATAAAACCCTGCTGTGTACCCATCGTCCCTGGGGGCCTTCCCGACCTTTAGTCCTCTAATCGCCTTAAATACCTCCTCCTGAGTGATCTGCCTCTCTAGGTCCTCTCTCGTTCTCTTGTAAGACCGGCAGAAGCACCCCCCCCAATCTATTGCTGAAGGTTCCACTCCTCAACCGCCCTTTCTTCCCCATAAAATTGTTCATAGAATGTGGCAAATTCCTGCAGAACTTCCCCCGTGGTGGAGTGTAGCGAGCCCCACGTGTACTCGACTGCCGTTATCCACCACTCTCTTGGCTGCTCCCTCCCGTATCAGGAGGCCTCTCCATGTAGCCTTTGCCACTTCCCACACTGTTCCAATGTCCACCTCCCCGTTGTCATTGAAGCAAAATAACTCCTCTATTGCTGTCCTCCTCTCCCCAGCAAACAACGCATCCTTAAGGAACATGTCATTGCAGTACCATATAGAGTTCCTCGTTCGGAGGCCCACCATTGAGATATCCATATCTACCATATTGTGGTCTGAACAACTAATGGGGATAGGTTTGCTGCCCGAAACCCTCCTTGTATTGCTGTTGTACAAATCAATAGTCAGTACGTGTCCTAGAGCCATGAGCCGAGGAGAAAAATGTATAGCCCTATTGGCCGGGTGGCCTTCCCTCCACACATCAACCAGACCCTGCTCCGTCATGTAGCTAATGAAGCCTCCCCCATCCTGGTTCCATGTGATAATGTCACCATGCAAGAATGGCAGTGTTTTTCTGCTGAGACATTATCATACGGAACATGCAGGAGACACCCCTGAAACTCCGCTCCCATTTACCCTATATATTGTCCCCATATATATTACATATACAGTTTCCCGGCGACTATATGTATGGCAACACTATATATTGGAACAATATTACCCGATACCTCCATCCCGTGCTCCCTCCACCTATCGGCCAGCTGCCACCCCCTCTGGTCCACGTGGCAGTATGCCCACATATTGAACCCCCCCCATGCCCCAACAGTAGTAGGGCCACCGTCCATCTGAGTATTTCCCCTATCACTTCCTGCATAATCTGTAACTGTCCTACGTTCGGGCAGTAGACTGTGGCCAGGTTCACCTGTATCCCTTCCAGGGTGCCTGAGACTATCAAAGCTCTACATCAGCTTTTTGCCATACCTGCGGTTCCCCGATGCCCAGAACACTTGCCCGATCTTAGCCCCTGAAATATGCCTTTCCTCCCCACTCACAAGTCTCGACTCCTGGGCGAACCGCACATCCAGCCCCCTATTGAGCTACTTTTCAAAGATCGCTTGGCGGGTGAGTTTAAGCCCTTGACATTTAAGGACCCTACCTTGAGTGTGTCGGCCCGGCCCCCTCCTTCATTGCATACCATGTCTGTGACTTAACCCTTTCCCCGACCCCTCTATAGCAAAACAGGCCGAGAAACTCAACTTTTCTACAACCCTTAACCCCCGCCATCCCACTTCTCCCCGCTCTACCCCCTCCTCCCCCGAGAACCTCAACTTCTCACCGAAGAGGGTGACCATTTGATGGGTGACCAAGGTTATCTGTGCCTCCTTTGCCGCGTCCCTTACCCCTGCCATCCCCCCCCTGCTTAACTCTGGCCCTTAACCCTTCGGGCAACATGAGAGCATTCTTAAGACCATTCTGCTTGTATCCAGCTGCTGTTCATTTCACTGGTGGAGGCGTATTGAGCTGCTTGTACTTTGTGCCACACCGGCATCCTCCTCTTTGTGTGAAAGCCATTCTGCCGACCTGCTTCAGCCGGGGTCCCCCGTCTCCTCCCGCTATCTGTCTTGTCGACCTCCTCCTTCAGCGCATGTAACACCTGTTGTGCTTCCTGGCCACATGTGACCCTATTAGTCAATTTCCCCGCTTTCGAACACCAGGGCAAACTGGGATGACCAGTGGTATGTAGTTCCCTTTTCTGTTAACTACTGAGTAAGGTGGCGGCAGGGCTGACGCCGGGACAGGGTTAGATAGACAGGTCTTGGAAGACCTTCACATCTCCTTTGAACTGGACACTTCCCAGGCGCTTTGCCTTCTCCAGGACCTCCATCTTTGCCCTGTACCTGAGAAATTGGAACACTATCGACCTCAGGCCTTTGCCCCCAGCTCCTCTGCCTCTGTGGGCTCTCTCGTTGGACTTATTTTCCGCTGTCCGTGAGGAAGAGGGTGTTCAGTCCTTGTACCTTCCTGCCCACATCTGCAGCTGTCTCCCCTTTCTGCTCCCGTACTCAATTGTTCCAGCGTTCTCCGTACTCCTATGTCCAGTCCCCTTTCCTCCATACTTATGGGACATCTCTCCGTCCTGTGGGACGGGACCGGAGCACTTGGTAAAAATGTGTCCCTCCTCTTTCCTGCGCGGGGCCCGGCATCGCCCGTCAGTCCTTTTCTCTGCATGATCGGTACCGGACGCACTTGCATCCTCGGAAGATTTTCTTCCCTTTTTCCCTCTCTGGCTCTCGCTAGCGTTCGTTTACTAGTCTGTCTGTCTTTTAAACTAGATTTTCCAGACTGTTCATCGTGTCATCGTTGCTTCGCGAGGGCGGATCCCCATTCTCTTTGTTTACAGTGTTTGGGTCCGGAACACCGTTGGGACTCCTGTTTTTACTGTGACTCCCTTTCGGTCCGGGCACTTCAACGTCGGTTGGAGCGGTGGGAGGTGGTGTTCGGACGGACTCCTCCTTCGCATTTTCAGGTGTTCATCGACGAGAAGAAAAAACGCCCAGTAAGTTCTTTACTTTTCAGAGCTCCCCGGCCGGGGGATACCTTTCCGGGTTCCACTCGAGCCGGGAGGGGCGTTGATCGCTCTGTTACCAGGGTTCGCCCTGAGGTGCCTGTCGGGCCTAATAATTCTTCCAGAGTTTTCTCAGAGGGTCTCCGTAAGGGGCCTGTGTCCACCGGAGTACGCTCCGAGGCCCCTCCTGTGGGGGCTGTTTGTAGACCCAGTTCTACTAAGTCGTGGGGTACCGGAGCTTGCTCTGAGGCCACTCTTTCGGTTTCCCTCAAGACAAAACCGGGGTGCGCCCCGAGGTCTTGGCTGAGCTGAGGTTACCGAACGGATGTTCGAGGCCCGTGCCGATAAGGCTTCTACCGGGCCTAGGTCCGAGGTCCAACGTACAGAGGCTAAGGATACCAACAGTTCTGAGGGGCCGGGCAAGGTCCTGTCGGTGAAAGCGCACCGTTCCCGCTCTTGTGGTGACCCCAGATCTGTTGAGGGGGCAAAGAAGAAAGTTTCTTCTTTTACCGGCAGTGCCGAGGCCCTTCCTTCGAAGGCTCAGTTGGCGATTGGTATGTCGCAGAAACATTCCAGGCCTCATAGTACCGGCTCTGCCGAGGTTCCGTGCGTTAAGGCTAAAATTAAGACCCCTGACCCATCGACTGGGACCCCTGCCTCATTTTCTCACGTGCCGCAGTTCCCCTCAGATGAGGACAAAATGGCGGCCGTTCCCGCTACGACCACGGCGGCCATTTTAGGTACTACCCCTACAACTATGCCATCGGCCCCTGGTGTAGGGTTCGGTCCTTCGGGTGAACCTAAGGTCCCTTGTGCGCATCCTTACCGGCCGGTTTATGATTGGAACGCCCGGATGCCTCTTCCGCACAATGTTTTGTTGGCTGCGGGGGTGGCTCGTTTGATTTATGTGGATTCGTCGGTGGAGGGGCCGGTGTGGCACCCTTCTCCGTTACGTCCCTGGATTTGTCCACCTCATGAGGCCTCCTCAGGTTCCGAAACAATCTCCTGAGGATGCTTTTTTCGGTAAATTTCAAGCGCTTATGCGCACCGACCCCATGAGTGAATATTTCAAAGGGCTTTTCAAGGAGATATGTCCACCCGCGCCTCCGGCTCCACCCGTTCCGCCGGTGGTCCTGCCGGCACCTCCCTTGCCCGTGGTGCCTCCCCCTGCACCCGCCTGTGCCACCATTGTCCCCAGTGGACAAGGCAGTGCCTGACACGGCTCAGCACGATCCTGACCTGTCAGATGACCCTCAAGGCGATCAGGACAACGAGGACCTTCCCCGCTCTATCAGAGCTTTCCATGACCGGGTGCTGGACATGAGTTTCTTAGATGTTCCGGTGCCCGAGGCACCTGCTCTGCAGGAGGGCATGCTTTCTGGGGCGTTCACCTTGTCTCCTTTGGAGCGTACCGGCCTGTTCTTGCAGAAGGACGTTCTGGCCGAGGTCCGAAGAGTTTGGGAAAAGTCACACTCTGGACTTTTTGTCAATAAAAAGATTGACGCGAGGTACAGGCTGCATTCTTCGGAAGAAGTGGCCTTGTCGTCTTGTCCGCCTCCCTCCTCCACAGTGGTGGCTGCGGCTACGTTGCAATCCAGGCCTGCAGCATCCTCCTCCGCGACGGCTACTCAGGTCTTGGGAATGGAGGACAAGCTCCTGGACTCCCTAGGGAGGAAACTCTTTGCCAATTCGGCTTTACAGCTCAGGCAGGCCAATGCAGAATTGATTTTGGCGTGAGCTAACATGCGGATGTGGAGAGGTCTGTCGGAGTTTGAGGAGCACATTCCGGTCGAGAAGTTGGAGGATTTCGGAGGAGGCCTTTCCGATGCCAGGGTCTTGGCCCAGGATCTCCTGGAGGCTGCGGCTCATCACGTAGACACCTCGGCTCGGGGTCTGATGCTTGGGGTTGATACCTCGCGGCAAGCGTGGCTGCATGCCACTAAGTTCTCGAAGGAGGTGCAAGACAAGGTTCTGGACCTTCCATTTCATGGTAAGGATCTTTTTCACTCTTCTACTGATGTAGAGCTCACCAAAACCAAAGATAGCACTCAGATGGCTAAATCATTGTCTGTTCTGGTTAAAGCTCCCTTCAAGTCTCAAAGTCTGTTGTCGCAAGGTCGACCTTCCTCTGGTTTTAGGGGCTTCCTCGACCGCAAATCTCACAGGGTGGATACTCCTGTGGGGAATAACTGCCGTAGACAACAGCGTACGCGGTCTCTCTCCCGCTCCGCAGCCTCCTCATCAAGTTCAGGTGGCACCGCCACCGATAAGCCTGCCAAATGAGGGTTTTCCACGCTCGCACGAGACCCCGGTGGGAGGGCGCATTGTCTCATTGGGAGGCGTGGCAGGCCATCACAGAAGACAGATGGGTCTTGTCAGTCGCTCGAGCGGGCTTCCGCTTACCTTTACCCCCTACCCCACCCCTCAACCCTCCTTTTCAGCTGTTGGGCTCACCCTCCCTCAAGGCCGAGGTTCAGAAACTTCTGCACCTCAGGGCTGTGGAACCCGTTCCCCTTGGGGAGCGAGGGGAGGGCTTCTACTCCCGGCTGTTTACGGTGCCCAAACCCAACCAGGCTGGCTTGTGCACCATCCTAGACCTTTACCAGTTCAATCTTTTCTTACCCCAAGAAAAATTCAAGATGATCACACCTAGCCAGATACGCTCCTCCTTGCGGATGGGTTTTGGCTCAGCGTTGTGGATCTTCAGGACGCGTACATGCATATCCTGATTTGGAACCCACAAAGGAGATATCTCCGCTTCTCTTTGGGAGAGGAGCACTTCCAGTTTCGAGTGCTTCCTTTTGGCCTCAGCTTGGCGCCGCGTGTCTTCACGAAGATGTCGGTGATTGCGGCCTAACTTCGTCTCCAGAGTATCTGTATTTGAACGACTGGCTCTTATGCCGGGGTGCGCCCCGAGGCCTTGGTGGGGCTTGGTGCTACCGAACGGATGTTCGAGGCCCGCACGAGTAAGGCTGTTACCGGACCTGGGTCTGCGGTCCCTCGTACAGAGGCTAAAGCTACCAACATTTCTGAGGGTCTGGCAAGGCCTTATCGGTGAAGGTTGTTTCTCACTGTTCCTGCTCTTGCGGCGACACCATATCTGTTGAGGGGGCAAAGAAGGGAAATTCTTCTTTTATCGGCAGCGCCAAGGTCCTTTCTGAGAAGTCTAATTTGGCGGTTGGTCTGTCGCAGAAACATTCCAGGCCTCGTAGTACCGGCTCTGCCGAGGTTCCTTATGTTAAGGCTTAAGTTAAGACCCCTGATCCATCGACGGGGACCCCTGCCTCCCTTCCTCACGTGCCGCAGTTCCCCTCAGGTGATGACAAAATGGCGCCCGTTCCCGCCACAACCGCGGTTGCCATTTTGAACGCTAGCCCTACAGCTGCGCCATCGGCCTCGGGTGTAGGGCGGGTTTCTCGGCCTTGTGCGCATCCTTATCTGTCAGTTTATGACCGGAATGCTCGGATACCCCTTCCGCACACTTTTTTGTTGCCTGCGGGGTGGGCACCTTTGGTTGATCTGTCCATCCAGATATAGGAGTGGGCCATGCTTCATGGCGTCTGGCTGCTTGCGGTGCACATCCCGGGCCAGCTGAATGTCACAGCGGACGCCCTCAGCCGGTGGACAGTGGTCAGCTACGAGTGGGATTTGAAGGCGGAGATCCTCTCATGGATTTTCTTGCGTTGGGGCACACCGGAGGTGGACCTCTTCGCTACGGCGGTGAACAAGAAGCTTCCTCAGTATGCCTCCAGGGGGGGGGGGGCTGGGAGCCTCCTCTCTGGGGGATCTCTTGAGATTCCATGGCACAACATGAGAGTTTACGCCTTCCCGCCTCTGCCTCTAGTTCATCGAGCAATTGGGAAGCTGAAGAACTCTGTGAACTGTTCCCTTCTGCTCATGGCCCCGTGGTGGCTGGCCAGTTATTGGTTCTCAGAACTTCAACACCTGTCGGTGTGTCTGCTGATCAGGTTACCAGTAACCCCAGATCTTCTTCATCAAGGGGAACAGCAGATGTGGCACCCCTCCTCACAATCGCTCAGCTTGGCGGCATGGTGCCTGAGTTCAAGTCTTAGAGCTTTTTAACTTGTCTACGGATAACATGCGCATTTTCCAGGCAGCCAGGGATCCCTCGACCAGATCCCAATACAGGAGTAAATGGCTAAGGTTCTGTTGTTGGTGTTTGGAAAAGCAGTTGGATCCAAGGGTGGCTACGATTGACAAGGTGCTGTCCTTCGTGTCCTCCCTAGCAGAGTCAGGTGTTTACGTTCTGTCATGCAGAACTTACCTTTCAGCGGTTTCCGCTTATCTTGCTATAGACCAATGCTCTTATTCTCTGAGTAACCCAGTGGTTAAGAGGCATTTTGCTGGCTTGACACGTATCTACCCTCCGGTTCGTAGTCCGCACCCGCCTTGGGACCTAAATGTAGTCCTGATGGCGCTGTGCCATAAACCCTTTGAGCCAATGGCTATGGTTGACCTCAAGTACGTGTCCTGGGAAGTGTCCTTTCTGGTAGCCGTTACGTCAGAGGGGAGAGTGAGTGAGCTCCAGGCATTGTCGGTGGAGCACCCTTTCTTGGTCTTTCACAAGGACAAGGTAGTCCTTCGGACGAACCCAGCTTTCCTACCAAAGGTAGTGACCGAATTCCCTTCCGGTCTTTTTTCCGAACCCTGCCTCGGAGGCGGAAAGGGTTCTACACTGCCTGGATGACCGAAGAGCTCTTAGGTTGTACCTGGACAGGACGTCCGAGCTTCGGAGCTCTTCCCAACTGTTTGTGACCTTCGGTAAGCCTCAGGGCAGGCCGGCGTCTATGGCATCTATTTCCAGATGGATTACCGCCTGTATCACGGAATCTTTTACCGTCCAAAAGCTGAAACCTCCTAAAGGTATCCATGCACACCAGGTGCGAGGGAAGGCAGCCGCGGTTGCTTTTCAGAAGTATGTTCCCTGGGAATCCATTGCTAAAGCGGCTACTTGGGTCTCCCCATCTGCTTTCTGTAAGCATTACTGCCTTGATATGAGCTCTAGAGTTGACGCTCAGTTCGGCCAGGCTGTGCTGAAGAACCTGTTTCAGTAAGGGGTATTTCCATCCACCCATAGTTCCTGTAAGGAGTGCTTGGGAATCTCCTATAAGTATGGAGGAAAGGGGACGGGACGTAGGAGTATTACCAGGTTACTCACCGTAGTGACCACCTTACTCCTAGTCCATAGTCCCCTTTCCTCCATACGCCCGCCCGCCGTCCCCTCTAATAAGGTTCCTCTGTTATTGCTAATGGGTCTTTGACCCTGCGATAGAAGTGGACTGATGGGCGATGCGCAGGGCGGAGCCAAGGTGGGCGGGGTTGCGGCCGCGTGCTGAGCCCCGCGCAGGTAAGAGAGGAGGGACACATTTTTGAAAAAAAATTTGGATGCTTTTTACAAAGTGCTCCGGTCCCGTCCCACACGACGGAGAGATGTCCCATAAGTATGGAGGAAAGGAGTAAGGTGGTCACTACGGTGATTAACCTGGTAATTTTCGATGTCGTGGAGCTTGAACGGGGTTACCTCCTCCCAGGTCTCCAAATCCGTGAATCGCGCTTTGTATTTCATGTCACATAGGTCGACCTGCATACCCCTCAGGTCACAGATCGACGCCTCAATGTCGGTCCGGATGGCCTTGATATCTTGCACAACCTCCTTCAGGTTGTCTCTGGTGAGGGAGGGGGCACCAGCCCCCTCCAGCATGTTACCTTTCCCACTCTGAGCCCCTTTGTGGTCCATTGCCGGTGGTCTCCGGTAGCGCTACAGGGATTGGATTCCTGAGGTATTCTGCTTCTCCAGGTTGGCCAGGGCCACGACCCTGTCCTGTGTCTCACTCTCTCACCTCTGGGCTCCAGCCTCTTCTCTGTGCTGTTGTGGGTGGATTCATGGGGCCTCAACACTGCTGCCCCACTGCCCCCCCCCTGCCGACGGTGGTGTGCTGTTGAGCCCATAGGAAGGCCACCACACACGGCACCCTTCGGTGAGCTCAGGCTGGTGCTTGATTGACCTAGATCCTATATTGCTCCCAGAGGGTGATGATTCCGGCTCTCCAGGCGTGGGGGCCCCTGCCCGGGTCTACCCCTTGTAAACTCTCTTCTGCCCACTCTCCTTGTCTGTCCTGTGGGCGTGTGGCGGCGGTTCCCAGGCAAGGCACCGCCCTTTTAGCTCTCTGGGCCCTGGCTGTCACGGGTACACCTCCAGGGTGCCTCCTGCCTCTGGGACCCTTGCATCACCCGGGTCTTGGTACTGTCACTGCTTGCAGCTCGCTGATTCTAGCTCTGCTCTCTAGTGTTGACCTCCTTTGCACCAATGGCAATGCCAACTCAGGTGGGTCACTAAGCCCAGCCTCCAGTCCTAGCTCTATCGGAAAACTGCCTGGAAGGCGCTGTTTCACAAGTGTTTATTAGTTCCGTCAGCCCCCCTTTTGAAATACTCGCCCAACTAACAGGTGAAATGGAACCTAGCATATTGACTCAATGGAAGAACAATTGTCGAGCTCTACTGGATTCGCTGGGTTCAAGTAGTGAACTGTTATTGGCTAATCCAGGTAAAGTCGAGCAGAAAATCTGGGACAAAGATTGGATGAACACTCTTGAGGACCGAAGCTCTCATAGGTGGCAACAAGGACTCCTTAATCTCAGCCTGTTTGCTCCGTTGGCAACCTCTAAAGGAAGGTTCCAAAACTCCTTTTGTCTGCGTTCCGCCATCAATTGTAGGGACAATTTTAGGATAGTGGTTGCTGTGCTTTTTCTGATGTATTTGTTGATATAGGAACTATAGCCATCATAAACGGGTGCCACTGACAGCCAAGTGTCATGCAGGCAGAGAATCTCCAATTCTCCTGTTGTAATAATCCCTTGCCAGGTGGAAGAATCCTCTGGTTTTCCCGAAGCCTATGGACAGTCCTTGCACTCCTGATTAGATTTCAACGGGGGCCTTGCCTTTTCCCTTCTGGCCATTTCCGGTATCCAATTTAAGGACATTATGACGGCTGGGAACAAGAAACTTCCCACTTATTCCTTGATGTACTAGGTCCAAACTCCCTGGGAGATGCTCTGGAGATCTTTTGGAGCAACATTCCTGCATTAGTTATGTTATTTTGCACTTATATAGCGCCTTATATACTATTGGTATGGTCTGAAGGCGCTGGTAGGTTGAACACCCTTGGGAACCGAAGTTCATATCAGTAGAGAGAGTCAAAAAGGTGCATGTGAGCACCGGGTATGTGTACAGCTCGTGCGGTATCGGTGTAATAGCTGCTTTCTAGCGGTAGGTGTGGTGGTTGAGAGGTCAGGAGTATGTGTTCGTTCTGGCAGGATTTATCCAGATAGGATGTGGCTGCGTTAGGCCTGAGGAGAACGCCTCGCTAGGGGGTGCGTAACGAGCAGTGATTACTTGGAGTGATGTGGGGTGAGCGGCAAATGTTGATATGAGAACAGTTACACCGAATGGTGTCATAGTATCTCTGTGTTCTATTTGAGTGGTGATGTAAGGAGAGAGTAAGCGTGTTGGTGAGATATGATGGGTTACATGCCCTTTCAGAGACTTCTAAATTCACAGAGGTTATTGGGTACACTTCTATATTCAACTTTCCACGGGAGGCCATTGGGCGTGCGTACTTAATTCACAGAGAGGCTACAGGGCACACTTCTAAATTCAGCGGGGCTGTTGGGCACATTTCTAGAATCACAGAGAGGCTATTGGACACACATCTAAATTCAACTTTCTAAATGTACTTCTAAATTAAACTTTCCACAGAGAGGCTATTGGGCACACTTTTAAATGCAATTCTATATTCAACTTATCGCAGAGTGGGTACACTTCTAAATTCACTTTCACAGAGAGGCTATTGGGTACACTTCTAAATGCTGCTTCTAAATGCACTTTCTTT
Source organism: Ambystoma mexicanum (assembly GCF_040938575.1). Classification (NCBI taxonomy): domain Eukaryota; kingdom Metazoa; phylum Chordata; class Amphibia; order Caudata; family Ambystomatidae; genus Ambystoma; species Ambystoma mexicanum. The sequence continues at coordinate 1,086,676,136 of NC_090936.1, read as the reverse complement.
TTTTAATAACAAATTTTATTACATTTTGTGCAATAAACAAGAAGTTACCAACAAAACCATAAGACTTTACATACAGTTGGCAGAGTAGCACGGATGAGTATGCTTAGAATATATGCAATCGCAACGAAACACGTGATGTGAAGTATATGAGCAGTTAAGGCAGCAGGCAGTTTATGGATGATTATGATGTGCAAGCATCCCAAAGAGTGATGTTAGCAGATATAGTCTCTGAAGGACTGCGTGCCAATGCATACCGCCAATATTACATCAGATTTATAATGTCTGTTCCCATCTTCCCCGAATCTTATCTGCTTTGCCCGGGCAGCCTCTAGCTTGGTAGACTCGACGTTCCATTAAAATGACTGCATCCACATCCGATGTCCACTGATCGTATTTCGGGGTGTTTTCTGAACCCCACAATTGCGCAATGTTCCTTTTCGCAATTCCTGTGGAAGTTGAAACAAGTAGCTTTTCGAATCTTGACAGTTCAAGAGTGTCTGCAATGCCCAGGAGCAGGAGTTTAGGATCCGTCGGGACTGGGCGGCAAATGACCCTGGAAAGCCTTGCGCTACATTTATGCCAGAAGCGTTGTATGCGTGAACACTGCCAAAGGATGTGGTAGAAGGATCCTTCTTCTTGTTTGCAGCGTAGGCATTTGGGGTCGGTCGATTTGCCCCAATTGTACAGGGTTATTCGGGGATAGTATATCCTATGTAGTATCTTAAATTGCACCAGCCGAATTCGTGCCAAAATTGCACATTCTCTAGGATACATCAGGATTTCAATCCAGTCTTCAGGTAATATGGGGCCAATATCATTTTCCCATTTCGTCTTCAAGGTCAGCAGTTCTTTCGTGCCAAATGAGGAGATAGCATTGTACATGGTAGATGTGACCTTGTTGTTTACCTTATCTATTACTATGTTCCTTTCTATAGGTGTGCATTCCGGCATGTCCACGAGTTGGGGCCTGTGTACGATAAGTGCATGCTGTAGTCTAAATGCACTTTCAATTCAACTTTCTAAATGTACTTCTAAATGCAACTTTCCACAGAGAGGCTATTGGGTACACTTCTAAATTCACTTTCACAGAGAGGCTATTGCGTACACTTCTAAATGCTGCTTCTAAATGCACTTTCAATTCAACTTTCTAAATGTACTTCTAAATGCAACTTTCCACAGAGAGGATATTGGGCACACTTCTAAATGCAACTTCTAAATGCAATTCTAAATTCAACTTTCACAGAGTGGGTACACTTCTAAATTTAACTTTCACAGAGAGGCTGTTTGGTACACTTCTAATTCCCTTTTCACAGAGAGGCAATTGGGTATACTTCTAAATTCACTATTCACAGTTATATCTAAGTGTGGGCATGCTAACTCTCACAACTCCATCTAAGAGTGGACATGCTAACTCTCACAACTCCATCTAAGAGTGGACATGCTAACTCTCACAACTCCATCTAAGAGTGGACATGCTAACTCTCACAACTCCATCTAAGAGTGGACATGCTAACTCTCACAACTCCATCTAAGAGTGGACATGCTAACTCTCACAACTCCATCTAAGAGTGGACATGCTAACTCTCACAACTCCATCTAAGAGTGGACATGCTAACTCTCACAACTCCATCTAAGAGTGGACATGCTAACTCTCACAACTCCATCTAAGAGTGGACATGCTAACTCTCACAACTCCATCTAAGAGTGGACATGCTAACTCTCACAACTCCATCTAAGAGTGGACATGCTAACTCTCACAACTCCATCTAAGAGTGGACATGCTAACTTTCACAATTCCATCTAAGAGTGGACATGCTAACTTTCATCACTAATTCATTCATCATTATTGAAGCCCAGGAACACAAACTGCATGCTAGTGTGCATAGCTTCTTGGTGACTAGCGAGTTTCTAGTTTGCAAGGCTTATGTGCCTCAAGACTCATCAACCGATCTGTCTGCTGGATCTTCCGAACCTGCTACATCAAGACCACTGTTTAATTTTGCATCCCTCCTCACAATCGCTCAACTTTGTGGGTGTGCTTCCTAAGATCAAGTCACTAGGTCACGAAGGTCTTTCTGAAGAGAACTTATGCATTATCCAAGCGGCATGCAAGTCCTCTACTGGAGCTCAGTATAAAAGCAAATGGCTTTGTTTTTGTCTCTGGTGTCTAGAAAAGGAGATCAATCCCTTGTCCGCTCCTTAAGGTCAGATTCTTTTTTCAGAGCTTGCGGCTGTGAGATTTGAGGTAGATCCCTGCAGTACCTATCTTCCAGTTCTAGGAGCATATCAGAGTTTGTAAACCCACTCTTTCCCTTTTGTCAAATGTGGTAGTTAAATGTCATTTTTTTTGGTGTTTGTCACCTTTATCCTCCGGTTATGCTAAGTTGTATCTAAACGTTGTACTTCATGCAATATGTCATAAACCTTTGGAACCCATAGGGACAGCCGTCATTAAACTGGTTTTCTGGAAGTTCTCTTCTTATTGCGATTACGTCTGTAACAAGGGTTAGCGAGTTGCAGGCTGTTTGTGTTGAGTAACCTACGACAACCTTTCAACAGGATGAAGTTGTCCTCCGGACACATCCATCCTTTTTACCAAAGGTTGTGACAGAATTTCATATCAACCAAGACATTTCCTTACCAGTTTTCTTTCCTAAACCATACTATGATTCAGAATGTGACCTCCAAAATTTAGAAGTTGGGAGAGCCCTTAAATCCTGTCTTGAAATGACTAAAGACTACTGAGTGTCTTCATGCCTTTTTGTCACTTCCTGCAATTCTAAGAAGGGTGCTCAGCCTCTAAAGTCACCATTTCCATGTGAATTCCTCACATTGCGATTATGGCAGACTCGTCTTCTCTGGGTTGTTGAAATTAGACAGTGTCCGACCTCCACTACTCTGTTTTTAAGTCTCCCATCACCGAAGGAAGGGCCTTTGTGCTCACCAGAGTGGCCTCAGTTGCCTTTTAAAAATATGTCCCATAGAAGTGCATCATAAAAGCAGCTACTTGTGCTTCCCAGTCGGCCATCTACAAATAATATTGTGTTCTGAAGTTTATGCTCAAGTTGGACTGGCAATTCTCAAAAACCTCTTTAAATAATATTGCATTAGGATCATCTACCCAATAATCCTGTATCATTGCTTGGGTATCTCCCATAATTATGCAGGAAAGGGGATATAGACATAGGAGTACGAAAATGTTACCCTAGTGACTAACTCACTACACAGTCCCCTTTTCTCCATGGGCCCGCCCGTCTTCCCCTCTTACAAATATCCTTAGTTGCTAGTACATTGGTGATTGGAAAAGGAGTGAAGGGGCGAGGGTCGGGCGGGACACAGGAAGTTGCCGATCGCGCATAAAAATTTAAAGGACTGTATTTTTTTGCTGCTTTAAAAAACGACTCTGGTCATGTGCCAAAGAACGAAATGTCCCATAATTATGGAGGCAAGAGGACTCTGGACCAAGAGTGCGTTATTCACTAGTTTGAGCAACTTTCTAGCCCATTGATACAGTGTACTGAATGCGTGAACTTGACCCGCTGTAAGTCGTCAGTTTGGACTTGACCCGCCACATCACTTCTTTCACCACCTACGCTGCTTAAGGAGATATAAACACCTCAATTTCGTTATCTTGTCAAACACAGCGGAGGTCCTGGAAGCATTTAAAGGCGTCCTAAACATCAGCAATGATGGTCTTGTCTGCCACAAATGAAAATGAACATCGCACTCTTGCTAGGAACACAGCTTCATGAACCTAGAATCACGTTCAATAAGGTCACATGTCCGTTTTCATTCACTTGGATTGTGTGTTCTGGCTTTTTCTTACCGCGTTTGTCCCCCTCGTTATAAGGGAATGGGGGGTAAAGTGTTTTGTAGCAGCAGGAACTCCTGGTTACGGTACACAGCACACAGGCTTTGGCAAACCCGGTTTGCGACGTTTCATCTTGGACCCTTTGTGGCTATTACTGAACCACCAAGCAACTTCAGAAATAAAATGCTGGATTGAGGTGGCAGGAAACGGAATAGAATTACTTTGATATTGTTTGGAAAGCATTCGTAGGTCATGTCACTTTGGTATATTTTTAAACCGCTAAGCAGAACAAGTCCATTGTTGATGCGACCTCAGTAGAAACGGACCGTGCACACACTGTCAAGCATCACTGCAACCACCACCTGCACTGACATTACTCCGTGCAGATTGTTGTGATCTACGGGGGCAGGGGTTGTAGTACTCGTTGCCAATATCTCACGGTACCCAGTGGCAGAACTCTTAACCTTTTGCAGCAGCTGAGCATGTCCTTCCCAGTTTAAAAAAAGGTATTTCCATTTCCTATTTTACACATTTACTTCACGCTACTTTATCCCAAGCGATGATGGTCCCTCCGAGGTTAATAATGCTATTGGCACATGGTGGTAATAGCAATAAATGCTTTGGAGATTTTGTGAAGTATTAGTGAGCAAAGTAAATGGATGAATTTAGTTAATTAAATGTGGTTTTATTTTGTAGTAGTTAAAACATTGTCTTCATAGTTTAAGGATTAAAATAGTAAACTTGTTTTATACTGAGTTAACATATAGAGTCCTGTAAAACTATACAGTTTTAATATGAGAAAGGAAAGCATTTTACAATGTTTTAGCTTTCTCTTTATTTTGCTAGATAAAAAATGCTCCTCTCAGAAAGGAAGTCTTGTTGAAAAGATTCTTTCCTAGAAATTGCATAATGCTTCTTGTTTGCTTTTAAAGACTGAGGGCCTGATTCACAGAAGCTTTTTATAATGGCACAGTCCCATTAAAAAATGCTCTTGAATCAGCCCCTGAATGTTTACAATGCAGTCAATACCACTAGTTATTGACTGCACTATAAACATTCTGATTGGCAGAGAGTAGGTCAATGTGCTCATTTCTATCTAGAAAACCGTTCCCCATAATAAATACCAAAATGTTCAGTTTTACCTTTGCAAAATAATGTAATACTGAAAGTGAGGATATTGCCATTTTAAGATGTTTGAATAGTGTGTCGCTTTATATCTATTTATTTATGGCATTTGTTATACGCCCACACCCTGGGGTATCACGGCGTAGGTTATAGAAAATCTTACATCTCTGGTTACAATCAAATAAATTGTTAGTTACATTATACCACAGTATACCACATTTTTACACATTGTTGGATTGTAGAATGCTGTGACTAAACTCCATTAGCGGAAGGCAGGACAGCAAAAACACAGTGAGGGTGTTTCACGGTTCAAGTGGATTCCAGGGCACATGGGCAAGTTGGGTAAAGAGCGTATTCTGTTCAAGGATATTTTGAATTCTTTGTTTTCTTTGGAACGTTGGGTTTCTTTTTAAACTACAGAGAACATCATCTTGATAGATGGAAATCGCCGGCTTCCGATTTCAGGAGTCATCCTAACAAGATGATGATGATTCAGGGCCACACAGTATCTTGTTTCTCAAGCTATTTCACACGTCCGTTTTACATTTAGCTAGCCTCTTTTTGATTCCACCTGGCCTTGATTTTAGTGCTTTGCATCTTGCATTGTGTAATGTCGTTTTTCTAAATCTCTTGCAGCAATTAGTTCATTATCATTAGCTTCTTATTTTAAGGCACAAGCCTCCAACTTGAATTCCAGCAAGCATCCGTTATTACTTTGGTCATGCCTTGAAAGTGTCTGCTGTCTTTCTTGTTGCAGATGCACAGTAGTGTAGGCAACACTTTGATGGTCACTTTGTTGATGTGCATATCGAGGGACAATGATAGAGTACAAATCGTCTGTAAAACCATATTTAAGTCTGAGTTTTGGTTCTCTGATGTGGCCCAAATTCTGGTAATAAGAATAACAATTGTGGATGGATCTGGTTTTGCTGGCCGAATTTTATATAGCGTTACTTGCCTGTGTCATCAAAGCCCCCCACATATGATTCTACATCTACAGACAATCGCCAGTTCCAAATAAAACTGAATGAAAGATCGGGGGATTGTCTTGAGCTTGCAAAGAAATTGGTTGAATCTCACTGGGAGAAAAACATAGATCCTACTCATGAATCCTTACAACCCATTCCCATAAATGTTTGCCTTGCCCACATTTTCCCAGAAAGTTGGCAATATGGCAGTGACATTAGACTGGGGCCTCTTCTTCGATGCTTAAGTGAATATAGTTGTCATCTCTGCTGGCTAAGAAGGATCTTCCCCTTTCTACAACTCGCACAAAAAGTTTCTCTAGTCTTAGCAGTAGTCACTTTAAAAAAAAATGTTTTAGTTGTATTTAGCGTCAGCTTGCACAAAGCAAACCTTTTGCCAGAAAAACAAACCATACCCATAGATCAACATTAAATCAAACATTGTCTATCCTTAAAAAGAAGTAAATAACATACTTCTCCAGCATGGGGGTCTGGCATGGATTCACATGCTCATGAACATTCCCCGTCGTCAGGCTGGGAATCCTCGGTAAAGAAAAAATCAGTTTTGTTTCTGAACTGTCTTTCTACTAATAACGAATCACTGGTCTCTGGGGTTATACTGCCCCTAGCCAATGACTGCCCTCTACCTAAGCCCCTCCTCTGGCAGCCATCTTCAGATTTTTACCGCATGTTCAACTGTTGGGAGTCCTCGTGCTATAGCTCTCGAACATTTAGTGCGTTTGCTTTTTTCCTAAGAGTTTACTCTTATTTTTCGGTCAATTCGAGCCTCAAGCTCCACCTTCTTCTTCCAATCAACGGGGACCCGTTTCAGAATTTTTCTATTCCCCTCAAGGGCGAATTTTCATCGAGTTTCTCTTCTTGGAGGATTCCGGAAGATCTTTGAGGCCTACTCTGCGTGGACATGGCCCAGGACAAAGGAGACACGACGCACGTTAGATCCAAGCTGTTTAGGATCTGCCCTGGATGTGGATTACAGAATGTTTTTAAGGAGGGTGAGCACTCCGGTGCCTCTACTGCCTTTACGACGACAAGTCGCACGTGGAAGAGGACTGCGTGTTCTGTAAGAACATGTCCGTCCGGACATTGAAGGACCGTCAGACTCGACTTTCCTAACTGGCTGGAGGGGAAGAGCCAGCCCAGCAGCAGGGGAGAAGAAGTCTGAGCGGTCTTCTAAGACCTTTAAGGGCACTCCAGCGACAGGGGCCCAACAAAAGGCAAAGCACCGCAAGTCCACGGGCACCAGGAGCGCAGTTGGTTCGGGCTCCTCGGCTGCCAGGCGGGGCGCGATGTCCCCGATGCCATCAACCACGAGCCAACGCTCTGGTTCGGGGGGAAAAGGAAGTCGAAAAACCCGGGTAAGCTTCGGGAGAAGCCCCAGTCGATCCCGACGGAGAAATCCAAGGGGGGGGCCTTGACCCTCCCCCTAAGGTGAAGACCCCAGACGTGCCCAAGGTCGTGAAGGCCCTGATTCACCCGGCAAAGGCCTCGATTGAAGGAGTTATGGCGACCCTGGCGAAGCCTGTGGAGGCTACCCCAGTGGTGAAGACTTCCGGGCCTAGAGTTTCCCTGCCACCCCGGAGGGAAATCCTCTTTTCAACCTATTGAGAAGACCCCCGTGAAACCCCGGGACGAGAAAGGGGGGGGCACGGTAGCCATAATGGACACAGATGCCACCTCCGAAGATGAGCTGGCTGGCGTCAAATAGATTCTGGCCAAGAAGTTCGAGGAAGTCCGGTCCTACGGGAGGGATCCCAATGAGGCGGACGAAGAGAGCAATGGTGGGGCCGACGAGCAGCAGGCCGCGGAGGAAATGGATGCCCCCACACCCCAATCGTCGCAACCGATGCCTATACCACAGGACAACTCAGGAGCAATCTTGATGGCTATCCAGACCCTGTGTACGGAGATAAGGACAAGGTTGCCTGTATCCCCAGCGGACGATCCAGTGGCGCCTGGACCGTCGGGAGCCGACCAAACAAACGGAGGCGAATCCATCCTCCCCCCCCCCCCCCCCCTCCTTTCCAGCCTTCACCTCCATCCCCTCCACCGAGGGATGAGAGGGTAACAGAGACGGCGGGGATGGTCGACGACGTTGATGGCGGGACGCATCTCTCAACACCCCCCCTGCCCGTCCCCCCCCCCCGATGAAATTGGCTCCTTTCACACCATGATCGCCAGGGCATCAGCTTTTCCAGCTTTGCCCTAAAGAGCAGAAGGAGGGTTTCCTCTACCAATGCGACGGGAGGCCAAGAGGAAAACCGTCCTCTCAGTCCCGTTACTGGACGACATCTGGGACGAAGGACTGTCACTGCTGAAGAACCCGTCCACGGCTCCTGTGAAGAGGTACTGGTATGAGAAGAAGTATCGGGTCCCAGACTCCGCCCCTATGTACCTCAGAGCTCAGCCGCCCCTGGATTCAGTGGTCTCCGCGGTGGCCAAGAAGAAATCGGCAGGGGCGATGGCATCATCTTCACTTCCCCACCGGACGGCGAGGGGAAAAAGCTGGACGCCATGGGACGACAAGTCATCTCGTCGGCGGCGACGACCATCAAAGCGGCCAATGCCCTCTACGACGGGGAGCTTTGGTTCAAGATCGCTCCCCTCCTGGATTTCTTACCAGACGGCAAGAGGGCGGAAGCCCTTGAAATCCTACAGGAAGGCGAGGTGGCTTCGGACCACGCCATTACGGTGGCCACGGACATCGCCGAAACACGTTTTTGCCAGATGGGCAACAGCGTTTGCCTTCACCGGCGCAGTTGGCTCCAGGCCACCGACTTGCGTCAGGACGTACATACCAGGGTACTGGACATGCCCTTCGATGGGAACAACCTGTTTGGCAAGGCAGTGGACGAGTCACTGCAGGCCATCAAGACAGACACTGAGACGGCCCGGGCCTTGGGTTCTCTCCATCAAAGACGGCCGTCCATTCGGACCTCCGGAGGCAAGTCTCAAGTTTCCTCCAAAGGATTCGGTGGTGGTTACGCGTCGTACCGCCAGGCGGCCCGCTCCTCGTCGCAGGAAGCCTACAGAGGCTGCAGCAAGGCCGGAGGACATTGTCATTGTCGCCAAGGAGGCCAAGGTGGCAAGGCCTCGGCGAAGCAAGACTGCACCAGCTGTAATGTCAGATCCCCCCCCCCCCGAGCACCCCGGTGGGAGGCCAGCTGGCGAGTTTCGTCGGCGTGTGGTAGTCCATCTCCACCAACCGTTGGGTGCTAGATGCCCTGGCCCACGGGCACACTCTGGAATTCCAAAGAAAGTTTCCCCGTCTACCACACGTGGCCAGGAAGGAAAACCACGTGCCACAGCTGCTTCTGGAGGTACGAGCAATGCTGAAAAAGGGCGTGATAGAACTCGTGCCAAAGAGGCTCCCAGACTCGAGTATACTCGCGGTACTTCCTTGTCCGAAAGAAGACCGGCGGCTGGCGGCCCATCCTAGACCTTCACCGCCTCGACAGATACATAAAATCCCAGAAGTTCAGGATGGTCACCCTACATCACGTGCTGAGACAATTGGAGGAAGGCGACTTCCTGTCGTCGCTGGACTTGGAGGATGCTTACTTCCACATCACCATACGCAAAGGACATCGAAAGTTCCTACGGTTTGTGGCCCCAGGGTGGCACTACCAGTTCAATACTCTGCCCTTCGGGTTGAAGTCGGCGCCAAGGGTCTTCACCAAGTGCCTGGTGCCAGTAGTGGCGCGGCTGCAAGGGATCCACGTATATCCCTATTTGGACGATTGGCTCATCCGAGCAAAGTTAAGAGAACTCGCCGTCGATCACCCAGCGAAGACCGTCCGCTTGCTCACGGAACTGGGATTCTCGATAAACTTCGCAAAGTCCCACATGGTACCGCCGCAGGACACCCTGTTCTTCACCGTCGGAGGAGAGGACGAAGGCCATCCTGGGCAAGGTACAACTGCTGTTGACCATGGAAGTGGCCAGGGTGAGGTCCATCAAGTCCCTGCTCGGCATGATGTCATCGTGCATCTACCTCGTGCGTCTGTGCAGGTTGCGGATGCAGCCACTACAGGAGTTCCTCGACGCCCGTTGGATCCAAGCGGCGGGCAGCTTCGGGCAGCTTCGCAGACGATCTCCCTCAAGACTTTCCGCCATGCGATCCGGTGGTGGGGCAACCGCACGCATCTAGCGGCGGGCATGGACTTTCAGACCCCGGATCATCAGGAAACGGTGACGACGGCCGCCTCCGTGGAGGGATGGGGAGTGCACACCAGAGATCTCCACGCAAGAGGTCTTTGGCTCCCGGAGGAGAGGTTATTACACATAAACGTCCTGGTGCTCCGAGCCGTGTTCTGGGCCCTCATGTCTTTCCTCCCGTCCCTCAAGGGCAAGGTGGTCAGGGTCTTCACCGACAACACCACCACGATGTTCTACATCTGGAAGCAGGGGGGCACCAGATCCTCAGCCCTATCCAAGGAAGCGCTGGATCTGTGGCACTAGGCCGTGGCCCAGGGGATTTTCCTGGTACCCTTCCATCTGGCAGGAATAAAGAACACCATTGCCGATTTGCTCAGCAGGGAGCTGCGCACTTGCCACGAGTGGGAGCTTCGGCAGGATCAAGTGGATCTCATATTCCGACGATGGGGAAATCCCCAGATCGATATATTTGCGACGGCGACAAACACCAAGTGACGGAGGTTCGCCAGCAGGGTAGCATGGGCGACGCATTCTCATTCCCCTTGGACGGCCTATTCCTGTATGCGTTCATTAGTCAACTCACTGTCCTGGTGCAGGATGATCCTCATCGCACCGGCGTGGCCGAGGCAGATCTGGTTCCTGGACCTTCTGGACATGTCGGCGTCTCTCCCCCTCCCGCCCCCCCAGCCAAACTGCTGACGGACACGGATCTTCTCGCCAGGGAAGGAGGCGCCATCCTACATCACGACCCGGGATCGCTGAGACTGAAGGCCTGGCTCCTCCAGCACTAGAGTTCGGAGGGTACATTTTCCCGGCGGACTGCAAGGAGGTGCTTACAAAGGCCAGTGTGTCCTCGACTCTTAAGTGCTATGGACACAAATGGAAGAGGTTCTCTGTCTGGTACCATGCACAGAATATCAACCCTCTGCGGATTACGGCCCCTCAAGTGCTGCCGTACTTGCTGTCACTGGCCAAGGCGGGGGCTGGCTCACGCCTCCATCAAAATCCATCTGGTGGCTATCTACCGCTACACCAGAACTCTGGGGCGGTCGTCTCTGTGGTCTCATCGCCTGGTGAAGGAGTTCATGAAAGGACTGTTCCACTCGTTCCCGCCGGTGAAGGCTCTGGCCCCGGCGTGGGAGCTCAACGTGGTGCTGACCAGGATCATGGGTCCCCCATTTGAGCCCTTGTATTCAGCACTGCTGAAGTTCCTATCGTGGAAGACAGCGTTTCTTGTTGCCATCACCTCCGCACGACGCGTGGGAGAGATCCAGGCCCTCTCCTGTAAACCTCCATACCTGACATTCCACGAGACGAGGGAAGTGCTGAGGACGCACCCCTCCTTCATGCCCAAGGTGCCGTTGGACTTCCATCTCAACGAGCCCTTGGTGTTTGTTTTCTTCCTGTTGCCTTCGTCGCCGGCTGAGAGGATTTTGCACTCACTGGATGTGGCTAGAGCGCTGAAGTGCTACGTGGACAGCACAAAGAGTTTTTGGAGGACATCACAGCTGTTTGTGAACTTTGGACCTGTGAACCAAGGGAAGGCCCTTTCGAAGGCTTCCATTTCCAGATGGTTCTCCGGCTGCATTATGCACTGTCACCGGTTGGCAAACAGACTGTTGCCCGGCCGTCCGACCAGAGCGGTCGCTGTTACCACGGCGTTCCTGTCTGATGTGCTCCTGCTGGACATCTGTAGGGCTGCTACGTGGGGCTCGGCACACACCTTCATGAGATTCTACTGCATCGACTGGGATTCCAGGGAGGAGTCAAGAATCGTCCAGGCAGTGCTGCGCAACCTGTTCGCTTGAAGGTGGAGCCGGGTGAGGAGGTGAGATGCTTAATGTTGAGTTGTTAAAATGCTTAATGTTGAACCTTGCTACCTCCCATGGTTGTGCACGTGTGTACTGCTATGTATTCTTGTATTCATGAGCATGTGAATCCATGCCAGACCCCATGCTGGAGAAGGAACAAGTTATATTGTTGTATTTTGTAATTGTTTGAAGTGATCTTCTGTAATTGAAGATTTATTTTAATAAGTGTAAACATTTTAGTAAGGTAAATTGTAATGCATGGCGAAGATATTTTATGGTTTACTGACATACATTGGATGGAACAAGTTACTTACATGTTACTGTTGTTCTCCAGCATGGGTCTGGCATAGATTCACATGCGAACCCTCCCTCCAACACCTCTGTGGCTCTTCTCTTGGTACTACTGCCACTTTACATGCTACTAAATCTGTAGATGGCTGCCAGAGGAGGGGCTTAGGTAGAGGGCAGTTATTGGCTGGGGGCAGTATGACCCAGGGTCCAGTGATTGGTTATTAGTAGAAAGGCAGTTCAGAAACGAAACTGAAACTGATTTTTTGCTTTACCGAGGATTCCCAGCCTTACGACGGGCAATATTCATGAGCATGTGAATCCAAGCCAGACCAATGCTGGAGAACAACAGTTACAGGTAAGTAACTTGTTCCATCCAATGTATATCGGTAAACCATAAAATATCTTCGCCATACATTACAATTTACCTTACTAAAATGTTTACACTTATCAAAATCTTCAATTACACAAAATTAATTACTTAAAACAATTATAAAATACAATACATAACCCCTCAATTACACAAAATTCATAACTAAAGACATGTACACAAATTATTCCTTTCTAATCTTTAACATACTCGGTCAATACTCCAATTCATTTAGCAGATTTTATAAACCAATTTAAAAAAACCTCAGTGCTTTCCGGTTTAATGAAACTGTTTTACCATGCAAGATATTCATCCAAAATTCTAGATTTGATACATATTTACCAAAATACTCAATTCTAATGGATTGTGTCCTCCAACATATTCCACATCTTTGACATGTAATGTCCACAGAGGGTGTCCAGCGTCGATGGTGTTGGGTCGATGTCCCTCGAAGGCCTCTGTCGAGGGCGACGTCACTGGATGTTATAAATAGGACGCACGGCGCCCGTAGCCTCAGTTCCGTTTTTTCCGCAAACCTGTTTGCTTTGGAGACTCAGCGCGCCTTGTATATTCCTCGTGAATATCTTCTTCTTCGACCCTTCTGACTCTGTGGTCTGGCTTCAAGACTTGCCGGGGCTGCAAGTCTAAGATGTCGATTACCGACCTGCATCGCATTTGTTTGTGGTGCTTGGGTGAGAGTCACGACACTGACGACTTTTCCAAATGCCAGTTGCTGACTGCTAAGGCCTTGCGGGAGCGTAAGGGAAAGCTTCAGGTAGGTAGGGGTTCTAAACCCAGTAAGTCCCATAAACCTAAGTCCAAGGTTATGTCCACCGACGATTCGAGGGGCGACTCTCCGCGTCGGAAGGAGTTCCGGGGGTCTCGGTCCCAGAGTGGTTTCCGCCATGCATCTTGACATTCTAGGAAGCGCCGTCATTTGTTTCCTTCCCCATCCTCCTCGGAGAATGGAGCCGCAAGGAAAGTTGCTTGTCCAACAGTCCTCAACTCCGGAGGAATGGGCTGCCTTCAGGGAGCAGATGTTGGCAATTTTTCAATTGCAAGGCACAGTTCGGTATGCACCATCTGGTGAATCCGGCAAGGAACGGTCTCGATCTGTGGTTCGTGCGCCTTCGGCGCGATCCTCATCGGGAACTTCCGAGGTCCTGTTCAGACCAAGGCTCAGGATGGTCGCAAGAGACCTGCTTTGGTCTCGGTTCTCGTCCCCAGCGAGACTGCAGAAACCTGCTAAGGGCTCGGCGTCGACTCTGTCAGCGCCGTGTCCATCAGATACGGATGTCGAAGCTTTGCCTTCGTACCAGCCCTCGGCGCCATCGGCACCATTGTCGAAACCGAAGCAGTCGGCGCTCTCGACACTGAAGCCATCAGCGCCCTCGACACCTTCGGGGCCTTTTGGCTGGGAATTGCCATCGGAGGCCCCTGGTACGGTGGATCCTCAAAGGAAGGCTACTTCCAATTTTGTAAGGCCTGTTAAGGACTCCATACCCTCGACTGTCCCGAGACAGGACTTTTACCTCCCTCTAGATGACATCTATGAGGAGAAGGAGAGGTCAGATTTAGATTTTGGCCCTGTTGAGCCTGAGAAGGTTCCTGTCTTTTCACGAGATAGTCAATTGGAAGAGTTAAGGGAATCTCGTCATGATGCCAGTGGCTTAGACACTTCTCCTGAGGTGGAATCTGGCAGGCCTGAGCCTGGGGCTCATGCTGAGTTGTCCTACAGGAGATTGATGGTAGGGTCACAGAATATCTTGGTTGGTCCACTCCTCCTGAGGCTTTTGTTCAGGATGACTTGACAGATATTTTGGATCAGGGTCCGTCTTCTGACCTGGTGTTACCTTTTCACTTGACCTTGCAGAAAAGGGTGGCGGCTGCTTGGCAGACCCCGAAATCTCTTCCAGCCGGTAACTAATCGTTAACTAAAAAATACCACCATGCCGGTAGCGATCCCAGCTACCTTTCATCTCACCCCACTCCAGAGAGTTTGGTGGTTCAGGTGGCTACGGCCACCTTGAGGCAGGCGGCGTACCCTACCATCCCTCCGAATAGGGACGACAACCGCTTCGGTTGGGCATGCAAGGTTTTTTCTGCGGGGAGTATGGCGCTGAAATCAGCTAATTTGTGCCTTGGCAAGAGTTTCACTCACTCAGTGGAATTGTTTCTCTTGCGGCTGAGCATATTCCCGAGGGGGAAGAAAGGGATGGGTTCCTTGCTCATGCAAGATGGCAAGGATGCCATGTGTAAATCCCTTCAGTCGGGTTTGGACACGGTCGACAATGTTAGCTGGTCCATGGCTGAGAGCACCGTTGTACGCAGATTTCCGTGGTTGCAGAAGTCTGCTTTTGCCCCAGATGTGCAAGACCATCTTTTGAACATGCCTTTTGATGGCGCGCATTTGTTTGGCAGCAACGTTGATGAGAGCCAGACCTCAAAAGCTGCAGCAAAATCTTTAAGTGCAGCTTTGTGTCAACCTCTGCCTTTTCATCCTAGGGGAGAGCAGTGGAGGGGAGCATTACTACTCCACCTTTGGTAGAATGAGAGGAGCCGCCAGTCAAAGGGGTCAGCGTAAAGGTACCCGTGGTAGTCGGGGAAATAGAGGTGCCAAAGCCGCTCAGGCAGGTGCCTCTTTGCCTTCAGGCGCTGCTGCATTCGCTCCAAACAAGTCATGAGGCCATGTCCCATGGTTCGCCTGTTGGGGGAAGACTGTCTCAGCATCTTGAAGAATGGCGAGCTATTACTTCGGATGCGTTGGTTCTGGATACAGTAGCCCACGCCTACTGCCTTCCCTTCCTAAAGCGGCCTCACGACAATCCACCGGGGAATCTCTCTTTGAAGCTTCCAGCTCCGCTCCTTGTGCAGGAAATCTTGACCCTGCTAGAGAAAGGCACTATAGAACTGGTGCCTGTAGTGGAAAGGAAGAAGGGATGTATTCCCCTTATTTTTTGATTCCAAAGTAAGACTGGGGATTGAGACCCATCCTGGACTTGCATTGGTAGAACAAACTTCTCAGGAAGGACAAGGTCAAGACGGTCACTCTTTCTCAAGTCCTCCAGGCCCTTCAACTTCAGGATTGGTTGGTGACTTCCGGACCTACATGATGCTTACTTTCATGTGCCGATTCATCCCAAGCACAGAAAGAACCTGAGGTTTACGGCTGGCAACTCGCATTTTCAGTTTCGGGCCTGCCATTCGGATTGACCTCCGCCTGAGGGTCTTCACCAAGCGAATGGAGGTGGTGGCAGCTATCTGAGGCAAGGGGGATTCACGTCTACCCCTACCTGGACGACTGGCTGATCCGTGCGTCTTCTCCCAAGCAAGCATTGGATCACCTCGGTCTCACCTACCGCTCCCTCCACAGGCTGGGCTTCTCCCTCAATTTCAAGAAGTCGCATCTGACACCTTCCCAACTGCTCCAGTACATCGTTGCTGTATTGGACACGTCCTTGAGGAAGTGCTCGCCTCCCAAGGTAAGGGCTCATCACATTGTGCAGATGGTGGACCAGTTTCAACATGCCCAGAGTCTCCCGGCTTTTGAATTCTTACGGTTGCTCGGCCACATGGTATCCTGCATTTTTCTGGTGCCAGAGGCCAGGCTAAGGATGAGATCCCTGCAATGGGTTCTCAAGATGCAGTGGTCGCAGTTCTCAGGCAAGATGTCTGCTCCTGTTCAGATTCCCCTCTCGGTCTCCCAGGATCTTTTGTGGTGGGCCAACGAGTGTGGTGGGCCAACGAGGGGAACCTGATGAAAGGGGAGCCGTTTTGGCAACCATGGCCGGAGGTGACTAGTGACAGACGCTTCCCTCACAGGATGGGGATCGCCTTCCCAGCCTGCCCCTCTGGAGAATTTCCTATGCGATTGCATCTTACGTTTCCGCAAGGCTATGTGCAGTCAAGCAGGCATTGGATATGTGCATGTCACGCGCTATGGAGGAAAAAACATAAACGAGGCTACGGGCGCAGTGCGTCCCATTTATAACATCCAGTGACATCGCCCTCTACAGAGGCTTTCGAGGGACACCGACCCAATGCCATCAACGCAGGATGCACTCTGCCGAAAAAGTTGCCGAAGTACACAGCTGTGGACATTACATGTCAAAGATGTGGAATACGTTGGAGGAACATCCAATCGAAAGAATGTTACCAGTTGGTAAGTAACTTGTTCATCTGGGATTTCTCAATGCTGGACAAGAAAGCAGCAGATGATAAAACGTTTCCACTTCTTCATTATTTTGGCAATGTCTACAGCTTGATTTTATTTCCCCAACTGGACTTCTGAGGGATAACATTTAATTTGTTTAAAATGATTTAGGAGTTTTAGATTTAATGTTTTTTTGTCTTTTGTTAAGGAAACATTTCAGATATTATTCCATCGTACCAGGCTTTATGGGTGGTGGACACAACATGTACATAAAGACTGGTATCTAAAATGTTCCCACTGTATTAGCCCAAGGTCTAAATTTTAAAATGTTCTTAACCTTTAACTGCCTCATTAAAAGTAGTTCCAGAGACACTCCTGCTATATACAATGAATGCAAGCTCTCCTTGTATAGAGATCATAGATGTATCCTTTAGGGTTTCTCGTTTTAACATCCCTACTCAATACATGGTATAGTGTACATTCAGAATTTACAAATAGTTTAGTCTCTTCCATACCACAATGCTCTGGATTGAGTATAGGCCCAATTTGTAATGGAGAACTGCATATGTCACACATTTAGGGATGTAATATAAGACGAATCTCCATATTAAGGCCTCATAATAGTCGAGTTCAAGCCAAATCCAAGAAGGAAAAAACTCCAGCCCATAACAAAATCTACGCACCACCTTTGCAATATAAAATCTGACAGTCTGGTCATGGAGAACTTGTCATACATCCTATTTAGGTATCTAAGTTGAATAGCAAGCTTTCTAGCCTTTTCCCTTAAATAATTTCTGTAAAAGATCTTCTGGGGATTTGCAATCATCGGATAACCCAAATAGATCATGTTACATTTTATTTTTAACGTAATCCCATCAAGATGCAGATATATATTTTTTTAAATCGCTTAGTGTTTGATAATTTAAGAATAACAGTTTTTAGTAGGATTTATTTTGGGATTATTTTGTGACATTTATTGATGAAATGCACTAATAAGTCTTTGTAACCCAATAGGGGTAAGGCCAAATAATACAAAATCGCCTGCGTGAGCAGTCAATGCAATTTTTTAAGCTTCCAATCTTTGGAGCAAACAAGGCTACCTTGAGTTCTACCCACATCGGCCACATACAAATTAAATATAGTTGGTGCTAATATACACCCTTGTCTTAATCCTTTGGCAGTGAGTATTGGCCCTGTTAAGCGACCCTCAGAGTGAAGCCTCACCTGAATCCGAGAATCCGCATACAAATAAACCAAAATACTTAACTGACGACCTGGAATGCTTAGTTTTTGCCATAGAGTTTGGCCATCAACACTATCAAAAGCCATGGATAGATCCATGGATGCCACTAAAATGGGCCTGGAGTTAGTTTCCCAAGCCATTCCCTGCAAACTACACATCAGGAGACCGCCACAGTCTTTCTCCATGGACCTTCTAAATCCGATTTGATGATAGTCCAGGATTTTGTTCTCAATACACCAGACTTCAATATGCTCAAGCAGTATAGAGGCAAAAATCTTGGAGTCAGCGTCCATGATTGCTATTGGTGTGTGTGTGTAATTTGCATGGTTAGTTGTCTGTTTTGTTTGTATATCGGTATAACATATGCAGTCGTCCAACCCTCTGGCATTTCCTTTGACCACAAAATGTCAGTAAATAGTACATTTAAAGCTTTGGACCATAAATCAACATTTTGTTTTAGGGGGGCATTAGTTAGTTGGCTGGCACCTCCTGCTCTGGAGGAGCTCGCCTTCAGAACCATCCTCCCAATAATTGCAGTTGAGATACTAAGGTTCCAGTGTTAATTTTTGCTCTCCTTTAAACTATAACCAGATGTCCCTTCAGAATACACGCTATTGAAATGGTTTATCCTTGTGTGCTCAGGCATATGATTTGTTTGCTTTGAGCATTGGTTATTCTCTAATTGGTTGATCTTGGACCAGAACGTTCTACAGGTATTACTTCTAAGGGCCACCATCGTAGTCTCACCATCCCTTTGATATAGCTGGTGGCGATATGATATTAACCAATTTTTGATGTTTCGCTATTTATCTCATCTTCAGTGCCTCCACTCCACACTTATCCTTCTTAATGGCCCTAATCTTCTTTTTGTTTTCTCTAGGATCGGATAATTGAAATTCTGTTTATGGATACTCTTATTCTTATCTCTTATTGGGCCTCTTTCTCCGTGACATAAATTTGACCATCATTGCCTTAATTTGCTCTTGGAAGTTAGAAACAGAATATTTAATTATTTTTACTTTGATACTTGAATCCTCAAAATCATTCAGCATAAGCATTTAAAATCTCTGTATTGTGTTAATTTCAACTGAGGCGGTTACCAGAAACCCGAAACAGTTGTTGCTGGGGATAGAGTAAGACGGTGAACTGTCACAATAAGAAAAATTGTTTATATCCACCACCACTGCATTGATCAAGAGTAACATAGCGCAACTTTGGGGTTCTGAGACGACACCGAGCTATGCGCAATGGACCACAGATGTGGACATTTGTATTGCAATGGAAAAAAGAGTTTATACTGCTAGAGGGTGTCCCAAGAAACCCCAGAGAATATGGCAGAAGTGGGAAGATGCACACTGAGGGGAGGTTTATACCAGCGGACTGAACTGTCGCCTGAGGACATGTGAAGGGAATCAGGTTTACGAGACACTGGTGTAGTGAAATGTAACTAGACATGTTAAGGGACCATATTAAACTGTAGCCATGGTGTGAATTCGATGTTTGGCGGGTAGGAGAAGAAATTGTTAACCCGTAATGCGAGGGTGTATGTTTTTGTTATTGGAAAACAATAACATGTTTAATAAAAAATAAAACGAGGCGGTTACCTTCAGCGCCAGTGTTGAACACCAATTTCAGTGTACTATCGTTACTTTCAGTTACTTCCCCAAAAAAGCGAAGCTCAATATTGCATGATCGCTATAATCGTTAAATTGTACATCGACCCTGGTGGTACTGTCGCATACACTTTTACTAACAAACATGTAATCCATGGTTGAGGATAAACCCTTCGCTGACCCATGTGGGGAAACCCATCCACACTTTAGATAAGCCCCAACGTTCAAGAGCTGTATTCCATTTGACACCCTGCTGCATCTTACATTGATTAGACATGACATTCGTGGCTTTTTCGTTCTGAAATACCTGTTTTTCTAAGGTAGATATCAATATCAGATATGGCCTTAATATTGCAGTCTGCATTAAAGTCCCCTGCTACAGTGATACTCCTCCTCCCCACTCCCGGATAAGCAAAAAGCCACACTTCAACCTTTTCATTAAGTATTTTCAACACATCGTCCAAGCTATCAGTAGGATTCCAATAGATGTTAATAGCAAGTGCCCCCTGTATGATCAGCCTTCCAGGGACCCAGCCAAAATGCATCTAAAGATCATCCATATATCCAATTTATGAAAACCAAGTCCGTTTTGTATGGCAACTACAAGACCCCCTCTGGTCTACCTAGGGTCCCTTGTACAGCAAGCATACTGGCTAGTTCATAACCATCAACAGTCAATCTGCCCACATGCCACGTTTCTTGCAGAAATAAATATAGTTGAGGATCGTAATAAATCGCAAAACTTTGAAACTGCAAACAGACAAGAGGAACCTCTAACATTCCAGGAAATAAATGGGAGGCCGTAATCAAAGGTAAAGGTGCTGTTTGATGTCCTTTAGTTGCAAATTGGAATCCTTAAGCATTAAGGCAACCAACACCAATTGATTTCTTCTTGATCGATACCCCTTTAATATTTGATCTGATTTGTGACTTTCTTTGGTAGTTTGTATTGCACATTTCATAAGTGATTACGTTATTGAAGGGAATCAAGTCACAACCACATTTTTGAAGGGCCTCTGTTTCTTTTACAAGTAGGTCATAGGCGAGCCTGGATGGAATAACCAGCCCCGCAAAATCATATTGTGATAAGTGTATAACGTCAACCAGCCTAATATCTTTTCATGAAATAAGTCTTAGGACAGGTATCTTGTTAAACAGTCCCAGAATTCTAGTACGATTCAGAGACTGGGAGCCACCCTGGTCAGACATGAAGCTTAGAATCAAGATGAGTTCCTCGTGGTAGATGGGCTCCTTTAGGTTTTCCACATCATTCCCTCTGTCAGGTGTGATCTTCGGTCGAGTCCCTGGTCTGATTTTGTCTGAATTTGTGTCTGATGTTGAATAGCTGCATCTGTGGTTGTGCAAGGGAGAATGGGATTACAATTCAGAGGGGATTACGATAGACTAAGCACCCTACCTTGATGGAATAAAGCAGACTGCTCTCTACCACACCCAAAACGGGACTGCCACGGCACCCATTCTCCTCCCAACGTTAATTTTTGCCCAACACTGGGGGATGACCGTATTTATCAATGATGGAGGAAGGGTACTTATGTTCATCCTGAGCCTGCTTAGTTTTCATGCCAAATTTCTCTCATCTGTCATGCTCTCGTTCCGTTAGACTTCACCCACCGCCCCCCTCCAACTTCCCTGTTTCCAAATAGTCTTGATGATGTTCCTAACAAGATTACTTAACTCATCTTTTGAAATATTAAGAGTTTTCTGAGAAGTTTCCTTTGCTTTTTTTACATTTTTTTATTACCCAATGTCTGATATGGGCTAAGATCTACAGGGGGGGGGCAAGATGCTTTGATCCCCATGCAGTGCCAATGATTCCTCACTCACTCTGCCCATCCGCTTTTCCCTTTGACCCACTTGTCTTTTATTCCCTTGTCCTGTTTGTTTGTTTGTTCACTTTTTATGCGCACCAGACCTTTGGGTAACCGGGTGCAACAATAGGAAGATGCAAGGCTTACAATGTTGCGAAGTATATACAGAGTATATAAAATAAAGGTTTACATAATTACAAAATATACAGAGTATGCAAAATAAGTGCTTGCTTAATTACAAAATATACAAATTATACAATATAAAGTCATAGATATTTACACAAAATATGTAGTGTGCAGATATACAATTTACAGGTGTCACAGCTTATGACTGGGAGAGTAAGGCGAATGGGAGTAAGTTGGTCGGATACGGTATGGGCCAAAGGGTAGGAGAATAGATGTCCGTCGAAATGATGTGTTTGATAGCATTTTTTCTGAAGTGTAGGTAGGGTTGGTCTTCTCTAGTATCTAGTGGCAGTGAGTTCCATAATTTGGCAGCCTTCACAGGAAAACTATTGCCACCAATTGTGGTAAGCCTATATCTGGGTATGGCCAGGCAGTTGGCATTGCCAGCTCTGGTGGGTCTAAGAGATTCTTCTGTGAAGTTTGTCTGTTAGGTAGCTAGGGGCCACATTGTTTAGCGCTTTGTGGGCCAGTGATACCGTCTTAAGATGAATTGTGTGTCTAGTAGACAGCCATTTATGTTGGTGTCTAATAGAGGAGATATGGGTTCTTTTGTTTATGCGAAGTGCTGCTCTTAAGGCATTATTTTGTAATGTTTGGAGCCTTCGGATAGTAATTTTTTTGGCACCAGTGTATAGGGCATTACAGTAGTCAATTCTGGATAGTATGAGGGCTCTGGCCCGGATCAAGCAGCTGTCGTTGGAGAGGAAAGGCTTGCCAGCTCTTATCAGCTTGCAGGTTTTAGGCTGCGGTGGAATCCAGGGATTTTAACTGTTTATCAAAGGATAAAGTGGAGTCCAGGTAAAAACCAAGGGTTTTTACTTCCGTGGAGACTTTGATAGAGTTCCCGTCGATATTGAATGAGAATTCCTGGCCTAGTTTTTTGATGGTGGTGTGTGAGCCCAAGATTATCAACTCCGTTTTATCATCGTTCAGGCACAGGCCTTGAGTGGGCATCCTGGCCTGGATGATAAGATATACCCTGTTCACCAGCTCAAAGTCCTTGCTATGATCCCCAGAAAGCGGGAGGAGAATGTGTCATCTGCATAATTGGTGTAGATGACACCTAGATGGTCCAAATCATCGAACAAGGGCTTGGTGAAGATGTTGTATAGCGTTGGAGAGACACATGACCCTTGGGGAACGCCACACAAGATAGGGGTAGGGTCTGCAGCTGCTGAGGGGGAGAATACTCTCATAGTTCTCTCGCTCAGGAATGATTCAGTCCATCTGATGGCCTCGGAGGAGAAGTAAGCAGCAGTATCAAGGTGTCTGCAGAAGACCGTATGGTCCACTAAATCGAATGCAGCCGAGAGATCAAGTAAGAGCAGGAGTACTGTTCTCCCTTTGTGTCTCGGCTCATCAATTTGGAATTTAAAATCAATTAGGGCAGTTTCTGTTCCGTATAGAGGACGGAAGCCGGATTGTCTGTTCCCCAAGAGTTTATGCGCCTCTAGGCGTCTCTGAATTTGGTTGTAGGCAGCTTTATCCAGAATTTTGAGGTAGTTAGTGGGGATAAGGGGTCTGATGTCTGTTTCTTGAGGAGTGGGAGTATCCAAGACTGTTTAAGGTTGGCGGGGATGGAACCTGAGACAAAAGATGCATTGATCAATTTGGCGATGAACGGAGATAGTTCTCTGGCTGCATCTTTTATTAATTGCGCTGGGCAATTGGTAGGCTTCAGTGAGAGGATGATTTTTTTCTACTTCCAGGGTAGACATTTTGGTAAAATGGAAAATATTATTGTGTACTGTCGGTGAGCCACTAGGTGGAGAATTTTTAGGCAGGTGCTGTAAATTCAGCGCTTCTTTTTTTAGCTGTATTTTATTTTGGAGCATGTTCATTTTGTTGGCTAGTGTGTGTTGTATGTCTGTACACCAGGTCTTATCCTTGGTGCAGGTATCCGGTGTGGCTATGGGAGACTCTAGTTCTTTTAGTATAGAGAAGAGTTCTTTCATGCTGGAGTTGGATTTAGCTATGCGCTCGTCATAAGAATTACATTTTGCCTGGCAGTCTTCATTCTTATAGTGAGAGGAGAGCGAGGTTAATTTGTCTTTGTTGTCCTTGGAGGGGCAGAGTCTCCAGTTAGTTTCACTTTTCCTTTTCAGGAGGCGTAGGTCTCTGAGTTATCGTGTAAACCGTTTATTTAAGTGGGCTTTTGGTTTGCTTGATCTAAATTTGAGAGGGGCTATTTTGTCCAGAGTGGAGTGCATAATGTTGTTGAATTCCTGGACTAAGATGCTAGGATCTAGGTTTTCTGGTAATGCATTAAGAGTAGGAAGGATCGCAGGGATTACTATATCTACTGTGATACTTGGTTTATTTCTGGCTAGACAAGGTGGCATTAGTAGAGGGGCCATAAGGGTGGGTCTAGTAGTGGATAAGTGAAAGGAGACCAGTGAATGGTCAGTCCAGGAAAGGGGTGTAATGGAAGAGATGGTCACTGTACAGTTGTAGTCTGCTATCCAATCCAGTGTTCTCCCCTTCGAGTGTGTTGGTTTATTAACTTTTTGGGATAAACCTAGTGCATTAATAGTGTTAGCTATATCTATGGCGTTTTTATCCGTCAGGTCATTGAAGCCTATATTGAAATCTCCTAGGAGGAGAACTTGAGAGGATGGTTTAAGGTTGTTGGCGAGAATGTTGTGCAGATCTTCCTCAAAGGTGCCAAGAGGGCCTGGCGGTCTGTATAATAGATGCATGGTGAGTGATTGTGAATTGTTTATCTGGAATTTAACAGATAAGATTGCACAGGATTGTGATGATTGAGTAGGGACTAGTCTAAGGGAGAGGCATTATTTGGAGATGAATGCCTCCTCGTGCACCTTCTCGGTTTTGTCTATTTATTGTGTAAACGTCTGGGATGGCTAACGTGAGCGACGTGCCTGCCGCATCATGTAGCCAGGTCTCCGTGATTGCAAGGAAATCCAGATTACCTTCTACAATTAGGTCTGCCGTGTCAATATCGTGGGCGACAAGAGATCTCACATTGAGAAGTGCGCCTTTGAGGGGAGCGGCCTTGGTTCCAATTTTGACCTGGATAGGTTTAGCTGTAGTATTGTCAATAAGTTTGCGCTTGTGATTGTTAGTTTGGTGTGCATAGATATTGGAGATAGGGTGTGGAAGTGATACGTAGGTATGACTAGCTTTCAACATGTGATGGGGGTTAGTTTTCTGGTTGTATTTACTCACCCCTCTACAGAGGTTTTCCTTTTAAATATCATATAGGTTGGCATCTTTGAGACTGATCTTCTTTTTCTTATGACTTTCATGACAAATATTTTGTTTCAGTGAGTCAACCAGCTTAATACTGGACTCAACATAGTTTTCACCATTGCTCGGAACATCAATCACTTCATATATGTCCACACTTACATCTCTTAGTGAGTCACAGTCCAATTCCTGATCCCCTTCATCATTATTCTCAACTCGGTTAGGTACTTCGATTGCTTCTTTGCCTGTATGCGATGTTATACCTTCTTTGTCTGTCTGAAAGTCCTGCAGGTCATGGAGGCCAAATAGTGTAAATATGAACGTGAGGTGTTCTTAATTCAGGTAATGGTTTCTGATTAGACTTTCTTATTCAATCCTGAGTCGGGAAGCATTTCTGGCTCAGTAGAGCTCATGATCCCGTCCACTCTGCTGCAAAGATTTGTAGTGGTTCAAGTCACTCTTCAACATTCGTGTTAACACTCGCAATGATAGATGATTTATCATAGGTCTCTTTGTCCCTATCTTCATCAATTAAGCTCAGGGTGAAGGAGAACTCTATCAAGTAGGAGATATCTGTTTTTAATTCACTATATAGACAATCCTGTAGGTTATTGATGGCAAAGATCAACACTTGGAGGGTTCCCTCTGTCCTCTCCAATACTGCCCCCTCCCCACTTTGGATCTGAATTGGGACTAGTTTCGACTCCCTCCGTGACATGGGAATACTCGGACATAGCAAGCATAGTTATTTCCCCCTTTGAGAAAATCGGGGGCGTGTCTATGAAAGAGTGGTTAAGTTGTAAGTTACCTTTTTAGTATTTCTTCCATCACCCTCCCCTGAATCTCATTAAATACTCCCTGCGTCTGACTGTCGGACTCCTTTTGAAATAAGGATTGCGAGGGATCGACATTCTCCTGGCACTATTCAGCCTATCATTCTTCGCTTCCACCCACCCTCTCCCACGCTCCTCACCCAAAGCTTGCGCAGGCGGCGAGGGTGGCAGCAGGTGTGTTAGTGCGCGGGTCAAACTATTGCGCCTTTTGGTAAACACCAGTGGCCCTATAATTGAGTCTTTTCTAAGGGCCATGGTCCTTTCTCTCCCTTTCATGCTTGGTTCCAACAAAAAAACTGGCCAAGATCAGATTCAGTACAAGGGGACCTCTTAGCTGCACCCAGAACAATAAGTATATGTCACAAGCCCTCAACTCCGATTACTGTGATACACGGCACACAGACGCCTACCGTGCCTCAAGCCACCTTGCCAGCGAACAGCCAACGGCACTCGTGAAGCACTCCGGAATGTGTCCCCATTAATTTACCTCCAGGTATTGCATTAGGTTTTCGAATCCTTCCACATTCAGCAGCTAACAGCCCACACAGCCAACAGCACTTGTGAAGCACTCCGGAATGTGCAGTTGATTTAAAGCGCTTGTCTCACTTCTAAATCAGGCTTCCTGTTGCCATGCCACATGGAAATAAAAATGGTGCCACCTGGGAAAGGCCTCGGGTGGCTAGAAGCAGCGTGCAGAACATATGTATTCTCACCCAATGTTCCAGCCAACTGATTGGGTAAGAACCTTTACCTGGTTGCGAGTACTATTTTACCCCACTTGAATAGATTTAGAGGTAGAACTCTATATGCAGAAGCGGCACACTCTGGACGTCATTTCTTACACATACGCAAGCTGAGACAGACTTCCTAAAATTTCAGAGGGTTCCGTAGACTGCTATTTCGCTTCCTGTTTTGGGACTGTATCCCTATTTGACAAGCACCCCCTCTTCAAGCATATTGGCCTTAATGCGAGACCGTTCCAGGGGATTGGGTCCTCTGGCTTATTCCATATCTATGACCGTAATCACCACAGCTGTGCTGCTTCGGAAAATCTTCGGCGTCTGCGTCCTGCGTCGATGACGTCGATACGCCGCCCTCGAGGACCTCCTCCGACGGCCGACGTCACTGGATGTTATAAGTAGGACGCACGATGCCCGTAGCCTCAGTTCCATTTTTTCCGCGAACGTGTTCGCTTCGGGAATCTCCGCCCGCCTCGGCTCTTTGGAGTTTCTGTTGTTTCTCGGTTCTTCGAACCTGTTTGGTGTTTGTGAAGTACTTTCTTCGCGAAGTTGTCTGCCTCGTCTTCCACCCCGCGTCCAGGCTTTAAGAAATGCAGGGACTGCGGGTCCAAGATGTCGGTGACACTCGCACGACGCCTGCCTCTGGTGCCTCGGGGAGGCCCATGACACGGATGACTGCGTCGACTGCCAGTCGCTCACGTCCAAAGCCTTGCGGAGCACAAGAAGTTGTTGTCGGTAGGTAAGGTGTCCAAGCACCGGAAGTCGAGGTCTGCGGGGCTTTCGACGGACGATTCGAGGGGCGACTCTCTGCGTCGTCATCGGAAGTCCAGTGGGTCTCGCTCCGGGAGTCAGTCCCGCCACTCTTCTGCCTCTTCGAGGCATTCCCAGAAGCGCCGGCATCGGTCGCCTTCCCCAACCTCATCTGAGGACTCCGCCCGTCGGTGGGTCGCTTATCCCACCAACCATGCGACACCGGAGGAATGGACTTCCTTCGGGAAGAAAATGTTAGTGATTCTCGAATCGCAGGGCACCGGTCCGTCCGCGCCTCCGAGTGGGGTCGGTCGTGATCGGTCGAGAGACACCGCTCGTACGTCTTCGGGCTCAGGTGGTCAGCACGATTCGCGGGAGAGTTCCCGCTTGGACAAGGGGAATCATTCTGGCCATGCCCGTTCCAGGTCCCGGTCCTCGACGCGCTCGAGACCGTGTGAACCTGTGAAGTCTTCGAAGAAGACATTGACGCCTGTGGCGCCGAGGTCGTCGACGGACTCTCTCGAGGCTCCACCTCCGAGGAAGTCGTTGACGCCGTCGGCACCCAGGATGTCGAAGGACACGCTCGGGGCTCTGCCTTCGAGGCCTGTGTCGGCGCCGTCGATGCTGTCGGCGCCGTGTCTGTCGTCGACGCCGATTCTCTCGGCGCCTTTCGAGGCTGTGTCGACAGGGATACCCCGAGGCTCGGTGGAACCCCCTAGAAAGGCTCTGGCAGAGGTCTAGCATGGCTTTGGTTCCCATTCTGTGCCTTTTTTCCGCCATCTTGAATTTATTTCAGAGGTGGATGAGGGCTCTGATGATGGCATGGTTCCTGATACGGTGCCAGACGAGATTCTCTCGGGCCATAGCCAATTTGAGGACCTACGACGGTCACTGCATGATGCCAGTGGGCTGGACACCTCTCCGGAGGTGGAGTTTTGTAGGCCTGAGCCTGGCACTCATGCCGACTCCTCGTACCGGCGCCTTATGTCTAGGGTCACCGAGTACTTGGGATGGTCTGCTCCCCCAGGGGAGTTTGTTCAGATGATCTTACGGACGTCCTCGACCTTGGTCCACCAACTGACCCGGTACTGCCGTTTCATATGGCTCTACAGAGGAGGGTGGCGGCGGCTTGGAGTCTCCCGGCAGTGGGCAAGTCTTTGCCGCGAAAATACCGCCCAGCCAGAAGTGACCCCTGCTACTTGTCCAAGCACCCTACTTCGGAGAGTTTGGTGGTGCAGGCGGCTACGGCCCCGGCAAAGCAGGCATCGTACCCTACCATCCTTACTGATAGGGACGACAAGCGTTTTGACGGCTGGGCGAAGAAAGTGTTTTCTGCAGGGGGTATGGCGCTTCAGGCGGCCAACTCCATATGTGCCTTGTCACGTTTCACGCACACTCTGTGGAACTGTTTCCTTGGCGGCTGAACATATTCCCGAAGGACGAATGGGATGGTTTCCTTGCCATGGTTCAGGATGGCAAGGATGCCATCTGTGAGGCAGTTTAGTCGGGTTTGGACATGGCAGATTGCGTCAGCCGGTCCATGGCGGCGAGCACCGTGATACGCAGGTTTGCGTGGTTGCGGAAGTCG
Organism: Ambystoma mexicanum; assembly: GCF_040938575.1. Classification (NCBI taxonomy): domain Eukaryota; kingdom Metazoa; phylum Chordata; class Amphibia; order Caudata; family Ambystomatidae; genus Ambystoma; species Ambystoma mexicanum. Next base: position 1,086,647,445 of record NC_090936.1, on the reverse strand, counting down.
GGGTTTGCTCCTGATGTGCAGGCCCGGCTCCTCAACATGCCCTTTGAAGGAGAACATCTTTTTGGCAGCAAGGCTGACGAGAGCCTTGAGAGGTTTCAGACCTCAAAGGCTGCAGCGAAGTCGTTGGGCGCTGCAGTTCGAGAATCTCGGCCTTTTCGTCCTAGGGGACAGCAATGGAGGGGAGGTTCCTTTCGTTATTACTCATCCTTTGGTAAAGCGAGAGGAGCTGCCAGTCAAAGGGGCCACCGTAGGAGTGCCAGAGGTGGAAAACAAGGTACTCGAGGTGCCAAGGCCGCTCGGGCTGTTGCCTCTTTGCCCTCCGGCAACGCCGCAGCCGCTTCAGCTCAGTCATGAGGCCATGTCCCATGGTTCACCCGTTGGGGGAAGGCTGGTGCAGCATCTTGCAGAGTGGCGCGCCATTACTTCAGATGTGTGGGTTCTGGAGATCATAATCCATGGCTACGGTCTTCCTTTCCGGCAGAGGCCTCAAGACAATCCACTGGGGAATCTCTCTTTGAAGAGTCTGGATCCGCTCCTTGCGCAGGAAATTCAATCCCTGCTGGAGAAAGGCGCCATAGAACTGGTGCCTGTAGCGGAGAGGAACAAGGGATGGTATTCGCCTTATTTTTTGATTTCCAAGAAAGACTGGGGATTGAGACCCATCATGGACTTGCGCGGTTTGAACAAACTCATCAGGAAGGACACATTCAAGATGGTTCCTCTCTCTCAAATCCTCCAGGCCCTTCAACTTCAGGACTGGTTGGTGTCTCTCGACCTCAAGGACGCTTATTTTCATGTGCCGATCCATCCAAAGCACAAGAAGTACCTGAGGTTCGCGGTTGGCGACTTGCATCTTTCAGTTTCGGGTCCTGCCGTTCGGATTGACCTCCGCCCGAGGGTCTTCACCAAGCTCATGGTAGTGGTGGCAGCGCACCTCAGGAAAGGGGGGGGATTCACGTCTACCCCTACCTGGACGATTGGTTTATCAGGGCGTGCCCTCCCGAGCAAGTCCTGGATCATCTGTCATTCACCTGCCACTCCCTCCACAAGCTGGGCTTCTCCCACAACTTAAAGAAGTCCCATTTGACACCAACTCAGAGGCTCCAGTACATCGGAGCAGTGCTCGACACGTCCCTGGGGCAGTGTTTTCCTCCCCAGCTGAGGGCTCATCACATTCAGCAGATGGTGCACAAGTTTCAACTTGCCCAGACTCTCCCAGCGTTCGGGTTCTTGAGACTGCTCGGCCTCATGGCATCCTGCATTCTTCTGGTGCCAGAGGCCAGGTTGCGGATGAGATCTTTGCAATGGGCATTCAAGCTCCAGTGGTCTCAGTCCTCCGGCAGCATGTAGGACCCTGTTCAGGTGCCGCCCTCTGTCGCCCAGGACCTTCTGTGGTGGGCCGTCGAAGGCAATCTGATGAAGAGGTGACGATCGTGACGGACGCATCCCTCACGGGATGGGGAGCTCATGCCAACGAGTTGACAGTCAGTGGTCGTTGGTCCCCGTCGGAGTCCAGACTCCAGATCAATCTGTTGGAGCTGAGGGCCGTCAGGCTAGCCCTGAAGGCTTTTCTGCCGACTGTGCGAGGAAAGAATGTCCTGACTCTAACGGACAACACGGTGGCCATGCACTACCTCAACAAAAAGGGCGGGGCAGGGTCACTTCCTCTGTGCAGGGAGGCGATTCAGCTCTCGAGTTCTGGGCCATCCAGCAGGAAGTTTCGATCTTGGCTGTTCATCTGGCCGGAGATGAATACGAGACGGCGGACGCTCTGAGCAGGCAGAGCGTGATCTCTCACGAGTGGGAGTTGGCTCAGGAGATTCTCCTGGAGATCTTCGCCCTTTGGGGGACCCCTCAAGTTGATATCTTCGCCTCCAGTGTCAACCGGAAGTGCGAAAGGTTCTGCTCGCGGGAATTTCCTCCAAAAGGAGCCTTAGGAGACGCGTTCGTGGTGGAGTGGTCATTCCCACTGCTGTACGTGTTTCCTCCAGTCCCCTGCATCCCGCAAGTACTTCGGAGGTTTGGTTCCCGGATGATCCTCATTGCTCCGGCGTGGGCCCGGAGGACGTGGTTCCCGGACCTTCTCGACTTGTCCATCTGCCCTCCACATCGTCTTCCCTACCGAGACGATCTGCTCTCACGGGAGGGGGGGGACAGGTTCTCCATCCAGAGGTCCGATCCCTCGACCTTCACGCTTGGCTTCTGAAAGGTTGAGGTATAAGGATTGGGACCTCCCTGAAGACGTGATGGAGGTGTTGCTTTTGGCCAGAAGGCCCGCAACAAAGTCCCTGTACCATTGCCGTTGGAGAAAGTTCTGCGACTGGTGCAGGGTTAAGAATGTGGATCCTTTTGCATGTGAAATTCCCATGGTTCTGTCTTTTTTGCTTTCCTTGGCCCACAGGGGCTTGCAAGTGGGGACCATTAAAGATTACCTGGCGGCGCTGTCCATATTTAAGCGCTCGTCTGAACAATGTTCCTATTTTAAGATTCCTTTAATTTCTCTGTTTTTGAAAGGGCTCACTAATGTGTTCCCTCCGTCACCTTTTCTGGTGCCCGGTTGGGATTTGAACCTTGTTCTTAAGTTTCTTATGGGTGCTCTGTTTGAGCCTTTGCATTCTTGCCCTTTGAGACCGTTAACTGTGAAAACTGTGTTTTTGGTTGCGGTTACTTTTGCTCGCAGAGTGAGTGAGTTACAGGCACTTTCAGTTAAGCCACCCTTCACTGTGTTTCATAACGACAGGGTTGTCCTTAGAGTTCATCCTTCCTTTCTTCCAAAGGTGGTTTCGTAATTTCATTTGAGTCAGAAGGTTGTTCTTCCGGCGTTCTATCCTCCTCCACATCCTGGTAAGCAAGAGGAGAGGCTCCATAGGCTTGATCTTAGGAGAGCGTTGAGCTTTTATATTTCGCGCATGTCCCGGGTCAGAGTGGACGATCAACTTTTCATTGGTTATGCTGGAAAGCGCTTGGGACAAGCTGTGACGAAACAGACTTTGTCTCGTTGGATTATTTTAGCTATCTCCGAGTGTTACGGCTTGGCGGGTAAGGACCCTCCGGCTGGCTTGCGGGCCTATTCTACCAGGGGAGTGGCTGCGTCTACTGCCCTGCAGAGGGGTGTTCCTATTCGTCACATCTGTGATGCAGCCACCTGGGCTTCAGTACATACTTTTGTACGTCACTACTCCCTCGATTCCATCCGAGGGCAGGATCTGGCCTTTGGCAAGGCAGTCCTTTATTCCGCAATTTGATTGGGCATGCTAAATTTGTGTTCTAAATTATTTTCCCACCTCCTTGCTTGGTACTGCTTTGGGAGTCTGTCATAGATATGGAATACGTTGGAGGACCCAATCCCCTCGAAGAACAAGTTACTTTCTTACCTGGTAACTTTCTTTCGATGGGATGGTCCGACGACGTATTCCATATCGCTCCCTCCCTACCTTCCCTGCTGCAGAATTTCTTATGCGATTGCAGCTTGCGTTCCGCAAGGCCTTGTGTGTCTGACTGGCAGAAAACTGGTGTCACACGTTCTGGGGCAAAAAACTAAAACTGAGGCTACGGGCGTCGTGCGTCCTACTTATCACATCGGGTGACGTCGGCCGTCAGAGGAGGTCCTCGGGGACGGCTCATCGACGCAGGACGCAGACGCTGAAGATTTTCCGAAGCAGCACAGCTGTGGACATTAACTGTCATAGATATGGAATACGTCGTCGGACCATCCCATCGAAAGAACGTTACCAGGTAAGAAAGTAACTTGTTCTTCTTGAATGCACTGTAGTGCTTGAGGCCTAGGTTTATTCTGTGCAGTTGAGCAGATTTCCAAGTTTGGTTTCTCTTCCCGAGATGTTAAAAAAAAAAAAAAAGATATTACCCCATAGTGTCATGTGCAGGCTCTTGCCCATTAGTCGCTATGAAAGTGCATGTTTACTGGATAATCATTTAAAAGTTGTATTGTACTGTATTTGATTCAGAAGTATATGCTTGTTGCTCCTGAAAGGGAACATGCACAATATGGACTATAAGAACATGCATTTCAATCAACTTGTTGGCTAGTAATAGTTTCAAGATTGTCTAGTTTTAAATGCATCACAAACAGTGCAGCCTCATCAAGAGTCTGGTATGCAGGATGGTTCCAGTCCAAGAAAACGTTCCCAAGACAATATTGTTAAAATTAGACTGCCTTTACCGCCAGAGACAATGACATTTTTTGTGATCTGGCATCCTTGGAAGTTTATCATTGAACCCACAATCTAGGAATGTTTTTGAAGCAATGGACAGGCGAGTCAAGTGTTTCTTGCTTGATACATCTCCTGACAAGAAAAAAATAATGTAGACGTTTCATGTAATTTTAATTGGATCTATAAATGTAAGGCATATTTTGTTTAAACGTTTTTTTTGTGTTAAGAAAAAACTGCCGTGCATAATGTATTTTAAAATCCAGCAAGTAAAACTTTAGTTATGCTTTTGCTTGTAAAAGATGGGTTTGTTGCATAGTGAAATGGATGCGGTATGGTAGTATAGCTTTCTTCTTAATTTGAAAAAGATTCCTACTAGTTGCAGACCTGTTTCTGAAAAAGGCTAGGAATCCATGAGCTCAGTTATTTGGGCTGTAAGAGGAGTATGGGGGCAGTGGGATTGGCAAGAATTCCCATGATTTTGGGAGAACATCTCATGAAGGGAATGTGATGGACTAAAGTTCCAAAGTAAACTTCCAAAGGTGGAGGTTACAATGAATATAAAGCGAACGGAGGGCAGCAAATTGGGACCCGTCTTGTTTTGAGAACCAAGACACTATTCCAACATGTTGGAAAATGAGTTTAGAATAAGGACTGTAGACTGCTTGTAGAGTCACTCTATGATCAGAATGTGGGGACTCTAGTGGTGAGACTTTAACACAAGAAATAGTTCCTAACCAATTGTGATCAATGCGTATGTGGCTGACTTTATCTTTGTAAAACATTTCCTGAATCTTACTAAACCTCTTTATAGACGTTATTAAAGGAATAGGTATTAACGACACTAACATTCCATTTCATATTGGAATAAGTTGTCAAACAGAGGAGTACATTTAGGACACTGAAGGTTAGAAAAAAATAAAGCGATTTGGCTGATAATCATGCGTTTGCATTGTAGAGTGGATAAAAAATGTTTGCACTACCAATTTACTACCGTTTCTGCTCTGTCTCCCTCTGTGTTCAGGAACATTCTTGTGGACAAGCCTAATGACCAGTCTTCAAGGTGGTCTTCTGAGAGCAATTACCCCCCTCAGGTATGTCTCATTTTTTATAATGATCAGCTTCCTATCTGTGTTGCCCGAGATCTTTCTCTTCGTGCTATCAAATGTCAGTATGAGGGATTTTGGTTGTTTGCCCGTAACGGTCGAAATATGCAAGAACGTACAAGAGGGTTATGCATTTACATGTTGTACATTAATGCATTTGAGCACAAGTTATAAATACATGTTGCAGGTTAGCAGGAGATGCGTTAGGCAGTCACATTAGGTGAGTGTGGTGTTCATCAGGCGAAGAGCGCGGTTTTCATGGCCTTGCGGAAAGTCCATGAGTGATACCTCAGCTCAAAGGGCTACAAGTAGGGCATTCCAGTGTAAGAAAGCAAGGTAGGGGAAGGTAGCGCCTCCTGCTCTAGCTCTTTTTACCATGGGCACGGTAAGCATGTTTGGGAAAGGTGTTCTTGTTCGCCTTGTGGAGGTAGAGGGGTGTATTCTTTGCGATAGGTAGGCAGATGCGGAGAGGGGGATGCACTTATGGGTGTCAGTGCTTTGAATATAACCCTTTCTTTTATTGGGAGCCTGCCTTAGTCCTTAAGTAGAACAAAGTTCTTATTGTTATTATTCATAACATAATACCACTGCAGTCTGCTATACGATGTGTGAAGAAGAGAAGCTTGTTGGGTATGTTTGTCTGACTAAGGTTTTCACCTGAGTATTAAGACGTGTAAACCAGAATTTAGCCTGACGTGTCAAATGGCTACATCTATATTGCAGACTCAGATGGATCCTTGCAGCAGTGATCACCTGGGGAAACTATCATCCTCTGCAGTCCTTATGTTCTGACTAAAACAAACAATGGGATCAATCTGGGATGCTGGTTTTTATTTTTTATTCTCTTGGAAAAGAGTTGTAGGACTCGGCATAGACTGGTGGGTTTTGGTGATCCCACTGTGTATGACTGCTTCTCTCTTTTCTGCTAGCCTGCTGGGCTCCTTCCTCCTCCACCCCCTCTAGATGTGCTATGGAAGAACTACTAGGCCGTGCAATTTTCACTCCTGCTGGGCGCTGCATCAACCTCTGCATGCAAAATTTACCCCAGTCCAATTCAATTTGGTTCTTTCTTGTGAGTCCTGTTAGTGGCTTCTGGTCTTTCCTTCATTGTCTTCATCTGTCTCCATTAGTCCTCTTCAGACTCTGATTTGGAATGATTCCATTGGTCATACGTATCCGAAAAGGAATGCCTGCTTATTCTAAACACAATTTGTCACTTACACTTTAGGGAACATTCTCTACATCCATACGAAATGACTCCATTATCTGTGAGCATGGGAATCCACGCACTAGTCCTATAAACCGAGTTACCCAAAAAGACCCGAAAGAAATGCTGTGGTTTGAATACGTCAATATATGGCTTTTTCAAATAACGTAAATGTTCTTTATTAACCTAATGACTACTAATGAAGAATGAAATGCATTAGGTTTTTACTCCACGTAATTAAAACCACTTTGGAAATATTGTTTGATATGGTTGGTCCCATGTGTACTGCTCCTCGTGTTCGCATTCCACCACTTGTCCTTGTAGTGATCGTTTAGTAAGAATAACGCAATTAAAAAGAAGTGTATTGGGACGCTACAATCAGACCTTGAATATACACAAAGCGCATCAGATATTTAAAGGTTTTTATATATTTAACCCAATATTATCAACGTTCTTGCTCGAAATGTGTATGCTTATTAACAATAAAAATCTCCACATTATATTTACTGGCATGGCGTTCCATATTTGTTAAGAGTTCCAGCAAGTGGTGCTTTTAATAGCAGCATTTGGAATAAATAGTATATTGGATTTCCTAAATTAATTGTGTAATGTAATGCACTCCAAAGAAATGGGAATTCAATACACGCTTCTCTGTTTAAAATGATTTCCAAACACTTGTGCCAAAAGCGTTTGCTTGGCCTTTCTAGAAGACCTTTATCGCATGTCCTAGTTAATGTCTTCAGGTTTTGGTTCTGAGCAAAGGCCGATTATCTAGTATCCGAATGCACGAGATGTTCCAATATTTTTGAAATTGCACCTGATTTTCAAGCTTTGCATGGTCACCTTTAGCTGATTAGTGTTGGGGGTCTGTTGATGATTACTGGATATTTGAGCGTGTGCCATAAAGCCGATGCAACAGTTGTCCCTAGAACTGTGAAAAACGGGATGAGCGAGCAGCAAACTTTACTCGATAATTAGTCATCATTTGTTTAAAATAAAATGTATTTCGCTCTCTTGCTTATAGAAAACCCTGCTCTTCGACCCCCTTGCAGGTTCTTTACCCATTTTATATGTCAGATTTCAAAGATATATTGCAAAAAAAATGCATTTGATGAAAGTTCCATTTCGTTGTGTACTGCAAATGGAAACATCAGCGGGTAGCCCATCACCGGTGTGTTACTTTATGGGGCATGTAACATATTGAAGAGGGGAGCAATCAGAGGGTGGAATCAAACTCCTGTTGTACACTTATGAAGCAGCGGTTTAATTGATGGGATTGTCAGAAGGAGTTCGTCTCTTCCATGACCGGTTTCATTTTTTTAAAATTACCCAACAGAAGATTTTAATGATGTCCCACAACTCTGTTCTACCTGCTTCCTCTCCTAATTCCACTGCATTCTGTGCCTGTGGGCAGGTCCCCACAACCAGCAGGGGAAGGTGCCTAGGAATCAACATTGGATATATATACTAGGCATGTTTTTGACAAAATAACATCATGCTTATTACATGGTATGAGCCTCACCTAGAGCTTGCATCATTGTTATTACGCATAATGGGTTAGCGTTAAGCACAATGCACAAATATGTTAGTGTACCAGTGGGTAATGCTGCTGAAGGGACTGCTACAGAAAAAACAATTACAGATTTCTGCTTCCTCATTTATCTCAGCTGTTCCGTTGGCAAATAGAAAAACTGTCCCGTCTGGCACATAACACCCTTGATGCCAAATTTCAGTTCCACTCATATTTGCCTTCCCAGTCAGCAATGCAGTTGTCAACACCCTTCCGATTGTTTACCGTCCAAATATGTATTCTTGTTCGTAAGTTAGTGAAAGTGTTACAAATCGACCTAGGAAGAGAGATTGCTTACTGAACTGTTTCCCTGGCGTTTACACATTTAACCAGGTTGCTCAGCTGAAATAGTAGATTTGAGTCTGATGATAGTTTTCACTGTCAGTCATGTACAATGAAGTAGCCCTACTGGTATTTGGAGTTACATCTCCTCTTCAATTTTAAAGTGTAAAGTCTAAGGGAGACCACTACTAACAAATACCAAGCCAACTTAATCTATTTGGATTCATTTAGTAAGCTCAAAGCATATATATGTGTGTATATAAACCACTAACAACAATTTCTTAAAATTAAAATAAGAGAAGCCATCAAAAGCAGCACCTTGTAGCTTTGATCAGAGAACACAGTAGCCAGCGGCACACCCCTTCAAACACATAAAGTAGGCTTTCGGACAAAAGGGAACTCTAAAGAAATGTCCTTCTGCAAGGTTGGTATTTCCACATTTGAGTGAAGACTCTCCATGATCTAATGCAGGGTGACCATCTGACCCACACTCCAAACCACCACCAAGAAGAATGAGAGTATAGCTGTTGTTGTGGGCACATTGGCCCCTCAGCCAGAACACCACATAGCCAGTGGTTAATCATCTCTGCTCACAGGAGCCTCCACAATACCTAGTGTAAAGCAAACGCAAGTTCTGGGACGGTGGCTTCTTCAAACCCCCTGGATTTCCTGAAACCAGGTACAATTTTAAATCTATTAACAAAACATGTAACTAAAGGGAAGAAGCCATGAAAGAAGTAACACATGATTACCTAGCATTGCTTTCAGAAACTGTAATTGGGGAATAACCACTGGTAACCTCTGTCTTGCGTGAGCGTGCTTTTGTGTGTGTTATCAAGGTTAGTTAAGCGTAAAGGCTATCTCAACTCTGCTCCTCCGTTTCACTGTGTTTGGAAACTTAATGATCAAGGGATATTGTGCCGTAAAAATAGCAAATAATTGAATGCGCCTATTAGTAAGACATTCCTCCACTGGGGAGCTATTCCTTTTGTTAATGATCTGACCTTCAAAATGCTGTTCAATAAGAATCTTTTCTCCTGCACAAGGGCACTCCTGCGCAAGGGAATTCTGCACCTAGTCTGTAAGACTGATTTTGTGGTTTTGGAATAACATGGCACTGCACTCGCCACTACCAGGATTGAAAGTGAAAGTTTTAAAATAACATCAATTTGAAATGTGTGAATTAGGATTACATTTTCTAATACAATAACTATTTTGCTAAGGCACTGAAGACTCCTTTGGGTCAAAGTATGTGAAGGGTGACATTTTAAATGGTTTTGTGTTCTAAAAAAAGGTTTTGTTCCCTGGGTATCTGTAACTTCAGCGGTGGTGGGATTCGAGGAACCTGACTTATTGTAACTCCCCCGCCCCCACATTTATATTTCTGAGGCTTGTGGATCTGCTTAGAATCACGTGCTGTGCTTAGGCCGAAATCTAGTGGTAGGTGTGGAGTATTTCATTCTTTTTTCGAATCTCGAAAAGGGACATTGACTGGGTGTGTTTGTAATTCTATCCCTGTGTGACGTTTATGTCCATGATCCTTTACGCGTCGGGGTCTTAGCTGCCATCGTGGTTGGTCGCCTATGCGGAGTTCGTAGCGTTGCTACTATCTATCTATCTATCTATCTATCTATCTATCTATCTATCTATCTATCTATCGGAAGCTGCAGAGTATGACGGTTTGTTTTTCAAAACTCAAAAATGGGCGTCGACACAGGGCGTGCCAGTAATACTATCCCTAGTGTGACGTCCACTGTACCCATGATCCCTCACGCGTCTAGGACCCTCAGATTGTTTTTTCCGCCATACTGGTCGGAAGCATCCCGCGGAGTTCCCTGGCCTTAGCCATAATTCTTAAGAAAAATCTTTATTTCACCATTTCTCCACCCCAACGTCGAGACACTGACTTCGGCACTCGATGCCGGAGAGAAAAATCACCCGTCGACAGCTGCACGACGGCCTTGGGCCTTGGAAGGCCTCTGGCCTCGGCCCTACAAGTAGGGAGAGTGGGGGTTGGCACACATCTCTACATTCTATATATATATATATATATATAGGCACTTTCCCTTATATATATTCCTACACACACTAGCCCGCTGCCACAAGGTGCGTATGGAGGGTACCCCTTTCCAATTTTGCCCCAAGTACCCTTGGGTTGACAGACACGCCACGTGCAACCTCTGCTTGCCGAGGGACCACCCCGAGGCGAACTGCAGAGCGTGTAGTAGGTTTAAACCGAAAACACTAAAGGACCGTTCGATCAAGCGTTGGGCCCAAGACGGCAGGCGTCAAGAGGCCATGGCAGCAGAGGGCGCCTTCAGCGATGCCGTGCTTTCGGACAGCGAGGGCAACATGGCGTTGAGAGACAGCCAAGCGCAAGTCCCCGACCTCGGAAGGTCGTCCGGCAAGGGGGCTATCGGGAAAACCCCCAGCGACACAAGCGCTACCCACAGCACTTCCACCAAACACGCAAAGTCCCACCGAGACTCGACACGCACGTCGAGTTCTCTGAAAGAGGCACACAGAGAACGGTCCACCAAATCGGTGTCCTGTGGGCGTTCTCGATCTAGATCGCCGCATGACTCCAGGCAGCCATCCACTGTTGCCAAAAGTGCCTCGCTCCTAAGGTAACAGAGGTTCGATTGTCGGAAGAAGAAACCAACCTCTATCCCCAGGCCGCACTCCAGGAGTCGACGTCAGCAGACCGCGTAACAGCGGTTCCCGAGTCCCAACCTACACACTCGAGAGATGGGGACACTTCCCCCGAACCTCGACACCAGACGTCGAAAAGCTCAGAAGGGGCGAAAAAACAGGGGGAGGAGGGAAAACAACAAAAGAAGCATTCTCTACCTTCTTCCACACCTCAGACAGGTCACAGTCTTCTACTCCACAGAAACAGACCGACAAGTCTCAGACTTCTGTCATTTTAAAGACCCCTGCACAAACCCATAGGTCCAGTCGGGATAGAACAGGGAAACTCTCCCAGGAAAGAGTCATTCCCAGCTCGAAGGAATGGTCTAGTGACGACATTGCCAATGAGGACATCCTTGACATAACTGTCTGACTTCTATGCCAAGAATCCTGAGCACTTCCTCTCATATACCCCTGACGGGGCATCACCCTTAGGCTCTAGGGACCCGATACCCCCAAGTAAGAAGTCCTGGGTTGAAGCACCAACACGGTCTTCGGACCCTTTCTGTATACACCCCTACTCTCAATTTAATGAGGATCCACCTTTTATTGAGGATCCAAATTTGGGCATGTTTGGAGACCAAACTGGGACGGGCTACTATGGGGATGACGAGGACCAAGAGGACGATGAGGACGACCCAGAAACTTACAGGGTAGACTCCCCAGTAGACCAAGAACCCCCGGTTACCGACTCCCCTGTCGACAACCGACCTCTCCTGAATGAAGTTCTGTCCAGGGCGGCAGAACACTTCCACATTGACACCCAGGGAGCACAGGAAGAGAGGGACTTTGCCGAGGAATTAGTGGGAGAAAGAAGACCTGTTGCCCAGGCCATACCTATCCTCAAATCTATACAAAGGAGAATAGACCCTTCCCTTGTAAATCCTAACCTCACCAGGGCAGTTAACCCCAGGATCGAGAAACTATTCAGGGCAGCCCAATCAGACCCACTGTATATAAGGGGGCATCTGAAACCGAACTCCCTGGTAGTGACAAACACCCGAAAGAGGGCGGGAACGCCCCCATCATCTTCTGAAGCTCCTCCCGACAAGGAGAGCAAAAATATTTATGGTTTGGGTAGGAAAGTAGCCTCCACTTCCGCCTACCAGGCAAGGATTGCCAACTCCACCACCCTACTGGCGAGTTACAACTGCCACCAGTGGGAAGAAGTTGCAGCACTCATCGACTCCGCCCCAGAACCCTTAAAAAGCCAGTTGGCAAGGGTTGCGTCGGAGGGAAGAGCCGTGTCTGGTTGCATCTTAAAAGCAACCTTTGATGCCGCAGAAAACGCCGGCAGATTGATGGCAGAGAGCACTGTTATCAAAAGACATGCTTGGTTAAGGCAATCAGGGTTCAAACCCGAGACCCAAGCATCTTTAATAGACAAACCGGTGGAGCCCAATCTACTGTTTGGCAAGGCGGTAGAGGACGCGCAAAAAATGCCAATGATGAGTACGAGACTCTTAAATCCCTAGGCCAATTAACCAACAAACCCTGAATCAAAGGGGGAATGGCAATTTTCGTCGCCCACGCGGCCAAAATTCCCAGAGAGGCTCCAATTATTCCCAGGGGCAGGGTACACCATGGAACAACCAGCAGTTTACCCAGGGTTATGGCAGGGGTAACAAGAGGTTGTGGTAGGAGTAGAGGCTGCCTCAGTAGAGGCGGCAGCACACCTCCCCCAAAACAGTGACGTTCCGTTCAGGGTCCCTTCTCACGCATCCCCAGTAGGGGGACGCATTTCCAACTTCACCCAAGCTTGGGAAGGGATCACATCAGACAGATGGGTGCTGTCCGCAGGATACTGCATAGAACTGTTAGAGCGTCCCCGAAACCACCCTCCACGACAATAAGTACACTCATTAGACCACCAGAAGATCCTCCTCGAAGAAATCGACAATCTTCTAGCAAAGGACGCGATAGAACTCGTCCCGGGACACCAGGTAAACAAGGGTATTTATTCAACTTCCTTGTGCCAAAAAAAGATTTGACAATGCGCCCAGTATTGGACTTACGGCCTGCAAACAAGTATGTCAAGCCCCAAAATTTTGCATGACTACTCCAAGAGGTAATACCCCACCAAAAAAAGGGGATTACATGGCAACATTGGACATGAAAGATGCCTATTTTCATATTTCCATGTTCCCAGCGCGCAGAAGATACTTGAGCTTCAATGTGGACAGTCAGCACTACCAGTTCAAGGTACTGCCCTTCGGGATAGCCTCGGCTCCAAGGGTATTCACCAAGGTACTGGCGGTGGCGGCGGCACACCTACGCAGGGAGGCAATCCCAGTGTACCCTTACCTGGACAACTGGCTCATCACGGGGGAGACCCCAGTAATTTGCAGAACAAACATTCATAGAACGATCGATCTCCTCTTTGAATTAGGTTTCTCCATAAACGAAAAAAGTCAGTCTGGTGCCAAGCACCGCCAAACAGTTCCTAGGAGCTGTCCTAAACACACAAGAGGGGTTGGCCTTTCCATCAGAGGAAAGAATACGGAATATACTGCTGCAAATTCCACAATATCAGGCCGGTCGCCAGATAACGGTACGCAAAGCTATGCGTTTGCTGGGCATGATGGCGTCATGTATTTACCTGGTCCCCCCCACGCGCACCTGCGCATGCGTCCCATGCAGGAATGGTTGGTGAAACAGTGGTCTCAGGCAAGTGGTCAGTGGGACGATCTAGTGGTCGTTTCGCCAACACTTGTACAAAGCCTTCACTGGTGGACAAGAGAAAATCTGTCCAAGGGGAAACCCTTTTACGATCCCGAGATACAGGCTGTAGTCACAACGGATGCATGCCTGTCAGGGTGGGGAGCACACCATCTCCACCACACAGCTCAGGGTCTCTGGTCTCACTCAGTAGCCAAGAATCATATCTGTTAGAGCTTCTGGCAGTATTCAGAGCGCTTCAAGCGTTCGAGCCCTACCTGTTGAATCTGTCAGTGCAGATCCAGACAGATGGCACAACAGCCATGTTTTACCTGAACAAACAAGGAGGGACTCGTTCGCCAAATCTGTCCAAGCTTGCCCAGAAAATTTGGATATGGGCACTCACGTGGAACATATTCCTGTCATCTCAACATGTTCCAGGGGATCTCAATTCTCTGGCGGACGCTTTGAGCAGAGACCTCCTCCCAGAGGAACATGAATGGTGTCTACACAGAGAAATGGTAGAAGATCTCTTCTCTCAGTGGGGTTTCCCCACTATAGACCTATTTGCCACAAGCGAAAACGGGCAATGCCCAGGATTCGCATCCAGGTTCCCCGAACCAGACTCCCAGGGAAACGCCCTGTGGATGAACTGGTCAGGGATGTTTGCGTACGCTTTTCCACCAACACCTCATCAGGAAGGTGGTCAACAGGATGAACAGAGAATCGATGACGCTCGTCCTGGTTTCTCCCATGTGGACGAGACAACCGTGGTTCCCGCACTTACGCAGACTAGCGGTATGCAAACCCATCAAACTCCCGAGCTGGCACAACTTACTGTCTCAGCACCAAGGTCAGAAGGGGCATCCTCAACCCAACTCAATGAACCTGGCAGCATGGCTCGTGAGGTCATAGAGTTTGGACATCTCAATTAACCGCAGAGATGTATGGACATCCTAAGGGAATCTAGGAAGCCAAACACGAGGCACTGCTACTTTGACAAATGGAAAAGATTTGTTATCTGGTGCCAGAATAAGCAAATCAACCCAGTTGATTGCACTCCTTCCACAATTGTCACATACATGCTCTGCCTGCTGGACGCAGGGTTGGTTTTAATTCACTGAAGGTACACCTTGCAGCTCTGTCAGCATACACCACCTCCCATAACAAGGTGTTGTGGTGGAAAGTACCAGTGGTTAAAGCCTTCATGGAAGGAGTAAAGAGATTCCACCCTCCAATTTCAAACCCACCACCAGGATGGGACCTTAATGTGGTGCTATCTAGACTCATGTAACCCCCCATTCGAGCCCATGCATAAAAGCAGTCTCAAACGCCTGACTTATAAGACGGCCTTCTTAGTAGCAATTACATCTATAAGAAGGGTCAGTGAAATTCAGGCTCTGTCAGTGAAGGATCCTTTCTTTACGGTTCATAAACTGGTTTTACATACACATCCTAGGTTCTCACCTAAGTTTATTTCTAAATTCCACGTGAACCAGTCCATCGAGCTTCCGGCTTTCTTCCAAGACCCACAAAGCTCGGCTGAGGTGTAACTACACACCCTAGATGTGCGTAGGGCGGTCCTATACTATGTAAACAAGACCAGACCACTAAGGAAAACAGACCAACTGTTTGTCTCCGTAGCTACAGGCAAAGAGGGAGATCGCGGCTCTAAAGGTGACATTTCTGTTAACTGTATCCAGCTGTTACTCCCTTTCTGAAAAAACTTTGCCTTTCGCGCCAAGAGCCCACTCTACAAGAGGCATTGGGGCCACTCTGGCTTTCATTGCAAATGTACCCCTTGACACCATTTGCAAAGCAGCTATTTGGAGCTCTATTCACACCTTTACTCAGCACTACTGCATTGACACCCATTCCAAGACAGATACTCCAGTGGGAAAAGCGATTCTAAGACATTTATTTGCTCATGACCCTTCTCGCATCCCACCTCCTTCTTCTAACACTGCTTGCTAATCTATGCACAGCATGTGATCTAAGCAGATTCCCCAAGCCTCAGAAGGGATACATTACTCACCGTAATCGTATTTCTGATGCTTGTATCTGCTTAGATTCACATGCAACCCACCCTTCCTCCCCTCTGAGAGAAGGCGCATGGATGTTTGTAGTCTTATCTATCTGCTTGGATTATCTGTACTCGCGCTACTCCTCATGCTACCTCATGTCAGGAAAAAAAAAAACAATCTGAGGGTCCTAGACGCGCGAGTGATCATGGGTACAGTGGACGTCACACTAGGGATACTATTACTGGCACGCCCTGTGTCGACGCCCATTTTCGAGTTTCGAAAAACAAACTGTAATACTCCGCAGCTTCCACTAGATGTCGGCCTATGCACAGCATGTGACTCTAAGCATATAAAAGCATCAGAAATACGATTACGATGAGTAATGTATCCCATATATATCACATGCTGTGCATAGGCCGACATCTAGTGGAAGCTGCGAGTATTACAGTTGTGGTTTTCGGAACTTGAAAAGGGACGTCGACAGGGTGTGCCAGTAATACTATCCCTAGTGTGACGTCCACTGTACCCATGATCCCTTGCGTGTCGCGGTCCCTCAAATTGTTTTTTTCCGCCATGCTAGACGGACACGTGTAGCAAAGTTCCTCTTTCGGCATAAAGCCATTAACTTATTTCAAATACTGATAGTTCATTCTTTCTATCCTTTATTTCACCGACCATCTAAATATCGCATCGGTGAAGACAAAGAAACAGCCTGTCGAAAGACTACCACGATGGACCGTTCGGCCTTGGAAGGCCGCCCGGGCCTCGGCCCATACAGTAGGGAAAGGGGGAAGTCCTTCTAGGATATATATGCCCCTTTTCTTATACTGCTTTCGCCCAGCTGACATTTTTTGCAGTTATGGACAAGACCTTCTTTAAATTCTGCCCTAAGTGCAATAGAACATTTCTGTGGGTCGATGAACATTTTGTCTGTAACTTGTGTCTCCAAAGAGGCCACGTCGAGTCTTCTTGTCGAGCGTGTAAGCCCAAGACTTTAAAGGACCGATCGACAAAACGCTGGGCCCACTATGCTAGGCAACTTGAGGCCATGGAGGTAGAAGGTGATTTCAGTGATGGCAGCAACGCCGCCATTTTCGGAAGGCGATGGCGACTGGGTAGCTTCGGCTACCCGAGAACAGGCCGGCGGCCCTGTTGTGGGGGCAAAACCCAGCGGCGGAGGCGCTACAATTCCATCCACAACTAAACACATACCCCCAGGTCGAGACTCGACACATGGGTCGAGAGGTTGACAACGCATGATGCCCAGGGAACGGTCAATTGAGTCCCTGTCCTCTGGGCACTCTCGCTCGAGATCGCCGCACGACAGGACCCTACCGTCGAAAGACAGCACCCGTGTTGCGTGTAAAACTTCCACCAAGGGCCGAATGTCCACAGACGAGCCCTCGGCCCTACCTGCACCCGAAAAACAAGCTCTGCGTCAGGTCCGGTTTGGATAAAGAGCACAAGAAAAAGTCCTCAAGGCCCCTCATTGGGATAAGAGTCCTCATAGGGTTAAAACCCCTCATAAAGAAAAAACTCAAGAATCTAGGCCCATATCCCATAAGGATAAACATCTAGAGGCTAGGCCTAAACAGTCTGGGGTAATTCCTCCCACAGATGAAGATTTGGGACTTCCTTCCCAACCTTTGGTCATCCCAAATTCGGCACAGTGGGTCATCACAAGACATAGACAGAGTCATTAGGAGAATGTCCTTTGTGGTTGATTTCTATGAAAAAAGACCTGCATATTTCGAGCGTTTCCACTCCACTCCCCCCACTACTGCTGCCTCTGGGTCACAAGTCTATGCTCAACCTTCTCAGCCCCCTACTAAAAGGTCTCGTTCGAAATTCCAGTGCGTAGCACAGTCATAGAACGCTATGACCTGGACTCCGAACACAAAGACAACTCTATTTTAGAGGCAGCAGACCCTTATTATGGGGACGATCACCAACTGATCAGGACCCCCCGATCACTGATTCCCCAATTGACAAACAGTCCCTTCTAAATGAGGTGCTAGCCAAGGCGGCAGAACACTTTCAAATAGAGACCTAGGAAGTACAAGAGGATATGGATTTTGTAGAACAAATTCTTGGGGACAAGACGACTGTGGCGCAATTTATTCCTCTCCTCGAGTCAATACAGCGCAGAATACAGCAGTCATTAGAAACCCCTAACCTCACACGGGCTGTAACAAGCTGTTTAAACCCGCACCTTCAGACCCTCTGTACATAAGGGGTCAACTAAAGCCCGACTCTCTAGTCGTAACTACAACTAGGAAAAGAGCAGGCACCCACCCCCTTGCTTCATCTGAGGCTCTGCCCGACAAGGAAAGTAAGAAGCTTTATACTATAGGCAGAAAGGTCCGATCCTCTGCGGCTTACCAAACCAGATTTGCAAACAACGCAACCCTCTTGGCCAGTTATAACTCCCACAAATGGGAGGAAGTGTTGGCCTTACTGTCCTATGCCCAGGAGCCATTGAAGTTCCAGTTAGCTCAGGTGCCCGCAGATGGCAGAGCAGTGTTAAGCTGCTTACTTAAAACCAACCTTGACGCTGCAGACAATTCCGAAAGGCTTATTGCACAGGGGACAGTTATTAAACGTTGCGTGTGGCTGAGGCAACAAGGTTTTAAACTGGAGACGCAGGCCACCCTTATTAACATGTCTATCGAACCCAATGCGCTCTTAGGCAAGGCCATCGAGGACGCCCTTAAGACAGCCAAAGAAGAGTATGACGCACTTAAATCTTTGGGGCAACTCGCCACCAAGCCACCCGGCCAGAGGGTAATGGCAATTTTAGCTGTTTGCGTGGCCAAAGTTCACAATGGGGGTCCAATTGCAATCAAAGCCAAGGGGCGCCCTGAGGAAATAATCAAGGTCTGTCCTCCCAAAACTATCCCAGAGGACCACATAGATCCCGAGCTCGTGGCTGGGGCAACTCCTTTCGAGGGGGTACCCCTACGCAAAAGAAGTGACATATCCAGTTCAGGTGCCCTCCCATGCCTCTCCAGTAGGAGGGCGCATGCTTCACCCACGCATGGGATGTGATCACCTCAGACAAATGGGTGCAGTCCACAATAGCAGGTGGATACTGTATAGAACTCCAACTATCCCAGAACCACCCCCCGTCCCCCAATTTGCATGCTAAACATTCAAGAGACTATGAACCTTCTCTTTCAATTGGGCCTCTCAATCAATGAGAAAAAGTCAAGCCTAGTGCCAAGCACAACCAAACAGAGCTGTCTTAAACACACAAGAGGGGTTGGTCTTTCCGTCGGAGGAAAGACTCCAAAACATGTTGTTGCAAATACTACATTATCAAGCCGGCTGCCAGGTAAGGGTGCACAAAGCGATGCACTTGCTAGGCATGATGGCATCGTGCATTTACCTGGTTCCACATGCGCGCCTGCGCATGCGACCCATGCAGGAATGGTTGGCAAAACAATGGTCTCGGGCAATCGGTAAGTGGGGCGAACTAGTGGTTGTTTCGCCAACAGTAGTACAAAATCTTTGCTGGTGGACGAGAGGAAATCTACTGAAGGGGGAAACACTTCTACGTTCCAGAGATACAGGCATTTATCTCAAGGGGCGCCTCTCTTCCTGGGTGGGGGGGCACGCTACCGTCACCACACAGCTCAGGGTCTGTGGTCTCAAGCGGCAGCTCAGAACCACATCAATCTGCTAGAACTTCTGGCAGTATTGAAGGCGCTTCAGGCATTCGAATCCCACTTATGTGCAGGTCCTGACAGACAGCACTACAGCAATGTTTTACATAAACAACACATTCTCCAAATCTGTCCAGGCTTGCACAGCAAATTTGGAAATGGGCACTCAGACGAAACTTATTCCTGTTGTCACAGCACATTCCAGGGGAACTCAATTCTGTCGCAGACTCATTGAGCAGAGATCTCTTACCAGAAGAAAACTAGTGGCAACTTCACACAGAGGTCGTAGAACACCTCTTCTCTCTATGGGTTTCCCCCACAATAGACTTGTTTGCTACAAGCGAAAACAAGCAATGTCCAGACTTTGCATCCAGATTCCCCCAGCCAGGCTCCAAGGGGAGCGCCCTATGGATGAACTGGTCATGGAAATTTGCTTACGCTCCCTCCCCAACACCTCATGAGGAAAGTGGTGGACAAGATTCACAAGGAACAGATAACGCTCATTCTAGTTGCTCCTATGTGGGCAAGACAACCCTGTTATCCACATCTGCGCAAACTGGAGATGTGTGATCCCATCAAACTCCTGTGCCCGTACAATCTGCTCACACAGCACGGGGGACTAACAGTGCACCCTCAACCTCAATCGATGAACTTGGCAGTATGGTTCCTGAAGTCATAGAGTTTGGACATCTTAATCTGCCACAGAGATGTATGGATTTCTTGAAAGAATCAAGAAAGCCTAACACCAAGGCACTGTTATTTGGACAAGTGGAGGAGATTTGTAGTTTGGTGCCAGACAAAACAGATTAACCCCATCGAACTCCTTCCCACATTCTTTCTTATATGCTCCACTTGTTAGACGCAGGGTTAGTATTCAACTCCTTAAAGGTCCACCTGGTGGCTTTATCGGCATATACCACTTCCCACAATAAAGTCTCATGGTGGAAGGTACCTCATCAAGGCATTCATGGAGGTAGTAAAGAGACTCCACCCTCCAATTTCAAACCCGCCGCCAGGATGGGAGCTCAATGTTGTACTTGCTAAGCTCATGGGACCCCCCTTTCGAGCCTATGCATAAGTCTAGTCTCAAAAACCTGACTTATAAAACTGCCTTCTTAGTGGCCATCACTTCCATACAAAGAGTTAGTGAAATACAAGCATTGTCAGTGCAGGACCCGTTCTTTGTTGTACACACGTACAAGCTGGTTTTACGTACTCACCCTAGGTTTGCCCCTAAGTTCATCTCCAAATTTCATGTAAACCAGTCTATTGAGCTACCGGCTTTCTTCCAGGAACCCACCAGCTCAGCTGAGGTAAAACTACAGATACTAGATGTGAGAAGAGTGGTCCTCTACTATGTAGACCAGACCAGACCACTTAGAAAGACAGATCAACTGTTTGTCTCCGTAGCACCAGGCAGACAAGGTGACCGCATTTCAGAAAATGCCATCTCTAGGTGGATAGTCGGATTCATACAACTTTGCTATTCCCTGTCAAATAAAACACTGCCTTTTACGCCCAGGGCTCACTCCACAAGAGGTACAGGAGCCACCCTGGCTTTCATCGCAAATGTCCCTCTAGACAGCATTTGCAAAGCAGCTACATGGAGCTCAATAAATACTTTCACTCAGCAATATTTACTTTATTTTATTTATTTGGATTTATAAAGCGCCCAGCGGCCCGTAGGCATTGTGGCGCTGTTACAGAATATTCACTTAATAACCCAGTATACAAGTTGTAGCAGATATTTCATGTACAATAGTAAAGGTTAACATGACCTAGCTGATGGTGTTCCAAGGTTACAAAGGAACATTTGGTTGCAGGCAGTACATTAGCAACTGGTCTAATTAAATAGCTTTGTTTTAAGCACTTTCCGGAATATTGTAAGGGATTGTTCATTTCTTGGGCTGAGTGGGAGCGCGTTCCAGGCTTTTGGGGCTAGGACTTCAAAGCTGCTGCCGCCTGCTTTCGCTCTGTTGAAGGCTGAGACTGAGTAGGTGAGCTTATTTGTCACGTTTTGGTCTATAGGCCGGGGCCTGGTGAACTCTGTCTGCTAGGTATGCCGGGGCTGTCTGGGAGAGGCATTTGTGTGTGATCGTGAAGGCCTTAAATGTTATGCGTTCTTTGATAGGGAGCCAGTGGGCGTCTTTCCTTGCCTAGGAGATGTGCTCTCTCCTAGGGATGCTTAGAGCGGCTCTAAGGGCGTTGTTTTGTGCAATTTGTAATCTGTTTATCTGCAGATGTGCCTAGGAGTAGGATGTTGCAATAGTTAACTTTTGCGCCAATTGTGGCTCTAGCAATGTTAAAGCAGTTTTTTGGTGAAAGGTGGGGTTTTACTGCATTTATGATTTTTAGTAGTGAGTGCAGCTGATGATGAGCTGGCACTGACTTGTCTGTCCATTGATAGGGTGGAGCCCAGGTATACACTGAGAGTTTTCACTGCGGTGGAGGCTGTGATAGTTGAATTCTCTATTGAAGGAGCTGTATTTGCCTAGTTTTTTTAGGGATACTTTTTGGCCTACTGTAGGGTTTCTGTCTTTTCCCCGTTTAAACCGAGACCATTTGCTGCCATCCAAGCCTGGATGTGTGCATATGTCTTCTGTAGGATGTTGAGGTCTTGTTCGTAGTTTCCTGTTAGTGGGAGAAGAATTTGAGTGTCATCGGCATAATTAGTAAAAGCTATGCCGAATTCTTCTAAGTCACTGAACAGGGGAAGAGTGAATAGGTTGTAGAGAGTGGGGGAGGTACATGAACCTTGTGGCACTCCGCATTCAATGGGGGGATGGAGGGGCTGAGGCCTGGTCGGAGATGGCTCGGCCCTCCAGGAAGGTGGTGATCCACGCGGTGGCTTCTTATGAGAAGTGAGCAGTGTCTGTGATGTTTGCACAGGATCTTGTGGTCAGCCAGGTCAAAGGCTGCCGAAAGATCTAAGAGTAGTAGGAGTGAGGTTTTGCCTTTGTCCATGGCTTTGAGTAGTTGATTCTTAAGGTCTAGTACGGCTAATTCTGTACCATGACGTTGGCGGAAGCCAGATTGTCTTTTGCCTAGAACGTTATGAGTTTCCAGGTAGGACTGGATCTGTAGGTAGGCGGCCTTGTCAAGAATTTTCAGCAGGAATGGCACAGTGGTGATTGGTCTGTAGTTGTTGGGGGAATCAGGGTCAAGGGTGGGTTTCTTTAGTAATGGTCGTACCTTGGCTTTCTTAAGGGCAAGCGGCACAGTGCTATTGGCGAAGGAGGCATTGATAAAGTGGTGATCAACTGGGCTAGGGCTGTCGCACAATCTTTGACTAAATTGGCTGGGCATGTATCTCCTTTACATAGTGATGGTTTGGTGCGCTTCATGATCATTAGGACTTCAGGGATGGTAACTTCTCTGAATGCAAATGGTGTGGGTTTGTATGTGCCGAGAGGGGTGTCTGGGACTGGTGGGGTAGCTGGGGGCTTAAGTGATGGTGTAGTTTTGGGCAGTTTGTCAAACTGGGACTTAATTTTGAGCTGAAGTGTTTTGATTTTGTTTAACATGGCGTGCTGGATGTTACACCAAGTTGCATTTTTCTTGGTGGGTTGTGTGGAGGTTGGGGGGGATTGTAAGCTTGTTCTAGATGGTGAATAGCTCTTTAGATTGGGAGCTTGCTTTTTCGATTCTGGAGTTGTAGGTGGCAGCTTGGCTTTAGAGATGGCCAACTTGTATTGTTTAGTGACTGTGAGGTAGGCGTTTCTTGTGGGAGTGGAGGGGTTTGTCTGCCATGAGGCGAATGTTGCGTTTCTTGTGGTTCGGGCGTCTTGGACTTCCTGTGTGAACCATGAGTTGGCATGAAGAATATGCTTGGCTTTTTTCATTTCTGGTGGGGCTATAGCATTTATAACCTCTTTAAGAGTGGCGTTGTGTATCTCTACCAGTTCTGTGGGGTTGTTAGATGTACGATGGGCAAGCACTGAGGCTTCAAGAAGGGGGAGGGTTCTTTCTGCTGCGAGTAATTTCTTTGATCTAGTTAGAGTGGCTGGGGCAGATGGGTTAGGGTTCCCACCTGTTTTTGAAGGTATGAAGAAGTGCAGTAGGTGGTGGTCAGTCCATTGGCGTGGTGTGTTAGAGCTAATGTCGACCGCACAGTTGTGGTCAGCAAAGATGACCCCAAGATATTTTGCGTCAATAGTGGGTGAGGGTACAGGACCAAGGGTGGTTGGCCAGAGTGAAACTGTCAAAAAGGACCAGGGGTTCCTATGAGGATGATCTGTCTTACTGGCATTAAGGCAGAGATCGTTAGCAGCAGACCAGGACTGAGTTGCGGACAGACAGTCCGGGATGAGCAAGGAGGAGGAAGAGGCAGAGGGTAGCCTGAAAGAGAGTGGTGTATCATCCGCATAACACTGAAAGCTGGAGGTGAAGGCAGAGATCATGTGGGCCAAAGGGGCCATGTAGACATTGAAAAAACAGGGGAATGTATTAGATCCCTGGGGGACAACCACAAGTAGAGAGAGTGATAGCTGAGAGAAAGGAACAGAGTTCTTCCTGGGAAGGACAGTCAGTGAAAAAGCATGCTATCCACGCCGGGGCTTGATCAGTGATGCCCAGGGTCTCACTGAGACGGGAGGTCAGGATGTTGTGGTTTACTGTATCGAAAGCAGAGGAGAGGTCCAGATGAATGAGGACAGAGGGAGAGTTAGTCAAGATTTGAGAGAAGGTCTTCACTGGTGTTCAGAAGAGCAGTTCCCGTAGGTTCGCCTTCGCCTCAGAGGTTCCGCTGCTTCTCGTGTTCCACCTTGCTCAGAGTGTCTCTGTTCCATTTTTGATCCGTGTGGGGAGAGCTAATCCGATTAGCGGGACATGTCCAATGAGATATGTAGTGGTTAGTCTTGTTACTCTGTCGCCCTCGTCCTCTGCCCAGTGTTTGTGTACAAAGGGGGGCATCAGAGAATCCAGTGAAATAGGAGGGGGTCATGGGTACGGTAAAGGGGGGGATGCCCAGTCTCACAATCGCGCACCTCACCTCCACTCCTCGAAGACCCCTCACCCAGGTGTTCCCACACTGGTCCAGGTCCAGGGTCTGGATCCAAAGGCGATGGCCCTGTCCACCTGAGAGAGAGATCCCCGGGTACTAGTAAGTGAGACACCCTTTGGTGCCTCACAGTAGCCATACTTTTAAAAATGAAATCAATCCTAATCTTTGCCACCATGTCGTTGCCCAATGTGATGCTTCACAAGTGAAGGTCAGAAAGGGATTGCTGGAAATAAGTCTGTTCGTCAGTTGCTGCCAGGGGTTATTTGAAGTCACTTTTTTTTTTTTTTTTTTTGGTTTAATTCTTATTTTGTTTTTCTCCTTTTCATTTCAGTATTTAATTCTCAAATTGGAAAGGCCAGCCATTGTTCAGACCATCACTTTTGGCAAATATGAAAAGACGCATGTCTGCAATTTGAAAAAATTTAAGGTTTTTGGAGGAATGAATGAAGAAAACCTGACTGAGCTCTTATCCAGGTAGGTGAAGGAGCCATTTTAGAATTCTAATGCTAAATACAGAAGTCCATTATTTAAGACATGAGCACCAAGACAATAGGTCCATACCTGCAATGTTAATCTGGAAACATGTGGCCCACAGCCTTTCGACTAGCTTTACTGGTTGAATGAGAAACTATTGCATGCACTAGCACGTGCGTTTCTAAAGATAGTCTGATGCAGGCAGATATTCATGATTTAGCTTGCAAAATGTTCCGACGTTTATAGCAGTGAAATAGCAAAATGAGTGCTTTCCATTGTTTACCTCCTCCTTTTGTGTTCGGAAAAGGCCACTGGAGTTTCTTCTATCACATAGCCAGGTGAGCTGCATACATTTTACTAGCCAAAAGGTGATGTATTGTGACGAGTGGCACTAGAAGCACTTTCCACTAAGAGTACAAAATAGTACTGACTGATTTGAAGACAGCCAAAATGATAGTGCTCGTTTTCGAATACAGGGTTTGCGATCTACAAAGAGCATTTGAATTACAAGAAAAATGCCTATTTATTCAAAGTACAATAAATTTTATTTTCCTAAAAATACACCAGTCAGGAATGAGAACTATATTTTTAAACCCTCATTTGTTTTCTTCCAAATTCAGAAAATAGTGAGCATAAACTGATGGGAGTTGAAATCGATAATTGAGATTAAGGGATTGACTAGACAGACCCTTATTAACCTTTCAGTTGAGACAGAAACTTTGTAGGTAGGAGTGTAGGAAGACCTAAGTTTATGTTTAAGGGTTTAATCTGTAATCTATGAGGGATATTTACTTGAGGTGCAATTGCAGTCCTGTTTTTACCTTATTGAAACCACATTTGCACATAAACTATGGTACATGTAAATGTAGAATAATGTAATGATGGTCTCTAGCCAGATCAAGCTCAGTAAATTTATTATGATGAAGTAAGAACATGACACTCGCCAGAAGATGGGGTATTGCTAAAGATTGGCATTTTTTCTAAGATGCTCACTTCTCGGTTCTTTTTGATGTGATTAGGACCACAATTTACTTCCGCTTTGCAATTATTCACTTCATGATCCAAGTTAAATTTGCTCACTGAAATTATAGTGGTTTTTATTTGCAGCAATACAATAGACAGTGAACTGTAGTTTCCAGTTTACAGTTTTAATACATATGACAATAAACAAGATTCATGATCGACTATGGGAAGACATACATTGTCTTTTTAAATTTCTTGTAAAATTATTGATGATTTGTGTTTAAAACGGATTGACAATCCGAATGCTTTTAGAAAAGCGTTTGCTACAAGGTATGTTCATATAGCCAAAGGGTCCCAGGCTGTTTTATATGAAGGGGGTGAGTGAGGATGCAGCTATTTATCTATTGTCGAATTGTAGTGTACCCTTTCTACTCCTCTCCCATAATACGCTGGTGAGTAACTGGTCCTGGTTTGTCTTGGGTTAGTCTGGCTGCATAGCATAGCTTCGCCACTCTCTGGGATTTTAATGATCTTCCCCTATTACTCGGCATTCCTTGTGCTACAGAACTCTTGAGATATTGTGGGGGGGAGGCATGAGGGTTGGAGGTGAGGGACACAAATTCTCTTGGAAAATATAGCTGGCTAGAAAAACCATCCAACCTTTTGCAATTGGACAAACTGTGTGTGTGTGTGTGTGTGTGTACACTCTCTCTTGCTGTTGGCTGGGAGGAAGGGTAGGTTTGCAAGAGCATTACTGCTCAATCTCCATCAAAAAGACTCTGCTTTCAGAGAACAAAGGGTTTTAATGTAATTTCATCAGTGTTGATGTAAGTAGGATGAGGAGAATCACACACTGCCATTTATGTCGCACACTTTATACTGCTCCTCTTTGAAATATAATTGTCTATGGATTACACATACGAGTTATCCAGGAAGTGGGAAGGATTCAAATGTTGCCCCCTAATATGTTAGAGGGCGATGTGGGACATTCCTAAATTTAGATTGACTAAGACTGTGGGGCTGGCCAGAATTTGTTGCTGGTCCTTAGCCTCCTTCCACACAGCAATGGAGGTGTGTTCTTCTGGGAACCTGTGGGGTTCTCAAAAGAAGCATCTTGCATGCAAAACTCAGAATACAGAAGGCTTAAAGATTCCTTAAGGTGCTGGTCTCGGTTCAGAATAGACCTTCAAGTAGGGTTCAAAATTATGGGAAACTGGGAGCAATTTAGCTCATGCTTGTAGCCTAGAAGAACTTGGTTCGCTTGACACCAACTGCTACCATGAGCTACTTTTGGCTCCCCAGGCCAATGAATGCAGAAAAAACACACCTACTTGAATTTAACTCTGTAATTTGGGTCAATCTGTAAATGCACATTAGGACACAGCTACATGACATTAGAAACATAAGGGGTCATACATTATGGACAAAAGTATATTTTTGCATCTTACGTGGAATTTGGATTTGTGGAATGCTATGTACTAACTTCTCGCTCACCAGTGGTAGCTCTTGGTCATTTTGGCTCCTGCTTATCCAACCTAATTTCGAGCTGTGCCTTCAAGCCTTTGAAAAGCAACAAAGCTAGATTGAACTGTTAGCTGTTGAATGTTAAAATGTGTCCGAGCTAAACAGACCTGTTGTACTGCAAGGGCTTTTCCCGTGCTAAATTTACTAAGCAGCCTTCCAGTGTGAATGGCACTAGTTTGATTTTCAGGTATCCTCTGATGCTAGGGCAAGATAAATCTAAACATAACCTAAATAAAATATCCTTGAATATTCGTTTTTTGTGCAGCTGCGATCCACCTGAAGGCACAATGGCAAGTAAGTATCTTCATTTGTCTAATCAACCAAGTCTTGTCTCGGAAGGATAGCCCAGGGGCAACGTTTTCGCCTTTGAAGCAAGACGACACGGAGCAACACTGGTTCGATCCCCGGGTCTGTGCTTAGGAACCTATGGGTATTAAGTGCTTTATAAATAGCATATCATATCATATATCCGAACATAGTTAACCGTTCAGCGAGTGCATACCACTACTCCCTGAATTATTTTCCACCTGACTTTCCCATTCTGATGGCTGTAAGAAGCACACGGAAATAATGTTGATCCAAATGTTTTTCTGCACTTTTTTGCACAAATAAATGCGGCAGGAGACCCCTCACAGCCCACCCCACGACATCACTCTATTCCCAATTAATACTCCTACCCCACTTAACATCTGTATTTGTGCAGAAATTCGACCAAAACCCCCTCAATTTTCGGGTTTGCAGTAAATGATTTTGATATTTTTGTCCTATCCCATGTGCATGTCCGTTTATGTCCAGGCACCAACTTCTTTAAACAAGCAAGTATCAGTACCAACTTTCAGTGCTGCATGCTCTGCTCCCAAAAGAGATATTTTCAGTACCTGTGCTCTAAAATTTGAGATGTAGTACCTGCACACCTGCTAGAGGAAGTAAACAGCTTTGTTTAGAAAGACTGTAACATTCTCTTTAATTGGTTTTAATCCCTTGATGCCAGCTCTAGTGTGAAGTAGAATTTGCTATTCAGAAGGTCTTGGGGAAGAATGTGTTGAAAGAGTTAAAACATTTCTGTACTGTGACTAAGTGCCATTACCAGAGAACACAAGCCATTCGAGTTGTGAGCCGATTGTCCATGCCTATGAATATGTGACCGGGCTGCACCAAAGGGGCGGAGCAAAAACAATGTAAATGT
Organism: Ambystoma mexicanum; assembly: GCF_040938575.1. Lineage (NCBI taxonomy): Eukaryota > Metazoa > Chordata > Amphibia > Caudata > Ambystomatidae > Ambystoma > Ambystoma mexicanum. The sequence continues at coordinate 1,086,618,924 of NC_090936.1, read as the reverse complement.
TGAGCTAGGTAGATCCAAAGACTGGGGTGCAGCTTTTTTGGGGGAACTACTGTCCCGCTCTGCAGAAAATATGAATCTGCAAAATGGTTCAAAGTGGCCAGACGCAGAGGAAGTGGCAAGAATTGGGATGATCTGGCAAAGGGCCGTTGTCTGTGGAGGAAGGAAGAAGAGGTCAGAATGCACATTAGAGCATGCAGCACTGATAGCAGGCGGTATCGACAGGTTAATGGAGCGCTTCGGGGAACTTCATGGTTTAGTTGTGATTCTGACATATTGCATCAAAGCACTGAAAGATTGAAGGAAAGGCAAGTGGAATTGGATGGTGGGAACTGTGATTCTATCAATCTTTCCAGGGTGTAAGGGACACTGAAACAAAACGAAAGCAAATCATGTTTTTGGAGTGTCAATCTGGTCACTGCCCAACAGAGCACAAGAGTTGATGAGCGAGAGAAAGCAGGACATAGAGATGTTGGTTTGAAGTATTGGTTCTTGCACTTGACAAGACAGATCATGTGTCTCTGAAAAGCCTAAAGATAACCAGACTGAACTGACTTCTGGGAGTTGACCTCCTGTCACTCCCCAACATGACCCACAAGGCACACAAGAGAGACCTAGCCAGAACTAGAGACAGATGAGAGAGGGCTAATAGTCACTAGCCAAAGTAATGATCACTTGTAGAGCGGAAGAGAATCAGAGACTTGGTGAAATTAAAGTTTCACTTTTATTGTGACCCGAGGAAAATCCATGTTTTCTCATTTTCATTTTGTTTGGTGATGACCTCATTTGCGGTGACCCACCAAACTACTGTTAGCCCTCATTTTCATCCTGGTTTAATCCACTGGGCAGATTGTCCGGTCTACTTGCCATCATTTTGTTTTTGCTCTTCCCTCTTTCCAGCTAGGAATTTTGAGACTGGGCTTATGACCTGTTATCCCTGCACTTTCGTGTTGATTGTGCCGTTTTAACACTAGTTTCAAAGCCCTCTTGGAAGGGGGCTCAGCCATTGTGGTCTGTTCATATAAAATAGGCTATAGGTATTTTGTGCTGCAAGTTAGTAACTTGATAACTTTCTAATAAAGGGGCTTTTTGGGAGGTGTCTAACCCATATATCTGCCTACTAGAGATGGACTATATGAAGATATTATCTAACAAATGTTTTTTTTCCTCAGCGGCTTAAAAAATGATTACAACAAAGAAACATTCACCCTGAAGCATAAAATCGATGAACAGATGTTTCCTTGTCGGTTCATAAAGATTGGTAAGTGTTTAATTTAGAGTGGACCGTACAATTTCATGAAGCCTTGCACCAATTTTGTTTTTTGCCATCCTATGAAAATTAATGTTTTGACTTTTTATAGTACAATAGTTGTCAAAATATTTGTGTAAGTTAGAGGGAACGTGTCCTTCCCTATGTTTAGGCCTTCTACACAGTATATGAAGTATTTTTGACTGTTTAACTGTTTCTGCCTCTTCTTACTGCCATCAAACCAGAGGCTTTAGCAGCACAGGCCACGCAATGCAGCTCCAACATGCAGTGATCTGCTCTGAAGGGGCCTATATGATTGAAAAGCATCTTTTTGCTTATGATAATAACTGATCACATTTAAAATGTATTTAAATATTAAAATATCTGTTTTCGTTGTTTTTCTTTCTTTGTTGTCGGGCAGCATTTGTAAATTGTAGTTTCATCAGAACGACCAATAGATGAACAATTTCCATGGTGCCACGCTGTGGTGCATGGGATGGATAATATCTTAAAGGTGGCTGCCTACTATGCATATGTATAGTAGGACTTGAACTGTTAAAATTACCAGCTTTGAGATAACCTTATATATTGTTCTTTAGTAGATCATGAATTGTGATCAGCATCCTCTTTGCTGAAAACTTTTTTTCATGGTCCGAAGTTTGGTAGTGTGAGAATCATTCACATAGTTCATTGTTTCCACTGCACTCGCATGTCTGTAGATAGTAGGGTTTTTGTATCAATCCAAACAAACAGATTTGAGAAAGAATCAATCTTGTACCAGCAAAAAATTCCAATGGTATTTGGAAAAACAGACCATCAAGAGTGTAATTCACACCAGATACCTCGGAATGTGGGTCAGTTCAAGCCTGAAAAATGCGCCGTGGGTTGAAAAAACAAAGGCCAAACAGTTGGCCTTACAAGCAGTTGTCCTGAACAAGAAATGAGGTAAATACTCGCTAAAATCGGTACTGAATTTCTATAAGCAAAAGTCACTACCAGCTATGATCCATCGGGCAGAATGTGCCTTGGTGTGCCCTGCCAGCATATGGACCACGCTAGAAAATATTGTCTGGACCAAAGTTCTCTGGCTACCAAAAGGAACACCAACCTCATGCATTCGCTACGATCTGGGCTTTCTATCCATAAATGCCAGATTAACATTGGAATATGCTCATACTGTATCGTAAGAGGATTGAAGTGAATGGTCTTCCCCAATTTAGCATCTTGCATGATCCGAGCAGTGGCAACAAAGATGACATCTTTACTTTATGGGCTGAACGCTGCGAAGTTCTGCAAAATCTCAGCACTGACAACAATACTCTAAACGCAAATCCAGATGCAGTAAAGAAAAAAACTCTGGATTCAAGATTGGATTGACATGGATGGGAGATTGCGGAGCCAAGCACAAAATAATGCAAAACATGCCGCATCAAACCAGAGCCTTAAACCAGATCCCTAAATATCTGGGCAAATTTCCTGATCGAAATCCACAAACTCTTGGTAAAATTTCGATTGAATCAATTTAGAACCAAAGGGGTAGAAAGTCGGTGGACAAAGAACATAGGAATGGATCTAAAATGCAGGCCTTGTAAGGTGCATGAAGAAACCTTAAAACACTTAATATTGTTTTGCCCAGCTCTAAGATCAGAAAGAAGGAAACATCTGGGCAAGCTGACAGAAGCTGTAGGTTCCTTAAATGCAGAAGAATGGTGGCAAGTGTGTTTCAATGAAACAAATAAGTTAACCTTTGCTTTGACATTTTTGCTGGAAGTAATCGAACATTTGTTTATAGACTCTAGTATGCACACAAAAAGATGGAGGATGAATAACTTCCAAGTTTTGATGGTCATTGAGAAAAAGGATCTAGTAATAGAAAATGTAAATTGTGTCCAAATGTGCTTGTAATTCCAATCTTTTATTTTCTCTTTTGTAACAATCATGTTGTAAAGGTTTGTAACAAACCAAATAAAATAAAAATTTAATTTTCTTTTAAAAAGTAGGATTTTTGCTCAGCAGTTACACCGTGGACTGTCTGTTCTTCATACAGACGACATCTGCTCAATGGATGTTGGAGCACTTGGTATTTACAGGGAGTGCAAGCCATTTAATGCCCAATTATCCATATCCAATGGGAGATGGATTTCCTTTGCTGTGATTAGTACTCTTGGTTCTAGATCATAACCTGGTTGTGGTCTCTCTACATTGCATATATGAAAAGACTTCTTGTAGTGGAAGCATTTGTCAGCTAATGCATTTAGTAGAAAACACAGTCCAGAGCAATTCTTTAGAATAGTTAGTACCTGTTAACACATTTTTCTTGTGTTTATAGTGAATTCATTTCCAAAAGGGTGTCATCATGGTCAGGGCTATTGAGTATGAAATGTTACCTTTCTCTGACCAAAATACTTGTGCAATTACATCCAGACAAGAAGAAAATGCAGGCTACACAGAATTCTTTGTGGAGCCTACTGATAAGAATATCTCTGAAATTGAATTAATGTGTTTGAAGTAGGCCCGAAGTAGGACTTAAGGGGGAGTTTCGGATACCTTCACATAGCAAGAATGAAACGGTTTGTGTTATGCGCAAATATATGTTTTGTAGTTCCTCTTTTTGTGACATCTACTTGGTAGTACTAAGACAAGTGCAAAGAACATTGTGATAGTGCCACTTCTGTATGCTATGCCGCTACACAATATTTATTTATTTATTCATTCATTAGTGCACGCTGAAACATTTTATGCGCTACATAAGCAGTTATTACATGCTTGGTGTTAAATTTGACCAGTTTCTCAGTGAGCCTAAAGACAGTCAATGTCAAAAACAAATGGGATTTCCGTCTAGGTGGGGGTCTCTGTACACCTTTCCCTCAAAACTTGATGGGGCTTCCACCCCTCAGCTAAGTCCCCCACTCCAACAGTTCTTCCTGCAGGCTCAGTTCACTAGAGCTAGGGTACCACTGTTGTCTAGTTTATTCCAGTCCTGATTGCCCTGGCTTCCTTTTCTTCCAGATGAGTCAATACACCTTTCCATACTTGCCTGTCTCCTCTCTGCTCGACCCGCCTTTGTCTCGCTCTTTCTCTCCACATTCTGTCTCCTGGTTTTATAGCTCTCTTTTCTTGTTTCTACCCTCTGGCTCCCTACTGATCTCTTCCCTCTCTCGACAATGGTCTCCCTGTCATATCTAACTCTAACTCCCCTTCTCCCTAATCTCAAGCGTCCTCCTGATCCTATCCACTTCTCTCCAAATCTCATTCTTCCCAACACCACTGCTTCTACGCTGCCCCTCCTCACATATTTAGTAATTATATTGCTTATAGCACAACCCTAGCTCGAGAGCAGCAGACGATTTTACAGTAGAAGTGGGCCAGCATTTTGCTTGGCTTTTTATACAGTAGTGTGGTACTGATGGTGGTGGGAGAGAAGGATTTTTATTCATCCCGCAGGTATTGGTGTAAGACTTGCGTTTTAAGTGTTTTGCAGTACTGGAAAATAGTGGCTCATTTTGAGCCTCTGCCAGATTGGAGTTAAAAATGGTTTGGCCATGCCAGGAGAAGGACTGCTTGCAAGTATTCTCTTGACGTGCTAGCCTAGACTCTAACCTTTTGATAAATTTGCTATGTTAGGTACGAGAGCCTCCAGAGGTGGGGAGTTTAGCCACCAAGTTTGTTGGTGTTCCATTTAAGACCTTGTAGGCGATTCATTTAGTTTTGAACATGATCCTGGCGAGGATGGGAAGCCAGTGAAGTTCATGCAGTGTTGGAGAGAGGCAGTCAAATTTGCATGCGTTTTGAAAACTGGGCACGCTGCAACATATTAGGCTGCCTTGAAGGGGGTCGGATGTGTGGCTCTAAGCCCAGTTGGGGGAGTGAGTGTGTTTCCCTATTGATGTGTGAGATCAAGCGTATGGACCGCCATATAGAAGTCATGCGGGTGGTTGTAGTGTTTGATTTTGTGGAGTAAGGCTATCAGTAGTCGCGCGGTTTGAGCCTTTTTGGCTATGTGCATTTTCAAGGAAAGTCTTCTGCCAACAATGAAGCTCTTGTATTTGGCTGATTCTGACAGCTGAGGGGCGAATCTTTTCAGACACATGTCCAGGTATTGTTGTACAAGTTGTTGTTTGTTTGGGGGACCGGTGTGGACAAATTTGTTCTTGGTGGCATTCAGTTGGAGGTAGGTATTTGACATCTATGTTTAGGTGGTAGCCAACCATTTACAGAGGCGATCGATGTCCTTGGACCACTGACCTTAAGGTTGAGCTGAGTGTTAGCGTACATATGATGGCTATACTGGGGTCATTTTGGAGAGTTCCCAAGGATTCTGTGTATAGATTGAAGATGATCGGGCAGAGGATGGGACATTGGGGTACTCCCCGCATGTGACTAGGAATTTGTTGTGAAGCTCAGTTTGATTTCCTCACATCATGGCTGGCCTGAGTGGGTCATCCTGCTTTGTTTTTCTTTTTCTACCTGCACATTATGCTCATGCATATAGACGTGCAGAACTGTAGTGCTAGAATGCTAAGAAAATGCCTGGCGTGGATGGAATGCTACCATGTGATATCAGAAAACCTTAGTTTTACAACCTTCGTCTGTAAATTGTGGAGATTGTGTGGTACAGCACAATTAAAAGGGTGTGCCCAAGAGATCTCACTATGCCCCATGTCTGGTGTGAGTTGTGCATTGTGAACTGGTTCAGTCTCTCTGCGCTAGTACTTGTAGTCTTGCATAACTGCAAGCGACAGTATACCAGGGAAGGAAGTATTCATACCCTGAGGTGAAATGAGACGTCTTTATATACTTTCTCGTGTGTTGTGTATTTAGAACGGTTGATCTACATTTGTGAGTGAAACAGCAATTCAACACTGTTATGCTTCATGTGAAAAAAACATGTGATCCTGCAAAACCTGTTTTTGTCTTCTTGCCGAACAAACAGTGCTATAATTTACCCATTCTTTACAAATGAGCTGATTCTCTGTGGTAGAGATCTGTATTTGAAATGCATATGACCATGGCAATGTTAATAACTGAACCCATTTCATGTTAATGGGGAGCATGTCATATCATTGCTCCAGAGAAGATATTGAAGTTGGAGCATGTTATTCCCTATTTTTTAAAGTTGTGATTAAAATTCTATTTTAGGGATTACAACTGGGATTGCTTTCCCAAGGAAGTATTTTTTAGGCGAGTAAGAATATATTTTAGCTCTAAAATCGATATGTTTTTGCAACTCCTAATACTTTACACCGAGTAATTCATGCAAATTAAAAGATGCATTTTTACCTTAAAGTTCCTCTTCATGTTCTGCAGTAATGATTTTAAAGCTCCTTCTTGCGGCATATTTTCAGCTTGTAACAGTGATCCAATGTATGTGTGGAGCTGTGTTGGTGGAAGCAGGGACAGACTCTTGTGAGCTTGTTACCATTTTCTTTTTTTGTTGTATTTGACTGTTTTTGTAAGTGAACGTGTCTGTTACATTGTTGGCTTTAGGGATGTTTCACATAAAAGTATCACTGGTAAGAGCTTGTAATCAAAACAGTTCAGCACAAATTCCTGCTTGTTGGACAGCCCTTAACTGGCAGCAGGGCTAGAAATTACCGCCTGGAGGAAAACCAACAGAATGGACCTATTATTGAGAGACCAGCAGGAAGACTTTGAGCCCCAGTCGTTCCCAGTCTGTCCTCGGTGCACACCTACAGACCCAACACAACACTCTACAGAAGACATTGTTGCTGTAGGACACAACATACCAACTACTGAAGATATATCCATGTGCCTGGGTTAGTACACGGGCGCTGGGCCGACCTTGCCGGCAACGGCCTGCGCCCAAGTTAAGGGCCCAAGCAAAGCGAGTGTCTCTTAACACGTGCAGTCACCAACTGGGTTGGCCCATTGCTGAGGTGTATATCGCCATTAGCACCTGTGTAGTTTTCGACATGGGTGCTTATGGTTTAACACACAGGTCCCAGGCTCATTGAGAAGCCCTGTCCTAAGACACATTATTTGGACAATAAAACTCCGAAAACCATGCGCTACTCTGGAGTACTTGCAGAAAGTTACCACATGGTTTCAGAAGTGGGATTAAGAAGGAGCTGATGAGTCTGGCCCAGTGCTATATTTAAACATCTGAAGAAAATTAGAGATCAAGAAAAACTGACAAAGGTAAATTGGGCTGAGTTTTGTTCGACAAGAAGATTCCCGTTTGCCGCCCCAATGTCGGGTCTTGCCCATCAATTTCAATATTCTTGAAATGTTCGTTAGCACCATGGAATTACTACTGTTTTCCCTGTTCCCTTCCCGCTTTGAAGCACTTCACCTGTGTGTAAGCACTTTACAAATCAACAATTAGTGATGTCTGCTCCTTCCGTGATCCTGCTGTTCGTCCTAGTGACACCTGGTTTCAGCACTCAGTTTCTGTTCGCATGCCAACTGGTTATATTGGCAGAGTACAACCTCTAAATATAGCCTAACATTCTTTTCAACTCAAAATTCGAAACAAAAATGTAAACAAACGTACATGTGGAAACTGGCTGCGCCGGCCCCCCCTGCCCCCCTTTGTTGGTAAACTCCTATCCCTCAGTTACACAGAAATTACCCCAGACATCACAGACCTACCAGAAATCAGGCGATTGTTGAAAAACTAAATGTATTTTACAAGGAGTTATGGTTACAATTAATAAAGTAGTCTGCTAACGTTAAGGCAGAAACGCTCAGTCCAAATCCTATGCTTCACCAATACAAAGCCGACTAGATTGCAGATTGATCCGTGACTCGCATTGCACTAGTACTAAGCAACACTCACTTTAAAATGTCTACACTTCAACAAAGGAAGTGCTTTCTAAGGAAATGTTCACTCGGCGTCATTTGATTACATGTTTGTTAATACGAAACATGATGTTGACATATATCAGGGCAATCTGCATTCAATAATAGCCCTTAGAAAATGTGTGTCCCCCATTGCGCAAGACTACGAATAATTTAGTATGTTTCTGCAGAATTTCCCTCATGTAACAAGAACAGGAAATTGAGAGACTACCGTCTGGATCTGGATAACACAAGTGGCGGTTTCTGTCCACTTTAAAAAAAAAAAAAAAAGTGTGTGCTCTGAGGATAGGAGTTCCATTGAGGCAACATTCTAGAACGAATGGTTTGATCTGGTCGTGACAGGCCACCAACTAATTTCCCATATTTACACGTAACGCCATCATCCCTGTACATCTATATGCTAAAGCCTTGCAACCTAGTCTGCTCCTGTTCAGCTGCCCTTGTTGTTCCTCAATTGTGTTAGTTCCAATTGTTATTTGTACTCCACAAAAATAGAATCCCTTCTACACGGTGTGGCTTTTTTCTCATGTTTTCATTTATTTTTTCGGGCCTCGGAGAATATTCATCCATGTTGTGTGTTTTTTGTTTCTTTCTTTCTTCCTTCTGATGTAGACCACCTTATACCTCACCCAAGTGGTTGTGTGCGCTGCAGAGGTAAGATGCACACAAATGGCTGTCTATATTCTTTTGAGTTACTTGCATCTGTTGATCTCCTGGCAGCTCCACACTGGGAGAGTTGGATAGATTTTCTGTAGACTTGCCTTACGATGCTAAATAAGCTAGATCTGGTTCTGTGGACAGAAGAACATCTATTGCCGGGGAACAGTGTGTGCTGAGAGGGATCCATGACTCTGAAGATGGTTGCCACTTTTATTTTGTGCTCTACTTCTGGTTGATTAGGTGCACAGACCTGTGCACCCACCTCACCTACTTAATTGAATCATATTCGCTAGTAAAGTAAATATGAACAAAGCAAAAATACTGTACCACTTAAAAAAACATAAGGACAACCAAAACATGTCATGGGACTTCACCCACTGACATGAATAGCTAATGGCTTCTGAACCCCCACCCCTTTTTGTTTCTTTACCATAGTCCTTTACCTATGTTCACAGTTCCAATGTGTATGGAGTACATATGGCGATTGAGTCCTGCGGATACTCCAACTGGTGTGTCTTTGAAATGTATAAATCTCACAATTGTTCTTCCTTTTGGCAAGGCTTCCTTTTCCTTGTGTCTTTCTTGCTTTCCTCGTTTGAGGTTCACTCAGCTGCTCCTACTGATGCCCCACTCTGGGGTCATTTCTTCTTTTCCCCATTCTGTGGTTCTGTTCTTGCTTACCCTGAGGCTTGTCTCTTACCATCTCCCCACTCCAGGGCTTGCTCTCTCTTACTCCTTACTCCTGGGCTTCACTGCTCCGTCCCCCCTCTGGGGGTTCTCTTTGCCTTAGTCCCCGTTCTGGGGCACTTCTGTTCCCTCCCCACTCCATGAGGTTTCCCCTCTTCTTCCCCACTCTGGGACTGCTCTGTTTTCATCCTCGGCTTCTGCTCTTTCTCTTTTGGATTGCCACCCTTCTCTTGTTCTTCTGGAGCCATGTGGTGCTTCTGGTGACAGATGCTCACAGGGAGGGGTTTGCTGTCCGCCTGGCTCTCCTCTTGCCATGGAATCGCTTACGTGACTCATCAATTGGACACCGCTGCATCCGTTGCGGACGCTTCTTTCCTGCTTACTTGGTGCATGGATCTGCAGGCAACACTTTACCAGCCTTCTGAGTTGGTCCGCTCCTGTGGCTGCCAGGATGGACACTATTGCCCATCTGTGAGCTTGGATTACACTCGCGTGGTGCACGCCACAAGCCGGTATGATGCATCTAGTGTCCTCTCCCTCGTACCAGCCACACCCCCTCTGTGTCGTAGTTGAGATCTGCGTGCTCCGCCGTATCACTCTTCTAATTGGCTCTTTCAATTACGCTCACCCTGGAGACTGGTCCCTTAGTTTCTCTGCTGTTATCCATGTACATTGAGTACAATTGGGGTCAGAAGCAGAATCGGCCATTGGAATGGGAACATAGAGTTTTCATATACCTTGTCTCCTATATTGCCCATAAAGGTGTTCGTGAGGATGGATGGGGACGTAAATCCCTCTGGGGTTTTCCTGTCCCCTAAGAGCGAGTCCCCTCCAGAGGGTTCCTGCGTATCCTGTCCCCTAGGGGATGGTAAGCATAGCAGGCTCACACCCCTAGTCCCAAAGAGGGTGTTCTCTCTCTTGGGAAGAGGTGACTAACGCCTCAGATTCGGCACAGTGAGTAGAAATAATGGGGTGGTGCATTTAGCTGGAGGTGGTGAGGTGAAATGTCCCTGGTATTGCTAAATCAATAAGAAAACTGCACTTAGTGAAAATGAGGAATGCATTTTTTTTATTTGCCTTGGTAGAAAAAAGTAAGTTTTATTTTATTCATTTAAAATGTATTTTAACTTTTTTTTCTATTATTTTCAATTTATAATTCGTTATTTTAACTTCATTTTCACTGCATATTTTTCTGTCTGGGTTAATTTTCTTGGGATTTTTTATGATGGAACGTGCGCAGACACCTACTATAGGTTGTGAATGGCTGATTCACTCACTACTGTGTTCGTAAAAGCCAGTCTGAAGTTCCAGCTTTGATTTATTTTGACCAGCACTCAAGATGTTGCATTAATCCATTTCCAACCCAGCAGTCTCCTGATACCTAATTCAAAACTTTGCTTTTTTTGGCGCTTCATTTTCTGTCATCCCCTTTTAGAGAACTGGGCTGAAACACGGAGCATGCAAGACATAGACATGTATTAAAACAGTTGCTAGAGTCCCTCCCCAAAACATATGTTTTTTAATTTGCTCAATGCTAGAAGCTTTTGCTGGATGATGAGATGGATACAAATACATGTTGTTTTCATTGTACGGGCGTGATGGAAACTTAAGAGCCTGTAGCTGTTGATGCCATCTGCCGAGTCTATGCTTTACTGTGGCATTAAAGTGACCCAGTTTTCTTAAATCCCTGCTCAAACATGCCCTGCGGTGGGGGGGGGGGGGGGCTGTAGGTAATCTTACCTGCCTTTTGATCTTTTGATGATAGTATTTTCAGTCCAAATTACAAAGTCTTAACTCGGTATGAAATTGATGCCCCCAAGGCGGATGCTTTTAACTTTTTCCCCATGGTATCATGCATTTGTGTTCTTTATGATCTGAGAATCCAAGAAGTAAAATCAGCCAAAAATCATTAAGGCAGGGGAAATGTATCCAAAGGCATGAAGGGTAAACTAACGAGCCAGAAGTACTAAGTGCTGTGCAGGTTCCTTTTTAATTATCTTTTGATCTTTGCATCTATTGCTATAATCAAGAATGCAAGTTGAACTATCTGCATCAAGCACATAACCTTACAGGTTGACGTACTCTAGTGATGGACATTTTTTTAACATATTTTTTAAAATCCTTTTTACATTCATCATAAAAACACTGCAGCTGCTTTCTTCCTCTACTCACCTTAGAATTGTATCACAGCTGCATATTACTGTCTGACCCATTTGCCCCTTATTTCAGGTGTCTAAAATGACCAGTGCTTCCTAAGATTTAAAATGCACTGTCATCTTTAGCCGAACACTACAATGATGTTTACCTGCAACCATTGTATAGATTCCCTAAAGGTTCGGTGATGGCCTTCATGATTCATATTCATGCACACATTTCACAGCTAACCCTGAATAGGAAGGTGTCTCACTCTCAGTACCAATGTCACAAGACCTTTCCTCTTAACCTCTCTTGCCTTGCCCAGGCTTTTGGATTATTTGGAATATAGGTTTTCAGAGAATCTCAATTTAATTTTAATATGCAAAGAGTGCAGGGGAATAATAGTTTGAGTACCTTCCAAAGACTTTTTTCTGCAATGCTTTAGTAGTTAACTGCTCATGCTGGCGAATGGCCTGTCGCTAAATTGATTTCGCTGCACAGTCCTCTGCAAGGTTAAAATAGCTTTCAGTGATTTTCTCAAAACAGTTGGAATGCTCCGTTCAGGGAATTTTGAATGATTGTAGGTTTTTAATAAAGGGCAGATTGCTTTCCTGCATTTCTGTTCATAAATCTAAAGATTCCTTTTGTGATGGACGATTGAGATTTATCAAACGCTCTTGGCTTGGCTCTGAGGATGCCTTTCACAGTTATGCGTATCAAATATATGGGCAAATAGGTGGTATCTGAATCGTGTTGAAGGAGTGAGGAACAGGGATTCTACCTTGCACTCCAACGCGTTTATTATGCCCTTACGTTGTCTGGGTTTTGGTGCTTTTCCCCTTCAGATTTTCGGCTGCCTTTTATTTTGATGCCGCCCTTAATAGCTGAGGCAGGGCAGGAGAGATGGAGTAAATACATCTACCGACATTGAGCTTAAGCATTATGGAACTGGAGCTGCTATTCACAAGTGCAGATTATTTACAAAGGCTGGCTGTGAGTCTCATACAACAAAATACTGCTGTCATCTGCTGGTTGAGAAGGTGCTTTGTAAATTGCAGGCGAATAGACCGACTTCCCTTTCTTAACATGCTTGGTAAACCTCCCACTAATTGATGCCACAAACCACTATCTGCCAAGATTATATTTTATTGTAATTCTTACTTTTAGGTGGTGTTGTAGATAGATATAATTTCCGTAATTGTAGGCTTGAGTCAAGCTCTGCACAACACTTGTTTCTCTTCACATATTGTTAAAATTGCAGAGTAGGAGCAGCTATCTCACTATGCAAGGGGCAACTCACAAAAACATTTTTTTGAAACCCACTTACTATTCCCCTGCTGGTCCTGGCAGCATGGTTTACAAAGGGCCATGGGATGTTCTGCTTGGAAATGTTCAAATTCTTTCACCTATGCAGGCCATCTTAAGCACTTTTGGGGCACTGGGCATGGACATCTTTGCCCCTCCCCCCCCCTCCAAACCAAAGGAATTAAGTGAACAAGAATATCTGCCCTGCCGCAATCACAGCCCATAGGTTGATATGCTGGCTCACAGCATTAAAAATAAGGATCTTTAAGTCCCATTACCCTCTTCATTCTGCCTCTAATCAGAAAGATAAACAGGTGCCAACATTATCAGTCTACGAAGAGGTTACTTGTGTCCTAGCATAGATTCAGGAGACGTTTTAGCAATAGAACCCAGGAAGGTATGCAGCCTGTAGTATTAATACAGGACAGTATGTAAAAAGTACATGTAACCCAGAATAGACTGAACTCGCATTCGCTGCCTCACAGACCGCAAACTTGCTCGAGCATTGGTAGAGGAGACCAATTGGTAGGAAGGAGAAAGTTACACATACCATACCATAGCATGGATAGTGGATGCAGATTAGATACTACCAGGAAGGTGTCTGTATCCAGACAGACTGAGATTATAAGTAGGACATGGTTTTCAAATAGTGTTGCCATTAGAGATCAAAAGAATAAAGTGCCTGTGTTGTGCAATATATCAATGCTCACTATTATAGTGGAAGCAACACTATAGCCAGTGAAACCATGACTGAGGCTGCTTTGAAGTTCATACCCTGAGAAGGAAATCCCTCCGAAGGGCTGACAATTTTGAAAGGTTTGGGGACTGGTAATTTCAAGAGGCTAGGCAATACAAGATTAAATTTGATGCCCAGCATTCCACAAACTGGTTAGGGGGGTGAATCTGGAATTTCTCCATTTGAACACTTTCATTACCCGTTCTTACCATGAACTAAAATAATCTCATTTTATAAATTGGCTTTGAAAGTATACCAATCACACATGACAATTTTAAAAAACAAAATATTATATAAGGGTGTAATACAGAATGTTGCTAGCTCCATTCTCTCCATCATCAAGATTAGTATATACGTACCAGCATACCAATCAGTGTGATTTAACATATTTAATCTAGGTTTGTCTTTTGTATTTTAAAGCATTACATAGTTCCAAAACACCAGCTTGTGAAATCATTTATAAACGTGCAGAAAAACCGTTGTTACAAAAATGCAAAGCATTTTTTGGTGTCAAATGAGCAGACTTTAAAATATGCTTGCACAAGTCCTGCACCACCTGGTCCGGTCCCTTCGGTCTACCACGCCTTCCACTCAAATGGCCTACATAAGAAGATATATCAAGTAATGGGCTAAATGAGTCGACCAGCATGAGACGAGGCAAACTTCACAGAAGGCAGTACAGTAATGTACGAGATATTAGATGATTTGACCAGGATCACTGTATTGTCTGCTGCCAAAACCAGGATAAAAGCACGAATGCTTTGGTTCCAAATTTGGATACTTATTCATATCTTGGACTAACAGTTTATGTTCCTCGTTGGAGGGGATTGCCTAGGTTTTACAATACCCCATCTGGACAAACCAATTTCTAGAACTTCACCATAATGACCTGTTCGTTTTTATAACAACCCCTATTTGGTGCAGGTACATTGCTGATAATGGCACTGGTTGTGCTGCAAGACCAAGTACTTACGCAGGCATGTTAATAAACTTCAGACATAGGAAAGGCTCAGCCAGCCTTACATGAATGTGCTATTCTTATCTTGCATGGTAACCCATCTCTGCAATCAGTGCTTAACACACTTAACTAACTTTTGAACTATTGTGGCACTCAATTTAGGCTATTGCGCATGATGAACATAATTCCCACAGGAAGGAAAGAATGCTACAGGAGTTGAGCCGCAAGGAACACAAAAACTATATATACCACAGTGAACACAGAAAGCATTACCTGATGAATTGATCGAGGCAGAATGTACTTGCCAAAAGAGACAGGCAATAGGTTTAGAGCCACAGCATCATGCCATAGAATATTCTGATATGTGCTATTTAAGTCTGCTGAACAAAGGAATCTTCTTTAGATCAGGCAGCCTTGTGGGCCCCCCTCCAAGGTGGGGGCCCTGGGCAAGTCCCCTTTTTTCCCCTCCCATAAAACGTTGCTGCCTGTGTAATGCTAGGGGCCTTTTGTTTGGCATGAGAACCCTATTGCTCGTCAATGGAAACAGCATTTATTTTAATGCTTTGCATTTCCTTCTAATTCTAGAATATCTTCTGCTTTTAGAAACTGCTGTTTGTATTTGTATTTATTTTATTTATATAGCGCAACCAGGCCCGAGGGCAACCGGGCGCATCACTTGGTTACAGGCATAGTACAGATAATACATTGAGATAGAATATACAAGACATATAGATAATTATGATGATGCATCGAGAAAATATACAAGAAATATACAAAATTATAAAGGCAATATACAGTGTACAATGTACAGGCGCAGATAGTAATAGTGAGGTTGCTATTGTGATGCAAAAGACACGGTTGGGAGTCATTGCAAGTCTTGGGCAGAGAGCCAAGCTGAGGCTTTGCGCTTGAAAGCTGGGAAGGAGGATTCAGCTCTGAGCGAATTGGGTAGCGAGTTCCAAAGTTTTGCTCCGAGGACTGGGAAGCTGCGTCTGCCAGATCTCTGCAGGTTGAAGCGCGGGATAGAGAGACAGTTGGTTTGGGCACTTCTGAGTGGCCTCGTAGTGGTGTGTAAAGAGAATCTGCTGGCTAAGTAGCTAGGGGCTTTTGTTGGCCAGACTTTTGTGTGTGAGCATGAGTGCTTTGAGGGAGACTCTTTGGGAGACTGAGCGCCAGTGAAGATTTCGTCTAGTGTCAGAAATGCAGAGGTTTCTGGGGATGTTAAGCGCCACTCTAATGGCGTTGTTTTGGATGATTTTAAGTTTTTTTAATGTTGCATTGGTTAGGGCCTAAGTATAGGTCATTGCAATAATCAATTTTGGAAAGGACCAGGGTCCTGGCAAGTGTGGTGCAGTTGGCTGGAGATAGAAAGGGGCGGCATGCAGTGATAAGCTTGCAGGTGTATGCTGCTGCAGATGATACTGCGTTGATTTGCCTGGACAGTGATAGGGTGGAGTCGATGTAGATACCAATTGTTTTTGTGTCCTTCACCACTTTGATGGAATTGCCATTAATAGTGAAGGATTTGCATGATGAATCAAGTTTGCTGAGTCGTTGGTGGGAGCCGAGGTTAATGAGCTCTCTTTTCATTGAGGCATAAGTCATGCTGTGCCATCCAGGTCTGGATGACATGATAAATGGCGTTGATAGCTAGAGAGTCGGTTTTGTGGTTGCCAGTGATAGGAATAAGTATCTGGGTGTCATCGGCATAGTTGGTATACGTAACACCCAGACGGTCCAAGATGTCAAATAGGGGTTTTGTCAACACATTGTAAAGAGTTGGGGATACACATGATCCTTGTGGGACTCCACAAGTAACTGGAGAAGGTTCAGCAGTGGCAGTGGGGGAGAACACCCTCATAGATCTGTTTTCCAGGAAGGAGGTGATCCAGGATGTGGCTTTGTCCGAGAAGTGGGCAGCAGTTTTAAGGTGGCGTCAAAGGATTTTATGATTAACTAGATCGAAAGCCGCAGAGAGATCTAAGAGAAGTAGGAGGGCCAGTTTGCCCTTATCTTTTAGGTCTTCAATCTGTGTTTTAAGGTCTAAGCGGGCCGTTTCAGTGCCATAGTGTGGGCGGAAACCGGATTGCCTTAGGCCCAGGAGATTGTTGGTTTCCAGGTAATCTTGGATTTGTAAGTATGCAGCACGATCAAGAATTTTTAAGAGGAAAGGGACCGTAGTGATCGGTCAGTAGTTACTGGGTATATTGGCATCCAAGGTGGGTTTATTCAGGAGGGGGATAACCCAAGCATCCTTGAGGTTGTCGGGTGCAATCCTGGTGCTAAAAGAGGAGTTTGAGTGTGGTGATGAAAGGAGCTAGATTGTGAGCAGCTTCCTTGATAATGGCAGCAGGGCATGAGTCCCCCTGACAGAGGGTTTGAGGTTTTTGATGATGTGTTCAACTTCAATGATGGTGAGGGGTGAGAAGCTGAAAGGTTTTGGGGATTGGAATTGGAATCAACCTTGGGGGTTGAGTGTTGCTGGCTGGGCAGCAAGCTGTTCTTTTTGCCATTAATTTTGGTTTGGAGAGTGATGATTTTTCCAAGGAGGGGCCTGTTGGATATTGACACACCAGGTGCTGTCTTTGGAGCAGGTGTCGGGGGGGCGGGGGAGGGACAAGGGGGGGGGGGGTTGGCTTTGGGGATTCCAATTCCTTTAAGATTCTGAATAACTCCTTTGGCATCAGATTGGGCATGTTCAATACATTTATTGTAGGTCTCTTTTTTTGGCCAGGAGTATAGCTTCTTTGTAATTTAAAGTAGCTGAGGCTAGCTTTGTTAGCTTCCGTTGGATTGCTTTTCCAGCGTGCCTCGAGTGTCCTTTTTATCTTTCCGTAGGGTACTCAATTGAGGTGTGAACCAAGAATTGAGGTGGGCCCTGGGTTTAGGTTTTCAAAGTTTGGGTGGCGCGATGAGATCAAGTGCTTTCCGCATAGTGTGATTGTATGAGTCTACCAAGACTGTGGGTTCAGTGCAAGAGGATGCGAGGTCATTGGGGGTGGGGAGGATGAACGGGAGTAGTTTAGCGCAGGTTATGTTGCGCTTGTCTCTAGTAATGGGTGCAGGCGCTTTATTGGGATTCGAGTGGGTAATTTTAGTGGGGATGCTGAAGGTGATTAGATGGTGGTCGGTCCAAGCACATGGTTGGATTGATTCAACATTAATGTCACAGTTTAAGTCAGCTATCCAATCGAGAGTTCTGCCCTTGGAATGAGTAGGCATAATGACCTGTTGTGAGAAGCCTAGGTTAAGAAGTAGGCTGTTGATGTACTGGGCGGGTGCGTCATTAGGGTCATGGTAGCCTAGATTAAAATCGCCTAGTACAATAATTTGGGATTTGGTCTTGGTGTTGTCAGCAAGGATGTGGAAAAGGTCTTCATTAAACGTGGTTAATGAGCCAGGAGGCCTGTATATAATGTGGAGAGTAATAGTCCGGTTAGGGGTGATAGTTAGTTTGACTGTGAGTAATTCTGCTGAGGTGATTTGGCAGGGGGCGGTAAGGCAGAGATTAATCGAGGTTTTGTGAATTATGGCAACACCGCCTCCTTTAGTTTGGTCAGTGTTACGATCACTTTGAATAATAGTGTAGCCTTCAGGGATAGCTAAGGTTAGCAGAGGTCCGGAGGCAGTGTGCAGCCAAGTTTCTGTAATGGCTATG
Organism: Ambystoma mexicanum; assembly: GCF_040938575.1. Lineage (NCBI taxonomy): Eukaryota > Metazoa > Chordata > Amphibia > Caudata > Ambystomatidae > Ambystoma > Ambystoma mexicanum. The sequence goes on along the minus strand of NC_090936.1, from coordinate 1,086,600,716 downwards.
AAAACTAGGTCATGAGTTGTGATCAGGTCAGCCATGTCTAGTGCGTGGGCGGTGAGTGATGCCACCTTGAGACAAGAGGTAGGGCTGGGCAATTGGATATTAGAGTCAGGCGTGATGTTCAGGATGGGTATAGGTGCAAGAGGTTGGGCGGAGGCTGTGAGTGTGATGCGGGATGGTTTGGCTGACGGGTTGGAGCTGGTAGGATGGTGCAAGATGTGGAGGAGTCTAGCTCCTAGGCTGCAATTTCTGGTGGGCACAGTGCAAGGTTGGTTAGGAGTAGGCTTCATGGCAAAGTGTTCAAGCCAGAGGGATGGCGAATTAAGATAAGGGTTGGCGGGAGGGACGATCATGGTCACTAGAGTTGGGTGTAGCTGCGGTGTGCTTACAGAGGTGCCACAGGGGCAGGGTACGTGTGTGGTGGGATGCAAGTTTGGTAAAGGTTGTGGTGCGCAAACAATGGTGAAGTGGATGTCTGGGCCAAGCCGTAGTGGGGTTGCGATGGGGGAGTTCAAGCTGGTTGATGGGGGTACCAATAATGATGTGAATTTAACGGTAAGACATAAAGCAAGGTGGATACATAGAAAGGTGCAGATCTGAGCCAGCATAGTGGCAAATATATAGGGGTAGTAACGTCTAGACAGTAGTAAATGTTGGTTGTCACTGTGTCAATAAGTTTAACTAGGCAGGATTAGGTCTAGGTTTCCTAATTGCAGCAGAAATCACAGTTGTAACTATATAGCAGACCAGGTAGGGCAGACACTGAACCGCTAGCTTGAATGGCTATGGCTATGATACGCTTAGATTATGTGCACACCTAGATTCGACTTCCCTAAAAAGCAGCAAAATTGCAATGTATACAGTTGTGACTAAATATCAGCCAGGTGAGGCAAGCTCTGAGCTGCTTGCTAGTATGGCTGTAGGTGCGCTTAGATTATGCGCACACCTAGATTCGACTTTCCTGAGTACAACAAGAATCACAGTAGAGCCTATGTAACAAATCCATGCAGGGTGAGCTAAAGGCACTAACTAGTCTGGCTAGTGTGCGCCTAAGTACAGTGTTTAGTGGGGACACAGTAAGGTCTAATACAAAGTAGAAGCAGGTTATGGGGAGAGCCCTAAGCATTCAGTGCAGCAGGCTGTAGCACAAGTGTGAACCGGCGCCAAAGAGGCTGTGAGCATTTTAGAATCGATCTAGTTGGGAGGCCCCAGTTAGAAACCCATAAAGCACATCGTCCTGTATGCATGGGTTTGACATTTATAGGTGGGCATGACTTCCGGGGCATAACTAGGAGAATCAAACGAAGGCGAAGGAGCACAATACATATCTAGTATGCAGAAATAGAACACATGCATGCGGCGCCATTAGCAAGTGAGGCTTCTAGTGGTAGTTTCAATTAGTAGAGTGATATGCTATTCAGGGTGGCTGGTCCATATGCAGATATACAAGGAGGCGTACATGGGCAAACCTGTGCAGTAGTTATTGTTGCGGGCGGGCGCCGTTGAACAAAGTTACAGTTGGGGGTGCATCGCACAGTAACGTTGATGCTAATGGGTGTCGATTAGTGTAGCAGTGGAGCCACAAGGCCATAGAAATGGCGATCAATGGGGGGCGTGCCTAGTGTTAAATGTTAAAGGTATTTGTACCGCGCACCGTCACCAACGGAATTGGTCCCCAGGCGCTCTGGCGGATCTGCAAATGATAAGGTGGGATGGGTTAGTAAGGTGAAGAGGAGTAAGATAGTGAGAGGAGTGGTGTTCTGTTGGCAGCTTCAGCTCGGTATACACCAGATACTGAGCTTTGGTGCGGGTATTGGATCGGTGTCAGTCCTCGTGTGCTGTTGCTCCGGATTATGTGTTGTTGCAGTGTTGTGAAGTGCGTGTGGCTTGTTGTGCGAGAGATGGTTGTGTGAGATGTTTGCGTGAGAAAGGTAAGCAGAGTTTGAGCTTATATCGGTAACTGGAAACACACCTACCAATATGCAACATAAATGGCTTTGATTGAGCTCCTTTGGACTTCGATGACCATGTGATGCTCTGAATTTGGTCTCCATCTACTAGCATGCAACCTTAATGACTTGACTTCACTTGCTTTACACTTTGAGTTTGCACGCAACATAAATGATTCGTTTCACTTCTCTTGTACTTGAGTTAGGAACTTAAATTCTGTCAGCATGCAATACAAATAGCTTTTTGTTAGGTAAGTTGTCATTGCATTTCGGCTGGCCATTCTGGCTCCATCTACCAATGGGCACACACTAGAACTCTTTGCTCCCCGCTGCCCCTGCTATTCTCCTTTTCGAAGGGATTGTGTCCTCCGACGTATTCCTTATCTTATCTTAGATAGAAATCCTTCAGCTTTGCTGGCCTCGGAAAATTTTTTCGCCAGAGGGCGCTGCGCGTCGATGATCGCCGAGTCGATGACCCTCGACGGCCTCCGTGCCGACGTCGACGTCATCCTGCCTATAAAGGCCGCGCGCAGCGTCCGTTGCTAAGTTCCGTTTTTCCGCGCTTCGTTGTGCCTCGGAACACCGTTGCTCAGTTCTCGTCAAGATAACGTATATAATAACTACTATTTACCTCGATATCGATGGCATCCTCCTCCGACCCGACGACCCCTCGGTCCGGTTTCAAAAAGTGCCGAGACTGCGGGAAGAAAATGTCGTTGACGGACCCTCACAGGGTCTGTTTGTGGTGTCTGGGAATCACGCACCAGAGTTCGGAGTGTGAGGAATGCCTTTCCATGACGGCGAAAGCCTTGAAGGAGCGTAGAGGGAAGCTCGAGAGAGGTAGGTCAACTTTAACTTCCTCGAAAGCTTCTTCGGTAGAGTCGAGACGTTCGTCTCCTCACCATAAAAAACACTCTCGATCTAGATCACGAAGTGGCTCCCACCACTCGTCGACATCGAGACACTCGAAGAAGAGACGTAGGAGATCCCCTTCGTCATCTTCGTCGAGTTCTCCTGAGAGAGTTCATTGCCCCACAAAACGCAGCTCGCAAGCTGAGTGGGAGGAATTCAGGAAAAAGATGCTAAGCGTCTTCGAGAAAGCGGCCTCGTCCCCCTCGAAGACAGCTGAGGGTGATACCCCGGGTAAAAAACCCAAAAAATCTAAACGCCGCGAGTCGCAGTACCCGGCGGAAAAGTCAACCCGAAAGCGCCTCGAGCCATCGGGAGATAAAGCATCATCGACGCCATCGTCGAAAACTCCTTCGAAACAGAGGTCGGCGCCATCGACGCCGTTGTCGAAGGATTCATCGGCGCATCAGTCGATCGAGTCGACGCCGACGTCGACGCCGATATCGACGCCGGTGAAGGAAAGAACCACGGCTACTCCACAGCCAACGGTTAGACAAAAGACCTCCGACTCGACGCCGAGAACGTCGACGTCGTTCTCGAGCAAGACTCCGATCCTTTCGAGTTCTTCGAGGCCTAGTACACATTTCTCGACGCTTTTCACGGCGCCTTCGAGTACTTTCACGTCGGTGTCGACGACATCGACGTTTTCAAGGCCTGTGATGATGGCTCCTTCTGCATTGGAAATGGGGTTTATACCATTCCAAAAACCAATGTATCCCCCTTTAACCTCGATTTTTGAGGAAAGGGAGGATTCAGACCAAGATATTGATTTACAGAGGACCACATCACCAGAGCCAGAGACTTTCGCCTCTGAGGAAGGAAGATTAAAAAATCTTCAGGATGCACTTCAGGAAGCTAGTGGCTTGGACACTTCTCCTGAAGCAGAATTTATCAAACCAGACCCAGGAGAACATGCGGAGACTCCATATAGAGCTCTGATGTCTAGAATCATAGAATTTATGGGTTGGTCTGCACCTTCTCCTGCCTTTCAGCAGGATGACCTCACTGACATACTGGACAAGGGCCCACAGGAGGATCCTGTGGTTCCATTTCACTCTGCTCTACAGAGAAGGATTTTGACAAACTGGGAAACGCCAGAAATTATCCCGGCAGTAAATAAAAAACTGTCAACAAAATACAGGGTGGCTAGTTCTGACCCTGAATATTTGTCAAAACACCCTACTCCTGAGAGCTTGGTTGTACAGGCTGCAACCTCATCAGGCAGCACATCTGCATACCCCACTGCTCCGCAGGATAGGGATGACAAAAAATATGATGCCATGGCTAAGAAGGTTTTTTCTGCCTGTAGCATGGCGTTAAAGTCTATTAACGCGACCTGTACGCTCGCTAGGTTCAGCCACACCCTTTGGGAGTGCGCTTCATCAGCGGCTGACTGCCTCCAAGAAGGAGAGGAAAGGGACGCATTTTTAAACATCATCAGGGATGGTAAAGATGCGATGTGCGAGACCCTACAAACTGGCCTAGATTCTGCTGACAGTATCAGCAGGGCCATGGCGGCAAGTACCACAATCCGCAGGCATGCGTGGTTGAGGAAGTCTGGTTTTGCCTCTGACGTGCAGACCAGGCTTTTGAATATGCCCTTTGACGGTTCTACCCTCTTTGGAAAGAAGGCGGATGACAGTTTGGAGAAACTGCAAACGTCCAAGGCAGCAGCCAAGTCATTGGGAGCTGCTATCCGTCAGAATACCTTTCGTCCTTCGGGATCATCGTGGAGAGGACGGTCCTTTCGTTACTATTCCTCATATGGAAGGGGCAGGGGACGACCGGCTCAAAGAGGCCAAGGAAGATTTACCCGTGGTGGACGGGGTAGGGGAAAGAAAGCCGCACCCGCAGGAGCAGGAGCCACTTTACCTTCGGCAACTGCATCAGCCGCTTCAAAACCACTCTGAGGTCTCCCCTCACAGAACACCAGTAGGGGGCAGGTTAACTCACCATCTGACGGAATGGCAGGCTATTACGTCAGATGCTTGGGCTCTGGAGACAGTAGCCCAAGGTTACTGCCTGCCCTTCCTACATATCCCTCAGAGTCATCCACCGGGGAACAACCCTTTGAAGCTTCCAGATCCGCTCCTCTTGCAGGAGGTTTTAGACCTGCTAGAGAAAGGTGCCATAGAACTGGTACCTGTAGCGGAAAGGAACAAGGGTTGGTACTCCCCCTACTTCATAATACCGAAGAAGGACGGAGGACTGAGACCCATCTTAGACTTACGGGAATTGAACAAATTCCTCCGAAAGGACAAGTTCAAGATGGTGACTCTCTCTCAGATCCTTCAGGCCCTCCAGCTTCAGGACTGGTTGGTATCTCTAGACCTCCAGGACGCTTATTTCCATGTGCCGATCCATCCCAGGCACAGGAGATACCTGAGGTTCGCAATTGGCAGCTCTCATTATCAATTTCGAGTTCTGCCATTTGGGCTAACCTCCGCCCCGAGGGTCTTTACCAAGCTAATGTCGGTTGTGGCTGCAAGTCTAAGGAGGGAAGGGATTCATGTCTACCCTTACCTAGACGATTGGTTGATCAGAGCTGTATCTTCGGAACAGGCTCAGAGACAACTAGATTATGTTTGCCACTTCCTTCACAAGCTGGGCTTCTCCCTCAATTTAAAGAAGTCACAGATGATACCATCACAGAGACTCCAATTCATTGGAGCAGTCCTGGACACTTCCCTGGGAAAAGCCTTGCCACCAGAGGTGAGGGCTCGAGATATTCTGCAGATGGTCATCAGATTTCAGAATGCCCAATATCTCCCAGCCTACGACTTTCTGAGGTTGCTAGGCCTCATGGCATCCTGCATATTCCTCGTGCCGGAGGCTCGCCTGAGAATGAGATCCCTCCAGTGGGCACTGAGAACTCAGTGGTCACAGTTCTCAGGAAGGATGACAGATCTCCTTCGGATCCCGGTCAAAGTAGCCCGAGACCTTCAGTGGTGGGCCTGTCGGGAGAACATCCTGAAAGGAGAAATGTTTTGGCAACCATGGCCGGAGATAACAGTAGTCACGGATGCCTCACTCACGGGGTGGGGAGCTCACGCCAACGACTTGACCATCAGCGGTCGTTGGTCTCCATCGGAGTCCAGACTACATATCAACCTGTTGGAGCTGAGAGCCATCAGACTAGCGCTGAAGGCTTTTCTGCCGTCTGTACGGGGAAGAAACGTCCTAATAATGACGGACAATACAGTGGCCATGCACTACCTCAACAAAAGAGGAGGCGTAGGCTCACTACCACTGTGCAGAGAGGCGATGCAGCTCTGGTTTTGGGCAATTCAGGAAGGAATCTCTCTATCGGCAATTCACCTAGCCGGAGAGAAGAACTTGACAGCGGACGCTCTGAGCAGGCAGAGCACAGTCTCTCACGAGTGGGAGATAGCTCAGGAAGTCCTTCAAGAGATCTTCGCCCTTTGGGGAACCCCTCAAGTGGATCTGTTCGCCACCAGTATCAACAGGAAGTGCGACAGATCTTGCTCAAGGGAATTTCCCCCGAGAGGAGCTCTAGGAGATGCGTTCGTAGTGGACTGGGAGTTCCCACTTCTGTACGCGTTCCCTCCGGTCCCTGTCATTCCTCAAATGATCAGGAGGTTGAGAAGGTTTCGGAAGACCATGATCCTAATTGCCCCGGATTGGGCCAGGAGAACGTGGTACCCGGACCTTCTAGACATGTCCATCTGCCCTCCAATTCGACTGCCATACAGAGAGGATCTTCTCTCGCAGAAGGAAGGTCAGGTTCTCCATCCAGCCATCAAGACCCTCAACCTTCACGCTTGGTGTCTGAAAGGTTGAGGTACAAGGATTGGGACCTTCCGGATGATGTTATGGAGGTGTTGCTTTCGGCCAGAAGGCCGGCAACTAAAACTCTATACCGCTGCCGTTGGAACAAATTTTGCAGCTGGTGCAGAGAAAAGAATATTGAACCCTTTTCTTGTGGTACACCTATGGTGTTGTCATTCTTACTTTACCTGGCTAATTCAGGCCTACAGGTTGGCACAATTAAGGGCTATCTCGCAGCGCTATCAATCTTTAAGCGCACTGCAGAGGAGCCTTCATACTTCAAAATTCCATTGGTAATACAATACCTAAAAGGATTAACTAATGTTTATCCCCCGAAACCTTTTCAAGTTCCCTTATGGGATTTAAACCTAATTTTAAACTTCCTAAAGGGTGCCCCTTTTGAACCACTACACTCTTGTTCATTGAAGCTTCTCACCCTCAAAACTGTTTTGCTAATAGCATTGACATCTGCTAGAAGGGTTAGCGAGTTGCAAGCCTTATCGTGTAAACCTCCACATACAATCTTTTACAAGGACAAAGTTGTTCTTCAGGTGAAGCCTAACTTCCTCCCGAAGGTAGTCTCGGAGTTTCACATCACTCAGAAGATTATATTACCTTCTTTCTACCCTCCTCCTCATCCGGGGAAGGAGGAAGAGAGACTGCACAGGCTGGACCCTAAGCGAGCCTTGAGCTTCTATATCAGCAGATTGGCTAAGATCAGACAAGCAGACCAACTCTTTGTAGGTTATGCAGGACATAAGTTGGGCCTTCCAATAACAAAACAAACCATCTCCAGATGGATTATTTTAGCCATTCTGGAGTGCTACAAATTGGCAGGAAAGGAGCCTCCTCAAAATCTAAGGGCTCATTCTACCAGGGGTATCGCAACATCCTCAGCCCTTCAAAGAGGGGTGCCAATTCGAGATATATGTGCGGCTGCCACATGGTCGTCCGCACATACATTTACCAAATTCTATAGCCTGGATTCCTCCTCTAGTCAAGAAACTAGATTCGGCAAGGCTGTGTTACACTCTGTCCATTCTGGAAGGGTAACATAACTTTTATTACTCCCGCCTCCAGTCACAATACCACTGCTATGGGAGTCTATCTAAGATAAGGAATACGTCGGAGGACACAATCCCTTCGAAGAACTAGTTACTCTTACCTTGTAACGTTCTTTCGATGGGATGTTCCTCCGACGTATTCCTTATCGACCCTCCCATCCATCCCCGCAGTATGACTTCCTGTGGGTTTGCAGCCTATGCTCCTTCAAGGTGATTAGTCTAATCCAAAAACATTACTGGGGACTACAAAACGGAACTGAGCAACAGACGCTGCGCGCGGCCTTTATAGGCAGGATGACGTCGACGTCGGCACGGAGGCCGTCGAGGGTCATCGACTCGGCGATCATCGACGCGCAGCGCCCTCTGGCGAAAAAATTTTCCGAGGCCAGCAAAGCTGAAGGATTTCTATCTAAGATAAGATAAGGAATACGTCGGAGGAACATCCCATCGAAAGAACGTTACAAGGTAAGAGTAACTAGTTCTTCTCAGTCGTACGCTTTGCGCTTACTTCTTTTAAATTTATTTCAGTCATAGACCATAAACGTTTTAATATACAATGTATAATCACAGTGCATTATCAAAATTGTTACAAACATACAACAGCACATGGGAATTCGCCCCCAGTTCAGCGAACGGTGCAAACCAAACTGAAGCTGCCAACAGGACATCACAATTCCCACTACTGATTTTATTTTTGTTTGCTTTATAGATGTATTATAGGTAAAGAATAGCACTGTGATTCAGTATGTATGGAGTGCATGAAAAAGGCATTGTGGTTTGACTATTACACTCCTATGCAGGGCTCTAAATTGCCAGGAGCTGGGAGCTATTTAGCTCCTGGTAACAGCCAAGGGGAGCCTGGTTGGCTCCTCTGGCAAGTGGTGCCATAGAAACCTAGCTATGTGATAACTGTGAATGTTTGGGAATGTATATTGAGGAGAATAAAGAACTCACCTAAGGGACATTTAGAATATACTGGAGTATATATTAAATGGACAAAATGTTTGAGTTTGCGTCTTAAGCAAAGTTATATTTGCATGTGCACTACGTTCTAGTTCCTGGTTCCCCACAGATAGCTCCTGTTTAACTGATTATGCTTGATACCCATGAGCTGCTTTTTGCTCCTGGTGTTCGATCCCTGCATATGATTTATAACCTAAGTAGAATCAAAGGTTAATGTTCTGTTATATGGTTAAGGTTATCATGATCTTAGATATCCTCCTCAGAATGTGAACTGGCCACCTTGAGTGAATGTAGGACGTCTAAGTGGGGACCAACTTCCCAACTTAGTGTTAAGAATTGTTTTACTGGAAAAAACAGTATAATCAAACCATAAATATGGAATAAACAAAGATAAATCCAGGTTGTAGACCCTCCTGAGTGGAAGAAGTTCCATAGAGCAGGGTATGGAAGGCCGTTGGAAAAGGCCTTTCTCCCTCTTTGCAGCTCTCCGCTGCTCGACATCGCGGGACCGTGGATCCTGCTATGATTGCAAAGGTAAGGCTGCAACTACGAGCCTTGTTAATGATTTCACAACCTACTGGCCTTAACTACCGCCTCCCCTCCCTCTGCACGCCCCGCCAGCTACTAGGAATATGCGACTCCGGTCGCGCACCTCCCAGCCTCCCCTTCCCCCTAACACACCGCCCCTTCACTTAAGAAACTACCGGCTGGGAAACAGGAGATGCTTCCCTGCTCGCTGCGTGAAGGATGGGCTAAGCTGCATTAAACCCAAGCAGCATATTCCAAGAGCGCCGTCATCTCATGTTCCTCCCCCAAGTCTATCAGTGCAACCACCGACACACTCAGGCGCCCTAACCCTAAACATTAACAATAATGCTTCTGGCGTCACAACATCATTGTTGCCTCATACAATGTCTGTACCTGCCATGTCTGTGCCTGAAGTTCCTACTGCTATGCCTGTACCTGAAGCCCATTTTGCTAGACCTGTACCTGTTACGACTATGCCTGTGTCTGAAGCCCCTACTGCTAGGCCTGTTCCTGTTATGATTATGCCTGAAGCCCCTACTTCTAGGCCTGTACCTGTTATGACTATGCCTGTGCCTGAAGCCCATATTGCTATGACAAGGGCTGTGCCGGCCTTAACCTTGCCTTGGCCAGCAGCTTCCAATGGTACTACTAAGCATGTGCCTGCAGCCCCCATCGTCACTACCATCCCCACTGACCCCACAGTGATGACTACCCAGTCGCCTGCAGCTCATGACACCACCACGCCTCCCAAAACCCCGAAAGCTGCCTTTGGAACTACACCCACCACCAACCTGAAATGTGGTCTTGTCAATGCACGGTCTGTCCCAGCTCATGCCTTAGACGTCCATGATCTCATTCTTAAGAACAAAACCGACCTCCTCATCATTATAGAAACTTGGCTGAATGACACCTCTGGCCCAGCCCTCTCACTTGCCATTCCAGACAGGTACACCAGCTACAGGCAAGAGCGCAGCCTCTCCAGGGGTGGTGGGGTAGCACTCATTGCTAAAGAAACCCTTGCTATTAGGAGGATTGAAGGTGACCTTGGCCATAGCTGTGACTACCTTCCTTTAAAAATCAATCTCTCTGCCAACTTCACCTTGGCTCTTCACATCGTCTATCGACCCTCTGGCCCAATCTCTGAATTCCACGACTCCCTCATCCACTCTCTCTCTCAGGCAACTTGAAAAAGGCTTCTAAAGTCCTTCTCAAAGGTGACCTCAACTTACCTCAACGATCCTAATGACGCCCAGGCGGCCACCTTGAAAGCCTTATCTACTCTAGGGTTTTCGCAAACAATTTCCAGTCCGACTCACTCGAAAAGCCGCTCACTAGATTGGGTCTCCCAACACAACTGTTCAGTGCTTATCACAGAAAATTCTCCCATCCCATGGTCGGATCACCATTCCATTCAATTTGACCTAGACGCCTCTAAAGGACCACCCAAGCCCACCCTCACGCTCCCACCATCACTATCGAGAAGTTCTCGCCAACTCACTGCAGAAAAACGTACTCCCCTCCTCAAGGTGCCTGCACTCCAGGCCCCCTTCTCAAAGGACCCTGAAACCTTGGCCAGCGCATTTAAACAGGTCATCACCCAAGCTGTTGAATCTGTTGCGCCCCTCACCCTTGGAAAGCCAAAAAACCAGGCACACCAACGCATGGTTCACTCAGGAACTCTGCCACTTACGTGCAAAAAAGCGAGCTGCCCTTGCAGTTTGGAAATCCAAACCTAATGATGCAACCAAACTAGCCTTCAAGGTTATCTCCAAAGACTATAAATTAAGCATTACCCAAGCTAAAGCTAACTCTTTCAACACTAGAATAGCCAATGCAAAATCAGGCACCAAAGATATTTTCGCCATCCTTAGGGAGCTGGAATCTCCCTCCACCCACTCTCCTCAAGGACGAAAACTGGTGCAACAATATCCAATCAGCTATGCTTGACAAACTAAACACCCTGCAAACCAAGATCCAAGCTCACCAAAAAGCCTTAACTCTCCAAATTGCAAATCAGAACAGTTTCCACAACAATGAGTCTAAAAGTAATTCATCCCCAGTATTCAACTTCAACGATATGACCGAATCTGAATTCATCTCTCTCCTAAAAACCATCAAACCTTCTAACTGCAATGGAGACGCTTGTCCTGCTCAGCTCATTAAAGACTGCGGCCAGACACTTGCACCCTTCCTAACAGCATTCATCAATGCTTCCTTCCAGTCTGGACATGTCCCAGCTGACCTCAAGGAAGCGTGGGTACGTCCGCTCCTTAAGAAACCCTCCCTTGACCCTTCGGTACTGGGGAACTACAGACCCATCACCACTGTCCCTTTCCTGCTGAAAATACTGGACAAAGCAGCCTACCTGCAAGTCCAAAAATTCCTTTTGTTTAATTTGTCTGTTTGCAGTCTTGCAAGCGAATTAAAAGCAACAAAGGACACACCGAGTTGTGTGGGAGAAATATTTCTGACCTGTCATATGCAGACGATGCAGTATTGTTGGCTCGTACTCCTCTAGCCCTACAGAATTTAGTTTGTGCCTAAGCAATTTACATGGTTAAAAGATTTGGTAATAAACATTTTAAAAAATCCAAAGTTATGCAAATGGGCACAGTCTACCTCTCATTCGTGTATTAAAAAAATTCGATTTGGTGGAAAAAAGCATGTATCTAGGGGTGACTTTAAAAAAAAAAGTTTTTATTATGTTCCTTTACAAAAAACAAGAGCAAGAAAAACATTTAAAACTAAACGCAGCATCTAACAAATTAATCTCTTTAAAATATCCCACCAGAAGAAAGGCTCAGACTTGAAAAGGAAGAAGCAGTATTCCACCATATGATTTTGGTAGCTTCATTGTCTTTGATTTTATTTTGCAGCCTCCCCACAGAACTAACTTTCCTCTTCTATGTTAAACATTTTCGAAGATTTTATAAATCCAGCCACCGCCAGGGCGTCTGATGTTCTCACGGGGTTCAACACTTTTCCACAATTCTTTTAACTCCTGTTCCCAAGACCTCATAATCCTGTTAAAATATGAAATTATTTCCATGAAGAAATGCTCAATTGATTTTACTGGCCCTCCATTTAGCATATTCTGCACTCATTGTTTGTTGAATCAATTGTTCCTCGTCTTATCATAATCTCCTACGTGGGAAACAAGTTCCAGCGCAGCCGCATGATAAGCGAACGATAATAGCGGTTTGGAAATATTAGCAAATATGGTGCTATCTTCCCTCTGGGCTTGTGTTCGTGGGACAAAGGACTCAATGGAGAGTACTCCTGAAATAGATTGGCAGTGTTTACCCAATCCCATTTGTACAAGTCCTTCTTGACCTTCTCTGGGTTCAACATGAGAGACTCACTGTCATGACCCAGTTAATTTAGCAAGAATTTCCATTTTGCTTTCATTTTTTTTCCCCCACAAATGTATGCGGATTAAGTCGGGAATTTCTTTTCGCTGACAGTATTGGTGCATATGATTTTGCGGTATAGTGACACTGTCATTGTACCCAGACATTTAGGGAAAAGAGGCCCAGCTTGTATCGAATTGCAGCAACCAGGACACAAATGGGGACCCTCAATACTCCCTCCTGAGCTTCCCTTCTATTGTATCTAGACTGGTTTGTAGGTTCTGTCCATAATTCTTTTTTTTTTTTAAACTTTATTTTTTTCAATTTTTTAAATTTTCATAACATCAGAGAACAAGTAGACCATTCTGGTGCACCAATGTAGCAACAGGCGGAAGAAAGAAAGGAATAAGACCAGCTGAAGAGGGTGAGAAAAGGAAGGAGTAGAACAGAAAGTAACTTAACTTTCCCCGCTTACAAGTTCGACTACATAGCCCCGCCCCCCCACCCCATCGCCCGCATTGTCAGAGATTAAAATATTCCTTGATGAATGCCAGTTAACACAAAGTTCTGAGTGTGTAGTGACTCTCTGCCTCAGTGACTTGTAACGAGTTCAAGTGCTCTCAGTGTCAGAAGGAACTGTACAGTTTAACAAATATGCGATATATGGCCCCCAGATGTCAGGAGGTCGTGCATGTAAGGGAAGGCTTCTTATAAATTCACTCTCTACGTCTTGACAATACGTTATGTCTCTTTTCCAATCCTCGAATCTGGGCAGGGGTCCACGGCTCCAAGCCATGGCAATTCGTCTTCGGGCCAGTACCAGAAGGAGGGCTGTCAGCTTACGAGATGCAGGTTGCAGGTATTTGGTGAGACCAAGCAGGGGTGCCAACGGCAGCGGAGCTACCTGTTCACCTATTATGTCAGCGATCATTCGTAAAACTGAAACCCAGAAACGTTGGACACCTGGGCAGCCCCAGGCTAGGTGGAAGAAATCTGCGTGCATCGCTGTACAACGTTCACATTGGGCCGATGCTTCTGGGTGATGCTGGTGCTTCTTAACAGGGGTATAGTATGTTTGGTGCACAAAGTTAAAGTGTATTATTTTGAAGCGTGTGTTCACTGCGACCTTTTGGGTTTGACGTAATATATATGACCAGTCCTCGACGCTTATAGACTCCTGATGGGCGGATTCCCATTTTTGCTTTGTATTAGCGTTAGGAGACATTGGGCCTCATGACGACCCTTGCGGTCCGGAAATAACGGTGGCGGTAAACCCGCCGCCACCGTTGTATCCGGACTGCCTGATCCCGACCCCTGCAGGCGGGAGGTGATGTTCCCGCCAGGTCTGACCTGGCGGGTTTAACACCGCCCGCCTGCAGGCGGACGAGGAAACACCGGCAGCATTACAAGATGCTGCCGGTGTTTCCATGATCCCGATTCCCATTGAGTCCCATAGGACTCAATGGGAATGGGGATTTACACCATTCCGCCTCCGTGATTCCCGGAAAGCCGGGGTTGTGATGCCCCGGTAATTCCGGGAATCACGGAGGCGGAATGGTAATACGAGTCCGGCGTTAACCAGGCGGTTTTACCGCCTCGGTTAACGCCGGACTCGTAATGAGGCCCATTGTGTATGCCACCAAGGATTTATAAAGCAAAGAGTAAAGCAATGAGACTAGCCTCCCCTCTCCCTCTGCCTGAATGGTGTTGTGCAGCAGATCCCAAATAGGTGGTTGTTTAGGAAACGAAGGGAACAATTTTTGTAGGGTATAGCGTAATCTGAAATAAAGGAAGGTGTCTAGGGAAGTGTTTCCTCCTGTCTTTGGCCATTTGTGGGGTAAGGAAGGTGCCCTCTGGGGAAAATGTCTCCAAAGGAGTGAATATTGATCTTGTCGGCCCATATTAAGAATACTTTTTCATTCGTGAGCGGAATGCCCGGAATGAACCTGACCGACAGTAGAGGCGAATATCTTATGATCACGCCGTACTTAGCAGCCATCTTTTTCCGGATTGTGTATGTGGCTAGGACCGTGTTTAATGTGTTATATGGAACTGGGATTTGGCTAACAATAACGGCGCTGAGCAAGTCAGGTGAAGCTAAAGCACGTTCTACCTGCACATGCGGGCGGATGAAGTGGGACATATACCAGTAACTCAGAAAATGCGCCTGAGCCGCCGAGTAGTATTTTTCTATGTCTGGGAGCGCTAGGCCACCCTGCAACGTTGGTAATACCAGGGTGTTATATGCCACCCGCGCGGGTGTCCCTGCCCAGAGCAGTTCCAGGACTGCAGATTTCACGTTCAGTAGAAAGGATTTGGGGAGGAGTAACGGAATATGTGTGAACTGATACAATAGCTTGGGCAGGATGACCATCTTTGTTATTGAGGCCCTGCCCCAAAGTGTTAACGGAAGGGTTTTCCACCTATGTACTCGGTCCTGAATCGAGTTGAGCGTGGATATATAGTTATCTTTATATCTCTCGTGGTAGTTTCGTGACATATATATACCTAGATATCGTACCCTTGTATTTTCCCATTTAAAGCCGTAATCATCTACAAATTCCACTGTTAGGGGTCAGGGGAAATATCACCGATTTCGAGTGGTTGATTTTTAGACCAGACATTTGCCCAAATCGTATGACTTCTCTCATTACCGGGTTAAGGTTCTCCCGGGGGTCGCCAACAAATAATGCAACGTCGTCAGCATAGAGGGAGACGATTAATTTGTGGGGACCCAGTTTAAGGCCTCTATGTATTTGGAATTCACGCAATCTCGAGGCCAAGGGTTCCATAATGAGGGCAAAGATCAGGGCGGAGAGTGGGCATCCCTGTCTCGTACCACGTTCTAGCGTTAAGCACGAGGACCTGGTGTTTCCCATTGTGACGTATGACCGAGGGTCGCTATAAAGCAGGGACACCAGCTTAATGAAGAAGTTGCCGCAGCCCATCTGTCTCAGCGTTGCCAGCATAAATGGCTATTCCAGAGAGTCAAATGCCTTCTCGGCGTCCAAAAATACTGCAAATGCCTGCTGTGTTGGATCTAAGGCGTCTGATACCATAGGTGGTGCTGCGTCCTGGGATAAATCCGGCTTGGTCCCCTATTACTAAAGTCGGCATGAGAGGGAGGAGTCTAGAAGGCAAAATTTTTGCGAGGATTTTATTGTCCAGGTTGATCGTTGAAATTGGCCTGTAAGATGCGCACTCATCAGCGGGTTTGCCATCTTTGTGTAGCACTATTCTATTAGCTTCACGGAGTGTGGGGGGAAGACTTCCTCTCAATCGATTCCTCATATACGCGCAGCAAAATGGGGGCAAACATGGCTGCATGTGCCTTGTAGAATTCTCCAGTGAGTCCGTCTGGTCCTGGTGCTTTAGAGTTCGGGAGGGATTTTATTGCATCTAGGATCTCTTCTACCGTTATCGGAGCATTCAATGGTTCTCGCAGGATTGCCTCCACCCAATACAGCCTAGTGTCATCAAGATACTCCTGCAAGGAACTAAGGTCCGACCTGCCTCTGGAACTGTACAGGTTCTGGTAGAAGTCTTGGAATGTTGTGGCGATGTCCTTTTCTGAGTAAACTAGCTGTCCATGTGCGTCTTTGATACATTCCACGCGGGTTGGGGTTTTGTCTATTGATAAAAGGCGAGCAAGCAGTGCTCCCGGTTTCTGACCCTCACCCTATTGTCGGACCAGATGTTTGCGACTGAGGAATTTTAGTTCCCTTTCAGCTGTCTCTCTGAACTTCTGAAGATCCTCCTTCAGCTCTGCCTGGATTTGGGAGTTTGATATTGAAGCAGCTCTAAGTTCTAATGCCTTTAGTCGACGTTCACTGTCAGACAGTTCTCTACGGAACAGCTTCAATATACCATTTTCCTTAGCGAGGCACATTCCTCGTACAAAGCATTTTAGCGCTTTCCAGATGG
Organism: Ambystoma mexicanum; assembly: GCF_040938575.1. Lineage (NCBI taxonomy): Eukaryota > Metazoa > Chordata > Amphibia > Caudata > Ambystomatidae > Ambystoma > Ambystoma mexicanum. The sequence goes on along the minus strand of NC_090936.1, from coordinate 1,086,584,243 downwards.
TGCTGGTAGAGTCTACAGTGCCTTGGTTTGTCTCAATGAAGGATGTTATTTCTTGACGTAGTTCATCTGCGAAAACGGCATCTGTAAGCGAGCCTGGCTTGAACCTCCAGTGTAGGCCTGGGACTGTTGCACCCGCCAGAGAGACATCCAGTGTGACCATTGAGTGGTCAGAGCGCGTGCGCGGCAAAATTTGACTCATTCCCCAGGAGAACGGACAGTGAGAGGACGCCATGATGTAGTCTATTCGGGAACTGGTATTATGGACCGGTGAGTGGAATGTGAAGTCCCTCACATCCTGATTGTAGAGCCGCCATGTGTCAGTCAAATCAAACGATCGGCATATCTCACGAACTTGAATACTTGCTTTAGACAAGTTTCTGGTTGTATTATGGGATTTATCTAGTGCGGGGTCCATTGGTGTGTTAAGATCAGCCCCCCAGATGATGGTTTGCGTGTTGATCTTTCCGAGTTGGGACATCACCCAGTTGAAATTGTCAGGGCCATCAGCATTTGGAGCATAGGAATTTACGATCACCACTTCTCTCCATGCGATTATTCCGCTCACCAGCAGAGCCCTACCCTCAGTGTCTTTCTGGGATTCAATGAGACTGAAGTTTGACTTCCTGTCGATCAGAATGGCGACCCCCCCCCCCCCCCCCCCCCCCCCCTGGCAAAGGATGAATACGATGAAAAATACTTGTGGCAACCCCAGGATTTGGCCCTTTGAGGCTCTGTTGCTGGCAAAAGATGCGTTTCCTGGAGTATGGCGATGTTGACGTTATGCCTGCGCAAATATTGGAAGATTCTCCTGTTGTTTGCCGCCTCGTTGCCGCCTCGTATATTCCAGGTGGCTATTCTAAGTGTTGTTGCTGCCATTCAATGGACCGGACAAGTTCTCCACTCGACAGGATGTAAAGGTGAGACTGACGACTGGAGCCACTGAAGCAAGTTAAGAATTTGGGATTCAGGGCATCAAGGATGCACGGTACAGATGTTGTGGAGTGAGAGCGGAGTGAGCAAGGCGTACGCGTCGAACCAGAGTCCCTCCCTTGTGTGGGCAACCCCCAACTGGCCCACGGTATTCCCTCCCTTGGAAGCTTTGCTGCAAACATTGCTGTGCTTGGGGCGTTAGTAGCCCACCAAGAGGGTGCCAGGCTTCCGTTAACAGGAGTTCGTTCCTGTGGTGATCATCGTGGCTGAAAATAAGGGCGTGTTAGCGTCGGTCCCCCATAACTGAAGTTTTGTATTACGGAGGGTCCCTTCTTGCTCGGTCTTCGCGCCGAGGTCTCGGATTGTTCCGGCTGGGCCTACAGCTGGCCCGATCCAGATAGTCGCTGGCCTCCTCGGGGGTATTGAAAAATTGTGCTTTCCCTTCATGCTGAATACGAAGTTTCGCTGGCTATAACATGGAGTAAAGGATGTGATTGTCTTGTAGGCGCCGCTTGACAGCTATACAAGATCTCCTTTGTGATTGCACTGCTTGGGAGAAATCAGGGAAAAACTGAATGGAGTCGCCATTGTATTGCAGTTTCCCCTTGATTCTGGCTGCCTGGAGCACCGCATCGCGGTCTTTATAGTTTAGCAACCTTGCTATTATCGGTCGCGGGTGCATGCCTGGTGCCGGCCTGGTGTTCGGGATCCTTTGCGCTCTTTCTAGGACAAACAGCTGAGATAGCGTCTCTTTTCCGAAAAGTGCCGTGCACATTTGTTCCACAAAATCCTCCATTTTACCTGGAAGTTGTTGCTCTCTTACTCCTATAATCCTGATGTTGTTCCTTCGGGAACGGCCCTCTAAATCTTCATTTTTGGCACTCACTACCTTCATCTGGGCTTCAAGTGCGGAGACCCGAGAGGTCAACGCTGTCGTCCCGTCATCCAGGTCGGACACGCGCTGTTCCACGTTGTCGAGCCTGTCTGCATGCTTATCAAGTCTGTGTTGGAGCTGATCTACTTTTGTTGATAGGGTGTCTAGCTTGCACCCCAGGCCACTGATACCGGCTTTCAGATCCATCAGGATCTCTCTGATATCTTGATGTGGTGTCTGTTCCTCCGATAGTACTGCATCTGGCGTAGGGGATTCAGGTCTACTGCTGGTTGTGGGTTTGTGCTGGGAGTTTGATTCAAAGTGTAGTTTCTTCTGGGTTTTGTCTATTTTCCCCATGGTGGCTTGGGGAGATGTTTGTGGTTAAGGCTGGGGCTTATTTATGCAGATCGATGAAGGCACTTGGTCGGACCTGGCTAGCAATGGTGCCTCGATTCTTTGAAGACTGGCTTTTGCAGTCTGTTTAACGAATGTTGCCGGGTGCACGCAGTGGGTATAGTGTAGCCTCAAACTCACCCGTAGGATCCAGCTTAAGCGAAGCGCTCCGGTGCTCTTTTGTTAGGGTACCCACGATCGTGATGGGTACTGCGGGCAATGTTCTCCCCGCCTCCACGTTCTTTGGAAAAGGCCCGTGATCAGGCCCAATACTTTCACTCCCCCAGCCGCGCCAGTGGACAGTGACACTCCGCATGCTCCCCGGAGTGTCGCGGATGCAGGATTCGTGATTGAAGTGGGCCGGATTGACCCTGGTGGCAGCTCCGCCGCGTTGCGCGGCGCGGCCCAACTGGTCGTGTGTGGACCAGAGCGCGGGCTCGTCCACCGCGCCGCGGGTCCGGTCTGTAGTGTGGCGCTGCGTCTCTTGCTGTCCTAGCTTCCCGACTGCATGAGTGGCGGCGTCGCGGTCTGGAGCTGAGCGCGGGATGCCTGTGCTCCACAGTAACTGGAGGCCTGTGGGTTGGAGCTCCAAAGGGATCTCGCCTGTAGAGATGTGCTGCAAGGGACTTCACGGTGATGGGCCCGCCCCGCACGGGTACCTCGCGGGGACCACTCCCTCGCCACGGCGTCTCCGCGACGGGACGCCCTGGTCCTCGGGTCGAGCCTGCAAGGAGCTCGCTCGGGGCGGGAGGAATGGGGCCGCTCCGCTCAGCGGTCTCGTCGCCCTGCACGCGCACAGCAGTGTCCTCCTACCTGGGTCCTCACAGCATTCCGGCACCCCAGGCCCCCGCGCCGCTGGTCTCTCACCGGGCCGCTGCGGGGATGGAGACCGCTCGGTCTCTTCGGTGCCGCCTCGCACATGTCAACCCGCCTTCTTGAGCGGCTTGGTGCGCAGTTCTGCTGATTGTGTGTGCATAGAGTGCCCGCCTTGCATGGCAGCGCGAGCACCCAGGGAGACTCCTCCCTCGCTGACAGGCGGCCTGCAGGCCTCAAATCCAGGGATGTGTAACACGGGTTCTGGTCGCCTGTCAGATACGGGAGTTATCTTAAAATGATCCGCGGGGCGTTGTGAATGCATACAACGGTAAACTGGAATGGTTCAGCGACCACAGGAGCAGCGATGGTTCAGGATTCATTAGAGCCCGACGGAGCTCTCTCAGGAAGCGGCCATCTTGGGTGGCTCTCTAGCGCCCTCCTAGGTTCTGTCCATAATTCTAAACCGTATAATAATTTTGGCGCGACCATTCCTTCGAGTTGCATCCCTGCTCTGATTGAGAAACTTTCATATCTTTTGTCTACCTGTATTAGTTGGTTTGTCAACATCTTCAATTTGTTAGTAAGTAGAGCTTGTGTCTTTCATTTGGGCTTTTGAAAAAAAAACACAAATGTTAAGCGTATTGCAACACCCACACACTGGTCCACAAACTTCCAATTTCTGTGACCCCCTTTCCTTCCTCTTGAAAGTTCCAGAATTTTAGTTTTAGCTGGGTTTATAACAATTCCATTGATTTTTGCATAGTTGGAAAAGGCACCCATAAGCCTCCTCATTCCAATTCTAGAACTATCAAAGAGGAGGGAATTGTCTGCATAAGATATCCACGACATTTTTGTCACCCCCAGCTTGGGTGGAATTAATGCTGCTGGATTCAGGAATTCTCCTATATCTGACACATCTAGGTTATAAAGACATGGAGCCAGCATATATCCCTGCCGCAATCCCGTCTTGGTGTCAATTCTATGGTAGAGATTTTCTTTTTTATCCAAGCAAACAATAATACCCGAATATGATATGATGGGTTCTTAATAACACGCTTAATACCCAGAGGTTTCTTAGCACAGACCCGGGGATTGAACCTGTGTTGCATCGTATCGTCTTGCTTCCAAGGCGAGCACGTTGCTACTGAGCTATCCTCCCAGTCATGCAGACTAATGATCAGTCTTAGCAAGCTCTGGGGCAATCACCATTTTGTCATCTTTGCCCAGAATCTTGATCGATCCACTCATGCAAAAGCTGCTGATAAAATCAATTGAGGCTATAAACACCGTACATTTTTGTGTTCTCCTAGTTCGATCCTGTAAACTCCCTACCATCGGCCTCACTGATATTTGTTCAGTGTTGACGACGGAAACTGCCTGAACTGTCCAATCTCCTGTTGAATCAGCCCATTCCTCTAGATGCTGTAAAATAAGATTTTACTTTCCACGTACAACAGGGAGCTGGGCCTATAGTTACTTGGGTCATGTTTGTTTCCTTTTTTATAGATGGGTATTACATATGCTGACTTCCATGACTCTGGAAGCGAGCCACTTTCCATTATGCTCGAAAACAAAAAAGAAAGTACTGCTGGCCATGTATCAGGGTCTTTCTTTAAACGATCGTCCCTAAAATCACTTGGTCCTGAAGCCCCCGAGGCCTTTGTCTTCTTAATCAGTGTACTAATTGAGCCAGGGTCCACTACCAGCTTATACTCGAAAGGAGCTCTTTGCGAATATTCGTACTCCGAGTCCTCTTGATGCGCAGAATTCAAATAGTACAAGGATTCAAAATGTTTAATCCATGTACTCTCCGAGACTGCGTTCTGCTGACCAAGTGTCTGAGATCGCTCTAGGGCGTTTACAGTGGACCCAGAAAGAGCGAGTATCCATCAAAATTATCAGCATATACTTGGCGTGCCCCCTGTAAAATGTTTTTTCTGTGATGTTTGCAAAAATGTCTATTTTTACCGACTGGTAAAGCCCCAGGGGCAGATGGATTGTCCAGTGAAATTTTACAAGTAATTCATGGCAGAGGTTGTGCCCCCGTTACTAGCAATGCTGAACAAAGTGCTAGACACAGGCATACTGCCAGTGTCGCTGAGAGTCGCTACTTATTGAAGCCCAACAAGCCTGACACTTACTGCAGACCTTACATACCCCTTTCGTTGCTTAATCAAGACTGGCAAATACTTACAGCTCTAATGGCCAATAGGCTTAAGTCGGCAATATGCAAACGTATACATCCGGATCAGTCCAGTTACGTTCCAGTCAGGAACATCACATGTAACCTAAGGAGGTCACACCATGTTATCGTCCATACTCGCGCCAGTTCACATCAATATGCTGTGTCATTGCTCTGCGGTCAAGGCGTTCGTCTCAGTCGGATGGCTATGGCTGCTAGCGGTGCTTGAAGAGTTTTGGCATGGAACCAACATGCATAAAATGGGCACAGCTGCTGTATAGCAGTCCAATAGCGATAGTCAAGACGGGCACCTGCATCTCCGACCAATGCTTGTTGGGAAAAGGAACCAGGCAGGGCTGCTCATGGTCTCCTAAGCTATTTATACTGGCTTTGGTGCCATTGGCGATGTATCCCAGGAAGGAATATTTGGATGCGGCCAAAGTTCTACAGGGCAGTAGTAACTGAATCTCCCTATATGCTGATGATATGCTTTTATACTTGCAGCACCCAGAAACCCATTTACAGTATATTTTAGGTGTTTGAACGCTAGGCAGACCTATCTGGCATCACGATTAATGCACAGAAATCGTGTTTGTTCCCTTTGGCAGGGTACAGGGAGAAATCTCTGAACACATTGTCTGCACTATTAATTAGGTGGTAGGTCACCACATTCAGATATCTGGTCGTGGATATCTTCCATGATCCTAAAACGGAACATTCACAGAACACACTAAAAGCGGTAGACAAAATTGAGAAGTCCATGGCTTTCTGGGCCAGATTGCAGCTCTCACAGATAGGGAGCGCTGTTAAAGATGGTGGTGCTCCCGAGGCTCCATTTTTTTTTTTCCAATGTCCCATACTGGATATGTCGCAGCTTTCTATGGCATAACTCGGAGACAGTACGATCAAGGAGATATAAAAGCATCCAACTTTGAGGCATATTTCATAGCATGTCAACTGCAATTTGTCACAAACTGGCCGTCAGACCAGCAGACCCAGGACACCTTGTTGCTATAGCCATTATGCACTCCATATTTCTTGAGAGGTGAGGCGCTGCGTGTCCCAAAACCTCAGCTCCTGCTGGCGCTGGGTAGGATGATATGGCATAGGGCTTGTCGCTTTCTGGATATCGAATCACCCTACTCCCACCAGGTGCCATTGGCTACACTAAAAGAGGAGGTTCCACAACTCAGGCCAAACGTGAGGAGGTATTGGGAACCCGTGGTGGTAGTGACTGTGGGAGACTTATTACAAGAGGGCAGACCTATGGACTTCAGTGTAATCACTTCAGAAATGGGCATACAGGAAGCTCAACATATAATACATGCTGCACTCCTCAACAGACTAAAGCAGAAATGGCCGGATACAGAGGGGGAACTACAGGAAGATAATATAATAGAAACACTTTACGATATTTCAGAGGGTGGGCCCTCGGTGTCGAGAATGTACAAGGTATTAATGTCACAGAAGGGGGGGGATATGCTTGAGCAGGCCAGGTGCAACTTGGAAGTAGACCTGCAGGAGCAATTAACGAACGCAGGCTGGGGTAGAATGTTAGCCTATCATAAGTGTCCAGAAACGCAAAGCTTCAGTTGATTCTGTTATACATAACTCATAGGGCGTACCTAACCCTGAAGATCGCCAAATTCAGTAAAGCAAAGGAACAGGCCTGCCCAAAATGAGGCTCAATTAATGCAGACCTGGTACACATGTTCTGGGCTTGTACGAAGATCCGACAATACTGGGAAGCGATAGCCCAGGCGTTAGTCAAGGCAGGTATAATGTTGGACACAAGCTCGCCCACAGCCTGTATGCTTGCCATTTTTGCATGTCTGAAGCAGGCAAGACATGTTAGTAGGTTGAAAGATCTAGCATACATCCAAGCAAAACGTAGGATAGCGATGGGTTAGAAAGTGCACAAGGGTCCGTAAGTGCGCCTGTGGTGGAGTGACCTCCAAAAATGGAGGCTGACATAAACCTAGTTTAGCCGGAGGCGGGCCATCGTGGCCAACTGGAACAACACGTAGACTTCGATTCCTGGAAGCACAGGGTGCAGGAATTGGTGGCCTTGGCGCAAAGTGACACCCAAAGGGTAACAAATGCCCTGTCACAATGGGTGGACTAATGTCAATGCACGTACCTGGTACAGTTGGATGTAACGTGGCAGAACAAAGTAGGTGGAATAGGCTGGGCTGTGGGGAGGGGGTGGAATACACAGACACACTTTTTTTTTCTTATCTTTTTTATTGTGATTTGATTTAATGAAAAAACCATCTACACATTTAAAGATTTCCAACACTTGACATTTCTTACTCAACTTGTATATCTTAAGTTCCATTTACGTCAGCCTTAAACTAAGAGTTCCTTTACTTTTTTTTTCATTTTCATTCGATTTCTTAGGTTTTCATTCCCACTGAGTGGTCATTTCTCTTATCTCTTGATCTTTCATCAGTTTGTCTAGTAGGTTTATTCCTGCACATAAAAATCGTGAGTGTCTTCCTTGTAGGAAATCACACCACCACTTCTCGTTCGACTTGATAGTACATTTTTCTAGATACCTGTTTAGAAATAGTGCCCTATCCACTGTCACGGCTGTGCAGTCTAATAACAAGTTCCTTACAGTTTCCATGTTTCCCTGAGTTTTACAGAACCTACATCGCCCTTCGTTCACATCTCGTTGTCCTCTTGTGTGTAGGTACTTGTTTGTCGGCTAAACATCTAGCCTTATTTTCAGCATCTTCTCCCAATGATGTTTACTGGGGAATTTCATCAGATATTGTGGCATAGTATCTCTTTTCCTATGTTCATTTGTCGCTTTTTTTGCGTTTTATAGGCTAGCTTTGTCGCTCATGTTTATCCAGTCTTCCCTTTTTAGTTTTTCCTTTACTTTCCCTGGGTTCACAATTAGTTCTTCTATTGATGAGTCTAGTTCTAGCTGTAGACTCAATGTTTCCTTCCAACTGTTTAATAAGACAGCACTCTTTCCTTTCCCTTTTGTTAGAATTTTATATCCAATCACTAGGTCAGTCAGTGTGATTTTCATCACTAAGGCAAGAGACTTCCATCGTATTACTGAATGTAGGGATTGTAAGCCTAGCTCTGCCCTTAAAGCAGTTAAAGGGAGACATCTTGGTAATTTTAAAATTGGTTTGCAGAACCTACTTTCTAGCTTTGTTCAGATCTTCCATGACAAGTTGAGGGCTGCTTCTCCTCCATACGTGATAATAGGTATCCTTTCTGGATTTAGAAGGACCGCACTGGGATAAATGAACATTTCCCAAATCGTCCATGCAATATTGTGCGCATAACATTTTTACTTTTTTGAAAAAGGCCCTTGAGAGGCTGAAATACGTGTCAACAACAAACAGGCAATAGGAGTCAATAAATAAAAAATTGCTTCGACAACACCAATGAAGTGTGACTAAATTTAATTTATTTACGGAGGTGGCACAGTCTAAGTGTGTACCAATCTGCTAATGCTTTGAACCAAGGGAAGGAGGCGACTGGTCCTTACCTAAACCAACACACTAACGCGACACCAGACCAACAGGAGGTATATTAAGGTCGCTGGCATAAGTAGCTGCACCCAGAGCAAAACCCCAAATAAAATACCACATGTTGAAATGTATGCCCAAGTAATGGATCTCTTTTACCATTTACAGTTTTTCCTCCCACATTTTCCACCTAAATGTTTTCACACTCACTCTCCGGCTTCCACCAATCGCTATAATTTTTGTTTATTTCAAAGTGTTTTATATTGGCATTTGATTAGTTACAGCGATGCGTTTCAACATGTCATTTTCCATTCAAGTCATACATTTATGCCAAGTTTTAATAATAACCTTCAAACAAAAAAAACCAAACAAGTTTCCTACACAGATCCTGTGGCGTATTGCATAGTTCAGCGGGATAGGCATCATGGTGCGTGGGATGTAGTTCTTACCCCTCCTTTCCTGGTGTCCCTATTGGCCATTGACAGTTGGATGTGGGTGGGGGTTGTGCAGGCATGAGATGTGTTCCACAGGGCCTGTCCCACTCAGGGAGGTTTATCGTCTGACGGGTGGAACATGTCCCACACCAGTGCCTTCCATGCGGCCCATTTGTCATTGCCGTCCTGCTCCGATCTATTGACCCCTTCCAACCACACTTTGGTTTCCGCCTCTGTCCACCTCTCGAATTCCCTGTGCCATTTACCATATTGTGGCCCCCCGGCCTTTTTCCAAGACATGGCAATGGTTCTTATGGCTTAGACGCACGCTAGTTCCATGAATCTGAGCACGTGCTTGTATTTGCTAACCCTGGGGTAGGCACTGAGCAGGCATTCCTTCGGCGACCATTCAAACCTTCCTACATCAGCCGCTCTGCAAGCCTGTTATATGCGCGCCCAGAAACCTCGCACCCCCAGAACATGTGTATCATGTCGGCGCCATCTCCTCCACACCATGGGCATTGCAAGTTAGCGCTCTTATTGAATGTGGCTATCCTGTGCGGGGTCATGTAGGTGCGATATAGCACATTCAGTTGTATCCGTTTAAAGCGATGGTTTCGTGACACTGCTTTGGGGCAACCCAGTATCCGCTCCCATTCTTTTTCAGTTATCACAGTGCCCAGATCTGCCTCCCACTTCTTTTAGTGTCGTGCTCTTGGGGTTGAGTGCGTCGATTAGCATGTTGTACAATCTGGAAACTGGGTGCCAGCCAACGCACATATTGTACATCAGTGTGAGCAATGGCTCCGCTTGCGGTTCCTCCGGCCAGCCCACCCATCTGCCTTTAGCCATCTTGCGGATCCGTTGTTACGAGAGGAACTGCCCACTCGAGATCCCTTCTCTTTCTTGCATTGAGCTGAACTCCTTGAGGCCCCCCTCCTTTCACATACATCGCCCCATGCGTATATCGTTTTCCCTTCGCATCTTCTCAGCACCGCCATTTCTGTGCTGTCTCGGAATGTTTCTGCTGCTATTGGCACTTCTGGGAGTAAGGTCGCTCAAGTTTCAGAAGGGCTTGTGTCCTCCTCCATACTTTCCTTCCTAGTGTTGCCAACATTGGGGTGTGTTCTGTGTCCCCGTGCGTTGCCCACAGTATTTCTTTCAGTTTAATGGGGGCCACCAGTTGTTGTATCAGGCCTGTTTCTGAGGTGGAGTCGTCCGCCAGCCATTTGACCACATGGCTGAGTTGAGCTGCTAGATAATACCTCTCAAGGTTTGGCAGTTTCACATCCCATTGGTCGTAAGGTAGATGTAGTGTTGTTAGTGAGAGTTTGTGGCGGGCGGTGCCCTACAGAAATTCCCGGATCAGTGTCTTCAGTGTGCGGAAGAAAGACGCTTTGTTGTAGTGATGCACATTGTTAAAGAAATACAGAAATCTCAGCAGGATGATCATTTTAGTGATGGCCACCCTGCCTAGAAGAGAGAGTGGCAGCTTAGACCAGAACTTTATGGACTTCCCCAGGCCTTGCACCACCTTTGCCGTGTTGTGTTCATGCATCTGTTCTGCTAACTCCCAGGTATTTGAATGAGTCTGTCTCCCAGTTAAGTCCGACTGTGTCATGATTCCTGCCCCTCATGTCCCTAGCCCTCCAAGATGTCAGGCTGGAGCCAGGCCACGATCACCTACATGGCCCTCAAGGGCCTCTCCATCCCTCCAAAGACCCACTTTGAGTCAGACTTGGCGCTTGTGGCACCAGACTCACTCACATAGGATAACTTTGGGGATTGGACTTGTAGTGCATTGATGGGGACAAGATGGATGCCCCCACATATTTCGGTTTCCAGAACTGCATGTGCAGGCTAGTCTTTTGGATGTGGTTCAGCCCAGAGACACCTGGGATACCCAGAGACTATTTAAGCCACACCCAGGCTGAGAAACATGCTTTGTGTTTTCTGCACCTGCAGCGTGACACTCACCGTGTTCGGATCGGTCTCCAGCAAGCCTGCATCTTCCTTCTGCGCTCAGCTCCTGCAAGAACAAGAACACCGTTAGGAACAGCCTTACCTTGCATTGCAGCGCTTCTGCCCATCATTCTTCGCTCCTTCTGTTCTGCGGGCATCTTCGGCGGTGCCATTCCCATCCCGGCACACCGCTTCCTAAGGAAAAGGGAAAAGAACAGAAAAAAGGCATTAGTAAGCATTCTGCAAATCTTCGCTTATTTTTAAATACTGTACGAGCTTTAAACGCTTACCTGAATCCCAGCCACTCTGGGGGAACTCTGTCTCTGGAGCTTCCCATTCATCTGCAAGAGGGAAAAGAGACTCTAGGTTAGTGTGGAAACATCTAGAGGCGCCGCATACCGCGCTTACTCACTGCATTTGTTCTTCATAACCGGCTTCCACGCTGAAAACGTTGCGGCACCTAAAAGACACAGGAAAAGAACTCTGTTCAATACAAATGCGAAAGGGGTGCATCGCGCATCGCGCTCTCACTCACCTTCAGCGCTTCTCATCTCAGCAGCACGCCGCCATCCCTGGACGCCGGCCATCATCTAAGGAAGGAACGGAACGAAGAACTGTTCAAAAGACTCATTAGACTTACCTGTCGGACTCTTGTCAGTGAAGTAACTAGGCAGCAACGAGCCCGCATCAATAAACGCGCCCCTGCGCTGAAAGCAGGATGGAGAGCACACTATCCAAGAAAACAAGGTGAGCTGTGGATCAAAGGGAAGGGTTGGACCCCGGGCAGGAAGGGGTTCAAGCACACAGAGACAAAAGGGAGTTAAACTCTACCAATCCTGTGTTTCAGGCCCAGTCTCCAGTCGAATAGCCTCCAGGGAAGGGTTCAAAGTCGTAAGAGGTCCGAACAGGCTGAGTTGCGTCCCTGTGGATACCAGGTGAGTGTTACACCCTGCTGGTAATGTGCTGATGTCGCGCCCGCTTAGCCCCGCTATTGGGAATATGCATTATTTAGATCTGCAAAAGCGAATACCTGACGCCTTTGGCGTAGTTATCTAGTATGTCTAGGATGACTGAGACATTTAGATGTGGATCCCTTATGTATAGCAGCACATCATCTGCGTAGAGTGACAGTAGGTGACCCACTCCCCCCAACCCAGATGCCAGCATCTAAGTATTGTTTCCTAAGGTATATCGCTATTGGCTCAAGGCCCAGGACGTACAACATTCGAGATAGTGGGCAGACCTGTCTGGTCCCCCTCTCTATGTCCCAAATCGCCAACACTGGCCTCCCAGTTATGACCCTAGCTTTGGGGTTCTGGTATAGGATCCGAACCCAGCGAATGAAGGCCTCCCCAAATCCAAACTCCTGGAGTGTCGCCAGTAGCCACTCCCAGTAAATTGAATCAAATGCTTTTATAGCGTCCAGGAAGAGTATAGCATCATCTCTTTGGGCTCCCTCTGTCTGCGCCAGGATGTGTTGGTCTGCATAGGTTTAATGCAGTGCTGCGCCCCGGTATGAAGCCTGTCTGATCGCTATGTATCAAGCCCCCTATTATTCTGTTCAGGCACTTAGCTAGTATAGTTGTGAGGATCTTGACATCATAGTTCAGCATCGCTAGTGGGCGATGGGAGTCTCATTCTTCCGTTGGTTTGCCAGGCTTGGGTAACTGGACAATTCGAGGTTCTTTCATGGACCCCGGCAGTTCCCCATTGGTGAATGCTTCTCGGTAAACCTCCAGCAATACCGGCGTGATGGCTGTCTCGTTCGTTTTGTAGATCTCCGGTGGGAGTCCATCACTGCCAGGTGTTTTGCTGGAGGCAAGGTATCTTATTGCCTCAGCGATGTCATCAACCTGTTATTTCCTCATTCATGGCTTCACGTTGTGCCGACTCCATCTTGGGTAGACCGATTTCCTCCAGTGTATCCAGTATGTCTGACTGCGCCACCGGTTGTTCGTGGCTGTACAGTCGGGAGTAGAAGTCCCTGAATGTATCGTTTATTTCTGGTTGTGTTTTGTGTGCTATGCCTGCTGCGTCCATCTCCGTGACTTGGTGCCTAGGGTGTTCTCTTCTACACAGCCACGCCAATAGCCTGCCAGGTCTGTCTCCCTCAGCATGTGCCCTGGTGGTTTGTACCGCGTAATCAAACTTTGAGAGCCTCACCCATGCTTCCCGGCAATCCCCTCACAGTTTCGTCAGCATGCCCTCCTCCCGTGTCCCCTGCAGATTAGATTCCTTGTGTTTTATCTCGTCCTCCATCTTCTTTAGTTCAGCTCTGTTTTCTTTATACCTCCCTCTCCTGTGATGGCTGCGCCCCTCACCACTACTTTCATTGCTTCCCAGACTGTACCCCATCGCTCAACGCTGCACACATTCACCTCTATGTACTCCTCCAGTTTGTCTCGTAGCCCTTCTGTGAAGGCTTGATCGGTCAAGGCGTCTCATATGCGCCAATGCGGTATGGGTGGCTTGGGGCCCCTCGTTTTCCACATCGCCAGCAGTGGCGAGTGAGCCGAGATTGATCTGCCCAGGTATTGCGAGTCTATTTGTGGAAGATGGTGATTGGGCACAAATAGGTAGTCTATTCTAGTGTGTAGGGTGGGTGGGGAGGAGAAGTAAAAGTAGCCCCTGTCTGCTGGGTGGAGCTCTCGCCACACGTCAGCCAGGTCTAGGGCTTCGATCAACGCATTTAATGCCCCTGACGCAGCGTAATTTCTAGTTGCTGTCGATTTGGATCTGCCCAGTCTGACACAGTTAAGGTCCCCTCCCCAGATACAGAAGCTATCTTGATGGTGGGCTTGTTTGGCCCCCAGTGCGTCTAAATGTTTTGGGATCCCGTGGTTAGGGAAATATGAGTTTATTATCCATTCCCTTACCACCAGGTATCGGCCCTCAGGATCCGCCTCCCAGGTTAGTTAGTGCTTTGAATGGGACCGCTGGACTTATCCAAATGAGCACCCCCCCGGGCATACGTGGAGTATGGAGCCCCGTAGCACTGCCCGTCCAAGTGGTCCAGCACCGTTCCCATGGTTTGTTGCATCAGGTGAGTCTCTTGAGCAGTGCAATGGACACCCGTTTCCTATTGATATAGGACTTTACTCGGTTCCTGCGCATATATGTCCACAGGCCCCAGGCATTCCATGTTAAAATTTTGATCTTGTTAGCCATTCCAGTGTGTAGGTCCCTTCCCCCAGCCTTTGATCCCCTTAGTCTCCAGTCCCATCCCAGTGGTCCTTTTGGTCTCTCCCCACAGGTAGCCTTTTCCCCCCCCTTCCAGATACACCCATCAACGTACCCGCACTCCATATTGCACACCACATTTTGTGAAGGAATCAAACCGTTTACAGTTCCAGAACAAACTAAAACCAAACAAACTCTTAACAAAACCAAAACTAGGTAACTGCGCTCAGCAGCCAACTTTCGTCCGTGCCGCTCGAGCGCCCCCGTAGCTGCCGGACCTTCCCGGGTCATGGCGTGTGGTGCGTCAGCAATTGACTGACGCCGAACAGTTTGTAAGGCGTGTTCATTCACTCTGTCTGAGGTGCTTGCCTCCCTCCTGCCTTAAAACAGGATGTGTTGCTATTTTTAAACCTTGTCTTGCACCAGCGGGATCTTCCATTACTGTGTTCTACCCTCCCCCCCTACATCCTTTGGGACCATTGCTTTTCATGTGATCGCCTCTTTGCCGTTGTCTAAGTTGTTGTGCTCCAGCTGCATGTTGGCCGCTGCCGGCGTTTCCAGAAAGACGGCCTGTCCTTTGTAAAGTACCTTGAGCCAAGATGGGTACATCAGCATGTATTTGAGGTTCAGCTTGGTGAGTTTCAGCTTCATCCGGACGAAAGAGTTCCGCGCCCTCTGTACCGCTGGGGTGTAGTCCGGGTATATGGCTATGTTGGCATTATCTCGACGAATTACGCCACCTTTCCTGGAGAATTTCAAAATTATTTCCCTGTCGCGGAAGTTTAATATTTTGGCTATCATGGGGCGAAGGTGTGTGCCCGGTGGTGGTCTTTCTTGCAAGGATCTGTGGGCCCTTTCCACTGCAAATCCCTGTGATAGTGCCCCTGCTCTAACTTCCTGCAGTATCATGTTTTCAACAAAGTCCGTTGGGTTGGATCCTTGCATCCCTTCTGGGATTCCCAGGACCCGTATGTTGTTGTGCCAGGCACATCCCTCCGCTCGGGCTTCCAGCACTGCTTTCCTCCTTTCTAGCGCCGTCAGCCTTTTTCCGAGGTTGGTAGTAGTTTGTCGTCTCCATCAGCGCCGTCTCGGCTGTAGTGACCCTTTCCGTGAGGTTTCTCATGTCTTGTCTCATCAGTTGTACTTCCGATTTGACCTCCTCAATCTTTGTCTATGAAGGACCGCAGGGCTGCAATAGCTTCGAGTACTTGATCCTCTTTAGCGACAGTGTCCTCCTCGGACTGCTCGGCATGTGTTTCTGGGAGTGTTTGTGGTTGCCCTTTTTGTTTGGCAGTGTTAAAGGAGTCCGTGATTGTTGGGTCCTTCTTATGTTTCATGGAGGGCATGTCTTCAGCGCTATCAGGTCGCATGTTGTGTGTGGTCTCTTTTTTCACCGTTCTCCCTGTTTTGGTGATGTATGCCTTACTTCCTGTGCACTGCTCCCCTTCCCGTGAGGGGGTCCCTAGATCTGTCCAGCCGGGCACCACTCCTTATTGTAGTTTGAGCTAGTTGGGTTGCTGCTCCTTGTGTCGCCCACAGTCTGTTGGGGTTTAGCGTTAGTGTGTTGTGCTCCCGCGGTGTGTCAGCAGCGCCCCGGCACCAGGCCTGAGTTGTGGTGTTTGCTGCTGCGGAGCGAGCCGTGGGTCCACTTGTTTTGGTCGGTGCAGTGTTTCAGAACTGCTGAGCGTTATTTGTGCACTGCTGCCCCTCCCGTGCAGGGGCCCCTCAGATCAGCCCGGCCTGGCGCCCCTCTAGTTCGTGGTGCGTGTTTGTACGCGTGTGGTCCCTTATGCCTGCCGCAGCCTGCGCGGGTTTGGCGCTCGTATGTTGCACCCGGCCACGGAGTATGAGCTGGGTCGTGCTCTCTGCAGCGCGACGGGCAGTGACACCCTTTGCTTTGGTCTGTGTAGCGTGTGTAGGGGAGCAATGGCCGCCAGGCCCTCCTCACCTACAGCTTCCTCCCCAGGCGGGGACCATGACTCGGTGGGCGCCCCCTCATGCCACCCGGGCCCAGGTGGAGGAGGGTTCACCCGCCGACGACATTGCCCACACGCACCCTGTCTTTACATTTACCAAAAATTAAGTTAGGCCTAGACGCCATCTTGCCTAGCAAACATGGTGTGAGTTCAGCACACTGTAACGAGGCCCCCACCTTTGGAGGGCCTTTCATGCATCTCTGTCGCCTCAGCAGCCCTGACAGATCCGCTGCGAGTGCGTTCCCATGAGAAAGTCGGAGATGAGCTAAACCCGAGATGCCAACACGGCAACATTATATTAGTAACAATGTGATATTGCACCCCGTATGACCCGGACCGCAAGGCCGGGGTAGCGAGGAAAAAAAGCTGAAGCATCACTATCTGAAGAAGGTAGAAAACAATTCAAGTATTGGTATCAATGAACTACCTCTGTTTAAAATGTGAATAAGCCATAAAAATGTAACGTTATATGATATCCCTCCAGGTCTGGACTAATGCTGCTATAACCACGGAGAAAGATGTTGACCAAACGTGTAACCTATATCTGTAAAAGTGTTTTTCAATAGTATGTAGAAACTTGAACTCATATATGTTTTTAATTCACCCAAAGCGGCGAGCATCAATCACTGTAGGCCATAACCTAGATATCCCTCGTATAACGTCTAATGTACATACAATACGCACACAATGTAGTGAATATAATGTTAGGTAATGAAAAGGTACTGGAACCGACTGTATTAAAGAAATGTGTAACGAAATTGAAGTATATATATATGTGTCTAAATAACGTCAAAATAAGGCAGAACAGTATAGAACTTCTGCATTTACTGATCAGCAACGCACGAGGAAAATACCTTTGTGGATATATGCAAGGCCATTCCCTCTCCCACCCCACCAAGCCTGCCAGATAAAAAAGCTAAGACTTGTGCCGCGCTCCCTCACCTCCCCCAACCAAGCTGGCGTTACTTCAGAGAGTCAGAGGCCCCGGCGCCGCAACCAAGGCCACAGCCCGCCACCTGTGTTATTTACAGCACGGTAATAAACCCACGGATGAACCCACTGATCTACCAGCACCCTCTCATAAATCCCACGAACCCCCCAAGAATCCTGACCCCGTGTAAGGACGACCCCCATCATTGAGACAAGACACAGAGACCCATCTATATAATAACTTCTAACGCAGCAGACAGACATGTATCATTCGGCCCAGGCCCCAGAGCCCCGTCCCGCGACCTAAAATACCGGTCAATAGGACACAGGTAAATCTCACCCCAACCGACAACCACCAGACCTCTCACGAGGTGCATTCCTCATGTGTTGTGTTTATTTTATAAGATAAGCTGCAGAAGCGATTTATTAATGAACTTAAATGTCATTTTCTGAATAACTGCAGTGTGCATGGCCTAGGGCAAATGAGACAGGAAAGGTATTCGTCATTGTCACAGGCTGCCCCAGCACATCAACACCGCACGGATGACCTCAAGCCGGCCTGCCAGGCCCAACCCAACCCACGAGGCTGACCAGTGACGTCGTCCTGCCAGGACCAACCCCGCTGCAGCAACACCTATAGTTAGTCGACGCCACCCAATCCCAATTGACTTGTGCCCCCTATAGTGTTTAGGTGGTGATGACGTTTTTTGTATTAGAAATACGCCTGTCTTTGCTATTGTCAGGCAGAGCGCTCTCGTAGGTTGCAGAGTTCTTTGCATGCCTTATTCTTGGATAAACTCCCACTTACGCTCACCCGCACTCTGTCTTGGCCTTATTCCCACTACGGGAGAGTCCCTTATTGTCTCTCATTGCGGGGAGGATCGTGCTGAATTGGGGGCGCTTCCCTTCAGTGGTGACCCCGATAGCGTGATATCTCCAAACTATTTTTCCTAACTCCTTCTTAACGACCCCCTTGTGGCACGAGAATCTCCGGTCGAGAAGGGATACGCACGGTGAGCCGTCTCCGGGAGGCCGCCCGCCAACGGCGACCGGCACAATAAGAAGTGCGCACTCAATGAGAAAGGGTACGGGATCCCGATTGGAAAAAAATCCCCTTTGAGTGCCGCTCGCCGGAGCCAGGGGCTGACCGTTGAGTTACCGGTGACGCCGCCTGGACGGACCCAGTTTCGGAGAGTATCGGTTCAAGACGGGCACGTGAGTACCGAGTGCGAGTGATCGTCAAGGGGAAAAGAAGGGGAATTGGGAATAAAAGAACGGGGACAGGTAGAGGAGAAGAATATCGGGGGTCTACTACAGACGGGTCTTGAAACTTTCTTTATTCTTTCTTTTGCATATGGCCATTAGGAGTAAGAAATAAGTGACGTGGTAGAAGTGACGGAAACCTAGCTCCGAGAGGGGGTGGAAGGCGGCGCCGCATAGTGCTATCTAAACTAGTACTGGGAATATATGAAGAAGTGAGAAATAAGTTATTGGTGTCTAGCAAAAGGAGACACCGGGAATATTTTTTAGTGATTGTGCTCTCTCTCTATTTCTTTTTTCCATTTCCACGGGGTAGGGGGTGAAAATGAAAAGGGTATAAAGTAGTTAGAACATCTTAAAAAGTGGGGACTCAGTAGTGGCACGTACAGACGTGAACACAGTAACCTTAGCAGAAAAACAGGGACAGCTGGCTAGGGAGGAAAGGGAGGAAAAAGACAAAAGTGTGAGTGGAAAATATTGTGAAGGGTGCGCGCACCGTACGAGTGTTGGAGACGAACGGGTGGCCGCGAGGTGGTGCCAGAGAGTGTGGCCATAACCATTACTTGATCAATTGCAAGTGAGATCACATAAGAGTGCCTGGGAATGGGAAGGAGATGAGATATGGTGAGTGAGAAGAGATTTGTGCAGTGAATACCAGTGGGTGATAATTTTGAGAGGTCCGCTCTTGTCTGTGCCATAAAGGTATACATACGCATACTTACACCTAATCAAAAGTAACGAAGGCAAACGCGGTAGCGCTAGCGATTTAGAGGATGGGGGCTGAAACTCCCTTGTCACAAATTTGTAAGAGCTTGCCGGGATATGCTGAACGCATAAATAAATATCATGATCAATGGTTAACAGAATTGAAAGGGGAGGGGTTGCCCCAGATTTGGCCAGAAGGAGGGTCTTTTGATAAAAGCGTTCTTGATATGGTATGTACATGTATTCGCCTCAAGTATAAGGGGAAACAATGGCAGAATAGGAAGGAGATATTAGATCTTTGGAGATTGTTTGAGGAAGTACCCCCACCCAAAGCTCCAGCTCCAAATATTGATTTACCTTCCACCACAGACAATCCACTAATGATCCCGCGAGAGGAAAAGGAACAGTTAAGTACAGAACAGCCTGCGGAAGTGGTTATGTTGTACCCAATATTACCTAAACCAGCCCCTGCAGCAGGATATAGCGACCCTATTTATGTGCCTCCCCCTTCGACCAGTACGCCACAAAGACCAACTGCACCCCCACCATACGAAAACACCAGAGAGCGCGCCCAGGGAGGCACACAGAGGGTGGACATAGAGAAGTTAACGAGTGACTTAGAGTCGAGGCTTACAGTGGCAAGAGATGAACTCTCAAGAATAAAAGACATATGTGAGCGCACAGCATGCGCCCCCACACAATATGGACGCTCGTCTAGAGCGTCGAGCGAAAGTAGACAAATTGAGGAGGGATGGAAAAAGGGGGAAATACTGTTCAGAATTGAGGAAGAACCGACCAGGATAATAGAAGTAGGGACAGCAGAAGGAAGCATTGGTGACGTCTCGCGAGAGAGAGGGATCAGAGAGGATTTGTTATGTGATGTCAGAGGAGGGGGGGATGAGAGTGATAGATTGAGCATGGCAGTAGGAGGAGACGGCGAGGAGCTAGATGGTGCATGTTCACTGGGGACTATAGAAGATGAATGGATGGGACGACTAAGAAATAGGGTGGGGAAGATGGCGTCATTAGAGTCAGTAGTGACTAAGGAAAAGGAAGCTGCAACGGCAAAAGGGAAATTACAACTCCCATTACTCCACAGGGGGGGCGGGAGGCCAAACTATATACCGTGGGCTCAGATGGACAAGGCTAATTTAATGAAATTACTACCACAGCTGTCAGGAGGGGCAAGCAAGTGGATATATGCATTTGAGAAACATACCGCTGGTATACCGCTGGCAGTAGGCGATGTGAAAAGCCTACTAGTGTCCGCAGTAGGGGATCAGGCGGACAGAGTGTGGGCTAAAGCGGGTTTTCCAGCTGTAACTTTAGAGTGTGATCGCCATGATGGGGCTTCTTTTAACACCGTGCGAGCAAGGGTGTGGGACGCACTGCGGGAAACCTTCCCAGATACCCCTGATTTGCAGTCAGTAATGCAATGTACCATGAATGACGGGGAGGACGCTATGGATTACATTCTTCGGGTGCAGGAGATGTGGAGAGCGGAAACGGGTACGCCCTGGCACCAATCCACGTCTCTATTTTACTTCATCATTAAGAGAGGGCTCCCAAAGGAAGTGCAAAAGGCACTAGATAAAATAGCAGGTGTTGAGGCAAAAGGCTGGCCGGAGATCCAAAGCATAATAGTACACCATTGTAAACGGATCAAAGAAAGAGAGAGGGAAGTAGCACAGAAAAGGTTGGCGGATGAGGCGAAGTTGGTGCAATCAAAATTGGTGAAGGTCGCAGCAGCGGTAGCGGGACTCCCACTCATACGGGAGGGAGAGGAAGGAGAGGAGGGGCAAATAGCAATACAAGGAAGAATAGCAGCGAATTGGGCAGGACAAGGGCAACGACAGTGGACAGAGCCGGAGCAGAACGGAGGTCCAACGTGGCAAGAGTGGGCCCCAAGAGGAGGAAGAGGTGGGTACAGGGGTCGAAGAGGAGGACAAGGGTATGGAGGAATGGGAGGAAATGGGTGGCAGGGTCCCAGAGGCCCACAGGGGAGCTGTTGGAATTGTGGGAGATGGGGGCATTACTCAAGAGAATGTAGGAGCAGACAAAACAACGGTTTCCAAGAGATAGAACAGTACGGACACCCCCATCCAGGAAGCCCCTACGGCCTCCCCATGGGACAATACCAGCAACCAGACAATGTAGTACAAAGGAGTAATGCACAACTACACGGACATCAGTACCGAACACAGACCAGCCCACAAAATAATGATAATGTGCACTACACGCCTGGTAACACTTTCGCCACAGTAGCTAATGGGGCACCCGCCCCCGCACCTTACAGTGGAGTGTCAGTGGTTCCGGGGAACATTTTCGATCAAGGGGGGGCAATGAGACACCCCGCATAGGACAGCCCACAGAGAGCACTTGCGTGTCCAGTACTGTCTACGACCCACAATGCATCAGAGGAACCATTGATAGGAGCGCAGATAGGAGACAAGCAATTCATATTCATGGTGGATTCGGGAGCGGAGAAATCATGCATTAGAGAGGGCCGGTTCCCGTTATCTAATAGAACGTTAGAGACGCAGGGGTTCTCTGGGGCTGTAATTGAAGTTCCTTACAC
The DNA here is from genome assembly GCF_040938575.1 of Ambystoma mexicanum. Lineage (NCBI taxonomy): Eukaryota > Metazoa > Chordata > Amphibia > Caudata > Ambystomatidae > Ambystoma > Ambystoma mexicanum. The sequence goes on along the minus strand of NC_090936.1, from coordinate 1,086,562,529 downwards.
AGAGGTATTGGATGTGACAGTGGGGGGTAAAACAGTGAAAGCACCCTTACTGTACTATGAAAACTCTCCCATCAACTTACTGGGGAGAGATCTCTTGAGCAAACTCAACATGACAATATCATTCACAGGGAGCGGTATCGTATGTTCAACGCCAGGCATATGCCCCCTCCGTATATTAGCAGTAATACACGGCCACACAATCATGAAAGAGATCAGAGGGGTACCAAGAAATGAGGAGATGTTTGTTGAAGGTATGAGAACATTGGCTCTCATAGTACCAGAACTAAAAAGGGTGGAGTGGAGGATCCCAGCAGAATTCCTTTTTCGTCCCATAGCAAGCCCTGACACTGCTCTTGGGACAGTACTATCGTTGGATTTGCATGCAATACATGTATCAGCAAACAGAATATGTGTGATTGGTATTGACATGGAAGGGTGTGAGTGGCGGACAGTATTGTGTACAAATGCAAATATCCCGCTGAGAGAGCTCTCGGACGAGGAGCTATTTTCTGACACTGAGGGAGATGGTGAAGTAGTGATGGAACTGGCAATGCCCTGCGACATTGTAGTTACAGCCAGACAAACTAAGGTTGAACTAATGGCGGTAGTAGGAGCACCGCACACATTTTTTGATGAAGACATGAGGTCAGTACCCACTAACTTATGGACTAATGGCCCCCACGATGTAGGGTTGCTGCATGAAGTTCAGCCTGTGGTGATAAAAGTAAAACAGGGAGCAATACTACCCCGGGTGAAACAATATCCACTGTCGCGAGAAGCAGAAGAAGGGATCAGAGAGACAATAGATGCACTGTTAGCACAGGGTATAATAGTGCCCTCAAACTCCCCATGCAACACATGCATTTACCCAATCAAAAAGGCAAAGGGGGGTTCATGGAGGATGATACAAGATTTACGCCCACTGAACGATGTGGTAATGAAGGAGTTCCCTTTAGTCCCGAACCCGGCGACAATACTGTGCAACATTCCAAAAATAGCATCACACTTCACAGTAATTGACTTAAAAAATGCATTTTTTTCGATTCCCTTAGCAAAAGAGAGCAGGTACTTGACAGCATTTACATTGGGAGGAAGGAGGTTCGAACACTGCAGACTACCACAAGGATATTGCGAGAGCCCAAGCATATTTAACAGGGTACTACATGAAGATCTGGGGAATTTGTCTGTAGAAAGCACAGTGATCCAGTACGTTGATGATTTATTGGTTTGTGCACAGGCTGAGGAAGAGTGCAGACAGGACTCGATAACACTATTGACATTATTGGCCAATAAAGGGTACAAGGTGGACAAGGGGAAGTTACAATACTGTCTGACAGAGGTCCTATACTTGGGTCAGCTGATATCAAAGGATGGCAAGCGAATTATACCAGACAGGGCACAGGCGATTAGAACAATTGGGGAGCCCAAAACAGTAAAAGAGATGCAGAAATTTCTGGGTATGTGTAACTATTGCCGAGCATGGATATTGGACTATGCGGCGTACACAAGGCCCTTGCTACAGGCACTGAAAGAAGCACAACAAGAACACAAACACATAGAATGGACAGAGGTGATGAACACAGCATTTAACTCACTAAAAGAGCTGATATCAAGCGCTCCAGTACTAGCAAATCCAGATTATGGGCGCGAATTCTTTTTATTTTCACACTGCAAAGGAACACTGATGACAGCGGTACTGACACAGAAAACATCTTTAGGGCACAAACCACTTGCTTACTATAGCGGCACCCTAGACGCAGTAATGCAAGGTCATTTCGCGTGCGAGCAATCCCTAGCTGCAGCCGCATTCGCAATTGAAAAAAGTGCCACGATAGTGATGGGCTGCCCGGTGACACTGTTTGTGGAACACTCACTTTTTGCAATATTAGAGCGAACAAAGAGCACATTGACAACACAACGCGCCACAGCATATGAGATAATACTGTCCAGCGCTAACATCCATATAGTAAGATGTAAAACAGTGAACCCAGCCACATTCATCACAGAGGCATGCACCGTAGAGGACATGGAAAACCACAACTGCGCCACATACACAGGTGACGAAAGTAAGGATCCAGTGATTTTTGAAAATGCCCTGACCGAGGGCGAGGTGTATTTTGTGGACGGGTCAGCATCAATAGACATGGAGACAGGAGAAAAGCATGTGGGTATGGCAGTGGTACGATTAGAGGAAGATGAATATGAGATACTAGTACAACACCGCCTCCCATCACACTATTCAGCGCAAGCAGCAGAACTAATAGCGCTAATAGAAGCATTGCATGCCGCCAAGGGGTGCGCAGTGACCATATATACAGACTCAGCATACATGACAACAACAGTTCACGGTGGGTTGGCCCGGTGGGGGCGGAGAGGGTTCCGACGAGCAGACGGAACGCCAGTCCAGCATGCAGAATTATTGAAAGAACTGATTGAGGCCCTGCAAGACCCCACGGCAGTGGCCATCGTAAAATGCCAAGCCCACACCACAAATACAGATTTTGTATCTTTGGGGAACGCGGCAGCAGACGCCGCTGCCAAAGCAGCTTCATATCTACAAAAAGGTGAAATAGGAGAGTACATGTTGCACCACACAGTAAGCCAAGAGGTCCCCACAGGATACAACATGATGTCCACACAGGAGATAATAGAGCTGCAAGAGGGAGCTAGTGCAGAGGAAAAATTGCTGTGGACTAAGAGAGGATGCAGCAAATCACCGACTGATTTATTGTGGCGACAAGAGAGTTCAGGAAAAGTGGTAATGCCAATTACGCTGTTAGAAATAGCATTTCAACAACTACACTTTCCCGCACACAACACAAAGAAACACATAATGGCAGAGATACAAGAAGATTGGTTTGCACCCTGCCTCCAGGAACACGTCACAAGGTTAGCCCTAGAATGCACGACATGTCAAATTTACAACTCAGGTATGACATTGCGTACACTAAGGGGTACGATACCAAAACCAAGTGGCCCATTCAGAGAGCTCCACATTGATTATGTAGACATGGGAGAAAGGTGTAACGGGGCTCGATACATGATTGTGGTTGTATGTCCATTTTCGAGGTGGGTGGAGGCAGGACCATGTGCCCGCCCTGACGCGAAGGGCGCCGCGAAGTTCCTAGTGCGGGAAGTGTTTCCGCGCTGGGGAATTTGCGACGTTATTCGCTCAGATAACGGGACACATTTTGTTAATGAATTATTTAAAGAAGTGACTACATTATTGGGGATAAAGCACAAATTATGTTCGATTTATCATCCTCAAAGTAATGGCGTCGTGGAAAAAATAAATGGCCTGTTAAAAAGCAGATTATCAAAACTTTGTTTTTCCCTTAAAAAGACTTGGATGTACTGCCTGCCTTTGGCCTTGTTTGAACTACGAAACCAGCCAAGTAAGGATCACCATTTGTCCCCGCACGAGATCGTCACGGGAAGAAGAATGCATACAGCGCATTCGCCTCTCCGTGAGCGTTCTGATGCACACAGAAGCTCAGCTATATTGGGGGAGGAGTTCACAGAATATCTGCGAAAACTGACACGGGCAGCGCGCGTAATTGCAAAGCAACTAGCCCCCCCCTCGACAAGAGAGGAGGGAAACGCGACTGAACCAAACAGGTTGCCTGAAAAACCACTACAGCTAATGCCTGGTGACCTTATATATGTTAGAAGTTTTGTGCGGAGGTGGAACGCACCACGTTTCCATGGCCCCTATGAGGTAGTGTTTTGCACGCCTACAGCAGTAAAGGTTAAGGGCCTGCGATATTGGGTGCATCTGACAGATGTACGTAAAGCTTACAGCGCTGCGGAGAGTGAGGTGCAGGACGAGGCACAGGCAACGGCGGACGATGAAGTTGTGCGGAATGAATGATTGGAATTTTGTGTGCATTATGAGATGAACAGTGAACACATTTAGCGCGCAACAAATGTCCTGGACTAAAACATGTACATATGTATATGGAAATTTTCTTTTTATTACAATTTTTGAAAGTTTTTCGTGGGGTTCTTTTTCCCCTCCTGTGCTCTTTAAGAAGTTTTTTTATTATTGTTGTTTTTAAACTGTCATGTTTTTTTTTTTTTTTTTATTATTTATATATATATATATAGTAAGGTACGAATAATGATGCTTGAAAGGCTACCTTGTCTGTCAACACACCCCCTCCCTCACCCAACCCTATATTTTATCACCGAAACGTTACAACGTGGAAATGTTTACATGTTTGTATTTAATAAACTCTTGTGTCTCAAACAGGATTTATCATGGCGTCGAATGGGCAGCCTGCAACTAATAGATATGTTAGATTTAGAGAAATGTTAGTGGCTAGATTAACATATTCATTTGAATGTGGTTTATCAATGTGTGCTATCGTGTTCTTCATCTCAATGTTTTGTCTGGTATTACACTGGGTTATAGCGTTCATCTCTACCGAGATGAACGAGGGGGGAGGGGGGAACAACACCACCCTTGCCCCTGGAACGAAAACAATTCCGACTGTAGGTATCAAAGAAGGTGATTTCTTGATCTGGGATGGATCACACTTTGTGTGGGGTTACTATACTACACCACCCACTGCTGTCCTGTCACAATCAAGAACCAAAAATTTAAACAATGACACAATGTCCCAACCTGGAACATACAACAACCGCACGATCCCTCCCGCCCCAATTTCAAACAACGATCTCTTGTTTATTAAGGAGGATGGAAAAGTGATTATGATGACAGAACACAAGTCCCTATATGAAGAATTAGAAAATGGGGGTGGGAGGGAGGAAGGGGGGCCTGGTTCTTCACCCACTATAACGAGAAGGTACAGAAGAAGGGAGAAAAGTAGGCGGAGAAGAGAGACTGGTGGAAAAGGGTATGATGAGTATTATGGGCTAGGGTTAGACAAAATGGAAGACCCACGACACCCTCACCAAGCAAATAAATGGTATGCAGATATGAGCACAACAGCCAAACAGACAACCAATGAGAGCTGTTATGTCTGCTCACTTATCCCCCATGCATCAGGCACACCTAAAGTATTGTTGCCACGAGAATTGCCCATTGTGGATGCCCAATGTCTCCTTCATCTCACGCTGTGTAGAATAAAGAACACTTTCCAAGCACACGATGTCTCTTTCAGAATGCTACAGAACAACAAAACGTGCTATTCGCAAACGTCTGGAGTGATCTGTCTTAAAGAACCTTTCTTTGCAATACAAGGGACACTGTTTTCCGAAAGCAAATGGAAAGACGAAGAAGTGCTGTGCAAGGCAGAAGCACTGAAAGGTGTCCAACCGGACAAGTTGCGGTGGATGGAAAGAACGTGCTTGCCAATATGGAAAGAACACATCCCTAAACTAACATGGGTAACAGCGATGGAGAAACCCTTCAAGCTACAAAGTGAAATACAAAACGAACTATGTTTCAAGGGAGAAGGAAAAATGGCAATGGGAACGAACAAGAACTGTAACAAAACTCTCACCATCCCAGATATGAAAAAAGGGACAGCAGCACTAATGGACACCTACTGGGTATGCGGAAACAAGGCGTACCTGCATCTTCCCCAATCATGGAGTGGTAGCTGCTCAATGGCCACTTTGCACTCAACACTAATGGTGATTCCAGAAAGTCATATTGACAGAAGTAACATGATGAAAGAAGGCTTGAACCAGAATGCAGCTTCTCCAACTACACAAGCGCACCTTTATGTCCTGTCCTCCGGAGGGAAGGGAGAAGAGCTCTCAAGGAACAAGCGAGCCTCGAACTACATATCACAAGCATCATCTGATTTATTGGCACAGATCCCAGACAGGTATCGCCTGTTCAGCTCCGTGGAAACATTCTTTGCTTCGCTAGTATCAAGTGTCCAAGCAAGAGCAAATGCAAAATGGCTCCAGATCACACGGTGGGAACTGATCCAGTTGGCCAATGACACTGAAGAAGGGTTTAACATAATAAAGGTGGAACTACGAGCTCTGCGATTAATGACCATGCAGAACAGGTATGTTCTAGACCTGTTAACAGCAATCGATGGAGGTGTTTGCCGAAAAATTGGAAGTGCGTGCTGCACGTTCGTACCTTCCGAAGACGCAGAAAATGGGTCCCTGTCCCACGTTATTGAAGCAGTACATAACCTGGGCGAGAAGATGAAAATGGAAGGTGGAGCTGAGGATAGCTCGTGGTTCGACAATATCTTCTCTTGGGTTCCCTCATGGCTTGGAGTGACAATGAAGTTCCTGATACCAATAGTGGTGATCATCCTTGTGATGTTCTGCCTGTGCCAGGTGGGCCTCCGATGTTGTGCTAATGCAGTTCCTAACGGCGCAATGATGATGGTGACAATGGGCAACTCCGGTGGCACAATTAAAGCAACACAAGAAGTACATGTGCAGACAGGAGCAGACAACACCCCCAGATATCAGTTAGTGCCTATGTGCCGTGATAAGTACATAGTAGATAAACTATGGCACACCACTATCAAAGAACCACGAGACGTAGAACTGGAATGGTATGAGGAGGTCTGGGTAGATCTGGAAGAAACTGGCGACTGTATATATTTAACATGTACACCAGACGAGTATGCTAGGAGAGGTGAGAGCTTAAGGGGGGTGTGCAGAGCATGGATGCCTATAAAAGGAACCCCTGCATGGGATGGTGCAGTGTTAGAGGAACAAGAATGTAGAAGATTGGAAGAGCTAAAGAAATTCGTTACTTTAAGTAACGAAAGGGGGGAAATGTAGGGGAGCAATGGCCGCCAGGCCCTCCTCACCTACAGCTTCCTCCCCAGGCGGGGACCATGACTCGGTGGGCGCCCCCTCATGCCACCCGGGCCCAGGTGGAGGAGGGTTCACCCGCCGACGACATTGCCCACACGCACCCTGTCTTTACATTTACCAAAAATTAAGTTAGGCCTAGACGCCATCTTGCCTAGCAAACATGGTGTGAGTTCAGCACACTGTAACGAGGCCCCCACCTTTGGAGGGCCTTTCATGCATCTCTGTCGCCTCAGCAGCCCTGACAGATCCGCTGCGAGTGCGTTCCCATGAGAAAGTCGGAGATGAGCTAAACCCGAGATGCCAACACGGCAACATTATATTAGTAACAATGTGATATTGCACCCCGTATGACCCGGACCGCAAGGCCGGGGTAGCGAGGAAAAAAAGCTGAAGCATCACTATCTGAAGAAGGTAGAAAACAATTCAAGTATTGGTATCAATGAACTACCTCTGTTTAAAATGTGAATAAGCCATAAAAATGTAACGTTATATGATATCCCTCCAGGTCTGGACTAATGCTGCTATAACCACGGAGAAAGATGTTGACCAAACGTGTAACCTATATCTGTAAAAGTGTTTTTCAATAGTATGTAGAAACTTGAACTCATATATGTTTTTAATTCACCCAAAGCGGCGAGCATCAATCTCTGTAGGCCATAACCTAGATATCCCTCGTATAACGTCTAATGTACATACAATACGCACACAATGTAGTGAATATAATGTTAGGTAATGAAAAGGTACTGGAACCGACTGTATTAAAGAAATGTGTAACGAAATTGAAGTATATATATATGTGTCTAAATAACGTCAAAATAAGGCAGAACAGTATAGAACTTCTGCATTTACTGATCAGCAACGCACGAGGAAAATACCTTTGTGGATATATGCAAGGCCATTCCCTCTCCCACCCCACCAAGCCTGCCAGATAAAAAAGCTAAGACTTGTGCCGCGCTCCCTCACCTCCCCCAACCAAGCTGGCGTTACTTCAGAGAGTCAGAGGCCCCGGCGCCGCAACCAAGGCCACAGCCCGCCACCTGTGTTATTTACAGCACGGTAATAAACCCACGGATGAACCCACTGATCTACCAGCACCCTCTCATAAATCCCACGAACCCCCCAAGAATCCTGACCCCGTGTAAGGACGACCCCCATCATTGAGACAAGACACAGAGACCCATCTATATAATAACTTCTAACGCAGCAGACAGACATGTATCATTCGGCCCAGGCCCCAGAGCCCCGTCCCGCGACCTAAAATACCGGTCAATAGGACACAGGTAAATCTCACCCCAACCGACAACCACCAGACCTCTCACGAGGTGCATTCCTCATGTGTTGTGTTTATTTTATAAGATAAGCTGCAGAAGCGATTTATTAATGAACTTAAATGTCATTTTCTGAATAACTGCAGTGTGCATGGCCTAGGGCAAATGAGACAGGAAAGGTATTCGTCATTGTCACAGGCTGCCCCAGCACATCAACACCGCACGGATGACCTCAAGCCGGCCTGCCAGGCCCAACCCAACCCACGAGGCTGACCAGTGACGTCGTCCTGCCAGGACCAACCCCGCTGCAGCAACACCTATAGTTAGTCGACGCCACCCAATCCCAATTGACTTGTGCCCCCTATAGTGTTTAGGTGGTGATGACGTTTTTTGTATTAGAAATACGCCTGTCTTTGCTATTGTCAGGCAGAGCGCTCTCGTAGGTTGCAGAGTTCTTTGCATGCCTTATTCTTGGATAAACTCCCACTTACGCTCACCCGCACTCTGTCTTGGCCTTATTCCCACTACGGGAGAGTCCCTTATTGTCTCTCATTGCGGGGAGGATCGTGCTGAATTGGGGGCGCTTCCCTTCACGTGCCTGGATTGCCCGGCGCCTTCAGTGCACCACTGTCCTTTCTGTGAGGGGGGTCACTCAGATTAATGCAGTCCAGTACCTCTTTTTTTTGTCTCATTGTTTGCACGCTTTTTGATTATTGTATCTCAAGCGTTCCGCGACCTGTGAGAGCTTGGCACTGTTGGTTAGTGCTTCATTGATGTTGCCCCGCCACAGGGTCTGGGTTGTGTGGGCTCGCCGCAGCGTAGTGGGGCTTACTACCCTACGCTCCGGTCTGTGTAGCGTCTGTTTTTCCCAGCACTGTTGGTGCACCACTGTCTTTCCCACGTGCGGGTCCCTCAGATTGGAGTAATCAAGCGCTTGCCTTGGTTCGCGTGCTTTTAGTTATTGTCCCTCAGGCCATCCGCACCTGTGACAGTTTGGTGATATTGGTTGGTGCACTGGAGTTTAATTTAGCTGCGCCCTGACACTGGGCCTGGATTGTTTCCTCACCGTACCGCAGCGGGCCGTCGTGTTATTCTTGTTGGATCAGCGCAGCACGCCAGGTCCACCCTGTGTTGCTCCCGCGTGTGCAGGGCCCCAGGGATAGTGCCTCAGCTATTGCCTGTGCGTTATAGCGTCTCTCTGCCTTCACTGGGGCCCAGTCCGTAGCCTTCATTTGTCTGCTTGGGGGCTGTATGGGGGGGGGGGGTTAATGTGCCCTGGTTTCGTAGTCCAGCCCCTTCACCTGGGCCAGCTTTTTAAAGTTTAGCCAGAGTGCTTCCTCAGCCCATAAAAAGCCTCAGAGTACCTTCCGTACCTGTGGGGTCCCGCTGGGTCTCTTCTTCGACCGTTCCTGGTGTTGTCAGGTGTGCACGTGTCTCAGCCTGCGCCAGGCGTTCTTCGCACTGGGCGGCTTTCTCCCTCCGTCATCCAGTGCTTGCAGGGACTCACGGCGGGCTGCGAAGTACTGTGTGGACGGCACAAGGTCCAATCGAGCCGTCCGCCTCTTCTTGCTGTTGGCCTCCTATAGCGGGCCACCGGTGGTGCGTTGCCTGTGTCCGGAACGTCTCGCAGTCGCTCCTGGTCCGCCGTCCCAGTGCGTCTTGCACTTTCTGCCGCTTGCTTACCCCGGCCCGCTCTGGTACGCAGGGGGGCTGTGCAGCCGTGGTATCGGGCCCCAAGGAGTCCGGCATACTTCACAGGCGCCGTCTAATGTGTCGCAGTGTGCAGCGGCAGCTTGCACTGTTGGTCGCTTCAGCCGCTCCTCCCGTTCAAAGCCTGATCGCGGTCGCGCCAGCCATGTTGGATGCCGGCGGGCCCCTCTTTGCCGCCTCCTTCCTCCCTCTCTGCGCTCCGATTTTTCAGTACATTCAGCCCTGGGGTTATAGATTCGGTTGCTTCACCCTCCGGTGCGCTTATCTTTAACGAAGTTAGCTTATTTATGGGTCAGCTTTAGAATCATTTCAGGATCTAGGCAGGAGCTCCGAGCTAGCACTCCTCACAGCATGAGCTCAGGCCACGCCCCCCCAAATCCGTATAATTTTAGATTTATTAATATTTATGGCCAGGTCATTTGTCTGCATATAGTGTTCAGTAGGTGCTGTAAGCCATATGCATCTGATCTACCAGGACCAGATCGGCAGACACAATTACCTTTACATTTTCATGCAACTTATATAAGAGTCTGTAAATTACACTGTTAAAAATCAATAAAAATGTTTTTTTTTTTTTCTTTAAAGTAGGTTCTTGTTACCTTGGAACCTGCCCAAACCTAGTGCTTGGCAGGAGAGTAAACAAAAGCTAGGGAGAAGAAAATCCCACAGGAGAAAAGCGGATCTGGGATCTGCACCCATGCAGAGAATCCATAATTCGGCATTCTTCAAAGGCACAGTACCTGGGTGAAGGGCGAACAAGGTGGGCTGGTGGAAGAGCAAATAAGGGGAAGATAAAATATTATCCTTGACCAAGTTGGTTGAAGAAAGAATGACCCAGTGCCTGGCAGGAGAGTACACCAGGCAGGCTGGGGATGATTAGAAGCTGATGAACTGTGTATTGCGAACATTGTAACCAGGGGAATTCTGCCTGGTGCTGTTTGTGAGAACCCAGATAATCCAAGAAAGCAGTGTCCTCTTGGCACTGCTAACATTGTAACCAGGGGAAGGGAGTCATTCCCTGTGGTGTTGAGAGCCCCGAGAAGCCAAGAAAGTAAAAAATGTGCTCTTGGCACTGTAAACTTTTGCGGAGGGCTAGGAGAGGAGAAACCTGTTTGCATTGCAAATACTGTGACCAGGGAAAGGGAGTCATTCACCATGGTGTTGCCTAGGCATCTTTGTGATGAACCTTTTAACTTTTACTTTGAATCTGGAACTTTATATTGGCCTTTTGGAGGAGAACTGAAACGTGGAGAAGGGCGCCATTCACGCAGTTGAGGTTTCCACGTAGAATTGGACATTTCTCAGTGGAAGGGAATCATTCGTCTGGACTAGGAAGTCCCTTTAACCCTTTATTAGCTAGAAGTGTGAGGGTTGGAAATGGATGTTTTGACACAGGACGGTCGACTATTTTGACTGACATTCTGACCAAGTGCTTAATGTTTGATTTCAGGCAGGGAACCCCCTTTTTTGTTTTAGGGAGTTATAGGGTTTTTTCCTTTATTTTCCATATGTTTTTGCCAACAAACATGCCACCACTGTGCCAACGTCCTGCTTCTGCACTCTTACACTGCCCATAACTTACAAAATTCAATTCTCTCTGCAATTTTCTGTGTGAAGGACATTTACTTTTAGAGAAACTGCTACACACTCAAGTAAGCCATGGTTTATTTTTCAAAGCCATATTTGTACACAAAAGCAGCAGAAGCAATATACATGTTTAAACAAGAATAGGGAAGGGTTCTTTCCACCAGCACCCATCACTTGATGACCTATTCAAAGGAGATAAGCTGAACGGTGTAAAGGAATCACCCTGACTGTCATGTTTTATCTAAGAACCAGATGCCTTGCCTTAAGTTGAACTGTGCTGTTTCGGCGAAAACTTAAGAGTCACCCTGAATTATGATATTTTTATCTAACAGAAAGATGCCCTTCCATAGGCTAAACTGTGCTTAAGGGAGAAATCCCTGCTTGATCATATGTTGGCATCTAAGTTGTACAGTGATCCCAGGTCTTGTTCAGCCTCTGGTCACGAGCACACTTCAAAAAACAACTTTTCAAAGTGCCTGCATTGTTAAGGTTTATGTGAGCGATATAAGATGGCAAAGTGTAGAAAGACAAAAAATGTCAACATAACCTCTCGGGTTTATCACCAAAATGTTTCTCTTGGGATTTCCTACTGGTCTCACCAAAGCATTCACTCAGGATACAAACTCATAGTCCAAAACCACGCTAGCAGAGGAGGCGGCATTGCCATACTCCACAAGGATTCTATCTCTGCCTCCCAAAAAGTCTCCCCCCTCATTACACTAGACCGCAAAAGCTTTACTAGTTAAATCATACGCCCAGCCAGCTCCTCCTACTTGTTCCTTGTCATCTATAGACCCCAATAGATCCTGATCTCTCGCCCTCTCTTAACAGTCTTGGGTTACTTAAAAATTTGGTTTGACATGCCTATGAGAGCCCTTTGACAAACTCATTTCTTACTCTGGAACCTATGCAACGTACACAGCTAGTCTCAGCCCCTACACATTCTGCTGGACATACATTAAATGCAATCTTTGTGTCCTCCAGCCACCTTCCCACCTCTCACTCGCATATGGTCAGACCGCTTTGCCTTTTCTTTGATCTTACCTCTTGTGTGAACCCCAGTCCCGACCTGGCCTGTGGTCATAAACATTTTCCCAGCAAATGGAATATAATCAAGGTGGTCCCTGACCTTTCAAATCTTCTACAATCCCTGCCTTCTTTAGCTCTGACATAGAAATTTCCTTGCCCACCTTCGACAGCTGGCTTTCCGAAGCCTTCAACACACTATCATCTGTCAAAGCCTTCATTAATCACAGGAAAGATCACTCAGTTAGATGGTTCTCCACCCGATTTAAGCTAACAAAAGCCTATAATCGGTCTCTGGAACGTAGATGTCTAGCTAACATGTCAGCAGCAAACGGATTTGCTTACTTCACTGAACTTGAGCTTTACAGGGACGAAGTCTGCAAATCCAAAAAATCCCTCCACACGGACAGGATGAACAAAGTTTTTGACCCCTCTACAGAACCTTTCAAATGAATTGTGGGATTCAGATCTCCCGCTTGTGCTTCTAATACCCCTCCACACACACACACACACAACACTCCTCTGCAACGCTATATCTAATCCCTTTTTCAATAAGGTCATAGGATGGAACCAACACTATTTTATTAAAAGAAATGTTCCCCCTGTCTCTACCACCTTGTCTGTTCCCCCTTCATCCACCTCTTTTCTTCTCCTTCTCTCTGCTCCCCTCCTCAAACTTCTTGAAGCTTTTGTCTTTAAGGTAACCGACTTTCCCACCCTACCTTGCTAAAAGATTTTCGCTAGTACCTGTGCTGTACATCTTGCCCTCTCCATCCTCAACTCATCATTCGCCACTGGCATTTTCCCCTCAGACTTTAAACCTATGTCCACTGAGCCACTTCTTCTAGAAAAAATTAACCCAGTTGATTTGAACTACTTCCGACACATTTCTAACAAGTGCTACTTTGCCAAACTAGCTGACCGGGTGGCTTACTCTCAATCATGCCTTTTTCCAGAATCTAACAATATCCTTGATGGGGCAAAGTCATACTTTAGACCTTTCCAAGGAACTGAGTCTTGTTTGGTCTCCATCTGGTATAACCTACTTGATAGCTCTACAGCATTTGACATGGTCCATCATTCCATTTTCATGATATATTTTATTTGTATCGCGCTCATACACAAGTGTTTCAGAGCGTGATGAGGCAAGGGAGGGGAACAAGGGAGGACAAAACAACGATCTTAATAGGTCCAGTGAAATTGAGAACGCGCTAGTGCAGGGGAGAGGGAACGGGGGGTGCAAGAGAGAGGAGAGGTGGAAAGTGCTGAGCGAGGGAAAAACAAAACTGGAAGTGCAGTCAGCAAGTGCAAGGTTTAAAGCGCAGACAAGGGGTATCTGATAAGTGCAAGTAAGGGGACTGTAGGGTTACAGAATACAGACCCAAGTGCACGGGTTGCCAGGTGGCTGTGCAGGTGTGTGGCTGGGTGCGCAGGGACCTGGGTTCGAAATCAGAGGATAACCAGGTGCACAGTAATGCAGAAAGATCAGCAGGCAAGAGGAAGAGCAAAGGCAGAAGCAAAGAGGAAGGTCTTGAGATGCTTCCTGAACCGGACATGGGTCTCCAAGTTTCAGAGTGGCAGGGAGGCTGTTCCAGAGGGAGACCCCAGCCAAGGGGAGAGATCTACTCCCAACTCATTGATTGGAGAAGCGACTGACCCTGAGGGAGGTGGAGGAGCGAAGGGCTCAAGTGGGAAGTTATTTACGGAGGGAGAGTTGAAGGTATTTTGGACCCAGGCCCCAGAAAGCCTTGTGGACAATGCAAAGGGTCTTGAATTTAATCCTTGCAGCCACTGAGAGCCAATGAAGAGATTTCAGGGCTGGAGAGATACGATCGCAGGGCTTGAGGCAAAGAAAAAGTCTTGCAGTCCTTTACTGGATGCTTTACAGAGGGCTGAGAGTAGAGGCAGGCAGATTTAGGAAGAGGCAGTTACAGTAGTCCAGCCTAGAGAGAACCAGAGCTCTAGAGACGGTAAGCTTCTGGGGGAAGGAGAGGAAAGGAAGAATACCTCTGAGAAGGTGCAATTAGTAGTTTGATTACTTGGAGACATCAGAGATGTGAGGAGAAAAGGAGTGTTGAGTCGAAGATGACACAGAGGTTCTTAGCCTTGCATGTGGGAGCAGGAAGAGGGCCAATGGAGGCAGGCCAGAGAGTGACGGGAAAGGAGGGTGCATGTGTGCCGATGAGGAGAATCTCAGTCTTACTGGCATTAAGGCAGAGATCATTGGCGGCACACCACTCCTGGATAACAGTCCGAGATGAGAGAAGACGAAGAGGTGGCAGAGGGAAGCCGAAAACGAGCGGAGTCATCCGCGTAGCACTGAAAATTGGAGCAGAGAGTGGCTATGGTGTGGGCAAGGGGTGCCAGGTATTGCAGGGTTGAAAAGCCAGGGAGAGAGGTTAGACCCCTGGAGAACACCACAAGTAGAGAGTGAGATAGATGAAAGGAAAGACCCAATTTAGACCTGGCAGGGTCGATCAGAGAGGAAAAGAGGTCAGCCAGACCAGGGCCTGATCGTTTATACCCAGATTAACATGGCGACGGTTGAGCACGATGGCATGGTTGACCGTGTGAAAGGCAGAAGAGAGATTGAGTAGGATGAGGACAGAAGGGATGATAGTCAAGGTTGGAGAGCAGGTCTTCACGAAAGTTCAGGAGAGGAGTTACCGTGATTCTGGCAGCTCTAAATCAAGACTGATCGTCGTGGAGACAACCAACAGAATCGGTATGAAGATTAAGCTGGGAGATGGCCAGCTTTTCCAGGAGTTTGCCCAGTATAGGAGTGATGGAGATTAGGCGATAGTTAGCCAGGCAAGAGGGGTTCGGCTGTGGGTTTTTTGAGAAGAGGGTGCACAAGAGAGTGCTTCAGAGGGGAGTGGATGGTTCCAGAGGCAAAGGAGAGGTTGCAGAGGTCGACCAGAGTAGGAGCCAGGGTGTCGATGTGGTCCTTGATGGTTTTAGGTGAACAGGGAAGAACCTGTTTTGACGAGACTTTCATAGATCGGATTTGTCTAGAAATCGTCGGGGTAGAAAACAGGAAAGAAAGAGGGAGGGGCGGGGTGGCTGCAGGAGGGTCAGAGTTAGCAGATGGAGAAGGGGGAAGAGGACGACGAGAGGGAGGACAGGGTGTCCTGGGTTTTTTAGATTAAATGAGGCAAGGGCCGTGCAAAGGGCCTGGGAGGTGACAGAGGTAGAAACTGCAGCAGGCTAGGCCAACTCCCTGCAGATTGTAAAGAGGTCAGCCGTGTTGTTAGATGCTGCTGTGACGCGGGCTTGGATGTGGGCTCTCTTCTTAGTTTGGGCAAGGAGCCGGTATTGCCTTTGGAGCAGGCAGCAGGCCCGTTTGTCAGAGGATGTGAAAGAAGCCCGCTGTTTCCTCTCAGCCACCCTGCACACTCGTTTAAGGGTAGCTAGGTCCGATTCATACCAAGAGTTTTACTTGGCTTTGGGCTTCAAGCGGATCCTCATGACGGGGGTTACACACCATTGGAATTTGAGATTTAGCCCCCAATTCAATCGCCTACTTCGTCTCCAATAGTTCACAAATCAGACTCCTGTTTCCATTCACATCGGCTCTTCACTGTGTTCAACACAGGGTGCCCGACGGAGCCCAACTCTTGCCCCCGCTCTTCAACCCCTATCTCGGTTCACTGCCAGATTTAATTAGCTCTATCTGACCTTGTTATGACTATGCTGACCCCCATATCACCTTCAAAATCCATAATGATTCTTCCTGCCCTTCAGTTGACCTGTTGACCTTGCATCATGCCTTTCCGAGGTTGACCTTGGAGTGGCATCTAATCACATCTTCACCCTGGGGGAGGGGTGGTGGGACAAACGCGATGCGTAAAGACCTATTTGTTCCCTCAACCTACACCTTGGCTTCTCTTTCTAGCACCCCCCGCCCCCTTCCCATATAATAAAGTAAAAATGTGTGCATGTTTTATCGATTCTAATCTTTTTCTTACTCTCTACATCAACTCTGGTGAATACCGATTTCCTTCACACCCACATCCTTTGCATTTTCCACACAGAATATCCGCAATCATTACAATCATCTTCTCGCCTGGATTATGCCAACATGCGGCTCCCTCCTCTCATCTGGCCAAGCTACAGAGAATCGAGAATATAGCAGAAAGACTGATCTTACTCTTGGGATCGAGGGAACACATATCACCTGCACTATTGGCTCCAGATCGCCTGCTGAGTCACCTTCAAGGTAGTGTCCATCACTCACTACGCTTTGCACAGCAAAGGTCCTGAATACTTGGAAGAGAAGATCACTCTGTGCACACCTAAGAGAACCCTCAAATCAGCCTCTGCATCAGTATAAATCCCTATGCACCTAAATCAGTAGCTCTTCCTTCTCAGTAAAAACACTGAACTCCTCTCCACTTTATATCTGCTGTATAGAGGACCACCTCTTCAGGAATGCTCAAGTCCTGGCTGTTCTGGAAGTTTGTCCCATCTGACACCTATTTCTTCCTAGCAGCCGCTTGAGCAATACATATCATTCACTGCTTCCTGTCTGTCCTCCCTTGCCTATTTTTAACCTTTCCCTTTCTGTCCTTTTGCCCTGTGGACCCACCCATCACCTACTCCTCTTCCTCACTCTAGCCCTTTCTTCGTCTATTACGGACTCACATGATTACTTAGCCTAAGAAACCAGGACCCCTTATGCCAGTTTTCTCCAGGTCCATGAACGTCAAACAATCTCAGCCTCTGTTGAACCATCAACTCAATGGATCTGTACTTTTAACCCTCTTCTTGCATCATCTATCACACTTCGTTCTACAAATATGAGAGCTTTGTTTTGCATAGACTGTTCAGTGTGTTTGGGTTTTATGCAGTCATTTCTGGTAACTTAGTCATCTAAGCGCCGGGAGGATGGCTCAGGTGCAACGTGTGTGTCTTGGAAGCAAGACAACTCATAGCAACACAGGTTTGAATCCCAGTCTTAGGCTTAGAAACTGGTCTGCGGTATTAAGCGTGTTCTAAAAGAACAATTATATAATTATCTGGATTCACATGGAGCTTCGTTATCCCGCAAGCATAGGCATAGTGCGCTTGACTCAAGTAGGATGCATGAGGGGCATTGTAGAGTCCTAATCTTCTGATGGGCATCAAGGATATATGTATCCGTTCGATCTACTTGGGCTGTGTCCTTGATTCCCTAATGGGCCCCACAAAATGTGTTATGCCATCTTGCATCCAGTACCCCTGGGTGTTCGTTACACACTAGCTTAACTGAGCAAATAAATCCAGACAGCCTATGGCTCAGCGTTGTATTACTCCTGTAATCACTTCTTTGCACTGTACACCACAGGATACAGCAGAGTTCCACAAGATACTCTCTCCAACTGCATACAAAGCCTTGTCAACTGAATATTTCTCCAGTCTCTTATCTATTCTCCCTATTCCTCCAAATATCTACACCATACTTTACTCTCCACTGCTGCATGCACCATTATGCGCCGGTCTCTCTGATTGTGCTCCCCGGAAGGGACTCCCACATACAGCGATTCAACACAATAGCTTATGTCAGGAGACACTATACAAGTACAAGCAGTTTCCCCATTGGGAATTGGGCATATAGTTTTACTCCATAAAAATTATTTTCAAAACCAGGCAATAAGACAATCCCACTTCACAATCTTATTTGAAGCACTGAGTACAAGGTAACATATATATACACCTGTTGGATTTTCGTGTAGGCATGCATGCAAAATACAAACTGGAATCTGTAGACTTGACTTGGAGAATTGTGCATTAATTTTGGTGCATATAAAATATTAGTTCAGTCAAATCATATGAACATGAATATCTAATTCTCTGAAGGGCTCGGAACTAAACCACAAATCTTACTTAACTTTTGGAGTACATTTAATATAGGGTAATTTTTTTTCATAGTGATTTTATTCAACTGATTTCAATGGTCATTTAAATTGCCATAATTTCCTGGGGAAAGGAATTGTGGACGGACTAATCTCCATCACATCCCTGCAAAATGGTTTGATTGTACTCTGAATTTTTTTTTTATTTTTTTTTATAGCACAATGGCTTTTAGAGGCCGAATGTTGAATTATTCTCTGTAAACTATGAAAAGATTATACACCAATTCACAGTTCCAGTCTCAAAATACACCTGTAGAAACATAGGGTTTAATTTACTTTGCTGCTGTCGGAAAACAACATGCATTTTGCACTGAAAATGCTATGGCATGCCATTTTAAACCACTCCCCCAATGGCTTCCCTTACAGCCCTTACTTGCATTGTGTGATCCCAAACCGCAGTGATAGCAGGGCTTCCGTGCCCACATTGCATTGTGTGATCCCAAACGGCATTGATAGCAGGGCCTCCGTGCTCACATTGCATTGTGTGATCCCAAACTGCATTGTTAGGCCTCTCTCCCACTATGCAGGTGTCTCAAATTTAGCAGAGCCTCCGTGTCCAAATTGCATTGTGTGATCCCAAACTGCATTGACAGCAGGGCCTCCGTGCCCAAATTGCACTGTGTGATCCCAAACTGCACTGTTAGGCCTCTCTCCCACTATACAGGTGTCTCAAATCTAGCAGGGCCTCTGTGCCCAAATTGCATGGTGTCATCCCAAACTGCACTATTAGGCCTCTCTCCCGCTATACAGGCGTCTCAAACTTAGCAGGGCCTCCGCGCCCAAATTGCATTGTGTGATCCCAAACTGCATTGTTAGGCCTCTCTCCCACTATACAGGTGTCTCAAACTTAGCAGGGCCTCCGTGCCCACATTGCATTGTGTGATCCCAAACTGCATTGTTAGGCCTCTCTCCCACTATACAGGTGTCTCAAACTTAGGGCCTCCGTGCCCAAATTACATTGTGTGATCCCAAACGGCATTGATACAGGGCCTCCGTGCCCACATTGCATTGTGTGATCCCAAACGGCTTTGGTAGGCCTCTCTCCCACTATACAGGTGTCTCAAACTTAGCAGGGCCGCCGTGCCCAAATTGCACTGTGTGATCCCAAACTGCACTGTTAGCCCTCTCTCCCACTATACAGGTGTCTCAAACTTAGCAGGGCCTCCGTGCCCAAATTGCATTGTGATCCAAAACTGCATTGTTAGGCCTCTCTCCCGCTATACAGGCGTCTCAAATCTAGCAGGGCCTCCGTGCCCAAATTGCATTGTTATCCCAAACTGCACTATTAGGCCTCTCTCCCACTATACAGGTGTCTCAAACTTAGCAGGGCCTCCGCGCCCAAATTGCATTGTGTGATCCCAAACTGCATTAATAGCAGGGCCTCCGTGCCCACATTGCATTATGTGATCCCAAACTGCATTGTTAGGCCTCTCTCCCACTATACAGGTGTCTCACACTTAGCAGGGCCTCTGTGCCCAAATTGTATTGTGTGATCCAAAACTGCATTGGTAGGCCTCTCTCCCACTATACAGGTGTCTCAAACTTAGCAGGGCCTCTGTGCCCACATTGCATTGTGTGATCCCAAACTGCATTGTTAGGCCTCTCTCCCACTATACAGGTGTCTCAAACTTAGCAGGGCCTCTGTGCCCAAATTGCATTGTGTGATCCAAAACTGCATTGGTAGGCCTCTCTCCCGCTATACAGGCGTCTCAAATCTAGCAGGGCCTCTGTGCCCAAATTGCATTGTTATCCCAAACTGCGCTATTAGGCCCCTCTCCCACTATACAGGTGTCTCAAACTTAGCAGGGCCTCCGTGCCCAAATTGCATTGTGTGATCCCAAACTGCATTGACAGCAGGGCCTCCGTGCCCACATTGCATTGTGTGATCTCCAAACTGCATGGTTAGGCCTCTCTCCCACGACACAGGTGTCTCAAACTTAGCAAGGCTTCTGTGCCCAAGTTGCATTGTGTGATCTCAAACTGCATTGTTAGGCGCCTCTCCCACTATACAGGTGTCTCAAATTTAGCAGGGCCTCCACGCCCAAGTTGCACTGTGTGATCCCAAACTGCACTATTAGGCCTCTCTCCCACTATGCAGGTGTCTCAAACTTAGCAGGGCCTCCGCGCCCAAATTGCATTGTGTGATCCCAAACTGCACTATTAGGCCTCTCTCCCACTATGCAGGTGTCTCAAACTTAGCAGGGCCTCCGCGCCCAAATTGCATTGTGTGATCCCAAACTGCATTGATAGCAGGGCCTCTGTGCCCAATTCACACTATGTGATCTCCAAACTGCATGGTTAGGCCTCTCTCCCATGACACAGGTGTCTCAAACTTAGCAGGGCTTCTGTGCCCAAGTTGCATTGTGTGATCCCAAATTGCATTGTTAGGCCTCTCTTCCACTATACAGGTGTCTCAAACCTAGCAGGGCCTCCGTGCCCAATTTGCATTGTGTCCCCAAACTGCATTGATAGCAGGCCCCCCGGGCCCAAATTGCACTGTGTGATCTCCAAACTGCATTGTTGGGCCTCTCCCCCACTGCACAGGTGTCTCAAGCTTAGCAAGGCTTCTGTGACCGAATTGCATTGTGTGATCCCAAACTGCATTGATAGCAGGGCCCCCGTGCCCAAGTTGCATTGTGTGACCTCCAAACTGCATTGTTAGGCCTCTCTCCCAATATCCAGGTGTCTCAAACTTAGCATGGCCCGTGCCCAAATTGCACTGTGATCCCAAACAGCATTGATAGCAGGGCCTCTGTGCCCAAATAGTATTGTGTGACCTCCAGACTGCACTAATAGGCCTCCCTCCCACTACAGGTATATCAAACTTGATTAGCCCCTCTCCCACTTCACAGGTATCTCAAATCTAGCTCACTTGCACATCTAGCAAACTCTCAAGTGAGACTGAAGCCACCAGCAAATTAAGGTGGTGGGTCACTCTGACTAGGGCCTCCCGCATCTCAAGGCGAAAGTCCAAGCTACGCCCGTCTAGGCCAACCTCCAACCAGCGGATTCCATTCCAGCCCACACAGTGAACCGCACTTAGGGAGACGGACAGTAAAGACAGCCACCGATAACACCCAACTTAATAACCCTACCACCCCCTTGCCCTCCTAGAACAACGACTGCACGAGTCGTCAACTCCAGCCGGAATACCACCCACAAACAGAGCGCAAACTAGTAGCGGACAACCCCTCACCAGCCACTACACCACAAGACAACCAGACCAAAGCAGGACCGACTAGACGTAACCAAACAAAGACTAAACAATTCTCAATCCTACGATGCCGCGCAAACGACCAATTCCGAGAAAAAGACCAAGAGATGAAAGAACAAACACGCCAGAACAGCAACCCAGAACAACCGTAGACTGGACCCCCACAGGCAGGAACACAAACCGAGAGAAGAGAAAAATCCCTCTACCTAACTCCATACCTCGCAGACAACTGGCCACCACGGCAGTCCAACCCAACATTAGAAGCAGCAACATCAATCAACCTAACACTAGCAAGTAAAAGAAGGATGACCAAAACAAACAAAAACAGACAACCGACCCAATAACCCCCTACATCACCAAAGCAAGAGGAACTTCCAATCAACAACCACAACCCCCGGAAGACGAACCCAATGAAAACCCAAAAAAACCCAAGACAAAACCTAGAACTACTATTCGAAGACGCTGACACCCCAAACCCCACAGCCCAACAAGTGGCCGACCGAGAACGAAACCTGAACACCGAACGGAAGACGACCTCGACAAAACCCAAACCAAACACCTCCAAACTTCACTGCAATCTAATAAACGCAAGATCCATGTCAAAACACTCAATAGCGATCTTCGACCTACTCGACGACAACGGCATTGACATCCTGTTCATAACAGAAACATGGCTGGACGACATCTACAAAATCACACTCCAAAGCTGCCTTCCGACAGACTTCAAATGCCTACAAATAAACAGAAAAAACAAATAAGGAGGTGGCATCGCTATAGCATTCAAAGAACACATGAAAATAAAAACTGACGAACCACTCAACATCCTCAACTGTGAAACCATGGTAATACACCAAACAGCGAGCCCAAAAACCAACATCACATTCATCCTGGTATACAGACCACCAACATATGATGCAACATTCGTCGATAACTTCATAGAAGCCATCACCAATTTAGCCATCAAACACGAACACCTAATCATCCTGTGGGACTTCAACATCTGGTTTGAAGACAGCCACGCCAACTCCCAAAACTCACTAATTGAACAACTCAACACCATGAAACTACGACAACTAGTCAAAGGAGCAACGCACTCAGCAGGACACACCCTAGACGCAATTTTCGCCAAAGAAAAACTAAACACCACAGCACCTCCGATACAAATACTATGGAGCGACCATCTCCTCATCCCATTCGTGATCACTCTGCCTACCCAAACCTACATCCAACACCCGAAACTCACAACCACCACCAAAAGAAACTGGAAACACGTAAAAAAAAGCAACCTATTCGAACAACTGGAACAAACGAAACCCTCAACTACAGAAGTGGAGCTAGCTGACCTAGACGGAACAGCAGAGATACTGCACAAATTGATCGCAGATACGATAGACAAGATCGCCCCAGAAAAACCATTCACCCCATCAAAAAAGAGCACTGGCAAAATGGTTCACCCCACTATTAAGTGACATGAAAAAGGAACACAGAAAGATGGAATTAGAATGGAGGAAAGAATACAACCCAAGGAAAAAAACACTGTACCAGAAATAAATCTGTGCTTACAAGAATGACATTCAAAGGGCAAAGAAAAGCATTACGATGACAGAATCAACAATGCCACCAACACACAAAAAGAAACGTTTAGCATCATTGAAGAAATGAAAAACCCACCAGGCTGTGATAACACCCCAACCCCCTCAGAAAAACTATGCAACGACCTAGCAGATCACTTCAAAAAAAAAAATCAACGACATCTGTCAAACCATACGAAAGCGACCAACCAACCACAACATACAACCCAACAAACCCAACTCGGAACCACAACACAAACTCCAAAGCTTCCCTGAAATATCAGCAGAGGCATTTGCAATGCTGGTTAAACAAAGCAAGAAAGCGGGATCACCCATGGACCCATGTCCCCAGACATCTACAAATCAATCCTTGCGCAAGGAACGCCAGCAGAACACTACAGAAACCTTCTAAATCTATCACTATCAACAGGGACTGTACCGAAGATCTTCAAATCGGCATACAGCAAGCCACTCTTAAAAAACACAAGTGGTGACATAGATGACCTCCAACTACAGGCCGATCTCTAACATCTCCTACCCAGCGAAACTTCTAGAAACCTACGTATATAAACTAACCCAAGAACACGTGGAAAAACACCACCTGCTGGACCAAGCTCAAATCGGTTTCAGACCAGCGAGAGGAACAGAAACAGCACTACTATCCATCTGGGACGACCTCAAAACTAACACAGACTCAAACACTACTTCAGCCCTTATTCTGCTCGACCTCTCCGCAGCCTTTGACAGTTAGCCACGACACCCTGACCAAACGACTAGAAAACATAGGCATAACAGACACAGCACTACGCTGGACCAAATCATTCCTAGCAGACAACAGAAACCGTATGGATAAAACCTTTCAAATCCACTCCACGAGTCAACAATTGTGAGGTACCACAAGGATCCTCACTATCTCCACTATATTTCAACATCTACAAAACTCCGGTCATCAGAATCTTCAAAAAATACAACATTACATGTTACAACTACGCAGATGACACTCAGATCATCTACAAAATCAAAGACACCGATGCCGACCATTCAAACCTAACAGACTGTCTAAAAGAAGTCTTCGACTGGATGGATGCCAACAACCTGAAAATCAACCCAGGAAAGACAGAAATCATGATTGTATCCAAAGACCAAGAGAACAAAACCACCATCACATGGCCTACGGAAATGGGAAACGCACCAACACCGTTGAAGGTAGTGTACAATCTGGGAGTCCTAATGGACAACAACCTAACTCTGGAGCCACAAATAAATGCAACAGTGAAGAAATGCTTTTTCCTCCTGCAGGTGACAAGAAGAATTCTACCTTTCCTCTCCTTCGCGCACAAAACACTCACTATCGTCGCCCTTATCATGTCTAAAATAGACTATGCAAACAGCCTCTACCTCGGAATACCAGAATACCTCCTGAAGAAACTGCAACGGATCCAAAATGCAGCAGCAAGACCACTCCTCAAACTAGCCAGAAGAGAACACATCACTCCAGCACTAAAAACACTACACTGGCTCCCAGTAAAACATTGCATCACCTTCAAAACAATGTGCATAACGCACAGGGCAATCCGCGGTGAAGGAGCAGAATTCCTACAAAAGAAAATAACACTCTACAAACCAACGAGACCCCTCCGATCGAGCAACGAAATCCACCTGGAACTCAAACCATACCTCAAGAAAAAACTTGGAGGCACCTCCTTCCACCACTTAGCCACAAAAACCTGGAACGACATCCAAAAGGAAATAAGAAACACTGAAGATCACCTAAAATTCAGGAAATCATAAAAACCTGGCTCTATAACACCACAGCTAAAACCTGGAAACCAAAACTGGAATAAAGGATAACTAAAAACGAAAAGACACAGACATCCCTGACCCGGGAGAGTAAAGCCCACGGCAAATGGACGGGTGACACCGGATAGACAGGAACACAGGCGGCACGCACGGAGACTGAGTCAACTTACCCAGACAATCCCACTGACACTTCACCCACCCCTCAATCTAATACCGCCAGGTACCACATTGATGCAGAATTTTCGAGATATTGGCAATCACCCCACTACCTGAGCGGATGTCATTGGCAGGTGCATTGGCCACTGGAGCATGACTGGAGGATAAGGGGAGCTATGAGTGAGCATATTAGAGGCGGAAGCTAAAGGAGTAAGGAACTTGTATGCCAGTCAGACCCAGATCAGGACAGAGCCGCAACAGGGGAGACTACGCAACCCGAGCCTTTCAATTCAAGATAGACGCGCAAATTAACCAACCCTACTAACATCTTCCCTTTCTGCATACACCTCTCAAACTCCAAACCAAACACAACCAAACCTACAGCACAACAAACCGCACATACTTCACTACATTGCAACAACATAACAAAAACACACATAGCCTTGCACAACAGTACACGACGACTACCGGCCGCAAACACCCCAGGCCCAGACAACGGACCCACCGGGCTGAGGCCGCCAACAGCACATCACTGCTCTCTTGCACTTTTCCCACCTGCTCCTAACTCAACCTCCCCTCCTCTTCCAGAACCGCCAGAGCGCGAAGGGACCACTCCGGTGGTGATAGTGCGCGGTACAAATGTCTTTTAACATTCAGCCCAATACATACAGTGGCTTTGCCGGTTCGGGATCGCTGAGGACATATATTTAATAGCGCAGGAGTTTTTACTCTCACTTCTGGGTTGTCTCTTCAAAGCACAGAACCGTAATAACTTCTCATGCTCTATAGAGCTTCACACAGTCACAGGGTTCGAAATTGACATTCAATGAGCAGGAGCTAATACCAGCTCCTGTCTGTTGGGCATCACCCTGTAGTCAGGAGCTACCGCAGGGGACCTAGAAGCTACCAGAGATGCTACTTTAACTTTCTGTCCATTTTGTATGAACCATTGTTTAAATGTGCAACACAAACGTGTATTAGATGTGTTCTAATGCTTCATTAGCGTTCTCAAATACTCAAAGTTAATGTCACATTTACATGTTGGGACGGCACCAGTTGGCAGTAGGAGCCAAAAGTAGCTCCTGGTAGCTGTTGGTTTCAAGCTAACCAGGCTCCCATGCCCTGTCATTTGACATAGCAATTTAAGTTTTCTCATTGTCTCCGTTTTATTTTTATATATATTTATTTATGTCTTGTAATACGCATCACGCCTAACGGCCTCAGTGTGCAGATAAAGCAGGACAAAAACAAACACCACAGAAGGAAGCCAGCAGGAAGAAAATGAGCAAAGAACCAGAAGATTCACACGCATAACTCAAATGCTGGCTTAGTCATGTTATGTTATGTTGATTTATACCGTGCACCGATGCCACTCAAGGGCAGTCTCCAAGCGCTCACGCAGCTCTGCAAGAAAGTGGACTGGGTTGGTTAGTGAAGGAAGAATGATAGGATAGGTCCAGAACCAGGGGAAACTGGCGTCTGTGTGGGTTGGCTTGCAGATAGTGGGTTGCGTGCACTGGCTTGCTCTATCCGTACAGGTAATTTCCAATGCCTGGGATGTTTTCTGTGTGGCAGTTTGTGTTGCGGTGTATCTGTGTTGTATGTGTAGATTGGCAGGTGTTTGGGTTTTTGTGTCTGTACGGGATTAGGACCAGTATCCAGGTGTGTTTGTTGTATGTGTTGCTTGTGTTGAGTGGGTTTTATGTTATAGGTTGGCTAGCCCAGTGGGCATTTATAGTGTTTGGGTGGTGTTAGAGGAAGTAGAAGACGGGTCGTTGGTGATTTGGCTACTCGCTAAGTGCTTCTATGTGGCTAGTCTACATAGTCCTATCTGTGGTGAAAAATGACTAATCTCCACAATTCTATCTAAATGTGATGCATGGCTAAACTTCATAATTCTCTCCCCGTGTGATGCATGGTTAATCTTCACAGCTCTATCTAGAAGTGATGCTGTTGGATCAGTGTGAAGTGGGTGCCTTGATTCTGTTAGACCTGTCTGCGGCATTCAACAGTCGACCACTCCATCCTGCTCTCCCACTTAGACAGCTGGCCTCTCAGGGCCCGTCCTGGCCTGGTTTGTATCTTTCCTCACGGGTAGGAGTCAGCCACTCTCTCTACCCGCTTACGATCTTCTCCTCACACACTATTTTGTGGTGTCCAGCAGGGTTTGGCCTTGTCCCCCATGCTTTTTAACATCTGCCTTAACATCTGCGTTCAGCCACTGGTTCGCCTCATCCGTACGCTGTTATTCCTACGCTGACGACACTCTGATCTTGGTGCGACTTGATCGGAACCAAGTGACTGCAGCCCATGAGCTGCTGGAGTGCTTGTCGACAGTGGGGAACTGGATGAGTTTGAACTGGTTGAAGCTGAATAGGGACAAGACCGAAATTCGGGTGGCGGGCTCCTCTTCTGCTGTGGCTGTGTGGGCTGCTTCCTTCTGGCCCCCCCACTTTGGGTGATATCCCTATCCCGGTGAAGGTGGTTAGGAATGTAGGGAGCCTCATGTCATCTGAGTTATTGATGACACCTCAAGTTAGCGCGGTGTGCAAGACTGGACACTTTCTCCTCAGAGTGCTGCAAACAGTACTTCCTTTCCTACCTGAACACTTGCGACCTTTGGTAGTAGTTTCATTTCTCCAGCATGGGGTCTGGCATGGATTCACATGCTCGTGAATATTCCCCGTCGTCAGGCTGGGAATCCTCTGTAAAGAAAATATCAGTATCAGTATCAGTATCAGTTTCGTTTCTGATCTGTCTTTCGTAGTAGTAACCAATCACTGATCTCTGGGTCATACTGACCACAGCCAATGACTGCCCTCTACCTAAGCCCCGCCTCTGGCAGCCATCTTCAGATTTTTACCGCATGTTCAAGTGTTGGGAGTCCTCGTGCTTAGCTCTCGAGCTTTTACTGTGTGTTTCGCGCTTTTTCAGGTGAATTTTCACATTTTTTCGGTTAATCGAGCCTCAAGCTCCACCGTTTCTACTCCCGTTAACGGTTACCCCTTGCAGGATCTTCCTACGCCCCTCAAGGGTGAAGATTTCGTCGAATCAACTTCTTGGAGGATTCCAGTAGATTCGCGGCCTACTTCGAGATGGCCCAGGATGCGAGTTCGTCACCCGGTCCCAAGCTGTTTTGCAGCTGCCCTGGATGCGAGCTGCAGAATGTGTTTAAGGAAGATGAACATTTGCGATGCCTCTACTGTCTTCATGGGGACAAGACTCATGTAGAGAAGGACTGCCAGTTCTGCAAGAACTTGTCGGAGCGGACCATGAGGGACCGTCGATCCCGTCTCGCAAGCTGGTTGGAGAAGGGCTCGATGGGTGAGAAGAAGAAAGGGTCCGAGCGGGCTTCTAAGTCCTGTGCGGGCGCCCCGGCGACGGGGGCCCAACACCAGGCCAAGCGCCGCAAGTCCGCTGGCTCTGGGAGCGCCGAAAGGTCGGGCTCTTCGGTCGCCAGGCAAGGCGCACCTTCCCCGGCACCGTCAACCACGAGCCAACGCTCCGGTTCGGGGAAGAGGAAGTCTGAGACCCCGGGTAAGCTTCGGGAGAAGCCCCGTCCGATCTCGGAAGAGGGGGAGCGAGGCGTCGCCCCTCCCCCAAAGGAGAGGGCACGGGACGCACCTAAGGTGGTCAAGGCCCCTACCCAGCAGGCGAAGGCCTCTATCGAGGCTATCGCGGCGACTCTGGCCAAGCCGGCAGAGACACCACCAGCGGAGACCGCCTCCGGGACTAGAGTTTCCCTGCCGCCAAGGAGGGAATCCTCTTTTCAGCCCATCGTCGTGGCCGCCATGATGGAAGAAGCGAGGGGGGGCACGGTGCCCTCCTCGAGCTCGGAGTCAGCCTCCGAGGAGGAACTGACCGAGGCCGTGAGGAACCTCGAAGTCCAATTCGAGAAGGTTCGTTCCCGTCAGGAAGATCCTCGGGAGATAACCGAGGAAGATGATGATGACGATGGCGAGGAAGAGCGGCCTTCCCTTCCGGCGCAGCCGGATCCTAGGCCTCAGGATCTCTCGGCGGCCATTTTGTCGGCCATCCAGTCCTTATGCTCTGAGATAAGGACGAGATTCCCACGGCCCAGGCCGGAGGACCCGCAACCTGGCCCGTCGGGAAGTCCTCAGAACAAACGACGGAGGACCCAACCCTCTCCTCCGCTCGCCCCCGTAAGGCCTGCAGTCCCCTCCTCATCCTCCCACGAGTTGGGAGATGACTGTGCGTTGGGCTCGACGACGGGTTCTGAGGGCGACGACGACGGAACGGGTCTCCCGTCGCACGGGCCTCTCCGCCCGACGAGATTGGCTCATTCCACGCCATGATCGCCAGGGCGTCCGAATTGTTCCAGCTCTGCCCGGAGGAGCAGAGAAAGGAAGGTTTCCTCTATCAGCGCCGGGAGGCCAAGAGGAAGACGGTCATCGCGGTGCCCCTTATCGATGACATCTGGGAGGAGGGCCTGTCGGTTCTCAAGAACCCCTCCACGGCACCAGCCAAACGGGACCGGTACGAGAAGAAGTACCGGGTCCCCGAAACCGCTCCCCTGTGCCTCAGGGCCCAGCCAACGCCAGACTCGGTCGTCTCTGCGGCAGCGAAGAAGAAAGGGGCGGGGTCAGGAACCTCGACGTCGAATTCCCCGCCGGACGGCGAGGGAAAGAAGTTGGACGCCATGGGGCGGCGGGTCATTTCGTCGGCGGCGACGACGATCAAAGCGGCCAATGCCCTGGCGATCGTGGCCCGCTACGACAGGGAGCTCTGGTTTAAGCTGGCCCCCATATTGGACTTCCTGCCGGACGACAAGAGGTCCGAGGCCCTGGAAATACTGCAAGAGGGCGAGGTGGCGTCGGACCACACCATAACGGTGGCAACCGATATTGCCGATACCGGGTTCCGCCAGCTGGGCAACGGTGTTTGCCTACGACGACAGGGTTGGCTCCGGGCGACCGACTTCCGTCAGGACGTCCAGACCAGGGTGTTGGACATGCCGTTCGACGGCAGCAACTAGTTCGGGAAAAGCGGACACGGAGACGGCCCGCGCCCTGGGAGCCCTTCAGCAACGTCAGCCCTTTCGGAGCTCCGGAGGCAGACAGGGTGCCTCCAAGGGATCCAGCGGTGGCTCGTCGTCCTACCGCCAGGCGGCACACTCCTCGTCTCAGGAGGCCTACAGGGGTCGCGGCAAGCAGGGAGCGTCTCGCCGCCGTCGGCAAGGTGGCCAGGGCGGCAAGGCCACCACCTCCAAGCAGGACTGAACCGGCCGTGGTCTCGGGCCCCCACCGAAGCACCCCGGTGGGAGGCCGGCTGACGAACTTTGTCGGCGCGTGGAAGTCCATCTCCACCGACCGTTGGGTGCTGGATACCCTGGCAAGAGGACACTATCGAATTCCTGAAGAAGTGCCCTCATGTTCCACCTGTGGCCAGGAAGGAGAATCCCGTCCCGCAACTGCTGTTGGAAGTACGGGCGATGCTCAGGAAAGGCGCCATCGAGCTTGTCCCGAAGAGGCTCCGGGGTATACTCAAGGTACTTCCTCGTCAGGAAGAAGACGGGCGGCTGGCGCCCCATCCTGGACCTTTGTCGTCTGAACAAATACATCAGATCACAGAAGTTCAGGATGGTCACCCTCCAGCACGTACTGGGACAGCTGGAGGAAGGCGACTTTCTATCGTCGTCGGACCTGGAGGATGCATACTTCCACGTTCCCATCCTCAAAAGTCACCGAAAGTTCCTCAGGTTCGTCGTCCAGGGACGCCACTACCAATTCAGAGCACTGCCGTTCGGATTGAAGTCGGCCCCCAGGGTCTTTACCAAGTGCCTAGCACCAGTGGCGGTTCGGCTGCGCCTGCAGGGGATTCACGTCTACCCCTACCTGGACGACTGGCTCATCCGCTCAAGGACGAGGGAACTCGCCGTCGAACACACTGCGAGGACCGTCCAGCTACTCACAGACCTGGGATTCGTCATAAACTACCCAAAGTCCCACCTGGTGCCGTCGCAGGTGGCCCTGTTTCTGGGAGTGAAGCTCGATACAGTGAGGCGCCTGGCGGCCCCGTCGGAAGAACGGACGAACACCATTCTAGGCAAAGTCCAGCGCCTGCTTGCCACGGACGTGGCCAGGGTGAGGTCCATCAAGTCCAACCTGGGGATGATGTCCTCTTGCATCTACCTGGTGCGCCTCTGCAGACTACGGATGCGCCCTCTTCAAGAATTTCTCGACGCCCGTTGGATGCAGGCGACGGGCACCTTCGAAGACAGGGTCCCCCTCAACGAGGTGTTCCGGCGGGCGATTCAGTGGTGGGGCGTTCGAACGCACCTCACGGCGGGCAAGGACTTTCAGACGCCGGCGTACCAGGCGAGGGTGACGACGGACGCCTCCCTGAAGGCTGGGGCGCCCACACCGGAGATCTCCACGCAAGAGGCCTCTGTCTCCCGGAGGAGAGGCTCCTGCACATCAACGTCCTGGAACTCTGAGCCGTGTTCTGGGCTCTCAAATCGTTCCTCCCGTCGCTCAAGGGCAAGGTGGTGCGGATCTTCACGGACAACACCACGACGATGTTTTAGATACGGAAGCAGGGAGGCACCAGATCCCCAGCCCTATCCAAGGAGGCACAGGATCTGTGGCACTGGGCGGTCGCCCAGGGGATGTTCCTGGTTCCCTTCCACCTGGCAGGAAAAAAGCAACACCATCGCCGACTCGCTCAGCAGGGAGCTGCGCGCGTGTCACGAGTGGGAACTGCGCCAGGATCAGGTGGATCAACTCTTCCGACGATGGGGCAAACCCCAAATCGACCTGTTCGCAACAGCGACGAACTCGAAGTGCAAGAGGTTCGCCAGCAGGTTTCCCCAGCCGAGAAGCATGGGCGATGCGTTCTCGTTCCCCTGGGACGGCCTATACCTGTATGCGTTCCCTCCGTTGCCGTTGCTGCTTCGGCTCATCAGCCAGCTCAAGAGGTCCCGGTGCAGGATGATCCTCGTCGCACCGGCGTGGCCGAGGCAGATCTGGTTCCCGGACCTTCTGGACTTGTCAACGTCCGCACCAGTCAAGCTGCCGACGGACGCAGACCTTCTCTTCAGAGAAGGAGGCGCCATTCTTCACCACAACCCGGAGTCGCTGAACTTGCAGGCCTGGCTCCTGCAGCACTAGAGTTTGGAGGGTACAACATCCCGGCCGACTGCAGAGAGGTTCTTGCAAAGGCCAGGGCGTCCTCGACTCTCAAATGCTACGGTCATAAGTGGAAGAGGTTCTCTATCTGGTGCCGAGCACAGAAGATCAACCCTCTACGGATTACGGCCCCTCAAGTGCTGCCGTACCTGCCATCGCTGGCAAAGGCTGGGCTGGCCCATGCCTCCATTAAGATTCATCTGGCGGCGATCTCCAGATATACCAGAACCACAGGACGGACGTCCCTGTGGTCCCATCGACTGGTAAAAGAGTTTATGAAAGGACTGTTCCGGTCGTTCCCGCCGGTGAAGGCCCCGGCCCCGGCGTGGGAACTTAACGTAGTGCTGACCAGGCTCATGGGGGCCCCCATTCGAGCCGATGCACTCCGCACCGATGAAGTTTGTGTCTTGGAAGACTGCGTTCCTGGTGGCCATTACCTCCGCACGAGTGGGAGAGATCCAGGCCCTATCCTGCAAGGCACCGTACTTGACTTTCCATGCCTCGAGGGTGGTGCTTAGGACGCACCCCTCCTTTATGCCCAAGGTGCCGTCGGACTTCCATCTTAACGAGCCCTTGGTGTTACCTGTTTTCTTCCCGTCTCCTTCGTCGCCGGCCGAGAGGACTTTGCACTCGCTGGATGTGGCTAGAGCGCTGAAGTTCTACGTGGACCGCACGAAGAGTTTCCGGAGGACATCACAGCTGTTCGTGAACTTTGGACCTGTGAATCAAGGGAAGGCTCTCTCTAAGTCTTCTATTTCCAGATGGCTCTCCGGCTGCATCATGCACTGTCACCGGTTGGCTAACCGACCGCTGCCAGGCCATCCGAGAGCCCATTCGACCAGAGCGATCGCTGCTACTACGGCGTTCTTATCTGGTGTGCCCCTGCTGGACATCTGCAGGGCTGCTACGTTGAGGTCGACGCACACCTTCACGAGATTCTACTGCGTCGATCGGGATTCCAGGGAGGAGTCCAGGGTCGGCCAAGCAGTGCTGCGCAACCTGTTCGCTTAAGGTGAGCCTGGTGAGGAGGTAAGAGATGATTAATGTTGTATTGCTTAATGTTGAGCCTTTTGCCACCCCCCGTGGTTGTGCATGTGTGTACTGCTATTTATTCTTATATTCATGAGCATGTGAATCCATGCCAGACCCCATGCTGGAGAAGGAACAAGTTACTTACCTGTAACTGTTGTTCTCCAGCATGGGTCTGGCATGGATTCACATGCGAACCCTCCCACCTACCCCTCTGCGGCTCTTCACTTGGTCATACTGCCACTTCACGTGCTACCAAATCTGAAGATGGCTGCCAGAGGCGGGGCTTAGGTAGAGGGCAGTCATTGGCTGTGGTCAGTATGACGCAGAGATCAGTGATTGGTTACTACTACGAAAGACAGATCAGAAACGAAACTGATACTGATTTTTTTTCTTTACCGAGGATTCCCAGCCCGACGACGGGGAATATTCATGAGCATGTGAATCCATGCCAGACCCATACTGGAGAACAACAGTTACAGGTAAGTAACTTGTTCCTAATCACAAGTCCGATTGACTACTGTAATGCCCTCTATCTTGCACAACCCCTGGGTTCAATACACTGCCTACAATTGCTGCAAAATTTTGCAGCCACAGTGCCAACCAACTTCCCCTATGGAGCCCAAATAAGTCTGTGCTTCAGGCCCTTCATTGGCTCCCGGTTGCCCAGAGGATCAATTTTAAATCTGTGCCTGGTGCATCAGGCCTTTTTCAGGCAGGAGGCAGAATATCTCCAGGACAAATTTCACCCCAATATCCCTGGACGGCCACTTCCTTCAGGTAATGCCAAACTAGTGGCATTTCCGAATGTTTGTCTGGCTCGTGTGGACGAACAAGCATTTTCATATGCAGTCAGCAAACTGTGGAATGGGCTACCATCTGCCCTCAGAGGCACTGTGAATCACCTACAGTTTAAGCGCACGCTGAAAACTTTCCTGTTTTAGGGCCATTGTAACGGGCGGTATCCTTGCTTTTCCTCACGCCAAGATGCCTTCAGGCGAATGTGCGCTCTATAAATACATATAACATAACTTCACGATTTTATCTAGATGTGACGCAAGGTTAATCTGAAAGTGTGACGCATGTTTGTCTCAATTCTACCTGCTTCGGGCCTGTGGCTAATCTTCGCAATTCTATCCAAGTCTGATGCCTTGGTAAACCTCACAATTCTGTCTAAAAATGACGCATGGTTAAACTTCACAATTCTATCTAGGTGTGATGAGTGTATGATCTTCATAATTCAGTCTAGGTGTGACGCAAGGTTAATCTTCACAATTCTATCCAAGTCTGACGCATGCCTAAATGCCAGAAATGGCTAACATAAAACTGTGGTCTACGTGCAGCAGACTGCACGCTTTTAGCCAACAGGAGTGGTGGGACAGCTTAATGGGGAACAGTAATGGCTGTTCCCCCTGCCCAGACCTAGCTTACCTTGTCAGTTGCTGCTGGTTGACTGCTGCGCTGTGGGCTCCACCTGTGAACACTGGCAAACACGGTCTGGAGCTACTTCTGTAGGTCATATGAAAAGGTTATTAAAATATGTACTGTGGAGTCTCAGGAGGAGGACACGGATGCTTTATAGACCTTTTGACTATATTGTTTCTTTAACAGAAAATAAAGTATATCTATCCATATAATCATGGGGTGTTCTCTGCCTATTTTTGAAGTAAGGTGTTTGTCAGTCCTCTTTTTTAAACAAAGGTGCTTGTCTGTCCATGTGAATGTCCAAAAACAAGTCTGTCCAAATCGAACCTATCTAACCCTACCACTAGTATACCTTGGGCCCGGAGAATTAATCCCTTCTGTTGGTTGCTGTGTTTTGTCAGTGATTCTCTTGATTACTATGGTCTACTCAATAAGCAATGTGCAGGTAGTCTGTGGTTATGTGCTAGATCAAGTTCTGTAGTTTTACTAGGGGACTGGTAGTTCTGTCTTTTTCTTTGGGGATTATCTTAGTTTTGTTCAGGTTAGCTTTCTCTCTCCTGCAGGGTTTCAGACCCTCTATTATATTACTCTCCTGTAGGAGGCCTTGGTTGCTTGGCTTCCAATTACAATACACCCACTCCCAGATTCCTGTTTCATGTTTGAGTCTTTTCTTCCTGCCCTCGCAGGTTGATGCTGCCCAAATGTATTTCTGTTATAGTCCCTTTCTTATCCTCTGGATATGTGGTGACTTTCCCCTTTTCCCAGGATGACAAGCTTTCAATGGTATTTCTCTCTTGCTCCGTGCTTTCCTTATTTCTCATTCTCTCCTGCATACAGTTCTGGTTCATCAAATTGCTTCCAATCCGTTTCTCATTAATACTGGGACGAGTTTTGTTTAATTTGAGTTGCTGCCGCCTTTCTATATTTCCATTCTCCCTATTACAATCTCTCTTCAGGGGTAACGTCGTCGGTACCTGCCAGACATTTGACTGTCTCAACGTTATTGTAGCTCCGTGGCTTGCTTCCAGCTGTCTCTTTCTTTCGCATCCCGCTCTCTCTGTTAATGTCACCAATGCCATCACTCGAGTCGGGAGTTGTTGCCTCCCGTGGGTGGTATTGGCGTTGTTCAAACTGCCTACCACGTCTGCATTGCCACCTCTCTATTCTACCAGGTCGGAATTTCCTCGTTTCACACGCTGCCCTCTCCCTTTACAGCTTCCTCAGTGCATTGGAGTGACTCATTTAAAGGGACATCCTCAACTTCTTGTTGTTGAACATATAGATTCATGTTACCTTCATGAGACTTCTAACCTTCTGAGTTATTATGTAAGTCCATGTAGGCTATCACTTGGGGCCCATCAGGGAGTTCCTGATTGGAACAGAAGTCCTTGTCCCCAATGGGGCAGTCTCTCCCGGTGGGGTCACACTTGCCTCAACCCTTAAGAAGGTTCTTGTGGAGCAGGCTCACCTCACTAGCCTCACAGAGGGGAGGGGCCCTTGGGGATAAGGGACGAAGTTTATATATTAATACTTCTACTGTATGACAAGCTACACTGAATTCAAAACGGTTTTCGCTTTTTCAAACAACCAAAGATGTTGTATAGTGCTTTGGGTTGGATGCAAAAGCTGGTGATGTCAGAGAGAATGTTGGGAGTGACAGATAGAATGTTATGGTGTGAATGAGGGTATGTTTGTTGTAAAGGTTCTAGCGTAAGGAGTTGGTGAGCCCCTGCCTGCGTGATGGGAGCCAGTGCTTTCTTACTTGCCATCTTAATGTAGCTTAAGTGTAACTGGAATAAAGTAACTTGCTGGAACCTACCTGTTGTGCCTGAGGATCCTGCCTTACATCAAAAGTGTTGAAAGGATAAGGTCATTTTTGTAATTGTTATTTCTATGCAATTCTTAAATGGTAGGTTTTCTGTAAACTTAATTTACTTTAAAACTGGCTTATGACCCCAGGGATCCAAGCTATCAATTAACCATGTATAGATGGTACTTAGTTGGGGGTGCCTCGTCAAAATGTCAAGGCCTGGCAAGGAAACTGAGTTGATCTGTTTGCGGAAAAGCAGATTTTTCTCTATGTTGCTAACTCTCAGCCATAAAGGAGAGAGAGAGAGAGAGATAGAGAGAGACGGTGAAAACCGAGATTCTGGACTGCAATTTGCCCTATTTGTCTGTAATGTATTTTATTTTAAGAGAAGGACATGCTCTTAATATTCATTTGTGTATTATGTTCAGCCTTAATAGATTTTATTGATTAATGGGAGGCCCTACTCTGGCAGATGGCTGACCTATGGTCATAAGAACTACCATTTGCCTTTGCAACCCTGAACTAAGTGATTTCTTTTTTTAAGACTTCAATATTTTAAGCATACAAAAAACAAAAACAAAATTTAAAAGAAACCAGTACAGAAACACAGAACCAGTGAAAATCAAGAAACATAAAACCAAATTCTCAGATGGGAGGGTACTGGGGACATGTGCAATACAGACATTTCGCTTGATTCGTACTGGTTGGAGGCAGCTCATATAAGAGCTCTCTGTGCCAGCTCACATCCGCCACATACCATCGTATCAGTGAAAAGTATCTTAATAGTTGAGGTCTAATTCCCTGGAGTGGGTATCTTTCAGCAAACTTGAGTAGGAGAAGCCAGGTCGTGACATACTTGGGCAAACTACCTTGGGTGGAAGCGCAAACCTTTTCCACTGAGGCCATCTCCCATAATTTATACCATGATTTAATGAGCCCTCTACCATCTTCCAACTACTGGCCAGATTCAACGCAATGCTGTACCATCTCATTGGTTAAACGGACTCCACTGGTACCCCCAGTAAGATCGGCATCATCAATGTCTCCAAACTGGACCGTACCAGACGCAGATACTGCTCGCCATGTCTGTGCAGTTCCATGCGTTAAAATCGTGGCATAAATGGCTGCGGGCACAAAATATTGCGACAAAAATGTTGTGGTTTTGCCGCCGCAATCCATGTAAAGGATGCAGGGGACACCCCTGCAACTGCCGGACCCATTATACCATTTAAGGGGAGCGGGGAACACCCTCATGGCATTCCACGGGATCCAAGGAGAGTTCCCATCTCCTCATTCTCTAAAAAGTATTGCCCGATGGCCATGGTTAGGTCAGTGCGAAAGCAACGTCCTGAAGCAGAATACCGTAAAGCTTCCAAACACGTGTAGCCAGTGGCTGCAAACTATTGACCGCCACACGCAGCAAGATCATTGAGTTATCCGAGAACAAACTAGGGGCGATCTTGGTATCTGAAACGCAGGGAAATAGGGTAGGCGAGAGCAGGCAGAGGTCAATGCAGTAGAAACTTTTATGCACATGCGAATCGAACGAGTACTCCCTATCGCATCCATGGAGGAGCCTCCAGCAGACATCCACCAATTTCTGCATCCACCAATTTCAGACATCCACCAATTTCGTGCAGGACTTTCAACAAGGCTGAACTGTTCTTGTAATCTGTGGCAGATTGGAGGCGGGGGGGGGGGGTCCTTATCCATCGCAGGGTCAAGGTCCAGATTAAAATCACTGCCAATTAACAAATCCCATTCCACAAATGCTGCTAATGTGGTGAGCAAAGAATGTAAGAACACCTGCTGATTGCCATCGGGAAGGTATAAAGGCCAGGGTCATTGGATGACCATATGAGGTTCCCTTCAAGAGTGGAAACTGCCCAGTGGGATCTCTCAGGATGCCCTTAATAATAAAGTGGGTGTTCTTGTCTATTAGAATCACCATGCCTCTTTTCTTTACCGAAGTGGAGGCAAAATATTATTTTGACAACGCCCTGCATCTCAATCTACTTTTTATCCTGCCGAAGTAAATGAATTCCTTGGATCATAACCACATGAACCTCGGATGTCTGTATCCTGCTCAATATAGACCTCCTCTTAACTGTAGAGTTCAGACCCTGCACATTGATGGACGCTCCATAAGCCAATCCGACATGCCAATTCAGACCAGGGGATAAAAGATAGGAATAGGTGTGAACCTGTTCCCGCAGAGAAGATATGCACCCGCTCCATCACTTCACCAACCAGTACCACCAGCACTGCATGACACACACTTGGTACAAAACAGAAAAAAGAACACAATCGCAAACAAAACGGTCCCACCGAAAACCCCCAACTAGAAAAGCCCAAAATTCCTTAAATGCCATTTGGGCCACAGGCTCAGCACCGGTGTAGCCTGCAAGAAATAAATTGCCCCTTCCAGAGAAGAATATGCAAACTTCAGATAAACACAAAAGCTATCTAGCCCAGGAGATCTTACCCGGGGTGCCGAGCTAGTAATCACGCCAGTCACCAAGCAAGATGGTAGTCTGTTCCAGACTCAAGGAGTAACGACGAAGTGAGTCTACACTGTTGTGGGCTTAATGCTCTAAAACTCTTACCCCATCAGGGAACAGGCGTGTAATGACCTCAGGAAGCAGCTTTGGGACCAGTTAGTGTGTGTTCTTAAAGCAACATGTCCCCAGGACAGAATTGCAATGGCAATGTTTTTTCCTACCTCCAACTGTAATGCAAGTCAATTTAACATGCACATTATTTATCATCTTTGAAAGGCACTTGCCCATTCTTGAACTTTTGAAGGTTGACACACTTTACTTTGAACATTTAATGTTCTGTTTCAAATGCAACTTCCATGAAATGCTACATAATATAAGGAAATGATGATGCATATGGTAGCTTTCTGTGTAGGAACAATGTCAATAGGATGGTACATTACAGAGCAGGGTGGTCTCCAACCTGCAACTCTCCAGATGTTTAAGACTACAACTCGCTTGATCTGTCACCATTGCCTATTCTTACTACGGCTGACTGGAGCTGTAGTCTAAAACATCAGAGAGCCAAAGGGTGTAGACCTTTTTTACAGAGTGAAAAGCTGTGTGCATTTATAAATCGAGCTTTTAAAGAACAGGGTTGGATTTCTGGTGCAATTTTATAAATGTTTCATCACTTTAATGCAACAGGGCTGTGAAGAATAAATGGGTCTCGTTCTAACATCAGCCTACATGTAACTTTGAGGAGGCTTTTACATATACAAGTGAACAAGCCAAGCACAGTGTTTGGGTCAATGAACTGGGTTCCGTTTACATGAAGTATTCACTGCAATAGTTTGTTGGTGGTTAGACATTTTCCAAAGTCTTGCATCCACATAAGAGATGTTATGGTTTGTGCCTAGCCTCGCTGCACTTACACATGTCTTCATTTTGTCAGATGTGTGCTGTGCATCTTAATCAGTAAGACGAATACAAGCAGTGTGAGGGGGCCAGGCGTGTCTGATGCAGGTGTAAAGCCTAACGTGTTCTGAGAGGAAGCATTCAGTAAGAATAGAGGCCCTAGAGGTTTTATATAAGAGTGCATCAACAATTCCTGTGAATACCAAAGATGCTGAAAGGGTGAAAAGGGTAGTCTCACTAAACCCAGTCAACTGCTATTTTGATGTGCAAGGAAAGAACTGTGGTGCCTGGGTCAGTTAGTGAAGCTTGTGTGTATGTATGGGAGAGCATCTTGTGTTAGTGAAATGTGTGCCCGCAACTGAAACATCTTTGGTCAGAGTGCACATTATGGGAGGTGTTTAACCAGCCTATTGACCAAGCATTTGGAAATGTTAATATGTGCATTAACAAGAGACTGGCCTATGGGGGGGGGGGGGTCTGCAAACTTTGGCTCTTCAAATGTTTTGGACTACAACTCCCATTAACCCAACTAGCATACTCCAAAACATCTAGAAAGCCGCAGGTTGTAGACCGTTGGTATATTTGATCCATAATAAGCCAGTAACTTTGCAGGTTGTAACAAAAAGACAGTTGTGGCATGCTAAATCCTTGGTGGGAGAGTTTTTTTTTTTTTGGTTAGGTTGGCAAACGCCAAACCAACAGGGTGTTTTCAGATCTCTTACTTGAGTGGAGATTAAGGTTTTGCAGCTGGAGGCCATTTGTTTGGAAGTCATTGTATGACATCCTTTTAGAAAATGTGTCTTTCGGCGTAGACACATAAGGGCAGTCCTACAGATTAAGGGTGTATTGGCCACTTTTACTCCTTAGAAATAGGCAAATACTTGCACAAAATAAAAATAGGGAGTAAAAATACTCACAACAAAAAATGGGAAACTGGCACATCTGATATTGTGCCCCTGCTTTCACTCGCACAGCTCCATGGATATGTTTGGACCAGCAATGCACGTAGTACCACAGGAAGAAATTGCTACTATTATTGTGTGATCAGAAGAAGTAAACATGTAGCTTTTAATCTGTATGGTACAAAGACATAATGATTACAAAAACATTTCCGTTTGCCAGTTAAAACATATTTTACTCGCTTACAAAATATTCCCATTGGGAATTGGTCTTACATTTTTACTCACTAAAAAATAATTTGTCCCAACTTTAAAAAATAGGGACTAAAATACCCCCACTTCAAAATTTTATCTGCAGCACTGCTTAAGGATATATTGTCTTTCTTTAACTTTTTTTTAATAAACAAAGTTCATAATCCCCAATCCTCACCAAAACCTCTGTCGTGAGAGTTTCAAAAAGCACTTTACAGTTGCTCCAGTGCTGGGATCGTCATTTGTGAGGTTTTGTCTGGGAGACTGTCGATTTCAATATGCTTCACATAACAGGAAGGTTCAGGTTGACTGGAGCACTCCCGAAGTGCCTTTAAACTACACCAGAGCAGACCCGAAAAATCAGGTATTGTGCAGTCTGGCAAGTAGGGAGTTTGCTTATTTAGAAACTTCCCCATAAACTATAGCAATCTGTACAGAAACTGAGCATTTGGTATCAAAATTAAATTGAAGGAGTGTAGAAAGACGGGAAATGGTGGGAGCACATGGATGTTTACATGAACGTGTGAAAGTGTTTTTAAATGTGCGTATATTGAGTTAGTGCATATTTCGTTTGACTGCTGTGTATCTTCAGATTGTGAATTTGCCAGTGAGACATATTTATCACTACAACCTTTGTATTCCAATAATTAATGTAGGGGTTTTACATCTGCTACCAGAAGGTGGCCATTTTTG
Organism: Ambystoma mexicanum; assembly: GCF_040938575.1. Classification (NCBI taxonomy): domain Eukaryota; kingdom Metazoa; phylum Chordata; class Amphibia; order Caudata; family Ambystomatidae; genus Ambystoma; species Ambystoma mexicanum. The sequence goes on along the minus strand of NC_090936.1, from coordinate 1,086,520,890 downwards.
AAGCGTTGCACATAGAGAAAGTTTATAAATTGAATGCTAATGTAAATGGTAAGGCTTTTTTGTTTTAAAACACATACAGGTAAGTGTTAGGGAGGTGAAAACGGAAACCAGCGATTCTGAAAGCTAAAATGATTTATAAGAATAAATAACTATTAGCCGTAGAAGTTGAACTACTTTGCAAGCACCCCATCTGGCCTTGCTAGACCATGACAGTGCCCCGATGGTCAAACCTCTGCCTTGATGTGTGGCCTTTTGGTCACCAACACCATCAATCAGCATGCGGTTTCTGTGCTCGGATAAAATGACACTTATGCACGTCATGAAACAGAACGGCACTGCAGAGAGTTACAGCTGCTGTTACCATGACGGTGGGGAAAGTAGGTGAATATGTTGCTGGTTGGGAGCCCCTTACATGGGATGTGCTTGTTGCTATGATACTGTCTCCATGCTGAATTCATTTTTTCTTGCCTCCAGTTCATTCGAGGTACTGAGATGAAGTCGCATGCTTTCATGAGAATCACAGGATTCTTGGGTTTTCTCTCCAAGTCTTTTCTGTGAATCGCAATGCTGCACATATCGCATCTCTCTAGAAGATGGTCGTATGTACAGTGAAGTGACCACCATGAGTGACAAGTATTTGAGTCACAGGTTAAAGAGCCCGACAGCGTCATGAACATCTAGCCGTTATCTCAAACCCTCTTCCAACCACCACCTGCATTCTCATGTTTCCCCAGCAACCTCTTCGTTCCAATTCCCAATATGCAACACACACCTTCAACCTCAAACCACCCAAATTAAACCCCAAACCTAAGATTATTGAAAATAAATTATAACTGATTATTTTAACAATAGCAAATTGTTGATTATTCCTCCTTTCAATGCGGTCAATGACCATCCATCTAGCAATCTCTGTACCAAATAGACAGTTTCCTCAACCTCTCCGGATGCATGCTCCCTCTCCTCTGACACCACTTGTACTCTTCCATTACTTACACTTTCCCCACTTACCAGACCATCCTCTGCATTACCTCTCCTCACCTTCTCTTCACATACTTCCTCTCCCCAACCTAGATGCCTCCTCCCGTCAATTCTCCCAACAGCACATCCTTTGTATATCCTTGCAGTGGCAAATCTACACCGAAAAACTCTGTTCACATTCCATATCGATCCATCCTCCACTCTAACCACCTTTGTGAATACTTCTATCACCATCATGGGCCCTATGAATTTCGACATACCCTTGTCTCCAATACTCCCCCTTACCCGATCTCCAACATTGATAGTCTGCCTCTTCCTATTTTCTTTCCCTTCTTTCTCGCACCCCTTCCAGGGTGCAAACATCCTTTTTACTCATCGAGTTCATCCAATGTGGACTCAAGATTGAATTCAGTCTTCTACTTCGCATCAACTCAAATGGAGACAACCTGATACTCCAAATCATCACCTGCACCACCTTTTCTTCACCCATGCCATTCCTTCCAGCCATTTCTATTGTATCCACCAATACACTATAAACCTCTCTAACTTTTCCTTGGACTCAGGATGATAATTCAACGTAAATCTTGATTTTTTAAGCACTTTTCCTTGGCATATCCCCCCAACTCTCTACTCCTGAATTGTGTTCCGTTTTCACGTAAAACCCCTTTGGGTTTCCCTCTTTCTCTAGAAATGCAATCACATCATCCGCTTGCATACGTGTTCCCATCTTCACTTCCTGCCAATTCGAGAAATGGTCAACCATGACTAAAAATGTCTATCCCCACGACTTGCCATACTCCTCCGGATGGATACTCATGAACCTTCTCCTGTTTGAAAATGTTCAGTCTTATCCAATTTATTGCATGCCCAACAACTTCTAACCAGTATTTCCACAAACATGTCCAGTCCTTGTCTCTAACTTTCCACTTGGTGCCAGTAATACCAAGATGCCCCTCATGAGCTAAAACTGCCAGCATCCTCCTCAATGACATTGGTGGCACCAACATATGCCCCCCCCCCACACAACATCATTTTACACTCCGTTGACAGCTTATCTCTCACTTCCAGAACTGCCAATACTCCTCCCCAATGTTTTCTTTCTTGCCATCCTTCTTTAATCCATCTTCCAACCTCATTGAGTAATACATCCTTCCTTAGCTCTACCTCCCATTCTTGCCGTGACACTGCTTCGCCTCTTCCCTTAACCACACTAGCTACCACTTCATCTGCTTTATCCTTCGCACAGTCCTCCCACGTCGGTGGCATATGGGACAAAATATCTGCCACTTTATTTTTCACCCCCGACACGTACTCTACCATGTAACCAAATTCCTGAGCTTGCGACTTTATCAAGCCAACCGTGGTGTGGCCCTCCCCATGCCTTCTACTAACAGTACTTCCACCAATGTTTTTTTTATCCGTCTTCACAACTCGCATTTTTCACATTGCATTCATCCGTCCACACAAATCTTGCATTATTCCACACACTGTACCTCAAGGGCATCGTAATGTCTGCAAAGTACTGAACAAACTTGTAATATTCTTCCAATCCGAGGAAGGACCTTAAATCATTATTGCATTGCATGGGCCCGGTATATCTTTAATTGCTGTCATCGCCACCACCTTAGGCTTAGCTTAGACTGTTTATTGCATGGTCCAGATATTCTACTACTTTCACCCCAAATCTATATTTCCAAGCCTCAATGGTAATTCCACTCTTTAAGCCTCTTTAACACTTTGTGTAGTCTATCATGTTTTTGTTTTTCCTTGCCGTATATCAAGGAATCATACTGATATGCCACCATACCTTTTGATCCCCTACAGTAAGTGTGCCATTGTCCTCTGGAAAACTGCTGCAGCGGACATCAATCCAAAAGGCACCCTGCAATACCTAAACATTCCAAAGGGTGAAATGAATGAAGTAGGCTTCTTGCAATCCTGCATTAACTTGATTTGATGATAAGCTGCAGAAAGATTGAGCGTTGGGAAAACACTCACCCCGTTTACACAGATAAACATCTCTGATATGTGGGGTAGGACATGCCTATCTATCAGCAGGCCTAGCAAATTCTTAAAAATCCCACTAGACCTGCAGGGCGATTTCCTTAGTTTATGTAGTTATGACCCCAACAAAAAAGCCCAAACCTAACCACACCTCTAAACTCCACTGCAATCTATTTAACGCAAGATCCATGTCAAAACACTCAACTGAGATCTTTGTCCTTCTCTACGACAACAGCATTGACATCTTATTCATCACAGAAACATGGCTGAACGACAACTACAAAATCACACTCCAAAGCTGCCTCCCAACCAAGTTAAATTCCTTCAAATAAACAGGAAAAATAAAAAAGGAGGCGTCCTCGCAATAGCATTCAAAGGACACCTGAAAATAAAAATAGACAAACCTCTCAACATCATCAATTGCAAAACCATGGTAATACACCTATCAGCTAACCCAAAAACAAACCTCACATTCATCCTGGTGTACAGACCACTGTCATACGATGCATACTTCGTCGATAGCTATGTTGGTGATGGCTTCCATAAAGTTATCAACCAAGAACATCTAATTATGCTGGGGGACTTCAACATCTGGTTTGAAGCAAGTCACGGCAACTCCCAAACCTCACTGATTGACCAGTTGTTGTAGTTTCATGGTTGTAAGTTGTCCAAAGGGGCAACACGCTCGGCAGGACACACCCTCGACGCAATCTTCGCCAAGGAAAAGCTTATCACCACAGCACCACTGATACAAATACTGTGGAGCGACCATCTCATCATCCCATTCACCATCAGACTACCGACCCTACTCTGCACCCAGGCCCCCAAACTCACAACCACCACTAAAAGAAACTGGCAAACTGTCAAAGCAAGCAACCTGTTAGAACAACTAGAGACAACCAAACTCTCAATTACAGAACTAGAGCTGGCTGACCTTGGAGGGAAAGCGGAGACATTACACAAATGGATCGCTGATACAATTGAAAAGATCGCCCCCGAAAAATCATTCACCCCATCAAAAAAAAGGGCAATGGCCAAATGGTTCACCCCACTACTAAGTGCCATGAAAAAGGACAACAAGAAGATGGAGCTGGAATGGAGGAAAGAATACAACCCAGACAAAAAAGACTGTTCCAGAAACAAATCCGAGCAAACAAGAAGGAAATACAAAAGGCAAAGAGACGGCATTATGATGACAGAATCACCAATGCGACAAACGCACAAAAAGAAATGTTCAGCATCATTAAAGAAATGAGAAACCCACCAGGCTGCGATAACACCCCAACACCGTCAGAGAAACTTTGCAACGACCTGGCAGACCACTTCAAGAACAAAATCAACAACATCCGACAAATCATTCAACACAGACCAACCCACCAAACCTAACACAGAAACACAACACAAACTCCAAAACTTTCCCGAAATATCAGCAGAGGCTTTCGTCTTGCTGGTGAAACACAGCAAGAAAGCCGGGTCACACATGGATCCCTGTCCACCAAACATCTACAAATCAATCCTTGCACATGGAACGCCATCAGAATTCTGCAGAAACCTCCTAAATCTCACTAGCAACAGGAACCGTACCAAGAACCTTCAAATCAGCATATACCAAACCACTTTTAAAAAGCAAAAAAGTGGCGACGTAGAAGACCTCACCAACTACAGACCGATCTCAAACATACCCAACCCAGCAAAACTCCTGGAGACCTATGTATACAAATTAACCCATGAACATGTAGAAAAACACCATCTGCTAGACCAAGCACAAGTCGGTTTCAGACCCGCAAGAGGAACAGAAACAGCACTACTATCCATTTGGGACGACGTAAAAACAAACGCGGACTCTGACACAACCTCAGCCCTGATTCTGCTCGACCTCTCTGCAGCCTTCGACACAGTTAGCCATGACACCCTAACCAAAAGACTAGAAGACATAGGTATAACGGACATGGCACTACTCTGGATTAAATCATTCCTAACAGACAGAACAGAAACCGTATGGATAAAGCCCGTCAAATCCACCCCACAAGTTAACGACTGTAGAGTACCACAAGGGTCCTCACTATCACCACTGTACTTCAACATCTACCAAACTCCAGTAATCAGAATCTTCAAAAAATACAAAATGACATGTTACCACTACGCAGATGACACGCAAATAGTCTACAAAATCGAAGACACTCAAGCCGATCACTCAACCCTAATCGAATGTCTAAAAGAAGTCTTCAACTGGATGAACCCCAACAATTTTCAACCCAGGAAAAACAGAAATCATGATTATATCCAAAAACCAAGATAACACCTATATTCCATGGCTGACGGAAATGGGAACCGCACCAACGCCATCTAAGGTAGTAAAAAATCTGGGAGTCCTGATGGACAACACCCTAACCTTAGACCCAAAACATAAATGTAATAATCAAGAAATGCTTCTTCCTCCTTCACACGGCAAGAAGAATCTTACTTTTCCTCTCCTTTACCCACAAAACACTTGCAATCGTCGCCCTCATCATGTCAGGAATCGACTATGCAAACAGCCTCTATCTCGGGATACCAGAATACCTCCTGAAGAAACAATGGATCCAAAACACAGCAGCAAGACTGCTCCTCAAACTATCCAGAAGAGACCACATCAGTCCAGCCCTAAAAACACTGCATTGGCACCCAGTCAAACATTGCATCACCTTCAAAACAATGTGCATAACACACAGGGCAATCAGTGGACAAGGAGCTCAATTCCTTCAAAAGAAATTAACAATCTACAAGCCAACGATACTCCTCAGATCAAGCAACGAAATCCGTCGGGAACAAAAACCATACCTTAAGAAAAAACTTGGGGGTGCCTCCTTCTCCCACTTAGCCACAAAAACCTGCAACAACCTCCCGACAGAAATAAGAAACACCAAAGACAACCTACAATTCAGAAAATCACAAAAAACCTGGCTCTTCAACATCACAGATTCAAACTGAAAAAACAAACTACTGAACAAGAAACGCAAAGAAAAGGATGACAGATCTAGGACGACGCCAGCATCTAGACCCAAATAAAGAAACCCTTACTACAACAAGAGATGGCGCAAAATCGAATAGGACACAATCAACACCCATAAGGACAGAAATCAGCATCCCTAGCCAACTTCCAGCTAACAACCTCACCCGCTCCATAATTGTTACTAGAGATCATACTTGTATAAAGTTGTGTGAACATTAGCACTGGCCACACTCCAACTAAGTTGTGGATACTGGCAGGGCCACGGACCGAAGGGAATTGAGAATGACGGCAGATGCCGCCCTGGACATAATTTCAAGTTTTGGCATTTGCCACGTTCCGAAGGGGCTGGGAGCGGTAGCTTGCATGAGCAACTCATTAAGATGATGAATGCTGAGCAGCCACCACATATAGAGGGAGTAACCCTGGCTGACCGATGCCGCACACAGACTAGATTGGGGAACGCTCTCTGGGCCAGATCTGAAGGGACGCACAAATGCCTGCCTGCACCACATACAAACGGGTGCCTCGTAGGCGGCCGGTGCCCAACTTGGGTAAGGTTATGAATGTGAGTGGATGCCAGGTGGGAAAGGGACTAGTGTCGAATAACACCAAATCTGGATGGAGACGCAGCGATGCTCACGCAACCCCACCTGAAGAGAATACGGAAGTTAGAGCCTCGCTTCCAGACAGCGAGGCCAATTAACCAACCCACTTAACAATTCGTCCCTCTGCATACACCTCTCACACTCTAAACAAACACCACCACAAGCCTACAACACAACAATCTGCACAAACTTCACTACACTGCAACAAGAAAACAAACCATACATAGACCCACACAACAGCACACGACGGCTACCGACTGTAAAGCATCCCAGGCCCAGCCAACGGACTTCCGGGCCGAGGCCGCCAACGGCACATCACTGCTCTCTTGCACTTTTCCAGCCTGTTCCCACTAACTCACCTCCCACCTCTCCCTTTTTCAGAGCCTCCGGAGCGCTAGAAGACCACACCGGTGGTGATAGTGCGCGCTACAAATATCCTTTAGCATTAACATGTACTCGACCTAAGAGAAATGCACTTGCCCCAAGATGACTGGTGACAAAATATTTATCAGTACTTTTTGTAAAATGGTCCTAGTCGCCATAAGCACACGTCATATTTGGTGCAATGCTGTCACTCATGCATAGTGTAACTTGTATTTACCATTTACGGCAAACAAAGTGTGTTTGCAGTTAATGAAAAATACGTTTTTAACATCCCCATATTTGCCAGCAAGGTTGAGTATCCTGCAAATGGTACTCTACTTTCATAGAAACTACTCACCAAGGCTAGTGGGATAGTACATTTTGCAAGCCCTGTATCTGAATGTTCTTATTAAGCCCACAAAGAACTACACACAAGCAAATCATACCAGACTTCTTAAGGGCTACTATTATAGGACTCCCCCATGTGGGTGACTCTATTGGCTCTATTATACCTCTGCGATACAGTCTTCTAAACTCTTCTTCAACCTTCATCCTCAATGATACTTTGAGGCCCTTATGTGCCACCGGCTGAGCTCCTTTCTTTATTCGATGTCCATACCCCTTCAGACACCCTATGGATGTTGCTAATAGTTTTGGATAAGTCTCCTTAAACATGCTTTCTCTTGTTCATATGCTCAGTACAGGCTCCTCTCAGGTGGAACCATCGTGGCACCTAGAAACACTCCTTTTGTTGTACAGAACGCCTTATAAATGCCCAAGAAATACATCTTTATGTTCAGTCACTTGATCTCTCAACTCTAAGACATGTACACCTTTGCTTGCAATGTAAATCTTCACCACCGCCAACCTGTTCCTGAACTGTCAATGCCTGAAAATAACTTACTATTGATATTTTGGTACCTTCAATTCCTGCTCATGTTCATCTTCACTCCACCCTCTTCTAGTTTCTTCATTTCCCTGGACGTGCTGATTGTGTACGGCAAGCAACTGCCTACCGCCATGGAGGTTGGTACATTCTCAATACGTACAACGCATCTAGGGCATTTCTTTCTGCTAAATTCCTCAGTCTTGAGGACCATCATTACCCTTTCGTCATCTGATTCCTCTTCTTGCACACAGTCCACTTTCATTTCCTCTCTACCCCTCAAGCCAAACCACCTCCAGCACTGCTACCTACCTTCTCGGTTATCCGACCCATGAAGCGCGCGTCAGTCGAGGCTTTCACCGCCACTTTCTCACCCTCCCCTTCCACTCCCCCTTTGGCTGACTCACACCCTGACACAGCCCTTTCTATGCTCCACTCTGCTATTTCTGATACGCTTGATGTTCTTGCCCTGTCATGAAGCCCAAAAGCCAAGTGCAACGCCTGGTACGACTCAGACCTTGTCACCCTCAAACGCAAGTGCAGGGTTGCTGAAAGGAAATGGCGTGCTTCCAGTACATCCTCTGACAGACTTGCCTGCCGCCTGCTCCAAAGGCAATACCGGCTCTCTGTGCGCACCAAGGAGAGAGCTCACATCCAAGCCTGCGTCTCAGCAGCATCTAACTAGGCCAAACTCTTTAAAATCTGCAAGGAATTGGCCAATCCTGCTGCAGTCTCTACCTCTCCTGTCCCCTCCCCGGCCCTCTGCACTGCTCTGGCTTCTCATTTCATCTCTAAAACTCAGGACATTTGTCCTCTCTCTTCCTCTCCCACTCCTCCCTCTACTCTCTGCTCTTCCTCTGGCCCCTCTTTCGGCCACCTCTCTACCCTCCTTCTCTGCCTTTTCCCTGTTCTCCGCAGACAAGCTTTCTAGACAAGTCCGATATATGAAAGTCTCATCAAACCAGGTTCACCCCTGTTACTCCAAAACCATCAGGCACCACATTGACACCCTGGCTCCTGCTCTGGCTGACTTCTGCACCCACTCCTTCACCACTGGAGTCTTCCCTTCCCACCTGAAGCACTCCTTTGTGCACCCTCTTCTTAAATAACCCTCTGCCGACCTGTCGTGGCCCGGCTAACTATTGCCCAATCTCCATCACTCCTTTCCTGGGCAAACTCTTGGAAATCCTGGCCATCTGCCAGCTTAATCTTCACACTGAATCTGTTGGATGTCTGCATGACCATCAGTCTGGTTTCAGAGCTACCAGAAGCACAGAAGCTGCTCTCCTGAACATCCGTGAAGACCTGCTCGCTAACCTTGATTCCAACACCCCCTGTGTCCTCCTCTTACTTGATCTCTCTTCTGCCTTTGACACAGTCAACCATGCCATCCTGCTCAACCGTTTCCGTGATAACCTGGGTATCACCGATCAGGCCCAGGCATTGCTGACTTATTTCCTCTCGGATCGACCCTCCCAGGTCCAACTTGGGTCCTTCCTATCCTCTATTTCTAACTCTACCTGTGGTGTTCCCCAGGGGTCTAACCTCTTTCCTTGGCTGTTCAACCAATACCTGGCACTTCTTGCCCAGCGCATTTCTGCTCTCTGCCCTAACTTTCAGGGCTATGCGGATGACACTCGGCTCACTATCAGGCTCCCTTCAGCCACCTCTTCTCCTTCTCTCATCTCTTGACTGTCTGCTATCCAGGAGTGGTGTGCCCCCAATGATCTCTGTCTTAATGCCAGTAAGAATGAGATTCTCCTCATCGGCACACCCGCTCCCTCCTTCCCTGTCACCCTCTGACCGGCTTCTCTTGGCCCTCTTCCTGCTCCCACCGAGGCTAAAAACCTCGGGCTCATCTTCGACTCCACACTCTTCTTCTCTCCTCGCATCTCTGACATCTCTAAGAAGTCACACTACGAGATGCACCTCCTCAGAGGTATTCTTCCTTTCCTCTCCTTCCCCCATAACCACTGTCTCCAGAGCTCTGGTTCTCTCTAGGCTGGACTACTGCAACAGCCTCATTCTAAATCTGCCTGCCTCTACTCTCCGCCCTCTGCAACTCATCCAAAACATGACTGCAAGACTTGTCCTTGGCCTCAAGCCTAGGGATCGTATTTCTCCAGGACTGAAATCTCTGCACTGGCTCCCAACGGTTGTGAGGATTGAGTTCAAAACCCTCTGCATTGTCCAAAAGGCCTTCTGGGGCCTGGGGCCTCAATACTTTCAACTCTCTCTTCCTAAATATCTTCCTTCTCAAACTCTTCGCTCATCCGCCTCCAACTCTCTCAGGGTCAGTCGCATCTACGGGCAATGAGTTAATGGTAGATCTTTCTTCGGCTGGGTCCTCCCCCTGGAACAGCCTCCCTGCCTCTCTGAAAAGTGAGGAGAACCATCTCTGGTTCCAGAAGCACCTCATGACCTTCCTCTTTGCTTCTGCTTTCTCTCCTCCTCTCCCCTGCTGAACTCCTGGCTGAAACTGCACTGGTCACCTGGCTACGCTCTCTTCTCGGGCCCAGGTCCCCTTCCCGCCAGTTGCACCCCTGCACTGGCAACCTATGCACTTCGGGGCTGTTTCTGTATCCCTACAGTCCCCTACTAGCACTTGACACCTGATGTCTGCACTACCCCTGCCACTAGCTGGCTGCACTTCTTATTTATCGTCATTATTTATTGTTTTTATTCTGTTTATCCTATGTACTGCACTTCCCCTCCCCCCCGCACTTCTCCCCTTCCCCGCACTTGCACGATCTCAGTGCATGCAGCAGCAATGTCCTTATCTTTTCTTCCGTCATTCCTTCGTGTTCTATCTCTTCTAGATAGTTGCCTCAATATTCCTTCCAGTCCCGCCAAGGATTTGCTGTCACTCCCGGATTGGGAAGAAAACATGTTGGGGTTTGTATTGTGAAGGCCTGCATATCTACTTGTTTCTTGTAAACCCCCTTAACCCCCCTTTTTATTTGATTTTCACGTTGATTACCTCTCTCTGGTCACTGTATCTGGTGCACTAAGTTGTTATCCATACTCCGTTGTTCTCCAGCGGCACTCAGCCATGTACCACTCTTGTGCGCGCACCACTTTGCAGGGGCCCTTCCTCTAGCACCTGCCACATTCCCCACTGGATCGCTCAGCGGGCCGGGACTGACTGCTGTGGTGACCTGATGTCTAGGATGCTACCGCTCCTCAACTCCTGTTGTAGTCCAGGTTCCTCTGAACCGAAACGCAGCTTCTGTGCGTCCTGCAAACACAGGCTGTAGGGCTGTTCCTTAGGTCGTTAACCCATCCTTGTCGCCAATATGAAGAGTCCACCAAGGTGAGGGTGAGTGACAAGTATTTACTGAGTCACAAGTTAAGCAGCCCAGTAGTGTCATGAACATCTAGCTGCCATCTCCAACCCTCTTCCAACTGCCACCTGCATTCTCACGTTTCCCCAGCAACTTTGTTATTCCAGTTCGACATTCCAATTACCAAGCTACAACACATTTCATCTACCAAGATTCAACACACAGCACTGACACGCAACCACACCAATACAAAACATTTCTACCCAGCCTGCATCTCCAAGCTCCTTCACCACTTTCTCTCTTAATAATACTTTTGCTCTTCTTCCCAACAGACTAATGTCAGGCATACCTAGGTGGGGAGTGAGAGGGGGGGGCACAACGCGTTTGCTGTAAAAAAGCAGTGTAAAATAATATTAGCATTTTTTATTTGTTTGTATTGTTTAAAGCACAGACCTCGCCTGAGAGCAGTGGAGCGCCGTACCGAGTGGGCAGTCAGCATTTGGGATGGCATCTTTTAACAATAGCGCAGTACTGCCATTGGTCAGTTTGGTACATTACTATTATATGACAGAACTTGTATAAAACAAACATGTTACTGAAAAAATGCACACACTCGGTGCTTCGGGTCCTTTCTCTCTCCCATACCCATAGGACGAATTGTATATCTATTGTGGGGGAAACATTGCAATGGTTTCTCATATTCAGAACTGTTAAAAACTAAAGTTATCTATTTTGCTTGACCACATTCCCCAAATGGTCCCATTTTTCATAGCGACACACAATGCTGATTCTGGAACCTAAAAGTTAACATTTTCTTTTTCATCCATTGCTAGTTCGTTTGAGTTGTGTTAAAATCTGACTCTGACCCAAACAAGCTTCTTTCTTCTGCTCAGCAGGATCTTGATGGTGCATATTAAATTCCCATCAAAATATTTTGAATTTATTAAGGTGCTTTGTATGAAGCTAAATGTTACTTTGCAGCAAATTACATACACCTGCCTGCCAGGAGAACAGTACCAAAGTTCAAGTTCTGCTCTCGTTTTGATTAGTGGTCGCGATTATCTAATCGTTCTGTGAGGAGTTGGGAATGAAACTTTGTCACAAGTGGTTAATAGTTTTTGTCAAAGACTTTTATTAAATAAAAAGGGAATTGGGAAAATGCCTCTGTCCCTGCACTAGAGGAGTTTCCCTAACTAAAACCAAAACTAAGGATCTGACAGCGGTCAGAATGTCCAAAACATAATGACCCGTGTCCCAAGTTCTATTCTGACCTTCTAACAAAGCAACTCTAAAGTGGAAAGGGAAAATATCTTTGTCCTTGAGTGAGGTATCAATGTTCAAAAAAAGAAAATGCGTAACTCCAAAAAAAGTTCCAAAGGATAGAGTTGTTTGCTCCAGAGGGTGATATCCTTCCCCTGGATTTCTCTTCACTCTGGTTTCCTTTCAGGATTATCAGTCTTTTGAGCATCAACACGACTGGCGCAAAAAAAAAAACTTGACTTTATAACTTTGTTGTGTTAGGATACCTGGTGTACTGTCCTGCCAGGCTTCTTTTCACCTTAGATATATTTCATCTTCCTTTTCCTGATGTGCTCTGATCAGGATTTCTTGAGTTAATTTCGTTTTACACTTTATATTCATGCTTGATGGCTTTTCCTGTCAGGGCTTTCTTATAAAGACATATGTTCACAATTTGCATCCCCCTGGTATACTCTCCGGCCAGGGACTTTCTTTCATGAACACTCTTACAACTTGATTCTGCCTGGTACACTCTCTTGCTGAGGTTTTGTTACATATGCACTTTCTTGCACCTTCAAACACACCTTCAGATTGCCTGGTATACTCTCCTGCTAGGGCTTTCTTATGTTGACTCTGCTCACATTTTCAATACTGAAAGTCTTTTATTTGCTTTTTCTTGTATCGTATCTGCTTGGTATACTATTCTGCCAGGACTTCTTTCCCCTGGGTATTGCATACACTCACGCCGTTTTAATTCTTTTTCTGAATACTTTTCTCTTTTTAGAACAATGTTCACTTGTACGTATTCTTTCAGGGGTCATTTTGTTCAATAATTGTTTTTGGCATGTTTGCCGATATGCCCTGGTGTCCCTGATTCCCTTCCGTGGACTCATTGGTTCTTCCTGGCGTATTTCGTCTCGCCTGTGGTAAGCCGGCAGCAAACATTCGGCCTCCGGTTCACTGCTTCTGTTTCCCGGCTTCCCTGCTCTTTGTGGTTTCTGCAGAGCTCTCTGGTGTCTTCCTGAGCTCCAGTAAGGTAGAATCAACCTCCTAACACCAGCAAACGCCCAGAAGTCTTCTCTCGGCTTCTGGCGTCCCTGCAGTGTTTTCTCCCTCTTGGCCCGCTTCCCTTCTTGTTGAGCCGGATGGCGGCTACACAGAACTCCTTCTAGTCCCTCAGTCGCGTCTGAGAATGTCAGTCTTCTCCTGCCAGCAGCTCTTCTTGGTCAGCTGCTTTAGCTGTTTAAATGTCCCTGCTGTAGGCAAGTGCTTGTAACAACTAGAGCACGCCTTGTGCTCTTGGCCTTGAGTGTTCTGTATTATCTGATCACTCTTCCTCGTCCCAGTATTCTCATGCTTGATGGAATGGAAGTCCATTCTTGATGACTTGCATATGTAGTTTGAGCAAACGTTCATAGTGGTTTTCAAAGTGTTACGCTCACTTGGACCCCACAGGGGTGTCGATCGGACCCGCACAGCTGCGGTCTCCTTCAACGTGATGCGTAGTGCAGAGATGACTGTCTGGACTGGGCCGCCTAGTCTTGTCTGCTGGACCCGAAGAAGTATTTTCCTTATGTTCGTAAAAGATGAGCTCTCCATCCTGCGTGTCCTGCAGGGGCGCGTAGATACCAGTTACTTCACTGGTTTGAAGGCGTTGGGAGAGTTCCGGTAAGTATTGACTCTGAAGTCCCTGGCGGGATTGGTAAGTATCAAGTTCAAAGAGTTCAATGTGCCCGATGTTCACTCTTGTCCTCTTCCTTCCTTAAGTTGCAACTGAGTTTGTGAGAAGAAGGTCTCGTAGCTGCTGCTGGCGTTCAGGTAAGAGTCTGTGTTACCAAACGCTGTCCGGTAACTATTGCATGCGTTAACGTGTTGTTTTTCTCCCTCTTTATAGATGCAGCATATGAAAATGTGGAGAGTTATGGAATAATACCGCCAGTGGTAAGTCTATGGTGGTAAGAGGTTGCATTTGTTGATTCCCATGGCTCACCTTGTTTTTTCTTGTGTCCCCTAGGTGCCGGCGAAGAAATGATGGAGACAGTGCCAGATCGAAAGATGCTGTGAGAACTGGCGAGTATGGCGCCGTGCTGGAGCTGGCGAAGCAACGCGTGCAGGACTGATGTACTTTCCAGGTCCGGAGATGAAATGGTTCCGGATTTAGGTGAGGAATTTGAGAGAAGTTTGTTTTCTAACCTTGTCCTTTTCTTCTTTATTCTAGGAGCTCCGGATTCGAGGCGGGTGTGGCAGAAGACTGGATGCTGGCTGCAGGCACGCGGGCGTGGCAGAAGACTGGATGCTGGCTGCAGGCACGGTGAGCGTCACGCTGCTGGATGCAGAATAACGCGAAGCATGTGCTGCTGTTCGGGTGTGGTTTAAATAGCCTCCAAAGTAGTTCCAGGTAAGAAGTTCCCTAGAGCCATGCCCGAGTAAAAAAATAGTCCCTGTAACAAAATAGTCCCATCCAGGCCTCATGTAGGCTTGGACTCTTTTTTGCAGCATGGTCTGCATCAGGTAAGTAAAGTCTATGAGCCTGGCGCCTATGGCACCAGGACTGATTTCTATGATGAGCCTGGCGCCTAAGGCGCCAGGACTGAACCCAGACAGCCCCTAGCCGGGGCTGCTGAGGTCTAAACAAATGTCTGGATGCCTGCTCCCAGAGCTGAGGGCCTTGGTCCTGATGCCCGGGGGTAGGCATCATAACACAAAGGCAATTTGGTTTTTGATGGTTTGTAAACGGATCTGGGGAAAGGTTTTCAACACTCTTCCTAAGTGGATGAGGGGAGGTGTAACAATATGCCATTAAGGCAGCTGGGGTTCCATGTAATGTTGTCCCTGCAAAAATGTTTGAATGTAGGGACATTATTACATTGAACATGCAGGGACAACTCCTGCAACCCCCAAAACCTTTTTTTTTTCTTCCAAGGGGAACTGGGGATACCCCCGTAACCCCTGCTCCCCTTGACCCCTATGTATGGTCACCATATATAATGTTGCCACAACATTTTCCCAGCGACATGTATGTAGACCATATGTATGGGGACATTATTACCGGATACCGCATCAGGTATGGGTGGGATATCCTCAGAAGAAAAAGGGATACCATGTCTGATCCGATGATGCTATGAGACTTCCCCGAAGGTTGTCTCCCCCCATGTAATCCTGTCATATAGCCGCCGTCATATAGCCGCCCTCAGTGTCAGGATCAGGTAGCTGCTGCCGTCCCCTGGCAACATGAGGGGGGAGGTCAACGCAGTGAATGGAGTGATGATTCATCACAGTACCGAGAAGTATTTGTTCTGGAGGTAGAGTGAGCGTAACCAGCAGAGTAATATCCAGTTGGCGAGGCCTCGTCACTCAGCCAAAGGGTCGGGCACAATTGTAGTGGAATAAGTTCGTTTTAGATGGTCACAGATGTACATTTCATATTTTTGACTGGTAAATGTAATCTTGCTTCTGAAAATCAATTTAGTGTTAGGCTTATTGCATCACTCTCTGTAACAAGTTGCATTAATCCAATAGCTGGTAAAGATTTTAAAGGGAGTACACATGCAGATTCCTAGCTGTTAAACTAAATTTCTGATGCTTGTGAATCTGCTTAGAATCATATGATGTGCAAATAGTCCGACATCTACTGGTAACCGCAGAGTATTGCATCTTGTCTTTGGAGGATCGAAAGGAGACGTCGACATGGGCATGCCAGTAACACTATCCTTAACGTGACACCCGCAGACTTCGGCCGCTGGTGCTCCGGTCGTCCGCTTGGCCGGGTCTTCTGGCCGGCCTATACAGTAGGGAGAGTGGTATTGGGGGTTTTCCATCGCTTTCAAGAATGTATTTCCTTCTCCCCTCTCTTTGCCCCTCTGCTTTTGCCGTCGCTATAAATGTGAACTATGGACAGGACACCCTTTAAATGTTGCCCTTCTTGTAAAGGCTAGTACCCCTGGAAGGACACCCACCGTAGGTGCAATAAGTGTCTCCCTCGAGATGGCCACGAGGCGTCCTGTCGGTCTTGTCAGCTCTTGTGTTCTAAGATGATAAAAGAGTGTTGAGTTAAACGGTGGGCGGCCTGTGCCATGATGCATGCCGAGGGTAGCCATAGGCGCCAAGAGTGACGAGGAATTAAGCGACAGCTGTGGCTCCGATGCAGATGTAATTGACCATACATCGGAACGTTCGCGCTGTGAACCGTCTGTGCCAGTCTCCTGGCAGGCAGGACGATAGCTCTGCTATGGGGCGTGTACATCCCGGTGACAGGGACGCACCCGCTACTCATAAAGGCAAGCGCACAACACCCAGTACTGCCTCGACGGTTTCGTCTGGATGGTCCAAGGCGCCAACGGATACGCCAAGCTCCTCAACGCCACCCGCCGGTGCATGCGGTTGGCACCCCTCCCCGCAACAGCATAAGAGGCATGCGTCCGGGCACGCCACAGACCAGGGCGTCGGCACCAAAAGTCATAAGGCTGTCGAGACGCCTCTTAAGAGCGCACCGACGCATAAGGTTCCAGCAACGTCGAAATCTACGGTGAAGCCGCTTCAACAGCCGAAACCCCTCCCGGGGACGCAGAACATCCGTGAGAGTCTCGCAAAGATTGTTTCGGCGGCCAATAAGATTAAAGACAGGTCAAAAGACGTGTCTACACGTCCAAAAAGACAGGAAGACTATGCTGAGAGCCCCCAGCCTTTATCTAAGACTCTCTGACAAATCTCGACTTTCTGAGCAGGTAGATCCACAGGAGAAGCCCTTTCCCCCCTCTGGTTCCTCCTTATGGACCAGGGATTGGTTTGAGGGGTGTATGAATAGGCTTGCAAAGTTTGTTGACTTCTCAGAAAGCTGAACTATGCCCAAGAAGTCTAGTGAAGAAGAGCTTTACCCCACAGTGTCTAAATTCCAGAGGACCTCCTGCCATCTTCATGAGGACATCTTTGACCTGACGGATCAAGATGAGGTTCCTCAGGACCCCTTTTTCCAAGAAGATGATCCCTTTGAGGATTCCACTGACCAGGCCCCAGATTGGGGAGATGAGCCACCGGTGGATAACCCACCATTTTTGTCACCTACCCATACCCCGGAACCTGACACAATATGCATGGCTCCTCCTGCCTCCCCACCTCTGCGTCGGGTATCTCTCATAGATGACCAGATGGCATTTAATGCCATTCTGAAAAAAGCAGCTTAACATTTTCAAATAGCCACGCAAGAAGCACCTGCCAGTCAGGCTATCACTTTGCTAAACTCCATTAAGAGGATTGCCCCCTCTTTACTGACACTGTCACAGACCAGGGCTGTGAACCCATGGGTGGAGAAACTTTTTTGCCCCTCCCATACAAACCCTCTCTATATTTGGGGACATGCCACCCCAGAGTCTCTCGTGGTCACTACAGCAAGAAAGAGGGCAGGTTTACCCTTGTCCACGGGTGAGGCACCACCGGACAAGGACTGCAAAAAACGTTATGCCCTAGGTAAGTGTGTCACTACTGCGGCTGAAGGATGTTGACGTCAAGATGGAGGCCTCCGAGGGACATCGACTCGACCAGGCATAGACGCACAACGCCCTCCACTGAAAAAAAATTCAGAGGCAGCTAGCTGGATATTGGGAAATATCAAAGAGAAGGGATACGTGGGAGGAACATCCAGTCGAAAGAAAGTTACCATGGGTAAGTAATTTGTTCTTCTGGCACTTTGCTACAGAAATACATGGTCTTACTCTCAATGAAATGGCTCAGGATGGAAAGGGGGGGGCTGGGGAATGCTGGGGAGTGACATGGTTCAATGGGCTGCACCCTAGGTGATCGTCCTTGTCCCCAAAGGGGGAGAACCTCCCCGTGAGATCCTCCCACATAAAACCACCCTACAGGGACTATTGGGTAGCGGCGCACCCACCTAGTCTCATGGGAAAGAGCTCCCCCTTGGGGAGAAGCAACAACATATTGCTAACCGTCAGTGTGTATAAGCGTAAGCTCTAGTGTATATAAACTTTACCCATCTAGTTTCTTGCTAGGTGTTCATGCAACCTAAGTCATAGTAGGTTCATTGTGTCGTGTGGGGTGCTCCTTTTGTACTCCACTTTGCATCACAGCCAGGATCTCATTCCAAGTGAATGAACTGTTTTGAAACTTTCCCTTCATTGATTTTAATAGAACACAGTCATATCGGTGATGGAATTGGAATTATGGCTGCTTTTGGCTTGAGTGAGACCCTTTTAGCCTCATTCACTGGCTTGGCTCACTTGTTTTGTGGGTATTGATCAGTCCCTAAGGTTCCCATTCCAGGGAGAGTTTTTCAACCACTTACTTTTCGATTGTATTTTTACTTTGTAACACAAAATCCACCGTCGGTGCCATATTATAGGGACTTGGTGATGTCCTATGTCCTGCCGTTGGTGCAGCATCTCTGCAGTATCCCAGAGGATGACCATCCACTGAAGGGCCATACCCAGCAGATCACTGTTTTGGGACAGGCATTTCGTCTCATGCAGATGCCCAACTGAGGAGTTAGTGCCTGGAGTCTTCTACCGTCTGCAAGATTGTGTCGTCCCCGACGCTGACCGGGGTTACATCGTCTACTCATTGCACCTCCAGAATGCATGGGGTTGTCTTTGCCGACTGAGATTCAGTGGTCACCCTTCATCAACCACCATCCAGCTGGTGGATCACTGGATCTGTCCCTCCTTTGGGAGATTAGAACCGCCACTAAGCAGACCCAAACTGGACAATGAAAATTAACTTTGCACCCGCGACCCCTGGTCCTCCTGCAACCTGAGCAAAGGCATAGAAATCAACCTATTGAAATAGTGGACATGTTCAAAAGTGGAAGCTCGCAATGCACTCTTGGCTGGCTCATTATTGATTTGGGTGTTGGTGGATCGTTTAAGGCTGGCCCAGACTTGAGCACTTGTACTTTGATTTTACTTTTGTGCTTTTACTGCTTTTAATTCTTAGAATTAAGTAATTCAAACCTGTATGCCCTTCATGTTGTGATACGCAAAAAAAACAGTGCCAAAATCTGAGCAGTATACAAATATTTTAGGTTCATATGATGTATGGAATATTAATTTCTTTATTTGAATCCATGGTAAAATGTTTGCCTATAGTTGTTGCTATTCAGTGACATGATGATATAATCCAAGTTTATGAATGTAAATGCATGCTTTGGCTGGAGGGGAAGAGGAGATGGGTAAATGTGAGAGAACGCATAACTCATACTTGGATAACTTAATAGTCCTTATCTACCATTGTCCTGATGTTTTTTTTATAATCACTCCCTCTCCCTTCTTATCCTCCTCCCTTCCTTATTCTCCTTCCTGAGGGGGAGCATGGACATACTTTATAATAAAATGTGTACACGCTAAAAAAAGATTGAAACCAGAATATTCATCAGGTTTAAAGTAAGAGGGGGTCCCCTCACCCTGTGCTACACTTTAGAATGGGCAATCTCCCAAGTTCTGATCTTGCATGTTTGTGGTCTGGTCAACAAATCCTACGCGAATCGAATTCAGTATTGGATTTCCATAATGTCACCAGTTCTGTTAGTCAGGCCGCCCATTTCCAACAAAACCTATATAAGCCATTATAGCTAGTCACTAAACGGCTCCGGAATACAGAACCGTAGGTCTTCCTGGAGTCCTTTCTCTTGACAAATATTGTAACATTGGGAGTAAAGGTGTAAGCTCACCCCTAAGCACTTTGCTGGAGACACTGTATTCTGTGTCGGCACAGGCTTCCTGTTAGCATAAAGTTAGTTTGACAGTGTGTACTACTGTCATCTGTTTATTTGAAGTGCCTGAAACTTTCACTCCCAATTTTTGGGGCAGCGCAGACAAATGGAAACCATTTCGGTGCATTGATGGTCAGTTTTATTGATTTATTTATTTATTTTTGCAAACCTGACTGGGGTCCAGTGGAGTGTTGTGCAATGATAAAGAAGGGTTACAAAAGGGTACCTGTGCATCCATGATATTGTGCGGGTGTTGGTTGGGCCTGTAATGTAGGCCATGGGATTATTTTCCAGAGTTTGAGTGCCTTGTATTTGTGATGTCTCCTAGATGTTTCCTAAAGTGCAATTGGACTGACGGAGCATCAGAGCTGGTCTAATTTAAACTAAGATGATGTTTCAGTTGGCAGGGGCATAGATCTCAAATGCCAGTTTCCTTCTTGTGGGGTAACTTGGCTTGGACGCTGGAGAGGTTATTCTCCTAAATGTGCTCAAGATTCCAGAATAGTTGGTTTTTGCAGTAATGAAGTGTGGCCTGAGTTTTCACGGCCTTCTACGTTATGCGTGAAACTTATTTTTGCTGGAATGGGCAGCCAATGTAATTATTTTAGGATTGGAGACAGATGGTGACATTTCCTTGGTTCTAGTATCACACTGCATGGATCTGGGAGGCCTTTAGGGGTACGAGATGTGAGATTGAGCTAGTGATCTCCAACAA
Organism: Ambystoma mexicanum; assembly: GCF_040938575.1. NCBI lineage: Eukaryota > Metazoa > Chordata > Amphibia > Caudata > Ambystomatidae > Ambystoma > Ambystoma mexicanum. Next base: position 1,086,500,107 of record NC_090936.1, on the reverse strand, counting down.
GAGTGGATTTTCTGCTTTTCAGTTATGAAATCACAGAAGCCTGAACCGTGCTCCAGAGGTCCAAGTGGGTGAGAATAGGTTTTATCTTCAGGAGGAGAGCTCATCAGTAACAGGCAGTTAGCAATTTTTTTCACGATATGTTGGCGGAAATATGTAGCTCTTTCGATGAGAATGAACCAGAGAGATTTGCTGATGGGGGTCAGTTGAGTTGAGAACCACCGAACTGCATATCATTTACACAACCTTGGATGGACCTCTTCACAAATGATTTGCTCAATTATTTGAATGGAGAGATGACGTGAGCTAGTTGGGGTTTGGTTAGAGATTTAATTGGACATTTATTTTTTATGAGTGATTAAAAAATACATGCATTTACTTTGCTCATTCTGAAAGCAATTCAATGTTTTCATCTACAGTTTTCGCAGGAGGGAGAGCAAGTTGATGATGGTCAATTTTAGAAGTGGTTGAACAAGATAGAAACTTGTCAGCCCACATCCCCCTTCCAGCTATGCTGGACCTATTATAAAAACCTGGTTATTCAGAATTCTTGCATGGGTAGGTTTTTCACGATTCACAATTATCAGTATTCAGTGACATATATTCCCCAGTGGGTGCAGGCATCTTGACAAATCGGTCATATTACCGATGAAGTTAATTTGTCAATTTTGCATGGTGGAAGAACCAGAAACTAATCTCTCTTTGAGCTCAATTTCATATCCTTTTCCGTCGCACTAATCTTCATTAATAGACAAATGCATTCTAGTATGGAGCGCTCCTTGGTTACCTAATGTGCCTGGATTATCGAGTTGTATTGATTTTCATGCTTTCTGCAGCGAAGGATTTTCTTTTTGTTCTTTCATTTTTACAGTAAGGCAGCAATTATTCAGTTTCTCTGAACAAGAGGTTACATATAAGAGTCTGATTACGTACTGCAGGAGAGAGTCATGAGTAGTGAGTCATAGAATTTTACCCAGCAATTGTTTAGAAAATCCAGCAAGGTGTTCTAAATAAAGTCCTCCGACGTGAATGTTACTTGTCCTGGAACATTCATGATGTAACTTCCTGCATCGGAAGAGCAGGCATTTGTTCCAATTTGTTCCATGAATGCTCATTGACTCTGCCGTTCGAAAATGCTGCAGTTGATCTAAATTTAGGTACACTCTGTGGAGGAAGACGATTTAAACCTTTATTGAATCATAGTTAATCTGTATAGCCCTAATGGTTCTTTTGGAGTGGATTTTATCAATCTGTTTACTAGGCAGGATAATACTTTTAAATGCGTGCCAGAGGAATGATGACATGCCATAGGTTTACATTTGGCTCGTCCAGTCTCTTCCAAAAATAAACTTGTATTGACGTGGATAGATTATGGCATTTGTAACACTGCATGAATTTATAAACACTGCTTTTGTTTTTACCCTGAAAACTCTGGATGTGAAGGTTTTATGGAATGGTGGTGCAAAAGAGAAATACTTTGGGCAAGAATGGCATCTCCCATAAACATGGACTTTTGGGGCTTTTCTCTGTGTTTGTAAGCCACTACTCCTTAGCAATGTTAAAATTTTACATTGTTTACTTTTTTGTTTTGGTTGACTACCTTTCGATTTCTTTCAGTTGCTTTTTGAGCCCATCATATCAGGACTGCCTTGTTCTCAATCTTGCAGATTTGGTGCTTACGACTGCTGACCACTTTTCAAATTATTTAGTCGCAAAGTCTCTGCTTTCTTGTTGGAGCGGTGGACAATATTTTGACATTGGAGCAGCAGATAACCATGGCAAAGCGCCATTCTTTCCACATTTATGTAGGGCATATCTATTCACAGTAGATGTGAAGTTATGATTATCTGAGCCTGGATGTAAAAATACTCATCTGCTACTTATTCTAAATAACGGCCACAAAAAAACTTAGCAATATTAAACGCAATTTAAAAAAGTAGGGCGTGAGCGCAGGAACCAAAAGCGCATGTCTGTTACAGAGACTCATTGGTTTACCAAGTTAGTTATACAATAGAAGTATCTGCTGCAGGTGGTCGTGTAAATGGACACTGAGCCCCAAATGTCCAATAAACAATGTTGTCAATGAGAAGACCACCACACTGCGCTGATCTCTATTATTTCAAAGCATCCACTTCATTCACATCAAACAGAGTTTTTGTTTCATAGTATTCACTTTAATAAAAATTGAACAGATGACGCGTGTTTCGTCCATAGGTCTTCTTCCAGGCTGCTAACCCTGTACCATACCAAAACACATTTTACGCCAAAATTAATATCCATCTTGCCGAGGGGTTACAGCCCAACAGTACTGAATCAGCACATTTCCAAGTGAATAAGTTGGAGAGAGCTGCTTTGTTGACACCCAAATGTAAAAATCAGGATTTGAATTTTCAACCACTTAGATTTATCACATGTTATAGTGCGGACAGCCAGCATATCTTTCACATCTTACAAAACCATTGCCACTTATTACGTTTGAAAAACAATCTAATCCAGAATCTTGATGCTACTCCCAGCATCACGTAAAGCACGGCTCCCACACTTAGGGAGTTATTGTGTCCCTCTTTCATGAGAGATACTCTGAAATCAGCTAATTGGCCGTTTAAAATGCAGAAAGATGGTTTCCACAAATGTGAAGCATGCTCAATCTGTCCATTTACATTTGAAACACAGGAGGTAAGATTCGAGGGGATTGGGTCCTCCGACGTATTCCATATCTATGACATGTAATCACCACAGCTGTGCTGCTTCGGAAACTTTTTTCGGCGTCTGCGTCCTGCGTCGATGACGTCGATGCGCCGTCGTCGAGGGCCTCCTCCGACGATGTGATAAGTAGGACGCACGACGCCCGTAGCCTCAGTTCCGTTTTTTCCGCGAACGTGTTGCTTCGTGATTCTCGGTTCACGCCTCGACTCTTTGGAGTTCTGTTCTTCTCGGTTCTTCGAACCTGTTCGTTTTGTGCAAATCCTTCGTGTGAAGATGTCTTCTACTTCGTCTTCGACCCCGCGTCCGGGTTTCAAGAAGTGCGGGGAGTGTGGGTCCAAGATGTCGGTGACGAACTCGCACGACGCCTGCCTCTGGTGCCTCGGGGAGGCCCACGACACGGATGACTGTATCGACTGCCAGTCGCTCACGTCCAAAGCCTTACGCGAACGTAAGAAGTTGTCGGTAGGTCGGGTGTCCAAGCCCAGGAAGTCGAAGTCTGCGGGGCTTTCGACGGATGATTCGAGGGGTGACTCTCTGCGTCATTGTCGGAAGTCTCGTGGGTCTCCTTCTAGGAGTCGGTCTCGCCACTCCTCAGCCTCTTCGAGGCGTTCTCGGAAGCGCCGACACCGGTCGTCTTCCAGGTCCTCCTCGGAGGACTCTGCCCGGCACGTCGCTTACCCCACCAGCCGTGCGACGCCGGAGGAATGGGCTTCCTTCGGGAAGAAAATGCTGGCGATTCTTGAGTCGCAGGGTACTAAGCCGTCCGCGCCCCCGAGTGGGGTCGGTCGTGAGAGGTCGAGAGACACCGCTCGCATGAGTGGTCGGCACGAGTCACGGGAGAGGTCCCGTTCGGACAAGGAGACTCGTTCTCGCCGTACCCGTTCCGGGTCCCGGTCCTCGACGCGTTCGAGACCGTGTGCACCTGTGAGGTCTTCGAGGAAGACATCGACGTCTGAGGCGTCGACAGGCTTTCTCGAGGCTCCGGCTTCGAGGAAGTCGTCGAAGCCGTCGACGCTCGGGTCGTCGAGGGACACGCTCGGGGCTCCGGCCTCGAGGGCTGTGTCGACGACGCCGATGCTGGAGGCACTGCGTCTGACGTCGACGCCGATTTCCTCGGCGCCGATGCCGGTTCTCTCGACGCCGGCGCCGATTCGCTCGACGCCATCGACGCCTTTCGTGTCGGGAGGTACCCCGTGGCACGGGAGAACCCCCTAGGAAGGCTCTGGTTAAGAGCAAGCACTCTCGGGTGCCTTCTTTTCGCCACCTGGACTATATTTCAGAGGCGGATGAGGATTCTGATGGCCTGGTTCCTAGTCAGGTTCCAGATGAAATTGTCTCGGGCCGTAGTCAGTTTGACGATTTGAGACAGTCACTGCATGATGCCAGTGGACTGGACACCTCTCCGGAGGTGGAGTTTTGTAGGCCTGAGCCTGGCTCTCATGCCGATTCCTCGTACCGGCGCCTTATGGCTAGGGTTTCTGAGTACCTTGGATGGTCTGCTCCCCCAGGGGAGTTTGTGCAGGATGATCTGACGGACATCCTTGATGTTGGTCCCCCAACTGACCCGGTACTGCCGTTCCATATGGCTTTACAGAGAAGGGTGGCGGCGGCGGCTTGGACTGCTCCGGAGAGTCTCCCGGCGGTGGGCAGATCCTTGTCGCGAAAATACCGTCCAGCCAGTAGCGACCCCGGCTACTTGACCAGGGACCCCACTCCGGAGAGTTTGGTGGTGCAGGCGGCCACGGCCCCGGCAAAGCAGGCGTCGTACCCTACCATCCCTCCTGATAGGGACGACAAACGTTTTGATGGCTGGGCGAAGAAAGTGTTTTCTTCTGGTGGTATGGCGCTTCAGGCGGCCAACTCCTTTTGTGCCTTGTCTCGTTTCACACACACTCTGTGGGAACTGTGTTGCGTTGGCGGCTGAACATATTCCCGAAGGGAACGAAAGGGATGGTTTCCTTGCTATGGTCCAGGATGGTAAGGATGCCATGTGTGAGTCCGTTCAGTCGGGTTTGGATTTAGCTGAATGCGTCAGTAGGTCCATGGCGGCGAGCACCGTGATACGCAGGTTTGCGTGGTTGCGGAAGTCGGGGTTTGCTCCTGATGTGCAGTCCCGGCTCCTCAACATGCCCTTTGACGGTGAACACCTTTTTGGCAGCAAGGCTGACGAGAGCCTTGAGAGATTGCAGACCTCAAAAGCTGCAGCGAAGTCGTTGGGCGCTGCAGTTCGCCAACCTCCGCCTTTTCGTCCTAGGGGACAGCAGTGCAGGGGTGGTTCCTTTCGCTATTACTCATCCTTCAGTAAAGCGAGAGGAGCTGGCAGTCAAAGAGGCCAACGCAGGGGTACCAGAGGTGGACGACAGGGTACCCGTGGTGCCAAGGCCGCTCGGGCAGTTGCCTCTTTGCCCTCAGGTAACGCCGCAGCCGCTCCCACTCAGTCGTGAGGCCATGTCCCATGGTTCGCCGGTTGGGGGAAGGCTGGCGCAGCATCTTGTAGAGTGGCAAGCCATTACTTCAGATGTGTGGGTTCTGGAGATCATATCCCACGGCTACTGTCTTCCCTTTCGGCACAGGCCTTGCGACAATCCACCGGGGTACCTCTCTTTGCAGAGTCCGGATCCGCTCCTTGCGCAGGAAATTCAAGCCCTGCTGGAGAAAGGCGCCATAGAACTGGTGCCTGTAGCGGAGAGGAACAAGGGATGGTATTCCCCTTATTTTTTGATTTCGAAGAAAGACGGGGGATTGAGACCCATCATGGACTTGCGCGGTTTGAACAAACTCCTCAGGAAGGACAAGTTCAAGATGGTTACTCTCTCTCTCAAGTCCTCCAGGCCCTTCAGCTTCAGGACTGGTTGGTGTCACTCGACCTCAAGGATGCTTACTTCCATGTGCCGATCCATCCCAAGCACAAGAAGTACCTGAGGTTCGCGGTTGGCGACTCGCACTTTCAGTTTCGGGTCCTGCCGTTCGGATTGACCTCCGCCCCGAGGGTTTTCACCAAGCTCATGGTGGTGGTGGCAGCGCATCTCAGGCAAGGGGGGATTCACGTCTACCCCTACCTGGACGATTGGTTGATCAGGGGGAGCTCTCCCGAGCAAGTCCTGGATCATCTGTCCGTCACCTGCCACTCCCTTCACAGGCTGGGCTTCTCCCTCAATTTAAAGAAGTCCCATTTGACGCCAACACAGCGGCTCCAGTACATCGGAGCAGTGCTCGACACTTCCCTGGGGCAGTGTTTTCCTCCCCAGGTGAGGGCTCTTCACATTCAGCAGATGGTGCACAAGTTTCAGCATGCCCAGACGCTCCCTGCGTTCGAGTTCTTGAGGTTGCTCGGCCTCATGGCATCCTGCATTCTTCTGGTGCCAGAGGCTCGCCTGCGGATGAGATCTTTGCAGTGGGCACTCAAGACGCAATGGTCGCAGTCCTCCGGCAGGATGTCGGACCCGGTTCAGGTGCCGCCCTCGGTCGCCCGGGATCTTCTGTGGTGGGCCGTCGAAGGCAACTTGATGAAGGGGGCTCCATTTTGGCTTCCCTGGCCGGAGGTGACGATCGTGACGGATGCATCCCTCACGGGATGGGGAGCTCATGCCAACGGGCTGACAGTCAGCGGTCGCTGGTCTCCGTCGGAGTCCAGACTCCATATCAATCTTTTGGAGCCGAGGGCCGTCAGGCTAGCCCTGAAGGCTTTTCTGCCGACTGTGCGAGGAAAGAGTGTCCTGATCCTGACGGACAATACAGTGGCCATGCACTACCTCAACAAAAAAGGGGAGGGGGCAGGGTCACTTCCTCTGTGCAGGGAGGCGATGCAGCTCGAGTTCTGGGCCATCCAGCAGGAAGTTTCGATCTCGGCAGTTCATCTGGCCGGAGACGAAAACGTGACGGCGGACGCTCTGAGCAGGCAGCGCGCAATCTCTCACGAGTGGGAGGTGGCTCAGGAGATTCTCCTGGAGATCTTCGCCCTTTGGGGGACCCCTCAAGTGGATCTCTTCGCCTCCAGTGTCAACCGGAAGTGTGAAAGGTTTTGCTCGCGGGAATTTTCTCCAAAAGGAGCCTTAGGAGACGCGTTCGTGGTAGAGTGGTCATTCCCGCTGCTGTACGCGTTTCCTCCAGTCCCCGTCATCCCGCAAGTGCTGCGGAGGTTACGGAGGTTACGGAAGTTCGGTTCCCGGATGATCCTCATTGCCCCGGCGTGGGCTCGGAGGACGTGGTACCCGGACCTTCTCGACTTATCCATCTGCCCTCCACGTCGTCTTCCCTACCGAGACGATCTGCTCTCACGGGAGGGGGGTCAGGTTCTCCATCCAGAGGTCAGATCCCTCAACCTTCACGCTTGGCTTCTGAAAGGTTGAGGTATAAGGATTGGGACCTCCCTGAGGACGTGATGGAGGTGTTGCTTTCGGCCCGAAGGCCAGCAACAAAGTCTCTGTACCGTTGGCGTAAGTTCTGCGACTGGGGCAGAGTTCAGAATGTGGATCCTTTTGCATGTGACATCCCCATGGTTCTGTCCTTTTTACTTTCTTTGGCCCACAGGGGCTTGCAAGTGGGTACCGTTAAAGGTTACCTGGCGGCGCTGTCCATCTTTAAGCGCTCGTCTGAAGAGTGTTCTTACTTTAAAATCCCTTTGATTTCACAGTTTCTGAAAGGGCTCACTAATGTGTTCCCTCCGTCACCTTTCCTGGTGCCCCGTTGGGATTTAAACCTTGTTCTTAAGTTTCTTATGGGTGCTCCGTTTGAGCCTTTACATTCTTGCCCTTTGAGGCGGTTCACTCTGAAAACTGTGTTTTTTAGTTGCGGTTACTTCCGCTCGCAGAGTGAGTGAGTTACAGGCACTTTCAGTTAAGCCTCCCTTCACTGTATTTCACAAGGACAGGGTTGTCCTTAGAGTTAGTCCTTCTTTTCTTCCGAAGGTAGTGACGGAATTTCATTTGGCCCAGAAGGTTGTTCTTCCGGCATTCTATCATCCTCCGCATCCTGGTAAGGAAGAGGAGAGGCTCCATAGGCTTGATCCTAGGAGAGCTTTAAGCTTTTATGTTTCACGCATGTCCCGGGTCAGAGTGGACGATCAACTCTTTATTGGTTACGCTGGAAAGCGTTTGGGGCAAGCTGTGACGAAACAGACTTTGTCTCGCTGGATTATTTTGGCCATCTCGGAGTGCTACCGCTTGGCGGGTAAGGACCCACCGGCTGGCTTGCGGGCCCATTCTACCAGGGGTATGGCTGCGTCTACTGCCCTGCAGAGGGGTGTTCCTATTCGCAACATCTGTGATGCAGCCACCTGGGCTTCAGTACATACATTTGTACGTCACTATTCCCTCGATTCCATCCGAGCACAGGATCTGGCCTTTGGCAAGGCGGTCCTTTGCTCTGCTATCTCTGCTATTTGATTGGCTATTCTAAATTTTGATTCTAAATTCTTTCCCTCCTCCTTGCTCTGGTACTGCTTTGGGAGTCTGTCATAGATATGGAATACGTCGGAGGACCCAATCCCCTCGAAGAACAAGTTACTTTCTTACCTGGTAACGTTCTTTCGATGGGATGGTCCGACGACGTATTCCATATCGCTCCCGCCCTGCCTTCCCCGCTGCAGAATTTCTTTTGCGATTGCAGCTTACGTTCCGCAAGGCTTTGTGTCTGACTGGCAGTTGACTAGTGTCACACGTTCTGGGGGAAAAAACTACAACTGAGGCTACGGGCGTCGTGCGTCCTACTTATCACATCGGATGACGTCGGACGCACAGCTGTGGTGATTACATGTCATAGATATGGAATAAGTCGTCGGACCATCCCATCGAAAGAACGTTACCAGGTAAGAAAGTAACTTGTTCTTTGGTAGCATAGGTACATATGGGATTAATACATTCATCAACTGTAACACCAAATATGTCATTTATTGCATTACATGTGTCTGCGGGTTTTATAATATTGGCAGTACAATTCTTGCTTTGAAGGTACAGATACGGGAACATCGGAGTACCATCTCCAGTCAACATGCCAAATATCTGCGTGCAACACATTGGCAGTGTCACCACCAATTGCATAACAAAGAACTTGCGGTTTGTGGGATTGATGCAGGTGACACTCACCAAGGGGAGGGAATTGTGTATTGAAGTTAAGGCAATTAGAATCTTGCATGATTTGCAAGTACAGAACTGTTCATCAAGGCCTAAACACATACAAGGAGTTTTCTGTGTTCCTTTAAATATTTTATTTCACTTCATGAATATCCAATTGATGGCAATATTTATATTCAAGTTGCCTACACACCATAGTTTTGTTGCAACTATGGTATAATTTGGTGACATGTATAGTATATTTATTGAGCGGTTTGTCTGCATTTGAAGTGTCCGTTTCTTGTAAATACCAATGTTTTTGGAATATTTTTTGGGAAAACAAATGTTATCCTTTTCGGAAGTATCATTGTAATATACACACATGAAACGCTCATTGCTGTTAACGAGGTCTATCCTGTTGAGATTCTGATATATTCTGTGTAAGTATAACATGGGCAATATTGTATTTCTTCAGCCTAATCGGGCAGTTTCTCTGTATACATGGGATCCAGTAAATATGCCCTTGAAAAACATCAGAGCCAAGCAGGTCTGTAGATCAGTAGCGGTTCTCTAATAGCAAGCTCAGTCTTAAGATGGGGGACGGCTTTTGCATGTTAAGACACTTCCGGCTGAAAACTGCATTCGGGTTAAAAGCCGGCAAGCATTTTGGACAATCAGTGGAGGTTTAGTCAGGCCAACTAGCAGGAGACTTGAGAGCTTAAGCTATACACAACAGTCGATGACTTTTTGGTATATTTAATATTGCACAATGTATATGCCAACTGCTGTTTATCTCTTGGCAGTTGCTACATCATACGCACTGGTGGAGTAACTTTGTGGAACTACTCGGGTATGTTAGAGACCTGGGTGGTGCAAGGTATGCTAGTGAGCACAACACAAATTAATACTTTCTGCATTTGTCTTTACAGTCCATCCCTTTTTACCCAATCTGGGGTGTTAGACCGAAACACAGCACAGGTAGGCATTGGTGGTGGGCAAATTGGATGGCAATGTCAATAATTGGCTGGGGGTGCACCTGGGGTTCTATTAGACACAGGACCTCCTGTGAATTAATTTTGAAGGTTATTCACTCCATACATTACAATTTACTCAATAAAGGGGCACATGGGTGAATTCTGGCTTTGGAAACTTCAGTGACCAATATTCTGATGGTGTAGGCGGCACACCCTTCGGGTTACTTGCCTGCGTTCTGTTGCATGTTGTAATGACTTGCTTGGCTCCAATGTCATTCAATGGGACTAACCGCATGGTTGCTAATGACATTTGGTACAATGGCTCACCATTGTTAAAAGGACTCATCAATTGTATTTGTTGGTCCGTATCACTATTTTTTTGTTCTCTTTTGTTCTTTTCCTTATGTTATCTGGTGCAACTTGACGGTATCCTTTTTGGAATAATGTCATGATCACATCGTTTGATTTTCATATTTCTTTGTTCTGATTGATATGATTGTTTATTTGCACCTCTATGCCCGTGATGATTTGTGCATGGTGTTGTGTATCAAATTGACACTTTCTTTATTTATATGGATGATCATCCAACAACATGGATTTTTATTTCGGCATAACATTTGTTTTGGTATGGTACATGGTTAGCCGCCTGGAAGAAGACCTATGGTCGAAACGCCCGTCAGCTGTTCAATTTTGTTTGAAGTGTATTCTTTGAAACAAAGAGACTGTTTGATTTGAATGAAGTGGATGCTTTTAAATAATACAGAGATCAGCGCAGTGTGGTGGTCTTCTCATTGACAATATTAAACATAGCCACTGTTATAGTGATAATTGTTAATGCTTAACTTTGAAATCCACTTTTTTGTTTAGTTTAAGCATATGCTTTACTCAAAAGCACTCTTCTCGCACTGGTTTTGTAAATGCTCTCTGACTGATTTCGAGGGTCTGCTGAGCTCATCTCTCGACATTCTAGAGCTTTTGGGTCCCTGCAGGTTTTTATCTTCTCCTGATTGCACATGGCAGAGAGAAAACCTAGCAAAGAGCCTGGCTGAACAACCTTTTTATTTGTTCTTTAAAGTAATCTGTTTGTTGGCTTCCTTTAGGGACTCGCTGCAGGAGCATTCATACTATGGGTTTCGGTAGTACAAAGCTTGACATCGGGGATATTTGAGGCAAAAGAAGAACCTTCACGTATTAAATCTGCCTTGATATAATGAGATGGCTGGCATTCTGTCAGTGCACAAACAAACCTCTGTAAAGGTTTAAAATGGCACTTAAAATGAACCGGTTTTCCTAATACTTGCCTTACTAATTTACCAAGTCTTCTGTGTCTCAAAGCGCATAAGACACCAAATGGATATCTCTTCATATCTGCTGCAGGTGTCCTGTGCTTCTCGACATCTAGGAATGAGTGCCTTCAGCAACATCGTTCATTATATCAGTCTTGAAAGAATGAATTGCCTGCTGAGGTTCAAACGTGATCTGCAAGTTGCACACAGGCTGCTGAAAGAGTCTCAAAAGCCCTGGTGAAGTGTAATCTGCAATATGGTGGTACAACATGGAATCAGGAGACTTTCTTCACTGAACATGGACGTGTGACATGTCCTGCAGCATCACATGGCCTGAAAAGGAAGAAACGGTGGTGTTGGGGAGAACCGGTTTTGACAGAACTGCAGTACAGATGTACATAAGCAAGCAGTGGAATGCCCAGGAAGGCAGCAAGTTCACACAGATCGCGTGAGCAGCAGCAAGACCAATGCCACACCCAAACAGTCAGAACACTAAATGCCATGCATAGAGGTTGGGAAGGAGAGAGATGTAGGATAACTCCATATGCTGTGCCTGCACAGAGCCGGCAAAGAATTTCCTGCTTGGCAGGTATATGTGTGATCAGACAGTTAGACTTCGAGAAGGCAGCAAAGGGGTCCAAGACTTGTGGGAGAATGGTTAGGAGCTGTCTGAGGCAAATCCTGGTACAGGAGATTGAATGTAATTATGCTGTTTGATGGAACTTGAAGGCAAAGTTCCAAGAGCCATTTGCGAAGCGAGTGAAAGGAAAAAGAATGATACCCAGAACTTGGAGGTCAATTTTCTAAAACCAATTGGTAAGGAGAAACCTTGAGTTCTGTAACTTGAAGTGAAAGTTTGTAACTATACCGGTAAAAGAGATTGAAGGGGGAATTGTTAAATCTTTAAGCGCTGACACATGCTGAGACTTGAAACACAATCCTGACCAAGTCCAAAAGGCAGTAGGAAAGAACTGTGGCAAAGCAACATTCAGAAATAAATTGTCTTCTGCACCACCTAACACATTTCCTTATATGGTAAAGTTTGAAACCCTATTTCTTATTTAGTACTCTTCATTAAAGAAATTGCAACAGTATGAATGCGATTCTTTTGTGCCCAGTTGAAAATGTCCACCACAAAAGTTAAGCTCATATGGTACACTGTGGCAAGAACTTAGTGCACAAATAGTCATTTAAATATCATTTGCCATTGTTTTATATATAGCGTTGGTAATCACTGACGATATTGGGAAGTGCTAGGAGCTGTGGCGAATTGGAGGCCGTCCTTCTATGGGTATGATGAGGCTGAGCCATTTAATCTAAACCCCACACACTGGGTAAACTAACCTATAGTGGGTGCCTATGGCGAAATAAGCAAAATCCTCAAACTATGGGGATGTGTGGAATCGAATGTACCTGCTCAGTAAGAGTGAAGCAGAAATCACAACTGCATTGTGCGGTCTGACTGGAATGCCACCCCAATGCATTTAAGGCTTTTTTCCTGCTTGCCAGATATCCCAATTCTAGGTGTTTCTGCTTTGCTGTTGTGTCCCTAGTTAAGCATTTTCTCCTTCTCCCCTGGTATCTCATCTCTAGGTGCCTTTGATTGTTTTGGCTCCAGTTTAGACACTTCCACCTATCACTGATTCCTCATACTCCAACTATCCCCCCACCAAGCATGGTGCTACATTCCTAAGTGTCTCCTCTTCCCCCCCCCCCCCACTGCTGTGTCCCCAACCCAGGGACTGCCCCTCCACTCCGCTGTCCCTCCTACGGATCGGCCCTCTACCGCTGTATATGGCATTTGTATCGCGCCTATACACAAGTGTTTCAAGGCGCGACGAGGCAAGGAAGGGGGAACAGAGGGAGGACAGAAACAACAATATTACTAAGCCAACTAACATTGAGATCGCGCAAGTGCAGGAGAGGAGAAAAGTTCCAGGGGAAAGGGGATGGGGGAGTGCTGTACATGGGATTGAAACAATAACAAGAAGTGCGGCCAGCAGGTGAAGGTTAAGTGCAGACAGGTGTCCAAAAGTGCAGGTGGGGTGGGGGGACTGTAGGGTTACAGATACAGACCCAAGTACCAAGGGTTGCCAGGAGGCGGTGTGGGTGTGTAACTGGACGGGTAGGGACCAGGGCCTGAAATCAGAGGGTAGCCATGTGACCAGTGCAGTACCAGACAGGAGATCAGCAGGGGAGAGGAAGAGAGAAGGCAGAAGCAAAGAGGAAAGTCTTGAGGTGCTTCCGGAACCAGAGATGGTTCTCCTCAAGTTTCAGAGAGCCAGGGAAGGCTGTTCCAGAGGGAGCCCCAGCCAAAGAAAGAGATCTACTACCAACTCGTTGCTTTGAGAAGCGACTGACCCTGAGGAAGTTGGAGGAGAAAAGAGTTCGAGTAGGAAGGTATTTACGAAGAGAGTTGGAGGTATTGAGGACCCAGGCCCCAGAAGGCCTTGTGGACAATGCAGAGAGTCTTGAACTTAATCGCTGAAACCACTGGGAGCCAATGCAGAGAGTTCAGTGCTGGAGAGAAACGACACCTGGGCTTGAAGCCAAGGACAAGTCTTGCAGTCATGTTCTGGATGAGTTGCAGAGGGTGGAGAGTAGAAGCAGGCAGATTTAGAAAGAGGCTGTTGCACTAGTCCATCCTAGAGAGTACGAGAGCTGTAGGGACATTGAGTTTCTGGGGGAAGGAGAGGAAAGGAAGTATACCTCAGAGGAGGTGCAGTTGGTAGTTTGACTTATTAGAGACGTCAGAGATGTGAGGAGAAAAGGAAAGTGTGGAGTCGAAGATTACCCCAAGGTTCTTAGCCCCACAAGTGGGAGCAGGAAGAGGGCCAAGGGAGGCCGGCCAGAGAGTGACCGGAAAGGAGGTTGCTAGTGTGCAGATGAGGAGAATCTCCGTCTTACTGGCATTCAGGCAGATATCGTTGGCGGCACACCACTCCTGGATAGCAGACAGTCCGAGATGAGAGAAGGAGAAGGTGGCAGAGGGGAGCCTGAAAACAAGTGGAGTGTCATACGCATAGCACTGAAAGTTGGAGCAGAGAGCAGCAATGCGGTGGGCGAGAGGTGCTGGGCATTGGTTGACTCAAACCACTTGAATGAATAGCTAGCCACATAGTTCGTGCCCATACCTGCAGCAAATTATTAGCATAAAACAGATCTACGCTCCATAGTCAACCCAAAACCCACTGCCCTAGCTAACTCTGAGGTGTTCAACATCTAAACCTATGCACAACTCAACCACCCAATGCCTCGGAACAAGACAGAGTTGACCCTACAACAATGACCAAAGTACCACCTACACAAAAAAACATCAGAGCCACAAAGAAAACCAGTAAACAACCAAACCACAAGGGTAAACAAACCCTGGTTTAACAACCACAACCTCACCAACTACAAGCAACAACAAAAACACAGTGAAGACTTAATTCCAGGGACCAGGAAACATACCAATCCAAAGAGGACTCCCACTCAAAGGAGTCAAACCCACAACCCAAACACCATGCCTCGCCACAATAAAGACAAAGAAGCTAGAATGGACAAAAGAAATAAAATGGAAACCTCAGCCACACAGGAAGGTTCCGATCATCAGGATCTCACAATTCTGAAAAAGTTGAAGCGGCCAAAAGGCCAGAGGTCACATACAAAGAACAGAGCAAAAACAGACTACATTGCTTCTAACCTCCACATATGACTGCTTTGTAAGTAAAGACAGACTACCAGCAACAGCCCCACAGGCAAGAAGTGAAACAAATACAGAACCCCCCAGGATGCCAAGTCCAGCACGACAATTGATGAACCACCTCAACCCAGCCAACAACATTGAGAATACTCCAACAAGAATCGGAGACAAACATGAATCCATTACCCTCTGCACACCCTACATCACCAAAGACTGGAACAAAGCATAGGCACCTGCACAACTCGCCAGCTGGATCGAGCCAGTGCCAAACAACCCTGCCATCAATCTAATCAGTCTACTCGACGAAGATACTGACCACCCAAGAACTCCACCTCCCATCACGCACAACCAGGAGCAAACCACTAGAAATGGAAACCCATCTGACAACACACCAATCTGAACTGACAATAGAACAAACAACCACCCAAAAGGAAAATCGAGCAAACTACACTGTAGCCTATTCAATGTGAGATCCAAGGCAAAACACTTAAGACGTCCATGACCTCCTAAGCAAAGAAGGCACAGTTGTACTCTTTTTTTACAGAAACCTGGCTATCTGACAATTACAAAGCCATCGCGAGGGAAGCCATACTGGACAATTTCAAATTAATGCATGCCAACAGAGAAACCTGAAGAGGAGTTGGAATCACAATCATACACACAGAACATTTCTGAGCCGCTCCACTCAACCCAACCGATGTAGAAGACTGAATCTCTCCTTGTCAAGATCGAACTCAACGACCAAACCAACTTAGTATTTCTCCTGATATACAGACCACCATCTTACAACCCCCAACTTTGCAACAAAACTAGCAGACTCTGCCGCCATTTTATCTACCTACCACGACGACCAAGGCCTACTGGAGACTTCAACATTTGGTTCGAAAAAAGGAAATCTAAAAGCAGAAAACTCACTCTGTGCACTCCTGGAAACATTGCATTTCAAGCAAATAGTAAATGGATCCACCAACAATGTCAGACACACCCTGGATGCAAACTTCTGCAGAGAAGCACTATGCGCATCTTTGCCACCTACACCGAAGGTATGGGGCGACCATTACTTGATACCGTTCTGCATCACACTCCAAAGCTGCCTACTGGCTGGAAAGGAAATACTCCATGCCAGCAAGAAAAGAAACTGAAAGAACCTAAACCTGGTGGCCTTAACAAACTTACTAGACTCGACCCTACTGAGCAGCACAGACCCTACCGAAATGACTCTAGTCGCAGCGGAAAACATACTGGATCACCGAGGCCCTAGACCACCTTGCACCAGTAAAATCTTTCAAAACCACACCAAGAAACCTGGCTGTAAAATAGTTCACAGAAGAACTGGAATAGAGCAGAGAAAAAAACAGCAAAATGGAAAAAAACATGGAGAGAACAATACAGCCGACAGAACAAAATAAAATACCAAATACAGCTCAGACTATATGAATCAACAGTTCTCAAAGCAACCAAACAAAGATTATGCCAGCTGAGATCAAAAATAGAAACAATCCAACAGACCAACAAGACTAGGCCTAATACAACTTCAACCACCGTACCACGGACAAAGGGCAAAACACTGACTACAGCAAAACTCACCTGCCTAGAACCAATCACAGAAGAATGCTTTGCCACTCTGAGCAGGGACACCAACCTTGCAGGATCCCCAAGGGCCCCCTGCCTCCTAACATCTTCAAAGAAATTCACACCCACAGAACCCCAGTGACACCCTTACGGAACCTAATGAACCTATCGTTCAAAAAAGGAATCTTACCAACCTCCTTGAAAACGGCATACATCAAACCACTGATAAAAAATGTAATCAGAAAGCCCAGAAGACCTGAGCAACTACGGACCCATATTCAACCGCCCATACCCAGAGAAAATCCTGGAGAGCCATGTGTACAAGATCGTACTTAAATATGTCAAAACAAACTGAATACTCGACCGGTCACAAGTTGGTTTCAGACTGATGAGAGGAACAGAGTCAGCTCCCCTATCAATATGGGACAACCTGAATATAAACGCATACTTTTGGACATATATGCAGCTTTCGACACAATCAACCACGCAACACTAATAAAAAGATTGATGGAATGTGGCATACATGAATCCGCACTAAAGTGGCTTCACTTCATTTCTCACAAACCGAACCGAGCAAACTTACCTACCACATTTGATCTCAAACACCAAAAAATGTCTCCTGCAGAGTTCCACAGGGATCCAGCCTCTCCCCTGCTTTTCAACATCTACATGTGCTCACTGATGAAAATCATTGCAACCCATGGACTAACTGCCTAAAACTATGCAGAGGACACAAAACTGATTATGAAGACGAACATAACCTGGAACAAAAAAATTGCCTCAACTGCCTCACAGACATCCACAACTGGATGACGACTAAAAACCTCAAACTGAGCCTGTCAAAAACTGAGATAATGCTGTCGCCCAGAAAAATCGACACATCCAATCCACAGCTGGAATGGCCGGCCGGTAAGTTAACACAACCGGAGACTTCCAACGCAGTAAATAACCTAGGAATACTCATGGGCAACAGACTATCCCTGGAACCACAAGAAAACGCGATCACCAAAAAAATGTTGCTTACTCCTAAGACTACTTGGAGGACTACTTCCATACCACTTTCCCTCACTGGACCCTCGCAATCGTATCCCTGATACTTAAAAGAATTGACTACGCAAACCGCCTCTAATTAGGAATGCCGGAAAGACTCACCAAGAAACTCCAAAAGGTGTAAAACACAGAAACCAGGATTCTGTTAAGATTAAACAGAAGAGACCATATCATTTCCAGCTCTGGAAAGCCTACACTGGTTACCAGTAAAAAAAAGTATTAAATACAAAGCACTCTACATCCCCCACAAAGCCTTGCACAGACAAGGAGCCGAATTCCTCCAAGTTGAGATCAGCCGCTACCGCCCAAGAAGGGACCTAAGATCAAGCGACGACCTACAAATGGAGACAAAACAATACAAAAAAAAGGAAATTCGGAGGAACAGCATTCTCATGTCTAATTGATAACCATTGGAACACCATGCTCAAAGAAATTAGAACCACAGAAGACCACATCACCTTCAGAAAACAACTCAAAACCTGGTTATTCAACACTCCATGTCAACCCCAAAGGGGTATCAGCAACAA
Source organism: Ambystoma mexicanum (assembly GCF_040938575.1). Lineage (NCBI taxonomy): Eukaryota > Metazoa > Chordata > Amphibia > Caudata > Ambystomatidae > Ambystoma > Ambystoma mexicanum. Next base: position 1,086,482,260 of record NC_090936.1, on the reverse strand, counting down.
TAACCTCTCAGACCAAAAATAAATAAACCAAGGAACACAGCCACAGATAACGGCACCAATATCTTACAGGAGCAGAACACTGCACCACCCACGACCTCCCACCCTCCTCAACCCATGCCCAACAACTGGAGTGAGCTGCGAAAAGAAGGCTGCACAACCAACTGACAGATTTAGGCATTGCACCACACCCAACCCGCACCAAGGAACTTCAGACAGGAAAACCATCAATAGTCTAGCGCCACCACAACTGGCCCACCCACAACTAGTGCCACCATAACATGCCCACCCATAACTAGATCGGTCCATCAGTGCACCTTCCCCACTATATCTAGACCTCCTGCTGTGCATCCTTTCAGGAACGGAACGGACATTAGGTCCTCACATATTAGCCCCTTCTAACCTGGACAGACAACCAGGAACACACTAGGTACAACCACCCACCTGCTACCAATACCCACATGGAAGTCAGCCCTGGCCTAGAGTGGAGGTGAGATGGCCTGACAGACCGCAGCCAAGAACATTGGAAGGATACCATTAAGCGGCAAACAAAGAGTCAGTCCGGAGGCTCCACCAAACAGACCAATTTACTAACCTAGCTCACCTTACTGCTCCTCCAACATGACCAATGCCATTACACTAGAGTCTAGACTATGGGCTAGCCACACCACACATAAATACCAAGAATCAAGCTAATGTTCACACGCTACCATCTCCATGAGATTCTGGAAGCACACCTAGAGGGAACCCCCGGTACATAGTCCATAAATCCACCAACTACACACCAACACAGTAGTCGTACACCAACAGCCATCCGTGACTCTGGACCCTTATGGACACAACTAACCATTGCGCACAACCACCATTCTACCCCAACATCAGACGACAAACGCACCACACAAACACTAGCAGACATCCGAGGTACTGAGTCTTACCCATTCGGTTACAACACACAGGGCCTCCAGAACCAACTCCCACATGCAATACAACGCTAGCAGACGCCAGTTTCTCCTGGTTCTGAACCTATCCTTTCATCCTTTCCTCACTAGCACTCCCAGGCCTCCTCTCTTGCAGAGCCGCGTGAGCGTCAACATAACATAACCCAACCTAACTTAACACTGCTGAGTCCCACAGAGCAGTGACTGCAGACATTAATAACAAGCATTGACAATGTCAACAGTTGGTGCTTTTGTGTAGGCATGGGAAAGGCACTTGCCGGGCACTGCTGTAGTGGTATTAACTGGCCATTGGTTTTAGCCGGTGCAAAATGGTGCGAGTACCTGGGCCTCTAATAGCAGTGACAGGCAAACGCCTAATACTTACATACAAGCCAAAACTGTTGTCTTCAAACAGTGCCTGTTTTGAAGAAGTCTTCAGTGAAGGACACACATAGTGCTTCTAAATTGGGTGGCTGAAGGCACACCTGGTTAAGACATTTTAATTAGACCAGTAGCGAATTTACATCTCCAATTAAGTCATTAACTTTCAGAAGGCTGCTTTGAAAAAACACTGGCAGGCACTTTGATTGCAACGTTTGATGGCAAGGCTTGATTAAAGTGATCTTAAATAGTTCCCATAAGAAGGGGTTTTGAGCCGGGAGGGGCAGTTACTCGGTAGGAATCACCATAGGGATTAGCATGCCCATGGGAAATCAAATGGGTGGGCAAATAACCAAACACCTACAGAATGTGTGTCCCTCCTCATATGCCATTTGTTCGTATCTGTACTGTAATGCAATAGTCTCGTTTTATAGGTGGCGCAAGTGCCACCTAATAGCTCAATCTAAAAAGGGGATTACAATTCTGCAATTTCAAACCCTTTAAAGATCAATTACAGAGAGTACTGATTGAAAGGCCCGAGGGTCAAATGTGTGAAACGGCAATCCCGGGCCAGCTTAAATATAAAACCCTTAGTCCAGGTGTATAAAAAGGACTGCAAATCAATATTTTCTCTGAGCAAAAGGGGGAGACTTCAACTTGGGCCAAGGTAATCTCCAGGCAGCAGTAGAACAAATGTTCTGCCAGATAAGATGAAGAATCCAGAACACAAGAATCCGAGCTGGACAACATAGGGTGTTATATTACTGGGTATTGCCACAGTCACAAAATGGGCGACGGTAGACTGGAGGACCAGGCTCTCTTTAGAGAGCTGGAGGCCTGAAGGAAGGAGTTGTTCCAAAGAAGAAAAACAAAAGTGAGTAACCCTGTAACCCTGGAAGGGACTGTTCCAAGGGAGCATTTTGGACATTTATCAAGCAGCTTTGCAAACCTTTCTATTGTCTATAATTGTGAAAAAAGCAATCTTATTGAATGTCACCAAATAGGTTCAACGGCACCAGTGCAACCTGCCCCCACCCCACCTCTCGATGGGCAGGTGGTATATTATTCGATAATTACTAGGATCATGTGGTCCAGACTCAGTAAGTTTCTTTCAATAGCTTAAGCACCACCACTTCTCCCATTCTTGTGGAACCACTTCAGTAGCCTGAGATAGTTTAGTTTGTTTATTTATATAGCGTGGCCAAACCCTCGGGTAACTGGGCGCATTGGGTTTGAGGAGCAACATAGGTTACAGAAAGGTTGCACATGCGAGATGCAAAAAGGAAAATACAATAGGTAATATAAGTACCGGGTTACAATGTGGTCTGTGTCACGGTTACAGGCTGGCTAGGTTACAGATTGCAGTACAAACATGTATGCGGGTATCATATTCTTACTGAGTAGCGAGCCAAGTTTTCACCTTAGCTCTGAATGACCAGAATGACTCTTCGGACCTGATTATCATGGGAAGTGTTCCAACATTTCGCTGCTAGCACAGGGAAACTAGACCCCCCCCCCCCCCCCTGCTGTTTTCAGATTGAATTTGGGAATGTTCAGTTGGTGCTTGTAAGGTGTTCTGGTGGGTCTAGAAGTGTTATGCCTGGAGAATGTGTCTGATAAGTACCGTGGGGCAGTCCATGAAAGGCATTTGTGTTTAATGACGAGCAATCTTAGTTTAATTCTGTCCCAGATGGGGAGCCAGTGGACTTCCTTACTGATGGTAGAGCTGTGAGCCTTGCGAGGGAGATTAAGAGCACATCTAAGGGCATTGTTCTGTTAGACCTGGAGTCTGCTCAGATTATGATTGGTGGAGCCTAGGAAGAGTGTATTACAGTAGTCTAGTCTTGATAATATCAAAGCTCTAGACAATGTGAGGCAGCTGGTGGTTGAGAGAAATGGCCTACAGGCATTGAGTTTATTCATATAGGCCGTAGATGAGATGGTGGAGTTTTATTTGTTTTTTGAGCGATGGTGTGGAGTCGAGATACACGCCCAACGGTTTGACTTCTTTAGAGACTTTTATGATTCTGCCATCAATGGTAAATGATTGGTACCTAGTGTCCAATTTGTTAAGGCGGGCCTGGGATCCTACGATGAGCAGTTCCTTCTTATCATTCAAGCAGAGGCTGTGGCCATCCATGCTTGAATTTCAAGGTAGATTTCATTAAGTTTTGCAGCATCCTTCTCGTAGCTCCCAGTCAGTGTGATGAGGACTTGGGTGTCGTCCAAGTAATTGATATATGGGACACCCAGTTTGTCAAGTCGGTCAAAGAGGAGTTTGGTAAAGATGTTGTAAAACATAGGTGAAATACAAGAGCCTTGGGTTACTCCACATTGGATTGGGACAGGGTCACCTGCAGCCGAAGGTGCGAAGACCCTGGTCGATCTATCGGACAGGGAGGACCAAATCCAATTGGTGGCATTCTGTGAGAATGCGGCAGCCGAGGAAGGGTGTTGAGTGAGAATTTGGTGGTCAACTGGGTCGAAAGCTGCGGATAGATCCTTCATCCATTTGGATTATTAGATCCAGGAGGGCAGTTTTGGTCCCGTGCCTGGGTCTAAAGCCGGATTGTTGCAAGCCTAGGAGATTGTCTTCCAAATGTCATCGTATTTGGAGGTATGCCACTCTGTCTAGTATTTTAAGGAGAAAGGGGATGGTTGTGATGGGCCTATAATTAGTGGGTATGTTGTGGTCTAAATTGGGCTTTTTGAGGAGAGGAAGGACCCATGCTTCTTTAAGGTTGTTAGGTACAGATGAGTTTTTAAAAGAGGAGTTGATCAGCGAGGTGATGAAGGGGGTTAGGTCTTTAGCCCTATCCTTAATGACTGAAGCAGGGTACATGGCACCTTGGCATTTTGAAGATTTAAGGCTGGCAATTATGTTGTAGTATATTTACTACTTCATCTTCGGTGACTAGGGAGAAATGGGAAGGAGGGCAGTCGGGAATGGTAGAGCTCTTTTTACTACTAGAGTGGTCTTTGGAGGCAAGGCTAGCGTTTTTGTTTTACTCTAGCTGAGCTTGGAGGAGGGCTATTTTGTTTGAGAGTGCTAGTTGGATTTTATTGCACCAGGCTTTATCCTTGATGCAGTCTTCTGTGGGAGGCACTGGTGATTCCATTTCTCTTAGAATGGAGAATGACTCTTTTGTGCCAGATTTGGCGTTGCGTATTCTCAAGTTCAAGATCTCTTTTTTTAGTGTTTGTGATAGCAGTTTTATAATTGGTGGCTGCAGACGAGAATTTATCTTTAGATGTGAGAGAAGGGGCTTTTCTCCAGTTAGTTTCCGCTGGTCTTTTAATATTGTGACGAGCTTTTAATTCTGCTGAGAAACATTTATTCATGTGGCTAGCTGGTTTGGCCTTTCTTAATTTGAGCGGGGCTATTTGATTAAGGGCTTGTTCCAGAGTATCGTTTTAGAGTTCTACGAGGGCAGTTGGATTTGCGTTCGGTACGGGATAGTTGGCATTGGTAATTGGAGTAAGGAGAGGTCTGAGGTTCTCTAAAGTAATATTGCATTTGTTCCTAGTTGCAGTTTGTGGTGCCCTGATAGTAGGTGCAATTTTAGGCTCGTCTTTGGTTGTGGAGAAGGTGATGAGATGGTGGTCTGTCATGCACAAGGAGTGATGTCAATCCGAGATAAGTCAGTTTGCATCGGCCAGCCAATCCAAGGATCTCCGTTTTGTGTGTGTTAGCTTGTTGATATGTTGTGTAAGGCCTAAGTGAATGATGGTGTCATTGAGTGAGGTGGCTTTAGTGCCATTTGGGTCATTGAGGCCAAGGTTAAAATCTCCCATAAGAATAATTTGTGAGCCTGGTTTAGTAGATGTCAGTAAGTGGGAAATGTCCTCCTCGAAGGTGGCGATGGCGCTGGGTGGTCTATATATGAGGTATAGAAGTATGGTTCGGCTGTTAGCGGTATTTTGAGGGATAGAAGTTCAGCAGATGGTAGATCTATGTTGGTGACTTCTCTAATGTTCAGATTGGTTTTTGCAATGAGGGCCACCCCAATCCCTGTTTTTCTATCGGCACAGATGATATTGTAGTTCTCTGGAATGGCAATAGAGAGTGCGGTGCAAGCTGCTTGGTGGAATCATGTTGATGTGACCGCAAGGAAGTCTAAATGATTTGCGATGATCAAGTCTGCAATGTCCGGAGAGTGAGCTACCAAGGAGCGAGCGTTAATGAGGGCACCCTTAATTGTAGTGGTGGTATGTGTTGTGAGGTTATCTAGTGGGATATCCTGAGACGTGACAAGTGCGTGGCTAATAAGGGTTTCAGTGGCAGTTTGTTGTTCCTGGTCTGTTGGGTAAGCATCCTGGGAGGCTTGAGCTTAAGGCCAGTGTGGTAGCTTAGTCTAGCGCTTCTCAGGTGTGTTGGGCAGGAGACATAGTGACTAATGTCATTGAATATGTCAAGGCGAGAGCCTAGTCTTGCGTTTCTTGGGAGCGTAGGACATGGGATAAGAGGTATAGGTTGGGGTGGCGAATCTGGTGATCCATTCTACAGGTGGCGGGGGTAGTTCTAGGTGGGAGGTAGCTATGGTATGTGTGTAGGGTGTTTTATGTCCTGTGGAGGGAAGACCATTCAAAGGTGAGATGTTGTGAAGTAGTGGAAGGAAGGTAGCCATGGCGAGTGCCGCTCTTCTTAAAGAGGCCATAGTAAGTAGCTGGGCCACTGGGTGTGCTGCTTGTGGTATAAGCCTGGAGAAGGTGGTCAGGAAAATAGGGTGTGAAGTCTAGCCTAAAGCCTTACAGGGCGGCTTAGATGAAGGCAGACAATGGGAAGTAATACATTTGTAGCAGTAGGCTATTTCAGTATACATAGAATGCACAGTAGTAGGTTGATGTGAAATATGTTGGCAATTGGGAGTAATACCTTTGCAGCAGTAGTTGAATCATTCTCTGGCGCCATGGCTGAACAAAGGGAGGATCTTGTGATCAATTTTGGGAGATAAAATGTTACATGAGGATCCTGAACCTCTAGCGGAAGGCAGTAGAATATCTTTCTTTTCTAGGGTCAGAGGCTTGAAGATATCCAACCCCGATATGGGTGCACTGTCCTCCCCGACAGGGGTGGGCAGGGCTGTTATTAGTCAGCAGCTTCAGCCCCTTTGCATCAATCATTGTTTTGGAATAGTATTTCATTGACTGACTCTGCTGTAACAATAGTGACAGTCCCTTCTTGTTGCTGCTGGAACAGCTTTGCCAATAGGATCTAATGCCAAAAGCCAGCGATTACTAGAATTCAGCATAGGCGACTGCAAGTTACCTCCAGTACACCATAAACCATACAGGTTATGGCTGTTTAGTATTTATGCATTTATTTATATTTGTAAAGCACATGTCACCGGCCCGGACGCATGGTAGCGCTAACAAGACATACAACATTCATTGAAAATCAGATTAAACTGTGCATAGAAAACCCCAAATACATGGACAACCAGTCATCCAACACCCTCACAGCAGCGGAAGTCGCAGGCTGTGCTAGTCCAGAGTTAGCCGAACATCCTAGTTTTCAAGTGCCCTTTAAACTTGGAGAAGGACTGGCATAGTCAGGAGGCAGCGCATTCCAGTTCTTCAGGCCCACGTAGGCAAATTACCCCTGGTTGACCCCCTCAAGTTTAGACCATTGTGCACTTAAGACCCCTACATTATTTGATCTTAATGACCTTTGAGATGGCAGCCAGGCAAGGTGATTTGTGAGGTGCGCTGGGCTTGATCCATATAAGCATTAATGTGTGATACATAGAAGGCGGAATGTCACGCTAGAGGCAGCCAGTGTAGCGCTCTCCTAGCTTCTGTGACATGCTCATTCTTTCTCAGGCCCTAACCGTTCTAACTGCATTATTCTGATTGGAGGCGCATGATTTCCCCTTTCCCTGTGCCCTGCAACAAACTGGCCCCGTAGTCCAATTTGGCACCAATAATTGCCCTTGCGATAGAGGCACAATTGTCCTGTGACAAAAAAAGGTCTTGACTGTGTAAGAAGTCTGAGGTAGTAGTAGGTCAAGGAGACTAGGTAGCTCACATGAGCCATCATGTAGAGCTCCTGGTCAATCGCCATCCCCAAGGTCTTCACTTTCGAGGGGGTGGTGATAGCACATACTGCTATGACCACCTCCCTGTAATCTGGGGTTAGTTTCCTTAGGCGTGAGACTGTACCCATAGTTCAGTCTTTGCGTCATTGAGGGCCAGATTATTCTCCATCATCCAGGACTGAATCAATGAGTAAACCCTTTTGATGCACTCAGTGTCCCTGCTGTAATATCCTGACCGCAGGATGAGACACTTAGTATCATCAGCATAGTTCGTATACAGTACCCCGTTGGAATCCATAGGTTGAAATGGCAGGAGTATAAATAGATCAAACAGAACCAGAGACAGACCTTGGTCGTCCAGCCAGAACATTTCCAAATAGGAACTTGTATGTGCAGGTTTTTGTTGTTGATTAAATGTATTTGCATGGCAACTTCTCCAGCATGGGGTCTGGCATGGATTCACATGCTCATGAATATTCCCCGTCGTCAGGCTGGGAATCCTCGGTAAAGAAAAAACCAGTATCAGTTTCGTTTCTGATCTGTCTTTCGTAGTAATAACCAATCACTGGTCTCTGTGTCATACTGACCACAGCCAATGACTGCCCTCTACCTAAGCACCGCCTCTGGCAGCCATCTTCAGATTTTTACCGCACGTTCATGTGTTGGGATCCTCGTGCTATTGCTCTCGAGCGTTAGTGCTATTTTTCGCGCTTTTTTCACAAAAACTTCGATTCTTTCGGTCAAAAGAGCCTCAAGCTCCACCGATCCTACATCCGATCAACGGGGACCCGTGTCGGATTCGTCTGCGCCCCTCAAGGGTGAAGATTTCGTCGAGCTACACTTCGGAGGACTCCAGAAGCTTCTCAGGCCCGGTCTCGGAGATGGCCCAGGAGAAGGGAAGCTCGACGCCCGGAAAGCTGTTCAGGGTCTGCCCTGGATGCCAGCTGCAGAACGTCTTTAAGGAGGACGAACACTCTTTCTGCCTTTACTGCCTTCATGAGGACAAGACGCACGTGGAGAAGGACTGTGCGTTTTGCGGCAACATGTCGGAACGGACCATGAAGGACCGCCATCAACGTCTCGCCAACTGGCTGGAGGGTAAGAGCCCGTCTGGCGAGAAGAAGAAGAAATCCGAGCGGTCTTCTAAGACCTTTGAGGGCGCCCCGGCGACGGGGGCCCAACATAAGGCCAAGCACCGCGAGTCCGCTGGCACCGGGAGCGCCGAACGGTCGGGCTCTACGGGCGCCAGGCAGGGCGCACCCTCCCCGGCACCATCAACCACGAGCCAACGCTCTGGGTCGGGTAAGAGGAAGGCCGAGCACCCGGCGAAGCTCCTGGAGAGGCCCCGGTCGAGCTCTAAGGCAGAGGAGGAGCGTGGCAGTGCCCCCTCCCTCAAGGATAAGGCGGTGAGCGCACCTAAGGTGGTGAAGGCCTTGATCCATCCGACCAAGCCCTCTATCGAAACGGTCGCGGCGGCCCTGGCCCAGCCTGTGGAGGCTGCACCAGTGGTGGCGACCTCAGGGCCCAGAATCTCCCTGCCTCCTCGGAGGGAGTCTTCTTTTGTGCCCATCGATAGGACCCCCGTGAAACCCTCCGTGGGGAAGAAGGGGGGGCAGGGCGTCGTCGTAGATTCGGCCTCAACCTCAGAAGAGGAGCTGATCGAGGTCTTAAGCCACGGCCTAGGCGTGGAAGAAGGCCAGCCCGTCGGAATGGACCCCGACGCAGGTGACGACGACGACATCGTCGAGGATACCGACGGGGCCCCTGCTCGCCCGTCGGATTCCCCTCTGCCAGCGCCGCAAGACAACTCGGCGGCCATTTTGTTGGCCATACAGTCCTTATGCTCCGAGATAAGGACGAGGCTACCGTTACCGACGGAGGAACCTCTCCCGTCGGGGGATCCAGAACCGGGACCTTCTGGTGTTCCCCCTACCAAGAAAAGAAGGATCCATCCACCACCTCCTTTTCAACCGTCGCGCCCCGTCCAGCCCTCCTCCCCGTCCACCCGAGGGGATGATACGGGGACTGACACGGCAGCGACGGGTACGGACGACGGGGCATACGACGAGGATATTCCGTCGTCGCCTCCCACCAGGGCTTCTCCGCCCGACGAGATCGGATCTTTCCACTCCATGATCTCCAGGGCTTCCGAGCTTTTCCAACTCTGCCCTGAGGAGAAGAAAAAGGAAGGCTTCCTTTATCAGCGGCGCGAGGCCAAGAGGAAGACGGTCCTCGCAGTGCCTCTGTTGGACGACATTTGGGATGAGGGCCTTTCCTTCCTCAAGAACCCTTCCACGACGCCAGCTAGAAGAGACCGGTACGAGAAAAAGTACCGGGTCCCGGACACGGCCCCCCTATGCCTCCGGGCGCAGCCTACCCCGGATTCCGTCGTCTCCGCGGCAGCCAGGAAGAAAGCGGGGGGGGGGGTGCGGCCTCCACATCGACTTCCCCGCCGGACGGCGAGGGAAAGAAATTGGATGCTATGGGACGTAGAGTCATCTCGTCGGCAGCGACGACGATTAAAGCGGCCAGCGCCTTGGCTATCGTGGCTCGCTACGACAGGGAGCTGTGGTACAAGATAGCTCCCCTGCTGGATTTTCTGCCGGACGACAAGAGGGCGGAGGCCCTGGAGATCCTGCAGGAAGGTGAGGTGGCCTCGGACCACGCCATCACCGTGGCGACGGACATCGCCGACACTGGGTTCCGCCAGCTGGGCAACGGCGTTTGCCTTAGACGTCGTGGATGGCTCAAAGCTACGCACTTCCGGCAGGACGTCCAGACCAGAGTCCTGGACATGCCCTTCGACGGGAACAACCTGTTTGGGAAGACAGTGGACGATTCCCTTCAGGCCATCAAGGCGGATACTGAGACGGCCCGGGCCCTGGGAGTTCTGCAGCAACGACGGACGCCCTTTCGGAGCGGCGGAGGCAAGGGCGCCTCCAAAGGTTCCGGCGGCGGTTTCGCTTCCTACCGTCAAGCGGCCCGCTCGTCGTCGCAAGAGGCCTACAGAGGACGAGGCAAGTCTAGCGGACCCCGCCGTCGTCGCCAAGGAGGTCAAGGCGGCAAGGCCGCGTCCAAGCAGGATTGAACCGGCCGTGGGGTCGGGCCCCCACCGAAGCACCCCGGTGGGAGGCCGGCTGGCGGGCTTCGTCAGCGTGTGGGAGTCCATCTCCACCGACCGTTGGGTGCTGGACGCCCTGGCCCGGGGCCACGCGCTCGAGTTTCAAAGAAGGTGCCCGCGCGTCCCCCCCGTGGCCAGGAAAGAACTTCACGTCCCTCAACTTCTCCTGGAGGTAAAGGCGATGCTCAGAAAGGGCGCCATCGAACTCGTCCCAAAGAGGCTTCGGGGCTCCGGAGTCTACTCGAGATACTTCCTCGTGAAGAAGAAGACGGGAGGATGGCGCCCCATCCTAGACCTGCGACGTCTGAACAAGTTCATCAAGGCGCAGAAGTTCCGGATGGTCACCCTCCAGCACGTCCTGGGGCAGCTGGAGGAAGGAGACTTCCTATCGTCGTTGGATTTGGAGGATGCCTACTTCCACATTCCCATCCTAAAAGGGCACAGAAAATTCCTCAGGTTCGTGGTCCAGGGGCGTCATTACCAGTTCAAAGCCCTTCCCTTCGGACTACGGTCGGCACCCAGGGTATTCACCAAGTGCCTCGCACCGGTGGCGGCGCAGCTGCGCCGCGAGGGGATTCACGTCTTCCCCTACCTGGACGACTGGCTCATCCGCGCCAAGACGAGGGAGCTCGCCGTGGTCCACACGGCAAGGACCGTCCAACTCCTCACGGACCTGGGATTCTCCGTGAATTACGCCAAATCCCACCTGGTGCCCGCGCAAGTCGCACTGTTTCTGGGAGCGAGGCTCGACACAGTGTCCCTTCTGGCCTCCCCGTCGGAGGAGAGGACCAGGACCATCTTGGGCAAGGTGCAACGGATGTTGGTGGCCGACGCGGCCAAAGTGAGGTCCATCAAGTCCCTCCTCGGGATGATGTCTTCCTGCATCTACCTCATTCCCATGTGCAGGCTCCGGATGCGCCCGTTGCAAGAATTCCTGGATGCGCGCTGGATCCAGACGACGGGCAGCTTCAAGGAAAGGATCAAGCTCGACGAGAGTTTCCGACGAGCGATACGGTGGTGGGGCACCCGCGCGCATCTGACGGCGGGCATGGACTTCCAGACCCCAGCCCACCAGGAGACTGTGACCACGGATGCCTCCCTGGAAGGGTGGGGAGCGCACACCGAAAATCTGCACGCAAGGGGACTCTGGCTCCCGACGGAGAAGTCCCTGCATATCAACGTCCTGGAGCTCCGTGCAGTGTTTTGGGCCCTCAGGTCCTTCCTTCCGTCCCTCAAGGGCAAGGTGGTGAGGATCTTCACCGACAACACCACCACCATGTTTTACATCAGGAAACAGGGCGGAACCAGGTCCCCAGCGCTGTCCAAGGAGGCGCAGGACCTGTGGCATTGGGCCGTCGCCCAAGGGATTTTTCTGGTGCCGTTTCATCTGGCAGGGATAAAAAACACCATCGCCGACTCACTCAGCAGGGAGCTGCGCTCGTGCCACGAGTGGGAACTACGGCAGGATCTGGTGGATCGCCTCTTCCGACGGTGGGGCACACCCCAGATCGACCTGTTTGCGACGGCGACGAACACCAAGTGCCGGAGGTTCGCCAGCAGGTTTCCCCAGACGAGGAGCATGGGCGATGCTTTCTCGTTCCCCTGGGAGGGCCTGTTCCTCTACGCGTTCCCTCCCTTGCCTCTGCTAATCCGGCTCGTCAACCAGCTCAAGAGGTCACGGTGCAGGATGATCCTCGTCGCACCTGCGTGGCCGAGGCAGATATGGTTCCCGGACTTGCTGGACTTGTCAGCGTCCCCGCCGATCAAGCTGCCGGCGGACGCGGATCTACTCTCCAGGGAAGGAGGCGCCATCCTCCACCACGACCCGAAGTCGCTGAACTTGCAGGCCTGGCTCCTGCAGCGCTAGAGTTTGGAGGATACGACATACCGGCCGATTGCAGAGAGGTTCTTGCAAAGGCCAGGGCGTCCTCGACTCTTAAATGCTACGGACACAAATGGAAGAGGTTCTCTGTCTGGTGCCACGCACAGAAGATTAACCCTCTACGGATTACGGCTCCCCAAGTACTGCCGTACCTGCTGACGCTGGCCAAAGCTGGTCTGGCACACGCGTCCATCAAGATTCATCTTGCTGCGATCTCCCGATACACCAGAACCACGGGGCGGACGTCCTTGTGGTCTCATCGTCTGGTGAAAGAGTTCATGAAGGGACTGTTCAGATCGTTCCCGCCGGTGAAGGCTCCGGCCCCGGCGTGGGAGCTCAACGTGGTGCTGACCAAGCTCATGGGACCTCCGTTCGAGCCTCTGCACTCGGCCCCGTTGAAGTTTCTATCGTGGAAAACAGCTTTTCTTGTGGCCATCACCTCCGCACGACAAGTGGGAGAGATCCAGGCCCTTTCCTGCAAGGCCCCGTACTTGACTTTCCACGACACGAGGGTAGTGCTCAGGACGCACCCCTCCTTCATGCCCAAGGTACCGTCGGACTTCCATCTCAACGAACCCTTGGTGTTGCCTGTGTTCTTCCCGTCGCCTTCGTCGCCGGCTCAGAGGACTTTGCACTCGCTGGATGTGGCCAGAGCGCTGAAGTTCTACGTGGACCGCACGAAGTGTTTTCGGAAGACGTCACAACTCTTTGTGAACTTTGGACCTGTCAATCAGGGGAAGGCTCTCTCGAAGGCTTCCATTTCCAGATGGCTCTCCGGCTGTATCATGTACTGTCATCGGTTGGCAAACCGACCGCTGCCTGGCCGTCCGAGAGCCCATTCCACCAGAGCGATCGCAGCTACCACGGCGTTCCTTTCTGGTGTGCCCCTGCTGGACATATGCAGGGCTGCTACGTGGAGGTCGACGCACACCTTCACGAAATTCTACTGCGTCGACCGGGATTCCAGGGAGGAGTCCAGGGTCGGCCAAGCAGTGCTGCGCAACCTGTTCGCCTGAGGTGAGCCTGGTGAGGAGGTAAGATGCTTAATGTTGAGTTTGATGTAATGCTTAATGTTGAGCCTTTGCCACCTCCCGTGGTTGTGCATGTGTGTACTGCTATGTATTCTTTATTCATGAGCATGTGAATCCATGCCAGACCCCATGCTGGAGAAGGAACAAGTTACTTACCTGTAACTGTTGTTCTCCAGCATGGGTCTGGCATGGATTCACATGCGAACCCTCCCGCCTACCCCTCTGCGGCTCTTCACTTGGTCATACTGCCACTTTACGTGCTTCCAAATCTGAAGATGGCTGCCAGAGGCGGTGCTTAGGTAGAGGGCAGTCATTGGCTGTGGTCAGTATGACGCAGAGACCAGTGATTGGTTATTACTACGAAAGACAGATCAGAAACGAAACTGATACTGGTTTTTTCTTTACCGAGGATTCCCAGCCTGACGACGGGGAATATTCATGAGCATGTGAATCCATGCCAGACCCATGCTGGAGAACAACAGTTACAGGTAAGTAACTTGTTCCTTCTGTTGCGTCAGGTGCTAGATCTCGGGTGTCCTTTCATATTGGAGAAGGGGATGTGCATTTCCTTTGTAGTACACACAACAGAGGAGCCATTAAACTAAGGTTTAAAGCTCACATCTTTTCCACAATCCAGGTGGCAAAGGGAAGTATCTTCCCCATTCTTACTTTACCTTCTCTGCTTTGGGCACCAAACAATGGAATGTCTGCGAGCTTCCAGGAATGGAAGGAGGCAAAGACTCTGTTTAAGGGGAAGAGCGAGCATTTGAGTGTTGTTTAGGGGTACAAGCAGGTCATTTTATGGATGTCTAAATCCTTGGCAGAGGTTTAGTAAGTGGGGACAGTGTGTGTATATATGAATCCTGGTGTGGTTTCGTAGTGCTGTTGGCTTGTCTGGAGCATCATGTGTGGAAGGAAATGTGCATGGTTGCATGCAGTGGATCAGTGGAGCGTGTTGGAGACAAGTGCTATATGATGGTGCGGCTGCCGTCTGCTCACTGCATCACATGGCAGGCCTGCTTATTGCAGAAGACTCTAGATGCTTTGCATCATCTGCATGTTAAGGTTACACCTGATTCATATTCCAGAAGTGTGCTAGAACAAGGCGATTTTAAGCCTACCCCTGCATTTTAAGAGTATGTTTGCGTGCCTTAGCTCACCTGGGCTGCTTCTTGCACAGATGGGGAATCACGACAGTGAAACTCCCGCTTCACGACGTTTGCGTACCTTTTTGGGAACCCTCGGTTGGGGGTTTCTGAGTGACTTTGTGGGTTAAGGGGAATTTTTTTGTCTAGGAAGGTATACTCCAGGCATAGGATTTTGACGCGGTATTTATGGTAGTTTGTGAGGGATTTGCATTTCTCAGTCCGAAGAAGTAGCATGAAGCACTTTGGACACTTTTGCGGTCTTTGTAATTGGTAGGAAGGGAGGCCCTTGTGTATGTTAGTCCACTAGTCCAGCATGGCACTGACCAGGGCAACAACTGCTATTGTTTCCGAGCGCACAATTGCCATTGATTGATTTTATGGCAAGGCTGTTTTTTTTTAATAGCTGTTTCATTTGCAAAAAGCCTGCTTTAACTACTCCGCCGACTTGTGAGTTTGTGCCGATCCGCGCCCCAAATTGAGACTCCTCCCTGTATTTATACCTTACATTTGATGGGTATGATTTCTCAAGACACTGGAGGATGGCCATGGCGGTTATGTTAATGGGATTTATACCGCGCACCACTGCCATTTGCATGGTTGGATTTCAATTTTGTATCATGTTTGAAGTATGCTGTTTCAGTCCACCAGACTGATTTGGTACTAGCCGGTTGTGGTGCGCTCCTATTGCCACGGTTATGCCTAACAGATGGTGACTTCCTGAAAATGCCGTGCTGCTTGAAATGCTGATCTGGGCGGGCAGGGAGTTCCAGTGTTTGAGGTCTGTACTGAGAATGAAGCACCGCCTAATCAAGGTTTTGCACAACGTATGACTTCCATATATAATTGGGGTTTCAGAGTGCTCGGTGTCCGTTTGCTTTGTGGGAACTTGGGGCCAGTGCCCTAGGGTGCCTGGTGAGCAGTCTATAGGGCATAGCGGATCTCGAAGCACAGTTGGAAACCACAATTATTACACACAGTACCTGGAATAACCACCAGCTAATGTTGAGATTCATGCCTACGTAGGTAAAGTGTATGGGCTTATAGCACTGTCAATTGCATTTCCTAATATATTGACCAAAATACTTTTTTTAATATCGATCTCAAACTAAAGAAAATCTAAGTATTGATTTTCATTAAATATGTTTATAAACCACCCCTATGCAATTCATTGCAACTCCAAGCAGAGAAGTGGCATTTGACATTTTCAAAATGTTCCCTCAACCCCCAAAAGTACTTTGTGCAGCGTTGATGGGTCGGACACTTCGACTTTCCTTTTTTCCTGTAGTTGCCCTTCTTCCCCCTCCCTCAGCTCAGTAGCAAGTGGAAGGCCTTTTTAAAAATCTGTTTTGCACTCTATCATAGCTTTGACCAGAACCGTTCTATGGACATTGCCAGTGTTTAACGGAAGCTTGCTGCTTGTTCAAAAGGAAGCTGGAAGATGTGAAAAGTACAGTCTCATGACAACAGCAATGCTGGGGAACCTATTGAAGCTACGTGCAGCCTGGCTGCATACAGATGGGAGGGTTGGTTGCCACGTTGAATTGGTTTTTGATGGATGCTATTTTAGCACCCTGATGTGGATTTGCTACTGAAGGCGTATTTGATCTTAATGAAGCCGTTGATTTTGCAGGCCAGTTGAATGGCGGCCTGTAAGACCTAATTAGGAAGTGAGGGGCCAGCCTGCCCTTACCGAACGCCTTTCCCCGAAACAGCTGAGGGTTCCTCAACTAGATAAAGAGTACCATGTATACACCGGTGTTAGGGCTATCTGAAGTGTGGTTGGCTTTTGCTCTCGAGTCTTTTTTATTTGCTTCTTTTTCACAATGGCATGTAAAGATGCGCGGATATATTCTTAATTGAAGTCATGTACACGCTCACGTGCGTGGATGCAAATATGCACTATTTCCCCCTGGCTTGGTTGTCTTCATTATACCCCAGCTCCCACATCTGTCCTGAACCTCACGCTCTCCTCCTCATAATTAATACTGAACGGCATCGAGTTGAATCCAGAGTACATCAGCCCTTTCGCTTTGATTTTAATCTGATCCTGTTGATCCTTTGTTAATTGAGCCGACTTCAATCTCTTCTCGCTCCAGTATTTGCAGCCCTTGTTGTCGTCAGCTTCATTGTTCTCATGTGATTACTTTTCCATTGTGACCTATCATGTTGCTTTCGTTTTTGTACTTGAGTGGCTGGAATTTCCTGTTGAAGGCGGTGTGGGGAGAGAGGGTGCGATACACTATATGTTGATGAAACCTAGGAGACGACCACATCGGTTGTTTTCTTAGATAACAGCTGTGAAAATGCGTCACTATGGACTCGGTAGTGTGGAAACGCACATAAAACTGACCCCACAAGAGACCCTTCCTTTCTAGCATCCATTATCCTGCTCATTCTATTATACCAACACCTTCACCCGCGCCTTGACCTTCAAACTACTCACCACTGTACCACAATTCTGCGCATGCAACCCGAGACGACGTCTCTGAATGCCATCCTGCATGAAGCAACTTGACCACTGTGCATGATCTCCACCCACAAAGCACTTTTCTTCTTTCTTAAAAGCTTGCCTGCTTGCAGAGCATGGTTTCTCCAATCTGCCTGCAACTGCCAGTTTAACAACTTTGACCATGTTCTCCTTCTGCTCCCCCACTAAACACCCCACTTTCTGACAGGATCCAAAACTCCAGAATGGCATGCCAGTGGCAGATCTCGTAGAACACAATTTACTGTGGGGCAGGGCTGGATTATGCTTCCTGGGGCCTGGGGTGCAATTATTGGAGGGCCCTGGTGATTGAGCATTTCTGCAGCAAGTGCAATGACCAGCTAACATACCTAGTAGGTTTGACACCTTTGCCTAGCAAGCTAGACATGGATCTCTTCACAGCAAGCTCCCTAACATGCAGATCTAAGTGACTGGGTTTTGCAATCTTTAAACATCTTAGTGCAGAGTCTTTTGCTAGAGGTTTGAGGGCTACTATTTACAGCTTTCTTTAGTGCTTTATAGAAGCACTTGAGTAGTCGGACGCAGTCGAATTAGTGAATACAATTTTAACTGACCTTCCTTGAGGATGTTGCTAACGGGTACAATTACCCTCCATACTAATTTTACCATTCTGTAAAGGATGAAAGCCTAGCAAGTGAACCTTGGGGAATGGGATTTGTGAGAAGCTGCAAATGTCACACATACACTACTAATCTCCAGCTTCGTTTTTTGTTTGGTATGTACTGGTTCAGCCGATAGTCAGTTGATTATTGTGTTCCGCTCTGCAGCGCTCTTGTTTGCAATGAATGGTGTGACCTCCACTGTCTCTCTTTTGGAACTCGCTCCCTCTCATTCACAAGCCCATGCCTCATGAGGTACATATGTAAATATTAAAGGACATTTGTACCGCGCACTATCACCACTGTAGTGGTCCCTTGGCGCTCTGGCGGCTCTGAAAGAGGAGGGGAGGAAGGAGGAAAAGTGCAAGAGAGCAGTGATGTGCTGTTGGTGGCCTCAGCCCGGTGGGTCCGTTGGCTGGGCCTGGGGTGTTTTCGGCCAGTAGTCGTTGTGTACTGTTGTGCAAGGCTATGTGTGTTTTTGTTTTGTTGTTGCAATGTAGTGATGTTTGTGCGGTTCGTTGTGCTGTAGGTTTTGGTTGTGTTTGGTTTGGAGTTTGAGAGGTGTATGCAGAAAGGGAAATTGTTAGTAGGGTTGATTAGTTTGTGTGTCTATCCTGAAATGAAGCGCTTCGCTTGCGTAGTCTCCCCTGTTGCGGCTCTGTCCTGATCTGGGTCTGACTGGTATACAGGTTCCATACTCCTCTAGTCCCCGCCTCTAATATGCTCTCTGATAGGTCCCCTTACCCTCCATTTAGACTCTAGTGGACCTGCCTATGACAACCTCTCAGGTGGTGGGGGAGATGCCAGTGTCTTGATAATTCCACACCAATCTGGTACCTGGCGGTAATTAAATTAAGGGGCGGGCGAAAGACTTTTTAGTGCAGGAGAGATGCAGTCCCTGGGTTTAAGGCCAAGAATAAGTTTCCCTCCCCTTTGCTGGATAAGCCAAAGGGGTTGCAGAGTGGAAGAAGGCAGATTCGGGAGGATTTTTTAAATGCAATTAGACCAAGATATGCTATCAGTCTTTCTAAATGCAAACTAGAACACAGATATGCTATCAGGCGGATTTTCTAAATGCAATTAGACCAAGATATGCTATCAGTCTTTCTAAATTCAAACTAGAACACTGATATGCTATTAGGCATACTTTCTAAATGCAATTAGACCAAGATATGCTATCAGGCAGTCTTTCTAAATGCAAACTAGAAACAGATGTAAGCTATCAGGCAGTCTTTCTAAATGCAAACTAGAGCACAGATATGCTATCAGGCGGACTTTCTAAATGCAATTAGACCAAGACATGCTATCAAGCGTACACAAGTGTTTCAGAGCGTGACCAGGCAAAAAGGGAAGGGAACAAGGGAGAACAAAAAAGAAAACGGCGATATTACTAGGCCCAGTGGGATCTAAGAAAGCGCAAGTGTATGGAAATGGGAAAAGGGGGAAGTGCATGGATGGGGGGTGGAAGGTGCAGAGCAGAGGAGAGAAAACAGAATAAATATTAAATAAAATGAATAAGGGCGATAGAACCATGGTAGTGCAGCCAGCAAGTGGCAGGTGAAAGTTGGTGAGATAAGGTATATCTGATAAGTGCAGAAGAAAAGTGGGAGGGGGGCTGATTGGGCAAAGTGACAGAACCCTAGTGCAGAGAGTGGCCTGGAGGCAGTGCAGGAGGGTGGCAGGGTGATCGGGTATCTGGGCCCGAATGACAGTGGGTGGCCAGGTGCACAATGCCAAGAGAAGAAACAGATCAACAGGGGAGAAGGAGGGCAAAGGCAAAGAGGAAGGTCTTGAAATGCTTGCGGAACCGGAGGTGGTTTTCCTCAAGTTTCAAGGTAACCGGGAGGCTGTTCCAAAGGGAGGCACCAGCTGAAGACAGATCTACCCCAGCTTGTCAATTCTAGAGAGAACCAAGGCTCGAGTCACATTGAGCCTCTGAGGGAAAGAGAGAAAAGGTAGAATTCCTTTGAGAAGGAAGAGCTGATAGTTGGACTTCTTGTCAATATCCTGAGTGTGAGGGAGGAAGGAGAGAGAGGAGTTGAAGTCTCCAAGAGGACTCCAAGGTTTCTGGCTTCAGTTGAAAGCGCTGGGGGAGAGCCCAAGGAGGAAGGCCAGAGTGAGGGGAAGGAGGGAGCAGGGGTCACAAAGGGAAGGATGTTAGTTTTACAGGCGTTGAGGCAGAGATCATTGGAGGCACACCAGGACTTGATGGCAGATAGGCAGTCAGGGATGATGGAGGGTGCAAGGAGATCAGTAGGGAGTCTGACGGAGAGCTGTGTGTCATCTGCTTCACACTGGAAGTTGGAGGAGAAGGTGGAATGAGGCGTGCAAGTAGAGCACGGTAGATGTTAAAGGGCCAGGGGGAGAGTATAGGGCCCTAGCGGACACCAAAGGAGGAGATGAAAGTGGGAGAGGAGAAGGGGCCCAGGATGACTCAGGAAGAGCGGTTACTGAGGAAAGAGGACACCAATCCAGTGCCCATTCCGAGATAGCGTGCAGTCTTTATATGAGGATGGAATTGTTAACTGTGTGAAATGCAAAGGAGAGTTTGAGAAGGATGAGGACAGCTGGGGAGCTGGAGTCCAGGGATGCGAGCAGTTCTTCACAGGTGTTCAGAAGAGCAGTTTCTGCGCCTATGGATGCTCGGAATACAGCTTGATGGTCATGGAGGAAACCAACAAGTTCAGTGTAAGAGTTAAGTTGGGGCAAGGCAAGCTCCTCAAGTAGCTTGCCTACGAAGGGGGCGATGGAGATAGGGAGATAGATGGCAGGTAGGGTAGGGTCAGATGAAGGGGGTTGAGAGTGAGGTAGAAAGGGTGGTCTGAAAGTGCTGAGTTTTTTGTGGCAAAGTGTGAGGCCAGTGCATTACATAAGGCCTGAGAATGAGAAGGGGAGGAGGAGACTGCAGAAGGGTTGGCTAGTACCCTGCAGATTTTTACAATGTTCAGCTGAGTTATTGGATGCGCCGGAGACCCGTGCCTGAATGTGGGCATACAAAATAACCCGTTGCTTCTCAACATATGGCAGCTTGATCTGCCCGTGTGCACTGTGCCTTTAAGGAATTTAATTTACGAAGTTCCTGTTCAGCTGTATTTCTTTGCTTTACATATCTAGTACAAAGAGAAAACAAGTACTGCACAGAGCCAGTCAAGTGTGTTTCTAAGATGCCTGTGTTGAAGAGAATGTTAAAAGCGGAGCCATTAGCGGTAGATGACTGCAGCCACAGCTGTCGGCGAGTATTTGTCAGTGACTGCTGGTGGAATGTCCCGCAACAAGTACACATATTTTGTGATTGGATACAGGAGGGTTGCCTAGCAAGCTCCATGCTGTGCAAAACAATTTACATTCAGGTGAGCTTACAATGCATTGTCTTTCACTTGTGACTTTAAGTCTCTATAGTTCAGCTGTAACCGCAAGACATTTGTTTAGGCTCCCATTAACACACATCTGTCTGAACTAGAATTGGGAAGATATCTGGCCTTGTGCCTAATTTGCAGGCTGGGTTCAAATCTCAGCTTAACCACTCAACCAACATGTGTGATCCTGTGCAAATCATTTAATGTCGCAGTGCCTTAGTTTCCAAAATTGTATGTCTACAAACGTGATTAATTTCACAATGCACACCATTCAAAAAAGCCTTACTTATGGTTTATTAAACTATAGTTCTTAACAAAGTCAACAATTATGTGCTGCGGATAGTGAAAAAATGTTCTTTGTTGCAATGTGTTCACCATATGAATAAATATATTTTGTCTCCAAATATGTTGGTCGCCCTAAATATCTTTGTTGCTGCTGCCATTCCTGATTTCTTAAAGGAGTTTTAGTCCAATAAAACATATTTATGGTCTTCAATGGCTGGAGAGGGGCAATTGAGTCCAGTTATACATTTGAGAGCAAAATTATCGCAAAATGTAGGTGAGCCTTCTTTAGACAACGAACACACACTTGACAATGAAGTCTTGTTTGCAATACTGTCTACCTCACCATGTCCATTTATTACTTTTAAGTGCTTTAATTACAAATGTATACAACTAGCTTTTATTTACATGCAATGATTTTATAATGTTCGTGAAGGGTTTCAGTGCGAGGTCCCCAGTGCAGTCTAGTGTTTTTAGCTCGGGCACTATGTTAGAAGCTTCCCTGCCGCTAGGAAACGGGCGTTACGTTTGCTGTATGTCTTTGATACCAACCCAGTTCGCATGCAAAGTTTAAAAAAAGGAATTCGCTTTCCGTTACATGATTATTTTGTTTGTAACGGCTGAATTAAATCAACCTTTCAAATATAAAAGATCATAAAACAAAAATTGCATTGAAAACAAATTTAAACAATATCTATTAAACAAACAAGACTATCGATCATGAATAAACAAACATATCATCACAAGATAACACTATACATGTCACCATTGATATAAATTAGTAATGGGCATATATGTGGTGCTCGCAAAATTACAGTATAGTTATCACCACTAAACAAACAACCCATTTACAAGAGGAGGTACAAGAGGAGGTAACAACTCGGTTATTAAAATAAATTCAACATAGTTCACTATTTAGATATCAATAAGATATTAATATGACAGCATGTCATAACATTAGGTCATCAATTCAATTTACTGTTGCAGATTTGTGACATAAAGCAATGCCATTTTATGTAGCTTAATTTGACTTTTTGCCAACCTTTTTTTCCCTCTTGCCTTTAAAGCATAAAAGAAAATAATTATATTTGCAGCAAAGATGTGTGCCATAGAGTTTGACAGCAAATATGCATCTCATAGTTTGGTTAGTTCACAACAAGATATCAAATTAACGTGTTTTTAACGGAAGATGGCTGCACTGGCCTTTCTCACAATTAAAAGTGTGATGGCAGGTAAAAAATGGAGAACACCGTTGTAAAATTCATCTGCATCTGGGGCTTCTTTGAGATTAGGGGGTTTGGTGCAGATGAAGCTGCTGCCAACATCCTTTATGCTGTAACATTTTTCTTCCCTTCTTCAGCAAGAATCCTCCACACCCGACGATACATAGCCGTGTGCCCTTCTCTCCTCATATGAACACAATAGGCTGAAGATGTCCCATTTCTAATACTAAAAGTGGGGGAGTAACTATGTGTAGTGCGCTCAACTTCCTGAAGTTCTGTCAAAAATGCAGCAGAAAATACACGAGGTTCCCCTTGAAACCTCAAAGATGATGGACAATGGCAGATGGTGTGTGTACTTGTACTGCGCAAACAGACCAAAATTGCAGTAATCAATACTCAGTTAAATTTCAAAAACCCATAACGACATCCGAGTAAATATATTGATGAAGTCGTTGAATATGTGAAAGGTGATTTATTCCATGCACAGCCACACACAGATGTTGGTGTGAAGTGAATCATAAATATCAAAACAAGAGTAATACACAAATATTGTGCAATAGAAAATGGATTAGGGGCATACATACATCCCATCGAAAGAACGTTACCAGGTAAGAAAGTAACTTGTTCTTCTATTTGGATCAATTTACAGTATGTAAGAGGGTGGGCTGACTGGGCAGATCCCTCAGAAAGAACTCACACCAGGGAAAAGAGAAGAGGGGTATCGTTTGGAGAAAATGTTCAGGGAAAGTTTACTAAGAAATTGGGTTTTAGTGTTTTTATAAATGAAGAGGGGTCCGTTAAGATCCCTATAAAAGAAAATCAGCCCTTATGTCTCATGAAGCAATAAGGTAAGGATTTGGGCCATAGCCAATCTCCTTTTTAACATGGGTTTTATTTGCAGGTGCAACACACCTCCCTTTCTAGTTTGTCTTGTGGGTGGGTGTGGTTTGTATGGTTCCCGTGGGACTGCCCGTGGCCGTGTGTGAGAGAAGTGTGTAGCCTTGCCCAGGGCCATAAAACTGAGGCTTCATGCAGGTGGTCCTGCTTAAGTCTGAGGGGAAAGGAAGAGTGTCTTTCATCGCGAATAGCCTTAATGTTGAGAGCTCTCAAGCTTTTATTATCATCTAGGCTGGTGAGGGATCAACAGCTTTTGGGAAGCTGACCGTAGGTGTCTGGCGCGCTCGTAGAGCAGGAACACTTTGGTTAGGTAATTTGGCTTAGTCTATAGTGTGTTTATTGTGTATTAAACACTAGTACTTGCCTCCCAACTCTGGAACACCCTACCTCTCAACATTAAAACTATTGAGTCCTTCCAGATCTTCAGGAAACACATTATAGGTTGGCTCCTAAACAAAGAGTAGCACCACAGATAGGCAGATAGGTGGGCACACCTCCCTCTGCGTAACTATGTCTGCGAACTCTATAAACTGTTGTATTTTGAAAACGTAGTACCCCCACTGATTAACTATGTTGGTATACTCTGTAAACTGCTGTATATTGAATTTGCTTTTGTCACTTTGTAACCATCCTCTTTTTAAGCGCCCTTGTACCTCTGGGTTTGGAGCGCTATACAAATAAAACCAGCAAACGAACACAGCGTTTTGATGTCCATCCATTTTCAAGGTGGGGACGGCCTAGTTTGATTACTTTGAATCGAAGATGAGTTTGGTAGCAAAGTTCTGTATACTTACAGGCTGCTTTAATCCTTTTCACAATAAACAATCGTGGTTATCACTACAGCCAGGATGTTTGCAATTCCTTGGAAATTCATCAGAAAGGTGAAGATTCCCCTCAAATTTCAGAGGTGCTAAATGCTATCTTTGATCCCTGTATCGATCTGGGATTCGATGGATAGAAATGTATTAAGGAAAACTCTAGGTTTGGACTTGATCCTTTTTAGTGGGAAGGCCTCTTAAAGGGAAGGGTTTCAATTGATGAGGCCTCTGAGTATTATTTTTGTATTTAATGTTGAGGCAGAGGTGATCCGTTTTAATGCACTCTTAGATCATCCGTAATAAGCTTGCAACACTTGGTGTGTTTTGGCCACGCTGCAGTTCCAGCTGAAATTGCACATTGCTGGCATACATGTGATAGTTAATCATATAGGCTGTTGATGGTAAAGGCCAATGGAGTTATCTGTGCATTGAGTGGTATTCTTGAGTGTACTGATCCCTGTGTAACACCACAGGTGATCCTGACGATAGGGGAGGAGAAGGCTCCCAATTGTGAGTGGTGTGAAGAGCCTACAAGAAAGGATGTAAATTATGCTAAAGGACTTTCCTGTCATTAGAGCAGGATTTTGGTGTGCACAGTGCCAAAGGATGCTGCAAGGCCATGCAGGATAAATACTGACCTTGATCTCTAACATCAGGGAGCTCATGCCCAAACTCCATTCATGCATTTTCACGTTCTCTGCGCAGGGCAGAGATATTGGTATTTGGATAAAAGGCTGGGAATTATTATTTTTTATTTTATTTTGTCTATCTAACTGTTTTGGTGGAAGCACCCAAGGTACTTGGCAGTGCAGGCTATATGTGCAAGTAGTTTCAGTATTTCATGGTCAGCCACTGATTGTTTGAGGATCACTGTACTGGTGGCATGCTTGATGTTCTGCAACATTCCGGTATGGATGGAATAACAAGCTCTCTGTTAAAAGATGAACCATTACTTGGAGGCAGTTTGGCAATTGTAGTACTCAAGCCAGCTATACAGTTATAGTCCCTGTGTTCTCAAATGTAACTGCAATCAACGTGTGTGTCAAAGGTAGGGAGGGCAGATGCGGGGTACTGGGAGTTATGGGAAATTACGTAATTGATGTTAATGTATGTTTTGGCTATGTAAAAGAAAAGGAAAATAAGTTTTAAAAGTAAATTGTAGTACTCAAGGTGTCAAAGTGGTATGGAAGTTTGGAAAGTTATCAGTGATTGGTGACTTCTTGGACAGTGACTGGAGAGAAGTGATTGTAGGCTTTAATTATTCATGTGCAATCCTGTAAATTACTGGTGTTAGAAGCACAGGGATGGTTTGGATTGGACGAAAGCCATCAAGACATCACTGAAAGCTTCTATGGGATGCAGAGGATAGATGCCAGACGGGTCGGGTTTCACCCGGCTGATCTTGTAACAATTCTTTGTAGTAATCTATCAAATGCTTAAATGTTGTTTTGCATGGATGGCAGAATTATGCCCCCTGTTGTGGGCTTGACAAGCAATATAACCAATGGTCATTTTTATTTGTAGAGCATGATGGTCTTCATTAATGCACCTTTTAGCTATGGTCTTGTAAAGCCTGGGTCTTTGTTGGGGCTGATGTATTGCTTTACATGACACCATGTTCCAGAATGTCTAGAATGCTGGAGCGTAATAATGGAATCACAATTCACAATCATTTGGAAACTGCTAATGAATTAGTTCTTTTTTTGTAAAACGAGATTTGTTGCTGGTGGTAGATACTGCGAAGTTCACATTTTTGGTGTTATAAAAAATGATTTACTTCATTTTGCAATGCGAAAAGTGTCACGTGATTAGACAATGATCATTTTGGGGAACATAGATTATTCTGAGACTGGTTCTTGGCACAGAATTATATTTTTGGATGTGGTGAACAACCACGGAGAACACCTTTTATTTGTATCTCTGGTTCACCAAATCTCTAGTATTGACCTTGATTAGTCCTTTCCAGGTGATGCTCAAATCTAAACAACTGTAAATTGAGCACAAAGATAAATAAGTAAGTCTCCTTCCGCCTCCCTAAAATAGAAGGTTGAAGAGTAACTGGTTACTGCCTAATGCTTTGAAAACCAAGGTGAATTTCTTTGTGTTTGTGTCTCGGTCACCTGACAATTGGTGATCTAGTGTAGCCTCTGACCTCTTTTGGGAAACCTAGCACGCTGGCCTTGAAACATTCTGCCTCTTATTGGTTTGTTTTTAAACATGTTTTATAAGTTGTTTCGAAAATGGAAAACAAATGGAAGGCAGGCATCATAGCTAGTACAGATAAAGGTCCCACAATAAACAGTAATCATGTAAAGGAGTAATATGTAATGCAATAAAGAGACTCATTCACATCTGAGATCAATTGGCCCTCAAATCGGAAATCTCTTCCAAAAAGCAACCTGTAAACTTTATATGTAAAGTTTTAGATTTCTTATTGAGTAAAGATACATTTTTCTTTTGTATCCATATTTATACCAAACAATTTTCAAACCTTAAATTAACAATACATAATCAGATTTATAAAATGTTTTTCAAGTACATTAGTACAATATTTCATAGATGAAATAGTTCTTCTTGATTCAAAAGTCCATTCAGAAAGATGACAAATCTTCAGTTATAGTAACTCCCAACATGTTTTGGATGGTCAAGCATGTATCCTTCTGGAGAACAAGAACCATTTCCTGAGGTCACAAGCCCAAACTGAATTGGCCCTATAAATTAACTCAAAAGGTCTGATACGTTCTGACCTAAATTATTGAGAATCTTAAGACTCCCTTGGGAGTTGGTGTTTTTAGCTCTGTAATCAAACAGAAATTATCTCTGTTAGAATTAATTTCACTAATGTAGGAAAATATATTGAAAAGACAGGGATAGCTTACCTAGCTCTATGTCAGATACGTTTAGTCGCAAAGGGATGTACACCTCTCTCTCAAGTCCTTGAATATCTTCCTACAAACAGAGAAATGGTTGTCCTTTATATCTATTTGCATCAAATCATATGACAATTCCATACATTCTCTGGTCATCCTGTTTCTGCCTCACCTTACTCTTTAATAGTAAACCACGGGGCAAAAGAGCTGGAAAACCAACCCCTTCCCCCAGTCCCTTTTTAAACTAGCTCCTGTTCACATAAGGCCATGAGGCAACATCATGTGATGACGTCTGCCATAACGTCACGTAGGCGGCGGCCACCTTGAGGCACGTTCTAGTGGTTCAAAAGGTTGTAAACCTATTTCTTGCATCTCCTATCTAATCCAATTGTCAAGTTCTATTTCGGGTATCCATTTCCAACAATGAAACTTAAAGCCTATGATGTTGACACATCGTGGCTTCTTCCCCTTGTGTCATTAATCGCAGCGTTGTATACGTGGTGGCAGCCATCTTAGTGTTTTTCGGTGTTAACGATTTTGAGTCATTTCTTATCTCTAAAGTAACATCAATAAGTGACCATAACGTTTCAATAGTTACAATACATCCTATGACAAGCAATTGGGGGGGGGGTAGTTCTTCCACAATGAATGCATCAAAGTATAAATATAACATGTTCACAGTTACATTGTAACTTGCTAACCTAGTGGTTCAATTATGGTGTCTCTATAATAACTTAATTTAGTTTTTTATAATTTGATCGACTACCAGATTTCAATATAGTAACTCTACAATGCCATTACCACCAAGGAAACCTATAGCCTGTGATGTTGACACATAGTTGCTTCTTCACCTAGTCTCACACCCTGCAGCGTCGTGTAGGTGGTGGCGGCCATCTTAGTGTTTTCCATCATTAAAGATTTTGAGTAATTCCTCATCTCAAAAGTAATAATTCCATAGGTGACCATAACATTTCAGTTGTTGCAATAAGTCATATATGGCAAGCAAAACATTGATATATGAGAGTAGGGGGCAGATCTTATACCACAATTATTGCATCAAAGTAGAAAATAAGAGATCACCACCTCATAGGGTTTTCTTTGTTAAATATTCTTTTTATTCCATTTTGTAACCAACAACATATAGATATATTAATTCCGTACATTGAATATAGAATCACAGTTCAACATCATTGTCTGTTAGCTGTATCACCTATTAACTTCCCATCCATCCCCCCTCCCCTAACTAGCCAGACTATTGCGTCCTGTGTCCTTTTGTGCACTCTTAACCTGCGTACCACACATTACTCATTAACTATTTCTAGCAATGCATCCCTGTCCATTTGCTTGTACGTTTGCTTGTCTGCTTGGAACAGGGTTAGTGTAAACTCTGTCCAACTCAACATGTCTTCACCAGGATCGTGGTTGTGTCCACTGTTCACCTGTGTCCACACCACTGTTTCATTCTGTTGACCATTTTTGCAAGTCCCTCCACCACTTGCCTACTATCTTCCCCTTTTGCGATTTTCACTCAATAGCTATACAACGCTTAGCTAGTACATATGCTAGATCTTTTAATTTCCCCAGCGCCTTCCCTTTTTTGCTCCTCGGGTAAAGCCCAAGTATGCATGCTTCCTGGGATTGGATGTCTTAATTCTATTTGCCCACTTGCCATCTTTTGTGCAACCTCCCTCCAGAACTTCCCAATTACAACACATTGCGAGACCTTACACAGCATCCTCACATTGCCTTCCCTACATTCCATTTTTGGCCTGTTTCATGTGCTCCTTTGGAGGGATTTGAGTTTTTTTCAATCATTTTTTGACCAGTTTGTGCTATTCTGGTTGATTTCTCTTGTGTTTGTCGTTTCTCACCCTGTTTTTGTGAGCTTGCCTGCATCTAGAGTGTGCAGTCCCTGGGGTGTAGTCTGTTGTTTGTCTCTGGCTTTCTCCCAGTCCCCATCCTCCCCCTTGCAATTGGTTAGAATAGTCAGGTGTGTCTCTGCCTTCCTCTTGGCAGTCATTTCCGCTTGCCTTCTGGACTTTTTCCATTTCTCTGCCGTACCTGTGTGACCTCGACCCTGCCCCTTGTCCATGATTGGCCGTTTCCCTCCAGGAGGCAGGCTCTCAGCCACACCTCCTAGGATAGGCCACTGCCCGTGCAGACCCTTTGGCCAAAGGCCCAAAAGCAAGGGGCAGCTCCCAAAGAAGCAGCTCCAGACTGTTTGCCCGTGTTCGCCTGAGAAGCCAGTAGCCAGCCGTCACCCAGCAGCGACTGACAAGATAAGTGTGGTCTGGGTGGGGAGTACAGCAATCACTGTATTCCAAAAAGCCCTGCCTCTCTTATTACCTACACAACATAAGCATGCCAAAATCAGCCAAAAACCTGAAATAATTGCACCAATCACACACGCCCATGACATCTTTTGGGAAGACCAGTGGGAATCCTTAAATGCCCTTCATATTTTGAAGCCTAGGCCGTTTCCCCCACTGTCTAGGAATCTCACATTTAGGAGTGTTTATATCTGCCATTTTGTGAAACCCAGGCCTTAACCAACCGTTAAGGAACATAAGGCTACCCGCTGAAAGCAACTAACCATAGCTTGATCACTACCCAACTAAGAACCATGGTCAGGTCGTTCACCTCCCACAACCGACTGATAACCCAACTGCCTACCGTCTCTCCAATGCTTAATATCCCAACACCACTGCACCTAGACCCTCCACCCACAGGAAAGAGAGACACTAAACACAAATGCACTATTTAGGCAGCCACCCGGGAACCCCCCAGCAAACTACCTACACCCTAGAACAACCCAAGCCCAGAATCCCCCAAATATCTCTCACTCATACGCAGACACCCGCAGCCAGTCTACAACTTCAGCCCACTATATCACAACTACCCCGGGTTATAACTATGTACAAAAGAAGCCAGTCCACATAGTGCACTGCGCAATCACAAGGTAAAAGGACAAGACACAACACCAACCAAACCACAAGAGATCCTACAGGTGGGCTACAGCCCCTGTAACCCAAACCAAAAAAGAAAAAGAAATAAATCCTAGCCCTGCGTCCAGCAAGGGCCTCAAGATGCCCCAACACAGGACGCCGCCAAAGAAACATGGATCAAGGAACAATCCCAATGCAGCCCCTCCCTCTTCCAATAGAAACTGCCGCAAATACAGAACACACCCCTACAAACACCACAAGCAACAGAACAAACGTCATGAGAAGAGAAAAATCCCTATATCTAACACCGTACCTCACAACTGCCTCCACACTGCAACACTCCAATGCCATCAATGGTTCTAGGCAGTCAGAAAACATATTGGAACCTCGCAGGAGAAGAGAAGATCCGAGAAGAGAAAGGAACGAAATCAACGCCCCCTCACTCCCTATATCACAAAAATACAATGGCAGTATGAACTACATCAAAACATAGAAGATGAAGAAGTAGAAGATTTCTCAAACACAGCTATCAATCTAACAGAACGATTCAACGACGAAGCAGAGCCCACTGAGCTCCAATCAATTTGTGTAAGCAAAACGGGAGCAACCCAACAGAACTACTGCAAGACATAACAAACACAAAATAAAAATAAACATAACTCTGTCGAAGATCAATTGTAACCTAATCAATGCAAGATCAATGTCCAAACATGCAACAGAGATTTTTGACCTCCTGTGCGACGAGGGTATTGACATCCTATTCATAGGGGAAACCTGGCTAGACAAACTACAAAATCACACTCCACAACTGCCTTCCTGACAACTTCAAGTGCTCACAGGCGAGCAGAAAAAACAAGGAGTAGGAGGACTGACAGTAGCTTACAAGGAACACTGGAAAATTAAAACGGATGAACCAATAAGCATCGGAAACTGTGAATCCCTAATTGTTCACCTAACAGCAAACCCCGAAACAAACCTCAAATTTGTTCTAGATTACAGACCACAGACATATGATGTGACTTTCATGGACGCCTTGACAGAAGCCATTGCAACCAAGCTATCGAGCAGGAACACCTGATAATCCTGCAAAACCTCAACATCTGGTTTGAAGAAGAAACTGCTAGCTCACAAAAATCACTAGCCAAAAAATTGAAGACAATGAAACTACATCAGCTAGTCAAAGGAGCAACTCACACGGCGGGTCATATACTAGGCTCAATCTTCACCAACAAAAACCTCCTCATCATCACCACACCACCAATACAGATCCTCTGGGGCGACCACCTCATTATCCCTTTAGTAATCACGCTACCCAGGACAATAGCCAAACAACCGGACAAACTGACCACCATCATGAAAAGAAACTGGAGGACCATCAAAGCTAGCAACCTAATGGAACTGGAAATCAACCAACCACTGACAAGAACCCTGGATGAAGCTGACGTTGACAAAAAAACAGAACCACTGCACACGTGATCGCCAAAACAATCGACCTCTCCAAGGAAAAACCTTTGACCCCATCATGCAAAAGAGCAGCAGCAATATGGTTTAACCTGCTTCTCAGCGACATGAAAAGACAAAACAAGACACTTCTACTAGAGTGGAGGAAAAAATATGACCAGGCAAAGAAATTCCAATTCCAATGACAAATCTGCTCTTACAAAAAGGAAATCCACAAGGCCAAATACGAATTCTACGACAACCGAATCTCCAAAGCTGCCAACACTCAAATAACTGTTTAACATCATAAACAAAATTAGAAACCTCCCTGGCCTGCAGCAACACACCCATGCCATCACTGAAACTAT
The DNA here is from genome assembly GCF_040938575.1 of Ambystoma mexicanum. Lineage (NCBI taxonomy): Eukaryota > Metazoa > Chordata > Amphibia > Caudata > Ambystomatidae > Ambystoma > Ambystoma mexicanum. The sequence goes on along the minus strand of NC_090936.1, from coordinate 1,086,450,420 downwards.
GCAACGAACTTGCAGATCACTTCAAGAACAAAATCAGCACCATCCACCAAATCATACAAAGCAGATCAATCTACCACAACGTGCTACCGACCTTGCCAGCTGAGGATCGTCAGAACAAACTACAAAACTTTCCCCAAATATCAGCGAAGACATTCGTCAAGCTGGTAAGAAACAACAATAAAGCTGGCTCCCCATGCACCCCTGCCCCCCAGACATACACAAATCAATCCTTGCGTAAGGAGCCCCCATGGAACACTGCAGAAACCTTTTCAACCAATCACTGTTAACAGGAAAAGTACTGCGATCATTCAAATCGGCATACATCAAACTGCTCCTCAAAGACACAGCAGGAAGTGTGGAAGACCTCGACAACTACAGACCCATCTCAAACATTCCGTATCCAGCAAAACTGCTCGAAACCTACATATAGAACAATACAAGATTGCATAGAACACCACCAGGCACAAGTAGGCTTCATACCGATGAGAGGAACAAAAACAGCAGTGCTCTCAATCTGGGCCGACCTGAAGGCTAATGCAGACTCAGACACAAGCACAGCTTTAATACTTCTGGATCTCTCAGCAGCATTTGACAGTCAACTATGACATCATCCTCCTCAGGAGACTGGAAGAAATGTGAATCGCCAACCTAGCCTTACGCTGGATAAAATCTTTCCGAACATAAACCGTCTCGATCAAACCCTTTAAATCCTCCCCAAGGGAATCTACGTGTGGAGTATCACAAGGATCCTCCCTATCTTCGCTGCTCTTCAGCATATACCTGGTTCCACTAATGAAGCTCATTAAAAGACATGGCCTCAAATGCTACAACTACTCTGACGCACAGATCTTCAAAGTACTAAACACATGCAAAGAAAACGCAAACCTGCAAGAATGCCTACACAAACTCTACGGCTGGATGAACACAAACCACCTCAAACTCAGCCGTGGCAAAGCCGAAATAATGGTTATATCCAAAAACAGCCACTACATCCCATGGCTTAACAGAACTAGGAATGGCACAGACACCATCAACAACAGTAAAGAACCTCGGAGTCCATGAACTAAGACTTGAGCCTCAAGTAAATGCCATAATCAAGAAATACTTCTCCCTTCTCCCTCCTGAAAAGGATCAGACCAACCTCTCCTTCACCCACAAAACTCATCTCACTCATGTCCAGCGTAGATTACCCCAACAGCCTATACCTAGGAATGCCAGAACGCCTACTAAAGAAACTTCAACGTATCCACAACGCAGCGGTCAGACTCCTGCTCAAACTACCACGAACAGAACACATTAGCCCATCACTGAAAAATACTACTCTGTCTATCAATAAAACGGCGAATAAGGTTCAAAACAATGTGCATAACGCACAGAGCAATCCACTGCTGAGGAGAAGAGTTCCTAAAGAAGAAAATAACTATCTATCATCCAGCAAGAAAACTCTGATCAAGCTATGACATTAGTCTAGAACCAAAACCATACCATAAAAGAAAATTCAGAGGTGCATCTTTCTCATACCTGGCTCCTAAAACATGGAATTCCCTACCAAAAAACATACTCAATAACAAAGGATCATCTGGAATTCAGAAAACGACTAAGAACTTGGCTCTTCACCCCACAATCAGAAGGGAACGAGTAGGAATCATGAATTCTGGCAGACACAGGAAGCCCATGGAGGGACCTACAATTCATTGCCTAACCATTCCCAACTGGTGGGCGTAGGGAGGACATTTTAGACCACTCAAGCTCGCACACCGACAAGATAACAGAGAAATTCCACAGTAGTCCGGGACCACCCACTAGAAGTCAAGGGAGCAACCCATAACCTTCCTAGGCTAACCATCTGTAACCCTACGGTGGGGCGGGGCAACACACCTCCACGACCCATGTCCCTATACCGCTAGACTTCTACAGAAGATAATTGCCACACCGCAACGTACCTACCCACTAAGATGCCAAACGATATCAAAGCACACAGGATCGTCATAGATGCCGACCACAGAAACCAAAGCAAAGCGGTAAACAAACACCCCCTGCTAACTCAATACTAAAACCTAATTTTTCTGCAAACTCTTCTCCTACAGAAACTGACGACCACATCTCTGCACAGCAAACCGCACATACTTCACACTTCAACATCATACAAACACACAACCATTCATATGGGAATTGCGCAGACTCCAAAATGACTCCTAAGCTCAGCGAACGGTGCAACTCAAACTGAAGCTGCCAACGGAACATCATATCTCACTTGCCTAGTACCACTGCACCCTACTTACCGCTCCCACAGCCTCCCTGTTTCACACCGTCCTTTTTCATACCCGCCAGAGCACCAGGGGACCACTCTTGCAGTGATGGTGTGCGGTACAAGTAACATTAACATTTTAACATTAGCATAGTTGGACACCTTCTGCCATTCCTTGTCTGTAAAGGGTTTATGTAGTTCTGCTTTCCATTTTCCCCTGGTTCGTAGTTCACCTTTTGAGTGGTTTTCTATGAGCACATCATATAACCTTGATACAGTATGCCCACCCTCCGAGATATGTATTGTTTACTCTTCTGCACATTCTAGCGTGTCCCCTTCTATTGCTGGCCATCTACCCTTAATCGTATACCAGATAGATCGATGTAGCAGATATTGTTGGCTGTGTATTCTTGTCAGTTCCTGCAATTCTTGAAAACGTAACAGTGTACTTTCTCTCCATGAATCCCCTATTGTTATGATCCCACAAGACTCCCAATGTAGCCTCACATTAGTCCTTAATCCTCTGTTATCTGTCATCACTGCAGTTAATGGTATGTGTGGCGATGTCAGGTCTTTGCTCTTGAGCTGTTTGCATGTTCTACGCCATAATTGTATGCCCAATGTCACCAAATGTGGGTATTTGTGCTACTGTTGGGGCCACCCATAATCATTATTTTAAATGTAAGTGTTGTATTGCCGGCTTTAGGAGTGCTGTGTCTATTGTAGGATCGTCTGCTAGCCAGCCATCCACATACTGCATCTGGCTTGCTATATAATATAATTCAAAATACGGAATTTTCAAACCCCTTTTTGTCGTAGGGCCTCTGGAGAATGCTCAACGCTACTCTGTCTGCCACCTTGCCATAAGAAGCTTCTACGTTCCCTGTCAAGTTTGGTGAAGAATGCTCTGGGTATATTGTAGGGGATATTCGCAAAGCAATGCAGAAGTCTGGGTAGTGCCACCATCTTCAGCAGTGCTGCTCTCCCCATCACCGACAATGGCAGTTGCCCCTAGCATCTCATTGAGTTCACTAGTGCCTCCAGCACTCTTACAGTGTTGTGCGTGTGTTCTTGCCTCAGAGTATGATGAATATCTAGCCTCAGGTATCAGAAGGTATCTTTTCCCCACAGGAGTGACTGTGTTGGTAGTCCCTCTTTGTTTCCTGAAGCGAGCTTGGCTAGCAGATATAGGCAGGATTTGTTTTTGTTAATCGTGATTCCCGACAACGCACTGAAGTTATCCAGTACTTCGAACACGTTTTGAAGATTCTCCTCAGGGTCTTGTACATATAGTAGCATGTCGTCTGCATACATAGACACTACATGCCACATGCAGTCTATCCTGATTCCTGCATCTCGGTATTCACACCTCAGGAATGCTGCTATCGGTTCCATTGCTATGATGTAAAGCATTGGGGACAGCGGGCAGCCTTGCCTGGTTCCTTTTCTCAACTCCCCATCTCTCAGAGAAGAGGCCACTTGTCTTGACCCTAGCCATAGGTTTAGCATATATTTCCTTTATACACTGCATATATTTCAGCCCAATGCCTAGTTTGATCATGGTTGCGTAGAGCCAATCCCAGTGGACTGAGTCAAACGATTTAGCTGCGTCTAACAAACCTACTTCGCACTGCTCCTCTCTATTGCTTGTACTGCTTATAACATGGTGTAGTCTGCGTATGTGCCAGGAGATATTTCTCCCTGGAACATATCCAGTTTGATCCGGGTGTTTTAATTCTTTTATTATTCTTCTGAGCCTATTCGCTAGTAGTGCTGTAAGGATCTTGTTATCCTGCTTCAATAGGGATAAGGGCCTATAGGAGCCACAATCTGTTGCTTGTTTGTTAGGCTTGAGAAGGGGGATAATTGCAGCTTCTCTCATGCTCTCTGGGAGCGTCCCAGTTTCGAACGCTTCCATATATACCTTCAGTAAGATTGGTGCAAGGTTGTCTGCCCTATAGAAATCGCCCGGTAGTCCGTCTATGCCCAGGGTTTTACCTGAGGGCAGTGTTCTAATTACAGACAAGATTTCCTTCGTCGATATAGGTTCTTCTAGAATCTGCGCTTTCTCTGTTTCTAGCTGCGATAAGACTGAGGTCTAGTGCTTCTTGTAGTGCGTTGTGGCTTCATCATAAAACTCTCTGTAATATTTGTGGAATTGGTTATTCACTTCCCTTTGGGTATTGTACACAGTACCCCCTTTGCCCTGGACAGAGTATATTGGTGTACTTTTGCTATTGCTCTTGTATAGCCACGCCAGCAGTTTATCTGGTTTATCTCTTTCCGCATGTATTTTTTCGAATAACTGAATTTACCCAGTCCATCCCATTGCGATAGGCACTCTCGTCTTAGGCAGATTTCTACATCGAAGTTCTTCTCACCTGCGCTGTTTTGTCTCTCTACTTTGACTAGTTCTAGTTCTATCCTATTTAGTTCTTAAGCGATGGCCTTGCGCGCCCCTCCTGCCTGCGCTATCATCTCTCCCCTACTTGCAACTTTGAATGTCTCCTATTGAGTCAACGCTGCCCTCATTAATCTGGAAGAATTCCTGTGTTTCCGCACATTTTCCCTGAACGCCCTGTCTAGCAGGGTTTCGCTTCTAAGCAACCAGGTTGGTATAGCCGTTCTGGGTACTGTCAATACCCACTTAAGTATTAATGGAGCATGATCCCACAATACTCTATCTTGGTACTCCGCTTCCTCATACTCCTACGTCCCGTCCCCTTTCCTCCATACTTGTGGGACATTCCGTTCTTCGGGACGGGACCAGAGCACTTTTTAATAACATCAAACAATTATATTATTTGTCCTTTTATTTTTATGCGAGGCCACCGCACATGACAGCAGCCTCCCCTTCCTGAGATCCGCCTCGTGCATAGCCCTTCAGCCCTTCTCTCCATGGGGTCGGACGCACTAGCATCTCGGAATATTTTTCTTTTTGTTCCCTTGTCCTTCATTTTCCTGCTCTGGTTCCACGGTCCTCTTTCTTCCGTCTATGCCGGAGCATCTGGGATTTATGTCCAGCGTGTGAACTTCGTTTCGCGGGGGCGGATCCCCACTCTTTGCCTGGAGTGCTTAGGCCCGGAACACTGGTGGGATTCTTGCTTCTACTGCGACTCCCTCTCTGTCCGGGCACTCCAGCTTTGGCTTGTCAGGTGGGAGGAGGTGTTCCAGCAGATTCCTTCACCACATTTACTGCAGTTCATTGAAGAAAAAAGGAGGCGACCGGTAAGTTTGTTCCTTTTTAGGGAACCCCGGCCAGGGGACTTCTTCCTGGGGTCTTCGAGGTTCAGGAGGGGCTCAAGTAGCTCTGTTACCAGAGATCTCCCTGAGGTGTCCCGAAAGGGTTCTAATCGGCACTCCATAGTTCCCTCCGAAGACCCCTGCAAAGGGGCTGCTAGGACCGGATCTTGATCATATGTTCCCCTTTTTGTTGGCTGAAGCCCAGTACTCTGGAGCTGTTTTCACTGGGGTCAGTCCCGCGGTTTCCACATCTGGAACTATGTGTACCGAGTCTCGGCTCGAGGTTCCTGTTAAGGTGACTAAATGTACCAGGGTTACCCCCAAGGTTCCCCATCTCAGGGCTATATCTAAGACTTGCAGGATTGAGGGGCCCCTTTCTAGTGCTCTGGCTACGGGGGTTGACTCTAAGGTTTCCCACACTCTGGCCTGGGTTCTAACCGATCCGGCTGATGGGGCAAAGAAGGCGTTTAAACACCTTAAGTCTTCAAGTACTGCCTCCGCTGAGGCCCCTCATTGAGGGCTAATTTATCAGCAGTCTCTAAGGGGTTGCTTGCAGAAACACTAGAGGTCTGCTAGCACAGGCTCTACAGAGGTCTCTTGTCACAAGGCTAAAATGGATCATAAGTCTCCTGATTCCCCTGTGGTGACCACAGGCACCTGTGACACGGTACACCTCAGGCGTTAACAAAATGGCGGTCCAACACCTGCGGTCAAAGGCGGCCTTTTGCCTACCTCTCTCACACCAACGTTCACAACGCCTCGTACTGGGGGGGCCTGTTTTTGGGGCTGAGCAGCCTTTTCCACCAACCCCGAAAAACCTTACCGCTCGTCTGTCGGGTATGCAGGGTCGCTTCTTCCGACCGCGGTTCGCAGGCACTCTGCAGTCCACTTGTCGGTCACCGCTCTTGCGATCCGCCGGTCCCCGGGTGTGCGAGGGCCTTGTGGTCCTCTTGAGGACGCATCAGCTGCAGTCGTCCTTACCGCGGCGTGCGGAGCAGTTTCCCAGCACCTCCTCTTCCGTTTCGCCCTCAGATCTGCAACTTCCTAGTGCTGTTTTGGGTGTTATCTAATGTCATTGTGTACTGCCGTCTGCCATCTTGGTTGCCTTTGCGGCCCGCTGCGTCTTGAGGAAAACTTTTCTCCACATCACTGAAACCAGCGCTTAAGCTATCATTACTTCCCAGTGCAGCCTCTTTAACGTTTCTCTTGTTTGGAGCACGATATATCGCTCATTTCACCCTGTTTCCCCTGGATCATTGTAGGATCTGGCAGGAGCCGATGTGAGGCACGTCTTCACTGCATGGCAGTTGGCCACGCCCCCAACCTCCTCATAGTTCTATTGCAACTTAATAACATAGTTGCTCAATTCTGGTGTCTCTATATAACTTCTGTTTTTTTAATGATTTGATCGACTTGGAATAAGTACCAGTTTTCAACACAGTAACTTTATAAAGTCATCAGAACATTTATCAATAAGACATCCCTTACCTCTGTAGCAAATATCAAGTATTCTTAGTCATACAATTCTACACCAATTTAAGCTTGATTCCATTGTATATTCATTCTCCTCGGGGTCATGGCATCAAGACTATCAATCGAATATATACTTACTTTTGTAGTAATGTATTAATGTTGCCTCCTTTTTGGTACCTCAACATGCTCTAGAATTACAACTTGCATTTGAGCAATAGAGTGAGCTTTGATGAAGTGCTACAGCTGACTTTTCACTGTGTGCGGATGTTGGACTTGTGTTCTGTCATCTAGTCTTTGATTTTCTAGTAGTCAATCCCATGTAAAAGATCTAAATGGCCATTTTCTGTATCCGGGGATCCCAGTTTCTTGCTAGCAATTTCTGTCTCAATTCATTTGATTTTATTTGATATTCTGTATCACTTCTGTATCACTAGAAATGATTCTTCTAAATATAAAAAATGTACTCAATGATATACTTTTGAGGGTCGTTCGGGGGTGAAAACTTGTGGCTATCAAAAGACTATTCCTATCTGTAGGTTTAGAGTATACAGTTTTGTGAAGACTTCCCTCTTTGCTTTAAGTCTCAACATCTAAAAAATGTATTTTGGAGTAGCTAGATCATGTTGTACACTTGATGCACAGATGGAGGGTTGTATTGAGTGCAGAATCCAGAACCAATTCACAGCTTTCAGCCAGCTCCATAGTTCTGTACCTTTACGACCATCAAAGAAATCATAAGAAAATTGCTCTTTTTTTTTTAAAATCCAGTTTCCATGGCTCTGCGAAGTTGCCAATAATTAAAGCCTGCTATTCTCAAGTTTGAACATTTGCGTAATTTCTGCTGAACTGCTTGACACTAGTCTCTACTAAGAGCTGAGAAACACCCATAACCCTGCTCTTGATTGGGCCATCAAATTGAGGTTCCTCTGATTGTGACATCAGAGTTGTACCACTGCACAGCCTGTCTGGTGTTTGCACAGGGGCCAGGTTCTCGATCACTGAGCGCTTTGAACATGTAAATTGAAAAGAGGACAGAGGTATCTGTGGTGCGCTTAGGTGCGTTTGTCTGTAGTAGTGGCTTGAGAGATTGGGCATTCACTTGGACCTATTCACTATGTACGCATGTAAAGGGATTTTCCTGAACATCCCTCCCCGCCACCCAACTGTTAAGGGGGACACCTCTAGGGCATTTACTCATGTGGAGGTCTCCAATTTGATCCTTGATCATTTACCAGCCTGTACAAAGTTAGAGAGAATTCGATCAATATTCATTTAGAATGCACCTAAAAGGGATACTTGTAGAATAGACAAAACTTGCAGATAATATTACAAGATGCAACCCTTCCTCACAATTAGAAAAAAAGGGTGCTTTTTGTCTGAATTAATTTGTAATTCCTGAAAAATCTGGTCCTTGTTTTGTTTAGTTTGTTGCAGGGAATATGGTACCAAGATATCAGATCCTGTCCAGTATTAAGGGAAAATTGAGAAGGCGTGCCCATCAACTGTTGAGGGGACCGAGCCATACTCTTCAATAACTGAAATAGTTGGGATTGATGCTGTTTATCGGTGACATAAATCATTAAATTGTCTGAAACATTGAATAATGTCCCACAGGAATCCCCTTAATATTAGTATCAGTACTTTTGTACTTGAGTAATGGCTCTAGGACAAGGATGTAGAGATTAGGAGATGGGACGGACTTGTTTGGTTCCAGTAGTCAGTTCAAAAGCCTCTGATACATTGGCATTAACTGCTGCGATGGATCGGGGGGGCGGGGAGCAGTATGTGAAGTTTGGATCATATTTAAAATGTTTGTGCCAAACCCCATCCACCTTAAAGAGATACAGCCACTCGACGTTTCAAAAGCTTTTTCGGCTTAAATGGAATCCGTAGCCATCACCTCATTGGCATGATATGCACTGTGCAGTAAATTGCACAACATCCTAGTATTATTAAGGGCTAGACCACCTTTGACAAAATCATGGTCAGATGCCACTAGTTTTCATGGCAAGGTATTGGTTTGGCTTGTTAGAACTGTTGCCAGTATCTTGCTTGGATAAATAATAAGTGAAATTGGGCTGTCATTTTTTACTTGTATTGGGTCTTTGGTTTTAGGAGGACTATTCTCCAGCATGGGGTCTGGCATGGATTCACATGCTCATGAATATTCCCCCGTCGTCAGGCCGGGAATCCTCGGTATAGAAAAAATCAGTATCAGTTTAGTTTCTGATCTGTCTTTCCTAGTAGTAACCAATCACTGGTCTCTGGGTCATACTGCCCCCAGCCAATGACTGCCCTCTCCCTAAGCCCCGCCTCTGGCAGCCATCCTCAGATTTTTACCGCACGTTCAAGTGTTGGGAGTCCTCGTGCTGTAGCTCTTGAGCTTTTGCTGTGTGTTCACGCTTTTTCAGGAGATTTTTCTCATTTTTCGGTTAAATGGAGCCTCAAGCTCCACCGTTTCTACATCCGATCAACGGGGACCCGTTTCGGAGTTTTCTACGCCCATCAAGGGTGAAGATTTCGTCGAGTTACGCTTTTGGAGGATTCCAGAAGTTCAGAGGCCTACCCCGGACATGGCCCAGGAGAAAGGAAGCTCGACGCCCGGGAAGCTGTTCAGGACCTGCCCTGGATGCCAGCTTCAGAATGTGTTCAAGGAGGACGAGCATTTGGTATGCCTCTACTGTCTCCATGAGGACAAGGCGCACGTGGAGAAGGACTGCATTTTGTGGGAACATGTCAGTGCGGACCATGAAGGATCGCCACCTCTGTCTCGCCAACTGGCTGGAAGGGAAGAGCCCGTCGGGCGAGAAGAAGTCCGAGCAGTCTTCTAAGTCCTGTGAGGGAGCCCCGGCGACGGGGGCCCAACAAAAGGCCAAGCACCGCAAGTCCGCGGGCTCCTTGGCTGTCAGGCAGGGCGCATCCTCCCCGGCGCCATCAATCACGAGCCAACGCTCTGGCAAGAGGAAGTCAGAGAACCCGGCGAAGCTTCTGGAGAGGCCCCGGTTGATCTCGAAGATTCCGGCAGAGGGGGAGCGAGGCTCGGACCCTTCCCCCAAGGTGAAGGCCCCAGGCGTGCAGAAGGTGACGATGGCCTTAATTCACCCTTCTAAGACCTTGATTGAGGTTGTCGCAGCGGCCCTGGCTCAGCCTGTGGAGGCCCCGCCAGTGGGGGCGACCTCAGGATCCAGAGTCTCCCTGCCACCGTGGAGGGAGTCGTCTTTCAGGCCCATCGAGAAGACCCCCACGAAGTCCCCGTTTGAAAAGGAGGGGGAGGGGCAGGTGGCCATTGTGGATACCGACACGACCTCCGAAGAAGAGCTCATCGAAGTCGTGGAGGAGGCCCAGCCCATCGGGAGGGATCCCGACGAGGGCGACGACGAGAGCGACGGTGTCGCCGACGAGGTTCCTCAAGAGTCCTCGCACCCGTTGTTTCCGGTGCCGCAGGAGGTACCTAAGCCAGACCCGACGGGGGAACCGGAGCCTGGACCTTCGGAAAGTCCACCGCAAAAGAAGAGGACGACGCATCCTCTGCCACCTCTCCCACCTCTGCGGCCTGCTCTGCCTTCCCCCTGGTTAACTACCCACGGGGGTGATACAGGCACGGTTACGACAGGTACAGATGACGGAGGCGACAACAGGACGTGTCCCCCGTCGCCCCCTGCTTGGGCGTCCCCGCCCGATGAGATTGGATCCTTCCATGCCATGATTTCCAGGGCATCTGAGCTCTTCCAGCTCTGCCCCGAAGAGAAGAAGGGTTCCTTTACCAACGGCGCGAGGCTAAAAGGAAGACGGTCCTCGCCGTACCACTTCTTGATGACATCTGGGATGAGGGGCTCTCCCTCCTCAAGAACCCTGCCACGCTGCCTGCAAAGAGGGACCGGTACGAGAAGTACCGGGTCCCTGACGCTGCCCCCTTGTGCCTTCGGGCGCAACCTACCCCGGATTCGGTCATCTCGGCGGCGGCAAAGAAGAAAGCTTGGGGGGCATCGGCCTCGACATCAACTTCCCCACCGGACGGCGAGGGCAGGAAACTGGACACGATGGGACGACGGGTCAACTCATCCGCAGCGATGACTATCAAGGCGGCCAACGCCCTGGCTATCGTAGCCCGTTACGACAGGCAGTTGTGGTTCAAAATCGCCCCTCTATTGGGCTTCCTTCCGGGCACCAAAAGGGCTGAGGCCCTTGAAATCTTACAGGAAGGTGAGATTGCTTCGGACCACGCCATCACGGTGGCAACGGACATCGCCAACACCGGTTTCCGTCAGTTGGGCAACAGCGTTTGCCTGAGACGGCGAGGATGGCAAGAAGTGGTACGGCGAGGATGGCAAGAAGTGGTACGGCGAGGACCGTCTTCCTTTTAGCCTCGCGCCGTTGGTAAAGGAACCCTTCTTCTCTTCGGGGCAGAGCTGGAAGAGCTCAGATGCCCTGGAAATCATGGCATTGAAGGATCCAATCTCGTCGGGCGGGGGCTCAAGGCGACGGATTCCCGCCAGGACGTACAAACCAAAGTTTTGGACATGCCCTTCGACAGGAACAACCTGTTTGGGAAGGCGGTTGATGAGTCCCTTCAGGCTATCAAGACAGACACGGAGACTGTCCGGGCACTGGGAGTGCTCCAACAACGGCGGCCGTCCTTTCGGAGCTCCGGAGGCAGACAAGGTGCCTCCAAGGGATCTGGCAGTGGCTCCTCGACGTACCGCCAAGCGGCAAGATCTTCATCTCAGGAGGCCTACAGGGGATGCGGCAAGTCAGGTGGTGCCCGTCGTCGACCGGGAGGTCAAGGAGGCAAGGCGGCCTCCAAACAAGATTGAACTGACCGTGGGGTCGGGCCCCCATCGAAGCACCCCTTTGGGAGGCCGGCTGGCGAGGTTCATCAGCGTGTGGGAGTCCATCTCCACCGACCGTTGGGTGCTGGACGCCCTGGCCCAAGGGCACGCCCTCGAGTTCCAGAAGAAGTGCCCTTGCGTTCCACCCGTGGCCAGGAAGGAAAATCGAGTCCCTCAACTACTGTTGGAAGTAAGGGCGATGCTTAAAGGTGCCATCGAGCTTGTCCCAAAGAGGCTTCGGGGCTCCGGAGTTTACTCAAGGTACTTCCTCGTAAAGAAGACAGGAGGATGGCGTCCCATCCTGGACCTGCGACGACTGAACAAGTACATCAAGGCACAGAAGTTCCGGATGGTCACCCTCCAGCACGTGCTGGGACAGCTGGAGGAGGGCGATTTCCTGTCGTCGTTGGACTTGGAGGATGCGTACTTCCACATCCCCATTCTAAAAAGACACTGAAAGTTCCTCAGGTTCGTGGTCCAAGGGCGGCACTACCAGTTCAAGGCCCTCCCGTTCAGATTGAAGTCGGCACCCAGGGTGTTCACCAAGTGCCTCGCACTGGTGGAGGCGCGGCTGCGCCTGCAGGGGGATCCACGTCTACCCCCTACCTGGACGACTGGCTCATCTGGGGAAGGATAAGGGAGCTCTCCGAGGAGCACACTGCGAAGACCGTCCAGCTGATCACGGACCTGGAGTTCTCCATCAACTTTCCAAAATCCCACCTGGTCCTGTCGCAAGTCGCCCTGTTTCTGGGAGCCAAGCTCGACACAGTGGCGCGGCTGGCCTTGCCGTCGGAGGAAAGGACCAGGACCATCCTGGGCAAGGTGCAGCGTCTGCTGGCCACGGACATGGCCAGGGTAAGATCTATCAAGTCCCTCCTCGGGATGATGTCCTCCTGCATTTATCTGGTGCGCCTCTGCAGACTTCGGATGCGCCCCTTACAAGAGATCCTCGACGCCCGCTGGGTCCAGTTGACAGGCAGCTTTGAGGACAGGATCCCACTCAATGAGACCTTCCGTCAGGCGATCCGGTGGTGGGGTACCCGCTCTCATCTGTCGACGGGCACAGACTTTCAGACCCCAGCTCACCAGGTGACGGTGACGACGGATGCCTCCCTGGAAGGTTGGGGAGCGCACTCCGGAGATCTTCACGCGAGAGGCCTTTGGCTCCCGGAGGAGAAGTCACTCCACATCAACAACTTGGAGCTCCGCTCAGTGTTCTGGGCCCTCAGGTCTTTTCTTCCGTCCCTCAAGGGCAAGGTGGTGAGGTTCTTCACCGACAACACCACCACAATGTTCTACATCCGGAAGCCGGGTGGAACCAGATCCCCTGCCCTATCCAAGGAAGCCCAGGATCTGTGGCATTGGGCCGTCGCCCATGGGATGTTTCTGGTGCCTTTTCATCTGGCAGGAATAAAAAACACCATCGCCGACTCACTCAGCAGAGAGCTGTGCTCGTGCCACGAGTGGGAACTACGCCAGGATCAAGTGGATCGACTCTTCCGACGATGGGGCGAACCCCAGATCGATCTCTTTGCGACGGCGACAAACTCCAAGTGCCGGAGGTTCGCCAGCAGGTTGCCCCAGCCGAGGAGCATGGGCATTGCTTTCTCGTTCCCCTGGGATGGCCTATTTCTTTATGCGTTCCCTCCGTTGCTGTTGCTGCTCCGGCTCATCAACCAGCTCAAGAGGTCCCGGTGCAGGATGATCCTCGTCGCACCAGCGTGGCCGAGACAGATCTGGTTCCCGGACCTTCTGGACTTATCAGTGTCCACACGAGTCAAGCTGCCGACGGACGCGGATCTTCTCTCCAGAGAAGGAGGCGCCATTCTTCATCACAACCCAGAGTCGCTGAACTTGCAGGCCTGGCTCCTGCAGCACTAAAGTTTGGAGGGTACGACATCCCAGCCGACGGCAGAGAGGTTCTTGCAAAGTCCAGGGCGTCCTCAACTCTCAAGTGCTACGGACATAAATGGAAGAGGTTCTCTGTCTGGTGCCGTGCACAGAAGATTAACCCTCTGCGGATTACGGCCCCTCAAGTATTGCTGTACCTACTGTCATTGGCCAAGGCTGGACTAGCTCATGCTTCCATCAAGATACATCTGGCTGCCATCTCACGATACACCAGAACTACAGGACAGGCGTCCTTGTGGTCTCATCGGCTGGTGAAGGAATTTATGAAAGGATTGTTCCCGCTGGTGAAGGCCCCTGCCCCGGCGTGGGAGCTCAACGTGGTGCTGACCAGGCTCATGGGGGCCCCATTTGAGCCTATGCATTCGGCACCGTTGAAGTTTCTGTTGTGGAAGACAGCATTTCTCATGGCCATCACCTCCGCACGACGAGTAGGAGAGATCCAGGCCCTATCTTGCAAGCCACCATACTTGACTTTTCACGACGCAAGGATGGTGTTGAGGACGCACCCCTCCATCATGCCCAAGGTGCCGTCGGACTTCCACCTCAACGAACCCTTGGTGTTGCCAGTTTTCTTCCCATCGCCTTTGTCGCCGGCTGAGAGGACTCTGCACTCGCTGGATGTAGCTAGAGCTCTGAAGTTCTATGTGGACTGCACGAAGAGTTTTCAGAAGACATCACAGCTGTTTGTAAACTTTGGACCTGTGAATCAAGGGAAGGCTCTCTCGAAGGCTTCCATTTCCAGATGGCTCTCCGGCTGCATCATGCACTGTCACCGGTTGGCAAACCGACCGCTTCCCGGCCGTCCGAGAGCCCACTCGACTAGAGCGATCGCTGCTACCACGGCGTTCCTATCTGGTGTGCCCCTGCTCGACATCTGCAGGGCTGCGACGTGGAGGTCGACACACACCTTCACGAGATTCTACTGCGTCGATCGGGACTCTAGGGAGGAGTCCAGGGTCGGCCAAGCAGTGCTGCGCAACCTGCTCGCTTAAGGTGAGCCTGGTGAGGAGGTAAGAGATGCTTAATGTTGAGTTTTTTGTATTGCTTAATGTTGAGCCTGTTGCCACCTCCCGTGGTTGTGCATGTGTATACTGCTATGTATTCTTATATTCATGAGCATGTGAATCCATGCCAGACCCCATGCTGGAGAAGGAACAAGTTACTTACCTGTAACTGTTGTTCTCCAGCATGGATCTGGCATGGATTCACATGCGAACCCTCCCGCCTACCCCTCTGCAGCTCTTCACTTGGTCATACTGCCACTTTACGTGCTACCAAATCTGAGGATGGCTGCCAGAGGCGGGGCTTAGGGAGAGGGCAGTCATTGGCTGGGGGCAGTATGACCCAGAGACCAGTGATTGGTTACTACTAGGAAAGACAGATCAGAAACGAAACTGATACTGATATTTTCTATACCGAGGATTCCCGGCCTGACGACGGGGAATATTCATGAGCATGTGAATCCATGCCAGACCCATGCTGGAGAACAGAAGTTACAGGTAAGTAACTTGTTCCTTATCTGTGCCTCTAGAAAGGAGCCTGTAGCACACTTGAATTCAAAGTTTAATTAAATAATAAAATAAATTGTGGCATTAATAGAGACTCAAAAGACTTGCAATATTCTGCCAGTAATCGAGGCCAGGAGTTTGTTTCCTAACCAGGGTTTTTACAGTTTGAGTTTTTATTGCAGTGGAAATCTCATCTTCTGTGATCAGTCCCTTTAGAGGATCAACATCTCTGGTAGATACTTCAGCGGGGGAAAAGCTTGACTATCAAGGGACCTAATTGAGTTGCAGATCAGGAAAACTATGAACGATGAAGCAAGACCTAAAATGAAGCAAAGGTCTATAAATGCTACGTACTGTAGTGTGTAGGGTGCCTTGCTTGCATTCCCAGTGAAAAGATCTTTTGACGATCTTTTCTCTAAAAGGTCGGTAAAGCGAACATGCATGCCCCTGCCGCAGACAAGAGCGCACAGGGGCAGACTGGCTCTGCGGGACTAGAAAGCGGAGGGCGAGGAGAACGGGGGTGGGTGCGTGTGTGTTTTGGTTTAGGGGGTGCAGAGTGGACGCTGGGACTGAAATCCAGCAGGAGAGGGTGGGGGAGGGGGCTGAAATCCAGTTGGAGAAAGGATTGGGGTGGGGGAAAATGGGGAGTTCAGGGGGGTGAAATCTCCTAAATCTTTTCTTTTTCAAAGTGAAAACCGCATTTTAAAAGTCTCAATAGAAAATGACCTTTTACAATGATGGTTTTCAAAGTAAATCGGTCTTTTTCTCTTGAGACCTTGAAAAAAGGTAATTTCACATAGAACCCTTGCTTGTCTGCAGAAGCCGCTATCCTTTTTTCCCCCTAGTCTGGCCTTTAGTTAGCCTGCTAATTGCTTGCCTCATTTGTTGGCATTGGGCACAGCTATTTAGTATTAATGTCTGACTCATTAAAATGGCTTGAGATTACATTTATTCTTTAGTCACTCAGTTATCATACTTGGACACCCTGTGGTTGCCTACTATTCATCTTGTTTAATTATCTATTCCACTCAAGTAATCTCAATCCTCTTCTTCCTTGTATGGGCCGTCTAAGAGATTATAAATCTTTTAAAAGATGCCTTGTGGGCATCCCAGTGTACGTGCATGGTGGTATCCTCCGGCCAAGTGTGGTGTGGAGACAGAAATCTGTCACATCTGTTTGTGAATTAGTGTTTCTAAGAGGGGTGTCCATGTCCGGACTCCATAAAATGTTTTTTAATAAGAATTTGTGCTGGTACCCATGTCTGCTTGTGTCATGCGTGGGATAAGGGTCTTGCTCCGAAGAATGCAATCAATGTGAGAGTGTTTGGTGTGGATTATAATGGAATGAGCAGTCAAGATTGTTGGGATGTAGTTTTCTCCAAGAGTCGGTAAGATTCCATGACGCTATTAAGACTTTTGGGCTTCAAAAACCTCCCTGTTGATATTTTGTCCAAGTGGGGACCAGAGGGTGGGTAGGTTTAGGGCCCCAGCAAGGACCACAGCATCACCACAATGTTTTAGAACCAATTTACGAAGGTCAGTCCTAAAACACAGTGTCATTGTAGTCTCAGATTCTAAAGCGTTGATGTGTCCCCTGCAATGTTGTAATATCGCGCCTTCAATAAAGACTTAAAGGATTTTAGCGCACTTGAAGGGGCTTAGCAGCACTGGGACATTGGTTAGTTTAATGAAACCCATAGTTGTATTTTAAAGATATTTGGTCAATAAATGTTTGGGGTAAATCTGGAGAGCGCACTGAGGCACGCATGCATTACACGATAGTCAAAATGTACTTTTAATATGGTAACATCCGTGTGTGTGTGTGTGTGTGTGTGTGTGTGTGTGTGTTCATGAATGATCAACCATCTCTTCTACAAATAGTAGCTGGACAAGTCAACGGGGGGAGAGGAGACCGGGGAAGGGGAGGGAGAATAAGGCTTCCAGTGCACAATAATCGGGGGACCAATACTACCCATGGTGGCAGACCTCTCCCCACTCTGTTTAAATGGGTACAGTAAGTTGTCACCAAATGTAAGGTTTGTGATGAATACAGATGAATCGAGATAGACTATTCAATCAAGAATTGTATGTAAACAAGCCGCAACCAGAGTTGCCCACAGTAAAGGCCCAAATATCAACCATACTCAGACTAATTTGAATTAATCTGTTCCTTGGGGGTCGGATTCGCTTTTTGCATCCAGAGCAGGGGTCTGATCCATATGATGATCTGCTACATTTTGTATATAGACTTAGATTGCCTGGATCATCGAAGGCTTTTACTTTTTTATTGTGGGTTATTATGCATGACAATGCTTGACATTCGTAGAGCGCAGGGTAGGTTCCAAGGCAAGACATCTTTTTTCCTTTTCTCCCTCATGTCTCTGGCATAATATAGTGTGGTGTATGTATTGGCACCTTCATTTCAGATGCTCCTTCAATTTGGCTGCTCATAGCATGTTGAGGATCCGTGTATATTGAATAATAATAATGTGAAAAATGATACATCTGGGCTTCTGGTTAGCGTGTTTGATTTTTGTAGGTCCACTCTATCGTGCTATATCTACAGATGGTCAGTCTGAGGAAGAGAATGTAAACTGCTGGACTTAAATGCATGTTCTCCTGCTGCTATGTTTCTACGGCAGGCGCGTAAAATTTGTGTTTGGAGTGTCTCGGCTGATCAGGCCTATGGGTTCTTGCCTGTCTACTCGTATGGTAGGGAAACGTGTTTTCCACATGCCGGCTCCAGCGGCACTCAAGGATTTTGTAGGATCGAAATTCAAGGTACATCTGTTGTTCTGTAGGACACCCCGGCCAAAGTATACGTTCCCTGCTTGTTTCAGGTTCAGGCTCATACCTTCCCTCATACATTGGATACAGCCCTGAGACCCCCACAGGGTTTTTAGGAGGTCTTTGAGGCTTACCTGCTTTTTTTTTGGCAGTGCCGTGATGAAGAGGTCAGGCTGCTGATGACGTTACGATTGCTCGTAGCGGAATGTCAACCCAATGTTTCCCGGTAACTGATTCAGGCAACCGCTGGATTTACTCCCCGCTTCAAGGAACAAATCTCCCCTGATTTACGCGGTGGGATGACCACGCAAGCAGTGGCAGTGAAGGCTGATACATGAATGCTGAGAAGTTGAAGACCAGCCTACAGGTATGATAAGTCAAGCAGGCTGGAAGATGAATCCATAAGGAGGTGGCTTGAACCTGGAAACATGGCGCACCGTGGCACTGGACAAAGCACAACAGAAGAGGCTTCTCTGATGGAGAATGCTGGGCCAAGAACTACAGAAGCTAAGGACAGGAATGGCGCAAGTCTGCAAGCAGACAAAACTAGGCTGGAATGGGGAGCCAGAATGGGGAAAGGTGAATTAACAAGGAAACGAGGAGGACTGAACGAGGAGGACTGAACGAGGAGGACGGATGGTGGAACAGCAAAATGGAAGCACAGGAAAAATCTGTAAATTTAACCAAGTGTATAGCTAACAGCATTGAGTTGTGGATTCCAGGGTTTGTTCAGGGCTTAAATGGACCCAGCTTTACCTGGAGCCTGGGAAGCGCATTGAAGTTTCTGTAGCAACCTTCAGCGTCTACGATATGCCCAGGCATCCACTCACGCCTGCAGCCCCCAAGATGTTGGTGCCCATCGATGTTCGTGTCTGTCGTATGCCGCTGCGACCCCAAGACAACCACCACTATGATATGATCTGTTATTTACAATGCACTTAATACCCAGAGGTTTCTAAGCGTGGACCCGGGGATCGAACCTGTGTTGCTCCGTGTCGTCTTGCTTCCAAGTCGAGCACCTTGCCACTGAGCTATCCTCCTGAGACTAGGGATAGAAGTGCCACATGGGGCTCATCCCTGCAGGGAAGCCCCTGTGTGCGCTGCTGAGCGTGACAGAGTTGAGCTCGGCTCCTTCCACAAGGCTTACTCCAGAGACCCCATACAGTTCTCATAGTAGGTACTTTCAGGCACCCAAACAAGTGCCATACCATACAGTTTGCTTTGTAGAGTTCTTTCTGGACCTTCATTAGGTTAAAAGACCACATGCTTTGGTTTTCCACTCATGGACACATCATGTACTGAGAGGAGACCCTCCTTTACTAGCTATGGCCCCAGCTCTGTGAAAGGTCTTTTCCCACGAAGAATTGTCCCTCAGAGAGGGAAATGCATGGGACAGTTTTCCCCATGCAGGTGGGTCAGATCCAGCTCCTGAGCCTAACCCTTTCCAACCACATGCACTGCGTCACCTTCCAGTTGTAGACAGGTACTGTGATTTTATGACCATTTCACATCAGTCATGGCGTGTTGTGGCAATAGCTGAGCAAAGACCTTCTAAAGAGAAATCTTGTCCTACATGGCACCGGAGAGCTCCTATCCCACACAATGTGCACTCTGTCCTGTGTGCTTCAGAAAAGAACCCACAGGCACTATCCTCACATTTTTCCATACCCCTCCTTATAGGGTGAAAGTATCTTCCACATTCTGGATGTGGCCTGAGTGTTCAAATTGTACTTGCTGCAAACAAAATCTATCAGGTCTAGTGAACACCTTTTTGTCATCTATGGGAAGCCATTCCCTGGGATGAAGGCAGCTAACGCTACCATCGCTCTTTGGCTTGTGGCTTGCATCTTAGTTTGGAACAAGCTCAGGAATGGTCCTCCTCATGTAAGCATTCTCGCCCACGTTTTCATGCGCTAAGGCGGCTTCATAAGCATTCTATAGACCTGTTCTTCTTGAGGACATCTTCAAGATGGTCACCTGGGAATCTCTGGATGATTTTTGCAAGCACTAGCTCATAGATTTCAGCTATAGATCTGATGCTGATTTTGGTTGTCAAGCTGTCCTACAGAAACAATTAGGACACAAAGGGGTTTCATTTGCCCTTTAGGGTTCAGTGCTTTGCTATCTTCCAGGAGTAATGAGTAATGAGGAAAGGGGACTGGACATAGAAGAAAGTAAAAGTTATCATAGTGACTACTTTACTTCCAGTCCATAGTCTCCTTTCCACCATATGCCCTTCGCTACTTCCATGCTGATACGGTCTTGGCCTTCACCTGGTGGCTTGAAGGATTGAAGGGTGGGGTTGGAAGCATGTGGCGTTCCCGGCAGTAGTCATGTCTGCTGGATGTGCATGTGTCACTGCTTTTTTAGAAATCCAAATGCTGCAGTGCAACATGCTCCTGTCCCTTTCCCATTCAGGATGAGGTCCCAGGAGTGTGGAGGAAATGGGACTATGGACTCACTATGATGATTAACCTATACTATATACCTCTTTCTTCTGTGCTATAGGAAACAAGCAAATGAGCTCCTAGACCCACAGGCGCTATCCTCACTTGGGAGTGAGGGTGGGGGTTGGAGGAAAGCTTCCTATCCTTGTCAGGAGGCTGAAAGTGATGCTACTTGGAGCCTGAGCCAAGCTTACACAGAATGTTCCACTCCTACGATGGAAGAGCTATTCCCTCTGCACAGCCCCCTACTGTTTCGTCATAACCGAACCCTTACAAACCATTCTAGAGGATGGGCCCCTTGTGTACTCGGCCCTTTCCCCTCGTCCTGCACCCTCTACTATCAGGAGTGGTTCACATATGGATGAACCATTCCAGGGGAGATTCTTCCTTTTCAATACTTCGCCTCTCACTGCCCCGTCCCCAAATATGAGAAAATTTTCATGGATCTGTTCAGCGAGGTGGCTACTTCGGCTCCGAGTGCTCCGGAGCCACTTACTCCTGTGGATATTCCATCTCAACCTATGGATCTAGGGCTGCCTGTCCTGGTACTGAGAGAATGTAATGTGCTCCACTGTTCCAGTAGCTCCCCTGGATTTGCTGGCTTCTCAGCCTCTTCCCCGGCCGAGTGCTCCTCCACCAAAGAGTCCATCCCTATTGGGGAGGGAGCTTTAGATCCTCCAGATTCCTCTAGAGAATTGGGAAATGAAGGCGGCCAGTGGGACCTGCCTTCCTCAGTGAGAATATTTTATAACGGGTTGCTCATGGAATTTAGGAGCGGGTACTCAGTAAGGTCTTGAGTGCTAGGCCAGACCAGGGGGATGTAATAATGTAGGCAAAGAAGTTGTAGGGGACCCTCACTCAGTTACTATGACAAACCGCAGACTGGATGCCAAATTCTGCATGTTTCTAGAAGAAATAAATGTTCCTAGACTCTTACGCCCTTGCACATTCAGCGGTGGTGGACTTGGTTGTGTTGGCACAGGGCTGTCCTCTTTCCTAGTCCTCAGTTTTGGGTAAACAGGTCCTCACTTTTTGCTGGAGGGAAGATAAGGCGTACGCAAACAGAATCTGTAACTTAAACTAGGTGAACACAGCTGCCATCCTAGGCACCTGCAACCTCAGGTTTTGGAGGCAAATAAGGACGTTTGCCTCCGTTTTATACCCTGATGGAAGTGATCAATTCTTAGCTGACCTGACACAGGCATAGCCTGTTGCATGCACCATTCTTCAATCCGTGGCAGGACATGCCGAATTTTGTCTAGGGCAGGACATCTAAGCCTGGCAGAGGGGCAATGAACTGATCTAATGAACTGATATAAAGGTTCAGAAGAAGTTCAGAGACCTTCTCTGTGATGAGCGGGCCCTTTTGACCCCACAAAGGGTGACATCCTCTCTAAAGATAAGGCCATCACCACAAACCCTTATTTTTGTTACCAAGCCCACATCAATACCAGCTGCTTCAACTTCTCCAAGGATAGAAATTGTGAGTCTGGAGGCTTCAGAAGCTTCCAGACTCGCTTGCAGAGCAGAGATAGAAGAAATTCTTTTTTGGGCCCATGAAAGTAATGGAGGCAAGGACTACTTTGAAGCAACTCTGTCTCCTGTTGGAGAGAAATCCAAGGTTTGGCAGGCTTCAGGTGCACTGCCATCAGACTTTGGAGCAGTATCTGGTCACCTTCCATGTAGCTTTGGCAGCTAATGATTTAGCACCCTTGGGTTCTTTCTGTGATCTGCCAGGGCCATACTCTTCACCCTTCCCTTTCTTCTCACCGTGCACCAACCCACAACAACTTTCATCAGAACTTCAGAGAAGCTACTGTGTCTGCAAGCATAGCACCAGCTCTCAGTCATCAATCTCATTAATCTTTTTGTGCTTCCTTGCAGTTCTGAAGAAAGACAATGGGGGGGGTTGGGACCATCCTGGATCTACTCTTCAGTATTTGCTTGCCAGTGGAGAGATTCAAGGTGGTTGCCCAGCTCAGATTCTGACCTTTCTGCAGTAGGCCGATTGGCTTTGGGGCTTGGAACTACACAATGCATCCCCATTTGGTCTCCAACACCGCAAGTAATTGTGGTTTGCCACCACCGACCAATCTTAGCAATTCAGCCCCCTCCCCCTTTGGTTTGAACTTGGCACAACAGTGTTCCCGGAGTATATAGCTGCAGCTACATCAGCCCCCATCAGAGGGGCATTCTTATTTTTATCCATACTTGGAAGACTGCGTGGCGACCCCTAATAAAGCTTTCCTTTTTATGCCAATCGTATTAGATTTGGCCTTCACACTGGATCGGTTAGTGAAGCACCCAAAGTCTTCACTCTACCCTTTCTTTACTTTCATTGGTGTCCAATGTACACATCCTAATCACTTTTTTCACCCACCATGCCAGAAATGTCCTTTGCCTGGGGATGTGTTGGGATATTTGGGATATGGGTGATGTTTCCCTTAAGCTCCTGAGTGATTTCCTCCTGCATCTTGGAGGTTCTGCATGCTAATTTGGTTATAAGGGAGATCTGTTCTTGAATCTAGAGGGATCTTCGTGGTGAAGTGGCGTCTCTTCCCTTTTTGATTGACCTTCCTGAAAAGAGTATGGTCATGGATTCCTCCGTCTCCAGCTGGAGCAGGTGGTGCTATGATGGACCACCCTCAGCACATGATTTAGGGACCTACAGAGGGGAGTACCTAGTGCATGAATGTCCTCCAACTCAAGGTCCTCTTCCTTGCACTTAGGGTTTTTTGAAGACATCACATGGGTCACAGAGTTCTGATCAATACAAACAATAAGACAGCAATGTTTTACTCCAACAAATGGGTCAGGGCGCCGTCATTTCTCACTACAGATTGGCAGTTGAAATGCGGCATTGGTATCTATCTATGGATATCATTCTAGTGGTTACTAAATTAGTAAAGGAGATCAACCATCAGGCTGACTCCACGAGACAGCCATTCAGGCCCACACATGAGTGCGAGGTTCACTAGGAGGTAGCGTACCATATTTTCAAACAAGGGGCTCTCCCCTGGTGGACTTGTTTGCATCGTAGAATAGGAAATGCCCTCTCTACATTTCCTGGAAGGGTCAGGAATTAACTCTGGCCTACACCCTTCTCATCCCCTGCGATTAGCAGTCACTATCTCTCCACCACCCCCCAATACCTCTCATCCCTAAATTCCAGCCCTGAAGTGCTCTCTATTTTTCCATCTCCTGCTGGTGACCAGTTACTTGCACAGCATGATCTGGTTCATGAACTGAGCTTGGAGCCTTCATGACCCGGATCTTCGAGATCGGACCTTCTGTCTGAGCAAGAGGGATAAGTTCTTCCTCCTTCCCCTCCATCGATTTCCTTAGTCCTTGAGGAATTGATGTTAAAGAAGGATCTGGGATTGTCTAAAGAGGAACTGGCTATTAAATCAGCTGAACAATCTTCTACATGCTCCCAATATTCAATTGTGGCTACGTTTCTGTTGTTGGAGCTTGGGTAAAGTGCTCAGACCCACTTCTGCCTCCCTGGAACACGCACTTTCATTCTTGTCTTATGTGGTGGATTCTGCCAAATCTCTCTACATTACTGTTGCAATTACAAGTTGGCAATTGGTGGCTACCTTAATAGTGCTGACAACTGTTTTTCACTATCCAACCTTTTTGCCAAGTGCCTCTCTAATGGACTCCTTAGGCTGCATCATCCTACGTTGACTTCCCAGCCTAATTAGGTTCTCGAAATAGTGCCATTTTCTCTGGTACATAAGTCTTTTGTGCCAATGGCATTAGTGGATATTCAGTCCGTCTACTGGACGGCAGCAATTTCTGGTGGCAGTCTCATATCAGTGTACTAATGAGCTCCCAGTTCTCTTCACGTCAGAGCCATACCTAAAGTTCCACAGACACTGTGACTCTCTACACTTATCCCTCTTTCCTGCCTAAAGTGATGTCATCCTTCCGCCTAAATCTGACCATCTCTATCCCTGTATTTTTCCATACCCCTCCTTATAGGGTGAAAGTATCTTCCACATTCTGGATGTGGCCTGAGTGTTCAAATTGTATTTGCTGCAAACAAAATCTATCAGGTCTAGTGAACACCTTTTTGTCATCTATGGGAAGCCATAGCCTGGGATGAAGGCAGCTAACGCTACCATCGCTCTTTGGCTTGTGGCTTGCATCTTAGATTGGAACAAGCTCAGGAATGGTCCTCCTCATGTAAGCATTCTCGCCCACGTTTTCATGCGCTAAGGCGGCTTCATAAGCCTTCTATAGACCTGTTCTTCTTGAGGACATCTTCAAGATGGTCACCTGGGAATCTCTGGATGATTTTTGCAAGCACTAGCTCATAGATGTCCGCTATAGATCTGATGCTGATTTTGGTTGTCAAGCTGTCCTACAGAAACAATTAGGACACAAAGGGGTTTCATTTGCCCTTTAGGGTTCAGTGCTTTGCTATCTTCCAGGAGTAATGAGTAATGAGGAAAGGGGACTGGACATAGAAGAAAGTAAAAGTTATCATAGTGACTACTTTACTTCCAGTCCATAGTCTCCTTTCCACCATATGCCCTTCGCTACTTCCATGCTGATACGGTCTTGGCCTTCACCTGGTGGCTTGAAGGATTGAAGGGTGGGGTTGGAAGCATGTGGCGTTCCCGGCAGTAGTCATGTCTGCTGGATGTGCATGTGTCACTGCTTTTTTAGAAATCCAAATGCTGCAGTGCAACATGCTCCTGTCCCTTTCCCATTCAGGATGACGTCCCAGGAGTGTGGAGGAAATGGGACTATGGACTCACTATGATGATTAACCTATACTATTGTAGGGGAGAACTGGTCCAGGAGACCCCTCTCGCCTGCGTTTCTTCCCCAGGTGAGGGCTATGGCCCATTGGGCGTTCCCTCATGCCACCCGGGCCCAGGTGATGGAGGGCTCACCCACTGGAGACATTGCCCACACGTATCGAATGCCCACATGTATTGATTACAACACAAATTTAGCTAGGCCCAAAAACCATTCTTTGCCCGGTAAAGATGGTGTGAGCTCAGCACACTGTAGCGCGGCCCCCACCCTTGGAGAACATCCCTGTTGCCGCAGCACCGTGGCAGATCCGCTGCGAGCACGTTCCCACGAACAAGACGGACATGAGCTAGCGCAATACGCTAACATTGTAACAGTTCACCTCCCGCAGTGTACCATCACTATCAGCCTGACCCGGCCAGCAGGCCTGAACAATGAGAAGAACAGTAAAATGGTCCTCTGATGGCAGACAGTCTTTATGTATATGTATATATTAATGTCAAGACCGCTTGCATTATTTCTTTCTTCCACATAATACAAATGCCTGTAGAATGTATTAGAATGAGAGAGTATGCTCCCGTGATATAAGCTACGGCGAGCTCGCACCATTACAGGTGGATGCTAATGATAAAGGAACGCTCCAGGGATCTGTTCGTTGCGTGTATCACTGGGCAGCCTACCTCACATGGTTTCGCGCCATAACTAAAGCTAATGCTGCTAGAGTACACGAGACAGCGAATGCAATTATACTATAAGCTCATGCAAAGGATGCGCGAGCGTGCACCTATCATGTGTGAATGTCTGAGCCCCTCATATGCTACCACCGTCACGTACAGTGGCGGGACGTTTTCTATGTACTCCACCGACCCAACTACTACCTCATTCACTGCAAATGTATATGCATGTAACTAAAATACTATAGCTGCTAGAATATAACGTACAAATATGGTGCGCGGACTGGATATAATCGAGATACATCCAGCAAAGTTTAAATGCATGTTGTGAAGTGATTTTGAATAAGTATTATAGAAAATGTTCAAATGTTTGTGATGTCTTTACCTATATTCGGCAACACACAAGGGAGATACCTTTGTGAAAGCGTACAAGGTCTCGATGTATCCCCCTCCCTCCCCCAGAAGGCTGCCAAGACATGAGAACAAAGCCCCGCTCTGCGTTGTCACGCCTCCCCCGACCCGACTGGAGCCGCTTCAAAGACTTGTAGCCCCACTGCAACACCCAAGGCCGCGGCCAGCCACCTGCATTATTTACAGCACAGCAGTAAACCTTAGTTTAAACTCAAGCACCCCCTCGTAAACCCCACAACCCACCGGACTGTCTTAGACTTATGGCCCTGTGCAATCAGGACACCCAACACTTTGACAACACACAGCGAAACATCCATAACCACTTCTAACAAGACAGAAAGACCTGTACCACCCGCCCCAGTCCCCGAAGCTTAGCCCCTCGACCTACGGTCCCGGTCAACAGATCACGAGTAACCAGGCCTCGATATATTATCTCCAGACCCCTCACAAGGTGCATTCCTCCTGTGTTGCATTAACCTATTGAAAGATTTACTAAAGAGAATAGAACTGTAAATGACTGAATGACTGCGGTGTGCATGGCAGAGGGCAAGTAAGTCAGAAAAGGCATTCATCTCTGCCACAGGCCGCCTCGGCACACCAACACCGCCCGGATGAACTCAAGCCGACCTGCCAGGCCCAGCCCAACCCACGAGGGTGACCAGTGACGTCCTCCAGCCAAGACCAACCACGCCACAGCAGCACCTATAGTTAGTCGTCGCCACCCAATCCCAATGAACTTGTGCCCCCTATAGTATGTAGGTTTTGATGACGTTTTTTGTAAATATATACGCCTGTCTTTGCTATTGTCAGACAGAGCGCTCTCGGAGTTTGCAGAGTTCTTTGCATGCCCAATTCTGATTGATAAACTCCCATTTACGCTCACCCGCACTCTGTCTTGGCCTTATTCCCATTTTGGGAGAGTCCTTCATTGTCTCTCATTGCGGGGAGGATCGTGCTGTTTGGGGACGCTTGCTTTCACTATATACCTCTTTCTTCTGTGCTATAGGAAACAAGCAAATGAGCTCCTAGTTACAGAGACACAAGGGAACTATATGGATGCGTTATGATCTGTTGGCTCAGGGTTAGTTAAGGCCCATCCCTATGCAGCTTTTTAAATAACATTGAATTATGTGCTATTTTTGGGCTCCCCTCTTGACACTTTGACTCTGAAAAAATAGGAAAAACAATTCAGTGAGAAGCAGGGTCTACTGCAGCTGCATGTTCTGTATTCTCATTCTAGTTCACTCGAGATACCAGTGTTCCAGTCATAGAGTAAAGATAAAAGGGCGTACTCCACAAGCAGACAATGCATTGTTGAAAGGATGCCCATGACGCATTTTGGACTTCATTTTAACAAGTGATGGCTGCTCTACTGAGCTGACAT
This sequence comes from Ambystoma mexicanum, assembly GCF_040938575.1. NCBI lineage: Eukaryota > Metazoa > Chordata > Amphibia > Caudata > Ambystomatidae > Ambystoma > Ambystoma mexicanum. The sequence continues at coordinate 1,086,422,735 of NC_090936.1, read as the reverse complement.
TTCCCTTCCAACAATACACCAAATTTCTTTCATCCCGTCAGCGGCTGCATGCTGCTGTCGCTGCCCAATAGTGGCTTCCACCTCGCATTCTGTCTGTACCTCTTCCTTATTTAACCTGAACTACTTTCCCCTCCAGCTTCTTTGGCGTGCGTTAGTCGGTGAAAGTGTTTTCTTGTCTCTAATGCCATTCCTATTCCTCATGCAAATGAGGATCTTCATGGTTTTGGCTGAACTCTGCAAACGCCTCCTTCGTTCTCTGCCCTACTCCAATGTGTGTTTCTAGTACACTTTTCGGATGTCCTGCGAGTTAACTGTTCATGCCTTTCTCTTTTCCTCCTAATCCATGCAGCAGTTGGAAAAACTGCCGCCTTTCTGCTTCACTTCAAAACCTGAATTGGCGCGGAGTTCATGGCAGATCACCATCTATTTTCCTTTCCTGTGCCCTGCTGTGCTATAGCTCTCTCCTATCCTTCTATGGACTCATTTTCTCTTATCACTTCTGGTCTTCTCGGATCTTCCGTTGTCTAGCTGCAAACAATTAAGTTGTGTACAAAATCCAAGAAGTTAAAAAATAGACCTTCTGTACTGGCCATGCCAGACTGGTATACATGTTATATGTGCTAGCACTTGAAAACTGTATTGAGACAGCAATTGCCACAGAACCTGATTTCTCAATTTAATTTAGCACGGTTTAGTTTCAGGTGTTTGTTTAAATCAAAATATTGTTTCCATGTTGGTACTAAAATGAATATTTTTTATACCTACTGCAATTAATCAATGAAAGTTCAATTTGTATTGTATGTGGATTATGACATTGCCTTCTTTCTTTTTTCCTGAAGTTCCGCTGTTATCCTGGGGACCCAGCTTTAATTTTAGCATCTGGTATGTTGAGATCAATGGCATCGATGAACCGGATGTGGTGCAGCCATGCCTAAACTGGTACAGTAAGGTAGGCCTGCATTTGAAACTTCTTAGTTCGCTTAGCCCTGTTGTTGAGTGAATAGCTGCAAAGTGTCTACATGGGTTACACTTTCAGTCCATTTTGGCATTTAATCCAATGGCTGTTTGCATCCTGGGGCTTTTATCCATTACTGATAATGGACAAGTCATAACTACATGTCACAGAACTGAAACTGCTCATGACTATCAAGGCAAGTTGGCAGAAGCATGACATGTGGCAATGTTGCATCTTGAAGTGAAACATGAAACTCTTGAAAATGTATGCCTGGTTGGTGTTTCGCTGGCTTACATTTTCGTTTTCTATTCACCATCATTATTACAAGAGATATGGTGGGTAACTTTATTTTCGGGTACTCCATTTCCTTATCTTTCATCTTTCCTGCTCCCAAATGTCATCTCCCTGTTCTAAGTCACTGTTTTAAAGAAATCGCCTTGTAGCTGTGCAGTTTCCTTTCAGTCTCCTTTTGTGTCCTACCCCCTCCTCTGGCTCGCTACTTGAAGAAGACGACATGCAGCTTAGACAACTTTATCTTGGATGCAACCAAACAAATGATTGCTGTTTGAGGCAGTTTGTCGCGTCTATCTACTTCAGTGGGGATAGGGATTGTGACCAGGTCACACGTGCAATGCCACAAAAGGGAAACTCTGGTCCTGGAGTGTCATGTGCTCCATGATGCTAACCCTGGACGTGGTTAATGGGGATTCCCTCAGAGTTCACCCAGTTCTACCTTGGGCGATTCAGAGGGCGGTAGGTGCGAAGTATAGATAACAATTCTAATGCCCCCTTAAAAGAACTGGTCACACTGCTGTCGTCATAAGAAATTCCAATACAATCCAGTCATGGAAAAAGGCAAATGGCGCAGTTAGACGCGCATACCAATTCCCAAATGCTTCAGGATACAGGCTACTTCTGGCGAGGATAGCCCAACATATATCCCGAGGCAAAGCCAAAAGCAAATCTTTTGAAAGGGAAGGAAGTCGGAGGGATCTTACACCAGTGCCTGGCAGATACAATTTTCAATTACCAGAAAATGCTTGAGTTGGAACACCAGAAGACCTGATTCCTCTGCAGCCATGATACTCCTGCCTGACAAGAACCTGCCAGACCAAGTTTTCATATTCTCTGAGCGAGAGAGGTGGAATTGGAGCCAATCCCATTCATGAAATTATCTGCAATACCTGAAATGTGATTGTGGAATCTTTTTAGCTTGGGCTTTGCAATGACCTGCCAATTGATCATGTTATATTGCCTGATCGGGATTGCCTAGGTAAAGCATACATTTGTTGGACTTTTCAGTGTGGCCTGTAACCTGTTGCAAGGTTGGCAAGCACCATACTCTGTTCTTCTTGTTGGCTTCATTGAGAGAGACTCGCACTTCTTTATCTTTTTGTGTTGTGTGTAAGAGGATATACATGGTATGCAGCCACACATTGTGCCGGGAGGGCCACCTGAAAAGGCAACAGTGACCCTTCCACCAAACTGAGAGTGGGAGGTTTACATGTGCATTCAGCATGGGCTGCTAATAAGCCTAACCCGCGCCACCCATCAGAGTTTAGGAGTGTGCTACCTCTGGGCATTCTTTACATCCCTCTGAGTCCCATGGACTTTTGCACACAGCAGTGCTGGGAACACAGCGCAGGCTGAAGAGCCAAGTGAAATTTGAAAAAGGAAACCTTCAAGAATCCCTTTAAAATTGGTCCTAAACAAGCCCAGTGGACCCACCTTTGGTAGCTGATTTTAAAATCACAATTATTATGCACGAGTAATCCGTGATCGCATTACAATTTGCATTCTGGTATTTGTAATCTTGGATGGGAAATCAAAAAAAAAACTAGCAATACTAGAATGCCAAGGCAAAAAAACAAGGTCAGGGTGAGCTACTTACTTATTGGATGAGGCAACTTACAAGTTATGTAAACATTTAAACGACATAAACACAAATTGTTCATTCTTGAAACTTATGTAAAACAGGGATAGTGCCAGGTGGAACTTTAGAAAAAACTTTGGAAGTCTTGACTAGAGCTGTATCTAGATCAACATTGTTTTATTTTATTCTAATTAGATATAAAAAAAAATCTTATTATGCTAAATACAAATCTAATTCAATAAAACATGATGCATTCATTCATACTCCATACATACCATTCAATTCTAAAAACGTTAATTATTTTGATAACTCAAGGTTTTCATGTAAACTTTTTCAATTCCAATGTATTTAATCACAAATTCGGTTTAATAATTGTCCACATTATAAACTTTATCAGCTATTCCTCCCATGCACACACTAGAACCATATGATTTCATGCCCAAAATCCTGTTGTGAACAATACTCAACTTAAATTTCATGTTCATACAAAGCGCAGGTGCTTACGACTGGCATGCATTCACACTCCTAGCTTCACATCTTGCGCCTCACACTAGACTCACTAACTCCAACCCCCGCTCCACCTATTCAGGACCAAATAGTAAATGGCCACCAAAACGGCAGACGTCCTGCGGCACAAGACAAAATTACATACCATTGCAGAGGCAGTGAGTCCAAGGCCAAACATGATACTCTCTCATAGGCATTCACATGCAAATATTAGAAATGTAAGGCACAGCGAGGCTAACTTCCCTGCAATGAATCATGTATACACAAACTTGCATATCGGTTTGACCACGAGTGAAATCATTGTGAAGCAGTAGAGTGCTGTGGTTGGTCTTAAGCCATACCCAGGCTTTAAGGTAATTGATGATTTTCCTTACCAATATAAAAGAAGCTCCGTAATTTTAAGTAATTATATAGTTTATGTCACCATATATGGTTGTCTTTATCCTGGGAGCTTTAGAGTCTCTATGAAAGGCATCCAAGAGGCTTTCTTTGCCTCTTCAGGTCACTCGGCACGTTTGGCAACAACTTAATCCACGTCTAGTGTTTCCATCTGTCTCATCAGTAGACTTTTTTGTTTTCCTCTCTCTCTCCTTCATTCTTTTATATTTATGCCCCTGTATTTTACACTTTTCTTTACTTACCTGTATAGGTCTGTGTCCCAACAAATGGGCTCTGACTCCTATTCTCTGTGCCTGGTGTGGATGGCCCCTGGCCCGGACTGAACTCTGTTGCCCAGAGAGGTAAAGGAGAGCCTCCTGTGAACCGAACTTGACCTTTGCAGTGCCTTAACCCATGTACAACTGCTACCGTGCTTCCTGCTGAGGGATTTATATGGGCCCTCTAGTAGCCCACCCTTTGCTCTCATCCTCATACTGCTAATAGAGTACCTTGGAGGGAATGTACGCTGTGTTATCAGAGACAAGTGCTCCATATACGGTCAGCAAGAGACATTAACAGAACATAGCCTAGCGGCAGGGGCGAGGCACCACATGACTCCCCTTCATGGGAGGGTCACAAAATGGCGGAAAAGCCAGAACAACCACAAAGAACACCACTAAAGGCCCAGAAGCCTTAGATTGGTGTCCAAACAATCAGAAGTAGAGTGAAAAAGTGTTTAACTGAAAGAGAGTAGCCACTCATTAGATCTCCAACACAGGGAATTCATAGAAGTCATTAGAAATCCAGTTTTCAGGTGCTGGCTGCCACACAGTCCCCAGGCATGGTCTTCCAATCCACACCATGGTCCATGCTATACAGGCTGCCATAAACTTCTGTTTTGCTACTGTGTGCTGTGCCAGGTCTACACACAGGTTTATCTCAACACAGAGAAACCAGGATGAGTCTGGATCCAAGAATTTTAAATCTATCATGACAGCTCCATATATGAGAGCTTACTTCAAGCGGTTGGTTGCAGATGTGTTGCCCACGGCAGCTCTAGCACTCGCGCCATTGTCTCTCCTGCTGTCTACCACACCAGTACCCCTGTCAGCTCCACCCAAGCAGCCTCCTCCCCAACCACCGGTCCTAGTGTCTCTGGTGGGACCTCCCGCCCCACTAGGCTGATCACTGTAAACTCAAGTGTGTTGATTGACCCACTTCTGCATCAGGCTACAGATGAAAAGGAAAGGGATAACGAGAAGGATCCCTACTAGTTGGCTAAAGCCTTACAGGAGAGAATAATGGACATTATGCAATTTCTTTGTATTTTTATTCAAAGCTTTTTTTTGAGTTTCAACACATCAATTATCATGCAACCATGCTATGCAGCAAACGGATAATATTTTAACAATTATATTGTAAACAAAAAGGTAGAGCACACCATTGCAGCTCTGCGAATGGCTATATATGCAGTACAACATCTGCAACGTGACCCCCCCCCATGTAAGTCTTAACCCTCCCTCCCACTTTAGCCCCAACATCCACATTATCTCAACCCCACTTTGCGGTCGGCCCCTCCAGTAACTCCTAGGTTCTCAGTTATGCCGTCTCCAGTAGACCAAGTGCCCACAGGCGGGGAGGGCAAGTGTAATCCTTGTCCGTTCCTTTAATAAACTCCAGGAAGCTCCCCACTTCATAAAGAATCGGTTTAGCCTGTTAAGTGAGTGTCACCTTCTCGCATACAAGCAGCCTCCGCATCCTATTCATCCACATATCCATTGAGGGAATCAGGGGGGAACCTCCATGCATCAGGCATAGCATTTCGAAGGGATTGTGCCCTCCGTCGTATTCCACATCTATGACATGTAATGTCCACAGCTGTGCACTTCGGAAACTTTTAAGCAGAGGGCGTCTTGCGTCGATGGCATCGAGCTGATGTCCCTCGAGGGCCTCTGTCGAGGATCGACATCTCCGGATGTTATATATAGGATGCACAGCGCCCTTTGCCTCAGTTCCGTTTATTCCGACAGCGAATGTGTATAGCTTTGTGAAACTCAGCGCGTCTTGTGGATTCATCGATCTCTTATGATGTCTATTTCCTCGACCCCGTCCGACTCCAAGGTCTGGGTTCAAGACTTGCCCGGACTGCAAGTCCAAGATGTTGTTGACCGACCCGCACCGTATTTGCTTATGGTGCCTGGGTGAGTCGCACGACACAGACGGCTGCTCCAAATACCAGACTCTAACAGCCAAGGCCTTGCGTGAAAGGAAGGGGAAGCTCTGTGCAGGTAAGCCCTCGAAGTCCCATAAGTCCGGATCAAAGTCTACAGTTTCCACCGATGACTCGAGGGGCGACTCTCCGCGTCAGGCGGAAACTCGAGGTTCTCGGTCCCGGAGTTGTTCCCGCCATTCCTCGTCCACGCGGCACTCTCGGAAGTGCCGGCACCGGTCGCCTTCCTCGTCCTTTTCAGAGGATGGCGCTGTGCCTAAGGTAGCCTGTCCCACGAAGTCCACGACTCCAGAGGAGTGGGCGGCTTTCAAAGAGCAAATGTTGGGGTTTTTCCAGTCACAAGGCACGGTTCCTGTCGCGCCTTCTCATGAAGCCGGCACAGAACGTTCTCGATCCGTGGCTCGCACTCTTTCGGGCTCGGGATCGTGCCGCGACTCGCCATGGGAGCCCTCTAGGTCCCATGCAGACAAGAGCAGTTGCAAGAGACGTGCGTCCAGGTCTCAGCCCTCGTCGCCTGCGAGACTGTTGCAGCCTGTGGATGTGCCGGCGTCAACTTGTTCGGCGGTCTCGACGTCGATGTTCTCGATGCCCTCAGCGTCGATATTTTCGATGCCTTGGGCGCCATCGAGGCCTTTGGCGCCCTCTGCGCTTTTTGGAGCGTAATGTGTCTGAGGAGTTTCATGGGGCTTCCTCGACGTCTGGGAGGCCGGTATTGGGCCCCAGGCCCTCTTCTGTCAGTATGGCTGGGTTTTCAGAACCATTGCCTGACATTTTTGAAGAGGAGGAAAGGTCCGACGTTGAAGAGCCCGTTTCTCAGGATGAGGCTCTGGGATTTTTGGATGATGATCCATTGGAGGAGTTGCGGCAGTCCCTCCTTGATGCCAGTGGCCTGGATACTTCTCCGGAAGTTTAGTTTGGTAGGCCTGAGCCAGGGGCTCATGCAGACTCTTCTACAGGTGGCTCATTTCTAGGGTCGCTGAATACATGGGATGGCCCAGTCCTCTTGAAGATTTTATTCAGGATGACCTTACTGACTTCTTGGACCAAGGTCCCCCCTCTGACCTGGTATTGCCCTTTCATCTTACATTGCAAAAAAGGGTGTCATTGGCTTGGCAGGCCCCGGATTTGCTTCCGGCGGTCAATAAGAATTTGTCAAAAAAGTACCACCCATCTGTTAGCGACCCCAGCTATTTGTCTACTCACCCCACTCCTGAGAGTTTGATGGTTCAGGCGGCTATGGCCACCTCGAGGCAGCAGGCGTACCCTACCATCCCTCCGGATAGGGACGACAAGCGCTTTGACGGATGGGCTCGGAAGGTCTCTTCTTCAGGGAGCATGGCACTGAAAGATGTCAACTCCACACGTGCCTTGGCAAGATTTACACACACTCTGTGGAACTGTGCTTCCTTAGCGGCGGAGCATATTCCTGGGGGGGAGGAAAAGGATGGCTTCCTAGCCCTCGTGCGTGACGGCAAGGATGCTATGTGTGAATCCCTTCAGTCTGGTTAGGACACAGCAGACTGTGTCAGCCGGTCCATGGCTGCGAGCACTGTCCTACGCCGGTTTGCGTTGTTGCAGAAGTCTGGGTTTGCTCCTGATGTGCAAGCCTGTCCTCTGAACATGCCCTTTGATGGCATTCATTTATGGGAGGGGAGATTGCCAAAGTTGCTTCCCTGCCCTCAGGCACTGCCGCAGCCGCTCCAGCTCAGTCATGAGGCCATGTCCATGGTTCGCCGGTTGAGGGCAGACTTGCGCAGCATCTTGGAGAATGGGGTCCCATTACTGCAGATGTGTTTTTCTGGATATCATAGCCCACGGCTACTGCCTTCCCTTCCTTTAGCAGCCTCGCGACAATCCACTGGGGAAGCTCACGTTGAAGCGTCCGGATCCGCTCCTTGCGGAGGAAATCCTATCCCTGCTAGAGAAAGGCGCCATAGAACTGGTGCCTGTAGCGGAGAGGAACAAGGGATGGTAGTCCCCTTTATTTTTTGATCCCAAAGAAAGATTGAGACCCATCACGGACTTGCGTTGGTTGAACAAGCTTCTCAGGAAGGACAGGTTCAAGATGGTCACTCTTTCTCGAGTCCTCCAGGCCCTTCAACTTCAGGATTGGTTGGTGTCTCTGGACCTCAAGGATGCTTACTTTCATGTGCCGATTCATCCCAAGCACAGGAAGTACCTGAGGTTCGCGGCTGGTGACTCGCACTTTCAGTTTCGGGTTCTGCCATTCGGATTGACCTCAGTCCCGAGGGTCTTCATCAAGCTGATGGTGGTTATGGCAGCGTACCGCAGGAGAGGGGGCGGGATTAACGTCTACCTCTAACCGGGACAATTGGCTGATAAGGGCGCGTTCTCCCGAGCAAGCCCTGGATCATCTTTCCGTCACCTGCCATTCCCTTCACAAGCTGGGCTTCTCCCTAAATTTAAAGAAGTCACATTTGACACTTTCTCAGCAGCTCCAATACATCGGAGCAGTGCTCGACACATCTCTGGGGCAGTGTTCGCCTCCCCAGGTGAGGGCTCATCCCATCCTGCAGATGTGGACAAGTTTCAACGTGCTGGGAGGCACCAGGCTTTCAAATTCTTAAGGTTGCTTGGCCTCATGGCATTCTGAAGTTTTCAGGTGCCACAGGCCAGACCCCTGCAGTGGACTCCCAAGATGCAGTGGTCTGTTCTCCGGCAAGATGTCGGATCTCATTGAGATTCCGCTATCTGTCGCCCAGGATCTTCTATGATGGGCCGACGAGGGAAATCTGATGAAGGGGGCACCGTTTTGGCAACCAAGGCAGGAGGTGATGATCGTGACGGATGCCTCCCTCACAGAATGGGGCGCTCATGCCAACGAGTTGACAGCCAGCGGCTGTTGGTGTCTGTCGGAGTCCAGACTCCACATCAATCTGTTAAAGCTGGGAGCCATCAGGCTGGCTCTGAAGGCTTTACTGCCATCTGCGCGGGGGAAGACTGGTCTGATTGTGACGGACAACACAGTAGCCATGCATTACCTCAACAAAAAGGGAGTTCAGGGGGCACTCCCGTTGTGCAGGGAGACGATGCAGCTCTGGTTCTGGGCCATCCAACAAGAAATCTTGGCAGTTCATCTGGCCAGAGACGAAAACGCGGTGACTGACGCTCTAAGCAAGCAGAGCACGGTCTCTCACGAGTGGGAGTTGGCTCAGGAAGTCTTTTTGGAGATCTTCGACCTTTGGGGAACCCCACAAGTGGATCTCTTCACCACCAGTGTCAACCGGAAGTGCAAGAGATTCTGCTCAAGGGAATTTCCTCCAAGAGGAGCCTTAGGAGACGCATTTGTGGTGGATTGGTCATTCCCACTGCTGTATGCGTTTCCTCCAGTCCACGTCATTCCTCGGGTGTTGCGGAGGTTAGAGGTTCGGTTCCCGAATGATCCCCATTGCTCTGAATTGGGCCTGGAGAGCGTGGTACCCGGACCTTCTCGACATGTCCATCTGCCCTCCATGCTGTTTTCCCAACCGAGACGATCTGCTCTCACAGGAGGGGGCGGGGGGTCAGGTTCTCCATCCAGAGGTCAGGTCTCTCAACCTTCATGCTTGGTATCTGAAGGGTTGAGATACAAGGATTGGGACCTCCCGGATGACGTGATGGAGGTGTTGCTTTTGGCCAGGCGGCCCTCAACAAAATCCCTGTACCGTTGCCATTGGCGGAAGTTTTGCGATTGGTGCAGGGGTCAGAATGCGGATCCTTTCCAGCATTCCATTCCTATGGTGTTGTCTTTTCTGCTTTCTTTAGCCCACAATGGCCTTCAAGTGGGTACCATTAAGAGTTACCTGGCGGCGCTGTCTATATTTAAGCGCTCGTCTGAAGAGTGTTCTTACTTTAAGATTCCTTTTGATTTCACAGTTTCTGAAAGGACTGTCTAATGTGTTTCCACCATCCCCTTTCCAGGTGCCGAATTGGGATTTGAATTTGGTATTAAAGTTTCTGATGGGTGCTCCGTTTGAGCTCTTACACTCTTGTCTGCTGAGACTGTCGTCTTTTAAAACTGTGTTTTAGTTGCGATTACGTCCGCATGCAGAGCGAGTGAATTGCGGGCACTTTCTGCCAAGCCACCCTTGACTGTTTTCCATAAGGACAGGGTTGTCCTGCGGGTGCGACCTTCTTTTCCTCCGAAGGTTGTGTCTGAATTTCATTTGACCCAGAATGCGATTCTTCCGGCTTTTTATCCTCCTCCGCATCCTGGTAAGGAAGAGGAGAGGCTCCATAGCTTTTGAGCTTTTATCTTTTACGGATGTCCCGGGTCAGAGTGGACGATCAGCTCTTTGTAGGTTATGATGGACTCCGCTTGGGTCAGGCTGTTCCCAAACAGACCTTGTCCAGATCGATTGTTTTGACTATCACTGAGTGCTACCGTTTGGCGGGGAAGGGCCCTCTGGTAGGCTTACAGGCTCACTCTACTAGGGGTGTGGCTGCCTTCTCTGCCCTACAAAGGGGTGTTCCTATTCAGAGTATTTGTGAAGCAGCCACATGGGCCTATGTCCATACTTTTGTTACACAATATTCCCTGGATTCCATCCACCCACAGGCAGAATTTGGCCTTTGGTAAGGCAGTCCTCTATTCAGCCATTTGATTGAGTACTCTAAATTTCACATTCTAAATTCTTTCCCTCCTACATAGTGTGTTACTGCTTTGGGAGTTTGTCATAGATGTGGAATACGTCGGAGGACACGATCCCTTCGAAGAACAAGTTACTTACCAAACTGTTAACGTTCTTTCGAAGGGATGTTCCTCTGACGTATTCCACATCGTCCTCTCAGCCTGTCCCTCTGGAGAATTTTCTGTGTGTTTACAGCTTCCATTTCCGCAAGGCTGTAGGCAGTTATACTGGCAGGAGACTGGTGCCACACGTTCTGGGGGGGGGGGGAACTAAACCGAGGCAACGGACCCCGTGCATCCTATATATATATATATATATAACATCCGGTGACGTCGACCCTCGACGGAGGCCCTTGAGGGACATCGGCTCGACGCAATCGATGCAAGACGCCCTCTGCTGAAAAGTTTCCGAAGTGCACAGCTGTGGACATTACATGTCATAGACGTGGAATACGTCGGAGGAACATCCCATCGAAAGAACGTTACCAGTTTGGTAAGTAACTTGTTCTTTCCATGCCGCAACCAGCATCCGCCTAAGCTCTGCCGAACTACTCCCTTCCTGCACTTCTCATGTGTCTATCAGCCCCAAAAGATATACCTGAGTCACGATCCCCGTAACACTCTGTAAGATGTGCACAACCTCCTTCCAATAAGTCTGGCGCTTGGGGCATCTCCACCAAATATGCAGGTAAGGGCCTGACCCCACAAAGCTCCTCTAGTATAGCCCAGTTGCTCCCCTCTCCATGTGTGGCTCGCTATCTGGGGTAATATACCCCCTTGCGAGCAACCTATAGTTTTGTTCCACATATTGAGTGCTGGCTGTCGCCCGTTTTACCCCCTTCCAAATCCCTGCCCACTCCATCAGTTGCCTACCCAGATCTGTCATGCTGCCGTATAAGACGGGTGACCCACATTTAATATGAAGTTCAGCTGAAATATCAGACTGCCAAACCCCCCTGAGTGAAAATCAGCTTCTCAAACTTTTATTGCCGAACCACTGCTTCCCTGTTATTTTGGAGAACCCAATGTCCGAGCTGAAGGTATATGAACCGCTCCCCCTCAGCTATCCCAAATTATGACTTGCATGATTAAGACAACCCAATATGCCCACCCTCGACAATATGCGCTAGAAATTCACACCCATCATCTTTCCATGCTCGAAATGCATCGTTTCTATATGCTGGAGAAATCTCTGGGTCATAATGAATAGGAGTTGCTGGTCCTGGGTAAGAAGTCAGCCCTAACCTCCTCGCAATTCCGTCCCAAACCAGGAGCGTTGTTCTTGTGAATGGCAACTAATACATACCCAACAGTCTCAAAGCCTGTGGGATCCAGGGCATATATATATCGAAGTGGTGTCCCAACCATTTGCTCTTCCAAGCAACACCACCCCCTTAGCAAACTCTGGTCCCCCAGTCTCTAAGGACACTCAGCTATGCAGCCTGCTAATATCTCCAAATATGGGACATCGCCAAGCCTTTTCTTAACTTTTTAGACAAGTACAAGGTAGCCACGGATACGCTAGCTGGTCGGTTCCACCATTCTAATGCGCTCACTACCTGATGGAGCTTCCCAATCATACATCTTGGGGATCTCTACCGGGAGAACCTGGAACAGGTATAGTAACTTGGGGAGTATGTTCATTTTTATAGCGTCTATCCTTCCCATCAGTGATGGGGCTTTCCAGCTCCATTTCCCTAGATCAATCTGTATAGCGTGTAGCAATGCAGGATAATTGGCACATAGAGCTTCGAAAAATGCACAGTCAACTGGATTCCAAACTATGCAATGCTGTGCGATACCCAACGGAAAGGAAAAATGCTCTTCAGCCCCTCCACCCTTCGCGATGCCACAGTCACACTTAAGGCCTTACATATGTCTGAATTAATCTTAAATCCTGAAACTGTTTGGTATTGCCTGAGAAGTTCCATGACGCCCGGCAGAGAGGTCTCTGGCTCTGAGATGGCCAGAAGAATATCATCTGCGTATTTGGCTGTTTTGTTCGAGACCCCCCTCAAAGCAGATTCCTTGAACTCTACGGTTGACCCTAATCTTGGCTGAAAAAGGGTACGCCGAAAGCGCGAAAAGAGGGGGCGAAAGGGTCCATCACTACCTCTTTCCTCTATAGAGCCTAAACCTGCGTGATAACTGCCCAATCACTGACTGCTTCGCATAATGTCCCTGATGCAACACAAAAACCCCCTCGTAAACTCCTCCCCCCATCCAAACATATTCTGCACTGCACACAGAAAGGCCAACTCAACGCAGTCAAAAGCCTTTTCAGCATCTAAGGCCGCTAGCTTAGATTGGGACTTCCTTCTGTGTGCGATGTCAATCTGATTTATAATTCTCTGGATGTTGTCAGCTGCCTGTCTCCCCGCCACCCACCCAGATTGATCTACCCTGACTAGATGAGGAAGAACCCAGTCCAAATGCTCTGCTACGATCTTTGCTTACTGCTACCCTTCAATATTCCGTACTGCAATTGGGCAGAATGAAGAACACACCCATGGATCCTTCCCCTCCGTATGAATCAGAAACACTCTTACCTCCTCAAATGACCCCGAAACTGTTCCTTCCCTCTACATTTAATTGAAAAGGGAGTGTAGAGGGTTCAACAGCTTTCCTGTGAAGGTTTTATAGAATGATGGAATAAACTCATCCAAAACCAGAGATTTACATACCTTCAAAGACTCGGTGGCCCGTAATACTTCCTCCTTTGTGATCTCACTGTTTAACAATGGCTGTTGGGCCTCTGAGACCGACGGGAGGGTACAGCTTGGCAAAAATTAATAAACCTCCAATTGGGAGGGGGAATATGGGGCATACAGCCCCTTATAATCATCAAAGGCCTCCCGTTTCTCTGGTTCTGAATGTGCCCCCCCCCTTGCTTACCCTCCCTGCGTGCTCCAGCTCCCCAATGTTCCCCCAGGCGATCTTAGCCTTAAGCTTCCATGCTAACAGCTTATCTTTGTTCCCATATCCATAATATCGTTGCTGAATTTTCATTAAAGAATACTCTGCTCTATTCCCCTCCATCGTGTTGATCTCGGTGCAGACTCCCTGGCGCACCCGGTACGCTTTCCCTGGAGCCTTTCGCCTGATATTGCCCCTCTAGCTCTTTCAATTGTATAAGCAGATGCTCAAGCTCTTCCCTCCTGGTACGGTTCAGCCCAACCCCCTTTCAGATCAGCGCCCCACCAGCAAGCACATTTCTTGTTTCGCATTATTGAGCTCCCCCTGGAGATGCATCACATCTTCTTGAAGCGACTGAACAGAGGTTCCAGTGTCATGTAACTTGGGGAGCCTCTCCATTCTCCCTTCTGGTCCAACACACTCAGCTGGACACACTCTTGACGCCCTCATCCACTCTGATCTTTCACTTTCCCCCCACTGATTACCCCTCTGTCCTGGTCAGACCACTCTCTCCTCTTATGTGGCTCCCTACGGCTCCCCAACCCAGCCAGCCCCGTTCACGTACATCTGCCCGATGAAACAAATGTCAGCCGCTGCCTTCACATCCACCGTCATCCTCCCCTCTCCCCCCCACCCCAGTCTCTACCTCTGACTCTGCACTCAGCAACCTCCGTCTGGCCATTACTAACATCCTGGACATTCTTTACTTTAGAACATTTGCATTGCGCAAACCATGGTCCCATGGGCATCAGGGCGCAGACAAAATATTAAACAAAAACACTAGAAAGCCTCAGTGGGGATGAATACTCAGTCTTAACTGCCCCGAGGGATCAAGCAAACATCCATGTTTTCAGTCTTTTACTGAAAGGCTCTATGGTTTCTTGACATCTGATGTCCAGGGGTGGCTTGTCCCAAGCTTTTGGAGCTGCCTTAAAGAAAGCTCCACTGTCGACCTTCTTAGTTCTACATCTTGGAAGTATTATATCATTCTGGTTACTAGATCTAAGAGATCTGCTGTTCACTTTATTGGAGATGAGATCTTGCAGGAATGAGGGCATTATGCCGAATCTGCATTTAAAGGTGATAACAAGGAGAAGAAAGAGGGCATGCGCCTCCACAGAGAGCTAGTGCAGGTATCATCTGACAGCTAATACATGGTCACGACGAGATAGTTCAATGACCACCCTAACTGCACAGTTTTGAACCACTTTTAATCTGTTAGTGTCAGCTTTACTAAGCCCAACCCAAAGGCTATTGCAAAAATCTATTTTTGACCTGATAATTGCTCTGGCAATTATTTCGGCGCTGGCCTGTGAAATTAAAGCTCTGAGATGAGCCAAGATCTTGATATAGTAAGCCACAGCTGAAACCATGCTCCCAACATGCGTTTCATGTTAAGCTGCTGGTCGGAAACCACCTCCAATGTTTTAACTTTCTTCTGGGGAGTTCTCTTTACCTGACCAAGTTGAAAACAATTGAAGGACGGGCCATGCTCGGCCAGCATTGACTTGAGTGTCCACAATCAGCAACTCAGTTTTATCAATTTTCAGTGCCAAATTGTTCCAAACCATCCAGTTCTCGACCAAGGTATAAACGCTATTCAGTTCCTCTTTGTCCTGGCAGTGAGAGCCTACAATAGGGACGACTGGTGAACACCACACCCTCCTGCTCAAAAAGGGAGAAGAAGGGGGCCATAAAGATGTTATATAAGCAGGGTGATATACATGCGCCCTGCAGATCTTAACATCTTAACTGCAGAAGTTAACAGTAACTGGCTTGGCCTCTGCCTCCTCATAGAAAACTCGACTCTCGATTGTCCAAAATGAGCAAATCCAGCGAACCGCCACTGGGGAAAATTGGCTTCTTCCAGTCTAGCGATCAAGATTGAGTGGTCGACCAAGTCGAACGCAGCCGACAGATTTAATAACATTAACATCGAAGATAAACCCTTGCTAACGCGTTCCAAAAGTCTTGATTTCAATTCTTGCCCTAGTCATGAGGATTCGCCTGAAACCTGCCTCTAAGAGTAATATCTGGTACGACTCTGAACTTGCAGCCCTGAAACGCAAGTGCAGAGCTGCGGAATGGAAGTGGCAAACCACCGACCCGCCCTCTGAAAAGCTGTTCTGCTGCCTGCTCCAACAGCAATATAGACTCTGCATCCGTGCCAAGAAAACGGCCCACATCCAGACGCAGTTATCTGGTGCATCCAACAAATACTGGTTAACTCTTTAAAATCTGCAGGGAACTAGCCAAATCTTCTCCAGTCACCCCTCACCCCCCCCTTCCTTCCCAGGCCCTCTGCAACGCACTGGCCAAGCACTTCACCACAAACTCTAGACGTCCTGAGCACCCTTGCTACCCTCCCCCATCGACTCCCCCAACTCCTTGCCTCCTATGGCCTCCCTCCTCCTTCTCCCCTATCACACCTGATGAGTTCACCATAATTGTCCACTCTATGAAGGTCTGTTCCAAACAGGTTTCCCCTTGCTCCTCCAGAACCATCAAGGACAACATTGTCTCTTGCCCCCGCTCTTGCTGATCTCTGCAACCTCTCTTTTGCTACTGGATCTTTACCCTCCTCCCTCAAGAACTCGCTTGTGCACCCCCTCCTGAAAAAACCTTCAGCAAACCCGACTTGTCCAGCGAACTACTGCCCTATTTTCATCACCCCCTTCCTTGAGAAACTCAGGGAGAAGTTGGCCTTCCCCCAACTTACCTCACACTGAAAATGTTGGCGGTCTGCACGACCATCAATCCGTGTTCCGAGCATGCAGAGGCACCAGAACTGCTCGCATCTCTGGACTCTAAATCTCCAGCTGTCCTCATTCTACTCATCATTTCCTCCTTCTCCCCAACTTCCAGTGCTATGCATATGACACTTAACTCTTATTCAAACTTCCTGATAACCCCCTTGCTTCTTCCATCATCCTGGACTGCCTATCTGCTATCCAGTCCTGGTGCATTTCCAATGATCTCTGCCTCAATGCCAGCAATACGGAGATTGGGACCCCTGCGCCCTCTTTCTTCCCCCTCACTCTGGCCGTCCTCTGTGGGCTCTCCCCCTTCTCCTGAAACCAAAAACCTTGGAGTCATCTTTGACTCCTCTCTCCTTCCTCGCTCGCATTCAGGACATTGCCAAGAAGTCCAACTTTCATCGCTGCCTTCTCAAAGGAATTCTACCTTTCCTCACTTTCCCCCTGAAGCTCAAGGTTACCAGAGCTCTGTTTCTCTCTAGGCTTGACTACTGCAATAACCTACTCTCGAATCTACCCTGTTCCTCTCTACAACCCCTCCAGCTAATCCGGAATAAGGCAGCAAGACTTATCCTTGGCCTCAAGCCCAAGGACCACATCTCCCCTGCCCTAAAAACCTGTACCTAGCTCCCGGCTGCGGCACAGATTAAATTGAAATCCCTCTGAATCATCCACAAGGCTGTCTGGTGCAGGGAACCACGCTATCTGCAGCTTGCTTTCACTAAATATGCTCCCTCTAGACCTCTACGTTCCTCTGGTACCAACTCTGTGTGTGAAGCGTTTTGCTAAACAGAGTGCCGGAGGCCTATCTCTAGCTTCAGCAGGCTCCCTCTTGTGTACCAGCCTCCCCCTTCCTCTTCGTCTTGAGCCAGACCTCGTCAAATTCCAGATGCTCCTCAAGACATTCCTTTTCACTTCCTCCTTCCTGTCTTCCATCCTCTGCTAACCTCATTCACTACTATTGGTGACCAAGGCCCTTATGTGTCCTCTGCCCTGGCCTCCCACACCAAATAGCCTCAGCTTCTGCCTACTTACCCACTGGCCTACCCCCCTGTAGGCCTGCACTTGCCCACTTATTGCCGCTCAATGCTCCCCAGCTTTTACTATACTTGCAATTTACATCTGCTGGTCACCCACAAGCACAGACATTCCAGCACTTAATCCCACTCTCTCCTCCCCTCTTCTCTTTGCACTTGCACGTTCTGAATACTCACAAGGCCTTGTAGGTTTGTGTTTATTCCCCAGTGTATATATTGTTTTCAATGTCATGTTCCCTTCCTGGCCTTGTGGGCACTTTGAAACACCATTTACTTGTTGTATAAGTGTCTAACAAATGCACAATAAATAAATCCAATCTACTGTTCAGTTGTTTTGTGTCTCTGGACAGCTCTGCGATTGATTTTTCGTATTTCCTCTGTGGCGGACTGCATTTCTACTCAGACAAATTGGGTCAACTCCTCCTTTAGTGTCTGCAGGCGTTCCTTCAGGTCATTTTTGGCAAGTCCCCAAGGCGCATCCGAGGGTCTCAACTCGGGACTGCTCGGCCGATAAACACGTGAACCTGTGAAGCTCTCTGCTCCATCCCCTTCTTTTGCTGCTGACTCGAGGTCCAGAAGGCGTTCAGGATTTTGCCTTTTCGTGTTGTCTTAAGAGATGGCATCTGTCCTCGGTTGGTCCCCTGTCAGGCTTCAACCTCCTTCATCGCAGACTTCACCGAACTTGTGGGACCACCCTTCACGCCACTCGTACATTTGCCACCCCTCTGGATTAGCTGTCCTTCTCTCCTGGGTGGTATTCCTGCTCCTCCTTCACTAGTTCCCACATGGCCCTATTGCAAAGGGGGACTTCCTTACTGCCTGCTCCTAAGTATATCACGGATCCCGAAGAGGCTTGCCCTTCCCACCACTGTTGCCCCCAGCACCTTCCCTAGCAGACTTCTCTGATTCCTCTACACTATGGGTATTGGTCCTCTGCTCCTAGGCCGCCGGCTTTCCTTTACTCCAATGGCTGCCCAGTCCTAGTCCAGGACGATGCGAGCAGCGCTACTCTTTTTTTTATTTTTATTTATTTATATTTATATAGCGTGCAAGCAGCCCAGGGCATTGAGGCTCTGTTACTTGCAAGAGCTAAGTTACACAGGTACAGGAATGGTAGCAGTCGTTGACACATTATGAATACTGTTACAGATATTGCAGTTTGTCATTATGTTACAGCTTATGCAGTGGGTCATATGTTAAGTGTTCATGCTAATGTGAAGGACCATATGTGAAGAGGATGGTTTTAATAGCTTTGTGGAAGGCGATGAGGGAGGCCTCACCTCGGATTGTGGGAGGTGGGGCATTCCATTGAGTAGGTGCGAGATAAGGGAAGCTGGATCTGCCCGCTCTGGCTCTTTTTACTAGTGGCACATAGAGCATGTTGGTATACGGTGATCTGGTTGGCCTTGTAGTGGAGACTGGGTGGATCCTTTGTGAGAGGGAGGCAGGAGCAGTGCGGTGAATGCACTTGTGGGTCAGTGTCAGAGCTTTGAAGATGATTCTTTCCTTTATTGGGAGCCAGTAGGCTAATTTTCTGGCCTCAGAAATGTGTTCTCTTTTAGCAATGCCTTGGGCTGCCCGCAGAGCATTATTCTGTATGACTTGTAGCCTCTGTAGGTTTTTATTGTAGGTTCCTAGAAAGAGTACATTGCAAAAGTCTAGCCTAGAGCGAGTGATGGATCTGGCTATGTTAGTGCAGTTCTCTTTGGAGAGAAAGGGCCTGACTGCGTTGATTAGTTTAGCCTGATATGCAACTGCGGAGGCTATTGCATTGACTTGCCTATCCATGGATAGGCTGGAGTCCAGGTAGACTCCAAGAGTTTTGACAGAATCTGAGACCGGTATTTTATTGTTGTCGATGGTGAAGTGACTGAATTGGGAATCTAGATTTTATTGCATGTCGGGGGAACCTACCAGGCGGAGTTCAGTCTTGTCAGAGTTGAGGCATAGTCCATTGTCTGCCATCCAGGCTTGGATGGTATTGTAGAGGTTGTTGAGGGTCAAGTAGTCAGTGTCATAGTTACCAGTGAGGGTGAGGAGGATATGGGTGTCGTCGTCGTAGGCGTAGTTGGTGAGGGAAATGCCCATAGCTTCGAGGATGAGGAAGAGGGGTTGTGTGAAGATGTTGTAGAGGGTGGGGGAAGAGGCAGGAGCCTTGGGGCACACCACAGAGTATGATGGTTGGTGAGGCGGAGGCTAGGTCGGAGAATACTTGCATGGTTCTGTCTTGTAAGAAGGAGGTGATCCATGCTGTGGCCTCTGGGGAGAATTTGGCAGTGGAGGAGAGGTGGTGGCATAGGACGCCATGATCTACGAGGTCGAAGGCCGCGGATAGGTCAAGAAGTAAGAGGAGTGCTGGTTTACCCATGTCTCTGGCATCGTCAAGTAGGGCAGTTTTAGTCCCATGTCTGGGGCGGAAACCAGATTGGCGGAGTCCCAGGAGTTTTTTCTCTTCAATGAAGCGTTGAACCCGCAGGTAGGCTGCTTTGTCCAGTATTTTGAGGAGGAATGGGACAGTGGTGATAAGTCTATAGTTGTTGGGGGAGGTGGGATCGAGAGTTGGTTTTTTAAGAGAGGGCGGACCCAAGTTTCCTTGAGGGAGGCGGGGACTTTCCCTCTGGCAAAGGAGGCATTAACAAAGGCTGTCAGGAAAGGAGCTAGTGCTTCAGTGCAGTCTTTGATAATGGAGGCTGGGCATGCATCACCTTTGCAGTTAGAGGGTTTGATGTTCCTCATTATGTTGATGTCTTTTTCCTGAATGGACTTGAAGTAAAAAGGTTGGGGGGGGGCGTGGTGCAGGGCTGGTGGTGGGACAGGGATGTGCTTATTAGGTAGGGCTTGTTTAGTAGCTAGTATTTTGTTTTTGAGAAGGCTCAAATTGGTTTGCATGGCCATTTGTATTTCATCACACCAGACTTTCTTTGGTGAAATTCTGGCGGACTGGAGTGGGTGTCTCTAGCTCCCTGAAGATGGTGAAGATTTCTTTTGTGCTAGATTGGGCTTCCGAGATTCTGGATTCAAAAGATTTGGCCTTTGCTTGGGTGATTGCCTTTTTGTATTTAGTAGAGTGGGCTTTAAAGATCATCTTATTTTTGTCAGAGTGAGACGTTTGCCACTGTGTAAGTGCAGCCTTTTTTTCGTTGCGGAGTGTGAGGAGGTCCGGGATGAACCATGAGTTGGAGTGGATGGTGGGTTTGGACTTGCAGGATTTGAGAGGGGCAATGGAGTTGATAGCTGCTTTGATGGCAACATCATAGGCTGTTGCGAGTGTTTCTGGGTCTGTGGAGAAAGGTGGTCTGAAGGCCGGGCCTTGGAGGAAGGGCAGTAGCCTTTCCTTTGTGAGCTGGCGGGAGCTTCTAGCGAGACAGGTTGGGGTGAAGGGGTGGCGGGGGAGCTAATGGTGAGGATGCGATATGGTGGCCAGACCATGGGGTGGGAGTGTTTCCAGTGATGAGTGGGCAGTTATGCTGTGCGATTCAGTCGAGAGTTCTGCCCTGGGTGTGAGTTGGGCTAAATATGGTGTTCTTGTAACCTAGAGCCTTGAGGGCTGAGTCGAGGGTTTTTTGCTGCTGAGTCCTTACTATCCAGGAGACCGAGGTTGACGTCCCCAAGGAGAATGGCTTTAGACTGTTTTTTGAGGTTGTCAGAGAGGAGGTGGATGAGAGAGGCTTGAAAGTCTCCTGTTGGGCCTGGAGGGCGGTAGACAGTGTGCACAGTAATGGTACAATGGGGAGAGAGATTTATTTTGACTTGGAGGTAGTCGCTGTTGTTGTGCAAGGATTTCTCCACATTTCTGATAGAGTGGCAGTCTCTGGCAATAAGTGCTATACCTTCACCTTTAGAGAGGCGATCTTGTCTAGTGATGGAATAGCCAGGGGGGTAGTGTGAGGGAGAGCGCAGGGCCGGAGGCCTCATGTAGGCAGGTTTCTGAGATCATGAGCAAATCGAGGTCATGGCTGGTTAGGAGGTAGTGGATGTCTAGAGCGTGTGCATTGATGGACCTAGCGTTAAGATGGGGTTCAGTAACGGCTGGCGGGGGTGGGGGTCATGAGGAAGAGTGGGTGAGGTGGTGGACGTGGTTGTGCTGTGGGAGTTGGAGGAGTTGCATATCACAGATTTTACACTGGGGGCTCATTTTCAGTGGTGGTGGACACATGTGGAATCACATTTGGCACAGTAGCATTCAAAACGGTGGTAGAAGAATTGCACATCACAGATTTTACACTGGGGGGCTCATTTGCTCTGTGGCCTCCTTTCCCTCTGCCCCGTGTGCCCCGCTCTGGGTCTCCAGGCCTGCTTCGCTCTGCCTGCCAAGGCCCTCCACTCCCTAGGGACTCGGTGTCCGGAGGTCTCCTCCCACTTCAAGACCACTCTTCGCCTAGCCCTCTGGTCTGCTGATGACTGCTCTTACCCACTTAGGCTTCTTGCAGAACCCTCCTGACCGGCCTTGACGGGAGCTGCGCCTCTCTCCCGCTGGGCGACATGGAGGAGCAGGATGCCGGGTGACCAAGCGATTGGCAGTGGCCTCGTAGCCATTCGCAAGACCACCTGCGATCTTGGTTTCTGAAGGTGGAGCCACTTCAGCTGCGGCTCTCTCCCTGCTGACCTCCACCCGAGTCATATGTCGGACGGCTACAACGCCCTCAGCGCCGACCGTGCTGCCTCCCTCGGACATATGGAGAGCCTCTCCTCTGGATCCGGGCACTTCCGCGCCTTGAGCGGGACTGGGGGACCCCCAGGGTATTCATCTACCCATGCCACATTTTGGGATACTTTGGTGCTGTGGTACCCGCTACAATCTGATGGTTGCTCTCCGGCTGTCAGAGCAGCCAGATTAATAAGCCTTTTTGCAGCACTGTTGTCCATGCCCCCCATTATGCAATTTCTGGAACTCCCCTCTTCAACTCCAGAGCCAATGGAAACTGGTCCTGGCTGCAGTGTTTTCGGGACAAATTGCACATCTCAGTGCAGCTGGACGTACTAAGAGGCCCACAAATTATGGGAAACATGCATTCCACAAGTGTGGTCAATCATAAACTGGTTGCCGAATTCAAGGGTGGCAGGGGACGAGAAACTGTTTAGCTGTGAACCCTCACGCTCAATGAGCAGTGGTGTCCTCTGCCATGGTGCGGACTAAAGGTACATTATCTTCAGTGACGGTTTGGCGCTTTACCTGCAAGCAAGGAGGTGAAGGCATTTGATGCCATAAGAAAAACGCCTTATCTGAACATTGCTTTGCAGGCAATGAGGACACAATTCTGGCAGCATACAAACCACAAACTGTGGAGAGAGAAGGCTGTGTGTCTTGCCATCCTCCTGACAAGATGGACACTTTTCTAGCAGAAATTACTGATACCAAGCAAGTAGTGGGGGGACTTTTTAGAGTGCAGCAGGGCATGTTGACACAGCAGCTGGATGTATGTGGCTGAGGCTTGCAATGTGCGGTGGCGCCTTGTTGAAAATCACTTAGCTTGTGGTGGATTCCCAGGAGAAGGTGACTTAAGATGAATTGACAAAAGGAAAAATGAATATATTGACAACTAAGTCACTGCCAGCCATAACGACTTAGGCCTCCTTCAAGGTGGCACAGTTATAATTCCGAAAGGGGGACAGATTGAGGAGATGCTTTTTCTTCCACGTCCCAATCTAGCGAGATTGGGACAACATTTTCCACCTCCTACTTGGGCTTCCACTGATAAGTCTGAAGCTTTAAGCTGTGCACCCTATGGAACACACCACCTCATCGAGGGGTCAGATAGACTTTTTCCTCCTAGAGAGGAGTCTGATTAAGCATGGCCCGTGGATTATTTTGATAGTCCCTTAGGGTTTGTCTTCCCCTCCCAACAAATGTCATCAAATCTCTTGACCAAGATTGCTAAAGTTGCTGCAGATTGAGGCATTATAGAGCATATATCCTGCAGAAGTAAATGAGGAATTTTACTTGTGCTTCATTGCGATTTTCAAGAAGAAACAAAGCAGCTCTACCACCTTAGACCTTTTGAATTTCAATGCCTTTCTGCCAAAGGAAAAGTTCAAAATGGTGCTCCCGGCTCAGATTTTGGCCTCCCTCTAATTGGGGAACTGAATGTCTGCCCATGATCTCCAGGTCGCGGCTATGCAAATCCACATTTGCCCACTTCAATACAAGTGCGAACAGTTTGCACTGAGATCAGTATTTTCTGTTTTGTGTGTTGTATTTGGATTCATGTTAGCTCTGAGGCTATTCAAAAAGTGATGGCAACAGTGAGCATCTTTTCAGGCAGAAAGGTATGCATATTTCCCTTATCTGAACGGCTGCATTCAAGGGGATTGTGTCCTACGACGTATTCCATATCTATGACAGGTAATGTCAAAAGGTAATGTCCACAGCTGTGCTGCTTTGGAAAATTTTCAGCAGAGGGCGGCCTGCGTCAATGTCGTCGATACCTTGTCTCTCTAGGGCCTCTGCCGAGGGTCGACGTCACCGGATGTTATATATAGGATGCACGACGCCCGTAGCCTCGGTTCCGTTTTTTCTGCAAACAGGTTTGCTTCGGAATCTCGGCACGCTCGATTCTTCTCTTTAGAACGATGTCTTCATCTTCCTCTACTACCCAGAGGACTACGGGTCGAAAATGTCCATCACGGACCCGCACAACATCTGCCTCTGGTGCCTCGGCGAAAACCACGCCACTGACTGCGAGGACTGCCAGTCCCTGGCCTCTAAGGTTTTGCGGGAGGGTAAGGGGAATTTAAAGGTAGGTAGGGGGTCCAAACCCCGTAAATCGAAGTCTGCTGGGTTTTCGACCGATGACTCGAGGGGCAACTCTGCACGTCAGCGAAAATCCAGGGGGTCTCGGTCTAGGAGTGGTTCCCGCCATTCCTCTGCCTCGAGGCATTCTAGAAAGCGCCAGCACCGGTTACCTTCCCGGTCCTTGTCGGAGGAGGACCCCACCAGACGGTTGACTTGTCCCACCAAGTCTCCGTCGCTGGCCGAATGGGATTCATTCCGTCAGCAGATGTTAGCGTTTTTTCAGTCGCAAGGCACAGTTCCATCCGCAACTTCAAAAGAAGCCGGCAGGGAACAGGCTCGGTCCACCACTCGCACGCCTTCGGGCTCGGGAGGTCGGCGCGATCATCGGGAGCCGTCGAGGTCCTGATCGGACAAGGGAGATCGCCATAGCCATAGTCGTGCTAGGTCCAGGTCCCGGTCCTCGACGCCATCAAGACCGTTGAAACCTGTGAAGCCTTAGAAGAAGGCATCTCAGCCATCGGCGCTGTGTCCTTCGAAGGAACCTCTCGGGGCTCCGCCCTCGAAGAAGTCGTCGATGCCTCTGTTGATGCCGATTCCCTCGACGCCATTTGGGGAGGATTTGCCGGAGGTGCCCCGGAGGGCTGTGGAACCTCAGAGGAATGCTAGCAGTAAGTCTCTGAGGATTTTTTTAAGCCCAGGTATGTTCCTTATCCTAGACTGGATTTTTTCCAACCTTTGCAAGAAATTTCTGAGGTTGATGAACTGTTTGATCAGGCGATGGGCTTGTCTGTGCATCCTGACGTCCCTGATGACCTGTTGTCTGGGCATAGTCAGATGGAGGAGATCCGTCAGTCATTACATGACGCCAGTGGCCTAGACACCTCTCAGGAGGTGATGTTTGAACGGCCTGAACCGTGGGAGCATGCTGATTCTTCCTATCGCCGTCTCATGTCAAGGGTGATGGAGTACTTGGGGTGGTCTGCCGCCCCCACCCCACACTCCCCCAGTGAAGTTTGATCAGGATGACTTGACTGATATGCTGGATCAGGGTCTGTCCACTGACCCGGTGTTGCCCTTTGACGGCGTTCATTTGTCTGGCAGCAAGGCTGACTAGAGCCTTGAGAAGTTGCAGACCTCCAAAGCTGCAGCAAATTCTTTGAGCGATGCAATACGGCAACCTCCGTCTTTTCTCCTAGGAGACAGCAATGGAGGGGAAGTTCCTTTTCGATACTACTCCTCTTTTGGTAGATTGAGAGGGGCTGCCTGTCAAAGGGGGCTGCAAAAAAGTACCTGTGGCAGTTGGGGAAGTCGTGGTGCCAAAGCCACTCGGGCAGTTGCCTTTTTGCCATCAGGCACTGCTGCAGCCACTACAACTCAGTCATGAGGCCATGTCCCATGGTTCGCCAGTGGGGGGGGGCATTAATTCAGATGTGTGGATTCTGGAGACCATAGCCCACGGCTACTGCCTTCCCTTCCTTCAGCGGCCTCACGACAATCCACCGGGGAAGCTCTCTTTGAAGCGCCCGGATCCGCTCCTTGAGCAGGAAATTCTATCCCTGCTGGTGAAAGGCACCATAGAACTGGTGCCTGTGGCAGAGAGGAACAAAGGATGGTATTACCCATATTTTCTGATTCCCAAGAAAGACAGAGGACTGAGACCCGTCATGTGTTGGGCAGAAACCTGTGCAGTTCCCTTGGGGACCACTGCAAAAGATTTAAGACTACAGGTGTTTGGCAGTAAACCCACTTGGTAGCAGTCTGTACCACACAGACTCACTTGGTAGCTGTGGATGAGCAGTCGGACTTCCCTCAAGAAGAGTTAGGCAGTATATAGAGTAAACACAATAGGTACAGAGACACAGTAGCACAAGCAAACACTGACCAGAGCTTTGGTGTAAAAGTATGTAATTATTTATTTAAAGACACACTTGTAATTTACACTAGCAAAAAGAGGTGAGTAAATTCAGCACACAGTCACTATCATATATATACAACCATACTTACTTATTAGACAAGTCTTTGTGAGAAACACCACTTATTTTCAGACAGAGGTGAGCGCTTAACATAAGATGGCACTCTAATAAGTTATAAAAAAGGGAGGGAAAAAGGCAGTTATGGAAGCACACAAGTTTCAATACTTTTACAAGAACCACAGTTAGGCAGGATAGGCAGAGTTCTACTGGAGAGCAAGGAAGTCAATTGCAAGGCCCACTCTTGGAGAGAGCAAGCAGAAGGGGTCCAGGTTCACCCAGTGGGGTTATGCCCAAAGAGTCTTGTAGATAGTTCGCACAAAAAGGATGAAATTAAAGTCAGGAAAAGTTAGCTAGGTTGTCCCAGGCTAGCCCAGGTTAGAAAGTCAAGGCTTTACTGTCACCCCGAACGATCTGTCGCAAGGGAAGCCAGGCAGGACGCAGTACCTTAAGTGTGAAGGAAGCTGCAGCGGGGGCAGTTGTTCCTGGCAGCGGGTGCAAGTCGGTGTTTTGTCCAGAGGAAGAGGTCTCGCCATGGAGGAAAGATGGTTGTTGCACTGCCAGCCGCGGAGTTCTTCGGTTAAAAGGTACTACCCTTCTCTTCGCGGTAGTGGTAAACCGTGGTATTCCGGTTGCCGGGGTGCTTGGCACGGCCAAGGCGGCTGCAAGATGCTCCAGTAAGGTGAAAAGAAGGCAAAACTGGTTATCCCCACCAGTCAAAGGAAGAAGACTCTCTGGACTGGAGATCTCCTCTGTCGTCGGGAAAAGTGGTGTGACGGTTCAGCAGGGCTCCACCGGTGGTGTTGTCGTTGCAGGACGGCTCAGCTTCTCCCTCCTCGATTCTTAGGTCCTATGGCGACTTCTGAAGTTCCAGTCCCCAAAGCCCTGCTTTTGTTCAGCAAACCCCCATTCATTTAGCCTATCTGTCAATCAAACATGCTAAGTGGTGAGCCGGCCGGCTCACCACTTGGGCCAATCACAGAAGAGTGCGACTTGAGTTACCAAGGTAACTCAGTCCAGGGTGCCTAAACCCCCTCCCATGCCCCCTGTGGTACCCAGACAGAGTGTCACCACTTTTGGAGGCTACTGTGGAGAAGCCTGCCAAAAAGTGGAACAAAGGGCTCGACTTGGGTTGGAGTCACAGAAGAGAACACAAACGCCATTTTAGAATCGAGTTCTGGCAAAAAATACCATTCGGTGAATTAATAAATAAATAAACCGGCGTATGTTCGAGGCTATAAGAATTAATTAAATAATTACAACAATGGGAAAATCCCATAGAGATAGATTTGCGGTCGAATATAAAAAGTAGTATCCACTGCCACCAGCCAAAACTCGATCAGGGGGGACGGAGACGTGAGACGTGCTCGCACTTTCAGTTTCACGTCCTGCAGGCCGTTTGACCTCCGCCCGAGGGTCTTCACCAAGCTCATGGTGGTGGTGGCAGCGTACCTCAGGCGAGGGGGGGATTCACGTCTACCCCTGCCTGGACGACTGGCAGATCCGAGCGCGCTCTCCCGAGCATGGGTTGGATCATCTCGGTCTCACCTGCCGCACCCTCCACAGGCTGGGCAGCAGATAGTGGACAAGTTCCAAAGTGCCCAGTGTCTCCCGGCTTTCGACTTGTTAAGGTTGCTGGGCCTCATGGCATCCTGCATCTTTCTGGTGCCGGAGGCAAGACGATCGATGAGATCCCTGCAATGGGCTCTCAAACTGCAGTGGTCCCAGTTCTCGGGCAAGATGTCGGATACCATGCAGATTCCACTCTGTCGCTGAGGATCTTCTGTGGTGGTCCGACGAAAGGAACCTGTTGAAGGGGGAACCGTTTTGGCAACGATGGCCGGAGGTGACGATTGTGACGGATCCTTCCCTCACAGGATGGGGGGCTCATGCCAACGGACTGACAGTCAGCGGTCGTTGATCTCCCTCAGAGTCCAGACTCCACATCAACCTGTTGGAGCTGAGAGCCATCAGGCTTGCCCTGAAGGCTTTTCTGCTGGCTGTACGGGGGAAAAGTGTCCTGATTATGACGGACAACACTGTGGCCTTGCATTACCTCAACAAAAAAGGGGGAGGGGAGGGTCACTCCCGTTGTGCAGGGAGGTGATGCAGCTCTGGTTCTGGGCCATCGAACAAGGTCTTTTGATCTTGGCAGTTCATCTGGCCAGAGACTAAAACGCAGCGGCGGACGCTCTGAGCAGGCAGAGCGCAGTCTCTCACGAGTGGGAGTTGGTTCAGGAAGTCTTTCTGGAGATCTTCTGGGAACCCTGCAAGTGGATCTCTTCATCACCAGTGTCAACCGGAAGTGCGAGAGATTCTGCTCAAGGGAATTTCCTCCGAGAGGAGCCTTAGGAGACGCGTGTTTGGTGGATTGGTCATTCCCGCTGCTGTACGCGTTTCCTCCAGTCCCCATCATTCCTTAAGTGTTAAGGAGGTTGCAGAGGTTCTGGACCCGCATGATCCTTGTGGCTCCGGATTGGGCCAGGAGAGCATGGCACCCGGACCTTCTCGAATTGTCCATCGGCCCTTCACGCCGTCTTCCGTACCGAGAGGTACTGCTCTCGAGGGAGATGGGGTCAGGTTCTCCATCCAGAGGTCAGGACTCTCAACCTATACGCTTGGTATCTGAAAGGTTGACATACAAAGATTGGGACCTCCCGGATGATGGGATGGAGGTGTTGCTTTCAGCCAGGCTGCCAGCAACAAAGTCCCTGTCCCTGTACCGTTGGCATAAGTTCTGCGACTGGTGCAGGGGACAGAATGTTGATCCTTTCCAATGCTCCATTCCTATGGTTTTGTCTTTTCTGCTTTCTTTAGCCCACAAGGGCCTTCAAGTGGGTACCAAAAAGGGTTACCTGGCGGCGCTGTCCATATTTAAGCGCTCGTCTGAAGAGTGTTTTTATTTTAAGATACCTTTTGATTTTGCAGTTTCTAAAAGGACTGACTAATGTGTTGCCGCCGTCCCCTTGCCAGGTGCCGGTTTGGGATTTGAATTTGGTCTTGAAATTTCTGATGGGTGCTCCGTTTGAGCCCTTGCACTCTTGAGACTGTTGTCTTTCAAGACAGTGTTTTTAGTTGCGTTTACTTCCGTTCGCAGAGTGAGTGAGTTGCAGGTACTTTCAGCCAAGCCACCCTTTGCTGTTTTCCATAAGGACAGGGTTGTCCTTCGGGTACAGCCTTCTTTTCTGCCGAAGGTCGTATCTGAATTCATTTAAGCCAGAAGGTAGTTCTTCCAGCGTTTTATCCTCCTCTGCATCCTGGCAAGGAAGAGGAGCGACAACAAAGGTTGGATCCTATGAGAGCTCTGAGTTTTTATATTTCATGGATGTCCCAGGTCAGTGTGGATGATCAGCTCTTAATTGGTTATGCTGGACACCGTTTAGGCCAGGCTTTTACCACACAGACCTTATCCAGGTGGATTATCCTCACTATTACTGAGTGTTACCGTCTGGGGGGTAAGGACCTTGCGGTAGGATTACGTGCTCACTCTACTAGGGGCGTGGCTAACTCCACTGCCCTTCAGCGGGGTGTTCCTATTTGGAATATTTGTGAAGCAGCCACATGGGCTTCTCTACATACTTTTGTCAAACATACTTTGGTAAGACGGTTCTTTATTCTGCCATTTGATTGGGTATTCTAAATTCTTTTCCCACCTCCATAGTCTGGTACTGCTTTGCGAGTCTGTCATAGATATGGAATACATCGGAGGACACAATTCCCTCAAAGAACAAGTTACTTACCAAATCTGGTAACTTTCTTTCGATGGGATGTTCCTCCGACGTATTCCACATCACCCTCCCAACCTGCCCCTCTGGAGAATTTCCTGTGATTGCCGCTTACGTTTCCGCAAGGCTATCTGCAGTCCGACTGGCAGGAGATTGGTGCTACATGTTCTGGGAAACAACTACAACTGAGGTTACGGGTGTTGTGCGTCCTATATGTAACATCCGGTGACGGAGGCCCTAGAGGGACATGGGATCGATGACATTGACGCAGGACGCCCTCTGCCGAAAAACATTACCTGTCATAGATATGGAATACGTCGGAGGAACATCCCATCGAAAGAACGTTACCAGATTTGGTTAGTAACTTGTTGTTCTCAGAGCTATTTCTCCACTGAGTGTGTCTTCATCCCGCCAAATAACGTTGAATTTGGTGTACTTGGGCCTGTCTATGATCGAGCGTAAACCTTCCATGTTCCCAACCTACAGCCTACAATTAATAGGGCTGAGGTTGGAAACGGGGTGTGGCTCACTTTCCCTTGTGGGGGCAGGCTAAGAGCCATGTGCCTCACATTCTCACAAATGATGTAAGCTATGGAAGTCCTGTCTATTGTGTTTCAGAGAATGCGTTGACCTCCTCATGCATGCTGGTGGTCAAAGATGCAAGACATTTGATGCAGAAGACGGAGATGCATCTGTTCGTGTTGGTACCGGGTGTGCCAACAATTTCTTTTTACTGTTTCACCTCCAGGGCATAACTCTGGCAGTCTACGCCAGGAGGTTCCATTTTACATCTCCGAACCTACACCTATTGTAACCAGGATGCGTATCTTATAGGCTTTGGGCTACTCTGTGTTAAATGCAGATGCATGACCTCTGGACTGACTAGAAGTAGGTGCTGCACATCAGTGTGTTGTCCCCAAGGCCATCGTTCTTGTTGTGAAGGCCTTTCTTCCTTCTCTCTGCAACTCCAAGGTACTGATGAATACCATGGCTGTGTTTTCCTATGCACTCTGGCCATACAGATTTGGGTTTGGTGATGCTGAACTGGTTTGCTACCACTGTTCAATTGTCTTGGACCCTCAACATTAGGGTAGAGGTTTTCGGAAGCTCCATATTCGTGTATGCTCCAGTAGGATGGTGGTCTCTGTGGTCTCCACCATTTCCCAATTGTGAGGACCCACATTTCTGGTTCTTATAGCCACTCAAGAACACAAATGCCTTTTTCTGCATCCTGCTTGGTAGAGTGGTACAGATTTCAGGGGCTGGGGGGCGATGTATCCCTCATTCTTTGGCAGTATCAGTAATGTTATGCCTTCCTTCCTTTTCCTCTCATCCGAAACGTGATCCACAAACTCTTAGCACAGCCCCAATTGCAGTTTGATACTGATTGCATCCTTTTGGCTCAGCAGTCAATTCTTTTCAGACCACCTTCTAGCCCCTGCCAAAGAATTGGCAGTGACCCCCATGCCACAAACCCCCTCATCAGAGGCATCTTCTCTCTCAAAATAGGCATGGTTTTATATCCTTCCCTACAATCAAGTAACTTGGCACCCCATTTCCTGAGATCCTAGCATTTGGTACCTTTAATAATAGGTCGGTCTCAGGATAGAATGAAGATTAGGAAGACTGCTGGGAAAGCACCAACACGGTTACAATATACTAGCAGATGGATTTGATTTTGGTATGTGTGCTTTGTGGGTGATATAACCCCACTTTAAGAATCTTTAGATAATGCGTTGTCCTTCATTTCGCACCTTGCACCGAAAGGCATTGGGTCGGACTCTTGCTGATCGTTTGCCACAACTCTTCAGAGGATGCCTCTTACTGCATATCCAAAACATTTTCATGGTCTCATGCGCGGTTTTACGCTGGTCAGACAATCTCATCATTCATGCTACCTAAGCATTGTGCGCTGAGCAATGACTGTGAAGGGGAACTTTGAGCTGGTGCGGCAACCGGCAAACATGGAGGAACCATGTTCATCAAGGATGACTGTGCCAGGGTCGAACTCTGCAATGCTGCGTTCATTAAGAAATCTGGCACAGCTGCACTTGGTAAAGGAGCAGACACTGGAGCGTGCAACCACAAAACAAGCAAGAACGCCTGTGACAGGGGAGACACAAACACACTTGGAATAGCCGTGAGACTCCATAGAACCACGGAACAGCAAGACACTGTGCCAAGACTTACTCACTGGAGTTGATGAGAATAGGACACGTTGAAACAGCACAGCCACTGGGGAAGGTGTCGTGGCGGCCCAAACCAACACCAGGTTTGAAGGATAAGGTGGGGCAGAGTCTGTAACACGATAGGGAGGCAAGGAGCACAGAGAAAGACAAGCAGGGAATGGTCCAAATCAAGTACTGACTATAAAAGCAGACCAAATGGATACATTGTGTCAAAACTACTTCCTTCATTACATTGTAAGGACGATACCGAAGAGGGCTACTTTTACCAGTGGGCCTATCCGACTGAGTGACTAGAAGAGAGAAGGATAGAAGAAACTATAACCACCATTACTTTTTCGAGATGGAGGCTGAAGCTGACTCCAGATGAAGAAACAGAGTAAAGCACCTTCGAGGGGGATTGGGTCCTCTGACATATTCCATATCTATGACAGTAATCACCACAGCTGTGCTGCTTCGGAAAATCTTTCGGCGTCTGCGTCCTGTGTCGATGACGTCGACACGCCGCCCTCGAGGACGACCTCTGACGGCCGACGTCACTGGATGTTATAAGTAGGACACACGACAACCGTTGCCTCAGTTCTGTTTTTTCCGCGAACGTGTTCGCTTCGGAGATCTCTGCGTGCCTCGACTATTTGGAGTTTCCGTTCTTTCGGTTCTTTGAACCTGTTCATTTGTGTAGTACAAAACCTTCGAGATGTCTGCCTCTTCTTCCACCCCACGTCCGGGCTTCAAGAAGTGTGGGGACAAGATGTCGGTGACGGACTCACACGATGCCTGCCTCTGGTGCCTCGGGGAGGCCCATGACACGGATGATTGTGTCGACTGCCAGTCGCTTACGTCCAAAGCCTTGCGGGAGCGCAAGAAGAAACTGTCGGTCGGTAAGGTGTCCAAGCCCCGGATCAAGGTCCATGGGGCTTTCGACGGACGATTCGAGGGGCGACTCTCTGCATCGTCGTCGGAAGTCCAGTGGGTCTCGGTCCCGGAGTGGGTCCCGCCACTACTCTGTCTCTTCGATGCACTCCCGGAAGTGCCGTCATCGGTCGCCTTCCCCGTCATCCGAGGACTCCACCCGTCGGCGGGTCGCTTATCCCACCAAGCATGCGACGCCGGAGGAATGGGCTTCCTTCGGTAAGAAAATGCTTGCGATTCTCGAATCGCAGGGCGCTGGTCCGTCTGCTCCTCCGAGTGGGGTCGGTCGTGATCGGACTAGACACACTGCTCGTACGCCTTCGGGTTCGGGTGGTCGGCACGATTTGCGGGAGCGGTCCCGCTCGGACAAGGGAAATCTTTCTAGTCATGCCCGTTCCAGGTCCTGGTCCTCGACGCGCTCGAGACCGTGTGAGCCTGTGATGTCTTCGAGGAAGATGTCGACGCTTGTGGCGCAGAGGTCGTCGAGGGACACTCTCGAGGCTCCGCCTCCGAGGAAGTTGTCGATGCCATCGGCGTCCAGGATGTCGAGGGACATGCTCGGAGCTTGGCCCTCGAGGCCTGTGTCGACGCCGTTGATGCTGTCGGCGCCGCGTTTGGTGTCAACACCGATTCCCTCGACGCCTTTTGAGGCTGTTTCGACGGGGGTACCCCGTGGTCCGGTGGCACCCCCTAGAAAGGCTCTGGCCACGGTCAAGCATGGCTTTGTTCCCCATTCTGTGCCCACTTTCCACCATCTTGAGTACATTTTGGAGGTGGATGAGGGCTCTGATGATGGCATGGTTCCTGATACGTTGCCAGATGAGATTCTCTCGGGCCATAGCCAAATTGAGGACCTGCGTCAGTCCATGCACGACGCCAGTGGTCTGGACACCTCTCTGGAGGTGGAGCTTTGTAGGCCTGAGCCTGGCACCCATGCCGACTCCTCGTACCGGCGCCTTATGACTAGGGTCAACGAGTACTTGGGGTGGTCTGCTCCCCCAGGGGATTTTCTTCAGGATGACCTCACGGATATCCTCGTCCAAGGTCCACCAACTGACCCGGTACTGCCATTCCATATGGCTCTACAGAGGCGGGCAGCGGCGTCTTGGACTGTTCCGGAGAGTCTCCCGGCCGTGGGCAAGTCTTTGTGCGAAAATACCGCCCAGCCAGTAGCGCCCCTGCTACTTGACCAAGCACCCCACTCCGGGGAGTTTGGTGGTGCAGGTGGCTACGGCCCCAGCAAAGCAGGCGTCTTATCCTACCATCCCTCCTGATAGGGTTGACAAGCGTTTTGATGGTTGGGCGAAGAAAGTGTTTCTTCAGGGGGTATGGCTCTTGAGGCGGCCAACTCTGTATGTGCCTTGTCGCGTTTCACGCACACTCTGTGGAACTGTGTTTCCTTAGCGGCTGAACATATTCCCGAAGGGGACGAACGGGATGGTTTTGTTGCTATGGTCCAGGATGGCAAGGACGCCATGTGTGAGGCCGTTCAGTCGGGTTTGGACATGGCAGATTGCGTCAGCCGGTCCATGGCGGCGAGCACTGTAATGCGCAGGTGTGCGTGGTTGCGGAAAACGGGGTTTGCCCCTGATGTGCAGGCCCGGCTCCTCAACATGCCCTTTGACGGTGAACATCTTTTGGCAGCAAGGTTGAAGAGAGCCTTGAGAGGTTGCAGACCTCCAAAGCTGCAGCGAAGTCGTTGGGCGCTGCAGTTCGCCAACCTCCTCCTTTTCGTCCCAGGGGACAGCAATGGAGGGGAGGTTCCTTTCATTATTACTCATCCTTTGGTAAAGCGAGAGGAGCTGCCAGTCAAAGGGGCCACCGTAGGAGTGCCAGATGTGGAAAGCAGGGTACTCGAGGTGCCAACGCTGCTCGGGCTGTTGCCTCTTTGCCCTCGGGCAACACCGCAGCCGCTTCAGCTCAGTCATGAGGCCGTGTCCCATGGTTCGCCGGTTGGGGGAAGGCTGGCGCAGCATCTTGCAGAGTGGCGTGCCATTACTTCAGATGTGTGGCTTCTGGAGATCATAGCCCACGGCTACTGTCTTCCTTTCCGGCAGAGGCCTCACGACAATCCACCAGGGAATCTCTTTTGAAGAGTCCAGATCCGCTCCTTGCGCAGGAATTTCAATCCCTGCTGGAGAAAGGCGCCATAGAACTGGTGCCTGTAGCGGAGATGAACAAGGGATGGTATGCCCCTTATTTTTTGATTTCCAAGAAAGACGGGGGATTGAGACCCATCATGGACTTGCGCGGTTTGAACAAACTCCTCAGAAAGGACAAGTTCAAGATGGTTACTCTCTCTCGTCCTCCAGGCCCTTCAACTTCAGGACTGCTTGGTGTCTCTCGACCTCAAGGACACTTATTTTCATGTGCCGATGCATCCAAAGCACAGGAAGTACCTGAGGTTCGTGGTTGGCGACTCGCACTTTCCGTTTCGGGTCCTGCTGTTTGGATTGACCTCCGCCCCGAGGGTCTTCGCCAAGCTCATGGTAGTGGTGGCAGCGCATCTCAGGAAAGGGGGATTCGCGTCTACCCATACCTGGACGATTGGTT
Organism: Ambystoma mexicanum; assembly: GCF_040938575.1. NCBI lineage: Eukaryota > Metazoa > Chordata > Amphibia > Caudata > Ambystomatidae > Ambystoma > Ambystoma mexicanum. Next base: position 1,086,387,374 of record NC_090936.1, on the reverse strand, counting down.
GATCAGTGCGCGCTCTCCCGAGCAAGTCCTGTATCATCTGTCCGTCACCTGCCTCTCCCTCCACCAGCTGGGCTTCTCCCTCAATTTAAAGAAGTCCCACTTGACGCCAACTCAGAGGCTCCAGTACATCGGAGCAGTGCTCAACACATCCCTGGGGCAGTGTTTTCCTCCCCAGGTGAGGGCTCATCACATTCAGCAGATGGTGCACAAGTTTCAGCATGCCAAGAGTCTCCCAGCGTTCGAGTTCTTGAGATTGCTCGGCCTCATGGCATCCTGCATTCTTCTGGTGCCAGAGGCCAGGTTGCGGATGAGATCTTTGCAATGAGCACTCAAGCTCCAGTGGTCTCAGTCCTCTGGCAGGATGTCGGACCCTGTTCAGATGCCGTCCTCGGTCGCCCAGGACCTTCTGTGGTGGGCCGTCGTAGGCAATCTGATGAAGGGGGCTCCATTTTGGCTACCCTGGCCGGAGGTGACAATCGTGACGGACGCATCCCTCACGGGATGGGGAGCTCATGCCAACGAGTTGACAGTTAGTGGTCGTTGGTCTCCGTCGGAGTCCAGACTCCATATCAATCTGTTGGAGCTGAGGGCCGTCAGGCTTGCCCTGAAGGCTTTTCTGCCGACTGTGCGAGGAAAGAGTGTCCTGATCCTGACGGACAACACAGTGGCCATGCACTACCTCAACAAAAAGGGGGGGGCAGGGTCACTTCCTCTGTGCAGGGAGGCGATGCAGCTCTGGTTCTGGGCAATCCAGCAGGAAGTTTCGATCTCAGCAGTTCATCTGGCCGGAGACGAAAACAAGACAGGCAGAGTGCGATCTCTCACTAGTGGGAGTTGGCTCCGGAGGTCTCCTGTGACCCCTCAAGTGGATCTCTTCGCCTCCTGTGTCAACCAGAAGTGCGAAAGTTTCTGCTTGCGGGAATTTCCTCCAAGAGGAGCCTTAGGAGACGCGTTTGTGGTGGAGTGGTCCTTCCCGCTGCTGTACTTGTTTCCTCCAGTCCCCGTCATTCTGCAAGTGCTGCGGAGTTTACGGAGGTTCGGTTCCCGGATGATCCTCATTGCTCTGGCATGGGCCCGGAGGACGTGGTACCCGGACCTTCTCGACTTGTCCATCTGCCCTCCACGTCGTCTTCCCTACAGAGACGATCTGCCCTCACGGGAGGAGGGTCAGGTTCTCCATCCAGAGGTCAGATCCCTCAACCTTCACGCTTGGTTTCTGAAAGGTTGAGGTATAACGATTGGGAACTCCCTGAAGACGTGATGTAGGTGTTGCTTTCGGCCAGAAGGCCCGCAGCGAAGTCCCTCTACCGTTGCCGTTGGAAAGTTCTGCGACTGGTGCAGGGTTAAGAATGTGGATTCTTTTTCATGTGACATTCCTATGGTTCTGACTTTTTTGCTTTCTTTGGCCACACAGGGGCCTGCAAGTGGTTACCATCAAAGGTTACCTGGCAGCGCTGTCTATATTTAAGCGCTCGTCTGAGGAGTGTTCTTATTTTAAAATTCCTTTTAATTTCTCAGTTTTTAAAAGGGCTCACTAATGTATTCCCTCCGTCACCTTTCCAGGTGCCCGGTTGGGATCTGAACCTTGTTCTCAAGTTTCTAATGGGTGCTCCATTTGAGCGTTTGCATTCTTGTCCTTTGAGACTGTTAACCCTTAAAACTGTATTTTTAGTTTCGGTCACTGAGTTACAGGCACTTTAAGTTAAGCCACCCTTCACTGTGTTTCATAAGGACATGATTGTCCTTGGTGTTCGTCCTTCCTTTCTTCCGAAGGTGGTGTCGGAATTTCATTTAGGCCAGAAGGTTATTCTTCCGGCATTTTATCCTCCTCCACATCCTGGTAAGGAAGAGGAGAGGCTCCAGAGGCTCGATCCTAGGAGAGCTTTAAGCTTTTATATTTCACGTATGTCCCGGATCAGTGTGGACGATCAACTCTTCATTGGTTACGCTGGAAAGCGTTTGGGACAAGCTGTGACTAAGCAGACTTTGTCTCGCTGGATTATTCTGGCAATTTCTGAATGTTACTGCTTGGCGGGTAAGGACCCACCGATCGGCTTGCGGGCCCATTCTACCAGGGGTATGGCTGCCTCTACTGCCCTACAGAGGGGTGTTCCTATGCGTAACATCTGGGATGCAGCCACCTGGGCTTCGGTCCATACTTTTGTACGTCACTACTCCCTAGATTCCATCCGTGGGCAGGATCTGGCCTTTGGCAAGGCGGTCCTTTGCTCCGCAATTTGATTGGGAATTTTAAATTTCTGTGTTTAAATTCTTGTCCCACCTCCTTGCATTGGTACTGCTTTGGGAGTCTGTCATAGATATGTAATACGTTGGAGGACCCAATCCCCTCGAAGAACAAGTTAATCTCTTACCTGGTAACGTTCTTTCGATGGGATGGTCTGACGGCGTATTCCATATCGCTCCCTCCCTGCCTTCCCCGCTACAGAATTTCTTATGCGATTGCAGCTCACGTTTCCGCAAGGCTTTGTGTGGTCAGACTGGCAGAAGACTGGTTCTGGGAAAAAACTACAACTGAGGCTATGGGCGTCGTGCGTCCTACTTATAACATCCAGTTACGTCGGCCCGCAGAGGAGGTCCTCGAGGGCGACGTGTCGACGTCATCGATGCAGGACTCAGACGCCGAAAGGTTTTTCGAGGCAGCACAGCTGTGGTGATTACTGTCATAGATATGGAATACGTAGTCGGACCATCCCATCGAAAGAACGTTACCAGGTAAGAGTAAATTTAACTTGTTCTTTGCAAGCCTATACTGCAATACACCTCTAAAGCATTTATTAACTATCAACTGGAGTCCAGCCTTCTCTATTCTCACACTCACAAGCCCTTTGACCCCCTGGCTTCAGGCGATATGGGATTTGTTGCATGGAAGACATGCATGGTAGCAATCACATCTCCTTGTAGAATAAACAAGTTGCAAGCTCTCTGCTGCAAAGCTCCCTACCACATTTTCCACAAGGGCAATGGGGTGCTGCAAACTCATCCAAATGTCCCCCCTATTATGGTCACAGATGTTCAACTTAATCTGGAAATTAACCTCCTGGCTTTCATACCCAGTCCGCACTCACACAGTATTCTGCTGAATCTTGATGCCAGCAGGGCCTTGAAAGAACTAATTACACAAGGTTCTACACTCGCCTATTATTGACATATGTTAGTACTTAGCCTGGAACTCAAGCGTTTAAGAGGTCTATTTGTAGACTGGATTAGACATGGTTACTTCTCAGCTAGCTAGATTACACTTTTAATTTTTTGCAGACATTACTCTATGGTCTTCTAGGGAAGATGCCTCATTTGGGCAAGATGTAGAAACATATCATCTATGGCTGTTTCCTCTCATCTACTTAACCTTCCTTGCTGCTGCCATCTGTAGACCTTTGTTTTTTGGTCTTTGCTTATTGTTCTCCCTCAACCATGGAGGAGCGTGGACACAATAAATGAGTAAGAAGTGATTACTCTCCTTAGACCATAGCCCCTTTCTTCCAAATGGCCCTTTCTCTTTAACCCTTTTAAGAAGTGCCCTTTTGCTCTGTAAAAGACTATTGGGCGCTTGGATATGAGAGCATGTACAAGGGTGGAATGGAGCCAGGCCTAAGGGCGTGTCCACATGCACCCAACCCTGTTTTGTCTTTTTAAATTAATGCTTCACATCACCAGTGCCCTTGCTTCTTTGTACTGGCTACTGATTGCCAAGAGAATTGCATTTAAAACCGTGTGTATTCTCCACTGGAGCTACTAGGGAGGCGGCCCAGCTTACCTCCACGGTCAGAGTCTCTCCGTGCCCATGCACCCCCCCCCCTTCCCTCCCCCCTGTTTGCATGCCTGGACCAGGAAAAAGATGTTTGGAGGCAAACTCCTACATACAGTGGGTGCTTCTCTATGGAAAAACTCCCTCGAGATGGATGGGCAGTCATCTACACAAACTGAAGACCCACCTTTTTGAAGCACCTGAAACTCTTCCTCGAAGGTCACCTACCCGCAAAGTCTAACCTTACCAGTCCACTGCTCTCCTAACCGGTTTTATCTGCATTTGGACCTTTTTGGATGATACCATGTTCACTTTTATCAGCATTTTGGACTTTTTGCACGTCTAATTCCATATTCAGTTCTGCAATGTGTGTTGCGTATAGCGTTGCTGCACTTAGGTTTCCACTTCCCCTCTGCATTTAACTATTCCTTAATGTTCCAGGCACACTAAGGTAAAGAACCCTCTTTTCTTCTACTCTCATCTTTCAATCACTTGAAGCATTACACAGCAACTGCGCTAACATTTTGCTGCTGTACAAAACGACAAATATAATAAACATATGCCTATTTTATTTCCGCAAGTATGGAGGAAAGGGCAGCACTGCGCAAAAGGAGTAAAATTGTCACTACAGTGAGTAACTTATTTTTTAGTACCCCTATAATCAAAGATGCTCATGACTTTTCCTTCAGGTCGACAAAGTTCATTTGGTGTTCCTCACTTATAAAAACCCTTTTACTCTGGCATACCGGACTACCTGAAGGGGAAATTGAATGCAAGTAGAAGTATACATGTTGCTTAATGCTCAGCGCATACTGGCGACACTTCAAGCCAATGAAGACACGCCTTCTAATTATACACACCCACCCTCTGAAACTCTTCCTATGCTCATGACACTCACCCATCCAAACCTTCTAGAAAGAACAAAAATGTGCCTTGATCCACCACTCATCTCCCTTACAACAACAGCCGTATATCCCCTCACAGGCTATCACCACCCCTTGGGCTATATATACTTCAGTCAACATCTGTAGCCCGGTTTCTCTCCAGATGCAATTGTTTCTCCTGCTATTGGTAAAAACCCTTTGCAACCCTCCTAGGGTTAGTTATGCTGCATGTAAACGACACAAATAAAATAACCCTGGTACATTAGCACCAATGGGCTGAAAAAGGAATATACATTGTAAAATGCATAAATCCCTTACAGTGCTATCTCTGTTCTTGAGAATCTCTGCAAGTATTGCACAGAAAGCAGATCCAAGTTAATCAAAGGTATGTTTTCTGTTAAACTATGAAGGTGATATCTGGTCAGACCTAGAACCACACCAAATAGCAGTAGACATGTGAAGGTTAACATTTTTAATCAACTAATTATTGTAGGTAACCCTGTTCTGATAAGTTGCAGTTATTTTATTTTTTACTGGACAGGGTGTAATCAATAAATTGCTTTCACATTAGAATATGTAATAGAGACAACACATGTTCTTAGTATGATTTCATAAGCTTGCAAAAACCCTTCCAATATGAGACAAAATAATTTGTGTCCTATAATAGAAGCGATATTTTCAAAATAGAGTTCCATGTTAAAAAAAACTTAAACTGGTGAGCATATCTTCTTCCCAGTAACTTTATCATAGTGGGCCCTGTTTCTATGCAGAGATCTCAGAAGCATGTTCATAAGCCCACTTTTTCTCTATCGTTTACTCAATGATGAGCCTGGTCAGTATTTTCAGCAGTGCAATGAGCAAAATTGGCATATGTGTTCACCAAGTAAGCCTCTCATACATTTTCTTGTGTTCCAGTAGTACCGTGAACAGGAAGCCATTCGCCTGTGTTTGAAGCACTTTCGTCAACACAACTACACTGAAGCTTTCGAATCGCTGCAGAAGAAGACAAAGATTGCACTGGAGCACCCCATGCTGACAGACCTGCATGACAAGTTGGTTTTGAAAGGCGACTTTGATGCCTGCGAAGAGCTGATTGACAAGGCAGTTCATGGTAGGTGCAGAGTCAGTGGAAACAAAAGATCACACATGCACATTCTAATAAATGTTTAAAATGCTACTTTTGCCAATATTTGCTACTGTTTCATTTGTACTCTTGTTTCATAACAGAAATAGTATTAGTGACTAGGTGCTCTGGGTTGTAGTCAATAGCATAGAAAGAGAAAAGTCAGTAACAAAACTTCTGTTTTGATGTGCTTATAATACGAGCATTCCAGTAACCTGACCCTCAAAAGGACGTGTGGTGAGCCTGTGCCTCTCACGTGTTCAGTATGTAATGGCTGGTGTTTCTTATAAGAGTTGCACTTATTGAAAGACTGCATATCTGATCTAAAGTGTGACCTTACTCTTGGCTGCTTTGTGCCATGGTTATACTTTTTTATAACCATATGTAAGGTGTTTCTGCCCTTATATCCTCATGAAGTAGTACATAGCAACCTGTAGGGAACCTGAGTCGGGGCACTTACACCTTAATGCACCCATGTGCGATTTGAAAACCAGGGGGGGATAGTCTGTGGTCACCTCGCACAGACCTCTAGCATTGACCGGGTAGTTGGCGTGGCTTGGACTCTGTCCCATGGTCAGGCAGCCCTGACTGACCGGGGCCTCTATGACCCTGGATAAATCAACAGACATAGCCTTATTTATTTGGCAATGCTTGAACAAACTTTTTAGATGTATGAATGTGTATAATGGACTCTCTTTAATACATGAGTAATTTTCAACACATCCGTTCCCCTGAGGATTGGTCACTTACATTTCATACATGGAATAAATACATAATGAAGTGGCCTCACCTTATTACATCTGATAATAAATAATTAAATAGCATCAGTGCAGTAACCTGGGAGAAAGGGTGGTTGGATGGGTATATTTCATACATGAAGTAAATAAGTAGCTAGTTTCTAACTTGGTAATCTAGGTGGGTGGTTTCCGAGAAACTGCACACTCGGGAACGTCAGTGAGGGCTATGATTCTGCCTCCCTTTGTCACCTGTGTTTGTGTAGTTTGGACTGCATGACGAACTGTATGCTTGCCTTGTAATTTAACATAGCAGTGTGCATGTGAATTGTGAATTCCGAAACCACTACCTGAAAGCAACCTGAATTTGCGATCTATTTAGACCAAGCATTCCACACACACACAGATTTATAAAGCAGCGTGCGTGTGTTGTGACGTGTGCTGCATTCTTACCATTTTTGTTTGTAGGGGCAACACTTAGGCTGATTACACTTTGCCGCCTTGCGGTCTGTAGACAGACTGTTGTGCTACCAGGCGCCTTCAGTGCCTAAGACAGCCTCACAGCCCCTAGCTATTTTCAGACTAAGCGATCTGGGACCACAACACAGAGAAGCACTGGCGCTCCATAAACAGAAACGTCAGGCGCTTCAGGAGCCAAGTCGGTCTTGCGCCGGTTCTTGCTGTCCACGGCATCCGGTGCAGAAAACGCTGCTCGTGCGTACCTAGAGCGCCCATCCCAAACTACCGATAAGCATGAGGTTGCTAGACATACATAATTATCAATGCATGAATCTAGCCAAAACGGCTGATGAAACAGCAGTAGATAGAACTAGCGAGACGCAGATCTCCGCCAATGAAGACCTTGCAAAAAAAAAGACGCCCTAAAAAAGACACAGCCAACATGCCCGAAGCACCATAACACTAGCCAAATAACCTCCTAATCAGAGCTAAAGATCTGTCTATTAAATACTCTGTCTCTAAATAAGCATGCTCAATGTATACACAACATGATAATCGATGTAAATATTGACATCCTGTGTATCACTGAGGCATGTCTTAAAGAGCCGATAGGCCGACTTGCGACATTGCCGTTCCTGAAGGTTGTCATTCACTATACCAAGAGAGAAACCGGCCAAGGAGGTGGCGTGGCAGTTATCGCAAGAGATACTATACCCCTCTTCCCGAATAACATAACCTGCAGTAGAAATGAAATCCTGCATTTAAAATACCAATAGATAACAGTAGCCTTAACTTAATTGTAGTCTATAGACCATCTGTCACCACATCACAATTCAATTTTCAATGAAGCGCTTACCCACCATCTTAACCTGCTCATAGGGCCAAACACAGCCTCATTGATGCTAGGTGGCCTCTACTGATGGTATGGCGACCCCAAAGGTAAAGAAGCCATCAATTTAGAGACACTAATGAACAACATTGACTTCAAAGTCGCAAATCACGAGCCGACAATGGACACCAACTAGACTGTGTCATAACAAACAACTTGGAGCCTCGAGACTACAAGACTGACCCTTGAATATGGTCATATCATTATATTGTGACCTTTTTTATTACCCCACCATCACCCAAAGTTAAGTCCCCCAATCCTCCGATAAGAGTGAGACATCAGAACTTCAAAAACATAGACAGAGATCAACTTGTACTTTCTCTAGATGAAATTAAGAACAACCAAAATGAGGACGATTCCTGTGATGCTCTACTGACAAACCTATTATTCCACCGCAAGAAGTTGGTGGACCAGAAGACCCCACCACAAACCAAATCTATCAGATCAAATCCTAAACAACAACAATGGTTCTCTGGATAACTTGCTGAACAAAAAAAAGAGAAAAGAAAAAGAGAAAATGAATGGCTAAAAAATCCTATCCCAGTTAATAGGGAATCGTGGAAGGAAAGTGAGAAAACCTACAAGAATTAAATGGAGGCAAAAAATAATTTTTACAACAACCAGATCACTACAGCAGCTAATTCCACCAGCAAACTTTTTAACATTTTGAAATCTATAGAGAACCCCAGAGCAATTTCTCCTCCCTTCACACCGACCCAAGAAGAGTGTCACATGACTCAGATTGCTTTCCTCTGTAAAATCTCTAAGGCCAGGGAACTAATAACAAAATCCCAATCCAGCAAAAAGACGTTGACAACTCCCCCAACCGAGGTGACCCTCAAAGGCATTGAAGCCTTCAAATTCACAGAAATTACCTCTGAGGATATGATGAAAGTGCTTGCTACTGTGAAATCTACTACCTGTGCTGAAAATATATTACCACCTAAAATAATTCTGGAGCACCCAGACATCTTTGCACCCATACTGACGAAAATCATTAAAACATCTTTCAGAGACTAGTCAGTACCACAAGCCATAAAAAGGGTCACTGTTAACACCACTGGTAAAGAAACCCAATTTAGACCCAAAATACCCTAATAACCTCAGGCCCATCACAAACTGCAATTTCATCCTAAAGATCATATGCCTGTACAGTCTGTGAGCCCCCGAGGAGCTGGAGCTCCGCACTACTGCAGGAGCAATGCCACCATGCCCATTCCTCTAGGTAAGCCAGTGGGCTATACCGCGCCTTAGATGGGCCCCAATCATTTTAATTTAATTTTCTGTGCGGACTGCGCCGCAATAACCTAATCATTTTAATTGTACTTGCCGCGCGGATCGTGCCACAATTTGCAGCCTTACATGCTGCGTTAAGATCCGCTGGCCGCCACTGCCACCTATTACTAACTTCACCAGCTTGTGTGCGTAGTCCTCCATTGCACCCCACGAGGCTGGGTCCAGGCAAAGATGGCCGCCTCTACGCTTCGAGCTGCACTGCATCGGTAGCTGAACGTCCCCCTCTAATACCTCATCTGTTTTGGCTGCCCGCACCTCATCTGAGTCAATCCCAAGCTGGAAGGCGTAAGCCGGGCCACCGCTGTAAAAGGACCTTGCTTTAAGGATCCATACCTGTCTGTGACTGTCCCTTTGCCGTCCGGACCGTCGGCCGCAACCCCTGGTTCTGCGACCACCACTACCCCCGTGAGTACCATTGCGCACCCAGAGTGTCTGAGCCCCTACTGTCTCCCATCTCGCTTGCCCTACTTGCTTGATCGGAGTATTCAAGCCTCGATCATAGCAGCTCTACTGCTATCTACACGTGCACCCCATAACTTTAAACACCCAAACACCGTTACTGAACCCGCTGCGCCCAACCACCTGAGTACTGAATCATGTCTGTAACAATCCACACAAACTACAGATCTGCCAATTCTTCAAATACTCCACCCACAGTACTTGTTGCTGCACCATCCACACTAATATCTGCACCTTCTTTGCTATGCATCCTCGGGCACCAGTGTATTTAATTTCTTATTGCCTCAGCTTTTGCTCAGCATCAGCCCTCTATACCGGATTGCTTAAACTCATGTTAGTACTAATATACAGCACTCTGTACCTCACACTATGCCTAATAACGTAAAACTGCATCCTTCACACCCATCGTTGTGCCTCATACTGGCAAACTGCACCAGCCTTTCATTGTGACCTACATGTGTAAACTGTTCTTAGCCAATCTTTGTGCCTCGCTGTGCCTCATACTGGTAAACTATATTCAGCCCACAATACTCATCATTGCGCCCCACAGTGGTACATTATACTTGGCCTATTATTATGCCTTAATGTGGCCACATTGACAATTGCACTTAGCCCATCTCTGGTAAATTGTATTTAGCCTATCATTCTGCCCACATTGGTAATTGTATTTAGCCTATCATTGTGCCCACACCTGCAGTTGTATCTAGCCTATCATTGTGCCCACATTGGTAATTGTATTTATCCTATCATTGTGCCCACACTGGCAGTTGTATCTAGCCTATCATTGTGCCCACATTGGTAATTGTATTTAGCCTATCATTGTGCCCACACTTGCAGTTGCATCTAGCCTATCATTGTGCCCACATTGGTAATTGTATTTATCCTATCATTGTGCCCACACTGGCAGTTGTATCTAGCCTATCATTGTGCCCACACTGGCAATTGCATTTAGCCCATCTTTGGTAAATTGTGTTCATCCGATCACTGTGCCTCACATTAGTAAAGTGTATTAAGCCCACATCACTTATCACTGGCCTTTCATTAGCAAATCGTATTTAGCCTACCACTGGGCCACATATTTGTAAAATATACTCCGACCAAAGTCCTGCCTACTGGAAAGCGTACTTATCTCCCAGCTCATTACGCCTGATCCTAGAAACCTGTATCTATCCCACAGTACCGAACCTAGGAGTTATGAATCTTGCCTTAGCCAACATTCTCAACATTCTAATCAATTTCCCCACGAACACCAGCGCTCCCCCCATGCCCAAACCCCCCTACTTTACTGGGGACTCATCCGCCATTATGGCCGCCAATTTGGTATTATCCAACTCTACTCCCAGACCCTTATCTATGAAAAAAACATTACCACCTTCCAAACAGATCCGGCCCTCCCATTTCCTGCCTCCTACTATTCCCTTATAACAGACTACACACCCTATCAGCAAAGACACCCAACAAATATCAGAGACATTATTACCCATTCACTGGATCTGCCGCTTCGCAAGCAAACCTAAGCCCAACCAACCGTGCTCCACTAATTGGAGAAATCACAGACTAGGCTCCAGACTCACCAACATGACCACAGAACCCAAGCCTTGCACCACCAAATGTAATTCCAAACCCACGCAGGTACCCGATCACCCACCACCCCAGCAAAAAATCCCTACTAACAAAAAGACTAAGGAAACCCGCAAAATTAACGCTGCACTCATCAATGCCAGATCTATCGTAGCCCGCGCCACTGAAATCGAGGACATCATTACTACTAACCAGCTCGATTTCCTTGCCGTCACAGAAACGTGGCTCCACAAAGCAGCCGGCCCTGCCATCACTCTAGCTGTCCCAGATAACTACACTATTATCAGAAAAGATAGAGAAATCCTCTAAAGGAGGAGGCCTAGCATTTATATGCAAATCCAGCCTCGACATGAGAGAATTGGAATCCGCCCTTCTACACTCCACTGAACTGCTATCAGTCAAACTGCATTTATCTGCCTCCCTCACGGTCTCCATGCACCTGATATACCATCCCCCAGGCCTGCTAGAGACATTTGAGGAAGACCTAACAACACTCCTTAACACTAACACCAAACCCAGCTCCCAAACTATCTTACTTGGTGACTTCAGCCTAGGTCTCAATGACCCAAACAATACAAATGCCACCACCCTATCCAATGCCAACACAGAAGCCGGTCTCACCATCAGAAACAGAGGACCCACTCATACAAAAGGCTGCACCTTAGTTTGGATTGCAGACATCAACTGCCAATCCTCCACAACCAATACTGAACCTTGCGTGTGGACAGATCACAACCTGATCTCATTCACCATCCAAGACAGCCCTCAAACCAACCTGTCTAGACCCATGGCACCACCATCCCTAACCAGGAACAGAAAAAACATCAAAGTCCCCAACCTCCCGCCCCTGCTATAACATATCACCAACTTTGTGAACCTACCATCCAATCCTGCATATCTGGTTGACCTGTACAATACCATCAAATCAGCTATTGACTCCATTGCACCGAAAAAGACTCTCTGAGACCAGATGGAAAAACAACCCGACAGATCATGAGAAGCTTCTTCTCCCTTCCCTGAGCGCCAAGTACAAAAAAGAAATCATTCAATTCAAAAAACCTTCAATGATGGAATAGATTAAGCCAGCTCAAGCACCAGAGAAATCTTCTCTATCCTAAGGGAATTGGAAACCACGGTCACTCCCAAGGACTCCTGCATCAAAAACAAATCTTGGTGTACGGACATCCAAAACGTCCTCTGAAAACAAAATAACCATACTCCAAGAAAAAATTAATGTAAAAAAAACTTCCCTATACAAGATTGCCTTAGAAACTCAAGAAACCATGTTGCAAGAAACCGCCTCCAAACAAACCAGACCCAGTCATCAATATAAATTTAACTCTATCACAGTTGTGCCCAATAGCCTCTCTGAGAAACGTTGCATCTAGAAGTGTACCCAATAGCCTGTGTATTTAGAAGTTGTGCCCAATAGCCTCTGAGAAAGTTGCATTTAGAAGTTGTGCCCAATAGCCTCTGAGAAAGTTGCATTTAGAAGTTGTGCCCAATAGCCTCTCTGAAAAAAGTTGCATTTAGAAGTTGTGCCCAATAGCCTCTATGTATTTAGAAGTGTACCCAATAGCCTCTCTGAGAAAAGTTGCAATAAGAAGTGTACCCAATAGCCTATGTGTATTTAGAAGTTGTGCCAATAGCCTTTCTGAGAAAAGCTGCGTTTAGAAGTTGTGCCCAATAGCCTCTCTGAGAAAGTGACATCTAGAAGTTGTGCCCTATAGCCTCTCTGAGAAAAGTTGCATTTAGAAGCGTATCAAACAGCCTATGTGTATTTAGAAGTGTAGCTGGTTCCAGTATGGTCTGGAATGCAGGGAACGTTTGGAAGAGCATGTAAACCCACCATATCGCACCCCACGCTTACTCTCTCCTCTACATCACCACTCAAATAGAACACAGAGATACTATGACACCATTCGGTATAACTGTTCTCATACCAACACTTCTCGCTCACTCCCCATCACTCTAAGTAAACACCGCTGGTTACACACCCCCCAGCCAGGCGTTCTCCTCAGGCCTAACGCAGCCACAGTCGGTCTGGATAAATCCTGCCAGAACTAACACATACCCCTGACATCAACCACCACACCTACCGCTAAGAAGCAGCTATTTCACGAATAACGCACCAGCTGCACACATACCCGGTGCGCACACGCGCCGTTTGACCCTCCCCACTCTCTCTACTGACTTGAACTTCGGTTCCCAAGGGCGTTCAACCTACCAGCGCCTTCAGACCATACCAATGGTATATAAGGCGCTATATAAGTGCAAAATAACAATAACAATAACTACCGCTGAGGCTATAAAGATCATGTCTTCCCTCAAACCCTGTAAATGCCTAGGGGACAAATGTCGAGCTCCTATCCTCAAAGAAACTGCAAAAAACCTGGCTCCATTCATCTCCACATTTATCAACTCCTCCTTCAAATCCTGCTCCGTACCTACCAATCTCAAAGATGCCTGGGTACTCCCCCTATTAAAAAAAACCCAACGTAGATCCCAACACTGCCAACAAATACAGGCCAATCACAACCAAACCTTTTCTGCTCAAAATCCTTGATAAAGCTGCTTATCTACAGATCCGAGCCTATCTGGAGATCAACAATCTATTGGGCACTCGCCAATCAGGCTTCAGGCCGAGACACGGGACCGAGACGGCCCTCATTGATCTAAAGAATCAACTCGACGATCGGAAAGACAAAGGCGAAGCCTCCATCCTGCTACTGCTAGACTTATCCGCGGGTTCAACCTTGTCGACCACAATGTCCTGTGCAGTCACCTTAAAACAGCCGCCCATTTCTCTAAAGAAGCCACCACCTGGATAAGCTCATTCTTGTACAACAGATCCATGAGAGTATTCTCACCCTCATCCGCAGCAGACCCAGTACCTATTACAGGTGGAGTACCACAAGGATCCTGTGTATACCCTACCTTTTATAATATATTCACAAAGCCCCCATTTGACATACTTGACAATCTGGGTGTCTCATATACCAACTATGCTGATAACACCCAGATTCTCATCCCTATCCTAGGTGACTATGACAAAGACGTTACCATGATCAACAAAATCTATCTAATTATGCAAACTTGGATGGCCACCCAAGGCTTATATCAACGACGAAAAAACTGAGCTTTTAATCGTTGGGTCCCCACAAAATTGACTAAACTCTCTGCCCTATACAACTCCATCCTTATTGATGGAAACGAGATCAAAGTATCCAAGGATGTCAAGACCTTAGGATTCTACCTTGACTCGTCTCTCAACCTCAATAAACAAACGCCACTGCTTCTACCACCAACTGTACATGCAAACTGATTTATGCATGCAAACCATTCCTGTCACAATTGCGAGGGCCTTATCCTATCCAAAGTGAGCTATTGCAATGCCTATACCTAGGCACCAGCAAACGCAACACCTCAAAACCACAGACAATCCAAAACAATGCCCTAAGAGCGGCCTTAGGCATTCCCAAAACTCAGCACATATCTCACCTGAGACGTGACAGTAACTGGCTCTGCATCAATGACAGAATCAAGCTTAAATCACTCAACCGCACCCATAAATGTCTATCCAACAAGGCTCCCCTATACCTCACTGACAGATTTAACAAACACACTTCTACCCAACCTATCAGAACAGCACAATCCAACAGTCTCAGAATACCCAAGTTCAAGCTAAAAAAAACAGGAGGTGCCAGCTTCCCAGTCATGGCTGCGCAACTATGGAACTCTATCCCTGACTCACTAAGAACCGTAGCTCCCTTCCATTGCTTTAAGACCAACGCCAAGAAGTGGCTTCACTCTCTAGACTGATAACCCCCTGGCCTATTTACTGGTACCTTTCACTACAGATTTTACCGACGTTTGAAACAGTAACCAAGGTACCTATTCATTTGCATATATGCACAATCCTTTCTCCTGTATATATCTGTATATTGTATATTTCTGTACTCTCCTGTCATGTCATATGTAACCTGCTCTGTGCCCCGATGCCCACGGGTCCCGTGTGCAATATAAGTGAATAAACAAAAACAACAATGGACAAGATAGCCATCACGCAACTCCAGGCCCATGTAGAAGCATCAGAATCCCTACACCATCAACAATCGGGATTCCGACCAGCCAACAGCACAGAGACCACCATGCTCGACCTACAAACTAAAATGCTTTGCATTATGGACAAAGGGTGGGCAGGCCTTCTTAGTCTTCTTGACTTAAGTGCAGCAGTTGATCTGCTGGATCACAACCTACTCAAAACAGCGCTAGAGAAAAAAGCCAACTGCTCGGTAGAAGCGATCGGTTGGATAATGTCCTTTCTAAACAATAGGATCTCTAGGGTACACTGGGGAGACAAATTCTCTTGGAAAAAGACATTATATGTGGTGTCCCTCAAGGGGCTAGGATGTCACCTCTACTATTCAATCTGGTGATCGAAATTAAGCAGGACCACAAGAAAGACAATGAACTATCCATGGTCTATAATACCGTAGAATTATGGATGGACGCTAATTGGATGTGCCTGAACAGCAAAAAAACAGAGCTCATTGTATTTGGCTCCCATCAAGCCAGTGCAAAATTATCGCCTGCATATAGCTAGTTCCTGATAAAAGCTACACAAATACACGTTCTGAGCAAAGTCAAAACCCCGGGAATGATGTTGGAAGCTTCATTGGGGAGGTAAAACCAAGCTCAATATATAAAAGAAATGTGCTTATTACCTCAGATTATTAAAAGCCCATTAGGCCCTATTTTTCAGAGGGTAACTGTGCCATCATAGCAAGGGCTACCATTCTATCATGCCTGGATTATGGCAACACACTAATTCTGGGGTCCAACAAACAATGTCTCCAGAGCTATCAAGTTGTTCAGAACAAGGCAGTGAGGATCATTAAGAAAAAAACAATATCCGAACTATCAGTGACTGTAGAAGAGAGCTACACTGGCTAAAAATTGAAGACGGGGTCCAATTCAAAGCTTTGACACTGGTGCCTAGATGCGTCTATGGGAAAACACCAGCCTACCTAAAATGGAAAATCTACCTGTTCGCACCCAGCAGAATGTTCAGATCCTCAGACCAAAGCAAGATCACAGCGGCTATACACAAGCGCAAAATTTGGAAATCCTTCCCCATTTTAGTTGCTGGCCTGTGGAACAACCTCCCTGCACATAAAAGAATGGAAGCAAATTACATGCGCTTCCGCAAACAAGTGAAAACGTACATCTTTAACTAGTGTACACTTATTCCAGTAGGCCCCTTTGTGTATCTGCATGTTTTGTCTCGTTCTTGCTCTAATCTATGTCTGTACTTTGTGTCCCTGTTTCAGCGCCCGAGGCTTGCGAGCTATCAGCGTTTCTGGACACTACACAACTATATAGTCGCGAAGAAATCTACGCCAAGCAATATTTTTTAGTTATTGTGTATTGTTCAAAAAGACAATGGGGGTCATTACGAGGTTGGCGGTAATGGAAAAACGATGCGGGTAAAGGATTACCGGCATCGCATACCGCTCCGGGCTATTCCGACCTAAGAACCCGGTATTAGAGGCACCGCTAATAACGGTGCCACTAATAGCGGCAAGGGCGCGGGCACGCAGGCCTTCAGGTCGGCAATACCAAGGTGCCGCTAAAAGGAGGACATCACAAGTCAGGCAGACATACAAATACCGGCATCATGAAGCCGCTAATAGGGGGTGCCGGCAATAGCAGCATCGTGAAGCACCCGTAAACTGCTATGTGCAGTGTTCCCAACTGCCACAGGTGCACACAATCAGCACAGGTGAAAGACATGATTCTGGGCCCGCACAAAAGGAGCACACCCACACCCCACCCCTTCCCACACCAAAATGATTCCAGTAGTAGTAGCAATACTGGGGATGGAGGACATGCTTGCATTGCTACACCAGCAACAACAACAGCAGGCACCACAGAGGAGACGCAGGAGGAGGAGGGTGAGACAGGCCCATTATGCTCCACCAGTGCAGCCAGTGGTACCACGCAGGCAGCCCCAATCCCTCGCATCAGAGCCAGTCCATTCAACCTAACCCCTGAGCAGATCCACACCCTGTACCGTCTGGACCGGGGCACCATCACCACCATCGTTGACATGATACACGACAACATTGTCAGCCTCATTGAAATACGCACCGCCATCCCCCTTCTACTGAAGGTAGTGTTGGTGCTACACTTCCTTGCCACAGGCACCTACCAGCTCACAGTGGGGCACATGCATGGCATATCACAACCCTTATTTTCTCGCATGCTGAACCAAGTGCTGGAGGCTCTCCTGAAGCACACAGGGGACTACATATCCCTACCACGGACTCCCCAGGAGATTTCTGATAAAAAAAGTTGGCTTCCATGCAATGGCAGGCATGCCAAATTGTATAGGTGCCCCCATGTGGAGTTGGTGGTCCCGCATGCCATGGAGGTGGTGTACCTCAACCGCAAGCAATACCACTCCAATGTACAGATGGTATGTGACGCCAGCAAGATCACACATTGTTGTGCCCGATATCCTGGATCAATACATGACTCAATGGTCCTGCGGAACTCCACGCTACATGGAGCGACATGCAGGACGTGGTGCCTGGCTGCTTAGTAAGTTGCATGACAGGCACATGGCAGTCAAATGGGGAGGATAGATACACACACCACCATGGTGCCATTGTTGAAGTGACAGCACGATGTGCACATCACAAAAAACTGTGCCCCAAAGCATCCCAAACTGAACATGACAACCAAATCCCTTAGCAATGAAGTAAGCTGGACACCTATCACAACATGCCAAACTTAAAAACACCCCACATCCCACAACACGTCCACTACCCATCATCGTACCTCACCCTCTGTAAAACAATCCAGCAACATGCTGTGAATATTCACTATGCAAATGTCTGCAGCAAATCATTACACAGGACAAGCATCCATGGGAGTGCACTGAACAAAATCACCAAGGGAATCCACAGCTTGTCACAGGGCCGCCAGCACCACAGAAGTGCAGCATGTCACCATCGTAATAATCTGCGCTGAATGCCTAATATTGCAAGGCCTACTGCCAACACTGCCAGTTAGAAATTCATACAGAACACAGCACATCACAAATCTGACACAAACGCAGCGGTATGCATCCACAATGCATGAGCAACATCAAGGCAGTGTACACCGTGCATCATCTTGGAGATGCAATCCACACCATAAGTCCATGGTACAGAACACATTGAGGGCTTTAAAATTGTGTGCATACAACCAGGGACATGTGCATGTGACCAATGATAATCTGCAGGCATGTGTGACTAGTACAGCTGTCCATCATGAATCAACTAACATATACCTTTTATTGCCTCTCATGTAGGTGATAGTGGCTATCCCTTGATGCCGTGACTCCTCACCCCTGTCCGAAACCCACAGAACAGGCACGAGGAGGACTACAATTGTTCTCATACCCGTACCCGTGTGGTCATCAAGCAGACCTTTGGCCTGTTGAAGGCACAGTTTTGCTGCCTTAACCGGTCAAGTGGGGCACTCCTCTACAGGCATGAGAAGGTGGCCAAGATCATCATGGCATGTGTCATGCGGCACAACATGTGTATCCGACGGAACGGGCCCCTGCCCCCTAACAATGAACTGCAACCACCTGGTGGTGATGAAGGGGATGAAGATGATGTGGGTGCACAGGAGGGACGTGCTGTGTCAGTCAGTAATTGCACAATATTTCTAACACACATGGGTGCAGAG
This sequence comes from Ambystoma mexicanum, assembly GCF_040938575.1. Lineage (NCBI taxonomy): Eukaryota > Metazoa > Chordata > Amphibia > Caudata > Ambystomatidae > Ambystoma > Ambystoma mexicanum. The sequence goes on along the minus strand of NC_090936.1, from coordinate 1,086,368,440 downwards.
GCTGACATGAGGTTGGACAGAGTTGGACAGAGGGCACTGGGTGTGGGAGTACATGTACACTATGAACTGTATATCAATAAATGACACACATGCAATAAGAAATGTCCACTCAAGATTTTTTTTCTTCACACAACGGGTGTACTTAACTGTCCAAAAAAGATGAAAGTGCTCAAACCCCCCCACAACTCCCCCACACACCCTCTCTCCCCTCCCCCCACACATGGTGTCCAAGCAAATACTTCATGTGTCAGTGTCTATTGCCTTCATAAGGCTGCCCCGTCTACATCCTCCCACTTGGTGGCGGCATGTCCGAGCGGCGCAGGGTGCGTGCTGTCCTGCATAGGGGGCTGGTTTGGGTGGAGCTTGACGAAGAAGGGGTAGCCGCTTGCTCCTCTCTGGGGGCTGGACGCTCAGCCTCCATGGAATCTGCAATGCGGGTGAGGACCTGCCTCAGGGCAGACACCTCCTTGCATAATCTATTGGTGCTTTCCACAATGACCTGCCTCAGGGACGCAGTGTTGTCGCATCCCTCCTGCCTTGCTTGGGCATTGTCTGCGACAAACTGCCTCACTAGGGCAGTGAGCTCTTCCTGGTGCTGTGCTGCGTGTCCTGCCTGCTTCACCCCCGCCTGTACACCATTGGAGGTGGGGGGCAAATACATTTGGGTCCTCTGTGAGACTCATGCTCCCTTGTACGGACCCCTCCCCACCCCCCCACCTAGACTGCTCTGGGGTGGTGGTGTGGTAGGAGTCGACAGGTGTGAATTGGGGGGAATGGGGCGGGACTTGGTGTTGCAGGTAGGTCTGAGGAGTCGTCCTCGACAGGCACTCACACCTGGCCCTGCACGTCATAATCTGTCAGGGGTGACGTAGCTGCCGCCGCCTCCCCAACAAAGCTGTTCTTTGCAGATTGTGCCCCATCGACTGTCTCCTGTGCAGGTGTCACAGGTGTTGTGGGTACTGTGGTGATGGGCCTTAGCGGCACCAGTGCCGTGGCATCCTGGGCTGTTTTGGTCTTCAGTGCCTGTCGTGGCCTGTCTGGGCCTTTCGAAGTGGAAGGCCTGTTGCCTTCATCCCTGGCCCACTTCTGGGGTGTAGTCGCCTGTTGGGGGTGAGTCCCGGGCCTCGCGGTCAGGATCTGAGCCTGTGTGGGGCCAAGAGAGGGACGGCATGAGTGATGGTTTGACAAGCATCATGCATACATTTGTATTATTCCCTCTTCTACATATTAGAGGGAATTAAGCAGTGGAGTTTTGATGATCACATTGCTTGCTATATGGGTGGAGCATGCAGGCATCCGCCGGGGTCACTCATGTTGGGGCGGGCGTATGCTATGTGACATGCATTTCTGTTGTGGCCTGTGTGCAGTGTGACTTATGCCATTTTCATATTTGTGTGGTGTGTGTCGGGTATGGCATTGCCATGCTGCATGCATGTGCATGTATCTGTGCTGAGGATGACATCTAGGCAGGGAATGTGTATGTATTGGACCATGCATTGCCTCTTTAGACAAATTGGTGGACTATCATCATACTTTGCATTACAGTGTTTTCTTATGAGACTCGCCTCCTTCCGCCGATGAGGTGGCGCCATGCTCCATCTCGCCCACACCTTCGATGGCCTCTATGCCAATCGTGCTGGTGCATATCTCCTCCCACCGGCTTAGCTTTATTGGTGAGCTTGGTCCTCCACCAGTAGCCATGGCCTGGCTCCTCTTTGTGGACAGGGTGTTCCTGACTTGCAGGTCATCCGATCTCTTCCGTACATCCTTCATTGTGCGGGGGGGGGGTGGGGTGTTGCCTACCTTGCTGACTCTTTGCTCTTTGCGCAACAAGTTCCCAGATTTCTTTTCTTTTTTCTTTAACACTGCCTCTCTCTTGCAGCTGTTTGCGAAAACAACCTTGGCATTGTCAGCCAGGGTCTCAGCCAGCATTGTTAGTTCATCTTCATTAAAGCGCTCTTTGCGCTGGCGGGAGGCACCTTTTTTTTAATGCCTTGGGCATGATTTTCTTGTGGGAGGTTGATGTCTGTAGTCCGCAATATGCTCCAGGTCCTGAGGATGGCAATGGATTGTGTTTTTCAAGATGGCCGCCGTGCTCTTCCCCATTCCTGTGCGATGATGCTACTTCTGGTTCTGCTTATTTACAGGCTCCGCTAATAGAGGCCACCGCTGATAGCGGTGCCCGCTAATCCTGTTTCCATTGATGCTGGTAGTGCTGTCTGCGCTTTCCATGATGCTGCTAAGGGACATTTTTTTTTACTTTTAACAGCATGCCTGTAATGTCGTTACCGGAATGGCGCAAAGCTTGTGCATGTGAACTCGTAATAGCCCTCTATTAGTGGGCTCTTTACTACACGGACACAGTATTTGCTCCATGCCGGTAAGGACTGTTACTTACCTCCAAACTCGTAATGACCGCCAATGTAATTTTGAAAAACATATATAACAGTCCTTTTTTCTCTAGCTACATATTGAGCTACTTTAAAAGAAATACTCTGGCAGTGAGGAATCACTTTCACCACTCACGTCCGGATGAAGGCCATCGTAATTGAAGCAGATGAAATCTAATCGAACGAAACACTTGCATGTCGACTATGTTTGTAATATGTCTAAAATGACAATAAGAAACTGTTGGTTCTTGATATGTTGTCACTGTGAACCCTTGACAACACAAGGTGGATCTGTTATAAATCACCAGATGTTTATCAAAGTATGATATGTTGAAACGGTGTAAACTGTATTGTGATGGTGTTAGACTCATTTTCACCTTGCAGCATGTTATGTGTTTTTCAAAATTAAATTCTTTTGAACAATACACAATAAATTCACAAATTGCTTGTAGTATATTTGTTCTCGTCTATATAGTTGTTGTGTCCAGAATCGCCCTGACCTACTTTCTTTTGTGACACTGTGAATACCTGTAATGGTCAGGGAATAGCCAGGTGCCCCTATTTTTATGACATTAAGGGTGTCATGGGTAACATTAACTGTCACAATATAATGCATAACATCAATCTGGCAGCTTTAGGAATACTTGCCTCCCTTCACATTTGTAATAACCAGAGTCAGCGCCAGAATTCCTAAACTCCTGGTAGCTGCAGACTACTACATACATGCACAACACCTTGGACACAGACCAACCAATACAAAATCAGACTTAACACTGGAATTAACCAACCACTACCCCTTGACCGGCGGGTTACATAATGTACCCTAAAAGAACATACAATTTTCCCACAGAACCACTATTTTATAATTTCAGAGGCGGTTAGATAAAGGACACCTGGCCTGACTTAACCCAATATAGAAAAACAGGGCTCAGTTTAATCCTGAAAGCCAGAATTGCATCTGGCAAAACGTCCTTCTCCCACACCAATTTCCCCACTCCTACCACTTCACTATACCAGCGCAGGGAAAGCACGCCCTCACAGGGCTGATATGCAGAAACTTAGAAACGGGGACAAACCAATAAAAAACCCAGGGCCAACCTGGCCCTCTCGAGAATGGATGATACCTTCAACAGGGTCAGTGACAACCCCCTAGATGCCCCTGGAAGCTTCCACCTGGCTCCCTGAGGCGACACCCTAAGCTTGCCTGGGGAAAATATCTCAGCAACACATCCGAGAGGCCTACAGTAACGTTGGGCTGCTGCATGTTCCCTCTGACAGGACTTGCCCACACCCAGTCAAGCCTGTCTGTAAAAACATGTGTTCTAAATGTACAGAAAAAACTGTATAATGGGACCTTGACTCACACTTTCCTACTCCTACCTCGCAGCTGCGATGCTACAAGGGAAGAAAGTGGCTTAGAATTGCCACTCAAAAAGCGGTGCCGGCACTTGAAACAAGCACCAGCCAATTTTCTCCCCTTGACACCCGGCACGGCTCGCTTTCTCAACCCTGGAAAGGGGAGAGCAAAAGGCGATGACTTCCCTCCGTGCTCCGTCTCCTCTTCTTTCTGTCCCCCATGGCATTCTCTATATGTTTTAACCCCCTCTGGGACTTTCCACTTACGTTACTCTGCAGTGGAGCTCACGTCTGTCATGAAGTGAAATCGCCTCGCATACATATCCGCTCCCCCTGCTGGTGGAGCGTACCATCGTCCTGGAAACCCAACAGCACGCGAAAATGCCTGCCACAAACGAACATGCACACACGTTCCAGCCACTAACAGAAACCCAGAATCAAATGCGGGTTTACACATACAAGATACAATTGTGTACAGGCGCGTTATAAATGCTATATCATATATACTTCTCCAGCCTGGGGTCTGGCATGGATTCGCATGTTCACGCATATTCCCTGTCAATAGTGTGAGAAAAAAGTTTCACTTGCACTTAAACTGTAGTTCTCCTCTAAACCAATCACTGTCCTCTGGGCCATACTGCCCCATCCAATGACAGTCCTCTCCCCAAGCACCTCCTCTGGCAGCCATCTTCAGATTTTTACCGCAGGCTTCAGTGTTGGGAGTTCTTGCGTTTGCTCTTCAAGCTATTTGTACGTTTTTTTCGTGTTTTTTGATGGAAAAAGTTCTATTTTTGTTTCAAAGAACTTTTTTTCATCTGCCGACAGCTGGGACCCGTTGTCAATGAAGTTCTGCGCACCTTAAGGTCGAAGAACATTCAAGATTGTACAAGGCCTTTGAACCTACTTCACGCCCTCCGGCCATGACTGAGCAGGAGGGGAAGGTCTCTCTTCAGGCCCTGCAACAAATGTGGGCTACGGAACGGGTTTGTGGTGGACAAGCACCTGCAATGCCTCTACTGCCTGCACCTGGACCACAAGGAGGTAGAGTGCCTAGGTTTCTCCCAGAAGGCAACGAGGGACAGGGGTAGTAGGCTGGTGGCATGACCAGACAGCCTCCGACCTGTGCTCCGAGCAGGGTCATGCCTCACCCAGGACCGGCCGGACCGAGTAGTGGTCTTCGAAGTCCTTTGAGGGCACCTCATCTGTGGGGGGCCCAAGATAAAGCCAAGAGCCGCAAGTCTGAGTCGACTGGGTTCACGCAGGTCCCAAATTGGATAGGGCGTGATCAACATCACCTTCCGCCTTCATTGCCAGCCGACTATCGAGCTCCTCTTCGAAGAGGGAAGTAATCTACCCTGGCCTAAACTACGTGAGAAATCTGAGAAGCTGCAGACGGAGAAGGCCGAACAGCCTAAGCAGGCTCAACCGGCACAAAGACCTCGTCGGCGACTCGTCAACGACTGCTACTGCCACGACAGCTTAGGGCGCTGATCCTGTGAGGGTAGCTCCCACAGCTCATACAGCTCAGGTGTCCCTACCCCCCAAGGCACGACACTGCTGCAGTGACTGGCGAAGTCTGCAGGCATGCCAGAAGGGGGTGAAACCCCGACCGCCAAAACAGCCCTGCCCGCAGTCGCGTCCCCATGGACGGCGAAGACCAGGAGTCCCTACATACAGTCCGTGAGGATGTTGAAGAAGAGGAGGGAGATGGCGACCACAGCGCAGGACCTAGTTTTCCTGTTTCTCAGCCAAGGGATATCCTTGGATATTATGTCGACTCTGCACACCTTGGTGTCAGAGACCCAGATTAGGATGCCTCCGGCTCTTGTACCTGTGGTCCCCCAGGTCCCTGATTAATCTCCACCGAAGAAGAGGAAGCGTCTTCTGACATGAGTTCTGACAACTGGGGAGCGGTGTCTGCCTTTGTCGCCATAGTTGGATGAAAGCCACAAATTTCCATCGGGAGGTCCAGGCGAAGGTGCTGGACATGCCCTGCGACTCAGAGAATCTGTTTGGGAAGGTCATCGACTAGTCCCACCAGGCCATCAAAGTAAATACAGAGACGGCCCGTTCCCTGGCACTCTCGAGCAGCAGTGCTGTTCTTTTCGTTCCTCCATGGGAAAGTCAAACAGGTATTCCAAAGGTTTCTCCACTTCATACCGACAGCCTTTCATATCCACAACTCAGGAAACATACAGAGGCCATTCCCAGGCCTACGGTAGCGGAGGACAGCATCACGTCACACGCTGGGTAGGACGCCGGCGCCGAAGCAAGCCTGAACCGACCGGGACTTTGGGCCCCCACTCGTGCACCCTGTTGGGAGGCCGCCTGACTTAGTTCGTCAGCGTGTGGAGAAAGATCACCACCGACAAATGGGTGCTGGACGCTTTTGCCCAAGGCCACACCCTGGAGTTTTAACACAGGTGTCCTTGGATCCCTCCAGTTGCTCATCTGGAGCTGCACCTCCCTCAGCTCCCTGAAGAGGTACGGGTCATGCTGTGAAAAGGGCTGATGGAGCTAGTTCCCCAATGGCTCCGGAGTCTATTCCAGATACTTTCTGGTCAGAAAGAAGACATGGGGCTGGAGGCCCATCCTAGACCTACGACATCTGAACAAATACCTAAAGTCCCAAAAGTTCAGGATGGTTCCATTGCAACACGTGCTCGGCCAACTGGAAAAAGGAGACTTGACGTTGTTGGACCTGGAGGACGCCTACTTCCATGCCCCATTCATAAGAAACACCAGATGTTTCTACGTTTCGTGGTGCAGGGACAGCACTACCCTGCACTGTGCAGGGACAGCACTGTTCACGAAATGCCTGCCACCAGTGGCAGCCTATCTACGTCTACAGGGCATGCACGTGTACCCATACCTGGACGACTGGCTGATTCACGCCCACTCGTGGGAGCTGGCCGACGGACACAGAGGCAACCATCCGGCTGCTAATGGATTTATGATTATCTGTCAACTATCCAAAGTCCTGCTTAACGCCATCACAGAATGCGCTGTTACTAGGCGCCAGACTCCATAGTGTCTTGCCTGACCTCAAACTTGGAGGAGAGGATAGCACCCATTCAAGGGAAGGTGCAACGGCAGTCATTGACAAAGATGGCCATGTGGGGGCCATCTAGTTATTGCTGCCCATGAGGTCCTCCTGCATCTACCTCGTTCAGCTATGCAGGTTGCAAATGCAACACCCTCAGGAATTCCTGGATGCCCACTGGGTACAGGTGTCCGGCAGCTTCACAGACAAGATCTCTCTCAAAGACTAGTTCCTTCGAGTGATAGGATGGTGGGACGTCCGCTCCAACATCTCCCAGGGGCACATAATTTCAAAGCCTGCCATACCAGGAGACAGTCACCACAGACGCCTCTCTAGCTGGATGGGGGAGCGCACACCGGACGTCGGTATGCTTCCTTCCTGTGACTGCCAGAGGAGAAGGATCTTCATATCAACATCCTGGAGCTACAGGCAGTGTTCTGGGCCGTGAAGTCGTTCCTACTGTCTCTGAAATGTAAGGTGGTGAGGATCTTCACACACAACACCACCATGTTCGACATTAGGAAGCAGGGGGATTCCTGGCGCTCTTCAAAGAAGCGCAGGACTTGTGGTGCTGGGCCGTCCGACATGGGATGTTCCTCGTCCCTCTCCACCTGGCGGGAGTCGAACACCATTGCAGACTCCCTCAGCAGGGAACTGCGCTCGTGCCACGAGTGGGAACTTCGTCAGGATCAGGTGGACCGCCTATTCATCAAATGAGGCAGGCCCCAGATCGATTTATTTGCGACGGCGGCGAACTCCAAGTGCCAGAAGTTTGCCAGCAGATTCCACCAGCCGAGGAACCTGGAGGACGCGTTCTCCTTCTTGTGGGAAGAGCTGCTCCTGTACGCATTTCCTCCGTTCCCTCTCCTGCTACGAGTCATCATCACACCACACTCGGACAGTGTCCATGCAAATTGATACTCATCGCCCCGAGATGGCCGAGACAGACTTGGTATCTGGACCGTCTCAGCCTGTCAGCGTCGCCTCCAGTCAAGCTGCCAGTGGTTCCGGATCCTCTCACCAGAGGAGGATTCACAATCCTTCATCACGACACAAGGTTGCTGGACCTGAAGGCTTGGCTCCTGCAGCCTGAGATTTTGGAGGATATGATTTGCCTGCGGTCTGCAGGAAGGTCCTCGCCAAGGCCAATGCGTTGTCAACTTTGAAGTGCTACGGTCAAAAGTGAAAGCATTTCATTACGTGATGCCGGTATCATTACCCCTCTGAGGGTCATGGCCCTGCCGATCCTTCCGTATTTGCCATCGTTGTCCAAGGCCGGACTGACGCACACGCCTCTATCAAGGTACATCTGGCGGCAATGTCCCGATACATCAGGTCTCCTGGAAGATCTTCACTTTGGTCCCACTGCCTCGTCAAGGAATTTCTAAAGGGACTTTTTCCATCTTTCCCACCAGTGAAGGCTCCTGCCCCGGCGTGGGATCTCTACATGGTTCTGACAAGGCTAATGGGGCCCCCTTGAAGCCTAACGGTCAGACCCCTCTCAATTTCCTCTTGTGGAAAAAGGGCTTTCCTTGTGGCCATCACCTCTGCCAGAAGGGTAGGTGAGATCCAGGTCCTATCCTGCAATGGGCCATGCGAATTGAGGGTGATGCTGCATACGCACCCCTCTTTCATGCCAAAGGTTCAGTCGGAATTCCACATCAACAAGCCTTTGGTGTTACTGTTTTTTTTTCCCCGAAACCTTTGTCACTGGCGGAAAGGGCCTTGCATTTGCTGTATGTTGCTAGTATCCTGATGTTCTACGTGACAAGCACAAATAGTTTTTGGAAGACTTCTCAACTGTTTGTGATCTTTGTTCCTGTGAACCATGGGAAGGCTCTGTCCAAGGCTTCCATTTCAAGGTGGCTATCCTGCTGCATCCCGCACTGTCATCGGTTGGAGAACCGACCGCTGCCCGGCCGTCCAAGTGCCCACTCCACCAGAGCTATAGCTGATACGATGACATTCCTGTCTGGTATGCCCCTGCTGGACATCTGCAGGGCTGCGACGTGGAGGTCCCCGCACACTTTGACGAAGTTCTACTGCATCGACAGGGATTCCAGGGAGGAGTCCAGAGTCGGCCATGCAGGGCTACGCAACCTGTTCGCTTGAGGTGAGACTGTTCCGGAGGTAAGAATTAAATGCTTCTGTTGTCTTGCCACCTCCCGTGGTTGTGTAATGTTGTACTGCTATGTATTCATTATTCAAGAGCATGTGAATCTATGCCAGACCCCATGCTGGATAAGGTTTAAGTTACTTACCTGTAACTATTGTTCTCGTGCCTCGGTCTTGCATGGATTCCCATGCGGACCCTCCCTTCCATCCCCTCTGGGGCTCTTCTTGGTCATACTGCCACTTTACGTGCTTACCAAATCTGAAGATGGCTGCCAGAGGAGGGTCTTAGCGAGATTAGGGAGAGGACTGTCATTGGATGGGGGCAGTATGACCCAGAGGACAGTGATTGGTTTAGAGGCAAAACCCTGTTTTTAAGTGAAAATGACAATGTTCTTTCTTTTACTGAGGATTCCCAGCCTGACAACAGGGAATATTCATGAGCGTGTGAATCCATGCTGGAGAACAACAGTTACAGGTAAGTAACTTAAACCATTCCCTCGTTTGTGTATTCCCAGCCTGTAGCATTGTCCTTGCATAAACTGCTAAACCTCCTGATTTCTTTTTTTCAGTACATTGTTATCAGCAAATGTTTTACGTGGGACACATTAAGGCATTATAAATGGACCTAAAGGAAAAGGGGATGTGGGACAGTGTAAAAGGGAAGAAGAATGGGGCCAAATATCACACCACTTCAGAAATAAAAACACAAAAGTGAAAGAAAAGATAAAGCTGTACTGGAAGTAAGTGCTCAGCGGAAAAGCCATGGAATGAAATTACGTACGTAATAGTTATCTCTAGTGCAACCAACATTTGTGCATTATGTACATTTCTCATGCTGTGCTACAAGCCAATCGACATTTCTCACAAATTAGTAATTGTGTACCATTTTTATTTTGTTTGTTCCAGTGCTTAGAAGCAGGATATGTTCTATTATGAGGCACTGTTTAAAAATAGTTTCTCTTTTCCTTACTATTACCTTTAGTATTAATTGAATACTCTTTGCAACCATTGGTATAATATCTTATCCAAGAATAAGTTATCCTTCTAATCCTTTTCATTGCCAGGATGACGTTCACGCTTTTCACGCAAGGGAACAAAAATTGAGTAAAAATAGGTTTCAAGTCTCTGATAGCGTACATTCACTGATGAACTCAACACAAATATTTGTATAGTACTGTGTGATAACCGATAAAGCTCCAATCTTGTGTATTGTGTATAGCAGGAACCATATTAGCACATTTAATATAATACAATTATTTGTGTTTATTTATTCAGGAACAGGTAACACTTGGCGACTGGCAACAGTTTCTTTACTGTAAAGCAAGAGCTGTTACAGCAAGGACCTATGTTTAGTCGCTGTGTAGTAGTCGTAGAATGTTTATTACGACCAGGGGCATGGGGGGTGTTTCAATGATGAACAGTAAAACGGCTTTCCAGTAACTGAGTGTTGGGGCAAGGTGACTTTAGAGACGAAGTACTTCTCTTCACAAGGTGCACCCATTACTTGCAGTGCTTTTGAATGTTGAGGTGGATACTTTTACAAGATCTCCTAAATGTAGAATTTCACAGGCTGCAAATCATGGTCCACCATTAAGGATCGAACTGTCAACCCATTTCTTCCTGATCGTGTAGGACTTGTTGCTCATCCAGTCTTCTGCATTAATACTTACCAGCTGCAACTGACTGATCATTGTGCACTGTCCTTCTGCCAGGACTGTAAGCTGCTATGGTCTTAAGCCATCTGCCCTTCATTACAGGAGCCATGGTTTGCATGTTGGAATCCATGTTGGAGGTCTCATATCATATGTTCCTTATTTTCGACTCCTGGTATACTTCAAGTCAGCGTTCAAAGAACACTGTAATCACTAAAACAGCATATCCACTTCATTTTGGACCTGTTCACAGCCAGAAAATGAGGTGGCCATGCCCAATGTTCTTCTCCTTTGGCCATAGTCAAATTATTGTATGCATGTCACGTGAGGGTGAATCCCCCTGTATAGTAAACCTTTCTTTTAATTTTTCTAGGAGTAACCGCTAGAAGAACTGACTCTTCTACTTGCAGATAAGACCTCATTTTTCTACGTTTAAAATCTGTTGCAGAGCACCGACAGTTTGCATCACTGGTTGTGAAACCCTGCTTGCAATCACTTTTCCAAGTTGTTATTCCTCTGAGGCATATAATGTAACCCTACTCCTTTTGCCTGCTTTGTATTAAGGCTGAGGCATGAACACTTTGAGTACTTTCCATACGTTGCATATCCTTTGGTTACTTAAGAATATACGCTGGGCATTGAGGAGCCTCATAAAAAGTGCCTGTAGTGCCATTATTCACTGATGCCATATTTGCTAGTCTCTGGAGAATGGAGAAATACCATTCTGAGACTCTACACCTACTTTCTTATGTAGAGTAAGATACAAAGAGATGGTATTCTAAAAAGAAATTGGAAATACAGCCAGTGGCAGTAGCCTGACCCTGGCACCATCTGGGCTGTCTGGAGTCTTCTGCCCGCTTAACTAAATTTCCCAATAGAACGCGAGCCCTTGGGATTTTTGATCACAAGAGAAATCGTTGACTTTCTGTTATGTCATTAAATGAGGAGAAGTTTCAGATATCGATGGCAAGGTTTTTAAATTGTGCTGATAAGACATTCTGCTCTTCCCCCCTCCTCATTCCCTCTTCCACCCCCCCCTTTCGCCCCTCATTCCCCCGCACCCCAGAATCCCTTTTCGCCCTTTGAGTCGATAGGTATGCAGGCTGAGAGTGGTAAATGGCATTACAATAGTCAATGCTGCTTTTAAGGCATGCTGCAGCAACTTGAGCGTGGAGCTCCTTAGGAATAAACCATTTTCAGTTGCTTCAATTTAAGGAAGCTCAGACCACAGACGGAATTAATCTGGCTATCCATTGCTAAAGAAGAAGATATTTTTACACCAAGGTCTCAGACCATCCCCGAGGAAGTTGATAACAGTCCCAGTGAAGGTGGCCAAAAATCAGGTCTATTTTGCTGAAGCAGCAGGGCTCACAATCAGGACCTCAATCTTACCGCTGCTTCATTTTAACCAGTTAACTTCCATCCAACCCGTGACTGCATCGAGGCAAAGCCTCAACTGAGTAGCTGTTTCTAGTTGGTCCAGGTCACTCTACTTGCAGGCGCTCACTCATTTACTGCCTCACTCTCACTACCAACACTTCACCTGTAGCAGTCTTTTTCACCACCACAAGCTCCTTAGCTCTCCACTGCACCATCCGTCCTCTGCCCAATCTCTTGTTCGACCTCCACTCCACCTATCCTCACCCAAATACATTTGACCCAGTCTTCTATTAACCCTTTTATACTCCGCTCTTCATAGTTCTCCCTCTCCTCCTCCCTTTCATTGGTCTGCGGATTTACCCGACACTAAGGGCCAATCTGTGGCTGGCCTTTCCCTTGGGGATGGGTCTTTACAAGGAAAGACTCTGTTGGCCCTGCACCATTTTCACGCACAGGATTCAAATTGGTCTTTGGCCCCTGTGTGTGGTCCTGGTGTTCATTCAGGGCTGCTGTCTCCATTGGCCGCTGCTTGGCCAGGAAAGCACACAGCTCATTGGATGCGGGTGTTTGCGTTTGATCTTGGATTGCTGGTTCCTCTCTGTATTCCGGTTTGGTCTCCAGTGGTTGGTAGGCATGCTCATGCTTGAAGTTCTTTAACCAAATAAAAATAACTAAATCCAGGATCCATGCAGTAAGGCATTGTATATTGGAAAATGGTATCCGTGTAGTAAAAGTGGGGTTAGAGACTACTTGGAGCCCTCCAGCTCCTTCACTCCGCCCCTGGGGAAGCACTTGATCTAGTAAAAACCCTGGTAGGCCTACTGCTGCATGTCAGGAGGGGTCCCTGTAACTCCTTGGCGGGGTCATGTCCCGGACCCGTCACAAAATCTTTCAGACAATTCTCGCAATTTAGAACACATTTGGTGCATCAATAAGAGCTGCAAATGGTCTTTCAGACATGGGACAATTCCTCAGTTTTCCCTGATGTCCGAGCAACTACTCCAGACTCTGGTACAAACTAGAGAGATTGACGGGGCATCTTCTAAACCAAAGGATTTGTTATCCATTTAAAAATGGATTTTGCTAAAATAGATGTTACAGGATCTAAATTGTAGACTCCCAGAAAACACTGGTGCCCAAACACCTGAGATTTTGGATTTTGGAGCGAAGGTGTGAGATTTTGGATGTGGGGTCGGTAGATGCGAATCATTGCTGGAACACAGCCTTCTGGCGACTCTCTTGCCCCTTGTCCAGTCCTTGGTGGTTTGGTCAAGAGTCTGGCAGTGAAATTGTTACACACGGCTTCTCTGGTTTCGCAGATCGCCTCAGTCTGTTACTCCAGGTTTTTTTGTAACTCAAACTACTAAAAAAGCTTCATCCTTTCATCCCTCCACAATTAGTTCTGTAGTTACTGCTTCATTCATGGGTTCCCTTGATTTTTGTAACTGCATTTTCTTGGGACAACCAGATTTTCGAATTCATAGACTCCAGGTGCTTCAAAACTCTTCTGCTCGCCTTGCTCTTAATGCACCAAGGTTTGCGCATACCCTTCCCTTGCTGCGTCAACTGCACTGGCTTCCCATCAAAAGTAGTATTGACTTTAAGATCCTATGTATAGTGCACCACACAGTGCAACAATCTGGGCCTTCTTTTCTTCTTTTGAAATGTACCCGGTACATGCCTCCTGGAGCCCTGCGTTCATGTTTCCAGAATGTGTGCAAAATTCCAAGGTTTCCCAAATCTCGAGCTGGGGGTTGGTCCTTTTCAGTTCTTGTCCCGAAGCTGTGGAACACTCTCCCTTCCCATCTGCCTGACATACCTGGTCTCCCATGTTTTCTTAAAGCTTTGAAGACCTTTTTGTTTAGATGGCTTCCTCTGTGATAGGAGGGTTTGCTGGGATGGATTCTGCTGCATTCATTTTCTTTTAGCACCCAGATGCTTTTGGCCCATGGTTTTCGTGCTTTATAAATTGGTTTCTGATGCTCGTTAATCTGCTTAGAATCACATGCTGTGCATATGGTCCGACATCCAGTGGTCACTGCGGAGTATTACATCTTGTCTTTCGGGAACCGAAAGGGGACGTCGTCATAGGCGTGCCTGTAACACTAACCCTATCGTGACGTGTAGTGTACCCAAACTCCCTCACGCGCTGAGGTCCCTCAGATTGTTTTTTTTTTCCGCCCAGATAACTGGTTGCCCTATAGCGGAGCTCTTAAATAAGAGACATTGTTTATCTTAAAACGACTTGTCGGTTATTCCCTGTTAAGTCACTTTGACACCAAGAACAACTTCGACGAAGACTGCGGGGGATTTATCTACGGCAGTGGATTTCAGCGCCTAAGATCCAGCGGCCGGAGCTTCCACGTGGCCTGGCCCTCTGGCCGACCTTTACAGTGGGGTTGGGGTGGCCATATTTTCAGTATGTCTTTTCCCCCTTCCCCCTCTTTACCCTTTAGATCTGGTCATCTTCCCCTTTTGCTATGGAAAGGACTCCTTTTAGGTTCTGCCCTAAGTGTAGGGTCAGATACCCTTGGAAGGACGAACACAGGTCGTACAACGCCAGTCTCTCCTTAGATCACGAACTCCTTTGGCCTAAGACCCTTAAGGAGCGCCGTGTAAAGCGGTGGGCCGCGTATGGCATGTCGCGCATGGAACCCCCTTCCCCATTAACTCACGCCGATTCGTCGATAATCAAACACAGCATCGCGAGAATTACTTCGGCGGTTGGGCTTATTCCTGTTCCGCCGAAAAACATGGGGCAGGCCGCGGACAAATCTTTATGGTGCTCCGATTCTCATGATACCTATGAGGACAGTCAAGAGCCTCTTTCCAACACCCTGAGAGACAATTTTCGGCGTCGAAGGGCGGAAGACAGCGCTTTTCACCCGTAGGCCCTTCTGGGTCCTCTAAATGGACAAGGGAGAAATTTCAAGGGTGTATGGACCAACCTTCCTTCCTTCCTACTGAATTACGATGAGGACCAGGTGGATGCCACAGACAATTGGGAGAAAATGCAGCAAGTGGGGACATACCCATGGACGCTTCCCCATCAAGATAAGGACACTGATGTATTGTGCCTGGATTCCCCTGTGTTCACCCCGGCTCGCCAGGCATTGCCTGTAGATGACCAGATGGCCTTTAATACCATGTTAAAGAAGGCAGCTGAGCATTTTCAGATCTCTACTCAAGAGGGCAGTGCCTGAGCAGAACTTTGTAGAGGATATTCTTAAGGAGAAATCTCCCTCTAGCCAGGCCATTCCCCTCCTTAATTCTATTAAGAGAAGATTGGCTCCATTCCTGGTGTCACCAGCTCAAACCCGGGTAGTGAACCCAAGAGTTGAAAGTTATTTCGGCCAGCTCCTTCGGACCCTCAATACATTAAAGGGCACGCCACCCCCGATTCTCTGGTAGTGACTACCACCCGGAAACGGGCAGGAATACCCCTTGCCATGGGGAACGCACCTCCGGATAGGGAATCCAAGAGGCTGTATGCCTTAGGCAAGCGAGTTACCTCGGCTGCCGCATATACCACGCGTATAGCGAATAATACTACGCTACTATCGAGTTATGCTGACGCTCGGTGGAACCTACTTCAGGAAGGCCTCCAGGAGGTCCCAGAACCCGTCAAGTCCAAGCTTCTCGATATTGTGGCCGAAGGCCGGCAGGTGAACCAGAATGTCATAAAGAACACCCTGGATACGACTGAAACAGCAGGCAGGTCTTTGGCCCAAGGAACCTTACTCAAAAGACACGCTTGGCTGCGTACCTCCAGTGTTTAGGCCCGAAACACAGGCCTCGCTCATCAATAAACCAATTGAAGAAGCTAACCTCTTCGGAAAGGCAGTCGATGAGGCCCTAGAAACAGCCAAAAAAGAGCATGAGACTCTTAAGTCTCTGCAACAAATCTCTCAATAACATTCCTCCTAGAGCGGAAGTAATTCTCGGCCGTCCTTTCGAGGGTAGTCCGTGCAAATCACAACTATGGCACGGGAAACTTCAATGCTGGTCAAACATCAGGAAGCCCCGCATACTACCCCCCCCCAAGGGTTCAGTGATGCGGCAAAGCTAGAGCTAGAGCCCCCAATCCTGGAAGAGCCACAGCGTCTGGTCAGAAATTGCCATCAGATCCAGGTACCCTCCCATGTTACCCCGGTCGGGGGGCGCTTAACATCTTTTCTCACGGCATGGAAGGGGATAACTTCAGACCAGTGGGTCATAAAGACCGTTACCCACGGGTACTGCGTGGAATTCAGACCACCGCGCTCACGGCGCCTTACACCAGACCATGTGGAGATCCTGAATCAAGAGGTGGATGTGCTGCTGGGAAAGGTCGCCATAGAAGCAATCCCTATTCTTCAGGTAAATGAGGGTATTTATTCAGTGTAGTTGCTTGTACCCAAAAAGGACCTCACCATGCGCCCTGTTCTAGACCTGCAACCAGCTAACAAGTTCATAAAACCTCAGAAGTTTTGCATGGTAACGCTACAGGAGGTGATCCCACTGTTGAAACAGGGGGACTACATGCTAACATTGGACATGAAAAATGCATACTTTCATATTTCAATGTTGCCAGCGCACAGAAAATATCTAAGGTTCATGATAGAGGACAGGCTTTACCAATTCAAGGTACTCCCCTTCGGCATCGCCTCAGCGCCAAAGGGTGTTTACGAAGGTCCTGGCAGTAGCTGCAGACACCTGCACAGGTTATCCGTTCCGGTTTACCCTTAACTCGACGACTGGCTCATAACAGGGGACTTGTACGACACATGTTTTTTGAACACCCAAAAACCCGTAGACCTTCTTTTCAGTCTGGGGTTCTCTATCAACAAGAAGAAATCCCGTTTAGTCCCCAGTCAAATAAAACAATTTCTGGGAGCTCTTATCCAGACGAAAGACGGCCTCGTCTTCCCCTCCAATGAGAGGGTTCAGAACATTCTTTTTCAGATCCCTCAATATGTAGTCAGTCGGGAGTTGATGGTGCGTAAAGCCATGGCGTCCTGCATATACTTGGTTCCCCACACGCAGCT
Source organism: Ambystoma mexicanum (assembly GCF_040938575.1). Classification (NCBI taxonomy): domain Eukaryota; kingdom Metazoa; phylum Chordata; class Amphibia; order Caudata; family Ambystomatidae; genus Ambystoma; species Ambystoma mexicanum. The sequence goes on along the minus strand of NC_090936.1, from coordinate 1,086,351,477 downwards.
GTGCATGTGTTCCATGCAAGAGTGGCTCAACAGCCAGTGGTGTCAGGCCAGCGGACAATGGGAAGATCTGGTAGTTGTCTCGCGAGCCCTCGTTCTCTCTCCCTCTCCCTCTCCCTCTCCCTCTCCCTCTCTCTCTCTCTCTCTCTCTCTCTCTCTCTCTCTCTCTCTCTCTCTCTCTCTCTCTCTCTCTCTCTCTCTCTCTCTCTCTCTCTCTCCAGTGGTGGTCAAGAGAAAACCTCTTGAAGGGTAATCCCTTCACCACCCCTGCAGTGGAAGCCTTTTACCACCCCTGCAGTGGGAGCCATTCTCACCACCGACGCATTTCTCACGGGGTGGGGGGGGGGGCTCACCTGCTTCAGCAGACAGCGCATGGAGTGTGGCCCCCTCAAGTAGCGTCCAACCATATAAATTTACTGGAGTTATTAGCGGTGTTCAAGGCATTAAAGGCTTTTGAGATGCAACTACAAAACAGTGCTGATTCTAACAGATGGCACTACAGCCATGTATTACCTGAACAAACAGGGGGCACTCACTCTCCGTGGCTATCCAAGCTGTCCCAAAACATTTGGATATGGGCTCTCGGACACAAGATGTTTTTGTTGTCCCAACCTGTTCCAGGGGAACTCAGTTTTCCTCTGCCCGAAGAATACGAATGGCGTCTGCACAAAGACATAGTGTCCAACGTCATTGCAGAATGGGGCTTCCCAGAGATCGACCTGTTCGCTACTCAGGAGAACGCCCAATGCCAAGACTAGACCTCCAGGTACCCCCAGAACCGGTCCAAGGGGAACGGTCTCTGGATAACATGGTCAGGGAAATTTGTCTACGCTCTCCCACCCCCCCCGACTCCCCTTCTCAACAAGATAGTGCACAAGATGCACCAGGAACTAGTTACCATGATACTGGTGGCCCCCATGATGGCCCGCAAACCGTGGTTGAATCATCTGATGGAAATGTCCATCTCCCAAGCAGTAAAACTACCCTGCCCAAACATGTCTCAGGACATGGGGGTCGGGGGGGAGAGACCCTACACCCATACCCACAAACTCTGAACTTAGCAGCCTGGCTCCTGAGGTCATAGAGTTTGGACACCTACAGCTCCCTCAGGTGCATGGACATACTCAGGGAAGCTAGAAAACCTAAGATACGTTATTGCTATGCCAGCAAATGGAAACGTTTTGTCATCTGGTGTAATTCCAAGGGCGTCAATCCCATCGATTGCTCACCAAAACACATTGTGCTGTACCTTACCCATCTGTTAGACACTGGGTTGGTCTTCATTTCCCTAAAGGTTCATCTGGCTGCTCTCTCAGACTACACCACATCATAACAAAAGGTGTTGCGGTGGAAGATACCAATGATTAAGGCCTTTATGGAAAGGGTGAAGAGGATTTATCCTCCCATTTCTCACCCAGCTCTTCGGTGGGACCTAAATGTGGTTTTGACCAGGCTCATGGGAACTCCCTTTGAGCCAATGCATAAAGCAAGTCTAAAAAACCTGACTTATAAAACGGCCTTCCTAGTGGCTATCACTTCTATTAGAAGGGTTAGCGAACTATAGGCACTTTCTGTTCTAGACCCCTTTGTTACAGTCCACAGGGTTAAGGTAGTTCTGTGCACTCACCCCAGATTTGCGCCAAAATTAATATCTAAGTTCCATGTTAACCATTTGATTGAAATAGCTACCTTTTTCCAGAACCCAACTAGCATGGCCGAAAGAAGCCTACACACACTAGATGTGCACAGGGCAGTCATGTTCTACCTGGAAAGAACTAAACCACTGAGGAAAACGAACCAATTTTTCATTTCAGTGGCAGGTGGTAGAGAAGGGGATCATGTTTCTAAATCGGCTATCCCGAGGTGTATTGTCAAATGCATCACACAATGTTTCTCTTGCTAAGAGATAGCTGCCCTTAATGCCTAGAGCACATTCTACTCTGGGCACTGGGGCATCCATAGCATTCATTGCAAATGTTCCCCTTGAGCCCATTTGTATAGCGGCAACCTGGAGTTCTGTACACACCTTTACAAAACACTATTGCCTAGACACTCATTCTAGGTCTGATTCTCAGGTGGGACAATCGGTACTAAGACATCTTTTCTCTACTGTTCCTTCTCACAACTCACCTCCAACTCCGGCTACTGCTCGCTAGTCTGTGCACAGCATGTGATTCTAAGCAGATTAACAAGCATCAGAAGACATACATTACTTACAGTAATAGCATTTCTGATGATTGTATCTACTTGGATTCACTTGCGTCCTCCCTAAATCCCCACTCGGGATGGAAGGAACATAGACATCTTACTACTTCTCTCTTCTTCATGTGCACACTCACAATAGCCCTGGGCTCCCTCATGGCAGAAAAAATACAATCTGAGGAACCTCGGCATGTGAGGGATTTTGGGTACACTACACTTCACGATAGGGATAGTGTTACAGACACACCTATGCCGACGTCCCATTTCGATCCCCGAAAGACAAGATGCAATACTGCGCGGTTAACACTGGGTGTCGGACCATATGCACAGCATGTGAATCTAAGCAGATACAATCATCAGAAATGCTATTACGGTAAGTAATGCATGTCATACAATAAAATACCTGGCTTAATCTGCTGCCACCATGCCAGAATTGTCAGATTTGGTCAGAGCACCTGTAGATACTTGACTGCCAATCCTGAGACTATTGAGTTGTGGCAACTGCAGCCTGGCCTGCATGAAGATACCTACGAGGAGGAAATAGAGGAGCAGACCAAGGAACAGAAGGGTTTTTCATCAGCATTTCCACTGATGAGGATGAGTGAGAAAACATTGATATTGCAGGGAATCCTTCTCATGAGAAAGGAGCCTACCATGCTCTAATTAAAAAGTCTCTTCACAGTTTAGGCTGAAAGTAAATGCTGGTCAAAAGACTGCTTGTTTTCTGACCTATTTGCAAAGCACAGGATGACAGTGACTGAATACTCATGGTCAGCCTGGGCTTTTCAGTAATGTTGGAAAAGAAGCTATTAATTGTATTAGCCCACAGAGTGGCCTGATGCGGATCTGTTAAATTCTGGCAGGTCTGTTTTCTGAAGACTGCCTTCCTGAGGCTGATTTTTCTGGCGAGGGGCCCAGGTGCACCTCAGGCCAGGCCTATTGCCGAATTCCTGTCTGCCCCTTCTCCCCACCCGAATACCTCAGTGATGTCTGTCATAATGCGTGGGACACCCCGACAATCTCCCTACTCTTTGTCCCTCATGCCTCTTTCTCTTTTGATGATTGTGCAGGGGAGAGCCCCTTAGCCTCTCCATTACTGTGTGTCCTCTGCCACCTTTCTCCTCCTCACCTTCAGTCCACTCACTGCCCTAGCACTCTTTAATGGTATACACTTCCTGCGCATACATCATGCATGCATTAAATTGGCAGTTCGGAAAAGCACCACTGCAAATGTGGGGCTCAATAAGACATCCTAAATGTTTGAGAATATTTGGTCACTGTACACAGGAGATCTTGATCCATGTTTGGTGCCCCCAGACAAAGCAGAGGAAGATGAGATGTGAAAATGATCTTGGCGACCACTGTATTGATTGTAAACTCTTCGGCAATATCTCAAAATATGTCAGATGTGCCATAAGTTTCCCGCCTCCCCCATTGTGGAGTTCTGATGTGATGAGAAATGGATGGAGGAACAGGGCATCCTCTGTGGACTTCAAAGAGGTGAACAATGGCACAACCATCAGGTGACAGGATTGGCTGAGAAGCACACATTTTTGCAGAGGTCACAGCCCTTTTGAAATTAGACCCAGGGTACAACAGCAATACAAATCCGACTCTCAAATTCCGACTCAGTCCACCCTTTGACACCCCTTCAATCAGAAGAATTATTCAGAAATGCCTTAACTCTGCAATCATCCAAATAAAATTCTATTGCATACTCTATCAAGGCCAACACTTGGAGTTTGAGTACTTCCGTGGGATAAAGACAACTTCCTCAAGGAGTTAATAAGAGTAAGAATTTGCAGTATGCTCATGAAGTGTGTGATGAAAAGGGTTCTCAGTGTCAAAAGAGGCCCGTATTCTGGTAAAGGACAGATGTATGATTCATCAAGAAGTTTGTCAGAAAAGGAAGCATTCAGGAAAACCAAACAGCAGGTTATCATACACCTACTTCAAAAGGGAGACTAGGAAAAGTTTGAAGACCCAGTTCTAGGTGTTTTCATAGACTTCTGTTTAGAAGTCAGCAATGTCTGCACTTTTGGTCAATAAGAATTCTTCTAATTTCTTTTTTAAGGGCTCCCTCCCCCCCTTTACTAATCCTGCTGGAACTTCCCCCAACCCCACATACACACATAGATGTATCCGGGTTCACAATTGAGTGGAGCTGGGAGCTATTTAGCTTCTGCTTGTAGCCTAGAACCGCCTGGTTAGTTTCTCACCAACAGAATCCAAGAGCTACTTTTGGCTCCTCTGGCCAACTGATGAACAAACACACTTCTTTGAATTTAACTTTATGCTTTTGGGAAGTAAACACTAGGGCACATCCATATGACATTTAAAGCATACGCTGTCATGAATAATGGACACAATTATGTGGACGTTAGATTTGTGTAATGCTATGCACTAGCTCCTCGTTCCCCCATTAGTTGCTGGTCACTTTTTAATTCTGGTTAACCAGGAGCTTATTTCAGCCCCTGTTTGTCCAACATTAATGTTGGTCCCTGTACTTGCACAACATTCAACAGTGTTACACCATCACAGGCTAAAGGAAAGCCAGTAGAACAAGATCAACTTTAAACATGCATCAGTGTCTTCAGGTGTCCCATTTCAAAGTGGTGAGTTGGCAGAGATTGAACGTGGATGCTCAAGTGGCATGAAGGAGATAATGTTATGTTGGTTGAATGAAGACCAACCTTCAGAGCACACTGAGAGGCTTCATACATGCACAGTGCCCAAAGCAAAGGATATCGTGAACAGCAATAGCAATCTGTGTGAGCATAAGTGGACCCAAAGATCTCTTCAGGAGCGGTAGGCTCATACTCCATAAATGCCCTTCTACCAATTCATTATACTGGGTGGCTATACTGGGACACTGATTCCACCCCTCCAGAAATTTGGAGGCCTAGCCTAACCCTTTTCCACTTAACGCCTTGTGATTGTATGTATACTTTGGTAGAGTGCAGCAGAATGTATCTGGATTACTTAGAGGTGAGGATTGCTCTTAACGCAACACTTGGATCTGCCAGCAAAGCATAATGAACACTTTTGAATTAGCAATGCGTGTACTCCTAGTTCACGTGAAAACTGAGAATGAGTGGGGTGTTGGAGGGATGAGCTACTCTGTGCCCTTCCACGATTGAGATAATTGAGACTAACTTTGGAATGTGGGCAGTCTCAGTTACTGCGAGTTCTTGAAATTGCAAAGTGAAGCTTATTAAAAGCCAATAACCTTCTAAAAACTGTTGAACATTAAAGTTACTGCATGGATAAGTTAAAAGGAAAGGTATTTAAAACCTGCTTTTATCTATTCTGGGCTAAGAGGAGGCATGGTTGATGTTTGTCCAGTGACATCAGAGAGAGAGAGCTGTCGAGCTTGCAAACCTGAAGGTGAAGGCCAACTGGCGCAAATTCAAGATGTTCCCAGTGTTTAGGGAACGACAAAAAACAGTTTAAATCCTGCAAAAGTAAAAGCAAACACTGTGGAGGAATAGTAAAAGGCAAATAAGCGTGTACATCACAATCGTTTTTTTTGTCCTTGATTGCAAGGAAAATGGATAAAGCAAGAGAAACTATTTGATCTAATAAAATGTTTACAATGTTCCATGCAGAAGACTTGCAAGCAAGATAAATACCCTTGCGCTGAGAGGCATTGGGGTAAGGTCGATAAGGCAATAGTTGCCTTATAGGTGGTAATAAGTGCTAGATAATGGCCCTTGGAGTTGAAAAACTGTGAACCCTTGGGAGCAGAGTAGAGATGGCACCTTAAAAACAGCAGTGCTCCAGATAAGATTTTGAATAGGGAGTATTTTACTCCCTTGTGTTTAATGTTGGTAGTAAAATAATTTTTATGGGAGTAAAAGAATAAGTCCCATTCCCAGAGTGAGAAGTCTTTAAGCGAGTATACATGTTTTAACTGTAAAACAAATGTTTCTGTAATAAATATTTCTTTGCACCTAGTTATTCATGCACATTAAAAGATGCATTTTTACCTTTACAAATCATGTAGTAGTAATCGTTTTTTTTCTGTGGCTCTATGTGCACTGCTGGTCCAAATACAGCAAGGATCTGTGTGGGTGAAAGCAGCGAGACAGGCTCATCTGTCTGTTTCCTGTTTGTTGGGGGTATTTTTACTCACTATTTTTGTTTTTTGGGAATAAAAGTGTCCATTACACCCCTTATCTGTCGGGCTGGTTCTAAGAGTTACCCGTCAAGCGACAATTACAAATCCGTACATTAAAAGATGTATGACCGTATGTAAGGCATAAATCCAGAGGGCTAGTACCTGCTGGGAGGTGATATTATGAGGGGAACGTTGGGGGAATGGATTTTGTAATGTGAAGTTGTATAGACAGGTGTATAAAAAACAAACTGAAAACTGTTACTCATGTACACTTTATTAGCATTAATATAGTGCTAAACCTCTACTGGAGCAAGCAAAAACTGTGTAGAATCTAAGAGACTGACTTTATAGGAGAGCAACATGCACTTTAGACTGTTGAAGGAGACGCTCGGGGGATTATCCTCTTTTGGGCAGTCGAGTCGTAGTTTGGAAACACTGATTCAGTGATATATTTGATTGGGCAACTGAACAAAGTCTGATCTTTCTAGGGATTTCACCCTTTTTGTAGATCTATTATTGTATGCATTTTGTTTTTTTGCATTTATTGATTTTATGAGTTTCTAACGGGAAAAGTGTGTGTTATGGATGTATAGTATATGAATTGATGTATATGAACTGTACATGCTAAAGGCAAACGTGTTGAGGTAAAGCATTATTATGATGATATGATGTATTATGAGCATTTCTCTTGCACAAATAATAATACTGGTCCTCAAGCGATGTATTGTGATCATTCAAAGACTTTCTATTGGTGGACTACGGAAGTGGTGCATTGTGTAAACCACAGGTTCTAGGAAAAAGTCAAATGTATGCGCTAAATGAAAGAAGGGACATTGGTTTGGGTCATGGCTCGATGCAACAGCAAATCGATGCTCAAATTCCAACTACATAGGTTTCAGATTACAACCCAGGAGGACTCCCCACACATTAACAAACTACCCTCTGACCACCAAATAAATATTTGTGCAAGTCACAAATTAGCTACCCTATGCCAGACCTCAATATGTGCTCTTGCTGCTCGCCATTGGCAAGCAGGAAGTGCTGTGCTTTATGCAGGTGGTGAATTCAGCGGGAGAGTGATTTTTATGCAACGTTGGTTCTGTCACGATGTATGTTTTGTTCCCAAATCCCTCTTTGCCAGTTATGTTAATGAAAATCGTGCTTTGATGTACACCATCCTTTTGCTTTTGGCGGGTGGTCCTATTAATCTGTCTCCTCTGCCCCAAGTGTGGACTGACACTTCCTCTCTCACTTTCACCCTTACTTAATCTATACCTAACCCTCCTCAACACTTCCTTTCTTAATTCACCCTTCACAATTTCAAGCTTGTAACTAGATTGCATTTTTGTTTTTAAGGAAGTTTCACTTTTCTTTTGTTCTATTAATTCCCCATTTAATTTTTGGGGACTTGACAAGGTTCAAAATTAAGATGTGTATAAGCAGGAGTTAAGTGGCTCCGGATATCCCTCATTAACTAGTGACCCGGTGCTACCACTGGGGAACGAGAAGCCAGTGCACTGCATTCCCCAAACCTAACTTCCACATAGGATACAAATATATACTTGGAGGGGATTGGGTCCTCCGACGTATTCCATATCTGACAGTAATCGCCACAGCTGTGCTGCTTCAGAAAATCTTTCTGCGTCCTGCGTCGATGACGTCGATACGCCGCCCTCGAGGACCTCCTCCGACGGCCAGCGTCACTGGATGTTATAAGTAGGACGCACGACGCCCGTAGCCTCAGTTCCGTTTTTCCGCGAACGTGTTCGCTTCGGGAATCTCGATGCGCCTCGACTCTTTGGAATTTCTGTCGCTTTCTCGGTTCTTTGAGCGTGTTTGTGAAATAATTCTTCGTGAAGATGTCTACCTCGTCTTCCACACCGCGTCCGGGCTTTAAGAAGTGCGGGGACTGTGGGTCCAAGATGTCGGTCACGGACTCGCACGACGCCTGCCTCTGGTGCCTCGGGGAGGCCCATGACACGGATGACTGTGTCAACTGCCAGTCGCTCATGTCGAAAGGCTTGCGGGAGCGGAAGAAGTTATCGGTAGGTAAGGTGTCCAAGCCCTGGAAGTCGAGGTCTGCGGGGCTTTCGACGGACGACTCGAGGGGCGACTCTCCGTGTCGTCGCCGGAAGTCCAGTGGGTCCCGGCCCGGAGTCTGTCTTGCCACTCCTCTGCCTCTTCGAGGCACTCCTGGAAGCGCCGTCATCGGATGCCTTCTCCGTCCTCATACGAGGACTCCGCCCGTAGGTGGGTCGCTTACCCCCCCCAAGCATGTGACACTGGAGGAATGGGCTTTCTTCGGGAAGAAAATGTTAGCGATTCTCGAATCGCAGGGCACTGGTCCGTCCGCGCCTCTGAGTGGGGTCGGTCGTGATCAGCCAAGAGACGCCGCTCACACGCCTTCGGGCTCGGGTGGACATCACGATTCGCGGGAAAGGTCCCGCTTGGACAAGGGGAATCGTTCTCGGCATGCCCGGTCCAGGTCCCGGTCCTCGACGCGCTCGAGACCGCGTGCACCTGTGAAGTCTTCGAGGAAGGCATTGACGCCTGTGGCGCCGAGGTCGTCGACGGACTCTCTCTCGAGGCTCCGTCTCCAAGGAAGTCGCCGATGCCTTCGGTGCCCAGGATGTTGAGGGACACGCTCGGGGCTCCGTCTTCGAGGCCTGTGTTGACGCCGTCGATGCTGTCGGCACTGCGTCTGTCGTCGACGCCGATTCTCTAGACGCCCTCGACGCCTTTCGGGGCTGTGTCGACGAGGGTACCCCGTGGCTTGGGGGAACCACCTAGAAAGGCTCCGGCCAAGGTCAAGCATGGCTTTGGTTCCAGTTCTGTGCCTCCTTACCGCCATCTGGAGTTCATTTCAGAGGTGGATGAGGGCTCTGATGATGGCATGGTGCCTGACACGGTGCCTGACAAGATTCTCTCGGGCCATAGCCAATTTGATGACCTGAGGCAGTCCCTGCATGATGCTAGTGGGCTGGTCACCTCTCCGGAGGTGGAGTTTTGTAGCCATGAGCCTGGCACTCATGTCGATTTTTCGTACCGGCGCCTTATGTCACGGGTCACCGAGTACTTAGGAGTTTGTTCAGGATGACCTTACGGATATCCTCGACATTCGTCCACCAACTGACCCGGTACTGCCGTTTCATATGGCTCTACAGAGGAGGGTGGCGGCGGCTTGGACTGCTCCGGAGAGTCTCCCGGCAGTGAGCAAGTCTTTGCTGCGAAAATACCGCCTAGCCAGTAGTGACCACTGCTACTTGTCCAAGCACCCTACTCCGGAGAGTTTGGTGGTGCAGGCGGCTATGGCCCCGGTAAAGCAGGCGTCGTACCCTACTATCCCTCCTGATAGGGACGACAAGCGGTTTGACGGCTGGGCAAAGGTATTTTATGCAGTGGTTATGGCGCTTCAGGCGGCCAACTCCATTTGTGCCTTGTCTCGTTTCACGCACACTCTGTGGAACTGTTTCCTTGGCGGCTGAACATATTCCCGAAGGGGATGAACGGGATGGTTTCCTTGCCATGGTTCAGGATGGCAAGGATGCTATGTGAGGGCGTTCAGTCGGGTTTGGACATGGCAGACTGCGTCAGCCGGTCCATGGCGGCGAGCACCGTGATACGCAGGTTTGCGTGGTTGCAGAAGTCAGGGTTTGCTCCTGATGTGCAGGCCCGGCTCCTCAACATGCCCTTTGACGGGGAACATCTTTTTGGCAGCAAGGCTGACAAGAGCCTTGAGAGGTTGCAGACCTCAAAAGCTGCAGCGAAGTCGTTGGGCGCTGCAGTTCGGCATACTCTGCCTTTTCGTCCTAGTGGACAGCAATGACGGGGAGGTTCCTTTTGTTATTACTTATCCTTTGGTAAAGCGAGAGGAGCTGCCAGTCAAAGGGGCCACCGTTGGAGTGCCAGAGGTGGAAAACAAGGTACTCGAGGTGCCAAGGCCGCTCGGGCTGTTGCCTCTTTGCCCTCAGGCAATGCCGCAGCCGCTTCAGATCAGTCATGAGGCCATGTCCCATGGTTCGCCGGTTGGGGGAAGGCTGGCGCAGCATCTTGCCGAGTGGCGCGCCATTACTTCAGATGTGTGGGTTCTGGAGATCATAACCCACGGCTACTGTCATCCTTTCCGGCAGAGGCCTCAAGACAATCCACCGGGGAATCTCTCTTTGAAGAGTCCGGATCCGCTCCTTGCGCAGGTAATTCAATCCCTGCTGGAGAAAGGTGCCATAGAACTGGTGCCTGTAGCGGAGAGGAACAAGGGATGGTATTTCCCTTATTTTTTGATTTCCAAGAAAGACGGGGGTCGGGGTTGAGACCCATCATGGACTTGCGTGGTTTGAACTCCTCAGGAAGGACAAGTTCAAGATGGTTACTCTTTCTCAAGTCCTCCAGGCCCTTCAACTTCAGGACTGGTTGGTGTCTCTCGACCTCAAGGTTGCTTATTTTCATGTGCCGATCCATCCGAAGCACAAGAAGTACCTGAGGTTTGCGGTTGGTGACTCGCACTTTCAGTTTCGGGTCCTGCCGTTAGGATTGACCTCCGCCCGAGGGTCTTCACCAAGCTCATGGTAGTGGTGGCAGCACACTTCAGGAAAGGGGGGATTCACGTCTACCCCTACCTGGACGATTGGTTGATCAGTGCGCGCTCTCCCGAGCAAGATCTGGATCATCTGTCCGTCACCTGCCACTCCATCCACAAGCTGGGCTTCTCCCTCAACTTAAAGAAGTCCCATTTGATACCTACTCAGAGGCTCCTGTACATCGGAGCGGTGCTCGACACGTCCATGGGGCAGTGTTTTCCTCCCCAGGTGAGGGCTCATCACATTCTGCAGATGGTGCATAAGACTCTCTCCCAGCGTTCGAGTTCTTGACACTGCTCGGCCTCATGGCATCCTGCATTCTTCTGGTGCCAGAGGCCAGGTTGCAGATGAGATCTTTGCAATGGGCACTCAAGCTCTAGTGGTCTCAGTCCTCCGGCAGGATGTTGGACCCTGTTCAGGTGCCGTCTTCGGTCGGCCAGGACCTTCTGTGGTGGGCCGACGAAGGCAATCTGATGAGGGGGGGCTCCATTTTGGCTGCCCTGGCCGGAGGTGACGATCGTGATGGATGCATCCCTCACGGGATGGGTTGCTCATGCCAACGGGTTGAGTCAGCGGTCGTTGGTCTCCATCGGAGTCCAGACTCCATATCAATCTGTTGGAGCTGAGGGCTGGCAGGCTAGCCCTGAACGCTTTTCTGCTGACTTTGCAAGGAAAGAATGTCCTGATCCTGACGGACAACACAGTGGCCATGCACTTCCTCAACAAAAAGGAGGGGGGCAGGGTCTCTTCCTTTGTGCAGGGAGGCGATGCAGCTCTGGTTCTGGGCAATCCAGCAGGAAGTTTCGATCTCGGCAGTTCATCTGGCAGGAGACGAAAACGAGATGGCGGACGCTCTGAGCAGGCAGAGCGCAATCTCTCATGAGTGGGAGTTGGCTCAGGAGATTCTCCTGGAGATCTTCGCCCTTTGGGGGACCCCTCAAGTGGATCTCTTCGCCTCCAGTGTCAACCGGAAGTGCGAGAGGTTCTGCTCGCGGGAATTTCCTCCAAACGGAGCCTTAGGAGACTTGTTCGTGGTGGAGTGGTCATTTCCACTGCTGTACGCGTTTCCTCCAGTCTCCGTCATCCCGCAAGTACTGCGGAGGTTACGGAGGTTCGGTTCCCGGATGATCCTCATTGCTCCGGCGTGGGCCTGGAGGACGTGGTACCCAGACCTTCTCGACTTGTCCATCTGTCCTCCACGTCGTCTTCCCTACCGAGACGATCTGCTCTCACAGGAGGGGGGGGGGGTCAGGTTCTCCATCCCGAGGTAAGGTCCCTCAACCTTAACTCTTGGTTTCTGAAAGGTTGAGGTATAAGGATTGGGACCTCCCTGAAGACGTGATGGAGGTGTTGCTTTCGGCCAGAAGGCCTGCAACAAAGTCCCTGTACCGTTGCCGTTGGAGAAAGTTCTGCGACTGGTGCAGGGTTAAGAATGTGGATCCTTTTGTATGTGAAATTCCCATGGTTCTGTCTTTTTTGCTTTTTTTGGCCCACAGGGGCCTTCAAGTGGGTACCATTTAAGGTTACCTGGCGGCGCTGTCCATATTTAAGCGCTCGTCTGAAGTGTTTCTATTTTAAAATTCCTTTAGTTTCTCAGTTTCTGAAAGGGCTCACTAATGTGTTCCCTCCGTCACCTTTCTAGGTGCCCGGTTGGGATTTGAACCTTGTTCTCAAGTTTCTGATGGGGTGCTCTGTTTGAGCCTTTGCATTCATGCCCTTTGAGACTTAACTCTGAAAACTGTATTTTTAGTTGCGGTCACTTCCGCTCGCAGAGTGAGTGAGTTACAGGCACTTTCAGTTAAGCCACCCTTCACTGTGTTTCATAAGGACAGGGTTGTCCTTGGAATTCGTCCTTCTTTTCTTCCGAAGGTGGTGTCGGAATTTCATTTAGGCCAGAAGGTTGTTCTTCCGGCATTTTATCCCCCTCCACATCCTGGTAAGAAGAGGAGAGGCTCCATAGGCTTGATCCTAGAAGAGCGTTAAGCTTTTATATTTCACGCATGTCCCGGGTCAGAGTGGATGATCAGCTCTTTATTGGTTACGCTGGAAAGCGTTTGGGACAGGCTGTGACGAAACAGACTTTGTCTCGCTGGATTATTTTGGCTATCTGAGTGTTACCGCTTGGCGGGGTAAGAACCCACCGGTAGGCTTACAGGCCCATTCTACCAGGGGTATGGCTGCCTCTACTGCCCTGCAGAAGGGTGTTCCTATTCGCAACATCTGTGATGCAGCCACCCGGGCTTCGGTACATACTTTTGTACGTCACTATTCCCTCGATTCCATCCGTGGGCAGGATCTGGCCTTTGGCAAGGCGGTCCTTTACTCCGCAATTTGATTGGGCATTATACATTTCTGTGTTATAAATTCTTTTCCCACCTCCTTTCATTGGTACTGCTTTGGGAGTCTGTCATAGGTATGGAATACGTCGGAGGACTCAATCCCCTCGAAGAACAAGTTACTCTCTTACCTGGTAACGTTCTTTCCATGGGATGGTCCAACGATGTATTCCATATCGCTCCCTCCCTACCTTCCCCGCTACAGAATTTCTTATGCGATTGCAGCTTACGTTTCCACAAGGCTTTGTGTGTCTGACTGGCAGAAAACTGGTGGCACACGTTCTGGGAAAAAAACTACAACTGAGGCTACGGGCATCATGCGTCCTATTTATAACATCCAGTGACGTTGGCCGTCGGAGGAGGTCCTTGAGGGTGGCGTATCGACGTCATCGACGCAGGACGCAGGCGCCGAAAGATTTTCCGAAGCAGCACAGCTGTGGTGATTACTGTCATAGATATGGAATACGTCGTCGGACCATCCCATCGAAAGAACGTTACCAGCTAAGAGAGTAACTTGTTCTTTTGTCCATTATGTATTACCCGTAAAGCTTGAAAAGTTGTATAGACTTATCCTAAAGTTTATTTATATATTGTCCCAAACAGGTGGAGTTAAATTCATAGTGGTGTGTGTTCAGCATTAGTTGCTCTGTGGAACCAAATGTATTTCCTGGTAGATGCTGGTGTCAAGCTAACCAGGCTCTACTATGCTACAAGCAGGAGCTAAATAACTTCTAGCTCTCCTTAATTTGGAACCCTGCTTGATGCCGGTTTTTGGTATGCAAGCTGGTACTGTTATACTGTCCTGCTGGCATGTTGTCTAATAAATGTCATGTTGCTCTGTTCAGTGCCAATAAGCACTTTAAGGCATCCAGAAAGCAATGGGTAACATTCCAAGAACACCCAAATAAATAAATGATACACATTAATGATTCACTCTTAACAGTACAAGGTAACTGAAGCGAAACCAGCCTTAAAAGTGCCTGTAGTTCCTCAGTTTTCGTGTCTCGAGAACCAGATAATTTGTGGCATGGGTAAGTAAGTAGAAGGACTTTGCTCTCCTGTTTTGATGTGCATGGTTTCAACATGTCGAGCGTCATATTGACTCCCTGGCACTGTGAAGGTTTAAAGGCCTGACCACTGTTGAACTAAAGACGGGCTCATATCCTTAAACATTTGGCACAAAAGGACAGACCCGGGCAAACTGTGGTGGTGCTTTGCTGGAGTATAAAAAGTGATCGTTTTTGGGGGATTTGGGAAAATGTCAAATTTGCATGTATATATACTCCCGACTGTTAGGATTTCCATTCCAGTTGTGCAGGTGCAACCCTATATGGCCCAGGCGGAAGGAGAGACAACTCTGCTCAGACATACATATAGTCGTGATGATACCAGAACATTTAATTTTAACATGTTTGAGGATTATGGATGAGGCAAAGAATGAAAAATAGTACCCTCTTATAGCCCGCAAGCAAGCTTCTCAGACGTTCTGTTATAGTTACTGGTAAAATGCAGTGGGCGCCATGTGTTATAAATGTGTAATATGTTTAGGGGAATGGAATCTTATGTTATGTTATTTACTAACCTCCTACAATTATGAGGAGAGTAGATTACAATATTTAAAAGTGGAAAATGTAAAAGGTTATACAGTTTGAAAATGGTCTGTTCAAATGCTGTATAGGACAAGACCCAAGGCAGGGTCCCAAACTTGTTAAAAATGGAGAATTCCTTGCTGCCTGTCAGAGGAATGGTTCACTGAGGTGAAAGGGAGTTGTCATTTATTGACTGCGGGAGAGTTAACCAAAATGGGAGAGTGTGGCCTTGGGAAACAATCTTAGGCTGAGATCCTTCTCCTTGACCCCCAAAAAAAGGTCTCAGCCATCTGTCATAGCAACCCCTTGAGGTACTCCCATCAGGTTGTCTTCCCTGTCCTATTACTGGAACATCTGACCTGTTGAGCTATGTGGCACCTGTTGACTTGGCTGGTAGGCCTGTATAGCGGTGAAAGGACATTGTCCTAGACGCTGGAGCGCAGAAGAATCCGACAATGCCTGACTGGGTGGCCAGGCAATGCATGATTTGGTCTCACTTCAGGGCGCCTGAGGTTGGATGACCTATCGCATGGTAGAGCCCGAGTTAACCGGAAATTCAGAAAGAAGAAATTTGAACAATGTTTATTTAACCCTAACAAATTGAAAGAGCTCCCACTGTTTTTATATTGCGTGGCAATTTGTACTGATGCACGCTGCAGGTGTGGACCGCTTCACTTTTGGTCCTAGACTTCACTTTCCCTTGTTGCCTCACCATAATTTTCCCCCTCTCTTGGTGGCATAAGACGGATTCCCCTGAAGTAAAGACAGCTCTCAACCCCGGATATTAGACTCCTAAAAGAACTATGGAATGTCTAGTCCAAGGAAATGGCTTCAGAAAGTGAACTTTTGCTTTACTGAACAGAGTAGGGGGCTGTGGATCAGTCAGGACCACTGCTCCACCTTGATTAGTGTTCCTTATCATGAAGAAAATAACAGCTGTTTAAACCACCATACTGTTTCACATCACAAATGTCAATGACATTTGTGATGTTATCTTTGATGTCCTGGGTGTTAGTCTTAGCAGTGCACATTGGCGTGAGTTATGGTTGCTTAGCTTACCATAACTGGCGAATTTCAAGGTTTTTTTCGGTTTTTCTTTGAACCATAACGTCCCTTTAACAAAGTTTTTTTTACTGAATTTCATAGGTTTTTAGAAATGCAACTTAACCATAATATCCCTGACTTTATATATATGTAACATAGCACATAATGAACCCTCAGCTAGAGATTTTGATGTCTGTGGACTGTGCGAATGTCCACAGACGGATGCTGACAACAGCAACACTACCCAAAAACTCAGGGGTATCTTAAATTGTTATACCATGCCATATGACCACAGCACAAGTTGAAAAACCAATACACAAACACATTATATGTAGTAATAAATAAGAAGTAGAACCTATATATATAATACATCAACCATCCATTTAAATACCATATATACTAAAATGGAATATACCAAAACAAGAAAGATATGCTTCTAACATAATTACCTCACAGAAACTGCACAACTAGGAGCAACAGCAGACCTATAGAACAGTGAGAAGACAATTTACCACAATCTAGTAAGTAAACATTTTTTTTCTTATATATTTCTAAAATGTCTATATTACATACAATACAAGTAATATATATTTTTTTCCTCACAGAAATGTCAAATACTTTAGAATGGCTTGGCGAGAATTTCCCACATGGTGAAATGTCTGAAGATAGTGAAACTAATGGTAGACACTTCTCCATATAACCAAATTAATAAGCATTACTTTATGTGCACTTAATATATATTTTTTTAACAGACCATACAAACATTGAAAACAATACACAACAAGATACTTTAAAACAAACTCTCCAGTGCATGGAAGAACAAATGAACAAACTCATGACAAATTTCCACCTTTTGAAAGATTTTTTGGAGGACCATATAAAAGAAAAAAAATAGATACCATTGTGCAACATGTACCTGTCCCCCCTCTCCATATCCCAGTCAATTACCCTCCCCACATAGAAAAAACGTTTTGATGACTTCCATCCCTTCATTTTGTTCTGTCCATCCTCTTGAAAACCCCAATTCCCCTGTGTTTGTTTCAGTTTCTGCTTCCCCTTCTCTATCATAAATTGTACATATGTATAATATAATGAAAAATAAATCTTGTGTGTGTGTTAATTTACTCCTTTGTGCTTTTTTTAAAAAAAAGTCAGTTTTGGTGTCCGCGAACAACACGGGTGTCCTGAAATGTTCGCAAGTAAACGAAATGGGGGTGTCCTGAGGACATTATACCTGTCCGTACTGTTCATAGGCAGGTTGAAACTATTCCAAGAACACATCAAGTGTCCTGGGATGTTCGTAAATAAACAAAATGGGAGCCTCCTGAGGACGCTATGACTGTCTGTATTGTTCGTAGACATGTTGAAACTGTTCAAAGAACAACCACCTGTCCGTAACTGTTCGTTTCACTTGTGTCGCGCTTTTAATTACTTTGAGGACCCAAACACTGTCCGTAGAACACCAACGCGCATGCGCAAAACAGTTCCCGTGCATTTGGTGTTCTGCGGAAACCCGTTCCCTTCGTGGACATGTTCGCGACGCCATCATGTGACCGAGCCCACGCTAAGCATGTGTTCTGATTGCGGACATTGTTCCTGTCCCCGAACAATTTAAAAGTACCTTTTCAGGCAATCCACAATATTGTATAATAATAAATAACTGTAGCACATGTCCCAGACAATGATCCTGACTTTCTACACACTTTTTGGGACTTTTTGAGCCTTTTTTTGGTGTTGGATCTGTCCGCGGACAGCGCGGGTGTCCGCGAAGCGCGCACCAGCACCCCTATAAAAGGCCACACCATAGAGCTCATTCTCATGGTGTTTTTGGCTACCTGACGGAACACTGTACTTTGGCTGCCAATCTTCCTGATTTTTCAGAAACCTGATGGCAACCATGGATCCTCTGTTTCCACCTGGTGCTACATCTGCCTCAGCACCACTACCACCACCTCCTCCTCCTCCTCAAGGGCCTGAAGAGGGGGACATGAGTGAGGATGAAGAGAATGAGGTAGTGAAAGTCCCTACTAACAGCACTCGCCATGACTCTTGGGTGTGGCGGTTATTTACCATTCATGGTAACGTACCCAAGGCGTGTGCAACACAGCCACCTGCAAAGAGTGCAAAATGGTGCTCAGTCGCGGGAGGCTTGGTTCGTACAGCTTTCGTACAACAACTATGAAGTGACACCTAAGGTCTTTCCACGTTGGGGCCGTTGACTTCCTCTACTACATCCTCCGTTTCCAATCCTGTCACCACAAGGAACACTCCTGTGGGAGAGCGTATTCCTCCAGCTGCCTCACAGGCCATTCGCAGTGCTGATGACCCTTACATTTCGAGGGTCACAGTTGTGTGTATGTACTGTGACACAGTACTCTGCAGGGGGGAGAGACTTCGTAGTGCTTTCGAGACTACGGTCTCAGAGCACGAGAAGACCTGCCCACTACCTAAGGAAGGCCCACCTTAGATCTTCCTCTTTCCACCCGCCCTTTCTTATCCTTGTGGTTGGTGCTCCCTCCTTTCCCTCCTTTCCCCTACTCTCCTAGTGTGTGTAAAAAAAAAAAAAAAAAAAAAAAAAAAGAAAAAAAACCCCCCCAAAAATATAAAACAAAAATAAAAAAAGGCTCTTTTCAGAGCCGCCTTTCACAGTTTAAAAATAGAAGTGGCAAATAAATGGAGCAGGGCACTGTATTTTAAAATTTTGTGGTGTTGCCCTATCATAACCATTGCATTTTTTTCTGGGAGGAAGTGGTGGCTCTGAAAAGAGCCTTTTGGTGGCGTTTGATTGTGTTTGAAAAACTTGAAATGGTCAACACCTACTGCAAAATAGATGGCTGTCATTCCAAAAAAGATCGTAATGCATTTTGTACATTTCTCAGAAAAATCTGATTGCCAGCATAAGTAAGATGGACTCCATCTCTGCGAAAGATGTGTGTGCTATGAAACATAATATTTTCATTGTGAAAAGAGGACATGCCAACATCTCTTAGAAAGGCACAAATAGCCTTATTGACATTGCGCCTCGCTTTCTCCATTTGTGGACCAAATGAAGAAGAACACAGCCACATTTGTCTCTGTGAAATCTGAGAAAGAATTACTTGAGAATTTGGAAACATGTCCATGACCTTCCCAAGTCCTTCTTTCATTGCAAATTGCAAAGAAATTCCAGACACAGGTCCTAAACTATTCCCTCCACAATGGATTATCATTATGTCTGGATGATGCTCTGTCTCCAAAGTAGCACAGAGATGTACCAAGTCCAGCCACTTCATTCCACGCACTCCATGCCAGTGCACTTCCACATGTGGGAATCCAAGATCTACATCTACTCCACAGCTTTCTGCATGCACCTTCAACCAATGTATCCACGAATCTCCCAACATCCAGACAATCTGTTTTCTGAAACACACAGCCATAGCTATCTGTTCTTCTCTCAGGAAAAAGACTTTCTGACAAACTCTCTCATGACACAACACACCCACTAAACTTTATTGACTAATTCCTTGCTCTGCTCATTGTCATTTGCATACCGTCCCACCCCAAAATCCCTGTATGTAACATGCGATGTCCGTGGACCACCGCCATGTCTGCGAACATATCGTAACATGGACAGCCCTTCTACCATTTCCACTTCACTCTCTGTCCCATTCCCTGATTGGATACAGCTAAGCAGTCACACAACCATCCTCTACATCTAACTCCATCATCATAGATCAGCACTTCAAATGTACTGTTAATCACTCTGAGTACAAGTGCCATATCATTGGAAAGCACCTACTACAAGAACTACTGTACAAGTCTCCAAGATTTCTACTTGCAGCTGCATGCATATCCACATGCATGAACACAAACTACAGGTATGCATATTTTCTGTATAGTACATGTACAATTCTTATAAATTCATATAAACAGATTAACTGCCTTTTAACCTGTATAGCCTATAAAATTAACTTACTGTCATTTTTCCCATCTGCTATAATCAACTGTCACTTCCAAGCCTAGCTGCTATTTATTTTTTTTTTACACACATTTGCAAAGCATGTTGAACTAACATATTTAAAGTAAAATATAAAGACTGCACATAGTCAAACAAAATTGCATGCACACTATGTCTACATTAACATCAGTGCTACAAAAACACAAAATTACTAACTTCTTTCCTTTACAATTGCAGTGAGGACCACGCTTCTGTAAAGCAGCAGCAGAATCTGAAGTACAAACAACAACTCAGAAGAAACCTGCTAATTCCACACAAAGAAGTAAGGTAAATACCACCATAATATTTTTACTGTTACTCAAACACACTGTGGGGTTCATTCATGGTATTTCTGCGCCAAAAAACAGAGATTGTGCACCATTCTGTCCACAAATCCCCATTTGTTAAACAGGGATTTGCAGGCAGAATGGCACACAAATCCCCATTTTTCGGCGCGCAAATGACACAACTCGGCCCCTACAATGTTTAGTATTGTAGAACAAAGAACTATTTTAATTCTATACCATTAGATTTACTATTTGTGCTTCTCCTCACCACTAGCTTACTTTCTACTGTCATCTGAACCCCAGTATAGTAACACACAAATTCAAGAATAGCCATCCCAACTAATTGTAGTGGCCCAAGCACAATCACACACCATCACATACATCTTTACCATCATACTCAGACACTCATGCACACGGCACACATACATTGCAGAACAGCCCAACCCATACCTTATTTTTTTTCAACAGACCCCAAAGAATGCCTACCGAAAGCAACGCAGAAGTAGAACAAATGAAAATAGAAGTGTCCAAAATAAGCATCCATCTCTAGCAGAATTTGTACAAAAAGTTCAAAGAAAACAGCTAATAGTCATTTAGCGAAACAAAACAAGCTTCAAGTACAGAAACTTTGCCTCCTCTATCAAAATGTAAAACGAAACAGAAAACAATTAACAAGAATTCAGCTATCACTACTGATAAAACTGCTCCTATAAATCTTGATATAGTGCCAAGTAAGCATACCAAAAAAAGTATTTTAGCAAAAATGTTCCGCCACAGTCCTTCAAAATCTTTTAAAAACAAGAGAGAAATCATGCACAACCCTTAAAACCTACCGTAGAAAATTAATCTTAGAAGCTTTGATAGACAGTGCAATCCTTCTCAAAAGAAAGTTATTTATTTTAGTATTAAACAAAATGAAACCACTAACAAAACTAATGACTAAATTAAAAAAAAGACTTCTCAATAAAGGAAATGTCAACAAAAATAACTTCTTAAATATCTGTGGAGGTGAATGGAGTCACACCACAAGCACAGAACCTTATTTTAATGAAGAAGCATACAAACAAAAGAAAACAAATATAATTGCCATACATAGCAGTGGACGAGGTTATGAAAAAGTTAATAATACCGAAATGGAACAAGAAATACTGCTTACAAATATATCCCAGAGAAACTCAGAATTACCTCTCCATTCGACTGAACCAGAACGTCCAGTATACAAATGGCCATGCACGTCAATGTGTAAGATTCCCAAAAAATCTTTCAAGTCTTTACGCCAATTTCTCAATCAGTATGTGAAAGACAAAATCAAAATGAAACTACTGCAAAATATGATACCTGTCCAGTGCGCAAATACACAGGACTACAAGGACATTCATTGGCCTGCATTTCAGGACCTATTTGCAAAACCACCTTCCATCATATCAAAATGATATCAACACATCATTCAACTATAAGAAATCTAGTCTATAAACTGTACTATGCTAAAAGTCCTGCTTTAGCACTAGCCAATTTAAATAACATTCTTCTACATGGTACAGCCAAAGACCTACTCGAAGAAATCGGCTATATCCAGAAAAAATATTTTGGAAGTGAAAGCCACTTAAAAAATGCAATGGCTTTACAACAGACTTCAACAATTATACGCTTGGCAACCTTCTACTACACACATACCAAAAAGAAATTCAGAAATTTAAAAGTACATCTGCTGAAGTACCAAACCATGTGTGTGTGTGTGTGTGTTGCCACAGAACTTTTTATAAAAGTAACACAAAAACTGTAGACCTAACATACAAAATAGAAGACAATGAAGATTCTAAATGGTTTGAATTAGCTCTCTACCTTATAGCAGAAAACCAATACGAAATAACAGACCCCTTAATACTTTGCAGTTACTGCACTGTAAAACTTGGCAACAACCAAACTCCTTCACATGCTATCACAAATAATACCAAAACCCCTACAACAACTCAATTTATATGAGAGCATCATAATTCAAACAGTGCACCCCTTTCAAGGAATAATACGCCTGCAACCAAAAACAGCAACATTACCTCCCTCTGAATTGGTGAAAGGCATTTGTGGCAAAGTAGTGTATTTACCATTAGATCTAAAACAAAATGTGCACACTCTGGGAGTGCAACGTCCAAGAGAGCAATCTTTAATTATCTTAGTAAATGGTGTACCTACAAAAGACAAAAAAATGTGTCAACAACTGGTAGATTTACATAAAGTTAGACAGGCCTTGCAATATCTAAAAGACAATAATAAATACTACAAAGAAATGAATATTGAAGAAAACTTGAAGGAAACCACTGAAATAATTCAAGAGTCACCGGAAACTGGTCAATTTGAGCTTCTAGATCATGCTACAGTTTCCAATATTTTAGACCATTATACAATTCATCCATTGCACTCTAATGACACCATAGAAGATGCACTTGAAACGTACCAAATGTGACAAACAAAAGGATCACCAATCAGCATATGGGGGAAAAAAGTATAGAAGCACGTGCTTTTCCTCTACTCTTTCCTACTGGCAAAGGAGGAAGGTACAATGATGGACCTATTCAAATAACAGCATCAGAATACCGCTCGTTACGAATGTATTCTGAAGATCCCAGATTTAGACAAAATGTGGAATACAGATTCCACCTACTCTTTGAAAGTGAACTAGCAACTCTGTTACGGAGTTGCACACACATTAAAATCAGGAACCCACTTTCAAAACATATCAGCTACGCAATTATTACAAAAAGTGCAAGAAAAAGATGAGGTTTTACAATCAAGTATTACAAATCTATTAGCAAACATGCGTGGTACTAAAGAGTACTGGTTCCGACGTCATGGAGATGTACGTTGTATGATAAGAAACCTTGGCCCACCCACTTGGTTTGTTACATTAAGTTGTGCAGAATATGCATGGGAAGATTTACATGATTTCCTACGCATATCAAACAAAAACAAAACATAGATATATTAACACCCGGAGAACTTTGTTCTCTAGATCCTGTTAATGTTTCAGGATATTTTCACCATCGCTTCATTGCTATGCTACACTTTATTTGTAATAAAACAGTTCCTCCCCTCAGAGAAGTGCAACACTTCTTTTGAAGAAAAGAATACCAAGCCAGAGGAGCACCACATATCCACATGCTTTTATGGATTAAAGATGCTCCTAAATTTGGTCAAGACAATGATGCCACTGTGTTACAGTTTATCAAAAAATGGCACTTGTGAAATTTGATCGGAAGCAACAAATGGTGATCTTCATGCACAAATTTTACAATTTTAAAGACACAAATGTGGCAAATATTGTTGTCGCAAATACAAAAACAAATGGAAATACTACACCAAATGCCGCTTTGTTTTCCCTAGACCGGTTACAAAAACAGGTGAAGTGAACAACTTCATGTCTTCAGTTAGACATAGTGTTAAAAGTAAATCACCTAAAAATACATATTACCTAAAAAGAACAGAAGAAGCAACATATATCAATGATTACAATGCAATCATTGCCCTCTTATGGAATACAAACATAGATGTGCAGTACATTGCAGACAATTCCACTGCAGTTGCACAATATGTTACAGCATACTTAACCTAAGCAGAAAAAACCTCTGGAATGACCTGTCATCAGACAAAACACTGTCTCAGAAATTGTACAGCTTGGGCATAAAAATGCTCTCCCATAGAGAATGTGGCTCCTATGAAGCAGCAGATCATTTAACCGGTACTGCTTTGTATGGAAAATCTGAAAATATAGTATGGCTAAGTCTTGGTCCTGCTAAATCTAGAAAGAGTTCGCAAATCATACGACGACATAGAAACAATAGCCAAAAATGATCCCAACAGCCAAGACATTTTGAAAAACAATTTGCTGGGCACATACTACCCAAACAGAAGTACCACTTTGGAAACCATGTGTCTATACCACATAGCCCAAAACTTCACATACAAAAATAATACAAAACCCAATGGAAAAAAAAAGGTAGATACAGAGTGACAAATTGTGAAGGCAGCTTAGTAAAACTCACCAAACCAAGTTTAATTAATCATATCAATTTGTCATTAAAGACTCCTCAACATAAAGAACTATATTACATGTCCCTGCTACAAGTTTTTAAACCATGGAGAAAAGAAGAAGGAACACTAGATAACTATGACTCCTACGAAGACACTTTCAAAGCAAAGGAAAGCACTATAACCAATGTAAACTTTACTCACTACAAAACGAAGAAGAACTCCAGGCCCAACTAGATAAGGACACTCCTGACAGTAGTCAACCTTCTGTAACAGGAAGCCAAGAACCACTGGGACAGCCACTAATAGCAAATGAGGCAGAATTAGCTATGACAGAAGTAGAAAACACCATGTGTCAGTATGAAGATAAAGAAGACTTAACTATACTACAATAAAAACTAAACCATGAGCAGCGTAGCATTTTTCAAGAAGTAACAAAAGAAATTGCACATGGTGTACAACATGAAAATAAAGAATGCACCTGCCAAAATTACAAACCTTTACTACTGTACGTCAGTGGTGAAGCTGGTTCAGGCAAAACATTCTTAATCAAAATCAGCAAGTTCCTTTAACAATTGACAAACCACAAACTGTCAGCTGCTGTTACTGCCCCGACAGGTTTAGCTGCCTACAACGTAGGCGGTGTCACTTTACACCGATTACTACTCCTGCCAGTAGAACACCAAAACAAATTAGACTATTAAAAACGTTCTACTGAGGCTGCAATGGAACTATGCAGAGTGTTAAAACAAAGGAAAATGCTACTAACAGATGAAGCGAGCATGGTCTCCGACCTAATGTGGCTTTGATTCACCTAAGATCAGTACTCAAAACAAACTACAAAGAGCTCTTTGCAGGAAAACACATTGTTTTCGGAGATCTTCTTCAATTGACACCAGTGATAGGTGAACCTATTTTTAAAACCTTAGGACACAAACTCTGCCGTAAAACTGTTGGCAGCATAGGAAATGTCAACCTTTGGCAACATTTCCAATACAGAGAATTAACAGAAAACATGCGGCAATCCGCAGATCTCACTTATGCCAACATCTTAAAGTATTAGAGTTGGTATACTAGCTCAAGAAGCACAAGCAATATTGAAAATCCGGCACATTCATGCACTTTAAGGCGATAATGCATGTGCTACTGAGGTTATGAAGCAATTGGTGAACAAAAATGTTAATTGTATGGCCTTAATGCCAACTCTTGCAAGCTGTTTCAAATTCAATGAAACAATGTTAAAGAAAGAAATGCAACTAATAATGGAAATTAGCGCCACAGACAAACTAGACGTACATGGTATGAAACTACCCATGTGTGAGCAAGCCACAACAAGACTAAATAGTTTAGAAAATTCAATCTCCAACCCAGCCGGGTTGGAAAGAATATATTGAAATTATCCTTAAATTGTAGAGTAATGCTTAAATGTAACCTTGACATTGATCAAGGACTAGTTAATGGAGCACTGGGTACAGTTGTTGGCTTTCAAACATACCCACGTGACAACATTCAGTTTGTCAATATTCTCTTTGACAAACTTTCAGAAGTGAAAAGGATCGGACGCTCAACGGCTCGATTCCTTCTCTTCAAAAACATGTATGTACGCAGAGAACAATTTTCTCTAACTCTTGCATACGCAGTCACCATTCATAAATCACAAGGTCTTACCCTAGACAAAGCATTGATAGATATTGGTAACAGTCTTTAAAGAAGGCATGAGCTAAGTAGCACTATCACGCTTACGTACACTTGACAGTCTATTTCTAATCAACTTTGATGCAAGTAAAGTAAACGCTGAAATTCCTTGCATTTTAGAATACAATAGACTACGTTCACTATAAACCCCCATCTAAAAACATATCCTGTTCCACAAAAAGTAAAACGTTGTAAAAGAAAACTAATTCAAACAGAAATGCAACAGGATGTCACTGCAAATCCTCCAAAGAGTAAAAGAAGCTAATACTTATCAATTACCACAACCAAAGAAGAACCTTTTACTCAAAGTAACTCGGTCAAAGAAACACACATTCCGAATGAATAACTTGGACACAGACCTATCTGGTCCATTTAAATTTTCAAATATAACTGGTGTAAGTTGCTACGCAAATGTAACAATGAATATTCTATTTCAATTGCCACCAATTGTTGACATCTACTTACACAGTACAGACCAATTGTGTCTGCAAATGTTAGTACTTCATAGAAACGCAACAAACAATCCTGACAACACGTATAGTGTTCATGAAATAAGACAACAATTGGACTACTGTTCTGGAATGGTGAAATTCATTATAAACTCACAGGAAGATCCACAAGAATTTCTAATGTACTTACTACCAGTACTGGAAAACAAAAATCATACCTATAAATGAAATATTCCAGATTTCATACATGTGGAAACATGCATGCACTCTCTGCAACAATCTGACACAGGAACAAATCCCTAATGAGCGCTTTGTGTATGTATCCATACCTAATATGAATCTGTTCCATTTCAGCAACTTGTACAAAATGCAAACCATGGTAGATTATGTACTATGTAATACTAATGCTTCTACGTTACAATGCAGATGGTACCAAAAACAACTGCAAGCTGACTGGATTCACAAATGGTCAACTATCACTTGGTAAGAAAACTTTCACAACAATAGGTATAATCTACCACACAGCAGCCACAACCAATGCAGGTCACTACACTGCATACATAAAAAAAATGTGGATGGTTCGATTGTAATGATAGTACCATTACTCTAAAGCAGAGATTACCAGCAAATCTTGCAAACGCTTATTTAATCTTCTTAAAACCAAAATTTAATAACTAATCTGTACTTAAACATTAACAAAACTTCAATTAAAAAACTATAAACTGTTAGAATATGCCAACAGCTATCTAACTGCCCCAAGATTCTGTAACAACTAAACAGATAAATGAATACCACTACATTATATAAAAAAAATAAACAGTTAGAATACACCAACTGGTATGTAACTGACCCAAGATTTTGCAATAATCAAACCGATACATCAATACCACAACATTATAACAAAAAATAGACAGTTAGAATATGCCAACAGGTATCTAACTGCTCCAAAAATCTGCAACAAGCCAACAGATAGAACATTAGCCAGAAACAACAAGTGAACACTGAAAACAGACTGTAGCATAACAATAAACGTTTTTTTTAATCCGACATGAATTTTTTTTTTCCCACAGATCCAATGATTTTAGCAACAAACACAGTAACTGAGCAAATTGCACAGTACACTGGTTCGTAATCTACTAAATATGAGGGTCAATATAAATAATAAATGTCTATTATTCAATGTTATAAATTGTTACAAACTACCAATGCTAACATTATCTTTTCTTTTATCACAGAAATTGACAAGGAATATATGTACTCCAGTTACCATACCAAACAGTAAGTATATTATAATAAATACAACCACTGCAGAATATCACACCCATAGTGGCTTATAACTTCGGTGCTTATAAATTTGGTCTTGGCCATGCACCCAAGACTCTAGGACCTGGCCACAACCACCGCAGCAAATCACACCCATCGTGACTTAACTTCGGTGCTTATAAATTTGGTCTTGGCCATGCACCCAAGACTCTAGGCCCTGGCCACAACCACCCCAGCATATCGCACTCATAGTGGCTTATAACTTTGTTGCTTATAAATTTGGTCTTGGGTGCCAAAGTTATAAGCCACTATGCACCCAAGACTCTAGGCCCGGGCCACAACCACCGCAGCATATCACACCCATAGATCACAACCATAGAATCAACCATTTTAACTATGCCATATGGGCACTTTTTATGTTTGCGAACAATGAGTGTTCTTAGAACAGTTTCAACTTGCCTACGAACAGTACGGACAAGTATAGTGTCCTTAGGTCATTTCCATTTAATTTATTAATGAACATTTCTGAACACCGCGTGTGGTTTTAGGACAGTTTCATCTTACGAACAATACGGACAGGCATAGTGTCCTCAGGATACCCCCATTTTGTTTATTTACGAACATCCCAGGACACTTGATGTGTTCTTAGAACAATTTCAACTTGCTTACGGACAGGCATAACGTCCTCAGGACGCCCCCATTTTGTTTGCGAACATCCCAGGACACCGTGTGTGTTCTTAGAACAGTTTCAACTTGCCTACAAACAATACGGACAAGCGTAGCGTCCTCAGGACACCCCCATTTTGTTTGTTTATGAACATCCTAGAACACTTGATGTATTCTTAGAACAGTTTTGACTTGCATGCAAACTATACTGACAGGTACCGTGTCCTTAGGACACCCCATTTTCATTTTAACTACGGACATTAAGGACAGTGCTGCTGTCCGCGGTCAGAACTAATACAACAGGGGTGCCTGCCAACATTTGACCCATCTCTTACTCCCCCACCCTCCCCAAACAGTCTTACACGCCAACACACTTGACTAAATAGTATTTTTCCACCAACTTTCACTGCGCTGTCCGCAACAACTTAACCATAACTACACGGTCACTACCGTAATATATATACTACGGTAGTGGCCGTGTAGTTATGGTTAAGTTGCTGTTTCCATAGGAAGAGCACTTTTTGGGCAGCTTATAACTTCGCTCCCCCTGGACGAATCCTCACCAAACTTTGCAAAAAAAAGTATACGGCCCACTCTGAATTTTTTGGTGAAGTTTGGTCCTGGGGAGTCAAAGTTATAGGGGGGGGGGGGGGGGTTCCAAAACTTTGCTCACGCCTACAGCCCAAACCGCTGGACGGATTTACACCAAATTTGCGGCGGGAGCGGCGGCTTGGTCCCGGAAGCGTGCTTTTTTTTTTTTGGGTGTAAATCCGTCCTGTAGTTTTTTGCAAAATGCCAAAAATGTAAGTGAAAAAAATTAGTGATATCCGTGTCTGCCTCGCGGACACACTTCCCTGTTCGCTCCACGAACAGGACAGGGATTGGGCAAGCGGCTTGCGTGATGTACGCGGACATCTGACGTGCTTTCCTATTGGCTGCGGTGAAGGGTGCAGTGTGTCGTATTGTGAGAGACGCCCGCCATCTTTATTTATCGTTTGCATCAGAGTGCTGCATAGTAAGCTCTGTGTCTTCCTCCCGTTCCCCCCACACCCCGCTCATGCCCTGTGTCTCCCGTTCCCCCCACCCCCCCGCTTATGCTCCGTGTCTCTCTCCCGTTCCCCCCACCCCCCTGCTCTTGGCCCGTGTCTCCCCCCTGTTCCCCCCACCCGCCGCTCATGCTCCGTGTCTCCCTCCTGTTCCCCCCCACCCGCCGCTCATGCTCCGTGTCTCCCCTGTTTCCCCCACCCCCGCTCATGCCCAGTGTCTCCCCTGTTTCCCCCCACCCCGCGCTCATGCCCTGTCTCCCTCGTGTTACCCCCCACCCCCGCTCATGCGGGGATGTTATGGTTCCAAGTAATACCGAAAAACCCTTGAAATTCACACATTATGGTAGCTAAGCAACCATAACTCGCGCCACCATTGTACACCCAGGACATCAAAGATGACATCACAAATGTCATTGATGACATCACTGATGACATCACATGTGCATTTACCTTTCATGAAGTCTGTACAAGGGATTCTGAGTGTAATGGTAATAAAAAAAAGTGTAAAGGATTTTTGGAATAAATATCAAGTGCTAATTAGTGCATTAAGCTATGCATTGATATAAATAACATTCTATTAAGTTCAATCCAGTATACTAAGGTACTCATGTAGAAACATAGGCATTGTGTGCAGCATACATGATGGAGGTGCAATATTCATAAGCTTGCCATGTTGAATAGTGAAATAACTTTTATTATTCGAGTTTTGCGTACTGTGAAACATGTGATAAGTAGGTAATAAAACCCACTTACTACATAATTGCATTATTATAGACAAAACACACAGACAACTCCACATACAAATATGAATATATACAAGGAAATGGAAGTAAAAAAAAAAACAGCAGTATTAGCAGAAAGTGTTCATAACCTAACTGATTACCTTTATGCAGAGAAATGATTGCTCTGTTTCTAAGCTGTTACTTGCCCTATGTATATATATCACATGATGTGCTTGGACCCAAAGGTAAATATTGTGAGTACAACATATAAAAATAGGAGCATGTACAGGGAAAGTACAGTAAGAAAAAAACATCAGAACTATCAGAAAGTGCTGATAACTCTACTGATTATTTTAATGTACAAAAAGGATTGCTGTCTTTCAAGGTTGTGGCTTTCCCTATGTATATGTTTCATATGATATAACTGGACCATAAGGGAATTATTGTAAGAACATACTTGAAGGATAAGTCTACAAATATAGTACGTTTACAATTCTTAGTTTCTAACTGTTACTGACGAAAACCATGTGGCCTAGATATGTCAGTAAAGAAAAAAGGGGGAGCCAGACATGTGATGTCATCAATGACATTTGTGATGTCAACTTTGATGTCCTGGGTGTTAGGCTTAGCAGTGCACAATGGTGGCGCGAGTTATGGTTGCTTAGCTTACCATAACTTGCGAATTTCAAGGGTTTTTCGGTTTTACCTGGAACCATAACGTCCCTTTAACGTTTTTTCACAGAATTTCATAGGTTTTTAGTAGCGCAACTTAACCATAACATCCCTTTAACAACGTTTTTTCACTGAATATATATATATATATATATATGTATATCCATATCCTGTGGTTTCTGAAACATTAAAGTATACAGGTGGTATAATATACCATATTTGGTAACGATAGCCCCTCTCCTGTGCAGGTGTGGTCGTAAAGCAGATCCTTCTCACCATCCGGGGATTGTCCGCAGGAGACGCACGGAAAAGGTGGTTTTAGACAAGCGGCCCACATCACTATTTCGCTTGCCTCGGAGTTGTTTTTGGAGCACAATTGCTTCAGTTTCACTTCAATTCCCTCCACTTTTGTTGACTGTCTGACGGGCACTTTGTATTTTGTATTTATTTATTTTTTGTATTTATTTTTATTTATATAGCGCTTTACACCAAAGCGCTGCTGGTGCTGAATTTGGAGTGCTCGAGTGTCCATGTTGTTGGATTGTAGCTTGAAAGATTGCATCCATGCTCCTCATTCTATTGATGCAGCTTTACTGTTGCATAAAGCACTGTACAAGCAACAACGTGTGTTATAGCCTTATGGTGACAGTCATGTAAAATATTCGTCTCCCTGTATTGAGCCTATGCAGCAACTGCACTCTCAGAAAATATCTAGTACATAACCTCAAATCAATATCAGCCTGTCCTAACCTTTTGTTCTCCAACTACATTCACCCTTCACATAATCTAGTCCCAAATTACTATTCTGGAATTTGCCCCAGTAAATAATTTAAAAGGTAACCATGGGAAAATAAAACCACCACAATTTAACTAGTCGTCCGGAGCACTTCTTGAGCCCATCGTGCAGGCAAACAAAGCACTACTCTGCAGTAGCACCTTGGAGTTTCTCATGCGCAGAATGGAATTACCATAGTAAATGACCGTGGACCCAATGACTTTGGACCCAAATAACCATACAGACTCAAAATATATGGCAAAATACTACTTTGTCAGCTCAAATAAAGTAGGAAAATCTGGTGACCCTACAAAATGCAGCTCACACACACATCAAAATTTTAATTGCACAAAAGCTTTATACTTCAATGTATGTCAGCTATGATGTCATTCTACATGGCAAACGGCAAAACCTATCAAGGGAAGGGATTGGCTAAGGGAACATATGTACCTATAGTATGTATAAGTGTTAATAACATCTGTGGCTCCCCCTTATCTAGTAGGCACGCCTCAAACTACCTCCAAATACGTATAATACGGATTATAAAAATAAAACCGCGGATTGGCTTCTGCAACATTGTATAGTATGTCGCTACATAGCCACTCATGATTGGTTTTCATACTGTCTCAACCTTGAACAGTCGGCTCGCAAACAGCACGTCAACAGAATGAAACCCAGTTGCAGAGAACAACGTCAGACCACTGCCCACATTAGTCAATTAGCCTCCCAAATCTCATCAGTCAGACCATGAGCCAAGGCTTCTTTTGTAGTTGACCTTGCTGACTGTTTTCTTCTCTGGGATTTTTAAGGCTGTCATGGTACTCCACTATCTTCGTCTGAGGCTTAATGAATTGACCTTGTTTTCATATCTTGCACGATGTGTCAGTAGGCCACAAATTTGTCAATTTCGACCTGCTATTTAATGCTATTTGATTTCATTATGCTGGGTTCTATTAATCCTCTTGGCCTCTGGAGACTCCGTTTTATGTGTACTTTCTTCACCCTTGATTGTTCAATACTTGCCACTTGCAGATGTTTTCGCTTCTACTTGATCTAAGAGAAATGTGCCTTTCTTTACTAGCCTATCCTGGTTATCTCCCTTTGTACTTTCCACTTACGTCTTGCTGTTTCATCCTTAGTCTCAGCAAAACAGATATTCTTTGTTTTTTGTATGAAGCTGTTTTCTGCATTGTTTCTGATCTGCGGCTTTGATTTGTCTCTGAGGTAATTTTGATGCGGTCCGATGTCTATTTTTTTTATCATGGCCGCTTTCATCATGTTATAGTCTCTACTGCAGCAAGCTTCTACATAACTGAGCTCCCTTGCGTTCCAGCATATATACATTGGTTGAGCATCATCTCAATTGTTTTTTCGGTATAGATGATTTCTTCATCCCTTTATACTCAATTACTTTGTTACTTGGATTATACCTTCATTGATTAAGTATTCTTATATCGGTTCTGTGCATCATCGTGTCTTCCCTTTATGACGTCACTTTACTCTCATCTGTTCACACTTACAGCTCTTCTATGTCCAAAGGTGCATACCGACCTACTTCCACCACTTCACTGTGAGGGTACATTCAATACGTTTGAGTGCATAACGTTTCTCATATCTTTGGTGTGGTATTGACATGATAACCTGTGCCAGAGTCTTCCGGCTTTGCTTCCAGTATGACAGAGTTGAGGGGGCAGGCACTAGAGAAGACGTCATCTGCTCCTCTACATTGCCCCATCTGGTTCTGTCCTTCACCACCTCCTCAATCTTCAACCTTCTCGTCACACTGTGGCTTCGTTGGAATCCATGTTTGTCAACCCTCTTAGGTGACCTGCATTCTTTATATATTCACCCACACCAAGTCATCTAGCAGCACTCCCCAGATGGTGGACAAAAATACCAAACGTCCTATATATTTCTTGTGATCCTTAGGGTAAAAGAACTTTGTTCTTGGGGTTGCCAGGGGACTTTCTTTTATGTTCTCATGGGTGCTGCTCTCATTTTGCATGTGTTCACCACTTTCAGCATTTATATTGATAATTATCTTCATCCCAATAGCTTTCTTTGCTGTCCTTTGACATTGTCCAATGATGATTCTCACAGAGCAGAATCCCAGTATTACCAACACTAGTACTGCTCCTAGTAGTTTGAAAGCTTTTGCCATCCAGGTCGGAATTTATAAAAAACAGGGACGAGAACCAGTCCTCTCCTTCATTCTCGTCTACTTCTTCCATTTTCATGTGTAAGTTCGACAAAGTTGTTATTGCCTCTGTCAGGGTTCCATTTTCTCTATCCTGGGCAGGTATGCAAGTGCAGCAATAAGGCCCGATCTTGGTGCAAACTCCACCTCCCATTGCTGTAATCAAGTCCAAGACATACCTGTTCTGGAGGACCATCAATCGAATGGCCCTTAATTCTTTTCAAACTGTAGCAGCTCCCATCTGGTGATTTGTAACCACTTGGCATTCGCTGCAATCTGGAGTCCAGGCATGAATATAGATGTAAGTATCATTGCCCTCTTGCCAAATAGTAATGCTCATCTGGAATACTGTCATAAACTTGTATTGATTTTGCTGAGAAGGAGGGTCAGTGACCTCTTTGTCTGGTGTGCATCCATTTTCAGAAAGCTTTCAATCTGAAGATCACTTTGTGGAATTACTAACGTAGGAACATGTATGATTACTATAGAGCATATTCTTCCCCAATTCTTAGGCAGCTACTTATAAGCTTTAGACCCATAGGCCCAATGTTGTTCCAGCAAGCATAGCAGTTCCTCCATTCATTCCTGGGACATCAATTATTTGGTTACATTTGAATCAATCGGAATCCTATTGTGGCATTCTTCATTGGTAATCTGGTAAACTGGATACAGATCCTGCCTCATCCTTTACCCATGTAAGTGGCTTAGAATACTAAATCCATGACTTTAGGCATATGTTGTTTACTCTTTGCACTATGCTTACTGATTCCTTCTTCAATAAGTGTCCGGTTCCGAGGTTCTCCTAATTTATGACTATTCTGGGCACAGTTTACGGCATCAAGTGCAGCATGATAGTCCCTTGATTGCCCTGAATTACCACCCGTGTATCTGGCTGTCATTTTTTCTGTGCGAGTGCATGCACCATGATGCAACAAAAGAAAAAGCACCAAGTACATGTGCTGAGTCTCCATCTCTCAGAACTGCTTTCATGTGTCTATGTGAACCACTGTACAGCAGTGAGTTCTACTTGTCTTTGACCTGCCCATTCCCATATCAAAAACAATGTTTATGTTCATTACAAAACAAAAGGGGTGCTTCTTGGTGCGACCATACCCAATATTCACGCTGCGCCAAGCATTTCAAAGGAAGTCCAAGATATTTATCGGAGGACCCATGTCACCATTCTGATGGGCTCAAAGCCATATAGAATGTGTGTCCAGGAGCTGGGTGTCAGTTTGACCCCCCACCCCCTGCAATCCATTGCACACTTTTAATATGAATAAATATAAAAAAGCATCTTGACCAATCCCCATACTGAAGGTGTCCAGCAAAGCATATGGCAACTCAATCTTTCCCAAAACAAATAGAAACTGCTGCTATGCACTTCTCTGCAAAGACTGGGAGAGACACAGTTGGAAAGGGTGAGAGTGGGAAGAGTTAATGAGAGAAATAAAGAAGCAGAGAAAAATGGTGTGAGGGCCTTACTTGCTGCCAGTGTCTTTTTCCTCCATGGCTCCTTCGCGTGTTGCTGCTTCGCGGCATTGTGTTCCTTGTGCACCCTGTAGCAGCCAAAAAGCTAAGAGCTTATTGGCTGCTGCAGCTTTCCATGCCGTTATACATTATATGATTAGTGATCTTCTCGCTGTTTGAGAGAAGATAGCAAATCATAGAAGTGGACGTCCGCTTAGAGTATTTCCAGTAAGTATTAGCTGAAGCCCAATAGCTGGTTTTCAGCCGAACTTCAGCCGAATACTTTAAACCGAAGTTCGGTACACTCCTACCTGGGACCAATTTGGAATAAGTCTGCTTTGTTGACCATTTTGCATGTACTTTGCATGTTACTTAATGTCTGCTCCTGTGTTGCTCTGCTCCAGTTTCCACAGGCCTGCTGGCTCAGTCTCCCACCCCTGCCGGCTGCCAATATGTTTTTCCTTTATTTTGTGCTATGTCCCTATAGCTTCCAGCCTATGCTACTTGTACTGCTTCCCTTCAGTCTCATTCCATGCTCTGGTCTTCTCCTGCTCTTGGGTCGTCATAGTCTCAAGCTTAACCCTGTTTAGTCAGACAGTTTTCTCTTCTTTCTTTAAGTATACTGCCACTCGGTTTTAGTCCCAAGTCCATGCCACTGCTTTCTATAGCTTGTGTATTTCTAATCTAGTTTAACAGCCTGCTTCTGTTACCTTGTTTCAACCCCTTGCTATGGATACCCTAGTTCTAGTCTCTAGGTACAGTTACCTTGTTCTAGTACATTGATACAGTTTTCTGCATTCTTAGTTTCTGTTCTGAAATCTTGTTTCCCCATTTGGGCTTGTAGTGCCTGGTAAGGGGTCTGTAGTGTCCTCACCTGCGCCTCTGTGTATTCCTTTGTGCAGAGATTGGGTCATGCACATAGGAAGCAATCTCTGCCCCTCCCTTTGTCTAGTTTTACCCGTAGTCTATTTTATATAATGGTGGGTGATTGCTGTTGCCACATAAGGCATCAACTGTAGGTTTGTCGCTTGGACCCACATAGGCTTGTCTCGTGTAAGTACACTCCTTCTTTGTGCCTTATGGTCCAGACACAAGTCACTCTTTATGTCCCTTTCCCATGGGTTTGCAAGGTGATTATCTGTCACAGTAACGTACAGAAGCATTGAG
This sequence comes from Ambystoma mexicanum, assembly GCF_040938575.1. Lineage (NCBI taxonomy): Eukaryota > Metazoa > Chordata > Amphibia > Caudata > Ambystomatidae > Ambystoma > Ambystoma mexicanum. Next base: position 1,086,315,204 of record NC_090936.1, on the reverse strand, counting down.
CGTCCATTCTATCTGTATGAAGTCCCAAGTCTGACCTGTTACACCCCTAGTAGGAATATTCATTTTGTCCAATATATGGTTTGCATCTGTTCTTGTACACCATTGAGGTCTGCCTTTTCTTCCTGTTCCATTGTTCTTGTTTGCCTTGTTCTTCCAAGCTGTTCACCCACTTGCTGTATATGCTTGCCTGTGCCTTTACATTAGCAGTTCCCAAACCTACATAGGGTGCCCTGTGCAAATCCTGACTGCCTCTTGCTCTTCTCTGTAATTGTGTTTTAGCCTTCTCCTGTCCCCTTGGTTCTTGCTTGTCTCTGCCTCTCTGCTGCCAACTGTAACTGACCTTTGCGCACTCGATAGCTCAGTCAACGTTCCTGCATTCGTCACAGCACCTGTTCTCTTTTCTCAGCAGGGCTGTCAGGGCTACTTCTCTGCTCAGTCCCCACTGTAGCTCTATATTCTCTTTTTTCATCCGGTTCCTTGGTGCCGCAGGGTGCTTTACGTGATCATGCCCATGAAGGAGGGCCCTTTACCATAAATGTTAAGGAAGTGGAAAAGTATGGTCTAACATAGCTCTGGAAAATAGGTGAGCAATTACCAATAAGCTGAGAGTCGGGTTGAGGCCATCTGTTAGCAGATATGCAGGAAGGGTGCAAGATATCATTACAGTGGATATAAGAGCTACGGTGTGGACAGTATATAGGAGTTTCTTTTAAGAGTCATGGGGGCAGGGTGTCAGTGGGCTAGGGACACTCTTTGAAGGAGTAAAAGATGTGAACCAAGTGAACTAGGGAGTGGGGTCTTGGAAACAGGAAAGGAATAAAGTCTCTCGTGTGTATTGTGCACCTGAGCAAAAAGATGATTTCAGTGTAGGAATGGAAGTAGTGTTCTGTGTGCTCGTGAGCAAACAATGGGCATGCCAAAGAACGGTATGGAAGAAGACACTTGGCATATTCCACTAAAGCTGGTAGATAAACCATTGTTTGGTGTGAGGGCATGGTGGTGTGTGGTACACCCGATGAAATGTGCTGTGTGGACTAATGATGGTCTTCTACTAGAATATCTGCCCTCTTTTTCACAGTCCAAGGACCTTACCAAACTAAAATAGATGAGGTCATTGCCCTTATTCCTAACTCTATCCCTTCTCCAGCATGGGGTCTGCCATGGATTCACATACTCATGAATATTCCCAGTCGTCAGGCTGAGAATCCTTGGTAAAGAAAAAATCATTTTCAGTTTCACTTCTGAACTGTCGTTCTCCTAACAACCAATCACTGGCCTCTAGGCCATACTGCCCCAGCGTATGACTTCCCTCTACCGAAGCCCCTCCTCTGGCAGCAAACTTCAGATTTTTACCGCACGCTCAAGTGTTGGGACTCCTCGTGCTATAGCTCTCGAGCTTTTACTGCGGCTTGCGATTTTTCGCAGAGTTTTGCTCTATTTCTTTCAGTCAATCGAGCCTCAAGCTCCTTCGATCCACCTTCCGATTAGCGGTGACCCGTTTCTCGGATTCTTCAGTGCCACTCAAGGGCGAATTACGACGAGTTTTCTTTTTAGAGGATTCCAGAAGCTTCTTCAAGGCCTAAGCCGCGTGGACATGGCGGATGAGAAGAAGGAGTCGGTGTCACGATCCATGCCCCCTGACCCCCTCAGGTATATAACAGCCCCTCTGGCAGCAGTGGGGCTAAAGCCCTTCACACTGGCCCAAAGGGCCTTAAACCTCTATCAGAAACATACATGGAGTCAGTCCTGGCGCCTTTGGTGCCAGGCTCATTATCAGGAATAAAGCAATACCAGTTTTGGACCTTAATCCAACATGGAGGCCTATTACACAGCTCAGTTCTTTAGAACCAAGCCATGCGGTCTAGTGTTTTGGGTGTGGCTGGGCCTGGAACTACTTGGCCTGGAACTACTTGGCCTGGGCTATTTAAACCACACCCAAACAGCAGAACACGCTTGACGTTATTCTGCACTCCTGCAGCGTAACACTCACTGTGTCCAGCTCCTGCTCATCTGCTTCTCCGACAGCCCGATCCTGAAGCCCCTAGATCTGGATTCCATTAATAACCTGCAAGAACAGCATTAGCGAGCAAGAACACTTACCTGTGAAGTAACCGATCTTGAATCCATCCTGCACTTTGCTTACCACGCCCATCTCCGGAGTTCGACGCAACCTGCAAGGGAGGAGGAACAAGGTCAGCATTAACAAAGCACTTACCTGGACAAGCAGTGCTTCGATCGCTCATCACTCCGGAACATCACCACAACCTGTACAAAGAAGAGAAAAGAACACAGGTTAGCAAATAACACCAATAAACAGCACAGTGCTTCGCGCATCAATAACTCATTGTGGTCTTCGCCATCGGCACGGCAACTACGAGATCGTAACCATCCCTGTTAAAACAAAAAGAGACATTGTTAGGGAACAGCGTAGTGGAGCAAGACGCAGAGAAGACAGAGAAAACGGGGGGAAAGAAAGAGACAGAATAAAGACGGAAAAGACATTATAACTCACCTGGAAGACAGCAAGCAGAGTTGGAGTCGCAGCCGATCTGGACCCGACATAAGGGCACACGAACCAGTGAAGCAACTAGGTCCACGGAACGCCCACACCAACCGTACGCCCCCTGCACAGAGACGCAGGATGGGAGTTCAATGCATAAAAACCTAAGGTAAGCAATAACCCCAAGGGAGGGGATTTGGACCAGAGGGAGGTGGGAGTCCACCCATCACAGAAACACCCTCCATTCTCCTGTTATAGGTGCTACCCAACGTCTTGCACATAACCAAGCAGAGAGGGGTCCGGTATAGCGCTTAGACCTCCATCCAGTATCGTGTGGTGCCCCTGTGGATACCAGGTGAGCATAACACTCGGCGCCTCTGTTCAAGATTTGCCCCGGCTGCAACTTGTGGAATGTCTTTTCAGACGACGGACATTCCCTATGCCTTTACTGCCTGTACTCTGACCCGACACACATGAAGGATGACTGTGCGTTTTGTCAGGGTATGGTGCCCTGCACGCTGAACAATTGGCGCAGGCGTCTCAACGAGTGGCTACAGGCCAAGGCCCCTGCTCTGGGTGAGTCCCGGCAGCATGCCTCCCCTGCCCAGAAGAAGAAAGTCGAGCAGTCTTCTAAGACCTTTGAGGGTGCCCCTCCCGCGGGGGCCCAACATAAGGCCAAGCACTGTGAGTCCATGGCTACCGGGAGTGCCGTTGCGATGGGCTCCTCGGCGCCAGTGTGAGTACAGGGTCTCGGGCGGCTTCGAGTCAACACTCGGAAACTTGAGAAGAGGAATTCGGACCATCCGGGCAAGTTCTTGGAGAAGACCCAGACAGGCCCGCTGGAGAAGGCCAATGGGGAGCAGGGCTAAGACCCTCCCCCTAAGGTAAAGGCCTCCGACCCGACCAAGGCCGTGAAGGCCCAAGTGCATCAAACAAAGGCCCAATCTTCCATCGAAGGAGTGGTGGTGTCCCTCGCAAAGGCCGCCATGGCGGATCCGCAGGGCACGGCCCCAAAGACAAGAGTATCCCTTCCTGCTAGGAGGGAATCCTCTTTTCAGCCCACCGAGAAAACGCCGGAGAGGATGTCTATAATTTCACCGAAACAGTCTCCCTTATAGAAGGGGTGGGCACTGTGGCCCTCCAGGGCACGGATATATCTCCTCAGAGGAGGAGCTCACCAACATCCGGACCTTCCAGGAGGAACGATGTGTCGAGAGCAGACCCTACGGCAGGGATCCCGATGAGTGCCATGATGGTGACGACGAGGAGACAGACGAGAAGACAGATGAGGAGCAGCAGGGCGTTGAGGGCTTGGAGTACCAGCCTAAGCCGCAAACGCCTCCTCCTCCATCACCACCACCTCAGCAGCCACCTGGAGTGATCTCAGTGGACATTCTGGCTGCTTTGCATACCTTGTGCTCGGAGATCCGAATGAGTATGCCTCTTGCGCTGACAGACCCTCCCGCGGCGCTGATACCATCAGGGTAACCACCATCCAAGAAGAGGAGAGGTCACCCTGCCTCCTTTCCACCCCTCGCCGCCCTCTTCCGGAGGGATGAGACGGGTCCTGACACGGTGATGCCGGGCACTGGCACGGACGACGAAGCCAGCTTGGGGGAATCTCTGTCTCTGCCGGCCAGATCTTCACCGCCCGACGAGATTGGCTCATTCCACGCCGTGATTGCCAGGGCTTCAGAGCTTTGTCAGCTTGTCCCCGAGGAGAACAAGAAAGAGGGATTGTATCTCTCCAGGACTGAAATCTCTCCATTGGCTCCAAGTGGCTGTGAGGATTAAGTTCAAAACCCACTGCATTGTCCACATGGCCTTCTGGGGCCTCATTACCTTAAACTTTCTCTTCCTAAATACCTACCTTCTTGAGCCCTTCGCTCATCCGCCTCCAACTCACTCATGGTCAGTCGCTTCTCCAAGCAACAAGTTGGTGGTAGATCTTTCTTCGGCTGGGGCTTCGCTCTGGAACAGCCTCCCTGCCTCCCTAAAACACAAGGAGAACCATTCTCTTTGCTTCTGCTTTTTCTCCTCCTTTTCCCTGCTGACCTCCTGGCTGAATTTGCACTGGTTACCTGGCCACCCTCTGATCACTGGGCCCAGGACCCCTCCCCTGCCAGTTCGCACACCTGCAGTGCCTTCCTTGCAACCCCCGCTCTTGGACTGTTTCTGTATCCCTACAGTCCTAGCAGCAGCGCGCGACACCCGATGTCTGCACTTACCCCTGCACTTGCCACCTGCTGGCCGTATTCTATTTATTGCGTATTTATTCTAATATCCCTTGTACTGCACTGTCCCCTCCCCATCCCCCCTGCACCTTGCCATTTTCCCCCATGCACTTGCTCGATCTGAATGACACCTAGACTAGTAGGATCGTTGTCTGTCTTCCTTCTGTTCCCGCTGCCTTGCCTCGTCGCGCCTTGAAACACTTGTGTATGGGCGCGTTATAAATGCCTTATCATATATCATACCAGCGCTGTGATGCGAAGAGGAAGACTAATTTCGATTTCGCTCTTGGATGACATTTTGGATGAGGGGTTATCCCTCATGAAGAACCCTTCCTTGGCCCCGGCGAAGAGGGACCGTTGTGAGAAAAAATACAGGGTGCCGGACTCTGCGCCCAAGTACTTGCGGTTCCAACCGTCTCCGGACTCTGCGGCAGCCAAGAAGTCGTCTTCGGGCTCTTCCTCTTCGGTGGCCTCCACCCCCCTCCTCCCCCCCTGGACAGTGAGGGGAAGAAGTTGGATGCCATGGGGCGAAGAGGTATCGCGTCAACAGCGACTACCATTAAGGCTGCCAACGCCCTCGCTATTGTGGCAGGTTACGACGGGGAGCTTTGGTTCAAGATCGCTCCCCTCCTGGACTTCCTTCCCGACCACCAGAGGGCAGAAGCTTTGGAGATTGTACAGGAAGGAGAGGTGTCGTCGGACCACACCATTACGGTGGCCACAGACATTGCCGACACGGGGTTCCGCCAAATGGGCAACAGCGTTTGCCTTAATCGGCGGGACTGGCTGAGGGCCACAAAGTTTCGCCAGGATGTTCAGTCGAAGGTGTTGGACATGCGCTTCAACAGGGACAATTTGTTCGGGAAGAGTCTCTTCAGGCCATCAAGGCGGACACTGAGATGGCCCATGCCTTGGGCACGCTTTAACAGCGACGGCCGTCCTTTCGGACTTCCGGCAGAAAATCCCACGGTTCTTCCAAAGGATTCGGTGGAGGTGCTTCGTCCTACCGTCGGCTCTCTCGCTCGTCGGCCCAGGAGACCTACAGGGACCATGCCAAATCTGGAGGAGGATGTCGTATTTTTAAAAAAATATATATTTTTGTGCATTTATATAGCGCTACAAACCCTCGGTTATCTGAGCGCTGCTTTTTTCCCACGGTCTGTGGTGCTCATTTATCGACCTCGGAAGGATGAAAGGCTGAGATTGGCCCTGCCGGGATTCGAACCTGCATCAGTAGGCTCTCCACAGATGTGAAAGCGAGCGCTCTACTCGCTGTGCTATCTGACCGGCATCAAGGCTTCCAAGGCGGCACTTCACCATAAAAACAGGATTGAACCGGCCGTGGCGTCAGGCCCCCACCCGTGCACCCCAGTGGGAGGCCGCCTGGCGAACTTTGTCAGCGTGTGGAAGACCATATCCACCGATCGTTGGGTGCTGGACGCTCTCGCCCACAGACACACCCTTGAGTTCCAACGGAAGTGTCCCCATATACCACCAGTGGCCCGGGAGGAAAGACACGTCCCTCCGCTTCTGCTGGAGGTTCGGGCCATGCTAAAAAAGGGTGCAATAGAGCTTGTCCCAAAGAAGCCCCTGAGTGTACTCTCGTTACTTCCTAGTTAAGAAGACCGGTGGTTGGAGGCCCATCCTAGACCTCCACTGTGTGAACAAGTACATCAAGTCTCAAAAGTTCCCGGATGGTGACGCTTCAGCACGTGCTAGGACAGCTATAAGAGGGGGATTTTCTATCGTCGCTGGACTTGGAAGATGCCTATTTTCACATCCCCATACACAAGGGCCACCGCAAGTTCCTGCGCTTCGTGGTTCAAAGGCAACATTACCAGTTCAAGGCCCTTTCCTTCAGATTGAAGTCAGCGCCAAGAGTGTTCACCAAGTGCCTGGCGCCGGTGGCGTCCCAGCTGCGTCTAAAAGGGATCCACGTATACCCTTACCTGGACGACTGGCTCCTACAGGCAAGCTCAAAGGACATCGCTGTCGAACACACAGCGAGGACTGTCCAACTCCTGACGGATCTGGGGTTCTCGATAAACTATGCAAAGTCCTGCCTGACTCCATCACAGGACGCACAGTTTCTGGGATCCCGGCTCAACACAGTGTCCTGCCTGGCGTCTTCGTCAGAGAAAAGGATAGCGGCCATCTTGGGCAAGGTGCAACGGCTGTTGGCCCTACAAGTTGCCACGGTGTGATCCATCAAGTCTCTGCTCGGCATGATGTTGTCATGCACTTACCTCATCCGACTGTGTAGGCTGTGGATGCGTCCTCTACAGGAGTTCCTCGACAGACGTTGGATACATTTATCGGGAAACTTCCAGGACAAGATCAAGCTCGACGAGAGCTTCCATCGAGCGATATGATGGTGGGGAGTCCGCTTACATCTGTCCAGAGGCGCAGATTTCCAGACTCCCTCAGTACCAGGAGACGGTAACGACGAACGCCTCTCTGGAAGTTTGGGGTGCTCACACCGTAAGTCTTCACGCAAGAGGCCTGTGGCTGCTGGAGGAGAAGACATTGCACATCAACGTGCTGGAGCTGCGAGCAGTGTTTTGGGCCCACAAGTCCTTCTTGTCATCCCCCAAGGGCAAGGTGGTGCAGGCAGCAAGGGGGCACCAGATCCCCAGCGCTCTCCAAAGAGGCGCAGAACCTATGGCACTGGGCCGTAGCCCAGAGGATGTTCCTCATCCCGTTTCATCTGGTAGGAGTGAAGAACACCATCGCTGACTCTCTCAGGAGGGCGCTGCACTCTTGCCACGAGTGGGAACTCCGGCAGGACCAAGTGGATCAGATGGGGCAATCCCCAGATCTATCTGTTTGTGGTTTGTGAGGGCGACGAGCACAAAGTGCCGGAGGTTTGCTAACAGGTTGCCCCTCCCGGGGGGCATGGGGTTACGCATTCTCTTTCCCCTGGGATGGCCTGTTTCTGTATGCGTTCTTGCCGTTGCTTCTTAAACTAGTCAATCAACTCAGACTGTCCCGGTGCAGGATGATTGTCGTTGCACTGCCGTGGCCGAGACCGATATGGTACCTGGACCTTCTGGACATGTCAGCGTCCCCTCCAGTCAAGCTTCCGGCGGTCGCAGATCTTTTCGCCAGCTAAGGAGGCTCGATTCTGCACCACGACCCAGGATCGCTGAACCTGAAGGCCTGGCTCCTGCAGCACTAGGGTTTGGGGGTTACGACCTCCCAGCAGATTAAAAGGAGGTGCTTGCCAAGGCCAGAGCTTCATCTACTCTCAAATGCTACGGGCACAAGTGGAAGAGGTTCGCCGTTTGGTGCTGTACTCAGATCGACCCTCCACGAGTCACTGCTCCGCAGGTGCTTCCGTATTTGTTGTCGTCCAGTCAGCCAGGCAGTGGCACGCAACCTGTTCGCTTGAAGGTGAACCTTGTGAGGAGGTAAGAGATCCTTAATGTTGAGCCTTGCCACCTTCCGTGGTGCTGGTTTGTACTGCCATGTATTCTTTATTCATGAGCATGTGAATCCATGCCAGACCCCATGCTGGAGAAGGAACAAGTTACTTACCTGTAACTGTTGTTCTCCAGCGTGCGTCTGGCATGGATTCACATGCGAACCCTGCTGCCCACCCCTCTGCGGCTCTTCCCTTGGTCCTACTGTCACTTTATGTGCTACCAATCTGAAGCTGGCTGCCAGAGGAGGGGCTTAGGTGGAGGGCATTCATTGGCTGGGGGCAGTATGACCCAGAGACCAGTGATTGGTTGTTAGGAGAAAGACAGTTCAGAAGTGAAACTGAGTTTTTCTTTACTGAGGATTCCCAGCCTGACATGGAATATTCATGAGCATGTGGATCCATGCCAGACCTATGCTGGAGATCAACAGTTACAGGTAAGTAACTTGTTCCTTCTTTCTGTTTACTCCCTCCCCTGTGTGAAGAGTTCTGAAGCAGTAATATTGCAGCATTACATCTATATAAAAACTGTAACTAGAACAAGTGTCTGATCGTGAAATGTGGCAATTGTGAAAAGCCACTAATTTGTTTTCTTTCTATCTTGAGTTGAACTTTTAGCATTACATACGTCCTAAATTGAGCCTCTAGCATGTTGCATTGTCAAAATCCTTTTATAACTACAATAAATTCCACTTGATAAAGGACTTGACAAGCAGAGCCCTAGGCTCCTCCAGATTCTGTACACCTATTTAGAAGCATTTTATGCATACCACATGGTACCAATCTGTCGCTGGAGCTCTCTCTCTCACTCTCTTTAAATCTGTGAATATGCCCTTTTTGCCAGGTTCAGCACTGAGTAAAATATGACATTGGAACGCAGTCTTGTTTGGCCAAATACATTTCCTTCATCATGAAAATGTTGTCTTGTGTGTGCTTTTGTGTATTCACTGATCAGCTAATGGTTATGGGTTTAAGACACACTATGGCATGGAGCCAGTGCTACAAGCATATGCATGTTTGCATTGCTGCATCAGTTTGCTTAATACATTCAAAAGAATTGTCAATTTTAGTCTAATTTGTTGTGCTTTCTCTTGGCGATTGAGCTGCAGGACTGTGTAGGGATTGGCTGCTTATTTGCCTCCAATCACCAAAGGTGGTTTGCTTTGGCGGAGAGCCCACTAATATTTCTCTTTCGTTCTTGGGACTTTTTTTCAGTTATTTTCTTTTAATGCATAATTCTCAAACAATGTAACTAAAGACTGCATTTGAAATGTAATCCATGGAAACATCAAAAACAAGAAGTGTTATTTGACCAATTATTGGCCATGCGTAGGAGTCTACAAAGACCATCCTAGACTGTTCAGTCCAACAATACATTTATGTATGTTTCTGAGTTAAGATCATTCATGAGAGCGAAGCACAGCATGATCAAACCTCCCTATCTGCAGTCGAAGTTATTTGTTCCCTAGCCAGTCCTGTAATATAGCCTTACAGACCAATCGAGGGGTCATTATTGCAGGGTAATGACCCACAATCTTGTTTCTGGCATAAGTTGGGAAGGGACATTATCCCAAGAGATACCCTCCCGATGTGTAGAAGGCTTTAAGTACATAGTGGTAGTAGCAATACATGTTTTTGAGATTTGTTGATGAAGTAAAAAATGTTACATTAGTTCTGGGTAAAGTAAGTACAGCGAGTAAATAAATGTGGTTTTATTTTGCAGTATTTCAATAACATGGTTGTTTTCCTAAGGTAAGCATTTTTATTGCAAAACTGGACCAGGTTTATCACATGTTTATTAGGTGTTCTGGAGGGTCAGAAGGCGGAGACAGGCCAGATTTTGTCATCTTTACTGATGCTTTATTTAAATAATAAGTAAATGGAAAAGGCCTCACTGTCCTAAACTGTGTGTTTCCCTGCTTAACAAAACTAGTGGGCTTGTCATCAATGTGTGATGTGCAAAAGTAAGCTCTGTCCTCAGTCCAAAACTAAACTATGCTGACCCTACCACTAAGACTAAACTAAAACCCAGGAGATTGACTCCCTTCTCCTGGAATGGCTACCTCAGCCTTGATATGGAATCATCAGATAGTTCTTGGCTATCCGTTGCATTAAGTGATTTAGTTCACTTAGGGGACTTTTCTAACTCCCTAGCTCCCCTTTACCCTGGTTTTGTGATGTGTTCTTTTCCAGCGTTCCTTGCCTTAGAATCAATCTTGTTGTTCCCATTCTCAGTCTTCCTCTGGTTATTTTCCACTTCACAGGGACTAATCTGATGCTCTAGGCAATAACTCTTAGTCTCTTGTTTGTTTGCTCTCACCAGGATATGTACTACAAATCCAATGATAATTCTCACCTTCCCGGTCCCTTGTATTACTGGGACAAGTAGGATGACCCCAGTAATTATTTTATCGCTTGACATTTCACTCTTTCACTGGGATTAGTAGCATGTGCGGGAGATCATATTCATTCCTAGCATTTGTGCGTTTTGTCACACCATTCATCAATGTTTTTTCTCTTACTGATACGAACAGGATTATGCCACTGATGATCCACACTTGACCTTCTCATATCAATATTACTGGGACAAGTATAATTGTGCCAGTATTCATTCACTTCTGAACTTCATTTCTCACGATTACTGGGATGAGTGTGATAGTGCCAGTAATGGTCTGTTCTTGACTTTCTTACATCAATATTACTGGGACGAGTATGATTTGGGTACTTGTTATATTTGTGCTCCCTTCCGGGTCCCCCGCCGTCCACGTTGCCTTCTCTGCTGGGGTTTAGCATCAACAGGCCTGATTGTAGGACGGAGTCAGGGGGGAGTCCTCTTGTTGTCAGGTTGGCTCCTGCCTACTCTCTGACTTTCTCGGCTCTACATTGCCAAAGTCGTAGCGGTCTCGGCCTAGTTTCCAGTCTGCACAGTCCAGCACTCCTGGGTCATGCCACCACTCAACTCTTCTTTGGGGTTTCTTCCTCTTGGCCTCTCCTGCATCCAGCTCTCTTGGTGCTTCCCTTGCATGCCAATGCTGGGATTGAAATGAGTATATCCCACCCCTCTAAGCGCTTTCAGGTGAGGCGAATCCCCTATGAGATGGTGTTGTGTATAAGGCGAGAGAGAACAGCACTATGAAACTCGGTGCGAAAGTAAGAAAGCACAAACAGATGCATGGTATTAGAGGGCACATAGAAAGAAACACCATTTTGTAATTATGACAAAAGCACAGACTTGCATACTCGTTCTGCACCAGCCACGCTCCATGTAAAGATTTGACCAGGCCCAACATCATTAGGGCAGAATGAATGCACATCGCCAGTTCCCACAGAAGTTCACTTCCCCCATGTCCCTTCACTGTTGCAAACAGTATCTTTCAGAGGAATGCGCCCTGCAAGAGCGTGAGACAACACATCATGCAGCGCCCGTTCATCACCACTAAGCTGCCAGCAGGCTTCTAACCCCAACCCGCCAGCCCAAAGCCAGCCCCACACCACTGACCCGACCCCACGCGCCTGCATTCTATCATCAGCAAGCAACCCCCTGTCTTAGCACAAATCAACTGTCCATGAAAGATCCAAACGTACGCAACTGTGTCACCCTCCAGCATGAACTACATCCTTTGTAACACGAGGTACAGGGAGGGATAAAATAAAAACCTAGGGTGGTGACCTTGGGTGTGAGAGGAGTGGTATCAACGAAGCCCAGAATGTTTGGGTCAGTGCGACTGTATTTCATCCTTCCTTCCCCCTGGCACCAATTCCCGAGCTGCCCAGGTGCATGCCATAGTGATGTAGTAGTAGGTTTAGTGTGCTAGTTTAAATGTAACACTGTATTTTACGAGCGACCCGACCTTCACCAGACAACGAGATGAGCCCAGCTGACCCATGTGAAGCCTGATAGACGGTGGAGAAACCAACCAATTGTAGCCTGCATCCCCTATGGAGCAGGCCCATGTATACTGGTGCCACTGATTGGTGGGACCAGTTTTTACTGTATGTGATGACGCTACACAGCCTTTTAAGCTTCTGGTTGTGCTAAGATGGGCCAGAACGTTCTCATGTAGCAGAGTCCTTTGCTGATATTTGTATTCTGTAATATTAAACCTCGTTATCCTTGCAAATCGATCTCCTGGCGTATTTCCTTAGAGGTTTGTATTCAATCTGTGGTGTGCTTAAAAAGGGACTCTCTCCTTCACCAGCTGGTTGCCTAAGCACGCAGGACTTCCCCGTTTCGATCAGCTTCCACAACACCGCCGGTTTGAAACACCTGGGCTTCTCAATTCTCTGAGAACTTTCCTCCTTCTCTTATTATGACACATGGCGGGGCCCTCCCTCACGGACGATTAAAGTCCTCTTCCTCGTTAAGTTGAGCGATCTCCATCACTCGCTCATTCTTCACAGTAAAGCAATTTTTTGATAGTTGAGTGATCTTTATCACTCACTCCCTCTTCGCAGTATTATTACAATGCATTTCTTCAGGTTGCATCTTGGGTTTTATGCCACAGTGGCTTCATCACTTTGGCCCTTCTTGAGCTTTAATGCTGTTGATGGTCCAAGAGTTTGAGTAACTTAAGGAGTTCCTCTGCAGAACACAGGAGTCCTTGTCCGCAATGAGGGAGTCTTCCCCCGGTGAGGTCCCCTAGGGATGGTATTGTTTAGCCGGCTCACTTCCCTAGGCTCATAAGGAAAGGCTCCCCTATGGGAAGAAGTGACTGAATCGCGCGATTCGTCAGTGTCTTGTGAAAGTAAATGTGTTTTCTATAAGAAAGAAAATACATTTTCCCCATATTTTGACTTTCATTTTCGTGTTAAATTGCATGTTACAGCAAGAACATAGGGTAATCGCAGAGAGGAAGTGTTTTGTTGAAGGAAATCTTGCCTGGAAATTGCATTTTTCCCCCATTTGCTCTTTAAGACCAAATGTTCATAATGCATTCAATACCAATAGTTATTGACTGCACTCTAAACAGTATGATTGGCTGAGAGGTCAGTAATGAACTTCATGTCATTTGCATATAAACTTGGAACATTGCTAGTAAACATACAAGTTATTTCTATGTTTACCCGTTGCCATCTTCATAGACTTGCGTGGTTTATTTTGCCCTAGGGCAAAGGAAGGAGCTTGTAGTATTTCCCCATGTTAACATCAATGCACTTAGTGTTCTATTGAGTTTGGCAATCTTTGCTTCTGCTCAGACGGACCATGTTTTCACTTGGGTTCATAGTCTCCTGCGACTGTCTGGTGACTACAAGGATGACATTGTGAACTCCAAGCTATCTGCCGTTCATGAATGTTAACAAAGGGGACCTTAACCTTAACATTTGTTGCATCTGACTCACATTAAATGGGAATTCAAACAAAATGTTTTTGTTTCCTCTAGATGGGTTATTCAACCAGTACATCAGTCAGCAGGAGTATAAGCCTCGATGGAGTCAAATTATCCCTAAAAGCACTAAAGGTAAGCATAATGTACCTCTAATTGATCAATTTCCCCCATTATGTTTGGAAAGAAAGTCTGTAGATGGAACATAGTGCTTTGTAGGACGTGTTCCCCAATACTATAACTAGACTGCTAACTGGTTCAAAGGGCATTAATACTGGTTAAAGGATGGTTACCCTAAAAACCTTATGTTACCTATATATCAACGGTGAGCTGGAAGTAGGAAAACTTTGAGCTTCTCACTTGTCACATTCTCTATCATGCATTATGAGTGCTGGAGGTCTAGTGGTAATGCCTATAGATAAAACAGCACATACATTTCTGTTCTAGTTGTTGGCAATTGAAGTGCTACATCAGACAACACATGGGGGTTAATATCACAGAGCAATGCCAGTAACTCTCTGGCCACTTACCCTTTTTCTGGATGACTTTCCTATGGTCCTTTTCTGTTGGATTATTTGTGGATGGCTTCTTTGATACAAATTGGATCTGTAACTTGGGGCATGCTGCTAGCTCTTAAGCATCTGAAATGGTATATTGTTGGTTATACCCTGCTCTTTCACATCTTTACCATTGGGGGCAGGGCTAATGCGTGTAAAGAAATAGATGGCCTCAAGAACACACCAATGCTCGAAGACAGTTCAAGGGTTTTTATTGGAGGTTGAAAAGGCGTGCTAAGGGTGGTCCCTCTCTCTCATGTAGTACAGGTGATTCCCACCTTAGCTGAGGTGTCCCTCAACTTCAGGATGTTCTCTAGAGATCAGTAAACCCTGCTGTCTAATATTCTGCCCGTCAGTTTGTGATGGCCTAAGGGCAAAAGCCCTCCCTTTCCATAAGTCTCCCTATGGAAACAATCTAGGTGGATCCTAACCTAGGTCCTACAATGTAATAAGTATAAGATTAGGCGCCTTCTGGATACTCTCGTCTCACTTGGTCTTTTCCTTTCACACCATTGTAATCCTAGCCTTGATGTTCTATCCTTCCTCTTCCTTCCTTCTACTTTCCTTAACTTGTTCCTCCGCTGGTCACTTCCTCTCTCACTCATGACCCTCCAATGTTCTCTACTCCTTCTCCCTCTACCACTGCTCTCCCCATGCTACTTCACTTCACCCACACCTTTTCCCCTCAGTCGCCCTCCTTTCACTCACACAACGTCCATCACTCTCACCCTCTACTCTCCACTATTAGCCTCACTCACCCACCTTGCACGCATACTTCCACCCAAGTACCACTTTCTCCCACCAACCAATACTTCACCTTGCACACTCATTTAGCAATTCTTCTGCATGCTCCTATGTTTGGTCTTTTGATCCTCCCCTTCCTTTGACCTCATCCACACCTTCCTGTTTCCTGTGCCCCTGTATTTTCAGCTGTTTACTGCATTTCCAAAATCTACTTTACTCAAACGCCCTCACAGCATGTACACTAAAATAAACTTGTAATCAGGTGGCAAAGACGGCTTTTCAGATGTGTATTTTTTATCACATTTAAGGAAGTCAGTCACATGACCTACTCCACATGCTTGCTGCATTTCTTTCTCTTTGGATACCATTTGATGAACAGATGCCAGTGCATTTCACCATTGCTCTTTAACCTATTCACTTGTGCTGTTACCGTTCTTCTCTGTTTTGCGATCTTCCCACGGATTGTGAATGGATGCATCTCTGTTTTGCGATCTTCCCACGGATTGTGAATGGATGCATTGGTTGCTGTGATAGAGGACAGTGTGCCTCATATTTTAGCTCCTGCCCCCTTATTAGCTACATTTCTGGTGGGGATGGAGTGCCAGTCATGCAAGGTAATGCATATCTAGGTAGCTGGGCTTGGATTTATGATGTTGATGGAAATTATTCTGTAACGTTGTAGCTTTGGTACTTTCTTGTTACGATATTACATCAGCGCAGGAATTGGACCAGAACAAGGCGGTGCAGAGCTCCGGCAAAGTTTGCCTTGCCGGAGCACTGCCGAAACTGGGGCCCAGGAAACTCGCCAATCTGTTACCAAGCGAGTCTCAAGCACAAACAGCCCACACTGTAGAAGACTCGCACGCACCCGGCACGAATGCGGAAACGGACAAAGCCTCACAGCCTATCCAGAAGCTGAACAAAATGACATATATCTTGTCATTTTTTGTTAGGACGAGTATTTTTAATCAATGAAAGAGCAGAGTCCAAATTGCATTACTCATTTAAGAGTTTCTTTCTGAATCGCTATTACAGACCTGTTTGAAATTACAAATTATGAGAATTCTTATGTTACCAAAATGCTCTTTGCTTGTATGCAAATTGCCAGGCTTGGGTTCCAAGGCGAGATACTGCGTTGCCTGACTTGACCTGACCTGGTGCCATGCTCTTTGGCCCTTGCCCCTGCCCGCCCCTCCAAGTCGGAGAGTTTTCCCAGAGTATTTTTTTCCGTTTCCAGCACTGGGTTACATTGATTGCAATGAAGAGAGTTTAGGCTTTATCGCACAGAAAGGGCTGCAGAGGGATTAAGTATTTTGTATTTTATTTTGTGCTTACAGTGAGAGAAGAGTATTCGGGGCTACAAAGGAGAGCTGCTCATTCACACTCCGGTCCTTCATTTTTAAAACCATAGACACAGTATCTTAGTTATCTCATCGAGTATGGGGGTGCCTGATATTAGGAGTCAGCAACTAGTTCTAGCTGTCATGACTTTAATCGGTGTAAATCTGCCACATTTGGGCATTCCCGCTTTAAGGCAGGGATGATGGAGTGTTTTTAAATGTACTAAGGACTATCTGTGCGAAAAACATACATGAATGCAATAATCGTTACTTGAGAAAAACAGTAGGATCACTAGCCCTTGATTTAGATTGTAAATGCTCTCTCCATAAAAAAGATGTTAATTTTAGACCACGCGCAGAAAGTCAAGGCTAGCACTGAATTTGTTTTATCAGTCTGAAATAGCTACACTGATATGATTTTACCACTGTTTCTTTCTTACCATGGCAGGAACTATAAAGGTTTGCAGCAAAATGTATCAGGCCCTCCTGTCTCACTGTTCTTTCTCTCCTATTGTTATCATGGACCTTTGCAGTCGCCTGATTATTTTTCCAAGAAAGTTACTGGTATCTAACGAACAAGCCGCTTCACTGCCTATTGTCTGTTTTTCCTCTTGAGCGCTAGGTGACGGAGAAGACAGCAGGCCGGGAATGAGAGGAGGACATCAGATGGTCATCGATGTTGAATCTGGTAAGCAATGGATGCTTCAATTTCACTGAACGCAAAACGTTCCTTTCGCTTCCTTTCTTCTGACGTGTTTAAGGTGTTCACACAAAGCATTGCTTCTTTCTAATTTTCCTAAAATAAATATTTCCAACATACACGGTTTTGGTGGCATCAGTGGCACTGTGATTTTCTTTATTTCCTCCCCGTTGGTACAGTGCAGCCTGTCGGTGGGCATGCATGCATGCATGCTTTATCTGCCTGTGTGCGTCTGTATTCCAGGGCTGCTGATTGACCTGCTGCATTCCCGTCCACCATTTCTTGCTCACCTTCTGCTGAGTTGCACTCGGCCCCACTGCAGGTGCCACTCTTCCCCCTCCGCCCTCTCATGCGTAAAGTTAAGGGCTTACCACATGCCTGTCTCCTTCGTCCGCATCAGCCCCCACCTCACTTGCCGTTCAGCCAACATGCAGTGCTCGGGTTTGCCTTCAAACTACACTGGTTTTTGCAGTCCATTCTCCCCGATTTCTCCCCCTTATAGCACCTGTGATGGGTGCTAATGGATGACAAACATCAGGGAATATCCCCTCTTCTTTCAGGCCATTACTTTAGGTGTAGGCCTGTATGCCTGGCAATGTGGCATTTGCCGTACTGATATTAGTGTGTATGGCGCCAGTATATTTTGTGACCATGTAGCATAGCAACCAGGGACCAGGTGTTGGTAGTCGCTCAGTTTCTGAGGAGCAGTGTGTGCTGTTATGATTGGGTTCCCTTTAGAGGTATTTTATTTTTTATTTTCTCAACGGGGTACCCAAGATCTGAAAATCCCTTCCACAAGGAATCTGGAATAATGGAGTGTATTTTTTTTTGATTTTCTCGTTTGCAAGGGTCCCGTTTTTAGCCCCTTGTTAGATATATATAAATGTGGTGCGAAAGCCAGACACGTTTTGGGAGTTAATGTGGAAATATAGGTGCTGTGCAGCCGATCAGGATCCCTGTAAAGTAGTCTATGTGAAAAGGGTGTGCAGTGCTACGAAGGTGGTTCAACAAAGCATTTATATTCAGTATTTTGTTAGGGGTTTGACTAAATGCAATTAGGAACTAAGGGCCTAACTAGAAATAATCAAGGTGTTCTTACAGGAAATAGTGTTGGAGATAGGGCAAAGCAAAGTGTTTAACATCTCTGAAGAGTATGATCCAAATAATGACGTTTTTAGTGTCCCAATACCTCCAAGGACACCCTAATCTAGACATTTTTTAAAATCCTTTAATTAACAAGTACTAGGAATTCTGGCTTCCCTAAGCTATAACACAATTGTTCCAGGAAGTGCTGTGACGAATCTGGACAATTCGTCCCTGCTCTCCAGAGGGGAGCCATCCCCTGTGAGGCTAGTGCGGTGAGCCCACTGTGCAAGAACTTCTCTAGGGAACTGGGCAAGTGGTCCACACTGGGAGGGACTCCTCTCTTGGCGAAAAGGACTCCCGTTCCCGAGCGGAACTCCCACTCCAATCCATTGTGTACCCATATATGGATGTGAAAATACTTAACTATCTCCTAAAACACCTGTATTCCATAAAGATCCTTTATTGTATGCATTGGCTACATACAATGCTGAACACAGCCTGAACGCCAGTCAGTGAAGGACGACGATATTCTGTTCGTTCACGTGATGTTTATAATAGAGTAAACTCCTATGGAAAGATGGATCCGCTATGCAGAGGTGAGCCTCTGCATCGTTAACGTCCTGGAGGGGTGGAGACACACTCCGGGCCGTGGAGCCTGTTGCAGCAAGGAATGTGTGCGAAGTGCTAACCGAACGCCTGAAGGTTGCCATTCCACCTGACTGAGGAACCGATGTCGGGCAAGTCACAGACAAGGGGATACCTGCGTTTCATCTGGTGGCGTGACCATGAGCAAGTTCTGGTGGGCTGGTGGCTGGAAACTGACGCAAGAGCAGATCCTTAGAGGGGAGCTTGAGTTCCACTTACACCTGACTATAGCTACATAGACTTGTAGGCGTGGGGAAAGCTGACAAGGTTATGAGAGCCTGATAAACCCGACTGAGATCCTACCGATAAAAGGTACAAACGTCTTGAATAGAAACTGTGAAAGCGAACACGGTAACAGTAGCCTGAGAAACCTGAATGTGAAAATACCCTATGAAGAGGGCCTGAGAAGAATATCAACATTGTAAATAAGAGCTGTGAAAGAGATCAGGGTTATGGGAGCCTGAGAAACCCATGGGTACAAACCTCCTGTGAAAGGGGGTATTGACAAAGAGATTCCAACACTTTGAACTAAGACTGAGCAAATAACAGAAAATGCAGAATTCTATTTTGGTTGTTTACAATGAATCTCGGAAGAATGGAATTGTTTACAACAGAGACAGTTTCTTTGATAACAGGAGAAATGGAAACCCTAACTTGATTGATACAAAGACTGGGAAGAATATCCTGTGTTGTGAAAAAGGAACTTTTTATGCCCAGAGGTCATAAAGTATAAATTGGGCCAAGCCGACATCCTGTTGAACCTATTGAACAAAGCCTCCCAAGTCCCTTTTAAGTCGATGTTTTTTAAAGTGCTGTGGACAGTTAGTGGATCGGACTCAGACAGAAGAACTTGGACTTTAAAGCCAACCTTAGCTTTTGTTTCGTTAGGTAGGGAACGTCCCTCATAGAGATAGGGCTAGTTCAGGGTTATATCCATTTACTTTGAATAAAACCTCTTGAGAGTGAACTCCAATTGTCTGTGTCCTCCTTCTGGTTAGAAGTGGGATTTGGACCAATTGATATAAAAAGGGAATCCCTCTTTGCTAAGACCAGTGAGACAGCTAAAGCCCTTACTCTGGCCACTTCCCAATTCATCAGGTTTAATCTATATAGTATGGAGACTATAACCATACCCCCAAAGTAGAGATGCTTAATACCAACAGGCTTATGCTTTTCTTCTCCACCAGGGGCTTATATCAGGCTATGTAAATGTAAACTAGCTTGGCGATACAACCTAGATGTAGCCGCTGGGGTAGTGGCTACTGACTATAGGGCAAGGTGAAGGTGCTCCTCCATAATCATGCAACCTCCCACTTCTTGGTAAAAGAAGTGGGAGGCTGTAGCTCAGGGAATACTCGAGAAAGCCCTTACCCAAATACCCCAAGAAAGGGAAGCCTTATTTGAAACCGAAGGGGGTCAATGGGTTTAGGGGAATCCGACCTTGCTAGACGGGAACCTAAGATGAGAGAAGCAGAGGAAACCACCCCCTTACCCGATCTTGCCTTCACTCAAAGGAACAACCCTGACCGAACTATCGCCTTCTGCACTTTAAGCCTGGAAGAACAGGGTCGTAGTCAAGCCGGTCCCTTCTTCCTGAAAAAGCGACTACTATACAGAGGAGATGTGGGAAAGGATGTGCTTAAACGGGCACAATTGGTGGTTCCGTTCAGACACTGAAGGATGGTACTGGAACTACTCTTGTACCCCCACCCCCCTCCGTTGCCCTGTGCAGCTCTGTGTACCCCCACCACCTCCTTTGCCCTGTGCAGCTGTGTACCCCCAACCCCTCCTTTGCCTCATGTCGCTTTGTGTACCCCCACACCCCTCCGTTGCCCTGTGCCGCTCTGTGTACCCCACCCCCTCTGTTGCCTTGTGCTGCTGTGTACCCCGAGCTCCCTCCTTTGCCTCGTGTCGCTCTGTCCCCCCACCCCCCCTCCTTTGCCTTGTGTCGCTCTGTCCCCCCACCCCCCTCCTTTGCCTTGTGTCGCTCTGTCCCCCCACCCCCCTCCTTTGCCTTGTGTCGCTCTGTCCCCCCACCCCCCTCCTTTGCCTTGTGTCGCTCTGTCCCCCCAACCCCCCTCCTTTGCCTTGTGTCGCTCTGTCCCCCCACCCCCCCTCCTTTGCCTCGTGTCGCTCTGTGTACCACCCATCCCCCTCCTTTGCCTCATGTTGCTGTGTCCCCCCAACCCCCTCCGTTGTCCTGTGCAGCTCTGTGTACCCCCACCCCCTCCTTTGCCTCGTGTCGCTCTGTGTACCACCCACCCCCCTCCTTTGCCTCGTGTCGCTGTCCCCCCAACCCCCTCCATTGCCCTGTGCAGCTCTGTGTACCCCCACCCCCCTCCTTTGCCTCTTGTCGCTCTGTGTACCCCACCCCCTCCTTTGCCTCGTGTTGCTCTGTGTCCCCCCCACTCCCCTTGGTTGCCCTGTGCCGCTCTGTGTCCCTCCACTCCCCTCCTTTACCTTGTCGCTCTGTGTACTCCCACCCCACTTCCTTTGCCCTGTGCAGCCCTGTGTTCCCCCCTTCCCCTTCCCCATGCAGCTCTGTGTCACCACTTTCCGTTGCCCCTTACAGCTGTGTTCCCCCTCCCCCTTTCCGTTGCCCTGTTCAGCTCCCTGTGGCCCCTTCCCACCTCCATTGCCCCTTGCTTCAAACTTTCCCCTCTACCCACTGTTTCGCACTGTGTTCCCATCCCCCACCCCCCCGGCTTGCCCTGACGTCCTCTTCACCTTCTGTCATTGTCACCCCCCTGCTCAGCTAACTCTCTATGCTGTCCTCATCTCCCCCGCCCAACCCACTTCATTTTCTCTCTCCCCCCTCCCCTTGCCCACCTTCTCTAGCACTTATGTTTCTCAAATATGTCACCTGACCGGTTTAACCACCTGCTCTGTTGCCCATCCACCTTTTGTTTGCACCCTCCCCTTTCCCTCCTACACTGAATTATCACCAGACCTAGTAAAATAGCTTGCTTGTTGGTTTCCTCCCTCTCCCTAATTCAAGTCCCCTCTGCCTCTCCCTCCTCCTGTTAACCTTCCGGCACTACCTCAATTGCTGCCAGGCATAGCAATGTTGCCGCCTGTCTGTCTCATCCTCTTGCCCTCCGCTCCTTACCATCATCATTTTGCACTTACTCATTCATATATGACCTTTGACCTGTTTGATAGAGCTTGTTTGTCTCCCCACTTCCTCTTATGTTCCCCTTTCCCTCCCCCCTCCGGCACTATCTGAATTTTTGCCAGACCTAGTAAAATAGTGCCTGTTCTGTTTTTCTCCTTCTCCCTCCTTCTCCCTCCTCCCAATCCCCACTGTTCCCCCACTCCTGTTTACTTTCCGGTACTTCCTCAATTGCCGTCAGGCATAGTAATGTAGCTGCCTGCCTCTCACTCTCCCTCCCCATTGTCCTAGCACTTTCGCTATAATGTCTGTATAGGCTGTTTTATGATAGTTGATTTTTGGTTTTTCACATTCTGATTGTATCAAGGACTGTAAGAATGTACATTGATTTCCTTCTCCCTTGCTCCCTCCCTTCCTTGAAGCACTTTGAAACACATGTGTATAGGCGCTATACAAATAGACTATCAAAACTCTTACGTCCCGTCCCTTTTCCTCCATCCTGTATGGGCGCCCCTCGCGAGCGATGAGAACGGAACCTCTTTTCCACCAGAAAGACATTTCCCCTTTAAATCTACTGGCGTGAGGCGCACAGGCTCCGTTAACCCCGCCCACTGGCGCCACACCCCAATACCCTTTTCTGTGTCGCCAGGAACGGCCCATGCTCCTGGTTGAGGTAATTCCACGTGCTTCCCCAGTATTTTATCTAATTTGATCTAATTTCTCTTTTTATTGCAGACTTGTGAACACCGTCCACTGGTGCCCTAGCTCGGTCCCCTCCGCGTGTCGTCCCGACACACTTTAGCAAGTGTCCGTCGTGCCACGGTTCCTTTCCGAGATCAGATCTTCACGCGCTCTGTCTTAGATGCCTTGGTGACGACCACGGTTGGGATGGATACACTCCGCGTGCGACTCCATCACACCCAGGTCGCTCAAGCACTGACTTGAGCATTGGAGGATGCTCTTCAACAGGACTCCTCTGCGGAACATCAAGGACTACGTCGGGAGGAAGACCCAGAAGACAGGTGCGTTGTTCTCCAAGGCACCCTGCAAAGACGACTCCTTCCTGGGGAAGCCCTCTGGCAGGAGGGCTCAGTCTGGCCTTCACACCAGCTCAGGGAACACTAAGGCTCAAGAAGCTACCGGCCTTGCAGTTAAGTGGTTCAAGGGCACTCCTTGTCCTGCAGCCAAGGGGCCTGTGAGCTCTACGACCACTGGGACCCATCCCGAGGGGCACCGCCCTGATACTGGGTCCTTACCCAAGGGGGCACCTTCACGCAGGGCCAGCACTACCAGCCAGAGGCCGAGGGCTTACTGCCAACCGGGTGTACACACAGGGTGGAGGGCAGGGCCAATGCAGTCGCACATTCAGGCCGAGCCCGGGAACACGCCAGCTACAGGTCCACGTGCTCAAGGCACAGACTAAATGATGTCAGCTCAAGATGAGATGGCTGCCACTCATGAGAAACAAAGGTGGGAAGCTTCGCAGGTGGGCGCTGAGGCCTGTCCAGCCAGCGATCAACAAAGGTGAAGTTTGCCTTCTAGGACAGACTGGGCATCACTGTCACCTGGTCCACGTCTTATCCCAACATCCCGGGGGCAAGACACAATATCCCCATGCACGGGCAGGGGGTAGGCAGACAACTGGCCTATTTGCCCCTCCTCCTGTGCAACCGCTCACAAGGACAGGTTCTTTGACAAGTTCATGTCACTCATGCACTCCACTCAAATGGGCACAATCCTCAGGGGCATTATTAAAGAAATGTTGCCGCCGGCCTCCCTGGCGCAGCCCACGGCAACTCGCCTCATGCAGCCTCCTCTGGCTCCACAGCCGCCCAGTACAGAAGCTCCAGCAACACTGGTGCGGTCCCAGACCCCCACCACAGAAGAACCCATGAGGCTTGCTGGCGCCACCCTCCAGGGCCCTGGGGACCATAGACCAGCAGGACACAGACTAGGAGGAGCAGGATAGGCCCTCCTCAGCGAAAGCCTTTCATGACAGGATTGCAGGCTTGTCAGAATAACTGGATATCCCCCAATCACAACAGGAGCTCTCTGAAGCTGGAGTGCTGGCAGGGGTCTAGAGCATCAAGGGGGAGGCTTGGTCAGGCATCCTTACAAAAGTACGTGGAAGCTTTGGCCGAAAAGGGCTGGCTCAAGCCCCGCTCCATGCAGCTTGTGAACAAAATGCTCGATGGTAGGTTCAGGCAAACTGAGGGGGACAGCAAACTGCTCTCTACACACCCGCAGCCTCATCACTAATCTCTACTGCATCCATGTATGCTAAACCCCAGGCTTCCTCGTCTAGTACCGCCACAACAGCCCTCCTCAACAAGGAAGAGCAGACCCTTGATTAATATGGGAAGACAGTCTATTCAAATGCTGGGCTACATGTCATGCCTGCTAGGAAGACTCTGGGCGCTCCTTTGCGTTCTCCCTCCAGGAAAGATGTAATATATATATATATATATATGACGTTATGACCGTAGAACGGCAGCCAGGCCGTTCTTTTCCCGTTATACGATCACTGGGCGGTTCCTATGGAAACGGCGCATTTTGACGGGGCGCCGTGCGCTTCCTTAAGCCATGCGTCACGTGTTTGTCACATGTTTGGGGGCATGTTTATTATTGATTTAAGCATGGCTGCGGCAGGAGCACAGGGCTTCTAATCAACATTTGTTACCTTGAAGCTGGTTGTCTCTCCACGTTGTTCGCTTGACAATGAGGGTTTGTTTCAATTGCTTTTCTGTTCCGTGATTCCTTTTGCCGTTGCTCTGCATTCCTGCGGCTTCATCGTACTTGGAGGTGGATCCTTTGGTGGAGAGAGAAGCAGCTCCTTTGTGGAGACGTGAAAACGGCAAAGTACCAATTGAGGTATGAAGGGAATTGTTGTATGCAAATTCTGCCGTAGGCCCCACAGATAACCAAGTGGATTAATGTTGCAAACAGGGGCAACGAAGATACTGTTCCATCGTCCTGTTTGGGCGCTTCGTTTGGCCGCTCTAATTGGCCATCTGCGGATGATAAGAACTAGAGAGTCGGTCATTGAGGAGAAATGCTGTACTCGGTGCTCTTTAGAAGTTGGACGTCAACTGCAATCCTCTGTCTGTTATGATGATGAAAGGCAGACCAAAGAAACGGAAAACATGCCGCATAAACAGCCTTGCTGCCAAAAAGATGGACACCATCAAAGGGCATGTTGAGAAGCCGGGACTGTACATCAGGAGCAAACCCCGACTTCCGCAACCACGCAAATCTGCTCATCACGGTGCTCGCCGCCATGCACCGGCTGACACAGTCTGCCATGTCAAGACCCGACTAAACGGTTTCACACATGGCATCCTTGCCATCCTGAACGAGGGCAAGAAAACCATCCCGTTCCTCACCCTCGGGAATATGTTCAGCCGCCAACGACACACAATTCCACAGAGTGTGCGTGAATCTTGCAAGGGCACAAAGAGTTGGCTGCCTTTAAAGCCATACCCCCAGAAGAAAATACCTTTGTCGCCCAACCATCAAAGCGTTTGCCGTCCCCATCAGGGGGGATTGTAGGGTACACAGCCTGCTTTGCTTCGGCCGTAGCCGCCTGCACCACTAAACTCTCCGGAGTAGGGTGTGTAGACAAGTAGCAGGGGTCACCACTGGCTGGGCGGTATTTTTTCGGCAACAACTTATTCACTGCCAGGAGACTCTCCGGAGCAGTCCTAGCCGCTGCCACCATTCTTTATAAGGCCATATGACCCAAAGTCAGTGGGTGGACCTTGGTCCAAGATATCTGTCAGGTCATCCTGCAGAAAATCCAAAGGTGGAGCAGACCACCCCAGATACTCATTCACCCTCGACATGAGGCACTTGTACGAGGAGTCAGCATGTGTACCAGGCTCAGGCCTGCCAAACTCAACCTCCGGGGAGGTATCAAGACCACTTGCGTCATGAAAAGATTGACAAAGGTCGTCCAACTGGCTATGACTCGACAACAGGTCATCAGGAACCTCAGGAGGTGTTAGGACAGTTTTTCTGAAGTACTACCCACTTTTTCAAAACCATTCAACTGAGGTAGTACAAGACTCCACTCTTAGTATAAGACTGTACCCACCTGAGTACATGGTAGCGTAGGCAGAGCAGCCAGGCTTAATTTAGGAGGGAGAGAGGGCAGTAGATACAGTACAAGTGAACATTGTAATACAAATGCTCCAAAGAAACACTGAAACACTATGTATTGTAAAAATAAAGGATTTATTTAAATACAGGTAGGCCCAGATAAATCTAGGTGTTAAGTAAGTACTAACACATTATATGAAATCACAATATAAAACACAACACTATACTTGAAATCACACAGGCCCAAGTATAAACCAACCTTATTTGGAACACCCAACAGTAGTTCTAGGGAAGTCAAAACCTTGTTATTCACATTTAGTATAGGTCAAGCCTATTCTTTGGGAGTAAAAGACCAATGGTTACTTTTAGATTACTTTTGTTAATACAAGGACAGTTGGCCCTTCCAGTTGTACAGTGACTCTTGGAACAAATCACATAAACAGTCAACTGGACAATATACTTTTGGTGAATAGTGAAACACTTATTCTAGGTGCAGTAAAAGCCTATAACTACTTTTTTCATAACACACAGTTATACTAGGTGAGTAAAACCTAAGGATGTAATGTACAATTACAGATGCTTTGGAAATCAGGGAACCCCAGATTGAGGTAAGCAATAACTCTGGTAACTTGTTTTGAATGGCACAAAGCTAACACAAGGTAAGTAAAACCCACTTACTTTAACTTCACAATGAAGGGGAAAGTAAAACCCAATGTCACACTCTACTGAATAGTTATTCTAGGTAGGCAACAACCTAATGTAGACTTATTAAGGACAGGCTAGCAGCAAGTCAGGGAAAGCAAGACCCAGTTGGGAGACACTCATACAGTTATCCGAACAGGACTAACCTGGTGATACCAACAGTTGGAGGACACTCATACAATTACCCTACAGGAATAATCTGGTGAATCCAACACATTACTTTTGTAAAGAGGAACAACCTAATCACAGGAGAGTAAAATACCTTTACATCTACTTTCTTTTAGACTGGCAAAACAGTGGCTAAGGAAGAAAATATGTTACCCATACTTTTAAGAATAGTGCATCACACATTCAAGATCAGTAAGAACTTTTGTAACTGTTCACTCTGAGAATTAGTTACCCACCAACTCTTTATAAGTAAGTAAAACATTTGATTTCTTTTCTAGGCAGAAGTCCCAATCCCTTCAAAGTCTTTCCCTTAGAGCATGAGTGTTCTCAGTGGCAGAAGGGGGGTCACTAGGACTAGTGACCAACAGGCAGTGTCAGAATAAGTTCTTTAGTAGCAAAAGACAGAGTTTCCTTATGAAAACTGGCAAACAAGTGAGTACTTTACTTCTATGGTTAGAAGAGGGCCCAGGGGCTTCACAGAAGACACCCCAGCAGGATTCTAGCAGTGGGACTGGGTGTACTGGACGAGGGACCTCCCAATCATGGAAAACACTGCAGGACTACACAGAAATCCCAACGGCTTAAGGTAAGTATATACCCAAGCCAACACAGTACCTCAGCAATGAAGAAGAGAATGCAGCAGGAGAACTTCAGGGACTGCAGCCAAATACCCGGTCACTGGATTCCTTGTCCTGGAGACGGAACACAAGACCTCAGAAGGGACTTTGCAGCAGGGATCGATGAAATGCGGTTCTGCGGGTTTGGCGCCTTTTCAAGGAGCACAGAAGAAGACAGAAAATCGCGGTTGAATTCTCGTCGTTTAAAAGGTCCAGCACTCTTGTGAGGGGACTTTTTGGACTCAATTCGTGTCTCTGGAGATAGACTAGGATGCCCACGAAGTTTCAGCGAGATTGGAAGACCATGCACCGCACAGTGGCTGGAGGTCCCAGGGTATTGCAAGAACGCAAGGTCTCAGAAACCCGTGGGATGGGTCAAAATGCAGGTCGTCTCGAGTCTAGTGGGTCTCACCAGGCTCTGGGTTTGGGTCGTCGTTTTCAGAGACCCCAGGTCGATCAGAAGGAAGGGCTGCAGCAGGCTCCGGTTACACAGCAGGCTCTCCGGCCGCTGGAAATCATTCCCGCCACTTTTCCTTTGTCATCCTCTTCGGTCTTCTGTTCCAGTGGTCGACATGACTTCAGCTTCCAGGTTTCCAGTATTTATCAGGAAATGCAACACAACCTCTGCATTCTCTCCCCGCATTTTACAACAAAGGGGCGTTTGGCTGTCCAATCAGGACAGCGAACCGCCCCACTGGGATTTGGCCTAGTTGAAGGAAGGCATGAGACAAAGGAGGGGGAAGTTTTAGACTCCTCCCCCACTTCCTGTGCTTACAGACTGACTGGAGCCTGGGAGGAGTGTCCAGGGGACTCCCGCCAAAGACAAAACTCAAACAAAGGAATTTCCCACCCTGGATGTCAGGGGAAGGAACAAGAAACTACAAGAAACACTAAAATGGCAGAAAAAGAAGACAGAGGCGATTTTGGTAAAATGAGCACCCTTGGGTGCCTTTACTGCAGCTGTGATTACAGCACGCGGTAAAGGTGCACCAAATTAGTAAAAGGTATCACTGCCACCAGCCATTAAAGGTAAGCTTGTCACTAACAGAATTGTTACAGTTTTAATGTGAAAGGGGATACCTTGTATCTCCCCAGCACTCCACATAAGGTGGAGTGTGCTGGTTTCACAGAATAAAATGTGAAAGGGATCCAAAGATCCTTTCTACCCTTGGGAACCGTAGTTCACTCAAGGTTAGCACAAGAAAGTTAAATGGGGAGCCCCCGGGGCAACCCAGCAACAACAGGCACTTATTGCCAATAAGTTGTTAGACATGATAACTTTAAAAAGACACTATGGAGAGTCTTAAAAATGACACCCATAAAAAGAGTTAATGACAGGTGAGTGTGGAAAAAGGTTCCCACTCACTGAGGTATTAATGAAAAACACGTCTCCAGCTGACCTCCATTTTCCAGCTTTACATCTTGCTGCAGTTAAGTCCTTCAGCATCAATTTGTCGCATTTGTTTCGCGGCCAAGACCGACTACGCCACAACTTTCTGTTGTCAATTTCAGCCGCGCCTTTTCCTGCGGCTCTTGCAAACATTAACTGCTGGAATTCACAGCTAGTTCCCGCTGCTAGCATTGCTGTGATCTCTAGGAAATATACTTGATTCCTTCTCCTTCTCATTAGTGGTAGTTCCACTCAGGGTACCGCTCTGTCTTTGACATTGTTACTATTACAGAGACTAATGATTGTATTGTTCTATGCTGATAACCATTATAGGGCTGAACCACTACCTTCAGCCTCTTATTGGTTTTGGTTCTCGCTCCTCACTTCCAAGCTGGGTGCCACTCCGCTTTCACTACAGGACATCTCTTTACATCAATCCTTCATTCGTCGTAAAAAGTCTTTGCTGTGCACTGGACTAGTGGACGCTTTCCAGGATATTGTGCAACACATCGACAATAGTGAGTCCCTCGTGCCATTTGGGTACTAGCCCCTAACTAACTTTCCTTCCTTTGCCATTGCCTTATTGGACCTTCCTGGATCATCAGAGCTCATCTGTTCTAATTTAAGGTAGGACATATTATAAGGATATTGGAGGTTTTGGGTATCTTCTATACTAAATCCAGTTTTCTCTTCCTAATTGTGAGGGAGCAGTGCAGTTCAACGTCTATCCCCGTAATAGGGATTGCAGTACCCTTTCAAGTTATCCACCACACTAGTCTTACATTCTAATGACTCGTGGGGTCAGTCATTAGGAAGGTTTTTATTCATCTAAAGAAACTATTTGCACAGGGGCACAGCCATCCATATTGGGCGCAGCTGCAGTCCCGGTAAGTCTACGATTATTTGCAACTACTGGTTTTTACAGCTAATCAACGCCTCTGGAGGGAGATCACCGTCTTTCTGCCCGATATCCGTATGGACAAGCAAGCCTCATTCAAAGCGGGTCTGCCGGAGGTGAAAATTGTGGCCCAGGAAATGATGGCGGCCTCTTTGGGCCACATCGATATGGCTAATAGAGAAATCTGTCTGGCAACAGAAATGAGACTCACTTTCTGGTTGAAGGCCACAATGTTCAACCAGGATGTGTAGGACAGAATCCTTGATCTTCCATTTGAGGGGGAAGAGGGAACTCATCCATGCATCAACTGATGAGCTTGATAAAAAGACCAGCTCCCAGACAGCAAAGTCTCTGACCATACTTAACAAAACAGCGGCTAAACTGTTTGTTCAGTCACAGTCCCGCTCAGACAAGGGGTGCTCATATGGTGGCTTCCATGGGTTCCAGGACCACAAAACCAGACAGGTCTCGCAGTCAACACAGGGGAACGCATCATAAAACGGCCCATAAGGGATTCTTTCAGTCCCCCTCCTCTCCCTCAGCCTCTGACCATAAGAGACAATAACGTCCCGCTTTAGGTCCACAACAGCCCAGTCAGGCCTGGTGGGCAAAGTTCGCAGACGCCTGGGTCCTCTGTGTCTTGGGGCTTTCCTCTACCTCTGCCTTCTCCCCCATACCCTGTGCATTCCCTTGCCCTTCCACAGATCGACACACCATCACTTTTCGCTGAGATTTACTCCCCTTGTCGAGAGCGAGGGGGTAGAGCAGGCCCCCCTTCCCAGCAGGGGCAGGACTTTTACTCCCTCATCTTTGCTATACAGAAGAACCAAGCAGGCCTACGAATGGTGTTGGATCTATCTTCCCTCAATCTTTACCTACCCTTGCAGAAGTTCAAGATGGTGACTCCAGCGACTATTGCCGAGACACTGTGTGGGGGAGACTAATGTGTTCCCTAGACCTGAAGGACGTGCATCTCCACGTTCCCATTGTGCAGCCTCACGGGGCCTTCCTCAGGTTCCGGGTCATGGGTCCACACTCCCAGGACAGAGTTCTGCACTTTAGTTTAAATTCACAAGACTTATGAATGCGGTGGAGGCTCTTCTCAGATCGGTACCTCGATGACTGGCTAGTTGGGGGTACCTCTCCGGAGCAGATTCGAGACTCAGCAGACACTCCTCTCTCCCCTATTTCGAACTGGGGTTTTCAATCAACAGCCATAAATCTCAGCTCACCCCTACTCAGACGCTAGTGTTTCTGGGTCTGTTGTGGGGTGGGGACACACAGCAGCAGAGGGTCTTCCGCCACAGGGGACAAGGTGACGGTGATCCACTTGGCAGTCTCCCATTTCTGCAGCAGATCAATCTCCCCTTCTGGGAGTGTTGGCAGCATGTCTCTGTCATGCCTGCTGGACAGATCTCTGGACCAGGAACAACCTCTCCATACAAAATGAGTTACGCCCATAGAACCGCTAGACCATTCTATTTGAAATGGAGGTTGTTCGATGCATTGCCCGGAAAACAACGTCTGCATTTTTCCCGTCGTTAAATTCATGTGACTTAGTTCCGTCACGTGTATCACGGCAGTACGTACATAAGCAGCGTGGAAACGTCGATCGCTGCTTCCGATTAATTCATTTTTGGCGTTTTGTAGCTGAACTCCGGACCTGCGTCCTCGCATTCCTTTCAGCAACTTCTTTGGCCTTTTGTAGCGTGTTTTCCTCCACACGCTAATTCCTGGAGCCGTGTATCCTGTTTGTGTGCCAAATCTCCACGCGGACGCTGTCTGCAAGTGCTGCTGTCCTGGGCTGCGTGTATCCTGTTTGCTTGCCAAATGTCCAGGCGGACGCTGTCTCCAAGCGCGGCTGTCCTGGGCTGCGTGTATCCTGTTCGTGTGCCAAATCTCCATGCGGACGCTGTCTGCAAACGCGGCTGTCCTGAGCTGCGTGTATCCTATCGCGTGCAATCCTGCACGTGGTTTTTCTGAAACTACTTTGAACCTTTGGTTCCTGTGACAGTTAACATGTGAACTTCTAATTTTTGTTCTTCGTGGGAAAGGAAGTGTTTTCATGAACTATTGGAAGGTGATTGTGCACAGTACTTTGGTTGCTATCCTGTGGTGCACCAACCCGGTATCTAGCGTGAGCCTTGTGCCGTTCGGGATAAGTCTCCCTTACTAATCTTCCCCTCCTTTGTTGTTGGTTCAACTTCTGGTTTTTCTTCAAGAGACTTTCATTGAATTACTTCGGTTTTTTGCTATAAGGTCCGTGTTTTGAATTAATGCTAATACTGTGCTATAATAGTGATTTGAGTTTGGGACAGTTTCTTATGATACTTTATCTATCCTAGGCGTACTTCCGATACAATACCCACGCCCTTTCTAGTGATCCATCTCTCTGCCTGTTTCATCGGTCAGAGAGTTGTATTATTTGGAAGGTCTAATTTGACCTACCTACAATCAAGTCGTGTGAAAAAAGGATCCGGAAGAGCCCTACCAATTGTATCCTTTTTTGGTTACCGTATCCTTTTCAATTGATACATTGGTGATTTATGACAGTCTCCTGGCAATCCCATACACCAGGCTCCTCATGAGGAGGCTCCAGCTGCAAGTTGTGGACTCCTGGGCTCAAGAATCTGACCATCAGGCCCCCCCAACCCGTATCTCCATTCCACAACACCTGGGTCATGACCTCAGATTGTGGTAAGAGCAAGATAATATTCTGGTGGGCAGACCCTTCCGTCCACCCCCCATAGAGTACACCATTACCACAGATTCCTCGCTCCACGCTGGTGAGCCACCCTGGGAGTGCACTCTCTTCACAGTATATGGACCTCTACTGACTGGCAGAATCACATCAACTGGCTGGAGCTTATGGCTATACAGTTGGCACTGCAGTCTTTTCAACCAACCATCAAGGGCAAGTCGGTGTGCATCCAGACAGACAATATGACCTGCATATTCTATATCAACAAACAGGGATGGGGGGGGCAGCAGATCCCCACAAGTGTGTGCATTGACCCTGGACATCTGGGAATGGGCTATCAGCCAGGAAGTGTGGCTCTCGGCAGTCCATCTTCTGGGGGAGTCCAATCTGAAAGTGGACAGGCTCAGCCACCTGGCCGCCAACAGTTGCGAATGGCAGCTGAAAGGGAGAATACTCCAGGATGTGTTCAGCAGATGGGGTCACCCAACAACAGACCTCTTTGTGACAGCTCACAATCGGATGTGCCAACAGTCTGCGTCCTGGGGAGGAAGGGGATGCGACTTTCTAAGAGATGCCCTCCAGATACCCTGGGATGGGTTATGGACATATGCATTTCCACCAACACCGCTCGTGTACAAGGTGGTGAAAAATATCAGGAGCTCCAAGAACCTCAGGATCATTCTCGTGGCGCTTCACTGGCCGGCGCGGCCCTGGTTCTCGGACCTACGGTAGATGTCACTTCAGCCAGAGATTCTACTCCCCCCCCTTGATAAGGGCCATCTTCAAGCGCATCAGACAGGCGCAGTGCTATAACCCTCTCCAGAGAGGCTAGTCGTAGCGTCCTGGTTCCTGAGAAGCGGACATTCCTACACCTTCAGCTGTTGTCCGACAATCTGGAAATCATTCAAAATACCAGGAGCCAGGCTACACGCAAGCAGTACAAATGCAAATGGACGCGATTCTGCTTTTGGGCTGAGGAACACTGTGAACCCACTGACATGCACCCTCAACCAAGTTTTGTCATTTTCGGCCTACCTCGCCCGGTTTGGGGTCCAGGTTGATACCTGCAGAATGTACTGAATGCTATCGGTGAGTATAGGAACTCTGACGCTCTCGTCCTCTCTTTGGCCAATCCTGTAGTGAAAAGGCACCTCACAGGACTAACCACGCTGTACCCTCTGGTCAAGCATCCCCACCTCGTTTTGGGATCTGAATGTAGTCCTAAGCGCTATCGCACATAGACCATTTGAACCCATGGTTACGACAGACATTAAGTTGGTCACTCTAAGGACAGCCCTTCTGGCTGGGCTTGCATCCGCTCGCAGAGTAAGCGAGATCCAGCCCTTAGTCGCCTCAGAGCCATGCACTAGATTTAACAAGGACAAGGTTGTGCTCCGCACACAAATTTCATCCTTCCATATTAATGAGGCGATTGTGCTCCCCACATTCTTCCCAGATGCCAAGGAAGATGCAGAGAAAACACTCCACTGCATGGATATCAGGAGGGAGTTGAAATTCTATCTAGAGAGAACGAAGGGCATCCGCAAGACGCACGTTGTTTGTAACATTCAGCCTTCAAGGCATCCGTAGCTCGATGGATGACAGCAGCGATCCAGGAGGCATACAAGGTACAACATAAGGATCCGCCGCAGGGCATACATGCGCATGCGGTAAGAGCTAAGGTGACCGCAGTTGCCTTCCAGTGCCACGTTCCTTGGCAGGTGATAAGCAGGGCGGCAACATGGGCTGTGCCTTCGGCTTTTTCCAAGCACTACTGCTTGGATAGCAGTGCCAAGACTGATGCAGCATTTGGCCAAGTGGTGCTGCGTAATCTATTTGCCTAGAAGTTCGGGCTCTCCTCACCAGGGCTTTGTCAGTTGTAATCACCCATACAGGATGGAGGAAAGGGGGCCGGACGTGGAAGTAATTGTTAACTCACCGGAGTGACTAACGTGCTCCTAGTCCATAGTCCCCTTTCCTCTATACGTCCCACCATCCATCCCCCTATAAGAAGACCAGTAAGGTTGCTTAAGCATAATACAGCTGATGCATCAAAAGGGGACTGAGGTGTGGTGCCGATGCGCGGGGTTAAGGGAGCCTGTGCTCCCATGGCCACAACCCCAAGTGCCAGTAAATTTAAAGGGGAAGTGTCTTTTTCTGATGGAAAAGAGGTTCAGTTTCCGTCCCTCTCGAGGGACGCCCATACAGGATGGAGGAAAGGGGACTATGGACTAGGAGTACGTTGGTCACTCCGGTGAGTAACACTTAATTTGCCCATTCCTATCTTGCATTCGCCCATCAGAGGGTGGGGAAGGCACAAAACAAAGTGGTATCTCGACTTTACTGTCCTGGAGAGTTCGCTGACGTAAAGAATTATGTAGTGATGAGCAAAATCTGCCAGGAAACCGCAGCCGCTCCAGTTACCCCATCTCCATTACAATCACTTCCAACTATTGATATCCCCTTCTCGAGAATAGCCATGAACAATAGTGGGCACACTCAAACCATCCAAATTAGGGAACAAATATATACCAGTGATAGTTGACTACACCACCCGCTACTCTGAGGTCTTCCCTTTACGGAACACTAGTCAACAGATCCTAAAATATCTCCTTCACTTTTTATCGAGAGTAGGATTCCCCAAGGAAATCTTCACCAACCATGGTTCTACTTTTATGTCGAAGATAATGGGAGACGTAAAAGAGATATTAAAAATCAAAACCCTTCCAGACTCCATTTATCACCCCCAAACGGAGGGCCTGTAGAGAGGTTTAAGCAAACCTTGAACATTACTCTCCATAGGTTGGTAGAGACAGATGGCAGAAACTGGGACATCCTGATTCCACTTGCCCTATTTGTCATAATGAAAACTCTGCAGGGGTCTTTAGGCTACTTAGTTTGAATTACAGTATGGGCTAGAGCCTAAAGATGTTTTAGATCTGTTGAGAAGCCATCCTACCCATTTCCCAAACAGCACAAAAATGAAAATCTCATATGGAGGCAGTAAGGGAAATTGTCAAAGACCACCTCGGTAGGGCACATGAACATCAGAAAACCCTACATGACAGATAAGCGGTAATCAGGTCTTTTTCCGTCTGGGAGTCTGTCCTCGTTCCCATTCCCACCTCAGAGAACAGTGATATCTAAATGGTACAGCCTTACAAAATCCTTGAAAGAAAAGGTCTGTTAAACTATCTAGTGTCCCAACCAGACAGACGACAGAAGACCCAGGCTTAACATATCAACCTGTTGAAGGAGTGGAAGGTCGATCCCGTGGAGGAGACTGCAGTGACGATGGCCAACCTCCTTGCCGACCCTGAGCTCGAACAATAGCTAATCTCTACAAATCTACCACTCTCCCAACAGGAAGACCTCCATGACCGGTTAGATCAATTTCCAGAGGCCTTTTTGGAGCAATCAAGCAAAGTGAAAGATTCCCACCATTACATTTGGACTCTGGCTGGGAAAACAAACCTAAATCTCTACCAGATCCCAGAGGCCAGGAGAAAGATTGAGTGAGACTGAACTCCAGATTCTCAAGGCCAATATCATTGAGCCCTCGAAGTCCTTGGCCATCCCTTAATGTCCTAATAGCCAAACCAGACTAGTCCTGGAGATTTTGCACAGACTTTAGAAAGTAGTTAAAATCCATCTCTGCCTTTGACAACTCTACCCTATGCCTCAAATTGACAAGCATATCGAGAAGCTTGAGTCCTTAAAGTATATCTCGTTGCTAGACTTCACCAATGGCTATTGGCAAGCGCCCCTAAAGTCCACTGATCGATAAAAGACAGCCTCAAGGTTTTTTAAATTCAAGAAACTGCCTTTTGGGTTGCATGGTGCTCCAGCCACATTTCAATAATTAATGAAAAATAACCGAAGGACTTATTCAAGCTTCTCCAGAGATTATTTGGATGACATTATCCACAGTAAAACGGTTCCATGTCTTAAAATCACAGCAAAAATGGCAGTGAATACAAAATTCCACGGCAAAAATGCCGTGGTTTTGTAGCCACAATTATGTAAAGGCTGCGGGGGACACCCCCGCAACCCCTGGACCCATTATACCATTTAAGGGGAGCAGGGTACACCCCTGCTGCCCTTAAATGGTATAATGGGGTACACCATAACCAGGTCAAACCATGGCATTTTTGCCATGATTTTATTACCTGATACCAGTGAAACTTGGCACAAGCACATGCACCACCTTTATGTGTTTGCTAGAGCCCTTCGGAGAGCAGGTTTAACATCCAACCAAAAGAAATGCTGCCAGGCCCAGTCCGCTGTAAAGTATCTGGGATATTTTGTGGTACTCTGATTAGGCCCCAGGCAAAAAAGGTCAAAGCGGTACAAGCAACACCTATACCCAACACAAAAGGGTCACTTTGTGCTTTCCTTGGATTGACAGGCTACAATAGAAGGTTCATACCCAATTACTCCAAGATGGCCGCTAATCTTACTGATGCGCACAAGAATTCACACCCAAGAGCCTGTCCTAAAATGCCTGACTTCAACCAGGAATTCATCCTACAGATGCTTCTGAGGTCGGAATAGGAGCCGTATTATCAGAAGAACATAATGGCTTTTGAGCGCCCAGTCCTATACACCAGCGGAAGTTTTTCACCAGAGAACAGGGATATGCGACAGTAGAACTTGAAGCCCTAGCCATCAAATGGGGAATCCAAAATCCACAATATTACCTCACCGCAAGGGGATCCTGGCTTGTGTCTGACAATTCTCCCGTAACTTGGATGAGTCTAAGGAAAGATTCCAACGCCCGAGCCATGAGATGGTTTTTAGATCTACAACCAGTGTGTTTCACCGTCTAACATCGAAAGGGGAAAAAACAAGGCAATGTGGATTTTTTTTAAGTTGCTTCAAACTTCGGATTCAAAGAGTAGCCTCTCATTTAACGGGAGGGATATGGGACATATCTGAACAATGTGTCCCTTCTCACCATAGGGGAGCCACCCCCTGTGAGGCTAGGCAGGTGAGCCCGCTATGCAAGACCCAGCCTAGGGGTCTTTGCAAGTGGGACCGTGCTGGGAGTGACTCCCCTCCTGGGTACAAGGGCTCCTATTCCCAAGCCAAACTCCCAATCCAAACCACTCTCTGCATATATGGTTGTGGAAAATATTTGACTATCTTCAAAAACGACCAAATTCCACAAAGATCCTTCTTTGTATGTATTGGCTACAGGCAATGCTGAACGCAGCCTGAATGCCACAGTCCGCGAAGGACAACATTCTGGTTATTCATGTGACGTGTATACTAGAGGAAACTTCTACGAAAAAGAGGGAACTTCTACTCGGAGGCCAACTTTTGCATCGTTGATGTCCTGGATGGGGGAGCCATGCCGGGCTGCAGAGCCTTTGGCAGTAAGGAGTGCAAGTGAAGCATTTGCTGAACACCTGAAGGTTGGCGTTCCACCCGACTGTGGAACCGAGGTTAGACAAGGAACCGAGACAGGGATACCTGCATCCCATCTGATGGCGCGACCACGAGGGAATTGTGGTAGACCGGTAATGGACACCGAAACCAGATCCTTTGTGGGAGCCTGAGTCCCCGAGCGCCACCTGCATCTGACCGCAGCTACAGACTGCTAGCCGCATGGAAAGCCGACCAAGAGCCTACTGATAAAAGGAACAAACATTGTGAATATAAGCATTAAAGCTTCTCCCTCTGGGAAAGGTCGGGGACCATGCCGGGGCTCCCTGGAACCGCTGCTGGGCTTGAGGATGGTCAAATCACATGGGAGACAGCCGCCCAAGGCTAGGGACATCACCCCCGACATCCTGGAGTGTGGACTGGGTTGCAATACAGAATGTCCCTTGGGGGAGGGGGCGGAGGGGCCCTGCCGTGGCTCCCTGGAGCTGCAGCAGTGCTTGGGGACGGTACACCCACATGCTAAACAAATATGCAAGGCAGGGGACATCACCTCCAACTGTCCTGGAGTTCTTTCTGGCCTGTGTTACAGCCTTTACTCACCAGGGAGTCCCGGCAGTGTGCCAATACCTCCCCGAAGGCAAAGGCTGTAACGCAGCCCAGCCAGAACTCCAGGATGGTTGGAGGTGATGTCCCCAGCCTTGGACATGCATTTAGCATGTGGGTTGACCATCCCCAAGTGCAGCGGCAGTCCCAGGGAGCATCGGCAGGGTCCCCGTCCTTCCCCAGAGGGGACCTTCAGGCTGGTAGGTCATATCTCTGGCCTTGGGTGGCTGACTCCCAGTGTGGGTTGAATGTCCCCAAGCCCGGCAGTGGTTCCTGGGAGGCCCAGGACATTCCCCGTCCTTTCCCGGAGGGAGAAGCTGTAACGCAGGCCAGCGAGAATACCAGGATAGTTGGGGATCACGTACCTTGGCTTGGGCACCAGTCTCTCGTGGGTTGACCATCCCCAAGTGCAGCAGCAGTCCCAAGGAGCCCCGGCAGGATCCCCATTCCTCCACGGAGGTGACATCTGTAACGTAGCACAGCCAGAGGTGCAGCCTGGGCTTGCAGACGGTCAATCCACATGGGAGATATCCGCTCCCAGGGAAACACCAATGTTCTGCTGGCATGGGGGCAATTTGTGGCCTGACTCTG
This sequence comes from Ambystoma mexicanum, assembly GCF_040938575.1. Classification (NCBI taxonomy): domain Eukaryota; kingdom Metazoa; phylum Chordata; class Amphibia; order Caudata; family Ambystomatidae; genus Ambystoma; species Ambystoma mexicanum. The sequence goes on along the minus strand of NC_090936.1, from coordinate 1,086,276,385 downwards.
CAATTGTGTCCCAGTCCACCAAAATATCTCCCCCGAAGGCCCAATCCCGCGCACACCACCAACAATCCAGCCCCAGTCTCACCCACCCAACTGACAATGGGCCCAAACCATAGAATAATAAAAACAGTACTCACTTAACATTGCATCTGCTCGCATAGAAGAAGCTATAAACAATCGCGGCCCCTCTTTCAAGCCATCCCTGGTGGTCTACTGACCCTCACCCCCCAGTAGCAAAACACATTTGCCCCTTCCTAAGGGCAGAAATCTGCCTCCAAGGAGGGCTACATGAAGTGCCCCCACATCCACTTAGGGTCGGGGGAGAGGGCCACTCCCCTTTCCATTACAAAATTCCCTGGTGGTTAAAGTGCCCCTCATTTCCAAGATTTGTTTTTGTTTACCCAACTTCCCTTCAGGTAGATGGGCACATTAGTGTGCCAATCTGCTCCCAGGGTGCCCAAAACCTACTGCCCCATCCATTGGGGGCCTGTCCATCTCATGCAGCCCTCCCTGGGGTCAGATGCCCCTTCCTAGGGCTAGTAATCGTCCCCCAGGGAGTGCTGCATAAGGTGCCCCCCATCGACTTGGGGTGGAGGGGGAAGAGGGCCACCCCCATTTAATTGGAAATTCACCTTATGGTCTAGTAGCCCCCCACGTTCCCAAAACCACACATTCGAATGGATTGTGTCCTCCAACATATTCCTCATCTTAGATGTGTTCCATCCAGCTTTGCTGCTCTTTGGAAATTTTTTCGGCAGAGGGCGCCGTGCGTCGATGTCGAGTCGATAGTCCCTCGAGGGCCTCAGTCGAGGGTGACGTCATCGGGAGTATAAGTAGCACGCGCGGCGCCCGTTGGCCTCAGTTCTGTTTTTCCGCAGTACGTTGCTTCGGACATTTGGCGCGCCTCGACTTCTGTCAGGAAATATAATTTTACGAGAAGAAATGATGTCCTTGTCATCAATGCCGACCACGATCCCGAGATCGGGTTTTAAGAAATGCAAGTCGTGCGGCTCAAAAATGTCGATCACGGACCCGCACCGTGAGTGTTTGTGGTGTCTCAGGGAAGGCCACGACATGGAGGCCTGTTCAAAGTGTCAGGCGATGACCGGAAAGGCCTTGCGAGAAAGGAGGGGAAAGCTACAGGTAGGTCGGAAGGATCGGAAAGCCTCTAGCGTCGAGTCGAGACCCCCTGGGGAAAAATCTCCTCGACGCGAAAGGCATAGATCCAGATCTCGAAGCGATTCTCATCGCTCGTAGTCTTCGTCGAAAAAGTCAAAGAAACAACGCCATTGATCTCCCTCCACCTCGTCGTCAGACGAGTCTCCGAAAATTAAATGCCCCACGAAGAGTGGGAAGCATTTAGGGTCAAAATGATGGAGGTTTTTGAGAAAGCGAAGCCTCGCTCCGCGCCTTCTTCGGAAGCCGGCCGGGAGCGTCATCGCTCCGACACTCAACGCGCCCTCGAGCCCGGATGATCCTAAAAGGAAGGAAAGAGAACCTTCCAGGACGCCGAGCGAAAAACGCTTGAGTTGAGTCGACGGCTCAAGGTCACCGACGCCGTCCGAGACCTTCCACACCTCGAAGGGAAAACTGTCGAAGGCCGCCTCGACTCCCTCGAAGCAGACCCTGTCGACGACCACGATGTCATCTTCGACGCCTTTATCGAGGTCGACGCCCAAAACTTTGGCGCCAAAGGCTCCAACCAAGCCAGCGCAGCTAGAAAAGAAGGAGAAAACTGCAAGACATGTATCTTCTTCAAAATCTAGTATTACACCTCCTCCTTCTCCTCCTCCTCTCCCAGAGAAGGTTTACAAGCCTCTCCCTAGGAAGGAGTTTTTCAAATCCTTGACCTCAATTTTTGAGGATCAGGAGAGATCCGAAGAGGAAGATGTACCTTTTGGGTTGGAATATGGCACCCAAAATGTCCCAGAATGCTTAATATCAGAAGAAAGCAGGATGAAGGATTTGGTGGAGTCCTTACATAATGCAAGTGGCATTGACACACCTCCTGAGAATGATTTTGGTAGACCAGATCCAGGAGAGCATGCCAGTCCATCTTATCGTCAATTAATGACAAAGGTGGTAGACTACTTGGGATGGGCGAAACCAACAGCCCAATTCATCCATGACGATTTGACAGACCTATTGGATCATGGTCCCACTGAAGACCCAGTTTTACCTTTTCATGTAGCCTTACAAAACAGGGTGGCCAAGAATTGGGAAACTCTGGATTCTATTCCTCCGGTGAATAAATCCCTAGCATCAAAATACAGCACAGCCAGTAGCGACCCCGGCTATCTGTCAAAACATCCAACTCCTGAGAGTTTGGTCATACAGGCAGCCACAGCTTCCAACAAACTTGCGTACCCGTCTATCCCTCCAGACAGGGACGATAAGCGTGTGGATGGTTGGGCACGGAAGGTATTTTCAGCCGGGAGCATGGCAATAAAATCTGCCAACTCCACATGTGCCTTGGCAACATTTTCGTACTCTGTGGGAGTGCATCGCAATGGCGGTGGAACACATACCAGAAGGGGAAGAAAGGGAAGGATTCCTAGCCATCGTAAAAGATGGAAAGAATGCCATGCAGGAATCCCTTCAATCTGGATTGGACACTGCGGATAGTGTAAGCAGGTCCATGGGCACTAGCACGGTAATGCGCAGGTTTGCGTGGTTACGGAAGTCAGGTTTTGCACCGGACGTACAGAACCGCCTCCTGAACATGCCTTTTGACGGGTCTAACCTTTTTGGCAACAAGGCTGACTAGAGCCTTGAGAGGTTGCAGACCTCAAAAGCAGCGGCCAAATCTTTGAGCTGCTATTAGGCAACCTCAGCCTTTTCGTGCGCAAGGACAATCATGGAGGGGACGATCTTATCGTTATTATACCTCATACGGGAAGACGAGAGGAATGGCCAGTCAAAGAGGCCAAAGAAAAGCCACTCGTGGTGGACGAGGAAAACGTGCTAAGCCAGCTCCAGATGCAGCCTCTTTGCCATCAGCGGCTGCAACATCTGCCACAAAACCACTTTGAGGACTTGCACCATAAAACACCTGTAGAAGGCAGGCTGTCGCAGCATCTGCAAGAATGGCGTGCCATTACTTCAGATGTTTGGGCTCTAGAAATAATAGCCCAAGGCTATTGCCTTCCTTTTCTAAAGCAACCTCAAAGCAATCCACCAGGGAGACACCTGTTGAAGCTTTCAAATCCGCTCCTACAGCAGGAAGTTCTAACCCTGCTGGAGAAAGGTGCCATAGAACCAGTACCCACAGCGGAGAGGAACAAGGGTTGGTACTCCCTGTATTTTTTGATCCCCCAAAAAGGACGGAGGACTGAGACCCATCTTGGACTTATGAAGCTTGAACAAGTTCCTCAGGAAGGACAAGTTCAAAATGGTTACTCTTTCTCAGATCCTTCAGGTCCTTCAACTATAGGACTGGTTGGTGTCATTGGACCTCCAGGATGCTTATTTTCATGTGCCGATTCATCTCAAGCACAGAAAATACCTGAGGTTCGTTGTTGGTGACTCACACTATTAGTTTTGAGTCCTGCCATTCGGGTTGACCTCCGCCCCGAGGGTCTTCACCAAGTTAATGGTAGTGGTGGCAGTGCACCTCAGGAGAGGGGGGATTCATGTCTATCCCTACCTGGACGACTGGCTGATCAGAGCGCGCTCTGCCGAGCAAGCTGTGGATCATCTGAAAGTCACCTGCCACTTCCTCCACAAACTGGGCTTCTCCCTCAGTTTAAAGAAGTCTCAAATGACACCTTCTCAACAGCTTCAATACATAGGAGCTGTATTAGACACATCCTTGGGAAAGAGCTTGCCTCCCAAGACGAGGGCTCAAGACATTTTTCAGATGGTTTCAAAATTCCAAAATGCCCAAAATCTCCAGGCTTGCGACTTTCTACGGTTGCTCGGCCTCATGGCTTCCTGCATTTTTCTGGTGCCAGAGGCACGCTTGAGGATGAGATACCGTCAATGGGCCCTAAAGACTCAGTGGTCCCAGTTCTCGGGTCAAATGACGGATCTTCTTCAGATTCCGAACAAGGTCAGACAAGACCTTCTATGGTGGACCTGTGCAGAGAACAACTTAAAGGGAGAACCCTTTTGGCAACCATGGCCGGAGATCACAGTAGTGACGGACGCCTCACTCCTGGGGTGGGGAGCACATGCCAACAATTTGACAATAAACGGTCGCTGGTCTCCATCGGAGTCCAAACTACAAATCAACCTTTTGGAGTTGAGGGCAATCAGACTAGCGCTGAAGGCCTTCCTGCCATCTGTCAGGGGAAAGAATGTCCTGATAATGACGGACAACACAGTGGCCATGCACTACCTAAACAAAAAAGGTGTGGGGTCACTACCCCTGTGCAGAGAGGCAATGCAGCTCTGGTATTGGGCGATTCAAGAGGGAATCTCTTTAACGGCAATTCATCTAGCCGGGGAAGAGAATATGACGGCAGATGCTCTGAGCAGGCAGAGCACGGTGTCCCACAAATGGGAATTGGCTCAGGAAGTCATTCAAGAGATCTTCGCCCTTTGGGGAACCCCTCAGATAAACCTATTCGCAACCAGTACCAACCGAAAATGCGAAGGTTATTGCTCAAGGGAATTTCCCCCGAGAGGAGCCCTGGGGGACGCGTTCGTGGTGGATTGGAATTTCCCACTATTGTACGCGTTCCCTCCGATTCCTGTCATTCCTCAGGTCATCAGGAGGCTGAGACGCTTCGGGAACCGCATGATCCTAATTGCTCCGGATTGGGCCAGGAGAATGTGGTATCCGGACCTTCTAGATATGTCCATCTGTCCTCCAGTACGTCTTCCTCAGAGAGAGAACCTTCTCTCTCAAATTGAAGGTCAGGTTCTCCACCCAGAGGTCAGAACACTCAACCTTCATGCTTGGTATCTGAAAGGCTGAGATACAGGTATTGGAACCTTCCAGATGATGTTATGGAGGTTTTGCTTTCGGCAAGAAGGCCAGCAACAAAGTCTCTGTACCGTTGCCGTTGGAAAAAGTTTTGCAACTGGTGCAGGGAAAAGAATGTCGATCCTTTTCTATGTTCTATTCCGGAAGTACTGTCTTTCCTTCTGACCCTAGCACATAGAGGTCTGAATATTGGAACAATAAAAGGTTACCTTGCGGCGCTTTCCATATTCAAGCGCTCATCGAAAGAATGCTCCTACTTCAAAATTCCTTTGATAACACAATTCATAAAAGGTCTCACTAATGTGTTTCCTCCTCATCCATTTCAAGTATCGATTTGGGATCTAAATTTAGTATTAAAATTCTTAATGTGTGCCCCTTTTGAGCCTATGCACACGTGTCCATTAAGATTATTAACATGGAAAACAGCATTTTTAGTTGCTCTAACATCAGCAAGAAGAGTGAGTGAATTGCAGGCACTATCTTCTGGGCCACCCTATACTGTGTTCCATAAGGACAGAGTTGTTTTGAGGGTTAAACCATCATTTTTACCTAAGGTAATATCTGATTTTCATTTAAATCGGAAAATTGTTTTACCCTCATTCTATCATCCACCTCATCCTTCTAAGGAGGAAGAAAGACTACACAGACTGGACACAAAAAGAGCTTTAAGATTTTACATCTCTAGGCTTTCTAGACTTAGAGTGGACAACCAGTTGTTTATAGGCTACACTGGAAGAAAGCTGGGTAAATCGGTAGCAAAACAAACAATTTCGCGCTGGATCGTGCTTTGCATTTCAGAATGCTACAGACTAGCACAAAAAGACCCACCTGAAGGGTTAAGAGCTCATTCCACCAGAGGCATCGCCTCTTCTACAGCCCTTCAAAGAGGTGTCCTATAAGGTCCATTTGCGAAGCAGCAACTTGGTCTTCACTTCACACCTTCTCAAAATTCTATAACCTGGATGCTTCCCAGTCTAGGGAGCGAAGTTTTGGAAAAGCAGTGCTTTACTCTGCCATCTAAGGGCATTTAAAAAAAAAAAAAAAAAAAAATCTGACCCCTCCTCCAGAGGAGCTATGCAAAAATACTGCTTTGGGAGCCTATCTAAGATGAGGAATACGTTGTAGGACACAATCCATTCGAAGAACAAGTTACTTCTTACCTGGTAACGTTCTTTCGATTGGATGTTCCTCCAACGTATTCCTCATCGCCCTCCCAACCTACCCCTCTGTAGATTTTTTTCTGTTATTGTCATGTCAAATCTCGCAAGGCTGATACCTGTATGCCGGCACAATATACACAATACAAGATCTCAGACACAAAAGAGGGGAAAAACAGAACTGAGGCCAACGGGCACCGCCTGTGCTACTTATACACCCGATGACGTCACCCTCGACGGAGGCCCTCGATGGACACTCGACGACATCGACGCACGGCGCCCCTCTGCCGAAAAAATTTCCGAAGAGCAGCAAAGCTGGATGGAATACTTCTAAGATGAGGAATATGTTGAAGGAACATCCAATCGAAAGAACGCTACCAGGTAAGAAGTAACTTGTTCTTCTTTTCTTTGCATTTTTGATGTTTGGCGTCTTCCCTAGTGGCAGATAGGCGCCCATCTGCCCCAGGGGGGCCCTAACCTGCAGGTCCCATCCTTTAGGGGGCCTGCCCACACTTTCCCGGTGACCCGCTCACTCCCCTGGTGACCCGCTCACTCCCCCCCCCCCAATAATGGATGATATGATAGGTTATTTATAACGCACTTAATACCCAGAGGTTTCTAAGCGCGGACCCGGGATTCGAACCTCTGTTGCTCTGTGTCGTCTTGCTTCCAAGGCAAGCACTTTGCCCCTAAGCTATCCTCCCAAGACCCTCATGGGGCACCTCATGTATTCCTCCCTGGGGGCAGATAGGGGAAGAAAAGTGTGGGGGGAGAGGGCAACCTTCCTTTCATGGAAAATGAAATACCTGGGGGCTAGTAGCCCCCCACCCAAATATCCTTATTTTTAGTTTTTTGTACCCTGTTCCCTGGGGGCAGCTGATCACCTATCTGCCCCCAGAGGTCTCCATAGGTGTGGCCCTGTGCTTTGGGGGTGAGGGAAGAGGGCTGCTTACATAGCAGCCTCCTCTCCCCCATGTCACAAATGGATCCCTGGTCGTCCAGTGTCATTGCTGAGCATGGATCGAGCACTCTGCGCCCGATCTGCGCCCAGCAATGCTTCAAAAAAAGGTGTCGTTGGAAAGGGGAGAGTCTCCCCTTTCCAACAGCACCTCCCTTGATCTCATCAGCTCAAAAAGACCAGGAGATGGAGCGAGAGGGAGAAGGGCGCACTCACCTTCTCTCCAATGCTACAGCCGAAAATGGCTGCCGCTGTGAATTTACTTTACGCCGATGTGAAACTGAAGCTAATCCAACCCCCGGGCCGTGAGGAGGGACCTCCCCCTCACGCAGCCCGGGGGTTGGATTTAAGCAAAATTAAGTGCCTAAAAGGACAAGCTATCTCATCCTTGGCATTTAAGGAGTTAATGAATAGGATTCGGACTGAAGAACTTTATTTTGGACTTTAAAGCCTGCTTTAGCTTTTGATTTGTTAGATAGGGAACTTCCCTCATAGCGATAGTGAAAGATAAGCGTTTACCCCTTTATTTTGAATAAAACATCTTCAGAATGAAGTCCAATTGTCCAAGTCCTTCGTCTGGTTCGCCACAGTGCCCAACAAGAGTTCACAAAGCCTAGTCTGAAATGTCCAACCCTAATCTAACACAACATTACCAAAACTCTCTTCTTGGAAGGCTCTTAAAAAAAAAATAGTCAGTGTGGACTATTCTTCAGTCTCTTCTTTCACCACTTCTACCAAGACCTTTCCCAGGTTTTAGGCTTCTGAGATTCTCTTCAGGCTTACCCTCAAACTCATGGCTGTCACTTGTAGGTGTCTGCCAAACCTTGTGTTCCTTATCACTTACTGCATGTCTTTCCAAGGTCTTGGGCTTCTCCGCATTCACTTCCGGCCTCTCCCAGACCTTGGGTTTCTCAGTATTCTGTTCAGCACAAATAGATATTTCTCACTCTCTCTACTTGGGGTCCTTTTCAGACTGATATGTCGCCCTCTTGCCTCCAGTTTCTCTGTTTCTTCTCCTACAATGTATTAGTGGAAAGCCTCACACTCTGGCTCTGCAGTTATTCCTAGTACGTGGGAGGTACTTTTGCATTGCCCTTTCAATCTCTCTCATCTGGGCTTCCTGATATCACTTCTCAGCCCATCCTTCCAAATTCTCAAGACATGCACTGCCTCTCTCGAAGCAGCAGTTTTCTCAGTGTTCCTTCTTGTTATTGAGCTTTCTCATCCTCTTCCTAGGCTGAGGGAGGGGCTATTCTAAGGCTCTTTGATAGATTATTCCCCATGTCTGTTTGGGAAGAATATCCTGTGTTGTAAAGAAGGAACTTTTGAAGCTGGACGATGCTCCCTGTAAATTGCAATCTTCATTGGCATTAGCTGCTCGCACCCTCATCTTCCCTCTGAGGCACTTGAGGTAGTAGCCGGACATGCCCAGTGCCTGGTGGCTCGCTTCCAACGCATGGCGAGATGTGGTGGTCGGTCAACTCATCACAGCTATATCTACTGACGTTATTTCCTGTCCCCCATTGGGTTACATGGGTGTAGAATGCTGTCCCTAAATCACTCTCTCCTTACTTTAGTTGGTGGAGGCCCGGTCAAGGATCCCTTCCTAGGCCTGTCCTAGTGGCTGGGATTGAATGAGTTACTTGCCTGAACTTTACCTACCCTTTTTGCACTTTATTCCATAACAACTGGCATTGTCCAAACTATTTGTAAAACTACCTGAAAGTATAACTTTGGAACTGATGACAATGGGGCAGAAAGCATCAAGGCATCTTTGGGTTGGTCTTACTAAGTGTTGGGGAAACTGGTCTATGATTTTTTTAAAGTACCTTTACTGAATTTCATGTGTCTTTGTTATAGTGGTTATTGAACCATATGCTCTATTACTTCTCCTAAGGTTGACTCTATAGATCTGTTTTATAGTAAGTGTCGCAATATTTCCCTAGACGTCTTACATTTTACTGTGTATTTTAATGGCCTAATAAAGCATTGTATATTTGTGTGCGTGCTTGTCTAACTGGAATTATTGGTGGCGTTCTGTGTTCAATCATTGTAGTCCTAGACCACTCTCGCAGCCCTCCCGAGTATAAGGGGGAGGGCTGCTGCTGCTTTACCTTATTTGAGTTTGGCTGGATCTCATTGTTTCTCCTGTTCACCACATTAGGTTGGCCTCCCAAAATCCACCCAGGGTTCATTTTGGAAATCCACCTTAACACCCACGGCCATTATAGGGGCTTAATCTGAAAGTGTGAGCTCGGAGATAAATAACCCTGTTACTAGGGATTTTCTGAGGGGATCCCTGCTTCACCGTATGAATTTGAGGTTAACCTGTATGGTGGCCAATATTGGCATCTATGTCGAGCATTAACAAAGGCAATATTGTCTACCGAGACCTATTACCAGAGTTGTCGCGAAATACTGCATTTGCGTCCTAAGGCCAGTACAGGGCTAACGCTTCAGAGGCGGTCTCTGAGGGCATTAGGCCTGACAACAGGGTATACCAATGAGGATCTCTGCATTACCGGAGGCAACTCTGAGGCACCCCCTTATGGGGGCTGATATCTGGCATTTGCTCATACAGTTCATGACCTAAGGCTAGAACATGTGTCTATAGTGTTAGCACAAGGGCTAACGCAAGAGGCATGTCTCTGAGGTCATGTAGCCTATTCCTGGAGTTTATGCCATGGATCCCTGCATTTCCTGCTCTTCCGGATCTATTACCAGAGTTCACCCTGATATTTTGCATTCTTGGACTAGGGTAAGCACAAGGGCTAACACCAGAGGCAGTGCCTCAAACAGCAGTTTGCCAATTACCAGCCCCTCCCCCCTTCATGATCATCGTATTACTGGAGGAAACTGGCACAGTTGATGCCGTCACCTAGAACTAGGGTTGCCAAGAGGTGGGATTTTACCATTTTCACCCTGGGATGTTGTATTCCGATCCTATGGCCTTCATAGGGGTTAACATGGAGATGTTGTCTTTGGGAACACTATGCTAATTACTGGGGTTTACCCCCAAGGTTCCCAGCGCCAAAGGTCCACTGCATCCTATCACCAGGGTTGTTAAGTTTCTGAAGGCCAGTGCAGTGTCGGACAGTAGAAACTCTACCTCTTGCCTGACGATCCTCATGGTGAAAGTCTGTTTATTACTTGGGCTCGCCGTTGGCTGGTTTCATCAACTGAGCAGTATGGGAGATGCGTTCCCCGTTCCTGTGGCGGAACAAGTTTCTTTATGCATTCCCACTGCTATCAAAGGTCCTGTGCATAGTAAGTCTATAGCTGTGAAGCTTAATACTCCTTGCACCAGCATGGGAAGATCTGTGCTGGTTCTGTGAGTTGTTGCAATGTTCCTGGGCACAACAATCACTCTTCGGCCAACCTCTGACCTGCTGTCCTTGGAAGGAGACAAGGGTGTCCATTACAAAACCTCCTCCACCCATCTCTGTGCTTGGTTCCTCAGTTCCTAGTGTTTTAACACATAATCTTACCTCAGGAATGCACAGTCATTACAGTGAGGGCAATGGCCCCATCCACTGCTACATCAAAATAGCGGGAAGCAATTCAGTGTCTGATGCGACATCAGAAGATCATATTGCCTTGGCTAGCAGTGGCCCTTCTTTCTTTGATATTATGAATATAGAGGGAAATGAGAGCCAAAAAATGACCAGTGGTACATTACTCAAATTGAAAAAGAAACATTTCAGGACACTTGTGCATAGTTACCACCTCAAAGAATATCTTTGGGGGAATATTATTCCATCAGGACTGTTTGTCAGGAATGAAACTTGTTTAAGTTTGTATTCTTCATCATCCAAGAATAATTTTGCAAATGTTGTTACCAAATGAAGCCGAGACTGGATGCTGTTGACTATCAACACGGCCGTTAAGGCGAGTGAGAAAATTAAGACAGAACTAGATGAGGCAGAAGCTACCTTTCTTGGAGATAAAACAATTCAAAACACCAAGGATAAACTAGAGGTTATTAAAAAACAAGATGTTTGTAACAGAAAAATTGAAAGTCAAAAAAGATTTAGCATCTTTCAGCAAAGAAAAAATATATCCTTATCTGACAGTAGACTACATAGGCCAAATTAATTGGCCAGCCAAGCAATTTGACAATGCAGGCTGGATGGCCCCGCAAAAGAAAAAGCAGGTTACTTTTTGGACTCATCCTCGGGTTCAGAATATGAACCAGACCAATTCTGCTGGAGGAGCGGAAACAGAAGATGAGGTCGCAGAGGTCTTTTTTTTAGATGTGGGCAGATACAGAGTGGAGGAAAGACTACTAGAAGCCCCTGGTACTCCAACCACCATTACCAATTCAAGACATACACAAATCCATGAGGTCGTTCGACACCAGGAGAAGATTATACAGGAGACAGTAGAAAGTTCAGCCATCTTCAACATCTCAGATAGAGTGCTGATCGATGCAGAATTGGAGGTGTTGAATCTAAGACTGTCCTTTGTACCCATGGCAGAAATTGAAATCGGGCAATTTCTCAGAAAGGTGAAACTGAAGAACTTCTTTCAAGATGTTAGTGAACAGCCATCTGCATGGGATTTTGTCTGTTCCATTTGCCCTTAGCTATGTTTGCTCAAGAAATACTTAGAATCACCAATTTGGGCCTGGAAGTTTTTCTAACAAAAAAAAAAGAATTTGCATTCCTCAATTCGAAACCATTGAGGACCCCCTCTCTTCTATATTTTGCCCTGGCTGCTCCCTCACCTTTCCTTTTCTTAGCGGGATGGAATGCAACCCTTCGGGCTACTTTCTTTCTTCTGGGCCGGTTTGCCACACAACCCCTTTTATCCTTTCCTGCTACTGGTCAGCTGTGTTTTCTGCCCCTCCTTCCATCAGACGTGCCGTCACCAAATCAATGCCCTTATCCTGCAGTAGAACAAACGGTGCAGTTATTTTCTTTTCACCCTTGTGTCTTAGCGTCCCAGATTTAACTGTGCTACCTTAGCTAGATGGCACCCCTCACAATACCCCCAGTCACCTGTATAGCTCTTTCCCCTTCTTGACCTGGCCTGTCGCGTATCCAGGGTGTTTTGCACCCTGCTTTGCCCCCAGTCACCGGTGTGCCACAGTTTGCCTGTTGAAATACGGCTCGCCTGATGTATAAGCGTCTTACAACTGCGCTCAACCCTGCATCCTAAATAAATCAACCAACCATTGGCCGTTTTTAAACACAATCTTCCTGCTATATAACTCCTATACAGTCTAAACTGGATTACTGTAACAGTATATACCTAGGAACAAACCAATCCATAATCAGTAAACTACAGGTACTCCAAAATAACGCGCTATGAGCAGTATTAAACATCCCCAGGCGAGAGCACATCTCTACTACCAGGAAATCGTGTAAATGGCTCTCCATTCAACAAACAATTGACCTAAAAATCATCTGTCTTACTTACAAAGCATTAAACCATTTAGCCCCTCCTTATCTCACTAAGAAATTCACCTTGAAATCTGCTACAAGAGTTACTAGATCCTCTAACACCCTAGGCCTAACAGTGCCCAGATTCACCTTAAAAAGAGCTGGAGGATCGAGCTTCACGGTCCTTGCCTCCCAACTGTGGAACTCCCTACCTCTTAACATTAAATCTATTGAGTCCTTTCAGTCTTTTAGGAAACAGGTTATTAGATGGCTATAGGATAAAAATTAGTTTCTGGATAAAAATGAGGATCTACTTGCCTATCTCCCTGTTGTCTGACGAGAATGCCTATACTTGTGCTCTTTACCTGCAAACTATACAATTGTATAACTATAAACTGTATATAATGTACTTTGTAACCGTATCTTTAAGGGCCCTTTTACCTCTGGGTGCGGAGAGCTATATAAATAAATAAAACAAACAAATAAAGCAATCGCCAGCCGGGTTTGTAAAAACACAATTTGCTTGCTGTATACATGCAGCACCACTGTACAGTAGAATGGATCAGTAACATCAATACCTGCCTGAGCGACTCCCTTGCAGCCCTCGCGTTGCGAACCCGTTTTTCAATAAAAATCTGTTTCGGGAACCACCAGGGGGCGCAGAGATGCACTGACTCATCTCCTCTCGTCTCCTCCGAAGGGTGCCGTTTTTGGGACTTGAGCCCCCCCAGAACTCCCTGGAGTGAAGTGCCGACCCCCACCGCAGCCTTCTAACACCGTGGGGCACCTGAATACCCCAACTCTGGTCTTCCGACGTGGCGTCTTCGCTGCGCAGTGATGCCGCAAAGATGGGAGGAAGGGAGGGCCCCGCCTCACCCGGCGCTGCGGCTCCGCACGAAAACAACAGAGAGCCGCGGATAAGGCGAGGCCTGCAGCTTCTTCGAACAGCATGGGGAGAGCAGCCCTCCCCCCCCAAATTTGTCTGCAGCGGTCTCCCGTGCCCCACAGAGCATCGGCAGGTCAGCTCGATGCTTTGGGCTGCTTCCCGCCATTGGGGCCGTGCCCCGGAGCAGCGCACCGGGCACGGAGGCCTGCGCGGCATCCCCGGACTCAGTGGATCCGGCCCAGGAGAGCTGGCTTGCCCCCTCGACCTCATCGGAGTCCGGCGAGAGCAGAAGCCCCCCCGGCGACTTGGAAGAGCGAGCACCCCCCCAAGGGGTACCCACAGTAACCCACCCATCCCCCCCGCTTCGGGCCCTCCCTGGATCTGACGGTGGAGACGTGCCAGGGGGGCACCGGAGCCCCCACGAGGTGAGAGGCCGCCCTAAAGTGGTACAGTGCATTGGAGGCAAAGAGAGCCAGCCATCGACCTAGAACCGGAGAACGGGCCTAAACAACCCCCCCACCCCAACAGTGAGCACAGGACCTGGACGGCAAGCGGGCAGGCCCTCTTCAGAGGTGTATTGTGGCCCAGCGACTTGGAAGAGCGAGCACCCCCCCCAAGGGGTACCCACAGCAACCCACCCATCCCCCCGCTTTGGGCCCTCCCTGGATCTGACGGTGGAGACGTGACAAGGGGGCACCGGAGCCCCCACGAGGTGAGAGGCCGCCCTAAAGTGCTACAGTGCATTGGAGGCAGAGAGCCAGCCATCGACCTAGAACCGGAGAACGGGCCTAAACAACCCCCCCACCCCAACAGTGAGCACAGGGCCTGGACGGCAAGCGCGCAGGCCCTCTTCAGAGGCGTATTGTGGCCCGGCGCTGGTGACCATTGGACTTGGGGCTCCTAGGAGTGGACCCCGTGAGGAGGTGAGGAGCTGGGGGAGGCCTATGAACTGGAAAGAATCTCTGCAGAAATTCTGACGTTTGGTCCCTGGTTCCCCGACTCGCCCTGAGATGGCGCCCTCGACGCATCAGGAACTAACTGACACTAGCACGGTCACCAAGGGTATGGCCGCCCTCCTCGAGGAGATCAGAGGCTTCAGGGCGGATATAACGCTACGTCTGGACACTTTGGACAAAAAAGTGGACAACATAGATGACAAGGTTCAAGCGCTAGAGAATAATACGGCCTTGAACGACATCTTTGAGACGCAATTTGATATGCGCCCGTCAGAGCTCGAGAGGAGGGAAGAGAAATGTTCCCTAAAGCTTGACGACCTGGAGAACAGGGAACGCCGCTGTAACCTGCGCTTTTTAGGCTTCCCGGAGCGTGAGGGCGAAACACAAGCAGACATTGTAAAAGCTGTCAACGCGGTGGTGCGATCACTCTTTGAAGGGGCTAACATGAATGAGCCGACTATTGATAGAGCCCACAGAGCAGGTGCAGCTAACAGAGGCCCCAGGTCCATTCTACTACGATTCCACTACTTTGCAGAGAAAAGTTAAATTCTTGAACTGGCCCGCAAGAAAGGCCCAGTGGACTGGGAGGGGGCTCAGATCTCGGTGTATCAGGATCTGTCTGCCTTCACCCTGGCGAGACGTCGGCTCTGCCCCCCGCTGACGAAAATGCTTCAGACCAAAGGGGTCCGATATAGGTGGGGATACTCTTTCTCACTTTCCTTTGAGCTAGATGGCTACAAGTACGCCCTGGTCACGGAGGACGATATTCGCAGGGTGACGAGGGAGCTCCTGGATGATCCAAATATGGAAGTGGGCGAGCGAGAATGCGAGAGAACCCCAGCTGGCCCCGGGCAGACGAAGGCTCCACAGGAAAGACGCTAGGTCCGAGGCCACAGGAAATTTAGATGAGTGGCGCCGGCCTCCCCGGAGCTGCCCAACACTTGAAGCGCCCCCGGGAGTTCGACGAACAAGCGTGTTTCCATTACTGTGAGTGGGGAGGCGATGCAACTGTTTATGGACTAATAAGGACTTGGGGGTGGGGGTGCTCGAGTTGTTGTTTTTGAAGAGTTTGTGATCCCGGAGGGGGAAGACAATGGTGGCCTGGACTGGCGACAAGATGATGCCGCTAATCAACCAGGCGTTCAGGGGTGAGGGAAAAGTTGGGGTTTGTTTATTGGGGATTTAGTTGGGTCACACCAGGTTTTCAGGTCTACTTTGCACTTATAGAATGGTTTCTGGGCATCTGCAGGGTGCGGAAGTTCTGCAGGAGCATTGTCATTTTGCGTTCCACGGAGGGAGCCATGAGCCTTTATCATCGTTTTGATGGATGATTCGCTCCAATTTTTGACAGTGTGGTCGTTAAACGTACGTGGGCTTAACTCACCTACAAAAAGGTCGCTGGTGGTGAGAGAATTTTCAAGGCTCCGCCTTCACTTCCTGTTTGTACAAGAAACTCACTGGGTTCAGAGCAAGGAACCTAAGCTAAGGGCTAAAAATATTGATCAGGTGTATGTGGCGTCCTTCCGGGCTAAAACACGTGGAGTGGCCCTTCTGGTTTCTCCCGGGGCCCACTTCGTGGTCAAAGCTCAGAAGATGGACCTGGAAGGGCGATATATTATGGTCAAGGGGGAGGTGAGGGGCCGGCTGTTCACCCTGGTTTGTATTTATGCTCCAAACGAGGCACAGGACATCTTTTGGGAAGGGATGAAAGAGAAAATTGTGGCTTTCTCCGAGGGCACCTTATTGGTAGGTGGGGACTTTACCATGGTTCTGTGCCCCGAGAGGGATAGGAAGTCAGTAAATCCAAGCCCAAACTTGCGTTTCCACAAAAAGCTGGCAGAAGTTTTCCAAGAAGTCAATGGAGAATTGGGTTTGAGTGATACGCACCCCGTTAAGCAAGGCCGAGACCCCGTATTCACCTTCTTCTCGAAGCCTCATGCCACATTCTCCCGTATCGATTATATTCTGGTTGACACCACGCTTCGGGGTGAGGTTACTGACACGGGGGTAGAGATTGTCCCCTGGTCTGATCACGATTTGGTTAGAATAAAATTGGGCATTCCCCCAGCCCCCGCATCCGGATCCCTGTGGAGGTGCAATGACCTCCTCCTGCATGATAAGGAAGTACGCCAAACCCTCTTAGAAGCCATAAAAGATTACTTCTCCTCCAATGACAATGGGGAGGTTGGCTTCATGGGTGACTGGGAGGCATTCAAGGCAACCATTAAGGGGCGTCCTTATCGAGATAGGTTCGAGAAAAAAAGAGGGAGAGGGGCCATGAGGAGAAGCTACCGAGGGAAAAGATAGATTCTATCCAACCAGGGGGAAAACTGAAAACGCAGATGTTCCCTGGAAAATGGGAGGAGCTACAAAGATTGCGTTCTGGGCTGGCGGACCTCCAGGTGGGACAAACGGAAAGGAAGTTGTAATTCTTGAAAGAGAAATACATGGAAAAGGGGGAAAAAGCGGATAAGATACTAGCTTGGAGTCTCAGTGAGCTCAGAAATAGTAGGAGGATGAACTCCATTCGCACCACGGAGGGGGAAGCGACTGTGAGAGACAGCAAGATGGCTGAGCAATTCAGACAATATTATGAACGGCTATATTGCTCGGAGTATGTAGGGGACGGGTCCGAAATAGATGGCTTCCTGGACTCCCTCCCGATCCCGGGCATCTCCCCCGAAAAGGCAGAAACACTAGAACTTCCCATAACCCCACAAGAAATAATAGACACCCTATCCTCTTTGAAGAGTGGAACAGCTCCGGGAGATGATGGGTTCTCTGTTAAGTTTTACAAGACCTACCGGTCTACGTTGGCCCCGTTCATGGCCAGGATGTTTAATTCGGCACTGGAACTAGGCTCCCTTCCACCCACGATGATGTCTGCCCTGATGGTGGTGCTCCCCAAAGAAGGGAAGGACCACTCTCGGTGACAATCATACCGCCCTATATCCCTCCTCAACGCCGATGTAAAGATACTGGCCAAACTTTTAGCAAACAGACTGGCGAAACTCCTCCCTTCCCTAGTACACAGAGATCAAGTGGGCTTTATCCCGGGTCGCCAGGGATCTGACAACATACGGAAGACCCTGGATGTGATGCATGAGGCTTCAAGGCAGGGGGTGGAAGGCTATCTCCTCTCACTAGATTCGGAAAAGGCCTTTGACCGCGTCGAATGGCCTTATATGGGTAAAGTCCTCCGAAAAATGGGTCTGGGGACAACTTCTGTGGTTGGGTTTCGGCACTTTACAACGGTCCCTTGGCAAGAGTCTTGGTTAATGGTGGCACCTCAGACCCGCTGGCCCTATCTAGAGGCACCCGTCAGGGCTGTCCCTTGTCACCCCTTTTTGTGTGCCTTGGCAATGGAGCCACTGGCCATAGCGATCAGAGCTGACCAGGAAATCACAGGGATTAAATGTGACAATTGTGACTTCAAACTTTCCCTGTTTGCAGACGATATCCTAGGCTACTTGGCCAACCTTTAGGACTCTCTACCCCGATTACTCGGACTTATAGACTACTATGGCACCTTTTCGGGGCTTAAGGTGAACACCTCCAAGTCTAGCATTATGCCCATGGGTCCTGGGGACCATGACATCGGGGGTAACACCGAAATCCTGGGAGTAAGAATAGAGAGGGTCTCCACCAGGTACTTGGGCACCACCATTCCCAGGGACTTGTCACAACTCTATCAATGTAACTTCCTGGGGATCTTGGCCAAGATTAGTAGTGATCTCAAACGATGGGCACCTCTCAAACTCTCTTGGTTTGGGCGTATGGTCACAGTTAAAATGAATATCCTGCCCCGCTTACTCTACCTCTTTGCGGCCCTCCCTGTGGTGATCCCAGAGGCCTTCTTTGAGACCCTACAGTCCCGAGTCCTTCAGTTCATTTGGGCCGGCAAAAGAACAAGAGTCAAATTTTCTACCCTAACTCTTCCCAAGTCTCACAGTGGTTTTGGCCTCCCGGACTTTAGACTTTACTACAAAGCAGCTCAACTCTGGGTGATGTTGGAGCATATGAGGGATGACCTGGGGACATATTGGACTTTCATTGAGGACGTCCACACCCACCCGAAAAAAGTCAGGGACCTGCTATGGGCTCCCCCTAGGGCTCCACCACCTCAGAACGCACCCAACCTTAGCGGCCCTCTGGGCAGTCTGGAAGCCGAACAAGGACAACAAGCTGCTGTCATCCTGGCCGTCCACTTTAACATCGCTGTGGGGGTCCCCCCTTCGATCTAGACACCAGGGGCTTTAGAGACACACAGGCATGGTTGGACTTGGGCCTGGAGAGAGTTAACTCTCCCGGGAGGAGGGTTTCATAGAATATGATCAGCTGGCTGAGGCTTTGGGCGACAACCCGCCCTCAGTCTTTGAATATTTGCACCTGAAAGGGATACTGACCCACCCTTGGTGGGTCGATAACCTCAAGTGCCCCCTCACTCCTTTCGAAACTGTCCTAGCTAAGAGCGCCTCCCGGAAACGCTCCCTGTCTACGTTTTATGGCACATTGATAACGGCTAATCTGGAGGGTAGGCAGCCCTTCAAACGAATATGGGAAGAAAGACTGGGCATGACGCCGGACGACCACACATGGACGGCAATCTTTAGATCTATATTCACGGTTCACTGTACACCGCTGCCATGGAACATAGCTTCAAGATACTCCGTTCATGGCATCGCCCTCCAGCCACCCTGTCCAAAATGTTTAAAGAGGTGTCCCCTTTTTGCCCCAGGACATGCCAACAACGGGGCACTTGGTTTCACATGTGGTGGGGATGCCCGGTCATTCAGGTGTACTGGTCAGAACTGCTCAGATGGATCAAGGATAGAGAAGGGTATTCCCGAAGGTCATTGGGGCTATGTTGAGAGCGGGGAGGCTAGCGCTAGCTCAAAAATGGAAAAATGTCCTAGCTCCATCCAAAGAGGAATGGCTTAATAAACTTAGTTCGATCTTCACCTACGAAAAACTCACTGCGATAACAAATGACACCATGTGGGATTTTGTACAGGAATGGACCGCTGTGCTTCTTAATGACGATTGCATCTCTATGCGCCTGTGAAGTACTTCTCTTAATGCCCCCATCTCACACACCTCTCCACTAACCCCAGGGACCTAGCTTGGGCCCCTTACTCGCTGTGAACTGATCTGACCCCATTATGTCAAAATGTATGTCTAATAACATATTGATGCCTGCATGTTCTCTCTGCAGCTTCTATATCCCGCAAAACCTCTAGACCTGGTATGTTAAAAAAATTGGGGGGGATTTGAGGGGGCGAGTTGGCGGGTAAGGGAAAATAAAAACAAAAAATGTAAACTGCCATCTGTTTGCTCAATGTATTGCTGGCAGGGACTGCCTCGCCACCCTACCTTGTATGTATGATGTCAATAAAAACAAAGTTAAAAAGAAAAAATCTGTTTCACCCCACCGCCCTATTTGCCAGATTTAGGTTTACTCCCTACTCTCACATACAGGCTTTCCACTGCGACCGTGCGGTTATACATTTTTCAAGATACATTTTTATGCCGCGCTTAAGCAGTGAGGTTAATAAGCATATCCATCCTTTGCTTCACCCGGGAGGCCTGTTTGTCACCCCCCACCCTTATAACCCAGGAAGCCCACCACTGCGACCTGATCCTTTACCGGCGCCCACCAGGACCCGTCCTCTCCCCTGTCCCCTGGAACCCTGTGCAAGGGGAACGAACATTCACCTGCACATTGTCTCGATTCCTCACCCCCACCGCCCGTCCACAAGCCAGGTGCGCCGATCAAGGGACAGCCCACAAAGTGGCACCCAAACCAACGTACCTGCACCACTGGAGTCCAGCGAGCCCGCAGCCAGGTCCCACACTGCTACAGGAGCACGACGTGCTATGCAGCCTGTAGCCTGCAGGAATTCCACAAGCAGCCAAGTCGTGTCTTCCCTCATTGACACCCCCCTCCCCTCTCTGCGTCAAGACAGCAGGAGCAGAAAAGAACAGGAAGAAAAGAAAACTTGTCCTTGGAGTACAGCAGAGGTCCACCCGGCAACACCGGTGGTTCCGGCAGCAAGGAGGGTCAGGAGATCTACGGGCGCTCGGCAGGGTCACGCAGTCGAAAGTGGAGGAGCTGTTGCTCTCTCCACAATCATACCCCTTTCAATTGCGCCTTTTGCCGCTGTTGCTGCAACCCCTGTGGCTGCAACCCCTGTGGCTCCTTTTTGTCCTGGCTGAGGGCCGACCATTTCCCGGTGGCTGCTACTGCAGCCGCTCCCTCTCCAGTCTTGCTGGTGCCACCCGCCTGCCCAACATTCAGCCCCTTGATTGCAGTAGGGGCTTGCCTTGATTCTGGTCTTGTGTGGCACTGAAGACAAGATTACACCATTTGTTCGGCCTTCATCTCATTTTACATCCCTCAGAGTCGGAGCATTTGTGGAATAGTGGGTTAGGTTAAATGTTTCCATATAAACTCGCAGATCAAGAACTAAATTCTGACGGTTTATGCTCTGCAACAACTAAATTAATTGTTTTTTACTGATCCTGGTATTAATTCAGAACCAAGTCGGAAGTAAAACATATTTTTGGGATACTCTTTGCTTTGTTGCATATGTTGTGATGGTTTTTGAATATTGAAAAACATTATGTAACCCTTGAGTAAGTCTGTGTACCTTAGTTTGTATACAGTCAACTGTTTAAAAAAATATTTATGCATTCATTTATTATAGTAAGCTGTAAAAAAAGAATGCATAAATATTTTTTTAATCTCAATTCGTGCAGTTCACACACTCCAATTTTATGTTAGCTTAAGTTTTACATACGTTTGGAATTTTCATAAATACTATTTTCAAAACTATCCTAAATAGCACTTGGCTTGATAATTTGTACATTTCTATATATCCCGGCTTATGACACAAATGTTCTATTGCAATGTTATATATACTGGCCTTCTAAAAGTATCAGCAAGAAACAAGTGAAAAATCAGGCAGTCAGCACACCATGCTGGTGGAATACAGAATAGAAAGTCATCTGCATTATGGATATGGTACCTTTGGTGTAGGCTTACTACATAGTGTACAGAAGCCCCCACCTCGCTCATCACATTCTGCAAAGGCATGGGTTCCTGAAAGTACACTACCGCAGGTCATGCATTAGAATTATTTACCCTGTCCTACAGCACGGACACATTTCCAACTTTTGAGAGAACTCATGAACTTAGCCATTGGAAAAAATCCTTCAACTAAGAACTGGAATCTCAATGCTCATTGATGGAGTAAAGTAGCGTAACCGCTGACCCCTTGCACTGAACGCACTCTAGCTTCTCCAAATACATAGCTATAGTCTTCACCACCCAATGGCCAGCGGCACAGCTCCCACCGTTCAAAACAGGAGCCAAACGTGCCTTGTCCAATTTAGTTATTCATATGAATGTCTCCAAGGATAATGCATACTGCAACCCGAGGTTTCCACCAGCAACCGTGTATGTGTTCTCTCCGCCTATACAGTAGAGAGTTTGGTTCCTGAGAAGTGACTCTTCTGGAGTTCTAAACAACCCTTACATTAAAAGACGTTTCTGTACATTTCTTCATGTGGGTGGCACTGGAAGAACTGTTTGCGTTTTTGGGTATGCCTTTATACATGTTTGATCATTTTTTCTATTTTGTTGACCCTCTGGCTTCATGCCACTTTTCAGGGCTTGTAATGCACAGGTCCGGGTTACGGAAATGTGCATCGGTTTTGCGAGCTGGTTTTCTCACGATTCCTTTAAAAAGAACAATGCTAACTTTTTTTGGCACACTAGTTTTGTATTTTCTTAATGGATGGTTATACCCAACGTGCCCTCTATTAAACCTCCTTGTGGTATAATAAATGAGGAATCGGATTGCTGTGGTTAACAACTTTATTTGTCAAGGTGCTAACTTGCAATTAGCTGAGAACAGGGTTTCTTGAATGCCCACAAGCAAAGAAGTAAATAAGGTGTTGGTCAACAGTGTCCCAGGCTGCCCACAGGCACAGGTGCAGTCATATGTCTCATGAGGAGGAGCGCCAGGAGCACAACCTGCTCCAGAGCGCTGGCAGCATTCGAATACGCTGTGTGTGCCTTTCGCGGCTGTCGGTTGCTCGTACTGGAAATCTTGTGAGATTACGCAACTCTGTAATCCCACAAGGTCCCTACACACCTCCCTTTGATAACCAAGAAAGGTTTATTGCATTACAAAGTCATCATGCTTCACCGGTCTTCTGTGCTCCCTTCTCGGACAATCTTCTTTCCTACCCCCAGCATCCTGTGCTTGACTCTCTTCTTGGGATGTTTCTGACACCTCTCTTTCTGTCTCTATCTGCATGATTTCTCTCACAGATGTTTATGGTTCTCGCTCTCTAGTGGCATCTCTGTCAGGACTTCCACAAGGGGTGCTTTCCTCTTGGGTTCTTTCCATTTGTGCGATGCTATTCAAACATCGCCACTCGCTCCATGTTCCACGTACGACCACCCTCTGTGCGAATGTTATTCGTCCCTTTGTGGATGACCTTTATGGGTTGACTGAACATTGAACCCGTAGTTTGGTCTTTACACGGTAGGCATATTTTGATCCAGTCGCCTTCTTTGACTTCACAACTTTGGTTCGTTCTTCTCTAATCACTCAATGTCTTCATGCGTGCTTTGCTGTTTTCTAACCTCCACACTACTTCTGCCATGTCTACTTCGTCATCTTCTTTTACTCTGGCCAACTACGGTGGTACCAGTGTGGATGCTGCTCTCCTCCCCATCAACATTCGAAACGGTGACACTTGAATGATGCCGTTGGGGGTTAATCTGTGGGCCGCAATGGCCTCCTTGACTGTTTTGATGGAATCCATACATGATGCGGTTGCCAACTAGAAGGCCCCTTTGATGAACCTATGTGCCCTCTCCACTAGACCATTTGCCTGCGGTTGGTACAGTGCAGCTTTCCTCTGCTTTGTTATGTTTGTGCAGGAATCACTCAATTTCCTGTGAAACTAGTTGTAATCCATTGTCCATGACTAAGTCTTTGGGGGGAGACCTTCCCTCTGAAAAATGGATGTGAGGACTTCTATGACAGTGGCTGTGGTAATGTTGGGGACAGACTCTGCTTCTACCCATGTTGAAAGGTAGTCTACCATCACTATACCATACCGATGCTCCAGAGCCATTGGGCCTCATTGCAAGTACTCCGGTCCGGACTTAACGCTGCCGGTATAACCATACTGGCACTGTTTCCGCAATCGCTGAATTATGACCTACGGCCCTGGAAATAGGTCAGCGCTCTTCCCGTGTTTGCAGCCTCAGTGGGAAAGGGGGCCCTCCACCTGTCCCACTGCTGCGTTGCCGGTGTGTTGAGATCAGGTTCCGCACCCTCAGTCTGAGGTCGTCCCACCTCTTGTGGCAGTCTTTGATGCTCCTCGTAGTCACGCCCACAGAGGTGCACTTGCGTGCAGCTTCCGCCCACACTTCCTTCCTGCGCTGCTGTGTGGCACGCCGTTGGTCTGCACTAAACAGCATCTCGGCATGCTGCACTATATGGTCAACCAATACAGTGAGCTCCGTCTCACTAAAATGCTGTTTGCGTTGCCTCTGGGCAGGAATCTTGGCAGACATGCTGGTGGTCCTTTTTGCCTTCTCACTGTGTGGATTTAGCTTGTGCTGACTCTGGATGGCAGTGGATTCTGCTTTATACGATGGCCACCTCTCTGTTTCCGGTTTTCCCGGACATGGTATTTCCACTTCCGTGTCTGTGACGACGGCGGCGGACACGGTTTTTACTTTGCTTGTGGCGGCACTATGTCCATTTCCGTTTACGTGGCGACGATGACACCGTTTCCACGTCCGTGCGGTGTGCGCGACCGACAGCGCGTAATCGGCCGATCTTTCCGCAACCGTGCAGATGCGGAAACTTTATTACCGTCGCCGCGGAATCACCGCATTCCAGACCGGAAAACTTGTAATATGGTCCTATGAAGTCCAGCCCCACTTTGTGCCACACCGCTTCTGGGATCTCTGTGGGAATCATCGAGGCTTGTCTGATCTTCAAGCGTTTGTCATTGTTGACACTCGTGTGGCATCTCTCAATCATGGAACATATTTCCTGGTCCATGGCAGACCACCAGTACGCCTCTTTTCTGTCGCTGTGCGATGGTGTTTCCGAAATGCCCTGAGTGAGTCCTGCACAGGATGACTCTTCTCATTCCCACCGGCGGTGTTACTTGGTTCCCCCTTGATGAGCAATCCTTCCAACTTCGAGATTTCATCCGCCACTTTCCAGTATGGCCTCATGCCTTCGGATGTGGCCCGTTCTTCAGGCCATCCGCTCCTGACCCAATCTAAGTCTCGCCATGTTGGGGTCTTAACCATCCTCTTCATTCCAGTGTCCTTCACTCAACTCCAAAAATTCAAAAACTCTGAGGTCCTGAACGGACGCTACTATGCATTCATCTTGCAGAAACGTGGTGGCCATCTCTTTGTTCCCAGTAACCTCGACCTGCAGTCCGCCTAGGCATTTTTCCAACCGGCTATGTCGGTTATTTCAAATGTATATTCCTGGAGTTTGGCAACCATGCGTGCCAACTGGAGTGTTGACGACTTTGTCCCCCCTGGACTGAGCATATGAATGAGGGGCTTCTGGCCGGTGACCAGTTTGAATTTAGTGCCCCATACTGTGAAGGATTCTAACCGGGCGTCACACACCGGACCAGGACCTTCGCCCTCTGCCTTAGATGTAGCAGGCAATTAGAATGTTTTTTCTTTAATTGCAACAAATTCGAATTGAGCCGATAACCGACCCATCTCACACCCCCTTTTACAAATACTCCGAGTCACAATGGACCATGAACCAGGCAGGTGGGTGGTAACACCATATTTATTTTAATTTCAAAGAAAATCACAACATTTTTATATTGGGCAGCAATCACCAATTGGGATGATAATTACAATGAAAACCACTGAAATACACTTGGGTAACCTTCTACAAGAACATATCCAAAGCACAAATGAATAGGAACACTTTTTCAATTAGGATAGATAGCACCAGAGTTACGATTTCCCCCTGCAATGATCCCTCAACCCACAATTAATATAATTTTGAGTGGATAGAAAGAAGGAGCAGGTAGTCGGGGATATGTGGCAGCAAACAATTTTACCCTTTGCAATGGCCTAAAATGACACTTGGAATTTAACAAATAACTAATTATATGTGTAATTAAATAATGATGTACATATCTTTTATCACAGTCTAAGGGATGTCATATCACTAGCAACTATAAGTTAAGGTATCACCAAAGGCATACAGTTCACAAAACAGGTTGAAATTGAAAACACAGTGCAGTCAAATCACACATGGAAAAGTTACATTTTTTCTAGTTTGCAGTTTTAAATGTCCAAAATGGTTTTTTAGAAAAAATGGTGAGATAATCTGAAGTGGAATGCGCTTTTTGGGCTGGGGATAGAGGCACATCACAGGGACAATATAGAAGCGAAAGGATGGCTGTAGTTAAAGAATTGAATGAGATTTTCAAGGTGGAAGGAGGTGTTTGATTTGGGGAAAATAAAGCGGTTAAAATGAAAATAGGTTTGGAAGGAAAGGAAAAGTTTTACTTACACAAGATTTAATGGCTAGAAAAGAGGAATGCCACCCGTGAATATAAGTTACGCTGCAGTTGAACCCTTCACGCAGTGTACCCCTTTTCTTTCGGGAAAATTAATGTATTTAATCAAAATATTGCTGAGGAGTTGCAAGATGGGGTGAATGAAAGAATGGCGCTAACACTAGAAAGACAAGGACAGGGTGCACAGAGAATTCGAACAGTTTAGACAAGTTATCAGGTTATGGATAAGATTACTTAGAAAATAGGGCAAAGACAAAGGAATCAAGATGGGGTATGCTATGTGTTGTTATTGGGGGGGGGAATACTCACAATCGGTGCTGGAGTTTGGAATTTGGGACTGCCAACCGAATTCTGTACTGAAAAGGTTCTGGTCACCGGATAGCAGGCTCTCCTGGCAGAAGACAGCTGGGCAAAGGTCTGGTCACAGCACAGCGACGCCTCAGCCGGATGTAGCGGGTAAGCAGGGCAAGCAGGCGGCACTGGAGAATCCCAAAGAGGACTCAGCCACCTTTCCCCTTTCTCCCTGAAGTTAGTGGAATTTTGTTATGGGGTTTTAGTGCTGAAGGGTGGTTCTGCCTGGATAGGAAGGCCTGGGTCAACTATCCATTTTCTGGCAGTGGGGTCTGAAATCTTGCAGAGTGAAGGTGGAATATCTGGATACGTAGGTGCTGGAAAATTCAGAAGAGTCCCCGGAGTTCTGTCAGGCTCCCTCATTTATAAGGCTTGGTGACGACATAGGATTATATGGTGGGGCAGGTTTAAACTAAGCACGCCTCTAACAACTTTATTGAACAGGGGTGATCGTTACCGCCTTCCTGTCAGCTGGTTGGACTTTTAGAGACATGACATCAGCTTTATGATGTGGGTTTAGTATGTTCAGAACCTCCCAAAGTCAATTTTGCCCCAATCCAGTTTTGACATAAATGGCACATTTTTACAGTTGTGGCATCTTAACAAATTACATAGGGAGAGTACATATTTTACGCAGAGCATGGCAGTCCAATTCTCATGTTTGTAGGGCATTGTTTCGCCCGTCTAATAACTTTTTGCGATTTTTAGTGAGCAATATTCTACCTAAAATTCTACAACTTTAGTCATGTGCATAGATTACCATAAGGCATCTTTCCATTAATTTTTAACGTTCCGTCATATGTACTTTACCCATGATTCACATTCTTCTGCCGTTTGTGTCCCATACATGCTATGGACAGCCATGATATCTTGTTTGAAACACAGATGCACTAAAATTGACATGGGCCCAGAGAGCCAGGGCCTCTTTGAAGCATTCATTTTTGACATTTTGTAGCCCAAAGGTCCAGCGTTTTCCTGCACGGCTATAAATAAAACTTCTTGTGAGGTCCCAGTTCTGAACAACAGCCCGTCATTCAGAGACACTGCTCTCTTCTGCTGGAGCACAATGTGAATATGGATGGGCATGGCAGGGTCTCACTGATAAAAGTAGTGTGATGATGAACAGATGGACATAGCGTCAGGGCAGCATCCTTTTTCATGTAAAATATTCCCTTTTCAATGGGAACTTTTTAGCAAGCAGCAGAGCAGCGCTGCTTTGCAATTTGCTTCTTTTGTTGCACACAAGAACACACACTGGCACCTTTCTCGTTGTGCACCCTGTTCCAACTCGCCCAATAGGTGTTTGGCAAGATGGTGCAGCCATCATTTTGCAGCTGCAAAATACAGTTTTGATGCGGTGGTGCTCCAAGGAGCCAGCGCAGCCTTTTTTCTGTTAACTGCTGCAGCTTGATCATGGATGGGGATTCTGCTGAGTGGGTCAATATATCCCACAAATCGTAAGTCCTGAAGTGCTCAACAGCCCATTCCCAGGCTAACATCTCTTTCTCCACTGTGGAGTAATTCTTCTCAGTCTCGGACAGGGCTTTAGAGGCGAATGCCACTATGTGTTCAGTATCTCCTTTCTTCTGTGTGAGTACGGAACCTAAACCACAGGCACTGGCGTCTGTGGTGATGACTGTTTCACGCTGGATTGAACGGCTGTAGGCACGGTGCTTCCACTATCCGTCTCTTTATGTTCTCTACAGCTTCCTTTTGGGCCTCCAACCAAGTGAATTCTGCTCCCTTTTTTTTTTAGTAGACTTCTCAGGGACGTTGTGACTTCTGAAAAATTGGGGATGAACTTAACCTAATATTCGAGGGGATTGGGTCCTCCGACGTATTCCATATCTATGACATGTAATCACCACAGCTGTGCTGCTTCGGAAACTTTTTTTCGGCGTCTGCGTCGATGACGTCGATGCGCCGTCGTCGAGGGCCTCCTCCGACGTCTGACGTCATCCGATGTGATAAGTAGGATGCGTGACGCCCGTAGCCTCAGTTCCGTTTTTTCAGCTAACGTGTTGCTTCGTGAATCTCGGTTAACGCCTTGACTCTTTGGAGTTCTGTTCTTCTCGGTTCTTCGAACCTGTTCGTTTTGTGAAAACCCTTCATGTGAACATGTCTTCTACTTCGTCTTCGACCCCGCGTCCGGGTTTCAAGAAGTGCGGGGAGTGTGGGTCCAAGATGTCGGTGATGGACTCGCACGACGCCTGCCTCTGGTGCCTCGGGGAGGCCCACGACACGGATGACTGTATCGACTGCCAGTCGCTCACGTCCAAAGCCTTACGCGAACGTAAGAAGAAGTTGTCGGTAGGTCGGGTGTCCAAGCCCAGGAAGTCGAAGTCTGCGGGGCTTTCGACGGATGATTCGAGGGGTGACTCTCAGGGTCATCGTTGGAAGTCTCGTGGGTCTCCTTCTAGGAGTCGGTCTCGCCACTCCTCAGCCTCTTTGAGGCATTCTCGGAAGCGCCGACACCGGTCGTCTTCCAGGTCCTCTTCGGAGGACTCTGCCCGGCACGTCGCTTACCCCACCAGCCGTGCGACACCAGAGGAATGGGCTTCCTTCGGGAAGAAAATGCTGGCGATTCTTGAGTCGCAGGGTACTAAGCCATCCGCGCCCCCGAGTGGGGTCGGTCGTGGAAGGTCGAGAGACACCGCTCGCAAGAGTGGTCAGCACGAGTCACGGGAGAGGTCCCGTTTGGACAAGGAGACTCGTTCTCGACGTACCCGTTCCAGGTCCCGGTCCTCGACGTGTTCGAGACCGCATGCACCTGTGAGGTCTTCGAGGAAGACATCGACGTCTGAGGCGTCGAGGGCGTTGACAGGCTTTCTCGAGGCTCCGGCTCCGAGGAAGTCATCGAAGCCGTCGACGCTCAGGTCGTCGAGGGACACGCTCGAGGCTCCGGCTTCGAGGGCTGTGTCGACGCCGCCGATGCCAGAGGCGCTGCGTCTGACGTCGATGCCGAATTCGTCGACGCCGATGCCGGTTCTCTCGACGCCGGCGCCGATTCGCTCGACGCCATCGACGCCTTTCGTGTCGGAGGTACCCCGTGGCATGGGAGAACCCCCTAGGAAGGCTCTGGTTAAGAGCAAGCACTCTCGGGTGCCTTCTTTTTGCCACCTGGACTATATTTCAGAGGTGGATGAGGATTCTGATGGCCTGGTTCCTAGCAGGCGTTGTACCCTACCATCCCTCCTGATAGGGACGACAAACGTTTTGATGGCTGGGCGAAGAAAGTGTTTTCTTCTGGTGGTATGGCGCTTCAGGCGGCCAACTCCATTTGTGCCTTGTCTCGTTTCACACACACTCTGTGGAACTGTGTTGCATTAGCGGCTGAACATATTCCCGAAGGGGACGAACGGGATGGTTTCCTTGCTATGGTCCAGGATGGTAAGGATGCCATGTGTGAGTGCGTTCAGTCGGGTTTGGACTTAGCTGAATACGTCAGTAGGTCCATGGCGTCGAGCACCGTAAGACGCAGGTTTGCCTGGTTGCGGAAGTCGGGGTTTGCTCCTGATGTGCAGTCCCGGCTCCTCAACATGCCCTTTGACGGTGAACACCTTTTTGGCAGCAAGGCTGACGAGAGCCTTGAGAGGTTGCAGACCTCAAAAGCTGCAGCGAAGTCGTTGGGCGCTGCAGTTTGCCAACCTCTGCCTTTTCGTCCTAGGGGACAGCAGTGGAGGGGTGGTTCCTTTCGCTATTACTCCTTCAGTAAAGCGAGAGGAGTTGGCAGTGAAAGAGGCCAACGCAGGGGTACAAGAGGTGGACGACAGGGTACCCGTGGTGCCAAGGCCGCTCGGGCAGTTGCCTCTTTGCCCTCAGGTAACGCCGCAGCCGCTCCCATTCAGTCATGAGGCCATGTCCCATGGTTCGCCGGTTGGGGGAAGGCTGGCGCAGCATCTTGTAGAGTGGCAAGCCATTACTTCAGATGTGTGGGTTCTGGAGATCATAACCCACGACTACTGTCTTCCCTTTCGGCACAGGCCTCGCGACAATCCACCGGGGAACCTCTCTTTGCAGAGTCCGGATCCGCTCCTTGCGCAGGAAATTCAAGCCCTGCTGGAGAAAGGCACCATAGAACTGGTGTCTGTAGCGGAGAGGAACAAGGGATGGTATTTCCCTTATTTTTTGATTTTGAAGAAAGACGGGAGATTGAGACCCATCATGGACTTGCGCGGTTTGAACAAACTCCTCAGGAAGGACAAGTTCAAGATGGTTACTCTCCCTCAAGTCCTCCAGGCCCTTCAGCTTCAGGACTGGTTGGTGTCACTCGACCTCAAGGATGCTTACTTCCATGTGCCGATCCATCCCAAGCACAAGAAGTACCTGAGGTTCGCGGTTGGCGACTCGCACTTTCAGTTTCGGGTCCTGCCGTTCGGATTGACCTCCGCCCCGAGGGTTTTCACCAAGCTCATGGTGGTGGTGGCAGCGCATCTCAGGCAAGGGGGGATTCACGTCTACCCCTACCTGGACGATTGGTTGATCAGGGGGAGCTCTCCCGAGCAAGTCCTGGATCATCTGTCCGTCACCTGCCACTCCCTTCACAGGCTGGGCTTCTCCCTCAATTTAAAGAAGTCCCATTTGACGCCAACACAGCGGCTCCAGTACATCGGAGCAGTGCTCGACACTTCCCTGGGGCAGTGTTTTTCTCCCCAGGTGAGGGCTCTTCACATTCAGCAGATGGTGCACAAGTTTCAGCATGCCCAGACGCTCCCGGCGTTCGAGTTCTTGAGGTTGCTCGACCTCATGGCATCCTGCATTCTTCTGGTGCCAGAGGCTCGCCTGCGGATGAGATCTTTGCAGTGGGCGCTCAAGACGCAATGGTCGCAGTCCTCCGGCAGGCTGTCGGACCCGGTTCAGGTGCCGCCCTCGGTCGCCCGGGACCTTCTGTGGTGGGCCGTCGAAGGCAACTTGATGAAGGGGGCTCGATTTTGGCTTCCCTGGCCGGAGGTGACGATCGTGACGGATGCATCCCTCACGGGTTGGGGAGCTCATGCCAACGGGCTGACAGTCAGCGGTCGTTGGTCTCCGTCGGAGTCCAGACTCCATATCAATCTGTTGGAGCTGAGGGCCGTCAGGCTAGCCCTGAAGGCTTTTCTGCCGACTGTGCGGGGAAAGAGTGTCCTGATCCTGACGGACAACACAGTGGCCATGCACTACCTCAACAAAAAGGGGGGGCAGGGTCACTTCCTCTGTGCAGGGAGGCGATGCAGCTCGAGTTCTGGGCCATCCAGCAGGAAGTTTCGATCTCGGCAGTTCATCTGGCCGGAGACGAAAACTTGACGGCGGACGCTCTGAGCAGGCAGAGCACGATCTCTCACGAGTGGGAGTTGGCTCAGGAGATTCTCCTGGAGATCTTCGCCCTTTGGGGGACCCCTCAAGTGGATCTCTTCGCCTCCACTGTCAACCGGAAGTGCGAAAGGTTTTGCTCGCGGGAATTTCCTCCAAAAGGAGCCTTAGGAGACGCGTTCGTGGTGGAGTGGTCATTCCCGCTGCTGTACGCGTTTCCTCCAGTCCCCGTCATCCCGCAAGTGCTGCGGAGGTTACGGAAGTTAGGTTCCCGGATGATCCTCATTGCTCCGGCGTGGGCTCGGAGGACGTGGTACCCGGACCTTCTCGACTTGTCCATCTGCCCTCCGCGTCGTCTTCCCTACTGAGACGATCTGCTCTCAAGGGAGGGGGGTCAGGTTCTCCATCCAGAGGTCAGATCCCTCAACCTTCACGCTTGGCTTCTGAAAGGTTGAGGTATAGGGATTGGGACCTCCCTGAAGACGTGATGGAGGTGTTGCTTTCGGCCCGAAGGCCAGCAACAAAGTCTCTGTATTGTTGGCGTAAGTTCTGCGACTGGTGCAGAGTTCAGAATGTGGATCCTTTTGCATGTGACATCCCCATGGTTCTGTCCTTTTTACTTTCTTTGGCCCACAGGGGCTTGCAAGTGGGTACCATTAAAGGTTACCTGGCGGCGCTGTCCATCTTTAAGCGCTCGTCTGAAGAGTGTTCTTACTTTAAAATCCCTTTAATTTCACAGTTTCTGAAAGGGCTCACTAATGTGTTCCCTCCGTCACCTTTCCTGGTGCCCGGTTGGGATTTAAACCTTGTTCTTAAGTTTCTTATGGGTGCTCCGTTTGAGCCTTTACATTCTTGCCCTTTGAGGCTGTTAACTCTGAAAAACTGTGTTTTTAGTTGCGGTTACTTCCGCTCGCAGAGTGAGTGAGTTACAGCCACTTTCAGTTAAGCCACCCTTCACTGTATTTCACAAGGACAGGGTTGTCCTTAGAGTTCGTCCTTCTTTTCTTCCGAAGGTAGTGTCGGAATTTCATTTGGCCCAGAAGGTTGTTCTTCCGGCATTCTATCCTCCTCCGCATCCTGGTAAGGAAGAGGAGAGGCTCCATAGGCTTGATCTTAGGAGAGCTTTAAGCTTTTATGTTTCACGCATGTCCCGGGTCAGAGTGGACGATCAACTCTTTATTGGTTACGCTGGAAAGCGTTTTCGGCAAGCTGTGACGAAAGAGACTTTGTCTCGCTGGATTATTTTGGCCATCTCGGAGTGCTACCGCTTGGCGGGTAAGGACCCACCGGCTGGCTTGCGGGCCCATTCTACCAGGGGTATGGCTGTGTCTACTGCCCTGCAGAGGGGTGTTCCTATTCGCAACATCTGTGATGCAGCCACCTGGGCTTCAGTACATACATTTGTACGTCACTATTCCCTCGATTCCATCCGAGCACAGGATCTGGCCTTTGGCAAGGCGGTCCTTTGCTCTGCTATTTGATTGGCTGTTCTAAATTTTGATTCTAAATTCTTTCCCTCCTCCTTGCTCTGGTACTGCTTTGGGAGTCTGTCATAGATATGGAATACGTCGGAGGACCCAATCCCCTTGAAGAACAAGTTACTTTCTTACCTGGTAACGTTCTTTCGATGGGATGGTCCGACGACGTATTCCATATCGCTCCCGCCCTGCCTTCCCCGCGGCAGAATCTCTTTTGCGATTGCAGCTTACGTTCCGCAAGGCTTTGTGTCTGACTGGCAGTTGACTAGTGTCACACGTTCTGGGGGAAAAAACTACAACTGAGGCTACGGGCCTCATGCGTCCTACTTATCACATCGGATGACGTCGGACGTCGGAGGAGGCCCTCGACGACGGCTCATCGACGCAGACGCCGAAAAAAAGTTTCCGAAGCAGCACAGCTGTGGTGATTACATGTCATAGATATGGAATACGTCGTCGGACCATCCCATCGAAAGAACGTTACCAGGTAAGAAAGTAACTTGTTCTTCTGCAAGTCCTTGGGGCTTATACCCCAGGAGAAAATCTAGTAACCCAGATATTCAACCTCTTTTGCCCTCAGGACACACTTTTCATATCTCAACTTGACTCCGGCATCTTGTAGTTTGGTGAGGACCTTTTTGAGAGTGACATCATGGGTGTGTTAATCTGCGGCATAGACCAGTATATCGTCCTGGAAGTAGGAAATGTTTCCTATGTCACATGCAGTAGTAGGTCCATCATGTGCTGGAACGTCGAAACTGCGGACGACAAGCCGAAAGGCATCTTTGCAAACTGATACGTGCCAAACGGAGTGATGAATGCTGTGAGTGGTTTGGATTCTTTGTGAAGATGAATCTGATGATATGCATCCCTCATATCCAGTTTGGAAAACACCCTGGCTTCCTTCATCATGAGGATAAGTTAGTTTATGCTGAGGAGGGGATAGCTATCTGAAATGACCTCCAAGTTGAGGCTGAGCAGGTCTATGCAAACCCTCAAATATTGTGAGTTTTGCTTCTTGATAAGAAAGATGGGGCTCAGCCACTCTGAGGCTTCCACCTCCTCAATGGTGCCCCCCTTCACATTTTGCTGAGTTTGGTTCCAAGTATGTCCCTGGCATTCGCCTGCACCGGACGTGCTTTATGCTTAACACGGACTGCATTTGCTTTGAGCATTATTTTGTGTACAAAGTTCTTGATTTTCCCTGGCCCTTCTAAAAATAGTTTGAGAAAGTCTTCTTTCACTACTGGCACTCCTCCTGTGTTGACTGTTGCAACTTGCTTCCGTGCTGGGATCTAACTTGATTTTGAGCTTTGCTTGGTCATCCCACCCTTGGACTGCTGGTCTTTCATGTGTGGAGTATACTCTCGTGGTGGTCTCTTTTCCCTTGAACTCCACTATTCCATTGATCTACCCTAGTAGGTCTATTGACGCACTTCTAAATACAGTGGATTTGTGGCGTGTGCTGAGGACTTAAACCGTTTCAGTGCCCATCATGTCTTTGTAGGTGCGTAGAGGCAGTATGGTCATGTCGGAGCCTGAGTCGGCCATGACTCTCGTCTCCATGCGGTCACTCTGATTGCTCAGTAGGGCTTTGATTGCGCAGTAGGGCTCTTCCCTCCTCGCTTGTGAGCTGTTAACCATTAACCCTGTGGGCCACCCTTCTTCTTAGGAAGAGTATTCCCCATCTACATTGTGTTCAGCATTAATGTTCGTAACTTTCTTGTTTCGCCACTTGCATACCAGTGAAAAAATGTCTGATTTTCTTGCACAAAGAGCATTCCCTGTCTCTCGCTGGACATTTTCTGTCATTAGCTAAGTGTTTGGTGCTGGTGCATCTGTGACACTTTAGTGGTTCTTTCCATCCCCTCTTCCCTTCTCTTGCGTCAGTCGCCCATTTCTCCTTCTTGTTCCTAAAGGCGATCTCCTGGACCTCTGCTAGGCCAGAGCTGCCTGCATACTGTTTCCATCGCCTGTGGTTTCTTCCACAGCCTTTGCAATGTCGATGGCCTTTTCCAGATGTAGTTCCATAATTCTTTTGACGGCCTCTTTGTAAACGTTGTTCTGATGCTTGTTAATCTGCTTAGAATCGCATCCTGTGCATATGGCCCGACATCCAGTGGTAACCGCAGAGTATTGCATCTTGTCTTTCGGGGACCGAAAGGGGACGTCGGCATAGGTATGTACGTAACACTATCCCTATCGTGACGTGTAGTGCACCCAAAATCCCTCATGCACCGAGGTCCCTCAGATTGTTTTTTTCCACCCAGATAACTGGTCACCCTATAGCGGAGCTGTTTATCTTACCGATGTCTGTTATTCCCCATTAAGTAGCTTTGCTCACCAAGAATATCTTTGACGAAGACTACAGGGGATTCGCTACAGCTGTGGATTTCGGCGCCTAAAATCCAGCGATTGGATTTTCCATGTGGTTGGGCCCTCTGGCCGACCTATACAGTAGGGAGAGTGGGGTCGAGGTGGCCATATTGTCGGTATGTCTTTCCTCCTTTCCCCTCTTTTCCCTTTTGGTCTGGTCATCCTTCCCTTTAGCTATGGAAAGTACTCCTTTTAGATATCCCCCTAAGTGTAGGGTCAGATATCCTTGGAAGGACGAACACAGGACGTGTAACGCCTGTCTCCCCCTAAAGCACGACGAGAAGCGGTGTGCGGCCTGCAAACTCCTTCGGCCTAAGACCCTTAAGGAGAGCCGTGTAAAGCGGTGGGACGCGTACGGTATGTCGCCGGTGGAACCCCCTTCTCCCACCGCCACACCCGCTGAAAGTGACGGGGGTACTTCGGATGACCAAACATCCGCTGCGGATGTTATAGACCTCGAGACGGACATTTCTAGGTCCGCCACGCCCGTACCCGACCCTTTAAGGCCTGACTCTGGCCTCGCTACAGGGACAACACCAGGCGACACGGGCGTACAAGCGCATCACTCTAAGCAAACTACCCCTACACCGTTTTCAACGTCTTCATCGAAAAAGGTGAAAGCCAACAGGGCCGCCGAAAACTGCCGGTTCCCTCGGATCGCTCAGATCCAAAGCCTTCCCCGCATCCGCAGCAGCGTCTTGCGACTGGGCAATCAAAATCAAGTAAGGGTGCTGCTCCAAAAACGCTACACGTCGAAGATCGGAAATCCGACGCTTCGACGGTCCCGAAGGCCGCTGTAGGCCCAAAAACTACAGCTAGTCCCTCTAGCGCCGCGGAAGGTACTACACCTACCAATAAACCATCGAAACTTAGGTCTCATGCCGATTCGGTGACTATTGAAAGCAGCATCGAAAGAATTACTGCAGCGGTGGGTCTTATTCCGATTCTGCCTAAAGTTATGGGACAAGCCGCAGAAAAAGTTGCGACGGATTGGGATCCCGATTCTTACGATGAGTATGCAGATAGTCAAGAGCCTCTTTCCGACACCCTAAGAGACTCTTTTTGACGCCGTAGGGCGGAGAACACCGATCTTCCACCCATAGGCCTGTTTGGGTCCACTAAATGGACTACAGAGAAGTTCGAAGGATGCATGGATCGGCTGAAGATTATCCGTTTTTCTGATCATCCTCCCCCAAAAAGGGCTCGGGTAGACCCTAACCTCCAAATTCAAGAAGATCAGTCTTCTACCTTTCAGCAGGAAGACGTTGTCCACATGGACTCATATAGGGACATTTATAATGAAGAGGAGGAAGCTTCATTCCTACAAAGTTATGAGGAAGAACAGGATACTACGGACAACTGGGAAGAAACCCAGCAGGAAGGTCAAGGCACATGGACACTGCAAGATCAGGACACGCCTCTCCTGTAGATGACCAAATGGCATTCAACACCATGTTGAAAAAAGCAGCTGAATACTTTAAAATTTCCACTCAAGAAGATGTACCTGAGCAGGATTTTCTAGAGGATATCCTTAAGGAGAAACCTCCATCTAGCCAGGCCACCCCCCCTTCCTTAATTCTATCAAGAGAAGGGTGGCCCCCTCATTGGTGTCACCAGCTCAAACGTGGGCAGTAAACCCAAGAGTCGAAAAATGATTCCGCCCCTTGCCTTCCGACCCTTTATACATCAGAGGACACGCAGTCCCAGATTCATTGGTAGTGAGTACCACTCGGAAAAGGGCAGGGGTACCCCTTGCCATAGGGGAATCACTGCCGGACAAGGAATCCAAGCGACTGTATGCCCTTGGCAAACGTGTCACGTCGGCGGCCGCATATACTACGCAGATTGCTAATAATACAACACTATTGGCAAGCTATGCCGACGCCCAATGGAACTTGCTCCAGGAAGGCCTCCTAGAGGTTCCTGAACTCGCAAAGTCAAAACTTCTCTCCATTGTAATGGAGGGAAGACAAGTTAACAAGCATGTCATCAAGAACACTCTGGACACTGCGGAAACTGCAGGCAGGTCCCTGGCCCAAGGGACCTTACTGAAAAGATGCGCTTGGCTGCGTACATATGGGTTTAAACCTGAAACTCAGGCCTCCATCATTAATAAACCCATTGAGGGGTCTAACCTCTTCGGGAAAGCGCTGGATGAGGCTTTGGAAACAGCCAAGAAAGAGCATGGGACTCTAAAGTCTCTGCAACAAATTACACAGAAACCCTCCTCCCAGAGTGGTAATAACTTTCGGCGGTCCTTTCGAGGACAAGCCCGTGCTGATCAAAACAACTACGGCACGGGTAGCTTCAACCCAGGACAAACATCTGGAAGCCCCGCATACTACCCTTCAAGGGGTCAGAAAAGCAGCAAAGGCAGAGGTAGAGGCCCCAATCCCAGAGGAGCCACAGCCTCTGGTCAGAAATGACCACCAAGTCCAGGTCCCCTCCTATGTCACCCCGGTCGGGAGGCGATTTCCATCTTTCCTCATGGCACTTCAGACCAGTGGGTCATAAAGACGGTTGCCCACGGTTACTGCATGGAATTTGGCCAACCTCCACAATTCAGACCGCCTTTCACCGGACCATCTGGATATCCTGAATCAAGAGGTGGAAGCACAGCTGGGAAAGGACGCCATATAAGCTTTCCCTATTCTTCAGGTAAACAAGGGTATTTATTCAGTGTACTTCCTTGTACCCAAAAAGGATCTCACCATGCGCCCTGTTCTAGACCTGCGCCCAGCGAACAAGTTTATAAAACCCCAGAAGTTTTGCATGGTAACATTGCAAGAGGTGATCCCATTGCTGAAACAGGGGGACTACATGGCAACATTGGACATGAAAGATGCATACTTTTATATTTCAATGTTGCCGGGGCACAGGAAATATCTAAGGTTCATGATCCAGGACAGGCATTACCAATTCAAGGCATCGCCTCAGCGCCAAGGGTGTTTACCAAAGTCCTGGCAGTGGCAGCAGCACACCTGTGCAGACTATCATTCACAGTTTACCCTTACCTCGACCACTGGCTCGTCACGGGGGACTTGTGCGACGCATGTTTTTCGAACACACAAAAAACAGTAGATCTCCTTCAGTCTGGGTTTCTCAATCAACAAAAGGAAATCCAGTTTAGTTCCCAGTCAAATAAAACAATTTCTGGGAGCCCTAATTCGGACGAAGGACGGTCTCGTCTTCCCCTCCAACGAGAGGGTTCAGAACATAATTTTTCAGATCCCTCAATATGTAGCCAGTCGGGAGGTGACGGTGCGCAAGGCCATGCACTTGCTAGGAATGATGGCGTCATGCATATACTTGGTTCCCCATCGCGCGTCTGCACAAGAGTGGCTCAACAGCCAGTGGTGTCGGGCCAGCGGACAATGGGAAGATCTAATAGTTGTCTTGCCAGCCCTCGTTCTCTTTCTGCAGTGGTAGTCAAGAGAAAACCTCTTGAAGGGGATGACCTTCACCACCCCTGCAGTGGAAGCTACTCTCACTACAGGCGCATGTCTCACAGGGTGGGGAGCTCATCTGCTTCAGCAGAAAGCACACAGAGTTTGGTCCCCTCAAATAGCGTCCAACCATATAAAACTACTTGAGCTATTAGCAGTGTTCAAGGCATTGAAAGCCTTTAAAGTGCAACTGCAAGGGAATACAGTGCTGATTCTAACGGACAGCACTACAGCTATGCATTACCTGAACAAAGAGGGGGGCACTCACTCTTCAGGGCTATCCAAGCTGTCTCAAAACATTTGGATATGGGCTCTCAAACACAAGATGTTTCTGTTGTCCCAACATGTTCCAGGGGAACTCAATCTTCTGGCAGACGTACTCAGCAGAGATTTCCTCTGCCCGAAGAATATGAATGGCGGCTGCACGAAGACATTGTGTCCAATGTCTTTGCAGAATGGGGCTTCCCAGAGATCGACCTATTAGACCTGTTCGCAACTCAGGAGAACGCCCAATGCCAAGACTACGCCTCCAGGTTCCCCCAGAACCGGTCTCTGGATAACATGGTCAGGGAAATTTGTCTACGCTTCCCCCACCCCCCGACTCCACTTCTCAACAAGATAGTGCACAAGATGCACTAGGAACCAGTTACCATGGTTCACTCACCTGATGGAAATGTCCCTCTCCCCACCAGTGAAACTACCCTGCCCGTACAACATGTTGTCTCAGGACAGGGGGGAGACCCTACACCCATGCCCACAAACTCTGAACTTAGCAGCATGGCTCCTGAGGTCATAGAGTTTGGACACCTACAACTCCCTCACAGATGCATGGACATACCCAGGGAAGCGAGAAAACCAAATACACGTTATTGCTATGCCAGAAAATGGAAACGTTTTGTTATCTGGTGCAATTCCAAGGCCGTCAATCCCATTGATTGCTCACCCACACACATTGTGCTGTACCTAACCCATCTGTTGGACACTGGGTTAGTCTTCAATTCCATAAAGGTTCATCTGGCTGCTCTGTCACCCTACACCACATAACAACAAAAAGTGTTGTGGTGGAAAATACCGGTGATCAAAGCCTTTATGCAAGGGGTTAAGAGGATTTATCCTATTTCTCACCCAGCCCCTGGATGGGATCTAAATGTGGTTTTAACCAGGCTCATGGGAGCTCACTTTGAGCCTATGCATAAAGCAAGTCTAAAGGACCTGACCTAAAACAGCCTTCCTAGTGGCTATCACTTCTATCAGAAGGGATAGCGAACTACAGGCACTCTGTGCTAGACCCCGTTGTTACAGTCCACAAAGATAAGGTAGTTGTGCGCACACATCCTAGGTTTGCGCCTAAATTCATCTCAAAGTTCCATGTGAACCAATCAATAGAGCTACCCACTTTCTTCCAGAACCCTACTAGCATGGCCAAAAGAAGCCTACACACACTAGATGGGCGCAGGGATAGTGTTACGGACACACCTATGCCGACGTCCCCTTTCGGCCCCCGAAAGACGAGATGCAATTCTCAGCGGTTACCACTGGAAGTCGGACCATATGCACAGCATGTGAATCTAAGCAGATACAATCAGCAGAAATGCTATTACGGTGAGTAATGCATGTCTTCTCATCCACCCCTGCTGCGGGCGTAAGGCCTGCCAACACTCTTTGACCTTCCACACTGTCATGGTCATGAAGTCAGGGACTCAGGCATGCAGGGGGTCGCATGCACAGGAGACCTGGGTGGAAACTATCCTGGCGCCAGGCTCATGAACAAAAGTAAACGAGAACATCCAATTAACACCAAAAAGCTTTTATTATGGACATAGCACTTCAGATGCATTAACTTTGAAAATTCCATCCATTAAGCAGGATTCATTAACCTTGAACATTCCATCCATTATGAAGCCCCAAGTGTATTCTTGGGTGTGGCTGCTAATGGATTGCCTTTGCACGTGCTCACTCTCTAGGAGTGGCAGGGTGTGGCTGGTAAGCCGGCTCGAATAGGCGTGCTCACGCTCTCAGCTATATAAGCTGCCCTGATCCTCAAGACAAACGCTTCGCGTTATTCTGCACTTGCATGCAGCGTAACTCTCAGTCGCCTGAGGTCAGACATACCTTTGAAGATCCTGCTTCCTGGACATCCTGCTTCCTGCCTGCATACTTACCAACTGGGGAAAGCTGTTCTTACCTGTACATCTCTTCGGCGAACCAAGTATTCATCTTTACACTTTTCGGAACGCCGAAATCTTCATCTTGGCACCGCAGCATGACACGCTCCATCGTCGACAGCAGCGCCTGCAAGGAAAAACAGAAGACAAAGTTAGACATCAAAAAATCAGTTTAAGGTTGCGCTTCGCCATACTTCGTGCTTTTCCTTAAACCATCACTTACCTGCTGTCGATCATTGTGGTAGCATCCATCTTCCATCAGGCTGTGTTTCACAGCTGCATTGAGGCCGCATTTCCACCTAAGGGAAGAAAACATAAGAGGGACATTATTGCGGGCATAAATAGGAGCGACATATAAAGACATCAAACAGAACGAACAGCATCACAAGAGCTCAAGAAAGTCTTGCCAAGCATAAGGAGAAGCATAGTCGCAGCTGGACTGGACTAATCCTTATCAGGGATCAGTGAAGGAACTAGATCCCATTCGACGCGCCCCTGCCAGAAGTAGCAGGACGGAGAGCTCACCTTCCATAATTCACAGGCGCAGTACCACCACTCACAGCCTTTCTACTGAGGGAGAGCCCTGAAGGGGGGTGATTCAAGTTCAGGGAGAGCTGCAACCGTGCCCCAATGCCTCTGCAAAGACCAGGTGAGCGTAACACCACCCAGTAATAACATAGCTCTGCGCCTTGCCGCTGTGTACCCCGCACCTTCTAGTGCTTCCAGGTAAGTAGTGAACAGGGGATGCATTTGTGGCCATGGAATTGCAGGCCTACCTGGTGTTTGCAGAAACGGCGGGGGTGGCGTTGCTCCTTGCATGGTGATGCGCAGGTTCTAGTCTTGATCCTCATAGCTAAATATGTGGTATAATAAATGAGGAATCAGCTTGCTCTGGTTGACAACTTTATTTGCCAAGGTGCTAACTTGCAATTAACTGAGAACAGGGTCTCTTGAATGTGGACAAGCAAAGAAGTAAATATGGCGGGCGAATGTGCCAACGAAGGAGGCATGGCGGGCGCCGCCCCTTAGTGGGGGTTGCCCAGCCAATCTCCTTCCCCCTCCTCAGATACGTCAGGGGGTGGTGGATGTGCATGGGTAAACCCGCACCCGGAAGAGGCCGGCGTGGGGGGATAGAAAGGCAGGGCAGGTAACCGATGGAGAGGATGACCCTATAA
Organism: Ambystoma mexicanum; assembly: GCF_040938575.1. Classification (NCBI taxonomy): domain Eukaryota; kingdom Metazoa; phylum Chordata; class Amphibia; order Caudata; family Ambystomatidae; genus Ambystoma; species Ambystoma mexicanum. The sequence goes on along the minus strand of NC_090936.1, from coordinate 1,086,234,236 downwards.
AGGGGCAGGTCTTCCGGGAACACTTTCACTTTCCCTCGGTACTTGCGCCCACCGTAGTACACAGTTCGTTTTGTTCGAGTGGACCGCTGTCGGATTTTCGGGCTGCTGTTGGCTGGCAAGGTCAGGCGGTTTTCCAGGCGGGAGTTCGGTCGCGTGATTCCGGTTCCAGTGAAGGAGATACTGTCCAGACAGACAGAGAAGGTAAAAGTGGCTCCGGGTGTATGTGGCAGCAGCGTGAAGGGGAGAAGTAGGGGAGGCACAGGACTAGGGTGCAGGCGAGAGCGGGTACACGTCGCGTAGGAGTTAAAAGCACGGGGTATGAAGGCGACATGTTACGCGCAGCCGACAAGTACGGGGCTTAATTTACTTCTGTCAGCAGGAGTGTCGCTGTGTTGTGCTCGATCATTCCGTTTGACGCGCAGATTGGGGGAGGGGTGCCATGGGTATACGGTGGGAAGGCACACAAGGAGCGCTGCGCCGGGTTGGCAGGGGTAGGTTGGTGGTAGGTGGGGCATGGAGGGGGTTGCCCGTCGTGTGGAGTTGATTGGATAGTGGTCATTGCGAGCAGTGTCTCCAATAATGCACGATGGGCAGGCCGGTGTGTGTAGAGACTCATGAGATTGCGCTGGCTGGGGTGATTGTTGGCAAAGAGGGAGGATGCGGACGGTGGCGTTTGGAGTTTGGATGCGGGTTGGGCTGGGAAGTTCGGAAGGGCACGATTTGGTGAGGGGATGTGGCCACGTGGGGATGTTGCAAGGTGCAATGCATTGGCGAGGGCTAGCCCTCCAACACTCTGTGTTTCGGTCGGTTTGGACATGGTGGGGCGTCCGTACTCGGTGAAGCATGGGGGGGAGAAAGGGGGCTAGGGCACCGGCAGTTGCGCGCCCTGTGGGCGAGTGCCTTTCCGAATGGCGTGTTGGTGGGCGTCGGGGAACGGTTGACGGAGCATTTCCGGTCGGTTGGCCACCGTTCGCGGCTGACACAGAGGAGGGTATGGGGGCCATTGTTTAGCTGTGAACATGTTTTGAAGGTTCGACGGCCGCCGCGCCATGTTTGTGGCTGTGAGTGGGGGCAAGCTGGGGCAGCATGGGTTTCGGGGGCATGTGGCCTCCGCACCACCATCTTTTTTTCGATTGGCTGGTCAGCAGGGCACCACAGTGCGGAGTTGCCATGCGGTGCGCAGAGTAGTTTTACTGTATGTTTGTTTCGAACAGCGTGGTTGCCACCGCGCCACGTTTGGCTGGGGGCAACGAGAGGCAGTGCGTTGGTCGGACCTCGACGGCCGCCGTGCCGTGTTGCAGCTCACGGGCATGGACGGCAGGTTTGTGTTAGTGCAGGGAGGCAATGCAGCGGGTCGTCACTACATGGGGCGGCAGACTGTTTCGCTAATATGGGAGGACAATGCATCATGTCAATAAGGCCGCCGCGCCATGTTTAACGGCTTTCAGGGTTAGGCAGCATGTTTTCTTGTCGCCCAAGGGGGATGTAGCGGGTTTTTCCGTGGTTTTGTGCCCGCCGAGCCACGGGCAGCATTGCGGGAGGGGGCGGCTGGTTGCCTGTGGTCCAGTGGCCACTTCGCCATGTTTGCAGCATGCGGTTTCTGGGTTGATCGCGCGCGTTGGAGTGCAGAGGGTGTGGGACGGCACTGGACCCTGTGGGCCCAGACCCGCGGGCGCGCCCCAGTTGAATGCAGGAACTGGGGGAATGCATTGTGGCCGGATGGTTCCCTCCCCCCCTTTTCGAGCAGCATCAACGCTTCTCACTCTTACATTCTGCATGCAACGCGTAGGCACACGACGGCGGGTTCGCCTAGTCGACTGCCATGACCTGAAGACATCACGGGCCTCACAGCCTAAACGGGGCCCCTTTTCCATTTTCCGCGCTGCGCCACGCACAACCCCTGCCCGCACGAGTATGCAATCCACGCCCACCTTCCCCCGGTCAAACATCACGCCCAGGATGCCAACCAGCTAAGGCCTAGCCCTTCCCCCGTCACCCGCTCTCCACCGCACCTCCTCAGCATTTGGTTCCTACCCCCCACCCGTCCCTACCAGACGCGCCTGGTAAACCTCTGGGCGGCGCCTCCGGCCGCGGTCGCTTTCCCTACACGGGCATATGGGGGTGGGTGCATCACCACGATTGTATGCCCTGTCCCGGAGGTCTTCTTAAAATAGCATATAGGCACGGACCCGGGATCGATCGGATTTTGAACGGGCGAGGATTGTGCGGGGAATCGCCTGCAAGCCTCGTGGGCATCTTGTTACACAACGGAAAGCGGTATTAATAGAGTACAGGAGCTTTGTCCGCTTTTAGTATTTTTCTTTTGAATCACTTTGCACAGAGGTAGAAACACGTGCTATTATTGGTGATCTCCTGATTCTAGTACCATTCCGTAAGAGTTGGTGAAGTACATGGAATTGGTGTAATGTTAAAGGCATGGTCTAGTAAAAAATTTCATTTAAAAAATAGATAGCAACATAAAAAAAATACTAGCATTCTCTTTTATAAAACTTCCTATGTAAAATTTTGAGCTATTCAAGCTCAAAATTCGCAAAAGCAAGCACGTGGGCACATCCATTTTGTGAAATGGATGCCCTCCTGTGCTGGCTTTTGCTTTTGCGGCACTAATAAAGGAAAAGCCAGCCAGCTGTAGTAAACAAAAGCTACCGCTGGGTGGCTTTCCCTTCATTAGTGCTGTACGCGGAGGACGGGGACCGGAGACCAGAGCAGGAAAGCTGCAGCTGAATCTCGGTAAGTGCAATTTTTTTTTAAAAAAGAAATAAGCACTAGCTGCAGTTTTTTTTCTAGGTTTTCCGGGCTGGAAGAGCCCGGAAAACTTAGAAATAAAACTGCAGCTTTAAAACGTATTTATGTTTGCGGTCGCTTTTGAAGTGACCGCAAACATAAATACAACGTTATTGTGTTGGAAAACACTGCAGTTTTTCTTTCCAAGTTTCTCAGACTCCTCTGGCTCGGAGGAGCCTGAGAAACTCGGAAAGAAAAACCGCAGCGTTTTCCAACACAACCGCGTTGTGTTTCTGCCTGCTGTGGCTATCACTTTGGGTCTCCGTTGCTCCCAGGGGAGCACCGGAGACCCAAGGTGAAAGCCACAGCAGGCAGAAACACAACGTGGTTGTGTTTACATGCCGCGTAGTGTTTCTGCCTACAGCTGATTTCCCATTTGGGGCTCTCGGAGAGCCCCAGATGGGAAATGCTAAATGCTGCTTTGTTTCTGCCTGAATCTGCTTTCCCATTTGGGGCTCTCGGGCTCTCGGGCTCCCCGTGGGGGACCCGAGAGGCCCAAATGGGAATGCAGAGTCAGGCAGAAACAACGCGGTTGTTTTCCGCAATGCTGCGTTGTTTATGCCTGAATCTGCTTTCCCATTTGGGGCTCTCGGGCTCCCCATGGGGAGCCTGACAGCCTCAAATGGGAAAGCAGACTCAGGCAGAAACAACGCGGTTGTGTTGGAAAACGCTGCAGTTTTTCTTTCCGAGTTTCTCAGGCTCCTCCGAGCCGGAGGAGCCTGAGAAACTTGGAAAGAAAAACCGCAGCGTTTTCCAACACAATAACGTTGTATTTATGTTTGCGGTCGCTTCAAAAGTGACCGCAAACATAAATACGTTTTTAAAGCTGTAGTTTTATTTCTAAGTTTTCCGGGCTCCTCCATCCCGGAAAACTTAGAAAAAAAAACCCAGCTAGTGCTTATTTTTTTAAAAAAATAAATAGCACTTACCGAGATTCAGCTGCAGCTTTCCTGCTCTGGTCTCCGGTCCCCGTCCTCCGCGTACAGCACTAATGAAGGGAAAGCCACCCAGCGGTAGCTTTTGTTTACTACAGCTGGCTGGCGTTTCCTTCATTAGTGCTGCAAAAGCCGGCACAGGAGGGCATCCATTTCACAAAATGGATGCACCCATGTGCTTGCTTTTGCGAATTTTGAGCTTGAATAGCTCAAAATTTTACATAGGAAGTTTTAAAAAAGAGAATGCTAGTATTTTTTTTTATGTTGCCTATCTATTTTAAATAAAATGTTTTACTAGACCATGCCTTTAATATGGAGCTGCGAGTTGCACATATCAGATCTGCTCAGATATCGGAATGAACACGGATTTCTTAAAGAATTAGGGTGCTTTTGAGTAGAGTAGCATTCGTTCAAAATGTTTCAATTGGTTCCACCAAATAGCTAATTTTAACACGTAACTTGTTTTGCATAGAGTGTACACCCCCACAATGCCTCTTGCAGCGGTAGTGCAGGCTGATGTTTAAGATCTTGCATGTCGGGGAGGTGTTAGGAAATGGACCGAAACCGAGGGCAGTCGATTCCCGAACTTGCAAAATACGTCTTCTGCCTCCAGTGTATGTTCTGGTAACACAGTGAATATCTGATTGTTGAGAAGCAGAGCTTTCTGGCGGTATTATCACTACGGGTATGTGGATATGTTATGGGTGCCCATGTTTAAGGCGGTGCGTGGAAACTAACATGCATACAATTTTGAAGGTAATAATACAGGTAAAAGGAGCTACGGGTATGGCTGGCTTGTCGAACATGGTGGGGCCTCAGCGGTGCGTGGGTCAAACTGGTGAAATGTTTTCTTGACAACGTGGCTGCAGTGCGCTGCGGGCATTGCTCGTTGGGGGTGGTGATGGCCATGAAGACAGTTTGCGGAAGCTAGCCATACTTGGTTCACTCAGCCTACGTTTGAAGATGCATATCATTAATCACCCGTATAATTTACATTTCCCTCTACCTTTGATCAACGACGCAGTCCTTAGCCCATGGGCGATGCCGCGCCTCCAAGCTTTTGTAGGGGATTGCCGTAGTAGCATATGGGGTGATGCTGCGGCTCCCAGCTTTGTATGAAATTGCTGAGGAGCATATATGCATGCATACATTAGACCCTATACAGGCATATGTATGTGCCATGATTGCTGTTGTGCGGGCTGGGGCATGTTCATTCTATCCCTTGGGCGCCATGCGCGGGGGCGTTCGTCCTGAGTTTGTAGCAGGCTCGCCCCATTTCCGCAGCGGAGCAATGTTAGCATTGCATTCAGCCCGGCATATGTTACTGAAGGAATATGCTTTAAATGCACAATCTGCATCACATTCGATCAGAAAATCTCCACATCGGATACTACTCGTACAGTGTGTCGCAAAAGAAAGTAACCGCCGTGTTGTGACTGGGCCACTTTCTCATTGGTGATCGATTGCGGCAAGGTTCACAAATGTGGGGTGGGGGGATGGGGTTGGGGGTGGGCAGTACTGGCAGGAGATGACTGCGAGCAAGTTCACCATCGTAGGAAGAGCGCAACAGGGGTAACATATGATCGGACATGATATGGCATGTATAACGCGCCTATACACTAGAGTTGCAATATTGTTATGCGGGCTCTAATGCAATGTAGGACAAAGGTTGGGGTAGAGTGTTTAGCAGGCACTGGCCATGATGGAATTCACAAGGTGTATTTGTATATGTGTATATATTAAGCTCCTGCACCTTATCGTCAACGGAATCAGCGAGGCCGGGGTGGTGGCCGGGGGTTGTAACAATGAAAGAAAATAGAATAAGATTCGGCATTTATAATGCGCGCATACACAAGTGCGAGGTAAGGTGCACATGGTAATGTGAATACTGACATGTTAAGGCGACGATTCTCCTGGGTGAAGAAGGGCAAATGTACTTGCGCTTAGTGAGTTAATAGGTAGACAATAGTACACTTATGGGTCGGAAGACGTAGGGGATGTAACAGACCGGTAAACAGGTAAAGCAAAACAGGAAAATGCCCGCAGTCACACAAACGGAGCTGTTAGAGATTACAATGGTGCAGTGATCTCACACAGCCAGGGCATTGGCGGTGCAAAAAGGTTTGGGTAGGGCACGCAGGTTGGATCCTTTGCTCCCTAAGGCAAGAAATTGCAGGGAGAGGAGTGCTCCAACGGGCGTAACAATGGGGGGGGGGGGTATCTGGGGAAAGAGCATGTAACAGCGCAGAGTGTCTGGGGGCTGGAAAGGACAGTGGTTGAAAGGATTAGTGAACAAAAGGGTGGTATAAGGGGTCAGTGTTAAACAATGATGGAAGGGAGGGGCTGGCTTCGTAGCAAGGTTAAGGTCTGGCTAGGGGGAGTGAACCAGCAATGGACAAGAGGGTTAAGTACAAAGGGGGGAAAAAAATGGAGAGTGAGTTATAATATATAGAAATTGAATATATAATCCAATAAATTATAAAGCCAATAAAGTGAGAATAAGCTATTGTAAACAAGTGGAAAGTAGGGCATACAAGTTAGAACCCTCTTTTCCCAAAGGCAAGAATTTGCAGGGGAGGAAGGGATGCTCGGGCGGACGTCACGAGGGGGGGGTATGAGGGTAAGCGAAGCCACAATGACGATGCGGTTCCGGAAAGCACATCACCAAGGGGTGGAGGGCGGAGGACCGGAGGACGAGCAGCAAAGAGAAGCGCTGGTATGGGAGCGACCTGCGCAAGCTGGGGGGGGGGGGAACTCTCCACCGCCGGCAGCCAGCAGAGAGTCTTGGAGGAGTCACAGGTCGATCCCTTTAGCAAAGCACTGGCAGGCCCATAGGGGAATGCTCAGCCACCAGATTAGATCTTACGGCGCCCCAAGAGTTCTAGACTCAGGGGAGGCACTGGGGAAAAAGGAGAGGGATTTAGGGGACTTGGAAGCATGAATAAAACACAAACTCACAATAAAGGTCGGCAAGGGAAGTTGGACGGGGGTGAGCAAGAGGATAGTACGGGGGCTCAGGTAACGTTGACAGAGATAACGGTAGGGGGAAGTATTCACGGAAGGAGGGAGACACGAGGGAGAAGTTGGGGACCAAGACGGGGCCGTAAGGCAAGCAGGGGGAACAGAGGGGGGGGGGGAACTGGGTCCGAGGAAGTAAAGGGGGGCAAGGACCAACGCTGGGGGGTAAGAGACGGGGTACGAAAGAACAGGGCTGGGAAATCTGTCGTGGGGGGACAAGGGGAAAAGGGAGCCTAGGACCTGGGGGGCAGAAATGTCAGGGGGGGGCTTGGCCTGACGTTAAGAAGGGGAGGAGCAAGTTAGGGAAAGGAATGGGGAGGCCTAGGGTCCACGGAGGATGAGGGGGGTGGGGGCACTAGGCTAGACTTCGTAGGGAGGCCTGGGGGGAGAGGGCACTGCAAGTGGTAGGGGCATGGCGAAGCCCTGCCCAGGGGACGGCAAGGCGGAAGGGGGAACTCGGGGGGGGGGGGCATGATAAGTTGGGTGTTACAGTAGGAGTGGCACAGTTGGGGACGGGGGGCCAGATTAGAGTAGTAAGGGCGCTAGGACAGCTGGACATCGCAAAGTGATGACTGTATAGGCAGGCAGAAACGTGTTAGTCGACACTGGAAGGCGGTGTAGGCCAGAATGTATAGGTATGTGGGGTATGTGCTGTGTTGGGACACCGGTGGTGGTGTCTGTATAGGAACCTGAATAATAGCTAGGCACCTGGTGGCTGCCTGTTTTACCTAGAGCCAGACACAAGACACAGTGACGAGCGTTGGGAGCGGAGGGATTACCAATGGGTACCTTAGAGCAAAAGGGGGGGGGGGGGAGTATGACAAGAAGTATGACACAAGGGGAACATTCAAATGGCCAGGGGTAGAGAAAAGTTGCTAGCAAGGGCCGGGCTCAACCTGAGGCGTCCACCGGACGAGGACGGTATGGGAGGAGGCGGGGGGAGTGCAGGGCATACCTAAGTAGCCGCACACAGCGTAGAAGAACCTGTGGTGTGGTGAATTACGGATCGCCTGTAAGATAACTCCAAGACTTTATGCAAATAAAGTGTCTGTGTGTTATTACTGATTGGCCAAATGCTACCTGTTCGGGACTGCACCAGGGGAGAGGTAGGGCGGGGGGGGGTAGGTCCAAGGGGACAAGTCATTGGAGGAGGGGGGGAGGGAAGCGGCACTGGGATGCCCCTGCTAAGGTGTTGGACAACAGTGTCCCAGGCTGCTCACAGGCACAGGTGCAGTCATGTCTCATGAGGAGCAGCGCTCGAACCACAACCTGCTCCAGAGCGCTGCTGCCTATGGAAGACGAGGTGCGCGCCTTTCGGGGCTCAGTTGCTCCTGCTCGAAATTACTCTAATCTCGCGAGGTCCCTACACTCCTTTTTGTTTTTACTTTTTCCCACTGTTTTTTCTTACCTTGACTGACCTTTCCATACCAACCATAAATGCATGGTCAGTTTGGAAATTCATCAGGAGAAAATGGGTTTCTTTTTTTCTTTTTTTACTGCAGGCCGTTCCCGAAGCTCTTAGCGTTGGTTCTTCACATGAATACCCTAAGCTTTCTGTGAACGTGCGGCTGTGTGTGGCACTTGCCCGTAGCGCCCGCCGAAGCCCCTGCGTGTTCTTTGAAGCTATTTTCATGTTAACGAATGCTAGCAGCCACTTTGAACATTTCAGTGCTACTTGTATCTTTTGTACATCTTTGGACTGAATCAAAATTGTTATCTATTTGCGTTTGCCACTAAGATTCGAGCAATACGACACGACTTAAGACGGGCATGCAGCCAGGCGCGGACATTCTGGCGACGCCCCAAGAGGATATGCACTGTGTGCCAGGAGCCTTTGTGCAGCCCTGCCATCAATGCAGCCATTGTGGCAGTGTCGGTTTGTGTTTTGTGAGCTGTGAGAATTTATGTGCACAGAGCCGAGCTTGGCGATAGGAACACTGGGAACTGCGGGTTCCGCAGGAAACCTAATTAGAGTTAATGAACTGTGGTAACCGCATCAATGCAAAACCTCTCTTCTGATTCCGCTGTGTAGCCGATGAGCGGACGTGTGGCGTATGTCGCAATTCGTTGATGAACTGCTACGTAATGATTTTTTAGAATGGTCATTTATTTGACCCATCTCGTCATAAATGCATTGAACCCAATCATGCGGTTGTCTCTAAGCGAATTATCTTATGTATTTTTACAACCCCTGTTTTGTGGCAGTTTAGTTATTCCAATGTGTTCGTTTTATTTTCGTTAATCGCCTTTACAGCCATATTTGAATAGGAAACTCGGCCTGCCGCCCCCACAAATATCTAGAGAAGTGCCTGCATTCAGGTCGAGAGAGGGCAGTTTCCTTCGTTTCGAATTGACTTTTCAATAAAGAAAAATACAATTTCTAGAAACCCGGAAGTAGCATTTGCTCTGATCACTTTGTGAATCCGGCGGAAGCTGCCAGAGTGCTACTTGCATGACACAGGCCTTTACCGGTCCAGACTTGCAGCCTTTTGGACTTGCAGGCTAGTGGCCAGACTAGTCATGCCTTTTAGGATAGCCTCACCTGAACCATTTCTTGCGGCGGGCGGCTGCCCGCCGCTCCGAGTGGGGAGGTTTGCGCTTCACCTCAGGCAATTGGCAGAGTTAGGCCAAGTATCGTAAAGGAGGCAGTTATTATTTTCGCCTGGACTGGTTGGAATCTGGAAGAAACGGCCTGCACTGAAGTCTCTGCAAATTTCTGGGTTTGAAGAAGGGACTTCTGTAATATTTTTTTCTTGATGTATCAGTTTAATAAACTAATTTGTACGACAGTGCCGTGTGGGCTGCAACCGTGGGAATGTCTGAAATAGCAACACAAGAGTCTGTTCTTTGTTGGAATCGTACATTTCGCCTCGCTTTCGTAGATTAATTTACCAACGTTATTTACTCAAACATTTTACTCCGAGGTTTTGTGAAGTCAGCTTTATTTTAAATCGCCTGATTTTTACTTTGTGTAGATAAATGACATCTACTAGTTAAGAGGTAATTCACATGATAAACTTTGGCCTGGCCAGCTCAGCCTTTCATCATTGCTAGCCTTATTGGATGAGTGCACCAATACGTGACGTGAAGTAGGGTGTATTTTCCTTCATTGGAGACCATTGATTTGTCTGGCTGTTATCCTATGATGCTTTTATACTGCTCTATTCATCACCCACAGAGCTGGTACCTTGCCAGAGAAAATGGTATCTTCTGCCCCTGGCCATGGTAACCAGAACATAATCTGTGGAGAAAGATTAGGAAAATTGGGCATAAAGTGGGGCTCAGGAAAGAGAGATGCACAGGGCTACTGGGAGGCTACGACGGGAGTGTGATAATGTGTTTGCATTACGTAGGGCTGTATGCATAATGGATTAGGCAGAATGCTGATCTAGTAAGGACATCTGTGGTTAAGGGATTTTCCCAGTTATAGCGGTTTCTGGTAACATGGAAAGTAGTACTAGAACTAGTGGCAGCATGGTGCTGCGATGGCCTCGAGATTGCTCGGGAAAACCCTTTAAATGAGGAGGGTAGGATTGTCCAGTAGCACATTTTAGGGGCTTCCCGAAAATCCCACTTTGGATGCCAAAACAAGGACAGGCTGCATAAAGAGGTGAATGCAAGGAGCCACGATGGGCGAAAGGGAATAGGGTGGACGGAAGTTGAAACCACCCTCGAGCCATATGTATGTGGCATCTCTACGAGGGCGAATTCAGATGCCAGCTGTGGAGCTGATGAACTGGCATAACTTAACTGCCCTGTAAACTGAATTCCACTGCTATACGCCAAATGTATGATGCAAGCACTAGGATGCCATGTGCAAATGATGCTATTTAAAAAAAAATCCAATTATTTTTTTATTCGGAACATCTAGCTTCGAAAAAGGCACCAAGTACATAAAATACATACAAATCCGATCTTAAAACAAACTAGAAAATACAAATATAAACAATATAAGCTATAACAATATACAGACTCTCTTTTGTAATTATGCAAATAATCCAGTTTACATTACCAGTTTCACTTGTTTAATGTCATACTCTTGATTTTAACGCTTTACTAATATATTTGGCAACTGTGTATTCATCTCATTGTCCTGTGTGCACGTGATCATACCCATTGCCTCTTCTCTCCACCTAGCACCAGATCTACGGAGGTGAAGCCTAATATGCACCTTTCTTAGGGCAGCGTGCTTTCAAGAATACAGCAACAAATGAGGCAGGTCATCAATAGCACAATCATGGACTTAAATCCCTCCCAGCCCAGCAATATAATAGGTCCCATCACCTACCCTCAAAGCATTCACACACCTATGATTTCTCTCCTCAAGTCTGGACCCTACATGGTTGATAAGTAAACCTCTGACTTGAGGGGGTCCGTTATCTGGATCTATACATTGAATCATGTGAATTTGTTTGCAGCCATCCAATAAGTTACAATGTATCCAGCTTCTGAGGATAGTTACATGTTTTGTTTTATTTCCTTCTATGTATGTTTTCTTAGAACAGAATATGGCAGAGATGCCTGGTAGCTTCTTTTGCTTTACACTCATTATTAAATTCAATAAATTCCACAAATACATTTCTCAAATTAATAGTCTACCCTCCAGTAAGTAATCTTTAAAAGTAAACTTTATAGGTGCCAGTTGAGCTCATTCAGACCTAATTGCAGCTGTAAAAGTGCACCCTTGCACACCAATACTGCTCTTAAAACTGTTTAGCACATATTCTAAACAGCCCACACCAGAGTGTGCCCAGCGCTTCTGTTTAAAATACAGTGCTGCAGTGTCGATCTTAACTGTCAAAACGTTTTAAAAACACATGTGCTCCACAACCTTTAAATAAACACAAGTGGACCTTTAATTTTTCTGGTTCAACATTCTTAATTAGTGTCTTGGGCAGCACACATACTCTTTGCTAAAGTGATGCCCACATCATCATAGCAAGCAACCTACCCTTCCTCTAATGGACATTTAAACTTGATATACCTATACCTATTAAGGTACTATTTAACCACTGACACTTTGTTGCAGCAGCATACTTAAAAAATCGTTCACACACGATAGAACGCTACATTAAATGAGTGTCAAAAACTTGTGTTTTACGTTATTTTAGAAGATCAGACTCGTTTAATGTTTTAAATCTTTTAAGGCACAGTACTTGTTTGTTTTTCCTATATTGCATATTCTACAATTTGGGAACTATATTTCCCATCTGTCTTGTTGCCGTTGCGGCTCGAATTCCCTCAGCCACAGGCAAAAGACTGACACAAAGCCTGTTCTGGCCGTTATTCGGCCGTTCGGCGTGGAGAAATCTGCGTGGAAGGCTGCCCTTTTTGATACAGAAGTTATCTTTTTCTCTGTTGGAAGTGTTAAGTAAGTCAGTTAGTGTTGATTGTGTGAACGGGGTCTGGACCTCATGGCCATAGGTATTACTCTAGGGATATGCTGCTGGCTCCAAGGCATAACCCGGGTTAGTTGACATTAAGGACACTAAAACAAAATCCGTGCCAATGGGATTTAGAGATGTCCCCCACAGGACGGGGGACGCTATGACGCTCACCACTTTAACTTATAGCTGCTATAATTAATTCTCGGACTGTGGTGCTACATGCAGGTAAACTCTGATTTAATTGAGGAATACAGCTCAGATTTTCTTTTTATTACAGAAACGTGGTTCAATGTTGCGTCCTGTCCCATGTACCACATGTTAGTCCCACCAGGGTACCTAATTAAAGTCATTAATCATTCAATCAAAAAAGGGGTGGGGTGTTGCAGTTGTTCACTGATCTTGCCGGAAAGTCTCACATTTGGAACCTGTGTTGGGAGGATATATCTCAGGTGGGACACATGAATGCTTGCTATCTCCTACCACTTAATAATTTTTTTAACCAACTTTATTTTCAATTTTACTATGACAAAAAAGATTTTAAACAGTTACAACTTGTACTATGAAAAATTACTGCCCTCATTATATCATTGTTAGCCATATTGGGAGCTTTCACATTGTTTCCAGTGATTGTCCTCTTGAACTTTCCCCTTGTCTTATTTTCTCCCTCCACCCTCTCCCACCCTCCCTTGCTGTTGTCTTTACCAAATGACCTTGGTTCTTGACCAGTTCATGTCTTTGAGCCCAACCATCTATTGTGGTTCCTCTTTCTCTTCATCGGGTATGGATGTTTCTGAGCAGTCGCGGTTTAAAGTAGTTAGCCTCTCTATCCCCTACATAATCCTGGAGGGGTTCCTATAGTGCAAGAAATTTTAGGCACCTTCCCGATTTCGTGGTGCCAATATTTTCCATTGCCATAACTCCCCACACTTTGACCCACCACCATGGTGCAGTGGGGCCCTCCACCGTTGGGCCACTGTCATTCTCGCTGCTGTCAAAAGGTGGGTTATGAGGGCCACTCTATTCCCTGAAGCTGCATATTTTCCTTCTGCTACTACGCCTAGCAGGATTACTTTTGGCGACCATGGTAGTTCCGATCCCGTTATGTCTTTAATGTGGCCCAAGATTTCTTTCCAATACATGGTCATCTTCGGGCCGACCACCACATATGGAACATATCTCCTCTTTCCTTGCATTGTCGGCAACATTCCGGGGGATACGTAGGGATAATCTTATGTAGTCTGTATGGGGGCATATACCAGCAGTAGCAGAGTTTGTACGCCAATTCTTTGATTGCTGTAGATTTGGATAATCTATGCGCCCTCATCCATATTTGACTCCACTCTTCCTACGTGATCTCTTCCCCCCCATATATGCCGCTCCCAATCTTTCATATATTGGAGGGTATCATCTGTCTGTGCCCTGTCCAGGAGTTTATATAATCTAGTTATCCCTTTCGTAGCTGTTCCCTCCCTTATTGTTAATTCTAGGCCCATTGGAGGTGTTAGCCCAGCCTTCTTTACTACTGGATGTGAGATCCAATGGCGGAGTTGTATGTATCTATATCTGTGATTTTCGCCAATGCCAAATTTCTCTTTGCAGTCTTCAAATGAGTGTGGGGCTCCTTCCTGCTACATATCTTGTAATGATATTGTGTCAGAATCCTTCCACCCCACCCAAAATGTTCTATGTAGTCCGGGTGAGGAATCTGTGTTGTGCACTAGGGGGGGATAGCGGACCCAGGCCCTGTTTTATCTTACTGCCCCGGATTGCTCTATCCCAGCTGTGTAGGGTCGTCTTAGTGGCCTCCAATAGTGAGCCCCCCTTTTCACGGCTGCCTGGCTTTAGGAGATGTAGCACTTTTAGTGGGATCTCTGTTGCTGTTTGTGCTATCTTTCCCCATCCAGGGAGAGGGTCCCGTCCCGCCCATTTTAACATTGGTGTCAATTGGGATGCTAATATGTACCTCCCTATGTCTGGGACTCCCAGCCCTCCGAGGAGCGTTGGTCGCATCCGGATCCGTCTTTGGATCCTTAGTTTCTTATTTCTCCAGATAAATTTGAACACTGCCCTCTGAAGTTCCCTAATTAGCTTTGGGGATATTTCCACTGGGGTTGTTGAGCTTACTACATATAGTAGCCTGGGGAGTAAGGTCATTTTTACTGCCGCTATCCTTGCGGTCCATGAGCGTACCTGACCGCCCAACCTCTGTAAGTCTTCCTGGAGGTGCTTCCAGAGAGGTGTAATATTTGCCTTATGCAAGTTCTTCAGTTCTCCAGTGATCTGAATCCCTAGATACTCCAGGGACTGCTTTTCCCACTTTAGGGGGTAGAGTTTCTCCATGAGGGTTATGTCTTCTCCTTTCTCCGTGATATTCAGTGCTTTTGATTTAGAGTAATTTACTGTAAACCCGAGGTTACTGCAAACCTCTGCTTGTTCCTTGATGATCCTAGGTTTGTGTGTGTGTGTGTGTGTGTGTGTGCGCGCGCACGCGTGTGCGCAATGTCTACCATGACATCGTCTGCATAGAACGCTATCTTATTTTGGGACTCCCTGCTACCTACCCCTTTGATGTTTGGGTCCTCCCGGATTCTAATTGCGAATGGCTCCATCGCCATTGCGAAAATGAGCGGGCAGAGTGGGCATCCTTTTCGTGTGCCTCTCAGAATACTGATTTTTTTCGGAGGTGTACCCGCTCTCCAACCACTTACTTTAAAATCATATTGGGCTACGGACCCTCTGGTTATGCTGAAACGTTCTTGAACAGTCTTGACCTTGTCTCATCTAATTATTGGAATTAGACATCAGTCGATGGCTTTTAATGGGGACTTTGAGATTGGATAGAAAACACTACTTCGGCAGATTCAGTTGATTTATGGGATATCCTGAATTGCCTTGATTTGAGACCTCTTGTAGGAGATTTATTTGGCAACAATCAATGGAGGGAATTCTTTCCTTCCCCAATCAAAAGGCTACACCAATATACCTATTATAGAATTCACTCTAGCCCTGTCTATGAACCATATTAAAGCACCCCTGTGCAATAGATAAGCCAAGAATAAGGCTGGTGTGTAGAAATATTATATATTAATGACTAGGAAAATTAATATTTGCACAAAATCACAACACACTACCTTTTCCATGGTATGAACTCAATACAAAGCAGTTGAACACTATTCACTTTATGATCATAAAATCCACAAATATGCAAAACTCCACATGCATATTTTCAATGCTCTCATGTAAAAAAAAAACACTGGTCGAATAAGCACTCACAATACTCCACTCACAATACTCTTAAAGTACCGAATTGTACAGCACCCTGGACATGACAGAACAGTTTTACTTCACAGTATACTTTGCATGGGTTTTACTTTAGGTAACCTGCAACACTTTTCTGTTGGTAAAAAGCATTTCACACACGCAGCGATCTGTATTTTTATCTCTGTTCACGCTTGGCAATGCTTTATAGTGCGGAGCACAACCGACTTTTAAAAACGAACACTTTTCATATGTATGAAACCCCTCTTCCTTCACCCCTATAGGATGAAGAATCACTCGTCTACCACAAGTCACTTTCCCACTCTCAGTAGTGTGTGCTTTTCTACCAGGGACTTTGCTTAATTTGGCAAGACGCTTTTTCTGCCCCAGGTACACAAACCCATATATTCAGTTTACATTCAGCAGCCCTCTGCTTTAAGGCAGTGTCTGAGGAATGGTGAACAGTTAGGAATCTTGTTTTGACAAGTACCCCTCTTCCCTTTAGTGAATGTTGGGGTTGGCAATGAGAAATAGGAGTACTCAATTACTTTAACAGACTATGGGGCTGATTCATGGAATTATTTGCACCAAAAAATGGTGATTTGTGCGCCATTCTGCCCGCAAATCCCTGTTTAACAAATGGGGATTTAAGGGCAGAATGGCGCACAAATCCTGTTTTTTTTTGGCGCAAATAATCCATGAATCGGGGCCTACATTTTTATCCACATTGGAAGCCATGTTGTTTTCAAATTTCAATATAATTACCCCGTGTCAGTTGGCTATAGGGGAGTTAAATACATTTGAGTAAAAATGCTAAGGATATACTTGGTCTACCCACCCAATCAATAATGGGAAGATATTAAATCGAACAGATCCCCACAAGACTTGAAGCCTGATTCATGGAATTATTTGCGTAAAAAACGCAGATTTGCGCGCCTTTCTGTCTGAAATCCCCATACTTCAAACAGGGATTTTCAGGCAGAAAGGCGCTCAAATCTGCAATTTTCACTCAAATATTTCCATGAATCAGGCTCTTGGTTTGGTTCGAGAGGTTTAATTATATAGAATATCTCTGGGGTTTGTGCTCAGGAAAAGACAGGGCTCCTGAATCATCTTGTGGGCACCATAGGATTTGGTTAGCCTCTCTAGGTTCAGTCATGTATAACTCCAGAATCCATTCCTTTATTTGCCTCTCCAAGTATTGGTCCCAGCTTCCGTCTTTCCCTTGTTTTCTTACACCTCCCAAGCAATCTTGGTTCTCCAGCAATTTTTTTCAAGCAGTTCCCACTCACATATCAGACAGCTCTCCCCCTTTGCCTTTGTGCATCTCCTGTCATGATTCCTGCCCCTCATGTCCCCAGCCCTCCAAGATGTCAGGCTGGAGCCAGGCCACGATCACCTACATGGCCCTCAAGGGCCTTTCGATCCCTCTAAAGACCCACTTGGAGTCAGACTTGGCGTTTGTGGTACCAGAATCACTCACTCCCAGAAAATAACATTGGGGATTGGACTTGTAGTGCATTGATGGGGACAAGATGGATGCCCCCACATATTTCGGTTCCCAGAACTGCACATCCGGTCTAGTCTTTTGGATGTGGTTCAGCCCAGAGGCACCTGGGATACTCAGACTATTTAAGCCACACCCAGGCTGAGAAACATGCTTTGCGTTTTCTGCACCTGCAGCGTGACCGTCACCGTGTTCGCCTCGGTCTCCAGTAGGCCTGCATCTTTCTTCTGCGCTCAGCTCCTGCAAGAACACTGTTAGGAACAGCCTTACCTTGCGGCGCTTTTGCCGCTCCTTCTGTTCTGCGGGCATCTTCGGCAGTGTCATTCCCATCCCGGCATGCCGCTTCCTAATGAAAAGGGAAAAGAACAGAAAAAAAGGCATTAGTAACCATTTTGCAAATCTTCGCTTATTTTTAAATACTGTACGAGCTTCAAATGCTTACCTGAATCCCAGCCGCTCTGGGGGAACTCTGTCTCCGGAACTTCTCATCCATTTGCAAGAGGGAAAAGACACGCCAGGTTAGCGTGGAAACATCTAGAGGCGCTGCATACCGCGCTTACCCACCGCATTTGTTCTTCATAACCGGCATCCACACTGAAAACGTCGCGGCACCTAAAAGACACAGAAAAAGAACTCCGTTCAATGCAAATACAAAAGGGGTGCATCGCGCTCTCACTCACCTTCAGCGTTACTCATCTCAGCAGCATGCCGCCATCCCTGGACGCCGGCCATCATCTAAGGAAGGAAAGGAACAAAGTTAGAGAACTATTCAAAAGACTCATACTTACCTGTCGAACTCTTGCCAGTGAAGTAACTAAGCAGCAACGAGCCCGCATCAATCAGCGCACCCCTGCGCTGAAGGCAGGACGGAGAGCACGCTATCCAAGACAACAAGGTGAGCTGTGGATCAAATGGAAGGGTTGGACCCCGGGGAAGAAGGGGTTCAAGCACACAGAGACAATAGGGAGTTAAACTCTGCCAATCCTGTGTTTCAGGCCCAGTCTCCAGTCGAATAGCCTCCAGGGAAGGGTTTGAGGTCGTAATAGGTCAGAACAGGCTGAGTGACGTCCCCGTGGATACAAGGTGAGCGTTACATCTCCTTATGAACCTTTAACCACTCCCCAATTTATCTAAATTAGGATGTGGCAGCTGATTTGCTAACTGTTCTAGTTCGACATCTGTTGTCCCCCCCTTTTCTCTGATTAGTCCCTTTTAGTTAGTGGGCATCATCCCTTGAGAGGTATGACTCCCATCCTTTTCAAATTGCATTTTGACCACTAAAGTTATGACCTTAAAAAATGCAACACAGCAAAACATGTTTATTTACTCATAAGCATCGTAGAATGTATATGTCTGCATTTGTCTGACCTAATGAAATGTCATTTCGGCACGAGGTTGCAGGTTTGAATTACAGGTTTTCATGATTTATTAAAAATTATAACACTTATCAACATGACATTTTCTATACAGACATCTAATTTAATAAGCCACCAACTCACCGAATCTCTGCTTCGTGTTTGGGAAGCTATTCCAGCTTATGACTTCAGTTCCCACAGTTGAATTTCTATCAGTTATCTCAAGCGATAGGCCTTCTCATAAGCTTTTTAACGACATTTGAACCATTATTGTGCACATTATAGTTCCCAAGATAATCAACCATCATGATTTCCCCCTAGTACCTATGTAAAAATAAGGCCAAGCATATTTTTCCCTTTATTTAACAGGCAACGTTTTCTTCCCAAGATCTATATCTAGGCCTGGACTTTGTTGACCTAAACCTGCCATGAAAGCATGTAACCTTTCTTGCAAACTCAAAGGCTGCAGAAATAATCTTCTATTCCTGGCTAGTTGGGTATAACCCTGTCCGTTCACTCATGTGGCAGTCTCTGTAACATGTCACTTGTCACTGGGAATCTAGTTTTACATGTAATTTTTACTTTATACTTACATTCATTGTATCTTCTGTTTTCACAGGGGTCATCTGATAACCTAATCAACCCATTAGTCAGGCACAAACCCCACCCTCTGTCTTGGCTTTGTGAGCTTCAAGGCGATTTTCTTTCAGATAGAGAGATGAGATTTAGCCTTGCCTCTGATGGGGGAAGGTGAGCCGTTATGGGCCTGCAAATCTCCTGAGAAAAATGTCTTATGGACTAAACCCAGCATTTCTTTATGCACAGAAAACTGGTGCTTTTGAATACTGAAATTCCTTTTACACGAGGCCTGCTTTAATATTTGACCTCAAATCGTATGCAGATTTCTCCTGTGCCATGCCATAGACCATCTTTATATTATAACCTCTATTGTAGGGGCAGTTCATTTGTGTCTTGGGGCTGCAATATAACCCTGCACATGCCCACTTCCCACCATCAAGGCCACTTCCTTGACCCCCTATCTTGGTTCATGGTCTTGGATTTACTATCCTCAGTTTCAAACCGGTTTCCTGGTCAGACCATTTTGTTAGCCTATTTACTTTTACATCAGTCGGGAAATTATCAAATAACATGCCGACCTAGTCGCCACTTATCGCAGGACCAAAGGTCTGCAGGCCATTTCAGGCACGCAATTAGTGAATGCCTTCTCTTCAATTAACCCATCTCTTGATTGCAAGTAGTTTTTTAGTCAACTGGTTGGGATTTGGGACTCTTATTTGTAAAGAGCATGCACCATTTGTGTAAAGGATATCGATATCTGTCATTATCCCTATTGAGAAAACTATATTGGCAGATTGAAAGTCTCTGGAGAAAGCCGAGAAGTCCCACTTCGGTGCTAAATGTAAACATTGCACTCAAAAACTACAAAGCTGTTATTTTTGTCGCAAAGTCTAAATCTTTACACAATAAAATCTAGATTTCATACAGTAGACCCCCTCAAACCATTTTCATTGATAACCAGTCTTTATCCAAGCTGCAGCACAGGGGCCATTGCACCCTCTACTTTTCAAGCTAATGCATTCTTTATTAATAAAATTGAAAAGCTTCAGGAAAGGATCGATCAGAATCTGGCTAAGGTTTTAACTCATCAAAGCTCCTTTACACCAAGGGCTTCACCGTCGCCACTGGTGGTGCCCCCACAGTTAAATCCTGTTTCTGATGACACCATTCCACACTAGTAAAGAAATTGAAACCTACTAATAATATATTATTTCTCCTTCCTGCTAGCGCAGACCAGTTCCACTCAGTCGAATTGGTACAGTTTGTCACTCACATCACAAGGAGCTGTTCCATCGGAACTGAAACTCTACACGGTATCACCTCTTTTAAAAAAAAATAACCTCGATCCCAAAGATCTTCAAAATTACCGGCCTATTGCAGGCCAGGCAAGATTCTCGAGAAAATAGTGACGATCCAGTTGCAAGGACATATTGAGAAATGTTCGCTTTTGGATACCTTCCGATCAGGCTTTTGCCAGACACATGGAAGGAAAAAGGCACTGGTCACATTCTGGAGTGACTTATTAAATGTCAGATAAAGGTGAACTCTCTCGTATGGTGATGCTAGACTTAACAGCGGTACTTGATATGGTGGACTATAGTATTCTACTATCACGCCTCATGGAAGTAGGGGGGAGTCTCAGAAAATGACCTTCTGTGGTTTAACTCCTGCCTGTCCAACCGTCGTCAACAAGTAAACTATGGGGGATACCTTTCGTACACTGCCTGTGAGATGTGGCATCCCTCAGGGCTCTTAGCTTTCACCCCTTTTATTCAATCTGTACATGAAACCGCTAATGAATATGTTTCAGGAAATTTTACTTAAGATGTCACTTCCATACTGATAACACACAGGCTTTTATGAAAGTCGCCAATTTTGAGGAATTGTTTCAGAAACCGGGTCAGTGTCAGCCTTTGGATGTCCCAAAATTGGCTGCAGTTTCACTTGTTAGCTGATGATTCTAAATGTCACCCTCTCCCTTGTTTTATGGGGACGAGTTGCAATTGTGCCTCCAAACTTTAAAAACCTGGATCTGGCAGGTGAATCTTGTTAGTGAAGCTCAAATGGGAGCCAAGGTTCAATCTGTTTTCTATTCATTGCAGCTTTTGCACTTTGTCCCCCTCCTCATATCTTTAAATGATCATGCAATGGTGGTGGGAGCTTTGGCCAACTCCTGTTTGAACTATGGAAACGGTCTGCTGGCAGGATGCCTGGAGAAACCATTGAAGAGACTTCAGAGAGCACAGAACCGCTGCAGTTGGGCAAATCTTTAAAGTCTCGAAATCGACAGCTATTGTCTCATTATGGAGATCTCTACATTGGCTTCTGGTGAAGAAGTGAATCGATTTTATGATTCTCTGTCTAGTTTTCAGATGTTTTTAAACAGTCTTGCACTGTCTTATCTGGCAGACAAACTGAAATGGTATCAACGGGGTCGGCCATTCATCTGCGGATAAGCTATTGCTTGAGGTCCGACATGTTTTCAGAGGAGATCAGCGTTTTTGTGGTCTGTCCTTAAACTTTGGAATTCTCTGCCGTGGGAACTTCGAAGCATGACAGAGCTTATGTTTCCATTAATCATCAAACATTTTTGTTTCTGAGCACTAGCTCCTGCAATGCTATGCTGTTAAAGTCTTGTGTATCATCTGCGCCCAAATGCTATTTATTCTGCCAAGCTTTTCGCTATATAAATACTTCAGATATATTTACCTCTGACACAACTTTAGTCTTTTCAAGATTCAAATTGAGCCATAGAGATATCTGTTTGCAACCACGTTTTTCTGAAGCTCTTTGTGAGTCAAATTGAGCAGAGAACAACATTTCATTGTATGTAAAATTTGTCGGATCACCTTTAACCGCTGCTACACTATTCTCAATGGCAAACAACCTAGCTGCCTCCCTGAGCTGTCCAGATGGACTCTGTGCAAATGGTGCATGTATAATGGGCCACCGCTTCTTCAGCAAATTACTTGATGTTAAAAAGCTCAAGTGCAGTGGTAGATTTCCACAGGTGCATCACCCACTCCACCCCCACCCCCCCCACCCCCCCACCCCCCCCCACTGCTCCCGCTCCCCAACCAAGTTATTTGTTCAGGTTTTACTTGAATTCTAAACCATTTCATAACAATGTAGAAATATCTGACATTACAAATTGCTTTTGTTTGTGTAATTGTTTTTGCCGCCCTTTCTATATAAAATATTTTTGAGTTGCTTAATGAGCTATGTGGTAAGTCAGAAGGAGGCAGACCAAGATTTTCCATGTTAAATTATGTTTATTGAAATAATAGAGAGAATGCCTAACTTTCTCTTTTCTAAGGACTTCCCTCCCTAACTCAATTAAACTAGGGTGCTTGTTGACTGGTCGAAAGTCTAAAGTAAGTCTGTCCTCCGTCCAAAAAACAAATCCTTACTGACCCTACCACTCATACTAAATAACTGCTTCCCCTGGGGTTGCTTTGTCAGCAAGTACTTCTCAGCATAGAATTTTCAAATAGCTTCTTGCTATTTCCTGTACCAGTTTGTTCAATTGTTTCAAGGAATTTTTCCACGTCTCTCTTGTTGGTTCTATTTGAACTCTTAAGTTCCTTTCTCTGGGCGTTCTAGCCTCTGAATGTTTATTTAGTCTGTTCCTCTCTTATTGTTGCAAACTGTTCTTTTCTTGACACTAATTCGTCACATTTCTTAGCTATTTCATTATTTGTTAGCCCTGTCTTTACCCTGGGATCTGTGTAATGCACCCAGTGACCCATTTCACCCCCTTTTTGTAGACTTTCCGTTCACTAGGACAAATTAAACGAGCTTCTTAACAAGTCTCGCTCTTCTTATTTATACAATCACTGGGATGAGTACAGTGCCCCCCGGTGTGATTCTTACTCTTAATGTATTCACATTCACTGGTACCAGTAGGCTGACTTAATTCCTTAAATACGCTCCTGATATTATTGTGTCTCTTGTTATGTGCCTTGTCCCCCAGGTCTCCCACTCTCCCCGTTTCCTGTAGTAGTGCAATAGGGTTGCATCACCAGGTCGGCACTCGCCTTTGGCGTTCCTCTGTAGTTCGTCAGAATGGCTGTTGCACTCTCCATCTCCCCGTTCTGACATGCTTCAGTGTATTTCTCCCCGTGGTGTCTCGGCATGGAAAGATGTTGCTGTTCTTTTTTCCTTCCCAGCCACCACCAGGTAAATACTGCTCTGGGCATCCATTCGTGGCTCGAGCACTTCCCAGCCATGGTTTTTCCTCTCTCTGCTTGTTTCTGCAATGTCCCTCCAGGGATTGTTACTTGTTTGGCAAGCGTCCTCGGACATTCCCTTCGCACAGTGCTGCTCTGTTCCTGCTACTCACTCGCATTGAGAACAGTGTTCTCTCCCAGTTACTTGCTTCCCTCAGCTGGTTCGAAACTTCCAGGTCTCTCTCTGGATCTCTGGCTCCTCCCTCTTTTATGATTCTGCTCTGGGGCTTCCCCAGTTTCCAGTAGCAGTCCTTTCTTTGTGTCAGACTTAAGCTCATTGCAACTCCTTCGGGTTTCTTTGTCCCAGTGTCAGGCAATTCTGTATTCTTCCTTACTCCTAGGTTTTTATTTGTCTGTCAGATGAATATTTATCTTCTGCAGAGGTATTGCAATAACCGATGTAAGAGGAGTCTGGTGACTTGTATAGCCTTGGGTTGTTTCTGAGTGTAATGGAAATGTAGTTCCTCATCGAAATGGGAGTCCTTGTCCCGAGGAGGGGAGTTATCTCCATGTGCCCTCTCCCTCGCTGCCAACACTAGGGGCTTACCTTCCTAGCCTTGCAAGGCTCCCTCCTGGGGAGAAGTGACTGAATCCCTTGATTTGTCACAGCTACCCATTTCATTCCACCCCATTTACCCCTTTATGCCCTCTCTCATAAGACTAGGTTTGTTTCTCTGTTCCATTTACTGGCAGAAGTCAGTGAGCAAAGAGTGCGTGATTGCGTGTTTTCTCTTATGGAACTCTTACTTTGAATTTGGGGACCAAGCTGTTGTTGTCCCAATCACAAAAGGGTACCTAATGGGAGGTTGTCTTTTTTACAGGCCATGTGGGTACTGAAGAAGAGACTAATAAAACATTGTTTTATTTATTTAGATTTATTAGATACAAGGTGTTTTGGATGGACATAAGTTACACAGCACATAGGAGCAATCCTGAGGACATGTAATTGGGACAGAACAAACAAGGGTGAAAATACAGGGAGAATGTTGGTAGTGGGCAGACAAGGGGGTGCAGATGGATTTAAGGAGGGGAAATGTGGTGAAATAGTGAGGGGGCATTTTCCAGGTGAAGGAAATGGGCTTTAAGTGCCGATTTGAAAGCCTGATGTGTCAACACGCACGGTTATTGGCATTGGCATTGGATCAATAATCACGTTGGAAGCAGCCGTTGCTGAGCTCTTGTTTTCGGTCCTTGCTCCTGTGAGCTCTCACAGTGCGGCTTGACGTGCCTCTTTGGGAAGGTGCTTTACTCTAGCCCGCTCTGTCTGTTATGGAGGCGAGTGCTGCTGCTCTCGCTGCTGCTGCGGAGGAGACAGGAGAGCGGAGGGGACGCTCGCCCTTGACTGCATCCTTGCCTGCAGAGGATACACCAAAGGCCGCCGCCCCCGACCGTGTCCGTGTGGAGAAACGGGCTGTGCGGTCTCTGGTGAGCAGCTGCAGTGAGACCTGATTTCCTCACATTGGGAGGGAGAGTACTGTGAGTTTGGTGAGCACTGTAAAAGTTTTGTGCGTGCGGTGAATGGTTTTAGAGAACGCCTGTTTGACGTTTCCTTGAGGTTGGCTCTTTGGGGGTCCATTGGCACAGGTTTTTGCACAGGTCTCTCCACTACTGTAGGGTCTCGATCATTGGATTAGACATAGACACCAGTGAGTGGATACAGCCGGGAGACTACATGCCTAATCCTTTGATCCCGGCTGTACATATTTCAGCTGCAGCACTATGGCACTCTTTTGATATATTCAATTAAGGCATTGTGATCAAACTTTGCGCTATTTGTGCGACTTGTGCACTTTACCCTAAGACTCTAATCTTGCAGTCCATATCATACCGTTCTGAGTCGAATAGCTTATCAACTGGCTCAGCTACAGCGAGGACTGTGGGCAAGTGTCTTTGACTTACCCACACTCTGTCTCTAGGAATAGCTATTTGGACATTGTATTGGGCTTTCAATTAACAGCGTTTATCTTACCTACTCTGTTCTCTCCCTACAACAAGGAGATGTTAAACAACGAATAACAAATAAAAATAAAGGAGAAACCTGTCGAAGGCCTACAATCTAAGAAGCACTGTCTTCCGAACCCACAATTATGAAGGATCAATTGGCAAATGTGTCACTCAATAATTTAACTACAAAAGGAGGGTCTTCTTTTAGGCCCTACAACAATGGGGGGGGAGGGTGCTTTTATCCCCCTCTGAGCTTTTTTCCAATTGATTTGCAAGAACCCACAACCTCTGGGATTGCTCAAAATATAAGACCTGCTGCAAATCCATTGGTGAGAAATGTTCTTTCCTCAAATTTGAACTACACTTTAACGGCCACAACAATGAAGACTGCCATTGAAAACTATTTTTGCCGGTCGAAGAGAAGGACCAGGGTATAGGGGCTACCTCTATAGCAGCCTTAAACTTTGTGCTGACATCCTTGGTTAGGGTTTTTGAAAATCTGAAACAAGATGTTCAGTAACACACTGGAATTCTGTTGGAGGTCACAAAAGAATTAGACCTTAATGACACGTTGATCTTAGCCTTAAAAACGGCAATCAATGAATACAAGGGGGGGAAGGGGCTCATATTTTGACTACGATACTGGACTCAAGCCGGGAATATGCAATTGCTAACCAACCAATATGCTGATTTAAAAGATGAGATGATTAATCTGAATAAGAAAATTGATGAATTCGCAAAGGGCGGGGGGGAGTGGGGGCAATGCTGGTTGTATTAATTGCAGGCAGTTTCCCCGTCCAAACATCTCAAACGCTGAAACAAATGATGCTCCTCTGTCCAGTTCAATAATTAAGTTATACGTTTAGCCCAACTGGCAGAGTTTGAGGAGGCTCCCACTGTCATGTAGGATGGTCCTAATATGAAAAGTATCCCGGAGGTGCACCAGGAGATGAGAAAAGGGGGGAAGAAACCAGATGGAAAAACAAGGAAACGGAGGAAGAGACAAATGAAGGGATCTAAAAGCCCCTCAAAGAAGGTTGTCCAGGACCAAATGAAGTTAAGGAAGAAAAAGATGAATCACGGGAATGGTGGATTATATAATCAGAAAGAAGCGATTTTAGAGGCCCAAAAAAAAAAGCGAGTCCAAATAGTTTGGATAAAAAGGTTGGCAACAACCCACAAAAGCCGGCTTTTGAAAACCCAATGAACCTAAAGTTAATAGTTTACAACTACCCAAGGCGACAGTCGGCAGTGAAACAGAACCTGTATTGCCTCCTAGGAAGATTGCTCCGATCTTTCTGAAACCCAAAAAGCTACTGAAAACCGCCCCGTCAGATAAGAAAGTCGTACCCATATTCCTGAAGTGTTTTGAACCGGGAAAGGTCCCTCAGAAACACGATGTTGTGATGAACCAAAAGACTACCCCTTTACCGCCTACAGGCTCATCAATCAAGCAACAGCAATCTGCTCTCCAAATTGAAGAGCCGTCAGCAAGGGTCAATCCAACCCAAAAGAATATGACCGATGGGGCCAATAAATATGAGCCTCCTAAACAAGTCTCGGCAAGAATGATGAGTCAGGATCCTCTAAGTAGGAACCACTCTCAGCAAAATGCACACACACATCTCAGTCTTTTTGTCCACTAACGACTCAGGGAAGGGCTCCCCCTTGAATCGCTCAGGGTGTTAAAGGAAAGGAATACCATACCAGCTCTTAAGTTCCTCTCAACTACTGACATTCAACAACTGAGATTTCCTCTCCAGTCTGAGACAAATATGACAGAGCTTCAAATGACCTCAAAGTTGGCATTTGAAACTATCCTAGGAGCGAAAGGAAGATTGGTCATCAAGAGGCTTCCATATTTCAACTGTTCCCTCTCAAGTAAAGGGAAAAGAAACACCTGAAGCAGTGAATAGTATAAATCCATCTACATCACTTCCAGCCATGTGGGAATGTGTCCCTGAAATTATATCCAGTTCTTCTGAAGCTCCGATTACTGGAACCAAAGCTCTAGTTGAGGAGGAAGTAAAATGTCTGTCCTGGAATACAAGAGGCTTTAACTCTTTCTGTGAACAATCGAAGAAGTGTTTACCCCTTACAAAAACGTTCACATGGTCCTATTTCAAGAAACCTTGGCTTCAGATGTCTTAAATGTTGTTGGCTTTTCCTCCTTCCAGCAGATGGCATCAAGAGGACTAAAAGGACGTTCTAGTGGTGGCCTTCTTATTCTGTGCAGCAATTTGTTGTTTGGTGCTTCTAATTTGCTATCTGGGGATATCAAGAGAATATTGGCAATCGGGGTGGCAAGAAGACCTGCTGATCCGGGTCCCAATTGGATTATAATTAATCTGTATTGGAACCTCTTATCTACCCCTCTAATTGAATTCCTGTGTTCCCTATCGGACCTGCTAGTGGATTTCGCAGTCTGTTTTCCGGACAACCAGTTGATCATTATGGGCGATCTGAACTCCCAGTGCCTAAAGACAACTAGGAACAACGTCTCAGAAAAAGAGATGAATGATGGAGGCTATGCCTGGTGTAGTTTTATGTCCGATCGGGAACTAAGAATGCCCAATGGTAATATCCATGGTGATATCCCTAGCAGACATACTTAGCATAGGGATCGGGTGGTCTCAACGATTAACTATGCTTTTACCTCTATTCAAATGTTTGAAAAAATTGTACATCATTCAAAATAACAGAGGGAAATGCAGACTACCATCGCATGTTAGAAGCCCCTTTTTCCCTTAACCATAGGACACAATCTCAGTATTACTTGGAGAAATTATCTGTGAATTCCGCAGGTAACTGCTTGAAGAGATTTGAGAGAGGGGGACGTACTCTCAATTGCAAATTAGATTTAGTAGCCAATGAGCTCACAGATCAGCAACTGGAGGACTACTGTGAGCCTTCCCATTTCAGTCAATTTCTATGGGATTTAAACCCCCCCCTCTCTGGCCCTACTATCTCTTTCTGACAGAATAAATATCACTTTGACGCAGTTATTTATGGAAGAAAAAACTAAAGGGGAGCCAAAGTGTGATACTAAGGAGAACAGTATATGACTCTAAAACCCTTGAACTTTGAAGTAAGAGCTTTAAATAACAATTATTGGCTGAGATCATATAGATCCCCGGGAGACAGAAAGAGGGGGAAGAAATGTTGAAAGCTGTTTGTGCGAGAAATTCTTGCAATTTTTAGTCAATTGTGAGCCCTATGAAAACATCAGTTGGCCAATCCCAGGATACTATGATTCAGAAATCTACCTGGATAAACCATTTCTCTCTAGTATACAGCTCCTTTGATTATCTGGAACACAATCTTGAAATATCTTCAACATGGTCCTTGAGTTATACAAGGGAGGATATTGAGAAACTAATAAAAAAAAAATCCTCTGCCTCGAGGGCGCATGGCACTAATGGTTGGAGTAATGCAGTCCTCAAACTAAACACAGAATTGTGGTCCAGAGTCCTGAACAACTTGTTTGATAAGATCATTCTCTCAAAAACTATCCAGAATCATGGCGTCAATCAATTATAGTCCCCATCTATAAAAAAGGCGATCGACAATCCCGCTGAATTATCGACCCATATCGCTCCTTGATGCGGATGGGAAGATCTTCATTATACTAGGCAAATTAAAAAAGTGGGCGTAGGCAACTAGGATTATTCCTGAACAGACAGGTTTTAGAAGAGGACTTTCTACCTCCCTCAGCACTCTAATCCTCAATTGTCTAAGTTCAGAGACCTACACAAAAGGACCCACCCCCCTATTCGGAGCCTGGGTTGATCTTACCCAGGCCTTCGATACTATTAATAGGAATAAACTCTGGTGCAAGTTAAAATCTTGGGGGTCTACCAGATAATTTGTTATCCATCTTGATAGAACTGCATGAAAGATCATCACTAAAAGTTTGCTTGTCCCAATCGGGTCTCCTTTCTTAGTCTATTAAACTAGAAAGGGGGGTACGTCAAAGATGCATGTTGGCACCTTTTCTCTTTATTTTATACTTGTCTGACTTGTGGCAATGGCTGGAGAATGGCCTTGTGGCTCCTAAATTGGGTAGCATGAAAATTAATTGGCTAGCATATGCTGACGATATTGTCATTTTAGATAATTCACAAATTGGTCTGCCACGATTATTGTCTACATTATCAGACTATGCCAAAGAAAATGATCTCAACATTAATCCAAATAAGTCAAAAATCATGGTATTTAAACATCCACTAAAGAATTAAAAATCTTTTGTTTGGCAACTGGACTCTTTTTCTATTGCTATGTCCAAACAGGTTACTTATTTGGTTTCTAAATTAAAAGCCTGCCTCACTCAGGTCGACCTGCTCCAGACCATAGAATTAAAGGTTGTCCATGCTCCCACTTCTTTAGTTCTATGTTGGTAAGGTGGTCCCGGTAATCACATTTGGGGTGGAATGCAATCTGTTGGCCCTAGATGTGGAATGGAGTAAAATGGAAAGTAACGTCTGGAAAAAATCACTGACACTGCCGAACAGTGTCCCCATTTCATGTCTAAGATACAAACTTGGCCTTGTCTCTCTCGGTGCATGGATGGAGTGGAAATGGGTATTGCTGTACAGACTGATATTGGTCCCCCCTAAATCCTCACTGTATGAAGAAGTTGCAATTGCTTTGGATAACCCACATTTATTTTTCTCAATAAACTAAAACTCGGATGTAATGAAACGTTGGCTGCGGCTGATACTGACATTGATACTCATCTCTAATCTGATGAAAGTGAAGGAGGCTCTCCATCGTATGGATTGGATCAGGACTATAGATAAAATGAGGCTATGCAAACTGTCGTCTTCACCATCTTTAATCGATAAACCTAGGTCAACGGTCCCGAAATACTTAAGGGAATTTCCTGATTCAGTTGTACAGATTAATTTTTTGAGATTAAGTCTTAATCTGCTCCCAACGAGGGAGATTCTGCATGTCCAACATGGGAATGTTGGGATGTTTATCCGACACATTTCTGTGATAAATGTGATGCAAATATTACACAATCTATTCGCCATTTGCTGATGGAATGGTCAGGAACTTGGCCCCTGAGAGTATTGACATTTCAAAGGTTTGTTCATGACCCTCATTCGCTCCTCTCAAATGCATTCTGGAACAGGTTGATTTCGGGAATGATAATCTTTCTTAACTTGAAGATGGGTGCTTTGTTCAAGGAGCGTAATCTGATAACTATTAAGGGAGATATGAACCTGAATGTTAAATCACATGTTACATTGAAGCGAATGTGGTCAGTTGAATTTCCTTTTCCATTTCCTTGTTTATCCATTTCTTCTATGACTCCTTTTTAAAAAAATATTTTTGTATGACTTAGTTAACTAATGTTTTAATGTTATGATCTAGAAATACCATTTTATTTTTCGATTTGTGTAAAGTCATGTTTTTCTTTTTTGGCTAATGCACAATAAATACATTTTTTAAAAAGCCTGCATGTTGGATGTGTTTTCTTCAACCGCTGGGGTTAGAGACTCCAACTGGAAAAAGGGGCAAGTAGTGAGACCTAACAGAAGACGGCACAATAGACGGGGGGGGGGGGGTGGGTGGGATACATTGAGTAAGGACTTTGATCTAAGGGAATGAGTGGGAGAGTAGTGAGTAATTGTGGTGGTGATGTTGTGGAGGTTTGAGGTGTGTTTGAGGGGGTTTACCATCAGTTGTAAGAAAAAGAAAGACCCCCCTACCGCTCCCTAACCCTCAAATTTATTTATGAATACCCCCCCGCATCCCATCTTACATATATAGTCAAATTGGGCATCCCAAATTTGGTCTGTTGGGATTCAGTCTTTTCTTGCTCAGTCGTTTTGGGTATTACAGGTTGAGGGTGCTACGCAATGGATATATATGACATTGAGGTGCTAGAACAATAGAATGGATCAGTTAGGCATTGATGTTCGACAAGTGTGCAAGTGTTGTGGAGGGGTGGGTGAGTAGCAATTAAAGTTGTAGGGTGTGCATGTTGCGAATTTGAGGATTTTCTAAAGTATGACAAAGTAAAGTAGAGTCTGAGGAAGGGGCTGTCACAGTAGTCAAGTCAACTGAATGCAAGGGTGAAGATGAAAACAGTTTTTGTTGAGTGCTAGGTGAGAGGAGGGTATATTTTTACAACAAAGTAAAAGCAATTCTGGAAGCAATAGCAGTGGAAGTTATGTATGTTGAAGGTTTAGATTACTGTTGAACAGATCCCCAGGGTTAAGCTGTTCATAGAAACAAGTTATTGAAGAAGGGGGTGGAGAGCGGCTTTTAGGGCTGGGAGTTGGATGATTTTAGTTTTGGCAGAATTAGGCATGACAAATAGAAGAGCCAGTCAATGGGGTATGGCAAGGTGACAAATAGAAGTATTATTGGGTAGGTCAGGTGTGAAGGTGGGGGGGGGGAGGAGAAGTAGATTCTGATACCCGCAGCACAGGAGGAGGTACAAGTTCCAATAGAGGTAGATTAGCACATAGAGGAGAGGACCAAGGGCAGTGTCTTGTGGGACAGTGAGAGTGGTTGTTGGAGCCGGGTTGGATGGTTGAATGTCATAAGAGATGATGAAGCTGCAGTCTGAGAGGTACGAGTGAAACAAAACAAGGGCCGAGTGCTGCTGTACTAGGCCAGTGAGAAAGAACTGAGAGTAGAAAGGTTTGAGCAGTGGTGTCAAAGACAGTATGAAGGTTGAGGAGGGTAAGGATGGAGGAGAGTTTATTTTGGTTGGATTTGTGGGCAAGAACTGACTGTGGGGTGATGGGAGCAGAATTCTGATTGAAGGATTGCCTTTGAAGTTGCTGGCTTCTAGTAAGTGGAGATCCTATTAAAACAACCTTTTTCAGGGATATTGGAGTAGAGGGGAAGTTTTGGGGGCTGGGTAACAAAGGGTCGGTTGGGGTCACAAAAGATATTTTGAGGCATTTCACAACAAGAGTTGTGATTTCTAAAGCCATAATGAATAACCTGGAGAAGAGGTTTAAGATTGAGGAGCGATAGGAGCAGGTGAATGGTTGCAAGTGCATTGATGGTTTCTAGAGCAAATAGATCCATAAGGTCACAGAATGGGTTAGTCGCGCCTTGAAACACTTGTGTATAGGCACGTTTATAAATGACATATCTTATATCATATGATATAGTTTAGTAATTAAGGTTGTGGGGCGGGAGAGGCAGGAGATGGGAGTGGGGCGAGATGAGAAAGAGGGGTGAGGGGTGAGGGATAATAGGATGGAGTGAGTGTGGTTGATTTTTGCAATTAAAGAGAGGTAAATGACAGTCAATATTGGAAAAAGAGGAAAATATAGATGGAACTTATGGGGGGTGAGTATGGCCTGGAGTACGGTAGAGTTTGCAGGGATTGGATTGATAGGAAAAGGTGAGGTTGCTGAAGTAGTTGGATGTAAAACAGTTGAGGGCATATATAAGGACAAGAAAATGGGGAGAAGGAAATAGACCAACAGCGAAAGTGGAGATGCATTTTGGTCCTAAGACCGATTTCTGTGGTGATCCAGGTTTGGGCATAGAGAGGCAAAAGGCTAAAGGTGTGGGCATGCTAATGGTGACAAAAGGGAGAACTAAGAATAAGATGTAAGTCATTTAAGGCTTGTTTGACTTAGTTGTTGGCATTGGTGGGGGAGAGGGTAAGAAAGTAAGGCTCAGATATCCAGATAGGGAGGCAGCGAGTTAGGTTTGAAATTGCATTGGAAGGGTGGTGATCGGGGAGGGGGGGGGCGGTGGGGATAGTGGGGATGAGATTGCAAATGGGGTCTGGCCTATCTGCGCATCAGATGGGCTCTGGGCGACTTCTGTCAACACATTGACTTGCTACTTGTGTAAGGAGCTGGTCTGTGCTGCCCAGCTCTGTACGGTATTTCCCCCTGGCTGGTCCACCTCTGGGTCGCCATTTCAGGTGAGATGTCTACTTTTTAATGTTTGGTCCCTATCGGCTCATGTCGCTGAATGCTATGCCCTTTCTGGATTATTCCCCATACTTGGTATGTGTCACGGAGACATGGCTGAAAGATTCCTCTGCCCCGCTCCTAGTTCATGCCCTTCCTCCTGAGTATGGTATGCTCAGGTAGGATAGGGTGCCCCCTTGGTCTGGTGGGGGCGATTTAACTTATATATCGCTCTACTTTTAATTGTTCCATTGTTTCTTTTAAGCATACACTAAACTATCTAGGTTGTGATGTAGAATTTCTTGAAACTGTGACAGATTTGAGACTTCAATATGAGACTTTTATAGTCCTTGTGGACTTTGAGCTCAACCCCAACAACCCCAGTGATTTGCAGGTGGTTTGTCTGATTTCTTCCCTTGCATACCTTCGTCTGTCCCAGTTAGTTGTGGGCCCCACCCACTCTTTGGGCACAAAACCTTAGACCTGATATTTGCCCCACTTCCTTTGGCCATGCTATATCCCTACTTGCCAGTTATTTGGTCTGACCTTGTGGTCATCCCCTTTACTGTTAATGTGTCTCCAGTTTCTCTGGCGAATACCCTTCCCCGTCCTCCTTCACAGCGCTGGCACAATATTGTAGGTGCTCAATCTTTTCTGCTATCACTAATTCACTTCCTTTGGACATCCCCTGTGATTTTACAGCTCTCTTCATCCATGGTCACCACTGCTAATAATTTGTCACTGCTTAAAGCATCTCGACCTCATGGCCGTCCCTCAGATCCCTGGTTATCTGCCGAGCTTGGTACTCTGGTTTAGAGGCAAGCTGAGTGGAAGTGGTGCATATTCTGTTGCCCCATGGCACGCCTTGCGCTGCGCTAAGCCACTGCTTTATATCGGCATGCGGTTTTACAAGCTGAATGTTCTAATTTTGCTTCTCATGTGGAAGTTGCAGTCCACCCCCCTAAAGAACTTTTAAGTCGGTTTAGTCTCTCTCCTCCCTCCCTGCCACTAATCGGGTGATTCCTTCACAGAGGCTATGCGACACTCTCTCCACATTCTTCAACAACAACATTGTTAATAGGCAGAAGATTTCTAGCCATTTGGTCTTGTCGGTTTTGGCGGTAGATGTTGCTATCCCTAGGCAGTCTTCCTACTCCTGGTCTGCTTTTCTGGTCTTTCAGGACTATGATTTTGTTCAAGCTACTCAAAGCATGAAATCAACCTCTCTTGCAGACCCTATTCTACTCAGCATTCATAAAACCATCATTTGCTTTGCACCACCTATGTGAACCCTTTATTGCTCTGTATTGATATGCCCTGTGGTACTACCCCGTGAATTCCACATTGCATTACTGGGTACGATTATTCGCTCGGCATCACTTGTGAATCCTTTAATTGCATCGCACGGCTACTTGCCAGCACTGACTGAGTGCCCACAATTGCTATGTTGACCATTTCATTGCTTACCTACCTTGTGCTAGCGTATTGAGAAACCAATAACCCGCTTCTTATGCTCCCGCTACTATGCATTTCCAAAGTGTAGTATCCACCCTCATCCAACTTGCATTCTTCTTGCTAATCACTCTCATATCACATCTAGACTCAGCATTACCTTGCCCAAACTCACTTATAGCTGCCCCTTCACAGAACTACAAACACATTATCTTGGCATCCTTCTGTGCATCACAACAAATACCTAGCACCGACCCTCCTGCGCACCCACAACGCCCCAGTAGTACCCTCAACAACGCACTCCACCACTCCATTTCTACCTAACCATGGACTCCCTACTGGCTAACCCCTACCTCAACAATCCAGCACTCTGGCTACAACACTTCACCAGGAAACCCTCCCCCAACCAACCTTGCGCTGCACCATTGAGAAACCTGAGACTAGGGTCCAGATTATCACACATCGCCTACCATCGCCCTATCAGCACCCAGTCTACCAAACTCTCTGACACACCCTTGCTGGACCCCACCACTGACTCATATACCACACCTTCCATTACACTACCTTCAACAACTATAGAAGCAGCTCTGATCAATTATAGGTCTCTCACTGCCCATGCCCTTGACATGGCTGACCTCATCACTACTCTTGACTTGGACCTTATAGCGGTCACTGAAACTTGGCTCCATGCGGCCTCAGGACCTCTGCTATCCCTTGCTATCCCTGACGGTTACACATCATCAGAAGTGATCGTAACACTGCTCAAACAAAAGGAGGAGGTATAGCCATTATTTACAAAACAGCTATAAATCTCAGTCTTTCCACTCCTGGCCAATTCAAATCAGTAGAATCCCTCACAGCTAAGCTTGCCATCTCCCCTAACCAGACTATTACTGTCCACATTATATACCGACCCCCTGACCCCATAGCCACCTTTACCGAGGATCTTGCCTATACTCTATCAGAAAACACTAAAACCACTTCTCAAATCATCGTATTAGGTGATTTCAACTTAAGACTACACAAGTCTAATGATGCATCTGCCCAAGATGTCAATAGCTTACTACTCAACCTAGGCTTCACACAACTTGTCACAGCACCTATTCACTCTAAGTGCAGAATCCTAGATTGGATTGCTGACCTTGATCGTGACGTGAAGGTCAATTCCAACCTACCATGCACCTGGACGGACCACCATCTTATCACCTTTAGCATCCCCTCTAAAACTTCTATCTACCCCTAACATTGTACCTGCCACACTCACCAGGAACAAGCGTAACATAACTTGCGCCAAACTTATCCCACTTATCCTCCCTGCCCTCAATGATCTTTCTTCAATATGCTCGGATCCTACTGTCTTGGTAGACTCCTACAATCAGACCATGTCAAAAGCACTAGATGCTATCGCTCCAGCCAAACTATGTAAACCCAAACCCTGGGCTCACCTCAATTCCTGGTTCACAACTCAGCTGAGAACCCTACGTAAGGAAAAAAGGACCCTTGAAACTCGCTGGAGCAGCCACCCTACTGGATCCAATAAAGTTAGCATGGCATTAGCAATTCTAAACTATAATGAAGCCATCCTGTCTGCTAAAAAAGAGACATATAATAAACGTATTGAACTTGCCCAATCCAATACTAAGGAGCTCTTCAAAATCCTAAAGGAACTGGAATCCCATGCCCCTCCTCCAGGCACCTGTTCCAAAGACAGCACTTGGTGCACCAACATCCAAGAGGCTCTCCTGGGTAAAATTACCATGCTCCAAACTAAAATCAATGGTAAAAAAAAACTGCCTGCATTCTTTTACAGCACAGCTTGCTCCTCAGGCTAACCACAAATCCAATACTTCATCCCTGCAACCATTCTCCTTTTCACCTCTCTCCACCTCTGAAGTTGAACGCATAATCAACACCCTTAAGCCCTCTAATTGTCAGGGAGATGCCTGCCCTGCCATCATTATCAAGGAGGCCTCTCACAACCTGGCACCCTTCATCACCACACTATTAACTCCTCCTTCAGGACGGGGATCGTCCCGGATAACCGTAAGGATGCCTGGGTTATTCCTCTTCTGAAAAAACCTACCTTGGATGCTAACATTCCTACCAATTACAGGTCCATCACCACAGTGCCGTTTCTTTTAAAAATTCTTGATCGAGCGGCATATCTGCAGATCCAAGATTACCTTGAAACCAATAACATCCTGGGTTTAAGGCAATCGGGCTTCCGCCCTCGCCACGGTACTGAAACTACCCTGTTAGACCTAAAAACGCAAATAGAAGATCTAAAAGACAAGGGAAAACTGGCGCTCCTACTCTTATTAGACCTCTCCGCAACATTCAACCTAGTCAATCATCAAATCCTCTGCCACCACCTCAAAACTGCAGCCAACTTCTCTGAGAAAGCCACAGCCTGGATTACCTCCTTCCTGGATAACCGATCCATGAGGGTCTTCTCCCCTTCCGCCACTGCAGAACCGTCCCCTGTCACATGTGGTGTCCCCCAAGGATCATGTGTGTCCCCGACACTTTACAATGTCTTCACAAAACCTCTATTTGACATATTGGACCACATGGGCGTCACGTACACTAATTACGCTGGCGACACCCAAATACTTATTCCCATTACAGGCGACTACAAAACTGATTCCTTAGCTATTAACACCATTTGCAAGTCATCCAAGCCTGGATGGCGCAGCACAAAATATGTTTAAATGAAGAGAAAACTGAGCTCCTCATCCTAGGCTCACCCCATAAACTCAGTAATCTTGACCCCTCATTCAAGTCCTTCACTATAGATGGTAACTACATCAAAGTGGCCAAGGACACTAAGACTCTAGGTATGAACCTTGATTCCACACTCTCCTTAACTAGACAAACCAATGCAGTCGCCTCAGCTGCATCTTGCACATGCAAGCTCATCACAGCCTGCCGCTCCTTTCTGTCATCAGCCAACTGCACCACCCTAGCAAGGACCTTGGTCCTATCTAAAATTGACTATTGCAATGCCCTCTATCTAGGCACCAATCAATGCATTATTCGAAAGTTCCAAATTACCCAAAATAATGCTATTAGAGCAACCCTTAACATCCCTAGGACCTCCCACATCTTGGAACACAGACAAAACCTCTGCTGGCTTTCAGTTACCAAAAGACTCTCCCTTAAAGCGCTGACACTTACACACAAAAGTATCGAGAACCAAGCTCCCAGTTACCTCTCTAACAGGTTCACAACTCATTCTGCTGCGAGACCTCTTAGAAGCGCACACGCCAATTGCCTTGTCATCCCTCGCTTCAACCTCCAAAAATCTGGAGGCCGTAGCTTCCAGTTCTTGCAGCTAAACTGTGGAACACTCTACCCAACCTACTCAGAGCTGAACCTTCGTTCCCTGCCTTCAAGCGTATGGCCGAAGCCTGGCTGTCCACCCTTGACTAGGCATGACCTGATTGGAACATTCATCCCAGCATTCTAGCCTGCCTTTGCTTCTTATCTTGACTTTACCTATTGCTCAAGCCTGTGTAAACTGCACACCGTCATTTAACTTATGTATTATGTATGCTTTGTATAGTTTTTCATAAATACTGTGTCTGTAACTATGTATATCTTGTATACCTTACTGTAAATATTGTGTCTGCATGTAACTTGCCTGTAACTAAATAATGCGCCCGGTTGCCTTCGGGACTTGTGCGCTATACAAATAAACAAATACAAATTCCTGCTATTGCACCTATAGTCTCTGCTGTGGTTAATCTGTTCTTTTCTAATGCTCACGTTCCTGCTACACTTAAGCATGCTCTGATTATTCCCCTTCTCAAAAAAACTAATCTGGAATGGTAGCAGGCGCTACACTTAGATGGAGGTACGAAGGCTAGCCAATAACACTTAGTTGGAATTCTCAATGTTAGCATGTGCCACACTTAGAAGTGAGAACATTAGCCTGCACCGTATCTAAATAATATTGTGAAGGTTAGCGAGTGCCACACTTAGACGGAATCATGTAGGTCAGCAAATGCTACACTTAGATAGTACTATGAAGGTTAACATGTCGAAATCACATATAACCCACTAACAAATATAAGCACACACTCTCTGCATACTTATTTCACTCAAAAACTCACACAACCATCTCTCGCATGCACTTCACCAACACATAAGCCGCACCAACAGCACACGCGGACTGACACCGATCCAATACTTGCACCAAAGCTCAGCACCCGGTGTCTACCGAGTTCAAGCTGCCAACAGTATACCACTCCTCTCACTATCCTACTCCCTCTTCACCTTACTAACCCATCCCACCTTCTTGTTTACAGATCTGCCAGAGCGCCTGGGGACCAATTTCGTGGGTGACGGTGCGCTATATAAATACCATTAACATAACATCCTTCTGTTTCTTCGAATTTTCACTCTATTTCCCTTCTTTCGTTTCCTATGAAACTTCTGGAAGCTTTGGATACCCCTCTTCTTTGCTCATTTCTTGAAGACTCTGGATTTCTTAACCCTTTCCAGTCCGGCTTTCGTCCTGAAGGGGGAACAGAATCGGTCCTGGTGTCTGCAGTTGATGATTTGGCCCAAATCGTGGATCAGGGTGGTATCAGAGCCCTGGTCCACCTCGACCTTTCCGCCGCAATTGACACTGTGGACCATGGCATCCTCATTGAGTGGCTGTCTTTGGCAGGTATCTCCGGCCCGGTCCTTGACTGGTTTCTGTCATTCCTTTCTGATCGCTCTGTAGTTACTTTCACTATTCATCTCATCTCCTAGGCCCCTCATTCTGCTGTTCCTCAAGGTTCTGCTCTCTCCCCTCTTCTCTTAATGTTTATATTGAGCTTCTTGTTAAACTGATTGACTCTTTTGGGTTTCGGTGCTATTCATACATGTATGACACTCAGATCGTGGGGTGGCTTGATCTTGCTCTCCCTGCTAGATTGAGGTCCAAATCATCTGCTCCTCTCCAGAGACCTGTGTGTTCTCCTCGGCTTTCTGACATGTTGAACATGGCCCCCTGCCATCATCTTCTGCAGTGATTAAAAATCTGGGTGTGAATCTCTTTGCTTCACTGTCTATACAGGCTCAGGTTAGTGCGATGTGCCAGTGCATCCACTTTAAACTGTGCATCTTGTGTAACGTTTTACCCTATCTGCCCCTCACCCCCTCGACCGCTTGCTTTGTCCCGTTGTTGGATCCTTTCTGATGTCCGGATCCTTGGAGTATTGGATCTCTTTTTTTTTTTCTTCTTGCGCAACCTGTTTTCCTTCTTAATCGACTGCAAATTCTTCTAAATTCTGGAGCCAGGCTGGCCAATGGTGCTGCTTGCTATTCCTCTGTATCCCCCCATCTTGAATGCCTTGCATTGGTTGTCAGTGGCCAAATGGATCAAGTTTAAGGCCCTTTGTATTGTTCAAAATTATTTTACAAAACGGGCCCCGAATATGTTCAAGTAAAATTCAGCCAGTATTTTCATCCCCATCCTTTGCGTTCCTCCACTGATTTGCGTATCCTTGTTCCACGTTTTAAGTACTCTCGTGTTGGGAGGTTGCTCTTTTTCAGTGGCCACTGCTCAGTTATGGAACTCCACCCAGCTGTCCCTTTGCAAGATTTCTGACCATCTGTTCTTTTGGTGTTCCCCGAAGATTTTCTTGTTCACAGTCTGAATCCAGCTTGTTTCACCGCTAGTTTCCTTTACAGTTCTAACTCCTTAGCGCCCTGATGCCCAAGTTGGTGAAGGCTGCACTCTAGAAATGTATCTTTTATTTGCAGCATTTGGCTTATTACAAACCTTTATGCAATTATCAAACTATCCATCACAAAAAAGTACAATTCCTCTAAAATGTAACATCAACATCCTAAGACCATAAATCGTCTACCATAGTCCCTTACCATCTTTCAAACCTACCCGATTTAATAATATCTAAAAATCGGACCGTTGCTAATGCCAGTGATGTGTTTTGCCCACTAATTAAAAGCATCCACCAATCTTCCACCGAGAAAGTGCTTTGCGCCTCCACCAAAGATTTAAAAAACACAGTTCTCAAAGCTGGCCATTCCAGACAGTAGAGTACTAGATGTTTCAGGGTTCCACTGCCCGTGTATTTATGCAGTGATCAAAGCTAACTTTTGCTGGCCTTGGTTTCTTTCTACCCAACAGGATCTCTGCAATTGGCATCAAATTTAATCTAATTCTCATGAGTTGTTAGATAAAATAGCCATTGGGGAATTTGGAAAGGTAGATGGTTAAAAGGTTTGAACTTGCTGGCTTCCTCTGAGGCCAGGATCCAATCGGTCCTTGCACATTTTTTATGATGCCTTATTCGGATTTCCCTTTAGTTCCTTCTCAGAGGAGCCAACTTCATCCAGCATAGCCTTATACCTTCCTGCCGACTGTTGGAGCCCATGCCTCTTATTCCCAACAATTTCAGTCTTTAAAGCGCCGAAAACCAAAGATGTTTCTTCCAAGCTATATTTTAGATACAACAAGGAAGCCAAGTCCACCCTGGCCTTCAGGGAGATTACACAGGGTGAGCAAATGGTCGAAGGTCAGAGGCAGATGGGTTTGTGGTGGCGAGCGAAGATGTGAATAAGAAAAGGCCGAGGGCATTGCTCTTAGTGTGAGTAGGAATTTTAGGAAGGGAGGTGAAGGATTAATCAGACATGGGGGCAGTAGAAGTCCAGTTGGAGTGAGCCAGATATTTAAGGGAGGTTACCCATGAGGGCTAATGTGGTAGTGGTGGGGAAGGGATTCTAGGAGAAAGTGCAGGTCCTAGAAAAGAAGTTGAGGAGGACAGGTGGCCTTTAGAAAAGGATGAAGGTGAGGGAACAAGTAATTGTGTGGTAGTATATTGGAATGAGGGCACACGAAAGTTGGATGGGGCAGTGAACCTTGTTTATAGGGAGGCAGACTCCACTCCAGTAGTGGGTTGGCTGGGTGAGTAATGGAGTAGGCTCATGAAGGGCTTCAGGTATGGCGATGTCATGAGATGATTTTAACCACGTTCCAGGAATGCCGATGACCTTTACTTTACGTTGGCGAGGTGGGAGGTTTTGCTGAACTCGGATTGGACGTTCCGCAGGCCGAGAGAGCAGGGACGATTCAGGGCCTTTCAACTTTTTTTTTTTCAGTTGAAAAGGGTCCCTAGCCTCAGGACACCTCAGCAACTGCCCCATGTTGGCAGTCAGCAGTCTTATGAAACAGCAATATATTTCATACAGGGATTTAAATGTGTGCTTTACAACACTCACTCATGTTAAAATCCACACTTACTGGAGCCCTTCAGGCCGTCATCCCCCTCACCTTCACCAGGTCTCTGTGATATCTGGAAGTGTTCTCATCACCTCTTTGCCTTTTTTCTCCTGTTGCTCCACATTAGCCCATTGCTGACAAAAATGCATGAATAGCTTTTCAGTGAACACTTGGTGTTTCAGCTCACCACTGGCTGGCTGACCGTCTCCTGATAATCTGCGGCTATTAAGCCAATTCTTCTACATTTTAATGTGTGCACCTCATGGGTGCCTCAAACTGTTCTTCTATGCTCTAGGTGGGGGAGTTGCAAACAAGTTGAAATATGCCCACACACGCTGTGACACATCTGCAACTGGCCATGCTAGAGAGAGTGGATGGAGAGAGAGTAACGTGATTGCGGATGTGAACGGTGCAGGCAAGGTGTGGTGTGCTTGGCTAGGATGCCATGTCTTTTTTGTGAATAACAGAGGATGTAAATGGTGTATTACGTTGGCTGGAAGGTGCCGGTGGACCAGAGACAGAGTACTGTTATTGGGCCAGCCAGATTAGGCTTGAGTATGAATGTGAGCAATGTGCCCCTGTTTTTTCTTTTCCCGGGCCCAGGAAGACTAGTATTATAAATGCTCTGGGTCAGGAACAGACCTACAGGTGTCACCTGGTCAACCGGCCCTCTCCGGGTAAGGGCGCACACTTCCCTCCCCCGGAGAAGGGACAGTTTCCAGGGATACCACCCCACCTTCCCAGTCCACCTGCTCTGGTGGGGCATGCTTAGCAACCTGCAAATGAAAAGGTTAGTAACTCAGGAGATGTGCCACAATACTGAGTTCCTGATGTTAATAAAGCACAGTGCACCAGAGGGGGAGTTGTTACCCTTGTGGGTTTTTATATATAAAGACTTGTTAACTTTTTTTTTAAAGAAGCAAACACATCCTCTTACTTCATACCAGCCCCATGCTACAATTCCCTTTTCCCCTTCAGTGTTTTATAATACATGTATCAGAGTAATAGCTACTCATTGCACAAACCCATCAATATAAACTTAAAGCAAGTTCCTATACATACCTCCTACGGGCACCATACTTTCCTCCTCAATCTCCCACTTCATCACAAACCATTGCTTGCTTTGCGCCCTCTCAAACCCCTTAGTAGCTGCAATCTGCTCTAACCCAAAACGTTTCCCTGTTCCTAGTCTTCCTGGTCACATAACCCCAATACACAGTACCTTTTTGTCCTCTGGCATCAGGTCAGTTCTGTACCCTGTCTGTCCCGCTGCTGGGGTGGCACCACAGGTATCTTGTCTGTGGATATGGCAAACCCTGTTCATAGTTAGGGCTTTGGGAGCCTCAGTCCTCATTGGATGGGTGGTGTT
Organism: Ambystoma mexicanum; assembly: GCF_040938575.1. Lineage (NCBI taxonomy): Eukaryota > Metazoa > Chordata > Amphibia > Caudata > Ambystomatidae > Ambystoma > Ambystoma mexicanum. The sequence goes on along the minus strand of NC_090936.1, from coordinate 1,086,191,263 downwards.
CCCACACTGCTTTGGGAGCCCTCTGAATCCATATAACGCTCCTTTGTGTTTAAATGGGGTTTTAGAAACCCTTAAATTCTTCTGTGGTGGTGCTGTTGCTGCAGGGCTTCAGAAACCCATGGTTTAGCTTTTCTGTGTGAGGGTGCTATTTGGATGGGGCTCTGCCAGCCCTAAATAGTCATTGGGGCTTATGAGCCCATGCTCTCTGCTGGCAGCGCAGTAGTTAAACGTCATTTTTCCTCTGTGGTAGTGTTTTAATTTTGATAGGGCAGGGCTCTAGCAGCCCTAAATGTTTGTTTGGGTTTATGAGCCCAAGTTCTCCCTGCTAGTATGTGCAGGGTTAAATGTCCTCTGTGGCGGTGATTCCCAGGCGAGGAAAGTCCAGCAGAGTCGACGCTTAGCCAGTGCACATCGCGCCGAGCCCCGGCTGCATAAGACGTTGTGACCAGGGCTCCGGGTAAGTCCTCTTTCTCCGCTCCCCCCATCTGGCCACAGGGAGAGCGGATTGCTTGCAGGCCCCCCGGCTCTGCTGGTGTTCTCTCTGGCTCCCTGTCGATGCCGTCAGGGATATTTTTTTACTTTTCTTAACTGCCCGGCCACCGGGCACACAGGCTTGCTGCCACGCGGCCTTACTCTTCACCCAGGCCACTCCACGCACACGGGCTGGGACTTTTCCTACCTCTGGGCCGCCTGGACTGGCCCTGGCGTTTGTCTTAACCACGGCTGCACCATACACGTGGCCCGGGCTTATCTTCACGCTGGGCTGCAGTTGGCAGGCGCCGCCCTGCTCATCAGAGAATGCCTTGGCGGAGGGGGGGGTGGGGAGTCAAGAGGGGGCGCGAGTCTGCAACCGCCAGGAGCCGTAACTCTTTTATTCCCTTTCCTGTACTTTCTTTTCCTGCTTTCTGTTTCTATATGTCACCTTCCCACATCTTGTTTTCAGTTCAGTCCATTTTGTTGGTTGGCCGGGGAGACCTGCCATTGGCCATTGTACCTCAGACTCTAGGTTCCATGTGTCCCCCATGGTGGGGGACATGGTACAGGTAAATCAGTCTAGGTAAAACACATACACATTTAATAAAAGCTTTAAACAAACTCCTAAAGTGTCTTATCTGTATTTATACATTTCTCATATGTATAACCCCCTAGCTAACAGGGCCCATATGGCCAATGTTGGTCTGTCGGCACATTCTGCTCTCGGCATAGCCAAAACCTGACTTCATGATTTGGTTTGGTTAAAGAGAAGGGGCCGGTACCTGCCATGAAAATGTAGTTTGCCATGTGAAAGACTTGTGCACCGACCTGCTCGTTTTTGACATGACATATCTGAAATCTGTGTTTTTCTATTGCTCTACAGAAACAGTTTACTTATTTGGTGGCTGGGATGGAACGCAAGACCTGGCAGATTTCTGGGCATACAGTGTCCGGGATAACCAGTGGACCTGCATATCCAGAGACACTGAAAAAGAGGCAAGTAAAAACAATTCCCCTTCCTGACTCCTTTGAAACTTGTCTCCTTGAATGTGTGCATCCAGTTGTGCAGCTCGGACATCTTTACATATCACTTTTTACCTCCCAATGGGCTTGATCGAAGTCTGTCTAGGCTAGAAGAGTTGGCGAGCTGTGGACAAAAACTATTTGGGGATGGGAGTTCAACTGCCGTTTTATGACTCTGCCAGTGGCGTAACACAAGCTCTGTGGGCCCCCCTGCAAGCCATGCTGAGGGGGCCCCCCTCCAACTCGGCAAAAAATCAGTCGCACCACACTCTGGGCTGCCCTAGATTACCACGCTTGTGCAGTACTCACAAACGTGTTGCTGAAGAGGTATGCCACACACTGCACTAGGAGAAAGATAGAAATATGTGTTTTAATGCAATATACAGCACACTTTCTGAGAAAAATTGACTAAAAAGCCAGTGTTTGCTATTGTTGTGTAGGGTAACAGCAATCCAAAACATGCAAGTCACCAACAGTGCACTTGAACATTAATGCTTTGCTATTAAAAATGCCATGCCACAATGAAAACATGTCCAACTGGCTGCACAATGTAGACCAGTGTAGACAGATAACATTACAGTAACATTAAGACATACCTTGACTGGTTGCACCAAAATGCCAGTCGAAGCAATAAGACTCATTAAGAAGAGAGCACACATTCAAGCCTGCGTCTCTACGGCCTCTAACACAGCCAAACTCTTTTAAATCTACAAGGAACTGGCCAATTCTGTTGCGGTTTCTACCTCTACTGTTCCCTTAACAGGACCTCTGTACGGCTTTGGCCTCGCTTCTCTGCTAAAACTCGTAAACTGCTAAAAACTGCCATGCTCGTAATGAGGCCCATTGTTTCTTTTTGAAGTCACTCTGACTTCATAAAGAAATAATTTCCGTTAAGGACTGCACCATAACGGAAATAATTTCTTTATGAAGGCAGAGTGACTTCAAAAATAAACCATTTTTGAAGTCATAGGGCTTCCCCCACCCCATGTCAGGGAGGCCTCCAGCCTAGGGTTTTCATGTCATGGGGTGAGGGTAGCCACCGGACTTTTTGTATTCACTCTGCCTTCATAAAGAAATTATTTCTGTTACAGAAAGCATTTTTTTTTTTTTACTTCAAGTGGGGCCCCCTTCCAGAACATGTGGTCGCGGCCCCCCGCATCGCGGGGGGGGGGAGGGTGCGGGCCCCTGTACGCCAGTGGACTGTGCAGCTTTTCCTTCTTGTTGAAGGCACGTGGTGTTATCGACTGTCCCATAAGCTGTTGCTTCCCAGACGAATCTTCCACGTCCTACTTCAGCGCCATCTAGTGGCGCCTACTGGTTTTCTACCTGTACAATCTCCATGGCTTTCTACAAGAGCAAACCGGTTTGAATCCGTCAGGTTGTTAAGACGTTATTTATTCCTTTAATTGATTCGTTTTAATATCACATTACTCCCATTGTCTAAATCACTGTGGCTTTTGATACTGCGACAAACTCCCGGAAGTAACATTTCTACTAATTATTAATATGGTGTCACTGAATCATTAATCTTGTTTGCACATTTGTCTGTGTTTAATAGCTGGACCTCCTTATTTGTTCACGATTAGTTAAAAAAAGTTCTTCCTGTTTTAGTGCTTGATAATATGCTAGTATCTGTGGCTAGTATAATACAGGCACACCAAAAAATAGAAAGCCCTGCAAATAAAACTATAGCGCAGTTCGGTGAGACTCATTTTAAAACACGTGAGCACTTTGTCCTGGGGATACATCAGAACTAAAGAGAGAGTAGGGAAGTCGTTGTTTTTGCATATTTCCTACGTGAGAACAGGGCTGCCTGGTTGCCAGATCTCCCTTCCTTTTAGTTTTGCATTTCTCTCTGGGTGACTGAACACGAGGCCTTGTGAGTTGTGAATGCCGACGGCTCTGGCTGGGCTGCCCGCACCACCTAAAGCTCTCGCGACAATGTGCCCACGGTCACTGACGACAGTGCGTCCCTGCTGCTTCCCAGACCTGCCTGGCATACACTATCTTCTGCGCTCTCCATGGTGCTGAGAAGGCCGAATATTGCAGGTTCCTTTGAGGAGCCTTTGAAACCAAAGTCCATCAGAGTCTGAGAAGCCGCACAGGCCTATGGGTAAGCAGGCCCACCCTAAGGCGCGTCCACACCATATTACTTGTGATCATCGTGTCGCGCACCAAGAGCGCAGTTTCACAACCACTATAAAAAATGGCGGAACATACTGCTGGCACATAGGTCTTTACAGGCAGTGGCAAGGCACACGTAAGTTCTGCTTTCAAATCTTGTGAATTTGCCCCATTTTGGTATGCTTCGTTGGCGACAAGTTTGCACTCTTGGGCTCTGGCTGGGAGTATATAGGAAGAAGTAAAAAGCCCATTGACTGTGGCAGGCTCTGCTGATAATGGCTGTCGCTGCTCACCTGAGGCTGCATTTATGACGCGTGATTACTGGATTTCGAGAGGCTTGGAAGGGATTTCCATGGCATACTGATTTCACTGTTGCCCTCTACAAATTACTCGTTAATAACCCCCCGTTCTAGGAGGCTGCAAAAATAATTATGCCTATATTCTGGGACTCTGTTTACAGTATGTCCTCAACTTTAACAGAGTTTGTGTAACAGAGTTGAGAATTCATGCCATGTTTGTCCATCTGTTTTTTCACTAAATTTCTCCAAACACAAAAACACGATCGAGAAACCGATCCAGAGGCATACCGTAAAATCAGCATTACATAAAGATTAGAAATGTTTACAGTCGTACTTGGCGAGTAATGAGGACCGTTCTGAGCATGCCCCCTGAAAAGCTTTTCTTGCCACATATATGCAGCTTGGATTCTACAGTCGTTTGTTAGTTTCAAGAAACTATGAATTTGGAAGTTCAGGCTGAGGCTAGCGCAGCAATCTTTCGACTAGCAGAACCATGAATGAGACTCACACTGGGATATTTTGATCAATGCAGTCAATATCTGTGGCATATAATAGACAAGGCGTCCCACATTAAAAATAAATCCCTTAACCATTATAAGAGCGACGTCTAAGTACAGGAGAGCCATCGTATCTGTAATAGGCTTATAGCAAGGTGAAGAATCTGAATAGTTTCAGCCTGTGCGTGTTGGACAGTGTATTTGAGCAGAAGGCGGAAATAGGGGGCGTCATATTGAAATTTTGTTAGTGCCCCGTGCGATATTGCATATTGAGGCGTTCCTCCTCTGCTGTGGACACTCGCTAGAACAAGGACCAAAGGATTTAGAGGCGTCTCTTATCCAGTTACTTCTTTTATTGTAGCTGAAATCTCTTTCCAAAAGAGCTCAATGGTGGGCATCGCCACTACATGTGACCCAGTGTTCCAGTTTCGCTGCATCCCAGCAGACATAGAGCTAAGAAGCCTGGTATGAAGTCATGGGGGGGGGTTTTGGGCTGTAGTAGCATTTCTGATATATTTTGTACAGGTATTCCTTTGTGGCGGTGCATCTAGTTGTCTTTGCTGCTTTGGCCCAGATAGATGCCCAAGTCTCTAATGGAATATGAAAGTTTAATTTCTCCTCCCATCTCCTCATGTAAAGGAAGGTCTACTCCGCATCCCCCTGTCCAGGAGACAGTAGGGTTGAGATATTTCACCTCCTTGAATATCGTCCCGGATTGTCTGCGCTAGCAGTGTCGGTTGTATACCTACGGCCTCCGACTGCTTGATTTGTAAGCCAGTGATAGTTGGAAGTAGGTACACTGGTCTTCCATGGAAAGTTTGAACTTGGTTTTGGCTTCCAAAATCATTAGTGGCTGGCCCAGCAGACAACACTCACTCAGGTTTTTCATACCGCCCACCGCCCGGTGAAAATTCTGGTCTGCCTAGGACTGGGGAGAAGGGTCAAAGGCCCGAGCATGCCCTGAGCCGTTGAGCCCTAACCCAACTGGACAGTGAGACGGAGGTCGATTCACTCAGGAGGCCCCCTGTCTTGCGGGCCTCTCCGCCCATTGCGAACAAGCCAGAGAGTTCGATTTTTGTGGCAGCCTGCTCAATTCCATTCCCATTTGTACAAGTGGAGTTGTGTAGCCATGTGAAGATGTGTGTTATTTGAGAAGCCCTCCAGTATCTGTGTAGGTCTGGGATACTGAGCCCCTCAAGGGTGGCAGCTGCGAGAAACATGGCCTGTTGAGCTATTCGTGGGAGTCTACCCTTCCGTATAAAGCAGAACATTGCCCTCTGTAGTGGCAGCAGTATCCACTTTGGGGATAGGACCGGGGGGGGGCTGCTAAAGACATAAAATATTTTGGGGACTATATTCATTTTTAAGGCGTGAATCCTCCCTATCCTTGAGATGTCTTGGTTGGTCCAGTGGCCGAAGTCCGATATGAGATGTTTAATTAGGGGCGGTCACATTGTGTTGCAAGAGATTTCCCCTTTTCTTTGTTAGCTTGATTACCATGTAGTCCAGAGCAGAGGATTCCCACTTCCACACCAGAGAATTTTGTAGGGTGTGTATTACAGGCTCTGTTCCTGTGACATTCAGGAAGCTCGACTTTATCGAGAAGCCGGACACCTATTCAAAGTTTGAGAGCTCTGTCATGCTTAGTAGGGAGGAACCAGCTTCTTTTCCGAACATCAGGATGTTGTCTGCATATGGGGCTTTGGGGGAACCTCATTTATCATGAGGCCCTTGATGGCATCATTGGCTCTGATTTTATGCAAAGATGTTTCTATGACGAGGTCAAAGAGATACGGAGAGAGGGTGCTTCCTAGCCCGGTCGATCCGCGGCGTGAGGCTGTTGTTTATTCTGAGCCTAGTGTTTGGGGCGCTGTGTGCGGCATTAACCCAGGCACTAAAATTGGGCCTAAATCCCATACCTGCCATTATTTCCTTTAAGAACTGCCAGTCCACTTTATGAAACGATTTATTTGTGTCAAGTCCAATCAAGACCAGCAGTACGTGTTCTCGAGGGAAAGATAAAAAAAAATGTCGCCCCTAATACTGCAGCCTATACTGTGCCTTTGCGCTTTTTCCCAGAGTTTTGCATCTACATTTAGGAGGGCTGTGGGCTTATAGGGAGAGAGCAGTCAGTTTGAGTTTTACCCTGATTAAGGAGTAGAGTGGTTATAGACTCAGCCATGGTGGAGGAGGTTGAACCCAGAGATCATAAAGGAGCTCAGTTTGGTGAATTGTTGCATGTTGTGTGGCTGGAAGGTTTAATAGAAAGATGGAGTGAATCCATCTGGTTTGGTGCTTAGTTGGGTGTGGGGGATTTGTGATCAACAACCACACTTCCTCTGCCAATATGGGGCCTTCGAGAAGGTCTTGCTGTTCGTCAGATAACTGGGATAGGGAGATCCCTTGCAGATACTTCTGGTGTGAGAACTCTGGGCCGGAATTCCTGGACGTGATTTGTGTGAAGAACTAGTATGCTATTTCCATTTCCACTTCCTCACTTGTGTGTGCTACACCTGCGCAATCTACCATCTCTGCAATATGGTTTCCGCTGCAGCTCTATATCAGTTTGTAATTCAGGAGTCTATTCGCCTTCTTCCTATGGGTGTAGTAGTGCTTACGCTTGTACATTAGTGTTTGCATGCTGCGGTCTGAGAGGTATGCTTTCAATTTGCTATGGGCTTTCCGGAAGGGCCCTTTGAGCCTTCAGAGAGGTCTTATGTTTGAAAACTGTTTTACCTCGGCCTCTAACTCCTTCCTAATCTTCTGCTTAGTGCAGGTGTAGTGCAGGTGTAGGCAGTGGTTTTCGAAATTAGTTCCCCCCCCTGTACTACTGCCTTAAAGGCCCTCATTGACCTTGACTGGCTTCCACTGCAAGCACAAATCACCTTGAAGTCTTGCTGCATCATCTATAAGGCAGTTGCCTTCAAGTCACCTAGCTACCTCGCTGAGAAACTCCGCATCTCTAACTGACAGAGCACCACCAGAAGCCAGGACACCTGCAGACTCGAAATCCTGCTTGAGATGCTGCAAAAAGGAAAGGACCAGAAAACAAGCCTTCTCTGCCTATGTCCTAAGACTATGGAACCTCGTCCCTGTCAGCATCGCTCGCCCACACGCTCCTACAATTCAGAAAAGAACTCCAGACCCACCTCTTTAAGGAGTCTCTCCTCAACATCGAAGCCATCTCGTTGCCCCTGTGTCACCTAACTGGCTAGCCGACGCCACCCCCTCCCCGCCAACCTGTACAGCTGTACCCTTCCTCTGTATCCTACCCACGCTGTATATCTCTTCTGTTAACTCGAAATAGCGCTCAGTTATATATCTATACTCTTGTATACTTCTGTAAAGTGCTCAGTTGCTTCTTGAAGCTATGTCCTTGCACAATAAATAACATAATAATAAAAAAAGGTGAGCTAGTGTTGAGTACCACCCCCTGTGTCGTGCTGTTCACAACGTATGGTTTGATCAGTTCAACCCGTTTCTGGCAGATAGCCAAGACTTTAAGGGGCGCTTCTTTCATTCTCCATGGGGGCTTAGAGGAGGATTGCAAGTGATTCACTCTTAGATTGGCCTCAACTGGAAAGTAGTTTGAATGAGCCCTAATTGATTGATATTTACTATGCGCTTATACACAAGTGTTTAAAAGCGCAACCATGCATGGGAGGGGAAGACCTAAGGAAGACCAGACAAACGATCTTACTAGGCATGCTACATTCAGATCATGCAAGATCGAGAGAGAGAGATCTAGAGAGAGAGAGATTTAGAGAGAGAGAGAGAGAGATCTAGAGAGAGAGAGAGATTTAGAGAGAGAGATTTAGAGAGAGAGATTTAGAGAGAGAGATTTAGAGAGAGAGATCTAGAGAGAGAGAGAGATCTAGAGAGAGAGAGAGAGATCGAGAGAGAGAGAGATCGAGAGAGAGAGAGAGATCGAGAGAGAGAGAGAGATCGAGAGAGAGATCGAGAGAGAGAGAGAGATCGAGAGAGAGAGAGAGATCGAGAGAGAGAGAGATCGAGAGAGAGAGAGATCGAGAGAGAGAGAGATCGAGAGAGAGAGAGATCGAGAGAGAGATCGAGAGAGAGATCGAGAGAGAGATCGAGAGAGAGATCGAGAGAGAGAGAGATCGAGAGAGAGAGAGATCGAGAGAGAGAGAGAGATCGAGAGAGAGAGAGATCGAGAGAGAGAGAGAGATCGAGAGAGAGAGAGATCGAGAGAGAGAGAGAGATCGAGAGAGAGAGAGAGATCGAGAGAGAGAGAGAGATCGAGAGAGAGAGATCGAGAGAGAGAGAGAGATCGAGAGAGAGAGAGATCGAGAGAGAGAGAGAGATCGAGAGAGAGATCGAGAGAGAGAGAGAGATCGAGAGAGAGAGAGAGATCGAGAGAGAGAGAGAGATCGAGAGAGAGAGATCGAGAGAGAGAGATCGAGAGAGAGAGATCGAGAGAGAGAGATCGAGAGAGAGAGATCGAGAGAGAGAGATCGAGAGAGAGAGATCGAGAGAGAGAGATCGAGAGAGAGAGATCGAGAGAGAGAGATCGAGAGAGAGAGATCGAGAGAGAGAGAGAGATAGATCCGGCTCAAGACTGAGAGCGGCAGGGAAGCTGTTCCAGAGGGAGGCACCTGCAGTGGATAAAGATCTCCCCCCAAGTCTCTGGTTGGAGAAGCGGCTCACCCGCAGAGAGTTGGAGGAAGACGAGCGGAAGGTGCCGATACTAGAACTCAACACTATGGGGACTAAGGGTGAGGAGATCAGGAGCATGTCTATTTGATGTAGTCTCTCTTCTGCTTATTGGAAGCACCATATGTCTAATACCTTAAAGTCCCTCAGACAGTTATTTGTCTATAGCGGTACATAGTGTGTGCGCTCCCCGGAATGTGTGGTGCAAGGTCACACCGTACATCAGGGTAGCACGCTGAAACGATATGCAGGTCGCTGGGTAGCACTGTGCCAGGCTGCAGGAAAACATGCAGGCAATGCGTCTATTGCAGCGTAATTTTTTAAACAAATTGAGTCAGAAAGGAACTTCACTGTGTCTACCTGACACGCAACCTAGCTACAAAATGAGTTTGCAGTATTTATTTAATTTATTGTACTGTTATGATGCCTACCCAACCAAGGTGTATCCGGGCGCCACAAGGCAGTGTGGGGGGACAAGGAGAAAAATCAATAACGGTCCTACTATGACTTGGAACATTTGGATCATGCAAGTGCAGAATTAGAAGTGCTTAGGGAGGGGGGTTAGGGAGGAAGGATGGATGAAGGAGAGGGAAATGGGGAAGTGCAGAGGGCTGCACGGGCTGGGCAAGTGCTAAGGGAACTAAGAGGGCAAGTGTCAGGGGATGGGGTAGACTAGTGCAAGTAGGGTGGACCAGACTCAGTGGGCTAGTCGGGGAAGGGTGCCTGACGGCAAGTGCTTGTTATGGAGTTGGGGGAATGGTCGAGGATAGCCTGGCCCCAGTTAGTGAGAACCTGGCCGATATATGTAGTGGTGAGATTTCCTTCCTTGCCTCCTTTTTTTGTTTGTTGATGAATTAGAACCTATTACAATGGGATAAGAGATTCTTCACAGAAATGGTGTATTTATTGCATATGAGACCAACAGCTGGTAAAGCCGATAAGAAAGAAGTGACTTCCATATTCAGATATATGCAGAAGAAGTTTCTGCTTTTTGGAATACTTTTGATAATAGATGGATTCAAAATGTAAACAAAAGCCTCTGTTTAACTACAACAGGCGTTACGGAGCTAACATGGGTTCATTTGTTGTGGCACCATTCGGTGACTTTAGCCCCGTATTTCATGCAAAATGAACTACACCTCACACTACGTTTGGAGATACATAAGGTAAAGGATTATGTATGCACTTTGCTCATGCATTAGTGGGTTTGAATAAAATAAAATAGAATGTGGCGCACCGTATCTTTATATTCGTAAACACAAATAGCAATACCTAAACCAGGGGCTTGAGGATCCAGTGCCTACAAAATCAGTTCTGTTAGTCGTGATGAAGGCTGGTGTTTTTATTTGCGATAGGGGATACATGCGATGAGTGTACCCCAAATAAGACAATTGCTTAGCCATTGGGAGTAAAACTGATTCCACAGGAGTGCACAATATGTCCTGGGGTTATGCCACTTAGACCTACTAGTTGATTGGCACTGAACTAAAGTATGTTCCAGCAGTTTTGTCTTTAAATCATTGTCAATATTTGTTGGCAGAGAACAGTTTCTCCCCCCCCCGCATTTTAGTATTATGATTTGTTTGTCTGAAAGTAACACGCATTCACTAACTCGTAGGTGCTTTGCACTTTTTGATATGAGACCGGTTCACAATGTTGGTGAAAGTGTTTTTAATGAATACGAATTATGCCATTTGTATAAATAAAAAGGGGTTCTAATGAAACGTTGTATGCTGTGTAACAAGATATTTTGGCCATATTTAAATCTTGTGCTTTGGTTTTGGATCTACTAGTCTTTGCGAGATTGACTCGAGAACATAGATGTTAGGGTGAGGTTTCCTACTAGTTTTTGAGATTGCACCTGTCAATTTACATACAATCCTTATAATGAATAAAGTACACAACTGCAATATTTATTATTTACGTACTTCAAAGACATCTTTAGTGCGGTAATATACCGTGACACAGAAGGAAACGGTCAATCTGACCGCAGCATACACATTGTTTGGCCAATATATTTCAGAAAGATTCCTTCCTTCCGGCCAATGTTCCAGCCTGAATTACTGAACTAGCAGAAAATGTGTCACATAATGAAACAGTTAATACATATTCCTATGTTTTCTGCAGGCACCATATCTCAACTTTCTATGCTGACTACATCAGCATTCTGTCTTTTGAAAAAGAAAAATTCCACCGTGTCATAGAATCAGTCAATTTGGAATAGGCTTCTTGAGGATCCACAAAGGGTTTACCTGCCATTTTTGTATGTCTGAATATTCCTGACTAGGGGGTGAACAACATTTTCGCCTGCAAGGCGAAAAGTGCCAAATCCGCACTGGAATCTGCGTCAGCCCCGTTCCTCGAAATCAACATTTTGATTTCGCCCAGTTTTGTGCGAAGCCTGGTGTTTCGTTTCCATGTTAGCTTTGTGTAGCGCAACAAGAAACTTCATGCAGGTTTTTCCGTACTGTGCAAGTAGCGTGCAATGCCACAGAAGTTTGTACGATTTTTGGGTCTGTGATAGGTTTGCGACACACACAACTTCATGCAGGTCTTTTTTCGAGACGTGCTAGTTTTGTGTAGCAGCACGAGAAACTTTGTGCGGATCTTGTTGGATATGTGGGAGATTTGTGCAGCGGCTTGTGAAATTTCATGCAGGCTTGTTTTAGATCTGTACTAGTTTTGCGTTGCGGCACGAGCAACTTTGCACATTTTTTTTCTAACCGTGCTAGGTTCACTCAGTGGCACCAGAAACTCTGGCACGATAAGCTTTGTGCCTCTCTTTTCAATAGGCGGTGTGGCGGAAAGGCAGATTGCGGTGTAGATCGAAATCTTAAAGAATATGCTCCGCTGCAGGCCGAATGGAATGTAACAATTTCACCCAGCCCTATTTATGATCACGAGAGTCCACGCATTACAGTACATCTTGATCTTTTAGGCTCCACGCCCGTTTCATGGTGACCATCTTAGCATGTGATTCTTTGTTACATAAACCCCATCCTACAAAGTCATCCTAACAAATAGTGAACACCCCAGAAGTGTGAGTGTGTTTGAAGATGTGTGCACCAAAGCAAGCAAACTGAGACCTTCTTCAAACTGAATTCCCCTTCTTATAAATCATGGTGCTGGCAGAGGTCTTGTTACAGCAGTGAGCCTGTGTCATTTTCTTCGGTCTTGATTTTTCTGACCATCTTCGTAGTCTGTGTGAATTGCACAGGGCTGTGCGAGAGCATGTTGATATGACTGCCTTGGTGTCATGATTCCCGCCCCTCATGTCCCCAGCCCTCCAAGATGTCAGACTGGAGCCAGGCCACGATCACCTACATGGCCCTCAAGGGCCTCTCCATCCCTCCAAAGACCCTCTTGGAGTCAGACTTGGCGCTTGTGGCACCAGACACACTCACTCCCATAGGATAACATTGGGGATTGGACTTGTAGTGCATTGATGGGGACAAGATGGATGCCCCCATATATTTCGGTTCCCAGAACAGCATGTGCGGTCTAGTCTTTTGGGTGTGGTTCAGCCCAGAGACACCTGGGATACCCAGAGACTATTTAAGCCACACCCAGGCTGAGAAACATGCTTTGCGTTTTCTGTACCTGCAGCGTGACACTCACCGTGTTCGGATCGGTCTCCAGTAGGCCTGCATCTTTCTTCTCACTCGGCTCCTGCAAGAACAAAAACACCGTTGGGCACAGCCTTACCTTGCGCGCTTCTGCCCATCATTCATCGCTCGTTCTGTTCTGCGGGCATCTTCGCCGATGTCATCCCCATCCCGGCACACCGCTTCATAAGGAAAAGGGAAAAGAACAGAAAAAGGCATTAGTAAGCATTCTGCAAATCTTCGCTTATTTTTAAATACTGTACGAGCTTCAAACGCTTACCTGAATCCCAGCCCCTCGGGGGAAACTCTGTCTCCGGAACTTCTCATCCATCTGCAAGAGGGAAAAGACACTCCAGGTTAGCGTGGAAACATCTGGAGGCGCCGCATACCGCGCTTACCCACTGCATTTGTTCTTCATAACCGGCATCCATGCTGAAAACGTTGTGGCACCTAAAAGACACAGAAAAAGAACTCAGTTCAATGCAAATACGAAAGGGGTGCATCGCGCTCTCACTCGCATTCAACGCTACTCATCTCAGCAGCACGCCGCCATCCCCGGTCACCGGCCATCATCTAAGGAAGGAAAGGAACGAAGTTAGAGAACTGTTCAAAAGACTCATTATTCTTACCTGTCAGACTCTTGCCAGTGAAGTAACTAGGCAGCAACAAGCCCGCATCAATTAACGCACCCCTGCGCTGAAAGCAGGATGGAGAGCACACTATCCAAGAAAACGGCTCAGTTTCCCGTCGAATAGCCTCCAGGGAAGGATTCAAGGTCGTAAGAGGTCAGAACAGGCTGAGTGACATCCCCGTGGATACCAGGTGAGCGTTACACTTCTCTATTCACTGCAAACAAATCAAGATTGAATATCGTCAATTGCTGCTACGGTACAAAAGTAGCTTGAAATTAGCACATTAGTAGCAGCATATGCAAATAAGCAAGAATAACAAAGCTTCAACTCCAACCATGTGTAAGGGGCTTCCAAAGAAGCTTGGGGAATGTTACATTAAAAATACCATTGCAAACAAATCCTCAACTCCGATTAATGAGGACTGGGGACTGGACAATTGTGTTAAAACATAATGCAGATGATATTTTTACATTTATTAAAAACAAAAGGACTCTGGAGCCCCAGGTCCAGACAGCACTTGTAATGTGCTAATTAAATGTAACCCCAAATGGTGGGCTAAGATTCTTCACCAGCTATTTCTTGGCATTACATTCCAGAGACTTGGACTAAGAGTATAGTCATCTCGGTCTATAAAAGGGGCATTGGGGATGACCCCTGGAGCTATCACATTCTTGCAATGCTTGATGCCCTGCGTAAGATATTCACTTTAGTGTTGCTCGCAGAATTTAACAAATGGGCATCTGAGAAACAGAGCTTGCCATTCAATCAAATGTGCTTTCGTAAAACCTTCTGCACCCGCGACATGACTCTGATTCCTATTGTAGAGTGTGCTTGGAGTTTTTATGAAATGCCAGGTTACACGGTCTATGTTCATTTCAGTGCGGCCTTCAATACTGTAAATAGAAAGAAATTATGGCATTAACTCAATGAGTGGGGACTGCCTGGTGGCCTATTAAAGGTGATCTCATTACATCCAAAAAGCTGGCTAGAGTTCAGACTTGACCTAAAGAGCTCTCTGAGCGATTCATTAACAACTTACAGTGGGCTAAAACAGGGATGCATACTGGCCCCTTTTCTCCAATTTGTAAATGGCAGATTTTTCACTTAATCTCGCTACAAAATACCTTGACTTTGGTTATGCCGATGACCTCATCTTATTAAATCTGAAATCTAAACGCTAAATTAGTTGGGATGCAATATTTTTTCTCCCTGCTTAAAGAAAACGCTTCCATACCTAAAATTCTTATGGAATTCTGCCATTTCCGTCTAGTCGTACATAACATACCTTTAACATCTACTACTTTTAATGGTTCTTTGAACAAAAATCCTAAACAATATCATGTTAGAAGTTAGAGATTCTGCAGACTCAAACTCCCAGAAAGCCTCAAGTACTGAGAAGAGGAGGCTGGAGTTTATGCAGATCAAGAGAAACACACCCATGCAGACTAGTTGTTTTGAGGATTTCCGGCTGAGCGGGACATTAAACATGGTATCTGCTTTTCAAACGAGAGAGCCAGAGCCGGGGAAGGAAGAAGCAGACCTGGAGACGAGAGAGGTCGAGCTGAATCGGTACCCTGTAGAGAGTGAGACTGTGCTGAAGGAAGCAGGCACCTCTATCCAACTGCTCGCAGGCGTTCCATACTGGTGGAGAGCAAGGCTAACGCTGCAGGCACCTAGAGAAAGCCTAGAGAAAGCTGACGAAAGACCAGTATCAATGGAGAAGCTACCAGGAGCACAGTGGTGCAGAGGGACATCGGTTGTGCAGGCAGGTGAGCGCAGAGCTGCCAGGAGAGCAGAAAGGAAGCCTACTGTGCAGGGGAAACCATCCCAAAGCAGGAAACCTCATGGCAACATCGTGCCATGGCCCGGTGACACTTCAATTCACCAGTGAGGCCACCCAGAGTCATTGGAGACCCCAGGGTGCACCGACAGGCCTGGGAGCAATAAAGCAACTATTCTGAATACCGACGCAGTGAAGTAAAAAGACAGAATTTAAACAATTCCCCATACACATGAAATGTCAAGGTGGGGAAAGTTGGAACAAGCATTACTTTAAGCAAATTAATATTAAAAAAGATATAATAAAACAGAACTTGCACAGAACCTGCACAAACCCCATACATGAGATGTCGGTGTGGGAGGCTTGGAACAAGCAGTACCTCACGCCAATGAAGCAGAAACACAGTGAAGTAGTACAACTGTGTTAAATTAAAGCACCGTGAATTCAAGAAGACCTGGTGAAAGGAATACACCAGACAGTGAACATTGGGAGGCGGGATACCTGGCAGGAGAGAGTATACCAGGGGATGTAAGACCCAGAGTTATGATTCTTGACAGGGGAGTATACCAGGAGGTTCATTAAAGTTGTATGAAGAAACTTATTTGTTTTACAAAATATATGGTAAAGAAGTACACTAGAGATACTTTTGCCGTCTTAAAGGATCTATTGTTTGAAAGACATTTTGCCATACTTGAGAAGTTATTATTTGAAAAAGCAATTGTTTCTAACATACTTAAAATAATCCAGGGGATTGGAAATTGCATTCTGGATCCAAGGATTCCTCCTTGGAAAGACTGTTTTTGCTGGATTTGTCTACTCACCTTATTTATGATTACCTTTTGCCAAATGTAGACTAGATACATTTCCTTGAACATTTGATCATTCATTTTAGTGTGAGGGTCAGAGTAGTATGTTTTGGACACAAGGAGAGTTTATATCATTTTGACGACGAGACAGACTGGTCTTTAGTTTGTTTCCTATGTAGGGAAACTCTTTGGGCCTTTATATAACCCTTTTATATTAATGAAGGTGTCGAATGTGGAGAACATTACTACTTTGTGTCGGCCTCTCGTTTCTGACCTCCACACTGACCCGACACATCCTTAATGATTTGTTGCCTGACTCCATTCAAAATCCAGAATGGAACGACGAGCTACCAACCACAGACCATGAATTTTTGATCCAAGTAAACTCTTGATAGACCTCCGCAGAGAAGATCGAAAAACACAACCCTCTGGAAACCGGGCTTTGGATTTCCTATAGTCCTTACAGAAATAATAACATAAAACAGGCAGCCAAAGACCACTTCATTAGCTATACGCCAAGCCATCAGTGAATGATCTCTTTTCCAACCACCAAGACCTTTGAAAAGCTTTGCACACCTTTTTTGTTGCCAATAAATCTGCCCATCTCACTTTCAGGATCAATACAACTCCTCCGTAGATATTATGAATTAGCCTCATCTAATACAAAAATATTCCCCATACTCTGTTTACCCCAAGCTCAATATCAGTTCTGCCCAGCTCTGCCTTACCTATTTCAATAATCAAAAAAACATACCAGTTGAGAATTCTGGCATCACTACATACCCCGTATATATTCCATTTTGAAATTTGTACTGATTAAAAACACAAGCTCTCTAACCACTACGCTGTGTAACGCCAACCACATGATCACGCCTCAGCCCACTTTGTTACGCTTCCTTGCCCCTCAACCCTATTTCAGTGTGCTATTGGTAAATGGTCAAGGAGCAGACTCTTCCTATCCTTGTCTCATCCCCATCATACTTAATCACAGATGCATCCCAAAAATACCTAGCAACAGACGCATCACCTTAAACATGCCCTCCTCTATTACCCGACTACATTTAAATACTCCTTTTACCAGGACCGAGCAAGTGAAGGAGACAGTTGGAACATTTGCGGTATTGAACCTTATTCTGACTGCCCCAGAGGAGCAGCATGGAGCGGCTGGATTGATTTTATTTTTTTCACTGAAGAACAGTTTGGGAGAAAAGTCTGTGTGGAGTGGAAGGGCTCCCCGCTGAGGCTGATGCTCATGACATGCCCCTTTTGATGCTTAACACCAGGCCTCACCTCAAGCCCCTCAGAAGGATGGACTTGACCCAACCTGGTTACATCTGTGACAGTGCTGGAGGAGCACTCTGAAGATTCACAGACCATCTGCAATGGAGCAGACATAGATACCTGGGAGAGTCAGGAGTGCACACAAGGACATGCAGGACAGTCGCTAATGTGTTACCAGCAGTTCAAGCGAGGCTCTAACCTGGACAGGCTCGTCTGATAGCAGACATTGGCCATCATGACTTACTGAAAATAGGTGATTTGTCCTTTGGAACCTGAGGACCAGCTCCTATAATCTTCCAAAATCATGGGTCTACAAGGGTAGACGACCCATTCCTTGCCCGAAAATTCACCTCTGGGCCTAGTCAGCAGTAGCTACTGGTGTGAGTAATCTCACCTGGGTCTCATGATTACCTTGAGTTGCTGGTCTTGGGGGCTCCTGGTCATGTTTGCTTACCCCTTTAGCTTACCTCCTCTGACCGCTGCATTCTCCATTGGACTTCAGGCCTTTGCTGGCAACTACCTTTCAACTTGTCTTTGGTTGAAACGGGATCCACTGATGGCTAAGCTTCTGTTTTTTAACAGTAACACATAAGTACTTAGATTGGCATAATACTATAATCAAACGCTTTGCTACCAGCTGGTTACTGTTATGTCCTCTGGTGGGATTGTCGTAATGCTCTTAAGACTCCAAGTATCTCGAAACCGTTACCGCTTACATTTGCTGAACATGTGAACACGGGTTGGGGCTGGACTTTTTCAGATAGTAATCAGAATTTTGTGTGGATGCTCTATATTTGTTAAATCTTGGTTTTAGCTCTAGCCTTGTATTTTATTCTACTTTTAACTGCAACTGTGTGTCCATTTTCTGTTGACAAGTAATGCTGTATTGTTTGGTTTAGTGTGGCTGGTTATTTAATTTGGTGTGTGTGTGTGTGTGTGTGTGTGTGTGTGTGTGTGTGTGAGAGATCTATACTTTAATACTTTACACCAGTCCCCACCTCACATAAGAGTTGAGCCTTGCTGCTTAGTCATGTTTGACCTAACTTAAAGGGATAGGCATGCATACTACTCCAGTTGGTCTCTTTGAAAACACCATTAGTATTCCGGATAACCCTCCTAACAATTGGCCTTGGATCCAGTCTGAGGCCAATCCAGTCTGTTGCCCCGCGTTGGAGCGCTATCAGCTGTTTCCCCCCTTTATGTTCCACCTAATAGACATTCTGTATATCAAATCTTCTGGTTCTTGTATGAATACATATTCAAGATGGTCAAGATTTTATGTATCCTCCAGACATGCATGACCCCCTTGACATCAGGCTGTGCATGTGCCGGCTTTGAGAATGCTCTACTTCCTGGACTGAACTATACTAAACAATCCAAGTGTGTAGAGGAAGGAACACTACTTACTAGAAGTACGCAAGTAAATTGTACTTGATGCCACAAAGATTAACACGTGTTCTCCACCGGCATTGTAGATGGATTATCTGATTGCTCCGTTTCCTTCGGGGTCAGAATTTAAGTTGATGCCAGCCATGAAATGTGTATGTGTGCTGTCTTGCCCTTTTAGCTTTTCTGGAATCCCAAATGGACCTGTTGCAGTCTACAAATGGGTGCTGGCGAACAATATTTTTTGTTGAAACAGTCCATGTTACTACAGCACATTTCAAGCCATGCTGAGGAAAAGGACAGTTAAATGTTTTTACATTAAACAAATGTTTTCACTGTGGTTGATGATGCTTTGAAAAAGGCATTTCTGTGAACAAAGTTAGCTTTGAAAAACTTGAGGAAAATTGTTTCGGATCCACCCCACTATTTCACACATGCAACTTGCTCTGTAGGTTCCTCTCAGGAATGTTGCTCTTACATGTCCTGCTCTGACCACATAATTGCTTAGCAGCACTTGATGCCATTACAGCCCCGCTTTGGCTTCTGATATTAATCACATTCCCACCTATTCTCCGCTCCTCGCCTACCACTGCCCATGGTCTTCCCAGTCTGCAAAGCTGCCCTCCTTCCCTTTTCTCAGTCCTGACCACCTTTCTTTCCTATTCAGAGTGCCCTACATTGTACTTTTGACTCAAGTTATACCACCTTTCAGTTAGTTCCATACAGTTTCACCCATCCCCTATATGATTTGATCCCAAACATTACTTTTGTTTTAAATGTATCGTATTTACGAAATTGCATTGCTGTCCATTCCTCAAGCTTGTAAAATAGCGAGTGATAGAGGGTGCTCATTATCTACTGAATTTGAGGCATTATTTTCTGGAGGGAAGATGTATCGCCTTGTTTGTGTGTGAACTTACTCTTACGTCCCGTCCCCTTTCCTCCATAGGGACGGGAGACAGAACCTTTTTCACCGGAAAAAACGTTTTTCCTTTTAAATTTAGTCTTTTTTTTTTGTCTTGCATATCATTCAGGTACTCGGTCCTCGGGCGTCACGCTCCTCCCGGGCGCATGTCGACTTGCACAGGGTTCAGCAGGTGTCCATCCTGCAATGGGATCTTCCCAACTTCAGACTCCCATGCTCTCTGCCTACGTTGCCTTGGCCCCAACCATGGCTGGCAAGCTTGTTCAGCGTGCAACGCCCTGTCATCGAAATCGCTGAAGCACAGACTAGCCAGGTGGAGCTCTTTCAGAAGTCGCCTCCAGAGGACCTGAAGAACTTCGTGAAACAGCGAGCCAGGCCCAATGTAGCGCCTCTATTTTCCATCGCCCCCCGCAAGGGAGACTCCTTCCCAATGACTCGCACACGCGGGAGGGACCGCTCAGGTCCTTGTATCAGCATGTGCACCGAGGCTGCTTCAGCTACCGGCCTACAGGACGAGGGATCCTTGGATCCTCCTGGTGACAGTGTTGAGGGACCGGAAGGTTCTTGTACCGGATTTCCATCTGAGGGGTTCCGCCCTTGTACCAGCATTATGTCTGAGGGGCTATGCCCTACTACCGGCAATACGTCTGAGGGGGGAGCCTAAACGCAGCTCTACCGACTGCCGGGTTGACGGTGTCACCTACCTGGTCTAGGCCCGAGGAGCAGGATAGGCCTCGTGATCCACACCCAAGAGTCTTGGAGGAGGCTGGGCCCAGCGAGCTGAGCAACACGACGCAGGCACGTGGCAGGCAGCTTGACAAAACAAGCGCTGTGCCAAACATGGGCACACGTCTGATGCCATTCCAGGACTTCAGTGAAGAACGAATGTCAAGGTGGGACTGGCCTGATCCAGGTACGTGGCCAACAGTCTATCCTTCATTTGCGCAGGCAAGTTCTTACGGGCAGGGTATGCAGCTGCTCCAGCAGCCTCCCGCTACCCTGTCGGTACCCCCTACCACCTCTCCGGCCTGTGAAGAGGGATTCTTCGAGAGGTTATTCAGGCTCATGAAGTCTCCTCAGATGGGGGTTATCCTCAGGGATGCCATTAAGGACGTGCTCCCTACGATGCTACCGGCACCAGAGGAAGCTCCTCTGGCGCCCCGGCTCTGCCTTGGCTCCCCAGCCGATTCCTCAGGCATTTTCCCACCAGCCTCCACCTCAGCCTACTGCTCTGGTCTCCGTACCCCATCCTCCAGCTCCTGCTACTCCTCCACCTACGCAGGATCCTCCTGACCCACAGGATACGGATGAGGAGTAGGATCCTGACACACCATCCTCAGCCAGGGCCTTCCACGAACGTCTTGCAGGGCTTGCAGAGTACCTGGGCCTACCTCACCCCGAGTTTGAGCAGCCGGCAGAGGGGGGTTCTGGCTGAAGTCCTCGCATAACGCCACTTTGCCAAAATGGGAATTCCACTGCAAACCGATGTAGTCTCCCTGGCCAAAAAGGGTTGGCTCAAGCCCCAATCTGTCCAGCCGGTCAATCGACGCCTGGTCGGAAAGTACAGGCAGATGGAGGGGGATACACTCATGCTATCGGCCCATTCTCAGCCTCACTCCTTGGTGATCATTGCAGCATCACTATACTCCAAACCTGTCGTCCTCAGCCTCCTCCTCAGCGACGCTGCTAGGCAAGGAGAAGATGATCTTGGAGTCGTACGGGAAGAAGCTGTATTCCAATGCCTCCTTGCATCTTTGTCAGGCCAATGCCATGCTGGCTGCCGGTAACCAAAGTTTATGGCGGGAAATTGCGGACTTCCTCCCGGAACTCCCTACGCAGAGCCAATCCCGTTTTAAGGCGGGTCTGGCTGAGGCCAAGCTGTTGGCGCAGGACCTCATGGAATCCACCATGGCCCTATTGACACCTCTGGCCGTGCCCTTTGTATCGCCACGGACATGAGGACAGCCTGGCTGCTGGCAAACGAAATTCAACCCGGAAGGCCAGGAACACATTATATCTGCCGTTCGAGAGTGGGGACCTCTTTCACTCCTCCACGGACGAAGAGCTGGACAAGAAGAAAAACAGCTCTCAAACGGTAAAGTCTTTATTCATCTTGACAAAGACCACGCCCAAGTCGTACACCCAGTCACAGCAATGCTCTGACAGGGGGCGTACGTACGGAGGGTTCCGTGGCTTCAAGGAACGGAGATCGATGAAGCCTGACCGCTTGCCATCTCAGAACCGGCGCAAGCAACACAAAGGGGTGGGGCCCAGTCCCCCTCCTCCGTGACAGCCTCAGAGGGAAAGCAGGCATGACACGTCCCTCCGGTTCCACGTGTCTCCAGTGGGGGGCAGGCTTGCTCTCCACACACCTTTCTGGCACCAGAATTTCGTGGACCCCTGGATCCTCTCCGTATTATCCACGGGTACCACCTACCCATCCCAGCCTCTCCTCCCTCCACTCCCTCAAGTTGGGACAGCAACTCTTCTGGCGGAGATCCGGTCACTCGTTGAGAGCCAGGCAGTGGAGGAAGTCCCAGCCTCCCAGCCAGGCTTGAGCAGGATTGTTGTAACATTCAGAAGAAGAAGCACTCACCACTGCAAAAATTCAAGATAGTTCTGCCAGCTTTTATAGCAGAGACCTTGTGCAAGGGAGACAGGATATGCTCCCTGGATCTGAAGGACGCGTACCTAAATGTCCCGATTTGGCAGCCCCATCGTTCTTTCCTGCGGTTCAGGATCATGGGCTACCATTTTCAATGCAAAGTCCTTTCTTTTTGGCCTCAACTCGGCCCCCAGGGACTTTACCAGGCTCCTGAATACAATGGCTGCCCTCCTCAGAGCGCAGGGCCTCCACATCTACCCATAGGCTGACGACTGGCTCATCAGGGTTTCATCGCCGGAAGTCGTTCACCACTCTTACGATGCCCTTATGATCATGCTGCACAAGTTGGGCTTCTCGCTCAATCTCAAGAATTCGCAGATGCAGCCCACGCAGACTCTGACATTCTTAGGCCTCATCTGGGACACATGCTCCGAGAAGGTATTTCTGTCTGAGGACAAGATCTCGGCCATCAAAAGGGCCACCACCCACTTCTTCAGCAAAGAGGTGGCCTTGGCATTGGTGGTTCCAGCATCTCATGGGTCGCTTGGCGGCGGTCCTATTAGCCGTCCCACACACGAGATTGAGGATGAGGAAGATTCAGCTGCACTTGCGGCCTCATAGAACCAGTAGGGGGGCTCTCAATCCGAGATCAACGTTCCTCCATCTCTCCACCCGGACCTAACATGGCAGTCCAGGGATTGCAACCTACGGACGGGCATGCCATTTCGGCTGCCCACCCCGCAGGCCACCATCACCATCACCACAGACACCTCGCCCGAGGGCTGGGGAGCCACCCTGGACGATCTCTCAGTCCACGGCACCTGGACTCGACAGGAGCAGGAAAACCACATCAATTGGTTAGAGCTGTACGCCATCTGGCTAACGCTCAGAGCATTCCTACCACTTCTCAGGTGCAAGGTTATCCTCATACAGACAGACAACTCGACCAGCATGTACTTCGTCAACAAGCAGGGATGCACCAGATCCACACCTCAGTTCAGACTGGCAAACAGCATGTGGGAGGGGGCCCTGGAAAACGACATCTACCTCACGGCAGTCCAACTCCTGGGGGAATCCGACCTGGAGGCAGACAGGCTCAGCAGGTTGGGAGCAGATAATTACGAGTGGCAGCTAAACTACCTAGTTATTAAGGAGATCTTCAACAGGTGGGGTCACCCGCAGGTGGATCTCTTGGCCACCTGGCACAACAAGAAGTGCCCTCAGTACGCCTTCCCACCCACTCCGCTGATTCACAGAGTGAATTGCAAGATCAAGGAGTCTCGCCAAATCAACTTCATTCTAATAGCTCCATGGTGCCTCCCATTCACCTCCCGACGGGCCCAGCACATCTTCTGGTGCTGCAGGTGGGCAGGGTCATCCACCCGCGCCTTAGAAGCTAGCCCTCTCAGCGTGGTACCTGAGCAGGAAACGCTGCGGCTCCTCAGCCTCTCACATGCTAATCTGGAATTCATAAAGTGTGCAAGGAGCAAGGCTACCTGGGCCCAGTATAAAAGCTAATGGACCAGATTCTTCTAGAGGGAAGACTCCAAGGAAATTGATCCCCTGGCATGTACTTTGGACGACGTGCTCTCCTTTTATGCGCACTTCGCCCATTCTGGCGTGCAGGTGGACACTTGCCGTACATACCTCGCAGCCATCTCGGCTTACAGGAACTCGGAGGAGGGGATCTTTTCCTCCTCCAATCCCATCGTCAAGAAACATTTGACGGGACTTGCAAGGTTCTACCCGCCCATCAAGAGGCTGCACCTGGTGTGGGACCTTGACATAGTGTTGGTCACCCTCACGCACAAACCGTTTGAGCCAATGGCATCCGCGGACATCAGGCTGGTCAGCTAGTCAGCCTCACCTTGGCTCGTAGAGTCAGTGAAATCCTGACGCTGGTTGCCTTGAAGTAATCCTGCGGACACACACGGTATTTCTGCCCAAGGTGCCGTCTGCTTTCCATTTGAATGAGGAAATAGTCCTTCCTACTTTCTTTGCCGATCCCAATGACGAGGCACAAAGAGTGCTGCACTGTCTGGATGTCAGGCGTGCCCTGAAATATTACTTGTACAGGACCAAGGGCTTCCGCAAATCGGACACCGTTTTTGTCACCTTCGGAGGCTCAAGACCAGGCTATCGGGCCTCCAAGGCCTCCATATCCCACTGGATGGTCTTGGCCATCAAGGAAGCGTATGAGAGCCAGCACAAGCTGCTTCAGGCCAACATGCACGCCCACGCAGTCAGGGCCAAGGCAACGGCCATTGCATTCCAGCGCCTTGTCCCTTGGCAAGTCATAACCAGGGCGGCCACTTGGGCCACCCCCTCGGCTTCTTGCAAGCATTACTATTTGGATGCTGGCTCTAGATCAGATGCGGCTTTTGGACAGGCGGTTCTCAGGAACTTATTTGTTTAAGGAGGGTCTCCTCTCCACCCTGGGGCTACATTCAGTTGTAATCGCCCATGCAGTATGGAAGAAAGGGGGCGGGACGTAAGAGTAATTATAAGTTACTCACCATAGTGACTAGCGTACTCTTAGTCCTTAGTCCCCTTTCCTCCATACGTCCCACCACCCTCCCCCTAATAATACTGGTGTCATTAGGCAATTTTAAATCTATTGTCGACGCGTCAATGGGGACTGGGCTGTGGCGCAGGAGGGTGGGATAAGGACAGCGCATGCTCCCTGGACCGCACGCCCGCGCACCTCTAAATTTAAAGGGGAATATTTTTTTTTTCCTGGTAAAAAGGGTTTCGTCTCCCGTGCCTTGGAAGGGACGCCCCATGCAGTATGGAGTAAAGGGGACTAAGAGTACGTTAGTCACTACAGTGAGTAATTTATAATTTCTCCAAACACAATCTGGCCACATACACGTGTCCCTAAAGAACATTTACAGTACTCCGGATGGCTGTTTTCTGAAAGCCACGGAAGCCGCATGACGGTTTGACCTACTTGTGTACAGATATATTGAAAGTATTGTGCCGATCCCCCTTTATTTTGCTGATGAGGTTGATTCAAACCTCTGGATAAGATACTGTGCAACATTTTAGAGCTTCATAAAAATCAAAATTGATCCGCTGCCCAAAACTTTTATTTTCATGTTGTTTTATTCACCATTTTGCATGTACCTAGTGCCTTGGTAATTTCAAGTTCTGTTCAGACTGACTTTGCTTTCAATGTAATGGACCTATTTCAGACTGACTGACTGATTTGTACCAACATGCAATGAGGTACTAGGGATTTCAAGAATTAATAAAAGTTTTCTAGTACAAACAGGGGCTTCATAATATTCATTTTACCATATTTGTAGAGCGCTGAAGGCATCTTGTTAGCTGCTTCTGGCTGCTTTGAGGACCGTGTTGAGACTAGGAGACTGCCTGTCCGAGCAAAGTTATGTAAGGATTATGGACAAACATGCCTTGAGATGCGACAGGTGTGGATTGCCACTCTTAAAGCACTTATCATTGTGAAGGATACCGCTACTAGTAGTCTTTTAGTCCTCAGAATCCTTTTGTACGTGTCAGTTGGTAGGACGTGATGCCTGCTCTGCCAACACAGGATATGTGAAATACAGTTGGTAGTGGCAGAAGTTGCTGGAGTGAAGGTATGAGAATACTTGGGCCATTTTGATTTCTATAGGGAATTTTCAAAAGTTAGATTGTCAACATTTACAGCTATAATTCTGTTAGGTGAGGTGTGTTCCAGAATAATGAGCCTTGTGTGCAAAGGGATCTACCACCAAACATTCTTTGTCTGAAAGGGCAGCCAGCGAGGACGTTAAGGGTGGCCAATCTCAGCATTCTGTTGGGTTGGTAAGGCTGGAAAACATTATAGGGTACTCAATTGGCTCCCTAATATTGATGTCCGAGTGAGAGTAGAGGCTGGGGTAGCGGCCCATTCCAAGGCTGATCACCAGTCAACCTGCATCAGAAAATTCTATCTGATGAGCACAGTGTGGAATAAAAGTGAAGGATGAGTGCCAGTTTGATTAGTTTCTGCAGTGAATGTAAAAAGAAACATAATGTGACCAAATCCGAAGTGTCTTAACATCTACCATTTTTAGAAAAAAAGATAAATCAATGTTTTAGGCCAGAGTAAGTTATCTTTAGGACAAAAAGCAACAGCAGAAACCTAAAAGGAAATGTAACCGAGTGACCCCCACCCCCAATCAAACCGTTTCCAACAGTTGCCTGGACTATCATTTCTCCATCCATCACTTTTGACCAATTCCCCAGTCTACAGATTACCAAATTAATTTATTTCATATGGTTTAAAATGAAAATTCCAGTGAATAGTCCTGGGGGCAGGAGACCGGAGGTGTAGCTCATTTCACTGGCATCAAGTCACCACCCCTCCTCCCACACGAACCATCTAATAAAGCTCAATATTTTTAACTGTTTGTGCGCTTTTATTGCAAGCAACTGAAAGGGTAGACTGTAAAAGTTATGCCATCTGAACACTTTGGCGCAATGTAGGTACTAACACAGCCTGAGGAAGAATTACTGCATAGCACAAAGCACATTCTTGTTGGCAGATATATACTCAACTTGGGTGACACTAAAAACCAACTATAGTCTATAATCCTTTGAGGGGGATCTACATTCGGACCCTATTCGAGAGCGCAAGCTGGTCAATGAGTATGTCCCAGCTAGAAGCGCGTTTGTTTTTTATGAACTTTTCTTTCAATACTATTACATGCCATAATTTAAAGTTGCATGTGTTGTGCGGGCTATGCACACAACTCTTTTGTAAATGCAATTGCAGACCTAGTGTCACATCTCCAAAGTGAGGGCATTCACTGGATCATAGATATTCATCACTAAATATAGACCAACTGGCTTTGGCATGTATTTTAAGGGAAGCATACTCAGTCGCACTATAGATTTGTTTTACAACATTTGTCACCACATGTTCCTGATCAGTCACAATGAATGTGTGCTTCTCTGCTCCACAAAACCTTTGCGAGTCATTTTAACAAAGTGTGTTCTATATCCCACATGTATTAAGAACTTATTTGTTTCCGAGCCACAGTTAGGGACTGACTTGTTTCAGAGGACAAGTAATTTCAGTGTCTGCAAACTTGTACAATACACTGGGCCTTGTTACAAATGTGGTATCTCAGCGGTAAATCAGCCGAGATACCACCAAACTGTATTACTGTTACTGCCACTGGGTCCATCGGTATTATCGCCCGACTATAATTGGTGCTGGGCGGCGTTAGTCCACATTAATTGGAGTCCACTGGGGATTTTGGCAGCATTATTGCCGGCTGTAAAACTGCTGAATTGGCAGATTTTGGGTGCTAAGGTGGTGGAATTTCCTCCAGCTTCTTGCTGGAGGTTTTCCCTCCACCTTAGCCCCAAACTCGTAGTTGTGCGGTAACGTGGCGGTAACGGTATTACCGCTGCATTTTTACTGCACTGTCAAACTTTACTATTGAATGTCATGGCAACATTTTTGTGCATGATTAGATATTTTTATTTAGGCATCCTCTTGCTATACACGATACATCATTTAATTCTAAGTTCAGTTTGGTGGAAAACTGTGCAGACCCATTGAGAGCATTATTTTCCTGAAACAAAGGCTTTTTTTTTGTTCTCTTTGTCTGGGGGACAAGGGTCTCATTGTGAATGCTATAAAAAACGTAAATACAGTCTGTGAGAAACTCCAGTCCACCCACATGCTCCGCCTGTTAGTCACATGGGCATCTGTAAACTTGTTTTTTCTGTGTTGTACACTTTGGGTTGTTTTTGTGAATGAGTAATGCCCACACGGTAACAAGCCCATGTGAGATTGGAGACTCCAATTTCTGCTGGTTGAGACACAATCGGCGTTGTTTTGCGGTTAAGATCGGTCACCCGTTATTGCGCAATCTAGCTGAATGGGCAGAGATTGTGAGCAGTTTTACTGGAGGTAACACAGGGGCAATACTATCTCACTTGCTAAATGTAGAAGGTGCCTAAGGCAGGTACTAGAGAACAGGTTTTGAAGGCTGAAGGTTATTGTACAGAACTTAGAAGATTGCGGGGTAGGTTTGTCTCTTGTGTGGTCTGATCTGCATTAATTTCCTGTTTGATGGTGGCATTTTCCAAACCTCAGCGGATAAGCTAAGGAAGACCAAACACTAGAGTTGTGTAGGGTGTCACTTAATTTTATGGTAGCTCTCATAGTGGAAGGTGGTTCAATGTCATGAGGTAAAATGAACAGTGGTAAGGTACAGCTTACACACATCCTCTTTCTCATCTTTTAGAAAGGTCTCTAGAGAAATCTTACTGAAATATACTGTTTATAAAAACTTTGTGCATAAAAGAAATACTTACATATCAAGTAAGTATTCAAAAACACAGCGTGACTCGAAAAGGAAGCGAGACAATCTTAAAGTATTGAACCCATTGTTACAGGTAGGTCAAATTAGTTGTCAGATATGTTTTTGGAGTGGATGTATTCTACTTCCTGTTCTTTCAAGTTGGGGTAAAATAATTTTTTAGAGAATAAAAATGTATTTCTCATTCCCAATGGGTTATTCTTTGGCGAGTAAACATATACTTTAACTCTAATGTAGTTCGTTTTAGCTACCAATACTTGGTTGCTTCTAGCAATTCAAGCAAAAGCTGTTTGTGCTCAGTATTTGTTTCTGTTGCGAGTATTTGCTTGTTGTTAAGGAGTAAAAGTGGCATCTACGCCGCCTATCTCTAGGGATGGGTAAAACCTTTCAGCACTTCTGCAAAAATCAAATTAATTGGAAAGTTTTGTTTATAGACCCAAATCCAATGGGCATCTCCTGGTTGTACGTAAACCTGGGCAGGGTTACCTAGACCCATGGTAGTTTGCAGAGGGTTAACGTTTGGACTGAGGTCGACGAAGCCGAGGGACCTGGTGCAGTCAAAGCAGAATAAGCCCAAGATTGCAGAGATCCCCTTGTTTTAGGTGAAGGCGGTTGCAGTGCCCATGAGAAAGATGTGCAGGTGAAGCGCCCAGGCACTGAAGGCATTAATCAGTGACAGTAGTAGTGTAAAGACCCTGCCACACTCAAATTGTGGTCAAGGCTGCTAGAAGCCCCAGATGGGTTAGGGGCGAGGGTGCATGGTTGAGTGCGAACATTGGGTTTGCCAACGGTCAGTTATGTTCCAGGCAATAAGAGCTGCACGAGAGCCTGTGGTGACAAAATAATTGATTTATATTACAGACTGCACTCACCAAATGCAATACATTTTAATTGGTGCTGATTGGAAAGGCCCTTGTTTCTTGGATGATATTCAAGCAACAATCCTCCAGTTTTAATGATTGTTCAGTATATTTATTCCTCAACTTGACAAACGAAATCCAGAAAATGTCTGCATCATGTTTCGGGATTCCCAGATCGTTTTATGAAGTGGTCCTCAAACATAAACATAGCAAGAAAACTACATGACTATCCTAACAAATTCCTCATGATGAACACAAACATGAATAAGGACGTAGGTTGGGCTTTTTGCTTATTCATGTTGTGCTTCATCATGAGCATAGTGTTATGATGGTAACACATTTACACTATTTTTCTTGCTGTGTTTGCTTCTGCAAGCAACAGCACCAGCAAGTTAGCCCAATATTGACCCTTTGGGACGGGGTCAGAGGAGGTGCCAGTCAGGACTTGCAGTATTGGACAAAGGTGGTTCTCTTAAAGAAGAAAAGCAGCAGAAGTCTTCTCTCACAAGTCTTGGGATGGAACACCAGTTGTGGGTAGCAGCAACAATTTCATCCGGTCTCCAGCAGAACCGCATGTGCTCCCACTTTGTTCGTGATGTAGACCGCAGAGGCGCTTCAGGGAAGCACACACTACAGTGGTGGAGGAAACAGTCCCACCCCACTTAGTCAATTCTCATACCTGCCTATAAGAGTTAGAGAGCAGATATTGACAATACAGCAGAGGTTTAGTTATTTAATCTGACTACCCTCTTCCTGAGATTTTATTTCTGGTTGGGTCAGGAAATGATGCCCTAGTTTGAGGCGGATCCCTGTTGCGCCAACCCTGTGCCAAATTGCAGTAGCTCTCAGCACTGTTTTTATTGTCTGGTTTGGCTGACTTTCCCAGATGTCGGGGACTCCTAAGGCTGTTCGATAAATTTGTGCTTTTTACTTTAAAGATAACAGCTGTGCTTGCTTCTGAGAACAGGCAGTTTCCTTCAGTATCACTACCTTTTCTGTCAGAATTGTCTCATTCCAAATTCAAGAGAGCTATAGTCTCTGCATATTTTGTTTACCTCACAAGACCGTGAAAGCGTCAGCCCCACCTACCCACCCACATCTCCAATCCCATTTCGGCATGGACAGTCATACCTATTGTGAAGACAGGGCACCTATTATTACAACAGGGTTTCTAATCACTGCACCCAAAGAAGGCACGCCGCTTTATGCTCACACCAGATAAAATGCAACCCGCTAGGGAAGAAGGCCCAAGATGCGCTTGCAAAGGTGGTGTTTATTTTGACAAAACAGAGAAACACCAGCTAAGGACTCTGCTGCACAAGAAAGTTCTGAGCTCTTGGAGCATGTTGGGATCATTGGGGGCAGGAGGCCCTGCTATGTCTCTCACGGATGGTACCGCCAAAGGAGCGATGCTCCCTTCTCATGACCTTACAGGGCACATTCTTTCCTGGTGCAAGGGCCTGTCATTCTTTGGAACAATGGAGTTGTTCATGGGCTGTGTGGGACCTAGCTGAGGGGAGAGGGGGGGTGTTCGTGCTCATGCAAGGGACCTGATATTAAAGCATCCTCCCCTCCTCCCCTTACTTTTTTCTACACACTTACTCTATCAGAATTGTCCCTGGACCTAGTATGATAGCGACCTCGGCTGTCGCTCCCCCATCCCCTTGCTGTCCCTCCCACTCCCCTCCAGCACTATCTGAAATGTTGTCAGGCCTAGTACGATAGTTGCATGTTTTATTCCTCCCCTCCCTTTCTGCACCCCTCTCCCTCACCTTTTGTTTTTCTCCGGCTCTACCAGAAATGTCGTCAGACCTAGTACGGTAGTCGCCTGTCTGTTTCCATTTCCTTCCCACTCTCCTCCTCCCTTCCTTATCTATGCCTTAGCTCTTGCACTATCTGAAATATCGTCAGGCCGAGTATGATAGTTAATTTAACATCCTTACTGTTCATGGCCTGTAAGAATGTCATTGTATTTTGCCTGGTTCCCTCCCTTGCCTTGAAGCGCTTTGAAACACATTGTGTATAGGCGCAATATAAATAAACTATCATATCATTTAATACTGTTTATGGCGCTTGGGCCTGCAGTCTAGGATGGCTGCCATTTGTCTAAGATGCCGTTTGCATTTGCGTGTTCTATAATACCTAATACATGCATTGTAGTGATCATGCACCGACCTTTTGTATGTGCCCCCCTCGCTCCCTGAATGGGTTTTATAACATTTGTGCCTAATTTAGCTAATTTGGGCCCTCCGGCTGCTGATTGTCCTCTTGTTTCCCCCCTTCCCTTCTGTGTTGTTGCCAACCACCTGATTGTTGGCTAGTCCTCTGTTGATACTTTGCGTGTCCCTGCAGCAGCTGCCTTTCCATCTGGCTGCTGTGTGATGTAGGTGTTGTGTGCCCTGACCTCCTTGCTCTGCTCCGCCTGCGGTTGATTTAATTTAGCTAATTTGGGCCCTCCGGCCGGTGATTGTCTTCTCGTTTCCCCCCTGTTCCCTTCCGTGTTGTTGCCCGCCTTCCTAGCTCCGCCTGATTGGTGGTTAGTTTTTTTGTTACTGTCCTTCCCAGGGTAGCCCTCTGTCCATGCAGCCCCTGCAGCTAAGGGCCCCCAGGCAAAGGGCGGCTCCTACTGAGGCGGCCCAATATCGTGTCTGCAGGTGTCTGCAGGGGAAGCCAGTTGCCAGCCGTCATCCAGCAGCGACTAAGTAAGGTAGGAGTGGCCTGGGTTAGGGATAGAGCCTCCACCACACCCCGATTACCTGGCCATATAGGAGACTCTGATACTTGGGTGTGTTTTTTCTTCGTTATTTAATTGCATTGTGAAGTAGCCCTGTGCCTAGTTGCCTCCTAGCAAAGCATCCATCTAGCAAATTTTCTAGAATTATCTAAAGCTCCTGTCGTCTTGTCTAATTTGTCTACTTGTGTCTGTCTCGTCTGCTTGCACCCCTCCTTGTCCTTCCCTAGTGTTCCCAACCCCTCCCACACCCTTTCCTCTCTCTCCTCTCCCTACCTACTCTATGGTGCTTTCTGTCTCTCCCATCTTTTCTAACTGCTTCTCTATCGACTATCTTGCTCTCCTCACTAAATCTGTTAGGAAGAAGTTTAAAAAGGACATCCTGGTCTCCAACCCAGGCCTCCCTATCGCTGGCACCTATACCAGTGCTTCCTTTAGGCAAACCCCCACATCCTCTGTCGTTCCCTCGCCAGACCAATGGACTCTTAATATGGTCTTTGTGCTCTCTCCTTTCTCTTCTTCTCCCATTAATGGTGGCACCAGGTGGAGGCCCTCCTGGCCTCCTTCCACTCCTCTCAGGTCATCATTAATGTTTACCTGAATGGTACAGTCTTGGTCCAAGGCCCTCAAGCCAGCCTTCTCCTCATTGATCGACACTTCCTGCGCCTCATCAATTTCCTTTCTTCTCCTGCTGTCCCCTCTCTCCGCTCCACGGCTTCCTCACATCCCCTTGCTTTCTCCTCCTTGGCTCACTTGCCCTCTGCTCCTTCCTCTTCTCCCCCCACCCCCTCAGGCTTCTTCCTCACTTCCGCAGGGTGTACCTCTGATTTGTACCCCTCCCCGGAAGTCTTTCAAAGGTGGCAACCTTCTCCATACTGCCACTCTTAAATCTCACTCTGCTGTTAAACACTCCTCTGACATCTGCCGCCTCCTGGAGGAAATTAATCTTGTTGTCCTCGGTCTCACGAGAAATGGTTCACACCAGGCTCTGTCACAAGCTTTGACACTCTCCTCCCTGATGGTTAAAGATCTCTTCTGCACCAAGATCCCACCATCCCGGAGGGGGTGTAGCCTTGACCTTCCCTGAGTGAATTCCTGCCTCTGTCATTCCCACGCAGGCCTACTCCTCTTTCGAATGCCTCGTCTGCAGGCTCACTCTTTCCGGGACATTACCTTACTGTGGCTACCATCTATCGGCCACCTGGTCAGATCTCCTCCTGGCTTGACCTTAGTTTTGGGTTCTAATTTAGTTGTTACTCTGCACCTCGCTGCACAAATCACGTGACCCATTTCTGAAGGTGCAATAGCATTGCCTTCTGATCTTAGTGATCGATCGAGGGGTGTAATAGTTTATGGTTGGGGGGGGTCTGGGTTTGGGTAATGCTGTGGCTGGCGGGGGTCTTAGGTTGAAAGCATTGCAAGGGCTGTATTTCTCATGTTGGGATCGTGGGGGGCAGGAGGCCTTGCGATCTGTCTCACGGGATGGCACTGCCAAGAGGCGCGCTGCTCCGTTCTCATGACCTTGCAGGGCGCATTCTTTCCTGTGTGCGAGGGCCTGTGATTCTTTGGAACAACAGAGGAGTTAATGGGCTGTGTGGGACCTGGCTGGGGTGGGGGTGTTGTCGTGCTCATGCAGGGAACCTGATATTCAAGCATCTAATACTATTTGCCGTGCTTGGGGCCTATATTCTAGGATGGCTGCCATTTGTCTAAGATGGCATTTGCAGGTCTTCAATAATACCTTTATAGATGCATTATAGTGATTGTTCACCCCCTTTGTGTGTACTCTCACCCCCTCGCTCCCTGAATGTGTTTTCTAACATGTGTGCCTTATTCGACCCTGTCTCCTCCCCAACCTATCCATGCCGACTAATATTATAAAAACCTTGGCCATGGCTCAGACTCAGTTTGTTGCCACTATTAAACACTAATTTTGAGCCATCAATTCCTGGAATTGCTAAACATGTCTATCAACAACCAAAATCTCTGCTTCCACATTTGCATGTTGTCTGTCGTGATCAAGGTGACCTGGCATCGGTCTGGAAAGGGGGTTTATTCATATGAAGTGGCATTGCTTAGGAGCCTCTTGCCCACAAGAGAATGCTTCCTCTAGGCAAAATATGATATGCGGCCAGCAGTCCTTAAGTTATGCCATTTGTCAACCGATTTCAGCATTGTCAATGACAGTTTATTTTTATAGTTCCTGGGAAGAAAATGCATCGGTGATGAAGGCAAACCACTGGATGGCTTAATTTTTGTTTGGCAGGAAATAACCGATAAGGAAAATAGATTTACACTCTGAACAGGGCTCTTCATGTCTCCCATCAATACTGCGTATTATTTAACATATACATGCAACTGCTGCTGATGATCATTCATCACAGGAAAGTAGATTTCCAGATGTTTCCACCAATAATGAGATGGCATTGATGCTATCATAGGGTGGTGGGATGCCACCCCCTGCTGTCTAACAGCATTGCATGAATGAAATAAAATATTTGCTGTGGGACAATAGAGGTAAAACAAGGGTTTGTGTGGCATGGGGGGTACACCATCCCTACTTAGTCCCCTTTTAAATGGCCTTCAATTTTAGTGCCTGCTAAATTGCAAGAGGTCAAAAAGCACAAGAACTGAATCAATCAAGATTGAATTTTTCAGGGTGTTAACCCAGCCACTATTCCGAATTCTTTGATGAAATTGCCCATTGTAGTTTTGATCCACAAGTTCTGAAGCAGTCAGTCTGGATGCAAGCCAGCAACAAGTCTATGTATCTCATAATCATACTGTATTATTAGCTGAATTTGAACATGTACCATTGGATGTTGTGTGAGTATAGAAGGAGGCTGACAAGGAGTGGTCATCTTGTGGGCTAAAAACTTTCATTCAATAAAGACACCTATTTCTCCGTACTTCTAAGGGGCTTGTCCTGCATCAACCTAGGAAAACTTTAGTCAGCTGTCAGTCCGTCAAAATTAAATGTTCTCCGTCCCATCAGAAACCAACTAATCTAACCCCAACACTATAAAGATAAGTCTTTAACTAAAGTGATATTTGTGTTTCCTTTGAAAAAGAGAATGACTCCCTTTTCCTGGTCTCTTGCTTCCGTCTTATAGTAGAAGTGACTCCTTCAATTTATTTCCATCACAAAGGACCGGGGGAATGACAAGTGTTTTCCGTTGCAATGAGGCAACAGATTTGTGTGCTGTATGAGTCGGTGCTTTTTTTAAAATTATGGTTGAGTTTAGAGTGTCGCAATTTAAGAAGGTGGAATTTTTAGGATTACAATCAGTTGGACCATCTCAGTGCAGTATTCCGAGACCACATGAGAATCCTTATAGAGCAAACCAGACAAGTCTATACAGGTGTGTGCAGGTGCGCACTCATTATTTGACATATGAACAACAATTTCACTACTTATGTGACCGTTTATGCTCCCTGGCCAGCGCAAATCAATTTTTGTAGATTTTTTCAATACAGATACAATACATTTTCTCCAGCATGTGGTTTTGCATGAATTCACATGCTAGGCATATTTCCTGTAATCAGGCTGGGAATCCTCGGTAAAATAAAGCAGTTTAGCTTGAAGCTAAAACATCATATTCACTTGTATAGACTATTGCTGTCATTTTGGGTCATACTGCCCCAACCAATGACACTTGTCCTCCTTAGCTCCACCCCTGGTGGCCATCTTCAGATTTTTACCACACGTTTTTGTGTTGGGGGTCCATGAGTTTTGCTCCTCGACTATTTTGCCTATTTAAAATTTTTTTCTTTGGATTTTGTTAAAATCCGTCATCGTTGTGACTTTCGGCAGTGGGGATCCGTTACCGGTCTCCATCCCACCGTACGCCGGATCATTTAAGTCATGTGAGGCCACAGAGGTTTGGGCGTAGTTCACGCACCATGTCTGAGGCCGAGGAGAAGAGCCTCTTGAAGGCCTATTGCGGTCAGAAGAACGTCTTCGTTGAGGACCACCACCAGAAATGCATTTATTACCTGCACCCGGCCCACAATATGGAGGGTTGCTGCATCTGCCAGTCTTTCTCCACAAAGACAAGGCAGAATAGCCATCAGAGACTTGTCTCATGGCTGGAGGAAAATAAGGTTTCTGACTCGGTAGTCATGCCTCTACCAGGGCTAGCAGGCCCAAAGAGCGTACTCCCTCTGGCAAGAAGTCAAGATCCTTTGAGGACCCTTCCAAAGGGGGAAGGTACCTAAAAAGGCGAAGTTGTCACATGCTCGGACTTTCTTGTCGATGAGCACCGTGGCTGCAGCATCCGTCATCTTGATCGGCGACAAGCACGAAGGGAGTCCCGTCTTCAGCGTCCAGATATCGTCAACTCCATACCATCAACCTGTCACCAAAACACTGTTCATCGCCGTCGGCAGCGTCCTCCTCGATGACCTCGAAGTGGTTCTTCCTTGTCGACGACACCAAGAGAGTTATCAAGCATCATACTCGTCAACTGAGTCAGTCGACTAGATCGTAAACTACACTGTCTGTCATGCTGGCGGTACCGGTTTTTGTCACGATGACCGTCTCCTCAACGACGGCAAGCACCATCTCGAAGGTCACAACTGCAATCTCAAGGGTAGAATTGTTCCAAGGCCTCCATCAGTCCCGACTCGGACTTTTCCGCCTGCACTACCTTTTCCTGATGTGCCTGTGCTAGCCACTTTTACAAGAGGTTCAAGCAGAGAAAGGGAGGCACCTCCAGAAGTCTTTTCTGCCAAGTTCACAAGGGTCACTCAACTGCTTGCCACCCCTGTGGGGCTTTCCAGGGTTGTGTCTCCGGCCCCTGTCTCTGCTCCTACCATCCTATTGGAGTAGGAAGAGGAGGAAGTGGTCTTGGAAGGTGTCGGTTCACACCCTATGAAGGGTGGTGATAACCTGCTAATATGGCCGGGCCAGCAGCCTGCGCAATCACCTCAGCCTGCTTGCCCTACGAGACCCTGGCCCTGGCCATGTGCACCAATACAGGCTCCAAGAGATCCATTGCAGTGAAGGACTCGGCTTCATGCCGAGTGCCATAAGTAGCGTCCGAGTCTATATGCAAACCATGTCTTAACGCGGTTTGTTCCGGACTCTCAGCTGCGCTTGGATCTTTGATCTACTTCCTGCTTTTGTTTGTGGACTTGCCTTCCCGCTCCCTGGCCTTGTCCCGTTCCTCCCTCCCTCCTTCCTGGGTCTTTGCTGGGTGCCTAGGGCCTGGGTTCCCCGCTATGTTTCCTGGTCTTCTCCTTGGGGTTCCCTTGCCCTCCTTCCTCCCTTGCTTACCTGGTCTTTTTTCCTCCGTGGTCCTGAGTAGTATCCTGTTCTGCTGCTCCTTGCCTGCCTTGCCAGGGTGCCAGCTCTTCGGGACTCCTTCCTGGTTTGACCCTGAACGCCTTCCTGGAGCTGCATTGTTATCCTGCCACCTGCTTACCCGGAGTACAGAGTATTCAATTCAACCTTCTTCATTCTACCATCTGGACTAGTCTGCACTACTCTACCTGAAGTATCTTGCTCTGTCCTGATGTCACGTTAATCCGCAGGGAAGTGTCTTTCGTGGTTTCAGGAGTTGGTCCCCGTTCATCCCTGTACCAAAACAGTCTGGCTTCTTCAGTGCGGACATCTCCTGGAAAAACAGGTACGCAGCGTCCACGTGACGCACACCTTAAAAATAACACGCTTAATACCCAGAGATTTCAAAGGGCAGATCCGGGGATTGAACCTGTGTTGCCCTGCATCATCTTGCTTCCAAGGCAAGCATGTTGCCCCTGAGCTATCCTCCCGTGGACAGATGGTTAGGGCATGGATGAGTTTGACTACTACGTCACTACCGACGGTGAGACTCCGGATGAAGTGGGATCTTTGCAGGCGATAATTACCCAGGCGGCAAAGTCACCTTTTATATCTGCAGATTTCCGCCTGCCACCACCTACTGTGAGTCTACACTCTGCACAAAACACTCAGCACCACGTTGATCTTTATATGTAAGCTACCGGACCTTGCCATACGAGCTTCTGCCCTATAAACAGATTTTTGTTTGCAACATACCAGACTCTGCCTGCTGGCATTTGGTTTGTCCTTTTTCACCTGTATCCCACCTGACTATTGCTGCGAAACCGTTCTTATTGTCTTGGCAACCACTTGTTGCTCTCATTACCTGCTATTACTTTGTAAGGAATCCTATTTGAATGTGTTTGCACAATAATTATCTGCAGCTCCTTTAGTACAAAACCCACCTAATGTGACTCTACACTGTATGCCTCAACTTATTTTTCACATCTACCTACTTGACTGAAACAGTTGTATGATTGCCTACCCACAAACTCTGATGCAGCCCCCTAACCCCTCTACCATTATGCAAGGCTCGCACGGACTATGTTTTTTTTTTTGAGATTTCAATTTTTATTGGTTTTGTAGCACAACATTGTACAATTTCACATAAGAGTAAAAGAAAAAAAAAAAAAAAGGGCAAAAATCAGAAGAGAAACACATATTGTGGCATATAACCTTGAGAGAGCAACATAGGAGTGCATCTTACATTTTATCGATTTCAGATCTACATTGCACGAGACTTTTCGATTCCCTTCCCGTTCAGTCCGTACATATTGTGAGAGCAAGGCAATTCCCTTAGCCAATTCAGCAATCAGCACGACAGGCAGAAAATTTAAGACTTTTTGACAATGACACCGGCGACATGATAGAGCGATATAGTGGAAATACAGCATCATGCACACACATTTTATGAGACATATTTCGCACGAAAATCCGCCCATTCTGTATCAGTAGAGGCACCTTTCTCATGTAGGGCAGCGGTCAGGGACTCCATTCTGAAGATGGACCGTGCGACGTTCACCCACTCCTCTTTAGAGGGGAGGGATGATCTCTTCCAAGTCATTGTGAGGCAGGCTCTTGCGGCCATCAGGAGGCCCAAGATCATCTTGGGAGCTTTTAGGATCGTGTCTTCTTCTTGGGAAAGGCCGAAGAGTATCAGTAGAGGGTCTTTCTCCCTATCCTCTTGTTCAAGGTCTTTAATCCAACTCAAGACCTCATCCCAGAAGGCCTGGACTTTGTTGCAGCCCCACCACATGTGCCAGTAGTTTGCTTCTTGACCACAGCCCCTCCAGCACAGTGGATTTGATCCTTGGTACATTTTCGCCAGTCGAAGCGGGTCGTACTGCCATCTATACAAAAGTTTGATGGCGTGGAGCTTATATTGGCATGATATTGACGCTTTAGTTGTTTGTCGGCATATCCGGAGCCACATCTCATCATGAAGAGGACCACCGAGGTCGGTTTCCCATTTATTCCGCAGCTTCGTGGAAGGAGTTAGATCCGTCGATATCAGCGCGGCGTACATAGAGCTTATCAGGCCTTTAGAGCCCACGAAAGTATCCAGTATTTTCTCGAAGGGTGTGAGGTCTCTTTGTAGTTGGTCTTTCCATTTTCCTTGGGACATTACTCCTTTCAGTTTCAAATATTGAAAGACCGATAAGGGGCCTATGTTAAGAGCATCTTCGAGTTCCTGTATAGTTATAAAAGTCTTGTTTCTCCATAGTTGCCCTGCTTGTTCCAGACCAGCTTCGTACCAGGACTGATAGCTCAGAGGTTCATGTATGTCGTCACGAATTCCTGGGACCCATATGTGTCCCAAGGGAGAGGGCCAGGTCGTAACTCCCTTCGTAGCGTTGTTCGGTTTCCAGATTGCCCAGAGGGTTCCGAGTATGGGGTGATTCCGAATGCTATGACGTAATTGAGATCCAGGGACCCATAACCATTCACCGACAGTGTATGGTCTGAGGTGAAAATTGTCCAGGTCTATCCAGTGTAGGTTTGTTTGCTGTCTCAGGTGTGGGATTAGTACACGCAACTGGGCTGCCCTGTAGTATGCCTCTAAATTGGGGAGGCCCACACCAGCGTCGTCCTTCTTGAGATACAGCAGAGATTTAGGGACTCTTGGTTTTTTACCTTGCCACAGGAAGGTCATCATGGACTTGGTTATTTCGGAAAAGAACTTCTTGGGTATTTTTATGGGGAGCATCTGGAACAAGTATAGAATTTTTGGTAGGATTACCATTTTGATGGCATTTAGGCGCCCCATCCAAGAAATTGTCAGTTTGTCCCATTTTAGCATGTCGCCTTGCAATGTCATTAACATGGGGGGGAAGTTGGCATCGTATAAGGTGTCCAAGGTACGTGTGACGTTAACGCCCAAATATCGCAGGGTAGTGAGGCTGACTTTCATTCCTAACGGGGCGAATCTTTCGACTTCATTATCTCTGGATCTGTCTAGTGGGAGGATGATGGATTTGCCGGTATTGATCTTCAGGCCTGCCATCCTTCCATATTCTTCAATAATATTCATGGCTGTCGGGATGGATTCAAGCGGGTAGGTGAGATGTAGCAGTATATCATCAGAGTAGAGGCCAAGTTTGTATTCCTTGTCCCCGACTTTGATCCCATGGACGCTGGGGTCAGACCGCAGTCGTTGTGCAAGGGGCTCAAGAGACAGGACGAATAATATGGCAGATAGCGGACATCCCTGTTTTGTACCTCTCTCCAGGGGAAACCATCTGGAGTAGCCGCCATTGACTGAAACCGATGCTCGTGGAGACGTGTAGAGTGCTTTTATGGCTAGGCGTAGCCGTGGGCCAAAGCCAACCTCAACAAGGACCTTTTCTAGAAAATCCCAATCCACCCTGTCGAACGCTTTCTCAGCATCCAAGGAAAGAAGGGTCGGATCTGCTGGCATATTTCGAGCTTCGTGAATCAAGTGGAGTGTTTTCCGTATAGTGTCAGCACCTTGTCTTCCTAGTATGAAACTCACCTGGTCTGGGTTCACTAAACGTGGTAAGTGGACTTCTATACGAGCTGCTATTACCCTCGCATAAATTTTGGCGTCAATGTTAAGTAACGAGATGGGGCGGTATGATCCACAGAGTTTTGGGTCTTTGCCTTCTTTTGGTATTACTGTGAGGAGGGCTTGTTCAAAGGAGGGTGGCGCTTTGCCTGTTTCGAAGATGTCATTGAAGAGTGTTGTCAAGAATGGAGCAATATACGTGGAGAATGATTTATAGAATCCGGGGGTGAAACCATCGTCTCCAGGGGACTTCCCCGTTTTGAGCCGCTTGATCGCGTCAGCAACTTCATCCTCACTAAAGGGAACGTCAAGCGCCTCGGCTTCTGCGCGTGTTAGTGACGGTAGTTTTACACTTTGAAGGTATGTCTCGATGGTATTTGGCGGGGAGGGGGGGTCACTCATGTATAGATCCTCATAGAAGAAAGCAAAGGCTTCTCGAATCCCCTGGGGAGATGTTTCTGTAGTGTCTCGGAGCGTGCCATCCAGTCTTTCTATGGTGTCCACCCATCTCTCAGCTCTCTGTGCGCGCAGCCTGGCCGCCAGGAGGGCATCCGCCTTGTCACCTTTCTCATAGAATTTTTGCTTTAGGTGTTGTAAGGTTTGGGATATTTTGCCGATTTCCAAAACTTTGAGTTCTTCCCGAAGTTCCTTGGCCTCGTTGATGTGTTTCGCTCGTTCATGTGGTTTTGATTGGGCATGTTTCTCAGCCATGAATAATTTTTCTCTGATACTTTTCTCAATTAGCGATCGTTCTCTCTTTTTGCGAGCTCCTTCTCTGATGAGGACGCCCCTCCAGGTGGCTTTGGCTGCTTCCCATACCGTTGCCTTTGAGATGTCTCCAGTATCATTTACCATGAGGTATTGTTTACGGACTATGTTTTTAAACCTATTTTTGATCGATCTTGACAAATCACCGGACACGACCAGGCCTCACAGGGCTAAGGGCCTCACATTTCAGGCAGGATGTCTAGGCTAAGGTGGTCGACATGCCGTTCAGTGGGGATAACCTTTTTGGCAAGACGGTGGACGAGTCTCTTCTTGCCATCAAGACTGACATAGACGGCACGCTCTCTGGGCAATCTGCAGCAGTGGAGGCATACCTTTCACTCCCAGAAAGGAAATTCTCCCGAAATTCCAAAGTGTCAGCCCTTTCAACCTTCAGCCCTTCTACTCGGGAGGCATATAGAGGCTGTTCCCAGACCTATAGAAGAGGTACCCAGCATTGTCGTTCGCAAGCCAACAGGACGCAGATGCAAAAGAAAGCCTGACTGAGTCCAGCACCCGAGCCCTCACCTCAGCACCCCAGTCGGAGGCCGGCTTTTCAATTTGTTGACATGTGGCGCAACTTCTCCATGGACACACAAATGCTCGACGTCATTGTGCAGGGACACTCTTGAGTTCCAAGAGAAGGTCCCTCGCATTCCACCCATGATAAAATCAGAACAGCACAGAACCCAGCTTGTCAAGGAAGTTCAGGCCATGCTGCTGAAAGGGGCAATAGAACTGCCCCCCCCCCCCCCCTATGCCTCCGAGGCTCTGGAGTGTACTCCGGATACTTTCTGGTTTGCAAGAGGTCAGGTGTGTGGAGGCCCAGCCTGGATTTGCGTCATCTAAACAAAGTCCTAAACTCCCAGAAATTCAAGATGGCCAAGTTGCAGCAGGTGCTCAGACAACTTGAAGATGGAGATGTCCTGGCGACGCTGGACCTGGAGGATGCATATTTCCACATTCCCATTCACCTTAAACATTGGATGTTTCTAACGTTCATCGTCTAGAAGGCATTACTAATTCAAGGCGTTACCCTTTGGCCTCAAATCAGCCCCAACGTTCTACACCAAATTATGGCCCCGGTGGTGGCATTCCTATGGAAGGGAGTGTACGTTTACCCCTACACGAATGATTGGCTGGTCCAGTCTCGTTTGCAGGCCCAGGCGGCCCAACATACAGCGGAGATGGTCCAGCCTCTGTCCTGTCTGGAATTCTCCATCAACTATCCCAAATCCTCTATGGTGCCGTCCCACCACATCTGTTGCTGCCTCAACACAGTATTGTGTCTGACAACTCCATTAGAAGAAAGCAGAAGGACCATCCTAGGGAAAGTTCATAGGTTGTCTTTGACCAGCTTTGCTACAGTACGGTCCTTCAAATCCCTGTTGGGGATGATGACTTTGTGCATTCATCTGGTCCCCCATTTCAGAAGGCACACAAGACCGCTTCAGGAGTTCGTGGATGCCAGGTAGAAGCAGATCTCGGGCTCCTGGAACGACACAATAGCCCATAATCAAGTTTTCCGCCAAGCCCTGCGTGGTTGGTCCATTCGCCCCCACATCTCGCTGGGAGCCCCATTCCGGACTCCTGCGCATCAGGAGACAGTCATGACTGACACCTCCCTGGAAGGTTGGGGGAGCCCACACAGGGAGACTGTATGCCAAAGGCCTATGGCTTCTGGAGTAGCAGGTGTTGCATAGCAACATCCTGGAATTACGCAGCTTTCTGGGATCTCAAGTCTCTAAAGCC
The DNA here is from genome assembly GCF_040938575.1 of Ambystoma mexicanum. Lineage (NCBI taxonomy): Eukaryota > Metazoa > Chordata > Amphibia > Caudata > Ambystomatidae > Ambystoma > Ambystoma mexicanum. The sequence continues at coordinate 1,086,147,872 of NC_090936.1, read as the reverse complement.
TCAGCTCTGGGGAAAAGCGGTCAGGATCTTTACATACAACGCAACCACCATGTAACACTTAAAAAAACGGGCAGGACAAGATTGCCCCTCTTCTTTCTGGAGGCATGGGACCTGTGGCGCTGGGCTACTGCTCACCAAATGTTTGTAGTCCGTTCCACCTGTCAGGCGTTCAAAACACCATTGTAGACTCAGCAGAGAGCTGCGGTCATGCCACGAGTGGGAGCGCCAGCAAGCACAAGCCTCTTGGATCTTCAGCGAGTGGGGCCAGCCTCAGATTAACCTGTTTGTGACGGCAGTCAACACCAAGTGCCAGCGGTTTGCCAGCAGGTATCCTCAGGCAAGGAGTCTGGGAGACGCCTTCTCGTTCCAATGTGAAGGCCTGTTAATTTATGCATTCCTGCCAATTCCGCTGCTCCTACGTGTGATCTACACACTGAAACTATCCCTCTGCAAAATGATCCTCATTGCACTGGCATGGCCCAGACAAATCTTGTACCTGGACCTTGTTCACCCGTCAGTAGTTCTGGCCATCAAGCTGCCCTCTCTGCCGGACCTGCTAACGAGAGGGGCAATCTTGCACCACGACCCAGCATCCTTGAACCTGTCGGCCTGACTCCTGCAGCCATAGAATTCGGGCGTTTCTCTGTGCCTTTGGAATGCAAGAAGATTCTAGCCAAGGCCAGAGCTATATCTACACTTGCATGCTACAAACACAAATGGAAGCACTTTACAGTGTGGTGCCAGTCACAGAAGATACTGCCACTGCGCTGCAACTTCTACCTTACCTGCTTTCGCTGGCGAAGGCTGGTCTTACTCATGCGTCCATCAAGGTGCACTTGGCTGCAATATCCCAGTATACCTGGCTCCCGGCAAGCTCTCCCTGTGGTCTCACAGGCTCATGAAGAATTTCCTCAATCTTGTCTTCAGAAAGTTCCCTCCGGTGAATGCTCCTGCCCCAGCATGGGAGTTGAACGTGGTCCTGTCCAAACTCATGGGTGCTCCGTTTGAGCCTATTCATCGGAAATATGTAAAGTTCCTCTCATGGAAGACTGGTTTCCTTGTGGTGATTACCTCAGCCAGGCGTGTTGCAGAAATTCAAGCTCTATCCTGTAAGCCTCCATGTTTGTCTTTCCACTAAGCCAAGCTGGTTCTACAAACTCATCCGTCCTTTATGCCAAAGGTCCCGTCTGACTTTCATTTGAACAAACCTTTGGTCTTACCAGTTTTCAACGCAAACTCTTCTGCGCCCGCTGAAAGGTCATAGCATTCACTGGACTTGTCATGTTCCTTGAAATTCTACGTGGCACACACTAAAGATGTTCGCAAGACTTCTCAGCTTTTCGTCAACTTTGGACCTATGGGTCATGGGAAGGCCCTACTAAAGCGTCCATCTTCAGATGGCTCTCCGGCTGCATCATGCATTGCCATCAGCTGACCAACAGGCCATTGCCAGGAAGACCGAGGGCCCATTCCACCAGAGCAGTTGCATCTAAGATGGTGTTCCTCTCTGGTGTTCCCCAGGTGGATATCTGGAGGGTTGCTACGTGGAGGTCTACTCTCAACTTCCCAAAATTGTACTATGCCAACAGGAATTCCAGGGAGGAGTCTCGTGTTGGACAGGCAGTGCTTTCACAACCTGTTTTCTTGAGGTGAGTATGTTCCAGGGGTAAGTTCTTTAGTTGAGCCTTGCCACCTCCCGTGGTTGTGTATATGTACTGCTGTGTAATCGTATTCATAGCATGAGAATCCATGCAAAGCCCCGTGCTGGAGAAGAAGCAAGTTACTTTCTGTAACTCTTGCTCTTCAGCATGGGTCTTGCATGGATTCACATGCAAACTCTCCCTCCTTGCTCTCTGCAGGGCTTCTTGGATTCTTACTTTATGTACACAACCAAATCTGAAGGGGCCCACCAGGGATGGAGCTAAGGTAGACGAGTGTCATTGGTTGGGGCATTATGACCCAAAGTGACAGCAATAGGCTATACAAGTGACTTTGGTTTAAAGCTAAACTGCTTTATTTTACAAAGGATTCCCAGCCCGATGGGGAATTTTCATAGCATGTGAATCCTTGTAACTTGTTCCTTAGGTGTTCAAAAATGTTCAGGCCTGTTGAGAAGCATGTTGCTTGGATGGAGGCCCATTTGTGTGCTCAAATGCCCTTGGGACTGTAGGCGGTGTATTTTTATAAATTCTAGCATGTAAAATATAACGTTTAGGCCATCAGTGATGCTGACCTGCTCTTTGTTGTTTATTTAAGTAACATTTTCTTTATTTAAGACTTGTGCTGTGAAAGCCACAAACAGAATTGTTTCAATGCATTCAGATGAGCATAAGCAGCAGTAAACAGCAGAGAGTTAGAAGATGGTTCATGCTTGATTGACTAACCATGTCTCCAGTTGTTTCCTGAAATGAAATCAAGGAGTGGTGTTGCAGATCTAGGGAGGAAGAGAGTTTCAAAAAGTTAGGGCAGCTGCAGTGAGCCCTCTGTTGCCTCTTCCAATGTGCCTGGAAATGAGGACTCCGAAGCAGTTGATATGAGGATTGTAAGTCTTTAGTCGAGATGTAGGTTTGAAATCCTATGGGCCAGGTAGGAGGGAGCAGAGCTGTGGAGGCATCTACAGATCTTGTATAAACGTTTTTTCTGTATATGTATTCTATTTACTTCTAAAAAGGTTGCTACAATGAAATCTACCATAGATGTCCATCACAATCGCTGATGCGGATGTCTTCCGTGGCGTTCCGTGGATTATGCATGTTGTCAACACGTGGATAGATGACTGGAGATGTTTATTTTAGTGTTTTTATTGTGTATACTCATGAATGTAAACATTGCTTGGTTTGCATTTTGTTAAAATGTAAGTGTTTTATTATTGTGGATGAAGCATAGTTGGTTTATACAAACCTTAATACTTCCACCAGCACATCCATCAGAAACGAACTGTGCAAACTGAAGAATCAGTAAAACAGTGCCATTAAAATGAGCACCCACAGCCAGATGAATAAATCCCACCGTTCCACTGATTATATATTTGTTTTGTCTGCAAAGTTCCAGTTCTTACTTTAAAGTCCGGATTCACTTAACAAAGAGTCAACAGCAAAGGTAAGATAATATAGAACTGAATAATGCTTGGCAGACAAGCAGTTGTGTAGTGTAAGGGTGTGGAATGGTGTAAGGGTGTGGAAGGAGGAGATCAGCACACAGGAAGTATGTTTCTGGCTATAATTCTATTGGTAGTAAAATAAAAGCGAAAACCCTATCTGACCATAGTTCCAAGAGGGGTTTCCTTGCCTAAAATACTAAAGAGTATGTCCGCATGCTAGTCTAAAGCAAATAGTCCTACGTCCTGTGTCCAAAATCTATTTCCAAGCCTTACTCAATATACACACATAAAGAAAAGGGTAGCTCTTCTTGATTCAGAAGAATGGTTTTTCTTCGGTATGATAGCCGAGAGTTCACTTCTGGGTGATTCAAAATGAAATGATCATCTTAAGGGATACAAATAGTCTCAAAAAAGGTTCCTTTGATTGAAGTTCCAATAAGGCACATGGAACAATGGAACAAAGAGTCTTGTGCCCCCCCTTCTCAATTCCTTTTGCAATGTTCACAATCAGCAGGGGATACATCTCCCTTCCCCTGGTCTTTTCCACAATGCTCACTGTGTTCACAGCCAATCTTGTTCACTATCCTGCCAGGCACTGTGACTAGAACACAAGTTGTATCTGTAGTTTTATTGGGTGTGGATCCCAATTCCTTCTTGGCTTTTCCTGATTCTTAACAGTTTGTACCCTGTTCACTATCCTGCGAGGTATTCTTGTTTTTGAATGGATTGTGTCCTCCAACGTATTCCTCATCTTTGACATGTAATGCTCACAGCTGTGTACTTCGGAAACCTTTCCGGCAGAGGGCGTCTTGCGTCGGGTCGATGTCCCTCGAAGGCCTCCGTCGAGGGCACCGTCACTAGATGTTATAAATAGGACGCACGGCGTCTGTAGCCTCAGTTACGTTTTTTCGGCAAACGTATTTGCTTTGGAGACTCAGCGCGCCTCGTGTATTCCTCGTGAATGTCTTATTCTTCGACCCCCCGACTCTGCGGTCTGGCTTTAAGACTTGCTGGGACTGCAAGTCTAAGATGTTGATTACGGACCTGAATCGCATTTGTTTGTGGTGCCTGGGCGAGAGTCATGACACCGACAACTGTTCCAAATGCCAATCGCTGACTGCTAAGGCCTTGCGGGAGCGTAAGGGGAAGTTACAGGTAGGTAGGGGTTCTAAACCCAGTAAGTCTCGTGAAACCAAGGGGATGTCCACTGACAATTCGAGGGGCAACTTTCCGCGTCGGAAGGAGTCCCAGGGATCTCGGTCCCAGTGTGGTTCTCGCCATTCGTCCTCGTCTCGGCATCCCAGGAAGTGCCATCACTGGTCGCCTTTCCAGTCGACCTCGGAGGATGGCGCTACGAGGAATGGGCAGCCTTGCTGGAGATTTTCCAATCCCAGGGCACAGTTCCGTCCGTGCCTTTGGAAGAAGCCGGCAGGGAACGGTCTCGGTCTGTGGCTCGTGCGCCTTCAGGGTCGGGTCCTCATCGCAATTCTCATCGGGAATCTTCGAGGTCCTTTGTGGACAAGGTTCAGGTTGATCGCAAGAGACTTGCTTCCAGGTCTCGGACTTCGTCTCCGGCGAGACCGCAGAAATCTGGTTAGGGCTTCAGATCGGCGTCGACTTCGTTGGCGCCGTGTCCGTCGGATACGGATGTCGAAGCTTTGCCTTCGTACCAGCCCTCAGTGCCTTTGTCGACGTCGCCAAAGCTGTTGGCGCCCTCGACGCCGAAGCTGTTGGCGCTCTCGACGCCTTCGGGGCCTTTTGGCTTGAATTTGCAGACTGAGGTCCCTGGTACTGTGGATCCTCCAAGGAAGGCTACGTCCAAGTCTGGGAGGCCTGTTAAGGATTCCAGACCCTCTTCTGTCCCGAGGCAGGAGTTTTTCTCCCTCTGGATGACATCTATGAGGATGAGGAGAGGCCAGATTTAGAATTTGAGCCTGATGTGGCTCCTGTCTTTTCTGGGGACAGTTAGTTGGAAGAGTTACGGCAATCTCTTCATGATGCCAGTGGCTTGGACACTTCTCCTGAAGTGGAGTTTGGCAGACCTGAGCCTGGGGCTCATGCTGAGTCATCCTACAGGAGACTGATGGCTAGGGTCACTGAGTATTTTGGCTGGTCCAGTCCTCCGGAAGCTTTTGTTCAGGATGACTTAATGGATATTTTGGATGAAGGTCCGTCCTCTGACCCGGTGTTACCTTTTCATTTGACGTTGCAGAAAAGGTTGGCGGCTGCTTGGCAGCCACAGGAATCTCTTCCGGCTGTTACCAAATCGTTAACTAAAAAAATACAGTCCTTCCAGTAGTGACCCCAGTTACCTTTCCTCTTACCCCACTCCCGAGAGTTTGGTGGTTCAGGCGACTACGGCCACCTCGAGGCAGGTGCTGTACCCTACCATCCGTCCGGATAGGGACGACAAACACTTTGATGGTTGGGCATGCAAGGTGTTTTCTGCGGGGAGTATGGTGCTGAAGTCAGCCTACACCACTTGTGCCTTAGCAAGATTTTCACGCACTCTGTGGAATTGTTTCTCTAGCGGCTGAGCATATTCCCGAAGAGGAAGAAAGGTATGGGTTCCTTGCTCTCGTGCAAGATGGTAAGGATGCCATGTGTAAATCCCTTCAGTCGGTATTGGACACGGCTGGCTGTGTTAGCCGGTCCATGGCTGCGAGCACTGTTATACACAGATTTGCGTGGTTGCGGAACTTGGGTTTTGCTCCGGATGTGCAAGCCCATTTCTTGAACATGCCCTTTGATGGCGTGCATTTGTTTGGCAGCAAGGCTGATAAGAGCAGACCTCAAAAGCTGGGGCTAAATCTTGAGCGCAGCTGTGGGTCAACCTCCACCTTTTTGTCATAGGGGACACCAGTGGAGGGGAGGCTCTTTTCGTTACTACTCCTCCTTTGGTAGGGCGAGAGGAGCTGCCAGTCAAAGTTAGCGTAAAAGTACCCGTGGTGGTCGGGGAAATAGGGGTGCCAAAGCCGCTCAGGCAGCTGCCTCTTTGCCTTCAGGTGCTGCCGCAGCTGCTCCAAAACAATCATGAGGCCATGTTCCATTGTTCGCCAGTTGGGGGCAGACTGTCTCAGCATCTCGAAGAATGGGGAGCCATTACTTTGGATGCATGGGTTCTGGATACAATAGCCTACGGCTACTGCCTTCCCTTCCTAAAGCGCCCTCACGACAATCCACCGGGGAATCTTTGAAGCTTCCAGATCCGCTCCTTGTGCAGGAAATCTTGACCCTGCTGGAGAAAGGCGCTATAGAACTGGTACCTGTAGCGGAGAGGAACAAGGGATGGTATTCCCCCATATTTTTTTTTATTCCAAAGACAGGGGATTGAGACCCATCTTGGACTTGCGTTGGTTGAACAAACTTCTCTGGAAGGACAAGTTCAAGATGGTCACTCTTTCTCAGGTCCTCCAGGGGCTTCGACTTCAGGATTGGTTGGTGTCTCTGGACCTACAGGATGCTTACTTTCATGTGCCGATTCATCCAAAGCACAGAAAGTACCTGAGGTTTGCAGCTGGCGACTCACACTTTCAGTTTCAGGTCCTGCCGTTCGGATTGACCTCTGCCCGAGGGTCTTCACCAAGCTAATCTCAGGCAAGGGGGAATTCACATCTACCGCTACCTGGACGACTGGCTGGTCCGTGTGCGTTCTCCCAAACAAGCGAGGGATAATCTCAATCTCACCTGCCGCTCCCTCCACAAGCTGGGCTTCTCCCTCGATTTCAAGAAGTGGCAGCTGACACCTTCTCAACAGCTCCAGTACATCGGTGCTTTGTTGGACACGTCCTTGGGGAAGTGCTCGCCCAGCGTCTCCCGGCTTTCGAATTCTTAAGGTTGCTCGGCCTCATGGCATCCTGCATTTTTCTGGTGCCAGAGGCCAGACTGAGGATGAGTTTGCTGCAATGGGTCCTCAAGATGCAGTGGTCACAATTCTCAGGCAAGATGTCGGATCCCATTCAGATTCCACTCTCGGTCTCACAGGATCTTCTGTGGTCGGCCAACGAAGGGAACCTAATGAAGGGGCAGCCGTTTTGGCAACTCTGGCCGGAGGTGACAGTAGTGACAGACGCTTCCCTCACAGGATGGGGAGCTCATGCCGAAGATTTGACCGCCTACGGTCATTGGTCTCTGTCTCTGTCGGAGTCCAAACTCCACATCAACCTGTTAGAGCGGAGGGCCATCAGGCTGGCCCTGAAGGCTTTTCTGCCATCTGTGCAGGAGAAGTGTGTCCTGATCATGACGGACAACACAGTGGCCATGCATTACCTCAACAAAAAAAGGGGGTGGGGGGTAGGATCACTCCCGTTGTGCAGAGGCGATGCAGCTCTGGTTCTAGGCATCCAACAGGGAATATCACTCTCGGCAGTTCATCTGGCCGTAGAGGAGAATGCAGCGGCGGACGCTCTGAGCAGGCAGAACACAGTCTCTCGCGAGTGGGAGTTGGCTCAGGAAGTCCTTCTGGAGATCTTCGCCCTTTTGGGATCCCACAAGTGGATCTCTTTGCAACCAGTGCCAACCGGAAGTTGAAGGGGGGGGGTCGGGTTCTCCATCTGCCGTCTGTGCGGGGAAGTGTGTCCTGATCAGAACCTTCACGCTTGGTATCTGAAAGGTTGCTGTATAAGGATTGAGACCTGCTGGATGACGTGATGGATGTGTTGCTTTCGGCCAAGCAGCTGGCAACCAAATCCCTGTACCGTTGGCGTAAGTTTTGCAACTGGTACAGAGGACAAAATGTTGATCCTTTTCAGTGTTCCATTCCCATGGTTCTATCTTTCTTGCTTTCTTTGGCCCACAGCGGCGTTCAAGTAGGTACCATTAAAGGTTAACTAGCAGTGAGATTATTGTAATGGTCTGCTAGTAAGGACATCCAAGTGTAATGTACAGACCTTGCAGGTCACACAGAATGGAGCAGCTAGAGCTGTCCTTGGGTTGTCCCGCAGGGAACACATTACTGATGCAAGATAGTGCCTTCACTGGTTTCCGGTCAAACATAGGGTTATGTACAAGTTAATTTCTTTGACCTATAAATGTGTTCACAAGGAAACGCCTCAATACCTTATGAACCGTTTTACTATTCGCACAGCAGTCAGAAATCTTCGGTCCCATGACCCGTTAAAACTCTTTCAGCCAAGGTATAATCTTAAAACCTTAGGCGGCTCTACTTTTGATGTCCAGGCTCCCCTATTCTGGAATAAAATACAGTTCGATCTCACGCAAGCCAAGTCCTGCAGTGAGTTCAAGAAACATCTTAAAACCCATCTATTCAACCTAGACCCAGATTAGGCTCTGCACCCAGTTATCTTTTCTATTCCAGGATGCTTTTACCCTGGTCTGCTATTTGTATGCCCAATTCTGTTTTCTGTGCGCTTTGAGGCCCATGGGCGAGTAGCGCTATACAATAATTGCAAACAAACATGCAAAGGGGCTCCCCCCAGGGGAAAATTTACAATATCCGGGGTTTCGTCACAGAAGGTCAAGTTTACTTTCTTACACCCTTGACATATCAAAAGCATCCTCAGAATTCAAAGTCCAGGATCTTTTTCCAGTGCACATTTTTTTTGTTCATTTTAATGTGTCGTTTTTGAACCCAAAATCCACTCTTACTGTACCTTTGTCTACTGCCCCCACTGACTCAACAAAATAGACCAGAGTCTGTTTTGTGTTGGCTTGCATTTCTCATTTTATTTCTAATTTGATCTCCGAGCTCGAACATTGTATCAGTGAATTCTTAACCTTCTGCTTGTGATTTATACTAAATATCAACAGTTAGTTTTTGGAAATGCTTTTTGAAACTTTCTGGAGTAAGTGTGCTGGTTTTGCACTAGTTTACATCAACTGAAAGACATTTCTCATTAGGTGGATCATCTTTTCCCAGCACAATTAGGCTGTCTACATGTGGAGCACACTTGCCATAGAGCAAGAGGATTAGTCTTGAATTTGAAAGATAAGGGTGTGATTTCGGACTTGATATTTCAATAACTCGTCTATGCAAGGCTCATCCCAGCTGGTGTCCACCTTATATTTTATCTTCAAATTAGTTGGGTAGACTCTGATTGAACGGTATCTGGTAATATGATCCCCACCAATAATATCGCCATATATACTTGTTGGGAAACGGCATAGGCGATATTATTGATGGGGTTAATATTAGGTTTAAATGGAAGCAGGAGTTGTGGGGGTGTCCCCCGCGCCCTTTAAAAATAGATATCGGTGTTTCAGGGGTGTCCCCTGTAGGTTCCATGGGGTAATATTGCCACAAAAAAACAGCGCCATTGTTGTATGGCAAATATTTTTGCAGCGATATTAACACATGGAACCATTTAAACCTATAAGGCTTGAGCTACTGGTGATGCAGTGGTGAATTTAAGGCATTGAGTCCCTTCCTTAGCCAGCCACATTTATTTTTTGATCAATAAACTGATTCTATGTTAAACAATCTCTAGCTGGGCTGCTGAATTTCTGGTCACTGTTGGTGGCACATGCCTTGTTATGTGTGTATCGCTATAATAACCATTGTTGTATCAACAGCGTTCTGTCATTCTTCTGCAACATAGGTTAATATTGGTGGCACTTTTAAATTATAGGCTCTCATTGTTTCTGTTGTTAGCCACTTTTTTGAATGTTGCATTTATAACTGCTCTCCTAATCATATTGGCTCTTGTCACTAGACACTTAATGTTATGTAATTTTAAGGATCAGGAAAGGCACATTCCTAAGACATTTTTATTGCAATGTGCACCTTCTTACACAGCCTTTACATCATTCTCATATACAGCACAAGGTTTTTTATCCAGTATTTTAATAAATGGAATGTTATGTTAAAAAGCCTCTCCTATTGCCAGTGATAGGACAGTTCCAGTTGAATGAAAATGATGAATGTTTCCATGCCAGATAGCAGACTGTGCAGATGGTGGAGAGCTGGTAAAGGGAGCAAAAGGCTTGGAAGTTTTGTTATCTGGCCTTCTTTGCTCTGGTTTCCAGCCCATTGCCAAACAGCTTATAGACTTTCAGTTATCCTGCATATTAGCTTATCCAGCATCATTGGGTTTCCAATGATTCTAGATAGCAAAGCTTATACTGTGATTTTCCTCTGGGAACGCGATTGACAGGTCTACCACTTTTCAGGACCACTAGCCAATATTCCTCCATAATTCACTGCAGCTCCCAATGTTCACCTGTCTGGTCTTCAAAACATTTTACCTCAAATCGGTCCTCTTCCTATTAGAGCAGCTCCCTGTAACGCTCACCTGATTCCCGTAGAGGCGCCGGTCTTGACTGGGCGTATACCGTATCTTCAAAGGTGATGTGTAACACACGGCTGGCTCTTTGGGCTGGACCTCTGTGCACTGTATGTCTGACTCGAAGGGTAAGATGTCTGCAGATAAAAAATATGGGATTAAGGAACTGGGTTATTGAATGTCTCTCTCTTCTTCCCTTTCTCTTCTCCTGTAGAACCCCAAAGGTTAACGCTCTCACATTAGGTAAGTGAACGCCGTGCTCTCCATCTGCCTCGGGGCAGGGTGCTATAACCAGTTTCTTCACTGGATAAGGGGAGCAGGCCTCTTGACTTCAGAGGACTGCTGTCCGTCGTTTACTGCACGAACGGTAAGTTTCGAGTAATTCTAATGTCTTTAAAGTCTTTAGTAATGATGTTTCTTGTTTTGCAGGGTTCCGGCGATGGCGGATGACGGGCTGAAGTGAGTTGAAGATGGAGCCCGTGTGATGAATAGAAGCGCCTGGAAGCACGTAAGTAAGCGCTTGTTGCCTGCTTCACGATGCGCTCTAACTGTCTTTTTATTTTGCAGGTACAAGTTCGGAGCGGCTGCAGGGTGCCGGAATACCCACTGGGTTAGATGTGGAAAGGAGTAATGGCACGTGAGTATTAAAGTTCCCCAATGTCTTTAAACGCACCTTGTTTTGTCTTTCAGATGCGGGATGCCGCGCCGAAGGCCTCCGGAGCGTGCGAAGAGTTGGTAAGCTTTTGTCTTTCAGATGCCGGAATGCAGTGTGAAGACCTCCGGAGCGCACGAAGAGTAGGTAAGCCTTTGTCTTTCAGATGCCGGAATGCAGCGCGAGGCGTTGGTGACAGCCGATGGACCAGGTAAGTGAAGAGCTGTCACTGAAGACCGTAATGCTAACCTGTTCTTTCTTGTCTTTATAGGTGTTGCTGAAGACTGGATTCAGGATGGTAAGCCTTTTTCCTTAGGCCCAGGATCAGATGCAGAAGACACAATGAGCGTCCTGCTGCAGAGGATGCAGAATAACGCAAAGCAAGATTCATCCATCGGGTGTGGTTTAAATAGCCTCCTGTAGTGCTTAGGTGTCTCCTTCCACAGCCACGCCTAGGTAAGAAAAGAGTTCCTGCTTTCCAGAAGAGTTCCAGTGTTCTGAATCTAGGGAGTGGCTCCTGCCCCACCCAACAGGAAAAGTAGTTCCAAACAGAAGAGGATCAGAGGCTCAACTGGCAGGCAAGTAAGCATCATGGTCTGCTGCAGGTAAGTCCACCCAAGCATTATGAGCCCGGCGCTTCCAGCGCTGGGACTGGGCATATTTATGAGCCTGGTGCCACTGGCGCCAGGACTGGGTCCAAAAGGTCCCAATTGGGACTGGTTGGCACTCGGAACCTGGGTTATGGATCTGCTTCCAAGGGAGTTGGGAAAACCCTGACCTTTTGGAAGCAGAGATCATGACACTCCCACTGTTTAAGTCTGAGCATAGTTTTACTGAAGGCTAGCACTCTGTCCCCTAAAATAGTGGTGCATGCTCTCCATTCCACAAAGTATGTTCCTTTTACATTTATTTGAAAGTATTGATTGGTTGAAACATCCAAATGCTTAACCACTTCTGGGTCAATCAACCCTAAGAATTTTGTCTCTTGATTCCTTGCTGTCTGGTCTTTTCCCTGCAAGCCTTCACGTACAACAGAGTCTGATCAAGGATCCAATTGGAGGAAAACACTATCTTTCTTAACCCTTGGCTGTCTTGTCCAAACATGGAAAATTAATCCAGCACAAAACATAAGGGTGGACCCTGAAGTGGAAGGAGAACCCCTCCTTGCATAGATACTTATCCCTCCAGACAGCCATTTTCCTCAAAGCCTGAATGATGGACATAAACGTGGTATTGTTATGTGTTGTACTCCCCTCTTTAACTGGTCTTAGAATGGGTCCATAATTTGATTGAAGTGACCCCTCTTTAAATTATTATTCCACAGCGTGTTCTCAAGATGAAGCCTTGTAGATCATTCGAAAGGTACACTGAAAGCAGAGTATAGAATGTAATTGTCTCAAATGCTTCCCTTCTCACCTTTCGAGTCATAATGGATGTCTAATAAATGCCCCTTACGCATGCAGCCTTTCTCCCCTTAACTTTCAGCTAGTTTGTTAGGTGCAGCTCGTTAATGTGGTCTTTTCCTGTCTACAATCCTTGTTTTTTTAATGTCATGAGAGTAAAACTGGAAAACTAGTTTAGGGTGGGTATGTACATCCTAAGGGATCTGCAAGCTGTGCCCCCAGATGTGTTGGACCGTACTACCTTTGCCCTAGCCAGCCTAGTAAATGGTGAGGGATCATGTGAGTTGTAGCCAGGAACATCTGAAGAGGCGCAGGCTGCAGACTCCTAATCTATTAATCGAAGACTTGGTGAGTAAGCTAAATTTCTGCACTGCCTGTTTCTCAGAAATCGCAGAAAATGAGGGGATCCATTGCAGGAATGCTGGAGAAATACAATTGAAATAAAGATCTGTACTGAACTTACGGATGACTGTAGATGGAACAGATTCTGAGGATCAATTTATTCAAATTAGTCATGACTTAATAGTCAGATGTTAACAGAGCTTGAAAAGTATGTGATGAATTAACTCTCCATGGTGATCATTTCACAAAAGGAAATCCTGGATACAAGGAGCTAAAAATAAAAAACACAAACTATTGTGAAAAGCGCTCTGTACTTGCATGGCAGACAGGGATGCATGCAACGGGAGCCTGGAAGACTGGAGGTGAGGCGGGCCAGAAGGTGCATGTCATCGCATGAGCGCATGGAAGAAGTGGCAGCGATTTCGGTGGAGCGGCCATTAGAAGTTCCGGCACGCTTCTTACTATTGCACGGGTGACGGTCTAGTCTTTTTACTTTTTTCTACGTTGCAGCCGCAGGTAGCCGGGAAGTATTTACTTCCGGTCTTCCCTACTGTCGGCACGTTGCAACGTCTAAGCTACTGCTTTCGCTTACCTTGTTGCCACAACGCTCTTTCGCTTCCGTTCCCTTTTCATCTTTTCTCTTCGCCCATTCGCATTGTGGGTTTTCGTTTCCTCTCCCTGGTTTCCGTGGGTCTCTGCTGCTCTGTGCTGGTCACCTACTCACGGACTTACCTGCAATCCAGTCTCCATCTGAAAGAAAGTTTTTTGTTTTTTTTTTACGCCCGTGGCTTTTTCCCCTGTCTGTCTGTCTTCATTGACGGGGCCGCAGTGGCCACAGTTTACTAGTGGCCGCTGTGGCTTCACACCGAGGAGGGATTACTGCATCGGTCACTCACAAATACCGGGAGACCACAAGATACGCTACGGATTCCAGTTCTACAGGTAAGAGGAGGGAAGTGGGTCAGACGGATCAGACACGTATTGTGACAGTTTGCAACGCCAACCAACCATGGCTACCCCGTGGGGCAAATCCAAGAGTTAGTAGGGGCAATACAGAAACTTTCACAAGAAGTTCAAACCCTGAAGGTTGAGAATCAGACTTTACAACAGATCACACAAGAAGTTCAGACTCTGAAGGCGTAAAATGATCTCAAACAACTCCTGACCACAAGAGAGAATCCACCTGATCCGGAATTACCACCCATGCCTTTATCTTCTGGTAAATTTGACGGGTCCTCCAGGAAGGTGAAAGAATTCCTAGATGCTTGTAAACTGTACTTCACATATCAACCTATCCTATTTGCCACAAGCAAGGCCAAGGTACGTTTCATGGTCTCAAACATGGCAGGCAATGCTTTGTCTTGGGTCACTCCCCTTGTGACCGGAGAGGATCCTACCCTTAAGAATATGATGGGTTCTGCACCTTAATCAAACAGACCTTTGAACGTCCAGAAACCACTTTTTCGGCATATGAAGACCTTTGGATGCCCACCAGGGCTCCGTGGATGTGTTAACTTATATCTCAAGTTTCAATGCATTAGCGGTTCAAGCAGGCTGGCCTGAACAAGCACAATACGCAATCTTTCGAAGAGGTCTAAAAGAAGATATCAAGGACGAGCTTGTTCGGATGCCAAGACCTCCTTCTTTTGCGGAGCTACTCTCCTCGGTCCTTCAAATTGAACACCGTCTGGCTGAAAGAAAGAATGAGCGTCGCAGGTTCAGAAATCGATCGTTCTTTGGTGGTCCTTCTCAGGCGGCCATTCCCTCTTCCTCCTCCCTCCAAAAAGAACCTATGCAAATCAGAATAACCCATGTCCCACTCACCATGGAGGAGCGACGACGTCGCAGAGAGAAGGGATTGTGTGCCTATTGTGCATCAGAAAAGAATTCCATCAACAATTGTGAGGAGCTAGCGTCATGCCGGTCGGGAAACAGTCTTCCTCAGAGTTGAAAGGGACGAACTGCCGAGGAACCATATTCCCTTGCAGTCCCTATGTCTCTTTATCAGTCTCTTCGTCTACACAACCAATCACCGGAGATACCCGATTAATGGTGCTCACTGTTCTGCTCGAAATCAAAGGCGAATGGATTGAGGCCTTGGCTTTACTAGACTGCGGCGCAGCTGGAAATTTTGTTGATACGCACTGGGCAACCAAGATGGGAATCAACCGGATCGAAAAACTTGAAGATCAGAAGGTTGAAGGCATAGACGGGTACCCCATTGTCTTCAGGGCCGATCACACATTTGACCGAAAAACTCCATCTCAAGATATTCAAACACTCGGAGACGATATCCTTCGACATCATAAGAGCCGCTCATTTCCCTATCATCCTTGGGATATCTTGGCTCCATCAGCATAATCCCTGCATAGATTGGACTCAAAATCAATTGGCCTTCGAATCTGAATATTGCAAAAAACATTGTTGCCTGCAGACTTGATCGGTACAGATTCAGGCTACCAATCCTACTTCAAGTCTTTCCATCGGTATCCATTCTTTACTGGCAGAGTATGTCCAATTCAAGCAAGTTTTCACCGACCAGGCTATCTTACTACTCCCCTCACAGACCTGAGGATTGCGCCATCGAGCTGACTTCAGGAGCTTTGGTGCCGTTTGGGCGGATGTTCTCTCTATCACAGGCCGAGAAGCAGGCTCTCCGGTGCTATTTGGACAGTAACTTACAAAACGAGACTGGTGCAACCTTCTAAGTCCCCCGCAGGGGCTCCCCTCTACTTCATTACAAAGAGGGATTCAACTGAGCAAAGACCTTGTATTGATTTCCGGGAGTTAAACAAGGTCACCATCAGAGACGGGTATCCAATGCCACTCATATCGGACATTTTGGAAGCGGTGCAAGGGGCCAGAATATTCACTAAACTCGACCTGCGTAGCGCATATCATCTCCTCTGCATTCGAAAAGGGGATGAATGGAAAACAAGCTTTTTGCACCCCTTTTGGTCTCTATGAATATAGGGTAATGCCCTTTGGATTGGTAAATGCTCCAGCAGTATTCCAAAGACTTATGGACCGTCTATTCTCCGATCTGATCATCACTGTCATCTATTTAGATGATATACTGATTTTCTCCCAAAGATCCAAGACAACATATTCATCATGTCTCAGAAGCACTAAACCATCTCCAAGAAAATCACCTTCTCGTCAAGCTTGGAAAATGCATTTTTGGGGTAACCTCAATACCCTATCTAGGATTCATTTTATCCCCAGAAGGGGTATCTATGGATGAATGGAAGGTCACTGCTATTTTGGACTGGCCTTCTCCCAACTCATTTAAGGAGGTCCAAAGATTCTTAGGTCTGGCTAATTACAATCGCCGATTCATTCAAAATGTTTCGAACAAGGTTCTTCCCATCACTTCCCTCTTACAGAAGAGTCCTCCTCCATTTCATTGGACCAGCAAGGCCGAAAAAAGTTTTCAGCATCTCAAGTCTCTTTTTTGCACGGCCGCGATACTGCGGCATCCCGACCAATCTCTGCCCTTTACCATCGAGACTGATGCTTCTGCGGCTGCCATTGGGGCAGTTCTGCTCCAAACGTTTGATGGAACACAACATCCTATTGCCTATCTCTCGAAGACTTTAACATCTAGTCAAAAGAATTATTCGGTTCTGGAGAGATAATTATTAGCAATGAAACAGGCATGCGAGACGTGGAGACATTTTCTCCAGGGCGGAGCTCAACCTTTTACGATTCGTAGGGATCACAAAAATCTTAAGGTCCTAGAATCTATGGAATGTGTCAACTCGCGCCAAGCCCGATGGGCTCACTTCTTTGCCGAGTATGATTTTCGCATCACTTATCACCCTAGGAGTCAAAATGTAGTGGCAGATGCTCTGCCCAGGAAGAATATCGGTAATGGTACTTCCTCTGGTCCAGAACGAATGTTCCCCAATCATCTCCACATTGCAGTAGTAAACACCTTTCTACAGCAAGTCAAACAAGCTACGGAACGATTACAACCACTCACGTCTGTTGGTCTCACCAAAAGGGACGGACTCTGGTTCAAGGATCAGCAGCTTTACATTCCCACGGAAGAACTTAGAATGAAAGTGATCGATTGTGTCACGACAATCTCACGGCTGGCCATTGGGGAGTAGCAGGAACCCTGGATCTCGTCCAGCGGTCGTATTTTTGGTCCCAGATGTGCAGGGATGTGACTGAATATGTTCCGAAGTGTTCGGTATGTGCCAAAGCCAAGTACCATTCCGGCAAACCCATAGGTCTACTAGAGCAGTCTGCCCTTCCTACTCGTCCCTGGGGTACCATTACCACAGACTTCATTGTTGATTTGCCACCTTCCGAGTCTTGCACTTGTATCATGGTAACAATAGAAACTTTCTCCAAGATGGCGCACTTCTCCCCGTTACCAAAGATTCCATCCGCTGAAGAAATGTCTCAGGTTTTTCTCTGCGACATCTTCCGCCAGCATGGTATCCCGGATAAGATCATCCCCGATCGAGGGACGCAATACACATCGAGGTTCTGGAAGGTAATGTCAGCGTCTAGGCATTGAAAGGGCGCTCTCTTCTGGATTTCATCCCCAGACCAATGGTCAGACGGAGAGAGTGAACGCCACCTTAGAGCAATACCTCAGCTGCTTTTGCAATCTGCAGCAGGACAATTTGGTGGCACTTCTTCCTACAGCAGACTTTGCTTATAACCAAGCCAGACACTCGGCTATCAAAATGTCTCCGTTCTACTGCACTTACGGACTTCATCCAAAAAGCACCCATCGTGTGTCTGAGAGTCAATCACAAATACCAGCCATCAAAACTATACTTACTGCGATTAAAGAAGCCCAATCAAACGCTTCTTCCAGTCTCAAGGATACAGCCCAGTACAACAAAAGACAGGCAGATTCTCACCGTCAGCGAGGACCTGATTGGGATGTGGGATCGAAGGTATGGTTAGGTAGGGGTGAGCATTCACTGGTGACTGGTGGCAGAAGGGTCCCCTGGACGTATGAGAGTAGGCAGGACAGACTGGTGAAGGGTGGTGTCCCATGGATTGGAGCGTCACTGGAAAGAGGAAAGATATGCAAAAGTGATGGGAGGAATGTTGCAAATGTCTCTGCAGTGACAATTGTGCAAGAGTTTCATTGCAAAAGGAACACATGGAAACTATTTAACATTGTACAAATGTAAAGATTATGGTATTAAAGTTTCCTTCCCCTCACATTTCACGAGTACCAAAATTAAGTTATTGCATTTTTGTAAATATTGTGATGGGCGGTGAAATTTCATGTCATAGTTCATCTGTGCCAAAACCCCTTCCAATTAAGATATCCTGGTTAAATTTTAATTTTGCCTGTTTGTACTGAAACTGCTTTATATGAACATAAAGTTATTCGTCTGTTGATAATGAAAAGAGCACGGCCAACCTCTCCAGTTTTCAAAAACACGTTTCTACATCGGCTCTTTCCACTGCTTGCTTTTATGAAGGAAAACATTGTGTAGTTGATGTGAATTTTTTGTGATTTTCATATAGTGCTGCTGAAAGGTGGTTAATCAAACTTTTGCTCTGACTATTAACCTCTAGTAGGCCAGACTCTCAATAATTAAGACCGGTCAGTGGTGTGAGTGCTTGCTGCAGAGATAGTTGTGTAAGCTGGAGATTAAAAAAAAGCAAAACGGATGCCAGTGTTTGCTTCATTGCTTTGTGTAACCTCTTGGATTTCCTCTGCTTTAAATTCGGCTGCTTTGATGTTTTTTTCAAATCCAATCTATTTCGGCGAGAAGCCATCAAATCGTACATAATCTACAAAAGAACAATTCGCATTGATATAAAAGTAGTTGATATCAAAATAAAAATATATTTAGTATCTTAAAAACACGTAAAATGCAACGTTTTTGTTTAGCCTTTTGCATTTGTATAATAGAAAACGAGTTACAAATAAATCACAATATTAGGAAAATGCCATTCTCCGAGCAAGTGCTATAATTTAAAAAGATATGACTGCATCGAATACACAAATCTAATCAGCGGTCCTGAGGAGCTTATAGGCTTTGTGCCTCAATCTGATGCCAAAGGAATTTGTTAATGGCTTGATCCATTTAGATCTAATGTCAGAATACAATGCACAAGTAAATAACACATGGCATTCGTCCTCGACCCAGATTTTACAATGGGGAGGTTTTGAGGATTGTTCACAATTCCAGTGACTGGTAAATTTGCAATGGGTAAGTTGCCCATACATAACTTGGCAACATATTTTGAGTAATTTGTCACATTGCATGTCAATATGCTTTTCAGGACCCAGTGTGTTTGATTGCCAGATTGTTTGAGGCCAAATTGTGATGCACCCATTAATCTAATTGCTCCTTCAGTGTTTCCCGGGATGGTTCCACAGCCTTACCCAATGCAACAGGTGTTGGATCATACTCTTATACTTAACTCCTAGAATGCCCAGTTCCACAATTAGAGGGAGGGAATGCCCATGAGGCGTTTCAAGATCTTATGTCTTATTTGTAAGTTGGAGAATTCACAATGGGCTCATATTACTGCACCTTCAGTAGCAGCGGTTATTAGATTGTACCTTATATATTTCTAGCACATGGGATAATGTTTTTCCTCCAAACTATGTGGCGAAATTAACAACTGACCCACCTTTCCTTTCTATGACAATTCCACTCTTCAACTTTGGGCAACCAGTTTGATCTATTTTGAAGGCGTAGACCTAATCGAAGGTCTACACATTTTGCATTATCTAATTATTTAGTACAAACTTGGAGAAAGGAGTCCGGTGTTTTGCTGCTTGGTCGACATACCATGGTTTTGGATTTAGAGATGTTTATAAATAGACTTCTCTCCGTACATTTCTGAGCAAACAAATTGTTATTGGAGGCCATACAGACTCTTGGAATAAGGACAGTATCGGCCGCAAACAGTAGCAAGGGCCACTTTCTACCACCCATCATTGGTGCATCTAGATTTGTTTGCTCAATGGCCTCTGCTACGTCATTGTTGTAAAGCAGGAAGAAAAGAACGGCAATGATGCAACCTTGCCTCAAGCCCTCACATGCAGGAATTGGGTCAGTACATTTGCCACCGGAAACCCACCGTATCACTGCAAAGTTGTTTGAATAAACAGCAGAAATAGCTCCTAATAAATTGGAGGAATCTATAGATTGTCAAGACAGCAGCATAATGAAGAACATGGGACTGTGGCGAAGGCAGTCTGTCGATCTATAAAAGCCAGGTATATAGTCTGTCTTTTTATAGTTAAAAACGTTTGTATGATCAAGAATAATCTAAACATTTGATCTACAGTTAAAATTCCTTTCCTGAACCCCGCCTGCTTCATTAAATTCTGTTCCCTCGTCCATTTTTCCAGTCTAAGACTACTCTGGAATAGACCTTGCACAGGCTATCCAAAAGCAAGATGGGACGATAGTAGGTCTCGAGGTCACAGTCTCCCTTCTTTAATATAAGAATTATGGTAGCCCCTCTCCAGCTACTGGGAACGATACCTATGTTAAGTTGATTAAAGTATTCGGTCAGAAAAGGAACCCAATTGATCGGGTCATTTTAGGTCTAAGGGGCAGTAATCGTTCCTTCTGCCTTGTTGCTATGTTGAGACCTCAAACTTTCCCAGATCTCTGCGTAAGAGAACCTCAGAGTTGTATTTATCAAACTTTCATAGATCTTTTGATAAAAGCAACATATCCAAACTTGGATCACCCTGTTCAAGTTCCTCCCCATCATACAAAGAATACAATGTAATTATTTATTTTTTATTTTTGCAGGTACTTGCCATTACATAAGGGGACAAACTATATGCCAATTGCAGCAGTAAAGTAGAAGTGGTGTTCCCAGGCACACTACATTGGGACCCAAGCTACAAGGCCCGATATGGCAAAAACATGGATAGATTATCTTGTGTTTCGAACATAAGGGTAGTGACCTAGCAGTACTAGGCTGCACTGCTCTCTACGGGAGCAGGACCAACATTGATTTACATAAGACTACCCCACCCCCATCTTCATTAATGGTACCGCCACGCTACATGGAATTACTCTTTGGTTGTGTAGAATTCAGGAAAACGTTTCCATGCATAACCTTTTTTAATTTTCAGATTTGTTCATCATACCACAAGTTTCAGGGCTGTCTCCTTCATTTCAATGTCAATAAACTGATTGATAGTTGGGTAATAATTTTACCTCTCGTTGAAGCACCATAGAACACTTAAGTGAGTAGTGTGCACAGTATCAGAGATGCTCTAAAGAACATGCCAACTTCCAGAGATAGATCAAGGGTTTTTATTAAAATGTCTTGTCCTGGCGCAAAGGGCTACCACTTGCTTTCTTGTCTAGAAATGGCAGTGTTCGCCCTAAAACAGCCCTCCCTACTCTAAAGGTTAGTATCTAGAGCTTTTAACCCCTACTGTCTAATATCTGCTTTGCTGTCACAGAGGGCATAAATACAATCGCTTTATCTGTTGAACCTCCCTCTGGACCATCACTACAATTGAGTTTAGTTCAAAAGGGTTATAAAGTTGTACCTACCAGACACTGAAGTCCCTCTTTGTCAACTTCCTTTCACTCCCTGGTGTTCCTCGCCTCTATTCTATTCTCTTCTTGCTACTCTCCTCCTTCCTACTCCAACTTGCCTTCTCTTCTTGTACTTCCGCCTTTTGCCCCTCCAATGTCTTTTTTTGCACTACCACTACTCTCCCCTACTACTCTCTTCTCTATTTCTACTCTACCCCACCTTTTTCGCAGTCCCGCTCCTTTCAATCCATCCGTCGCCTTCCCCTCTCTCTCTTTCTCTCCCCTCTCTTCCCCCTCTCTTCCCCCTCTCTTCCCCCTCTCTTCCCCCTCTCTTCCACATCTCCTCCACATCTCTTCCCCCTCTTTCCCCCCTCTCTCTCTCTCTCCGCCTCTCTCTCTCTCCGCCTCTCTCTCTCTCCGCCTCTCTATCTCTCCGCCTCTCTCTCCCTCTCTTCCCCCCCTCTCTCACCCCTCCCCACCCCCCTGCTCGGATCAGTCTACCTGGAGGCTCTGGTGGGCGGCAATCTTGCACGCGATATGCCCAGGCTTTTTCTGCCTGTGGCTACCTGACATGAAAGGAAAGAAACTGGGAAGCATTTGGACGAAGATGTGTGGCACTGTTCATACGCATGCAGGAATTGGGGCCCTCTCAACTTCTAACTTTCCCCTTTGGGGGTAGGACTGGCTTTTCCTCCCACCTGAGAGTGGTTCCCCATCCCCTCTTGACAAGCCAGATTGCTGACCTTGTCACAACAGTACATTAGGCCAATGTGATAACTTTTTTTTTAATCAACCATAAATGCTTTTAACAAACTTTCTATGAAGGGTTTGTATTAATGGCTGTCTTTATATTGATTTTAAAAAGAAATATTCATGGTATCCTTTCTCTATTACATGTAAAGTTTGAGTTGATATACGACTTGCTGGAGTCCAATGTGTATTTGTCCAGACATTGTCATTCTTTTTATAGCCACTAGAAAATTGGTTGGGTCCAGCATTCTTAAGTATTGCGTTTTTGTAAAAGGCACGCTACTCCAGGTTGAGATGTAGGGAATGGGCACAAACTTTGAGATAATAACTTTAATTAACTTGCTTTAGGCATATATATTAAATTGTTTTAACCCTTTGTTCATTATAGAGTGGCCCCAGTGCCAGGTCATGTCACAAAATGTGCATTGACACTCAGCGGAGGCAGATTTACACGTTGGGTCGATATTTGGATTCCTCTGTGAGGAACAGCAAATCTCTGAAAAGTGACTTCTATCGCTATGACATCGACACAAACACATGGACGCTGCTAAGTGAAGACACTGCAGCAGATGGAGGGCCAAAGTTGGTGTTTGATCATCAGGTGGGTTGCATTTGCCATGCATAAGGTTGTAATCCCATACCCCCGCTCATGAAGTTCTGTTATTGATAACAAAACTACTATTATTGATGGGCAACTTGTTAAAATTCTATGTGACCTGTGGGTTGTACAAATTCTATCTAAAGGATTGATTTATGAAAGTGTTGGATGCCACTAGCATGTCCCAAGACGCAAGCACATGTAATAAAAGCACAGCTTTGCATTAAACGCCTCCTATTCTTACCTCTTCCACCTCCCCGGCCCCCGTCCCCCCCCTCCCGCCGCCCGGCACACCCCCCACAAACCCCCCTGACCCATTCTCCCTGCAAAATGTGCTGGGAAAATGTGTCATGAATTGTTGCAAAGTGTTGCACACTTGTTTGGAATGTTGAATGTGTGTGTTGTTTCCAGCTCCTAAATATCTTCAGCCACATTACTTTTTTCAAATATGCTTACATGGATTTGTGGCACTCTCCCTGTCCGTTTTGCCTGTGGCATAAGACTGTAATGCATTTACTTTTAACTGAAATCTTCCAGATTATTCATGTTGTGATGTGCAGAGAAGCAGTCGTAATCACCTCCTTGTTTTTGTTTTTCTCTTTTGAACAATTTATCAAATATTTCATATTCATTTATGACATGGTAACTTCACGCCAAAGTTAGTGATTTTCACTGTCCCTATGGTGCAGTTGATGTTGTTTTGGTTGGTATTAACATGAAAATCTTGGATGCCCTTCATGGCTTGAAGGATGTAGTAGTAAATGTATGAAAAGGAGGAGAGGGCAGAACTCCGTACATATATACACTCTCACTTTGTATAGTTCATGATTGTTGCCTGTATGGGACCCGTTGTGGGGGGGGGACTCAGGGCATCTGGGTCTAGGGAAACCACCCGGTAAGTGATGCAACCCAAGAAGGCAGCATATGATTGAGTCCCCAGCACTCCCTCAGCCTACTCCATGCACGCAAGGGTGCTGCAGCTACCCAGTTAGGGAAGATCCTTGGCTTGCAACATTGTGTTACTACTGACTTCTGCAATTGTATTCGCTCTCCCCTCTTGATTCTCCACTCTTTCTGACTGCTTACTCTGTTCTTTCTTCCTCTTCCTTTTCCTATCTCCTCCCCTCCTTTCCTTTTTCTCTTCTATGCACTTAGTCTTATCAGAAATGTCCCTCGACCAAGTGTGATAGCAACCTTGTCGGTCTCCTCCACCCTCCCCTTACTTGTCCCCCTCCTCCCCTGCCAGCACTATCTGAAATGTCATGAGGCCTAGTACGATAGTCGCTTGTTTTGTTCCTCCCCTCCCTTTCTGCACCAGTCTCCCTCACCTTTTGTTGTTCCACGGCTCTACCAGAAATGCCGTCGGGCCTAGTACGGTAGTTGCAGGTCTGTTTACATTTTCTTCCCACTCTTCCCCTCCCTTCCTTATCTATGTTTTAGCTCTTGCACTATCTGAAATGTTGTCGGGCCGATTACGGTAGTTAATTTCACATCCTTACTGTTCATGGCATGTAAGAATGTTATTGTATTTTCCCTTGTTCCCTCCCTTGCCTTGAAGCGCTTTGAAACACATAGTGCCCTATATAAATAAATGATCATATATCATATCCAATGTGAAAAATGCATCCGGCGGTGAGGAAAAGAGGGGCCAGCCAGCATTGTTTAGGTGCCACTATTCCTTCCCGGGGGGGAAGAACCCCAGTGAAAATCAGCCCCAAGAAAAGGTTAACATGTATGTGATACAATGGGGTGATACAACAAGTCTTTTGTGCTCTGTTTGCGATTCAATGCGCTGTGTGGTGCTATGTAGACATTGCACTTCGGGTGCACAAGACCCAGCATGGATCACAAACCTCAGCCAGATGGATGCCCCGCTGAAACAAAGAAACACAGCCAGATGCAGTGTCCCTGGCCAGCGTGGGTATGCAAGAGCATGGAAAACAAATCACTGGTAAATGGGGGAGCAGGTTGTCAAACTGCCATGACACTGCTACCTGATCTCACTATTGATGAGTCTTTTTGTTATCCTGATCTGCAAGGGCTTCAGTACGGGTTGATTTCAGTTACTAAAGCCCACCAAAAAATTATAACGAGTGAAACGTTAGGCCAGCCACATGGGGCGGAGGTGGAACCATTAGGAAAATACCTATTGAGAATTAACCTGCTATTGGATAAAAAGACCCACCAATCGGAGCAGACTTTAGGACTCAGGACCTCTTCATAAAATATCATAAGCCTATGCACTTCACTACATTACCATTCCAGAATGTGAGTTGGGTTGTGTTGTGGTAAGATGAGAAGAGGGAAAGTAGCAAGTCAGAACCTGCATTGGCCAAACCAAATAGGCAAGTTAGAAGGATAAAAAACAGAACAGAAAGTGACTAAACCAACGAAACACACTGTCGAACAGTCCAGGATGACAGGGAAGGCTTGATTGGAGATCCTGCTAGTCGCCTGCATACAGAGGCTGTCAGGAGTCAGGCTTTGAAAGCAGAGGCTGTGGAATAACCTGCTGGGGGCTCAAACTCAGATTATATTTTGTTGAAAATCTTTTTATTACAAGACTGCTTCAAGAATCCACAGGACAGTGACAATTTATCAACATATTGTTTATTTTATTTATTGGTCATTTTTAATGTGCCTATACACAGATGTTTTGAGGCTAACAAGGCAGGAGGGAGCCAACCAGTATGGCTTTCTCTTCTTTTGGAAGCTTGCCATTTAAATACCGAGAGCTGTGAACACATTTTACTTGTGTGCTTGTAAGATTATTCGAAAGATTCATCTCACAAGTTGTGTGCTTTTTATGAGGACCTTATATTATATTGGGGTAATATATATTCATAATTGACTTTGTGGGCGAGATCAGGAAGTCTTTCTTCCTTCTTTGTAGCGCTCTCCGCGTGACCCACTGCTCATATGTGCCTGGGGAGACGACGGCGCAGCGGGTGGGTGCAGTGGCCACACCTTGATCGCGCCAAAGTCATGCTTAAGGCAAGCCGGTCTGGGCCAGTCTGGGTCCCAAGTGGTCTGGGGGCTGGAGGGGCGGCTGGGCTTGCGTGCCAGATGCTTCTTAGACTGGCCCCTGCTGCTTCCTGTTTCTGGCAAATTGGACCCATTCAAAAGAGGTAAAATCACCACATTCGGGAGACATGAACTCCAGTCTTTTAATTATTTTGTCTAATACCCGCCCATTGGTAGCTCATGCTGCCCATGTTCAGGATCTAGATATTGAGTCTTTGCTGGACTTTATGTGCCTCACTGAGACCTTGCTGCCGGAGGCAGCTGCTCCTGCTCTGCATATTGCCCTTCTGCAAGGGTATACAATTATTCATTTGGGAAAATTGTCTGTTCATCCTGGTGGTGGGATGGGAATTATTTTTCAAACCGCTCTGAAATTGGGTTTGATCCCTTTAGTGCATGATATCGATATGAAAACCTTGTTAATCTGACTCATCTACTCTGCTCTTGTATTTTCTTATAGTCTATAGGCCCCCTGGCTCCTACACAGGCTTTTTGGTTCCATTTGTTGATTTAATAGCGACCCTTCAGAGGAAATATACTCATCTGACGGTACTAGGTGATTTTAACATTAAGTTCAACCAACCGTGTCCTCAGACGGTCTCCAATTTCTTTGATGCACTATCGAACCTTGGTCTCTCAGTTCATTAAGGCGCCTACCAACACTTTGAAGACAGCACCAAATCAAGAGTATTACCCAAAGTCCTTGTCTGTCTCATCAGCTCCTTTTGCCTCTAGTGCTACTCGTATGCCAACGATATGCCAATTCTGGTGAGAATTCATCCCCGCCGGGTGGCAGTGTTGTCATGCTTGCGTAGGTTCCTGCTGGAAGTGTGGGAGTGGATGAACAGCAATTGGCTGAAGCTTAATAGGGACAAGACAGAGGGCCTGGCGGTGGGTTCCCCTCCCATTCACACGCTTTGGACTCCCTCGTTTTGGCCTCTTTCACCGGGTAGTTTTCCTCGTCCGGTGACAGTGGTGAAAAATGTGGGAGTGGTTTTGTCCTCCACTCTTTCGATGGCTCTGCAGATAGGGGCAGTGTGTAAAGCTGGCCACCTTGACTTGATGAGTCTTCGGAAGGTTCTTCACTTTATTCCTGCTCGCTTTCGTTGCTCTGTAGTGGCTGCTCTTGTGCTTAGTCGGCTGGACTATTGCAATGCCCTGTTCCTGGCTCAACCAGTAGGACTAATTCATTGCCTTCAGGTTTTGCAAAATCAAGCTTTTTATCAGCAGGGGTGTCTTATCTTTGGGAAATGTTAGTCCCGTATTGTCCAGGTCGAAACCTCAGCTCAGCTAATGCTTGCCTGGTGGTTAGCCCTAGATTCTGTCTCTCATGTGTCGGTGGTCGTGCTTTCCCCATCGCCTTGTGGAAGATGTGGAATGCTTTGGCGCTGTTACTGAGAACTAACATAACAGAGGGGGGGCACAAGTAGGAGACAAGGTAGCGATCCTAATAGGCCTTGCGACATTCAGATTTCAAGTGCAGTAACGAGAAGTGCATGAGGTAGGCGAGAAGCAGGGAAGGGCCCATGAGAAGGAGAGTGCCGGTGAAGGCCAGGTGCACAGGGCCAGGGGGAAGCAGAGAGTGCAGGGGAAGGGTCCACAAGCTAAGTGCGCTGTAAGGGGCTGCAATGACTCCAACAGGTGCAGGCCAGCCAAACAAGTGCAGGGGGGGGGGGGGCTGTGCGGGCACATGCAGGATGATGGGTTGAAGGGGGTGGGGGATCAGGGGAGAACAAGTGCAGTAGACTGAGCAAAGGGGGGAGGGGATGCTGGTGTCCTGTATGACTCTGAAGGAAACAGGCTGCCAGTCTAAGGCAGACATGGAAATTAGCTGGGGAGGAGGAAGGAAGAAGAGAAAATTAAGGTCTTGAGGAGCTTCCGGAACTTGAGGAGAACCGGCTCAAGTCTGAGAGGGACAGGGAGGCCATTGCAGATGGAGGCACCTGCAGAGGAGATGATCTACCCTCCCCCGCCCCCACTCTCTGCTTGGAAAAACATCTGATTTGCAGAGAGTTAGAGGTTGACAAGTGAAGGGCTCTTGCAGGGAGGTATTTAGGGAGAGCAAGTTGGATGTATGGTATGACATTTATAACGCGCCTACACAGAAGTGTTTCTAGGTGCGACGAGACAAGGAAGGGAAGACCAACAGAGGACAGGAACAACGATCTTACTAGGCCTTGTGTCATTTAGATGGTGTAAGTGCAGGGGGAAGGCAGGGGAGAAGTGCCATGGGAGGGGGTTGAGAGGAATGCAGTGAGCAGAGCTCAAGTAAATGCAGCCGGGATGCCCGGCTCGAAGTGCATTGTGACAAGGGACTGTAGGGTTTCAGATACAGTCCCGAATTAGGAGAGGAGGCTGAAGGGAGCCTGAAGAAAAGCGGAGTGTCGTCCGCGTAGCACTGAAAGTTAGGAGAGAAGATGGAGATAAGGTGGGCTAGAAGAGCCAGGGTGAGAGGTTAGAGCCCTGGGGAAGATCACATGTGTAGAGAGAGGTGGTGGAGAGAAAAGACCCCAGCTGGACCGGGAGGTTTGATCAGAGACGAAGGAGGCCAACCACGCTAGGGCCTAATCGGTGATGCACAGGTTGTCACAGACGATTGATCAGGATGGCGTGGTTGACCGTGTTTCAAGCAGAGGAAAGATCAATGAGGGTGAGGACAGACGGAAGGCTAGAGTAAAGGGTTGAGAGCAGGTCATCACGGGTATTCAGGAGAGCAGTTTCCGTGCTTGTGGCTGCCCTAAAGTCAGACTGATGGTCATGGAGACAACCAACAGCTTCAGTATGGAGAGTCAGCTGGGAGATGGCCAGCTTTTCCAGGAGTTTGCCCAGGAAAAGAGTGATAGAGATCGGGCGGTAATTTACCAAAGAGGAAGAATCAGCAGAAGGCTGCTTCAGGTAGGGGTGCTTAAGGGAGAGAGGAAGGTTCCAGTGGCATGAGTGATTGCAGAAATCGGCCAAGGCTGGAACGAGGGCGTAAATGTGGTCCTTGATGCTTCTGGAGGAGCAGGGGAGCACCTGCTTGGACCACACTTTCATAGATCTGACTTCTCTAGAAACATAGTCTGGAGTGAACACAGTGAAAGAGGAGAAGGAGGAGGAGAGGGAGAGGTGGCCGGAGAGGGGCATAAGAGGTAAAGGGAGAGGACGAGGAGAGAAAGGACAGGATGTCTTGAGTTTTAGTGGTGAAATGAGAAGCCAGTGCCATGCATAGGGCCTGGGAGGGAACAGGAGTGGTGGAGACTGCAGCGGGATTGGCCAGCTCCTTGCAGATTATGAATAGTTTGGCCATGTTGTTGGAGGCTGCAGAGACGCGGGATTGGATGTAGGCTCTCTTCTTGGACTGGACAGAGCGTCTGTATTGTGAGAGAGAGGCCAGGAGAGATGGAGAGCTTGCAGACCAGTCATTCAAAGGAGGAGTAGGCCTGCGTAGGAATGACAGAAGTAGGGGTCCAATCCGGGAAGATCAGATCTACTCCACCTCCTGGACGTTTGGGTCTGGGTTCGGAGAGGATCTTGTAGCCATCAGGGAGGCAGTTTAAGCAAGGCACTGTCCTGGGAATATCTCTGGTAGCTGAACACCAGGTGTCTAGGTGCTTAAGTGCAGGTATGAATACGACAGGAGTGAGACCGAAGTGAAGGGTTACAAGGGGTACTACACCGGTCTGGCCCCTTACCTGCAGGTAGTAGCAGGAAGATGACTCTGGCTACACGCTACCACAGCGGACATCGGCAGACACCACTGGAGCTGCCCTTAGCCTACGACCCTTCGCTGTAGGGCTGCAACGGGCAGTGGGCTAGTGAGAGGAAACCAGAAGTGCCTAGTGCCCAATCAGGACCGGGGGAGAGAGGACGACGAGAAGGCACAAGTGACAAGGGGAGGGGAAGGGGAAGGAAGGAGAGCGAGGCGGCAAGGGGAACACAGTATTCAATAATACAGTTTACATCAGATGATGCTATTTTTCCAAATTTAAAAGAACATGGAACAAATAATCGTGCAGCAATAAAAGGCCAGCACTCTCGAGCAAAGATGCTCCGCCAACACCTCACCGTGCGCTTCAGCCATTAGATGGGAAATGCTTAAATACGGTTGTTAACGCAGCAGTTTAAGCATGTAGCTAGGTCTCAAGCCCCAGAAAGCCTTGTTGATGATGCAGAGGGTCTTGAATGTGTTCCTCACAGCCACCGCGAGCCAGTGGAGATATTTAAGGGCTGGAGAGAAGTAGTCCCTGGGCTTGAGACGAAGGATACGTCTTGCAGTGCTATTCTGGATTAGTTGAAGGGGTAAAGGGAGGAGTTGGGCAGATTGACGAAGAGGTTGTTGCAGTAGTCCAGCCTGGAAAGAACCAGAGCTCTGGAGACATTGAGTTTCTGGGGGAAGGTGGGGAAAGAAAGAATGCCTCTGAGGAAGTGCTGCTGAAAGTGGGCCTTCTTGGCCAGGTCCGTGATGTGAGAAGAGAAGGAGAGAGGGAATAGTATAGGCCACCAAGGCTTTTTGCTTCTCTGGAGGGTGAGCGGAGGGGGCCCATGGATGGTGGCCAGGGTGTGGGAGGGAAAGAGGAAGCAGGAGTCCCTATGAGAAGGCTCTGTCTTACTGGCATTAAGGCAGTGACCATGAGTGCACCATGCCTGAATAGCAGACAGACAGGCAATCAGGAATGGGAGAGGAAGAGGAGGGTAGCTTGAAAAGAGAGCTCCATGTCATCTGCATAACACTGGAAATTGGGAGAGAAGCTGGAGATCAAAAGGGCTAGAGCGGCCAGGTAGATATTATAAATCTAGGGCGAGAGGTTAGAGCCCTGAGGGACAGCACAGGTGGAGAGTGAGATAGTGGAGAGAAAAGGGCCCAGTTGAACCTGGGAGGGTCGGTCGGAGAGGAAGGAGGTCAACCAGTCCAGAGCCAGGGTGTCATGATTGACCTATCAAATGCTGAGGAAGGGTCCTGACGGATGAGAACAGTAGGAGAGCTTGAGTCGAGATTAGTGAGCACGTCTTTTCGGGTGTTCAGGAGAGCAGTTTCGGTGCCTCTGGCAGCTCTGAAGCCAGACTGGTGGTCGTGAAGGCAACCAACAGATTCATGTGGTGGATAAGCTGGGAGATGGCTAGCTTCTCAAAGAGCTTGCCCTGGAAGGTGGCAACGTTTCATATTACTTGTGTTCAGACAGCATAAGGTTCAGTGTCTGCCCTTGCATTGCCATCAGATATTGCTTATCTGGATCCCAGATGTCAATGGGGCCTGCAATTACATGAGTAATGAGCCTATTTTCAGCTTCCATATCAAAACAGTAAGCAATATTTTTCAACCACAAGTCCTTTGTAGGCGACACCACCCTACTTCCCCATATCAGAGACTTCCGTCTTTTTGCTAAGACTAACATTAATCCAGCAAGTCCTCTCGCATACCCAGAGACCACGTCAGTGTACCCTAATAATGCTACCAGAGGATTAGGTTTCATGCGTTCTTCGATGACTTTCCCTAGGACTTGAAATACTTTGACACCAAACCCAAACGCCATAATACGTGGGCAGTGCCATGCCAGATCTAGAAAGGTGGCTGGGGCGTTAGAGCACCTTGTGCATCCTTCAGGCCTGTCCGAAAAGAATCTACTCAAGACTGCTAGTGTGTAATAAAATGGATGTAAATATTTAAAATGCAACAGTTTATACAGGCTATTTAGGGCTACTGTTTTCGTCTGCCGAAGCAGTATCGCCAAACCTCTTCTGGCATCTGGTTATCCAGTGTTTCTTACCATTTCAGGTGTGCCATAGCCGACCATCCCACCTTTCTTTCAATAATGCAGGCATATATCAGACACCAGTCTCCCCGTGCCTGCAGCCTCTATGGCAAAGTGCAGCAGGCGATTTAGGAAAGATAAACATCTCTTTCCAGGTGTGTCCAAGTCTGAAGTACAGGAACATATTAAGTGGGGCATTCTCCCCCGCCGCCCCCTGCCTTTTGAACCCCTCTAGCGTGAGAAACTTCCCAAGAGGATTTTGGAATTTGCCCACCTCCAATCTCTGCATACAGTTCACATCAAAATGTTCTCCAGTGAGGGAGATCCCAGGAATATGTTTAACCGGCAACAATTGCGAATATAAAGACATATCCCCATCCTCTGACCCAGCTTGTGCAATGCTTTGTATGTGGAATGTACTATATTGCCCGTCCCTGCTGTGTTTGGAGGTTTTGTGAGTACAAGCGCTCTCAAAAGCGACTGCGCCACCAGCACTTTTTCTATTTGAATGTGCAGCCTATCTGCGGTTGAGCCATACCAATAAGACAGGTAGTGAGCCTTGACGACTAAGTAATATGTTTAAAAATCGGGGACTGTCAATCCTCACCAATCATGCTCGATCAGTTTCCCCCAGTTTACCCACGGTTGCCTAAGAGCTCATATGAACGTGGCGACCATAGTTTTAAGCGTTTAGAAAAAGGACCCAGGGGCCACCAAGGGTACATTTAGAAAGATATACAGAAACCTTGGTACCAACACCATGTTGACCAAGGAAATCCTGCCATATAGAGCGTGGAAGCCTCATCCATTGATCCACTGCCAACTTTGCTTGCTCCAGTGCTTTACTATTATTTTTCCCCAGAGAATTTCCAGGGACTGGGGCAGATCTATTCCCAAATACCTTGTGGAAGTTAAATGCCACTGAAACCCGTAACCCATCTGGGCAGACCTCTGCCTTGTCAGTAATCGAAAACAATACAGACTTCCCAGGATTCATTTTTAGGCCAGAAACAGTCCCAAATATCTGCACATCGGACACAACGGGTTGGATGTTCTGTACCGGGTCCCTTATATACAGTACCATATCATCTGCGTATAAAGATATACTGGATGCCTATATCCACTCGTATTGGCAGCACTAAGAGCAGGAGCTCCCAGGACCAGCCCCTGCAGGAGCAACGGGCACCCGGCGGGCATCCTGCACCATGATCTCAGCACCTTTACTGCTATTAAGGTAAGCACTAAGTCGATGGCGCAGCTCGCCAAAATTGCCTTTCTAAACAATTGCATCCGCAATTGCCATAGATCCGCACCACTTTGAAACGAACGCAAGGCTATTACACAGCCTATTTCAGCCGAAACGATTTTAAAATATATGTGATGTACCCAAATCTCCATTCAAGTACACGAGGTACTTGCAACTCCAAAATGGCCAACCGCCTCTTCACTACTTACTACAGAGCCTGCTGAGGCTCCAGCTCTCATTACTGATAGGCTGCCGGGCCTACCTAATCCCCCATTGGCCGCCGGCAGGCAAAGCCGGCCCACACTTCTCAAGGCCCACAGCCACAAGGCCAGCACCCGTTAGATGCCTGTGTCTGTCGTCTGCCATCCCCCCTGTCTGTCTCACATCAGGTAACTTTTGAACTCCTCTTCACTAACAGTACGGAGCAACACCAGTTATGTCATCACTGCCTTCTATTACCACGTGTACCGCGGTACACCAGAAAACGGCACGCAGATCAAAATACTCTTGGCATAAACCTTGCTTACTACCGGACTGTTTTAAAACTGCATACAGATTGCCTGCTCAGCAAATTGCATCTAGTATGTTTGAAACTTTCTTGGTTAATGGCTTCATGTGTGTCTTGCATGTAAAGTACTCCTGACCCTGCGTGATTGCTTTTACTACTGCACTCAGCGTGCCTTCCCAGCAACTGCACTTAGATTGTCATCACCTGCGTGACCTCTTGGCCACACTAGCAACTACAATAGCAACCTGCACTCAGAGTATCCATGACACTGCCAAATTTAGGTGCACCTTGCTGTATGCATTTCAGTTACTGATGATAATGTACCCTGCTGTATGCATTTTTAGTCGCTGATGGGATTGTCATATTTAGATGCACCCTGCTGTGTGCACTTCAGTCACTGTGTATGCATTTTTAGTCGCTGCTGGGATTGTCATATTTGGGTGCACCTTGATGTGCGCATTTCAGTCACTATGCATTTTTAGTCGCTGCTGGGATTGTCATATTTAGGTGCACCCTGCTGTGCGCATTTCAGTCACTGTGTTTGCATTTTTAGTCGCTGCTGGGATTGTCATATTTAGGTGCACCCTGCTGTGCGCATTTCAGTCACTGTGTTTGCATTTTT
The DNA here is from genome assembly GCF_040938575.1 of Ambystoma mexicanum. Classification (NCBI taxonomy): domain Eukaryota; kingdom Metazoa; phylum Chordata; class Amphibia; order Caudata; family Ambystomatidae; genus Ambystoma; species Ambystoma mexicanum. Next base: position 1,086,114,147 of record NC_090936.1, on the reverse strand, counting down.
GTCGCTGCTGGGATTGTCATATTTAAGTGCACCCTGCTGTATGCATTTCTTAGTCGCTGCTGGGACTGTCAAATCTAGCTGCACCCTATTGTATGCATTTCTTAGTCGCTGCTGGGACTTCAAATTTTGCTGCCCTTTGTTATACTGCTCCCAATATGTGCACTACCAAGGCCTGTCATATATGCAGTCTCTGTGCCTTACTCTGGACTATTCTAACTATCACCACAGCAATGGCCTACACTGATTCCACTCCCTGCAACCTGCTAGAGAGAAACTCGCGACTTGGAGCGAGGTTGCCTCGTCTCCATGACCTCAAAAACAAAAGAACCAGACCATCAGGTTCTTTATCAACCCGAACTGCTAACCCTTTTGCCCTAGTTGCAGAAAGGTGTACTAAAATACAAACTGACCCTCCCCACACCCAGAAGAGACCCAACCTTCCCAATCCTTGTCCTACCCAAGATAAAATCATAGCCCCCACCTTATCAGGAGCCCTTATCAATGCGAGGTCCCTCATTGCACACAATACGGAAATTGCCGATATACTTGCCATGGCCAACCTAGATGTACTCGCGATCACTGAGACCTGGCTCCACGATGCCGCAGGTCCCGCACTCATGATCGCCATACCAGACAACTATAACATACTAAGAGTTGATCGCCCCAACTCCAGGGGAGGTGGCTTGGCCATCATTGCCAAAACTCAGTTAGCTGTAAGACTCATTCCACACCCAGTAATTACATCCTGCGAACTTCTCTCTGCTAAAATACCCATCTCTAACAACAGCACACTAACTGTCCTCCTGGTGTACAGACCACCAGGCCCACTAGGCAACTTTGAGGGCGACCTATCCAGCCTACTCGCTAACAACATCAAAGATTCCACCCAGCTCCTACTACTAGGTGACTTTAACCTGGGATTCAATGATGATGAGGACAAACAGGCCCATTCCATCCAATCAATCTTAGTCGATCATGGCCTTACCTAAAAAGTTTTAGCCTCTACACATCTAAAAGGACGCACACTAGATTGGATAGCCAGCCGGAACTGTCCTACCGCCATCTCTAATATTTTACCACAAACCTGGACCGACCACCACCTTATCTGCTTCTCATCCACCATAGAGCCTCCTAAATTAGATAACCCGCAAACAGCACCACCTATGCCAACTAGAAGTAAAAAAGAAATTATGGCTGAAAAACTTCTCCCACTCCTACTACCAGCTCTCACTGTCAGCGATATTAACTCTGACCCTAATATGCTAGTCGAGTCATTCAATAATACTATGGCCAAAGCCTTGGACATAATTGCCCCCATCAAATTACGTAAAAGTAAACGAGAATCTCCTCTCAACTCATGGTTCACCCCTCAACTCAAAGAACTGCGAATCCAAAAACGTAAACTCCAAGCTATCTGGAGGCATACACCCTCAGATGAGAATAAAACTCTACTCGACAACCTTGCAAAAAAATATAAGAAGGAAATAATCCAAACTAGAAAAGACATATTTAATGAGAGAATTAGTAAAGCAAACTCCAAGAACTCTTTTCCATCCTTCGGGAAATGGAAAACCCGATTGCGCCCACAGATAATATCCCCAAGGACAAACAATGGTGTACCAGTATCCAGAACGCTGTAGCTAATACAATCACAACCCTACAATCCAAAAGTGCAAAGAAGAAAGCGTCCTTGAGTTCCACTGGAACCCATACTACCCATCAGGCAGATTCACCTACAACAGTTACAGAAAATAATTGTGAACCATTCAGATTTACCAACATATCTATTCTGAAAACTGAAAAGGTGATATCATCCCTGAAACCAACAAACTGCCAAGGCGACAGCAGCCCAGTACAAGTTATTAAGGATGCAGCTAGAGACTTAGTACCCGTCATCTCTAAACAAATCAACGCCTCCTTTAGATCCAGCACTGTACCCACCAACCTCAAAGAATCCTGGGTATTGCCCCTCCTCAAAAAACAGACTCTCGACCCAGCCATCCCTACCAATTATGGGCCTATCACTACGGTCCCATTTCTCCTTAAAATCATTGACAGAGTAGCATACCTCCAGATTCAAAACTATCTGGAGAAGAACCAACTTCTAGGATCAAACCAATCTGGATTCAGACCACTACATGGTGCTGAAACAGCCTTAATTGACTTTAAGACACAAATCGACGAGTTGAAGGACAAAGGTAAAACAGCTATGCTCCTCCTCCTTGACCTATTGACAGCCTTTGACCTAGTGGACCACGCAGTGTTATGCAACCACCTAGCGTCTGCCGCCCATTTCTCAAGTGAAGCTATATCCTGGGTACAATCCTTCCTAGCCAACCGTACGATGAGCGTTCTCCCCCATAGCCTCAGCTGACCTAATACAAATCACCTGTGGCGTCCCACAAGGTTCATGTGTCTCTCCCACAATGTACAACATCTTCACTAAGCCACTCTTCGACAAACTTGACAGATTGGGGGTAACTTATACTAATTTTGCGGACGATATGCAGATCCTCATACTACTATCTGGCAACTTTGTCGAAGACACAGCTCTAGTAAATAAGATTTACCTCCTCATTCAGGCATGGATGGCCTCTCACGGCCTCTGCCTGAATGACGACAAAACAGATACTGATCCTGGGTTCTGACTCTAACCTCAAAAAGCTCAGCCCTAACTACCTCGCCTTCAACATAGATGGCAATATAATCAAAGTGGCAACTGAGGGAAAAACACTAGGTTTCTAACTCGATTCCACATTCTCTCTCAAAAAACAAGTCAATTCCTTGGCTTCCTCCACAGCTTACACCAGCAAATTAATCAGGGCCTGCAAGACCCTACCTCTCCAAAATCAATTGCATCACCATAGCCAATGCCCTAGTAATGTCCAAATTGGACTACTGCAACACCCTATATGCAGGTGCCAATAAAACTGTCATAAACAAAATGCAAATACTGTAGAACAACGCTCTTAGAGCAGCCTTGGACATACCAGGTAGAGCGCACATATCCAACATCAGGAAAGACCATCATTGGCTAAAAATCAGTGACCGAGTCCTCCTCAAGACGCTGTCTCTCACCCTTAAAGGACTGAACAACACTGCACCCCCTTACATCTCAGCTACACTCAGCAGAAAATCCTCTAGTCATCACACCAGAGCCTGTGACCACTTCCTACTTGAAATTCCAAGATTCAGACTAACTAAAGCGGGCGGTGCAAGCTTCCCTGTTACAGCTGCCCGTGCCTGGAATTCACTCCGTGCTGCACTGAGAGCTAACCTACCCTATTCTAGATTCAGATGCAATGTGAAAAGTTGGCTCTGGACCAATGACGACTAACAACCTGTTCCTCTGCTCTAGGCTCGGGTCCCTGCATATACTTACCTGTTAAGTCCGAATCCGGACTATAGACTTTCGCATTGCCCCCTGTGATGTGAGGTTTTCCCACTTTTTGTACCTCTTGCAGTCATGTATTGTAAATAAGTTAATAACTCATGGAATGTATCTTCTGTATGTAACCTAAGCTCAAGTAATCTTGTTACTGCTGCGCCCGGCTACCCCTGGGTTTGGAGCGCATTATCAAATAAAAAACTAAACTAAATTTGTGGGAATATAACTTTATTCCTTTGTCAATATGTTCCCCCTTTTCAGCTCAGCCCAAGGCTCGATTTCTAACGCAAAAAGCAATGGGGAAAGCGTGCACTCATGCCTATGCCTAGCCCGATCCTGGTGAACATTGCCCATTGATTCGTATCTTAGCCACTGGTGTGGTGTGCAACAGAGATACCATGTCGATAAACCCTTTCCCAACCCCCATCCTGCGAAGCACAGTAAATCGTAAAGGCCCCTCTACAGAATCAATGGCCTTTTCTGCGTCGTGGAGCTGCCTCCACTGGTTGATCCACAGCAGACATAAGGCCAGAAATTATCCTGAGTCCATGCAATGTAGACCTTCCTGGTACAAACCCTGCTTGATCAGCTCTAACAGAGTTCGTCATTAACGGTGCTACCCTAGCAGCCAGAATGTTTGCTAAAATATTTATGTCCACATTAATGAGTGATATTGGTCGGTCGGATCCAGAGTCCGGAAGGCTCCCCTCTTTTAAGGCTTTGCAATATACTCTCAGGAGATGTGGCATCAAAACTACAGAGTAAGCCTTATAGAAATCTACAGTAAGGCCATCTGGGCTTGGGGCTTTCCCAGAAGGAACTTCATTTATTGCTTTCTGTATCACATGTAAGGTGATGGGATTGCTAAGCCATTGCCTTTCTTCTTGACTAAGCCAGTATAAACTACCCGACCTATAAAGGTCTCCAAGGTCGACTGTGGAGCCTTTAGCTGCGATGAATACAATTGAGAGTAAAACTCCCCCATAACCAGAGTAATCTCTGCATCCGTACCTTTTAACATCACAGTAGTATCCTTGAGAGCAAGTAAGTGTCTGAGGGTTTTCCACCCTTGCCACCCACCCCAATATCTTACCATGTCTCTGCCCTTCCCCATATTGTCGTACCGATCCTAGTCTGTTTAGGAATTGGAAAACTCCCTGAGCGCAATTTCATTAAACTTCTGTCGTTCCTCCAGTATTTGGCCCAGTTTACCCGGGTCAGTGATGCTGCCCACATCCGCTTCAAGATCCACAATTATTATTTTGCTTCCATCAATTCTGCTCTAATTGTTTTCGGTATACCACTCTACTTTGCAATACACTCCCCTCTAATAACACACTTAAAGGCCTCCTAGTGTTGCCACTGATTCTACCGTATCTACATGATCCTTTAAATAATTGGTAATGCTCTCCAAAATATATGCCCGGAAAACAGAATCTCGCTTTTAAATACCCAGCCCCTTCTCAGTGATCTCATTCCGGGTATTGCTACCTGACTAATCACTGGTGCATGATCTGAAAGGATGCAAGCTAAAATATCACAGCTCTCAAACCAATTCAAGGTTCTCTTTGTCACCAATATATAATCTATACGGGACGCAGAGTCATGAACTGATGATCGTCTAGCTCGTGTAATGCTTTCAATTACCATAGTTTCTTTGTGGTTTTAGGTATAACTTTATGCACCCCATTCATCCTATCAGACTTCCGGTCCAGTATGGCGTTAAAGTCCCCACCCATATTATATTGTCTGTGTATTTTAGGAGTTGGTGTTCTATCCATTGTAGTGTGTCTGAGACATCTGTATTTAGGCCATAGTAGTTGAGCAACGTCATTTTGCAAATCTGGATAAACCCAGTTACGATCAGGGACCTAACTGTGGCCTCTTTCCCCACCTCCAGCAGGTGAAATCCCACAGATTTATGAATAAGCACCCCATTTTGTAGGTTGAGTAGAAATCAAAATAGCGATGACAGCCCCACATTCTAACGAACCTGGCCTCATTGTTAGGTGTGAAATGGCTTTCCTGAAGCAAAGCAATCCCTGTGTGAGGCCTGGCTAAGTACTGTAAAACTCATCTGCCGTTTGATGGACAGTTGAGACCCCGAATGTTCCAGGTCTTGAACCATATCCTGCTATCCATGTTGGTGCCTACCTATCGGTGAATCCATATCTAATCTTACTATTTCCGTCCCACCAGTTAGTCCTAGTTTGTGTTATGAATGAACACAATACTTTACTGTTTAACAATCAAAAGTGTCCCGTGTAAGGAAAACATAGAAACGAAGTTCTCTCACCTGGGGATTTGGAGCAGAATAGCAGCTACGGATGAGGAAAACAAGGGTACCCAGATGGAGATGATCTAACTTCAGATGACAATTAGAATTCCCCCCGAGAAACACCCGGCGCAAAGGCCAGGGCAAGGGGAGGTTCCCAGGGAAACCCTCTTGGGGAATAAAACCCTGTGGAGCTGCTAGTGAGCGTAGACTCCTGAAAACGTCCCGTGGAGGTAGATTACGCTATCCCGGGAGTGTGGTGATGAATAGGCGTGTCTTTAAAGCATAGGATCCAGAGCAGAAGAATCAGATTGGCTAAAGGGAAATAGTGAAATAAAAAGATTAGAAATGATTCTGCCTAGTACTGGAAAAGACACTTCTAGAAGCGGAGCCCTTACCAAGGGATCTGATTGTAGTAGGACTTAGAAATGAGAGTAACCGATGATCCGGTATGATCTGAAAGACTGGATACACTTGAAGGTGTAGAACAAGGGAAAATGCTGAACAAACATTCAAGAGTAATTGGAAACAACCTAACCTCCAAGAGGGGAGTAGAGAACAATAGTTACCCTGAATAAACAGAGACCCCTTCTAGCCTGATGAGTGACTGAGGTTCAGAAGGGATGAGAGTACAGGGTGTTGTCTGGAAGACGAAAACAAACTATAAGTCCGCAGGGCAAGAAACCAGTCTTCTTATAAATGTTTCAGGAGAAAAGGATGCCTACCAAAGGAAACCCTAGTAACCCACACCTGTTGAAGGCGGTTGTTGGAAACCAATTCTCCCAAGGCGAGTGGCTTGGGTGGCTCTGAAGAAACCCCAGAACGGGAAGGCAACAAAGCGTCCTAAAGTAAACGCACATAAACAACAACAAAGATCAATTCGTTTCAATAGAAAAGTGGCAATAAGAATATATGCCCCAAAGGTAAGTCTGTAGAAAGAGAACAGGATTCCCTGACACAGACTCGCGTAGCGTTCGCAAGCTCCTTGGAGAGTAGCAATGCGTCCTTGTCTGGGAGAAGCAGGCAGATAAGCTGTCGGCGCATCGGCCTGGAAATGTTGCAAGGCATTCTGGGGCGCAGCGACTAGACTGCTGCACATACTGCAGTGGACTGCAGGAGCCGCCATGTTGGGGTCGGGCATCGCGTTAGGATTAACGCAGATAGTCGTGACAACCCCCTTGTGTAGGTTGAGTAGAAATCAAAATAGCGATGACAGCCCCACATTTTAACGAACCTGGCCTCATTGTTAGGTGTGAAATGGCTTTCCTGAAGCAAAGCAATCCCTGTGTGATGCCTGGCCAACTACTGTAAAACTCGTCAGCCGTTTGATGGACAGTTGAGACCCCTAATGTTCCAGGTCATGAACCATATCCTGCTATCCATGTTGGTGCCTACCTATCGGTGAATCCATATCTAATCTTACTATTTCCGTCCCACCAGTTAGTCCTAGTTTGTGAACCTCATATGACGGAGGAGTATAGAGTAGCCATGTTCCGTCCATTTCCAATGCTGCCTCATATAAACAACAAGAAATTAACAACTCCCAGTCCATGTCCCTTCCCCAACTCCCTCCCACCCTCACCAACAACTGCTACATGCCAGTAAGTGCCACAATCCCACTCACCCCAATACAACAAACGCATGTGTCTCAGGAAGGCATTTGGGCTACAACTAACCCACATATAAACAAGTCTTATGTGACACCAGTCCACTACATGATTTACATTAATATATGCAAGTGACTACTATAAACATTCAGCCGTTATCCTGAGTGTGAGAATTGGTGGGTTCCTACCCGCAACGCGGCCCGGCGATCTCATCAGCAGCGAGTCAAACTTTCATTGCGTCTTCGGTTGTGATGAAAAATAGAGCTTGTCCTTTATGTTCCACTCATAGCTTTGCTGCGGAAAACATGGCATATTTCATTCCCTTGTCTCGCAGGTGCTTTTTCAGAGTAGGATCTTCTAGAAGTGAAGCCTGAACTTTTATTGGAGAAATCTGGGAATATCCTGATCTGAGCACCTCTATATGACAACTGACATTTCTTGCGGGAGCGCCTGAGAGTACTAAATCCCAGTCTCTGTAATTCAGAAGGCGTGTCATTATTGTCCTGGCCTGAGATCCTGAAACCCATCTTTTATCAGGGATGTTGTGTGCGCGTTCTACAATCAAGGTCAGGAAGAATCCGTCAGAACCCAGTGCCTCTCTGAGAATAGACTCCACCAACAGTTCCATTGGGCCCCCTCATTCGATTCAGGAATGCCAGTTATTCCACTTCAACCTCAATTCTAGGTCATCCTGCTTCTCTCCAAGTTTTTTCGGGGCTTTTTTCACTTGAGCCATGTCCCTGGATACTTAAGTGGTCTTATCATCCACTCCTGATATCCTTGTCTCAGCCTCATATAAGCGGTCGCAATGTTTGTCTAATCTTACTTTCATGTGATCCACCTTGCATATATTTAATCTCGGTTAGTGCCTTAGAGTGCATATCGGGCGTTACAACTTGTCATTCAGTAGGAAGCATTTCCACTGTTCTCCCCTTTTTTTTACTTATAACTGGAGTCTCAAAGGGGAGCTGTGTTTGGTGCTACCCTGTCTTCCCCATAGTGCCATAGGAGTGCGCACTCTGAAATGCTGGCCATTTCCTCCCCAATTTGCCACTGTTTTCCCACGGGAGCACCCTGTAGTGTAGCACTGTTCCACTGTGCTGCTTTGTTGCTTGCTATGAATACTGCTACGCCGCTCACCCAAGCGTCTGATGCATTTACAAATGGTAAGTAGGATGCACATTACTCTTTGCCTTCTGAGCCTTCTATCAACCAATACTGGAGCAGCTCTCCTCTCCCACCAAGGCACGCCCCCTCAGGTTTCCCAGTGTTGGCTGACTGCCTTTACTGTGTTTCTATTGAGTGCAGACCGCTTTAGAGGCTCCTTGCAGGATAAACAATGGCCCTTCCCTGGTGCCAGTTCATTAGCTGCCTCATCACCTTGTTAGAGCGAGTTCCACACCTTCCTGAGCTGCCCTTTCAATTTGTTCACTCCCTTATGACTCTCTACCATGGCAGCATCCTTCCTGCTTGTGTTTTTGAAGTGCGTGGCTGTCCACAGCAGCAGTGTCCAGGCCTTTCCTCCAACGTTCCGAGAGCACAGCCTGGGGTACCCCTGCTCCTCTAGGGCTCTGTTGCTTTCTCCTATTTCATCAGGTTGCAAAGCAGCAGGTCTTGGGCTCCCTTTCCCTTCAATGTTTCTCTCCCCACAGAACTCCCCAGCCATGGCTCCCTCTACCAGTCACAACCACACGTTCTCTCGGGAGCTGATCTCCGTGCTGGCTGCCTCAAGCAACCCCACTTGCCTTCTGTTGTATCTGGGTTTTTACTGCCCTCCGTGGCAGATTGGACCCTCTGCCCTCCGATCACGGCTGCTCCGGAGGCCCTCTGCTCTTTCCACCTTACGCACTGTTGTCACTACCTCCAACAATCAGGGCGGCAACCCCCTTCCAACTGCTCTCTCCACGCGGCTGCCTCCCGATGCAGCGCTGCTAGGTAATGTTCCACGGTACTGCTAGGAGTCATGATCTAAGCTCACCTACCTCAGTTTTCACCAAGGAAACTCAGACCGGGGAACATCCGTCAACATATAACATCTTCAGCTTGCAGTCTCACACCAGGAAAAATTGATTTTTGTGCCATGTTTATGTGGGTGTCGGCAAAGCTCAACTGAGAGCGGCCACCTTGGTTGGGCTCTCGAGCGCCCCACCCCCGCGTATCCACCGCCAAGATCAGAATTTGATGGTGGATCCAAAGCCAAGAGGTTTGCAATTGTGGAGAATCCCTTGGCTGCGGGTCATAATTACTGCACCCTGACAAGCATGTAGGTGTGCGGAGAATGGGGTGGGGAAAGCGGGTAGAAATTCCTACCCGGGAGAACTTATAGGAGAAGAGGGTAAACTACAGGTTTTGCCACTGTAACGCATCCATGCATCGCCTAGGACATAAAGGTTGGGGTCCCGGCCTTGCCCTGATAGGTGTTTGAAGGACACCTACACCTATATAGCATACTATACGAATTTGGGATGGTCATAACGAGCCCAAGACAGAGGCCAAGATAAAGAAGTGTCCTAGGGTACTTGAAGCTCCCTGTGACCTGAAAGATACAGTTCATTGGATGGCCAAGGAGCTTGTGATTTAATTTAAGTTCTGGATATTGGCCTCAGAACACTCGTTCCTATTAGAGTAGTTCCCCTCACTTGAATTTAGTCTTGTGTCCTAATTCCTTAAGAAACCACCCTCTTTTGTGTGTTGGCTAATAACTTGGGTCCTGTACAAGTTTATCTCTAGGGAGTTGGGAGACCTACCGTACTGAGACTGGGTCCATTCCCCATGTACTTATAAACGCCTCAAGGTAGACCAACTTGTGGCTAAAAGAGACCCCTTTTCTTTATAGGGATACCAAACACTGTCAAGTAGGCCGTTCTGTTTGTTGCCCCATGTCCCTTAGCCTGTACCGTTGGCTTTAAAATAAACTAGTTATACCCCATTTACCTTTGCTTACAACTGTTTTCTTCCTTTCTCCTCGTGATGTTATTAGCCAGCCTAAAAACCTTTAAAAGTTGCATTGTGTTATGATCTAAATGAAAGAAGCATTTTACTCCTTGAGATTACAAAACTAGTGATCAACTTAATCATCAAATTGATTTACTAATCGCGTCGTGACAAACCAATCCTCTCAGACATCTCTTCATCTTTCTTCTGTACATTCAACTCTTTTTTGGCTAACATTCTCTTTCAATGCAGACACTACCCAAATTCCTTTAAGACTGCATGACCACTCTAACTCTGGTGGGCTGTCCTATGTGCATTCTGAGACAGCCATCCATTCCTGTATGCCGCCAAATTTCATGAAATAAAGAGAGCACACTGTCATGAAAACCTTTCCTTTGACCTTTAAAGTGATGACTTGTGAATCTCTCTATCTAAAGTTCAGCTTACATCTCCATACCGATGTGACATGCTCTTCAAATCAGTCAAGTGGTTAACGTGTAATTCTTCCATGCTTGCACAGTAAAACAAACACTGCCTTTAACGTACCTTCTTAAACAAAGTAATGCGGGGCAACTCCAATGATTTTTAGACTGAATAATGGGAATAGTTTCTACCTTCCTTTCTTCCTTATCTGCAGTCTTCAGAGAGTCCAAAATCCTGGGACTTTTGTACATTACCATATTTCCCTTACCTTCAAATCCTTGTATTGGCTTCCTGTTATGATGGGTGTCCAATTTAAACCCTTGTGCATTTTTACTAAGTTTTCTACGAACAGTCTCCAGTCCAGACATGAAACATAAGTCCTAAACTACTTATTTTATCTGTTTTATTTGTATAGCGCCCAGAACTGAGGGTTTCATGGTGCTTGTACTGGTATGAGAGGGAAAAAGTACAGCAGAAAGGGACGAGGATCCAGGGGTCCGTTTTTAGTCCAATTTGTTGAAGAGCCAGCTTTTTTAGGTGTTTCCTGGAAATCCGGTAGGAGGCTTAGTTTCTGATAGAATCGGGGAGGGAGTAAATATAGGGAAAATTGAGTCGATGCTACCTCTCCTTTTGACGCTCGGGTAATATTGACAACAACCTACAGTCTGCTAAGGGATGTTTCCATTAGCCATATATGATCACACTAACGCATATACAAAGCTGTTAAAACCAAGTTTATTCTAGAATATCTTAATAAAAGTACTTCTGGATATAACTGACATAGTTGTCAGGATGAGGGGTATTCTCCAGAGATGTTCTCGGGACTGTTTTGTCTTACAGAGTGAGTGAAGATCTTCTGAGAACCATGTATTGTGACTCTGATTCAGGTTAGGGGCTTTAGTTTCGGTGGAGCCGGTGATTGTGGGGGTGTTCGTTTGTGTGTGTGTGTGTGTGTGTTTTTTCAGGACGGTTTGGTTGAATTGGGCGACAAGTGAATGTTTGTGGAGTCTTGGTCTGTGAGAAGTTGTAATATGGTGGGTGCTAGGATGTCTTCTTTCAGTTTGCGAGTGTTGTGTACTAAAATGGGTGCTAGAGGTGAAGTGGGTTTGGTTGTGTACTGAGTGTAGGTGAGGTTGAAATTGATCAAGGAGTGGTCTGTCCTAGGCAGTGATAGTGATGGACAGGTTGGTGGTTAGAAGCAAATTTAGAATTTGACCTTTGGTGTGGGTGGGTTCGGTCACAAATTGGGTGGTGATCATATCAGTGAGGGTGGCGGCGAGGGCAGTAGCCTTTTTGTCAGAGGGGTCATTTAATCCTAGATTGAAATCACTGAGTACTACAAATTGGGTAGAAGGTTTGATGAGGTGGGTGAGAAGCAAGGGGATGTCTGATTTCTGAAGTGTCTAACGTGTTGGGTTTTTCAGTAGAGGAGTAGAAGATTTATGTTGGTGTTAGGCTTAATTGACATTTTGCTAAGGAGGGTTTCGTATCCTGGTATAAGTGGGATGCGAATGTGTCTGATCGTTAAGGTCAATTTGGTTCAGAGCGCGACTCCCCCACCTGGAGAGAGAGTGCAATCAGTCCTAATGATAGCATATCCAGTAGGGATGGCTAGGGAGAGGGCTGGACCACCTGCGGGGTGGAGCCATAATTCAGTGATAGCAAGGATGTCTAATTGATTGTATTCAATGAGTTCATGGATGTATATAGCGTGTGCGCAGCGGGAGCAAATGTTAATGATAGCGCATTTATGGATGTGGAGATGGGGGGGTTGATGTCAGGTGAAAGGAGGATTGGGTTCAGAGAGGGGTGTGATTGTTGTGGGGCATTGTGCGAGTCAACAGTCTGAGGGTGCCGGTGGCAGGTATGTGATTGTGGAAGGGGTGATGCAGATGCTTGGTGCGGGAATGTAATTTGTACAGTCTTTGGGCATCCAGGCAAGGCAGTGATGGTATAGACGCAGTGTGTGGTTGGGACGGGGTGGGGGAGAGGGCGAGACGTGTTGTGGAAGGTTAGTGAAGAGAGGTGGTAGGAAGGGTGTACGGATGGGCATGAGGGAAGAGGCGGCCTATGATGTATGGGGTGTGGCGGTACAGAGTAGAGTGGTTATGGGGGTGGGGAAGAGAGGTGATAGGAAACGTGTATGTTTTGATCAGCATGGGTGGGTCTCGCATGCAGAGATGTTTGATGGGAATCGTGTTGGCATGAGGCGGTGTGTAGTTGGGGATGTATATATATATGTGTGTGTGTGTATATGTATATATATATATATTTCTGAGGCTTGTGGAATCTGCTTAGATCACATGCTGTGCATAGGCCGACATCTAGTGGAAGCTGCGGAGTATTACAGTTTGTTTTTCGAAAGTCGAAAATGGGGCGTCGACACAGGCGTGCCAGTAATACTATCCCTAGTGTGACGTCCACTGTACCCAAGATCCCTCACGCGTGTAGGATCCTCAGATTGTTTTTTTCCGCCATACTGGTCGGAAGCATCTTGCGGAGTTCCCTGGCCTTAGCCATACTTTTGCTGTTATTATAATTATAATTCTTATTCATTCCCTTCCCCACCCCAACGTCGACCCTCAACCTCGACGACGGCTGGAGAAGTCATCGACCGTCGACTGCTGCACGACGGATCTGGGCCTCGGAAGGCCGCTGGCCTCGGCCCGGGCCTAGTAGGCCGCTGGCCTCGGCCCTTACAAGTAGGGAGAGTGGGGGGTGGTACATACTCTTCACTCTTGATATATAGTTACATTTTATATATTCCTACACTTAGCAGCCCGCTGCCTTAAGGTGCGTATGGAGGGTACCCCTTTTCAATTCTGCCCCAAGTGCAATCGCAAATACCCTTGGGTCGACAGGCACGCCACGTGCAATCTCTGCTTGCCGAGGGATCACCCCGAAGCGAACTGCAGAGCGTGTAGTAGGTTTAAACCTAAGACACTTAAGGACCGTTCGACAAAGCGTTGGGCCCACCACGCCAGGCAGGAGGCCATGGCAGCGGAGGGCGCCTTCAGCGATGGCAGCGACGCCGTACTTTCGGACGGCGAGGGCATTACGGCGTCGAAAGACAGCCGACGAGCGCAGGTCCCCGACCTCGGAAGGTCGTCCGGCAGGGCGGCTATGGGGAAGACCCCCGGCGACGCAAGCGCTACACACCTAACACACACTAAACACACTAAGACCAACCGGACCTCGACTACGTCGACTTCCCGGAAAGAGGCACAAAAAGAACGGTCCGACTCGGTGTCCTCTGGGCGCTCTCGATCGAGATCGCCTCACGACGCAAGGCAATCATCCACTCTTGCCAAGAGTGCCTCGCTACACACATTAACGGAAGTTCGATCGTCGGGAGACGAAGACGACTTCCACCCCCAGGCCGCGCTCCAAGATACCGAGACCGCGGTTAACACCAGTGAGGCCCCACGCCCGAAGCACACAGATACCTCTCCAGACCCTCAGCGCCAGGCGTCGAAAGTCTCTGGGGCCTCCAAGGGACAGGGAAAACATTTTTCCACGCACGGGGAGGGGGGGAAACAGCGGAAAGCACAGCCTTCCACCCCTGTAAAGCCATCCTCTCACCCTAGGCAGACAAGCAAACACAAGTCTACCCTTGAAAAGTCCCATAAATCATCACCTGCTAAAGTAATACCCTGTTCCAGGGAATGGTCCAGTGAAGACATAGACAGGGTTATGTCTAGGATGTCTTCCTTGGCTGATTTTTATGATAAGAACCCAGAACACTTTCTTTCATATAACCCTCAAGGGGCCACACCCTCAGGCTCCTCCGATCCTATCCCGCTAAGTAAAAAGCCCCGGTTCGAAAGACCTGAACCCTTCGAGGTTCAGCCTTACTCCACTCCATATTCTACTCCACTCCCCAGTTACCAGGGACAAGTTTTCCCTGAAGAGGACCAGGAGTTTAACATTATGGAAGAACAAACCGGGACAGATTACTATGCAGAGGATGAGGACCTGGAGGAGGGAGAAGATGAGCAGGAAATTTACAGAGTAGATTCCCCAGTACAAAGCGAAGCCCCAGTTACTGACTCTCCAGTTGATAACCAGCCCCTCCTTAACGAGGTTCTCGCTCGAGCAGCGGAACACTTCCACATCGACACCCACGGTGTACAGGAGGAAAGGGACTTCGCGGAGGAGTTTGTAGGAGAGAGAAGACCGGTCGCTCAGACCATCCCTATCCTCAAATCCATCCAACGAAGAATAGATCCTTCCCTGGTGAATCCGAACCTCACCAGAGCTGTCAACCCCAGAATTGAAAAGATTTTCCGGGCAGCCCAGTCTGACCCTCTGTATATAAGGGGACATCTTAAACCAGATTCCCTAGTGGTTACCAACACTAGAAAAAGGGCTGGCACGCCCTTATCTTCATCAGAAGCTCCTCCCGACAAGGAGAGCAAAAAACTTTACGGGTTTGGCAGGAAGGTAGCCTCAACGTCCGCCTACCAAGCAAGGATTGCAAATTCCACCACCCTGTTGGCTAGTTACAATTGCCATCAATGGGAAGAAGTTGCGGCGCTCATTGCCTCTGCTCCAGAAGCGTTAAAGGGCCAGCTGGCTCGAATCTCGGCAGAAGGGAGAGCCGTGTCTGGTTGCATTTTAAAAGCAACTTTCGACGCCGCTGACAACGCAGGGAGATTGATAGCAGAAGGTACTGTTATCAAGAGACATGCGTGGTTACGGCAGTCAGGATTCAAGACAGAAACCCAGGCTTCTTTAATAGACAAGCCAGTGGAACCCGACCTATTGTTTGGGAAAGCGGTCGAAGACGCACTTAAAAATGCCAAAGATGAATATGAGACTCTCAAATCCCTTGGCCAGCTTACCAACAAACCCCCTAACCAGAGGGGGAACAGTAATTTTCGTCGCCCACGCGGCCAAAATTCACAAAGAGGCAACTATGCCCAGGGACAGGGTACACAATGGAATAACAACCAGCAGTCTACCCAGAGTTACGGCAGGGGTAACAAGAGAGGTCGTGGAAGAGGCAGAGGCAGCCCCAACAAGGGAGGTGGCACGCCTCCACCAAAACAGTGACGCTCAGTTCAGGGTCCCTTGCCACGCAACCCCAGTAGGGGGACGCATTTCCACCTTCACCCAGGCTTGGGAAGGGATCACCTCAGACAGATGGGTGCTGTCAACAGTATCCGCAGGATATTGTATAGAACTACTGCAGCGTCCCCGGAACCATCCTCCACGACAAAGAGTGCACTCCCTAGAGCATCAAAGGATCCTTCTCGAGGAGATCGCCATTCTGCTAGAAAAGGACGCGATAGAACTCGTCCCAGGACACCAGGTAAACAAGGGTATCTATTCAACTTACTTCCTTGTGCCAAAGAAAGATTTGACAATGCGCCCAGTATTGGACTTACGGCCTGCCAACAAGTATGTCAAGCCCCAAAAATTCCGTATGACCACGCTACAAGAGGTAATCCCCCTCCTAAAAAAGGGGGATTACATGGCAACCTTGGATATGAAAGATGCTTATTTTCATATTTCCATGCTCCCAGCGCACAGGAAGTACTTGCGCTTCAAGGTGGACAGCCGCCACTACCAATTCAAGGTACTGCCCTTCGGGATAGCCTCAGCACCAAGGGTATTCACCAAGGTACTGGCGGTGGCGGCTGCACACCTACGCAGGGAAGCAATCCCGGTGTACCCTTATCTGGACGACTGGCTCATAACGGGGGAAACCCCGGGAATTTGCAGGTCAAACATTCAGAGGACTATCGACCTCCTCCACGAATTAGGCTTCTCCATCAACGAGAAAAAGTCAAGTCTGGTGCCAAGCACCTCAAAACAGTTTCTAGGAGCTATCCTAGATACTCAGAAAGGATTGACCTTCCCTTCGGAAGAGAGAATTCGGAATATACTTCTGCAAATTCCGTATTATCAGTCAGGTCAACAGATAACAGTACGCAAAGCTATGCGGTTACTGGGCATGATGGCGTCATGCATTTACCTGGTCCCCCACGCGCGTCTGCGTCCCATGCAGGAATGGTTGGCGAAACAGTGGTCTCAGGCAAGTGGTCATTGGGACGATCTAGTGGTCGTTTCGCCAACACTCGTACAGAGCCTACACTGGTGGACAAGAGAGAATCTCGCAAAGGGGAAACCCTTTTACGATCCCGAAGTACAAGCCGTGGTGACTACAGATGCATGCCTGACTGGGTGGGGAGCTCACCATCTCCACCACACAGCTCAGGGTCTCTGGTCTCACTCAGTAGCCAAGAACCACATCAATCTGCTAGAGCTTCTGGCAGTATTCCGAGCGCTAAAGGCATTCGAGCCCCATCTACTGAACTTGTCGGTGCAGGTCAGGACGGACAGCACGACAGCCATGTTCTATCTGAACAAGCAAGGGGGGACTCGTTCGCCAAATCTGTCCAAGCTTGCCCAGAAAATATGGATATGGGCACTCAGACGGAACATCTTCCTGTCATCGCAACATGTTCCAGGGGAGCTCAATTCCCTAGCGGATACTCTAAGCAGAGACTCCCTCCCAGAAGAACACGAATGGGTCCTTCACAGAGACGTAGTAGAAGATCTCTTCTCTCAGTGGGGTTTCCCCACTATAGACCTATTCGCCACAAGCGAAAACAAACAATGCCCAGGATTTGCATCCAGGTTCCCCCAGCCAGACTCCCAAGGGAATGCCCTGTGGATGAACTGGTCAGGGATGTTTGCGTACGCTTTTCCACCAACTCCTCTCATCAGGAAGGTGGTGTACAAGATGAACAAGGAATCGATGACGCTCATCCTAGTTGCTCCCATGTGGGCGAGACAACCATGGTTTCCACACCTACGCAGGATGGCGGTGTGCGAACCCATCAGACTCCCAGCCTGGTACAACCTACTGTCCCAGCAACAGGGTCAAACAGTGCATCAGAAACCCAACTCTATGAACCTAGCAGCATGGCTCCTGAAGTCATAGAGTTTGGACATCTCAAATTACCACAGAGGTGTATGGACATTCTAAAGGAGTCCAGGAAACCAAATACAAGGCACTGTTACTTTGATAAGTGGAAAAGATTCGTTATCTGGTGCCAGAATAAACAAATCAACCCGGTTGATTGCACTCCTTCCAACGTTGTAACATACATGCTCCACCTGCTGGATGCAGGGTTGGTTTTTAACTCGCTGAAAGTACACCTGGCAGCCCTCTCGGCTTACACCACATCCCATAACAAGGTCTCGTGGTGGAAAGTACCAGTGGTTAAAGCCTTCATGGAAGGAGTAAAGAGACTTCACCCTCCTACTTCGAACCCACCGCCAGGATGGGACCTCAACGTGGTGCTAGCTAAGCTCATGGGACCCCCATTCGAACCCATGCATAAAAGTAGTCTCAAACACCTGACTTATAAAACGGCCTTCTTAGTAGCCATTACCTCCATAAGAAGGGTCAGTGAAATTCAGGCTCTGTCAGTGCAGGATCCTTTCTTCACTATCCACAAGGACAAACTGGTTTTACGCACACACCCTAGGTTCTCACCTAAATTCATATCCAAGTTCCATGTAAACCAGTCCATCGAGCTTCCGGCTTTCTTCCAAAACCTGCAAAGCTCGGCTGAGGTGAAACTACACACCCTAGATGTGCGTAGGGCGGTCCTATACTATGTAAATAAAACCAGACCGCTAAGGAAAACAGATCAACTGTTTGTCTCCGTAGCTACAGGCAGAGAGGGGGATCGCGTCTCTAAGGGCGCTATCTCGAAGTGGATTATCAACTGTATACAGCTGTGTTACTCTCTTTCTGAAAAGACTCTGCCTTTTACGCCAAGGGCCCACTCTACTAGAGGCATTGGTGCCACTCTGGCTTTCATTGCAAATGTTCCCCTCGACACCATTTGCAAAGCGGCTACTTGGAGCTCTATTCACACTTTTACTCAGCATTACTGCATTGACACTCATTCCAAGACAGATACACAAGTGGGACAAGCGGTTCTAAGACACCTGTTTGCTCATGACCCTTCTCACATCCCACCTCCTTCTTCTGGTACTGCTCGCTAATCTATGCACAGCATGTGATCTAAGCAGATTCCACAAGCCTCAGAAGGGATACATTACTCACCGTAATCGTATTTCTGATGCTTGTATCTGCTTAGATTCACATGCGACCCACCCTTCCTCCCCTCCGAGAGAAGGCGCATGATTGCTTGTAGTCTTACCTTTCTGTCTATCTGCTTGGATTATCTGTACTCGCGCTACTCCTCATGCTTCCTCATGTCAGAAAAAATACAATCTGAGGATCCTACACGCGTGAGGGATCTTGGGTACAGTGGACGTCACACTAGGGATAGTATTACTGGCACGCCTGTGTCGACGCCCCATTTTCGACTTTCGAAAAACAAACTGTAATACTCCGCAGCTTCCACTAGATGTCGGCCTATGCACAGCATGTGAATCTAAGCAGATACAAGCATCAGAAATACGATTACGGTGAGTAATGTATCCTATATATATATATATATATATATATATATATATATATATATATATATATACACACAGGTTGAATGGGGCAAGACGGCAGAAAAGTTAGTTTAAGAGGTAGGAAGTGTTTAGGGATTGCTGGGGGATAAGGGCTTGATAGAGAGTAGTTAATGTGTACATGTACATTGCAAGGTATAGAATGGATGTGGTGCTTACCATCGGAATGGAGCAGATTCCCGAGTAGGCTGTAAATGGGTTGTAGAGTCACGGGCAGTGCCGGAGATGGCTTTATGGCGGGGTGTCAAGGGGCTCATAGGTGGGTGGGCCAGGGCAGGAGTGGTTTGAGGGTGCCAGCCCATGCCTGAACAGGCGTTGCATGCTTTGGAAGAGAGGGCTTTAAGAAGGGGCCGGTTGCGCCTGCCGGCGTTTGTTCAAGACAGGGTTATTCTGATCTGGCATCCAATCTGGTGGGTCAGCAGTCAGTGAAGCTAGACAGCCACATTGTGATGCAGCAGGGTGGTGTGTGGCGGTCAGGACGGGCATCTTGGGGTGGCGTGGGTGCACTCAAGCAGTATGGGTCAGTCCGGCAAGGCCCCAGAGGGATGTGGGCACAAGGTGTGGAAGTGCCTTCCAGGAGACCAGAGCATTGATGGATCTCTTTGCAGGTCTGCTGCAGTGCAAAGGGTGCAATAACAGTCATTACTCTACCAACCTCGCATATGGAACACCCTGCCTCAGACCATCATAGACCTTGTCAGTCTTTATTTATTTTGTTTTTGCATTTTTAAAGCGCTCACACAGCCCGCGGGCATTGAGGCGCTGTTACAGGAATTGTTTTTGTTTCTTTAGTTGTGTAATTGTTTTTTTTTGTCTTAGTTGCATATTTATAACGCGCATAAAAACCCAGAGGTTTCTATGCGCGGACCCGGGGATCGAACCTGTGTTGCTTCGTGTCGTCTTGCTTCCAAGGCGAGAACGTTGCCGCTGAGCTATCCTCCCGGGTCTTATCAACTTCCCCTAACCTGCATCTTCACTCTTAAATACCTACACTTCTCTTTCATCTGCCATTTCTCACCAACAGAACACTTTAGCATTGGTGATGTATGTTGTGCTATATACATTTCCTAATTAAGTAATACTACACTGCCCAGTAAAGGTGCACACCTGGTAGAGATGGCCCTGTTTGCCATGTAGAAAGGTAATCGGAGATATGCGTTTCCGCTACTTGTACATGGAAAAGCACACCCTTTATCTTCTGGTTGCAAGTATTTTGACATTCTATCACTGTGTTGAAGTCGCATTAGCTGTACCGCCTTTGGGACAGAGCACTCTGGGGCTAAGGGATATCCACAAACTCTGTCATCATCTACTTTATATCACAGGCGTCTACCGAAAAGTATGAGGCGAGTATCCTGTTTGTTCTATACACATGTAGTCTATCAGGTAGGGTAACCCATTGCAACTCCACCTCCCCCAAATGCTCGCTATTGAAACATCAAGCTCACTAATTGACAGCCTGACCCTAGAGACAGTGTCACATTGGTAGAAAGGAATTTCTGTAGCTCAGCCACAGAATGCTGAACCTGTGTGCAGGGGCCAGCAGAAGACAAGTTCTTTCCTGTTTCTCCACTTGCAGAAACATAACTTCGAGGTGGACTCTATAAGACTGCACAATCTTCTCACCCCTACACCCAAAGCTTTGGCTCCTGCTGCAGTTTCGTGCAATCAATCAGGCACTTTTGCTTGGCTTCAAAATGGCAGATTTCTAAACCACTATACTGCAACAGCATTCCTAAAGCGCGCTTTTCATCGCTGCTTTAATTAGTGCGCAGCTATCTAGAGTGTCGGGAGAGTAGTGGGAGTGTAGAGATAGTTGCATTGGTGGACTGGAGGGGATTGGAGAGTAGCTGGAAAGTATTGGAGGGAGAGCGAGGATTAAGGAGTGTGGTGTGATTGGGGGACGGACGGAGAGAGGGGTGATTATGACATGGAGGAGAGAGGTGTAGAACAGTGGAAAAGGGAAGAGAGAAAGATCACACAAGGGTGAGAGATTGATGGAGAGCAGTAAGAATCCAAGGATGAGTTTGGGGATAGAAAGATATTGGAAAGCAAGGAAAGGATAAAGGTGTCGGAGAGAGAAATTCAAATGGCAAGAGCTTTGAGAACAGACTATTGAGGAGGGCGTCCCTGAAGATCATGGAGCCTTGGGAGGACCCAGAGGGAGATATTTATAAAAGGCCACATCCTTAAGACTTCCCTTGGAAGGAGCATAACACAAGACAGTATGGGTCACTGATCAATACTTATAACCTCTGGGGGAGTAGGGAAGCCTGGGCTAGGGTGGAGGGAACCCACAGGGAGGCTTAGGGGAGACATAGGGACCCTCTTAGCGTAGCCATCACCAATGTTTCCAGAACACCTATTGAAGATTATTAATAAAACACTTGAAACTTCATACATGGTTGTTGGATTCTTGTGGCTCTCCATGAGACGCCCACAGGTTGCGGAACTAAGCACTACCTGGACCCTAAGGGGAAAATCTAAGACACCTGGGGAGCCAACAGGTACATGGGACATAATAAGTCCTATGGCATAATCTCTGGAGGGCATATGTGACCCCTACCTAGTGACTTCAGGTGGCACCTTTCTGAATTAAAGGGTAACGGAAACCCGGCCATGCAAGAAGGAAGACCGCAGCACGCCTTGTATGGGAAGGACTGTTTTGGATGAGCTATGCCAGTGACCACGTTGAACAGTATATGTATGTGTGTGTATATATATATATATATGTTTCTCCAAGACTTAGCAGCCTCGCTAGTCAGTGAGGAGCACTCGCCTTTCCGTGCGTATAAAAACTCCGCCCAGCACTCCAAATTCATTAAACATTTCTTCTTTATTTAACTCAACAATGAGTTCAACATCATAGCACCATATGTGTAGCCGTCATCAATACCGGCTCTCCCAAAGACAGTCGACGCGTTTCGCCGCACCACTTGCGGCTTATTCACAACACTGTGTCTCTGACACTTCCTTGTTTTTAGCTTACACCGGCAGCATGGTAATGGACATAGAAAGAAATCTGTATAGTAGCGATCAAAATAAAGGAGGGACTAATGTTACATAGGAACAGTGGTGGCCATTTTGTAATAGGTGGTATATCTATCAGTCATTAGCGTGCAATCATATCCTTCCCGTGATATGATTATCCCTTTGACCATTAAAATAATGATTGTGCCAAAGCAATAATTATTGTTATTCTAGTTTCTTCGCTGTTTTAATTACAATCCTCACCATTGTGATTCATTTATTTTAGCATTGCATATCCCCCACAATTGCATCATTTCTCTGATCAAGAATATAACATTCTCCAAATATCAAGTGCATAGTGCAAAAGAGTCGGAACATGCAATATTCTTCTTAAAGTGCATAGTGCCAGCAGCCTGGTTTCATCAACCAACCATTTGGTCGATTAATCGCAGCCTTCAGTTATAAAGTGCATAGTGCTTGCTGCCATTATTATAAAGTGCATGGTGCTAAAGTGCTAACTTCATATGCATATTCATTCTCACTATGATACATTCAACCACAGTTTGATGCATTTTGGGAATGCCAATACAACATATTTACAACCTTATCTGCCATGTCCAAATTCTTAAGTCGGTAAAGTCTCAAGGAGATGTTAATATCAGAGACAACCACCCCACATCTGTGACATAACAATATACCGTGATCCCCTAAAAAACATTAAAAAATCACTATTTAAAAATGTTGTTCAACAAAACATTACGTTCCCAATTAATATTAAGTACTTGGTATCCAGCGATATGATTCTAGTGTCCTATACAGGTGTAAAGCTCCTCGTCAATATTATGTCCATTTGGCTGTTTAGTTTCAAAATCAAGGATACAGCGGGTCTCTTGTTGCCTCAGCTTGCTTTCTCTATCTCCCCCTCTGGGACTATATATATATTTGGCACCAGTCTTCAGAAGACAGCCACGGAAGAGGGACAGAATGCCGGTCGGGAGCAGAGTTCTTTGCTCCCCCACCCCCTCTCTAATCCTCATTTCTGTACAGAATAAATTTGTTATCCTTGCAAGATAAGACTCTTGGCCTTAATTCCCTAGAGGGGTGAACTTTAATCTGGTGTGCGAGTGATTAGGGGTACCTGTATACTTAAGGGGTACCCCTGTAGGTTAGGCTACCTTTCACTAGTGACCCCGATGTGATCTTCGTTTCTTGCCCCCATACTTTGCGTAGCCCAGGCCAGTCAGCCATGCCCATCTATAGTGTCTGGTCCCCTAAATAAAAAAAACAAGCGTTTCCTGAACGGTTTTAGTAGAAGCCATTTTTAAAGAAATCCTCGCCAGTCACTTAAGCAGTGCGTGGCTCCAGAAAGACGGGCCAGCATGGGGACTTCATAAAAGAGGAAAACTCAAGTGAAGCACGCCCATGTGAGCATACTCTTGCAAGTGATGACAAAATGGAAACATGTATGTATGCATGATATGGTGATGTGAATGATGCTATGGTGCTGTGAATGATGCTAGCTATGGTGCTGTGAATGATGCTAGCTACGGTGCTGTGAATGATGCTAGCTATGGTGCTGTGAATGATGCTAGCTATGGTGCTGTGAATGATGCTAGCTATGGTGCTGTGAATGATGCTAGCTATGGTGCTGTGAATGATGCTAGCTATGGTGCTGTGAATGATGCTAGCTATGGTGCTGTGAATGATGCTAGCTATGGTGCTGTGAATGATGCTAGCTATGGTGATGTGAATGATGCTAGCTATGGTGATGTGAATGATGCTAGCTATGGTGATGTGAATGATGCTAGCTATGGTGATGTGAATGATGCTAGCTATGGTGATGTGAATGATGCTAGCTATGGTGATGTGAATGATGCTAGCTATGGTGATGTGAATGATGCTAGCTATGGTGATGTGAATGATGCTAGCTATGGTGATGTGAATGATGCTAGCTATGGTGATGTGAATGATGCTAGCTATGGTGATGTGAATGATGCTAGCTATGGTGATGTGAACGATGTACGAGGTCAATGGAATAGATGGAATAGGACTTTTGGTGATGTATTATGGAATAGGATTTCAGATGATGTGTTAAGGAGTAGATTAGATAGGAGGTGGGTTATGTATTGACATTGTTATGTATTTCTGTTTTTCTACTTTTTATAATGGAAAAGGGAACCTCAGCGTATCAAAGACTGAGATGAAAGGGAGCACCAGCTTTTAAGGACTGGGTGGTAAGGGATACTCAGCCTTAACAGGTTGAGAAGGCAGTACCACGCATTATTCTTTTATGATGATAGACGCAATAGGTGGTATTACAAACGATATAAGGAAAAACAGTAGTGGTTCGGTATAAGTAATGGGCCTGGATTTTAGTCAGTTATTTTTTGTATATTTTCTCTTGCTATCTTTTGTGGTAAAGAAGGAAGGAAGGTGGGCGTTTGGGCGTGTGTGTGTGTGTGTGTGTGTGTGTGTGTGTGTGTGTGTGTGTGTAATGACAGTGGAAAATGTGTGAAATCAAAGTGGAAAAAGTAAAAGGGGGTCAGGGAAAAAAAGTGGCTTGATCTGTATTTTTGTCTAGCGCACAGCAGACTGTGCATTATAATAGTAGGGTCTAAGTGAAGTGTTGGGGACGCACGCAACATTATGGAGGAAGAAACTCCAATCAAACACATGCATAGGGTTCTGCCACTGTATTGTGACAGAATAAATAAACAATGGATAGTAGAAACAAAGCGGGGGGGGTGTCCTGCTTCTGGCCAGAGCAGGGCTCCCATAACAGAAACATGTTAGAAAAAATGTCCATCTTTGTAGCAGCAAAATATAAAGGGAACAAGTCCCAGAAAATAAGATATTTTAGATCTCTGGGAATTATTCAAGGATATGGCAGATCAGAAAGGTGAAAGAGATCCAATGTAAGGCGATATACCCTGTAACGCCTAAACCTGCAGTAGGCTATACAAACCCAGTCTATAAGCCTCCAGTGGTAGAGAGTGTGTCGACAGGATTAGCAACTAGGAGAGGGACAGAGGGGGGGGGGGGGACTCGAGAGCTTTTGCACCTCCATGTAACCTATCCACAAGCACTGATATGCCCGTAACATCGGGATACCCATAGGGCCCACAAGTAGACATAAATGAGTTAAGAGCATTGCAGGAAAGGTTAGTCAGGTTACAAGAACCTGAGGGATCACCAGAAATAAGGATACCAGTGCAGGAAATGGGGGATTGGAAGTCAGGAGATTTTATATTTAGATTAAATCCTGGGGCAATAAGAAATGTTTGTGTTAAAAAAGATGATGGGCAAGAGGGTATGGACGGTCCTGGGACAAAAGAAGGAGATCAAGGAGAGGAGGTAGTGCAAAACCTGTCCTTGCCACAAGAGGCAGTGAGGGGGGACAGACCAAGAAATAGACCAGATTTAATGGTGGTAATACAAGATCATACGAATACTACAAAAGGGGTAGAAAACAAAATAGATATGTGGATGCCTGTTATAAATAAAGGAGTAGGGATAACGCAGTATGTGCCATGGCCTCAAAAGGACAAAAATTATTTGATTAAAGCTCTCCCCCAGCTTATAGCCAGAGCTAGTAAATGGATCCATAAATGTGAAAAACAAACTACAGGGGGGTAGCCTTAGCGCTAGGAGTTTAGAGTTTACTGGTCAACATAGCTGGGGAACAAGCTGGGGACATATGGGCAAGGGCGGGGTGCTCTGGGATAAGTCTTGCAGATAATTAACATGATGGAGCAACCTTTAATGATGTAAGGGCAAGGGATGCCCTACAAAGGAAGTACCCACATACCCCTGACTTACGTTCTTTAATGCAGTGTACAATGGGTGATCATGAGGACCCAGTTAGGTTTATTCTCAAGTTAAAGGAAATGTGGAGAGTTGAGACGGTACAATTTTTCTATTTTATCGTAAAGAGGGGATTTCCAAGAGAGGTCCAGAAGACAATAGATACAATTGTGGGAATTGAAGCCAAAGGGTTTGTAGAGAGGGTACGACGTCCTTTCATCGCATAATGTTTTTTCTGCGAATTATTTTTTGAAAAAAGCCATCAAATTTTTTAGAAAATGGAGGTTCGGGGGAGGGGACTCCCAAAAAATAATGGAAAAAAAATGTGATCGGTTTTTTTGCAAAAAGAATCGCGGTAATAAATCCTGCGAAAAACATCACGCAATGAAATGACATGGAACCAGGTAGCGATACAACGTATAATAGTCCACCATTGTAACAGAATCAAGGAGCGGGACAGGGAGACAGCCCAGAAGCGGCAAACGGACGATTCAAAACTAGTGGAAAATAAACTAAATAAGGTTGTCGTCCAAGCACCAGTGACGGCACCGGCTCAGGGGGAAAGGTCATGAGACACTCAACAAATTGGGAATGCCACAATTGCGACACCATGGGGTGAAAGAGGATGGGGGCAATGGGGTGGGGAGCACAGTACCCCAACACAAAGTGGCAGTATGAAGGAGCACCAACGAGAAGAGGAAGATTTCGAGGAGCAAGAGCAGGAGGCTTTGGGGGAGATAGGGTCCTGGGGAAGAGGATTGGGAACCTCGCAGTGCTGGTATTAAGGGAAATGGGAGCATTTTGCAAGTGAGTGCAGGAACAGTCCTGGGATGAGATTTAATTATGGGCCATCACCTCCAGGGCAGGGATTCCAAGCGCCTCAAGGAATGGGACAACAGCAATTTGGGTGAGGGGGTCAAAATCAGTCCCCTTATGGGACTGAAGAGCAAGGACAACATGGGCAACAACTACAGCAGGGTGAGGGAACACCGTTTAAAAGAATGGCAGGGGGAACAAGCGCCCCATTCCAAGGAGTTGCAATGGCAGGGGCGGCCCTTTTTCATTCCCCGGGACAAATGCATATTCTGATTAGGACAGCCCACACTCGCATGTGCAATCCTATTGATAACTGCACACCCTGAAGAGGAGCCCTTGGTGGAGGAGGAAATAGGAAACAGGCAATTTATACTTATGGTAGATTCAGGTGCATCTAAATCATGCATCATGGAGGGGATGTTTCCTTTATCAGATAAAACTCTTGACACACAGGGACTCTCTAGGGTTATTTCTACAGTGCCATACACTGAGGAGCTGGAATTATAAGTGGGAGGGAAGGTAGTACGAGCCCCCTTGTTATATTCAGAGAGTTCCCCTGTGAACTTGTTGGGTAGGGATCTGTTCAGTAAACTAAATAGAACTATATCATTCACAGATCAAGGGGGTAGTGTGTTCCACTCCAGGGATGTGTGTAGCTTAAGCAATGGTAATAATCCATGCGATGGCAAGGGAGTCAGTAGTCCGTGGGGTTCCTGTGGTCCTGGATATACTTTTCTATGGTATTAAGGTATTAGTAAAAGCAGGGCCTCCAATTGCGACAAAGTGTTGGCGAGTGCCCACAGATTTATTTTTCCAACCCATGGTGCCACCCGAGATGGTGGCAGGGACAATATTGTCATTTGACTTGCAAGGACTAGTAGTGTCAGACAAAAGAGTAGTCCTGATTGGAACAGACCAGGACGGAGGCGAGTGGCGCACAGTATTATGTATGTACCCGACAGAACAATTAAAGGAAATGACTGTCACGGTGCCTGCCTCCAAACATCAAGAGCAGACCAGTTGGCCCAGAGTACTGGAACCCATGGGGACCTTTAAGGCCCCAAAGGATTGCCTAAGGGCTTCCTGGACTCAGTCCTGGTGCCCTTGGCGCCAGGCTCATCTTGCCTTTTCAGACAAGACAAGTTATCAAGTAACAGAACCATGTACAGCCCAGTCTGAGGTTGGTTGAAGGGACTACTTTCTCTGGGGACTATTTGATAAGGTGTGGTGCTGGGACTACTTTACCTGGGAACTACTTCTGGGAAGCTATTTAAACCACACCCGAAGAAAAGAACACGCTTTGAGTTATTCTGCACTCCTGCTGCGTAACGCTCACCGTGCCTGCAGTTCCAGTCCTGTCTTCAGCCACGCCCGTCCTGGTCATCGCGATCCGCGCCTGCAAAGGAAGGAGAGATCACAGATTAGAACAAGAGCTTTACCTGATACTCCATCACCATCACTCTGGAGTCTCCGCATCTGCAGATAAAGCAACATCAGTTAACTGCGCTACGTAAGAACCAGCTTAAAGACAATTAGCATAGCGCAGTGTGATACTCACCTAAGCGCTGTACGTCCACGCGATCCAACGAGGCATTCTCACGCGATCGCCGTCCTGGTGAAGCCGCACCTGCAGAACAAGGAAAGCAAACAGGTGAGCTGCGCTTCGCTAAAGGGCATTCAATCTTGCGCAGCACAATACTCACCAGAAGCAGTATTCACTTGCGGTTCCGCAAGTCACCATTACACGACCTTGGCTCCGGCGGCGCCGCACCTGCAGAAATAAAAGGAGACAGCAGATTAATAGCATGAAAGAACAATATCACTTTTGGACATTTTTGAATCGTGCAAGTATTGAAACTTACCTTGGCATTACCTCATCTTATCCGGAGGGGGGGGCAGGGGGGGAGTCTTTCTTCGGCGGGAGTACCTCAAAGGGGAATCTGCAAAGAAAAGTACAGGAGTGAACTTTAAGACGACCAGAACTCTAAAGCTTTTCACGGTATATAGGATTGGCATAAAGACTTACCTCAGAGTCATTGTTCTCTGGAACTCTACCATAAAGCTGCAGGATCAGTGAAGTTAACTGGATCCCTGAATCTTGACGCACCCCTACACACAGTCGCAGGATGGAGAGCCCATCCTTCATAACATTGAGGTGAGACACAGTGAAGGGACATTGGGAGGTCGCGGAGGTGGAAGTTGGCCCGTCTCCTTACGGCTAGTTCATTTATCACTTTCACCATTTTAGGCAAATCTTCCTTCGTGCCCAACAGACGAAACTAAAGGGGCAGGTGCAGTCACTCATCACTTCGCTACGAGTCACACTTGTGGAGACCGCTGCAGTCCAGCTTCGTTCAGTACCCCTGTAGAAACCAGGTGAGCGTAACAATGACTGATAAGGAGTTATTTGAGGACAGTGAGTAAAATGGGGAGATCATTTTGGAAATCTGCATCCCCTGTGAGATCATGGTGCAGTATAGGAATGTACAGTGCCCCCTGATGTTATTTTTTGTAGGAGGACATGCAATATGTGCCAGCACAATTATGGACTCTTAATCCACATAATGATGGGTTACTGTGAGATGTGACCCCTGTACAGATTACATTGAAGTCAGGTGCCTAGCACAATCATCCAGTATGTGGATAATCGGTTGGTATGTAGTGAAAATGAACATCAGTGCAGGATAGATTCTGTTGCGTTATTGCAATTGCTGGCTCACAAAGGGTACAAGGCAGATGTAAAGAAGCTATAATACAGCCATCAGGAGGTACTATACTTGGGACAACTCATTTTTGCAATAGAGAAGAAATATTACCATATAGGGCGGCGGCAGTACACCCCACCCCTAGGCCCAGTACTGTGAAGGAAGTGTAGCAGTTTTTTGGGCTTATGTAAATTTTGTAGCGCATGGATACTAGACTACGCATTCTACACAATGCCACTGTTAGAAAGTCTCAGAGAAGGACAGAGGACTTAAAAGTACATTTGAATGGACTGACAAAATGACTAGACAATTTGAGGACTTGAGCTATTTGCACTGCCCCCATTTTAGCAACTCCGGATTATATACAGGAGGTTTATTTATTTACCCTCTCTGATGAACGGCTCATGCATTGATGGAAGGAGACACATTATATGTTGAAGGGGCATAAGTAATTGAGGAGGGGACAGGACGGGAGCACGCAGGGGCGGTAACGGGGTGCAGTAAAGGGGGGGAGAAATAGTGACCACCCCTGCAGAAAGCGAACCCATGGTTTCATACACAGCATTGCCCATATTGAAACTGGACCATTACCACCTGGGGAACTGATCAGCCCCAGGTTTGAAGGTCCATATGAGGTGGTGTTCTGTACTCCTATCGCCATCCGTATGAAGGAGTTGGATATTGGATGCATCTCTCCCGATGTCCGAAGAGCACCTGAGACAAGGCAAAGTTCAGTAAGGACATGGACAAAGAAGGGACCTTTTTAAGGATCCATGCCAGTGTGGTGTGCAGTGGCACATGTCTGATTTTTTTTTGTCTTTTTTAATTTTTAATCTTTTTTCAATTTTTTTTAATTTTATTTTATTTTATTTATTTATTTTTTTTGAAGGTCCAGAACCTGGTCGGCCCTGGTGGACAAAGGGACAATCTCTCCCTCCCCCCCTCTCCCTCCCTCCCCCTCCCTCCTCTCTCCGTCCCCTCTCCCACCCTCCTCCCTCCCTCCTCCCTTACCTCCCTCTCCCTCCCCCTCCCTCCAACCCTCCCTCCCTCTCCATCCCTCTCCCCTGCTTTCTTTTCTCTTTTCTCTCTTCTCTCTCTTCTCTCCTCTCTTCTCTCTCTTCTCTCTCTTCTCTCTCTTCTCTCTCTTCTCTCTCTTCTCTCTCTTCTCTCTCTTCTCTCTCTTCTCTCGCTCCAGGGATAAGCAAAGATGGCTGACCAACCTCTCATTTATGTAGGGATAATGATAATAAAGATGTTATGTATTATAGAAATATAGTACTATAATTGTTTTGTATGACACTGGTCATGGTTTTTGGAGTGGATGAAAGTATGTCTGTTATATGGGGTGGCCATATAAAGGGGGGATGGACAGTTGCAAAATGATGCAAATGTCTATAAAAAAAAATAAGAAATACAAAGTGGCTAACTTTTTGTCAGCTAGCCCTACAAGTTTTCTTAGACGAATGAAACTGGAAGTATGAATAACGCATGATTTATATAAGTGGATGGGCTTTGACGTCATTTCTGATATCGAGTAACCAGAATCCTCCAATAGCTGGTACTCTGATATGCGCATTGCAGGAAGGAATATAATCAATGAAAGCTGTTAAGTGTGTGCTCTTATCGCGTATGCATCAGGGGCTCCTAAGGTTTTAGTTCCACATCCAGTGGCAATTACAGAGACACAATGCCTGGTACATCTTGCACTCTGGGGGATAAAGGGCACATTCCAGACACACCGTGCAGTTGAGGAGCATTGATCTATACCCAGCGTTACGCAATGGCAACACAAAATATGGCCACTGTCTACAAGGACCATATTTCTCCTTAGGAGGTTACTCAATTGGCAGGGCACTACAGTGATGTGCCCGGCAGATGGACTGATCGAGTATAGCAGAGAAGCAATAGCCCATGTAGAGACTGTGTGCCAAATATGGTCCCAATACATCACAAGGTTGACATGGATTAGTTCATTTTATTTTTAGAGCGCAACCAAGCCTAGGGGCATCCGGGCGCTATTCATACAAGTTACAACAGAGAAAAAGTACAGATCAGTGATATGTTAATGTTAAACGATATTTGTACCGCGCACTATCACCACCGGAGTGGTCCCCTGGCGCTTTGGCAGCTCTGAAAAAGGGAGAAAAGGGGTGGGGGTGGTTAGTTAGTGGGAATAAGCTGGAAAATGCAAGAGAGCAGTGATGTGCTGTTGGCAGCCTCAGCCAGGTGGGTCCGTTGGCTGGGCTTGGGGTGTTTTACGGTCGGTAGTCGTCGTGTGCTGTTGATGAAGTCTGTGTGGTTTGTTTTGTTGTTGCACTGCAGTGAAGTCTGTGCGGATTGCTGTATTTAGGCTTGTGGTTGAGTTTGGTTAGAGTTTGAGAGGTGTATGCAGAGGGCTGAAGTTGTTAGTGCATTAGTTAGTTGGCATTGCTGTCCTTGCAATTGTGTCAAGGTGTGATGCCTGCTATCATTCACTATTCCATCCAAGTGTGGCACTTGTCATCACTCAGTTTTATTCAAGTGTGGCACATGCTAACATTCATGTTTCTATCTAGATGCGATGAGGACTAAAGTTAAGGATGACATCTAAGTGTGGCACATGCTAACATTCATGTTTCTATCTAGATGTGACGGAAGCTAAAGTTAAGGATGACATCTATGTCACATGCTAATATTCATGTTTCTATTTAGATGCGATGAGGACTAAAGTTAAGGATGGCATCTAAGTTCGGCACATGCTAACATTCATATTCTATGTAGATGCGATGAGGGCTAAAGTTAAAGATGACATCTAAGTGTGGCACTTGTTAGCATTCATATTTTTATCTATATGCGACGCAGGCTAAAGTTAAGGATGACATCTAAGTGTGGCATATGTTAACATTGTTTCACCTGTCTAAAGTGATGCAGGCTAATCTTGATCTTTCTCTATATGTTAGTGTATTTGGAATGCAGCATTTACAGTTCACCCAGGAGTGGATTTGGAATGGTGGTCACAAATCGGTCCATGTATGCATGGTGTAAGTCTATGGCAGTCTACATTATGGAAGGTAAGGTAGAGTGGCGAGGGCTTTCTGGAGTAGAGTAATGGCTCTACACTGCACCCATGCCACACTTAGTTTTGTTGGTGTCTGTTGTCTGTTGGCTTCCTTTGCGGACACCGGCAGACATCCTGGAGCCGCCAGTGCAGGAGCCGCCCTTTTCCTTGGGGCCCTTAGCTGCAGGGCTGCCAGGCAGAGGGCTACCTTGGTTGGTTAAGTTAAGGCCAGACAGTCAGCCAATCACTGGAGGCGGGCAGAGGGAGGGGAAGGGAAGCCGGGGGGTCTGGGGCCACAAGGGGGTATGACCAGGCCACAAGATGGCAAGAGTGGGGCAGAGGAGCCCTGCAGCTTACCTGGGGTCGCCGTGCTGGTAATGGCATTCTCCCTGCTGGTAATGGTGTTCTCCCAGGTGAAGCTGCAGGCCCTCACAGTGCACGGCCCGAGCGGCCAATCACAGGGGAGGGAGGTGCGGGAGGCGGGCGGAGGGAGGGAAGGGAAGCTGGAGAAGGATAGCGAGGGGGTCTGGGCCTCAAGGGGGTATGACCAGGCCACAAGGTGGCAAGAGTGGGGCAGAGGGGCCCTGCAGCTCACCTGGAGTCGCCGTGCTGGTAATCGCGTTCTCCCAGGTGAAGCTGCAGGCCCTCACAGTGCACGGCCCGAGTGGCCAATCACGGGGGGGACGGAGGTTCTGGAGGCGGGCGGAGGGAGGGGAAGCCGGGGAACGAGGATAGCGAGGGGGTCTGGGGCAGAAAGGGGGTATGACCAGGCCACAAGGTGGCAAGAGTGGGGCAGAGGGGCCCTGCAGTAAAAGTGAACAAAAAAGGATACAAGTAATTACAATATACATAAATTAGCATTGCAAACTAGACAGAATTGACAAATGTACAACAGGTAGTGAATGTTACCTAAAGGCCTAGCTATTTATACAACCGCGTTGAGGTCTAGCTCGTGGAGCCGGGCTTTAACCTTTTTACGGAGTAAGAGAAATGAAGGTTCCTCTCGCAGTGATACTGGAAGTGAGTTCCTGTTCTTAGCCGCAAGGACTGGGAAGCTGATTCCACCTGTCCACTGTTGCTTGAATTGAGGGATGGAGACAGTGTGACTGGGCCGTTCCGGTAGGTCGATTAGTAGTGTGACGAGTGATAGTGTTAGACCGGTATGTAGGGGCTTCGTTAGAGAGGCACTTGTGAGTAAGGGACAGTGTTTTCAGGTCAATTAATTGCTTAATGTTAAGCCAATTTATTGAGTGTCTAGTCGCAGAGATGTGTTGCTTCCTAGGAATATTCAAGGCTGATCTGATAGCGTTATTTTGCATAGCTTGCATTTTGTTGAAGTTTGGTTGTGATGTGCCCAGGTAAAGGGCATTGCAATAATCGAGCTTCAATAAAACTAGAGCTCTAGCTATTGAAGTGCCATTAGATGTTGACAAGTAGGGGCAGCAGGCCATGATGAGCTTGCAAGTATGAGCTGTGGATGATGCCAGGGCACTCATTTGTCTCGTTGGGGTGAGCGCGGAGTCAATGCCTAGCGTTTTCACAACGTTGGTTACTTTAATTACATTGCCGTCGATCATGAATGATGAGAAAAGCGCACCCAATTTATTCAATTTGTCAGAGGACCCTAGGAGAAGCAACTCTGTGTTCTCGTGGTTGAGACAGAGCCCATGCTTCACCATCCAGGCTTGTATGATGCTGTAGATGTCGTTGAGGGTCTTACTGTCTACGATGTGATCACCAGTGATAGGGATGAGTATCTGTGTTTCATCCGCGTAATTGGTATACGTGACCCCCAGATAGTCAAGTCTATCGAAAAGTGGCTTAGTGAACACATTGTAGAGAGTAGGGGACACACATGAGCCTTGTGAAACCCCACCAGTGACTGGAGTTGGTATGGCTGACACTGAGGGTGCAAAGACACTCATGGATCTGTTACTAAGGAAGTACTCCATCCCAGCATTAGCTTGATCTGAGAAGTGTGCAGCAGATGAAAGGTGTTTGCATAAAGTTTAATGATTCACCAGATCAAATGCCGCTGATGGGTCCAGTAACAGAAGCAGAGCTAATTTTCCCTTATCTTTCAGAATCTGGATTTGGGTCTTCAAGTCAATGAGCGCTGTTTCTGTTCCATGTCTGGGTCTGAATCCTGATTGTCTCAGTCCTAACAAGTTGTTGGATTTGAAGTATTGCTGTATCTACAGATAGGCTGCGCAGTTCAGAACATTTAGCAGAAATTGAGCTGTTGTGATAGGTCTGTAATTTGAGTGGTTGCTAGGGTCTAGTGAAGGTTTTTTAATAGAGGGAGTACCCAGGTGTATTTCAGATTATTAGGTACTATACTCAATGAGGCATTGATGAAGGAGGTGATGAAAGGAGCCTAGTCATTGGCCTCCTCTTTGATGAGTGGAGCTGGACGCTTGTCTCCCTGACAGTTGGATGGTTTGAGTTTCTTGATGATGCTCTCCACCTCCTTGATATAGAGAGGTGAGAAATTAAGTTGGGGCAGGTTATTCCTAGTCAGAGGGAGAAAAATCAAGTCTGGTTCAGTGTCGGTGATCAGGGTTTTCTTAGTTTCTATTTTATTTTGAAGCAAGCTAATTTTGTCTTGAAGAGCATTCTGTATATTAGTGCACCATATGGCGTCTTTGGTACACTTATCGGGTGGTGGGACAGGTGATTCCAACTCTTTAAGGATGTTAAATAATTCCTTAGTACTAGATTTGGCTTTGGTTATGTGGTCATTAAAGTTGTCTTTTTTTAGCTTGTACAATGGCTACCTTAAAGTTAAATGAGGCTGCAGTGAAGTTGTCCTTGTTTAGCAGTGATAGGGTCTGTTTCCATAAAGTTTCGGCCGTTCTTTTCAATTTCCTAAGAGTCTTTAAATGGTGGGAGGTATACCAATTGTTAAGGTGCTCGCAAGGTTTGGCTTTACGTAGTTTAGCGGGTGCTATAGTATCGATAGCCTTGAGGATGGTTTCATTATACAAGTCTACTAATACTGTCGGGACTTAGTCCGTTATAGTAGGGTGTGTAATAGGTTGAAGTAGTGGTAGGAGTTTTTCTAAGGTGAGATTGCATTTGTTTCTTGTCATCAAGGCATGTGCAGGATTGCGGCAATGGAGAACCTAGTGCAAATACATTGACACATGAATTATGAACTTTGTTTTAGCAATGAAGGAACAGTTCCTGTTGTCGCAAACACACAGTGCAACCACACTCTTGTGATCCCTGACATGATGAAAGGTACGGCAGCGGTGACGGATTACTACTGGGTTTGTGTCCAACAAGCCTACTTGCACCTCCCACTCTCATGGAGGGTAAAGCGTTCCCTGGCCACCGTGCACTCAGTGCTACTAGTAATCCTGGAAGAACACCGGGAGAAGACATGCCTGTCGAGCTGCCAACAGCCCCTCTAGCACCTAAAGAAGCAGAAAGAAGCTTGCAGATCACACAAGAATTTGGTATGCTTCCAGAAAAAGGATGATTTCAACGGCGGGAAAGAAAGAAGAGATCAAACTGTCTCAAAAGACTGTTCCGCACTGCTCAGAGGAATACCTGACGAGTATCAGCTTTTTTGGCTCAGCACAGACTTTTTCATCTTTCTTTGGCTACTGGTGTACAAGCAGCTGCTGCACTTTCATACCCCCGGAGGATGCTGAGAATGGGCCACTATCCCATGTCATTGAGGCGGTGCACAATCTAGGTGTTCAAATAAAGAAAGAAGGAGTTCAGAACACAGATTGGCTATCGCATGCCTATGATTGGGTCCTGCTATGGCTGAAGGCAGCAGTAAAAATACTGGTTCCTGTTATCATATTCTTCTTGGTCCTCTTCTGCAAGTGCCAATTGGGTCTCCAATGTTGTGTTCATATAGTCCCTAATAGTGCAAAGATGATGGTATCAATTGGGGGATCTAAAACACCTTACCATACAATAAACAGCGAAACTCAAACTAATATTTCTGGGGTTGTATGTTTGTCGGGTGGGGATGAGTTTGTTACTGTAGAAGTAACGAAAGGGGGGAATGTTGGGGAGGAGCTAGCTCCTTCCTGCACCCCCAAGCGTTTTACAATTAGGCAAGACTTCTCTAAGCACTAGAGCACTGAGAAAGCTTTTTTCATTAAAAATTAATTGCACACAGGCATGGCCAGGTACTGCATAAAGATGGTTAGTATTTAAATATAAGCTGTAAATAACTATTAGCGGGATACACTTGTACATGTTATTTGATGTAGTTTTAAAATCTCAAACAGGCTCTCTGCCAGAAGGAATGTGGCCTGCGCTAAAAATTGATTGCAGAGCTCATGCAGTGTTGCGTCACTGAGGCTAGCTCTGGCAGAGCACACGAAGTGGCTGAGCAGTTGTTTCCTGTCCATCAAAAACCCATGTATTCTAAAATGGGAGTGTACATGCTGAATGCATGACATACAGAGTAGTATGAAAAATAAGATTTTAAGAAGAATTGCTAGACCAGATAAAATGAGTATCTTGAGTGGAGAGTATGGTGGGAAGCTGTGTTTATATATAAATGTTTATGATGTAACAATAACAATGTAGCAAAATGATGAGAAACAGGAGCTACAATGTATTCCTGCATAGGCAGCAATATGCTAATTAGTTTGCCATAAACGGAAACCCGGCCATGCAAGAAGGAAGACTGCAGCACCCTTTGTATGGGAAGGACAGTTTTGCAAGAGCTAAGCCAATATCCAGTGACCAGGTTGAACAGTATATAAGGCTCCTCCTTGGCACCAGTCTGCAGAAGCCAGCCACGGAAGAGGGACAGAATTCCAGTTGGGGAGCAGAGTTCTTTGCCCACATCCCCCACCCCCATCCTCATTTCTGTACAGATTAAATTTGTTATCCTTGCAAGATAAGACCTTAATTCTCTAGAAGGGTGAACTTTAAACGGGTGAGCATGATTAGGGTTACCTGTATACTTAAGGGGTAAACCTGTAAATTAGGCTACCTTTCATTAGCAAGGCTGCACTACTCCTAACTACTAGTGGTGATGCTTTCCTCCTTATGAACATGACGACTCAGAATATATTGTTTAAGATCACAAGGTTAAGAAAAATACAACTACCCATCTAGGCACCACCATCTCTCTTGAATGTAAAATGCAACACCAATCAATGTGTTTTAACATAATTTTGTACAACGTGAGGCCTGAGAGAGCTCCTGCCCAGATCAACTATTAAATCTGAGTAATCATGTTTTGGCTGTATCTTAAATGAAGGGGGCTTTACTCAACTTCCGTTTTTTTACTAAACCACAAGCATGTTCCAAGTCAAACATATGTTCTATATTATCATACTCACAAAATCAAAAATGACATGTTTTATGGTTTTATAAATGTTTAGAATTATTGCTAATTGAATTTAAGAATTGCTACTTTATTTTCATCAAGTTTCCAACCACTTTCTACATACATTTGGCCAGCTTTTAAGGCCTGCTTCATAATACTTGACTAGCCCCTAATTTGAAACAAAAGAAATTATACCGGCCGGTGGATCAGGCATAACTGGTTGCTATAAAAACAGCCTAAGCTTTCTGGTTTCAAGTTACCCTGGAATGCTGAGACATGGTTGCTAAACATGTAATCATTTTGCAGACTTATTTTTCAATAAATACACAAATGTACAGTAAAATAGTGGAACCATAGATTCATGTGATTTTAAATATTTCTAAAGGTTTGTTGTCAAAAACATTTGAAAAATGTACTGCATATAACTAGATAATCCAGTCAACCACACTTTAAATCCAAAGTAGTAAATGTCACTCTTTGGTTGCTTCTGCATTTTTTGTAATAGTAATTGTAATTTCCAGCAGCAAGTGAAGCCATACTTACAGCCATCCCACTCCTTTGAGATGGGCCTGGAATGTTTTCTTTTGAAATGAACCTATTTGGCTGACCTTCTGCACTTCATTAGTACTGCTGACTTGACTTTGTTGCTTAACAAATCACTGTCCTTTGAAAGAAAAAAGAGGCTAGACTGCAAACCTATATGAAGTGAGGGTGATTGTTGGAAAATTAAGACCTTTCCAAGGTTCTACTGGCAAATCTGAATAACCTAGTTGCAGCATTCGACAAGGTTGTGGTGCAGTTACTCGTCTACATCAACAGATTCTGGACTGGATGCACATCTAGCCTCCTGCCAGGGTCTCTGCACCATTTAAACATTTTCATTCAGTCAACCACGAGTGGTCACCACATATAAATCATCCTACGCTGCTTCTTGGGCAAACACACAGTATGTGAATTCTGGAGTAAATCCCAGACACCCATTTGTGCATCCTAGAAACACTTGTATGCATGCTTGTTCTAAATGACTCATATCATATCCAGCCAGATCTGGTCTTGGTCACATTGAGCTCCCATACTCCAGTTCAGGAAGGCTGTTCCCATATATGGATCATGGCACACACCTTGTGTCCATGCTTTCCAGCTTAACACAGCCTTATTTTGGAGTCTCACTAGACTTTCCAATCCTGGTTGGCATTTCAATGGGTACCCTTCAGAAACAAACCTTGAGTCCTGAAAGCAATATTCTGCAGCAGCATGAAGCGTTAGTAAAACACGAGCGCTGCCACCATCCAGTCAGTTAACACATGGAGGCAACAAGTCAAACTGACTATAGGGGTACGCCTGGAGCACCCTGATCGGAGTCCCAGGGACACACACACACACACACCAAGTTGAATCACCATTGAGGCCCTGAATGGGGATTCACTGGGAAAAATAGGCCTGTGAACCATGAGTCAGTATCTCGTAATGTGATTGGATTAAAAAACTAGGATCAGATGAAATTAAAGACACATTCAGAGAAAACAGTCTGGTTCCAATTGATGAGACAAACCGTACAGTGGTAAAGTTCCTTAAACTAATTAGCCTGCACATGCCAATGATTGCCAATGAGTACAACTCAAGGCCATAACAGTCACATGCCACCTCTAGTACTACAATATTATCACTTGGAAAATGCCTAGGAAAACTCCCTTACTAGTACTGACTCAATATAATTTAATTCATCACCCCACCTTGATCCACCTTTTGGATGAGCATACATCAGTTTCCACAAACACTATCCCTGTCTCTAATCTCTGCTTACTTTTCTCTGAAACATGTTTCTCTAACCCTGCACCAACTTTACCTCAACTTCATTCCTTGTCTTCGCCAGACTATAGTGAAGCAGCAAGTGCACAACAACTAGACAAGCGCTGGCGCTGTGAATTCCTCAATGGTTATTTTGTGCAGCATAAAAGATGGATAATATAACTACGCCACAAAATTCAATATATGCTTGTACTCCATCTCTGTACTTGGAATCAAAACCTTAGTAAGCCAATTTGACTGGGGTTATGGGCAAGTTGCAGTCCTATGAGTCGGAAATCCAGACTTGATGAAATCCAGGCTTGACCAGAATCTTCAAAACAAATTGACAAGCTTTCTGAGAAGCTACCAAGTGAATGCTTTTGTGGTTGGTGCCTTTTATAAAACGGCAATAAATATAGGCATGGAGTTTTCTGCTATCATTGGGAAGTGTTTTTTTGCAGGCTGACGGAAGCATTCAGGGTCTGATGGTGGTTGGGCATTGCGCCTGCACTTCCTGTAGACAGTGTATTGATAATGCGTCCTGTTGCACTTACGCACTAATGGCACTGACGGAGATGGATTTTTAAAATACATTATATGCAGGTCAGAGTATTTTGGGCTTCAATGCCTCAATGATCAATGTTGATTAGCGTAAGCTTACTATGATATTGCCATCCGTTGGAATCGGTTTGTAGACACTGATATGCAGTTATTAAAATTCAACAAAAAGATTGGTTACATATTTTCTGTTAGTTGCTCAGTAAATAGTCTGTGATGGTCAGCACATAGTTTGCATTTGTTATGTTTCATGTTTTGCATTATTCTATATGGTTGCATTAGAGGAATCAAAGCCGTAAAGTGTATGCGCTACGTTTAGGAATCTGAATTGAATTGCCTTATCTGCCAAGTATTAATGGAAATGGCACTGGCCACACCTGTATGATGCCCTAAGTCGTTAACAAATTACTCTTCATGTTGTATTTTGTGCGTATTATATTTTCAATTCTTTTCCTCCTACAGATGTGCATGGACTCGGAGAAACACATGATCTACACATTTGGGGGTAGAATTTTGACTTGCAACGGGACAGTGGATGACAGCAGAGCCACAGAACCCCAGTTCAGTGGTTTATTTGCTTTTGACTGTCATTCTCGGATTTGGAAGATTCTCCGTGAAGACTCTTGTAATGCTGGGCCAGAGGACATCCAGTCTAGGATAGGACACTGCATGCTGTTCCATTCAGTAAGTAACGTGTACCCTTCTTCCAATTTCCCTCTGGTTACGTTTTCAATTGTTGCAAGTGTTCCCTTGTTGGTTAGAGGTGAATGTCATTTCTGTGTTAACACAACCAAGATATGTTTAAGCATAGAACATAATGATGGTTATTGCTTTCTGAACAAAATCATTTTGCAACCAGATCATTATTTTTAAACCACACATGACAAAATATGCATTTTATAGAACGCTACATGTACTAATTATTGTCCAGCATGGGGTCTAGCATGGATTTACATGCTCATGAATATTCCCCATCGTCAGGCTGGGAATCCTCAGTAAAAGAAAAAAGTTTCGCTTTAGCCTGTAAACGACATTTTACTCTATAGCCAATCACTGTTTGGGTCATACTGCCCCCAGCCAATGACAGTCGTCTCCCTAAACTCCACCCCTTGTGGCCATATTCAGATTTTTACCGCACGTGTCAGTGTTGGGAGTCCTCTCATATTTCTTTCAATAAAAATGTTTTTTTTGACTGGTGTTCCATCTTAAACCGGCGCTGGATCAACTTCCATCGCGGATCTTCTCTTCAATGTCTTTCGAAAGCCCAGGCTTGGGCCTAGTTCGCAGAAACACCCAAAAAACAGAGGTCAAAAAGACCAAAGCCCAAAAGCCGGCCACATTTGTTTGTATATGTGGGGGTGGGGGGGAGATAATAGAAAATGTACAGGCGTAAGGTGGGGGGGCTGTGGAGGGTCTCCAGCCACAAGCGTGCTCCCTTTGAAAAGAGGTTGAGATCCTTTGAGGATGCCCCGGGACAGACTATCAAAAAGAAGGCCAAACACCATTTGGCAACAGGAAGGGCCATTTGAACCGTGGTGTCCATGGTGAAGACGACCGCTATGCCACAAGTGTCTTTACCACCAAGCCAGCTGACAGCAGTGCCCACAACTCCTGATGATGCGCCTGTGCGTGAACAGGCTCTCATCATTGCCTCCCATCATTGCCATCCCATCATTGCCTCCTTCCCTAAGGATTCAGGGAGATTAAGGGAGCTGCTGCCTACTAAGCACTTTCTCCTCAGGGTTCGGGGAAGGTGCCCCAGGCAAGCCTTCAAGGGTCTCCGAGGAGATCCCCATGAATATACACCAGCTACGACGACGACCATCTGCCCGAAGGTTACTATTCGGATCATGATGAGGCCTCTGCCCCTTATCTCAGGAGGGACCACCGAGGTGGCAGCCTGATCTACCTTTTGGCTCACGTTTCAGCCAAGAGCCGATACCTGCAATCCCAGTTACTTACATCTCTGCCAGTTCAAGGCACATATCTTTAAACATCTTGACAACCCTCCACACCTTGGTGTCAGAGTTGCAGCAGAGGCTGGCAGCTGCCCTTGGTTCCTGGGCCGGTCAGTAGCCTCACCAGACCACCAGTAAGGCGCACACCTAGGATGAGCCCAACAAGATGAAGCAGCTCGTCAAGCCCTGCCAAGCACAGCCGGCCTCCTAGTCCCGCCAAGGCACAGCCTGACAACGCTGCCACCAGCACCACACAGAGACCGTTGAGTTGGCCCCAGTGAGGGAGGTGCCAGCACATAATGACATAGACACGGACACGGCATCTACGCATATGAAGGAGTACGACTATTATGTACCGGCTGGAGAACCGCTGGGCACGGATGAGCCCACCAGGGCTTTGCCTCCGAACGAGGTGGGTTCCTTCCATAGCATGCTGTCAAGGGTCAACGCCCTGTTCAATTTGGTCCTGCAAGAAAAGAAGGAAGGGCTCAATTTTCAGTGCCTATGTCTTAATGGAAGATGGTCATTTTGATTCCTCTGCTGGATGATGTTTGGGGGGGGGGGGGCAAGGGTTGGAATTGTTGAAGATGTTCAATACCACCCGTCGCAAAAGGGATAGATGGAGAAGATGTACAGGGTGCCAGACTCTGCCCCATGTGCCTGAGATCGCAGCTTTCTACAAATTCTGTAATATCTGCTTCCACCAGGAAGCGCTCGGCAAACCCATCCTCATCCATGGTGTGCCCCGAACCAGCAGGAGAAGAAGCTGGATGCAGTGGTGAAGCGCATCACTTGTACCGCAGCTTCCACTATCAAAGCTGCCAATACCCTGGCCATCCTGTCACGGTATGTTCTGGAACTCTGGTACAAGCTCAGGACGATCTTAGATTTCTTGCCAGAGGACAAGAAGGCTGGTGCCCTGGCCCTTTTCCAGGAGGGCAAGGTGGCCTCGACCATGCCATCACGCTGGCACTGGATATTGGAGATTCTGGTTTTTGTCTGCCAAATGGGCAACAGCGTGGCCCTTAGTCACCAGGGTTGGCTGAAGGCTACAGTCTTCAGGGCAGACGTGCAATCAAGAGGAACAGTTTGTTCGGAAAGGAAGTGGATGAGATGCTCCAATTGATTTAAGAATGATACAGAGACTGCACTGCCCCGGGGGACGATGAGGCAAAGAAGATAATCCTCTTCGTTCCTCAAGACGAAAATCAGGCAGGTCCTCCAAAGGATACGCTGCACCCTATCGTGAGGCCCAAAACCAACCCCCCAACTCTACCACCCAGGAGGCCTAAAGAGGGCGTTCACATGCCTTTGGCAGCAAAGGTCAGCGTTGTCAGTCGCCCGCAGGCCAGGACGCAGACGCCAAAGCAGGCCTGAACCGGCCATGGGTCCAGGTCCCCACTTTAGCAACTCAGTGGGCAGCCGCTTCGCGAACTTTGACAAGTGTAAGACAATCACCATGGACAAATGGGTGCTGGACGTCCTTCATTGGGGCACACCTTGGAATTCCAACACAGGTGCCTCGCATTCCTCCGGTGGCGCGTCAAGTACTACACATGGCCCAGGTGCTGCAGAAGGTTCAGGCCATGCTAAGGAAGGGGGCAATAGACCCTGTCCCCCAGTGACTCTGGGGCTCCAGACGATACTCCAGATGCTTTCTGGTACGGCAAAGTCAGGAGGGTGGCATCACTCAGAGCTTAAACATGCCTTGGGTTTATTCCTTTGTTGAAAATCCCTTTCTTGATCCTTTGATTCCTGCACATTTTCGCCCTTTCTCGTTTCTTTCTTTTCTTTTTAAGCTACTTGAGAGTTGGTTGCCCCCTTGCCTGGAAGATTCTGTGAAGACACGCTTTTGTTTGATGCCTTCCAGTCAGAGTTTAGACCTGGTCGGAGTACCGAGACTGTTCTGGTCTCTGTGCTGGATGATCTGACACTGATGTCTGACCAGGGTGGAGTGGCAGCCTTGATTCTGTTAGATCTGTCGGTGGCTTTTGACACTGTCGGCCACTCTATCCTGATTGGTCGTCTTTCTGCTGCTGGGATCTCTGGCTCTGTTCTCTCCTGGTTTTACTCCTTCCTCTCCAATCTCTCTCTCGCTATCCCACCAGTCTTTCTTCTCTGCTCTTTCTTCATTGGTTTATGGGGTTCCTCAGGGCTCCGCCCTCTCGCCCACGATGTTCAATATTTACATCCAGCCTCTTGTTGCACTCATCCGCTCCAACAGCTTCAGATGCTACTCTTATGCTGACGATACTCATAGCATAATACGGCTGGATCTTCTCCACCCTTCCCATGCCACTCGTCTGAGAGGTAGCCTGCAGGCCGTTGGGAGCTGAATGAGCGACAACTGGCTGAAATTTAATGGAGGCAAATCCGAGGTTCTGGTCGTGGGATCTGCCTTTTCCACTTCTCTCTGGACACCCTCTTTTTGGCATTTGTCTACTGGTTCCATCCCTATCTCTGCTGCGATTGTTAAAAATCTTGGTGTCACATTTTTTGCCTCCCTCTCCATGTCTTCCTGGATCAGCTTAGTGTGCCAGGCGGACCATTTTCAGCTGAAGATTCTGAGAAAAGTGTTGCAGTTTATTCCCAGTCATCTTCGCGCCCCTGGGGTTGCAGCTTTAGTTCTTAGTCGTATTGACTACTGCAACTCCCTGTACTTGGCGCAACCAGCTTATCTGGTTCAACTTTTGCAAATCCTACATAATTCTGCTGCCTGGCTAGCCACCTGC
Source organism: Ambystoma mexicanum (assembly GCF_040938575.1). NCBI lineage: Eukaryota > Metazoa > Chordata > Amphibia > Caudata > Ambystomatidae > Ambystoma > Ambystoma mexicanum. The sequence goes on along the minus strand of NC_090936.1, from coordinate 1,086,069,336 downwards.
CCCCCTTTCAGCGATCACATCTCCCCTATTTTTCGTGCTCTCCATTGGCTCCCCGTGGCCAAGCGTGTGCATTTCAAATCTCTGTGTCTGTTTCTTGTACACAGGGCCTTCCATGCTGTTGGGCCCTGAGTACCTGCAGCATAAGTTCATGCCTTAGGTTCTGGCCCGCCCTATGCATTCTGGGGACATGTTTCTCATTTCTGTGCCTAGATTTCGGTTCATCCGTATTGGTGGTCGTTCATTTTCTGTAAGGGCTGCCAAGTTGTGGAATGCTCTGCCTATCGCACTTCGGTCCATGGTGGCCCACCTGCAATTTAGACATGCTATGAAAACTCTGCTCTTTTAATTTCCCGTGTCCGACCTTAGGTGCCTCCATCGTCTTGTTGCGCAAGGTTGCCCTTTGGTGTTAGTTGCGCTGTACCTCGGTACAAAACGGATAACATAACTCATCCAATCCTAGACTTAAGACGCCTCAACAGGTACTTGAAATCCCTGTTCAGGATGGTCACTTTTAAGCACATACTTGGCCAGCTGGAGAAAGCGGATTTCCTGGCAACCTTGGTCCTGGAGGACGCCTACTTTCACGTCCCCATTCACGCATGACATTGGACGTTCTAGGGACAACACTATGATATTCAAGGCCCTGAAGTCAGCGCCAAGAGTGTTCACGAAGTGTTTGGCTCCGGTGGCAGTGCATCTACGCCTCAACGGGATCCACATCAACCCTTATCTAGACAACGGCCTGATCCGCTCCCATTCTCACGTGCAACCCAGCACACCGCAGAGACCATTCACCTTCTGACCAATCTCTGATCTCCATCAATTATCTGAAGTCTTGCGTGGAGTCCTTGCAGAACACTCTGTTCCTGGGCATCCGCCTTAACACAGTCACATGCTTGGCGGCCCCCTCGAAGGAGAAGGGGACGGCCATCCTGGGGAAGGTGAGGTGCCTGTCATCGGTAGGGAATGCAGAAGTGCGAGCCATCAAGTCGTTGTTGAGCATTATGATGTTCTCCTGGATTCACCTTGTCCCATTATGCAGACTTCAGATGAGACCTCTTTAGGAGCTTCTTGATGCACAGTGACTGCAGATCAAGGGCACTTGGACGGATAAGGTCGTTCTCAACCAGGAGTTACAACAAGCTCTGCGATGGTGGGGGTTCACGCCCACTTCTCACGAAAGTAGCTCCTTTCTCGATACCTCCATTCGAGGCCACGGTCACCACGGATGCCGCCCTGGAAGGCACAAATCGGCAAGTCCCATGCCAGAGGCCTCTGGCTCCAGGAAGAAAAGGCTGCAATTTACGAAAAGGTCCTGTTGCCTCTCAAACTCCCCTTTTAAATGAGACCATTTCTCAAAACACCACCATGAGGACTACTCCAGCTGGTCAAAAAACCACGGTATATTCATCATTTAGAAAAAATATATATTTTATTTTATTACCACAAATTTCATAACGCCCTAAAAATGCATAATACCACAAGTACATATGCAATCTTTTTAAAAAGAAATAAAGAAAAAAGATGGGTGAAAAAGGAAGAAAATTAAACTTCAATTTCAAATCAAATGACCAACTGAAAAAACGCACTATTCAACAAATTATTACACCAAATTGATATTTGAAAATAGAAAAATCAGAATAAATTCTTTTAAAAAAAAATTAAAATGCCACTATACATATGAAATGATACAACGAACAATGAAACTGTGTAATTGTTGACGCAGAACCAATAGAGCATTAAAATCTTACAGCTACTTAGGGATACTAAGGGATCCTACGAATTAAATAAAGGATTCAGTACTAGACATCAGAACGTTGCATTTGCTATGTTTTGCTAGTAACGTAGGTTTTAGGTTTTTCCTCTTTTTTCTATTTTCTTCCTCCCTCCCCCCCCCAACCCCCCCCCGGCTCGCTTCTTTTTTCTTTATTTAAAAAAAAAAAAAAGTTATTGCATATGTACTTGTGGTATTATGCATTTTTAGGGCGTTATGAAATCTGTTGTAATGAAATAAAATACATATATTTTTTCTAAATAATGAATATATCGTGGTATTTTGGATTTTGACTAGGTGGAGCAGTCATTATGGTGGTGTTTTGAGAAATTGTCTCATTTAAAACGAGAGTTTGAGAGGTAACGGGACCTTTTCGTAAATTGCAGTGTTTTGTGAGGGGTACGGTCGTGGCCTCAATTTCTAAAAAAATAAACAGCCCTTTTAATGTTCCCAGGAAGAAAAGGGCCTCCGCATCAACTCTGGGCAGTCTTCTGGGCCCTCAAGTCGTTCCTACCTCAGGGGAAGGTGGTGCGCATCTTCATGGATAACACCACCATGTACTACATCCGCAAGCAGGACGGGGACGTGCTCTCCCGTGCTTTCCTGGGAAACCCAAGCTCTTTTGCACTGGGCCAGTCTTCAGGGCATGTTCTTCATACCCTTTCACCTGGCAGGCATCAAGAACACCATTGCAGACTCGCTCATCATGGAGCTGTGGTCCTGACATGAACGGAAACTTCAGCAAGTGTAAGTATCTAGTCTTTTCAGCAAGTGGGGTTGGCCCCAGATCAAACTCTTTGCGACAGCGTGTAACTCCAAGTGTCAGAGGTTTGCCAGCAGGATCCCTCAACCGAGGAGCCTGGGGGATGCCTTCTCGTTCCCATGGGAGGCACTCTCCCTGTACGCCTACCTTCCGATTCTGTTCCTGTACGTGTGATCAACACACTAAGAGGTGGCCATTGCAGGACCTTACTCATCACTCTGGCAAGGCCCTTACAGATCTGGTACCCGGACCTGCTCTGTCTCTCGGTGGCACTGTCCATCCAGCTACCTCCACTTCCCAACCTTCTCGCCAGAGAAGACTGAACAATACAGCTCCACAACCCATTGTCGCTGAGCCTCATGGCCTGGCTCCAGCAGCCCTAGAGTTTGGACACTACGCTCTCCCACTGGAATGCAAGAAGATTCTGGCCAAGGCAAGGGTGTCCTCCATACTGTCATGCTACTGGCACAAATGGAAGTGCTTCACAGTGTGGTGCAGCAACCAGAAGATTACGCCTCTGTGCGTCACATTCCTGCATCTCCTTCCATACGTGCTTTCATTGGCCAATGCTGGGCTGGCTCACGTCTCCATCAAGGTGCACCTGGCTGCCATTTCCAGGTACACCCGGAAAGCCCACCCTGTTGTCACACAGGCTCGCCAAGGAGTACCTCAAGGGTCTCTTCAGGACTTTTCCGCTGGTGAAGACCCCAGCTCTGGCATGGGAGCCCATTGTTGTGCTAACTAAGCTGATTGGGGCCTCCTTTCGAACCTTTGCATTTGGTCCCGCTGAAGTTCCTCTCATGGAAGACTCCTTTCCTAGTGTCCATCACCTCAACCAGGCGGGTCGGGGAGATTCAGGCGCGCTACTGCAAGCAGCCATATTTGTCTTTCCATGCTACAAGGGTGCTGCTACGGACCCACCCCACCTTTATGCCGAAGGTGTCTTCGGAATTTCATCTCAACAAGCCTTTGGTGCTACCAGTTTTCTTCCCGAATTCCTCGTCGCCCAACGAGAGGGCGTTGCATTTGCTGGACGCTGCAGGTGCCTTGAAGTTTTATGTGGCATGCACAAAGGAATTTCGGAAAACATCTCAACTCTTTGTGAACTTTGTACCTGTGACTCATGGGAAGGCCCTTTCTAAGGCTTCCATATCCAGGTGGCTCTCTGGCTGCATCATGCTCTGTCATCGTCTGACCAACCGACCTCTCCCAGTCTGGTCGAGAGCCCATTTGACCAGAGCCTTTGCTGCGATTACAGCGTTTCTCTCTGGTGTGCACCTGCTCGATATCTACAGGGCTGCTACTTGGAGGTCTATGCACACCTTCACAAGGTTCTACTGAGTCAACAGGGAGTCCAGGGAGTAGTCCTGGGTTGACCAAGCAGTGCTACGCAACCTGTTTGAGGTGAATCTGTTCCACGAGTAAGGGTATTGCTTCTTTTGAGCCTTGCCACCTCCCATGGTTGTGTATTTGTAATGCTGTGTAATCATAATCATGAGCATTTGAATCCATGCCAGACCCCATGCTGGAGAAGGAGCACATTACTTACCTGTAACTCCTGTTCTCCAGCATGGGTCTGGCATGTATTCACATGCAAACCCGTCCAACTTCCCTGTGGCTTTTCTTGGTTCATACTGCCACTTTACGTGCTCTACCAAATCTGAAGTTGGCCACCAGGGCTGGATCTTAGGGAGACCCTCATTGGATGGGTACAGTATGATCCATACAGTGATTGCTTATAGAATAAAATGCAGGTTGCAGGCTAAAGCAAAACAGTTTTTTCTTTACTGAGGATTCCCAGCCTGACAGGGAATATTCATGAGCATGTGAATCTGTTAGACCAATGCTGGAGAACAGGAGGTGATAGGGAATTAACTTGTTCCATCTTGTATTTTACAAGGTGTGGTAGAGACAGAGGTGAAGGAGTTTTAGTCAAAATTCTTAATTCCTCTAACCAGGTTCAGTATGTTATCAGTGATCTTTATAATTGTATTTTTATTTTTTATTTTACATTTATAAAGTGTGCAGCAGCCCTCGAGCTTGTGGCGCTGTTACAAGAGCACTTAGTTACATCACAGGAAAACCTGCTAGTTACATTACAAGAATACCTATTAGTTACATCATGAGAATGCTTCCTTAGTTACATCACAGGAGTGTTACTTAGTTGCATAGCAAGAATACTTTCTAGGTTACATCATACAGGTATATGTGATGGGAGAGCCAGCCCTCATGATGCAAGGGCGGCTCCGACATCGCATAAGGTTAATATTTAAAGGGTCAGTGTACATGGAAGGGGGAGTCGGCCTCCTGGGAGGGGGTGGCTACATCCTTACAAACAGTTAAGGTGCTAAATTCAGTAGTGTTTAATTGTGGCGCCTAACCGTGTGGTTGGGAGGCAGAGCATCCAGTTGTGAGAGTCAGACAAAGGTACCACTTCGTAGGCGGGGGCCATGGGGGCACCCCAGGCATGGTGGGCAGCGAAAAGGGAGGGCTGGGGGTAGACAATACAGTGATGGATACGGTAAGAACATTTGAGCGCTGTATCTTCAACAATGAGGAAAACCATGTATAGGGTCAACAGGCAGTGTACGATGCACATTCAAACAACAAGCAGATATAGCTGAAAACATAACAGGGTAAGGGATATTGTGCAGTTCTTTACATTTCTTGATGGGAAGACATATGTAACTTAAGGGGACTAGCGAAGCTACCAGTATAAGGCTGAACTGAAGGTTTAATGGCCAGAATGAAGTGGGATACACCGTGATCATATATAGATGTGCTCACACGACTGAACAGCAACAGAGCAAGAGTCTGGTGTATAATTACAGATCTGAGGCGTGCTGTGAAGCGAAGAATGCATAGAACTGCCTGTTGTGCAGCATGCTCCAATTGATATGGGGGAAGTGTACTACTTGTATGAATCAGTATGTCTTACCTTTAGTAAGAAGGTGTAATTACAGTCACATCCACATTGATCAGGACGGGGGACACAGGAGCACGGCCCTAGCGTGGACAGAGCGCAGACAAGGCCTTTTTCCTTGGCCTTCTTCACTAGTTCTTTGAGTGGTTTTAAATGAAGTCTACGTTTTCTCCAAAAGTGTCTGTTCTCATGCTGGGTGGGGGTGGGTGGGGTCCACCTTCTGAAATATGTTGGGTTTGTACTCCAGGTAATTCCTGGTATCAGAGGAAGACAGAGTGTTCACAACCATTCTAGAGTTAAAGCTGTAAAACCAACACAACAGGAAGGATACATAAATACATGCTCTCCCTGCTCAGATACTTTCTTGGATCTGGAGCATTGGTTGGTATCTCTGTGCCTCTAGAAAGCCTATTTCCACATTTCAATGCAGCCCACACACTGCAGCGCCCTGCAATTTGTAGACTGAATTTTTACCAGTTCATCACTCTGCCTTTTGGCTTGACATCGATCTCGGGGGTTTTTCACTAAGGTGATGGTGGTAGCCTATCTGCAGAGGGGGCGGGGGGGAGAGGAAAGTCATGCCTTGTTAGGTAGGATTTTAACCTTAGTGCTAACTTAGTCTGTGTTCCACTGAGCTGAGAAGCAACTATAATTGTATATTACACCAAAAGGTCTTACTCATCTGGTATAACTGTGTTATCCTGAATGATAGTTATAGGTATATACTGTTCTTTGAATCTGTGTCCTACTATTCAGAAAAAAATCCTGGTAACAGGGTTGGTTGATTATGTGATTTCTTTGCTGAGTGTTTCTGCATATCTCACCGGGTTTACAATCCTTGACTTACTGTAAAGTAATCTAAAGGTAACTTGTGGTTTTACTCTCCATGAATAGGTGTGGCCTATACTAAATGTGTATGATAGGGTCCGACTTTCCTAGAATTACTGTTAGGTATTCTAAAAAAGGTTTGTTTTAGTCTTATGTACCTTTTAAGCACTGTGTTGTGTTTTTATAATGTGTTTGAGACTAAGACCAGTACTTACACCAAGACTTAATTTGGCCTACTTCTATTTATAATAAACCTTTGTTTTATAATACTTCTGGTTATAAGTGTTTCTGTTGAATTCTTGGTATACTACAGGTTGTATGTACTTTCCTAAAGCCCACTCTCACTCCTAAGAAGAGCCTGGCTGCTCTATCTATGCTACCATATACTCGGTGGTGCGGCCTTATACTAAGAGTGGAGTCTTGTACTGTCTCAGTTGAATGGTTTTCCTAAGCCCTTCGTTGGACTTTAGAATAACTGTCCCAACATGCCTTCCCTTACCCCAGGCACCTCTTGAGAGCAAGGTACGAGAATCTGCTATTGGACAACTACAGAAGATGAGCTAAAGTTAAGGAGATTTTTCTGGCACCTATAAGACGGATTCAGGACTTTGGGGTGGTTTTAGATACATACCCAAGTAGTAATGACCTTCCGTCCATTGGAGGTCACATTTCCAGAAAGCAGTGCAGTAATTTTGGACTAGCTTCAAGATGGAATATTCTCTGATTTCTGGTTGTGATGGCCTAATCTATCTTTCTAGTCTCCCCAGCTTCATTAGAAACGAAATGGTTTCAATGGCCCTTGCTGAATCAAGGTAATTGTTCTGGGGGAGTATGAATGATGTACTCCAGATCAGTTTGTAGGTCCTCTGAGATGTGCACTAGTAAACCCTTCCATCCAGTGTTCTTTACGCAGATATGGCCACATCACCCTGACCCTCATCAACCTTCACTGGCTCCCACTGCATGCACAAATCACCTTCGTCTTGCTGCATCATCTATAAGGCAGTCTCCCTCAAGTCACCCAGCTACCTCGCAGACAAACTGCGCATCTCCAGCGGACAGCGCACCACCAGAAGCCAGGAAACATGCAGACTTGAAATCTGCTGCTGCAAAAAGGAAAGGACCAGAAAATAAACCTTCTCTACCTACGCCCCAAGACTATGAAACATCCTCCCATCAGCATCCAACTCGCCCCCACGCTCCTACAATTCAGAAAAGAACTCAGGACCCACCTCTTCAAGGAGTCTCTACTCAAAACCTAGGCCATCCCACACCCCCGCGTCACCGGAGTCACTAGATGCCATCCGCCCCTCTCCTCCCTGCCAGCTGTTAGATAAGATTTTGTAAAGTCCAACTGGTGTGGGACTTCACAAGACTTATATCTTGGTATTAGGCACCGAACTCTTAATATAGGGTAGTACTACACAAGTTGGTAGTGACTGAGCAGCCAGGCTTACCATAGGAGGGGTAATGTGAGCCGTAGAGTAGCACAAACACGACTTACATTAAATTATTTATATATAAAAGTATATATTTATGCACACACCGCACATGCACACAATGCGCACACACCACTGCACACACATTATTTATATATAAAAATATATATTTATACACATACCGCGCGCGCACACCACCCCGCATGCACGCGGTGTGTGTGGTGTGTATGTATGCGTGCACACCACCGCGCGCACAAACGTATCACACACCCAAAATTAATCATTCTTTATAAAAGCAACTAATAGTAACCTTCAATGGAAGGTAGAATTAATTTAAACAAGAACCAATAATGCAGGCGAGTAATTTGTATATATGCCAAATATGTTCCAGCACACTGAGTGTCATCAATCAAGGTCAGTATTAGCACTTATTTGTGTTCACCATTACAAAATTGAGTTTGGAGGGGAAATGGTTAGTCAAAGTAGAACACACTTTAGCAACTTGTTCAATAGCTCGTTTATCCCAGAGAGATGTAGGCAGTCTTTTATCCCAGCAATAATAGTGGCAACAATTAAAACCTGTAAGGGAACAAGCACTGCCAAATCCAATCGGGTTCAGAAGTGGAGACTTTTGCAAACCAGGACAGCCCAAAGTCAATGGGACAGTTCCAGTTCTGATGCAGCTTTACTTTCTCAGGAGTTCTTTGAAAAATCACAGGAGCTCAAGGAGAACCTACCTGTTGGAGTACAAGCTGGAAGGCCTGCACAGGTGAGTTGAGGTCAATTCTAGATGTGGGAGCATGGTACTTCACAAGCCAGGAAGCACCACAAATGGCAAAAGGTAGTTCTATCCCAACCCCCACAGTACCTTAGAATTGAAGAAGAGGTTCCAGCTGGATTGCTTCCTGATGCAGTGATGCAGACCCGTGTTCCTGGTCCTTGGTCGTGGTGATGAAAGGGAGGACGTCTGGCAGGCTTCTGCAGCAGCACTCAGGAGGGGGACTCGGCAGCAATGGATTCCGCACGATTAAGTGGATCTTTGTGGTTTTGGCACCTTTTTCTCGGCGCCAAGAAAGAACAAATACCTCTGGTGTGTTTTTCATCGGTCCTGGACTCTGGTGAGTGGACTCTGGACAAAGATTTTCTGCTTCTGTAGTTCCACACGGATGCCCACAAAGTTTTGGCGATGCACTTGATGATGGTCAGGGGTCCCTGGGCATTGGGATTCTGCAGCCTATGAAAGCCTCAGCAAGTTGGGAGATGAGCCAAAATGAAGCAGGTCTCTAGGCTAGTTGGTCCCACTAGCCCAAGTGAGGAAGTCGTCCTGCGCGGATCTTCCCTGTTGAAATGGAAACTGGGTCAGCACAGCTGCAAGGCTTCACTGGACCACCTGCAGTCCTTGAAGGTGCTGCTGGCGTCTCTGCTCGTCCCAGTGGTCGACTCTGCCTGTAGTCCCAAAAACCTCACCTTTTATTCGAAATCCCATTCATTCACAGCCCTAGGGCTGTCAATCACCTGGGGGGTGTGGCTGGTCCTCCAGGACAGCCAGCCGCCCAGTCAGAACTGGTTTCAGTCAGGCACACCTAGAGACAAAGGACAGCAACGTTTTGGGACCCTCCCTCACTTCCTGCCTTTTCAGACACCCTGGAGCCTTGGCAGGCTTCAGGGCTGAACCCTGCCAAAGGCAAAATGTACAAAGGACTCAAACCTAGTTTAAACAGAGTAAAATTCCAGAAGGAACTAACAAACAAGAAATGGCGGAAAAAGACCTGCCATTTTGGAAAAATTGTCACCCATGGGTGTGCTGTACTGCAGTTGAGAAATCAGCCTGCTAGTATCCTGCACAAAAGGTAGTAAAAAGTAACCACTTATTCAAGTTAGTGTAACAAAAAGTTACCTGCAAAGTGGGATAAGGAGTTATTATGTAACTCCCCCCAGCACTCCACATAGGGTGCTGTGTGCTGGACCCACAAAAGAAAAGGTAGGTAAGATAAAAGCTATCCCACTGTTCTTGAGAACTGTAATTCACAAAAGAAAAATGTATTTAAACATCAGTGGCACTGCACAGAGGGTGCTGTGTGTCACTATGCAAAAAGCAGATGTCTATGGAGTTTACCAGACTTCATTAAATGGTAAACAAAAGAAAAAAAACAGTTGGAGAAAAACACATGAGCGAGTGGCAAAGGGGCTGGGGGGGGTCTCTAAGGTTAAAGGGAATTGGCACAGAAACTGAAAATTCTTCCTAACGCCACCATGTACAACTGTACCCCTCCTCTGTGTCCCTCTGTATCCTTCCCCCTGCTGCATATCTGTCCCGTCACCTCTGAAAAGCGCTCAGTTATGCATCCATGATGTATACCTCTGTAATGTGCTCCGTTGCTTCCCAAAGCTAGGTCTGTGCTCATTAAATAGCATAATACTAATAATAAAAACGTTGCCATCTTTGGAGGCCTCATGCTTGGTACCATCAACTTGGGCACTGGTCACCTACCACACTATAAGGTTTCCTTTAACGTATTAAGTCTTAGAACCATTACCTTGAGTGGATTATCATTGTTGCAGACAATGAACACAAATCATTAGTCAACAGTCTAAATAGGTAAGCAGCAAAAAAATGAAAGAATATAGAAAGACATATTCCATACTGTACATTTGTATTTCTGTATATGGTGCACTGTGCAAGACACATAGGCAACCATTATACTTTAACTCTTTATTACCACTCTCCACGGCAGCCCTTCAAAATATAATTTTTTTTACAACAGTAAAACAACTTCAAACAAAACCGTCACAAGGGACTACAAATCCCCAGAAGTCCTCTGTGTTGTGTAGTTTTCTCTTTTCCCAACCAATCCTGTCCCAACGCATCTTTCTTGTCAAATTCTGCCAGTGACGACGACTCTTTCTTTGGCGATCCTACGAGAAAACCAACAGTCCAATTGACCAAACATTCCACCATGACCCATAACACGAAATCCACATCAACTCAGACACTCGGTCCAACTTGAACATGGTCACACCATTAACACTAGCCCCGGCCCCCCGTCCGCTTAGATATTCTTATCATCATCACCTAGAGAACAACCAAAAAAGAATACGATTAGGGTGGGAATACGCAGCCACTAAGCACATAATCAGACAGCAATACAGCGACATCAACGCAGTTCTACAAGCACTCTAACCAAGTATCCCACACCCTGCATATACCAAGTGGGATAATGGTCGCCTCTATGTCTTTAATAGTCTCGAAACTCCCTGCGCTGTAAGCATGGGTAATAAAGACCGGAGTCGAGCATTATGCTTGTTCAAAGCTGTCTAAGACCCTTGACCCCACTGATGAAATGGGTTTAAAGTAAATCGTTTTAAAGGTAGCATCTGAGGGACCAGTTCCCAGACTTCAAAATATCCTGCAGTGACACCCCCTGTCGCAGATGCCTTGGAGGCCATCACTCCTCTGACTGAATGGGCTCCGAACATCTCCAAATTTACACCTGCCATCTGGATAACCTCTCTAACCCACCTGGCTATGGTGGTTGGGCGCTACCGCATGAGGCTTCTTACGCGCATTCAAAAGTTGGTACCCCCCTCAAGGCCTTTCACCCTCGGTAGTCTTCTCATAATCCTTAATACACAGAGCGACACACAATTTGGGTTCATGCAGGAAGTATGGGTATGAAATAATGGTTGACCCGCTCTTAGTCCTTCTAGAGACATGAAAAGCCACTCCCTCCGGGTAACACTTTCCTATTAACCTCAAGTGCCCTAACATCGAAAACTCTCCTTTGGGACACTAAACACAGCAGCACCGCTAGTTTACTAGATAGGTGTTGAACCGAGAACTGATCATTAGCCGGCCATCACTTGAAGAGGCGGACACCATGTCCACGTCCCAAAGCACAGAATACCTGGCTGCGGGGGGCTTGCGCAATGTCATGATCTCTGCTTCCAAAAGATCAGGGTTTTCCCAACTCCCTTGGAAGCAGATCCATAACCCAGGTTCCGAGTGCCAACCAGTCCCAATTGGGACCTTTTGGACCCAGTCCTGGCGCCAGTGGCACCAGGCTCATAAATATGCCCAGTCCCAGCGCTGGAAGCGCCGGGCTCATAATGCTTGGGTGGACTTACCTGCAGCAGACCATGCTGCTTACTTCCCTGCCAGTTGAGCCTCTGATCCTCTTCTGTTTGGAACTACTTTTCCTGTTGGGTGGGGCAGGAGCCACTCCCTAGATTCAGAACACTGGAACTCTTCTGGAAAGCAGGAACTCTTTTCTTACCTAGGCGTGGCTGTGGAAGGAGACACCTAAGCACTACAGGAGGCTATTTAAACCACACCCGATGGATGAATCTTGCTTTGCGTTATTCTGCATCCTCTGCAGCAGAACTTTCATCGTGTCTTCTGCATCTGATCCTGGGCCTAAGGAAAAAGGCTTACCATCCTGAATCCAGTCTTCAGCAACACCTATAAAGACAAGAAAGAACAGGTTAGCATTACGGTCTTCAGTGACAGCTCTTCACTTACCTGGTCCATCGGCTGTCACCAACGCCTCGCGCTGCATTCCGGCATCTGAAAGTCAAAAGCTTACCAACTCTTCATACGCTCCGGAGGCCTTCGGTGCTGCATCCCGCATCTGAAAGACAAAACAAGGTGCGTTTAAAGACATTGGGGAACTTTAATACTCACGTGCCATTACGCCTTTCCAGATCTAACCCAGTGGGTATTCCGGCACCCTGCAGCCGCTCCGAACATGTACCTGCAAAATAAAAAGACAGTTAGAGCGCATCGTGAAGCAGGCAACAAGCGCTTACTTACGTGCTTCCAGGCGCTTCTATTCATCACACGGGCTCCATCTTCAACTCACTTCAGCCCGTCATCCGCCATCGCCGGAACCCTGCAAAACAAGAAACATCATTACTAAAGACTTTAAAGACATTAGAATTACTCGAAACTTACCGTTCGTGCAATAAACGACGGACAGCAGTCCTCTGAAGTCAAGAGGCCTGCTCCCCTTATCCAGTGAAGAAACTGGTTACAGCACCCTGCCCCGAGGCAGATGGAGAGCACGGCGTTCACTTACCTAAGGTGAGAGCGTTAACCTTTGGGGTTCTACAGAAGAAGAGAAAGGGAAGAAGAGAGAGACATTCAATAACCCAGTTCCTTAATCCCATATTTTCTATCTGCAGACATCTTACCCTTCAAGTCAGACATACAGTGCACAGAGGTCCAGCCCAAAGAGCCAGCCGTGTGTTACACATCACCTTTGCAGATACGGTATACGCCCAGTCAGACCCGCGCCTCTACGGGAATCAGGTGAGCGTTACACGCAATTTTATCCCCCCCCAATAATCTAACTACAGTTGGATGCTCTCTGATCGGCAGCCCATCGCGCTTCTCGTGTCTCGCATAAAAAGCCGATCAATGTACTCCTATAGTGCAGAACGCGCACCCATCCTCAGACAATTCAGCTACAAAATTGAGGACATCCATCTAGCTAAAATATTTTTATATAGCGCTACTCGCCCGAAGGCCTCCGGGCGCTCACAGACGGACAGACGGACATAGAACAGAAAGTGTTGCAAAATGCAACATGACTACAAGGGCTGAAACTGGATAAATACGTCACTATGCGCACCACCCCTCCCACTTGGCTGAAGCTTTGTTGTTGCTCCTAAGGGTAGAGGGTGCCCATGAATCTCTGATACAGTTAGCGACCTGTGAAAGGCCTGGCAATGTCCAACATCGCCTGAAATTCTACATGCCAGAAGTTCCAGCAAGCCCGTCAATATTAGGGGGTGCTCCTCACCAGTAGGTTCTCTTGAGACGGAATCACTCTCGGAAAATCTGAGGAAAGTTCCAAAGGCACCACCAGCACTACTTCTGCTCGCTCCCTGCGAATTTTCGCTAGGGTCCTCCCTAGCATAATAAACAGAGGAAAGGCATAATGCAAGGCTCCCTCCCAATTGTGGAGGAACGCATCCGTTCCCGGGGTCCAGCCTCCAGCTGAGATCTCCGCATTCAACCTGGAGGCAAGAAGATTGAGGTCTAACTGCCCCCATAGACCCTGTAATTGTAAGAACACTGGTCTGTGCAATTTCCAGTCATTGGCGTCCTCCAAGTATCTCGAGTTCCAATCTTCTACTACATTCTGCTTCCCCGTAAGGCATTCTGTTGCAATCGCTAGTCTTCTCTCTAGGCAGTAGTGCCAGAAATCTTTCGCTAGTTCTACCAGCATCTTCGACCAGGTTCCCCTTAGTCGATTTATATATCGCACAGGCTGAGATATTGTCCATCCTCAACAGAATGGAAAAATCTACTCTTCGGCAAATGCTTTCACTGCGAAGAAGCCTGCTAGCAGCTCTAAGCAGTTTATGTGCAGCTGCAGTTTCTCTGTTGACCACTTTCCTCCGGTTTGCAACCATTCGCATCTGATGCCCCAGCCGCGGTGGCTTGCATATGACTCAATTACTAGTTCCAGTACGTCCCCAAAAATGGCTGTGCAGTTGAGCTCTACCTTCCCATCCTAGTCTAACGGCACTAGTTGATGGTATCTGATCCCCTTCTGCAGGTGCCTGATCTTCAGCCACTGCAGTGCCCTGTAGTGCAAGGGCCCAGGGAATAATGCCTGAATCGATGAAGCAAGCAACCCTACTATCCTGGCTAGATTCCGAAGCAAAATATGCATCTTCTGAATTGCTGCGCTCACCTTTTTTCTTGATCACTCATCTTCTGCTGAGGCAGTTCTAAAGTTGATTTCCTGGTATCTATCATGAATCCAAGAAACTCCATCCGCTGCCTCTGAACTAACTCTGACTTCTCCTGATCAATCAAGAATCATAGGGAGGCTAGTAGCTTGCTCACCCATTGCACCTGAGTCAATAACGCTGCTTTGTCCTGCATTAGAATTAGAATGTCGTCTAGGTAAACGATCATTCAGATTTCTTTGTCCCTGATAGCTGCCACTACCGGCATCATTCCTTTGGTGAATGCCCAGGGAGCTGAGGCTAGTCCGAAAGGTAGGCAAGTAAATTGCCAGCTCTCTCTGCCAACGGAATTTGAGGAACTGTCTGTGTTCCGACGCAACTGGAATCATCAGATAGGTGTCTTTCAAATCCAGTCCCGCAAGCCAATCTGACAATCTCCCTGAGAGATGAATCCCCTCCATCTTCAAGTGCCTGTAAATTATCCAGTTTTCAGCTCCTTAAAGTTGTAACAGGAATGTATTGCTGTAGAAACCAGTTTGTCCTGGTGGACAACTCTCTATTGCACCCTTCTCTTCTAGATTGCTCAACTCTGTATTGAGGAGTTGCTCCTCCTCAGACATCTCGAGTTTCGCTAGGTAGCACCTTTGAAACGGGTAGCACACAAACTGTAGCTTGAAGCCTGCTACTGTCTGCAGCACCCATGCATCGTCTGATAGCTCCCTTCATTTGGCTATATATTGTAGCGTTCTGCCGCCCACCCTGGGGTAGTGTTCACAGTGCGCACTTGCCACTGACAGCGTTCTGCTGTCTATATCCGTTGCATCCTCTACGTCCGCACGGACCTCTTCCTCTGGAAGGGAAGAAGACATCTTGTTGGCCACTCTCCCAGAAAAGGGCTCTGGGCCCCTGGGGCCTCCTTGTGGAGCTGAAGCAACCAGTCGAGCTGCCCCTGTGTCGGCTGGTCCCTGCGAAAACCCATCCGGGGAATATCTTGGAACACTGCGCTTTTTCTAGGGGCGTATATGTGCCCACAAAATGGAACATCTCTTTAACAAAGTCACCCCGAAACAGCATGCCTTGTGCAGATGTCATGGTCATGAAGTCAGGTATCAGTTTAGATATTGTGATAGGGGACTCCCTACCGCGAACACCTTACTCGACGATATTATTGTCGAGTAGAGAGAGAGAGGGTACATGGGCAGTTTGAGAATGGGATGGATTAATAGGGTATTAGTGGTAGTGGCCAAACAAATGTTAAAAGTTTGGAAGTCAAGGAAAAAGCCGGTTGTGGATGAATGGCTGAGTGATGTCCGTACTTTGTCTGATTATGAGAGAATTATGTTAGCGAAACAGAAGATGGAGGAGCATTACCTTAGAACTTGGGGTTCCTTCAATGAATTATACAGTTGAGGTTTACTGATTGCATGCTTCATTTTTTGACTGGGTTAGATGGAGGTTATTATTTTCGTACTCAATGTTGTGTGTTGTATTTGTTGGTGTTGTATTGAGATGTTTGGTTTTCTACTATAAGATAGGGATTTTTGTTAGTGTGTTTGGGTTTAAAATTTTGGATTTAAGTTTGGTTAGGTTTAGTCAATTGTTATTATAAGTATTATACACATTTAATGCATATCTCTGGTGTAATGGATATGTATATATGACTTTTCTCTTGTATGTTTTATTCTCAAAATGATAAAATGATAAATGAAGTCAGGGGCACAGGCATGCAGGGGTCGCATGTACAGGAGACCTGGGTGGACACTGTCCTGGCGCCTTTGGCGCCATGCTCATGAACAAAAGTAAACAAGAACATCCATTTAACACCAAAAAGCTTTTATTATGCACATAGCACTTCAGATGCATTAACCTTGAACATTCCATCCATTAAGCAGCCCCTCGTGTATTCTTGGGTGTGGCTGCTAATGGATTGCCTTTGCACGTGCTCCCTCTCTAGGAGTGGCAGTTTGTGACTGTTAAACCGGCCCTAATGGGTGTGCCCACAATCTCAGCTATATAAGCTGCCCCGATCCTCACGAAAGACGCTTTGCGTTATTCTGCTCTTGCAAGCAGCGTAACGCTCCCCGTCGCCTGAGGTCAGACTTGCCTTTGAAGATGATGCTTCCTGGACATCCTGCTTCCTGCCAGCATACTCACCAATTGGGAGAAGCTGTTCTTACCTGTACATCTTTTTGGCAAACCAAGTATTCATCTTTACACTTTCCGGAACGCCGATATCTTCATCTTGGCACCGCAGCATGACACGCTCAATCGTCGACAGCAGCGCCTGCAAGGAAAAACGGAAGACAAGGTTAGACATCTGAAAAAGTCAGTTTAAGGTTGTGCTTCGCCATACTTGGCGCTTTTCCTTAAACCATCACTTACCTGCTGTCGAACATTGCCGTAGCATCCATCTTCCATCCGGCCGCGTCTCACAGCTGCATTGAGGCCGCTTTTCCATCTAAGGGAAGAAAACAGAAGAGAGACCTTATTGCGGGCATAAATAGGAGCAACATATAAAGACATTAAACAGAACTAACAGCATCACAAGAGCTCAAGAAAGACTTACCAATCATAAGGAGAAGCATAGTCGCAGCTGGACTAGATTAATCCTAATCGGGGATCAGTGAAGGAACTAGATCCCATTCGATGCGCCCCTGCCAGAAGTAGCAGGACGGAGAGCTTATCTTCCATAATTCACAGGTGAGCTTTATGGGCTGGCGTATGCTCACAGAAACAGTACTTTGGGGTGAACGGTTGCAGAGGTACAACAATCACAGATTGACGCACTCACACACTGTTATCTCCACGCACGAGCAGTATCACCACGTACCACCGCTCACAGCTTTTCTACTGAGGGAGAGGCATGAAGGGGGTGATTCAAGTTCAGGGAGGACTGCAACCGTGCCCCAACGCCTCTGCAGAGACCAGGTGAGCGTAACTGCAGACTCTCCTGCTCTGTAATTGGCTAGATCTCCTAGTTTGCTCTCAATCGTCAGCAAAAGGCTGCACCGCCTCTCTGAGGAGAGGGCGCACGTGCCGTTGCCTTGGAGGCACACCCCCTTTGTGCCCAACTGGCCAGAGTGCTGATTCCACTGGTTCGCCGGTATATCTAGCCCTTTCAGCAAAGTCCATTATCTTCACCAGTCAGATCCAGGACTTTGTCTTGGCAACTTTTCCAGGCACAATCTACGCCATTCCTGATATCTTTCGCCACCTTGGTGACAAAGGTGACCATTTTGGCAGGTGTGTCCATGACTTTACTGGGTAGATCCGGCCTTGGGCACTCTGCCTTCATCCCAAAACGTACTTGTTTTTTGAGCGATTTTCTAATTCGCAGTTGCATGTACTGTGCCACCCTCGGTGGCGGAAACGATTATGTAGACTTCAGATGTCTTATACTGTCGGGGTCAGACATGTCGGCTATGTCGTCACCCTCATCCGGTGCAACTTCGGGCAGCCTCAGCGTTTGTCTGAATAACAAGGGGGGGTACTGGGAAGCCCTCTGCCAGGCATTAGTCCTGGTTACGAGAGCCTTACCCAGAGTCTTGAGCTCACTATCTTTTTCAGAGGAGAAATATCCATAACGTATCAGTCTTTGTCCTGCCCTGGGGCAGTCCAACACCGAAATGCTAGGCAATTCTCCTCTGAACAAGAGTACCAACAGCAACCCCAGACACATATTTCAGTCTGGTTGGACCTCATCAGTAGGGTGGAACTGTGCCGCTCTAAGAATAGTGAGCAAGGGGTCCACGTCTGGATTCCCATAGCAACTTAGGGTGAGAGCCAAAGTTACTTAAAATATGCAAATAACAAGGGGGGGGGGTCCTGGGAAGCCCTCTGCCAGACATTGGTCCTGGGTACGAGAGCCTTTTTTCTGAGCCTGCTAGTGACTTTGCTGCTTAGGTCCACCTCATCGTTTTCTTGATGGTCATTCCACCCCTCCTCCTCCTCCTCCTCCTAAGGTCATATCGTCTTCATTGGTGTCCCCTTTATTACTCTTACGTCCCACCCCCTTTCCTCCATACTGCATGGGCGTCCCTTCGAAGGGACGGGAGATGAAACCTTTTTCACCAGAAAAAATCTTCTTCCACTTTAAAATTAGAGGTGCGCGGGGGTGCGGCCCAGGGAGCATGCGTTGCGCTGACTCCACCCTCTGGTGCCACACCTCAGTCCCCTTTTCCATGCCCACGGGAACGGACCGAATTCACCAGCGCTCCTGGGTTTGGCTTTGGCCATGTAATTCCACGCGCAGATACTTCTTCTCTTCGTCATTTTTTGTCTTTTTATCATTCAGGTACTCGGTCCTCAGGCGCCACGCTCCTCTCCGGCGCATGTCGACTTCCACAGGGTTCAGCAGGTGTCCATCCTGCAATGGGCTCTTCCCAACTTCATGCTTCCACGCCATCTGCCTACGTGCCTTGGCCCAGACCACGGATGGCAAGCCTGTTCAGCTTGTGGCTCGCTGTCGTTGAAAGCGCTGAAGAACAGACTAGCCAGGTGGAGGGAGCTCTTCCAGAAGTTGCCTCCAGAGGACCTCAAGAAATTCATGAAACAGCGACCCAGGCCCAAGGAAGGGCCGGTATTTTCCATCGTACCCCGCAAAGGAAACTCCTTTCCAAGGACTCTACCGCATGGGAGGGACCGTTCAGGTCCTTGTACCAGCATGTGCACAGAGGCTGCTTCAGCTACTGGCCCTCAGGCCGAGGGATCCTCGGATCCACCCGGTGGCAGTGATGAGGGACAGCAAAATTTTTGTACCGGATCGTCATCAGAGGGGCTCAGCACATGTACCGGCAATATGGGCGAGGGGCTATGCCCTAGTACCGGCAATACGTCCGAGGGGGGCACCTAAACACAGCACTACTAATCCCTGGGTCGAGAGTGTCTCACCTACTGGGCCTAGGCCAGGCCTAGCAGGGTAGGCCTCGTGATCCACATAAGAGTCCTGGAGGAGGCTGGGTCCAGCGAGCCGAGCAATATGTCGCAGGCACGTGGCAGGCAGCTTGACTAGATGGCCACCACACCAGACAGAGGCACCTGTCGGATGCCATTCCAGAAGTTCGGCGAATAAGTGTCGAGGTGGGACTGGCCTCAAACCGGTACGTGGCCGACAGCCTATCCTTCTTATGTGCAGGGCAGCTTCCCACTGCGTCCATACGGGCAGGGTATGCAGCAGCTCCAGCAACCCCTGGCTACGCCGTCAGTACCCCTTACCAATCAGACCAGTGAAGAGGGGTTCTTCGAGAGGTTCCTCGGGCTCATGAAGTCACCTCGGATGGGGGTTATCCTCAAGGATGCCATCAGGTAAGTCCTCCCGACTACGCTAGCAGCACCACAAGCGCCTCCGCCCCGGACCCAGTGCAGCCACTGGTCCCGGGTCCCCAGCCGACTCCTCAGGCGGTTCCGTACCAGCCTCCGCTGCCCCCTCGGCTGCGGCCCCTGTGCCCCAGCCGCCAGCTCCAACTACTCATCCACCTCCGCAGGATCCCCCTGATCCGCAGGACATGGATGATGATGATGATGAGGAGGATCCGGACACACAATCCTCAGCGAGGACCTTCCACGAACGTCTTGCTGGGCTGGCGGAATACATGGGCCTCCCCCAGCCTGAGGTCGAGCAGCCGGCACAGGGGGTTCTGGCTGAAGTCCTCACATGACACCCCTCTAACAAAACAGGGATTCCTCTGCAGACCAATGTAGTCTCCCTGGCCAAGAAGGGTTGGCTCAAGCCCCACTCGGCCCATCCGGTCAATCGATGCCTAGCCGCCAAGTACAGGCAGATGGAGGGGGGATACACCCTTGCTCTCAGCCCATCCTCAGCCACACTCCTCTGTAAACGCTGCGGCATCACTATATTCCAAGCCTCAGTCGTCGTCCTACTCCTCCTCATACTCCTCCTCCTGCGGAGCTACTAGGCAAGGGGGAGGAGATCTTGGATGCATACGGAAAGAAACTTTATTCCGACGCATCCCTGCACCTTCGTCAAGCCAATGCCGATGCCATGCTGGCTGCCGCTAACCAGAGGTTATGGTGGGAAATTGCAGACTTCCTCCCGGAACTCCCTACGCAGAGCCAATCACGTTTTAAGGCGGGGCTGGCAGAGGCCAAGCTGGTGGCGCATGAACTCATGCAATCCTCCGTGGCCCATATCGACACCTTTGGCCATGCCATCTGTATCGCCACAGACATGAGAAGGGACGGGCT
Source organism: Ambystoma mexicanum (assembly GCF_040938575.1). Classification (NCBI taxonomy): domain Eukaryota; kingdom Metazoa; phylum Chordata; class Amphibia; order Caudata; family Ambystomatidae; genus Ambystoma; species Ambystoma mexicanum. Next base: position 1,086,048,706 of record NC_090936.1, on the reverse strand, counting down.
GTCTCTGGGCAACGAAATTCAACCCAGACGTCCAGGAATGCATATTAGATCTACCGTTCGAGGGGGTGGGGGTGGGCCTCTCCCGCTCCACCACGGATGAGGAGCTGGACAAAAAGAAAAACAGCTCACAAACGGCCAAGTCTTTATCCATTTTCACAAAGCCCACACCCAAGTCGTACACCCAGTCACAGCAGCATTCCGACAGGTGGCGTACATATGAAGGGTTCCGCAGCTTCCAGGAACGGAGATTCAGGCAGCCGGACCGCTCGCTGTCTCAGAACCACGCAAGCAACAAAATGAGGGAGTGGGGGAGATAGTAAGGGCTTTTTCCAGTCCCCCCTCATCCACGACAGCCTTCGAGGGAAAGAAGGCATGACACGCCCGTTCGGGCCCATGTGTCTCCAGTGGGGGGCAGGCTTGCTCTCCATGCACATTTCTGGCACGAGAATTTTGCGGACCCCTGGATCCTCTCCGTAGTATCCACGGGGTACCGCCTTCCCCATCCCAGCCTCTCCTCCATCTCCACTCCCTCAAGTTGAGACAGCAACTGTTCTGGCGGAGATCCGGTCGCTCGTAGAGAGCCAGGCAGTGGAGGAAGTCCCAGCCTCCCAGCGAGGCTTGGGCTTTTACTCCATTCAAAAGAAGAACCATGCAGACTTCAACCTCTCCTTACCCCTACAAAAATTCAAGACGGTTACCTCAGCTTTTATAGCGGAGACATTGTGCAAGGGAGACTGGATGGGCTCCCTGGATCTGAAGGACGCGTACCTACACGTCCCGATTTGGCTGCCCCATCATCCTTTCCTACGGTTCAGGATCATGGGCTACCATTTTCAATACAAGGTCCTTCCTTTTGGCCTCAACTCGGCCCCCATGGTCTTTACCGGGCTCATGAATACGGTGGCTGCCCTCCTCAGAGCGCAGGGCCTTCATCTTCCCATAACTCGATGACTGGCTCTTCAAGGCTACATCTCTGGAATCGGTTCACCACTCTTCCTATGCCCTTATAAACACACTGCACGATCTGGGCTTCTCGCTCAATCTCAAGAAGTCGCAGCTGCACCCCACGCAGACTCTTACATTCTTGGATCTCATCAGGGACACGTGCTCCGAGAAGTTATTTCTGTCAGAGGACAAGATCTCAGCCATCAAGAGGGCCACCACCCGCTTCCTCTGCAGAGAGGTGATTTCAGCATGGTGGCACCAGCATCTCCTGGGTCTCTTGGTGGCAGTCCTATTAGCCTTTCCACACACGATTGAGGATGAGGAGGATTCAGCTGCACTTTGCATCCTCATGGAACCAGGAGCGGGGCTCCCAATCCGAGATGGTTCAACGTTCCTCCATCTCTTCACCCGGACCTAACATGAAGGTCCAGGGGCTGCAACCTATGGACAGGCAAGTCCTTTTGGCCACCCACCCCGCAGGCCACCACCACAGACTCCTCGCTCGAGGGCTGGGGAGCCACCCTGCACAATCTCTCGGTCCACGGCACCTGGACTTGACAGGAGCAGGAATACCACATCAGTTGGGTAGAGCTGAACGCCATCTGGCTAGCGCTCTGAGCATTCCTACCACTTCTCAGGGGCAAGGTTGTCCTCATCCAGACAGCTTGACCAGCATGTACTATGTCAACAAGCAGGGAGGCACCAGATCCCCTCCTGTGTGCAGAATGGCAATCGACGTGTGGGAGTGGGTCCTGGAAAATAACATTTACCTCATGGCAGTTCACCTCCCAGGGGAATCCAACCTGGAGGCGGACAGGCTCCGCAGGTTGGGAGCTGACAATTACAAGTGGCAGCTAAACTACCTTGTTATTCAGGAGAACTTCAACAGGTGGGGTCACACCCAGGTGGATCTCTTTGCCACCTGGCCCAACAAGAAGTGCCCTCAGTTCGCCTCCTGGCAGGGACAGCGCCTCGGCTCCCTGGACAATGCATTTTGGCTTCAGTGGAACGGCATGAAGGCTTATGGCTTACCGCCAACTCTGCTGATTCACAGAGTGATTTGCAAGATCAAGGAGTCTCGCCAACTCAACATCATTCTTCTAGCTCCATGGTGGCTGGCCAGGCCATGGTTTTCGGAGCTGCTCAGCCTCTCGGAGATGCCTCCGCTTCACCTCCTGACGGGCCCAGCACACCTTCTGGCGCAGCAGGGGGGCAGGGGTGTCCACCCTGCGCCACAGAAACTAGCCCTCACAGCGTGGTACCTGAGCAGGTAACGCTGTGGCACCTCAGCCTCTCTCTGGCTAATCTGGAAGTCATTGAGGGCGCAAGGAGCAAGGCTACCGGGGCCCAGTATAAAAGTAAATGGACCAGATTCTGCCGTTGGACAGACTTCAAGGAAATCGACCCCACTGGCATGTATGTTGGATGACGTGCTCTCCTTCTCGGCGCACCTCGCCCATTCTGGTGTGCAGGTGGATACCTGCCGTACCTATCTCGCAGCTTTCGGAGCTTACAGGAACTCGGAGGAGGGAATCTACTTCTCCAATCCTATCATCGAGAAACATTTGAAGGGGCTTGCAAGACACTACCCACCTGTCAAGAGGTTGCGCCCTGTGTGGGACTTCAACATAGTCTTGGGACGCCCTGGCGCACAAACAGTTTGAGCCAATGGCGTCCGTGGACATCAGGCTGGTCACCATCAAGACGGACTTACTAGTCGGCCTCACCTCGGCTTGTAGAGTCAGCGAAATCCAGGCATGGTTGCCTCGGAACCATAGACTACCTTTCACATGGACAAAGTAGTCCTGCGGACACACCCAGCATTTCTGCCCAAGGTGCCGTCTGCTTTGCACTTGAACGAGGAAATAGTCCTTCCTACGTTCTTTGCCGAACCTAAGGACGAAGCACAGAGAGTGCTGCACTGCCTGGCTGTCAGGCGTGCCCTGAAATTGTATTTGGACACAACCAAGGGCTTCTGCAAATCGGTTGCCCTGTTCGTCACTTTGAGGCTCATGACCAGGCTGTCAGGCCTCCATATCCCGCTGGATGGTCTCGGCCAGCAAAGAAGCGTACAAGGGCCAGCACAAGCCGCTGCCGGCCAACATGCATGCCCGCACAGTCAGGACCAAGGCAACGGCCATCGCATTCCAGCGCCATGTCCCCTGACAAGTCATAAGCAGGGCGGCCACTTAGGCCACTCCCTCGGCTTTCTGCAAGCATTACTGTTTGGATGCCGGCTCGAAGTCTGACGCGGCTTTCGGGCAGGCGGTTCTCATGAACCTATTTGCTTAAGGAGGGTCTCCTCTCCAGCCTGGTGCTACATTCAGTAGTAATTGCCCATGCAGTATGGAGGAAAAGGGACGGGATGTAAGAGTTATTATAAGTTACTCACCGTAGTGACTAATGTACTTTTAGTCCATAGTCCCCTTTCCTCCATACGTCCCACCAACCTCCCCCCTAATAATACTGGAGTCATTGGGCAATTTTAAATCTATTGTCGACGTGTCAATGGGGACTGAGGTGTGGTGCCGGAAGCGGAGTCAGGGCAGCGCATGCACCCCTGCGCGCCTCTAAATTTAAAGTGGAAGAAGATTTTTTTCTGGTGAAAAAGGTTCTGTCTCCTGTCTCTTGGAAGGGACGCCCATGCAGTATGGTGGAAAGGGGACTATGGACTAAGAGTACGTTAGTCACTACGGTGAGTGACTTATCATTGTATGCCCTTGGGGTGGGGGGGGAATAAGAGGTTCGGCATGGCTGTCCTCCCCAAAAATGCACTTTTTAATTTGCCAAAGGGGGTCGACTACCTTCTGGGGCATCTTGCTAACTGTAGTATCCTAGATGTTATGAACATCTGAGCGAGTGCAAGAGCTGTGTTGGAATGCTAGTGGAGCTTGGAGTGTTGGGGGCACCTGGGAATTCCATGGGAGACGGTTGTGGACTTGGAGCTGGGCAGGGAACCAGGGTAGAAGCTACTGATCTCATCTCCTATTTTCTGAACTGAACCTGCAACTAAGAGAATAAAGCGTGTTCCTCTTTTACTTACCTGGGTCAGCCTGGTTCCTGCTCCTTGTTGTTACTGGCCCAGGATACATCACTAACCCCAACTTTAGGACCCGGGGAGGGGTTGCTCTTCCGGGTCTTGTCCTCCCCCATACAAGTCACCTCTTGGGACACAGCCATAACTAGTGAGTCCCCTAACCGGTCCCTGTCCTGCTCCTTCTCCTGGTGTGCAGTCAAAATATCGAGAAAAAAAATGTCGAAAGACATAAAATTCGAAAAATAATGCCGAATTTTTTACATTTTTTATTTAAATTTATTTTTTGGCTCTTGAGTATTAAAAAAAGGTGTGGGGGGAACCCCCCATTTCGACTAAAAAAACGTAATAAAAAAGATTCGACTTTTTTTTCGACATTTTGTTTTTGATATTTTGACTGTAAACCCCTTCTCCTCGCTGTATTTGGGGGATTAACTTTCTTGCTCCATCTGCAAGCACACCGGAACCATGTTCAATCAGGGAAAGTATATACAAGTCTGAGGACCTTCCCCAAGTTCCTTTTCACTCTGAATGCTTGTGCCTTTACTTTTCCTGAACAGCGCAGGGTTCTTTCCAAGAGAGCGTGCCTCTTTGACTTCTAGTCACCGTGGACAGCAGCTTACTTGCTGACCATGCGGAAAATATATGGCCCTTCCTTTAATTCGGAGGTAACGACAGTGTGTGTGTACCCGCATGTACTTTATAATTAAAGCCGGCTAATACAGATTTTCCACACATTCGTTACAGAAAGTCATGATTCTATTAAAGACTCGGAGGCGAAAGATTATGCTCTGACTTCTCTTTACTAACTCGAGCAGCAATCATATAAACAAAATAAACATGGAAAACCAATAAAACTACAAAGTCCAATGAAACCCAGTAATTTTGTAGTTCGTTTTCCATAGGATAAGCAAAAACCATGTGATCCATTCTTCCAATCAGTGTCACTTCTCCCCTATAACATCCCACAACTCTGAAGTCCTTCCTCTTTCTTTCGCTGCACCGACAAACTCGCGCCCCAACCGGTAGACGACTTGTTTCAGCCAAATTTTTCAAACTGTCGTTTTCTGTTCCGCTCCTGAAACAAACGTAAATCGTTAGAAATTCCTTCATAGACGGGTGGGCAATCGCATAGCAATACCATTACAAATCAAGACAAAATTGCATATTTTCAACAAATTGCATTATTACAGCATGATAAAATTACATATACCGTAGCGATTGAAATTGGGTGGAATAATCTTTCGCCTCCGAGTCTTTAATAGAATCATGACTTTCTGTAACGAATGTGTGGAAAATCTGTATTCTATGTCATGACTCGGAGGCTCAGATTATGCTCGTTTAAAGCTTACCTACCACCAACGATGCTACTCGCTCCACTGGTCTAAAATAGAAACTCTTAAAGGTCTCCTCATTAGACCAGTCTGCCGCCTTTAGGACATCTTCCAAACGAGCCCCTGCCAAGAAGGCGGACTATGCCATTGCACCCCGTGTAGAGTGTGCCCCGAACTGTTGTACATCTATTCCTGCCTCGGCCATGCACCACTTCACCCATCTAGCTAAGGTGGCTGATGCTACTGCTCTAAAAGGTTTCCTAATTGCTATTAGTAGCTGGTTCACGCCCGCGGGCCTCACTTCATTTGCTTCCCGCTCGTACGCTTTCAAACACCTAACTGGGCACAGCTTAGGCTTGTCTGGGAAGGCCATGTATTCTACAGACTTAATATTCGTCTTAGTTCTCCTTGTTATAAAAAATATTACCCCTGAAGGGGAAAAAGACTTTCTGTTTGTTTCTAACGCTCTCACGTCCGAGACTCTTTTACAGGAAATAAGACACAGAAGGGTAGTCAACTTAGCCCATAGTGCTTTCCGGGACAAGAATTAATTGTCCGGCCAACTCTGAAACATTCTTAAAACTATGCTCACACCCCACAAACGAGTATACTTGGGGGCTGGGGGTTTCATACACTTAATGCCTTTCAGAAGCCTACATACCAAGGGATGCTCCCCTACCGGCTTGTTATCTAGGTACGCATGGCCTGCTGCAATCGCCGACCTATAATTATTAATGGTCCTGTAGGCCGCTGCCTGCGCTGCCAAAAAATTCACTATGTGTATCACATCTGTATATACGGGATCAACCTGTCTCTCCAGACACCAATTACTCCATCTATGCCATGCCACTCTATAGTCCTTGCCTGTCGATGGAGCCCAAGATTCTCTGATGAATTCCTGAGCTGTGCCTGAAAGTCCTGGCTTAGACCAGTTCTCCCTGAAATCGCCCAAGCCAGAAGACTTAGATTCCCTGACCTGACTAACGGATGAATCTCTCCTGCCGGATTCAGCAGGATGTCCTCCCTGGTCGGCAGCCGAATAGGGGCTTTGAACGACAGTTCCAGAAGGTCCGGGAACCAAGCTTGGCCTCTCCAGTCTGGTGTTATCAGAATCACTGTTGCTAACTGACGTCTGACTTGTGCCACTGTGCGTGCTATCAAGGAGAATGGGGGAAACCCGTATACCCTTGCTGGTCCCCAGACCTGGAGAAAGGCGTCCGTTGCTGTCGCTTCCGGATCCGGTCTCCAACTGTAAAATCTGGGAAGCTTCCTGTTCAACCTGGAAGCAAAGAGATCCGTCTGACATGGACCTCTGCGGCGCATTAATTCCTGGAAGACTGAGTCGTCCAGCTGCCAGTCGCTGGAGTCCTTCAGGTGTCTTGAGTTCCAATCTGCTATCAGATTGAGCTCCCCCGGTAAATGTTCTGCTCTCACGCTTATCCCCTTTTGGAGACAGGTCTGCCAAAACTCCTTGGCCATCTCCGTCAGCTTCTGTGACCTTGTTCCGCCCAGTCGATTGATATATCTGACTGCCGAAACGTTGTCCATTTTCAAAAGAATGGACGATTTCGCCGCTTTCTGTGTCCAGCACCGAATCGCGAAGGAACCCGCTAGAAGTTCCAGGCAATTGATGTGGAGACCCAGTTCCTCTCTCGACCATCTCCCCCCTGTCGACTGGTCTCCGCATCTGGCTCCCCATCCCCAGCGGCTGGTGTCGGACTCTATCACTAGGTCCGGGGATGAGCCAAATATCGCCCTGCCGTTCCAGGCTTCCATGTGGCAGAACCACCATTCTAGCTCCAGCCTCGCTTCTTGTGATAGTTTCACTTTCTGTTCGTAAGAAAATCCTTTCCTGAGATGGCTGATCTTCAACCTCTGTAGCGCCCTGTAATGCAGAGGGCCTGGAAATATCGCCTGTATCGATGATGACAGACGGCCTATAAGTCTCGCTATTTCCCTCAGAGAAACTTCCTGTTTCGCCAACATGATCTTGATTTCCCTTTTGACTGAATTTACTTTGGTTAGGGGTAATCTGAGAGTGCCCTGTGTTGTCTCTAAGTTGAACCCCAGAAATTCCAGATCCTGAGTAGGCTCTAGCTGCGACTTCTCCCAATTTATCAGGAACCCCAGCTGTTGTAATAACCCCGTGGTTAACAGGACCTGTCGAACTAGAACTTCTCTGTCCTGGCACATTAGACATATGTCGTCCAGGTAAATAATTAACCTGATCCCCTGTTCTCTCAGGCGTGTCACTATAGGTTTCAAGAGCTTGGTGAAACACCATGGCGCCGATGCTAGCCCGAAGGGAAGACATTTGAATTCCCACTTCTGTCCCTTCCAAAGGAACTGAAGAAGTGTTGTCTGCTCTGGCCAGATAGGAACCGTTAGATACGCATCCCTGAGGTCTATCCTTGCTAGCCAGTCTCCCTGTTGGAGAACATCCCTTAGAAGATGGATGCCTTCCATTTTGAAATGCCTGTGCACTAGAAAGAAATTTAAACCCCTCAGGTTTATCACTGGTCTGACCTTGTGTCTTTTCTTGACTAAAAACAGATTGCTTATAAAACCCCCTGGTCCCTCTGAGGCTGGACCGATTGCATTCTTTGCCCTTAGCAGATCCACCTCCTTGTCTAGCAGGACCTCGTCTTCTCTGCTGAAATTTATCTTTCTTGGCCGTACTACTTGATATGGCTCCCGCCAGAATTCTAACTGAAACCCTCTTACGGTCTGTCTTATCCAGGCGTCTGAAGACAACTCTTCCCATATTTCTACATATCGTTTCACTCTCCCCCCTCCTGGAGGAATACTTGTATTTGACCTTGCTAGCGCTTTCACCTCTCTCACCTGGGGGACTCTGGTGATGTTGCCTTCCGTTGTTCCTCCAACCCCTGCCCCTGCCTCTTCCCCTAGAAGGGAAGAAGGGGTTGGACCTTCGGTCTTCTTGCCTCCAATTTCTGCCCTTGTAGGAGCCTCTGTACTGGCCACGGCTGGACGAGCGGCCCCTTCCTCCTCCAGCCTTGTCGAAAACTCTTCGACCGAAAATCTTCTTCAGGGAAGATTGGGCCCTGTCCATCGATACATAAGTACTGGCGAATTTCGCCATGTCCTTGATAAACAAATCCCCGAAGAGTTTGCCCTTCGCGGCTGTGGCCTGCTCGGAGGTCGCCATCTCCCCTAATCTGGAGTCCAGTTTCATTAGGATCGACCTTCTCCTTTTGGTCGCCAACGCTGTATTTGCGTTACCGAGCAGGCAGATAATTCTCTGAGCCCAGCCAGATATAATCCCTGGAACCATGGGCTCCTTCTTGGCCTTTGCCTCCTCGGCCAGTTGCCAGATCTTGGTGACCGCCCCTAGCATATCCAGCACCTTGTCCTGACAGGACCGCCAGGATCTGTCGATGCCCCTCTTTACGTCCCTGCCGTACCGGCCCAGGAACGTCAAGATCCTGCGCCGTTGCGAACTTCCGTGCCTGTAGCGCCTCCTAGAGGGAAACCGACGCCGGAACGAGAGTCCCGTCGCGTCTACCTCGCGGATGTGCTCCGCCAAACCCTACGCGCTCGCCTGCAAACGCGCTCGTTATTAGCTCGTTAACAATACAGTATCAAAGTCAACATTTATCGATAAAAAGATAAAGGTACTTATCTCGCTGCTCGAGCAGCAAAGAAAGAGGAAGGACTTCAGAGTTGTGGGATTTTATAGGGGAGAAGTGACACTGATTGGAAGAATGGATCACATGTTTTTTGCTTATCCTATGGAAAACGAACTACAAAATTACTGGGTTTCATTGGACTTTGTAGTTTTATTGGTTTTCCATGTTTATTTTGTTTATATGGTTGCTGCTCGAGTTAGTAAAGAGAAGTCAGAGCATAATCTGAGCCTCCGAGTCTTGACATAGAATAAGGTATTCCCCTCGCACTCGGGAACACTGTTGCCTGTACCCGGAAGTGCCTGCCCTGACTGTGCAGGGTCATTTATTCTAAAGCAGCTCATGGACCCTGCGCTTAGTTTCTGGAATTACTGTCGGCTCTTCTGGGAGTGCTCCGGTCATTTAGAGTGACTGATCACTCGTGGTCCCAGAGCGCTCCCTGAAACCCCCCGCCTCCCCCCTCCACCCCCCGCTCTCCTCAACCAAAGGAGTCCTGCTCTAGCGAGGACCCCGGGATGTCCGCGCTATGAACGCGCTGTGTTTTGGAAAAAAAGGAAACGTTTGTGTACACCAATGAAAAATTGTAAAAATGAAAGTTTGCACACATCCGCTTAATAATTAAAACGTAATTAAATTAAACCCAGAGTTTTACTACTGGCCCATATGGTAATAATTCATCAAGGTAATAAAAATTCACACACGGCCTAGACATATGGGAACAATCAAAATTGGACTCATCTGTTCGAATGACAACAAAGAAAGAGGAGTCATCTCAGGCAGGATGTGACGGGAAAGATGTTTGGGACATGCTTGGTTGGGAAAAGAGACACCAAACTAAACCATATAGAGGACCTCTGGGGATTTGTACTCCCTTGTGACAAATTTTTGTTTGAAGTTGTTTTATTGTTTAAAAAAGAAACAAAATTGATATTTGAAAGGCTGCTGTGGAGTTAAAGCATAATGCTCACCGCCTACGGTCTTGACATAGAATTATTTTCTGTGAAACTCTTTTGTGCGTACGTCACAGCTGCACTTAGCAACTTTGAAGTTGTCAAAGCCTATCTAATGATTGGGGTTTTGATGGTTTTTCTTGTATTTGATTGGAAAATGTGAACCTAGGCAGCACTTTGAAAATAGAGGTATTTTTCCAAGTATATGGCCTTTCTTGCTGCAACCCTCATACCCCTAACCCCACACAAAGCTGCTGCTGCTGCAAATACAGCCTTTAAAGAACTTTTCAGTTTTGGGGATTTTTCCAAGCCACGCTCCGCTTGGAGTATATTTAACCAATTAAAGCACTACCAAAATCTTTTCTTTGGCAAGTTGATGGTATCGAAGTTAACTAACATTTCTATGCTCAAAACAGGAGCTGTTTGAAATGCATTGTGAAGAAATGCATCCACTAATGGTAAACTCATTACCACCCAGAAATCAGAAAATCGTTTTCCAACACATTTGTGCAATTTTCCAACTTTAAGTCCAAACTCGAAATCAGGCCGTTAGTCTGTGATGATCCCAAAGTCAATAAATGGACAGCCAATTGCAAGTGGGGCAGTAAATCAGTGAAGTATCTGATGAGAATATTCACAACATTGTTATTTTTCTCCCAGACAAACTTTGACATAGAGTATGAAATGGTGTACTGTCTGTATAGGATTGAGGTGGCGCGTGACTTTTTTTTTTTAATGACTAGCTCATACATTTTTGCCTCCTGGTGCTCCCTTCAAATATTGCTCATCTGAGGTCACTTGCAGAACATTAGGAAAAGGTATGCAAGTTTTAAATTTAGTTTGAGCATGGGTGGAGTTTTTGAAAGGCGGAACTCCCTCACTCCTGCGCACTTCTTGTTCGTTTGTTTACTGTGTCAAACCTGCAGCCCGAGTCCTGGTTTGTCAAGGGACCAACTCCGGGGTTCCTGATTGTGAAGGCAATTAGTGGGGTTTGACAAACTATGGACTTGCAGGCGCTGGTGGGATTGGATAGTCCGGTGTTGGCAGTTAGGCAGCTTAATCTGGTAATGGATGAGTCAGGTTTATTTGTGTCAAACAAGAGGTTTGTTTATTTCCTTAGTTAATCAGCACTAATGAAATACATTATTAGACGTAGAGGTGCCAGTTTTAACATGTTGATACGTTACACAGCCGACGCGCTTTTCAACCTTAGTCTTTTTCAAGGCCAATTGAGTTATTTGGTGAGCTTCAAAGTACGGTGGGCTGGTCCTAACCATGTATGGGTGCCAGGAGGCTGGATAGCCGTTCTGTGGCCGGTTCGGCAAATACGGTGCTCAGAGTTGCGGAGTCGACGGTCGTTAAATTTAGGCTGAGTTTAGGACATAGTTTTGGGTGGGTGATTCCGATGCATTTAATTCTAGCACAAGAGTGTAGTAGTGTTTAAAGCAGGTACTAAATCATGAAGTAGAGGTATTACGTAGGGTAAGCAGGGGGATTCGTTATATTGAGCAGAATGAGGTTAGTCCAATGATCTATATGATTATCCTGTAAAGGGCCACCACGCAATTTCTTTGTGCTCCTTTCCTGTGGGTTTTCCACCATGCAATCCTTAAGTCAAATGCATACAGCCTTGCATACGCTCGGTCTGCTCTGCAATATACACATCTGTATCAGCGAAGCAAGGCTAATTAGCACAGCTATTATTCTTCTTCTCTCTCACTTTAATTCCATGTTGCTTGTTCAAATGTTTGCAGAAAGTAATTACGAATTCTTCGCCTTCCCTAGAGGTGTCCTTTTAAGTATCGTGTGGATTAAGCAGCAGTAACTGTTAGGGGAGTGTTAATTACCAGGGAATGTCTGGCTGCAATTCAGAAAGTCTGATCTCTGAAGTGCCCAGGCTTCTGGCACCACCTTTTAACCTCTTTGTTAAACATTGGTGGAAGGTTGTAAAAGTACTGAAATGTCTGGCCTTGCTGTAAGGCTTTTAGACTCTTCAGTTCAGAATACTCCAGTGATATTAAGTAGTACAGCAACAATGTGAGGTAGAGGTGATTGTATGCTTGGAAGCCTATCTTCTATTGGATTCACACTACGTGCAAGCAAAGTTCGCAGGATAACCATCAATCCTTGTGCACATATTATGAACATAACCAGAACCTTTCTAAAAATTAAAGAAAATAATTGAACTGTTTGAAATGTAATGTTTAAATTTGTGCTGCTTAACTATTAACATGTTTTGATGAAATCTCACTGACCTTTTTGAATGAGCAGCCATACATTTAATGAAAGGTCTGTAGTGAATATTAAATATGTCGTCAATTCGAAATACTGTGCTGTTTGAAGCCATTTTAGCATAAATTGGCAATCCTAACAAGTGTCTGGTCTTGTTGGGATGGCACAGACAGTGCTATTATATGTAGCCTTCCCAGTAAGTGGCATACCAGTCTTTTTTACTCAAATTATGACAGATACCCCCAACTGTAAAAATATGACATGTGTATGCCCTTTGTGCGCTGATTTGTTTGATATGTTAAGACCAAAGGCATCAACAGTGCAGAGAAGCTCTACTATTGTGTTAATTGATCAGAAGAGGGACTGTGTAATATACCGTTTTTAAAATAAATGTATGCTAATTATTTCTGGCCAGTAAAGTGTGCATTACATACATGAAAAATATCTGTTATTGCAATTGAAAGATGCATTAATTTGCCTAAAATACCTAATTCTACAAAGAGAGCTGTATTTCCAAAAAATAGCAGAACAGTTGACCGTAAAATCCCCACACCCCAATCTGATCTGCTGTGTGGCTAGATTTAGGCTTTTATTTTCCTTGAAGATGGGCAATACTGTTAAGTATAGTTTTTCACTTTGAATAGGTACTTTTTGGACTATATTTACACTAATCTGTAAGGATGAGATTGCGGGTTAACTTGTTATATAATTGTGACTGCTGTACTCTACTAGTGAAGTCGACTAGTTGTCATTGAACATAATAATCTGTTTGGTTAGGTGTTTTGATCTTTGTTCAGTAATACTGTATTCTGGAAGAACACCCTGGTCTTGGTTTGCTGGGAGATATTGTACTATTTGGTATTTATCTCTAATTTTCACAATTATAATGTGATAGTGGTAGGATGATCGACCAATACAGTAGTAAATCTGACTTTGGTCCGAGCTAATGTTACTCTTGCACTGGGGCGAACTAAATCCAGGAATGTCATTCTCTTTAGACCAGTGGATTGTCCTTTGAAAATTACAATAAAGTTATTTGGGACAGTAATCCATCTCCTCGTCTCAGTAGATTCGTCATTTTTATTTAAACGGATATGCTCTGTTCCCATACGACCATGGCATTGGTATTTTTTCTTGTCCCAGCCTTGACATTTTATGTCTTCTGGTGCTTCCCATGTAAGCAACACTATGTCCAGATTTAGGGGGTTCCACATGGGAACAGGAGTCCTTGTCTCCAAAGGGGGATTCTCTCCCGGTGAGGGCCCACTTGCCTCTACCCCTAGGGGAGGGTCTTGATGAGCAGGCTCACCTCCCTCGCTCAAAGGAGGTGGCTCCCCCTTGGGGAGAAGGGACAAATACCCTCTTCGTCACACCACTTAATCTTTTGACTGCTTGAAATTCATTACTGATAGGCTAAATCTGAAGAGAACAGTGCTGCCATTTAAAAAAAAAAAAAAAACTGCTGATTTAAAACTGACATGTGAACCATAGGCAACTGGATTTGGGCTTAGCCCGAGATCTTTGCAGGGGGCAGCAGTTTGCTGAGAACCTACATTGCAACATTGTACTTGAAGACAAAATGCAATTTAGATTTCAAGACAGTGTTGCGCCTTTTTGTTTTTAATTTTACCACCCACTTCAGTTATCTTTGCCGTTAACATCACCTTAGCATATAGCTACCATTGTCCGTTTCTGATGAGACAACTAACTAATAAAGGGTCATCTTAAAATGCCTGCATGCAAGCACCAGCCAACCCATCCAATGTATTCACATTTGTAAAAGATAATTCATCAGTGATTTACCTTTGTTTGTGATTCTTACATCCTTGGGCTCCTGTCCATGTAACCCGGAAGCCACCCTAGCTATCTTCCACAAGGACATTACAAAACACTTGACGCATCTGCCCTTGACTCTCTGTGCTCTGATGCTAAACCAGAAAGCAAAGCAGCTAATAGCTTGATAAAAACCTTTCTAGTTTTAAAAAATAAAAGATGGGATGAAAACTGAAACAAGCCGAAGAAGACAAACTAAACTGCAAAGTTCATGCAAGGGGATACGTTGGCGTAGTAAGTTCATCTACGCAAGAATGTCAGACTCTCCCACAAAAATTGAAGGGTTTTTGAAAATCTGCAGTGACAAGTCTAATCCAGACTAGGCTTGCTAAATCCAATTCCCAACAGAACATGTAGCCACCAATTTTGTGCCATTTTAAAGACTGGATCAAATCAATCCTATAGAATATCAACGCTCAATTTATAGTAATGGTCACCAGCATTATTCATAAAACACTCTAAATCCATGTCTCAACCTTCAAAGTTATAGCAAAAATAGTAAATCATTTGAAAAACCTTCTCCAGCACGTGTCTGGCATGGATTCACATGCTCATGAATATTCCCTGTCAGGACAGGAATCCTCGGTAAAAGAAAAAAAAAAAGTTTCACTTTCCACTTACAAAATGTCTTTCTTCTATAATCCAATCACTGAGCTCTGGGTCATGCTGCCCCCAGGCTATGACTGCCCTCTCCCTAAGTCCCTCCTCTGGCAGCCATCTTCAGGTTTTTACTGCACGTTCAAGTGTTGGGAGTCCTCGTGAGTTGCTCTGTAGCTTATCTACGATTTATCATTCTTTTTCGGTCAAAAAGTTCAGTCAAATAAGAGCCTGTGTCCTCTTTCTTTCTTCGACCAGCAAGCAGGGATCCGTTTGTCAGCGTTTTCATCGAACCTCAAGAGCAATGACCGTTGAGTTTCATTGAAGATTCAAGAAGGCCATCAGGCCTACAACGCACACTGGACCATGTCGGAGGAGAAGGAAGGCAGAGGTTCTCTCTTCAAGCTCTGCTCCAGCTGCGGCCTAAAGAACATGTTTAACACCCCCAGTGCCTCTACTGCTTCCACCCAGACCACAAGCAGGTTTGCGAGATTTGCATGGGATTTACCAAACGCACTAGGAAGGATCAAGCAGGGGCATGCCTCACACAGAACCGCCCGGTCCGGTGAGCTGTCCCATAAATCCTTTGAGGTCACCCCATCCGTGGGGGTCCAAGACCAGGCCAAGCACTGCAAGTCTGTTTCCATCAGGGTAGCTGTGCCAGTGGGTTTCCCAACTAGCAGGGCGCGATCGACATCAGTCTGCTTCCATCGTTCAAGCTCCTCCTCGAAAAGGAAGTTGGCTAACCCTGAGAAGCTGCAGGAGAAGCCGGAGAAGGAAAAGGCACCTGGCAAGGTGACCGACCTGCACTTGAAGGCCCAGGAGAAATTGTCCTTGTCTATCAAGCTTGTGGTGGCCGCCTTCTCGAAAGCAAAGGGGGCTGACCCGGTCCAGGGTACCCCGGTTACGCCCAGAGTGACCCACCCTCCCAGGCAGGAGGCTTTGGACAAACCGGTGGAGAAGACACTGGAGAAGAAGATGCCAGCCATGAGCCCGGCGGAAAACCCTTGGGATGCAAAGAGGCGGGGGGGAGGGGCGGGCAGTGGATATTTCTTCATCGGACAATGAGGAGTCCGTTCACATCGACGTGGAGAACGACAACGGCGGTAACGCCAGGGAGAATGGCGAGGAACCCGTCAAGGGCGATGACGACTAAGACCTAGGCGCTGGGCCCAGCAAGCCTGCTCCTCCTCCTCCTCCCAGAGACGTGTCCCTGGACATCTTGTACACACTCCACAAGCTGGTGTCGGAGATACAGAAGAGGATGCCGATGGCTCCCCTGGCTCTGGTGACCCTGAGTTCCCTGACGGCAAAGAAGAGGAAGAGGCACCCCGACACATGCCTTATCAACCACTGCATCAACCACCTCACATATCACATCAACCACCTCACATACCCTCCCTCACTAGGGAGACGGACAGTGGAATCCCCCCATCCCCTGCGAGCGTCGTCACTGGACAAAGTGGGTTCATTCCATTCCATGGTCGCCTGTGCTTCAGAGCTCTTCCAGTTGATGCTGGAAGAGAACAAGAAGGGGTCCTATCGGCGCCAAGAGGCGAAAAGGAAGACCATTCTGGCGGTGCCCCTTCTGGAAGACATCTGGGATGAGGGCCTGGCGCTGCTGAAAAACTTGCCTCAGCGCCAGCGAAGAGAGAGCGGCTGGAGAAGAAATACCGGGTGCCTGAGTCTGCACCCAAGTGCCTGCGGTCACAGCCATCCCCAGATTCAGTGGTCCCAGCGGCGGCGCGGAAGAAGTCATCCAACCCGTCGTCCTCCGCCTCCGTTCCCCCAGACAGTGAGGGGAAGAAGTTGGATGCCGTGGGTAGAAAGGTCTTCTACTCGGTGGCTGTGACGATCAAGGCGGCCAATGCTTTAGCAATCCTGGCCAGGTACGACAAGATTGCCCCGCTACTGGAATTCATCCCCGAGGACAAACGGGTCGAGGCGCTGGAGATCCTTCAGGAGGGTGAAGTGGCCCTGGACATCGCAGACACAGGGTTCTGCCAAATGGGCAATAGGGTTTGCCTTTGTCGTCATGGCTGGCTGAAGGCCAACCAACTTCAAGCAAGTTCAGACGAGGGTCCTGGACATGCTGTTCGACAGAGACAACCTCTTTGGAAAGGCCGTCGATAAATCGCTTCAGGTCATCAAGACTGGCATGGACACGGCACATGCCCTTGGCATGCTGCAACAGCACCGTCCGTCCTTTCGTTCCTCAGGAGGGAAGTCAGGCAGATCATCAAAAGGCTTCGGTGGAGGTTCTTCATCGTACCGCCAACCCTCCTGTTCCTCGACCCAGGAAGCATACAGGGGTTGCTCAAAGGCCTTTGGAGGTGGCCGCCATCGTCGTCAAGGCCCCCAAGGCAGCACACAGGCCTCCAAGTAGGATTGAATGGGCTAGGATGTCGGGCCCCCACCCGGGAGGCCGGCTTGTGAATTTCGTCAGCGAGTGGGAAAACACCACAGATCAATGGGCGCTGGACACTCTCGCCCATGGACACAGCAAAAGTGTCCTTGGTTACCACCTTTTCCTCCTCAGAAGGAACAGCACATCTCTCAGCTGCGACTGGAGGTTCGGGCCATGTTAAGAAAAGGGCCGATAGAGTTCTGAAGCGGCTCTGGAGTTTGACAGATACTTCTTAGTAAAAAAGAAGACAGGGGGCTGAAGGCCCATTCTCGATCTACGACGACTCAACCAGTACATCAAGTCCCAAAAATTCTGGCTGGTCACGTTGCAACACGTGCTCAGTCAATTGGCAGTGGGTGACCTTCTGTCGTTGCTGGATCTAGAGGACGCATACTTCCACATCCCCATTCACAAAAAACATTGCAAGTTCCTGCGCTTCTTCGTACAGGGGAAGCACTACCAGTTTCCCAGTTCAAGGCCCTTCACTTTCAGACTGAAGTCGGCTCCTAGAGTCTTTACGAAGTGCCTGGCGCCGTTAGTGGGCGACCTGCAAGGAATCCACGTGTACCCATACATCGACGACTGGCTCATCCGACCCAAGTCCAGGGAGATCGCCGTCAATCACACAGTGAGGACCGTCCGGCTACTGACGGTTCTGGGATTTTCCGTAAACTATCCGAAGTCCTGCTTGATTCCATCGCAGGACGCTCTGTTCCTTTTATCCTGCTCAACACGGTCTCCTGCCTGGCGGCTCCCTTGGAAGACAGGATAGCATTAATTCTGGGCAAGGTGCGACAGATGTTAGCACTGAAGATCGCCACAGTGAGGACCATCAAGGCACTTCTCGGGATGTCGTTGTGTACCTACCTGATCAGACTCTGTAGGTTGCGGAAACGACCTCTTCAGGAGTTCCTGGATGCTCGTTGGATCCAGGTGTCCGGAAGCTCCGCCGACAAGATTGTCCTCATCGAGTTCCGTCGAGCGATAAGATGGTGGGGCGTGCACTCCAACATTGCCAGGGGCACGGATTCACACGGGGAGCTCACACCGGGCGTCTCCACGCCAGAGGCCTGTGGCTGCCGGAAGAAAGCGACCTCCACATACATTTTCTGGAGCTACGGGCAGTGTTCCGGGCCCTCAAGTCGTTCCTCCCGTCCCTCAAGGGCAAGGTGGTGAGAGTGTTCACGGACAATACCACCACAGTGTTCTACATTCGGAAGCAGGGGGGGCACCAGGTCCCCGGAACTCTCCAGGGAGGTGCAGGATTTGTGGCACTGGGCCGTAGCCCAGGGGAAGTTTCTCATTCTGTGTCATCTTGTTAAGGATACTAATCCGGCATCACACACCAGACCAGGACTCTTGCCAGTAGCCTAGGATGCAGCGCACAATTAAAACACTTCTACTTAATTTCCTAGAATTCGGATTGAGCTGGCACCCAACCCGTCTCACACCCCCTTTTTACAAATACCCCGGGTCACAATGGACCATGAACCAGGCTGGTGGATGTTAATACAATATTTATTTAATTTAAATTCAAAGAAAATCACATACTTTTATATTGGGCAGCAATCACCAAAGGGGTGATAATTACAAGGTACATTGATGAAATACACTTAGTTTGACTTTCTACTATAACCTATCCAAAGCACAAATGAATGGGAACAATTTTACTGTTCGGGTAGATAGCACCCGAGTTAATATTTCTCCACTGCAATACTCCCTCAAACCCCTATTAACCAAATTGTGAGTGGATTGAAAGGAGCAGCAAGGAGTCGGGTATACTAGGCAGCAAACAGACTTAAAATCCACCTTCCCCCACGAATGAGAGGCAAAATCGGATTTAAAAACCTTTGCAATTGCACAAAATAGGACTCAGCATTAGTAAATATGTTTTACATATGTGTTTGAATAAATGAAGTAAATGGGAGTATAGCACTATCACAGATGTAAGAACACTAGCACACTACAATTAATGTCCTAACAACAGGCATACAATTTAGAAAATCAACTGGAAAGTGAAAAACACAATGCAGCCAAATCATGCATAGAAATTGCATCTACTGAATTACACAGGGTTTAAATGTCAAAACGGTTTGAAAAACTGGTGAAATAGACAAAATCGGAATGCGGTTTTTATGCTGAGTGACAGAGGTACATCCCAGGGATAATATGAAAGTGAAAAGGGAACTCTAGAAGAATGACTGCATGAGATTCCTGACAGGAAAGGAAATGCGGTTTTAAAAATAAAAGCAGTAGACAGAGAAAATCGGTTTAAAAAGGAAAGCACAAGTTTTACAGACACTATATTTTAGTGGCTAGAAAAAAGAGACGCCGCTCGCGACACAGGTTGCTTTGCAAGTGTAACCCCTTCGCGCCGTGTGGCTCTGTGGGAATTAATTAGTTTAATCAAAATAGTACTAAGGACTTACACAAGACAGACATGAGTGGAACAATGGCGCTAACACTTGGAGATCAATGGGTTATTTTGGACAGCGCAACAGGTTTCTGGACAGCAAGGCAATTATCTGGTCACTGGGGCAAGCTCTCCCAGAAGAAAACAGCTGGGCAGAGGTCTGGTCACGGCACAACAGCACCTCAGCTGGATAGAGCGGATAGCAGGGCAAGCAAGCAGCACGGGATAATCCCACTGAGGATTCAGCCAACTTTTCCCTTTGTCCCTGAATCTCTTGGGATTTTTAGTAGGCTTTTTCAGGATCAATGGTCCTGCCTGGATGGGGTCAGCTATGCTATGCTATGCTCTGGCCTGGCAGTGGAATCTGGAATCTTGCAGGATGAATATGGAATATGTGTATACGCAGGAGCTGGAA
This sequence comes from Ambystoma mexicanum, assembly GCF_040938575.1. Classification (NCBI taxonomy): domain Eukaryota; kingdom Metazoa; phylum Chordata; class Amphibia; order Caudata; family Ambystomatidae; genus Ambystoma; species Ambystoma mexicanum. Next base: position 1,086,028,899 of record NC_090936.1, on the reverse strand, counting down.
AATTCAGAAGTCCTTTGTCTCTGTGAGACTCTACCTTATATAAGGCGGATGACATCACAAGATTATACTATGGGGGCTGGCTTTGGCTGGACGTTCCTCTAACAACTGGATTGGTCAGGGTTTACTGTTACCGCCTTCCTGTCAACCGGTTGGGCTTCAAGAACATGACATCAGTTTTATGGTATGAGCTTAAATTGCCCGTGCCCTCCCACAGTCATTTTTGCCAAAAACCAGTTATGACATAAATTGCACATTTTTACAGTTGTGGCATTTGAGAAAATCGCATAGGCAAATGACCCATTTCATACATACAGCGCATGGCATTCCGACTTCCAAGTCTGTACTTTATCATTTCGCCCTCCTAATAATCTTTCGAACTTTTCAGTGGGAAATATGTCACCTAAAATTCTACAATTTTATATATGTGTACCTATTATCACAGAGCATGTTTGCATAAACTTTTAAAGTTGCACCAGGTATACTTTTACCACGATTTACATTTTTCTGCCGTTTGCGTCTCCTACATGCTAGGGAAAGCCACAATATCTTATTTTAATGCCACAAAAATTACATTTAAACTGTTAAACTTTTGCATTCCTGCGTTTCCCGGTTGCAGAAATAAAAAGTGTATTAATTCAGAACAGTCTTTTGCCCCAAATGGGCCAGCATTGTCTTCCAAATAAGGGCATTTTATTCAACCCACAGCCAACTGTCAGGAACTAGCCCTGTTGTCATGGATTTGTCTTTGAAGCTCCTTTATTTGAGTGGAGGGGAGGTGCTGCTAAAAAAAATAAATCACATCCATGTGTCCCAGAAATCCATTGTACCCGGCTGGAGCACGGCCACAGAGTCTGATGGGGGTGTGAGATGCATCACACTTGCCTATTCATATGCCCCAGATGCTGGTACACTTGGGGGAAGGTAGATCCTGTAGTCAGTCCTTTGAAGCCAGGGCCTAAAAACCTGTCCTGCTGGTTTCACAGTAACTTTCTTTTTTTTCTTTCCTGTGCCAGGAAGCAAAACTGTTGGTATTAAACATCCTATATATGTGCTAGCAGCACAGTGACCAGTTCATTTTCTTGAAAATATTTGGAACTTTGCATTTTCTCTCATCGGGACTGCTGTGCAGTGTGCCAGTTCCTTAAGGCTTCAGAGGAGGAGTCTGAGGCAGCCCAATTCACCACCTAAAAGCACCTACTTCCGTGTCAGCGGAGCAGAAGTGTTGCGTAAGTGGTATTGGCGGTGTTGCCGGTGTTGCCAGGGGCGCCGGCTAAGCCTAGAGTAAGCCTGTTTCCCATCACGCTCGAGTAATTTCACCCAGAGGAGCTGCACTATGCGGTCAACCAGGAGTGGTAAGAAAAGAGCTTGAAATCTGTTTCTCTGGCGGGCGGGAGACTGCGGAGGATTATATTACCTCTTTGATCCCGGCAACGCATGTAACTGTATTCAGAAAGTAATACGCTCTGTGCGGAGGATGCAATTCCCACATTCTAACCCCTAACTCCTCCCCTCAGACTTCTGTGACTCAGGGGTATATCTGCCCCCGTTAAGCATCTGGGGGTGTGCTGAGCATTTGAACCCCTACAACCCCTCCCCCCCCACACTTACCACGATATCAAGGACCGAGCTGGTAAAATGACTAAGAGTAAACCAGAGAAATCCGGCTATAACCTACATAGAGGGAACTCGGAGAAAGCGACTAAACTACCATCTAAGAAGAAATCTAATATTGTTGAGGGTGATGACTTGGATAAGGGGACCATCCCTGCTATGTTTGCCAAAGCTCTGCCTAAAGACACTCCAAGGGAGAATAATGGTACAACGGAAGGGGGGGGGCTCCCTCTCCTACTCATAACAGCAGCGAGACACTGGATACCACGAACTTCAATGATATAGACAATAATTCATTGCTTGATCTTTGTCTTTCTATACAAAAGTCCATGGCCGCAACTAACAGACCTGTCGCACTAGTGGAAAAAAGCATAATGGTGGTTGAGGCGCAGGTCTTCAATGCCGCAAATAGCGATGCCCAAGCTGCCATTGAGCCCAAAACAGACTGGTAACTCGACATCGAATTTATCAGGAAACCACTCCATACATCCTTCTCCCATCTCCCCAGTGGTTCCCACCTTGGGGAGGCTATCGGCCTCTCTCGACCTGTACATCGATACGGATGAGCTGGAGCACACAGATGAGGATGGGTGTAGGGGGAACGAACGACCAGATAACATAGCCATAATTGAACTGCAGGCGTCTATGCAATTTGAATTAAAGATCTTATTGAAGCTATGTGGGAGGATCCACACTAACTCCATCATACAACTGGGACTGCCAAACCCACAGGTAGGGCTGGAGCCCAAGGCCGGAAATTCTGCAAACGCGATGGGGACTAAAATTCCTGAGGATTCCGCGGACAGTGGAATATCTACTGCTCCTGCGGCGGGCAGCCCAGCTTGATGTATGATGAAGCGTGCGGCCTTGAATAAGGTGGTGGTGGAAATAGCCTCTTCTCCCCCTCCCCCCCCCCACTGGTGCTCCACCAGTTAAATCCAAAAAAGCAAAGAGAAGGGGTCGGAAAACCAAGAAACGCCTGACAAAAGGTGCTGGGACACTGACCAGCTGGGTCCCTCTGGACAACAGCGATTCAGTGAAGGCAGATACAGAGGAATCTGATTCAGACCTCTCAGTATGCTCAATCGAAGACTCCACAAAGTGCTCAACACCCTGTAGGAAAGACAGGTCGAGAGCTGAGGACGACTATGATCAGTCAACGGCAGCAGACATTGAAGATCGTAAAGCGAGCAAGATGTGTATCATTAAAAATCTGAACCAGAAAAGGAGGGACAGGTGGTTGACAAGAACCCAGGTCTTGACAAAACTCCACCTCATTCCCCAACTGCGGGTTATACGGTCAGCGGACTTTTCTTTCGTGGAACCACTGAACGTTTGTAACCCAAATGTATCAGTTCTTCACTGCAGGGTCCTGGCATCTGCTCAACTGATCCGGGTACATAAGAAAGGTCTTGCGCATGTTGGGTTAGAGGTGGGTGCTAATAAGGAGAAGGAAGACCCATCCCTACCCAGCGAGAACAACCAACTCTCTAAAAACAAGGGTTGTAGGCCTGCACAGCCATCCGCAAAGAAGGTGCAAATGAGTGATACCCTTAAATGGCTTGCTGACTCTCTTCCTCTGGTTATACAACAACCATGAGATTGTTCTTTCTTCAGTTGGAACACTCACGGTCACCAGCATTTTCTCATGACTAAGGGCTCGCTTTCTCTGATTAGTAATCAGTCTCTTTTTCCTCCAAGAAACGTGGTTACAGTCTCCTATCGCTATGGATGGATATATCATACATCACACGTCAGCACTAAAAGGTGTGCGGGGGAGCCCTTTGGGGGGTCCCATGATTGGGATTGCCAATACGTTCTCTAGCAGGAAGATCGCCGCTTCATATAGCAACTACATCTGTGCTGCTGAAGTGACTGTTATGATAAAAACTAACTGGGAAAATTTTTTTATTAGTCAATATATATAACCTGCCGGGGGGCTATCATAGAGAAGCCATTCAGGAATCACTGCATGAGATATTAGGCAAATGGAGACTCGACAATGAGAAATACCTTGTAATCATGGCAGGTGACCTAAATTGCTATATCAATGGCGGGAGCGGTATAGGTAACAATCCGCACGTAAGTCCCCACAGTCTTTGGAACTTTATGCCCATTGATGCGGAAGGAGACTGCTGGCAGGGCTTTTTTAAATGTTGGGACCTTGAGCTCATTAATGGCCGCACAAAGAGTGACAGACCAGGCAGGTTCACCTGGAGAAATGGGCGAGGGGGGGGGTGTACCCTCGATTATATCTTTACGAGTGCAGAGGTTGCTACTATTGTTGAGGACATGGAGGTGAAGGAAACTGAATGGAGTGACCACGAACCCCTGGTTATGCAGTTGGGGGATCTTTTCTCCCCAGGTGAGGTCCAGCAAAGTGGGTGAGGTGCTAGCTAGTAACACCTTAAACCGTATCTCATGGTCCGAGAAGAACCTGCTAAAAGCAAACCGGGCCATGGAAGAGTGGGACTTGAGTCAGGTCCACAGATTTAATTTGATGACATCTGAACAAATTGAGTGATGGATATGGGATTTCTCCGGCATACATGCTTCCTGTAAAGCCCAGACGATGGTCGGGAAATCAGCAAAGGCTATCACATTCGATCATGCCATCAGAGACAGAAAACATAAACTTAGGAAAGACATCCGTTTGACCAAATCGGGGACCACCTCGCCTATGATTATTTACAGGAACATCAGGAAGTTGAAAAATGGCTACCATACCTGGTTAAAGATTTATAACAAACACAGAAAGCTAGAAAGATGGCAACGTACTGTTAAAACATTCTGCAGTAAAAATACCCGCAACATATGGTCTGTATTGGGGGAGGCAAAGGGGAGCAAAAAGGCATATACGATCAATCCTATCGGTAGTGTGGAATGGGCTACCCATTTGGAATGTTGTAATGGCAAGGATTGCAAAAAAGTCAATTGCTCCAGTATGATTAGACCTACGAACCCCCCCTTTGTGATTTCTACTGAGGAGCTAAAGCTTAGAATTAAAGAGCTAAACTCTTCCCGTGCCCCAGGTCCCAATGGGCTGTCTAATGTTTTGATGAAAAGCAATCCCCATTTCTGGGCTGGTCTACTTTAAATCTTATTTGAGAAAATTCTGGCAGAGGGGCGTATCCCGGCATCCTGGCAGGCGGTCATACTGATACCAGTATTTAAGAAAAGGAACAGAACCGATCCTGGTAATTATCGGTTACTGTCTATGTTGGACTGCACGGGTAAGATGTTCGCCGCACTCCTTCTAAAGGAACTGCAGAAATGGGCCGAGGATAAGGGAATTCTGGATCGCTTTCAAAGCGGTTTTAGAACTGGTTATTCTACATCTCATAACCTGTGTCATTATGAACTCTATTAGAAGCAAGGCGCTTATGTATTCCAGCCCCCCGCTGTATGCCCTGCATATAGACTTCAGGGTGGCTTTTGATTCGGTTAACCGATCTATCCTTTGGAGGAAACTAAGAAGTTTAGCCTGCCCTGAGTCTCTCTTATACTATCTAGAGCTATTGCACACTAACACATCGGTGCATCGTAGGCTTGACAACTGCAGGTCTGTGACTAACTCCATTCAACAGCTGAGAGGGGTTAAATAGGGTTGTGTAACGGCCCCTACTCTGTATAACCTTTTTGTTTCAGATGTTCCTGAATGTCTCTGGGGAATTAACAATTCCCCTCCGAAAGTAGGTACCTGTCACTGTACTTTACTGGCATATGCTGATGACCTGGTGATCCTCCATCACACTTTCAGTGGGATCCTTAGATGGGCGCAACAACTATGGCGATATGCCGAGGCCAATGAATTGGTCATTAACGATAGCAAAACTAACCTGATATTATACACCGCAGGTAGGGTGTCTAGACCTCGTATGATGGGCATTGTCGAGATCAACTACACCCACTCATATAAATATCTAGGTGTTGATTTCGATAACAAGGGTAATTACGCCACCTGTATCCAGGGGGGTAAAACTAAGGCCGCACAGCTCACAGCATTAATCCACAAATTCACATGTGATCAGATGGGATACTCCATCTGGGCAGCTCGCTAATTGTATTTACAATGTCTGGTACCCATGGTGACATACGGCCTAGATCCTCTGATCAATATGAATCTGGGATGGTTACAACTGGTAGAGGGTAAGTTTTGGAGGAAAATTCTCGGCCTTCCTGTCATGATCACTGCTTCCAAAAGGTCAGGGTTTTCCCAACTCCCTTGGAAGCAGATCCATAACCCAGGTTCCGAGTGCCAACCAGTCCCAATTGGGACCTTTTGGACCCAGTCCTGGCGCCAGTGGCACCAGGCTCATAAAACATGCCCAGTCCCAGCGCTGGAAGCGCCGGGCTCATAATGCTTGGGTGGACTTACCTGCAGCAGACCATGCTGCTTACTTGCCTGCCAGTTGAGCCTCTGATCCTCTTCTGTTTGGAACTACTTTTCCTGTTGGGTGGGGCAGGAGCCACTCCCTAGATTCAGAACACTGGAACTCTTCTGGAAAGCAGGAACTCTTTTCTTACCTAGGCGTGGCTGTGGAAGGAGACACCTAAGCACTACAGGAGGCTATTTAAACCACACCCGATGGATGAATCTTGCTTTGCGTTATTCTGCATCCTCTGCAGCAGAACGCTCATCGTGTCTTCTGCATCTGATCCTGGGCCTAAGGAAAAAGGCTTACCATCCTGAATCCAGTCTTCAGCACCACCTATAAAGACAAGAAAGAACAGGTTAGCATTACGGTCTTCAGTGACAGCTCTTCACTTACCTGGTCCATCGGCTGTCACCAACGCCTCGCGCTGCATTCCGGCATCTGAAAGACAAAGGCTTACCTACTCTTCGTGCGCTCCGGAGGTCTTCACACTGCATTCCGGCATCTGAAAGACAAACGCTTACCAACTCTTTGCACGCTCCGGAGGCCTTCGGCGCTGCATCCCACATCTGAAAGACAAAACAAGGTGCGTTTAAAGACATTGGGGAACTTTAATACTCACGTGCCATCACTCCTTTCACATCTAACCCAGTGGGTATTCCGGCACCCTGCAGCCGCTCCGAACTTGTACCTGCAAAATAAAAAGACAGTTAGAGCGCATCGTGAAGCAGGCAACTAGCGCTTACTTACGTGCTTCCAGGCGCTTCTATTCATCACACGGGCTCCATCTTCAACTCACTTCAGCCCGCCATCGCCGGAACCCTGCAAAACAAGAAACATCATTACTAAAGACTTTAAAGACATTAGAATTACTCGAAACTTACCGTCCGTGCAGTAAACGACGGACAGCAGTCCTCTGAAGTCAAGAGGCCTGCTCCCCTTATCCAGTGAAGAAACTGGTTACAGCACCCTGCCCCGAGGCAGATGGAGAGCACGGCGTTCACTTACCTAAGGTGAGAGCGTTAACCTTTGGGGTTCTACAGGAGAAGAGAAAGGGAATAAGAGAGAGACATTCAATAACCCAGTTCCTTAATCCCATATTTTCTATCTGCAGACCTCTTACCCTTCGAGTCAGACATACAGTGCACAGAGGTCCAGCCCAAAGAGCCAGCCGTGTGTTACACATCACCTTTGAAGATACGGTATACGCCCAGTCAAGACCGGCGCCTCTACGGGAATCAGGTGAGCGTTACACTTCCTCAATGTATCCCAATGGCTGTGATCAGGCTCGAGTTAGGAATCCCCTCTCTCAAAGCTGTGATGTTAAATAAGAGAGTAGAACTCTGTCAGAATCTTCAATAAACCCACTAACAAACTTCTCATGGCTATTATAGATGATTTATGTGCTGGTAGACAACACGAATTAGAAAAGCAAATGGACAATCTGTTTGAAGAAATCAGCTGGTCTCCGGAGTGGGGACAAGAGAATGAGCTATTGTTCCATAGTACGCAGAAACGCTTATATGTCTGGAACTGGCAAAATAATTTCTTTCATCTAGATAGACTGAAAAGTTACAAATTCATTTCAAACGTGCTGTTCACCTTTAAAAAGCCACAGCCAGATTTAAATCTTTGTCCTTCAGTTTTGCTTATTCTGCTACTGCGTATTAATCATCTACCTACACTATCCTCAAGAGGCCCTGAAATGGGTCTAGAGGAATCGGAAAGGTATTGCAGAATATGTGCATTGCGAGCAGAGCCCGAAACTCCTCGACATGTGCTAACTCAATGTCGGGCGATGAACGGAACCCATGTGAAAAATCTAGGGAAGTTTGTCCATAATCTGGAATATCTGGAGGAGGCTGAATTCTGGCATCAATGTGTTAATTCACTCAACCCTAGGTTGCATGTTGCACTCTTCCAGGTATGGCGAGAAGCCTCCACTTGTTTGAATGGCTGTTTTAGGACTGGCTCTGTAACCAAGTGCTCCCTTTAAGATCTGTTACGAAAGTCTGATGTGATCACTCAAATTGTATCAAAATTGGTATTAATTCCCATATTCATACGCTAATGTAAGAAGTTTGTATGAGTCTGTATGAGTTTTATCTGATATCATTTGGTATTAGGTTGTGTTTTACAGTAACTAGTGTTTTTAAAATCTTATTTATTTTATGTAATAGGAAGCTTGGTTAGATTTAGTTTATGATTTTTTGATAGTTTTCTTTTTAAATGACCAAAAAGTAGGTAAAAAAAATTAGTGATATGTGTTCGGTCCGCGGACACACTTCCCTGTTCGCTCCGCGGACAGTGTCCTGATTGGCCAATTGGCTTGCGTGATGTCCGCGGACATGCAACGTGTTCGCTGATTGGACGGTGTTAAGCGTGAAGCGCGTCAGATTTTCGGGAGCGCCCGCCATCTTGGATTCGCAGACGTCCGCGGAAAGCAGTAAAAGTTTGTTCAAAATGTGTATTTAGTAGTGTGTGTTGGTGTGTGGGAGTGTTTGGGGAGGATGGAAGGGTATGACATAGGTGCTTTTTTTATGTGGTAGATGTTCTTTTTGTGTTCGATTTGTCTGCGGACATCACGGGTGTTCTGCAATGTTTTAAATAAACTGAATGGGGGGTGTTCTGAGGACTCAATATGTGTCTGTTTTGTTCGCAAGGAAGCTGAAACTGTTCTAAGAACACTTGGGGTGTCCTGAAATGTTTGCAAATAAACAAAATTGGGGTGTTTTGATGACGCTGTCCGTATTGTTCGTTGTCAACTTGAAAGTGTTCTAAGAACTCTCGCGTTGTCCTGAAATGTTCATAGGGGGTGTTCTGAGGACGCTGTCCGTATTGTTCGCTGGCAAATTGAAAGTGTTCTAAGAACACTGGTAATGTCCGCGGACATTAAAAGTTTCCATAGGCCATAGTTGAAATGTTTTACTCTATGGGTGTGATATGCTGCGGTGGCTGTGGCCAGGGCATAGAGTGTTGGGTGCATGGCCATTTGGCCAAGCACCCAACACTCTATGCCCTGGCCACAACCACCGCAGCAAATCACATTTATAGTTGCTTATAACTTTTGGTCAAAAACACATTTATAAGTAACAAAGTTATAAGATAATATGGGTGTGATATGCTGTGATGGTTGTAGCCAGGGCACAGAGTGTATAATATACTTACTGTTTGGTTTAGTAACTGGAGTACATGTATTCCTTGTTAATTTCTGTGATAAAAGAAAATAGCATGTTAGTATTAGTATTTTGTAATGACTTTTTACATTGTATAATCAACATTATTTTTTTGTTGGACCCTCATATTTAGTAGATTACAAACCAGAGCACTGTGCAATTTGCTCAGTTTCTGTGTTCGTTGCTAAAATCATTGGGTCTGTGGGAGAAAAAAAAAATCCATGTTGGATTAAAAAAAAAACATTTTTCTGTTATGCTACAGTTTGTTTGTTTTCAGTGTTCATTTGTTGTTTCTGGCTAATGCTTTATACATTGGGTGGTTGCATTTTTTTTGGAGCAGTAACATATTTATTTGTTTGGATATTATGAAATTTTGGAGCAGTTAGATACCAGAAGGCGTATTGTAACTGTCTATTTTTTTATATATTTTAGTGGTATTGATTTATCTGTTTGAATATTGTTAAATTTTGGGACAGTTGGATACCAATTGGCGTATTCTAATTGTCTATTTTTTGCTCTAATTTAGTGGTCTTCGTTTATGTGATTAATTGTTGTAGAATCTTTGGGCAGTTAGATAGCTTTTGGAATATTCTAACAGTTTATATTTTTTACTACAAGTTTACTTGAGGTTTAAGTACAGTTTAGTTATCAAATTTTGGTTTTAAGAACATTAAAAAAACGTTTGTAAGATTTGCTGGTAATCTCTGCTTTAGAGTAATGGTACTATCATTACATTGAAACCATCGACATTTCTTTTTTATATATGCAGTGTAGTGCCCTGAATTGTTTGTGGCTCCTGCGTGGTAGATCATACCCATTGTTGTGAAGGTTTTCTTACCAAGTGATATTTGACCATGGGTGAATCCAGTCAGCTTGCAGTTATTTTTGGTACCATCTGCATTGTAACATAGAAGCATTAGTATTACGTATTTACTATGTGTTTGTATTACTAACGTGGAGCGATTATCTAACTTGCAGGTAGAACATAATCTACCATGGATTGCATTTTGTACAAGTTGCTGAAATGGAATGGATTCACAATTAGGTATTGATATATATACAAAGCGTTCATTGGGGATTTCTTCTTGTGTCACATTGTTGCAGAGAGTGCATGTATGTTTCCACATGTATGAAATCTGGATGATTTAATTTATATGTATGTTTTTGTTTTCCAGTACTTGTAGTAAGTACATTAGAAATTCTTGTGGATCTTCCTGTGAGTTTATAGTGAATTTCACCATTCCAGCAAAGTAGTCCAATTGTTGTCTTATTCCATAAACACTATACGTGTTGTCAGGATTGTTTGCTGCATTTCTGTGAAGTACTAACATTCGCAACACAATGGGTCTGTACTGTGTAAGTAAATGTTGTCAACAATTGGTGGTAATTGAAATAAAATATTCATTGCTACATTTGCTTAGCAATTTACACCAACTATATTTGAGAGTTTAAATGGACCAGGTAGTTCTGTATCTGACTGCTTTTTTTGGAGTTTGTCTTCCTCCTTTGAGAAGTACCTGGTTTACTTTCCCTAATTGATTCTTTTTTGCTTGTGGTACTTGATGAAGTATTACTTTCTTTTACTCTCTTTAGAGGATTTGCAGTGACATCTTGTTGCTTTTCTGTTTGATTTATTTTTCTTTTATAATGTTTTACTTTTTGTGGAACAGAATGTGTTTAGATGGGGAGTGTATAGTGAGCGAAGTCTGTTGTATTCTAAAATGTGAGGAATATCAGCGTTTATTTTACTTGCATCAAAGTTGATTAGAAATAGACCGTCAAGTGTATGTAAGCGTGATAGTGCTACATAGCTCATGCCTTCTTTAAAGACTGTTACCAATATCTATCATAAGACCTTGTGATGTATGAATCGTGACTGCGTATGCAAGAGATAGAGAAAATTGTTCTCTGCGTACATACATGTCTTTGAAGAGAAGGAATCGAGCTGTTGAGCATCCTATCCTTTTAACTTCTGAAAGTTTGTCAAAGAGTATATTGACAAACTGAATTTTGTTGTCACGTGGGTATGTTTGAAAGCCAACAACTGTACCCAGTGCTCCATTAACTAGTCCTTGGTCCACGTCAAGGTTACGTTTAAGCATTACCCTGCAATTTAAGGATAATTTTAATATCTTTTCTAAGCCTGCTGTGTTTGAGATTGATTTTTCTAAACTATTTAGTCTTGTTGTGGCTTGGTCACACATAGGTATTGTCATACCTTGTACATCTAGTTTGTCTGTGGTGCTAATTTCCATTATTGGTTGCATTTCTTTACTTAACATTATTTCATTGAATTTGAAACGGCTTGCAAGAGTTGGCATTAAGGCCATACAATTGACATTTTGTGGGCTAATTGTTCCATAACATCTGTAGCACATGCATTATTGCCATAAAGTGCATTAATTTGCCGGGTTTTCAATATTGTTTCTGCTTCTTTAGAGAGTATACCAACTCTGTTACTTTTTAAGATGTTGGCATAAGTGAGATCTGCAGATTGCCGCATGTTTTCTGTTAATTCTCTGTATTGGGAATGTTGCCAAAGGTTGACATTTCCAATGCTGCCAACAGTTTTACAGCAGAGTTTGTGTCCTAATGTTTTAAAAATAGGCTCACCTTTTACTGGTGTCAATTGAAGATGATCTCCGAAAACAATGTGTTTTTCTGCAAAGAGCTCTTCATAGTTTTTTTTCAGTACTTCTTGTAATCTGAGGTGAATCAAAGCCAACATTAGGTTGGAGACCATGCTCACTTAATCTATTAGTAGCATTTTCATTTGTTTCAATACTCTGCATAGTTCCATTGCAGCTTCTGCAGAAAGTTTGTAATAGTCTAATTTGTACTGGTGTTCTACTGGCAATAATAGTAATCAGTGTAAAGTGACACCAACTATGTTGTAGGCAGCTAAACCTGTGGGGGCAGTGACAACAGCTGACAGTTTGTTGTTTGTCAATTGTTGAAGGAATTTACTGATTTTGATTAGGAATGTTTTGCCAGAACCAGCTTCACCACTGACGTACAGTAGTATAGGTTTATAATTATGGCAGGAACATTCTTTATTTTCATGTTGTACACCATGTGCAGTTTGTTTTGTTACTTCTTCAAAAATGCTACGTTGTTTAGTTTTGATTGTAGTATAGTTAAGTCTTCTTTATCTTCATACTGACACATGGTGTTTTCTACTTCTATCATAGCTAATTCTGCCTCATTTATTATTAGTGGTTCTTGGCTTCCTGTTACAGAAGGTTGACTCCTGTCAGGAGTGTCTTTATCTAGTTGGGCCTGGAGTTCTTCTTCGTGTTGCTGTTCATTGTGCAACATTGTTTTGTATTGTGTAAAGTTTCCATCAGTTATAGTGCTTTCATTTGCTTTGAAAGCATCTTCATATGAGTCATAGTTTTCTAGTATTTCTTCATCTTTTCTCCATGGTTTAAAGAGTTGTAGCAGGGACATGTAATTTATTTCTTTATGTTGAGTCTTCCTCAATCAATTTGATATGATTAATTAAATTTGGTTTAGTGAGTTTAACTCCGCTGCCTTCACAGTTTGTCACTCTGTATTTACCTTTTTTTCATCAGGTTTTATATTATTTTTGTATGTGTAGTTTTGGGCTATGTGGTATAGACACATGGTTTCCAAAGTATTACTTCTGTTTGAGTAGTATGTGTCCAATAAATTGTTTTTTGAAATGTCTTGGCTGTTGGGATCATGTTTGGCTATTGTTTCTATATCTTCGTATGTTTTTAGAACTTTTTTTCTAGATTTAGCTGGACCAAGGCTTAGCCATACTATATTTTCAGATTTACCATACAATGCAGTACCAGTTAAACGATCAGTTGCTTCATATGATCCACATTCTCTATGGGAGAGCATTTTTATGCCCAAGCTGTATAATTTCTGAGACACTGTTTTATCTGATGACAGGTCATTCCAGAGGTCTTGTAGCTCTGTCCTTTCTGCTTTGGTTATGTATGCTGTGACATATTGTGCAACTGTAGTAGAATTGTCTGCAATGTACTGCACATCTATGTTTGCATTCCATAAGTGGGCAATGATTGCATTATAATCATTGATATATTTTTCTTCTTCTTTTCTTTTTATGTAATATGTATTTCGAAGGGATTGTGACCTCCGACGTATTCCTCATCTTAGATATCTCCTTCCAGCTCTGCTGGCCTCGGAAAACTTTTTCTCTAGAGGGCGCTGCGCGTCGACGTCCTCCGAGTCGATGTCCCTCGACAGCCACTGTATCGGCGTCGATGTCATCCTGCCTATAACGGGCACGCGCAGTGTCCGTTGCTCAGTTCCGTTTTTCCGCGCTTACTTAGTGCCTCGGAATACCGTTGCTCAGTTTTGTCAGGTTAAACCTATTTACCTCGAGTTATTCGATCCGTACTCGATGGCTTCTTCGTCGGAACCGACAACTCCTCGATCCGGCTTCAAAAAATGCCGAGATTGTGGGAAAAAGATGTCGCTGACTGACCCTCACAGAGTTTGTCTGTGGTGTTTGGGAGCTGAACACCATTGTTCGGAGTGCGAGGACTGTATGTCCATGACAGCTAAGGCCCTGAAGGAGCGTAGGGGGAAGCTGGAGAAAGGTAAGACTTTTAAAGCTTCTTCTTCGTCGACGAAGTCGAGACATTCGTCTCCTCGTCACCATTCGCGCTCCAGGTCTCGGAGTGGGTCCCATCACTCCTCGAGATCGAAGCACTCGAAAAGGAGACGTCACGATCCCCTTCTCCGTCCTCCTCTTCCTCTGTTTCGCCAAAGAGAATCCCTTGCCCCACGAAACATAGTTCCCGGGCTGAATGGGAGGAATTCCGCAAAAATATGAGCGTCTTCGAGAAAGCGGCCTCGACCCCCTCGAAGACTGCCGAGAGCGATGCTCTGGTCGAAAGACCCGAAGGTCAAAAACGCTGCGAGTCACAGTACCCGGCAAAGGAAACCTCTCCAGCGCGTCTCGAACCCTCGAGTAGGACTATGACCTCCAAACTTTCCTCGAAGGTTCCGTCGACGAAGGTTCCGTCGACGCCGAGGTCGGTGTCTTCGACGCCGTTGTCGAAGGGACCTTGGACACATGAGTCTGTCGACTCGACGCCAGCTTCGACACCGGCGTCGACGCCAAGAAAAGTCACGGTTACGACACACCCAGTGACTATCCCCAGGTCCTCGATGACGATGGCTTCGAGATTGTCGAGCATGATCTCTGTCGAGGTCATCGAGGCCTCCGCCTTTGTTTTCGACGCCACGCTCGAAGCCTTCGACGTCGGCGTCGACGACATCGACGTTTTCGAGGCCGATTATGACATGTTCGGCACCCTATGCCTTGGAAATGGGATTTACACCCTTTATGAGTTCAGAACAATTGAGAACTATGTCCTCAATTATGGAAGAGGGTGAATTGTCTGAACAGGAAGACACATTTGAGTTGCAGGGACCTGTAACTCCAATTAGAGAGGAATTTTCCTCTGAAGAACGCAGGTTAAAGGATCTTCATGATTCCTTACATGAGGCAAGTGGGTTAGACACTTCCCCTGAGGTGGAGTTTGCTAGGCCAGACCCGGGGGAGCATGCTGAAACCCCCTATAGAGCCTTAATGGCCAGGATCACAGAGATTATGGGGTGGTCTGCACCTTCACAATCTTTCCAACAAGATGCCCTCACGGATATTCTTGACAAAGGCCCACAGGAGGATCCTGTGGTGCCTTTTCATAAAGCTCTTCAGAGGAAGATTATGACGAACTGGGAAACCCCTGATGTCGTCCCAGCAGTAAATAAAAAACTGTCTACAAAATACAGGGTATCTTCTACAGACCCAGAGTTTTTGTCAAAACACCCATCCCCAGAAAGTCTGGTGGTACAGGCAGCATCTTCTACCGAGTCAAGACGGCTTATCCTACCGTCCCACAGGACAGGGGCGATACAAAATATGATGCTATGGCAAAGAAAGTTTTTTCGGCATGTAGCATGGCGTTAAAATCTGTTAATGCTACTTGCACCCTTGCTAGATTCAGCCATACACTTTGGGAGTGTGCTTCTTCAGCGGCTGACTGCATCCCGGAGGGAGAAGAAAGGGAGGCGTTCCTGAATATCATACAGGACGGTAAAGACGCTATGTGCGAATCCCTCCAGACGGGCATTGATTCGGCTGACAGTATCAGCAGAGCAATGGCGGCAAGTACAACAACCAGGAGATTCGCTTGGTTGAGAAAGTCTGGTTTTGCCCCAGATGTACAAGCCAGGCTCTTGAACATGCCATTCGATGGCTCTTCTTTGTTCGGGAAAAAGGCGGATGACAGTTTAGAGAAACTGCAAACTTCAAAAGCAGCAGCAAAATCCCTAGGCGCTGCAATCCGTCAGACACCTTTTCGTCCCACAGGAACCTCTGCGAGGGGCAAGTACTTTCGCTTCTACTCCGCATTCGGAAGAGGTAGAGGGCGACCGGCTCAAAGGGGACAAAGAAGAACTACCCGAGGTGGACGGGGTAGATATTCAAAAGCCGCAGCAACAGCAGGTGCCTCTTTACCATCGGCATTTGCATCAGCCGCCCCAAAACCACTCTGAGGACTTCCCTCACAGGACACCTGTAGGAGGCCGGTTGACCCAACATCTGGCAGTATGGCAGGCTATCACGTCAGATGCTTGGGCATTGGAAACAGTTGCCCAAGGTTACTGCCTGCCTTTCTTACGCATACCTCAGAGTCATCCACCGGGGATCAGCTCTCAAAGCTCCAGATCCGCTCCTCTTGCAGGAAATTTTGGACCTGCTAGAGAAAGGTGCCATAGAACCGGTACCTGTAGCGGAGAGGAACAAGGGCTGGTACTCCCCTTACTTTCTCATTCCAAAGAAAGACGGAGGACTGAGACCCATCTTGGACTTGCGAGAATTGAACAAATTCAAGATGGTCACTCTTTCTCAGATCCACCAGGCACTTCAGTTCCAGGACTGGTTGGTATCTCTGGACCTTCAGGACGCTTATTTCCATGTGCCTATCCATCTCAAACACAGGAAATACCTGAGGTTCGCAATTGGCAACTCTCACTATCAATTTCGAGTGCTGCCATTTGGGCTGACCTGCGCCCCGAGGGTCTTCACCAAGTTAATGTCGGTAGTGGCGGCAAGTCTAAGGAGGGAAGGGATTTACCCCTACCCCTACCTGGACGATTGGTTGATCAGGGCTGTTTCTTCGGAACAAGCTCAGATCCAGCTAAATCACGTGTGCCACTCCCTTCACAAACTGGGCTTCTCCCTCAATTTAAAGAAGTCACAAATGATACCATCGCAGAGACTCCAGTTCATAGGAGCGATCCTGGACACTTCCCTGGGAAAAGCCCCGCCACCAGAGGTGAGGGCTCAAGATATTCTACAGATGGTTACCAAGTTCCAAGATGCCCAACGTCTCCCAGCCTTCGACTTTTTGAGGTTGCTAGGCCTCATGGCATCCTGCATTTTCCTAGTGCCAGAGGCTCGCCTGAGAATGAGATCCCTCCAGTGGGCACTGAGGACTCAGTGGTCATAATTCTCAGGGGGAATGACAGATCTTCTTCAGGTTCCCGACAGGGTGGCTCGAGACCTTCAGTGGTGGGCCTGTCAGGAGAACATTCTGAAAGGAGAACATTTTTGGTAACCCTAGCCGGAGATAACAGTAGTCACGGATGCCTCACTTACGGGGTGGGGAGCCCACGCCAACGACTTGACCATCAGCGGTCGTTGGTCTCCATCGGAGTCCAGACTACATATCAACCTGTTAGAGCTGAGAGCCATCAGACTTGCACTGAAGGCGTTCCTGCCAGCTGTACAAGGGAAAAACGTCCTGATAATGACGGACAACACAGTGGCCATGCATTACCTCAACAAAAGAGGAGGCGTAGGATCACTACCCCTGTGCAGAGAGGCGATGCAGCTCTGGTTTTGGGCAATCCAAGAAGGAATCTCTCTATCGGCAGTTCACCTAGCCGGAGAGAAGAAATTGACAGCGGACGCTCTGAGCAGGCAGAGCACAGTCTCCCACGAGTGGGAGCTAGCTCAGGAAGTCCTTCAAAAGATCTTCGCCCTTTGGGGAACCCCTCAGGTGGATCTGTTCGCCACCAGCCTCAACAGGAAATGCGATCTGTTCTGCTCAAGGGAATTTCCCCCGAGAGGAGCTCTGGGAGACGCGTTCATAGTGGAATGGGAGTTTCCGCTTCTGTACGCGTTCCCACCGGTCCCTGTCATTCCTCAAATGATCAGGAGGTTGAGAAGATTCCGGAGAACCATGATCCTAATTGCCCCGCATTGGGCCAGGAGAACGTGGTACCCGGACCTTCTAGACTTGTCCATCTACCCTCCAATTCGACTTCCACTCAGAAAGAACCTACTCTCACAGAAGGGAGGTCAGGTTCTCCATCCAGACATCAAAACCCTCAACCTTCACGCTTGGCTTCTGAAAGGCTGAGGTACAAGGATTGGGACCTCCCTGATGATGTTATGGAAGTGTTGCTTTCGGCAAGGAGGCCAGCAACAAAGTCTTTATACCGCTGCCGTTGGAACAGATTTTGCAGCTGGTATAGAGAACAGAATATCGACCCTTTTTCATGTGGTACACCAATGGTTTTGTCCTTCCTACTATATTTGGCAAATTCAGGCCTTCAAGTTGGCACCATTAAGGGCTATCTCGCAGCGCTATCCATCTTTAAGCGCACTCCGGAAGAACCATCCTATTTCAAGTTACCCTTGGTAATACAGTTTCTAAAGGGGTTAACCAATGTTTATCCCCCAAGACCATTCCAAGTTCCCCTATGGGATTTAAACCTAGTCCTAACTTTCCTGATGGGCACACCTTTCGAACCACTCCATTCTTGTTCGTTAAGATTCCTTACCCTTAAAACTGTTTTATTAATACCACTTACATCTGCTAGAAGGGTGAGCGAATTACAAGCTCTTTCTTGTAAACCCCCTCATACAATCTTTCACAAAGACAAAGTTGTCCTGCAAGTGAAGCCTAATTTCCTCCCAAAGGTGGTTTCTGAATTCCATATCACTCAGAAGATTACCCTACCATCTTTCTATCCTCCTCCTCATCCGGGGAAAGAGGAAGAGAGGTTACACAGGCTAGACCCTAGAAGGGCTTTAAGTTTTTACATCAGTAGACTAGCCAGGATAAGACAGGCAGACCAGCTGTTTGTAGGTTACACAGGTCACAAGCTGGGGTTACCAATAACTAAGCAGACCATTTCCAGATGGATCATTCTAGCCATTCTGGAATGTTATAAACTGGCAGGGAAAGAGCCCCCTCAAAACCTTCGGGCTCATTCGACCAGAGGTATTGCAGCTTCATCGGCCCTCAAAAGAGGTGTGCCGGTTAAAGACATCTGTGCGGCCGCTACATGGTTGTCTGTCCATACCTTTACGCGATTTTACAACTTGGATTCCTCCTCCAGTCAAGAGACTAGGTTTGGAAGGGCTGTACTGCATTCTATTCATCAATAGAAGACAGCGTGAAGTCAGTACTCCCTCCTCCAATAATAGAATACTGCTATGGGAGCCTAAGATGAGGAATACGTCGGAGGACACAATCCCTTCGAAGAACAAGTTACTTCTTACCTTGTAACGTTCTTTCGACGGGATGTTCCTCCGATGTATTCCTCATCGACCCTCCTATCCATCCCCGCAGTTCTACTTCCCTTGTTGTTGCAGCTTACGCTCCTTCAGGGTGATTATTCTAGTCCAGAAAGAATTATTTTGGGCTACAAAACGGAACTGAGCAACGGACGCTGCGCGCGGCCTTTATAGGCAGGATGACGTCGACGCGCAGTGCCCTCTAGAGAAAAAGTTTTCCGAGGCCAGCAGAGCTGGAAGGAGATATCTAAGATGAGGAATACGTCGGAGGAACATCCCGTGGAAAGAACGTTACAAGGTAAGAAGTAACTTGTTCTTTTAGGTGACTTACCTTTAACACTATGTCTAACTGAAGACATGAGGTTGTTCACTTGACCTGTATTTGTAACTGGTCTAGGGAAACCAAATCGGCATTTGGTGTAGAATTTCCATTTGTTTTTGTATTTGCGACGACAATATTTGCCACATTTATGTCTTTGAAATTGTAAAATTTGTGCATGAAGATCACGATTTGTGGATTCTGATGGAATTTCACAAGTGACATATTTTTCAATAAACTGTAAAATAGTGGCATCACTGTCTCGACCAAATTTAGGAGCATCTTTAATCCATAAAAGCATGTGGATATTTGGTGCTCCTCTGGCTTGGTAATCTTTTCTCCAAAAGAAGTGTTGCACTTCTCCAAGGGGAGGAACAGTTTTATTACAAATAAAATGTAGCATAGCAATGAAACGATGGTGAAAATATCTTGAAACATTAACAGGATCCAAAGAACAAGTTCTCCTGGTGTTAGTATATCTGTTTGTTTTGTTTTTATTTGATATGTGTAGGAAATCATGTAAATCTTCCCATAGATATTCTGCACAACTTAATGTAACAAACCAAGTGGGTGGGCCAAGGTTTCTGAACATACAACGTACATCTCCATAACGTCGAAACCAGTACTCTTTAGTACCACGCATATTTGCTAATAGATTTGTAATATTTGATTGTAAAACCTCATCCTTTTGTTGCACTTTTTGTAATAATTGTGTAGTTGTCATATTTTGAAAGTGGGATCCTGATTTTAATGTGTGCAACTCCGTAGCATAAAGTTGCTAGTTCACTTTCAAAGAGTAGGTGGAATATGTATTCCCATATTTAGACAAAATATGGATCTTCAGAATACATCCGTAATGAGCGGTATTCTAAAGCTGATATTTGAATAGGTCTATCATCATACCTTCCTCCTTTGCCAGTAGGAAAGAGTAGAGTAAAAGCATGTGCTTCTATACTTTTTTCCCATATGCTGATTGGTGATCCTTTTGTTTTTCGCATTTGGTATGTTTCCAGTGCATCTTCTATGGTGTCATTAGAGTGCAAAGGATGAATTGTATAATGGTCTAAAGTATTTGATATTGTAGCAGGATCTTGTAGCTCAAATTGACTAGCTTCTTGTGTTTCTTGAATTATTTCAGTTGTATCTTTCAAGTTTTCTTCAATATTAATTTCTTTGTAATATTCATTATTCTCTTTAAGATATTGTAAGGCTTGTCTAACTTTATGTAAATCTACCAGCTGTTGCCATATTTTTTTTGTCTTTTGTAGGTACTCCATTTACTAAGATAATTAAAAATTGCTACATTGGATGTTGCACTCCTAGAGTATGCACATTTTCTTTTAGATCTAATGGTAAATAAACTACCTTTCCACAAATGCCTTTTACCAATTCAGAGGGAGGTAATTTTACTGTTTTCGGTTGAAGGCGTATTATTGCTTGAAATGGGTGTACTGTTTGAATTATGATGCTCTCATATAAATTAAGTTGTTGTCAGGGTTTTGGTAGTGGGTATAATTCTAAATTATTTGTGATAGCACTTGAATGAGTTTGGTTGTTAAGTTTTGTAGTGCAGTAAGGGGTCACTTATTTAGTATTTGTTTTCTGCTACAAGGTAGAGAGCTAATTCAAACCATTTAGAATCTTCATTGTCTTCTATTTTATGTGATAGGTCTACAGTTTTCGAGTTACGTTTATAAAAAGTTCTGCGGCAACATACACATACATTGTTTGGTACTTCAGCTTTTAAATTTGAGTATTTCTTTTTTGTATGTGTTTAGCAAAAGGTTGCCATGTCTAGAATTGTTGCTAATTTGGTTCAAAGCTATTTCATTCTGTAAATGGCTTTCACTTCCAAAATATTTTTTCTGGATATAGTCAATTTCTTGAAGTAGGTCTTTCGCTGTACCATGTAGAAGAATGTTATTTAAATTTGCTAGTGCTAAAGCAGGACTTTTAGCATAGTACAGTTTATAGACTAGATTTCTTATAGTTGAATGATGTGTTGATATTCTTTTGATATCATGGAAGGTGATTTTACAAGTAGGTCCTGTAATGCAGGCCAATGAATGTCCTTCTAGTCCTGTGTCTTTTTCCACTGGACAGGTATTCATATTTTGCAGTAGTTTCATTTTGATTTTGTCTTTGCCTTTTACATATTGATTGAGGAATTGACGTAAAGACTTGAAAAATTGTTTAGGAATGTTACATATTGACGTGCATGGCCATTTGTACACTGGACGTTCTGATTCAGTTGAATGGAGGGGTAATTTGAAGTTTTCAAGGCATATTTTTGTAAGGAGTACTTCTTGTTCCATTATGGTATTATTAACTTTTTCATAACCTCGACCACTGCTATTTATGGCAATTGTATTTGTTTGCTTTTGTTTGTACGCTTCTTCATTAAAGTATGGTTCTGTGCTCGTAGTGTGACTCCATTCACCTCCGCAGATACTTAAGAAGTTCTTTCTGTTGACATTTCGTTTATTGAGAAGTCTTTTTTGTAATTTAGTTATTAGTTTTGTTAGTGGTTTCATTTTGTTTAACACTAAAATAAATATCTAACTATCTATCAACGCTTCTAAAATTAATTTCCTACGATAGGTTTTAAGCATTGAACCTGATTTCTCTCCTGTTTTTATAAGATTTTGAAGGACTTGGTGACGGAACATTTTGGCTAAAATACTTTTCTTGGTATGCTTACTTTGCACTATATTAAAATTTAAAGAAGTAGTTTTATCTGTAGTGATAGCTGATTTTCTGTTAATTGTTTTTTGGTTTGTTTTACATTTTGATAGAGGAGGCAAAGTTTTTGTACTTTAAACTTCTTGTGTTTTAATAAATGACTGTATTAGCTGCTTTGTTTCAACTTTTTTACAAATTCTGCTAGAGATGGATGCTTATGTTGGACACTTTTATTTTCATTTGCTCTACTTCTGCGTTGCTTTCTACGGACTTGACTATTGGTAGGCTTTCTTTAGGGTCTGTTGAAAAATATAAAGAAGGGTTGGGGTGTTCTGCAATGTATGTGTGCTGTGTGCATGAGTGTTTGAGTAAGATGTATTTAATGGTGTCTGATTGTGCATTGGGAACTACAACTAGTAGGGATGTGTATTCTTCAATTAATATGTTACTAAACTCAGGTTCAGATGACAGAAAAAAATAAGCTAGTGGTGTGGAGAAGTACAAATAGTAAATCTAATGCATACAATAAAAACAGTTGTTTGTTCTATAACATGAAAATTCTAGCGCTTGAGTTGGGTAATTTGTGTGTCCAAAAGTAGGAATTTGTGCGCCGTTCTGGCTGTAAATCGCTGTTTAATACATGGGGAATTTTGGACAGAATGGTGCACAATCTCTATTTTTAGGCACAGAAATAGCATGAATTAACTTTACAGTATGTTTGAGTAATAATACAAATATTATGGTGATATTCTACTTACTTTTTTTCTAAAATGAGCAGTTTAATTCTTAGTTCTTTGTTCTTGAAATTCGTCTGCTTCTTTTCAGGAGAATGGTCTTCACTGCAATTGTAAAAGAAACAAATTAGTAATTTTGTTTGTATATAGCATTTTTTTTAATTTAGATATTGATTTTTTAATTGAAATCCTCAGCGCCTTCCTTAAAACCATTAAAACTATCTTATTCACATTAGATATGTCGCACCAGTTCAATACATATATGTTCTTAATGAACAAATTGTATTGCAATGAGTAACTGTAATAAACAAAGTATCTTTAGTATGTCTTGTGAAATTCATACTGTACCACTGAATACCACCATTTATGTAACTAAGCTGTTCTAGGTAATAGTGCCTTAATGTAATGCATACATTAAAGTGATCAAATAAATAAATAAAAAATGTAATTGTATACGTATTATTTTTTGAGATTCGAACATAGTGTGCATGCATGCAATTTTGTTTGAATATATGTAGTCTATAAATTTCATTTAAAAAATATTAGTTTAACATGATTTGATAGTGTGTGTATAAGAAAGTAAATAGTATAAAGGTTTATAAGTGATAGTTGATTTTAGGAAATTGAAAAAAAGACAGTAGATTCATTTTACAGATTACACAAGCTAAAAGTCAGTTTGAAAATGTGTTCATGTACTGTACAGAAAATAGGTATACCTGTAGTTTGTGTACATGCATATGGATATGCATGGAGCTGCAAGTAGAAATCTTGGAGACTTGTACAGTATTTCTTGTAGATGGTGCTTGCCAATGATATGACACTTCTACTCAGAGATTCACAGTACATTTGCAGTGCTGATCTATGATGATGCAGTTAGATGTAGAGGTCTTGAATGTGATTGGTGCATGGTCATGTGATTTCTTAGCTACATCCAATGAGGGAATGGCACAGAGAGTGAAGTGGAAATGGTAGAAGGGCTGTTCATGTTACGTTATGTCCGTGGACATGGCGGTAGTTCGCGGACATCGGGAGTTACATCTGGGGATTTTTGGGTTCAGAAGTCATGCAAATGAGAATGAGCAGTGAAAGGGATTGGTCAGGAAAGTTTAGTGGGTGTGTTGTGCCAGGAGAGAGTTTCTCAGATACTCTTTTTGCTGAGAGAAAAACAGATAGCTATGGCTGTGTGTTTCAGAAAACAGATTGTTTGGATTTTGGGAGATTCGTGGATACATTGGTTTGAAGGTGCATGCAGAAAGCTGTGTAGTAGCTGTAGATCTTGGATTTCCACATGTGGAAGTACACTGGCATGGAGTACGTGGAATGAAGTGGTTGGACTTGCTACCTCTCTGTGCTACTTTGGAAACAAAGCAACATCCAGACATAATTGTAATTCATTGTGGAGGGAACAGTTTAGGACATGTGTCTGGAATTTCTTTGCAATTTGCTATGAAAGTCCTGGACATGTTTCCTAATTCTCAAGTAATTTCACGGATTGCACAGAGACAAATGTGGCTTCGTTCTTCTTCGTTTGGTCCACAAATGGAAAAAGCAAGGTGCAATGTTAATAATGCTGTTTGTGCATTTCTAAGAGATTTTGACATGTCCGCTTTTCACAATGAAAATGTTATGTTTCGTAGTACATACATTTTTCGCAGAGATGGAGTCCATCTTACTTATGCTGGCAATTAGATTTTTCTGAGAAATGTACAAAATGCATTGCAACTTTTTTAGAAATACAGCCTCCATTTTATAGTAGGTGTTAAGTATTTATAATTTTTGACCTACAAACACCTCCCAACGGCTCTTTTCAGAGCCACCACTTCCTCCCAGAGAAAAATGCAATGGTAACAACAGGGTAGCACCCCAGTTTTTTTTTAATGTTCGCGAACTGTCCGCGGACTTTTAAGAAATAGAAAGGGCCCTGCTTTATTTATCCTCAATTCTATTTTTTAACTGTGAAAGGCAGCTCTGAAAAGGGCCTTTTTTTATTTTTGTTATTTTGTATTTTTTTTTTTTTTTTTTAGATACGACACACTAGGAGAGGAGGGTAAAGGGGGGGACACCAACCACAGGGATAAGAAAGGGCGAGCTAAGAGAGGAAGATGTAGAGTGGGTTTTATTTGGGTAGTGAGCAGGTCTTCTCGTGCTCTGAGACAATAGTCTCAAAAGCACTCTGAAGTTGCACCCCCCTGCAGAGTACTGTGTCACAGTACATACATACAACTGTGACCCTCGAAAGGTAAGGGTCATCAGAATTCTGTGTGGCCTGTGAGGCAGCTTGAGGAAGACGCTGTCCCACAGAGGTGGTCCTTGTGGTGACAGGATCAGAAACGGAGGATGAAGTAGAGGAAATCAAACTACTACATTCTTTGCGAGGTACAACCTTGCGAATAGCCCCAGAGTGAAATGACCTCAGGTGTCGCTTCATGGTCATGGTCCCAAAGCTGTACGAATCGTGCTTCCCGCGACTGATTATCATTTTGCACTCATTGCAGATAACACGGTTCGCACGAGCCTTAGTACCATTCCCATAAATGGAAAATAACCGCCACACCCAAGACTCATGTCTAGTGCGGGTAGTAGGGATTTCCTCTACCTCATTCTCGTCATCCTCTCTTCCTCCTCTGCATCCTCACTCCTGTTCCCCTCTTCAGGCCCTTGGGAAGGCGGCGGTGGTGGTGGTGGTGCTGAAGCAGGTGGCAGTTCTGCAGCCAGGGATGCCATCTCGATGGTGGAATCAGCAAGTTGCTGGAGAAATAGCTGTGCTCTGAAGAATAGCCAGAAACACAATGAGAATAAGCTGTAGGGCGTGGTCTTTTATAGGGGTGCTTGTACGCGGTTCGCAGACATGCACGCTGTCCGCAGACAGATCAAACACAAAAAAGGGTTCAAAAAGTTCAAAAGATATGTAGAAACTCAGGATTACTATGTGGGACGTGTGCCATGATTTTTTATGGAAAAATATTGTGGATTACTCGAAAATGTACTTTTAAATTGTTCGGGGACACAAACAGTGTTCGCATTCAGAACACGCGATCAGCATGGGCGCGGTCACATGATCCTTTCGCGAACAGGCCCGCGAAGGAAGCTCCTGTCCGCAGGACACCAAATGCACGGACATTGGTTTGCGCATGCGCATTGATGTTCTACGGACAGTGTTCGGGTCCTGAATTAATTAAAAGTGCATCACACATCAAACGAACATTTCTGACATCGCGTATGTTCTAGAACAGTTTAAACTTGCTAGCGAACACTACGGACAGGTGTAGTGTTCTTTCGGACATCTCCATTTTCGTTTAATTACGAACATTTCAGGACACCAATTGGGTTCTTAGAACAGTTTCAACTTGCTAGCGAACAGTACGGACAGGTATAGTGTTCTTCAGGACACCTCCATTTTTGTTTATTTTCAAACATTTCAGAACACCCACGCTGTCCGCGGACATCTACATTGTTTTAAAACAAATAAAAAATGGGAAGTAATTACAACACAATATAAAGATTTTACTTTATTTCACATATATTAATAATTTATGACACAGAAGGTGAGACAAAAACAGGAGAATTAGGGGTTTCAACATGATTGGTATCGGGTGAAGAAGGGATGGAAGTCTCATCAAAATGTTTTGGCTTATGGAGAGGGTTTGGGGATAATTGACTGGGATATGGTGAGGGGGGACAAGTATGTGTGGGACAATGTTATGAGGTTTTTGTTTTAAAATGATCCTCAACAAAAGTTTTCAAATGATTAAAAATGCTCAATAATAAATCCATTTTTTCTTTTAAGCTGTCAAGCGTGTTTTCCGTAACAGTTTCTTCAGACATATTTTCTATTTTGGTATGCTCTGTACAAAAAGAAATATATATGTTAAATATATATAAAATAATAACAATTAAATGGTTTATATTGTAAAGTGTGTACCATTAGCTTCACTATTTTCTGACATTTCGTCATGTGGGAAGTGCTCCTCTAGCCATTCCAGAGTACTAGACATTTCTGTGAGAAAAAAAAATATATATAATTTTTTTTTAATCTAATACAGAAAGTTTATAAAGATATGAGTAAAATGATGTACACTTACTATTTCAGGTAAGATATGTTCTGAGTACTCTGTAGGTCTGGTCTTGGTCTTAGTTGTGGAGTGTCTGTGAGGTAATTATGTTGGAAGCCTATTTATCTTCTCTTGGTATATTCCATTTTAGAATATATTGTATTTAAATGAATGGTTAGTGCGGTACATATATGGGTTACATTTCTTATGTATTACTACATATAATATGTATGTGTACTACTTTGTGAATTTTTTGAATGTTATCATGTTGTAATATAACAATTAAACATACCCCCCCCCCCCAGACTTTTTAGGTAGTGGTACTGCTGTCTGAATTATTCCGCGGACATCAGAAATGTTCGCGGACATTACATTTAGTAGAAGTGGTCCAGTATGTTCCATATTACATGTACATAAAGTCAAAGTTACTATTGTTAAGCTTTGCTACTAAAAAGCTATGAAATTCAGTGAAAAAACTTTGTTAAAGGGACGTTATGGTTAAGTTGTGCTACTAAAAACCTATTAAATTCAGTGTAAAAACTTTATTAAAGGAACGTTATGGTTCCAAGTAAAACCGAAAAACCCTTGAAATTCGCCAGTTATGGTAAGCTAATCAACCATAACTTGCGCCACCACCGTGCACTGCTAAGACTAACACCCAGGACATCAAAGATGACATCACATGTGCATTAATCTTTCATGAAAAGTCTGTACAAGGTTTTCTTATTGTAATTTTAAATAAAGAAAGTGTCAAGGAATATTGGAATAAATATCAAGTGCTAATTCGTTCATCCAGTATACTAAGGTGCTCATCTAGAAACATAGGCATTGTGTGCAGCATACATGATGGAAGTGCAATATTCATAAACTTGCCATGTTGAATAGTGAAATGATAACTGTTTTCTTATTAGACTTTTGCATACTATGAAACATGCGATAAGTAGATAATAAAACCTACTTACTACATAATTGCATTATTCTAGACAAAACACACAGACAACACCACATACAAATATGAGTAAATACAAGGAAATTGAAGTAAGAAAACAAACAGCAATAGTAGCAAAAAGTGTTCATAACCTAACTGATTACCTTTATACAGAGAAATGATTGCTCTGTTTCAAACCTGCTACTTACCCTATGTATATATATCACATGATGTGACTGGACTCTAAGGAAAGTAGTGTGAATACAAGATATACAAATAGGAACATATACAGGGAAAGTGCAGTAATAAAAAACAGAACTATCAGAAAGTGCTGGCAACTCTACTGATTATTTTAATGCACAGAAAGGATTGCTGTCTTTCAAGCTTGTGTCTTCCCCTATGCATATGTTTCATATGATATGACTGGACCCTAAGGGAATTATTGTAAGAACATACTTGAAGGATAAGTCTACAAATATACTACCTTTTCCAATTTTAATTCCTGACTGTTACTGAAGAAAACCATGTGGCCTAGATATGTCAGTAAAGGAAAAAAGGGGGAGCCAGACATGTGATGTCATCAGTGATGTCATCAATGCCATTTGTGATGTCATCTTTGATGTCCTGGGTGTTAGTCTTAGCAGTGCAGGGTGGTGGCGCGAGTTATGGTTGCTTAGCTTACCAGAACTGGTGAATTTCAAGGGTTTTTCGGTTTTCATAGGTTTTTAGTAGCACAACTTAACCATAACGTCCCTTTAAAAAAGTTTTTTTCACAGAATATATTGGTATATATATATGTTTATATGTATATATATATATATATATATATGTTTGTATATGTGTATATAATGTATATATGTTTTAACACAAACCCCCATCACATTTCTATGCAAGGATAGGGCCTTCATTCAACATTTTACTTTTAAACAGATCTTTTCTTGTTTGTAAAAAGCACCAATTTACACATGGTTCATTATTCCTTTGCTGTCACTTTGAAATGCGGTTTTTCCTGGTATCTTTACTCTAAGCATTTCCATGGCCATAGTCCATTTCTACTACACAGGAATCAGTTCAAAGCAAGGGCCAAATGAAACTGACAAGAGCAAAGAGAGAGAAAGCTTCGTATGAAGGGTTTATCTGTGTCATTTTGTTGCAAAAAGGAAAGTATTTTGTGTATGGCTTGAAGTGAAGTTTCTTTGTTATTTCACCGATTTTGCCTGACGCAGCCTGTCATTCAGTGAGACATGCCCCCTTTTTGCTGGAGCACAACCTGAGTACAGAGGGACCTAGCTGGGTCTCACTGGATCAGAACTGTGTACTGTTGAACAGATGAAAAAGAGCATCAGGGCGCAGACATTTTAAAAGGCAGAATATTTTCTTTCTCAGTGACAACGTTTTAAGCTGGCAGTATAGTAGTGCTGCCTTTGAAATCTTTTCTTTGGTGCAATTGAAGAAATACTGGCAGCAATTGTCGGGGGTATTCTGTGTTTCATCTTGCCCCATGTGTGGCTGTTAAGACGGCGCAGCCATCATTTTGGAGATGGCAAAGATCAGTTTTAATGCAAAGCAATGGTGCTCAACAGAGCCAGCGCAGCCATTCTGCTGGTGACTGCTGAGATGTAGTTTGGTGAGGTAGGGGAGTTCTGCTGAGCTGGTCACTGTACCCCACAATCTGGTGCGGGTGAAGAATACCATTCCTGACTCACTCAGAGGTGAACTGCGCTCTTGCCACGAGTGGGAGGTTTGGCTGGATCAGGTGGACAGTCTTTCTCTAGTGGGGCAGGCCTCGGATCGACCTGTTTGCGACGGCAACAAACTCCAAATGCCAGAGGTTTGCCATCAGGTTCCACCAGCCGAAGAGCATGGAGGGTGTGTTTTCCTTCCTGTGGGAAGGCTTGATCCTGTACGTGTTTCCTCTGTTGCACCTCCTGCTGCGAGTCATCAGTCGACTCAAACAGTGCTGGTGCAAGATGATCCTAGTCCCCCCGGCGTGGCTGAGTTAGATTTGGTACCCGGACCTTCTCACCCTGTCAACATCGCCACCAGTCAAGCTGTCAATAGTCTTGGATCTGCTTGCCAGGGCTCGGTGAACCTGAAGGCTTGGCTCCTGCAGCGTTAAGAGTTTGGTGGGTACAAGCTTCCGGCGGACTGCAGAGAGGTCCTTGCCAGGGCCAGATCATAGTCTACTCTGAAGTGCTATGGGCACAAGTGGAAGCGTTTCGTGCCGTGGTGCCGGACACAGAAGATCACCCTGAGGGTCATGGCCCCACAGATCCTTCCATACTTGTTGTCTTTGGCCAAGGCGGGGCTGGCGCATGCCTCCATTAAGGTGCATCTAGCGGTTATCTCCCGCTACACCAGGTCTCTGGGACGGTCTTTGCTTTGGTCACACCATATGGTCAAGGAGTTCCTTAAAGGTCTGTTCCAATGGTTTCCGCCGGTGAAGGCGCCTACCCCGGTGTGGGAACTCAACGTGGTTCTGACGAGGCTCATGGTGGCTCCCTTCGAGCCTATGCAGCATGCCCCTCAAGTACCTTTCGTGGAAGATGGCTTTCCTCGTGCCTATCACCTCTGCCAGTTGAGTGGGTGAGATCCAGGCCCTGTCCTGCAAGCGGCCTTATCTGACTTTTCACGACTCAAGGGTGGTTCTGCAGACGCACCCCTCCTTCATGCCCAAGGATCAGTCGGAATTCCATCTCAACGAACCATTTGCGGTTGCCTGTGTTTTTTCTGACGCCTTCATCGCTGGCTGAAAGGACTCTGCACTCGCTGGATGTGGCACGTGCTCTGAAGTTCTATGTGGCTCGCACAAAGAGTTTCCGCAAGACATCTCCCCTTTTTTCGAACTTTGATCCTGTGAACCATGGGAAGGTCTTGTCCAAGGCTTCCATCTCCAGATGGCTCTCAGGCTGCATCACTCATTGTCACCGGTTGGCAAACCGACCACTGCCTGGCTGTCCGAGCACATTCTATCAGAGCGGTCACTGCAACAGTGTTCCTGTCTGGTGTGTACCTGCTGGACATCTGCAGGGCTGCACGTGAAGGTCTGCACATACCAAACGAGATTCTGCTGCGTCAACAGGGATTCCAGTTAGGAGTCCAGGGTCGGCCAAGTGGTGCTACGCAACCTGTTTGCTTGAAGGTGAGCCTGGTGAGGAGATAAGAGTAATTGCTTCTGTTGAGTCTTGCCACCTCCCGTGGTTGTGTATGTATGTACTGCTATGTATTGTTTATTCATGAGCATGTGAATCCATGCCATACCCCATGCCTTAGGAACAATTTACTTACCTGTAACTGTTGTTCTCCGGCATGGATTCACATGCGAACCCTCCCTTTTGCCCCTCTGCGGCTCTTCTTAGTCACACTGCCACTTTACGTGCTAACAAATCTGAAGATGGCTGCCAGAGGAGAGGCTTAGGGAGAGGGCAGGAATTGGCTGGGGGCAGTATGACCAAGAGCTCAGTGATTGGTTCATAAAAGAAAACGGTTTGCAAGTGAAACAGTTTTTGCTTTTACCGAGGATTCCCGGCCTGACGGAATATTCATGAGCATGTGAATCCATGCTAAACCCATGCTGGAGAACAACAGTTTCAGATAAGTAACTTGTTCCTTACCTGCAGTATGATGAAAACAAATCTAAATGATAACACTGACATGATACCACTTAAGGCTTCCATATGCGCATTGCCATGCCACTGCTCATAAAGAACTACACAATCACCTGCTCCTTGTAACCAAGCAAGTGCTGATCCCTTGACATTGCAGGTTTATAGTCCTATTGCCAACTTGCCGTTTCAGGGTAAAATCCTTTAAATAATTGCAACCTCAAGCCTTGTGCAAAATAACCCAACGCCTCTTTGACTGTCAATCATACTCTAGAGACGTACAATGAAATGAATCTACATTGCTAGACATAACAGAAGAAATACTAATTTCTTTGGTGGATAACAGTAAACCTGCTGTCCATATTCCCCTTGACCTATCAGCAGCATAAAGCACTGAAGACCATAAAGACCATGTTCATAGACCAATATAAACTTTATGGAACTTGGCCCTCCATCAGAATCGTCTTTGTCAGATTCTCCTCAGATCTTTGGATTCTCTCATGTGGTGTTCCTCAAAGTTGTGCCTACCACAGTGGCGTGTTAATGTTTCTATGAGAACGCTATCCACTGCCCTACCAAACACTCTCAGCCTCAGTCTCACTATCTGGGGTGACTACTCACTACCAACACCTCTCCTATAATAATCTCCACTACAGTCTCTCTCTTCAACGGTCCGCTCCCCTGCCCGTGGGCAACCTGGTTTCTCAGTCCACCTCCTCTCCTCCTGTCACCACCTGAACACCCTTTATTATGTCTTTCCTTTATTGGACGTTTAATCTCCTCACTTCCTGTTCCTCTCCCTCCCCTCCATTGCTCCGCTGTCTCATCTCACCATGAGGGCCAATATATATTTGTGTTTCCCCTGAGATGGGTTTTCACACTTCAAGCCTTTATAAACCCCTTTGGGCACTGCTCCCTCATCTCTGAATACATCCGAGTCTGGGTTTGGACTCTGGATAATTTGGTGTACGCTTGCCTCTGCTGTCTTCATGCGCTGCAGTGAATGTTGTTGATTCAGCACGGTGTCCAGAGCCTTGAACATGGATGTTTTGCTGACTTTAGCCAGATTGCCCGTTTCTTTCTTCTATGCAGGTGGCCATGGGTCATGCTGGTACTGGTAGTTGTGAATTGAGGCAAGATCAACATCATAGTGACAAGATATGGTGTGATTCACAGTGGCATAATTCATTTAACACGGCATACGCAGGGGGGTAGAGACTGGGGCCCCCCAACCTGCACACCGGTCCCCTGGTGCAGTACTGACCCTAGAAAGTAAGCTGGTAGGCCTCTTGCCCCAAGCTGGAAGGTGTCCCTATTCCCCCCTGACTGGGTCATGCAAAGATATAAGGATCCTCCCCTGACAAAAAAGAACCAGCTTGCATGAGGACATCAAAACGTGGCTGCTTGATATGTACATTTTTCTGAATGGCTCTGAAAATGAAATTTGTATGTTTGACTTATGGGCACACAGATATGTCCTTGATAAGGAAGGTGGGCAGCAGGTGTTGGTCTGTCAGATCTTCAGGCCGAGCAAGGCACTTCCAGAATAACCAAGGCAAAATCTTTTATAGACCTGATTCTTTAACCACATTTGTAGTCTAAGTTTCCCTACTTGACTGCTAGTTTCTGCTTGCAGAATGTTTCCCCTTGTCCTTCAGTCTGAAGCCTAGCTATTGGGTTATGGTTTTCCTCCTCTCCCACCCCCAACGGGTTGATGCTTACAATTGAATGGCATATTCCTATTTTGTGAAAAATGTAAAAGGCCTATATTTCAGATTAACTCCTCTACTGCTCAGAATGTGTATATCAAGGTTTTCATCCTGGTATCATCATCATTGATATTCATAAACACTGAATATCTCTGCCCATGCGAGGGATCCCGGAACACTTTCAAAACATCGGCGAGAACTCTGCTTGTATGCACAGCATTACATAGCATCTCATAAGATATATATATATATATATATTACAAGGCCACGGTAGTGGCCGTGTAGTTATCGTTAAGTTGCTGTGTCCATAGGAAGAGCACTTTTTGGGCGGCTTATAACTTCGCCCCCCCTGGACGAATCCTCACAGAACTTTGCAAAAAAAGTATATGGGCACTCTGACTTTTTTTGCAAAGTTTGGAGTTGTTTGGTGCAGGGGGGCAAAAGTTATGGGGGGGGGTTCCAAAACATCTTTTTTCCCATAGACTGAATGGGGGAAAAACTTGGTGCACGGCTTCAGGTCAAATAGCTGGACGGATTTTGACAATCTGCGGCAGGTGCAGGGGCTTGGTCCAGAAAGCGTGCTTTTGTAAATTTGGTGACCAGCCGTGCAGTATTTTTCTTTATAATTATCAAAAAGTAGGTCTGAATAAATTATCCGCGGTCACATTTCCCTGTTCGGTCCACGAACAAGATACCGATTGGCTAAGGGGCTGGTGTCATGACCGCGGACACGCGACGTCTCTGCCCATGGCTGCTGCGAGACTTGTTCTGCGTCAGATTGTTTGGATGCAACCGACATCTTGGATCTGCCGAAAGCGGAGCAACAACCAGCGTACACTTGCTCTATTCATGAAACTCTTTTGCTGTGTCACACAGCATTGGGAAAGGTTCAGACAGTAAGACATGGGTGATCAATGCATTTGTTCTGGGGGTCGGTCTTCATGATGTAATTTCTATGGACACCTTGTACGCACAATGTGGGGTGCAATAACGATAGCATTTCAGTCCATGCAGTGGACAGGAAACTTGTAACTGTTGAATGCACATTGCACATGCGTATTGGTAGGCACCATTGAAATTGACAACATGCCGTGAATGCATTATTTTTTCCGATGGCTATTATTATATTCATTAGTACGCCGCCATGGGTGTCAAATGCTACATTGGTTGTGGCCAGGGCCTAGAGTCTTGGATGCATGGCCATTGGCCGAAGGTCTTACTCCAAGACTGTAGGCCCTGGCCACAACCACCGGCAGATGTGCCACCCATGCATGCACCCGTAGTGTTGCGGTTTGATTGTCAAGTTGTGGGGAGTGCATGCAGTCTTGGGTACATGGCTGAAGGCCATGCACCCAAGAACAAAGTGATAAGTACTAGACGTGGAAGCCACTGCACACCCATCCCATGTACGATCTACAGACCTACAGCTAGGAGTGAAGCCTCTGGGCAGAAGCACTGAAGGATAACACACCTATAGAATAATCCCCACTACCACACATCACTGAGTTGGTTGTGTTGTTACAGTTGTAAGGACACGTGTGGGGTTAGGGAACATTGAAATTGACAGCATGCCGTAATTGCTATACTTTTTTCTAAGGTTATTGAGTTCATCAGTACGCCGCCATGGGTGGCACATGCTACGGTGGTTGTGGCCAGGGCCTAGAGTCTTGGATGCATGGCCGTCGGCCGAAGGCCTTACTTCCAAAACTCTAGGCCCTGGCCACAAGCACCGTAGCATGTGCCACCCATGCATACACCCGTAGTTTTGCGTTTCGATTGGCAAGTAGTGGGGAGTACGTCCAGTCTTGGGTGCATGGCAGAGAGGTTCTTGCAAAGGCCAGGGTGTCCTCAACTCTCAAGTGCTACGGACATAAATGGAAGAGGTTCTCTGTCTGGTGCCGTGCACAGAAGATTAACCCTCTGCGGATTACGGCCCCTCAAGTACTGCCGTACCTACTGTCGCTGGCCAAAGCTGGACTGGCTCACGCCTCCATCAAAATACATCTGGCTCCAATCTCCCGATATACCAGGACGACGGGACGGGCGTCCTTGTGGTCTCATCGCCTGGTGAAAGAATTCATGAAGGGACTATTCCGATCATTCCCGCCGGTGA
Organism: Ambystoma mexicanum; assembly: GCF_040938575.1. Taxonomy (NCBI): domain Eukaryota; kingdom Metazoa; phylum Chordata; class Amphibia; order Caudata; family Ambystomatidae; genus Ambystoma; species Ambystoma mexicanum. The sequence continues at coordinate 1,085,993,999 of NC_090936.1, read as the reverse complement.
AGGCTCCTGCCCCGGCGTGGGAGCTTAATGTGGTGCTGACCAAGCTCATGGGGGCCCCACTCGAGCCTATGCATTCGGCGCCTTTGAAGTTCCTGTCATGGAAGACAGCTTTCCTCGTGGCCATCACCTCCGCACGACGAGTGGGAGAGATCCAGGCCCTATCTTGCAAGCCTTCATACTTGACTTTTCATGACACAAGGGTGGTGCTGAGGACACACCCATCCTTTATGCCCAAGGTGCCGTCAGACTTCCACCTCAACGAGCCCTTGGTGTTGCCAGTTTTCTTCCCGTCGCCTTCATCGCTGGCCGAGAGGACTTTGCACTCGCTGGATGTAGTTAGAGCGCTGAAGTTCTACGTGGACCGCACAAAGAGTTTTCGGAAGACGTCACAGCTGTTTGTGAACTTTGGGACTGTGAATCAAGGGAAGGTTCTCTCGAAGACTTCCATTTCCAGATGGCTCTCCGGCTGCATCATGCACTGTCACCGGTTGGCAAACCGACAGTTGCCCGGCCGTCCGAGAGCCCATTCGACCAGAGCGATCGGGCTGCGACGTGGAGGTCGACGCACACCTTCACAAGATTCTACTGCTTCGATTGGGACTCCAGGGAGGAGTCCAGGGTCGGCCAAGCAGTGCTGCGCAACCTGTTTGCCTAAGGTGAGCCTGGTGAGGAGGTAAGAGATGCTTAATGTTGAGTTGTTGTATTGCTTAATGTTGAGCCTGTTGCCACCTCCCGTGGTTGTTCATGGGTGTACTGCTATGTATTCTCTTATTCATGAGCATGTAAATCCATGCCAGACCCCATGCTGGAGAAGGAACAAGTTACTTACCTGTAACTGTTGTTCTCCAGCATGGGTCTGGCTTGGATTCACATGCGAACCCTCCCGCCTATCCCTCTGCGGCTCTGCACTTGGTCATACTGCCACTTTACGTGCTACCAAATGTGAGGATGGCTGCCGGAGGCTGGGCTTAGGGAGAGGGCAGTCATTGGCTGGGGGCAATATGACCCAGAGACCAGTGATTGGTTACTACTAAGAAAGACAGATCAGAAACGAAACTGATACTGATTTTTATCTATACCGAGGATTCCCAGCCTGATGACGGGGAATATTCATGAGCATGTGAATCCATGCCAGACCCATGCTGGAGAACAACAGTAACTTGTTCCTTGCATAATAGACAGTTAACCTTTTTTTTTACCCTCATATTTAGTTTACAAACCAGTGTACTGTGCATTGCGCTCAGTTTCTGTTTGCTTTTCTAATCCTTGGATCTGGGGGAAAAAAATCCTTGTCGGATTAAAAAAAACCTTTGTTTCCTATGGTACTAACTACTTCCTTGTTTCCTTTGAGTGTTTCCGTCATCTTTCTGATCAATGTTATGTTTGTTGCCTTCCTGCCCATTTTTAACAACAGTTGAATACCTGCAGGCGTATTCTACCCGTGCAGTTGCTTCCAACGATTTGTGATAATTATTTGTCATTCTTCCATCCTGTTGGGTAGTTAGATACCTGTGGGCGTATTCTAACTGTTTGTAGTCTTTCACGTAATTTGTTGACAATCTTGAAGTACACATTATTTCGTAAATTTTGGCTTTAAGAACATTAAATGCACATTTGTTACGTTAGCTGGCAATCTCTGCTTTAGAGTAATGGTGCTATCATTACATTCAAACCATCCAGAATTCTTTTTAATGTATGTAGTGTAGTGACCTGCATTGGTTGTAGCTCCTGCATGGTAGATTATTCCTACTGTTGTTAAGGTTTTCTTTCCAAGTGACACTTGACCGTGTGTGAATCCAGTCTGTTTGCAGTTGTTTTTGGTGCCATCTGCATTATAACGCAGAAGCATAAGTATTATGTAGGCAATATGTGATTGTATCAGTAAGGTGGAGCGATTGTCTGAATTGTAAATACTACATAATCTGCCATGGTTTGCATTTTGTACAAGTTGCTGAAATGGAATGCTCTCACAATTTGGTATGGAAACATACACAAATCGCTCATTTGGGATTTCTTCCTGTATCACTTTGCTGCAGAGAGTGCATGTATGTTTCCACATGTACGAAATGTGGAAGATTTCATTTACAGGTATGCTTTTGTTTTCCAATACTAATAGTATGCACATTAGAAATTCTTGTGGATCTTCTTGTGAGTTCACAGTGAACCTCACCATTCCAGCACAGTCGTCCAATTGTTGCCTTACTACATGAACACTGTATGTGTTGTCCGGATTGCTTGTTGACTTTCTATGCAGCACTAACATTTGCAAACACAATTGGTCTGTACTGTCCAGGTAAATATTATTCACAATTGGTGGCAATTGAAATAGAATATTCATTGCTACATTTGCATAGCAATTTACCCCACTTTCATTTGCAAATTTAAATGGCCCAGCAAGTTCTGTATCTGAGTGCATTGTTTGGTTTTTCTGTTGCTTCTTTGCCGACGTCCCTGGTTTACATTGCCTAATAGGTTGTTCTATGTTTACGGCAATTGATGAAACTTTACCTTCTTTTCTTTGCGGAATTTGCTGTTGAATTCTGTTGCATTTCTGTTTCATTTACTTTTCTTTTACCACGTTTCACTTTATCTGGAACAGGGTATTGTTTCAGATGAGGGGTGTACAGTGAACACAATCTATTGTATTCTAGAATGCAAGGAATATCAGCTTTGACTTTACTTGAATCAAAGTTTATTAGCAATAGACCGTCAAGTCTACGTAAGCGTGATAATGCTACGTAGCTCATGCCTTCCTTAAACACTGTGTTTCCTATATCTATCAATGCTTTGTCTAGGGTAAGACCTTGGGATTTATGAATGGTAACTGCAAATGCAAGAGTTAGAGAAAATTGCTCTCTACGTACATACATGTCTTTGAAGAGAAGGAATCAAGCAATTGAGCGCCCTACCCTTTTCACTTCTGAAACTTTATCAACGCGAATATTTACAAACTGAATGTTGCTATCACGTGGGTATGATTGAAAGCCAACAACTGTGCCCAGTGTTCCATTAACTTGCCCTTGCTCTACGTTAAGGTTACGTTTAAGCATTACTCTACATTTTAAGGATAATTTCAATATTTTTTCCAACCCAACTGGGTTGGAAATTGAATTTTCTAAACTATTTAGTCTTGTTGTGGCTTGCTCACACATGGGTACCGTCATACCATGTACGTCTAGTTTGTCTGTGGCCCTAATTTCTATTATTGGTTGCATTTCTTTCTTTAACATTGTTCATTGAATTTGAAACAGCTTGCAAGAGTTGGCATTAAGGCCATACAATTGACATTTTTGTGCGCTATTTGTTCCATAACATCTGTTGCACATGCATTATCGCCATAAAGTGCATGTATTTGCCGGTTTATCAATACAACTTTGTGCTTCTTGCGATAATACACCAACTCTAATACTTTTTAAAATATTGGCATAAGTGAGATCTGCAGATTGCCGCATGTTCTCCAGTTAATTCTCTGTATTGAAAATGTTGCCAAAGGTTAACATTACCTATGCTACCAACAGTTTTCCGGCAGTTTGTGGCCTAAGGTTTTAAAAATCGGTTCACCTTTCACTATTGTCAATTGTAGATCATCTCCGAAAACAATGTGTTTCCCTGCAAAGAGTTCTTCGTTATTATTTTTAAGTACTTCTTGCAATCTGAGATGAATCAAAGCCAACATTAGGTTGGAGACCATGCTCACTTCATCTATTAGTAGCATTTTCATGTGTTTCAATACTCTACATAATTCCATTGCAGCTTCTGCAGAAAGTTTGTAGTAGTCTAATTTATTTTGATGTTCTACTGGAAGCAGTAGTAATCGGTGTAAAGTCACACCGCCTATGTTGTAGGCAGCTAAACCTCTGGGGGCCGTTACAACAGCTGACAGTTTGTTGTTTGTCAATTGTTGAAGGAACTTGCGGATGATTTTGATTAAGACTGTTTTCCCTGATCCAGCTTCAGCACTGACGTACAGCAGTATAGGTTTGTAATTTTGACAGGTACATTCTTTATTTTCGTGTTGTACACCATGTACAATTTGTTTTGTTACGTCTTCAAAAATGGTGCACTGATCGTTGTTACGTTTTGCTTGTTGTACAGTTAAGTCTTCTGTATCTTCTTGATACTGATGCATGGTGTTTTCTACTTCTGTCATAGCTACTTCAGCCTCTTTTGCTACTAGTGGTTGTCCTAGTGGTTCTTGACTTCCTGTTACAGAAGGTTGACTACTGTCGGAAGAGTCCTCATCTAGTTGGGCCTGAAGTAGTTCTTCCTGTTGCTGCTCATTGTGTAACATTGTTTTGTACTGTGTAATGTTCACATCGGTGATAGTGTGTTCATTTGCTTTGAAAGCATCTTCATAGCAGTCATAATTATCTAGTATGTCTTCCTCTTTTCTCGATGGTTTGAAAAGTTGTAACAGACATGTAATATAGTTCTTTCTGTTGATGCGTTTTTAATGACTATTTTACATGATTAATTAAGCTTTGTTTGGTAAGTTTCACTAAGCTCCCTTCACAATCGGTCACGCTATCTACGTTTGCTTTCATCGGGTTTTACATTATTTTTTTATGCAAAGTTTTGAGCTATGTGGTATAGACACATGCTTTCCAGAGTGGTACTCCTGTTCGGATAGTATGTGTCCAGTAAATAGTTTTTTAGAATGTCTTGGCTGTTAGGATCATTTCTGGCAATTGTTTCTATGTCCTCATATGATTTTAGCACTATTTTTCTGGACCAAGACTGAGCCATACTATGTTGTCTGATTTTCCATACAAAGCAGTGCTGGTTAAACGATCTGCTGCTTCATAGGCCCCACATTCTCTGAGAGAGCATTTTTATGCCTAGGCTGTACAATTTCTTTGATAATGTTTTGTCTGATGCTAGGTCATCCCAGAGGTCTTGAAGCTCTGTTTTTTCTGCTTTTGTTAAGTAGGCTGTAACATATCGTGCAACAGCAGTTGAATTGTCTGCAATGCACTGCACATCTATGTTTGCATTCCATAAGAAGGCAATGATTGCATTGTAATCATTGATATATTTTGATTCTTCCCTTCTTTTTATGTAATACGTGTTTTTAGGTGATTTACCTTCAACACTATGTCGAACTGAAGACTTGAAGTTGTTTAATTCACCTGTTTCTGTAACTGGTCTAGGGAAACCAAAGCGGCATTTGATGTAGTATTTACCTTTGTTTTTGTATTTGCGGTGACAATCTTTGCCACATTTGTGTCTTTGAAATTGTAAAATCTGCCCATGCAGCTCACTGTGTCTGTTATGAAGGGATTTCACATGTGACATATTTTCGGATAAACTGGAAAACAGTGCTATCACTGTCGTGCCCAAATTTCGGTGCACCTTTGATCTATAACAGCATGTGAATTTGTGGTGCTCCTCTCGCTTGATATTCTTTTCTCCAAAAGAAGTGCTGCACTTCTCCAAGGGGAGGAACAGTTTTATTGCAAATAAAGTGTAGCATGGCAATGAAACGATGATGGAAATACCTTGAGACTTTAACTGGACCTAGAGCGAAGTTCTCCAGGTGTTAATATATCTATGTTGTTTTTGTTGCTGTTTGCTATGCGTAGCAGCTCATGTAAATCTTCCCATGCATATTCTGCACAACGTAGCGTAACAAACCAAGTCGGTGGTCCAAGGTTTCTGATCATGCAACGCATGTCTCCGTGCCATCTGAACCAGTATTCCTTTGTACCACGCATGTTTGCAAACAAATTTGTTATACTTGATTGTAAAACCTCATCTTTTTCCTGTACTTTTTGTATTAACTGCGTAGCTGACATATATTGAAAGTGGTTTCCAGATTTAAGAATGTGTGCAACTACATAACATAGTGTTGCTAAGTCACTTTCATAGAATAGGTGGAATATAAATTCCACATTTTGTCTAAACCTGGGATCTTGCGAATACATTCGTAATGAGCGGTACTCTGATGCCCCAATCTGAGTGGGTCTATCATCGTATCTTTCACCTTTGCCAGTAGGAAATAGCAGTGCAAAAGCACATGCTTCTATACTTTTTTCCCAAATACTCATTGGTGACCCTTTGGTTTGTAGCATTTGGTAAGTTTCTAGTGCATCATCTATGCTTTCATTGGAATGCAATGGATGAATTGTGTAATGGTCCAAAAGAGTGGATACTGTAGTTGGATCCAGAAGTTCGAATTGTTCAGTTTCTGATGGCTCTTGAATTATTTCAGTTTTCCTTAAACTTTCATCAATATTTATTTCCTTGTAGTACTCATTGTCTTTTAGATATTGCAATGCTTGTCTAATTTTGTGTGTAAATCCACTAATTGTTGCCACATTTTTTTGTCCTTTGTTGGTACTCCATTTAGCAAGACTATTAAAGGATGCTCTATTGAACGTTCCACTCCTAGAGCGTGTACATTTTCCGTTAGATCTGATGGCATGGCAGATAAACTACTTTGCCACGAATGCCTTTCACCAATTCAGAGGAAGGTAATTTTGCTGTTTTTGGGATGAAGGCGTATAATTGCTTGAAACGGGTGAACTGTTTGAATTATTATGCTCTCATACAAATTGAGCTGTTGCAGGATTTTGGTAATGGAAAGAATTCCAAATTATTTGTAATAGCACGTGAAGGATTGTAGTTGTTTAATTTTGCAGTACAGTAACTGCAACATATTAGGCATTCCGTTAGTTCATATTTGTTTTCAGCTAAAAGGTACAAAGCTAATTCAAACCATTTAGAGTCTTCATTGTCTTACATTTTGTATGATATGTCCACATTTTCTGTGTTACTTTTGTAAAACGTTCTGCAGCAACACACACACACACGGTTTGGTACTTCAGGCGATGACCTTTTAAATTTTACTGTTTCTTTTCTGTATGTGTGTAATAGAAGGTTGCTATGTGCAGAATTGTTGGTACTATGTACTAAAACTGTTTCATTTTGTAAGTGGCTCTCACTTCCAAAATACTTTTTCTGAATACGGTCAATTTCTTCTTGTAAGTATTTGGGTGTACCATGCAGAAGAGTGGTATTTAAATTGCCTAATTCTGAAGCTGGACTTTTTGCATAGTATACTTTTTACACTAAATTTCTTACATTGGAATGATGTATTGATATTCTTTTGATATCATGGAAGGTACTTTTGCACATAGGTCCAGAAATCCAGGCTAATGAATGTCCTTTTAGTCCTGTGTCTTTCCGCACTGGACAAATATCCATATTTTGCAGCACTTTCATTTTACTTCTATCTTTACCTTTTACATATTGATTGAGGAACTGACGTAAATATTTGAAAGCTTTGTGTGGAATGGCACACATTGATGTGCATGGCCATTTGTATACTGGACGGTGTGGTTCTGCTGATTCGAGAGGTAATGCTGAGTTTTCAGGGGATAGTTTTGTAAGCAGTGTTTCTTGTTCCATAATGGTAGTATTGATTTTCGCATACCCTCGTCCACTGCTGTGGATGGCAATTGTTTGTTTGATTTTGTTTGTATGCTTCTTCATTAAAATATGGCTTTGTGGTGGTTGTGTGGCTCCATTCACCACCACAAACATGTAAGAAATGATTTGATGCTTGGAGACATTTTTCTGCAAGGCTTACAACACTATGCCGAGAGTAGGCATGTGGCACACCATTTCGATGTGAGAGGAGTGGAGGTGGTGTGAAGCGCTGACACTGATGCCAATGCTGCAGCAATTCTGCAAGTTTGACTTCACATACTTTGTTGGCAGATTTGGCACAGTTGGTTGAAGCACTCATGACCATCTTCCCAACAAAGAAAGTCATTTTTTCTGTTTTACTCCTTAGAGTACAATGGAGCAACAATTCTGTTTTCTGTCCAGATCAAAGCATCAGGAGGTGTATCATCAATCGCGGCATGCGTGCATTCATGCTACAAGCTTGTATGTTTTTTTGCTGCCACGATAACATTGCTCCAAGCAATGCAAGTTACTTTGAAGGAGATGGTGTTGCGCTATCTTCTTTGGGAAATGCGATGTTCCTTTGGAACGTAAGGCTTGCTTTAGAGAAGGTTCTGTAATGTTTGCAAGAGTAAAGTGTTAGGGAGAATTCTCCTTCTAGGGCTAATTTCCCTCACCTAGTGAGTCACCCAGCAGCTTTAGTGGATTTCTGGAGTTTATTATTTCCACCTGGTAAGAGTGTACATCTTTTTTCCACTCTTACATGTGTTTTGGCCTATGTGTTGTTACTCATTGTGTGATCTTGGGCACTGGAGCACACCACTCCAAGTGCCCCTGTTCTTGTATGGGTTACACTGCACCTTTAGTGTAGTAACCCAGGGTTGTCTTTTAGACTTCCCTCTGACTCCATTTAGCTGGGGCTGACTACTGTCCCCCAGAGAAAGGTAAAGTTGTCATTTACTTTACTTAGTCATTTTTACCACAGACCCAGTACACCCCATCTTACATGGAGTACTGGGAAGGGCTAATCTGTACCCCTTTTCTGTCTGTACCTCCCTGAGCATTGTTTTGCTCTTTTAACATTTAGACTTGGCTGGTGGCAGTGGTATCTACCCTAACTTTTCTACCATGATTATATTAAACGTGGTACTGTTCTTGGCTATTATATTAGCCTCGAACATAAACCCGCTTGACCAAATCGTCTTTCTTTTGGCTCCGGTTGGGTTTATTCGCCATTTCTTTTTGTTAAAGTCCTTCTTGTATTTTACTTTGCGCAGCAAACTAGGTTCATCTTCTTTGTTCACCGTCTTTTGCCGGGCTTCTGCAGAGAAGTCCTCCTCTTGGCGCATGGGTGTCTAGGTAGACTGAATGTGGGGAAGGGGTGTAGTCACCCCCTGCACAGGGTATCCTAGGAAACCCAAGTCGCATTTTGCCATGATTGGCTGAGGTGGTTGTCCCGGCTGGACAACCCCCCCTGCTGCGTGATTGACCAGCCAGGCTGTGTGAATGGGGGTTTTGCGCATAAAAGGTAGGTGTCTTGGGCTAGAAGTCAGTCGCCTCTGGAACTACAAGGAACCGAAGAGAAGTGGGGAGAATGATGACTGCTGCAACTACCCCGTCCTAGTGAAGCCCTGCTGCAGTCCTGAGCTAGCTTCCCTTCGACGACTAAGAGAAGATCCAGTCCGGAGTCTTCTTCCCTTGAGCCTGGTGGGGATAACCAGCTCATCTTCTTCAGCCAGAGATCTCCGCCGTGGTCGAAATCGATGCACACTGCTTTAGTGGTCCAGATAGCCACCTGCTGAGCCTCTCGTGTTTTTAAGGAGCACACCTTTGCGTTGTCGCTGCTACTGGCTGTGGTGCAGACCCCCTTCAGACGACGTCCTTCACAACGAAGCTCCAGGAATTGTGGGTCTGCGGGAAACCAACAGGAACAACTGCCAGGGCACCAGCTGCATCGTGGGAATAAGGTACTGTGTTCTACTCGAGGAAACTGGGTGAATCCCTTTTCTTCATCCTCAAGGCTCATCCTTGTCTTCCCTCCTTCTTATAACCTTTGCTTCTGAACATTGACAATATCCAAGTACTTTTTGGCTACACTGAATCTTGAACTGTCCAACGGTGTGATCTTTGGCACAGGCCTCCGGTGTCACCTAAACCTGGCTCTGACCCTTTGACTTTTGAACTCCTGTTTCTGAGTGTTTCTCGATACTGTCTGCCTAACCTAAATATTTCCTGTGATTTTTACCTCCAACTCCCTCTAGGTATCTCAGGTGCTAGTGTTTTTTTGCCCCGGTAGCATTTCATGTCACAGATACGAGTTTATTTAGTAGACTGAACTGTCAAAAAGTGATCGCAACCGTATCCGCGGTATCGTGTTTTGTTCATAACACCGGTTCATTCAAACACAGGATACTTACCTTGAGACTTACTGTACAAAGTGAATTGGTTAGTTGTAGTACATTTAACGTGTGGTTTTGTTTAAAGTTTAATAGAGGTGTTGTTTAAAAATAAATTTACTTATATTTTTTTACCTGAAACCTTAAGTCAGTGTTTGCTTGAGTCAAAGTAATTGTGGTCCCTTTGTGTAATCTCTGCTACTACTCATATACTCTTGAGATAAGCCTGGCTGCTCTGCTACTGCTACCACTATAATTTAGTAGTACGGGCTTGTACCAAAGGTAAAACTTGTATTGCCACTTGTGGTCTTAATCAGGTGTAGTGATCCCTAAGGGCACTGCACAGGATTCTGCCCAACATAAAGCAAGGACAAAAAATACAAAAAAATACATAAAATACCAGATATCTGGCCAAAAATAAAAAGCTCTTTTCAGAGCCCACCTTAAAGGGGGAAAAAGGGGAATAGTACTTTAATGTACCGTCGTCACGCTCTGATCCTCTACATGTCTGTGAACATGGCCGTAGTTTGCAGCCAGCACATATCACCAACAGGGATTCAGGGGTGGAGACGTATGTAAATGAGAATGAGTGGAGCTAGGGATTGGTCCATAAAGTTCAGTAGATGTGTTCTGACAGACGTACTTTAGTAAGACCGTCTTCTCCCTCACAGGAGACCACACAGCCATGGCTTTCCATGCTCGAAAACAGATAATCTGGATTTTGGGAGACTCATGGATACATTGGTTGAAGGTGCATGCAGAAAGCTGCAGTTTATCTACAAATCTCGGATTTCCTCATGTGGAAGTGCACTGGCATGGCCTGCGTGGCATGAGATGGCTGGACTTGGTACCTCTCTGTGTTACTTTACTGACAGAGCGTCCTCCAGATATACTGATCATTCATTGCGGAGGAAACAATTTAGACCATGTATCTGGAATTTCTTTGCAATTTGCAATGAAGGAAGGACTTGCGAAGCTCATGGACATATTTCCAAATTGTCAAATACTTTTTCCCGTATTGCCCAAAGACAAATAGCGCTGCGTTCTTCTGCGTTTGATCCACAAATGGAGAAAGCGAGATGCAATGTGAATAAGGCTGTGTGTGCATTTTTAAGAGATGTTGGCATGTTCTCTTTCCACAATGAAAATATTTTGTTTCGCAGCACTTTCGTTTTCCGCAGAGATGGAGTCCACCTCACATATGCTGGCAATTGGATTTTTCTTCGCAATGTACAAAATGCATTGCAACCTCTTGCAATCACACTAACCTATCTGACATTCCATTTTCAACAAGCCACAGTTTTTGACCCACACAACACACCACCGAAAGGCTCTTTTCAGAGCCGCCACTTACTCCCAGCGTACACTTCATTGTGTTTGCTCCGCTTGCACCCTCCCTTTTTTCCCCTACGACTGTCCGCAAACCTTTTCAGATCATAGTTCTATTGTTATACTGAGAAAGGCGGCTCTGAAAAGAGCCTTTTTTGTAATTTTTGTTGTATTGCCCTTTATTGCTTAACAGCAACTGCACACTAGGAGAAGAGGCCAAAGGAGGGTAAGGAAGGGACACCAGCCACGGGGATAAGAAAGGGCAAATGAACAGCGAAAGATTTAGGCTGAGCTTTATTTAGGTAAGGAGCAGATCTTCTGGTGCTCTGTGACTGCAGCCTCAAAAGCACTTCGAAAACTCTCCCCCCCTGCAGAGTACTGCGTCACAATACGTGCACACTACTGTCACCTTTGAAATGTAAGGGTCAACAGCATTGCGAATGGCTTGTGAGGCAGCTCTGGAGGGAGGCTCTCCTCCACAGGAGTGTCTCTTGTGGTGGGAGGATCAGACACGGAGGATGCTGTGGAGGAACTCAATCGACTATGCTCTTCACATGGCACCACCTTGCGAATGTCCGCAGTGTGGAACGAAGTGAGGTGTCGCTTCATGGTTGTCGTACCAAAACTGTACGCACCAAATCTCCCGCGACTCAGCCCCACCTCGCACTGGTTACACTTCACCAGGTTCGCACGTGCTTTTGGTACGTTCCCATAAACTGAAAACAACCGCCACACCCACGACTCCCGCCGAGTGCTCCTAGTGCGGAGTTCCTCCACTTCATTCTCTTCCTCCTCTTCTTCCTTGCTCTCTACATCCTCACCCAGATCTCTCTGCAGGCCCTTGGGGAGGTGGTGGTGGTGGTGGTGGGGGGTTTGGGGGTGGTGGAGAGACTAATGATACACCAACAGCCATGGAAGCCATACTGATTACTTTCCTTTTGGTCACTACAGCAGTAAAGGCAGCACACCTCAATTTGCTATAGCTAGAAGGACAATGAAGATGCGCTCGCGGGTGTGGCCATTTGTAGGGGTGGACGTGACGTCTTCATCTCTACACAGCGGTACAAAAACTTTACACAGCAAGTCCTGAGGTCAGCTATTGACTGGGATATGTGAAATTACATTTTTACACTCTACAATACTTTGCCTTGTGTCTACAAGTTCTTTTGTACTGTTGCGGAAGCACACCAACCGCGCAAATTAGTCCCCACGTTCAGCGTTGGTGCGGTCACATGATGACGTCCTCAACACATCCGTGCCAGTAATGAAAGTCCCTGGACAGCAAATGCAAAGAATTAAATGTGCGCATGCGTCCTGCGGACAGTATTCGGGTTCTCAAAGTAATTCAAAGTGCGACACAATTAGACAGTTACGGACAGGCGCGATGTACGCTATACTTATGTGATGATTGATGACATCACTGATGACATCACTTGTGCCTCACTTATTTTGGTGCATTAAAAAATGTAGGCTAGGTGGTTTTATTCACTGACCAGCACAATATGAAAATTGAAAAGGTGCTGTATAGCAAAACGTTACCCTTGTCGTGTGTTCTTAAAGTAATATGCTTAGGATCTGGTGTCAGCTCATGATGCACATGCATGGGTCAATGGCAGGCCTCAAACACATAATTAATTTGTATACAGGAAGATAAACTGTCCGATGCTGCTAGTTCTTTCTACCTTACCTCAGTTTCCCTGTATGTGCCTCTCATTTATATACATTGGGTCGTCATATTTGTTTGTTGTAGCACAAGTGTGTATTAAGTCTATATGTGTGAGGTAGTTATTACATGTGTAACATTACACAATCACCCCTGACATCTTGCTACCAACATAATGGAAAGAACCCCTTCCAGGTAGGGACGTTTTAGGAATATTATTTTCACATGTGATGTCATCAATGATATTTGTGATCTCATCTTTGATGTCCTGGGTGTTAGTCTTAGCAATGCTCGTAGATGGCGCGAGTTATGGTTGCTTAGCTTACTATAATGGGGGAATGTGCAGTGGTGTTTGTCTGCACTGTGAAGTATAACATTCCTTTAGTGATTTTTTTTTTTTTTTACTGAATGTACATATATATGTATGGCAGGGAAGGAAAAGAAAGGGGCTAAACAAGTGATGTTGTCATTGATGTCATTTGCATTTGAGATGACATCTTTCATGGTCTGGGTGTTTGTGTTAGCATTGCACAGGGGCGGTGGCAGGGTTGGGGGCTTAGTTTACCATAACTGTGGAATTTCAGGAGGTTTTCGGTTTTAATTTGAAGCATAAAGGGGAGGTGGAAAGTATTTCTGTAGTGAAGTGTACAGGTTTTTGTTAGGGCAACTTAACCAGAACGTCCCCTCAACAAAGTTTTTTATGTGTGTGTATATGTATATATGTGTATATATGTATATTCAGTGAAAAGAACTTTGTTAAAGGGACATTATAGTTCGAAGCAAAACCGAAAAACCCCTGAAATTCGCAAGTTATCGTAAGCTAAGCAACCATAACTCACGCCACCACCGTGCACTGCTAAGACTAACACCCAGGACATCAAAGATGACATCACAAATGTCATTGATGAAATTGCATGTGCATTTACTTTTCATGAAAAGTCTGTACAAGGGATTGTTATTATAATGTTGACAAAAAAGTGTCAAGGATCATTGGAATAAATATCATGAGTTACATAGTGTATTAAGCAATGCATTGATATAAATAGCATTCTGTTATGGAGTTCTTTCCAGTATACTAAGCTATACATGTATAAACATAAGCATTGTGTGCAGCATAAATGATGAAGGTGCAATATTCATATGCTTACCATGTTGAATAGTGAAATGATAAATGCTTTCTTATTAGTTTTGCGTACTGTGCAACATGTAATAAGTAGCTAATAAAACCCACTTACTACATAATTTCATTATTACATACAAAACACAAAGACACACCACATACAAATATGAGTATATACAGGGAAAGTGAAGTAAGCTAAGAAGCAGCAGTAGGACAAGAAAGGGTTCATAACGTAACTGAGTATCTTTATGCAGAGAACTGATTGCTCTGTTTCAAAGCTACTACTTCCCCTGTGTGTATGTATCACATGATGTGACTGGACCCTAAGGAAAGTAGTGCGAGTACAATGTATACAAATATGAGCATGTACAGGGAAAGTACAGTAATCAATAAACAGAACTATCAGAAAGTGCTGATAACCCTACTGATTATCTCCATGCACAGAAAGGATTGCTGCCTTTCAAACCTGTGTCTTCCTCTATGTATATGTTTCATGTGATGTGACTGGACCCTAAGGAAGTTGCTCTAAGAACATACTTGAATGATAAGTCTACAAATATAGTACCTTTTTGAATTTTTAGTTCCTGACTGTTACTGAAGAAATCTATGTGGTTTAGATCTGTCAGTAAAGGAAAAAAGAGGAAGCCAGACATGTGATGTCATCAATGACATTTGTGCCGTCATCTTTGATGTCCTGGGTGTTAGTCTTAGCAGTGCATGGTGGTGGCGCGAGTTATGGTTGCTTACCTCACCATAACTTGCGAATTTCAGGGGGTTTTCGGTTTTACTTCGAACCATAACGTCCCTTTAACAAAGTTTTTTCACTGATTTTATATATTTATAAAAATGTCTGTATTAGGTACAGTAAAAATAATATACATTTCTTTTTACACAGAAATGTTTCCTACGTTGGAATGGCTGGAAGAAAATGTTCCTCGTTATGAAAAGGGCCGGTCTTTGCAAAAGTAGGTGTGAATGGGAAGCAAAATTAACACTCAGGATTAAAAGAAGTGATTTTAATCCTGCAAGTTAATTTTGACATTTCAAAAATACATGGCCAGATGCAAAGACCGGCATTGAGCACACACACACCTACACACACTCCTACACCTACACACACAGACAAACGTGCGCTTGACGCACTTCAAAACTCTGGCGCCTATGCTAAACCTTCAGACACCAGGCGCGCCTGTGGCATAGGGCTAACACGCTTTGGGGAGACTCGGGATGTAGCACCAGACCACACGTGTATCTGGGGAGCAGGTCTGGGTCCCCACCAGGTTGAATCTGCCAAGTCACTCGTCTCATAGCACTTTAGATCTCTGTGCCTTCTAGAATATTTACTATCATGCGGAATTGAACACCCCAAGAACCTGAATTAAACTGATAGGACTTAAGAAAATAACATTTGCTGAACGTCTCACTACTGTGGGCACCATGAGGTGTTCTCAGAAATAAGGGACAGTCTTCTTAAAAATATAGGGCGCACACATGCTTTTGTTTAACTAAAAACCCACACGTGGCAACACATTTGCTACAGGAGCATTTAAAAGCACACGACTGGGCATAGCAGAGTGTGAAGAGCAGTCGCAAAACCTGCCGGGAGCATGAGTTTTTGATGGACACTTGCATAGCTGTCAAGTTGTCCCATATCATGCCCGATAATACGAGCCTGTCCTTGCTTTTGACTTTACATGCTGGATTTTGTAGGCCCATACTTAGCAAGAAAAACATGAAACTACAAATCCAATCATGCAATGAGAAAAGCCAGGAATGGCTCTTAGTGGCTCGCATGGCAGCTATGCACTTGGACATCAAGTAGTGGCAAGGAGTTTAGAAATGCAAGCAAGGCTCAAAAGTGCAATGACTGGACCGCAGGATACGAAGACGACCATTAAATGTAGCGTGGAGCATATAGGACTGAAACCAATGTTTGGCAGACTAGTTACTGATACAGTGATTGGAAGCATGTGTATATTTATGCATTGAAACAACTTCCTTTCTAGCACAAAAATCCTCCTTCGTCATGTTTGAAAATTCCAGCATACTCAGTTGTATACAACCTCTTAGCAGAAGTCTGCTAAGTAGGCTCACAGTGTGCACCCCCTCAACCGACAACTCGGTGGCATTCCTTTTGTAAATGCCTGCACATTGTAAGGGTATGTGGACATTGGACCCATCAAACACCTGCAATGACGCTTGTATCACAGTATTGCCAAGCAATATGATTTACCCATACCTCTTTACCTCTCTCCATCTTACTAACCTTACATTTAGTTGGTGCAAGATCCACATTTGTATAGTGAACTGTAGAAT
Source organism: Ambystoma mexicanum (assembly GCF_040938575.1). Classification (NCBI taxonomy): domain Eukaryota; kingdom Metazoa; phylum Chordata; class Amphibia; order Caudata; family Ambystomatidae; genus Ambystoma; species Ambystoma mexicanum. Next base: position 1,085,977,765 of record NC_090936.1, on the reverse strand, counting down.
TGAAGTCATAATAACATGCCTCTTTTTATAACCATTTTTTAGAGAATGGATAACATATTTATATTGGTGAATAATGCATTGTATAGTGGGAATATCCTGCAGGGAAGATCATGCAGTTGTAATTAGTTTATTAATTCTTAACATAGCCCACCCTGAATCACGCCCCCAAAATACTATAATAAGAGGGTCTGTGCTCATCTGCACCCAAGTTATGTTGTAATTATTTGGTGTGGTTAGGAGCGCCAATGATGCTTCCTGCCTGGGGTACAATCAGGTGTAAGACCAGCCCTCCTAATGGAAGACACCACACTTCTCTATATAAACAAATGATTACCCATTACTTTGTGTACTTTCCAAAACATTTTTTTGTTAAACACACCATATAGACATTAAAAATAATACAGAAACAGACCATAGAAAATCATCTGCAATGAATGAAGCAAAAAATTGATCTATTAAAATAACAGTGCACTCAGAAATATTATTTTCTCAAGTGTTCGGGCGTGTACTTCTAAGCATACATTGATCGATCGTACAAACATTTCCTCTGCACCTTACTGTAATTTTCCTCTTTTTTTTACAAATGCGAAATAGGGCAGCAGGGCGCGGCCATCTTGTGATAATCTTATCCGTTCCCGCATCGCCCAAGGTGGACTGCCCTGGCGGCACTCATTCATATGCTTCAAACCTGAGGCTACCATCACCAAACCTAGTGATATGCTCCACCTATCTCCAGAAAATTACTATACAACGAAGTTAAACATCACCAACGTCATAACGCAACTTGACGCAGAACCCGGAATATCAGCACACATCTCAGAACACAGCGTGTCCCAATTTTGAATATGAAACCATACTTTTAAAGGAAATAGCAAAACTGTACAATTTGTAAACTACTTTTCTTTCACAATAAACGCTCCGAGAACATCCAGAGACTTACATATTCAAGCAAATAGGTAATTGTTTTCTTCGTTCTCGATCCATAAATGTTTATCGTGAGTCACGCGGTGTTCCTTCTTGATATAAGAACGCATTGGACGCACTGTGAATAGCAAGATTTTGCCATGATCTTAGCGCTATGCCACCATAAATGATATTAAGTATCTCCTTATCGCTAGTATGGTGTACGGGCATTTGGGCCGGTGTCGATCATCCCAAAAAAGTCACTGTGATCCACCCACTGATGTTAATCTGTAGCTGACGGTTAAAAAAAACGTCAGTTGATATCTGGAATCCATGACAATCGCAGAAAGTCAAGCTGTAGCTGTTTAAAAAAAAAATAACAGAAATGTGTCTCAGTAACCGATCTTATTACAGTTTATCATTTTAACCATTAATTTGGGCCCCTGTTACAACTATTGATAAACACGGACGTCAAACAATGAAAACTCAAACAAAACAACGTGCAAAGTACTCTTCAATTTGCTGTACAAGTTAATGCTATGTAGTATGGTCACCTCGGAATGGGATGCTAAAGCTAATGCTGCAATCAGAGAGCTAAATAAAACCAAGAATAACACATACACAAAATGTTTATTAAATATTAGCGTTCAATTACCCGTTTGTGAACCTGGTGGAACCCACTACTGAACTACACCCATCTCGATGCTGCACTGCCCGTGTGCCCACAACAAAACAAACTTCACACACAAGCTGTAATTGTGTCATTGCAATATACCCCACACAACAAAAAATACAATTTACCCCACCAATAATGTCACCGAATGATAGTTTGGCTAGTTTGTATATAAAATCATCCAAAGTAAAACTTACATAATATTCAGCGTTTCCATTCGATCGGCGTAAAACACACACTCCGTTCACTTCAACTAATTTTCGTAAAATGAAATTACATGTTGCTTTGTCCAATTTTTGAATGGTCAACATTATCATATTTGAAAGTCTTGCATCCCTCCCTCCCTTCATGCATTCCGTTCGCAATCATCCCTTTGTTTCAAGGTCAAAAAACAATTGAACCTTATGCTGTGTACTATGCGTGGGTTTGCTCAGCTAGGAAACAAAAATTCAACAGCGCTGACCTTCACTCAGAATGGGAACCGATAGCGCTTCACACCACAGTGGCATTACAAATATTTTTGAAAAACATAAATTGTTTGCTACCATTCACCAATGCGGACTACATATGTACGGATTTATTTTGTTCCTCTGGAGAACTTCGCACTCTCCCTGCAACTCCCAGTCGGGCCACACCACCTGTCACCTCATTGCATCTCCTCGTCACACTGCAACTCACGTAAACATTTTTGAAAGAAGCAAGTCTCGAGCCCTGACAAAAAGTGGTCGTATGAGAATGTCCGAACAAACCCTGCTACAACCCCCTCCGCCCCTCCGCCCACGCGCCAACCCTGACCCCAATGACCACAGTTATATATTAATGGCCTATAATTTGCACACGTGTGTTTGTACTATCCCACTTTCGGTCACTAGCGAAATGAACGGTGTGGGTGTTTTACCACCTTACAAATACAGACACTTAGTAAATACATAATAGTAATGCTTTCACGTTAGAATGCAAATGGTACCAAAAAGAACTGCAAGCTGACTGGGTTTACAAATAGTAAACTATCACGACGTAAAAAAAACCTTGACACCATTAGGTATATTCTACCACAGAGCACCCACAATCAATGCACGTCACTACACTGCATATATCGAAAAGAATTGTAGATGTGTCAAATATAATGATACCTATGTCTAAGTCCCTTTTCAATAGCTAATTTGCCCTGCGCCGATATTCTACATATGTGGCTGTCGCATGCGACCTAGGGTTCGCTGTTGTGACTGTAACAATTGGAATAGTTTGAGCAAACTAAAACTTCTATCAATTATGTGTTATGAACAGTTGGGTATAGACAGGAGGTGACAGCCCCTTGACTCTATTTGTATCTATCAAATATAATGATACCAACATTACTGTAAAACAGAGAATAAGAGGTTCTGCCACCTACCTCAATAATCCGCACCCTACATCTTCTTTCCACCTGCTGAGCACAAAAAAAACTATTGTTCCATATTGGCGTAGGTACTAAACTAGAAAAAATAACCTTGAAATATGGAATTATTTGCATTACTGCCTGAACCAAATATTCAAAATCTGCCAACAAAGTAAGGGCACTGACATACCGCAAATACAAAGCACCAAAGTGAAAAACTGCATGTGCAATGTTTAACCTGCCCATATCTCCACAAACTTGACCAATTCCGTGCACATTAAAACCAGGCATAGTCCTCCACACCACCTCCATTCCTTTAACTTCAACATTTTTTGCCACATTCCTACATTTAGCATACCACTCCAAACCATGCACAGACATATCTCCAACCACCAACACCCTGCTTTTCGAGGGGATTGGGTCCTCCGACGTATTCCATATCTATGACAGTAATCACCACAGCTGTGCTGCTTCGGAAACTTTTTCGGCGTCTGCGTCCATGACGTCGATGCGCCGCCGTCGAGGACCTCCTCCGACGTCCGACGTCATCCGATGTGATAAGTAGGACGCACGACGCCAGTAGCCTCAGTTCCGTTTTTTCCGCGAACGTGTTGCTTCGTGTTTCTCGGTTCTAGCCTCGACTCTTTGGAGTTCTGTTCTTTCTGGTTCTTCGAGCCTGTTCGTTTGTGAATATTCCTTCGCAGCGATGTCTTCCACTTCGTCTTCAACCCCGCGTCCGGGCTTCAAGAAGTGCGGGGTGTGTGGGTCCAAGATGTCGGTGACTGACTCGCACGACGCCTGCCTCTGGTGCCTCGGGGAGGCCCACGACACGGATGACTGTGTCGACTGCCTGTCGCTCACTTCCAAGGCCTTACGCGAACGTAAGAAGAAATTGTCGGTAGGTCGGGTGTCCAAGCCCCGGAAGTCGAAGTCGGCGGGGCTTTCGACGGATGATTCGAGGGGTGACTCTCCGCGTCATCGTCGGAGGTCTCGTCGGTCTTCTTCTAGGAGTCGGTCTCGCCACTCCTCTGCCTCTTCGAGGCGTTCTCGGAAGCGCCGTCACCGGTCGCCTTCCAGGTCCTCTTCCGAGGACTCTGCCCGGCACGTCGGTTATCCCACCAGCCGTGCGACGCCGGAGGAATGGGCTTCCTTCGGGAAGAAAATGTTGGCGATTCTTGAGTCGCAGGGTACTCAACCGTCCGCGCCCCCGAGTGGGGTCGGCCGTGTGAGGTCGAGAGACGCCGCTCGCAAGAGTGGTCGGCACGAGTCACGGGAGAGGTCCCGTTCGGACAAGGAGGCTCGTTCTCGCCGTACCCGTTCCAGGTCCCGGTCCTCGACGCGATCGAGACCGTGTGCACCTGTGATGTCTTCGAGGAAGACATCGACGTCTGAGGCGTCGAGGGCGTCGACAGGCTTTCTCGAGGCTCCGGCTCCGAGGAAGTCGTCGAAGCCGTCGACGTTCAGGTCGTCGAGGGACACGCTCGGGGCTCCGGCTTCGAGGGCTGTGTCGACGCCGCCGATATTGGAGGCGCTGCATCTGACGTCGACGCCGATTTCCTCGACGTCGACGCCGATCCTCTCGGCGCCGTTGCCGGTTTTCTCGACGGCGGCGCCGATTCGCTCGACGCCATCGACGCCTTTCGTGTCGGAGGTGCCCCGTGTCTCGGGTGTACCCCCTAGGAACGCTCTGGCTAAGAGCAGGCACTCTGAGGTGCCTTTCCACCTCTTGGATTATATTTCGGAGGCGGATGAGGATTCGGTTGGCCTGGTTCCTGATCAGGTGCCGGATGACATTGTCTCGGGCCATAGTCAATTTGACGATTTGAGGCAGTCGCTGCATGATGCTAGTGGTCTGGACACCTCTCCGGAGGTGGAATTTGGTCGGCCTGAGCCTGGCTCCCATGCCGATTCCTCATACCGGCGCCTTATGGCTAGGGTGTCTGAGTATCTGGGATGGTCTGCTCCCCCAGGGGAGTTTGTGCAGGATGATCTGACGGACATCCTTGATGTTGGTCCCCCATCTGACCCGGTTCTGCCATTCCATATGGCTTTACAGCGTAGGGTGGCGGCGGCTTGGACTGCTCCGGAGAGTCTCCCGGCAGTGGGCAGATCCTTGTCGCGGAAATACCGTCCAGCCAGTGGCGACCCCTGCTACTTGACCAGGCACCCCACTCCGGAAAGTTTGGTGGTGCAGGCGGCCACGGCCCCGGCAAAGCAGGCGTCGTACCCTACCATCCCTCCTGATAGGGACGACAAACGTTTTGATGGCTGGGCGAAGAAGGTGTTTTCTTCTGGTGGTATGGCGCTTCAGGCGGCCAACTCCATTTGTGCCTTGTCACGTTTCACGCACACTCTGTGGAACTGTGTTGCGTTAGCGGCTGAACATATTCCCGAAGGGGACGAACGGGTTGGTTTCCTTGCTTTGGTCCAGGATGGTAAGGATGCCATGTGTGAGTCCGTTCAGTCGGGTTTGGACTTAGCTGAATGCGTCAGTAGGTCCATGGCGGCGAGCACCGTGATACGCAGGTTTGCGTGGTTGCGGAAGTCGGGGTTTGCTCCTGATGTGCAGTCCCGGCTCCTCAACATGCCCTTTGATGGTGAACATCTTTTTGGCAGCAAGGCTGACGAGAGCCTTGAGAGGTTGCAGACCTCAAAAGCTGCAGCGAAGTCGTTGGGCGCTGCAGTTCGCCAACCTCCGCCTTTTCGTCCTAGGGGACAGCAGTGGAGGGGTGGCTCCTTTCGCTATTACTCGTCCTTTGGTAGAGCGAGAGGAGCTGGCAGTCAAAGGGGCCAACGCAGGGGTACCAGAGGTGGACGACAGGGTACCCGTGGTGCCAAGGCCGCTCGGGCAGTTGCCTCTTTGCCCTCAGGTAACGCCGCAGCCGCTCCTACTCAGTCATGAGGCCTTGTCCCATGGTTCGCCGGTTGGGGGAAGGCTGGCGCAGCATCTTGTAGAGTGGCGTGCCATTACTTCGGATGTGTGGGTTCTGGAGATCATAACCCACGGCTACTGTCTTCCCTTTCGGCACAGGCCTCGCGACAATCCACCGGGGAACCTCTCTTTGAAGTGTCCGGATCCGCTCCTTGCGCAGGAAATTCAAGCCCTGCTGGAGAAAGGCGCCATAGAACTGGTGCCTGTAGCGGAGAGGAACAAGGGATGGTATTCCCCTTATTTTTTGATTTCCAAGAAAGACGGGGGATTGAGACCCATCATGGACTTGCGCGGTTTGAACAAACTCCTCAGGAAGGACAAGTTCAAGATGGTTACTCTCTCTCAAGTCCTCCAGGCCCTTCAGCTTCAGGACTGGTTGGTGTCACTCGACCTCAAGGATGCTTACTTCCATGTGCCGATCCATCCCAAGCACAAGAAGTACCTGAGGTTCGCGGTTGGCGACTCGCACTTTCAGTTTCGGGTCCTGCCGTTCGGTTTGACCTCCGCCCCGAGGGTTTTCACCAAGCTCATGGTGGTGGTGGCAGCGCATCTCAGGCAAGGGGGGATTCACGTCTACCCCTACCTGGACGATTGGTTGATCAGGGGGAGCTCTCCCGAGCAGGTCCTGGATCATCTGTCCGTCGCCTGCCACTCCCTTCACAGGCTGGGCTTCTCCCTCAATTTAAAGAAGTCCCATTTGACGCCAACGCAGAGGCTCCAGTACATCGGAGCAGTGCTCGACACTTCCCTGGGGCAGTGTTTTCCTCCCCAGGTGAGGGCTCTTCACATTCAGCAGATGGTGCGCAAGTTTTAGCATGCCCAGACGCTCCCAGCGTTCGAGTTCTTGAGGTTGCTCGGCCTCATGGCATCCTGCATTCTTCTGGTGCCAGAGGCTCGCCTGCGAATGAGATCTTTGCAGTGGGCACTCAAGATGCAATGGTCGCAGTCCTCCGGCAAGATGTCGGACCCGATTCAGGTGCCGCCCTCGGTCGCCCGGGACCTTCTGTGGTGGGCCGTCGAAGGCAACTTGATGAAGGGGGCTCCGTTTTGGCTTCCCTGGCCGGAGGTGACGATCGTGTCGGATGCATCCCTCACGGGATGGGGAGCTCATGCCAACGGGCTGACAGTCAGCGGTCGTTGGTCTCCGTCGGAGTCCAGACTCCATATCAATCTGTTGGAGCTGAGGGCCGTCAGGCTAGCCCTGAAGGCTTTTCTGCCGACTGTGCGAGGGAAGTGTGTCCTGATCCTGACGGACAACACGGTGGCCATGCACTACCTCAACAAAAAGGGGGGGGCAGGGTCACTTCCTCTGTGCAGGGAGGCGATGCAGCTCGAGTTCTGGGCCATCCAGCAGGAAGTTTCGATCTCGGCAGTTCATCTGGCCGGAGTCGAGAACGTGACGGCGGACGCTCTGAGCAGGCAGAGCACGATCTCTCACGAGTGGGAGTTGGCTCAGGAGATTCTCCTGGAGATCTTCGCCCTTTGGGGGACCCCTCAAGTGGATCTCTTTGCCTCCAGTGTCAACCGGAAGTGCGAAAGGTTTTGCTCGCGGGAATTTCCTCCAAAAGGAGCCTTAGGAGACGCGTTCGTGGTGGAGTGGTCGTTCCCGCTGCTGTACGCGTTTCCTCCGGTCCCCGTCATCCCGCAAGTGCTGCGGAGGTTACGGAAGTTCGGTTCCCGGATGATCCTCATTGCTCCGGCGTGGGCTCGGAGGACGTGGTACCCGGACCTTCTCGACTTGTCCATCTGCCCTCCACGTCGTCTTCCCTACCGAGACGATCTGCTCTCACGGGAGGGGGGTCAGGTTCTCCATCCAGAGGTCGGATCCCTCAACCTTCACGCTTGGCTTCTGAAAGGTTGAGGTTTAAGGATTGGGACCTCCCTGAAGACGTGATGGAGGTGTTGCTTTCGGCCCGAAGGCCCGCAACTAAGTCTCTGTACCGTTGCCGTTGGCGTAAGTTCTGCGACTGGTGCAGAGTTCAGAATGTGGATCCTTTTGCATGTGACATCCCCATGGTTCTGTCCTTTTTGCTTTCTTTGGCCCACAGGGGCTTGCAAGTGGGTACCGTTAAGGGTTACCTGGCGGCGCTGTCCATCTTTAAGCGCTCATCTGAAGAATGTTCTTACTTTAAAATCCCTTTAATTTCACAGTTTCTGAAAGGGCTCACTAATGTGTTCCCTCCGTCGCCTTTCCTGGTGCCCGGTTGGGATTTGAACCTTGTTCTTAGGTTTCTTATGGGTGCTCCGTTTGAGCCGTTACATTCTTGCCCTTTGAGGCTGTTGACTTTGAAAACTGTGTTTTTAGTTGCGGTTACTTCCGCTCGCAGAGTGAGTGAGTTACAGGCACTTTCTGTTAAGCCACCCTTCACTGTATTTCACAAGGACAGGGTTGTCCTTCGAGTTCGTCCTTCTTTTCTTCCGAAGGTAGTGACGGAATTTCATTTGGCCCAGAAGATTGTTCTTCCGGCATTCTATCCTCCTCCGCATCCTGGTAAGGAAGAGGAGAGGCTCCATAGGCTTGATCCTAGGAGAGCTTTGAGCTTTTATGTTTCTCGCATGTCCCGGGTCAGAGTGGACGATCAACTCTTTATTGGTTACGCTGGTAAGCGCTTGGGGCAAGCTGTGACGAAACAGACTTTGTCCCGCTGGATTATTTTGGCCATCTCGGAGTGTTACCGCTTGGCGGGCAAGGACCCTCCGGCTGGCTTGCGGGCCCATTCTACCAGGGGCTTGGCTGCATCTACTGCCCTGCAGAGGGGTGTTCCTATTCGCAACATCTGTGATGCTGCCACCTGGGCTTCAGTGCATACATTTGTGCGGCATTATTCCCTCGATTCCATCAGAGGGCAGGATCTGGCCTTTGGCAAGGCGGTCCTTTGCTCTGCTATTTGATTGGCTATTCTAAATTTTGTTTCTAAATTCTTTCCCTCCTCCTTGATTTGGTACTGCTTTGGGAGTCTGTCATAGATATGGAATACGTCGGAGGACCCAATCCCCTCGAAGAACAAGTTACTTTCTTACCTGGTAACGTTCTTTCGATGGGATGGTCCGACGACGTATTCCATATCGCTCCCGCCCTGCCTTCCCCGCTGCAGAATTTCTGTTGCGTTTGCAGCTTACGTTCCGCAAGGCTTTGTGTCGGACTGGCAGTTGACTATTGTCACACGTTCTGGGGGAAAAAACTACAACTGAGGCTACTGGCGTCGTGCGTCCTACTTATCACATCGGATGACGTCGGACGTCGGAGGAGGTCCTCGACGGCGGCGCATCGACGTCATCGACGCAGGACGCAGACGCCGAAAAAGTTTCCGAAGCAGCACAGCTGTGGTGATTACTGTCATAGATATGGAATACGTCGTCGGACCATCCCATCGAAAGAACGTTACCAGGTAAGAAAGTAACTTGTTCTTCTCCGCCTCTACCATCTTCACTACACACAGCCTCTTTCAACACAAACCACAAGCTCAACATCTGATTGGATCATCCCTACAGTCCCCTTTACATGCTGCATTTGCTGAGAAACCCCAGATGTAGCACACTACCCGTGGACACCCACAATGTTCGAGGAGCGTGTAACACTGGGGCATCCCTTTTACCCTTTCCACTTCACTGTCTGCACCATTTCCTCATTGGCTACTGTTAAACAGTCACACAATCGTCCACCAATCACATCCAAGAACTCAACATCTAACTCGATCATCACACATCAGCACTTTAGATGTACTATTGATCACTCTCAGTACAATTCCGCTGTCACTGCAGCAGACCTACAGCAACAACTACTATAAAAACTGGCCAACAGTTCTACTTGCAGATTCATGCACATCCACATGCATGAGCACAGACTACAGGCATGAATATTTTCAACACAGTACATGTACAGCTCTTCTAAGAATACATATAAACAGAGTAACTTCCACTTACCCTGTATAAACTGTAAAATGACCTTACTTCATTTATCCCATCTGGTATAATGAAATATCAATTGCAAACCTGTCTCTCCAAATGTTTGTTTACTCACAGAGCTATCTAAAAAAATTATATTTCATATTAAAAGATGGGAGAAATATGGCCATGCATCCAAGAGTCTAGGCCCTGGCCACAACTCCTGCTGCATAACACACATATAATACCAATCATTTTGACTGTGGTATGTGGGCTGCGTATAGGGGATATTAATTACAATCAATCCTCTACTAACAACCCAAAACCAACATCATACTAAAGTGAAATAGCCAGTAGTGCATCGATTATATCCGTGGACAGCCGATACGACCGCAGGCATGGCAAACACATCAGGGGCACCTGCCACCTAAACAAATACAGTATTTGGCCCATCTCTTACTCCCCAAACACTCCTGCATACCAACACTCCCCAATATTGCATTTTGCCTCTGTTCGCCGCCAAGCTGTCGGCGGATCCAAGATGGCAAGCGCATTGAGGCAATGTGACGCGCCTCACGCCTCAACCCAGCCAATCAAAGAACACGTTGCCTGTCCGCGGACATGGCGCAAGCCGACTAGCCAATCGTTGTCCTGTCCACGGAGCGAACAGGGACACAGATATCACACATTTTTTTGCCTTACGTTTTGGCCATTTATTTAAAAAAAAAACTACTGGACGAATTTACACCAAATTAACAAAAACACAGTTTCGGGACTAAGCCGCTGCTCCTGCCACAAATTTGGTGGAAATCCGTCCAGCGGTTTGAGCTGTAGGCGTGCACAAGGTTTTTTCCTGTTACGTCTATAAGAAAAAAAAGATTTTTGGGACCCCCTCCTATAACTTCGCCTCCCCTGAACCAAACATCACTTACATTTTCAGTGTTGGTCCATCTTCATCTGTTCATCTCCGTTTACGTGGGTGTTGCTGTGCTTGTCATCCGAGGTGAAGTTGGCCTAACAATGAATTGGCTGCAGGGGGCGTGGCTTGGACAGCCATGGAATAGGCTGTGAGCCCCGTGATCCGACATCCTGATCCGTTCAACAAACGCATGTATTCCACATGAATCTGGAAGCAAAACACACGCAAGCGTGTGGGAAGGTGCCGGGAAGAGCGTGAGCGGCTCGCGGGAGACTGGAGAACTGCCGAACGGACACATTGTATCCTGGGGAGCGGCCGCAGATGAAAACACCAAAATGGCGGCGCCCTCAGAGAACAAAGGGATCTAGCAGGACGCGGCAGCGAAACAAAACTGCCGGCCCCCTGATGCAGTTACTGTATCGGGCGACGGCCACGGATTGAAGGAAAGACATTTGCAGCCGCGCCCGGCTGCTGACATGGCTGAGACATGCGAGTGTGTAACACACTATTACCAGGACATACCCCGGTCTGGCAAAACCTACTACACCATTGCAAAGGAGGGGAGTAGCTGTTGTGTTCTGTGTGGCACCTCGAAGTACGTTGATGGCGCATGGATGATTGTGTGCAGCAGGAATACATGGGAGAAGACAGCCCATTTGAATACATTGCTGCGCTCCATAGCACAACGCAACCCGTCGCAACTAGCGCCCTAACGTTTGAAGGACCTGAGCACGACACAACCGCATCGCAGTGTGGGGACCAGATACGATAGGGAATCGCGAGATGTCTGCGAAAGGACTGAGAGCCAAATCCAAACAATCCACAATGGAGGTCTTTGTGAAAACACAGCAGACCCCCACGACAGCGCCGCAAAGCACGGGCGTGGCCTCCGCAGATGGTGCAGCAGAAGGAGATAACCGTCAGGTCCTGGCGGCCGTAATGGATTTGCGCACCAAATGGGGCACAGCGATGGCGAACTTGCGGACGGCCCTGGAGAATAAAATTGACGCTGTGGGAATCGAAGTTACCCTGCTGCTTCAAGATGTCCGTGCGTTGGCGCAGAGAACAAGTGGCCTGGAAAGCGCAGTGAAAGTCAACACGGAGGTCAGCAAGAGCAATGCAAAGGAGGTCCATGTGCTAAAACAGCAGGTCGCCAACCTTGAAAATCGAGTGGAGGAGGCGGAGGGAAGAGCGAGGAGGAACAACATACGTGTGGTGGGCCTGCCTGAGGGGGAGGAAGGCCCTGACCCCACAGACTATGTAGAGAACATGATCCTCCAGGGGATAGGAGCAGAAAAACTCTCACAGGAGTTTACTGTTGAGCGTGCCCATCGGGCCTTGATGAGGAAGCCACGACCTGGAGCTCCGCCGAAGCCAATAATCGCAAGGATCCTGAATTACAAAGACAGGGAGAAGATCCTGGAATATTTCCGTAAGGGCGGGACAATTGAGAGAGCATCCACCAATATCACGGCGTACCCGGATTATACGATGCTGGTGCAGAGGCAAAGGTATAGTTACGTGGCCGTCAAGAGGGGGCTACGTGCTGCGGGCATCAAATATATGCTTCTGTACCCGGCGAGGCTTAAGGTGCTGCATAAGAGCAAGGCGCTTTTTTGTGGTGTATATAGTTTTGGGGAGTTTGTTTTAGTTTGTGTATGAGCCTACAGGGAAATGACGAACAAATCAATGGCATCGGGTAATCTCAGAATTGTGACCTGGAATGTGCGGGGCCTTAATAGCTATTTAAAACGTAACAAGGTGATGATGTACCTAAAGAGGATGCGGATTGACCTAGCTCTGGTACAAGTAACCCACCACACCAAGGAGAAGTTGGAGGTGATTAGGAGGAAATGGAGGGGTACTGTCATAGGGGCCACATATTCAGCATATGCAAGAGGGGTGATTACATGGGTGGCACCGCATGTACCATTTCAGCTGCTTAGCTCGACAATAGACCCAGAAGGCAGAATGGTGGTGGTGGCGGGACTCCTGGAGAACAGAGAAGTGAATATCATAAATTTGTATGCCCCTAACCATGATATAGCGGGATATATTAAATCTTTATATAGTAAAATTATCCCCCTGGCGGGTGGCGCGATGGTGTGGCGAGGAGACTTTAATTGCACTCTGAACCCCTGGATAGATGGGTCAGATGACAAATCAGAAAAGCCGGCGCCAGCAGCTAAAGCGCTAAGGACACTGTTGATGGACCTCGGCCTAGAGGATGTGTGGAGAAGGCTACACCCAACGGATAGGCAATACTCTCACTATGCAGCGCCACACGACCTGCACACAAGGCTAGATTACGTGTTCGCATCTGCCGAGATAGTGGGAGAAATGGTGGGGGCGGAATACAAGGCCCGGGTACTCTCCGACCATTCGCCTTTGGTCATAGATTGGCGACATCAACCCCCCAGAGCACGGATCCCGACGTGGAGGCTCAGGACTGAGGCTCTACAGGATGCAGGCTTTCGAGAGGATCTGAGGGAGGCCATCGAGGAATACTTTGAAATCAATACGGGCAGTGTAAGTTCGGTGGGGACAGTATGGGAGGCATTCAAAGTGGTGGTGCGGGGAGTAGCAATATCTAAATCCAAAGGGCTCCAAGGGGGTATTGAGCGGGAACTGTAAGAGACAGAAAGAGAGCTAGAGGACCTGATACGAAATGAGGGGACCACCCGTGCGAACAGGGTTAAAATAAAGGACTTACAGCTAGCTTGTAGTGAACTTTGGGACAGATTATGCAAACTGAATTATAAGAAATACACGGAGAGGCTGCATGCTGGGGGGGATAAGCTGGGTAGGTTATTGGCTTAGTTATACAAGAATGAGACCCCCCGCTCGGTGATCAGAGAGGTCAGGGACGCAGAGGGTCAAATCCATAATACCCAGGAAAGGGTAAATGAGGAGTTCCTCAAGTATTATAGACTAGTATACGAGGACACAGGAGAGGACATGGGTCAAGATATACTAGATACGATAGAGGACATAGGGCTGCCCACCATGGATGACCTAGAACGAGCGGACCTATACGCCCCCATCACCGTGGACGAACTGGAGGCGGTGATCCAACACCTGCCCACATGTAAAGCGCCCGGGGCGGATGGCTTACCCAGCGAGTTTTATAAAAACTTACCAGCAGGAGCTACTCCAGCCGCTGCTGGCCATGTTTAATGAAGCATATGAGCGGGGGGAACTGCCGGCGTCCCTCCGCGAGGCGGTGATCATTCCACTCCTGAAACCAGGCAAACCGGACGCGGAATGCGGATCCTACAGGCCCTTGTCTATGCTCAATCAGGATAGCAAGATACTCACGGCAGTGCTGGCCAATAGGCTGAAGAGGGTAATTGGCAAATTAATACACCCAGACCAAACGGGTTATGTCCCCAGTAGAAATATTACAGATAACCACAGGAGGCTACACCATATCATTGACCAAACTGAAGGAGACTCGAGCGAACTGGCTATCGTGTCGTTGGACGCGGTGAAAACCTTTGATTCAGTGCGGTGGCTGAAAGCGACTCTGAAAGGATACGGGATGGGACCAGGATATATTAGATGGGTCCAAATGCTATATAGTACCCCGATGGCAAGAGTCAAAACCGGAACCAAAATCTCAGATATATGGCAAGTTAGCAGGGGGACCAGACAGGGATGCCCCTGGTCACCAATGTTATACGTCCTGGCATTAGAGCCGCTGGCAATATGCCTGCGGCAACAATACGGGGAGGTGGGGATCTGCACGACAGGGGGCACACACCTGATATCATTGTATGCAGATGATGTGCTTCTCTACTTGCGCTACCCGGAGGAGAACCTGCAATGTGTTGGAGGTGATGGGTCGTTACGCCACCCTCTTGGCCATATCGGTGAACCCCGGGAAGTCCAGTTTGTTCCCCGTGGGAAGGTATAAGAGCACCCCATTGGAGAGGCTGCCCGTCTTGCAGATACCCTGGCAGACCGTGACTTTCTTGTATCTGGGCGTAAATGTTTATCACAAAATAGAGACAGAGCACAAACATAAAACAGAGAGGGTGGTGGAGGGAGTTAAGAATAGCATGGTGTTCTGATCTAAATTACCCCTAGCCATGATGGGGAGAGCAGCTCTACTCAAAATGGTGGTCTTGCCCAGACTCTTGCACTTTTTTGTGAATGTCCCATACTTAATCCCCAACGCTTTTTTGTGAAACTTCAAGGCATGTGCAGGGGCTTCATATGGGGCAACTCCAGGAATAGGGTGGCCCTGTGGAAACTACATAATACATGTGATAAGGGGGGCATAAACCTACCAAATTTTAAGCTGTATTACCTGGCAGGACAGTTCTTGTATGTGGCTAGGTGGTTGTCTGCAGAAGACTCGGCAGAAGCTAGGCTTTTGCAAGGTGAATCGGCGCCTTAATTTTTGAGGGAGACAGTATGGCTGCACAAAACTAAAATAGCGAGGATGGGGAGATTATTGAAGCTGGGCTGGGAAGTATGGCGCAGGACATGGAGAACGGTGGGTGACCCAGATCCGCTTTCCCAGGCCTCGCTGGCGGTGCGGTGACGACTCCCAATTGTTTGAAGCGGTCTGTAGGTACTGGGAACCAGTGGGATTGGCCACCCTTGGAGACATATGGCAGGAAGGGGAGGGGTTGGGATTCCGGAGGCTGCAAGATGAGACAGGGGTGCATAGAGGCCAATTTATTACTTCTACCAGGCTCATGAAAAAGGTGAGAGAGAGGTGGCCTGAGACTGTGCTAGAGGAAGAACCTGATGCCTCCCTAGAAACCAAGTATGATGTCTCGGAGGGTGGGCACGAAATATCTAGGACATATGAGCTCCTGAGGGCGAAGGTGCGGAAGGAGCTGCTCCAATTGAGGCATGACTGGGAGGAGGAGGTGGGGGAACCCATGACAGAGGGACAGTGGGATAGAGCCCAAAGGTACCATAAAAAGGTGTCCCGGAATGCGAGACTCCAGCAGATCCAGTTGTATGTCGCTCATAGAGCTTACCTGACTCCCAGTAGAATAGCTAGATTTGGAGGCTCGGCTGTACAAAAATGCCCCAGGTGCGGAGAGGAGGAGGCAGGACTACTGTACATGTTCTGGGCCTGCCCTGAGGTGCACAGATTCTGGGAGGAAATAAAGATGAAAATGGCTGGTGGGGAAGTGGTACTGGACGTAGGATCTGCTTGGGCTTGCATGTTTGGGAATTTTTCCAGGCCACGCCATTCGAAGCATATCAGTAAAATGAAGGACCTGGCCTATATTTTGGCTAAACGCAGAATCGCAATGTGTTGGAAAGCGGTCCACAGACCCAGAGTGGAGATATGGTGGGCGGACCTCTTGAGATGGGCGGAAGCAGAAACTGTGGTATGGTTTGAAGCTGTCACCAAGAGGGGAGAGGAGGAAGCGGGTCCCCTGATAGCCTGGAGGCAGCTGGTGACCTCAATGGCAAGCCCCCACCAGGTCAATCTTGGTACAGAAGACTCAGATGAGTCAACGAACACAGAGATTCCCGAAAATGCTCATATAGATGACGAGGCTGAGATGGCTCGAGTTTGTGGGGAGGGAGGGGGGAGGACGAAAAACGACACTGTATAATGTGATGTTTTGATATTGATTATGTATGTCCTAAAAAGTTACCAAAAAAAAAACTATGAATTGGCAACTAACACAAACAATGTTATTTTATCGTTGTAACGGGCACCTGGCAGATACAGGGATAGGCCCGGGGGAGAGCTGAGGTCACACTAACTCACAAACCTCACTCGCTCCCAGACAGATCAGCAACTCCCAAGGTCCTCCACCATAGTTTTAGGCTATAATTGTGTTGCTACCCTGCACCTCGCTGCACAAATCACATGCCCCATTTCTGAAGGCGCAAAATCCTTGCGTTCTGGTTTTAGTGATCGATTTGAGGGGTGTAAACGTCTTATGGTTGGTGGTCTGGGTTTGGACAGTGCCATCACATGCGCGGGGGTCACGGGATGAAAGCATGGCAAAGCTGTATTTCTCTTGTGGGGATCGTTGGAGGCTGGAGGGCCTTGCCATCTGTCCCGTGGGAGGGTACTGCCAAGAGGCGCTCTGCTCCCTTCTCATGAGCTTTCAGGGTGCCTTCTTTCCAGGGCGCGAGGGCCTGTAACTTTCTTAGAACAATGGAGGATTTTGTGTATTCTGTGAGACCCGGCTGGGGTGGGGTGATGTTCGCACTCATGTAAGGGGCCTATTGCTAACACACAAAATGCTGATCGCCACGCTTGGGCTTAACTTCTAAGATGGCTGCTTTTTGCCAAGATAGCATTTACACCCGCATCTACCATATAGTTTGTAATGCATGCACAAAGGTGATCGCGTACTGCATGGGGCGTCCCTTCCCAGGGACGGGAGACAGAACCTTTTTCTCCCAAAAAAACTTTCTTCCCCTTTAAATTTAGAGGTGCGCTGGGGTGCGGCCCAGGGAGCATGCGCTGCCCTGACTCCGCCCTCCGGTGCCACACCTCAGTCCCCTTTTCCGCATCGACGGGAACGGGCCGAATTAACCAGCGCTCCTGGGTTTGGCTTCAGCCATGTAATTCCACGCGCGGATACTTCTTCTCTTCTGTCTTTTTTCTTTTTATCATTCAGGTACTCGGTCCTCAGGCGTCACACTCCTCCCCGGCACATGTCGACTTCGGCTCTTTCCGACTTCAGATCCCCACCCCCATGGCCTCTGCCTACGTTGCCTTGGCCCAGACCACGGCTGGTAAGCTTGTACCTTGTGCAACGCGCTTTGCTCGAGAACTCTGAAGAACAGACTAGCCAGGTAGAGGGAGCTCTTCCAGATATCACCTCCAGAGGTCCTGAAGAACTTTGTCTATCATCGATCCAGGTCCAAGGTAGGGCTGCTCTTTTCTAGCGCACCCCGCAAGGGAGACTCCTTCACGAGTTACAGCTTGTTTTCAGCTCTAATGTCTGTGGGTAGTGCGTTCCAGGATTTAGCAGCAATGTAGGGGAAGCCTAAGCCACCAGCTTTGGCCCTGTTGATTCGTGGTATGTGAAGTTGGTTAGTGTATTGTGTTCTGGTAGGTCTTGCAGAGGAGGACTTGTTAATTGTCTGTGATAGCTATGAGGGTGCAGAGCGGATGAGGCATTTATGCGCGAGGGTAAGGATTTTGAAAGTGATTTGCTTTTTGACCGGGAGTCATTGAGCAGATTGTCTGGCTTGGGTGATATACTCCATTTTTGGGATACTGAGAGCTGCACAAAGTTAATTGTTCTGCGTGATTTGTAGTCTTGTGGATGAAAGGGGACTAAGAGTATGTTAGTCACTACGGTGAGTAACTTATAATGTATCGCCTAGTGGGGTGGGAAGACCCTCTCTCCTTCCCAACAATTTGAGGAATGCTGGAAGTCTACTAGACTTCGAAGGGATGCTCAACAGCAAAGTACTACATGATGTTTGACCTCTGCCATCAAGATCATCTGGTGTTGCCTCGTAGTTGACAGCTATGTCAACATTTTTGACATCAAGCATTTCCACATCGAGAATTTAAAAATTGATAAAACAACAATGAAGAGGATACCCAAGCCAGTCACTTTAATAACAACTGAAGAAGATATGGGTCTGGAGCTTCAATAAAATCCTTCTAAACTGGTCTTGGCAATGCAAAAAAAGAAAGGCCTACTGCAGAGGAAAACCTCTTCTCGTAGGAACTCCTCCCCTCCTGAAGCCCTTCACTTCCTAGGGACCCTACGTCCTATCTTACGGACACTTCTTCTATCTAATCCCCCCACCTCTCCTTCCCCAACTTTGGCTGTGAATTCGTCAGTAGACAATGTTTCAATCTTGGCTGGATACAAAAGATGGTGGCCACAATGCTCATTATTCTGGTGTTAACCCAAATAGGGGTAAGGGCGGTGTGAAAAACCAGAGGGTGTTTCACAACCTAGTCACTGGGGATCCTGTACTCGGGTGGCCAGGGAAAGGCCATTGCTTTTGAATCCAGTCACGGGGGGTTGACAAGCAACGAAGGATCACCTGGGTAGGGGGCCCTCGAGGAGTGGAGGAGAAGCACCTGATGGTGAGACATGGTAATCCCCCTTTTCCACAACCCATCTAACCACTATCCCTGCTTATTTTACGGGAAAACTACAGCTCCCATAATTCCTCCACACTTCACATTGACAACACTGCTGAGCCGAGGAAGATGAGGCATGAGGCAAGGAAGATTACCTCTACTGACTTGCAATGGCTGTGTCCCTTTAATGAGACCAGGCAGAGTCAGACACGTAATCCTTACTATACACACCTGCCACTTGTTAACAGTCCCTGTCAGGATAAAAGGTGGCACGTACAGGCACACTGTGAGCGAGGCTGGGTTACGAGAAGGAGCAGCTCTTTTGTTGCTCATGCTAACAAGGCTATGGAAGTTGTGAGGCCAAGGGGCTAATCGGCAACTGCGAAGAACGAGAGAGTGAGCTCGGGGAGAATTCCACACTTTTTCGAAGCTGTAATTGAAACCGAGTGGGAAGGAGAAACTTTCAAGATGCTTCAAAGTAGTCAGCTAACCTCCCTGGTGAACGACGGAGTTGGGTAGGAGCAGAGGAGGCATTGGTAACAGCCTTGACTGCTACATGAACAGCGTTGAAGAGTGAAGCCTAATTAACACTCTGGTGAGTTATCGAAGGCAACAAAAGCCTGGTTTGTGTTAAAAGCCAAAGTAACGGTAACCAGGAGTTGAAGGTTGAGCGTGTGCCGATAAAACGTGTAATGGAAAGGACAACAGTTGAGTGATAAAGTATACAAAGTAACAGAGTGGGCCTGCAAAGCGGAATCGCACATTCAAAGGTCGAGATGGAGTAATCTACCCCTGAGCAGAGGCAGGAAGAGTGAGAAAAGAGGAGGCATATGAAGGTAAAGAAGTGCTTTTGCACTCACAGTGAGTTGTGCCATTATTCTTCTTCTTCTTCCTCCTCCTTCTGTAAGAAGAGATGACACAGGTCCAGGCTGGACGAAGCTGATTTTTTGACTCAAGCTAATGTGTTAGTGTATCTTTTTCTAATAAGCACACCTCTGAAGAGGAGAGGCTGGAAGTTAAGAAACCATTTTGGACATCATTTTTAAAGGCCTTGACACGTATGGCTTTGGTGTCGACGACAGGGTTGGGGTCCACAGTGCCTGTGACGGCAGGTTGAGGCACTCGGGGAGGTTGCTGTACACTCTAGCGTGGCTCCCTCATTTCCAATATCCAGTCGTTCAGCTTCTTGTCCTGGTTTTGAGACTTTGGTGCTGACCGAGGTGGACTGAACAGCACCTTTGTCATCACCTAGCAGCTATGCTCTTGAATCTAGTGCCAAATGTTTCAGTTTCATGCAGTCCATCTTTAAAAGGGGGGAGGGGGAAAGGGGGGTAGCCCTTTCCCCATGAGTTGGAAGCCTTCTTGTTGCCGGACCAGGCCCCATTGCCGGACTTCATAGCTGATGAGGCTGAGCTTTTGGGCTTGGCGAGGGATCTTCATGATGCCAGTTTCCTCACACTCCCCCCTGACCTAGAGATGCAGCAGGCGTCTCAGTATGGTGACCCTCATGCCCAATAGAAGACCACCAAGAAGGTGGCAACCTTGGAACCCCATCAAAACCCCTAGTAAGTTATGAGCTCATAGACATTCTGGATAAGGGGCCGTAGAGTGAAAGTGTTGCCATTTATTGCAGTTATCACTCCTGTCCTTGCACTGTGGCAGGCTACTTTTTCACACTGGCAGTCAACAATGAGGCCCCATAAAAGTACAAGCCAGCTCCTGATGCTCAAGCATTCATTTAGAGACACCCTTTTCTGGAGAGTCTTGTAGTTCCAGTGGCCAAAGCCAACCTGAAATTGGATTTTGCTGCCTTGCTTTTTCTTCCAGAGAGATATCAGAAGAAGATTGATGCTTTGCGAAGAATATTGGCTTTGGGTAGCATAACTGTGAAGGAGGTGAACACCTCTTTTGCTCTGGTGAAGTATAAGCATGTGTTATGCACTGTTACTTTGGAGGCATCTCTGCAGTTGCTGGAGGGAGAGATCAGGGACAGCTTTCTGGATATGGCAGCCAATAATAAGGATGTGGTATGTCGAACACTGCAGGCTCGTCCTAAATGGAGCAGATTGTCTCATACGATGCATTGGAATGGGGTCTGTATTGCAAAGGTTTTGCTGGCTCAAACTTCGAGCATTTACCCTTGATGTGCAATCTAAATCTGGACATGCATTTTCATGTTGTTAACTTGTATGGGTCCAAGGTTGATGAGAGTTACGGTGACTCTAAGTTAACGCCTTGCCAGGTGAGCAACAGCCTTCATCTTTTGCCGGCCCCTTTGCTCATGTATCCAGAGGTTGAGTTTTTCAGAACTTTAACTCATTTGCGCACAGAAAGACAAAGGCTTCTTCAAGCAAGCATGCTCAAAGGTTGTATGCCCTACCTGGCAGGAAGAGGTGTGCCTCCAAGTGCCAGTCTTCTGCATATGTGCCTTCTGCTCCGAAACCTCTTTGAGGTTTGTAGATTAGCCTTTATCGAGGAATGGCAGGCGATCTCCTTTGACAACTGAGAGCTTCAGTTGTTCAGGGCAGTTTATTGCTTCCCTTTTTTCAAGCATCCACCAAATCAGTGCTCTTTACTTCCCTTCTGGCACCTGGAGCTTGCAAGCTTG
Organism: Ambystoma mexicanum; assembly: GCF_040938575.1. NCBI lineage: Eukaryota > Metazoa > Chordata > Amphibia > Caudata > Ambystomatidae > Ambystoma > Ambystoma mexicanum. Next base: position 1,085,956,423 of record NC_090936.1, on the reverse strand, counting down.
GTGGAGCTGGCCTCTCATTTGGCCAGGTTTGCTGTAGAGGGTGAATTCAGAGATGGCGGGTAAGGGGGAAGAGGGGTACACATGGTACTCTTGATATTTTCTGGTCCTAAAGAAATAATCTCCTGTTGACACTCCCAGCCTCTCACTTGGCTCCCCTAAAAGGAGTCCACTGTCACAGCACCTCTTAAGGCTGTGTGGACATACAACCGAATCACCCTATCCAAACTTCATTGTATTCCTTTCCAAGCCAGGTTACTTTTCAAGATGCATGTATCCGCTTCAAAGCAGTCACGAGTAGCAAACCAGTGTACCCGGCAACTAACCTCACACAGGAAATCGATCAACCGGCTTGAACCATAACTCGTCTGCAAAGAGAGGACGCGCAAACAATCCTGAACTTGACACACACCTATCTTCTGGAACTCCATGCCGTTATCAGCTCGGAATGCTCCTACAATTCTCCAGTTTCGAAAAGCTCTCAAAACATGGCTTTTTCAGCAACACTTTACCAATGGATAATCTCAATGAAGGCACAAGCTGCAACTCAAAGTACTGCACTACTGTTAAAAGATGCCAGCCCAAACGCTGGCTTACCCATGCCTTCTACAGTACTCTGCTGTTCTTCAGTGATGTCTGTGATTTAAACAATAAAATAAATCATTTGGGTTGGGACTTAATCCCATCTGAGACCTCAGTGGCTTGAACAAGATGAGTCTTGTCCAGGATGTTGACTCTAAAGGGGATTATCCAGACTATGCAGAGCCAGGACAAGTCGGTGTCGCTGGACCTACAGGATGCTTCTTTCCAGGTGCTGATCCAGCCAAAGCACAGGAAGTTCCTGATGTTCGTGTTTGGGATATCCATTATGATTATTCCTTTCAGGCTTATCTTTGCCCAACGGTCTTCACCAACCGGATGTCAGTAGTGACAACTCATCTCTACGGGGGGACAGGATTCTAGGTATTCCCTACCTGGATGAATACCTCCTTTGGGGTCATTTGCTGGAGCAGACATCTGAACACCTGGGGGCCATCTGTCAACTTTTAATAGTTTGGGGTTCTCCCAGAAATTTTAGAAGCCTTCAATGTCTCTGGTGAAAAAGCCTCCAGTTCATTATGGCCGTCTTGGATGCTTGGCTGGGTGGGGAAGTCTCCTCCTCGCCCTTCTATATCCTTCCCATGGCTAGTCAACAGCATCTGTCAGGTGGTCACTCTTTTAGAATTCGTGCATGCTGCCAACATCTGCCTTTCTCCGCATCCTGCATTTTTCTTTTTAGGGTTTTAGGCCTGGTTAACAATGCTCTCTCTGCAGTAGCTGCAGAGCAGCCAATGGTTTCAATTTTCCGGCGAGATGTCGGATCTTCTCAGGCTCACTGAGTATGTATAGTATATATTTTGACAGCGCAAACCTAGGATACACCATGGTGCTATTGGAAGGTTTTCAGCTCTTACCTAAACTTAAGGAGACTTGGAGCATTCCCGGTTGTTGCTTGGATAGAATTCCTGAGTACTGGATCATATCATGAGGACAACTGTTTTCTAGCTTACTCCTTGTGAGCCAATCTAGTTTCCACTCTGGTGGTGTTCTTACTGTGAGATGACTCTGGGGCGCCCAATGTTTTTAGTTTGGCCATCAGGATCTTTGGTGGTGGCCTCGCTGAGACATTGTTGGTGGGAGCACGATTATGGCATCTTTGGCCAGATGGGAAACTGGTCAGGTATATCAAAGTGAGCAGGATTTGCACCCAAGCAGAGTGATCTTGCCACATCAATCTATTGGAGCTGTGAGCCATCAGACTAGCGCTGATGACTTTCTTGCCCTCCACCCAGGGGACAAATGTCCTGATCTTGACCGACAGTATGATGGCCATCTACTACCTCAACAAGAGGGGGGAATTGTGTTAATTGTCCCTATACAGGAAGGCCATGCAGCTTTGGCTCTGAAGGAGGGCATCTCTGTCTCGGAAGCCCATCTGGTCAGAACAGGATATGAGTGGCAGGGCTCCATCTCCCCTAAGGGGGAGATTTGCCTAGGGGTCTTTTCAGAGATGTTTGTTCTTGGGGGAACCCCTCCAGTCGATCTTTTTGCAACATATTACAACAGAAAAGGCAACAGCAAAACCACTTTGAGTTCTCCTCGCATGCTTATCCGGCCAGAGGAAGAGTCTGAGTTCTGGGACAGATGGATGGAGGTTACCTCCGATGCCTTGGTCCTCCAATTAATGGAGCTAGGTTACTGCTTGCCCTTTCTCAGAAAAAGACTCAGACAGAACAACACTGAGTCCTCGTCAACCGGAACCCAAGCTCCAAGGAGTAACTGAGGTCCCAGCTGATGAAGGGTTGGAGTGGAGGAAATACCAGCAGGAGAGAAAGGTTTGGGTTGGCACGCAAGCTACTTCCTGTGTCCAAGAAAAGGGGAGAACTCCATCCCATCCTCGATCTCAGGGCCTTGAACAAGGTTCTGAGGAAGGACAAGTTCAGGAGGGTGATGCTGAGCTTGATTCTCCAGACTCTATAATCCCATGACTGGCTTGTGTCGCTCAACCTTCAGGATGCCCATTTTCACATGCATATCAATCAGAAGCACAGGCGATTCTAGAGGTTTGTCAATGGGGATGCTCATTACGAGTCAAGGTGCTCCTTTATTCAGACCTCCCGGCCCAGGGTGTCCTCCAAACTAATGGCACTAGTGGCGGCGCATCTCAGGAGGTTTGGCATCTTCATATTCCCGTACTTGGAAAACTGGCTGAGCAGAAGTCGCTCTTCAGAGCAGGTTTCAAGGCCACTCGAGGACACTTGTTAAGCTACACAGTTTTGGCTTCTCCCTGTATTTACAGACATCTCAGGTGGCTCCTACACAGAGGCTCCAGTTTATTGGCACAATCCTTGTCACTCAGGAGGGAAAGCACCCCCCACCCTACCCCCCCACCCCGAGGAGAGGGTCGCCAGCATCGGGTAATCTCGCTATCTCAGTGCGCCAGCAGTCTCCCGGGCATCAGATTTTGTCTGCCTTTTGGGCCTCATGGCTTCCTGCATTATTCTGTTGCCAGAGACCAGGCTCCCAATCCCTACAGTGGCTTGTCAGGAGCCAGTGGTCGCAATATTGAAGATGATAGATGTCCTCTAGATTTCGAAGGCAGTTGCCAGTGACCTCTCTTGGTGCGCAGCAAGGTCCACATGATAGGAGAGCCATTTTGGGCCACTTGGCGGAGGTGCAAGTGTTCACGGAGGGTTCGCTGAATAGCTTGGGTGATAACTGCAGGGACCTTTAGGTTAGTGGCCATTGGTCCCCGGACAGAGTCGCTGGCGCATCAATCTGCTGCAGCTGCGACTAGTCGGGCTCGCCCTAACGGCACTTGTGCCATCCCTCCGGGTTAAGCATGTCCTTATCCTGATGGACAACACAGTGGACATGCTCTACCTCAGCAAGCAAGGGTGTGTGCAGTCATTGCCCCTGTGCAGGGAGGCCATGCGGCTGTGGTACTGGCTACTGGAGAAAAAGTTCTCCATCTCTGCAGTCCATCAAACAGCGGTGGAGAATGGGTTACTGGACGCTCTGAGCAGGCAGAGTATGGTCTCTCGCGAGTGGGAGATTTGTCCAGAGGTCATTATAGAGATAATCTCTATGTGGGGAACCCTGTCAGTTGGACTGTTTGCCACATTGGAAAACATGAAATGCAGACAGTTATGCTTGAGGCAATTTCTCCGATGGAGGCATTTGGAGTTGCAGTCATAGTGGAATGGTTCTTCCGCCTTCACTATGCATTTGCCCTGATAAAAGTTATCCCATCTGTTCTCAGGAGGTTGAGAAGATTCCATAGCTGCCTGATCCTAATCCCCCTGGATTGGGTGAGGAGAATATGGTACCCGGACATTCTGGAGTTGGCCGTTTGCCCACCTTCCTGGCTTCCCCGTAGACCTGACTTCTTGTCCCAGTCAAAGGGTTGTGTGCCTCACTCGAATAGTCTCTCAACATACATACATGGCTCTTGAAAGGTTAAGGTACGAAGATTGGAACCTGAATGATGAGACTTTAGAGGTGATGCTGGTTGCGTGTAGATCTTCCACCTGGTCTAATTATTATTTATTTTATCGATTTCTTTTAGTTTTCAGAATCTCACTTTGACAGAAAAAACATACTTGCACCCAATCTTCATTTTCCTTGTATAATGGTACAACATTAAAACCCCAAAATGTAACGTAAAGCCACCCTCCCCAACTTTCCCTCCCCCTTCCCGTCTGAATTCTACCATGCATTCCTCTGGTTTCCTATCAACGTGCTGCTTCACAGTAGGCATTGAGAAGAATCCACTTATATTCATATGTCCTATTCAGCAAATTTGTTATGCACAAAGTAGTGGGGTGTCCCTCACAATGGTTGGTCATCCGAGCGGTTAAAACAGTGCGCATCTGTAACAATTTGATGGATAATTTGGGAACATTCTAGCCAATCTTGCAGGTGTTAAATATATTCTGTGTAGTAAATTGTACTGCTTCAATTTAAATCTGGCGTTTCTCTCTTTTGTGAGCATTCAAGCTTTTTCCTCGAGGCCTGTCCTTAATTACAGTGTACAAATCTTCTTCCCTTTCCATTTTAATCTGGAGGTCACTCTCGCTACATAAAGCAAGCAATTTTTTGTACAGTTGCGATACCATCCCAACTCATCTGAAATGGTATACTATTTAGCTAGTAATTCATTAGTATGCAGTTTTATTGTGATAGCCATTTTTTCCTGACACTTTTCGTTACATCCGAATATGTTAAGAATTGTCCCACTAGCAGGTAGGATCCATCCTCAATTTCCTTAAATGTCAATAGGTTCTCATTCTCAAAAACCTCTCCCCATACCCCAATTCCTTTCTCTTCCCATAGTTTCAGCCTCAGTCCCATTCTCATCCATTACCGACAGATGTTGTGTTAACAGGATATTTGGCGAATGTGTTTCTTATGCCCAACTTTTTCAGCGCTTGCTACCACAGATTCCTCCCTAGTTTGCATAGCATCGGATAGTCTGTGTTTTTTAAAATTCCATCCATAAAGCTTCCTTCATGCTATGCTGTGGAATTTGGCAGCCCATTGGCCTCATCGGAGTTCTCAACAGTTAGCTATTGTGCTACATATTGCAGCTGCACTTCTATATAATAAAGCTCAAAATCAAGGACTTGCAGTCCTCCCCTCTCATAAGGTCAGTTTAGAGTCCGGAGCGCTATTTCCTTCCTAGAATTTGCCCATAACCGTTCCCTTATTTTATTGTGTAACGTAATAAAGTGTTTTCGGGGGATCTCAAATGAGATATTGGTATAATAGTAGAGCATCCTAGGTAAGAGTATAATTTTCAACAGTGCTGTCTTTCCCATCAAAGAGAGTTTTTCCCCGAGTTCTATCGACGGGGTCATCCTATGTCTTATCTATATTATTTCAACTCGTATCTTGCATCACGTAATTGTCCACCCAGCTCAGAGGCAAATCTCCTCCTATTGGGCTTGATTTCCTACTCAACACTTCCAAAGTAAATGGGCAGGATTTATTCCAAGTTATCTTATGTGGTAGATCAGAAGAACGAGAGACTGTTTTTTGTCATTCTTGAAACAGATGTATTAAATAAGTAAAAAGGCCTCACTGTCCCTAATCTTTGTAGTTTCCCTACCTAACAAAACTAACTAGGGTGCTTGTCTATTGTGAAGTCCAAAACAAATAGTCTGTCCTGTGTCATAAAACTCAGCTACACTGACCCTACCACTAAGACAAATGACTAAAGTCCAAGAGAATGCCTCCCTTCTCCTGGTTAGGCTTCCTCAGCGTTAATATCGAAGTCGTAGATATTTCTTGGCTATTTCTTGTATTAGGTTGTTGTTCTTTTAGAGGACTTTTCCAAGTCTTTGATTACCCTGTTCCTTGGGATTGAACACTTCTCCTTCTTGAAGTTCCTGATCTTTCTCTAATTATGTTTCTCTCAAATGTCTCTGAAAGTCTCTTTCTCTAGTAACTCTGATGCAATCACATCACACCCCTCTTTAAATTGTTCTGCTTCTCCTTATTTTTGTGTCTTTAGCTGTTCCTGAACAAAATATCTGTTATCAGGATTTTCTTTCTCCTCCTCTTTGGGCCCAGTATAAAATACCTTCACCATTGTACTTGCTCTCTTGGCCATTTCTTGTACTACTGTAACGAGTGAGAGGACTTTTATAATGACTTTTCTTATCTTGGCTTTCTTTAGTATCACTTGGTACGAGTAAGATAGGTCCCATGGTAGGTTTCAGTCTCTTGCTTCGTTATGCTCTCTCACATATCACTTGGACGAGATTGAGGAGTCCCATGATTTATTTCACTCTCCTGTGCATCACTGGGACAGGTAGATAGGGCCCTGTGATGCATTTCACTCTTTTGCTTTTCCTTTGTTTCACTGGGATGAGTAGGATTCCAGTACTCGTTAAACCTGTGCTCCCTCCCAGGTCTCACACGATCCGAGTTACCTTTCTTCCTACGGCTCGAGTCACTGGGCCTGCAAGCAGGATAGTGACTTCTCCTTCTCTGCTCAGGATGGCTTCCACCTTTGCTTCACTTCTCTTTACTTCTTTGCGGCTCCACAGGACCAGCATTGCAGAAGTCTCTGCGTCGTTAACGGACTGTATAGTCCACCCCTCTTCGGTCATGCCATTACCTACGACTGGTTGTTTCTTCCCCTTCTCTCCTCTTCCAGCTCTTTGGGCTCCTTGCATACGCAAGCTGGTTTACTCCTCTCTGCGGAGGTTAACCCAACCCCCTTCGGATTCCAGGACGCTGCCGATTCGAAACTCCTGGGCTTCGCTTCTCATTGGGAATGGTCCTTCTTTCCTTTTCATGTTCTGTTGCTGAATCCTCCCCAGTGGAGTATCGTAGTCCTTTTCTTCTTTCCACTGCACATTCTTAATTATTTTCTACTCTTCTTCGTTATAGCTTTCTTATTTTGTAAGCAAGCTCATGGTGATCGTTATTAGACGCTCATTCTTCTTCTTCTCAGTATTTTTGCCAAACATTTCTTCAAGTCTGACTTTGGAACTCATGGCACAATAACAAACAGTGGCTTTGTCTGTTAGTTCTTGTTGGAGCCTTGATGTTGCTGTTGGTACAATTGGGAGGGCATTAGGGAGTTCCTTTGCAGAACGGGAGTCCTTGTCCCCAAGAGGGGAGTCTCTCCTTGTGAGATCTCGCTTGCCGCCTCCCGTAGGGGGAATATTGCGTAGCGAGCTCACCTCCATAGTCTCACAAGGAAAGACTCCCCTTTGGGGAGATGTGACTCAATCCCACGACTAGTCACACTTAATACCTGATATTGTGCCAAAGTTCTCAACAACTCTTAAAATGTGTGACAGATTAATTTCAGGATTATTAATAAATGAGTACATCATCTGCATACATGGAGACTAAGTGATGTATCTCCCCAACTACTATAGCTGCATCCATAAATTCCATCCAGAGGAATGCTGCCAAGGGATCCATGGCCACGATGAACACTGGCGAAAACGAGCATCCTTTGAATTAATAATCCATTCTTTGGAAGTGGTCAGACCTATTTAAGGAACCCTTCCCCCATTCCAAATTTGCACATCACGGCTTACATCCAATCTCTGCATACAGAGTCAAAGACCCTGACAACATCCAAGATGCCACTGCATATTTTTCACTTCTCTCATTTGTTTGGGAGATAACATTTTGAAGTCTCCTCAAATTATGTGAGGTATTTCTATTCATTATAAATCCTGTCTGGTCAGGATGTATTAGCAGAGGTAGCACTTTCTGCAGTTGCCTGGACGATATTGTTCTCAGAATTTCGATATGTACATTGAGCACTGATAAGCGTCTATATGACTCATAAAGAGTGGGGTCATTGCCTCTGTTAGGGAACTCAACAGTCACTCTTTTTCATAGGAGATATTAAGAGTCTCTAATATTTTCCCAGTTAGTGTCTGTTTATACATTTGGTAGAATTCTCAAGCAGCCCGTCACTACCTGTTTGCATGGGGTGCTGCAATATTATTGAAATCTCTTGTTCAGTTATAGGGGCTTTCAATTCCTCAATTCGATTCTCTGCCAATCTGGGTAGATGTTATGGAGAGTATAACAGGTTTCATCCACCTTCATCTGCATTTTTGTACCATATAGCTTTTCAAAATAGCAAGCAAATACATTGTTAATCTCAGATCTGGCATCACCTCTCTCTGCATCCGTCCCATATCTTAATAATGCTTGTTTTTGGATCATCTTTTTTTCACATATAGGCAAGAAGTCTGCCCGACTTCTGCCTGTTCGGGCAGTCTCTCTGTATATCATGACGATTTGCTCGGTATTGTCACTTCTCCCTAAAGGCGAGCCCTTTGCCATGAGGCTAGGCAGGTGCAGACGCTACCCAATAGTCCCCTACGGGTGGTATAATGCGAGAGGACCTCATGGGAAGGGACTCCCCCTTCTGGGGATAAGGATGATCACCTTGGCTGAAACGCATAACATCACTCCCTCACATGACTTGGTTCTCCCTCAATTTCCAACCACTGTATTGATAGTAAACCAATGTATTTCTGTGAGACAAGGAATAAAACTAAGATAGAAAGGGCTAGGACGAAGAAGAACATAGAAAGCATAAGGATTATTAACTGTCCTGGTACTGATACTGGGTGGCTCACAGGTGGCATGAGGAATTGCAATGGGCCATTGACAGCGCATAATGATTACTAACTGTCATGGTACTGAGACTGGGTGGCACACAGGTGGCATGAGGAATTCCAATGAGCCATTGACAGCAGGTGTTGATGTTACACTGGGACGGAGCAAGCCCCATAAGAAGGAAAACGAAGGAGGGCTCAAGGTCTTCACCTTCCGCCCTGGTCAGAGAACTCTGGAGTTTAGAAGTAAGTGGTCGACCCAAGAGAAGGATTTTGTAGAGAACCCCTGCAGGAAGCTGAGATATTCTGTGACGGGTCCAGCGTCAGCAGGACCAAGGTCAGCTGCAAATAGGCGAGGAAGTGCTATGACCTTCAGGAGGCGGTGGACCACGTGGTCACCGAACGGTGCAGAGACTGCAAGAAGCCTCAACATGCGGAGCCACTGCAGAAGCACAGAAAAAGCTGGAGGAAGCGGGAAAGAGACCGATCCCAGTCCCCGTAGAGACCGGTGCCGTGCAAGCAAGTCCCAGAAGGCAACAGGAAGCACGAGCGGACCGGTAGGGACGTAAGGGGAGTTAAGAGGTCTCAGCTTCAGGCCAGGGCAAGTGCTCCAAAGGTCTGGGACCCGAACAGCAGTAAAGAGTGCAACCAAATTAATCTTACTCGTACCAGTGGCAGGGATAAGCCCACTGACCACCAGGGAAGGGTCTGGGACCCTAAGATAAGTAAGACTTGGAACTTTGTTGATTCTGTGGAAGAGTGCCAATACAAAGCCTAAGTGAGAACAAACTCTCACACACCAGGAGAAGGGAGTAATTCTCCTGGTGGGCAAATCAAAGCCAGTCAAGTACACTGAAGAGGCGCCAGACGGAAGGAACACAGTTTTACTTAGCAAGGACAAATGCTTTCAGACGAGATGATCAACTATTTAATGCCTTCTCCTGGTCCAGGTTGGGGTGGGCAATAGCAAAGCAGTCAGTCTCACACTAGATTGTTTTATGCATTGCATAGTGCTATGAAAATGCATGAAAGGAAGTGCTGCAGGGATTGAGGGCCCACTCCATCAGGGACACAACAGCATCTCCTGCCCTTCAGAGGGGCGTGCCAGTGAGGGAAATCTGTTGCGGCGCAATCTGGGCCTCATTACATACTTTTACTCGACATTACAGCTTGGTCCTAGACCGTGGCAGGAAACCTTGTTGGATGGGCGGTACTGCAGATTTTCCACGTGTAGCTTCACCACTCCACCTGGTATGGCTTTGGGAGTCAATCAAGATGTGGGAGAATGCAATCCCTTGAAGGAGAATCTACGCACCAGTGTTTGTTCTATGGATTCTTCTCCCACAGGTTCTTCATCTCCCTCCCTACCTGCCCATCTATGGAAGCTATTGTTGCACTTGCTGATGTATCGCCCATGTTCATTCTCCTTTTGTGGATGAGCAATGATATAAGAGTTGGGCCTCCAACGTTGTCGGGGGATCTTTGGGACTTTTTGGATAAATAGGCATTTACAATTTCTGTGAAAGAGATTAATCTATTTTGCTTTCTTTTCCATGTGTGGGATCTTCCTTCGAATGCCGAGCATGGTGGGAAGAAAGTGTGGAAATGAGGCGTAGGGGTTGTAAGGAAGGCATGGTATCAAATTAAGACAGACACAAGTGACCATAGTTCAAAGGTGTGTATTGAACTATAACAAGGGTTTGATAAATGCCCATCAAATCCTAAATCTGAAATGGGAGCAAGCTATGACCATCAGATGATAACGCAGTCCTAGTGGAGTCTCGAAAAAATAAAATGGGCCTTTACTAAAAAAAAATGGCCAATCATTACCGCTAAATACAAATAGTGAGATAATGTTCATGAAAACAAAGTGTTCACTAAAAAAGTCGGGATGTTCTGCCATTGACCGCCCTTCCCCACGTTTTCAGCATGGGACAAGTCGGTTCACTTGAGCATAGCACACTCTCTGGCTTCTGAGACACAAGACACAGTAATATTGCCAACATCAGTGCCATCCGTGCCCAAGTCTCTTAAGTTATCAAAGTCTCTTGTTTCAGAGGGCCTGATGTACAAAAACAAAGTTCCTTTATAAATACTCAAGTCAGGTGAGTTACTCTTCACCTTGCATCCCCCTCAGCCAGGCTCAGATCCTCTACTCCAATGCTTATAGAATACCTTTTCTCTGGTGACTCATGGTTCACCCTGGATCCCCCTCATGCAGACTCGGATCCCTTTTACACAATTAATCTCCCTCAGCCGGGCTCGGACCAATTGCAGTTCGTATAAATTATCGTACACTTTCAAATGTGTTTAGCTTGACCTGTTGCAGGACCACTTCGATTTCAGAGTTCACTATTTTACACGCTGTTCGATACCTAACAGAGACCTTCCAATGAGCACCCATGTGGTCCTGGACCACTCTGTATATGGTATCTAGCTTGGTTTCAAAAGTTCAGTCACTCCTTGGATATTCAGTTATATTTGCGTCACTCATCACATATGCCTCACGCTCTGTTCTTTGCAGATTTCTTCATACAATATTGCTGCTTGCAACCTTGGTCCTACCACAGATGGTCTGCTATCAGTCTCCCTGACTCAACGGCTGTGCTGACTTTACTGGCGCTGCTTTGTTGTTGGAGCCAAGGACAGTACCACATTAACAATCGCTTCTCCCCGCCTCGGCTGAAGATGCGGGAGAGCCCCGGGTACCTTCAACACACAATGCACCTTTCTTCAACTTTAATTCCCATTCTTATGTTTTCTTATTATCGAGGGCTCTTGAAAGTAGGGGTTATTCTCCGAAAAGGTCAAGGGTACTTCCCTCCTTGAAACCCTCTCTGGTCTTGCTGTCTTTCTCCTCGTATTAAACCGCCATCTCGGAACTGCTGCTTCCTTGTGTGTTTTGCCTTGCTCAGCGTGTGCTTTCGTGCTCCGCCTTTTATCCACGCGGGGCAGTGTGATGGAAGTAAGGCATGTGTAATGATCAGTAATTGCCTGGCCCTTGCGTTGGGACTTGTCAGGTATACGGCTCGAATGTCAGTCCGTTTTCTCTCAGTGAGCTGTCCATGAGAAAGTCATGTCAGGAAAGGAGGCGGGGGTTGAGTTCCTAACTAGCCTACCTGGTACGATGGGGAAAAGGTGTTAAAGGGAAGGGGATACCGTGTCTCACCGTCCGGTGTCCCACTCCCAAACAGGTGATCCTCCCGCACTGGTCCACCCACAGGAACTGGATCCTAAAGTGATGGCTGTGCCCTGGCCACCTGGATGAGACATCCCCGGGGACTAGCGGGTGAGACACCTTCTGGTTTCTCCCAGGGTATAGTGCATGCATTAAACGCGATCGCTGATGTTGCGTCCTGAGTTTAGGGGTGATGCGGTTGAGGCATGGAGAAGCCAAGGAGACAACGTCAAGACCCATTTAAGCTCCCCTGTCCAATTGTTTCAAGCAGCTGATGCTGAGTGGATAATCAAACAAGATGAGGAATCTGTGGGAGATCAATCCATAGAAGGAACATTACTTGTAAGTCATTTCTCCTTTGATCATTAGGGAAATGGCACTCCTTTGCTGAATGCACTACAATTTACCAACATTTTCTGGAGGATGGACCCCATTTTCTTTTGTTCTGTCATTTTGAGTTGTCTTTGGCCTGTTCATCCACTTTCTATGCATTACTTGGTTGGGAGTTGGCAGACTCTTTTTGACCAGGTTACATGGCTTTTCATGGGTGGTTTCTTCTATCATCAGTGTTTGGTCTAAGCTTAGGCATTCCACCAACTGTTTCATTGATTTGATTTGTTTATTTGTAATGTGTCGGTAGCCCGCAGGCATCAGGGCGCAGAGAGACCGATTCATGTTAGGCAAAAGATAGATGGACAGCTAGAAGGTGGCACGTTATTTGAAGAGAGAGGTCTTCAAATTGTTCCTGAAAATTAACAGATTTGGCTCTGCTCTCAGATTAACAGGAAGATTGTTCCACTGCTGAGCAGCACGGACCGGAAAAGATTTCCCAGCACCGGTAGTACGGGATGCCTGAGGTATCTGTAACTTGCCAAGTGTTTGAGATCTTAGTGCCCTATTAGAGATTTATCGTGTTAACTTGGCTCTAAGATATGATGGAGCCTCTCCATATAAGCATCTATGAACCAGAGTCATGGATTTGAAGAGGATTCTATCCTCTACTCAGAGCCAGTGGAGGGATCTTCTGGCCTCTGTCACATGGCTTCTTCTATCAATCCCTTTTTATGATCCGAACTGCATTGTTCTCCATTATCTGGCTTTTATTGATGCTTTTTTTAGGTGCTCCCAGCAGCAGTTGCCGTAGTCAAGGCGTGCCAGTATAATGGCCCTGGCTATTGTGGGTGCATTGTTTTCTGTTAGTAAAGGGCGTATGGCTCTGAGTAGCCTGATATAATATGCGTTATTTTTATGAAGATAGTTGGTTTGGGATTCTGATCCCAGGGACGCATCCAACATCATCCTGAGTGTTTTCACATGGGGGACCACCTTAATGCATGAGTCATTGATAGTAAATTCTTCGAAATCTTTACCAAGCTTACCCCTCACTTGACTGGAACCGAAATTCATGAGTTCGGTTTTTTGCTGTTCAAGCACATCCAGTTGTCTTCCATCCATTTGTCTATCAGGTTGTAGATGGTTGTAATCTTTTCCTTATCTATTTGATAATCTCCCTCCAATTCAAACACCAGCTGTGTATCATCGGCGTAGTTAGTAGCCAGGGCTGCCTTTGAGCTCCCCACTGTTTTCTCCAAAACTTGTTGTAGAAGTGTGTGGTCGACGAGATCAAAGGCAGCACTTGGGTCCAAAAGCATTAGGATCCCTGTTTTGCCATTATCTATTATGGAAAGCATGCGTGTTTGGAGAACCAACATTGCGGTTTCCGTGCTATGAGCAGCACGAAAGCCCGACTGTTGCTCATGCAGAATATTGTTGGCTTCCACATGTGCCTGCAATTGTCCCGTAGCAATTTTGTCCATGATTTTCAATACAAAATTGGTATTAGTGATAGGATGCATATTACTAGGATCTTTAGGGTCCAGACCTGGTTTTTTTAACAGCGGTGTAATGGTCATCTTTGTTATGGCTTTAGGAATCTTACCGTCATGGAAAGGTGCATTAATTATCTTGGATAGCACTGGAGCGAACAGTTTTGTTTTCCACGATAGTTTTTGGGGGTGGGGAGGAGGTTCAATTTTCCGTGCAGGAAGATGGTTTCATTTTAGCCAGCACCTTCACCATCTCAGCCTCTGAGATTGGTCGAAAATTGAAATTGTCCAATTCATAGGGCTGTAAGTTAGCCGCGTTAGGAAGATGGAATTCCTTAACGGTTTCTCTGGCCAGGATGATGGCTTCACTGGCGCTTTGAGTTTTGTTTTCAAAGGCCTTTTTTTACAATTTCTCAATTCATGACATCTCTTGCTCGGTTTGGTTTAGGCTTGGTATGGTTGATACAGTTGCCACTTCTTCGTGTACAGCATTCTTACACGCTTTTTCAGAGGGTGCCTTACATTTTCTTACTGTAAACCATTGTTCACCTTTTTCTGCATGAGTTGAGCACTCTGCTCCCGTGATAATTGATGGTATGCCCTGATATCGTTAAGTGTGACTCTGGTCTTGTGCAGATTGGCCTTATGGTGGCGGTCTTGCAGTTAAGACTTGTTTGCAAAAGCTTTGCATCCATGCTCCTCCAATGTTCCTCACGGCTCTCCATCTGCGTCAGTTCACTGGATTCTTCTTCGAAATGTGCTTATTATCTTTCTGTTGTGGCTCTCCAGACACCCTCCCAATATTATTGAAAGGAAGTTTATCTTCCTTCCCGGTAGGTTAGGCACACAAACTTTTATACACATTTTTCTTATGTTCTTCATCACGTGCCATTGGACATTTGGTCATGAAAGTTAAACCCACAGACTTTCCATTAATCACTTTGTTGTATGCACCTTCGATACTTGTGCTGGTGTATCCATTTTTCTCTGAGATTTGACATGGTTATCTTAGAAAGTCTGGATTCCCTATTCTCTAAAAATGGTCCTGGTCCAGCCCCTTTTGAAGAACCCAATCTTAGACATGTCCATCCAGTTTTAGTTCAGTCACCATCCTCCCCAAGCTACTCCTTTTGGTATCCTTCATCCAGCTCAGCTAGTTTTCACGTCTGTGCTCAAAATGGAAAAAAGTGGTGCTCGAGCCCAGAGATAACACACTAATGGCTGACTTTTCAAATAACTTTTTTCTATGTGTGCTCCTGGACCGCTCTGTGGCATTCATCTAATTTGAATTTGAGCATCCTACTTTTGTGGTTATCCATCCCTGTGACCAGTTGCATTTCTCCCATAACTTTGGGATGTGTTTTGTCTGGGGAGCTCTTAGAAAGGGTCATGCAGCCCACTGGGCAAGGGCTAATCCCTGGCTCTTGGTGGAAGACGGTGTAGTTTAGATTGGCTGCCTTGTCTATTTGAAATTCTACCAAATGCTCCCAGTTAAATTATTCAGAAGCTTAATAAATATACTCCTTCATGGCCTCTTCTGCTGAATTTGGGAAAATGTCCATTAGAACAGACTCTACTGAGGCTTGGATCCCAGACTAAATATCTGCCCTAAGAGAAGAGCTTAAAAGGCCTACTCTCTTCTCCCTTGATTTTTCCCATCTTTGGCTTATTGCTCCAGCCCCTCTCTAGTGAGGTATATGTTGCAGGGGGCCTAAAGGCTATTCAGTCTGCGAGATGCGCACCCTATAAATGCACGTACGCACTTACTAAGTGAGCCACTGTGTTTCTGTATGAGAATTCTTACAATTAAATCAGTAAAAGCTATTCTACTTGGGTACGGACTGCAGTCATTTCAGAAACACTGTATTTGGATCAATTATTATGTTTTAATGCATGATGTGAGGTGGTGCGTTAACCCCATCCCGTTTATCACCCCACCCCACTCTGTTCTTGTTCAGGTTTTCAGTAATGTTTGATTTATTAGTGCTTTTGAGTTCTGGCTCCTCAGCGCCACCAATAGGCCAAAGCTATTTTATTGAAATACAGATAGGAGGGTGATGGGATTTGATGACACTCACCTAGTGGGTGTTTAGCTTGTTGCCCACACTTTGACAGCCCATGGCCATGCTAATCCCTGTGGCTGTTCCCACCCGCTACCTGCCCATAATCCCCCAAAACACATCCTTCTGTGATCTCTCTAAAATAGCTCTGTCATGCATTGACCACAAACATTGTGCCTTATAGGGCCAGCAAGTGTTATTTTAAAGCAGTTTTGCGATAGTATATGATTTAATTTCAACTGTAAAGGCGCTCCTGGTGTACAAAAACTGTCTTAAACATGTTTGCCTTCAGCCACTTGATTTTAAGGAACTGTTTCTCTTCACATCTGTTCCTTGAACGAAGGTCCTTTTAAAAAGAAATATTGGCAAAGTCAACAATTTTGGCTTGAATGTAAGGCACAGACATCATATTCCAATCTACTTACACCATTTCCAAGTGTTGGCATCTTGTAACCAGATATTACCATTATGGTAGTCCTTGGTACATGCCCATCACATGCCTAGACAAAGAACCGTTGGCCTTGCCAATGCTTGTTTAAGTATGGACCTAAAATTTAGATTAGACACTGTGCTTAGTAGGTTTCTGCAATATAAACACCTACTTTCAGATTTCAACACATGATTTTAAAATCTACAGAAAAGGGCAAACTCATACCCTTAGTTCACAAGACGCCTCGTTCCTTTCACGCAAGGACTTCAGAACCGCAGTTCAGACCCTATTAGCCTACCACATCAATTGGGGAAATGCCCTCCTTGGTGGCGATCTAGTTTCTCGCTTGGCCACATCTAGTGATGCACAATATGCTGCAACATGGCTCCTAAGAGGAGACAAGATATTCAACCACATTACTTCTATCCTATTATTCACTGGAACACCATACCGGTGGTAATCCGGACCGTGTCAATGGTTTGTAGTTTGTGAAGGAGCTATAGACCTTACTGTTCAGTCAATACCGAGGTGGCATCTAGCTTTCTGCATTCCCACATCATATCTCACACTGATGATCAGAGCTTCCTGTGTCACATATTGTATCCTTCCTCCCTTAATGTTGCCCTCAATGACGTTTTCAGTGCTCCACTGCTTCCTAGCTAGGCTTGCACTGTATAAAACAAATACAAACAATATACCCTCACCTGACAGGTTCAGAGTCATTACATCCCCAATAAGACATTGTTGGAACAATTCCTTTTTTTCTGCTACTTCTCAGCAATCTCAACATACTCTAGGACTGGTATAGTTATATAAAACAAACACCAGTCCTAGATTATGTGAAGATAGTGCTGGACAGATCGTGCTGGACAGTGGAAGAAAATAAAAATAGTTTCTACAACAATGTTAATTTCTTTCCTTCTAATGACTGGATAATTTGCTGATATCCTTCTTGCATATTATGTTTTTCTCTTCAATTAGTAACTTAAATGCCCTCATTATTTAATCATGTTTTTTCAAAAGTA
The DNA here is from genome assembly GCF_040938575.1 of Ambystoma mexicanum. NCBI lineage: Eukaryota > Metazoa > Chordata > Amphibia > Caudata > Ambystomatidae > Ambystoma > Ambystoma mexicanum. Next base: position 1,085,939,265 of record NC_090936.1, on the reverse strand, counting down.
AATATTTTTGTCATATTTTACTTCTAAATGTTGGCATAGTAACACTTGGAATTAGAACACTTATCAGCCAAGATTGATAGTTCTCCTCTCACAATATGGTCAATGTTACTGGGATCTGAAACTGTTGCTTCTCATAAGTGCTTGTGTGGCGACTAAGACGACAAGACTAAACAAAACTGTATTCCTCACTTTTGCCAAATGGCAATTTGCTGACCTTTTTGTGCCAAATTTTTCTGCAACTTTTTTTTACCGGAAATCTATATATGGTAGGTTTGGGTATGATAGTGGGTGCCCCCCCCCCGCACTCCCCTGCTGTTTGCAGTAGAATAAGTGAAACAATCTACAAAAAACATTTGGTAAGGTGCCATTTTGCAAAATAAATTGAGGAAACCTAATAGATCCAACAAAACACCTCAAATCATTAATGGATCACTTCAAATATGGTTAAAACCATTCACTTGCTTTGAAGCACATCAACACTTGAAATCTTTTTTCCCTACTGTATTTAGATTCTCCGGCCACTGGATTTTGAATCCTGATCCATTATCTTTGTTTTAGCTATTGATTTTCCATTTGTAGGCTACATTTGTGCGTTTGTGTGTGGGTGTTCTGTTTAGCAAATGAGGCAGTTTGGTGTTCCTTTCATGTTGAAATGTGATAAAATGCCTACTTCTGATTTGACACAGTATTAAAGATGTCTGACCTAAGTTGTATCTCATTCATGTTTCCCCAGAATAAACGCTGCCTCTATGTGTTTGGTGGACAAAGATCAAAGACCTACTTGAATGACTTCTTCAGCTATGACGTGGACAATGATCATGTAGAAATCATATCTGATGGCACGAAAAAAGACTCTGGCATGGGTAAGAGCAAAGAAGACGTTAACCTATAATTGTGCTTTTAGAGCGTTGCATATTGGATTCGTCCTGCTTCTTCAGAGAGGGTCTTAATGGAATTAGCACCCCGGGTTGCCAATCCAGTAAACTGGGTTGCTTAGAGCATTGTATTTTCATTCAATGAATGGGACACCACTGCTGCAGTCTGGTAATTGGGGTGGTTGGGGGTAAGGGGTGGAGGGGAGAGGGAAGGGATAGGTTGGGGGGGAAGATGGCGGGTGGGGGAAGAAGCCATCACGCTGCTCTCAACGCAGACTTACATCAGGAGATTCAGCCCGTGTTCCTTGCCTCCTGATTGTCTGCCTCCCCATGCCTGGTGCTAATCCAAATTAATGTTACTTAATTGATCGATGCAAGTAGACGGGTGCAGAAAATGCACTTCCCATTGGATAGTTGTATTTGACAATTGACACATGAGAAATGGTGTGCTGTGTCTATTCATAGAATTGAGGTGGTGAGTGATTTTTTTTTTTTAATGGTTTGCTAGTATCTTGCAACTTCCCCCTGTCAGAAGACTGAAACGCTAAGCCAGCTCTGCCTGCTTTCAAACTGGATCTGCATGTCAGTCAAAGCTAAGTGCTTAACGTGCTAAACCTAGCTTACATTTGTTTTTAAAAAGCTTTTTTAATACAACTCTATGATCTTCTTATGCCATTTCAGTGTAAGTTGATTTATTTAGGTGCCCAGGCTTCGTTTATTTCTGAGATCCCATCTCTGTGCTCGAGAGCATAGGCCTGTAAATTTCTCCAGCATGAGCTCTTATATGGATTCACATACTATGAATAGTCCCTGTCATCAGGCTGGGAATCCTCAGTAAAATAAAGAAGCATTGTCGCTTGAATAGCTGCTTACTGTCACTTTGGGTCATACTGCCCCATCCAATGACATTCGTCCTCCTTAGCTCCACTGCTGGTGGCCATCTTCAGATTTTTACTGCACCTTTTCGTTTTGAGAGTCCTTGAGTTTCGCTCCTCGACTTTCACAAGTATTTTGTCTATTTTTGATAGTTTTTTCTTCCAATTTTTCTCAATTGGTCACCGTTGTGACTTGTCAGAGCAGGGATTCATTGCTGGTCTCAATCTCCCCGTCAGCCCGATCGCTACGCCGTGTGCAAGCCGAGTTTTGGGCCTATTACATGCACCATGTTGGAGGCCGAGAGGAAGAGCCTCTTCAAGGCCTGTTCCAGATGCGGTCAGAAGAATGTCTTAATGGAGGACTGCCACCTAAAGTGCATTTACTGCCTGCACCCAGACCATGATGTGGAGGGATGCCCCATTTGCCAGTCTTTCTCCACTAAGACTAGGAAGAGTCGCCATCAGAGACTGGTCTCATCGCTAGACGAAGGTGTAAAGCCTCTGATTCGGGGTCTGTGCGCATTCATGCCTCTGCCAGGGCTAGCAGTCCCAAAGACCGTACTGCCTCTGGCAAGAAGTCCAGATCCTTTGAGGATGCTTCCAAGGGGAAGGTACCTAAAAAGGTGAAGCCGTTGCACACTCCGAATTCCTCATCGACTAGCACCTTGAGCGCAGCGTCTATCGTCCGGATTGGTGATGGGTACGAAGTTAACCCCGTCTTTGGAGGGCCAGAGTTCTCTCACTGTCAACCCCGTAGACAAGAAATCGTTCAACGTCTGCAATGGCATCGTCGTCGACCCCAAAGACTTACTCATCGACAATACCAAGACGGTTGTCTAAATCATAATCATCAGCGAAGACCCCGACATTGTCGACAACACTGTCCGCCAGGCTGGCGGTGCTGGTTTTTGTCATATATGCAGGCTAGTAGACGACTGCAGGCACCATCCTAATGGTCACAACGGTTATCTAACGGGTAGCATCGCCTCCAAGGCCTCCGTAGGTCCTGGGTGGGTCTGTTTCGTCTGCACTACATTCTCCAGATGCACCTGTGCTATGCACCTTGCCAAGAGGTTTCAGCAGAGAGAGGGAGGCACCTCCAGATCTCTTTTCTGCCAAAGCCCACAAGGGAACCTCATCTGCCTGCCACATCCCTAGTGAAGCCTCCCAGGGTCGTGTCTCCAGCCCCCGTCTACGCTCCTACCATCCTGTCTGAAGAGGAAGAGGTCTTTGAAGACGTCGGCTCACACCGTAAGGAGGGTGATGTTAGCATGCTTCCACAGCTGGCCTGCGGCCTGGACAGCCACTTCAGCCTGCTCACCCTACGAGCCCTTGGTCTGATGCACCAATCATGACGTCTCAGGCTCAGAGAGATGTTTCTTTGGACATTTTGTCAACTCTCCACACTCTGATCTCAGACATTCAGCAGTGACTACCGCCTGTGGCTCCTGGCCTCCTGTGGTTCTCGGCCCAGCTCCTGGGGCCAGTCCACCAAGATCATCTCGCCCCCTCCTGGTGCCACCTTCTCCAGTGCCTGTGATTCCGTGGCCACCTCCTATTCCACGCCCCTCTATTGTGGAGGTGTTCGCCCTGACAGGAACGGTCACTAAAATGGACACCAATCCATAGAAAGATATACAGGTTGCGGATGAGTTTGAGGCCTATGTCCTTGCATACGGTGAGCCACCAGATGTAAATCTACCAGCTAGGATGAAGTGGGATCTTTCTATGGGGATGATTTCTCGAGCGGCCAAGCTTTTCAACCTGATTCCAGAGGAGGAGGAGGAGGAGAGATGCCTATTTCAGCGCAGTGAATCCTACTGAAGGACTGTGATCTCAGTCCCGCTTCTGGATGACGTCTGGGAGAACGAGCTACTGGTTATGCAGGAGCCCTTTTCCGTACCTACTAAAGGAGAGGCTGGAGAAGAAATAAAGGGTTCCCGATACGGCTCCTTAATGCCCCAGGGGCAGTTCAACACCATACTCTATAGTCTTGGCTGCTGCAAGGAAGCAGTAGTCTAATCCTTCATCCCTTTGCTCAGTCCCGCCTGACCTGGAGGGAAGGAAGCTGGATGTGGCTGGAAAGCGCATAACCACCACAGCGGCTTCTACAGTCAAAGCCGCCAACGCCCTAGCCATTCTTCCACGCTACAACAGAGTACTCTGGTTTAAGTTGGGGCCCATCTTCCATTTCCTGCCAGAGGACAAGAAAGTGGAGGCCTTGGCCAGCTTTCAGAAAGGGGAAGTGGCATCTGACCATGCAATCATGGTCACCCTTGACATTGGCGGGGGTCGCCATATGCTGTCAAGGTTGGCTGAAGGCCACACATTTCAGGCAGGACCTCGAAGCCAAGGTGGTCCACATGCCAGTTGGCAGGGATAACCTTTTTGGCAACGCAATGGACGAGTCTCTACTTACCATCAAGACAGACACAGAGACAGGATGCTCTCTGGGCACGCTGCAACAAAGGAAGCAGACCTTTCACTCCCAGAAAGGGGAAGGTCTCCCGAACTGCCAAGGTGCTCATTCCTTTCTACCGTCAGCCCTCCTGCTCCACTGTCTAGGAGACATATAGGGGACATTCCCAGGCTTATAGGGGAGGAACCCAGCATTGTCATCCGCAAGCCACCATGCTGCAGACGCAGAAGGAAGCCAGACCAGGCCCAACCCCTGATACACCACTTCAGCAGTGGGAGGCTATCTATCTCAGTGGCCCAACATCTCCACGGAATAATGGGTGCTTGATGTTCTCGACCAGGGACATTCTCTAGATTTTCAAGACAAGTGCCCCCCGCATTCCTCCCGTGATATGACCAAAACAGCACAGAACCCAGCTTGTCAAGAAGGTTCAGGCCATGCTGCTGAAAGAGACAATAGAACTGGTCCCTCTGTGCATCCGGGGCGCCGGCGTATACTCCAGATACATCCTGGACTTGCGTTGTCTCAACAAATTTCTGAAGTCCCAGAAATTCAGGATGGTCATGTTACAGCACATGCTCAGCCAACTGGAATAGGGAGATTTTCTGGCGACGCTGGATGTAGAGGATGCATATTTCCACAGCCCCATTCACACAAAACATCAGAAGTTCTTAAGGTTTGTTGTCCAAGGAAGACATTACTGATTCAAGGCGTTACACTTCGACCTCAAATTGTCCCAGGGGGTGTTCACCAAATGCCTAACCCCAGTGGTTACGTCCCATTGGCGGGAGAGTAGGTCTATTACTTCCTGGGTGATAGGCTGGTCTGGTCTTATTCTCACACCCAGGCGGCACAACATACAGTGGAGACGGTTCAGACTCTAACCCTTTCCATAAACTATCCCTTATCCTGCATGGGGCCGAAGACACTTTGTTCCTGTGAGCCCAACTCAACACAGTCTCGTGCCTGGTGGCCCCATTGTAGGAAAAGATAAGTGCCATCCTAGGGAAGGTCCAAAGGCTGCCCTCTGTCTGAGTGGCAACAGTCCGATCCATCAAATCCCTGTTGGGGATGATTTCCTCGTGCATCCATCTGGTCCCTCATTACAGACTGCAAATGAGACCACTTCAGGAGTTACTGGACACCAGGTGGAGCAGATCTCTGGCTCATGGAACAGGATGGCCCTCAATCAAGTTTTCCCTCAAGCCCTGCACTGGTGGTTCATTTGCCCTCACATAAGGACCCCTGCGCATCAGGCGACAGTCATGACCAACACTTCACTGGAAGGTTGGGGCGCCCACATGGGCCAACTAAATGGCAGAGCCCTAGGACTACCGGAGGAGAAGGCATTGCATATCAATGTCCTGGAACTACAGGCAGTTTTCTGGGCTCAAGTCTTTCAAGCCTCAGCTCTTGGGAAGGATTGTCAAGGCCTTCACAGACCACGCAACCACCATGTGTTACATCAAGAAGCAGGGCAGGACAAGTTTCTGTCATCTCTCTGGAGGCACAGAACCTGTGGTGCCAGACCATTGCTCACTGGATGTTTCTAGTCCTGTTCCACCTGGCGGGCGTTTACAACACCATCTCAGACTCTCGGCAGGGAGCTGGGGTCCTACCATGAGTGGGAGCTCCTGCAAGCTCAAGCCTCTCTGATGTTCAGCAAGAGGGGCCAGCCTCAGATCGACCTGTTTGCGATAGCAGCCAATAACAAGTGCCAGTGGTTTGCTAGCAGGTGTCCTGAAGCAAGGAGTATGGGGGGACGTCTTCTCGCTCCCGTGGTAGGCCTATTCTCCAGCATGAGGTCTGGCATGGATTCACATACTTTCTCCCCGACGCCGTGTGTGGAGGGCAGGAGTCCCCACCATCCAGCAGCTCCGATCGCTGCCTACATCGGATCCTTTGTGTGATCCCTCTCGCACTGCTGCCACACCGATGCCAGCAGCGCCATAACCCAGCAACAGGACGCCACCGATAAAGTGCCAACCTCTCCTGATGCCCCGACTCCTGTGGTGAGTGCTCCGCCATTACCATGCACGAGTCCCAGCCAGCCATAGCTGTTCGAAATGGCCGCCCGCATTGTTGCTATGGTTGCCTAGCAACCACCTTCTACAAGCACGGCCCGTGATTGGCCTTGCTTGCCTACTTGCGAAACTCGTCATCGCCGGATGGCGAGAGCCGGCCCTCCCTCATCAAGGCCCGCCTAAATAAGGCGAACGCATGTTTGCAGCCTGTTTCTGCCGAGGCTGCCGTCTGCCAGTCCCCCTGGCCTAGCACCGCTTCACCACCAAGGTAACTCAGTAACTTTCCCCACCTTGCGCTTACTCTACAGCTGCCCACGGCTCTCCCCCCATTCTAGCCTACTGACTGCTTCACGTTATGCCGCACAAACATGCTCGAGGCACTCCTGGCTAAGGAAGCACCGCTAGAACTATCCGCCTAGTAACTGCAAACCAGTACGAACGATTAACTATTACCCTACGCCGCACTGGCAACGTAGAGCCTTGTCACCGACTTACTGCTTTCTGCCTGGCCCGCCCATCTGACTACATATAACACTACTAGCTATTGCCGTGTCGCAAGCAGACCTGTATCATCTGCACTAAATTTATTATTTTGGCCCTGCATGGCCTCTCGTCGTCTCGATCTATGCTTGCATCTGATACTCCCGCGCTGCAATTTATCTCTAATTGTGCCCAGTTTCGGCCTGACCTCTTCTTGTTCTTGTGCTCGGGCCTGCCGTCACTGCAGCCTGACCTCAACGTGTAAATGTGCGTAATGTTTGCATATTATTCAGCAATTGTATGACCACACGCACTATGCAACACTCAACCTGCTGCACCCAACCCTCCTGTACTGTGCTTTATCCAGGATGCCCTGCTCCCATGTGCCTTGTCCACACTGGATTCTAGTCCAGCATAGCTGCCGCCCCTCCACTAACTGCCCATGCTGATAATCCTCTGCCACTGAAGGGTCAAAGTCACTCCCCATTAGCACACCCATACCCCTAATTGCTTTATTTAGCCCAGTACTTGATTGCTGCATTTAGCCTAGTTTTTGATTGCTGCATTTAGCCCAGTACTTGATTGCTGCATTTAGCCTAGTATTTGATTGCTGCATTTAGCCCAGTACTTGATTGCTGCATTTAGCCCAGTACTTGATTGCTGCATTTAGCCAGGTACTTGTTTGCTGCATTTAGCCTAGTTTTTGATTGCTGCATTTAGCCCAGTACTTGATTGCTGCATTTAGCCTAGTATTTGATTGCTGCATTTAGCCCAGTACTTGATTGCTGCATTTAGCCTAGTATTCGATTGCTGCATTTGGCCTAGTATTTGATTGCTGCATTTGACCTAGTATTTGATTGCTGCATTTGGCCTAGTATTTGATTGATGCATTTGGCCCAGTATCTGATTGCTGCATTCAGCCCAGTATCTGATTGCTGCATTCAGCCCAGTATCTGATTGCTGCATTCAGCCCAGTATCTGATTGCTGCATTCAGCCCAGTATCTGATTGCTGCATTCAGCCCAGTATCTGATTGCTGCATTCAGCCCAGTATCTGATTGCTGCATTCAGCCCAGTATCTGATTGCTGCATTCAGCCCAGTATCTGATTGCTGCATTTAGCCCAGTATTTGACTGCTGCACTTAGCCTATTTCACCTACTACCTTGAGCCTATTTTGCTTATTACTTGATGGCTGTTCTCAGCCTACTTTGCCCAGTATTTGACTGCTGCAACTAGTCTACTCTCCCTAATACCTAGCCTACCCTGCCAAGGCTAATACTCGATTATTGCAGGAATAACAGGCCTTAGCTCAACTAGGAGTAACACTATGTGCTCTTACCTGCCAAACCTAGTCCTCTGAGTATCATTCTCTAATCTGATAGTTATACTCATTACTACTGCCTATATCACCATGCTAACTCCCCAGCCCCTAGAGGGCCCAGAAGCCCACATACAAGCCTGCTCCAAAACCCCTTGCAACCTAGCACAGAGGAACCATAGACTCCGGGCTCGACTACCCAAAATATTCGAACCCATCAATAAATATAACATTAATCTGGAGCACCTTCGTCCGAAACCACTTCCTCCTCTGGAAACTACCGTCCTTCCCAGCCATAAACCTCATCCTAAAAGAAATAAGCCTACTGCTAACCAGCCTCCTATAGTACCGCCAGAACCTGAACTTAAAGCTGCTTTAATCAACTCCAGATCACTAGTCGCTCATGCGACAGACATAGCGGATGTTATCCGGGAAAATGACCTTGACTTCATCGCCATTACTGAATCATGGCTCCACGAAGCAGCAGGTCCTGCACTTACACTAGCAGTCCCAGACAATTATACGATCCTCAGAGCTGACAGACCAGACGCACGCGGTGGAGGAATAGCGATTATCGCCAAAACCAATCTTTCCTTGAGAATCACGTCCACACCCAACCTTAAATCATGCGAGTTTTTCTCGATCAAACTACCCACCGCCAACTCTCAAACATTAAATATCCATCTCCTCTACAGACCCCCAGGCCCTATCGGTTCCTTCAAGGAAGATATCACTACTGTTATCTCTGAGAAGCTAAAAAAACTCCTCACAAACTTTAGTGTTAGGAGACTTTAACCTAGGTTACAATGATATTAATGATCACCAGGCCACTACTGTAGCCAACACCCTTTCAGAACTAGGTTTCACGCAGAAGGTGAATACTCCCACCCATACCAAAGGGAGAACTCTCTATTGGATCGCCAGTCACAATTGTAACCCCTCCATAATAGCCATTGTCCCACAAATATGGGCGGACCACCATCTAATTTCATTTACCTTCAATACTAAAAGACCCGTAGCTCTAACACCCCCCCCCCCCGCCGTACCCACTTTAACCAGATACAAGAACAAAAATATCACAGCAGATAATATCCTGCCCCATAGCCTACCCAAACTTAACTCTTTACCAGAATATGCTGACCCAGACCTTCTAGTGGAGGAATTCAATAATGCTATGACCATTGCTCTTGACAGCGTTGCTCCGCTTAAACTCAGGAACAGTAAACCATAAAAAGCACCTAAACGCTTGGTTTACACCCTACCTAAAAAAACCTAAGACTACAGAAAAGAAAATGCGAAACGATAGGGAACTTACACCTGACTACTGAAAACAAAACCAATCTAATAAACATCTCTACGCAATACAAAAAGGACATCATCTTGGCCAAACAAGAAACATACAATAACAGGATTACCAAAGCCAATTGAAGGAGCTCTTCTCCATCCTAAAAGAACTGGAAACTCCTATCGTTGCACAGGATGACTCTATCAAAGATAAAACCTGGTGCACAGACATACAGCTGGCTCTTACCAATAAAGTATCCAACCGCCAAACCAAAATTGCCCTAAAGAAAGCCTCATTACCAGCCCAAACTCCCTTGGACAAAACTTATATACCTAAACCCAGAGAATGTACCCAATTCAGTTTCTCTAAGGTCTCAGTGATCGAGGTAGAGAAAACTATTCTGGCACTTAAACCATCTAATTGCAAAGGCGACTAATGCCCAGCACAATTGATTAAGGACGCTGCTAGAGATTTAGCCCCCTTTATCACAAAACTTATCAATGCCTCCTTTACATCAGGCACCATTCCACGCAACGTAAAGGAATCCTGGGTACTCCCCCTATTGAAAAAACAAACATTGGACCCTAACATTCCCACAAATTACAGGCCCATCACCACGGTGCCTTTCTTATTAAAAATACTAGACAAGGTAGCCTACACCCAAATTCAGAACTTCCTTGAGGGGAAACAGCTCCTTGGCGTCCGCCAATCCGGTTTCCGACCCCTACATGGCACTGAGACTGCCCTTATTGACTTGAAGACCCAAATAGATTTACTCAGAGACGAGGGTAAAGTAGCTCTCCTCCTACTAGACCTCTCAGCCGCCTTTGACCTGGTGGACCATACAGTCCTATGTAATCACCTGGACTCTGCGGCCCACTTCTCAGGGGAGGCTATAGTCGGGATACAATCATTCCTTAGCAACAGGACCATGAGGGTGTTCTCCCCTTCAGCGGCAGCAGACCCGATACCCATCATCTGCGGAAGTGCTCCAGGGATCTTGCGTCTCGCCAACACTCTACAAGATCTTCACCAAGCCACTCTTTGACGATCTTGACAATATGGGTATCACCTACACCAACTACGCAGACGATACCCAGATTCTCCTACCACTTACCGGGGATTATGAGGAAGATCTGGCTTTGGTGAACAGAGTCTATAGTATCGTTCAAGCATGGATGGCCAACTACGGCCTCTGCTTGAACAATGACAAAACAGTGCTCATCATCCTGGGCACTGCTGCCCGCATCTCTAAACTCAACCGAAATTAATCTCCATTTATTATCGATGGGAACACTGTTAAGGTCGCTAGAGAAGTAAAAACTATAGGTTTCTACCTTGACTTGACTCTTTCCTTTACCAAACAGGTGAGTTCACTGGCCTCAGCCATGGCCTATACATGCAAATGAATACGAGCCGGGAAACAATTCTTATCAGATGACAGCTGTCTTATCCTAGCCAGTGCCCTCATCTCATCTTATCAAAACTAGACTATTGCAACTCCCTCTACATAGGGACAACCAAACAAATAATCAACAGAATACAAGTGCTCCAAAACAATGCACTTAGAGCGGCCCTAAGTATCCCTAGAAGAGCACATATCTCTGAAATAAGACGTAAATACAAATGGCTCTCCATCCAAGAAAAAATCCACCTTAAAACTGCATCCCTTATCCATAAATGCTTAAATAACAAAGCCTCCCACTACCTTACAGAACGATTTACTAGAAGAAATCCTACTAGACTAACAAGAACAGTCAGCCCCAACTCCCTTCCAGTGCCCAGATTTAAACTAACTACAATAGGAGGATCCAGCTTCCCAGTCAAGGCAGCTATATTGTGGAACTCCCTACCTCAGGCAGTTAGATCTGACCAAACGTTGAACAAATTCAGAATAAATGGCTCACCGAAAATGCCATATAACCGACATTCCCCCACTTACCTCCACATGTATTGCACCTGATACAGACTGACTTGCTACTATGTAAACGCTAGTAATTAGTTGACTGCTTGGCTGCGTATCGTCTGCAATTGTACTTGTCTCACCCTGTGGAGCCTAGAATATCTTGTTTTTTTCATGTTCTGCAACCTGTAACCTCTGTAACTAAGCTGTAAATCTCCTTGTCTCATGCGCCCTGCTACCCCAGGGTCCGGTGCGCACAATAAATAAATAAACAAACAAACCAACAAACATGCTCATGAATATTCCCAGTCAGGCTGGGTATCCTCGGTAAAAGAAAAACAGTTTCACTTTCTGTTACAAACTGTATTTCGAGGGGATTGGGTCCTCCGATGTATTCCATATCTATGACATGTAATCACCACAGCTGTGCTGCTTCGGAAACTTTTTTCGGCGTCTGCGTCTTGCGTCAATGACGTCGATGCGCCGTCGTCGAGGACCTCCTCCGACGTCATCCGATGTGATAAGTAGGACGCACGACGCCCATAGCCTCAGTTCCGTTTTTTCCGCGAACGTGTTGCTTCGTGAATCTCGGTTAACGCCTCGACTCTTTGGAGTTCTGTTCTTCTCGGTTCTTCGAACCTGTTCGTTTTTGTGAAAATCCTTCGTGTGAAGATGTCTTCTACTTCGTCTGCGACACCGCGTCAGGGCTTCAAGAAGTGCGGGGAGTGTGGGTCCAAGATGTCGGTGACGGACTCGCACAACACCTGCCTCTGGTGCCTAGGGGAGGCCCAAGACACGGATTACTTTATCGACTGCCAGTCGCTCACGTCCAAAGCCTTACGCGAACGTAAGAAGAAGTTGTCGGTAGGTCGGGTGTCCAAGCCCCGGAAGTCGAAGTCTGCGGGGCTTTCGACGGATGATTCGAGAGCTGACTCTCTGCGTCATCGTCGGAAGTCTCGTGGGTCTCCTTCTAGGAGTCGGTCTCGCCACTCCTCAGCCTCTTCGAGGCATTCTCGGAAGCGCCGACACCGGTCGTCTTCCAGGTCCTCTTCGGAGGACTCTGCCCGGCACGTCGCTTACCCCACCAGCCGTGCGACGCCGGAGGAATGGGCTTCTTTCGGGAAGAAAATGCTGGCGATTCTCGAGTGGGGTCGGTCGCGAGAGGTCGAGAGACACCGCTCGCAAGAGTGGTCGGCACGAGTCACAGGAGAGGTCCCGTTCGGACAAGGAGACTCGTTCTCGACGTACCCGTTACAGGTCCCGGTCCTCGACGCGTTCGAGACCATGTGTACCTGTGAGGTCTTCGAGGAAGACATCAACGTCTGAGGCGTCGAGGGCGTCGACAGGCTTTCTCGAGGCTCCGGCTCTGAGGAAGTCGTCAAAGCCGTCGACGCTCAGGTCGTCGAAGGACACGCTCGGGGCTCCGGCTTCGAGGGCTGTGTCGACGACGCCGATGCTGACGGCGCTGCATCTGACGTCGACCACGATTTCGTCGACGCCGATCCTCTCGGCGCCGTTGCCTGTTCTCTCGACGCCGGCGCCGATTCGCTCGACGCCTTTCGTGTCGGAGGTACCCCGTGGCATGGGGGAACCCCCTAGGAAGGCTCTGGTTAAGAGCAAACACTCTCGGGTGCCTTCTTTTCGCCACCTGGAATATATTTCAGAGGCGGATGAGGATTCTGATGGCCTGGTTCCTAGTCAGGTTCCAGATGAAATTGTCTCGGGCCATAGTCAGTTTGAAGATTTGAGGCAGTCACTGCATGATGCCAGTGGACTGGACACCTCTCCGGAGGTGGAGTTTTGTAGGCCTGAGCCTGGCTCTCATGCCGATTCCTCGTACCAGCGCCTTATGGCTAGGGTTTCTGAGTACTTGGGATGGTCTGCTCCCCCAGGGGAGTTTGTGCAGGATGATCTAACGGACATCCTTGATGTTGGTCCCCCAACTGACCCGGTACTGCCGTTCCATATGGCTTTACAGAGAAGGGTGGCGGCGGCGGCTTAGACTGCTCCGGAGAGTCTCCCGGCGGTGGGCAGATCCTTGTCGCGAAAATACCGTTCAGCCAGTAGCGACCCCTGCTACTTGACCAGGCACCCCACTCCGGAGAGTTTGGTGGTGCAGGCGGCCACGGCCCCGGCAAAGCAGGCGTCGTACCCTACCATCCCTCCTGATAGGGACGACAAACGTTTTGATGGCTGGGCGAAGAAAGTGTTTTCTTCTGGTGGTATGGCGCTTCAGGCGGCCAACTCCATTTGTGCCTTGTCTCGTTTCACACACACTCTGTGGAACTGTGTTTTGCGTTAGCGGCTGAACATATTCCCGAAGGGGACGAACGGGATGGTTTCCTTGCTATGGTCCAGGATGGTAAGGATGCCATGTGAGTCCGTTCAGTCGGGTTTGGACTTAGCTGAATGCGTCAGTAGGTCCATGGCGGCGAGCACCGTGATACGCAGGTTTTTGTGGTTGCGGAAGTCGGGGTTTGCTCCTGATGTGCAGTCTCGGCTCCTCAACATGCCCTTTGACGGTGAACACCTTTTTGGCAGCAAGGCTGACGAGAGCCTTGAGAGGTTGCAGACCTCAAAAGCTGCAGCAAAGTCGTTGGGCGCTGCAGTTCGCCAACCTCCGCCTTTTCGTCCTAGGGGACAGCATGGAGGGGTGGTTCCTTTTGCTATTACTCGTCCTTCAGTAAAGCGAGAGGAGCTGGCAGTCAAAGAGGCCAACGCAGGGGTACCAGAGGTGGACGACAGGGTACCCGTGGTGCCAAGGCCGTTCGGGCAGTTTCCTCTTTGCCCTCAGGTAACGCCGCAGCCGCTCCCACTCAGTCATGAGGCCATGTCCCATGGTTCGCCGGTTGGGGGAAGGCTGGCGCAGCATCTTGTAGAGTGGCAAGCCATTACTTCAGATGTGTGGGTTCTGGAGATCATAACCCACGGCTACTGTCTTCCCTTTCGGCACAGGCCTCGCAACAATCCACCGGGGAACCTCTCTTTGCAGAGTCCGGATCCGCTCCTTGCGCAGGAAATTCAAGCCCTGCTGGAGAAAGGCGCCATAGAATTGGTGCCTGTAGCGGAGAGGAACAAGGGATGGTATTCCCCTTTGTTAGGAAGAATTCTCTGTTTAGGCTGAATTTCCTAACCTAGTGAGTCCCCCAGCAGCTTTGCTGGATTTTGTGGGGTTTATTTTTTTCTCCTGCCAAGAGCGAGACTCAGTGAGAGTGTTCTCTGTGACTTGCTATGTGCTTATGGGCTAGGGGGTAATTTTCCCCATAGGCCATCATTGGTTTTTGAATGTGTGTTACACAGCACCCTCAGTGCTGGGACTGACTACTGTCTCCCTGGGTCTGTAAAGTTGCCATTGACTTTACTAGTCTTAACTTAAGAACTTAACCAGTACAAACCATCTTACTGTGGAAGTACTGGAAGGGGCAATTAGATTGCCCCTGGGTATGTTGTCGAGGGGGTACTGTCCCGTCCCCCCTCGCCGAGGTCTGGCTGGTGGCAGTGGATACCACGGAAATATTCCACCTGAATATTTCCCAATGGGATTTCCCATTGGTTTTTGATGCACCACTTTTTGGTGCAATGTTAAAGATACCGCCGGTTTATTTATTTAATATAAATTCACCGGTTGGGATTTTTTGCCGGAACTCGCCGCCAAAATGGCGTCTAGGTTCACTTCAGTAACCCTGAACCCGAGTCGAGCCTTTGTTCCACTTTTGGCGGGCTTCTTTGGCCATTCTGTCTGGGTACCACAGGGGGTGTGGGAGGGGGTTTAGGCACCCTGGACCGAGTTGCCTTGCCAACTCAGGTCGCACTCTAGTGTGATTGGCCCAAGTGGTGAGCCACCCCGCTCACCACTTAGCATGTTTGAGTGACAGCTAGGCTGTATGAATGGGGGTTTGCTGCATAAAAGCAGGGTTTTTGGGACTGGTTCTTCAGAAGTCGCCACAGGACCTAAGAAGCCGAAGAGGGAGAAGCCGAGCCGACCTGCCAAGACGACACCACCGGTGAAGCCCTGCAGAATCGTCTCACCACTTTTCCCGACGACAGAGGAGATCTCCCGCCGGAGAGTCTTCTTCCCTTAACTGGTGGGGACAACCAGTTGCTGCCTTCTTTTCGCCGTCCCGAAGCATCTCGTGGCCGCCTTACCTGTGCCAAGCACCCTGGCAACCGGGATACCACTTTTTACCTCAACCGCGAAAGAGGGGTACAAATCCTTTTTGACCGGAGAACTCCACGGCTGGCCTCATCCCTGGTAGTGCAACGACCTGCAGCCTTCATCCCCGTCGAGATCACCTCTTCCTCGGGACGACGCCGCGACTTGCACCCACTACCAGGAACGACTACCACCGCTGGAGGAATCTTTCCACTTTTAAAGGTACTGTGTTCAGCCCGGCCTCCCTTGCCACCGATTGTACGGGGTAGATTTACCCCTCGGCTCTCGAACCTGGGTAGGTCTGGGACACCCTAACTAAACTTTTCAGAACCGCAGTAAAACCGTTTTCTACTCACCTGCAAAGACATGTGACATTGTGTGATCTTGGGCACATTTTCGCCTGGCTCCCTCTAAAGCGGGCCCCGAACTAATTCCCCTTGTTTCTCCATTGACTGTCTTCGCTAACCTTATGTGAAAAGTGTTTTACCTTACTGCTCTCTTTATTTCTGCCTTTTCCCTCCCTTTTGGTAATACTTGTTGGAGTACCATCGAACGTTAAGCGCTCACCTCTGGTTGGAAATAAGTGGTGTTAACTTAGAATTGTCCAACAAACGATTAGGGATGTACATATGAGTAATAGTAACTGTGTTTGACTTTCTTACCTTTTCTAATGTGCTAGTGTAATTTTTGAGTGTACCTTTAATAAATAGGTTTATACTTTTACACCTAGCTCTGGTCAGTGTTTGCTTGTGCTATTGTACCTCTGTACCTATTATGTATCCTCTGTATACTGCCTAACTCTTCTTGAGGGAAGTCTGACTGCTCAGCCACAGCTACCACAGTGAATCTGTGCGGTGCAGACTGCTACCAAGTAGGTTTACTGCCAACACCTGTAGTCTTAAATCTTTTGCAGTGGTCCCAGAGGGAACTGCACAGGTTTCTGCCTAACACTGGTGTACAGCGGTGGGATCTGTATTGAGTATACACTTTAGAGTACTTTTGAGATACCTTAGTGCAACTAACCACAAAGCTTAAGCACAAGAAAGAAAAAGTCATTTTTAACCTGTCTACTATGGAAAGTTATAGTCAAGAGTCCCTTGCTACAAAAACTGCTGATTGTCTAAGACTTCTCTGTAAGCATAAGAATCTCATGACTAAAGGAAAGAAAATAGAGCTAATAGAAAGGTTGTTAGAAAACCAAAGTCTGGAGGATGGTCCAGAGGAACCTATCACTCCAGCAAATGTAGAAAGCAGCAATGATCTTGATATGGAACAAAGTATTGATGATCTTGGGTCAGAACCAGAAGAGGAGGATGAAACTGTTGTAGATAGTCCCTCTAGGCCTCTGTCTGCTCTACCAGCTGTACCTTCTGGACCTTTGCCAGGTCCCACATTTAGTCCTCAATACTTTGAACTAGAGAAAATGAAACTTGAATTAGAGTACAAGAAACTTAATGCTCAAACTGACAAAGAACTAAGGCTAAGGGAAATGGAGCTCAAGTATGAGCTAGAAATGAAGAAATTGTCTGTTGAGAATGCTTCTCTCTCTGGCTCCTCTAGAAGTTCCAGTCCTAAAAGACCCCGGATGCCTAAGGAATTGATTGGTATGTATGAGCCTAAGTTGGATGTGTTGGATTGGTTGTCTATGTTTGAGTATAATCATGGGCTCCAGAACATCACAGGTAATGAGTTACTCACCTGGTTGTTCTCTAGGCTCCCCCCTGTTGCAACTGATGTGGTAATGGAGTTGGGGGAGGAGGATAGGAAAGAGTATGAATGTGTGAAACTAGCTTTGATAGCTAGGCTTGGGAAGACCCCTTCCCAGTATTTTAAGAGGTTTAGGAGCCTCAAAAAGCATGATGGTACCCCTTGGGCTACCTGGGTGTGTGAAGGGTTGAAAAACTTAGAGGGATGGATTAAGGGTTACAAGGTGAACACTTATGAAGGAATGAGAAATCTTGTAATGATGGAGTCAATTTATGATGCCTGCTCTCCTGAGCTCAGACAGCACTTGGCTTATTCACAGGAATTAGATCCTAGGAAACTAGCTAAGGCTGCTGACTTGTGGGTTGCCAACAGGGCTACTCACAAGGATTCTGGGGTAACTCAGAAGAAGGATGAGGGAAGACAGCCTAAGAAAGACCCCAAAGAGAATTCTAATAATCCTAATTCCAAAGAGGGCCCCAAACAAAACCATAAGGGTAAGCCACCTGGGAAACCACAGCAGAGTAGTATACCTTCTGGTGCTAAACCGGAAGGAGGTCAGAACAAGCCTCCATTCCAAAGGACCTTTGGGGCCTGTTATGTTTGTAAGGCTACTGACCATGTGAAAGGAGATCCCAGATGTAAGGGTAAACCTTCAGGGGTCCAACTTGTCTCCTTAGCCTTCGCTCCAGAGGAGGAAGTCACTATGGCAAGTGGAAACTTTCTACTACTGGCTGATGAACCCACTGGACTCTCAGCCAGTGTTTCTTTAGTCTCTCTGGGGTTGTGGGAACAGCAGAATTTAGATGTATATAATTCTATCCCAGATAATACTAAAGAGTATTATAAAGACAGTGTCCACGTAAATGGTCAGGAGACTCCTGCCATCAGGGACACTGGGGCCAGCATAACTGTGGTGGATGAATCATTTTTCAAGGCAGAGGATGTTGCTAAGGCACCCAAATGCCTCACCAAGTTAGCTGGAGGGCCTGTGCAGATGTGTCCCCAGTTACCAGTTCTCATCCAGTGTAATGATATGGCTGTGAAGATACCTGTCAGTATACAATGTGAAGTGCCAGGAAAAGTTCTGCTGGGAAATGACCTAAAAGCTCTTGGAGTTGTGTCACATACCCCCAGACCTCCTAGTAAAAGGCTACGGGAGCTCACCAAGTCTGCAAGAGAGAAAACCCTGCGAGGTTTATCTCAGGAGATGATGACAGAAATCACTCCTCTCCCACTGGAGCAACTTACTGCAGTAACTACCAGATCAGGAGCAAAGGGGCAACCCAAGACTCCTAGAAAAAAACCTACAGCAAGCACTCCAGTGCTTCCAACAAGGACTTCCCCGAGGTTGTCCAAAGTTACACCTGTAACTCCACCTCCAGCTGAGGCTGAGAGGGAGGTACAACCCTGTTTGGTTGAACTAGACTCTGAAGAAGAGCTAGAAGGAGGTCCAGAACTTATTGGAGACCTAGACCCGGCTGACCATCCTGAGCTGCAGTCTTTACTGGCAGAAGGTGGACCCAGCAGGACAGCTTTCCGTAAGGGACAAAGAGAATGTCCAACTCTGGAGGGTCTCCGCCAGCAGGCAGCTTCTCAGGCTGATGGGCAAGAGCCTGGGAAGTATAGGTTACACTGGGAAGATGGCCTCTTCTACAGTGAACCAACCGAATCTGAACCTGGAGCATACCAACGCCTGGTAGTGCCCCAAGAGAACAGACAACAGTTCTTGCAACTAGCCCACGAGATTCCTTTGGCTGGTCACTTGAGTTTCAAGACCAAGGAAAGGCTCTCTCTCTACTTCTATTGGCCAAAAATGGGGGCTGAAGTAGATAGGTATTGCAGGAGCTGCCATACCTGCCAGACTTCTGGTAAGGTTGGATCCAAGAATGTGGCACCTTTAGTGCCTCTCCCAGTTGTGGGAGTCCCATTTGAGAGGGTAGGGATTGACATTGTTGGTCCCCTTGATCCCCCAACCTCCTCAGGCAACAGGTTTATCCTTGTTGTAGTAGACCATGCTACTAGGTACCCTGAGGCAATTCTTATGAGGACTGTTACAGCTCAGGCTGTGGCTAAGGCCCTCCTTGGTATCTTTACCAGGGTTGGGTTTCCTAAGGAGGTGATCTCTGACAGGGGGACAATTTTTATGTCCAACTACATGAAAGCCATGTGGAAAACCTGCGGAGTTACCTACAAGTTCTCAACCGCCTACCACCCTCAGACAAACGGGTTGGTAGAAAGATTTAACAGAACCATGAAGAGCATGATAGGTTCCTTAGAAGAACCCCTTAAGAAGAAGTGGGACCTTCTACTGCCATGCCTTCTATTTGCTTATAGGGAAGTCCCTCAGGAGGGAGTAGGTTATTCCCCCTTTGAACTTCTCTATGGCCATCCCGTCAGAGGCCCCTTGTGTCATGATGCCTACCTCTAAGGAGCCAGGCCGGGCCCAGCAACCCCAGAGGCAGACATCATTTTCCCCAGGGAAGTCTCAGCGGGCCCAAGTCGGGGCCCTTTGGACTCAGTCCTGGCGCCTTAGGCGCCAGGCTCATAGCGGACCCCAGTCCTGGCGCCTTAGGCGCCAGGCTCATAGAAGAGGATATGTGTTTAAGTGCTTGGGTGCACACTTACTTGATGCACACCTTGCTGCTTCACCCAGGCCCTCTTGAGGCCTGAATGGGACTACTTAACCTGTAGGACTACTTCACCACCCGGGTGTGGTCGGGGAAGGATACATACCTGATTGGTGGAAGGATACATACCAGGAACTTCTTCCAAGGCTATTTAAACCCCACCCGAACAGCCACACATGCTTCGCGTTGTTCTGCACCTAGCAGCTGGACGCTCACCGTGTCAGCTCCTGCATCCTGACTTCAGCCACGCCTGCCAGCACCCTGGAACACCTGCAAGGGGAGAAAGGAAGAGAATAGGAGAAGAAAAGCCCTTACCTGCTAAATCTGCATTCCGGAGTCATTTCTCCAACGGCCCTGAAAAGGAAGACATAATTTTAAAGGCATTTCGTTTCGATCGCTGCAGCGCTGCATTTTACTCAACTTTGCAAGGCGCTTCCATCTTCAGCAGCGATCTTCCGGATTCAGCTACGCCCCGGCGCCTAGAGGAAAAAAGACAAGAACAAAGGTGAGAGGGAGAAAAGGAATAAGGAAATCTCAGTTTCCTTTTAAGTCTTACCTGTTGGATTATTCCCACTGCATTTCGGGTCCTGCCGCTTCCTGGCATCTCCGGACCCCGGCCCCTATGGGGAAAAAAGACAAAGACATTGAATGAGCGAATGCAAAGACATTACCTGAGCGCTCATCCAGAACTGTTTCACTTCTGGTCGGCGCCATATCTCCGGCACTCCGAACCCCGGCCCCTAAGGGGAAAAAGACATAAGCATTAGCGCTTGCTGCAATTAGACAACGAACATTATTATTAAGCTTGAACTTTTGAACAGAACTTTTACAGCGCCTTACCTGAACAGTCAAGCTTACCTGAACTCCCATCAATCCTCAATCCAGTGAAGTAACTGGGTTTCAACGCGCCCCTGCATCAGAAGCAGGATGGAGAGCTCATCCTTCCAAACCCTAAGGTGAGGCTTCACAGGGAATCGTGGAGGAGGTATCGTGGAGGGTCGCAAGGGAGTGGGAGGCTTGAGCATTGTTCCACAGTTGGTAATACTCCCTTTTCACGCACAGGAGGGTATCCAACGAGCCAGGGAAGCCAGAATAGAGGGGCCCTTCCTGTCCATCTTCAGAGTTCTGCGCCTTCGACGCCGCGCCTCCGTGGGAACCAGGTGAGCGTTACACCTTGGCCCTGATTAAGGAGGGGTTGGAGAGTGCTCCTTCCCCCAAGCCAGTCAGAGTGACTGACTATGTGATAGGTCTCCGAAGGAGAATGTCACACATGATGGCAGAAGCAAGTGATAACTTGAAAGCTGGCCAAGCTCTGATCAAACATTGGCATGATCAGAAGGCTAACATGGTTGAGTTTACTCAAGACCAGCTAGTTCTAGTTATGCTCCCAACAAGGCAGAGGGCCTTGCAAGACAAATGGATGGGACCCTTCAAGGTTGTGGGAAAACTTGGAGAGGTCAACTATCTGGTGGATCTGGGCAAACCCAGGGAAGCTCCCAGAGTCTTCCACACCAACCGCCTCAAAGCCTATGTCTCTAGACCAGAAGTAGGAGCATTGCTTCTAGCTTCATCGGAAGAGGAGGAGGAGAGTGACGCTCAACCTGACCTCCTGAGAGGCTTACCTTTGGACGAAAAGGTTGAAGGAGTTAATCTCTCTTCAAATCTGACCCCTGAGCAACAGGAGGAGTGCAAAGCTATGTTAAATCAGTTTGCCCGGTGTTCTCACTTTCACCAGGCTTGACCCCTTGGGGACAGCATGAGATACTCACTGGTGACTGTCTGCCAGTCAAAAGCAGAGGATATAGAATGTCAGAACATGTCAGAACCCACATCAAAGGTGAGGTCAAGAAGATGCTTGATCTCGGGGTAATAGAGCCCTCTACTAGTCCATGGTCTAGCCCAGTGGTGTTAGTACCAAAGGCAGGATCCAAAGAGTTGAGATTCTGTGTGGACTATAGAGCTCTTAATGCAGTCACCAAGACTGATGTCCACCCTTTGCCAAGGACAGATGAGTTGGTGGATAAACTTGGTGCAGCCAAGTACCTCAGCACACTGGATCTTACGTCAGGCTATTGGCAAATATCCCTGACAGACCATGCCAAGGAGAAAACTGCATTTTCTACCCCAGTTGGCCTATACCAATTCAAGGTTATGCCTTTTGGACTGAAAAATGCACCTGCAACATTCCAAAGGATGGTGAACCAAGTTCTAGCTGGGATGGAGGACTTCTGCATGGCATACTTGGATGACATTGCAGTCTTCAGCCACTCCTGGGAAGAACATGTGACCCACTTAGGACATGTTTTGCAGGCTCTTGAGCAGGCCAATCTGACCATAAAGGCAAGCAAGTGCCAAATTGGTCAGAGTAAAGTGGTCTACCTTGGACATGAGGTAGGAGGTGGAGAAATAAGGCCTTTGCTCAGCAAGATTGAAGCTGTGCAAAATTGGACAACACCTACTACTCAGACCCAGGTGAGAGCCTTCTTGGGCCTCACTGGGTACTACAGGAATTTCATTGAGAACTATGGGACCATAGCTTCTCCTCTGAATGTGATCTCCTCTCCAAAATTCCCTAAGAAGGTCAAATGGACTGAGGAATGCAATCAGGCCTTTGAAAACCTGAAGAAAGCTCTCTGCCAAGCCCCAGTACTCAGAGCTCCTGACTACCACCAAACTTTCATAGTACAAACTGATGCTTCCAATGTAGGTATAGGTGCAGTTCTTAGCCAACTGGATGAGAAGGGTAGGGAACACCCCATTTGCTTCATCAGTAGAAAACTGAAGGATCCTGAAACAAGGTGGGCAATAACCGAAAGAGAATGCTTTGCTATTGTGTGGGCACTGAAAAAGTTTAGGCCATACTTGTATGGTTCTACTTTTGTCATTCAGACTGACCACCGACCCTTGAGATGGTTAATGCAAATGAAAGGGGAAAATCCAAAACTATTGAGATGGTCAATCTGCCTCCAAGGGTTTGATTTCACCATTGAGCACAGGTCAGGGTGTCACCATCAAAATGCTGATGGACTCTCTAGGATGTATGTCATCGACTAGAGGTATGAGGTTCATCCAGGAGTGGATTAAATCCTCCTGTCCCTTAGTCTGGGGGGGGTGAGTGTTAGGAAGAATTCTCTGTTTATGCTGAATTTCCTAACCTAGTGAGTCCCCCAGCAGCTTTGCTGGATTTTGTGGGGTTTATTTTTTTCTCCTGCCAAGAGTGAGACTCTTTTATCCTCACTCTTGGACATGACTTGAGAGTGTTCTCTGTGACTTGCTATGTGCTTATGGGCTAGGGGGTAATTTTCCCCATAGGCCATCATTGGTTTTTGAATGTGTGTTACACAGCACCCTCAGTGCAGTAGCACAGGGGTGTCTTAGAGACCCCCAATCATAGACTCCACACCCTGGGACTGACTACTGTCTCCCTGGGTCTGTAAAGTTGCCATTGACTTTACTAGTCTTAACTTAGGAACTTAACCAGTACAAACCATCTTACTGTGAAAGTACTGGAAGGGGCAATTAGATTGCCCCTGGGTATGTTGTCGAGGGGGTACTGTCCCGTCCCCCCTCGCAGAGTTCTGGCTGGTGGCAGTGGATACCACGGAAATATTCCACCGGAATATTTCCCAATGGGATTTCCCATTGGTTTTTGATGCACCACTTTTTGGTGCAATGTTAAAGATACCGCCGGTTTATTTATTTAATATAAATTCACCGGTTGGGATTTTTTGCCGGAACTCGCCGCCAAAATGGCGTCTAGGTTCACTTCAGTAACCCTGAACCCGAGTCGAGCCTTTGTTCCACTTTTGGCAGGCTTCTGCACAGAAGCCCTCCAAAGTGGTGCCATTCTGTCTGGGTGCCACAGGGGGTGTGGGAGGGGGTTTAGGCACCCTGGACCGAGTTGCCTTGCCAACTCAGGTCGCACTCTAGTGTGATTGGCCCAAGTGGTGAGCCACCCCGCTCACCACTTAGCATGTTTGAGTGACAGCTAGGCTGTATGAATGGGGGTTTGCTGCATAAAAGCAGGGTTTTTGGGACTGGTTCTTCAGAAGTCGCCACAGGACCTAAGAAGCCGAAGAGGGAGAAGCCGAGCCGACCTGCCAAGACGACACCACCGGTGAAGCCCTGCAGAATCGTCTCACCACTTTTCCCGACGACAGAGGAGATCTCCTGCCGGAGAGTCTTCTTCCCTTAATTGGTGGGGAAAACCAGTTGCTGCCTTCTTTTCGCCGTCCCGAAGCATCTTGTGGCCGCCTTACCTGTGCCAAGCACCCCGGCAACCGGGATACCACTTTTTACCTCAACCGCGAAAGAGGGGTACAAAACCTTTGTGACCGGAGAACTCCACGGCTGGCCTCATCCCTGGTAGTGCAACGACCTGCAGCCTTCATCCCCGTCGAGATCACCTCTTCCTCGGGATGACGCCGCGACTTGCACCCACTACCAGGAACGACTACCACCGCTGGAGGAATCTTTCCACTTTTAAAGGTACTGTGTTCCGCCCGGCCTCCCTTGCCACCGATTGTACAGGGTAGATTTAGCCCTCGGCTCTCGAACCTGGGTAGGTCTGGGACACCCTAACTAAACTTTTCAGAACCGTAGTAAAACCGTTTTCTACTCGCCTGCAAAGACTTGTGACATTGTGTGATCTTGGGCACATTTCGCCTGGCTCCCTCTAAAGCGGGCCCCGAACTAATTCCCCTTGTTTCTCCATTGACTGTCTTCGCTAACCTTATGTGAAAAGTGTTTTACCTTACTGCTCTCTTTATTTCTGCCTTTTCCCTCCCTTTTGGTAATACTTGTTGGAGTACCATCGAACGTTAAGCGCTCACCTCTGGTTGGAAATAAGTGGTGTTAACTTAGAATTGTCCAACAAACGATTAGGGATGTACATATGAGTAATAGTAACTGTGTTTGACTTCTTACCTTTTCTAATGTGCTAGTGTAATTTTTGACTGTACCTTTAATAAATAAGTTTATACTTTTACACCTAGCTCTGGTCAGTGTTTGCTTGTGCTATTGTACCTCTGTACCTATTATGTATCCTCTGTATACTGCCTAACTCTTCTTGAGGGAAGTCTGACTGCTCAGCCACAGCTACCACAGTGAATCTGTGCGGTGCAGACTGCTACCAAGTGGGTTTACTGCCAACACCTGTAGTCTTAAATCTTTTGCAGTGGTCCCAGAGGGAACTGCACAGGTTTCTGCCTAACACCCTTATTTTTTGATTTCGAAGAAAGACGGGGGCTTGAGACCCATCATGAACTTGCGTGGTTTGAACAAACTCCTCAGGAAGGACAAGTTCAAGATGGTTACTCTCCCTCAAGTCCTCCAGGCCCTTCAGCTTCAGGACTGGTTGGTGTCACTCGACCTCAAGGATGCTTACTTCCATGTGCCGATCCATCCCAAGCACAAGAAGTACCTGAGGTTCGCGGTTGGCGACTCGCACTTTCAGTTTTGGGTCCTGCCGATCGGATTGACCTCCGCCCCGAGGGTTTTCACCAAGCTCATGGTGGTGGTGGCAGCGCATCTCAGACAAGGGGGGATTCACATCTACCCCTACCTGGACGATTGGTTGATCAGGGGGAGCTCTTCGGAGCAAGTCCTTGATCATCTGTCCGTCACCTGCCACTCCCTTCACAGGCTGGGCTTTTCCCTCAATTTAAAGAAGTCCCATTTGACGCCAGCACAGCGGCTCCAGTACATCGGAGCAGTGCTCGACACTTCCCTGGGGCAGTGTTTTCCTCCCCAAGTGAGGCTCTTCACATTCAGCAGATGGTGCACAAGTTTCAGCATGCCCAGACGCTCCCAGCGTTCGAGTTCTTGAGGTTGCTCGGCCTCATGGCATCCTGCATTCTTCTGGTGCCAGAGGCTCGCCTGCGGATGAGATCTTTGCAGTGGGCACTCAAGACGCAATGGTCGCAGTCCTCCGGCAGGATGTCGGACCCGGTTCAGGTGCCGCCCTCGGTCGCCCGGGACCTTCTGTGGTGGGCCGTCGAAGGCAACTTGATGAAGGGGGCTCCATTTTGGCTTCCCTGGCCGGAGGTGACGTTCGTGACGGATGCATCCCTCACGGGATGGGGAGCTCATGCCAACGGGCTGACAGTCAGCGGTCGTTGGTCTCCGTCGGAGTCCAGACTCCATATCAATCTGTTGGAGCTGAGGGCCGCCAGGCTAGCCCTGAAGGCTTTTCTGCCGACTGAGTGAGGAAAGAGAGTCCTGATCCTGACGGACAACACAGTGGCCATGCACTACCTCAACAAAAAGGGGGGGGCAGGGTCACTTCCTCTGTGCAGGGAGGCGATGCAGCTCGAGTTCTGGGCCATCCAGCAGGAAGTTTCGATCTCGGCAGTTCATCTGGCCGGAGACGAAAACGTGACGGCGGACGCTCTGAGCAGGCAGAGCGCGATCTCTCACGAGTGGGAGCTGGCTCAGGAGATTCTCCTGGAGATCTTCACCCTTTGGGGGACCCCTCAAGTGGATCTCTTCGCCTCCAGTGTCAACCGGAAGTGCAAAAGGTTTTGTTCGCTGGAATTTCCTCCAAAAGGAGCTTAGGAGACGCATTCGTGGTGGAGTGGTCATTCCCGCTGCTGTACGCGTTTCCTCCAGTCCCCGTCATCCCGCAAGTGCTGCAGAGATTACAGAAGTTCGGTTCCCGGATGATCCTCATTGCTCCCGTGTGGGTTCGGAGGATGTGGTACCCGGACCTTCTCGACTTGTCCATCTGCCCTCCACGTTGTCTTCCCTACCGAGACGATCTGCTCTCACGGGAGGGGGGGGTCAAGTTCTCCATCCAGAGGTGAGATCCCTCAACCTTCACGCTTGGCTTCTGAAAGGTTGAGGTATAAGGATTGGGACCTCCCTGAAGACGTGATGGAGGTGTTGCTTTCGGCCCGAAGGCCAGCAACAAAGTCTCTGTACCGTTGCCGTTGGCGTAAGTTCTGCGACTGGTGCAGATTTCAGAATGTGGATCCTTTTGCATGTGACATCCCCATGGTTCTATCCTTTTTACTTTCTTTGGCCCACAGGGGCTTGCAAGTGGGTACCATTAAAGGTTACCTGGTGGCGCTGTCCATCTTTAAGCGCTCGTCTGAAGAGTGTTCTTACTTTAAAATCCCTTTAATTTCACAGTTTCTGAAAGGGCTCACTAATGTGTTCCCTCCGTCACCTTTCCTGGTGCCCGGTTGGGATTTAAACCTTGTTCTTAAGTTTATGGGTGCTCCGTTTGAGCCTCTACATTCTTGCCCTTTGAGGCTGCTAACTCTGAAAACTGTTTTTAGTTGCGGTTACTTCCGCTCGCAGAGTGAGTGAGTTACAGGCACTTTCAGTTACGCCACCCTTCACTGTATTTCACAAGGACAGGGTTGTCCTTAGAGTCTGTCCTTCTTTTCTTCCGAAGGTAGTGACGGAATTTCATTTGGCCCAGAAGGTTGTTCTTCCGGCATTCTATCCTCCTCCGCATCCTGGTAAGGAAGAGGAGAGGCTCCATAGGCTTGATCCTAGGAGAGCTTTAAGCTTTTATGTTTCACGCATGTCCCAGGTCAGAGTGGACGATCAACTCTTTATTGGTTACGCTGGAAAGCGTTTGGGGCAAGCTGTGACGAAACAGACTTCGTCTCGCTGGATTATTTTGGCCATCTCGGAGTGTTACTGCTTAGCGGGTAAGGACCCACCGGTTGGCTTGCGGGCCCATTCTACCAGGGGTGGTATGGCTGCATCTACTGCCCTGCAGAGGGGTGTTCCTATTCACAACATCTGTGATGCAGCCACCTGGGCTTCAGTACATACATTTGTACGTCACTATTCCCTCGATTCCATCCGAGGACAGGATCTGGCCTTTGGCAAGGCGGTCCTTTGCTCTGCTATTTGATTGGCTATTCTAAATTTTGATTCTAAATTCTTTCCCTCCCCCTTGCTCTGGTACTGCTTTGGGAGTCTGTCATAGATATGGAATACGTCGGAGGACCCAATCCCCTCGAAGAACAAGTTACTTTCTTACCTGGTAACGTTCTTTCGATGGGATGGTCCGACGACGTATTCCATATCACTCCCGCCCTGCCTTCCCCGCTGCAGAATTTCTTTTGCGATTGCAGCTTACGTTCCGCAAGGCTTTGTGTCTGACTGGCAGTTGACTAATGTCACACGTTCTGGGGGAAAAAATTACAACTGAGGCTACGGGCGTCGTGCGTCCTACTTATCACATCGGAGGACGTCGGAGGAGGTCCTTGACGACGGCGCATCAACGTCATCGACGCAGGATGCAGACGCCGAAAAAAGTTTCTGAAGCAGCACAGCTGTGGTGATTACATGTTATAGATATGGAATACGTCGTTGGACCATCCCATCGAAAGAACGTTACCAGGTAAGAAAGTAACTTGTTCTTCTCCTTTAAACCAATCACTGTCTGTGGGTCATACTGCCCCCATCCAATGACAGTCCTCTCCCTAAGTCCCTCCTCTGGCAGCCATCTTCAGATTTTTACTGCACGCTTCAGTGTTGGGAGTCCTCGAGTTTACTCTGCATGCTACTTCTATGGGGTTTTTTTTTCGACAGAAAAAGGTTCTATTTTTGTTCCAAAACAACCAGTGTGCTCTTTTCTCCATCTGCCGACAGATTCTAGAAAGATCGCTGAGGCCAACAGGCCTACTCCGCGCCCTCCGACCATGGCAGAGGAGAAGGAAAGAAAATCCCTCTTCAAGTCCTGCACCAAGTGCAGGCCGCGGAATGTGTTTGTTGAGGACAAGCACCTGCAATGCCTCTACTGTCTGCATCCGGACCACAAGGAAGGAGAATGCAAGGTCTGCCTCGGTTTCTCCAAGAAGATGACTAAGCTGCGGGAGAAGTCATGGACGGAGGAGAAGAGGGCTGAACTGCCCAAGAAGGCCCAATCGGTGCAGGATCAGTCTTTGTCGATGATAGAGCTGGTGGCGGCTGCTCTTACAAAGGAGAGGGGGGGCTGACCCCGTGAAGGTAGCCCCTGCAGCACAGAAGGTATGCCTGCCCCCGAGGCGCGTAACTGCAGAAGTGACTTTGGCAAAGTTTTCTGTCACGCTGGAGAAGGGGATGCCTTCTGCGGCCGGCTCCAACCCCTCAGGTCGTAAAAGGGGGAGGGGGCGCATGGAGGCCCCAGGCCATGTCCCAGGCCATAGAAGATTCGTTCACAGACGCGACAAGCACCTGGAGTCCTTACACATGGTCCACGTGGAAGAGGAGGGTGACGACAGCGCAGGGCCTAGTGTTCCGATCACACCAGCTCAGCCGAGGGATGTGTCTCTGGATATTCTGTCAACCCTCCAAACCTTGGTGTCGAAGATTCAGAGGAGGATGCCACAACGGCCGGTCCCAATGGTCCCCCAGTCCTCCGATCAGCCCCCAGCTAAAAGTAGGAAGCGTCATCTGATGCCCCCATTTCAGCCTCCACATCTGTGTTGGGCCCTCCCTCACCCAGCAGACCCCGACACAGGGACAGATATAGCCATGACGACTATGTACAACTATGATATCGTCGCGGTGGGACTCTGCAGCCTAGGGCGTCCCCACCAATGAGGTGGGGTCATTCCATTCTATGATCGCCAGAGCCTCCGAGCTGTTCCAGCTTGTGCCTGAAGAAACCAAGAAGGAGGGTTTCTTGTACCAGAGGCAGACAATCGTGGTGGTGCCCCTTCTGGACGACGTGTAAGTGGAGGGCCTGGCCCTCTTGAACCCTTTCATGGCTCCGGCCAAACGGGATAGGCTGGAGAAGAAGTACTGGGTGCTGGAATCCGCCCCCAAGTGCCTGAGCTCCCTATCATGGCCGTACTCTGTCGTTTCCACGGCTGCGAGGAAACTGTCAGCTAACCCGTCGTCAGTCCCTCCGGATCAGCGAGGGGCGGAAGATGAACGCCATGGGAAGGAAGGTGATTTACACTGCGACGTCTACCATCAAGGCGGCCAATGCACCTGCGATCCTAGCTAGGTATGAGGGGGAGCTGTGGGACAAGCTGGGTCCGATTTTGGAGTTCCTCCCTGATGACAAGAAGATGGAGGCCATCGCTCTCTTCCAAGAAGGGGGGAGGTAGCGTCACATTGCTGACGCACGTTTCTGGTAAATGGGGGAACAGTGTCTGCCTTCGTCGCCAGGGCTGGATGAAGGCCACAAATTTCCGCCAGGAGGTCCAAGCGAAGGTACTGGACATGCCTTTTGACAGAGAGAACCTTTTTGGGAAGATCGACAAGTCCCTACAGGCCATCAAGGCAGATTCAGAGACGGCCCATTCCGCTGCTCCAGAGGAAAGTCGTGCAGGTCTTCAAAGGCTTCTCCTCATCATACCATCAGCCTTCCAGATCTATGACTCGGGAAGCCTACAGAGGCGGCTCCCAGGAGGACAGTGTCGCCAGCAGGGCGCCAACGTAAACCTGAACGGGCCAGGATGTTGGGCCTCCACCCATGCACACCGGTAGGAGGCTGGCTGACTAGGTTCGTCTGCGAGTGGGAAAAGATCACGACCAACAGATGCGTGCTGGGCACTCTCGCCCATGGAAATACCCTCTGGTGTTTCAGCACAAGTGTCCACGGATCCCTCTGTGGCCTGTCGGGAGCAGCACATCCCTCAGCTCTTAGAGGAGGTAGGGGCTATTCTGCGAAAAGGGGCGATAGAGCTAGTCGCCCAGTGACTCCAGTGCTCCGGAGTCTATTCCAGATACTTTTTGGTCAGAAAGAAGATGGAGGTGGTAGGGGGGAGAGGGCTGGAGGCCCATTCTAGACCTGCAACGTCTGAACAAGTACCTCAAGTCTCAGAAATTGAGGATGGTCACGTTGCAGCATATCCTCGGCCAACTTGAAAGAAGAGACTTCTTGACGTCGCTGGACCTGGAGGACGCCTACTTCCATGTCCCCATTCACAGGAAGCACCAAATGTTTCTAGGCTTTCTAGTGCAGGGACAGCACTACCAGTTCAAGGCCCTACCTTTCGGCTTGAAGCCTGCCCCCAGAGTGTTCATGAAGTGCCTGGCGCCAGTGGCGGGCCATCTGTGTCTACAGGGGATACATGTATACCTGTACCCCGACTGGCTCATCCGGGTCCTCTCGCGAGATTTGGCCGTTAGACACACGGAGGGGACTGGCAAGCTGCTGATGGATCTAGGATTCTCCATCAATTATCCAAAGTTCTGCTCGACACCATCGCAGAAAGCGCTGTTCCTAGGAGCCAGACTCGATATGGTGTCCTGCCTGTCTTCACCTTCGGAGGAGAGGGTAGTGGCCATTCAAAGGAAGGTGCAGCAGCTGTTGGCGATGAAGACGGCCACAGTGCGAACCATCAAGTTGCTGCTCGACATGATGTCGTCCTGCATCTACCTCATCCGGCTCTGCAGGTTGCAGATGCGTCCTCTTCAGGAGTTCCTGGATGCTCACTGGATACAAGTGACCGGAAACTTTGCGGACCAGATCACGCTGGACGACTAGTTCCATTGAGCAATAAGATGGTGGGGTGTCCACTCCAACATCGGCAGGGGCACAGGGTTTCAGAACCCTCCATTCCAAGAAACGGTCACCATGGACGCTTCCCTGGAATGCTGGGGAGCCCACACCGGGCATGTGCACGCCAGAGGTCTGTGGCTGCCATAGAAGGATCTCCATATCAACATCCTGGGGCTACGGGCTGTGTTCATTGGCCCTCAAGTCATTCCTCCCGTCTCTGAAGGTCAAGGTGGTGAGGATCTTCACGGACAACACCACCACGATGTTCTACATCTGGAAGCAGGGGGGCAGTCGATTCACAGCGCTCTCCAAGGAAGTGCAGGACTTGTGGGGCTGGGTCGTCGGACAAGAGATGTTCCTCGTTCCTCTTCACCTAACGGGAATCAAGAACACCATTCCGGACTCTCTCAGCAGGGAATTGCGCTCCTGCCACGAGTGAGAACTTCGGCAGGACCATGTGTACACCATCTTTGCCAGCTGAGGCAGGCCCAGGATCGATCTGTTTGCGACCTCGTCAAACTCCAAATGCCAGATGTTTGTCAGCTGATTCCACCAACCGAGGAGTCTGGGGGACGTGTTCTCCCCGTGGGAAAGGATGTTTGTGTATACGTTTCCTACGTTGCCTCTCCTGCTACGGGTCATCAACACAGACAGTGCCAGTGCAGGATGATAATCATCGCCCTGGCGTAGCCGAGGCAAATTTGGTATCTGGACCTGCTCAGCCTGTCTGTGTCGCCTCCGGTCAAGCTGCCAGTGGTTCTGGATCTTCTCACCAGGGAATAAGGCGCAATCCTGCATCACGACCCAGGATCGCTGAACCTCAGGGCTTGGCTCTTGCAGCCCTAGAGTTTGGAGGATATGAGTTGCCGGCGGACTGCAGGGAGGTCCTCGGCAAGGCCAGGGCATCGTCGACTTTGAAGTGCTATGGTCACAAGTAGAAACGTTTTGCTTTGTGGTGCCGGTCTCGGCAGATTCTTCCATACTTTCCATCCTTGGCCAAGGCCGGACTGTCGCACGCCTCTGTCAAGATGCATCTGGCCAGGGATCTCCCGCTACACCAGGTCTCTAGGAAGGACTTCACTTTGGGCTCATCAAGGAGTTCCTCAAAGGACTTTTTTTTATCTTTCCCGCAGGCGAAGGCTTCTGCCCCGGCAGGGGAACTAAACGTTGTTCTGACGAGGCTCATGGTGGCCACATTCGAGCTTATGCACCTGGCCCCTCTCAAGTTCCTCTCATGGAAAAAGGCTTTCCTTGCGGCCATCACCTGCGCCAAGAGGGTAGGTGAGATACAGGCCCTGTCCTGCAAACAGCCATGCCTGACTTTCCACGAATCGAGAGTGGTGCTGCGGACGCAACGGTTCTGTCAGAATTCCATCTCAACAAGCCTTTGGTGTTTTTCTCCGAAACCTTAGTTGCCGGCTGAAAAGGTCCTTGCACTCGCTGGACGTTGCTTGTGCCCTGAAGTTCTACGTGGCACGCACAAAGGGTTTTCAAGACTTCACAGCTGTTCGTGAACTTTGGTCCTGTGAACCCTGGGAAGGCCTAGTCCAAGGCTTCCATCTCAAGGTGGCTCTCCGGCTGCATCATGCACTGTCATTGGTTGGCTAACCAACCGCTGCCAGGCTGTCCGAGAGCCCACTCCACCAGACGATCGATGCGACGGTGTTCCTGGCTGGTGTGCCCCTGCTGGACATCTGTAGGGCTGCTACGTGGAGATCCATGCACACCTTCACAATGTTCTACTGTGTCGACAGGGATTCCAGGGAGGAGTCCATAGTCGGCCAAGCAGTGCTACGCAACCTGTTTGCATGAGGTGAGTCTGTTCAAGGGGTAAGAGTTCATTGCTTCTGTTGGGCTTTGCCACGTCCCATGGTTGTGTGATGTTGTACTGCTGTGTATTCGTTATTCATGAGCATGTGAATCTATGCCAGACCCCATGATGGCGAAGGAACGAGTTACTATTGTTCTCCAGCATGGGTCTGGCATGGATTCATGTGAACCCTCCCTTCATCCCATCTGTGGCTCTTCTTGGGCATACGGCCACTTTACGTGGTTACCAAATCTGAAGATGGCTGCCATAGGAGGTGCTTAGGGAGAGGGCTGTCAGGATGGGGCACTATGACCCAGAGGTCAGTGATTGGTTTAAAGGAAAAATACAGTTTGTAAGTGAATGTGAAACTGTTTTTCTTTTGCTGAGAAGTCCCAGCCTGATGAGGAATATTCATGAGCATGTGAATCCATGCCAGACCCTAGCTGGAGAACAATAGTTAGGTAACTTGTTCCTTCCTTTACGCATTCCTGCCAATTCCGCTGCTCCTACGTGTGATCAACTTTCCCGCTGCAAGATGGTCCCCATTACACTGGTGTGGGACAGACCAATCTGGTACCTTCTTCACCCAGTCAGTGGTTCTGGCCATCAAGCTGCCTCCTTTTCCGGACCTGCTATCCAGCGAAGGAAGGGCAATCCTGCACCACAACCCAGCCTCCCTGAACCTGCTGGCCTGGCTCCTGCAGCCTTAGTATTTGGGCATTTCTTGCTGCCGTTGGATTGCAAGAAGGACTCTAGCCAAGTACACTTGCATGCTACAAACACAAGTGGACGTGCTTTACAGTGTGGTGCCAGTCACAGAGGATCTCTCCACAGCACGTCACAGAAGATCTCTCCAAAGCACATCGCAGCGCCGCAATTTAAAGTCGATTTAGCCGCAATATTCTGGTATACCCAGGCTCTTGGCAAGCTTTCCCTGTGGTCTCACAGGCTTGCAAAGGAGTTCCTCAAGAGCGTCTTGAGAACACTGCCTCTGGTGAAGGCTCCTGCCCTGGCGTGGGAGTTGAATGTGGTCCTGTCCAAACTGATGGGTGCTCCATTTGAGCCTATGCATCGGACATCATTAAAGTTCATCTAGTGGAAGACCACCTTCCTAGTGGTGATCGCATCGACCAGGCGTGTTCGAGAAATACAGGCTCTATCCTGTAAGCCTCCATATTTGTCTTTCCACCAGTCCAAGGTGGTTCTACGAACTCATCCGCCCTTTATGCCAAAGGTTCTGTCTGACTTTCTTTTAAACAAACCGTTGATCTTACCAGTTTTCTTTGCAAGCCCTTCTTTGTCTGCTGAAAAATCCTTGAATTCACTGGATGTGTCGTATATCTTGAAGTTCTATGTGGCGCACACTAAAGATTTTCAAAAGACTTCTCAACTTTGGACCAGTGGGGCATGAGGTAGCCCTATCAAAAGCTTCCATCTCCAGGTGGCTCTCCGGCTGTATCATACATTGCCACCAGTAAGCCAACAGACCATCTCTCAGAGCTACTACGTGGAGGTCTACTCACACCTTCACAAGATTCTACTGTCAACATGCATTCCAGGCAAGGAGTCTCAAGTCGGACGAGCGGTGCTTCACATCCTGTTTTCTGGAGGTGTGCTCCAGGGTTAGGTCTTATTGCTTCTGTTAAGCCTTGCCACCTCCCGTTGTCTTGTATATGTACTGTTGTGTACACGTATTCATAGCATGTGAATTCATGTAACACCCCATGCTGGAGAAGGAACAGGTTAATTACCTGTAACTCTTGTTCTCCAGCATGGGTCTTGCATGTAAACCGCCCATTCCCCTCCTTCCCCTCTGCGGCTCTTCTTGGTTCCTACTGCCACTTTATGGGCGCAACCAAATCTGAGGATGGCCACCAGGGGTGGAGCTAACGATGACGAATGTCATTGGATGGGGCCATATGACACAGAGTTACAGCAATAGGCTATTCAAGCAACAATGCAGTTTTTAGCTTGAAGCAAAAATGCTTTATTTTACTGAGGATTTCCAGCCTGACGACGCAGAATATTCATAACATGTGAATCCATGCAAGACCCATGCTGGAGAAAGTTACACTTAAGTAACTTGTTCCTTACAATGAATCTCCTTGCAAGGTACACATATGGGTTTTTCATAGATTTCCGACTGATTATATTTTAAGATCTTATAACCTAGATATTTTGGAACTTTACCAACTGTTTTGTTGAAGTAATCTTTGTTTGGGTTTTAGACACTGTTTTTTAGTTTAAACACTGAGAAACCAAGACTACTTTCATATACAATATTCTTTCTTTTCTTAGTTGACAGTATAAAATAATCTCACTGCTACTACCTGTCCTGACACCCTTCATAACCTGCATGCTTATGGGCACAAGATATTTAAGTTCACTTTTGATTTGCATTGAAGAAAGTGGTAACATTTCAACCACTTCTAGCCAGTCATTGATTCAGTAGGTAATATGCTCTCTACACAATTGTATTCAATATTTTATTTGGCCGCGCATCTACAACTACTATTTTGGTTCCCTTTTAGAGGGAGATTCTCTGTAATTTAGAAGGGCAAGTTGGGCAGCCAAGGAGGAGCCACATGTCAGGTTTCCTTCCTTGCCTTCTTATAGGTTTTAGTTAGATAAATATGGGATCGATGGGGATTTTCTTGATGGTGTTGATACTTGTTTCCACGATTCTGTTGATTAGAGACTCGCCCTCCGACTGCTCCAGCCTTTCAAGATATTGGGTATTCCATTCCATTTGGTTGTGTTTATCTTCCCTGTAGAAACTCTGGAGGATTTAGTTTGCAACATCTGTCAGCATACCTGCTATCCTAGCTTTTAACCTCAATCAAAACCTTTAATATATAACATTCCACATGTTTGTACTAATCCCTACTATCATTATACCCACATTATCGAAGCCCATCCGTGTATCAGCATGAATATGCTCAAGCATACACAGGGCATCATCTAACTTCATGTTGTAACCATAAGTGGGTTTAGAACGCTCATTAGCATCCTGGTGTAAGATGCCATCCAATCAGGAGCTTTAGAATGCGGGTTGAATTCCGGGATAAGCTGCATTCACGTCTTGTGCCTTCCATTGTGCGTCTCCCCTTCTCTGCCATGCCTCTGTCCGCACGCACCTTCGTTCCTGTCAACCGACAACCGCCTATCATCCTTCACCATCGCCAAGCCTCTGCTTACCATCTGCCCCTCTCAGAATTACCCCGCTACCTTCCTTCTTTAACTGGGTATGACAAAGAAATCGAAAAAGGGGTTCTGAGCCCCTACTTTCATTTCTAGAAAGGCAATTTGTTTTTAAATAAGTCAAACCCGCTATCAGCACCTTTACTACTGTGCATGGTTAT
Organism: Ambystoma mexicanum; assembly: GCF_040938575.1. Classification (NCBI taxonomy): domain Eukaryota; kingdom Metazoa; phylum Chordata; class Amphibia; order Caudata; family Ambystomatidae; genus Ambystoma; species Ambystoma mexicanum. The sequence goes on along the minus strand of NC_090936.1, from coordinate 1,085,902,969 downwards.
AATGGCATTTAGCACCACCTTCTCTGATTTATTGGGACAGTAACAGCCCTGAATCTTGGCCATAACCCTTGCTTTGCTCGGAACTGCCTAGGCTCTGGCTGTCAGGCCATTAATGCCCAAACACATGCCAGATCACGGTACTTAACATTACATTTATTGCTCCATAAAAAGTGCTGGAACATGTTCCTTATCACTAATTCAGACAGCTACATCTCATTCCATCTAAGTAAAATGGGTACACTTTATTAAGCAGTTGTGTTCTCTGTCTGCTAGATTGGTGTCAATTGTCTGTGGGTGAGGAAAGAAATTGGACATATAGACGGAATTACGGCACATACCAAGCATCTGCATTGTTCCGCAGTACCAAGTGGTACCTTATTCCCTTGATCCTGTGCACTGCTCCTAAACCACAGCTATGGATTAGTCTGAATGCATTCAGACATGCAAAGATCAGGCTGATGCATTCATCTAAAATATGTAGACGTACTGGGGGTATAATGAAATACACTGAGTGCTTGTCACAATCAAATCTGTATCAAGACTGTGATGAGGCAATTGAGACTCCAGGAAGTTGCAACAACAAACCTCAAAATGTCAGATGGCTCAAAGAATACTTCAGCTCTCAGAGATGGTTCAAAGATTGTTATTATTTACTTCAGCAGGTGGCTAGGTCTCTATCCAAGGAATTTGGGATGTGCCTTCACACACACTGCCCACTTGGTCATCTTGCTCTTGCACCCTGTTACTTTTCACCCTCTCTACCTACCCCCCTTCCCCTCCTCTTCTGCTAGTTTCTTCCACCTCTGCCCCTTTACTTCACACTCTTTCTACTTCTTGCTTCCACTCTTTGATCCTATTACTCCATCCTCCACACTGCTATGCCCTCCTACACACTAGTACTACTGCCTCCACAATAGTCCAATTCCACCTCACCTATCACTTCCCACTCACTCCCTACTCTCGCTCTAACATTCTTACTTGCTACTCATCTACACACACTGGCCAAACAGTACCACTTGCTCTCAACATCCATTACCTTCCCTTTTTTCAAAAATTGCCTCCGCACTTCAGTGCACCGTCCTTCCTCCTGTTGGTCTGTTCGCCTTCCATCTCCTCCGACCTCACTGAAGAACCTACAACTTCCTGTTTCCTGGGAGCTTTCCTATCCCCCTCTGTTATGTCTTGTTTCATCTGAATGATGTCAGGGACTGAGAGTGATGTCACATGTAGAATGTTGGATGAGTGGAATGTTCTGTGAATAAGGGAGTTTTTTTCCGCCCATGGCAGTTGATACCATGTAGTCTGTGTGGTGGGAGCCAGTGGGCACCCTCTCTGCTTCTGTCTTTGTCCTGTCATCTGTTGTACTTCTATGAAGAAACCTAATTAAAGGAACTTATCTGCCTTACCTCTGCTGCCTCAAGAGGTTTCACTCGTAACCTCCATACCTGCTGATTGTCTGTCTCTTTCCAATCTGGATCTTTCTTCCCTGCCTGGAGGTCTTCCATAAAGCAAAGCTTTGAAATAGTGGGTTAAGTCCTGCCCCTTTTCCCCTTTTCTCTGCATGGGGCAGCCATGTTGTCATAATGGAGGCCTATTTTGGGGGGCCATGGCAGAGCCTCCCCCAAGGTGAGCAAAGCATATTGGTCTAGTATGGTGGTAGCAATCATGCTTCTACATTCACCAGCACTGAGGAGTGCACAGCATATCCTACAGCTGCGTATGCTGTGTGGTCTTTGCTCTGCTGTCCAATTCTCACTTTGCCAGTTCAAGGAATCTGGCACTGGGATGCGCGAGCGTGGGGCGATGGTGGGGGGTTCCCTTTCTGCCGGTCTCCCCATTTTGTCATGTTAATACTTGGTCTAGGGAAAGTAGAAAAAAGCCTGGCAAGTTTTGGTTTAAGAGCCATGGAGTGGTGCAGGTGGCTGCTGCCCAATTCTAAACAGGCACTTAGAGAGAGGACACAAATTGGGGCTCCCTCAACTACCACTGTGTTCTTCATGGCTAGGACTAGCTCTGGCTTCCACCCTGCTAGGCCTCCTACCAGCAGTTGAAAGATGTTGCTATCCCCTCTTGACCTGGTCGGGTTACTGGCCCTGTCACAAAAATCATGGACATCACACATTGAGTTCATGCTACTATAAGGAAGCTACTCACAAATGTAACACCTAAGCTGAATTAACATTCAAAAGCTCAAAAATACTTCAGCATCCACAAAGGACTAAAAAAACGTGTGATGGCTTGACTTATAGAAGTGGTTCCCTCACATTGTTCTTTGGACTGTCTAGTACACAAGAAGAGACAGACACAAAGCTAATTCTTCATTCCATCAATGCTACAAAAAGAGGAGTTACAAAGTCTGTATAGTTGCATAGGACAATGATGTTTTCATTATTGCTTTAAGAAGGTATATAAACAACCCCCCCTCCCATCTCCGGAGTCTTTGTGCTGTGAATCTAGCTCAAGTATATGTGCGATTTACTTAAATGAACAAGCAGATTGTTCAGCGTGTCGCGGGGAAACAGGAATACACTAGGTGGGCTAATTCTGTTGGCCTAGCTTGCCAATGCACATTCCAAGCTGTGAAGTGACAAACCAGGTGGCTGACTGACAACCGTGTGCTAAAAGTATGTCTTGTGCATATTATGTTCACTGAGCTCCTTTTTATGGTAACCATGTGTCATGTGATCCTGCTGACCAAATGTATAAATATGAAGACTTTGTGACAAGAAGGGAGAGGAATGGACGAAGCATTTGCTGCTGTTCTGTTCTCTGTTTAAACGCATTCTGAAGGAATAAACCTTTGACTGACAAATAGCGCAGTGTCGGTATCTCATTCTCTTGGTGTGTCCACGAGCGAGCATTATGAATTGATTATATCCCACACTGCCTCCTTCAAAACACATTATTTGAGTAGTGGAGAAACACCCATCTCTAAGTTACTTAAAGGCTTCTGCTTTACCTACATGTCGCACCTTTTCCAGATTTAAATGCCACAACCGTCCATACTGAATAGAATGCACTACAGCCGCTGAAGGCAACATTTTAGCACATAATTCATTAGGAGCAATTCCAGGGAGCTGGTCACCTCTCTCCAAGGAGGAGCCACCCTCTTGGAGACTGGGGAAGATACAGAATGTGGTTAGTTTGGAGTAGGATTCTGGACATTTTACTTTAGTAATTTACAAACATCCTACAGGCACCCTTTGTGTTTTCTTTTAATTCCACACTATTTGCTTTGCCGGTGAAAATTTCCCTCACCCCTACACGCAACACTACACAATGGCCAGCAGGACAGGCGACATAGGACACCACACCCTTACACTAAACACATGCACAGATTCACTCACAGTTACACATTCAACAGGTGGAACACTCTTCCCATCCTTACACACGCAACATACGCATAGTTCCACTCCACACACATCTGTTTACAAACCAAATTGGGACACAGAACATCCCAAACACCCCACGACAAACAGAATGCGGAATGGAAGCCTGAAACTCAATAGGACTATGAAGAGAGAAATTACATGCTCATGTCTAAAATGTAAACGCAGACCAAGCAGACATTCTAATGCTAAACACAGGCGAAACAAAATGAGTGCTGCAGCCCAGACACGCTCATACGCGCCTAGAAAGACTTGTGTACAGGTGTGTTATAAATTTCATATCATGTCATACCTCTAGTAGTGAGCTTTGGGAATGACCCCCTTGGTGGCAGACTCCAAGCATGGAGAACTGTCCAACTCGCCCATCATACGAAAGATCAGATGATACCTAGCAATCTAAGCACAATGCACTCTAATCTCAAACAACCCACACGGCCAGTTCTCATTAATTGTCCATAAATATGTGGGCAAACCAAAACAACATACTTGCCTAGACAAATCACACGCAGAATCGATTGTTGGACCGAGTGACCCAGTGACGGAGCAATCCAAAGCAACACACCAAAGACCTGCTGCCTGGGTCCATAAACCTACTGAAAAGCCATGGCAACATACAAATTCACCAGTCACTCTCAATACGTGAAACCTCAAAGTAGGCCTATGCAAAACGCCATACTCATGCAAAACACATCCACTCTTTCATTGCTCACACACATTCAGATGCACAACAGCATACCTGAAATCTGACTAACAATCAATACGATATAAGGCAAAGATCCCCACCAATACCTTTTGGACAAATGCTGATAAAAAAACAATACATTTCACTTTTCTTTCCACTTGTTAGCACTATATAAAATCCAGAATTGTGAACTGCAGCAAATATATGCACCAAACTGTTCTTAAATCTATATAGTGTTGGCAACAACCACAAAACAGGCACTCTACAAGACAACAGCCCCCATTACAACATTTAGCCCTTGTTCTACACTGTTTCTACCACACTAAAATACTTCAGATTGCTAATTTTGTGGACTCATGTGACAGTTGCAAACATTCTACACACACAGCCTCTAAGAACAGCTGCCTAATCCTTAACGCTATTTAAGCTGCAGCTAAATGAAAAGTGTCTTGTAAACTGAATCTAGTAGAAACTAAAACATAATTTGCCACATAAGGTGATTCTACAGAGCCAGGCATCGCAGATAGGGGACCCTTGTCGAAACACCCACATCTCCATTTGTCCACAGCAATTCAAATTTCTCAACCTCAGGGCAGCAGGTCCTCATCCAGGAAAATAAAAAAGTACACAGGCAGTACATTTGGTTAGTCTCCTCGTTGTTGCCAGCCTCTTTATAAATATTCCACAACATTCCACTTGGCAAATTGCAAAAAGTAAAATGGCCACTTCTAGGCTGACATCGAAGGTCATCCAGACCCATTTTACTGTAAAATCAAACACTTGTGATAATAGTTTTATAATGTGACAAAATGGCTTCTGCCCTGTAGGACTACAAGGGTGAATAGTGGCTAAAGCACCTGCTCCACCCTCAAACTGCTACAAACCGATAGTGATCCCAATCATAAAGGTAAAACAGGCACAGTTGAGAGATATACCTGCTTCACCTTTTGTGGCCACGCAGGCAGAGGGAAGGCTATAGTCAAAATAGAGGTGTGAATGTGATTCAGTAGCAACCCAAACAACAATAGTGTGACAGTCCAAAATAAAGGGAATGTCCAATCAAAAGAGATCTACTTTAACGAAGGACACCATCTGCACAAATACCTAAATATAAAACGCTATTCAAACCCTATCCCGAAGGGAAGAACACAGCATATGTACAGGTAGAAAGATGAAGCACTTTAGGACATGAATCGGTTTAAAGAGGTAAAAACGTTTGTCAAAAGGATATGTTCTGATGCAAGAAGGTATTATTGGTGGCCTAACCAGTCTCTAGGGCCTGTGAGAGGTCAGTAATGCGAGACTCACGACTGTGTTTAGTTTTGTCAAGATTCAACATTTTATTATACACAAAATTATAAAATAAACCCTAACTAAACCTACTCTACCAGGGGATTGCCACCTAGCCTAGGATCTATAGGGAAAACCTCCTAGCATTCACAAAACTAAACCTCACACTAAACACAAACTTTCAAAGCAACATGAAAACAACATAAATAAAAGGTTACCAAACAACCAGTGTCTTGGATGGATTTTACTTGTCCTGGGCAGATCTTGCTCCCCCATGAATGTCCCAAAGTCAATTTCTTCCAAGGAAAAGAAAGTCTTAACAAAAGTCTTGAATAGTTCCAAAGAAACAAAAGTTCACACAAATAAAAATCCACTGGCAAAAGTCTCTTCTTTGCTTGATGAAAAGATTCCCTTTTACATTTGCACAAATAAAATATACCAATGGGTTTTTCTGGATGACTTCCTTCCAGGAAAAAAATAGGAAAAGTTGAAGACAAAATTACCACTTCTGCTTACATTCAATTTCTCTGCTGTGTATGAAAGACGCTGCTTTCATACAGTTTGTCAGGATGCTTCTGCTTAAGGTTTGCTTTTTCTTCAGCAACTCCCTTCTAGTAAAACTGTGTGAGCAAGCTCCTTTGCCCCTAAGTTGGCTTCTGCCTCAACTTCTTCCAGCTACTACAATTCTATAGGTTGGCAAGGTACTCTCACTTGTATGGCAGGAAAGGGCAGCCTCTTTGCCTGTCCTTCTGTTTTGCAGCTACCACAAAATCTGTTGCTAGCTTTTAGACCACTTCTTCTCCGGTCAAATAGTCATGCAGATTTTAAATCGGTTTCTTTTAAGAAGTACTCAGCTCCCTTCCCAAGCTTCATATACACCTTTTCCTCCAATCGGTACCCCAAAGCTTTTGTGCCACTCTTCCAGCTTTGGATAGCTTTGTCACTTTTATTTTAGAGGACTCTTGGGTAACAACAGCTTCAACGACTACAGAAAAATGGCGTATATTTCTTAATTGAGCGGGATTCACTTTTATAGAGTTCACACTATGGGCTTGGGTAATGCTTGTTCTTGTTTCAGCTAAAACTGCTTCTACTACTTCTACTTCAGTGTTTGATATATTACAAGGCACACGCGTTTTCGTTTTACTCTTGAACTGCCACTTCATGGCGTTGCCATCTTTCGGTCAGTGTTCAGCTTCCAGGGTATCATGGAAACATTGTGTCATGCGCGGCTTCTTTAAACGCTGCTTATAACTTTTCAGGAAGGTCATTTCTACTTTAATTAAGTTTACCAGCAATGTTCTCGATGTTAACAGGAGCTACGCAACCGCTCGCCAACAAGGTTTTTCTAATAAAGGGGGAAAAAGGATGCTTTCACTACACGCACGCACTTCAACGGGTTAACATAAGCGCATGTTGCATTTCCCTTATTAGAAAGACTTCCCATCGCTACCAATAGCTTCTACACGATTAGATGCATACGCAAGTGCAATTAAAGCTGGCTACAGTTGCCAGCAAGTTATTTCTGTTCAGGAGTATGGATCTTCCTTTTCCGGCTCCCCAATTATGACTGTGCGCTTCTGCTTCCGGCCTTAGTTTCTTCTCCTGCTACAGCATTCTTGGGACCCACACCCCTCTGCTGCACGGGTGTTTCCGATCAGGCCTCATCCAGGGAGAGTCTTCCACTCTCTAGTTTCCCTCGACTTGCTTCTGCGGGCCAGCCTTGGGAGAATGCACAACGTCAGCTCTGCGTTCACAGCAATTGGGTGCACCTGGAAAGACTGCCTGTTGCTTCCAGTCTCTTCCAATGCTGCCACAGCCAAGCAGGGATTGTGAACACAGGAACAACTCAGAGCCTGCAGGTGAAATCTTCTTTTCCTCTGCTCCGACGTCCCTTCCGTGGTCACGCTTCCTTGTGAGCTACCATCCTTGTGCTCTGTTTCTGCTACTGCTGACCTTCCTGCTCCAGCTTCTTTCTACTGCTCCTCCCTGCTGCAGCCTTTTATGCCCCTCAGGTGTGCTAATTGGTTTCAGGTACAGGCCCTTAGGACTAATTGCCTGTCCTTGCCAAAAGCCATTAGGCTTGCTTGCCTGCCTGACTTGGACTCCTGCATGCCTCTTTAGCCCTCTTCTTCTTCAGTCCCTGAGGGATTATGGGACTTGCAGTTTATTTTGGAAAAGTTCAATTTTGCTACATCTTTAAAAGGTTTTGTGATGGCTTTTCCACCCTTGATATTAAAAGAGGAATTATAAGGAATTAACCCTTTGATAGACAGAAGGGGCGGAAGGTCATATGTTCGCAGTTCCTGTTGGCATACCTTTGGTATTGTAGAGGATATGGGGGCTTGGGCGTATAAAAGAATGGTTCTGGAGTAGTAGTTTCTTTGGACATTTTAATCCTAGGTTTTTCAGACTTAATTTGAGCCATAGACTGACATTCATCCGAAATCTCGCCACTTCCCTGGGCCTGGTCTCCACCCGGGTGATCCTCCTGCAGTACACCACCCCCAGGATTGGGATCAGGAAGCGTCTGCCCTCTTCTGGCCACCTGGGAGGAGACTCTAGGCAGGGTTTTAGTGGGGGATCTGCAGGATTCTCCACAAGCCCAAGTGTGGATCAAGGAGGCAGTCATGAGTCAATACCTTATGCGGTTCTTGGCGGATCAGTGGCATCGACCAAGGGTTCTTGATGCAATTTGTTCAGTTTGATGAGATTAGAATGCACTCTGGAACAGCTCCAGGCTAGTTTCCTCCTGTTCAGAGGAACACAGAATGCAGCCACTCCAGTTCCAAGGAAAGTGCTGGCACAGGAGTGGTCGGTTGACACATTTCCTAAAGTTCTACTTGCATCATTGTTTCTGTGGATGACAGGCTGCACAGAACTCTGAGCATTCTAAACACTGCGATGACTTTAGTGCTTAGAAAGCACAACAAGGAATACAGTGTCCACCAGACCAAAATAAAGTGGCAGGAAGAAAGGCCCCGACTCAACCAGATGTTCTCTTCCCAGTAGAGCTTCCACCCCATTACACAGGTGTCAATACACTTCCTGAATATATGGATATATAATAGTTTCTGAGGCTTGTGGAATCTGCTTAGATCACATGCTGTGCATATGCCGACATCTAGTGGAAGCTGTGGAGTATTAGTTTGTTTTCGGAAACTCAAAAATGGGCGTCGACACAGTGCGTGCCAGTAATACTATCCCTAGTGTGACGTCCACTCTAGCCATGATCCCTCACGCGTGTAGGACCCTCAGATTGTTTTTTTCCGCCATACTTGTCGGAAGCGTTGCGCGGAGTTCCCTGGCTTTCAGCCATATTTTGCTTAAAATCATATTAATTTCCCCGTTCTTTCACTCCCACGTTGAGACATCAAAGGTCGAAGATCGACGCCTGTCCGAAGAACATACAACCGTTGAGAGCTGCACGACGGACTTTGGGCCTCGGCCTGGGCCTTGGAAGGCCTCGGCCCTGCAAGTAGGGAGAGTGGGGGGTGGAAACATACTCTACACTCTTATTGTTCCTACACACACTAGCCCGCTGCCTTAGGGTGCTTATGGAGGGTACCCCATTTAAATTTTGCCCCAAGTGCAACCGCAAGTATCCTTGGGTTGACAAACGCGCCACCTGTAACCACTGCTTGCCGAGGGATCACCTTGTGGCGAACTGCAGAGCGTGTAGCCGGTTCAAGGCAAAAACACTAAAGGACGGCTCGACCAAACGTTGGGCCCACCACGCCAGCCAACTCGAGGCCATGGAAGCGGAGGGCGCCTTCAGGGATGGCAGCAACACAGTACTTTCAGACGGCGAGGGCAAAGAGGTGTCGAAAGATGCCCAAACCCAAGTCCCCGTTGTCGGAAGCTTGTCCGGCAGGGCAGTTATGGGGAACACACCCGGGGACACGAGCGCTACCCACACCACTTCTACACCTAAACACTCGGCGTCCAACCGAGACTCGACACGTGTGTCTAGTTTTCGGAAAGAGGCACGAAGAGAGCGGTCCACCGAATCTGTGTCCTCTGTGCGTTCCAGGTCAAGATCGCCACACGACACGAGGCAACCGTCCACACGTCCACAGCTGCCAAGAGTGCCTCACTCACCAAAGTCACAGAGATACGCTCGTCAGAAGACGAATCAGACCTCCAACCCCAGGCCGCACACCAGAAGTCGGCTCCGGCAGACCGTTCGGCGTCTGCTTCCGAGTCCCGACGTGTGCACTCGAAAGAAAGAGACACTACCCCTGAATCTTGACGTCAGACGTCGAAGAGCTCAGAGAAGGTAAAAACATCAGGGAAACACTCTTCTACTCATAGGGAAGGAGGTAAACAGCAGAAGAAACCACTCTTCTTCTGCACCACAGACACATGAGGACAGTTCAAAGTCTTCAGATAAACATAAATCCAAGACCCCTGTCCAGGCTCCTAGGTCCAAACAAGGAATAGAAGGGGAACCCTCTCAGGAAATGGTCATTCCCAGCTCCAAAAAATGGACCAGTGAAGATATAGACAGAGTAATGACTAGAATGTCCTCCCTAGCTGACTTCTACTCCAAGAACCCAGAGCACTTCCTCACCTTTACCCCGGACAGTGCTACTCCTTCAGGATCCAGGGACCCTCAGCCCCCTATTAAGAAACCTTGTTTGAGACTCCAACTCAGGGACTGATTTCAGACCCTTTTTACATCCAGCCTTATACACAGTATGGTGAGGATCCACAGCAGTACGATGAGGAGCCAGACTTCGTAATGTTGGACGACCAAACTGGGGTGGACTATTATGTGGATGACGAGGGACCAGATGGGGAGGAAGATGACATTGCTTAAGTCTACAGGATAGACTCTCCTGTTCGCAAAGAACCTCAGGTTCTCCAGCATGGGGTCTGGCATAGATTCACATGCTCATGAATATTCCCCGTCGTCAGGCTGGGAATCCTCGGTAAAGAAAAAATCAGTATCAGTTTCGTTTCTGATCTGTCTTTCTTAGTAGTAACCAATCACTGGTCTCTGGGTCATACTGCCCCCAGTCAATGACTGCCCTCTCCCTAAGCCCTGCCCCTGGCAGCCATCCTCTGATTTTTACCTCACGCTCAAGTGTTGGGAGTCCTCGTGCAACAGCTCTCAAGCTTTTACTGCGTTTTGCGCTTTTTCAAAGAGATTTATCTCATTTTTCAGTTTAATCGAGCCTCAAGCTCCACCGTTTCTACTTCCGATCAACAGGGACCCGTTTCGGATTTATCTACGCCCCTCAAGGGTAAAGTTTTCGTCGAGTTACGCTTCTTGGAGGATTCCAGAAGTTTCTGAGGCCTACCTCGTGGACGAGAGGAACATGGCAAGGGAAGCTCGACTCCTGGCAAACTGTTCAGGATCTTCCCTGGATGCAACCTTCAAAATGTGTTCAAGGAGGACGAGCATTCGAAATGCCTTTACTGCCTCCACAAGGACAAGACGCACGTGGAGAAGGACTGTGCGTTTTGCTTTAACATGACGGATCGGACAATGAGGGATCGCCGGACCGTCTCTCAAACTGGCTGGAAGGCAAGAACCCAGCAGGTGAGAAGAAGTCGTCCGAGCGGTCTTCTAAGTCCTGTGAGGCGCCCCGGCGACGGCAGCCCAACAGGAGGCCGCAAAGCACCACGACTCAGCGGGCAGTGGGAGCGCCGAACGGTCGGGTTCCTCGGCTGCCAAGCAGGGCGCACCTTCACTGACGCCATCAACCGCGAGCCAACGCTCTGGCTCGGGGAAGAGAAAATCCGAGAACCCCGCTAAGCTTCTGGAGAGGCCCCGGTCGATCTCGGAGGAACCGGCCGAAGGGGAGCGAGGCAGTGCCCCTCCCCCTAAGGTGAAGGCCTCAAGCGTGCCCAAGGCGGTTAAGGCCTCGATTCACCCGGCTAAGGCCTCTTATCGAGGGAGTCGCTGCGGCCCTGGCGAAACCTGTGGAGACAACCTCGGGGCCCAGAGTTTCCCTTCCTCCGCAGAGGGAATCCTATTTTAAGCCCATCGAGAAGACCCCCCGTGAAGACCCTGGTGGAAAAAGGGGGGGTGGGCGGTGGCCGTTACGGGCACGGACACAACCTCAGTGGAGGAACTGACCAAAAATTTGGAAGAGGCCCAGCCCCACGGTGAGGAATCCCGAGGACGGGGGACGACGAGAGCGAGGGTGGCAACGACGACGAGGTTCCCGTGGAGGAACAACCGTCGCTCCCAGCACGCCCGTCACAACCCGAGCCTCAGGACAACTCGGCGGCCATTTTGACGGCAATCCAAGCCTTATGCACGGAGATGAGGGCGAGACTGACCCCACCCCCGACAGACGACCCAGCTGAACCAGGTCCGTCGGGAAGCCCTTCGAACAAGAGGAGGAGAATTCATCCAGTGCCCTTCAGCCCTCAAGGCCTTCTCAGCCTTTGTCGCCATCCCCGATCCCGAGGGACGACACGGGAACGGACACCGCCACGACGGGGGCGGTGACGACGGGACTCGCCTCCCGTCTGCGATTCCTCGGGCGTCCCCGCCCGACGAGATTGGCTCCTTCCACGCCATGATTGCCAGGGCATCCAAGCTTTCAACTCTGCCCTGAGGAGGATAGAACCTGTCCATGACACCTGCCAAAAGGGACCAGTACGAGAAGAAGTACGGGTCCCTGACACCGCCAGTCTGTGCCTTAGGGGGCAGCAGACCCCGGATTCGGCCGTCTCAGCGGCGGCCAAGAAGAAAGTGGGGGGTGCATCGGCTTCATCCTCCACTTCCCCACCGGACCGTAAGGGAAAGAAACTGGGCGCCGTAGGACGACGTGTCATTTCGTCGGCGGCGATGACGATTAAGGCGGCCAACGCCCTAGCGATTGGGGCCCGATACGACAGGGAATTGTGGTACAAGATCGCTCTCCTGTTGGACTTCCTCCCGGACGACAAGAGGGTGGAGGCCCTGCCGATCCTACAGGAGGGTGAGGTGGCGTCGGACCATGCCATAACGGTGGCCACTGACGTTGCCGACACTGATTTCCGCCAGTTGGGCAACGGCGTTTGCCTTCGACGGCAGGGTTGGCTCAAGGCAACGGATTTCCGCCAGGACGTGCAAGCCAAGGTTTTGTACATGCCCTTCGACAGGAACAGCCTGTTTGGAAAGAGTGTGGATGAGTCGCTGCAGGCCATCAAGACCGACACCGAGACGGCTCGGGCCTTGGGAGTTCCTCAGCAACGGCGGCCGCCCTTTCGGAACTCCGGAGGCAAACAAGGTGCCTCCAAAGGATTCGGCGGCGGCTCCTCGACCTACCGTCAAGCGGCCCGTTCCTCATTGCAGGAAGCCTACCGGGGACGAGGCAAGTCTGGTGGATCTCGCCGTCGTCGCCAGGGAGGCCAAGGAGGCAAGACTGCTTCCAAACAAGATTGAACAGGCCGTGGCATCGGGCCCCCAGCGAAGCACCCCGGTGGGAGGCCGTCTGGCGAAGTTCGTCAGCATGTGGTAGTCCATCTCCACCAACAGTTGGGTGCTGGATGCCCTGGCCCACAGGCACTGTTAAGGAGAATTCTCTCTTTAGGCTGAATTTCCTAACATAGTGAGTCCCCCAGCAGCTTTGCTGGATTTCTGGAGTTTGTGTTTTCCTCCTGCCAAGAGTGAGACTCTTTCTCCCACTCTTGGACATGATTCATGGTATTCCTTTGACTGGTAATGCGTTTTATGGGCTATGGGGTCCTTTACTCCATAGGGTCTCATGTGTTTTTCCTATGTGTGTTACACAGCACCCTCCGTGCAGTAACACAGGGGTGTCATAGTGACACCCCACCATAGACTCCATACCCTGGGACTGACTACTGTCTCCCAGGACATGTAAAGTCACCATTGGCTTTAAAAGTCCCAAATTATTAACAGAAACCAGTACAAACCATATATTGTGGACGTACTGGTCGGGGCAATTCGATTGCCCCAGGGTCTGTTAGTCGAGGGGGCACGTCTCCGTCCCCCCTGATTGAGTTTTGGCTGGTGGCAGTGGAAACTACTTTTTATATTCGACCGCAAGTATTTTCCTATGGGATTTTCCCATTGTTCGAGGCTACCAACTTTAATTATTTAATTCTCATAGCCTCGAACATACCGTCGGTTTATTTAATTAAAATGAATACTCTGGTTGGTATTTTTTGCCAAGACTCGATTCTAAAATGGCATTTGTGACTCCAACCCAAGTCGAGCCCTTTGTTCCACTTTTTTGGCGGGCTTCTCCACAGAAGCCTCCAAAAGTGGTGCCACTCTGTCTGGGTACCACAGGAGGTGTGGGAGGGGATTTAGGCACCCTGGACCGAGTTACCTTGGTAACTCAGGTCGCACTCTTGTGTGATTGGCCCAAGTGGTGAGCCGGCCGGCTCACCACTTAGCATGTTTGAGTGACAGCTAGGCTGAATGAGTGGGGGTTTTCTGCCTAAAAGCAGGGCTTTGGGGACTGGAACTTCAGAAGTCGCCACAGGACCTGAGAATCCGACGAGGGAGAAGCTGAGCCGACCTACCACGACGACACCACCGGTGGAGCCCTGCAGAACCGACTCGCCACTTCCCGACGACCGAGAAGATCTCCCGGCTGGAGAGGCTTCTTCCCCTGACTGGTGGGCACAACCAGTTTTCCTTTCTTTTCTCGCACCCCAACCCGGTTTGTGGTCGAACTGCCCGTGCCAAGCACCCCGGCAGCCGGATAGCCACTCACCACTGAACCACGAATCACCGGACCGCTCCTTGTACCTGAGAAACTCTGCGGCTGGTTTCTTCCCTGGCAGTGCAACGGTCTCCTGTCTTCCTCCACGACGAGATCCTCTCGTCCCCCGGACGAAGCACCGACTTGCATCCGCTGCCAGGAACAACTGCCCCCGCTGGAGCGTTCTCACCACTTTAAGGTACCGTGTCCGCCAGGCCTCCCTTTCTAAAGATTGCACAAGGTAATAATAACTCCTTAACCTTCTGGACTGGGCTGGCCGCCTTGACCCCCTAACTGGCCCTTTCTGTGGTCCAACTCTTTTTTGAACCTTTACAAGACTTTTGTGCACTGCAACCGTGTGACCTTGGACACATTTCGTTTGGATCCTCTGAAAGTGGATCCGGCCTCTTGAACTCAACTTCACGGTTTTACTTTGCCTTCCTCCCTTGTTGTGTTCTTGAAAAAGTGTTGGGATCTGTTGCAATTTGTTCTCTGCTTTTCTCTCCCTTTTTAAAACATTAGAGTGCCATCTACCTTAAGCGCTCACCGCTGTCTGAAAATAAGTGGGGCTTTACTTAAGACTTGTCTAATATTCTTTTAAGGGAGTGTATATCTTTTAGTGACCGTGTTTTTGAATTGCTTACTATTAGTGCCTGTGTGTTTTTCTAGATGTGGTTTTTAAATAAATAATTATATAAAACAGGGATGCATCTTGGCAGCTACATTGTTTAACTTATTCATCCTTGATATGGGTGAAAAGTTTCAGAATGTTAACTCTGATGCTCCTAAATTAGACCAAGAACAGATACCATGGATTCTTTATGCAGACGATCTTGTTCTATTATCAAAAACCCCTGCAGGTTTGCAACGTTTGATTAATGGATTATCAGAGTATACTGCAGAAAATGCTATGACTGTAAACTTAACGAAAACTCAAATTATGATGTGCCAAAATCGTAAAATGACAAAACACTTCCAATATAAGTGGAACATAAAAAAGGAGTCGATTCTTCTAACCTCAACATATAAATACCTGGGCATTATGATCACCCAGGGCAACAATGATAAGGTGTTTAAAAAAGAACTTGAATTGAAATTGCAAACCCTAATTTCCCAATCTAAGGCCATTTTATATAAATTTGGAAAGTTTACATGCAATCATATAATATCATTTTATTCCATGAAAGTAAAACCCATTATCTCGTATGGCTCTGAAGCTGCATCGATGCTGCCCCGTCTAGTGTGGGATCGATTAGAAGGAAAATATTGGCGCTCAATTTTTAATTTGCCTACCTGTGTCCCCATTGCAATGATTCGTTTTGAATTAGGTCTGCTATCGCTATACAGTACTATTGCATGGAAATTGATAGCCTTGTTGAGAAAATGTATTTTGTCATTACAATGTCTAGACATATCCGGTATCTTGGGTAAATATTTATTGTACTCAGATCATCAATACCCAAAATGCTGGCTAAACACAGCTATAAATATTCTTTCAGATGCGGACATTTCCGTAGATATTCTAATTCATAATCCAACGCAGGCTAAAACTAAATTATATCGGCAAGACTGGATATATACCTTGGAAAAATGTTCCCATTCTAAAGATTGGAACACTGCCCAGTTTGGCCATAAAAAATTTAGAGTTGCGGAACCATACATTTTAAAATACCCATCTCCAAAATTCAGAGATGACTATATTCGTTTTCGTCTAAATTTGTGGCACACAAGGGATATTTTATTTAGGCGAAAACTAATTGACGCTAGCGAGAACATCTGCCGTTTTTGTATGGATCCTGCAAACGTAGAAACGCTGAAACATGTTATTGTCTACTGTCCTGCATTATATGTCATACGTTGTAAATACTATTTTAATTGCTTTGCAACGCAAGCTGTAACTAATATGGAAGAATTATGGCTATTGATTTTTGGTACAAAGAGAATGTCAATCAGATTAGCAACAACGGCCTTTTTAAATGAAGTATATCCAAGGTGATTGTGAATGCTGTCATGAGATAATGGTGATAGAAGGGAAAGAAAGAAAGGGGGAAAAAAAAAAAAAAACAAATGCTGCTGCTACAAAAATGTTTTATATATTGGGTGTCAGGTGCAAAATTTAAAAATGTGTTATATATTGATGAATTGAATTGTAATATGTTTTTGATATGGTTTTATCCATTTTTTATAATTGTTGAAAGGTTGTTTTATACAGCCAAACAATAAAATAAAAAAAAATAAAAAAATTATATCCCTTTTACACCAAGCCCTGGTCAGTGTTTACTTGTTCTATTGTGTGCTCTTGACCTATTGTGAATACTCTGTATACTGCCTAACTCTTCTTGAGGGAAGTCTGACTGCTCAGCCACAGCTACCAAGTGAATCTGTGTGGTGCAGACTGCTACCAAGTGGGTTTACTGCCAAACACCTGTAGTCCTAAATCTTTTGCAGTGGTCCCAGAGGGAACTGCACAGGTTTCTGCAAACGGGCACACTCTGGAATTCCTAAAGAAGTGCCCCCAAATTCCTCCAGTGGCCAGGAAGCAAAACCACGTCCCTCAACTGCTGTTAGAGGTGAGGGCGATGCTCAAGAAAGGAGCCATCAAGCTCGTCCCAAGGAGGCTCCGGGGCTCCAGAGTATACTCAAGATACTTCCTCGTCAGAAAGAAGACAGGAGGTTGGCGTCCCATCCTGGATTTGTGTCGGCTAAACAAATACATCAAGGCACAGAAGTTCCGGATGGTCACCCTCCAGCACGTGCTGGGACAGCTGGAGGAGGGCGACTTCCTAGCGTCGTTGGATCTGGAGGATGCATTCTTTCACATCCCCATCTTAAAAGGACACAAAGTTTCTCAGGTTCGTAGTCCAAGGGCGGCACTACCAGTTCAAGGCCCTCCCATTCGGATTGAAGTCGGCGCCCAGGGTGTTCACCAAGTGCCTGGCACCAGTGGCGACGTGGCAACGCCTGCAGGGGATCCACGTCTACCCCTACCTGGACGACTGGCTCAACCGAGCAGGGACAAGGGAACTCGCCGTTGAACACACAGCAAAGACCGTACGGCTACTCACAGACCTCGGATTCTCCCTCAACTTCCCCAAATCCCACCTGGTTCCGTCGCAGGTCGCGCTGTTTCTGGGAGCCAAGCTCGATACAGTAGCGCAGTTGGCCTCGCCGTTGGAGGAAAGAACGCAGGCCATCCTGGGAAAGGTAGAGAGTCTGCTGGCCACAGACGTGGCCAGAGTGAGGTCCATCAAGTCCCTTCTCGGGATGATGTCCTCTTGCATCTACCTGGTGCGTCTATGCAGGCTTCGGATGCGTCCTCTGCAGGAGTTCCTTGGCACCCGTTGGACACAAGCGACGGAAAGCTTTGAGGACAAGATCTCGCTCAGCGAAGCATTCCGCCAAGCAATTCGATGGTGGGGCACCCGTGCACATATCGCCGCGGGCACAGACTTTCAGGCCCCAGCATACCAGGTGACGACGGATGCCTCCCTGGAGGGGTGAGGAGCACACACCAGAGATCATCACGCGAGAGGCCTGTGGCTCCCGGAGGAGAGGCTGCTCCACCTCAACATACTGGAGCTCCGAGCAGTGTTCTGGGCCCTCAAGTCATTCCTCCAGTCCCTCAAGGGCAAGGTGGTGAGGATCTTCACCGACAACACCACCACGATGTTCTACATCCGGAAGCAGGGAGGAACCAGATCCCCAGCCCTATCCAAGGAAGCCCAGGATCTGTCGCGCTGGGCCGTTGCCCAGGGGATGTTTCTGGTGCCTTCATCTAGCAGGGATAAAAAACACCACCGCCGACTCGTTCAGCAGGGAGCTGCACTCTTGCCACGAGTGGGAACTACGCCAGGATCAAGTGGATCAACTCTTCCGGCGATGGGGCAAACCCCAAATCGACCTGTTCGCGACGGCGACAAACTCCAAGTGCCAGAGGTTTGCCAGCAGGTTTCCCCAGCTGAGGAGCATGGGCGATGCTTTCTTGTTCCCCTGGGACGGCCTGTTCCTGTATGCGTTCCCACCGTTGCTGCTCATCAACCAACTCAAGAGGTCCCGGTGCAGGATGATCCTCGTCGCACCGAGGTGGCCGAGACAGATATGGTTCCCGGACCTTCTGGACTTGTCAGCGTCCCCATCAGTCAAACTGTCGTCAGATGCAGATCTTCTCTCCAGAGAAGGGGGTGCCATTCTTCATCACGACCCAGAGTCGCTGAACTTGCAGGCCTGGCTCCTGCAGCACTAGAGTTTGGAGGGTACGATATCCCGGCTGACTGCAGAGAGGTTCTTGCAAAGGCCACGGCGTCCTCAACTCTCGAGTGCTACGGACACAAGTGGAAGAGGTCCTCTTGTCTGGTGCCGTGCACAGAAGATTAACCCTCTAAGGATTACAGCCCCTCAAGTTCTACCGTATTTACTGTCGCTGGCCAAAGCCGGACTAGCTCATGCTTCCATCAAGATAAATCTGGCAGCGATTTCCCGATACAACAGAACTGCGGGACGGTCGTCCCTGTGGTCTCATCGCCTTGTGAAGGAGTTTATGAAAGGACTGTTCTGATCGTTCCCGCTGGTGAAGGCTCCTGCCCCGGCGTGGGAACTCAATGTGGTTCAGACAAGGCTCATGGGCCCACCATTCGAGCCCTTGCATTCGGCTCCATTGAAGTTTCTGTCATGGAAGACAGCGTTCCTTGTGGCCATCATCGATGCACGACGCGTGGGAGAGATTCAGGCCCTTTCCTGCAAGCCTCCATACTTGACTTTCCACGTGACGAGGGTGGTGCTGAGGATGCACCCCTCCTTCATGCCCAAGGTGCCGTCGGACTTCCATCTCAACGAGCTCTTGGTGTTACCAGTCTTTTTCCCGTCGCCTTCGTCGTCGGCCGAGAGGACTTTGCACTCGCCGGATGTAGCTAGAACGCTGAAGTTCTACGTGGATCGAACGTTTCTTCCAAAAAATGTTGAGTTTTGGGAAGACATCACAGCTGTCTGTGAACTTTGGACCTGTTAACGGAAGCCTCTCTCGAAGGCTTCCATTTCCAGATGGCTCTCCGGCTGCATCATGCACTGTCATCGGTTGGCAAACCGACCGTTGCCCGGCCTTCCGAGAGCCCAATCGACCAGAGCGATCGCTGCTACCACGGTGTTCTTGTCTGGTGTGCCCCTGCTGGACATCTGGAGGGCTGCTACGTGGAGGTCGACGCACACCTTCACGAGATTCTACTGCGTCGACCGGGATTCCAGGGAGGAGTCCAGAGTCGGCCAGGCAGTGCTGCGCAACCTGTTCGCTTAAGGTGAGCCTGTTGAGCAGGTAAGAGATGCTTAATGTTGAGTTTTATGTAATGTTTAATGTTGAGCCTTGACACCTCCCGTGGTTGTGCATGTGTGTACTGCTATGTATTCTTATATTCATGAGCATGTGAATCCATGCCAGACCCCATGCCGGAGAAGGAACAAGTTACTTATCTGTAACTGTTGTTCTCCAGCATGGGTCTGGCATGGATTCACATGCGAACCCTCCCTCCTACCCCTCTGCGGCTCTTCACTTGGTCATTCTGCCACTTTACGTGCTACCAAATCTGAGGATGGCTGCCAAGGGCGGGGCTTAGGGAGAGGGCAGTCATTGGCTGGGGGCAGTATGACCCAGAGACCAGCGATTGGTTACTACTAAGAAAGACAGATCAGAAACGAAACTGATACTGATTTTTTCTTTACCAAGTATTCCCAGCCTGACGACGGGGAATATTAATGAGCATGTGAATCCATGCCAGACCCATGCTGGAGAACAACAGGTACAGGTAAGTAACTTGTTCCTTACCGACTCTTTGGTAGACAACCAGCCCCTCCTAAATGAGGTCTTGGCTAGAGCGGCAGAGCACTTCAGCATAGACACTCCGGGGGCACAGGAAGAGAGGGACTTTGCAGAAGAACCAGTGGGAGAGAAGAGACCCATTGCCCAAGCCATTCCAATTCTCAAGTCCATCCAACAGAGAATTGATCCTTCCCTTCTCACTCCTAACCTCACCAGGGCCGTAAGCCCCAGAATTGAAAAATTGTTCAGGGCCGCCCAAGCAGACCCGCTTTACATAAGGGGTCAACTGAAGCCCGACTCCTTGGTAATTACTAACACCAGAAACATCATCTGAGGCCCCCCCCAGACAAGGAGAGCAAGAGAATCTACAGGTTGGGAAGGAAGGTAGCCTCCACTTCCGCTTACCAGACAAGGATTGCCAACACTACCACTCTGCTGGCAAGTTACCATTGCCACCAGTGGGAGCAGGTAGCTGCCCTCATTGACTCTGCACCGGAACCACTAAAGGGTCAGTTGGCCCAGGTCGCGTCGGAGGGGAGAGCCGTGTCCGGTTGCATCCTTAAGGCAACCTTTGATGCTGCAGATAACGCGGGCAGGCTCATAGCAGACGGCACTGCCATTAAGAGGCATGCTTGGTTAAGACAGTCTGGGTTTAAACCCGAGACGCAAGCATCCCTAATAGACATGCCGGTGGAACCGAATCTCCTGTTTGGCAAAGCGGTAGAGGACGCATTAAAAACCGCCAAAGACGAGTATGATACTCTGAAAGCCCTGGGACAGTTGATGAACAAGCCCCCTAATCAAAGAGGGAATGGTAATTTTCGTCCCCCATGTGGCCAGAATTCCCAAAGGGGCTCCAATTATACACAGGGACAGGGTACTCCATGGGATAACAACCAACAGACTACCCAGAGTTACGGCAGAGGAAGCAAAAGAAGCCGTGGTAGAGGTAGAGGCAGCCCCAGCAGAGGTGGCACGCCTCCTGCAAAACAGTGATGCTCCGCTCAGGGTCCCTTCTCACACATCCCCAGTAGGGGGACACATTTCCAACTTCACCCAAGCTTGGGAAAGGATCACATTAGACAGATGGGTGCTGTCCACAGTGTCCACAGGATACTGCATAGAACTGCTCGAGCGTCCCCGGAAACACCCTCCACGTCAAGATACATTCCTTGGACCACCAAAAGATCCTCCTCGGGTAGATCGTCAATCTTCTAGCAAAGGACGTGATCGAACCCGTCCCGGGCAACCAGGTAAACAAGGGTATTTATTCAACTTACTTCCTTGTGCCAAAAAAAGATTTGACAATGCACCCAGTATTAGACTTACGCCCTGCAAACAAGTATGTCAAGCCCCAAAATGTTCGCATGACTACTCTCCAAGAGGTAATCCCCCTCCTAAAACAATAGGGGATTATATGGCAACATTGGACATGATAGATGCCTATTTTCATATTTCTATGTTCCCAGCGCACAGAAGATTATTGCGCTTCAAGGTGGACAGTCAGTACTACCAGTTCAAGGTGCTGCCCTTCGGTATAGCCTCGGCTCCAAGGGTATTCACCAAGGTACTGGCGGCGGCACACCTACACAGGGAGGCAATCCCAGTGTACCCTTACCTGGGCGACTGGCTCATCACGGGGGAGACCCCAGTAATTTGCAGAACAAACATTCAAAGAACGATCAACCTCCTCTTCGAATTGGGTTTCTCCATAAACAAGAAAAAATCAAGCCTGGTGCCAAGCACCTCCAAACAGTTCCTAGGAGCTGTCCTAAATACTAAAGAGGGGTTGGCCTTTCCATCAGAGGAAAGAATTCAGAATCTACTACTGCAAATTCCTCTATCAGCTCAGTCGCCAGATAAGGGTGCGCAAAGCGATGCGTTTACTAGGCATGATGACGTCATGTATTTACCTGGTCCCCCACGGGCACCTGCGCCTGCGACCCATGCAAGAATGGTTGGCGAAACAGTGGTCTCAGGCAAGTGGTCAGTGGGACGATCTAGTGGTCGTTTCGCCAACACTTGTACAAATCTTCACTGGTGGACAAGAGAGAACCTGTCAAAGGGGGAACCCTTTTACGATCCAGAGGTACAGGCTGTAGTCACCACAGATGCATCCCTGTCAGGGTGGGGAGCACACCTCCATCACCACACAGCTCAGGGTCTCTGGTCTCACACAGTGGCCAAGAATCATATCCATCTGCTAGAGCTTCTGGCAGTATTCAGAGCGCTTCAAGCGTTCGAGCCCCACCTGTTGAACCTGTCATTGCAGATCTTGACAGACAGCACAACAGCAATGTTTTACCTAAACAAACAGGGAGGGACTCGTTCGCCAAATCTGTCCAAGCTTGCCCAGAAAATTTCGATATGGGCACTCAGACGGAACATTTACCTGTCATCTCAACATGTTCCAGGGGATCTCAATTCGCTAGCGGATGCTTTGAGCAGAGATCTCCTCCCAGAAGAACACGAATGGTGTCTACACAGAGAAGTCGTAGGAGACATCTACTCACAGTGGGGTTTCCCTACTACAGACCTATTCGCCACAAGCGAAAACAGGCAATGCCCAGGATTCGCATCCAGGTTCCCTCAGCCAGACTCCAAGGGGAACGCCCTATGGATGAACTGGTCAGGGATGTTTGCCTACGCTTTTCCACCAACCCCTCTCATGAGGAAGGTGGTCAACAAGATGCACAGGGAATCAATGACGCTCATCCTAGTTTCTCCCATGTGGGCGAGGCAACCGTGGTTCCCACACTTAGGCAGACTAGCGGTGTGCAAGACCATCAGGCTCCCGTGCTTGTACAACCTACTGTCCCAGCACCAAGGTCAAACAGTGCATCCTCAACCCAGCTCAATGAACTTGGCAGCATGGCTCCTGAAGTCATAGAGTTTGGACATCTCAACTTACCACAGAGGTGCATGGTCATCCTAAAAGAATCTAGGAAGCCAAACACGAGGCACTGTTACTTTGACAAATGGAAAAGGTTTGTTATCTGGTGCCAGAATAAACAAATCAACAAGGTTGATTACACTCCTTCCAACATTGTCACCTATATGCTCCACCTGCTGGATTCAGGGTTGGTATTTAATTCACTCAAGGTACACCTGGCGGCGCTGGCAGCCTACACCACCTCCCATAACAAGGTTTTGTGATGGAAAGTACCAGTGGTTAAAGCCTTCATGGAAGGGATAAAGAGATTCCACCCTCCAATTTCAAACCCACCACCTGGATGGGACCTTAATGTGGTGCTTGCTAAACTCTTGGGGCCACCCTTTGAACCCATGCATAAAGCCAGTCTCCAACACCTGACCTATAAAACTGCCTTCTTAGTAGCTATTACATCCAAAAGAAGGGTCAGTGAAATTCAGGCTCTGTCAGTGCAGGATCCTTTCTTTACTGTTCATAAGGATAAACTGGTTCTACGAACACACCCTAGGTTGTCACCTAAGTTCATTTCTAAGTTACACGTTAACCAGTCCATTGAGCTTCTGGCCTTCTTCCAAGAACCCAAAAGCTCTCCTAAGGTGAAACTACACACTCTAGATGTGTGAAGAGCGATCCTCTACTACGTAGACAACACCAGGCCGCTAAGAAAAACAGACCAACTGTTTGTCTCCGTAGCTACAGGCAGAGAGGAGATCGCGTCTCTAAAGGTGCCATCTCCAAGTGGATAGTCAACTTTATCCAGCTATGTTACTCCCTTTCTGAAAGAACTCTGCCTTTTACACCAAGAGCCCACTCTACTAGCGGCACTGGGGCCACTCTGGCTTTCATTGCAAATGTACCCCTTGACACCATTTGCAAAGCAGCTTCATGGAGTTCTATTCTCACTTCTACTCAGCACTACTGCATTGACACTCATTCCAAGACAGATACTCAAGTGGGAGAGGCGGTTCTAAGACATTTATTTGCTCATGGCCCTTCTCACATCCCACCTTCTAACACTGCTCGCTAATCTATGCACAGCATGTGATCTAAGCTGATTCCACAAGCCTCAGAAGAGATACATTACTCATCGTAATCGTATTTCTGATGCTTGTATCTGCTTAGATTCACATGCGCCCGCCCTTCCTCCCATCTGAGAGAAGGCACATGGATGCTTGTAGTCTTATCTTTCTTTCTATCTGCTTGGATAATCTGTACTCGCGCTACTCCTCATGCTACCTCATGTCAGAAAAAATACAGTCTGAGGGTCCTACACGCGTGAGGAATCGTGGGTACAGTGGACGTCGCACTAGGGATAGTATTACTGGCACGCCCTGTGTCGACGCCCATTTTTGAGTTTCAAAAAACTAACTGTAATACTCTGCACCTTCCACTAGATGTCGGCCTATGCACAGCATGTGAATCTAAGCAGATACAAGCATCAGAAATACGATTACAGTGAGTAATGTATCCCATACAAGTCTGGCCTTGCAGGTGTTACAGCTATTCAATAATGACTGAAGTTCAAATTCTATGTCCCAGATAGTGCCAGGCAATCTAAGCTAAAAACCTTCTCACCAGTCTGTTATATGCCTGTAGATGTCGATCCATGCACAGTCGGACAATACTGCCGAACAAGTCACTAGGCGACACTATGCTGTAATTCTGCAGCATGTGCGCCTTGAGAAAGGAGCAACACATGGATTTCTCCCATAAATCCCCCAGATACAGTACTCTGCCGCAATGTGTTTCGAATCAGTTCTGGACAGCAGTCCATTCTTCTGTGCCAGCTCTGTTGCTCTCAGAACATGCTAGCAGGAATGGTTGGCAGACCCTCTAACACAGATAATTCTAGGGCCACTCCTGTCACACTGGCATCCCTTTTGCAGTGCAGCTCACCTTGTGGGGTGTTTGTGGGTGTCTCCTTTCTTGTCAGTTTAAGGTCTCTTGGTTTTACAGCATTCCTAAGTGTCCTTTTACTAGCTTGTCATCAAATTGTGATGATGAATTACAGCAAGCTATATGTAACATGGCCAGATAGGCAGGAGTGGTAACATGAAACCTGTATTTGCAGTGGCTTTGTTCGCATACTCTTCTGTTAACATGCAACTCATCTCATCCCCAAATCACATATATGGGGAACACTAATTCAAATCACTTATCCAACATTCTCTGAGCTGCTCATGCAGACAGCGCCCGGCCATTCTGTCTCTCATTCATGATGGCCTGCAGGACAGGCAACAGAGGACAAAACACCCTCACCAATGCCACCTCACTTTCCTCATTCTTCTTGATCTTTCTGCTGCATTTAATACAGCCGACCCCCTCCGCCCCCCCCCCCACCCTCTCTCCTTCAAATTCACCTATGCATCTAGGATATTATTGTTGCCTGGATAGCCTCCTACCTACTTAATCGCCGGTTCTCCATCTTATGGAACAGTGACCATCTGTAACCCAACTACAAGTAGTTGTTTCCCTGAGGACCCGTCGTTAGTCCCTGTTTAACAGTCGACATACACCTCATTTTTGGGGAAACAAATGTCCTCATTTGGATTCCTGCATCTTGTGCTCCTCCATCAGCTTTCCCCTGGAGCTACTGCTTAAGTCTCCAAATGCTTCTATGCAGTGCTTCACTGGATGCTGATGCACAGACCTGATGCTTAACTTCTCTAACAAGGAAGTGATCTATCTCCTGCCCTCGAAAGCTACATCCTTTCCCTTCTCTCCTCTACTAGATCTTTTTCGATGGACCTCGTTAAACCATCCTCCAAGGCTCACATGAGAGGTTTCACTTAGATGGAGATCCTAAACTTCTTCAATTGAAAGGATGTCAGACGAAAAACCATAGAATTAAGAACAATCCAAAAGACCAAAATAATCACTGCACCTCTTTGAAAGGAAAACCAGATTTTTTACATGCAAAAACGGTCTCAGACGGTTCGGTAGAATCAAACTGACAGAGAGCTTGTCTTTTTTTAAGACGTTACACCTTTTATATTGGAAAACACAAAGATTTAACAATACTATGCAGAACAATGAGTACAATACCACTTATAAAACATGCTAATCCCTCCCATAGTCCCTTGACCAATTGGCCACATCTACACTTCGTCCATCCCCTAGACACGTCCACTACATCATCACTGGTGATCACAACTGTGTGATTGGTGGGTTCTTATCGATAAGCTAATAAATTTGGGACCATCACATGATGTGAACCCTCCTGATCCAGACACAATCAAATAACATTGGCAAGGCCAACAATGCTTTTGATGAGATAATAGCAAAACAAAAATGGTGTTGGCTGGAAGGTTTGGAATGAATCCTAACCTCTGGCATTGCTCTGGGCAACCCTTTGGACCATCGTTTTTCAGCCTGTCAAGCCATGACAGAACGGGAAAGACTATATGCAAATCAGGCTTGGTCCCACCTCAAAAGGGGAAGTCGAGCCCGAAATGCTAGGTCACATCCCTTCTGCACCACAAGCACCCTCACACATGTTTCGGCCTCCTTGGGTGTCATCAGTGAGTAGCAGCTTGGGTCTCAAGGCCCAGCAGGCTCGGGACCCACGTCTGGGCATTACCGTTCCACTCGGGGTGACTTAAGCAAAACAAAAAAGGTGTCGGCTGGAAGGCTTGGAATTAATCCTAACCTCTGGCAATGCTCTGGGCAACCCTCCAGACCATGTTTTTGATTCGATGAGACAATAGGCGTCCTCATTAACCCAGACGCCATGGCACACACAAGCTGCACTCCCAACCTTGTACTAATTTTATTGGCATCAACTCTGCTCCTCCTGTCCCGAATCATCGGACGTTCCAGACACTGCTCCGACCTTCTCTCCTCCCTACCCCTGGTGATATGATATGTTTATTTATGTAGCGCCTATACACAATGTGTTTCAAAGCGCTTCAAGGCAAGGGAGGGAACAAGGGAAAATACAACCACATTCTTAGAGGCCATGAGCCGTAAGGATGTGAAATTAACTATCGTCCTCAGCCTGACGACATTTCAGATAGTGCAAGAGCTAAGACATAGATAAGGAAGGGAGGGGGAGAGTGGTAAGGAAATGGAAACCGACAGGTGACTACCGTACTAGGCCTGACGACATTTCTGGTAGAGCTGGAGAAAAACAATAGGTGAGGGAGAGGGGTGCAGAAAGGGAGGGGAGGAACAAAACAAGCGACTATCATACTAGGCCTGACAACATTTCAGATAGTGCTGGAGGTGTAGTGGGGAGGAAAAAAATAGTAATGGGGAGGGTGGCGGAAACAGACGAGGTTGCTATCGTATTAGGTCCAGGGACAATTCTGATAGAGTAAGTGCATAGAAGAAAGTAAGGGAAGGAGAAGGGAAAGGAGGAGAGAAAAGAGAGTAAGCAAGAGTGGAGAGCGAATACAATTGCAGAAGTCAGTAGTAACACATAATGTTGCAAGCCAGGATACAAGATGAAGATGGGAACAGCATGATTCAGGGCCACCATGAGTACAAGATGCAAAGGAAGTCCAGCAGGAAGTCCAGCATGAGAGTTGAGAAAGAGTGACGCACCGTGAATGAGTGAAGTCCATAAAAGGCAAATCCAGAATTGGCCATAAAATGGTGATGGTGAAGGAAGGCACCAGGTGGGCGGGGCTTGCCAGATGGTGAAAAAGAGCAGCAGGCAGGAAGGCACCAGGTGGGCGGGGCTTGCTATGTGATGAAAGAGCGGCAGGAAGGCACTAGGTGGGCTGGGCTTAGTCCAGGTGACCTAGATCCACTTGCACCTGCTCCCCATCTGCAAAGGAAAAGAGGCTGGAGGGCTCCTAAGGTAGGGAAACAGAGCGGCAAGCAGGAAGGCACCAGGTGGGCGGGGCTTGCTAAGTGGTGGAAAAGAGCGGCAAGCAGGAAGGCACCAGGTGGGCGGGGCTTGCTAAGTGGTGGAAAAGAGCGGCAAGCAGGAAGGCACCAGGTGGTTGGGGCTTGCTAAGTGGTGGAAAAGAGCGGCAAGCAGGAAGGCACCAGGTGGGCGGGGCTTGCTAAGTGGTGGAAAAGAGTGGCAAGCAGGAAGGCCCCAGGTGGGCGGGGCTTGCTAAGTGGTGAAAAAGAGCGGCAGGCACCAGGTGGGTGGGGCTTAGGCCAGATGACCTAGATCCTCTTGCACCTGCTCCCCATCTGCAAAGGAAACTAGGCTGGAGGGCTCCTTGGGTAGGTAAACAGAACGGCAAGCAGAAAGGCACCAGTGGGAGCGGGGCTTGCTAAGTGGTGAAAAAGAGCGGGAAGCAGGAAGGCACCAGGTGGGCGGGGCTTTCTAAGTGATGAAAAAGAGCCTGGTGCCCAGAGATGACGTGACCAGGACACCGCTTTTAAGTCTGAATTTAAAGTATTTGTTTGCTTAAATTGTGTGTTTAGGTGTTATTCATGTAGGGTGCCTGCCCCAGCATGTGGGCAGTAGTGTTCTAATTCTTTGCCTGGCTCATTGGCATTGCAGAGCCTTGTGCCCTAGTCTCATGAATTTGTCATTCAAAGGATGCATCCTTTCCTGGTCTTCTATCGACCAACATTCCGTTTCCATCACATTCAGGCCCAGCAGCTGGATACAATTGGTGATTATCTGTGTACCATGGTTGCCTCTGACCTCGGCTTCTCTCCTGGGGAACAGGAAAGAGGATTTGTTTTGGGAGCAGAACAGAGCCGCATCTCCACTCCAAGGCCTGTGTTCTATTCTGTTCATCATGTACTAGGCCTTAACATCTAATTGACATGCCAGCCTCGCTGTTACCATACTTCCTTGCTGGCCCCATCTGCTGCTTTTTTCCATCCTTTCCGCACATCATCCTATCCTATGTCACTCAGTGGCGTAGCGGAGGCCCCGCCAGCCGCTGTAGTGCAGGGGGCCTCTCTACCATAAGTCCTTCTGCCTTTATAAAGATATTTCTATTAAAGTAGTGGAAATTGTTGAAAAAGCTTTGGGAGACTACAGCAACCTTGTCCTCCTGGCAATAAGAACCCAACCTTTGGTATAAGTCTGTACTACACAGGTTGGTAGTGTGGCTGAACAGCCAGGCTTATCTCAAGAGGGGTCATTGTGAGCAGTAGTGTTCTTACACAGAGGTCCACAGTGAAAAGTATTCAAATACACTCTTACACTCAAGGTTTCTTGATTAAACAATTATTAATTTAGCAGTCAGTTGAGTAAGCCTTCTTTAGAAGGGGCAATATATAAGTAACACACACATACACTTCAAAATACACAATCTTAGCTTCTCTAAATCAGCAAATACTCATTTGGGATGGCACGCAGATGACTCCTACACCCTGAGGTGACTTAAATAACTAGGACACTGTGGACATTAATATATCACCGGTACATTTAGAGAGAAATACTGAGATTGCTGTCAAAGCAAAGGGTTTAAGAATGAGACAAGAGGTCACACAAATATTCTGAACAGGTAAGTACTTTTGAACCCCCAATGCAAAGCAAATTAACCCTTTCCTGGGGGAAAGGTAAAACACAAAGTCAGAGGTAAGAAGAGTCATCCAGGGGAGCCAGGCCAGCCAATGTTAATTGAACAAGAGTATAGGTGTACTGAAGCTCTTCTTGCAGGTAAGTAAAAGTCTTTCAAAATGTTTTACAAGTCTTTGTAGAAAAAGTAGAATCAATGTAGGGCCACAAGCTGAGAGGCTTGTGAGGGGCAAAGCTGCTAGAAACTCTGCAAAAGCAACCAAGACGGGTCCCAATTGAGAACAAGTAAGGTTACCCAACTAGAGGGAAGTCCCCTTAGTTTTACAGTACATTTGGTCAGAAGAAATGGTTCCAGCTGGCTTCTGTTCCTGTACAGCTCTGCAGATCCTGTGGTTCCTGTGCCTAAGTCGTGGGGACAAGAGGGAGGACGTCTGGGGACTCCTGCAATGCGATGGGAAGGTCGGCAGCAGCAAAGGGCAAACTTCAGTTCAGCAGCACTTTGCGGTTTTAGCACCTCACATCTCAGCAAACATGACCACTGCAGTTCTCGGCTACCACTATGGACTTTCCTTGCATCTGGGGTCTAGCACACTGTTGATGTGGCTCAGGCTTGGTCAGTCCTACTTCCTTGGAGTCAGGACGGGCTCCCACTACCTCAGGCCGACTTAAAAGCGATGCACTCAATCTGGTGTTCCTCTCCCTGGCACTTCGGTTCCAGCAGCAGTAGAAGTACAGCCAGCTCTGAGAGGCTGTCCAGGCGAGTTCACTTTGGGGTTGATTGGTCCCACCAACCCAAGGGGAGAAGTCATCCTTGCAGGGCTGCTCTACTCGAGGCGAATTCGGAGTTTCAGCACAGCAGCAGAGTTTCACTGGGCAAACCAACAGTCAAGGAGTTGCAGCAGACGTCTCTTCCAAGTTCTTCGGATTCCTTCGTCCAGTGGTCGACTCTGCCTTCCAAGCCAAAAAGCCTTGCCTTTTGTGCAGGTTTCTCCCATACATTCCAGCCTAGCTGTCAATCACACAGTAGGGTGGCTGTCCTCCAAGGAGAGCCAGCTGGCCAATCACCTTTGGATGCATTCCTGTAACCAAGGGTATTAAGCACAGAGAGTTTCGGGCACCTCCCTTACTTCCTGCCCCTGCCAGACACTCTGGAGCCAGAGGCGGGCTTCACTCGTGAATCCTGCCAAAGACAAAAAGAACAATGGGACCAAACCTGGTTTGGCGCGCAAAGTAAATGTCAAGAAAGACCTTTACTACAATAAATGGCGAAAAAAGAACACCGGGGCCATTTTAACAAAATGGGCTCCCATGGGTGCCTTACTGCAGCTGCGAATGCAGCCTGCGACAAAAACACAATGGTAGTGAAAAGTAAAGCACTGCCACCAGCGATTCATTGTAGAAAGGGCAACATTAAAATGTTACATGAGAAACTAGACAATGGGGATACTAAGTAACCCCTCCAGCACCCTATTGTAAGATAGTGTGGGCTGATTCTAGAAAGTTACAAAATGTAAGTAAAGTCAACTTCACTTCACTGCTCTTGGAAACAGTAGTTTCACCAAGGGAGGGTATTTAAACCTTTGGGAAATCTGAAAGACTTCCATGTGTCACTGTTCTGAGGGTGCTGTGTGACACAATGTAAAGATGATGGCTATGGAGTTTGTCAGACTCCAAAGTCAAAAGAAACAGAGTGCAAATCACAGAAAATACATGAGAGAGAGAGGGGGAAAAGGGGTCTCTCTCTCCCGGTTAAAAATGAAAAGTCCAGCATAAGTGCTGGGGGTCTCTAAGGTAGAACGGAATTAGCATATTTCTGAGAATTCTCCCTAAAAGAAATAATTTCTTTATGAATGCAGAGTGACTTCAAAAACAAACGATTTATTTTTGAAATAACAGGACACCCCCACACATCGTGACATGGAGGCCTCCAGCTCCATGACGGGAACAAGCTTTTCCTGCCAGATGGAGCTTGCAGGTCTCCTTCCCTGTCTTGGATCAACGTATTGAAAGCTAAGAAAATTAATTTTGTGTAAATGTGTGTGCGTGCATGTAAGTGTGTATATGATGTAATGGGTGAGTCCATGGTGTATGGTTGGTGGGGGGAGGTGTGTGTGTGTGTGTACGGTGAAAGGAGGCACATGTAAATGTATAGATGACTGTGTGAGTGTATGTGTATGGTGAATTCTTGAAGTACCTGTAATCTTCATTACTCCTAATCCCCCTTTTCCTCATCCCAGTACTTACCTATGAGGCACCTTGGCTCATAGGTAAGTACTGGGACAAGGACGAGGGACGTGGAGGTAATGGTGTGTGCTTGCGTTTAATGCCTGGGTTACTTATTGTTAATCTTCATTAATCCTAGCCCTACTCTTCCTCATCCCCGTACTTGTGCATGTTAATGTTAAAGGATATTTGTACTGCGCACCATCACCACCGGAGTGGTCCCCTGGTGCTCGTATGAGGCTGCCTCATACACAAGTACTGGGATGAGGTAGGGGGTTGTAGATGTAATGCCTGGTTTAGTTACCTGTAATCTTCATTACTCATAATCCCACTCTTACTCAGCCTAGTACTTACATATGAGGCAAGGTGCCTCTTAGGTAAGTACTGGGGCAAGGAAGAGAGACGTGCAGGTAATTCCAGGTCAAGGAGCTGATTTTGGCTGTTGGGGTGGTAGTCTAGGCCAGCACAGCCCAACGTGTGGTGCGACTCGTTATTTGTTTGCTGGGGATTTGGGGGGGAGGGGGCAGCAATACTCGCACTGGAGGCCACCAAAGTTTGTGCTAGGACACTGACGTCACTACGATACATCAACTAAACTGGGCCTATAATGCTGCCCTATCTATAACCTCTGCAACCGCAACATTTATACATCTGTTGCTCTTTCTCTGCTTCTATAGGTGGGTATCTAAATGTATCAAATCTAACTAAAAACAATATATTTCTGAGGCTTGTGGAATCTGCTTAGATCACATGCTGTGCATAGGCCGACAACTAGTGGAAGCTGCAGAGTATTAGTTTGTTTTTCGAAACTCAAAAATGGGCGTCAACACTGGGCGTGCCAGTAATACTATCCCTAGTGACATCCACTGTACCCATGATCCCTCACGGGTGTAGGACGGAAGCATGGCTTTCAGCCATTTTGCAAAAAATCAATATTAATTTCACCCTTCTTTCACTCCCACGACGAGACATCGAAGATCGACGGCGGTCCGAAGAACAAACAACCGTTGAGAGCTGCACGGCGGACTTTGGGCCTCGGAAGGCCGCTGGCCTCGGCCCGGGCCTTGGAAGGCCTCTGGCCTCGGCCACCACAAGTAGGGAGAGTGGGGGGTGGAAACATACTCTACACTCTTATTTCCTACACACACCAGCCCGCTGCCATAGGTGCATATGGAGAGCACTCCATTTAAATTGTGCCCCAAGTGCAACCGCAAGTATCCTTGTGTTGACAAACACGCCACCTGTAACCTCTGCTTACCGAGGGATCACCCTGAGGCGAACTGCAGAGCGTGTAGCCTGTTCAAGGCGAAAACACTAAAGGACTGCTCGACCAAACGTTGGGCCCACCACGCCAGGCAACTCAAGGCCATGGAAGCAGAGGGTGCCTTCAGTGATGGCAGCAACGCCGTACATTCGGATGGCGCGGGCACAGAGGTGTCGAAAGACGCCCAAGCGCAAGTCCCCGACCTCGGAAGATTGTCCGGCAGGGCAGTTATGGGGAACACACCCGGTGACACAAGCGCTACCCACACCACTACTACACATAAACATTCTAAGTCCAACCGAGACTCAACACCCGTGTCGAGTTCTCGGAAGGAGGCACAAAGAAAGCGGTCCACCGAATCGGTGTCCTCTGGCCGTTCCAGGTCGAGATCACCACATGACACAAGGCAACCATCCACAGTTGCCAAGAGTGCCTCGCTTCCCCAAGTCACAGAGGTACGTTCGTCAGAAGACGAGTCCGACCTCCACCCCCAGGCCGCACACCAGGAGTCTGCTCCGGCAGCCCGCGCAGCATCTGCCTCCGAGTCCCGATATGTACACTCGGTAGAGAGAGTACCCCCGAATCTCGACGCCATGCATCGAAAAGCTCAGAGAAGGTGAAAACATCAGGGAAACGCTCTTCTCAAGGGGATGATGGGGGTAAACAGCAGAAAGTCTTCTCAACCTACTTCTGCACCACAGACACATAGGGAAAAACAGAAGTCTTCAGATAAACAAAAACCCAAGACCGCTGTTTCTGCCCAAAAACATTGTAGAAAAAACTTCTCAGGAAGTAGTCATTCCCAGCTCCAGAGAATGGAGCAGTGAAGACATAGACAGGGTTATGAGGAGAATGTCTTCGCTGGCTGATTTCTACTCTAAAAACCCAGAACATTTCCTCAGCTATACCCCAGATAACGCTACTCCTTCAGGATCCAGGGACCCTCATCCCCCTAGTAAGAAACCTCGGTTTGAGACTCCAACTCGGGGCCTAGTTTCAGACTCTTTCTACATACGACCCTACCAACAGTATGGTGAAGATCCTCAACAGTATGATGAGGATCCAGATTTAGTAATGTTGGACGACCAAACGGGGGTGGATTATTATGGAGATGATGAGGGTCAGGATGGGGAGGAGGAAGACGTTGCAGAGGTCTACAGGATAGACTCTCCTGTTCGCAAAGAACCTCAGGTTACCCACTCTCCAGTAGATAACCAGCCCCTCCTAAATGAGGTCTTGTCTAGAGCTTCAGAGCACTTCCACATAGACACTCAGGGGGCGCAAGAAGAGAGGTACTTTGCAGAAGAACTAGTAGGAGAAAAAAGACCCATTGCTCAAGCCATCCCAATTCTCAAGTCCATCCAACAGAGAATTGACCGTTCCCTTCTCACTCCTAATCTCACCAGGGCCGTAAACCCCAGAATCCAGAAATTGTTCAGGTTCGCCCTGTCAGACCCACTTTACATAAGGGGTCAACTGAAGCCTGACTCCTTGGTAATTACAAACACCAGAAAAAGAGCGGGGACTCCTCTATCATCATCATCTGAGACCCCCCCCCCCCAAGACAAGGAGAGAAAGAGAATTTACGGGTTGGGAAGGAAGGTAGCCTCCACTTCGACATACCAAGTAAGGATTACCAACACCACCATTCTGCTGGCAAGTTACAATTGCCACCAGTGGGAGCAGATAGCTGCCCTCATTGACTCCGCACCGAAACCACTAACGGGTCAGTTGGCCCAAATCGCGTCGGAGGGAAGAGCCGTGTCCGGTTGCATCCTTAAATCAACCTTTGACGCCGCAGATAACGCTGGCCGGCTCATAGCAGAGAGCACTGTCATTAAGAGGCATGCTTGGTTAAGACAGTCGGGGTTTAAACCCGAGACCCAGGCATTCCTAATTGACATGCCAGTGGAACCTAATCTTCTGGTTGGCAAAGCGGTAGAGGACGCATTAAAAACTGCCAAAGACGAGTATGATACTCTGAAGTCCCTGGGACAATTGACAAATAAGCGCCCTAATCAAAGAGGGAATAGTAATTTTCGTCGCCCACACGGCCAGAATTCCCAAAGGGGCTCCAATTATACACAGGGACAGGGTACATCATGGGGTAACAACCAGCATACTACCCAGAGTTACGGCAGAGGATACAAAAGGAGCCGTGGTAGAGGTTAGAGGCAGCCCCAGCAGAGGTGGTAAGCCTCCCTCAAAGCAGTGACGTTCCGCTCAGGGTCCCTTCTCACGCATCCACCCAAGCATGGGAAGGGATCACATCAGACAGATGGGTGCTGTCCACAGTGTCTGCAGGATACTGCATCGAACTGCTCGAGCACCCCCGAAACCACCCTCCACGACAAAAAATATATTCACTGGACCACCAAAAGATCCTCCTCGAGGAGATTGTCAATCTTCTAGCAAAGGACGCGATAGAATTTGTCTCGGGCAACCAGGTAAACAAGGGGATTTATTCAACTTACTTCCTTGTGCCAAACAAAGATTTGACAATGCGCCCAGTATTAGACTTACGCCCTGCAAACAAGTATGTCAAGCCCCAAAAATTTCACATGACTACTCTCCAAGAGGTAATGCCCCTCCTAAAAAGGGGGATTACATGACAACATTGGACATGAAAGATGCCTATTTTCATATTTCCATGTTCCCAGCGCACAGAAGATTCTTGCGCTTCAAGGTAGACAGTCAGCACTAACAGTTCAAGGTGCTGCCCTTCGGTATAGCCTCGGCTCCACGGGATTCACCAAGGTACTGGCGGTGACGGCGGCACACCTATGCAGGGAGGCAATCCCAGTGTACCCTTACCTGGACGGCTGGCTCATCACGGGGGAGACCCCAGTAATTTGCAGGTCAAACATTCCAAGAACGATCAACCTCCTCTTCCAATTGGGTTTCTCGATCAACGAGAAAAAATCAAGCCTGGTGTCAAACACCTCCAAACAGTTCCTAGGAGCTGTCCTAAACACTCAAGAGGGTTGGCCTTTCCATCAGAGGAAAGAATTTGGAATCTACTACTGCAAATTCCTCTATATCAGCCCGGTCCCCAGATAAGGGTGCGCAAAGCGATGTGTTTACTAGGCATGATATCGTCATGTATTAACCTGGTCCCCCACGCGCGCCTGCGACCCATGCAGGAATGGTTGGTGAAACAGTGGTCTCAGGCAAGTGGTCAGTGGGATGATCTAGTGGTCGTTTCGCCAACACTTGTACTAAGTCTTCACTGGTGGACAAGAGAAAACTTGTCAAGGGGGAAACCCTTTTACTATCCGGAGGTACAAGCTGTAGTAACTACAGACGCATCCCTGTCAGGGTGGGGAGCACAACTCCTCCACCACACAGTTCAGGGTCTCTGGTCTCACTCAGTGGCCAAGAATCATATCAATCTGCTAGAGCTTCTGGCAGTCTTCAGAGCGCTTCGAGCGTTCAAACCCCACCTGTTGAACCTGTCAGTACAGATCCTAACGGACAGTACGACAGCAATGTTTTACATAAACAAACAGGGATGGACTTGTTCGCCAAATCTGTCCAGGCTTGCCCAGAAAATTTGGACATGGGCACTCAGACGGAACATTTACCTGTCATCTCACCATTTTCCAGGGGATCTCAATTCACTAGCAGACGCGTTAAGCAGAGATCCCCTCCCAAAAGAACACGAATGGTGTCTACACAGCGAAGTCGTAGAAGACATCGTCTCACAGTGGGGTTTCCCACTACAGACCTATTCGCCACAAGCGAAAACAGGCAATGACCAGGATTCGCATCCAGGTTCTCTCAGCCAGACTCCAAGGGGAACGCCCTGTGGATGAACTGGTCTGGGATGTTTGCCTACGCTTTTCCACCAACCCCTCTCATGAGGAAGGTGGTCAACAAGATGTACAAGGAATCGATGACGCTCATCCTAGTTGCTCCCATGTGGCCGAGGCAACCGTGGTTCCCACACTTACGCAGACGAGTAGTGTGCGAACCCATCAGACTCCCGTGCTGGTACAACCTACTGTCCCAGCACCAAGATCAGTGCATCCTCAACCCAGCTCAATGAACTTGGCAGCATGGCTCCTGAAGTCATAGAGTTTGGACATCTCAATTTACCACAGAGATGCATGGACATCCTAAAAGAATCTAGGAAACCTAACACAAGGAACTGTTACTTTGAGAAATGGAAATGATTTGTTATCTGGTACCAGAATAAGCAAATCAACCTGGTTGATTGCACTCCCAAGATTGTCACATACATGCTCCACCTGCTGGACGCAGGGTTGGTATTTATCTCACTCAAGGTACACCTGGCAGCGCTGTCAGCCTACACCACCTCCCATAATAAGGTTTAGTGGTGGAAAGTACCAGTGGTTAAAGCCTTCATGCAAGGGGTAAAGAGATTCCACCCTCCGATTTCAAACCCACCACCAGGATGGGACCTTAATGCGGTGCTTGCTAAGCTCATGGGCCCACCCTTTGAACCCATGCATAAAGCCAGTCTCAAACACCTGACCTATACAACTGCCTTCTTAGTAGCCATTACATCCATAAGAAGGGTCAGTGAAATTCAGGCTCTGTCAGTGCAGAATCCTTTCTTTACTGTTCATAAGGATAAACTGGTTCTACGAACACACCCTAGGTTCTCACCTAAATTCATTTCTAAATGCCTCGTTAACCAGTCAATTGAGCTTCCGGCCTTCTTCCAAGAACCCAAAAGCTCTGCTGAGGTGAAACTACACACTCTAGATGTGCGA
This sequence comes from Ambystoma mexicanum, assembly GCF_040938575.1. Lineage (NCBI taxonomy): Eukaryota > Metazoa > Chordata > Amphibia > Caudata > Ambystomatidae > Ambystoma > Ambystoma mexicanum. The sequence goes on along the minus strand of NC_090936.1, from coordinate 1,085,865,527 downwards.
AGAGCGGTCCTCTACTATGTAGACAAGACCAGGCCGCTGAGGAAAACAGACCAACTGTTTGTCTCCGTAGCTACAGGCAGAGAGGGAGATCGCGTCTCTAAAAGTGCAATCTCGAAGTAGATAGTCAATTGTATCCAGCTATGTTACTCCCTTTCTGAAAGAACGCTGCCTTTTACGCAAAGAGCCCACTCTACTAGAGGCACTGGGCCACTCTAGCTTTCATTGCAAATGTACCCCCTGGACACCATTTGCAAAGCAGCTACATGGAGCTCTATTCACACTTTTACTCAGCACTACTGCATTGACACCCATTCCAAGACAGATAATCAAGTGGGACAAGCGGTTCTAAGACATTTATTTGCTCATGACACTTCTCACATCCCACCTCCTTCTTCTAACACTGCTCGCTAATCTATGCACAGCATGTGATCTAAGCAGATTCCACAAGCCTCAGAAGGGATACATTACTCACCGTAATCGTATTTCTGATGCTTGTATCTGCTTAGATTCACATGCGCCCGCCCTTCCTCCCCTCTGAGAGAAGGCGCATGGATGCCTGTAGTCTTATCTTTCTTTCTATCTGCCTGGATAATCTGTACTCGCGCTACTCATCATGCTACCTCATGTCAGAAAAAATACAATCTTGGGGGCCTGCACGCGTGAGGGATCATGGGTACAGTGGATGTCACACTAGGGATAGTATTGCTGGCACGCCCTGTGTCGACACTTGTTTTCGTGTTTAGAAAAACAAACTGTAATACTCTGCAGCTTCCACTAGATGTCGGCCTATGCACAGCATGTGAATCTAAGCAGATAAAAGCATCAGATTATGGTGAGTAATGTATCATATATATATATATATATATATATATTTCTGAGGCTTGTGGAATCTGCTTAGATCACATGCTGTGCATAGGCCGACATCTAGTGGAAGCTGCGGAGTATTACAGTTTGTTTTTCGAAACTCGAAAATGGGCGTCGACACAGGCGTGCCAGTAATACTATCCCTAGTGTGACGTCCACTGTACCCAAGATCCCTCACGCGTCTAGGATCCTCAGATTGTTTTTTTCCGCCATACTGGTCGGAAGCATCTTGCGGAGTCCCCTGGCCTTAGCCATACTTTTGCTAATTATTGAAGTTAAAAATTATTTATTGACATCCTTCCCCACCCCAACGTCGACCCTCGACACTCGACAACGGCTGGAGAAGACATTGACCGTCGGCTGCTGCACGACGGATCTGGGCCTCGGAAGGCCGCTGGCCTCGGCCCGGGCCTAGTAGGCCGCTGGCCTCGGCCCTGCAAGTAGGGAGAGTGGGGGGTGGTACATACTCTTCACTCTTGGTATATAGGTACACCTTATATATTTCCTACACTTACCAGCCCGCTGCCTCAAGGTGCGTATGGAGGGTACCCCTTTCCAATTCTGCCCCAAGTGCAACCGCAAATACCCTTGGGTCGACAGGCACGCCACGTGCAATCTCTGCTTGCCGAGGGACCACCCCGAAGCGAAATGCAGAGCGTGTAGCAGGTTTAAGCCTAAGACACTTAAGGACCGTTCGACAAAGCGTTGGGCCCACCACGCCAGGCAGGCGGCCATGGCAGCGGAGGGCACCTTCAGCGATGGCAGCGACGCCGTACTTTCGGACGGCGAGGGCATTACGGCGTCGAAAGACTGCCGAGCACAGGTCCCCGACCTCGGAAGGTTGTCCGGCAGGGCGGCTATGGGGAAGACCCCCGGTGACGCAAGCGCTACACACCCTACACACACAAAGCACACTAAGTCCAACCGAACCTCGACGACGTCGACTTCTCGGAAAGAGGCACAGATAGAACGGTCCGACTCGGTGTCCTCTGGGCGCTCTCGATCGAGATCGCCTCATGACGCAAGGCAATCATCCACTCTTGCCAAGAGTGCCTCGCTCCCTAGATTAACGGAAGTTCGATCGTCGGAAGACGAAGACGACTTCCACCCCCAGGCCGCACTCCAGGAGACCGAGGCCGCAGTTAACACCAGCAAGGCCCCACGCTCGAAACACACAGATACCTCTCCCGACCCTCGACGCCAGGCGTCGAAAGTCACTGGGGCCTCCAAGGGGCAGGGAAAACATTTTTCCACGCACAGGGAGGGGGTGGAAACAGCGGAAAGCACAGCCTTCCACTCCTAAGCAGACAGACAAACACAAATCTACTGGGACATCAACATCCAGCAAGGGTACCCTTGTTAAGTCCTCTAAGTTGCCTACTAAAGTCATACCCTGTTCCAAAGAATGGTCCAGTGAAGACATAGACAGGGTCATGTCAAGGATGTCTTCCTTAGCTGATTTTTATGACAAAAACCCAGAACATTTCCTTTCGTATGACCCTCAAGGGGCCACACCCTCAGGCTCCTCTGATCCTATCCCCCTAAGTAAAAAGGCCCGGTTCGAAAGACCTGAACCCTTAGAGGTGCAGCATTATTCTACTCCATACTCTACTCCACACCCCAGATACCAAGGACAGCCTTTCCCTGAAAGGGACCAGGAGTTTGAAATCATGGAGGAACAAACCGGGACTGAATACTATGCGGATGATGAGGACCTGGAGGAGATAGAAGATGAGCAGGAAATTTACAGAGTAGATTCCCCGGTAGAGAGCGAAGCCCCAGTTACCGACTCACCAGTTGATAACCAGCCACTCCTTAATGAAGTTCTCGCTCGCGCAGCAGAACACTTTCACATCGACACCCACGGTGTACAGGAGGAAAGGGACTTCGCAGAAGAGTTGGTGGGAGAGAGGAGGCCGGTCGCTCAGACCATCCCTATCCTTAAATCCATCCAACGTAGAATAGATCCATCCCTGGTGAATCCTAACCTCACCAGAGCCGTCAACCCCAGAGTTGAAAAACTTTTTCGGGCAGCCCAGTCTGACCCTCTTTATATAAGAGGACATCTTAAACCAGACTCCCTAGTGGTTACCAACACTCGGAAGAGGGCTGGGACACCCTTATCGTCGTCAGAAGCTCCTCCCGACAAGGAGAGCAAAAAACTGTACGGGTTTGGCAGGAAGGTAGCCTCAACGTCCGCCTACCAAGCAAGGATTGCAAACTCCACCACCCTGTTGGCAAGTTACAACTGCCATCAATGGGAAGAGGTCGCGGCGCTCATAGCCTCTGCTCCTGAACCGTTAAAGGGCCACTTGGCTCGGATCTCTGCAGAAGGGAGAGCCCTGTCTGGTTGCATATTAAAAGCAACTTTCGACGCCGCGGACAACGCAGGAAGATTGATAGCAGAAGGTACTGTTATCAAGAGACATGCGTGGTTACGGCAGTCGGGGTTCAAAACAGAAACCCAGGCTTCATTAATAGACAAGCCGGTGGAACCTGATCTATTGTTTGGGAAAGCGGTCGAAGACGCACTTAAAAATGCCAAGGACGAATACGAGACTCTCAAATCCCTTGGCCAGCTTACCAACAAACCCCCTAACCAGAGGGGGAACAGTAATTTTCGTCACCCACGCGGCCAAAATTCACAAAGAGGCAACTATGCCCAAGGACAGGGTACACAATGGAACAACAACCAGCAGTCTACCCAGAGTTACGGCAGGGGTAACAAGAGAGGTCGTGGAAGAGGCAGAGGCAGCCCCAACAAGGGAGGTGGCACGCCTCCACCAAAGCAGTAACACTCAGTTCAGGGTCCCTTCTCACGCAACCCCAGTAGGGGGACGCATTTCCAACTTCACCCAGGCTTGGGAAGGGATCTCCTCAGACAGATGGGTGCTGTCAACAGTGTCCACAGGATATTGTATAGAATTACTGCAGCGTCCCCGGAACCACCCTCCACGACAAAGAATACACTCCTTAGAACATCAGAAGATCCTTCTCGAGGAGATCGCCATTCTGCTAGAAAAGGACGCGATAGAACTCGTCCCAGGACACCAGGTAAACAAGGGTATCTATTCAACTTACTTCCTTGTGCCAAAGAAAGATTTGACAATGCGCCCAGTATTGGACTTAAGGCCTGCCAACAAGTATGTCAAGCCCCAAAAATTCTGTATGACCACGCTACAAGAGGTAATCCCCCTCCTAAAAAAGGGGGATTACATGGCAACCTTGGATATGAAAGATGCTTATTTTCATATTTCCATGCTCCCAGCGCACAGAAAATACTTGCGCTTCAAGGTGGACAGTCGCCACTACCAATTCAAGGTACTGCCCTTCGGGATAGCTTCAGCACCAAGGGTATTCACCAAGGTACTGGCGGTGGCAGCTGCACACCTACGCAGGGAGGCAATCCCAGTGTACCCTTATCTGGACGACTGGCTCATAACGGGGGAAACCCCAGGAATTTGCAGGTCAAACATTCAGAGGACTATCGACCTCCTCCACGAATTAGGCTTCTCTATCAACGAGAAGAAGTCAAGTCTGGTGCCAAGCACCTCAAAACAGTTCCTAGGAGCAATCCTAGATACTCAGAAAGGGTTGACCTTCCCTTCGGAAGAGAGAATTCGGAATATACTACTGCAAATCCCACATTATCAGTCAGGTCAACAAATAACGGTACGCAAAGCAATGCGGTTACTGGGCATGATGGGGTCATGCATTTACCTGGTCCCCCACGCGCGTCTGCGCATGCGTCCCATGCAGGAATGGTTGGCAAAACAGTGGTCTCAGGCAAGTGGTCAGTGGGACGATCTAGTGGTCATTTCGCCAACACTCGTACAGAGCTTACACTGGTGGACAAGAGAGAATCTCGCAAGGGGAAAACCCTTTTACGATCCCGAAGTACAGGCAGTGGTGACTACAGATGCATGCCTGACTGGGTGGAGAGCTCACCATCTCCACCACACAGCTCAGGGTCTCTGGTCTCACTCAGTAGCCAAGAACCACATCAACCTGCTAGAGCTTCTGGCAGTATTCCGAGCGCTTCGGGCGTTCGAGCCCCATCTGCTAAACTTGTCGGTGCAGATCCAGACGGACAGCACGACAGCCATGTTCTATCTGAACAAACAAGGAGGGACTTGTTCGCCAAATCTGTCCAAGCTTGCCCAGAAAATCTGGATATGGGCATTCAGACGGAACATCTTCCTGTCATCACAACATGTTCCAGGGGAGCTCAATTCCCTAGCGGATGCCCTAAGCAGAGACTCCCTCCCAGAAGAACACGAATGGGTCCTTCACAGAGATATCGTAGAAGATCTCTTCTCTCAGTGGGGTTTCCCCACTATAGACCTATTCGCCACAAGCGAAAACAAACAATGCCCAAGATTTGCATCCAGGTTCCCCCAGCCAGACTCCCAAGGGAACGCCCTGTGGATGAACTGGTCAGGGATGTTTGCGTACGCTTTTCCACCAACTCCTCTCATCAGGAAGGTGGTGTACAAGATGAACAAGGAATCGATGACGCTCATCCTAGTTGCTCCCATGTGGGCGAGACAACCATGGTTTCCACACCTACGCAGGATGCCGGTGTGCGAACCCATCAAACTCCCAGCCTGGTACAACCTACTGTCCCAGCAGCAAGGTCAAACAGTGCACCAGGAACCCAACTCAATGAACCTGGCAACATGGCTCCTGAGGTCATAGAGTTTGGGCATCTCAAATTACCACAGAGGTGTATGGACATCCTAAAAGAATCCAGGAAACCAAACACAAGGCACTGTTACTTTGACAAGTGGAAGAGATTTGTTATTTGGTGCCAGAATAAACAAATCAACCCAGTTGATTGCACTCCTTCCAACGTTGTGACATACATGCTCCACCTGCTGGATGCAGGGTTGGTTTTTAACTCGCTGAAAGTACACCTGGCAGCCCTCTCGGCTTACACCACATCCCATAACAAGGTCTCGTGGTGGAAAGTACCAGTGGTTAAAGCCTTCATGGAAGGAGTAAAGAGACTTCACCCTCCTATTTCGAACCCACCGCCAGGATGGGACCTCAACGTGGTGCTAGCTAAGCTCATGGGACCCCCATTCGAACCCATGCATAAAAGTAGTCTCAAACACCTGACTTATAAAACGGCCTTCTTAGTAGCCATTACCTCCATAAGAAGGGTCAGTGAAATTCAGGCTCTGTCAGTGCAGGATCCTTTCTTTACTATCCACAAGGACAAACTGGTTTTACGCACACACCCTAGGTTCTCACCTAAATTCATATCCAAGTTCCATGTAAACCAGTCCATCGAGCTTCCGGCTTTCTTCCAGAACCCGCAAAGCTCGGCTGAGGTGAAACTACACACCCTAGATGTGCGTAGGGCGGTCCTATACTCTGTAAATAAAACCAGACCGCTAAGGAAAACAGATCAACTGTTTGTCTCCGTAGCTACAGGCAGAGAGGGGGATCGCGTCTCTAAGGGCGCTATCTCGAAGTGGATTATCAACTGTATACAGCTGTGTTACTCTCTTTCTGAAAAGACTCTGCCTTTTACGCCAAGGGCCCACTCTACTAGAGGCATTGGTGCCACTCTGGCTTTCATTGCAAATGTTCCCCTCGACACCATTTGCAAAGCGGCTACTTGGAGCTCTATTCACACTTTTACTCAGCATTACTGCATTGACACTCATTCCAAGACACATACACAAGTGGGACAAGCGGTTCTAAGACACCTGTTTGCTCATGACCCTTCTCACATCCCACCTCCTTCTTCTGGTACTGCTCGCTAATCTATGCACAGCATGTGATCTAAGCAGATTCCACAAGCCTCAGAAGGGATACATTACTCACCGTAATCGTATTTCTGATGCTTGTATCTGCTTAGATTCACATGCGACCCACCCTTCCTCCCCTCCGAGAGAAGGCGCATGATTGCTTGTAGTATTACCTTTCTGTCTATCTGCTTGGATTATCTGTACTCACGCTACTCCTCATGCTTCCTCATGTCAGAAAAAAAATACAATCTGAGGATCCTACACGCGTGAGGGATCTTGGGTACAGTGGACGTCACACTAGGGATAGTATTACTGGCACGCCTGTGTCGACGCCCATTTTCGACTTTCGAAAAACAAACTGTAATACTCCGCCGCTTCCACTAGATGTCGGCCTATGCACAGCATGTGAATCTAAGCAGATACAAGCATCAGAAATACGATTACGGTGAGTAATGTATCCCATACATATATATATATAAAATACATTTTATACCTCGGTATAAAGTTAAGCGGAGTGCCCTCCGAAAAGCAGTCCAGTGAGACAGTGCTGCACCAAACACAGAGTCCAGGAACCAAGAGTCTCCAAGCATCCAAAATATACTTTAATTAGTTGAATGCCATGGACAGGAAAAATGTAACACAAAAACGACACGTTTCACGGCAAACTGGCCGCTTGTTCACGTTTTCGGTGCAAACACAAAAGAAGGACATTTAAACCAGCATATTCTCTATGTTCCCAGTGTATAGAGCTACGTGCACTGACATTAAAACTTGTTGTACACAGTTTGCCCTATTTGAACATGTTTCAAACCTCAGTAAGTCGTATTGATTACACTTAATTGTGTTCAAATATGCATCAAATGAACTGACAGTTTTGTATTGTTTTTCCCAACATATAATGCAACTAGCGCAAAGATTAATTTAAATTCACAAATAGCGTAATATGCAATGATGGAGTTAGCATGTGAACTGTTGTTAACAATTTGTCGCATGATTCAATCTTATGTGGTAAAGGTGCATTGTGTTATTGGCAGTGGCATGTCAAGTTTTATAGAATGTGATAGTTATGCAAAGTGTAGTTACCTTAAATATGCAGTTACAAATCTGTCACTAATAAAGTGCAAAGTGCATCGATAGCAGCAAATTCGATTTTCCCCCTGTGGCATACGTAAAGTGCAAGTGCCTAGATTTGCAAATGTGCAGTAACCCACTAAGGGTAAAGTGCAAATGCATTTTAGCAGCCCATGATATAACGTCTGTACAGGTTAGTAAGGAGCTAAGTGCATCCGCTGCCTGAACATTAAATAAATACAAACTCACAATGCCAAAAATATAAAAGCAATAAGTTGCACACATGGAAGATATAAAACCACCAGATTAAAACCACATAATTGTAGACTGGCACAATGCGCAGTTGTAGAAAAACATGTACAGTAAGGGCACGTTTGATTAAAAGAATGCTGGTTGACTACTGTTCCTAAATAACAAAGCAAAAACTTTGCTCACCCATAAAAAAGAAGGAAGAACATTAAAAAAGATGGCTAAAAATGGAGAGATGCTAAAATTCATTCCATTTCCTATTTGTTAATAAAATATTGAATTGATAGTTTCTCTTATTAAAGAGCAAAAATGAGCAAGGTCATGAGACCTGGCTGATGAACGAAGGATGAACACACACCTATGGGGGTTACACCTTGGTAAGTGTGTACACATTACTGTGAATGACTTCTGACAAAAATGTATCAGGACAGTTTCGAGTACTGCAGTCAGATTTTTAATAAAACTGCAGTTTGCGTGTTTGTGGATACACTTAATTGAGAGTAACACAAGATACAACAGTATTTACACATTTTGAAGGTATAGTAACCAGTTTGTGAGGGACAAATTTCAAATATTTGTAACGTCATTTCAATGCTTACACATCCACTGAGCGGTCCTTGGGAAGGAGACCAGTGGATTTAGTGACGTCATAACATGTAATAATCAGCACATATACATCAAACCAATGTGGGGTTGAACAAGGACAACACAGACAATATAACAGTCAACACAACAGTGTTTCGGCCAGAGAGTGAGCTTGGATGAGCTCTGATGGTGTGGCCTTCACCAGGACGAGATATTCCAAAGCGGGAAGTATCTTGTGAGGTCTGTTGAGATAAACAGACAAGGTGTTATGGGGTGGGCACATTCGTGGGTATCTAATCTAGCACAGGTAGAGGTATCAATACATGAAGGACCGGTGCTTACCAGAACTTGGGAGCGTAGTGGCTCAGGGAGTAGCAGCGTCAGAAGTACACTGGAGGATTTTCGAGGTCCTAGAGGTGGCCGTTCCTGTGGAAGTGGGAAGGACATGGAGGCTGTGTTAAGCCATATGGAGTGGTGGAGCAACTAAGGGTAAAAAAAGGGGTAAGAATAAGCTTACCTTGAGGGCCTGTTGCCGCACAAATTATGGGTAGAACAGGCTGGCGTGATGAGTACGCGGAGTCAACCGCAAGCGTGAGGGTCTGCGGGAAAAAAAGGACACACAGGGCTAAGATTGCAAGCCTCGGAGTATATCAAGTGTCATGGTGCACGTGAGGGTTGGTGAGGCGTGCAGGTCACAAACAGCCACAGATCAGGTGTGGCGGAGAAAATCACAAATGGATAACATAACTTGTGTTCCATGTGGAAGTCGGTCAGAGCATGACTTATAAATAGACAGAAACGTCCATGATGCTAAAATTACAACCTTAAATACCCACGAATGTGCCCACCCCTATAACTCCTCGTCTGTTTATCTCAACAGACCTCACAAGATACTTCCCGCTTTGGAATCTCTCTTTGGAAAACATTGTTGTGTTGACTGTTATATTGTCTGCGTTGTCCTTGTTTAACCCCACATTGTTCTGATGTATATGTGCTGATTATTACATGCTATCCTCTCACTAAATCCACTGGTCTCCTTCCCAAAGACCGCTCAGTGGATGTGTAAGCATTAAAAAGACATTACAAATATTTGAAATTTGTCACTCACAAACTGGTTACTATGCCTTCAAAATGTGTAAATACTGTTGTATCTTGTGTTACTCTCAATTAAGTGTATCCACAAACACGCAAACTGCAGTTTTATTAAATATCTGACTGCAGTACTCGAAACTGTCCTGATACATTTTTGTCAGAAGTCATTCACAGTAACGTGTACACACTTACCAAGGTGTAACCCCCATAGGTGTGTGTTCACCCTTCATTCATCAGCCAGATATCTCATGACCTTGCTCATTTTTGCTCTTTAATACGTGACTACCCACCTGGGTAGAGCCAGGCATCAACCAGGTGCCCTTTTTGATGAACATTGATAGTTTCTCTGTCATTTAAAACCTAACGTGAAAAACATAACCTGTGTAAACAAAATTAGAACTCTGTATATTAACGGTCCAATACATAAGGTGCTACCAATAGAGTCCACTTATATTAAACCTACTAATATAGCTGATGGTTAAGTAACCAGTTGTCAAAAAGTCATGCAAGCAATGGGAATATAAATAAAGACAATAGCAACAAAATCAGTAACAATTTCAAATCTACAGGTAGATTGCCTTTCTTGCAGATCCTAGATATGAATGCAGTCAATTAGCTCAAGTGCCCAAAAACGTGTAAAGTTCCTCGTCCAGATTATGGCCCTTTGGCTTCTTTGTTTCTAAATCTAGAATGTACTTGGTCTCAGATTGTCTGAGGAGGAGCTCCCGATTACCTCCTCTAGGCGCCTTAAGAACTGTATGTATGCCAAAGTAAGCAAAGCCTTCTAGTTTACCTCCATGTTTTTCTGAAAATGTAGAGCCATCAGGTATGTAGGATCAGTGTTCTTGATGGCTCTTATGTGATGGAGAATCCTGAGCTTTAATTTGCCAATGGTACTCCCCACATACCATTTGTCACAAGGACAAGTCAATACATACACAACATACTCAGTTCCACAAGTGATACATGATTTTATGGTAATGTTTTTGTGTGGTATCCGATGGAGGTAGTTTTTGGTATTCTTGGCAAATTTGCACGCTTTACATTTCATACATTTCTGAAAACCTTCTGATGTGACATTCCTGCAACTCTGTCCTACTGGAATAATCTTAGGGCTCATAAAGCTGGATACGACGTTATCTCGGAGAGAGGTAGAGCGTCTAAAGGTGATGTTAATATTGTTTCCCAGAATGCTTCCTAAATGTTCATCTTGTTTTAATATGTGCCAATGTTTGTGCATTATGTGGCATATATTCTTGGTAGTTTTACTGTATGTCAGAATGAGTCTAGTGTCTACTATATCTGGGCTTTTCACTGTGGAAACCTTAGACATCAGCAATTTAGAGCGATCTTTCTCTCGTGCTTTGCTGTGCGCTCTCTCTAACTCTCTTAGGGGTAGTCTCTTGATAGGAACTTGACAGCCATCGTTCTGCATTCATTATCAAAGATTTCGATTTGGGAACAGTTCCGTCTTATGCGAATAAATTCACCATAAGGTATGCTCCATTTGAAGGCTGTGGGGTGGTTGCTCTTTGCATGTAGGGGTATGTTGGAGCTTGTGGGTTTTCGATAGAGTTCAGTCACTAATTCACCTTGTGCCACAGTAACAAGAATATCTAAATAAACGATAGCAGTCTTGCTGTGGCACTCTGTGAATTGTAAGCCAAATTTGTTTACATTAAGTGACTTAACGAATTCCAACCATTCGGTAATTGATCCATCCCAAATTATAAAGAGGTCATCTATATAGCGTAAAAAAGTACAACTTTTTCAGTGTTGTGACTATTGGTAGGTGTCCACACTTTGAACTTTTCCCACCAGTCCATTGTTAGATTGGCGTATGATGGAGCAAAAGTTGTTCCCATCACTGTTCCTTGCAGCTGAGTGAAGACATTCTTGTTAAACAGAAAACCGTTATTTGTCAAACAAAGATTTATAATTTCCAGAATCATCTTCCCATGTTCTGAAAAGTTTAGTGATGTAGTTTGTAAACAATATTCACATGATTTCAGGCCATCTTTGATGTGTAAAGAGAAACCACATCCAATGTTGCTAATGCATAAGTATGTTCCCAAGGTATGCCATCAATTTTGTTTAAAAAATCCTTGCTAAGGGGGCGCTGTTGAGCAGCCTGCAAAATGGCTGCCTAGTGCAAGAGCTCCGTGCCTAGCCACCTTTTATCCGTTGACGACTGCGGTTCTGCTTTGGATCCTGTGTCCCTGCTACTATCCCTGCACTGCGGCCAATGAGCACTATCCGCACATCGAATTTTGTGAGAAATCGGACCCTCGGAGCTGGAGATCTTCGTCCCGCTGTGTCTCGCTGAGGGCCGCCCTTGGGCCTTCGCTGGGCCCTGTCCTCATCGTGGCCTGATCGGGTGCCTCCCGCCGGATTTGGTGCTGGCTGCTCTGCCCCTGGCGCCTTGGGGCACACACTACACTAGTGGGCCGGTCCGCTCCTGTCCCGGCCCTGCCAGACTGTCCTTTCCGCTGGTGGCTTCGGGCGTGGCCGCCCGCGGCGCGTCAGCTGCCCGTCTATGGTCGTGAGGGGCCTGGGCTGAGCTGTTTGGTGCAAACCTGTGGGGACCGCTGTCGCGGCCCGTTTCCTGCATCGCTGCTGATCTGTAACCCAGCTGAACTTGAATGGTGTGTTCATTTTTAGGGGATTTCTGCCTCGACACCAATCCGGTGCTGGTCAGTTGAGGAGCTGAGGGGGTGGCTCCACCTGGGCCCTACATGTATCCGCGATCCTTCTCCCCTCTCCCTTGGCACTGGCTGGCGGTGTGTGCATTGCTTGGTCCATTCCCTGGAACACCGGGACATGGCCACTCTATGGCGGATTGCCCTATCACCCACACTTCAGCCGCGTGGCCATAGGGGGTACCTCTCCCGCTGGAATCTCCCTCTGCCGCCTTGCCATACATTGTGTCGGAGCTGCAGCCTCCCCGGATTTGACACCGCTCCCCGAGGGAACCTCAAAAGGGAATGTGATGATCCACTTGGCCTCATACTTGGCTGAGCTATATATTTAGACTCGCCGCGCACGGGGCCTCCTCAATACCTGACTCACTGGCTGCACTGACCAAGGGTGGCTGAGTTCTCAACTCGCCGGGCTGCTCTCGTCGAGCCTGTGGCAGCCCCTTACGCCGCCGGAGCCCGCTCCCTTAATTCTATTACCTCCCCTCTGGTTCCGGCCATGTCGAGTGGTTCCAAAGGATCTGCTAAAGGGGGTGCCATGGACAAATTTACTAAGAAGGTCCCTCGGCCGGAGGTGGGCCACACGTCGCCCCCACAGGAAGAACTTGACAACGACCCTAATCCGGGGGTGGCGGCGCCAGACCTCACTGCCATGATGGAATCAATGGCTAAAAACTTTGCCTCCTTTCATGAGAAGCTTGACGACATTAATGCAAATGTTGCCTCACTCAAAACCCTTGTAGACCAGGCTGGATCTAGAATTACTGATGCTGAAAACCGGATCTCCACCAATGAAGATGCGATACACGCACTTCAGGACACTTTGGCCACCTTATCGCGCGACATGAAGAGTGTTAAGGCAAAATGCGATGACTTGGAGTCCCGCTCCCGCAGAAACAACCTTCGCATCATTGGGGTCTCTGAAACTGCCCTGAAGGGGCGCATGGAGGACGCAGTCGAACAACTACTCAAGGACTTGCTGGGTGATCCGGACCTCTCCCCTTATGTCACGGTGGAGCGGGCTCACCGGGCCCTTTCCCCGTGACCCAGACCTGGCGATAGCCCCAGAGCCATTATAGCCAAGATTCTTAATTATCGTGACAGGGACCTCCATCCTTCGCCTGTCATGGGAGAAGGGGGAGCTGCGACTGGAGTCTTACACTATCAGAATCTTCCCAGACTTTTCAGTGGCGGTGCAGCAGGAGAGACGTCAATTCCTCTGCGTCAAGAAAATGCTCAGGGAACGCAATGTACCATATGCCATCTTATTCCCTGCACGGCTCAAACTCGCCCATAAGGGCAAACTGTACTTTTTCACCGTCCTCGACGAGGCGGTGAAATTCATCGAGATGCAAATACCGCTTCAGGGTTCTGGAGACGGCTGTGTGGACGATAATTGATTGCGAATGGCACGGATTGTAGACATTTTTTGAACTTGTTAACTTAATCTGCAATGCTTTACTGGTAAGGCTGCTCAGTTCACTGTAACGTTCTGCGCCTGCGATGACCCATGTCCCTGCAGTCCTTACGAGCTACAGCGTTAATGTGCACATCCTTATTGGTGTGTTAGTGAGGCACTCAACAGAGCTAGTCTTGCATTGTTTTGTTGTCCTACCTCAATTTCTGTCTTCCTGTTGTTCAAATGCAGGTCTTTAATCTCTCTTCTATAAGCCCCGTTCCCCATATATGGGACATAGGGATGTACACTATTTGACTGTCGAAACTGTCTTGGTTTGTTTCGGAACTGCAGGGGCTCGTGCGCAGTCCCCGATTACCCACTCCACGGGCAGGGCCTGCATCATGTGTCCACCACCACCGTTTGTTTTGCAACAGAGCCATTTGTGCACAATTCCTTTGGCACTCCGGTGCAGTGCGCAAGAAGTGGTTTGCTCGCTCTGAGGTGCACCTCTGGCCGTGTTGCAGGGCAGTGGATGCTGATCACTCACATATGTTCTGGACCTGTAACAAATTGTCCGATTTTTGGGACGGTGTTCTACATGCACTAAGTGCAGTAACTGAAACTGTAATTTATTCCAATCCTTTGCCAGTTCTGTTTGGGGTCTGGAGGACTGACGAAACTAAGCGCCTGAAAAAGATTTTGAATATAAGTTGCATGATTGCCAAAAAATGTATACGCCAGAGCTGGAAGGGCTCCTCCCCACCGGCCTCTCAGAAATGGCTGGGTATGCCCACATGGTCACGGAACTGTGAGGAGGAATACCTGATTATGCTGCCCGCCCAATCTCGCCCCAGGAACATCTAGAGCGAATTTAATGCGTATCTCAACAACCAAAGTGAGAACACGCCCGGATCTGGCTTGTCTCCAGTCTCCATCCATGCATTGTGATCTCTGTTGTGCCCTCCTTTATTTGGTGGTGCTCTGTAACCACTGTGGAACTATATTCTGTAATCATTATGATGTTTTATGCTCTGCCTGGTTTATATGCTTGTTGCCTTGAAGTTTGTGCCTTGTGAACCTCTTCCGACGAAAATAAGTTTAAAAAAAAAATAAAAAAATCCTTGGTATCTCTTAGAAATGACGGCAAAGTGGTGACAAATTTGATTAATGTTTCATCCACTAATTTCGATACATTTTCAAGGAGTGCACAGCGTGACTATTGGCCTCCCTGGTGGTCTAGTCTTGTTTTTATGTACCTTGGGAAGAAAATAAATAGTGGGCATCACTGGAAATTTGGGATGTAGGTATTTACACATATCCTCATCAAGCAGACTTTTCTCTTTCCATTTGATTAGTAATTCAAACAGTTTATCGTTCATCTCCACCGTGGGATCTGTGACCAGCAGCTTATAACACTCTGTCTTTGAGTTGTCGATTAGCTTCATTGATATAGTCTTGCCGGTTCATAATGACTATGTTTGTACCCTTGTCTGAGGGTTTGAGAATGTAATCGTCTAATAGACATATGTCAGACAGGGTCTTCTGCTCCCGGCGGGTGAGATTGTCTTTAGTGGGTATTTTTGCTTTTCTAAATTTCTTCAGATCACTAATTACCAGGTCTTGAAAGGCCTCAACATTTCCTCCTGGGTTGAACATGGGATTGAAACGTGACTTCAATTTGAGATTACTTTTACTCGGCCAATCAGTATGAATATGCATGAGGTCCCATTGAGGGTCACTTATGTCCTCATGTCTTGCCATTCTGTTTCGAGATGGATGAGATCACGTAATATATGTGAATCCTCTATTGTTACTGGGGTATAGCCTCTCAGAGATATATGTATTGTCTGCGGCACACCCTCCACTCTGCCCCCACGTGGTTGATCTCTAATAGGTTTTCCTCAACCAGAACCTTTTTGCCTGGCTGGGATGCTGTACATGCATCTCAACTAGGAGTGTCACAGTATTAGTATTATGACGGTACGATAACCTTCTTGCCAAATGACGGTATATCATGGTTATCGCAGTATAGCAGGTGGAGTTAACTAATCTTAACAAATATTTTCTAAAAGGTCATAAATTTTGAGATTTATCATCTCAAACAAAACCATGCACCCAGGGCCAGAATTGGGCTTTTCAACATACTTTCCACTGAAATGACTTGCTTCCACCAAACACAAACACACGTGTGGAGAGGGGGAGGGGGCCCTGCTACAACTGGCAAAGCAAACTAAATAGCTTTTCTTAAGTGGTCATTTAGACTTTTTGTTCCCCTACTGGTGAAGATGAACATGTTGCCATCTTGATAACCTGCATGCCACAGATCAATGGAGGCTGATGGTAGTATACGCTTGTGCACATACACACACACACACACTCTCTCTCTCTTTACGTTACAGCCTTTAGTTTACTTGCGGGCCAAAAGGTTTTCAGAAATCAGACATGTTACCCTTTGGTATGGCAGCAGGGAATACCGACAGATGTGACTTATTATATGTAAATTCAATGATAGAACCAGGGAAATCCCCCATTGCCATATGTTTAGAGAACATTATCCATTATAAATATATAAACCCCAAAGCCGCCACCCCAAAGTAAACCCTTTTCCTTCTTGGCACTGTATCTATTCTTCCTATTGCTAACATATTGATTTTGTGTCAGGCACGTGTGGTTTATGGAATGGCATTAAAAACTGCTCCAACTGAAAGTACTTGGCAGACGGCAGATCCAACAGTGTAAGACCAAGTCTGCGCAGCACTTGCTTACTGCAGCCTTTACAAATCAGATTGAAAAGCACACTTAACGGTATGAACGGTATAACAGTATAAACAATGTGACGGTTATTATTGTTCAATTAAGTGGTTCACGGTATCTTCAACGGTATACCGTTATACCGTTACATCCCTAATCTCAACATCCCCCTCTTTAGGTAATACGGTAATACTCCATTAACTAACCCATCGGAATACTCTCTAGGTACCGATGCCCTACATGCATGATGTAAACTCCCCACCCCCCTACAATCTCCCCCTACAATGCCCTCCCGCGGGCATACTCTTCTAGGGTGCCACTCATGAAAAGGCACCCTCAATCTCCTGTTAAATCAACCCAACATTCAGTATAATTCTCTGGGGCTGATGGGGGTGTGTTCACTGTCCCCAGTGGTTCCAGAGGCAACTCTATTTTCACCATTTATGGCCTTACAACCTCATCCCAGTCTGGGTGTACTTGTGTTTTGTGAGAGGAGGCACTTTATCCGCCCTTGTTAAGATATTCATTGTGGCTCTCTTCTGCAGTTTCTACGTGCAGCACCTCAGGATCATTTGACAGGAACAAACATTACTAACAAATACTATGTTGGGAATCAACATTTTTACAGCTGTCAGTCTCCAAGCTTCCAGGTGCAGAAGTGGCACGAACCAACCACCCCCACTGCGGTCTTAGCGCCTGCAAGTCTAGGCTTACACAGGCCTCTGCAACCCCAGCAGGGAAATAGGGTTAGGGACGCAATGGTTGGATAGGTACGGGAGTTGAGGGTAACCGGAACAAGGGTTAGAGAGAGGTATTGGATCAGTTGGTGGAACATAGGGTATGTTTAACAGTGCAATACATTCCTACCGCATTTATACACCACCACATTCAAACATTCCTCACAATGTTACAACTAGCACAAAACAATGGTCAAAACAAGAATGGGCACTTAGCTCTGGTTGTGAATGCTGGCTGCTGGAGTGTCCATATTGACTCCTGCCTGCGTGTTTTCAGTTCCGGTAACAGGTTCAGTTCTAATGCTGCAATGAGAGCTTGCATTAGTTTGGATGGTAAGCCCACGCGTGGCTCACATGAGGTCATGCAGCTATGCCTGGCTAACTGCCTAGGAAGAGCATTCATGCATTGTAGTAGTCGCCTGTGGCTCTTAACATGCAAGCGCTAGCGGTTTCCTGGCCGCCCGTGGCTATGAACATGCAGCTTTGACCAGCTGGCCACACATGGCCGTAAACATCAGGTTTTCATTAAGTGAGCCGCACGTGGCTTTCAACATGCAGGTCTTAAACGGTGGGTGTCAATATGCAGCTGTTGGTAGCGAGCCGCATGTGGCATTAACCATGCGGTTTATAATCGTGACCGCACGTGTCTATGAACCCATCTGAGCTGCATGTGGCTAATATGCATGCAGCGCATTGCTTGGGTTGTCTGACTCCTGTCTCCTGTGGTTCCTGTGCACGATTCATGCAGGGAGGGATTTGCGGTTAGTTTCTGTCTGCGCGCTGCATTTAGCTTTTTTTGAGACAGGGGGCTCTTTTTACTTGGGCCATGCCCCCTGCACGTGTTCACTGGGTACTCCTTTCCCCCTTTGTGCCAGCATTACTGTAGCGAGCGAGGGGCCGGAATGGAGATTCCTTGGGACGTGGCCCCTCGCAGTTACCCCTGTGACCGGATCTCTTCTGGATGCTACTGTTTCGGGTCGGCTTCTCAAGCACAAGCCCCGTGCTTTAGTCTTCGCGCATGCACACGAGCATGCCACTCCCAACGTGGTTTGTAAAATGTAGTTCCTGGACCTACGGCTGCTGGGAAATGCAGTGCGGGGAGGTTTTCTCCTGCAATGAGGACAGAGAAGCCTTTTATAAGGCTTGAATGTTTTCCTTTGCTTTTGTTTCACGTCTCATTTGCCTAGAGCCTTTACACATGCTCCTTGAGGTCACCCCCATGCCCAAATCACATACACTCACTCCCTCTGCCCTGACAACAACTATCTCTAACCATTATGGGCCTCAGGAAAACATGGCATCAAACAAGCCATCGCCCTTGCCTCCAGCTTCTTTCCTTGCTATCCTCAAGTTGTGGATGGCCCTTATCACATGGGACAACCATCCGCTGTGAGCATTGCATGGTGGGGAGGTATGTGCAGCAAGACAGTCCAATTTTCTTACAAATGCCCCCTTCGATTGCTGGAAGTAAATACAGGACATATCTGTGCTGGAGGGTCATAAGCCTAATGGCCCTCAACTCCCATTTGACTGAGTGAAGTCCCTGCTCTGTCTGGTTCGCCATCTGAGTGATCTCCCAGCTAGTGATCTGCAGCCATTTTGCATTGGCTGCAGTCTGGATACCTGGCACCAGGAGGTCTTGGGAGGCAAAACATGTTTGTCTTTGTGAACAACCAGTATTCATCCGGGATCGCCTTTAGATTCTTGAATGAGTCTTTGGACAGGTAATTAGATCTCTTCTGATGACGACCTCTTGGTAAGCGATGGACACGCTGAACTATTGTGGGCTTAGTTGGTTCTGGGGCTGGCCCATTTATAACTGATAGATGCAAATCATTAACTACTAGAACCACAGCGTGTCTGGTGGTCAGCGAACACACACCCCTCCATGATGGTGGGATGTGTAGGTATGCATATTGTCCACAGATCTAATACAAGATCATCAACACTTCTATACCCTAAGTCAGATTGGGGGATGAACAACATTTTATTGCAACAATGGTTTGTTCCTATGGATACAATGCCATTCCCTCAAAAGCCAAAAGAGTAGTCTGCTGGCCTTTGTACTTTGGCTGGTGTTTCGTTTAGTTCAATCCATGTCAGCTTCGGCACGTAGTTAACCCATGTTCTGCTACAGTTTACGTTCACGTGTGCCAACACATCTTCAGGAAACTCCAGTAAGCCCCCTGCTGCAAAGCTCACTACTCCTGCCACCCATATTTTGTTAGAAAACAATGTTCCTTCCAGCTTCAACAATGTTTGCTCATTGCACTGTGCCTGCTCTTTCGTCTTATCACATTGATAAGATATATGATATGTAATTTATAACGAGCCTATACACAAGTGTTTCAAGGCGCGATGAGGCAAGGGGGGGAACAAAGGGAGGCTAGACAACGATCCTACTAGGCCAGGTGTCATTCAGATCGCGAAAGTGCATGGCAAGGGGGGGAGAGGAAAAGTGCGAGGGGGGGAAGTGAGAGGGGAAAGTGCAGTACATGGAAAGTGGAATAAATAAAATAAATAAAACACACAAAACTGCCAGCTGGTGGCAAGTGCAAGGAAGTGCAGACAAAGTGCTGGAAAGGGGTCTGAACGATACAGAAAACGGTCCCCAAGTGCAGAGGTTGCCAAGGAGGCAGTGCAGGTGGGCAGTTGACAGGGCCTGGGCCAGAGAGCAGAAAAGGGTGGCCAGGTAGCCAGTGCAATTTCAGTCAGGAATTCAGCAAGGGAAGGGAGGAGAGAAAGCAGAAGCAAAGAGGAAGGTTTTGAGGTGTTTCCGGAACCGGAGATGGTTCTCCTCGAGTTTCAGGGAGGCAGGAAGGCTGTTCCAGAGAGATGCCCCTGCCGAAGAGAGTGATCTGCTACCAACTCTTTGCTTGCAGAAGCGACTGATCTTGAGGGAGTTGGAGGCAGATGAGCAAAGAGCTCGAGAAGGAAGATATTTGGAAAGAGAGAGTTGAAGTTATTGCGGCCCCAGACCCCAGAAGGCCTTGTGTACAATGCAGAGGGTTTTGAATTTAATCCTCGCAGCCACTGGGAGCCAGTGCAGAGATTTCAGTCCTGGAGAGATACGATCCCTGGGCTTGAGGCCAAAGACAAGTCTCGCAGTCCTGTTCTGGATAAGTTGCAGAGGGCGGAGAGTGGAGGCAGGAAGATTTAGATAGTGGCTGTTACAGTAGTCCATCTTGGAGAGGCCAGGGCTCTGGAGACAGTGAGCTTCTGGGGGAAGGATAGGAAAGGAAGAATACCTCTAAGGAGGTGTAGCTGGTAGTGTGACCTCTTAGAGACGTCAGAGATATGAGGGGAGAAGGAGAGTGCAGAGTCGAAGATGACCCCAAGGTTTTTTGCCTTGCAGGTGGGAGTGGGATAAGGGCCAAGAGAGGCTGGCCAGAGAGCTGCAGGGAAGGAGGGAGTGGGTGTGCCGATGAGTAGAATCTCAGTCCCACTGGCATTAAGGCAGAGGTCATTGGCGGCACACCAATCCTGGATGGCAGACAGACAGAGATGAGGGAAGGAGAGGAGGAGGAGGCGGCCAAGGGTAGCCTGAAAATGAGCTGGGTATCAGCCGCATAGTACTGAAAGTTAGGACAGAGAACGGCAATGCGGGGGGCAAGGAGTGCCAGGTTTTGGTTGAACAGCCAGGGAGAGAGGTTAGATCCCTGGGGGACACCACAGGTAGAGAAAAAGATGTCAGAGAGGAAGGACCCAAGTTGGACCTGGGAGGGTCGGTCGGAGAGGAAAGAAGTCAGCCACGCCAGAGCCTGACCAGTGATACCCAGGTTATCACGGAGACGGTTGAGCAGGATGGCATGGTTGACAGTGTCAAAAGCAGAAGAGAGATCAAGCAGGATAAGAATGCAGGGGGTGTTAGAGTCGAGGTTGGAGAGCAGGTCTTCAAGGATGTTCAGGAGAGCAGTTTCCGTGCTTCTGGCATCTCTGAAGCCAGACTGATGGTCATGAAGATGAAGACAACCAACAGATTCAGTGTGGGGTTTCTTAAGAAGAGGGTCCACAAGGGAGTGCCTTAGGGGGGATGGGTAATCTCCAGTGGCAAAGGAGTGATTGCAGAAATCCGCCAGGGCAGGAGCCAGGGAGTCGATGTGATCCTTGATAGTTTTGGAGGAACAGGGGTGAACCTGTTTCGATGAGACTTTCATAGATCGGACTTGTCTAGAAACCTCATCTGGCGAGAAAAGTGGAAAGGTAGAGAAGGAGGGAGATGAGGTGGCTGCAGAAGGGCCAGAGGAAGAGCAGGGAATAGCGGGAGGGGGATGAGAGGAGGAAAGCGAGGACAGGATGTCCTGAGTTTTAGAAATGAAGTGAGAGGCCAGTGCCGTGCAGAGGGCCTGGGAAGGGACAGGAGAGGTAGACTGTGGCAGGATTGGCCAGTTCCTTGCAGATTTTAAAGAGTTCAGCCGAGAGGGATCATTCTTCATCGTCTCTGTCCATGATGCCTGGACAGTGTGCCATTGGAAAAGACTCTGTACAGGTTTAATGTACCAACCACTGGACTAGAAGAGGTGACCTTTCTTGGGGTATAAACATCTTGGGTGCCCCCGTCGCATGAGGTAACATAGAGCAATACATAGCGCTCATTTGACCTCTCCCTCACCATATTGCGCATATGATTATACCACATGTTATCTGAGTCAGGGTGGTGCACATCGACCATGGTGTCAAAGATAATGCCCTTTTACTGATTGTATTCCATCTACTCCGTTTTCCTCCTAATTCGTGCTATCCTCCCCGAGTGTTTCATTCTCAAA
Source organism: Ambystoma mexicanum (assembly GCF_040938575.1). Classification (NCBI taxonomy): domain Eukaryota; kingdom Metazoa; phylum Chordata; class Amphibia; order Caudata; family Ambystomatidae; genus Ambystoma; species Ambystoma mexicanum. The sequence continues at coordinate 1,085,843,558 of NC_090936.1, read as the reverse complement.
ACCATTCCATAATCCCCCCATGCCTCCATTTGATATGCCACCACCATATAAAATCACACAATAACAATATACAGCCTGCAAGGAACAAACAACGGTGTCCAGTCATAATATCGAAAAAAAAATTTCGAATGTCAAAAAAGTCGAATCAACACACACATTATTTTTTTCGACATTTTTTTTTCGACTTTTTGACTTTCGAAATTTTTGATTTCGAAATTATGTCTATAAACCACAAACAACATATACAGTATAACAAATACATTACACGACGTCTGTGGCTTTGCACCTCCAGAGGGAGAGAAAAAGCAGACATCCATGCAAACAATAACAGAACCATTGTTATACAAAAAAGATATTGAAATAAATGTTTTTAATGGGCAACTGTATTCAAGGAGAACATGGTGCTCAATAGCAACTCAAAAAAGCACCTTATGCATAGTACAACTCATAAGAGGTCACAAACTGGGCCAGTTCAATTTTAACAGGACAATTGAAATATACTGAAATATAAACCTTTTTTCTGAGTCAGTACTTGCATCTTGTTCGTGAGAAGGTGGAGCTGTATCAGGTGCCTTCCCAACGTCAGATAGTTTGGAACCAGTACTGCAACTCCTTCACTTTAACTGCATAACGCATGGCAAAGACCCCAGTGAGGGGTCCCTGGAACCTTTGCTGATTCCAGCGGTTCCATGTAATAATGTCGCCACAAAAATATCGCCATGCAAAAATATTGCCGAAAAATGGTCGTTTTTTGTGGCGACATTATTGCATGGAACATGCGGGGGACACCCCCGCAACCCTCAATTTATTATTATTTTTTTTTTGCCCGTCGCCATATATATGGTCACCCAAATAATATCGCCACAACATTTTCCCGGCGATATTATTTACGGCGACCATATACGTGGCAATATTATTACCCGATACCATTCCAGCGACGGACAAAGTTGCGCACATAGATTTTGTCACCCGGGAACAATTGGAGTGGCTGCAAATTCTGTTCGCCGGTCCCCGCTGTTATTGCTACCTCTTCTCTCATGGGAGCGATTTGTCGAGAGGACACTTTTATGGATTTTGTTAAATCACGCAAATACCCATGAAACTACTCCCCCAAAATTCCTGCTGCCCTGTGTGATGAATTTGAGGTGATCATCCCAAAGAACTAGGCCTGGACCCCTTCTCATGTGGCAAGGGAAATGAAGATGCTACTCGATTCTGACCCTTGAGTGGGGGTGAGGAGAAGGGGTTCTGCAGGAGGATCACTTGGGAGTGGACCCTGTTCAGGAGGAATGGGAGTACCCTTTGAATAATGTCCCTAATGATCCCACAGTCTTAATGCCTTATTGTAAAATTGAAAATGTTGATGTTAAAAATACTAAGAACATTGTGGACTTCACGTCCCATAATGCTCTCTTAGTACTGAGACGAGGAAGAGTAGTACAGAGTTACTAAATGATCATGAGGGGTCTAGTGATTTTAATGACCCACACCTGAGCGGGACCTTTAAACATTTAAAGGCCCTTCAGGTGCAGGTCATGGGGGAGCAGCAGAAGCAGAAGACTTACTTTGCCGCTGTGTTGATAGCGGGAAGCTGTGCTGAAAAAAGTGGCAGAAGTCAGGAATATCGTGTAAGACGCAGAGAACACCCAGCGGGAAGCGGTAGTGAGGCCAGCTGACCCGAGGGATAGAGAAGCTCTGTGTCCTGCCTTCTGCTCCGGTGTGTGGCGCTCACTGGAGTGTGTGTGGAGCAAAGAAAGCTCCATTCACAGGAACCGCGAGTAGTGGAAGTTTAACCGGAGCTGTCGGGTGCAAAAGAAATCCTGACGATTGCAGAAAAAGGAGCAGCAAGTCCAATGGGGATGCAAGGAAATACTGGTGAGTTGGAATTTGTTGGGTAACCCCGCGGCGCTCCGAAATAGACCGCCGTCACAAAGTGAAACTTTTGAATGCCGAACTATTGTATTAAAACCAATTGGACGCAACTTTCATTTTAAGAGAGATAGAATAGACAGACCTTCTAGGATTTTGCGGCATGAAATGGCAAATTTTGCGGCATGAAACGGCAAATTTTGCAGCACAAATCTTGATTTATTGCGGCATTTTTACGGGACATTTTGTATTAACTGGAGGGTGTAAGATTGCCACATTGCAGGAAATAGGCAGAATGCAAGGCTACAAGAGAGCCAGGGTATCATTATTATGTATCTTTTGTATTAATTTAATAGGAAGAGTCCCAGATGTCTCTGGCTTGGCAGAACAGTATTTGATTTGGCTACATTCTTGGTTTAATGTGCATGCCTATTTAATCGCATGAACTAAATTGATCATTATCAGTTGTAATGCTGAAAATATTCCCCTTATATATTCTCCAATCCCCAAAACACCCACACACCTCTCTCACCAACACACACCACACATCTCACCAACTCCCCATCACAACTTGCATTTCTGAACCCCTCACTCTGTCATACAAATACTCACGTGCTATGTCACACTGCCAAGTCACAATATGCACTGCCCATCACCTGCCATACTCAAAATCATACTCCCAACTCACACCTTACACTCCACAATTCCTCCCGCAATACACAGTCCTTAATTCTTTTGTGATGCTTCTGCATCTTGCATCCTTTCTCCCATTCTATTGCACTCTTCCCTCATCCTTTTTCCCAATCTGCAGCTCACTGCCTCTTTCCGGCCCACCGCTTCCTCTCTGCTTTCTGGCTCGCTGACCACACGCTCCCTCTACTTTCTGTAACCTCTGCTCGCTCTCAGATTTCGGGCCCGTCACATCACTGCTTCCTCTACTCTCTTGTGCACTGCTTCCTCCTCTGGCCCACTGCTCTCCCTCTGCTTCCTTGTCTATCACTTCACATCTCACCCTTCACTCTCCCTCTCTCTCCTTTCCCTCTCATAATGTAACCATTTTTTTTATTTTTTTAAAATGTAGATTTTGATACAGACCCTCAAAAAATGGGGCATTTAAAAATGGAGCCGAGGATATGCTATTTTTAGACAACCCATTTTTGGAAATGAGCGGGTCATCTTATTCTCAAATGTGACCGGTGCATTTCCACAGGCTTGAGCTGTAGCGCAAATTGTGCGCTGGCCAGTTGCCTTGAATGGTGTTCTGGGTTGTTTGACCGAAGTGTAATCATTTGCGGCAGAATTGACAGTAGTCCATTTCGCCGCGAATTGATTTGCACTTCAGCCAAACAATCCAAAATGTACCTTTCACCACCACCCTCTCCCCTACTTAACTGCTTGGTCGCTGCCGCTTCCCCTGCAACCCTGTGTTGTCAGATCCGTCCCTCTAACGCGGGTCGGATCCGACTTCGCAGGGTCCCTTTTTCGTTATTTTCTTTTTTTTCTGTCCCCGCCTCCAATTTTCAAAAGTGGGGAACACCCCTACAGCCCCCTAACCCAAATAATACTGAACTTGGGGAGCGGGTGACACCCCCGCAACACATGTTCCGTATTTATAAAAATCGATCGAATAGTACTGGAGTAAATAGGTCAAATTGTACCATTCGATAGATTTGTCATCAAAATGGGTAGTACCTTGAATAGAATCGTTCTCCCGACAGTGGTTCTGCAAGCTCCCAGCGCCTTTCACATGGACAGGCCCTTTAGGGGCCTGCCACTGTAAAATGTGACCCAAAAAATGCATTTTTATCCTGTTTGAAGAACAGAAATGCAAGCGACAAAGCAGCGGTTCATACCTTAAAAGGAATGCATGATAGGGTCAGGAAAGACCCTGTCATGCAGTAGCTCCCCCACATCCTGTGCGCGTAGGGTTGCCTACAATTTCTACACATTTAAAAGTGCATCTTGCTTGGAAATGAGTGATGCAATTTTAAATTGGCAGAAACACCACTTCATTTGATCAAGGAGGTGAAAAGGGTCATCTGAATGGGTGCACATATAAAATGGCCCATTCATGTGTCCCTTGTGGATTGGGCTGCTCTTTTTTTGGGCGTAAGTGATGAAATGTGTTGGCGCATTTCATTTCTTGTGAGAAAAAAAAAATTGAGAACCTGGCACCCTGATTATTTTTTTAAAACAGTAATTTTTGCAGAATAATTTTTTTAAAAAAATTTAAAGTTGCTATTTTTGCGCAAAACAGCCGTTTTCGCGGCATTTTGCGCAAAACAGCCGTTTTCGCAGCATCTTGCGGGATCGCAAAATCGCTATAAGCTGGATGGTCTGCCCTGTGGTAGTCTGGTGTGTTGAAATTGCTGCCCGCGGTAAATAAACACATTAAGGTATTGGGAATCAGGGTGCAAAGGGGTAGAAAAGAACGCATTTGTCAATTCGATGACAGAAAAATGTGTTCCTTCCTTGGGTATGTTGCAAAGAATTGTGGCAGGGTTTGGTACAAGTGGGAATTCTGCCTCCACTATGCTATTCAATGGGCATGAGTTCTGTATGAACCACCAACTTGAACTCCTTGCTTTTTTCACAGCATATATCGCCATGTTACATGGGGACTCTGAGGGTGCTATAATACCTCGCTGCCATAACTCAACAATCGTCTCAAGTATTCCTCGTCTACTTATCTTGACAATGGATATTGTCGCACTCTGAATAACACTGCTCCTGGTTTTAACTTGATGCATACTACCCCTATGCTCTTCAAAAGCCCCACATCCATGAGGGTTATTAATCCATAAAGTGCTGGGGACCTGTGACAGGTCACCTTGTAAATGTGCAGGTATACTCTTTGCAGTAATTACAGGACATGGGACATTCCTATGCAGAATCCTTATTTGACAGAGAACGCACACCTCCAATATCATTTTGCCATCATTATCGATGTCCTCAAACAACTACCCATCCGATATTCCACTCAATGTCTGACCAAGATCAATACACAAAACAGTTTGCCACTCACCTCCCTCTTCATCTGTCCCTATGAGCGCTATTTTGTAATTCGCAATGAGCACCCCTCCAAATCTAGTGTAATAATAGTAACTGGAACATGGTCTTGGGGCACTGCTAGTCTAAACAAAAATTCTGACGCCTTTCGCCATGGCTTGCTTTGAACGCCTGATGACGAATTCAACAGCACTGTTCATTCATACATAAACAAATGTGGAAAGGGGGTATGTTATTAGAGCTGGAATAGCAAAGCTGCAGCTCCACACCAAGGCCTGTGTTCTGTTCTGTTCATCGTGTACCATGCCTTAACATGTAAAATGGTGGTACTTCTGTCTAATTGACACACCAACCTTGCTGTTATCATACTAACTTGCTGACTCCATCTTCTGCTTATTTCCATCCTTCCCGCTCGTCATGCTATCCTACGTCACTACGATACCTCAACTAGACTCTGAGCCTATAATGCTGCCCTATCTATGCTCGGCAACTGCAACATTGATACATTTGTTGCTCTTTCTGTGTTGCTATATGTAGGTATTTAAATGTGTCAAACCTAACTAAAAACAATGTATATGTTGTCTACGGCATACCCTCCACTCTGCTGCTACGTGGTTGCTCTCCAATAAGTTTTCCACAACCTGAACCTTGCTGGGATGCTGGACGTGCATCCCAACTCGGTTTATAACCGCCACTGCTACAACAGCCGGGCTCAGCCTTCTTAAAACCTGCAAATTCCTGGAGCATTTCACCTTTCAATATACCAAGTCTCTAATTTCCTCTCTAGTTTTAAGATGGTTAGGTTACTGCTCCAACCTCCTTATCCATGTAGAGTTCTGCCGTTCACCTTTTGCTTATTTGGCACTGTGGGATTCAGAACAATTGAAAACAAATCACTATAAAAGAGATCAAGATTACCATGATTACAACTATGCATATTGGGACTCTGCTTCTATTCATTTGCCCCCATCACCAAAGTATTGAACTTTGACATCTGCAACCTCCATGCACCACTTCTATGGTGAGTCTTTCATTTATAATTGATCCCACTTCAAATTCCGTCTTCGGGTCTTTCATGCCATCCATTCCCCTAACCTGGCTAAGTTGATCTCCTGCTATTGTGCCCCCACCCTTCAACCTTCCCAGCCCTTGTTCAACTTGTGCTTCCTCCCACCTCAGGATTCCCCACCGCTGGTGCGAACTATCGCTGATCCCACAGTGACATGGTTCATGAGCATGTTAATAATCACCTCCTCATGCAGTAAGGGGCCCCTGTGATGCACAATGGTTTCATCCCTCCTTCTCAATCCACAATTCAGGCCTTTCCCCTGTAGATTGGGGGCAATTCTGTGGATTTGAAGTGCTATTTATGTATATTATGTGTGCCTGTGATGTTCCCTCTTAATATTACAAACACATACACCCCAATGGCAACAGATTGTTGTTTCATCCCTTATAAAATGCTATCTGTTGGGAAAGATACCCCTGCAAGCATATTCTTGTCTTGTCGCGGTCTGAAACACTTGTGTACGAGCGCGATACAAATAAAATATCATATAATATAGTGGTTCTTGTCGCAAGACTGATTGCAGTAAGTCAATGGAAAATTAAATACTAAATAGTTAGTGATGCCGCCCTGTTTAGTCGATGGATATTCCAGAACCAGAGTGTGCATAAATATTGTCAAAGGTCCTTCAAAGGTCAGCGTTTCTTTTTTTAATAGTGCAGTGCATCTGTGAATGCACATTTAAAGCAAGCACACAGAGTATTTCTACACGGAGTTGAACTCTCAAAGTCTTCCATCAATCAATAGACTTTATTTCGACAATATTAAATGTTCATAAAAGTAAAACATATCTTAATAGAATTACAACATAACACAAGAATAAAACATTAAAAAAAACAATAGACTTCCTGGATAATAGGGTCTTTTCAATAAAACCATGAATAGTACAGGCCACGTTTTTGTAGGGAAGAGAAAACAAACTTCTTAGCAGCATTTAGGGTTCTAATGTTGTGCATGCTAAATACGGGAAAGAGAACCTTTCTACATAAGTCGTTTAGAAAAGGACAAACAAGAAATGTTGGGTCATCGACAGAACTGCCATTACAGTGGCAAAATGGCAAAATAACTTCTTTTTTTAACTCCACCTGGCAACAATAGTTGCTAATGGCAGACGAATCTCTCTATAATCAAAGAAAAGCATTATCATTGTCTTACAGGATCCTTGGTCCATCACCATCCCTAGGGCACTAGACTTCAGTTGTGTTTTTTATTTGTTTGATTCATGTCATAACAGACTGGTGCTGGGGTCATTTGTACTCTGCTAAACAATGGGTGCTCCCAAGGTCCTACTTTAGTTGTTAGATTTTGCTTGCTTTGTTTTGTAGATTATTAGACAGCTCATGTTAACACATAGGTAGCTTGTTATTTCTTGCCTCAACAGAGGCTCCCTTATTACATGTTTGAAATTATTTGTCCTGGTTGACTGCCAGAAATACACCTCTGGTAATTTCCCACCCACACGTTTCATTTGCTGTGTTAACCACAGGCATGTTTGTTTAATTTCACTGAAGTTTGACGTGTCTCTCTTTACCACAAATGCTGTTAATGTGGTCTTTAAGCTCTGTAGGAAATGTTTTCATGTCTGGTAGGTTAAAAGGTTGCTGCGCTTTTCGGGCTACAGTATTGTGTTAAAGATTGCGTTAGAAGGCAGATAAATGGGGTCTTTCACTGAACGGCCACTGATACTGGGATGTTTTGTGCAATAAACATGTTAGTGGATTCATATTGGTCATTCTAAATATGTATATATTTTAAAGAGAATGGAATTTACTAATTAAAATATTGAATGCTTACTTGCAGAATTTAAACAAGCTTGAGGAGCTTATTGTACAGTTCTTACTCTAATTTAGACATTTAAAACAAGTTGGAATTGACTCCAATTTGTTTATAAAAACCTACATATGTTTTAGAACATTTAAACAATTATTTCAAATGTGTTTAAATTATGAGTTCACTTTATAACTAGTTAACAATCCTACTTTGTTAAACATCCTCTCCTGACTTGAAATAAATATGGGAAAATGTTTTACAATATGCTCAATACCAAAGCCAACCTTTTAAAACTTCCTGAACAAATATAACTTTTAACCTTTTTTTATAAAAGCAAATGCCGCCTCATGGACTAATTCAAACTCTTTACAAAAACATCTGTGATGAATCTTATGGATCTCTCACTGAACCTGCTTTAAGTCTCCTCCTGAGAGATCCTGACTTTGGGGGTGGTGTAGTGCGGGAGGATGACCTGGGAGGAGACGAGGCCCAGAGTGGTGAGGAGATCCAGTGGGATGAAAAACGGTATTTACCCTTTAAAGGGGAGAACCTATTAAAGCCGCCAAACATGTAATGACATATTGTCGTTATGGTGTATCACATATTAAACCTATGGATGTGGGCACAGCTAATATAATATCTGTGAAAACCCCAAGGAAAGAAAGACCATTTGAAACCTACAAGGATAACAATCCCCCCTATCCTCCTGTCTCTCAAAGGTACAGTGAAAGGGAATCTATACATGTTTATTTAAATAAACTGCCTTCCTCATTACCAGCAAATTCTGATGACTTGTCCTTCAATACCTTTAAGAGAAATAAATCTACCCTTAAAATTAAGAAATGTACAAGAAATCCCATTTTTGTTGTCCGTGACGAGTCCCATAATCCCAGAAGTACTGGGACAAGGAAGGAAGAGGGCTGAAGGGCAATGTTTCAGCAGTAGTCGGACAATCAAACCTGATGGCCCACACCTGAAGGAAGCTGAGAGGCTTAAAAAGGTCTCTTCAGGATGGATTCCAAAATGGCCACAGGAGAGTGAAGTTGCAGTGAAGTGAAGTTTTCTTGGATCAGCGCTGGGAGGCAAAGAGGAAGACCATCCTTTCGGTCCCGCTCCTGGATGACATTTGGGATGAGGGGCTGGCGCTGCTGAGGAACCCCTGCCTCAGCCCCAGCTAAGCGAGACCGGCTTGAATAGAAGTAAAGGGTGTCGGACTCTACACCCAAGTGCCTACGATCTCAGCCATCTCCGGACTCTGTTTTGTCGGCGGCCACCAGGAAGAAATGGTCCAGCTCAGTGTCTTCTTCATCCACACCACCTGACAACGAGGGGAAGAAATTGGATTCCATGGGTAGAAAGGTCATCTACTCAGCAGCGACGACGGTCAAAGGTGCCAACGCCTTCGCGATCGTGGCCAGAGTCAACCGGGAGCTTTGGTACAAGTGGGCTCCACTTCGGGATTTCCTCCCCGATGACAAGTGGGTCAAGGCCTTGGAGATCCTCCAGGAAGGTGTGGTGGCCTCGGACCAAACCATCACAGTAGCCCTGGACATCGCAGACACAGGGTTCCGCCAGATGGGAAACAGAGTTTGCCTTAGCCGGTGTGGTTGGCTCAAGGCCACCAACTTTAGACAGGAGGTCCAGACGAGGGTTCTGGACATGCCGTTCGACAGAGACAACCTGTTTGGGAAGGCGGTCGATGAATCCCTCCAGGCCATCAAGATGGACACAGACTGCCCTTGCCCTGGGCACTCTGCAACAACAGCCATCCTTTCGTTCTTCTGGAGGGAAGTCTGGCAGGTCTTCGAAAGGATTTGGTGGGGGCTCATCCTCTTACCACCAGCCCTCCCGTTCCACGACCTAGGAAGCCAACAGGGGTTGTTCCAAGGCTTTTGAGGATGTCGTCACAGACCACAGTGTGGTGCTTCAACCTCCAAGCAAGATTGAACCGGCCAGGATGTCGGGCCCCATCCATGCACCCCGGTGGGAGGCCGGCTGGCAAACATTGTCAGCGTGTGGGTGTCCATCTCACCGACAAATGGGTGCTGGACGCTCTCGCCCACGGGACACACCTTAGATTTTCAACAAAAGTGTCCTCGAATACCACTGGTGGTCCGGCAGGAACAACACATCCATCAGCTACTGCTGGAGCCCTGGGCCATGTTAAGAAAAGGGGCGATAGAGCTGGTCCCACGACGACTCTGGGGCTCTGGAGTTTACTCAAGGTACCTTCTCGTAAGAAAAAAGACCAGGTACTGGAGGCCCATTCTCGACCTATGGCGACTAAACAAGTACATAAAGTTTCAGACGTTCAGGATGGTTACTCTGCAACACGTGCTCGGCCAACTGGAGCAGGGAGACTTTCTGTTTGATCTTGGGGACACGTACTTCCCTGTCCCCGTACACGCAAACCATTGCACGTTCCTGCGCTTCGTCGTCCAGGGGAAGCATTACCAGTTCAAGGCGCTTCCTTTCGGACTGAAGTCGGAACCCAGAGTCTTCACCAAATGCCTGGCTCCGGTGGTGGCTCATCTGTGACTACAGGGGATCCACGTGTACCCTTATCTGGACGTCTGGCTCATCCGGACCAAGTCAAAGGACATAGCCGTCGAACACAGCGAAGACCGTCCGGCTGCTGACAAACCTGGGGTTCTCAGTGAATTATGCAAAGTCCTGCTTTACTCCATCGCAGGACGCTCTGTTCCTCGGATCCAGGCTCAAAACAGTGGCTTGCCTAGCAGCTCCGTCAGAGGAAAGGATATCTGCCATCTTGGGCAAGGTGCAATGGCTGTTGACACTGAAAATCGCCACGGTGCGGACCATCAAGTCATTGCTCGGCATGATGTTGTCCTGCATATACCTGATTCGGCTCAGCAGACTGTGGATACGTCCGCTCCAGGAGTTCCTCTATGCCGTTTGGATCCAGGTGTCCAGAAGCTTCCAGGACAGGATCACGCTCGACAAGGAGTTCCGTCGAACGATAAGGTGGTGGGGCGTCCGCTCCAAAATTGCCAGAGGCATGGCCTTTTAGGGCACCCCGTACCAGGAGACGGTCACGACTGACGCTTCTCTGGAAGGATGGGGGTCCACACCGGACGTCTTCACGCCAGAGGCCTATGGCGGCTGGAAGAGAAGACACTGCATATCAATGTACTGGAACTGCAGGCTGTGTTTTAGCCCTCTGGTCATTTCTGCCGTCCCTCAAGGGCAAGGTGGTGAGGGTCTTCACAGACAATAACACCACAATGTTCTACATCCAGATGCAGGGGGACAGCAGATACCCAGCACTCTCCAAGGAGGCACAGGACTTGTGGCACTGGGCCGTCGCCCAAGGGATGTTCCTCATTTCGTTCCACCCGGCAAGAGTAAAGAACCCTGTTGCTGACTCTCTCAGCAGGGAGCTGCATTCCTGCCACGAGTGGGAGCTTCAACAGGATCAAGAGGACAGCCTGTTCCTTAAATGAGGCAGCCCCCAGATCGATATGTTTGCGACGGTGACAAACTCCAAGTGCCTGGAGGTTTGCCAGCAGGTTCCCCCAGCCCGGAAGCATGGGTTAAGCTTTCTCCTTCCCTTGGGAAGGCCTGTTTCTGTACATGTTCCCTCTGTTGCCTCTATTACTTCGAGTCATCAGTGCAGGATGATCCTTGTCGCACCAGCGTGGCCGAGGCAGATCTGCTACCCGGACCTTCTCAGCATGTCGGCATCCCCTCCAGTCAAGCTGCCAGTGGTCGCGGATATCCTCGCCAGGGAAGGAGGCGCAATTCTGCACCACGATCCGGAATCGCTGAACCTGAAGGCCTGGCTCCTGCAGCATTAGAGTTTGGTGGCTACGAGCGTCCGGCGGACTGCAGGGAGGATCTCGCCAAGGCCAGGGCGTTGTAGACTTTGAAGTGCTATGGACACAAACGGAAGCGATTTGCAGCCTGGTGCCGGTCGCAGATGATTAACCCTCTGAGGGTCACGGCCCCTCAGGTACTTCCGTATTTACTATCCTTGGCTAAATAGGGGCTGGTTCCTTCAAGATGCATCTGGCGGCTATCTCCCGCTACTCCAGATCTCCAGGACGACCGACCTTGTGGTCGCACTGTCTAGTCAAGGAATTCATCAAGGGACTGTTCTGTTCCCGCCGGTCAGGGCTCTGGCCGGCGTGGGAATTCAACGTGGTGCTGACTAGGCTCATGGGGGGGCCCCAGTCAAACCTATGCATACAGCGCCACTGAAGTTTCCGGCGTGGAAGACCGCTTTCCTTGTGGCTATCACCTCTGCAAGAAGGATAGGTGAGATCCAGGCCCTGTCCTGCAAACCACCTAATTGACTTTCCATGAGACTAGGGTGGTACTACGGACGCACCCCTGCTTCATGCCCAAGGTTCAGTCGGACTTTTATCTCAACAAGCCTTTGGTGTTACCTGTGTTTTTTCCAACGCCTTTGTCGCCGGCTGAAAGGACTTTGCACTCACTGGATGTGGCTCAAGCGCTGATGTTTATGTGGCCCGTACAAAGAGTTTCCGGAAGACTTCTCAGCTTTTTGTGAACTTTGGTCCTATGAACCATGGCAAGGCGCTGTTCAAGGCTTCCATTTCCAGGTGGCTCTCCGGCTGCATCACTCATTGTCACCGGTTGGCAAACCGACTTTTGCCTGTCTGTCCGAGAGCCCATTCTGCTAGAGCGATAGCTGCTACGACGGGGTTCTTGTCTGGTGTGCCCCTGCTGGACATGTGCAGGGCTGCTATTTGGAGGTCGGCACACACCTTCACGAGATTCTACTGTGTCGACAGGGAGGAGTCCAGAGTCAGCCAACCAGTGCTGCACAACCTGTTCGCTTTAAGGTGAGCCTGGTGAGGAGGTAAGAGATTGCTTCTGTTGAGCTTTGCCTCCTCCCGTGGTTGTGCATGTGTGTACTGCTTTGTATTCTTTATTCATGAGCATGTGAATCCATGCCAGACCCCATGCTGGAGAAGTAACAAGTTACTTAACTGTAACTGTTTTTCTCCAGCATGGGTCTGGCATGGATTCACATGTGAACCCAAATAACTTGTTCCTTTGTGAACCTCTTGACGGATTCTTCTCCAGAGAACATTCAAATTGACTGCATTCATAAGGTAGGCCCAAAAGGATCTGGACCAGGAGATAGACCAAGAGATGTGCTGGCTGCACTGGCCTCATACGAAGAGAAGGGAAAAAATCCTCAAAGCGACAAGGGGGCAGACGTCCATTACAATAAACAGATCTCAAGTTCTCCTGTTTCAAGACCTGTCGGCGACTACACTACAGAAAAGAGTAAACAGAAAAGAGTAATGGGCCCAGTGACGAAGGTGCTATCCGATAAAAAAAATCACCTACAAATGGACATTCCCTTTTGGCATACTGGTCTCTTGGGAGGGGAAACAGAGGGCCACTGCATGTATGGAAGGTCTCTCAATCCTGGGGATAAAGGAGGTGGAGGCAGACCCCAGAGAGAATAGGCGAGGGGTCCCTCGGCAAAGAAACAAGTTTTGGGTTTGGTCGCCAGCAAGTGGGAGAAGAGGAGACAAAATAAAAGGCCCTGTTACCAAACCGAGATGGGACAACGACCGATTTATTTATTTGGATTTGTCGAGCACGCTACAGCACTTATGCATCGAGGCGCTGGTACATGCAGTTTTTAGTTTTTATTAGTTACACATCTAGTTGTCGAGAGACGGTGGACAGTTCATGCAATGGTTAATCATTAGGTCACTTCATTGAGTTTCAGCAGAAGGATGCAGTCATACGAATAACCTGGTTTTGACAGCTTTGCGGAAGGCTATGTAAAGAGCTGCAACAGAGAGAATCTGAAGAAAAAGCTCTTAAGATGCACCGGGTATACATGGGAAATCAGGGGGTGGGAAAAACACATAAAAGCGGTGAGAGGGGAAGGTAAGAGAGTCTAGCGGATTTAACCAGGCCCGGACAGAGGCAGGAATCCGAGTACTAATTGGAATCCTTAGAAGGTTAGGATAACTTTAGAACATCCGGGATAAAACGTGGGCTGGTTCCCAAGTCTATTGGGATGAATCATTGGATACTGAGCCTAGACCGGGAGGGAAGGGGTGGGGGAATTTGGAGGAGGTTGGGAGGAGGGTAGGGGAGAGGGGAACGCAGTGACCTATTTCAGTCCAATGCAAGGGGAGCAAATGTATAAACACATTCATAGAAATCATGCCATAAAAAATGTTTCACCTTAATCACGTGGCCGGACCGATGACACCTTCAACAAGGAAGGCTGTGGGTCCAAACCGAAGCCAGAAGTCCTGCAGCATGCGAAGGAAGGAATACAGAAGCTCGTGAGTCTTACTGAGCATTCTGATTCCTTGCGCGAACAATGCCGGCAATAGTATTCAAATGTAATCACTCGTGTACGAGAAAAGCGATATGAAACTGACTTGTTAATTGCCAAACAATGGAACACTTGAAATATTATTTTCTTTCACTCACATAAGAAAGTAGTGCTGTGAAATTTCCATATGGAACATTAATCTTGTTGAAAACACATAAAGGAAGGGGTTGCGTGTGCTTAATAAAGATTCCGAGAGGAAGGTTAACCTCTGAATCTATAATGAAGCAGCTAAACCAATCTAACATTAAAAGCTTAGTGGCTGAACATTACCATTACAATTTGTAAAGAGCCAGCATTGCCCAAGCCAATAGTGTGCAAGCATTACTTGAAGCCAAGAGAGACTGACAAAGCTTTTGGGTAAATTATCCTGGCCGGCAGAATACAAAGAGGTATAGGCAAGGTTGGAGAATGGAAGCTTGCTGCTTGAAATATTCTTTTTAGACCGGCACAACCTATATTGCCAAAACCAATGGGAAGAAGAGAGAGGTGTATCCTAAGGGCAAATGTGGGTTGTCATTGTTGCTGACAGACAAGAGTGGCAAAGAGGCTGCCCCTCTGGAAAACAGTGCCTTGCTTACTTGAGGGTGCCATAAAGTGAATCTTGTCATAGCTGTAAAAAACTGTTTCAAAACTGAAGTAATCACAAAGTTCTGAAGCTGTGGTGATGTGTTGGTGGTCAGTAGATGTGTTACTTCAGTAGCACAATTGAGGTGGAATACTATGAGGTAGAGGAGTAGACCCTCATGGTGAAATCTTGCAGAAGTTACTTAAAGCCTGGGAGTTGCTTAGATTAAAGTAGAAGTGCTGTGAAGTCATCCTGACAAAGATACAAACTGCGATCCTAATAGGAAAGACTTACTAAGGGCTGACCGAAAGCTATGTTTCTTTAATATTTCCAGCAGTTGTTTGTTTCAACCCAACAAGGAACTGTGGGGTCTCATTTGGGACCATTAGAAGTTGTGGCAAAGCATTTTAGCTGGAAATAACACTGATGCTATTTGATGACGTGGTACATCTTAGTTCCAACTAGAAGAGTTTTTCTATTGTTTGAACTTTGGTTAACAAAACTATCCTTTGACTCATTGAAGTAACCACAAACTGAATTGAGACCTTATTACCAACCCAGATATCCTTGTTTCTTTTGCTTGAATATTGAAACGGAAATTACCTTGAACTCTGTGGAAGAGGAATTCACAAAGGTTACTAAGGAGGACTGTGAATATCATTGTTGTTGATCTTGTGAATTGCCATATATTTAAGTATTTGATGTTTAAGTTTGGGAGCCAGATATCCTGTGTCAGTGTGCTCTATTAGTTTATATAGGCAGGGAAATCCTCGTCAGAGTAGGGATAGTGAGGCGTTTGAGACTTATACTTTAATAGAATGGCAAAGTCTGAGAAATCATCTAAAAGTTGTCACCTCACATTTCTGACCCCTCACACTTCCCTTGCCACACAGTTTAGAAGTATAGTGGGCATTCCTAAAAGATTATTGTAATAGGTTTTAATAACTTAAATTCAAAATATTAGAAAAACGTATTCGATTTTAAAGGCATATCATTTGTAACTTTATTAAACCATCCTAATTATGCTTTCCCAATGTAAGCACGTTTATAATTGATAAAAGTAAACATTAACTAGCAATTCCAATTTGTTAAAAATATCCTAATATGTTTCCAAGCTTTTGACTTAAGAATTCCCAGTCTTCACAAGTCTTTTTGTTCTAATAAATCCTGAAATGACTTACACATTTTATTCCTTAAAATTATTTTTTAAAATTGTGTGTTGATGTATTTTAGCTAAATTCTTTACAATCCGAAAAATGTTGTTTAATGGCAGGGTATTTTGGCCTGAATTATGGCAGGGTTGTCCCAAATTATGACCCCAGAGTCTAAGTTGGAAATATTGCTAGCACTAAATGGAATTCTGAAGGATTTTATATTTTCAAATTTGCATTGCACTCCACAACATCATGTAATCTGTTCTAAGAGCAAAAAAATGTTAGTTGGCCTTTTCAACTTAAATTGAATTGTTGCTACGGGGACCATTGAGAAATTGTACACTGCATTAAGTTGAAATGGAATTCTAGTCTTGCAGCTTTGAGTTGAAAAAGAAAAGAATGAATTGGCATAGGCAACAAAGGACTTCTAAAATCCTAAAAGAGCTCATAAATCTGTCTTGGTTGTTTAGTGTTCAATTCCTACATGGTTGACCTCCCATTTTACTGCATTCACTTTTTTCCAGCAAAATGATGTCCACCCTTCAAACTCATATTTTAAGGGGATTTTTTTCCCTAGATTCTGTGGGTTTGATATGAATACTGTATACTTCTCCAGCATGGAGTCTGGCATGGATTCACATGCTCATGAATATTCCCTGTCAGGCTTGGAATCCTCAGTAAAAGAGAAAAGTTTTCCAAAATAGTGAAACTTTTTGATCGAATTTTGCTTTATCATCTTTGAAGGACAGAGACCAGCAGCAGGGATCGTCATCCACCGTCAGATCAAATCGAAGTTTCGAGAGGGCCCAGCCTCGGGCCTACTTCACGCCTTTCAGCATGACTGAAAAGAAGGAAAGTCGAAGCCTCTTCAAACTCTGCGCGAAGTGTGAATTAAGAAACGTGTTTGTGGAGGATCGGCACCATAAATGCTTATATTGCCTGCATCCGGACCATGATGACTAGGGATGCGAGGTGTGCCTTGTTTTTTTTTAAGAAAACCAATAAAGACTGCTACAGCAGACTGTCAGCGGTGCTCAAGTCAAGCAAGACCACTGACTCGGCCTCAGGGAAGGCTCAAGCCTCATCGAGGACCAGCCGTTCCGAGCAGCGAACACCCTCCAGGAGGAGGGCGAGATCCTTTGAGGACACTCCGCTTGCGGGAGTCCAAGAGAAAGCCAAGCTCTGTGACGCTAGCTCCGCTGGGTTTGCTGCTGATGCGGGTCCCGAATTGGACAAAAGGCAAACGCCAGCCTCCATGGTGAGCCTGCCAACGAAAGGGACATCTTTGAAGAGAAATTCACAAAACCCATCCAAACTGTGTGTCTGCGGATAAACCGACAATGTACAAGTCCGCGGAGGACTCATCGTAGCTGGCTAAAACCTTGACCTGGCTAAGTCCTTGCAGCGTGCCAGGTCAAATGAGTCGACGACGGCACCGTCGACAAAAGCAGCCACAAGTACTTTGTCGACGAAGTCAACGACGTCCACTATGGTAGCTCTGAATGAGAGCCGGCCTAAGAAAGAAGTGGCGGCTGCTTCACGGGTGTCCTTGCTATGGCTGCGGAGGCAACAGCGAAGGCAGCACAGACCTAGCAACCTCATGAGAGGGAAAATGAGACGGCCCCCACGGTGGAACCTCCCCGGTACATGGACCAACGGGCTGCTCCAGATAGGCTGGAGTAGATTTACTCAAGTACCGACAAGGGAGAGAATTATCTGCACAATGGGTTGCTTCTCAGATCACGATGGGGGAGAATCTGGGGGCGGTGGACATGAGTTTTCTGCTCAAAAGATAACTCATAAGCCCAGACCCCACTCAGCTGGCTCCTTTCACCTCTAGACCTAACCACCCTGCACACACTGGTCACCGGAATCCAGCAAAGAATGCCTCCATCGTGGCCTACACCTCCACAAGAGATGCCAGAGCCTCCGGGGTTGAGCTCTCCCCCACAGAAGAAAAAGTCCAAAGGGGGCGCTGGTCCTTGGCATCATCCGACCCCTCCACCACCATGTCATCACGAGAAGACCCCACCCAGAGCCCCCGATTCACACAAGGGCATGGACACTGCTACCACGGCAATGGGCACCGACAAGGATGAGTATTTCATTGTGGCTGATGGAGAAACGCCACACGCGGACAAACCCCATAGTGCCTCCCCACTGGACGAAGTTGGATCCTTTCATTCTGTCATGTCAAGGGCCTCTGAACTGTGTCAGTTGTTTCCTGAGGAGACTCAGAAAGAAGGTTTCCTGTACCAGCGGCACAAGTCGAGAAGAAAGACCATCATGTCAATTACCTTCATGGACGACATCTGGGCGGAAGGCCTAGCTCTAATGAAAATTTCAAGTACGGCTCTGACAAAGCGGGACAGATTGGAGAAAAAATACAAGGTGCCAGATTCAGCTCCCAGGTGCTTAGGGTCTCAGCCCTTGCCTGTTTCGGCGGTCTCGGCCACAGCCAGGAAGCGCTTGGCGAACCAGTCGACAGCCATGCTACCCCCAGACCAGGAGGGGAAGATGCTGGATGCAATGGGCAAGAGGATAATTTATACGGCAGCCTCTACCATCAAAGCAGCTAACGCCCTAGCCATTTTGTCCAGATATGACCGGGAACTATGGTTCAAGATCGGCCCTATTCTGGACTTTCTGCCCAAAGACAAAGAAGGTCGAAGCACTAGAACTCTGCCCTCAGATCACGCCATCACAGTGGCAGTGTACATCGCAGACACATTTCCGCCAGATAGGGAATGCGGTGGCCCTGCGTCATCAAGGTTGGTTGAAATCAACAAACCTCTGCCAGGACGTTCAGCTGAGGTGCTTAATATGCCGTTCGACCGGAGAACCTCTTCGGAAAGGCAGTTGACAAGTCTTTGCAGGCGATAAAGACTGACACGAAGATGGCATGCTCCCTGTGAACTTTGCAGCAGCTCTTCCAGAGGAAAGCCAGGAAGACCTTCCAAGGGTTTTATTACCCCATACAGGCAGCCTTCACATGCTTCCACCCAAGAAGCGTACAGGGGGCACTCTCAAGGCAGACCCCCAAGTAGGCCTGAACCGGCTGTGGGTCATGGGGGCCCAGTTATGCACCCCAGTGGGAGGCAGGCTGGCATAGTTCGTCAGCACGTGGGAAGAGATCACCACGCACAGATGGGTGCTGGACGCTCTCAGACAGGGGCACACCTTGGAGTTACAATGCAGATGTCCTCATATCCTTCCGATTCAGCGACAGGAAAAACACAGTCCCCAGCTTCTGCAAGAGGTGCGGGCCATGTTACAGAAGGGGGCAATAGAACCGGTCCCCCAGCGTCTCCGGGGCTCCAGAGTATATTCCCGATGCTTTCTGGTTTGAAAGAAGACAGGGGGTTGGAAGCTGATCCTGGATCTACGTTGCCTCAACAAGTACTTAAAGTCCTAAAGTTCTGGATGGTCACGTTGCAACACATGCTTGGCCAGCTGGAACAGGGAGATTTTCTGACGTCCTTGGATCTGGAGGATGCCTACTTCCATATACCCATTCACAAGAAACACTGTAAGTTCCTACGATTCATAGTTCTAGGTCAGCACTACCAGTTCAAGGCTTGGCCTGAAGTCGGCCAAGGGTATTTATGAAGCTCCTGGCCACGGTGACGGCACATCTTCGTCTACAAGGAATCCACGTATACCCCTACCTGGATGACTGGCTGGTGCGTTGCCGCTCACAATCTCTGGCAATCGAGCACACGTCGAAGACTGTACGTCTGCTGACGGAGTTGGGGTTCTCCATAAACTATCCAAAGTCTTGCTTGACGTCATCTCGGGATGCTCTGTTCCTAGGTGCACGACTCAACACAGTGACGTGTTGGGCTTCGCCCTCAGAGTAGAGGGTGAGAGCAGTGCAAGGCAAAGTGCATTGCTTGTCGGCTCAGATGACCGTTCTGTCCATCAAGTCGCTGCTGGGCATGTTGTCCTCCTGCATCATCCTTGTTTGCCTCTTCAGACTTTACATGAAACCTCTCCACGAGTTCCTGGATGCGAGGTGGGTGCAAGTATTAGGGAACTTTACGAACCAGATCTCCCTCAAAAAGCATTTCCATTGGTGGGGTGTTCAACAACATCTTGTCCAGGGAACTCTTTCAGGTTTCTCCTTACCAGGAGACTGTTAACACGGCGCCTCTCTGGAGGGATGGGGAGCCCACAACGGACAGTTGCACACCTCTGGCAACCAGAAGAAAAGGAGCCCCACATATAAACGTCCTCGAACTTGTGGCCCTATTCTGGGCTCTCGTCTTTTCTGCCGTCTTTGAAGGACAAGGTGGTGAGGATCTTCAGACAACACCACCATGTTCTACATCTGGAAACAGTGGGGTACCCGCTCACCAGAACTCTCCAAGGAGGAAAAAGAAATACAAGATGGTGTCCGAATAGACTAGGGCACTCCCGTACCCTTCATACCTTTGTGCGGAAAGACAGCCAATAACTGGTATTGCAATTAGTACATATAATATGACAAAATTCATAGATTGAGTCGAGCCAATTCTGTAGGATGTTCATCTTTGTATTTCCAAAAATGAAAAGCACAACGTGTTTTCGTGAACAACACTTCCCTTTGTCAGGTGCGATAAATCTAAAATGCAACATAGTGTACAATTAAGTTTTTTATACAAGCATAGTCCACTTATTAGACATCCTAGTGACTATATAGTTAAATACGTTTAAGTAGTAAGGCTGTGAAAATGCAAAAAATTACAATCCCAAATGGAACCATTATCAACTCACGAGTTCATGACAATGGAGATATACAGGTAGTGAAAACCGACTGTTAACTTAAATGCTGAATGAAGAAAAGCACCTAAGTAGACAGCAGAAGAAATTAAATCGTGAAAATTAACTAACCATAAAGTATTGTGGAAAATCAATGGTGTCTCAACCTAAATGGAAATAATTTTTACCTAAGAAAATAGAAACTTACTGAAAGTCACATCAAGTGGAAGGTAGAGGAACGTTCCTTGATGCATCTATATGAAAAGGGTAGAGAAAGCCCTATGAATGACTACATCTAAATAACTGTGCGCACCATTCACAACATAGAGGTACAATAAAAAATCCAAGAAATGAATATTTACCCTGTGGGGAAAGTAAAGCTGCGTGAGAATATAGGACGTAACTGTCCTCCGTATGAAAAGATGTGTGCCACTCCATGGATCTAGTCCAAGGGCAGTGATGTGGAAGCTGCAATGAGAGAGGTAACTCTCCAAGTCTAGTATTCATCGGACGCTAAACCGTTAAAAGTATAACGCCTGCACACACAATAAACTAGCTATTACCAAGGCACTTACTTGTAATAGCCACGTAGTGATATTGTAAAGTATTGCAGAAGGAAGAACAGCGTGACAAAGCAGTCGGCTAGTCCATGCGCTCTTCGTTGATGTTACTATTGAAACCAAGCATGGTAGTAAAGGAGGGACAATCGTGTCGAGCGGGTATAGAAAGAGGACTGTAAGTGTAGAATGTATAGGAACAGCCTAGATAGAAAAGATGTGTAGTGTACAGTACACCACCGTAGAGAGTTGTGTTGAGTTATGTTGAAGAACTAAATGATAACAAAGAATACAGGGTAACTGAATTAGTAAAACAAGCTGCAAATGAAGCGGATGAATAGTCATAAAGGGTATGTGTTGCCAATGGTACATGGAGTACAGTACATTAAGCCAATTCTCTAATATCCAATATAGAGAGATGGGAAACCATTGGGGCTAAATGTAATACTTAGAGTATGTCAATATTGATCAAGCATGACGTCCATGGTATATCATTCAAAGAAGTAAATACCTACATAGATATCCAACATAAAAATATTAAAGTAAATGGTTTACAGAAAATTGCCTTTTTGAGAGTTCCATTTACTCTCAATGAATAAATGACACATAGACACCTAATAGAAGGCTGCAATAGAGCTAAACACATGATGCAAGGTAAAAACACTAATACCCAATTATGTAAAGATAGAAACATCAAGTAGAAATTAGTCAAAAAACATAGTGGAACACTATCCAACCCATAACATGAGTAATATATAAAGACAGTTGGTTCATTGAGCAT
The DNA here is from genome assembly GCF_040938575.1 of Ambystoma mexicanum. Taxonomy (NCBI): domain Eukaryota; kingdom Metazoa; phylum Chordata; class Amphibia; order Caudata; family Ambystomatidae; genus Ambystoma; species Ambystoma mexicanum. The sequence goes on along the minus strand of NC_090936.1, from coordinate 1,085,821,689 downwards.
AAATAATTACAGATGAAGTACAAAACTAAAATTACATAAAATATCCAGTAAAACTCAAATAATAAACTGAATCAAATTTGTTTTTTCATAGAAAACACTGAACATACCTCTGGTATGAACTGTATCCAACAAGTGGATCCAGTGCATTTCTTTTTGTACAAGTTTCTTTAATTTATTACCACCTCTAGGTGGGGTATGTACAACCTCCAGTATAATGAACCTGATCTGGGATATGTTATACCTGTAATCTCTAAAGTGTCTTGCAACCGGTGATTTGGTGCTTTGTCGTCTTGTATTCGATTTCTGTTCAAGCCATCTTCCTCTGGCTGTTCTGCTGGTTTGTCCCACATATAATAGCCCACAGGCACATTTATGGTATAAGTGACGCCTGTGCTTTTGCACGTAGCAAAGTCTCGAAGAGGTATTTTTAAACCAGTGTGTGGATGTTTGAACTAATTTATTTTCATCACATGACTGTAGTTGCTACACTGGAGACAAGGGAACATCCCTTTCTTCTGTGTAGCTAGTGTCTATTTGGACACAATTTTGTGTTTCTTTGTATTGTATCCTACTCTGTGTCAGGGTAGTGCTACCTCCCCCGCACCTAGATTTACCACTTAATAAACGTAGATCTCTATCAATTAGATTACTAACAGGTGTGCAACTATACACCACTTTGTTTTTACTCTCCAAGGAGGCCCAGGACTTGTGGCGATGGGCCATTAGCCAAGTCATGTTCCTCATCCCGTTTAACCGGGTGGGAGTCCAGGTCATCATCGCGGACTCGCTCAGCAGGGAACTACGTTTGTTCCACGAGTGGGAACTTCGTCAGGACCAGGTGTATCTTCTGTTCAGCAAATGGGGCTAGCCTCAGATGGAGCTAATCCTGATGGCGGCGAACACCCAAGTGCCAGCGGTTGACCACCAGGTTCCCTCAACTGAGGAGCATGTGGGACACGTTCTTGTGGGAGGGACGGTTCCTGTCTGCTTTTCCTCAGTTTCTCCTCCTCTTATGTGTGATCAACACACTTGAACAGTGCCACTGCAGGATGATAATCGTCGCCCCACTGTGGCCGAGACCAATCTGGTATCCGGACAGGCTGCATCTGTCAGTGGCCCCGTCCATCAGGCTGCCACTGTCCCCTCTTCTGCGCCGTGGCCCCCTATTCTGCGCCCCGGCCCCCTCTTCCCATTCAGTACCGTCCGCTTCACAACCTCTCCTTACACTAATCTGTCTAAATACTCTTGCCAAACAAACATGCACACCGGAGAACCACTTCCACTTTCTAGCCAATACCTCAACTGCTCCAGAAATTGCTTTCACAGTCTGCCAGGCCTTCCTCCCTTCTGCTGGTCTTAGTCCTCGACGTCTGACTTCACCCAAATAACCCACACTTACTGCTGCTTCCTTTTTATCCTCCCCCCACTCCTTAGATTAGGCCGTTTTTCCCATCTATTCTGTCTTCCCCTTCCCATATGTGACAGAACCAAGAAAGTAAGGGGCAAAGCCCCACCCACTTTATCCGCATGGCGTGGACCTGGAACTGCCATGGCAGCCCGTGAGTCCAAATACCCAAGTTTACCTTGTGGGGCTAGGCTTGTGGCCTGCAAGCAAGTATGGCGGTGGTGAGTGTCAACATTCTCTTTGAATGTCACTTGGGGTCCGCATCATCTCTGATTCCAAGTGCAAGCTCTCTGCTCTTCCTCCGGCCGATGGGTTTCTGAGCTGCTCATGTCTGACTTCGGCCTTCCTCTGCAATTCTCAGTGTTCAACGCTGCAGCGTCCGACCGTGAGTTTACTGCGACTTCTCTGTCTCCCTCTGGGTTTCTCGTTTTCTGCAGGGTCTTAATAGTGGCTGGGAATAATGCTTCCTATTAAGATTGCCAGGTACTGGATCACTTAGCTGGTTCCCCGTTAGGGTGTGTGGTTTCTACCACAAACAAGGAAACACTGGCAAACATCTCTTATGAAAACATGGTTTGAGACAAATATAGGCTGCTGAGAAACAAGCTATCAAAAGGGGGAGGGAGATAGGAATTGGGGCTCTCAACTGCCAGCGTCCACCTCAGGGGTAGGACTGGCTCTGGATTTCCATGGCGGAGAGGGGATCCCATCTCTCTTGACAAGGTCAGATTACTCGCCTTGTCACAAATGTTTAGCAAAGCGGTTTTGCATGCATATTAATCTGCATGTTTTGTCATGATTCTCGTTTGATTCCAACATGCTTCCTTGCAGTTCTAGGAATTTGCTGGACCTTTTCTAGATGCTCTAAAGAAAATGATAACCCACTTTAAGGACCTTGTCATACTTGTTCAGAATAGTATGGTTTTGCAGCATGAATGTTGCATAAATTCATATTCTATGCTTAATCCTGCCTTTTATTGGTGTTGGGTTTGAATATTGACTTGTGCATTTCCCAAAGGGAACATTTAGGGCCTGGTCTATGGAGCATTTGCCTATGGTATTGCGCCATTATAAAATGTGTCCGTGAATCAGGCCCTTAATCTATTATTCATGGATATCTCTTGAACGCATGTCTCTGACATTGCCTCATGAACTAGAATCTCCTTGTTTGGGGCTAAGCATTCAACAGCAGTGGGGCAAATCTGGTGTACCACCACGTGCTTCATTGCAACTGCTCCAGAAACATTAACTCTCTCATGATCTCATACCTCGAACATTTCATGAGCAATGAACAAGTAGGTTTACTTAAGATTACAGAGAAAAAGCAGTTTGAGAGTCAGCAAAGTGTTAGTTGCCTATAACTTAGACTTAGCGTGTTGCTGCTTATGCTGAGCATCAACACACCATAATACACAGTAGACCGACAGAGGGCCTGCTGATTGTGCTTGCAGCGGATTTCAGATATAATAAAATGCTTGTTGATAAACAAAGATGTTTGATTTATGACATGCTGTCATTTATAAAGTGTCTGTACACAAGTGATTCTAGGTGCGACAAGACAAGGAGGGGGTAGCAAAGGTGTGACAAAATAACGATGTTACTAGGCCTCGTGTCATTCAGATCACGCATGTTTGGGGAAGGGGGAGAAGTGCCAGGGGAAGTGGAAGTGCAGTTAACTCACAAGTGCAGCCAGCGGGTGGCTCATAAGTGCAGAGAGAAGGGACTGTAAGGTTGCAAATGCAGATCCTTACCTGCTGCGGAGCCCGGAGGCAGTGCAAGGGCAACTGGACATGCAGGATCCTGGGCCCGAGTTCAGAGGGTGACCAGGTGATCAGTGCGCAGAGCAGTCTGGTGCATCAACAGGAGGAGAGAAAGAGAGAAAGCAGAAGTGAAAAGGAAGGTCTTGAGTTGCTTCCAGTACCAGAGGTGGTTCTGCTCAAGTTTGAGAGAGGCAGGGAGGCTGTTCCAGAGGGAGGCCCCAGCCAAGGAAATAGATCTGCCTCAACTCACTGCTTGGAGAAGCGTATGACCGTCAGAGTTGAGGGTGGATGAGCCGAGAGCTTGAGAAGGAAGATGTTTTGGAAGGGAAAGTTGAGTTAGAGCGGTTCCAGGCTCCAGAAAGCCTTGTGGACTATGCAGAGGGTCCTGCACTTGATCCTTGCAAGCACAGGGAGCCAGGGAAGAGATTTCAGAGCTGGAGTGATATGATCCCTGGGCTTGAGGCCAAGGACAAGTCTTGCAGTCCTGTTTTGGATAAGGTGTAAAGGTCGAAGAGTAGAGGCAGGAAGATTTAGAAAGAGGATGTTGCAATAGTCCAGCCTAGAGAGGACCAGAGTTCTGGGGGAAAGTGAGAAAAGGAAGAATACCTCTGAGGAGGTGCAGTTGATAGTTTGACTTTGAGTTTATCATGCACATGCTTTGTGGTTATCAGCACTATTCAGTTATAACAATGTATGCTTTCCAGCATAACTGGGATTACTTATTTGTAAACATCTTCTCTTTTCCAGAAGCCAGTAGTGGCAATTATTTGATGTGAAACTACTTAGCCTTGATAAAGCGCTGATGGTTGGAGCAAAAAACGGTCAGCAAAAAAAAAATACACTAGCACATAGTCACTGGACCCTCTGTGATTACAGACACTGTGAAGGAATATGTACTATGTTGGACTTGATTTGTCTGGTGATTACAGGGCTTTCATATAAATGCTTTTTGTAAACAGCTCAACTTCCCATATGAAATGCAGACCGCATCATCACATCAGCCAGAGAATTCTATTCACGTTAACGAGTTGCGAGTAGAATACTGCAGTTGCAGATTTGAGCTGCTGCCTCCTCCTGGCATCCGTACAAGATTCTTAATGCATGGGCATGCAGTGCTTTGCACACACCATGAATGATTAACATTCCCGGGGTAAAGAGCCAGGAACAGTGTCCGGGCAAGTCTGCCAGTAAGCTTTAAAAGGAAAACATATTGGTAATCTAAAAGGAAGGAAGTGTTGTTATAATTTTTTAATTTTCTTTTTAAAAGCTTAGTCAGTTTAATTATTGGTGTTCTCTATTGACGTGTTTCTATTTCTAATTTGTATGCATAATTTGCTTTATATTCCCATTTCACGTTTGGATATCAGTGTATGGCTTTTTGAGAGCGTTTTAAAAAAAATGAATTTAAAAACAATACATTGGAGTCTTCTCACGTGATCCAAAGAGAAATACATTTAAGCGGTTCTGGTTGAGAGCTTGCACACCAGTAAGGCGGTTTACTGATTAATAGCGTCAATACAACTGTGCCTGATGGTTATATTAAATTGGGAAACAAGTATTCCACATTTTTCTTTAAGAAGCCTATGCTTTCTGCACCTGGTTTGTTTAGGTAATGCGTTTTACAGGGACACCAGCATCAAAGAGGAGAAACTAACTCCCTAGTGTGATTGATAATACTCCGGCTTTAATTGACCTACATGTGTCTCTTGGTTGGAAAATCTAAGTCCCTTGTGGAAAAATTGTTGTAAACATGTTGAGAAGAGCAGCAATATATTTGAAAAACCTTATTTAATTGTTTGCCAGGATATCTATGTAGTCTCTTGCATTACCCAGCAGCATTTAGGGTGTGTCTTCATTCCTCCTCACTTTTGGAGTTTGTTTCCATCTTTCTTGAAATTCCTCTCCAGCTTCCCCAGTAGGTAGCATTTCTCTTAGTGAGCACAGTCTTTTTGGCTTTGTTTTAGATGTTATGGGATTGGGAATCAAACTCCCAGAAATAAGTGTTTCTTTTAATTAACACACTCTTTTCCTTGGTTGTAGATGCTGCTCTATTGAGACTCCAAAACTCAGCGCTAATTATTCAGTGTTTGATTTCTTGTTTGTAAAGTATGCAGCGTTGTAACTCCAGTTCTGGAAATTGAGTGTTCTGGGTTCACCAAACTCGCTCTCGAAGAAGCATATGATATGGGAGTTTTACATCAACTGTCAGAATGCAACGTGTCGTTCTCACAATTGTGTTTTCTGGGAAATACAATCTGATAGTAAGTGACTGCCACCTGTAGAGTAGCAGTTTCTTCATTTTATGAAGGAAGGTTGCACTTAGTTTGATGTAAAGGAGGTGGCCCAGTCGAGCTTGGATATAAGACACTGTGGTGTGAGCCATGGGTACAGGCTCTGTCATTGGTATACGTTCATGGATGCAAAAGTATTTTTTGCCCACAATGTCTAAGCTGAAGTCTTGGATACGCCCTTTGATTGTGTCAACCAGTCCGGTCACAATTTGAATGAGTTAGTGGATAGATGTGAGGTTTCCAAAGCTTCGTTTGGTGTTGGCCTTCCAACAACAGCCAGCCTCCTCTCCTTCAAAGGGTTGTTCCTTTTGGGACGGCCCCTTCTAACCACTGTGGCATAGGTTAGGTTCCCTCAGTCAAGCAAAGTCTTTTCCACTGAGATGAAAAGGTGTCGGTACTCATTATTTTCTGCTACCAAAGGAGGACAGGGCCCTGTGCCCCATCTTGGATCTGAGACTGATGAACTTGTATCTGTGCAGGGAGAAGTTCAAGATAGTCACTTTTGGCCAGATCCACCAGGCCAAAGTTTTAGGAGTGTCCTGGACTTTCAGGATGCTTACTGCCACATGCCAACCAATCCCAAGAACAAGAACAAAAAGTACATGAGTTTCATTGTTGAGGTCACACTTTTATAGTACACAGTCCTGACCTTTGAACTGTCCTCTTCTATGAGGTTCTACACCTACCTGTTATCTGTGGTGGTCGTGCTGCAGTCTAGATAGTGTCAGCCCACCTCCACCACACCTGCTGTCTTCTACACAGTTTGGAGATCACCCTGAACTCCAGGAAGTTTCTGCTGACTTCTTCCCAGTTGCCCTGCTTAACGGGGTGGTTCTAGACCCCTGCTGTTGTAGGACCCTCCCCTGCCCCTTGCAAAGATAGGGGGGGCGAATATGCTTCAGATGGTGTCTCTTCTAGTACCAGAGTTTGGACTCCGTCTTTCTGCATCTTCATGGCATTCTGCAACTTTGTGGTGTCTGAGGCTTAGTTGCTCATTTGGTCACTCCAGTGGCGGCTTCGTTGTCAGTGGTCTCAATATCATGTCGGACCTTTTGGAAGTGCCGGACCATGCATCACAGGATCTTCTCTGCGGCTCCCAGTGAGAAAATATACTAAGGGGAGAGCCTCTATAGCAACCAGGGGCTCAACAGAGAGTGGTCACGGACAGCTCGCTGAAATGTTGGGGCTCCCACGTGGACGGTCTGAGGGTGAGATGGCTGTATGGCCTCCTGCCAAGGCAGGAGACCACATAAATTGACTATAAATAAGGCAAAGTCCGGCTGGCCCTGGTGACATTCCTTCCCTCTGTGTGGGGCAAGTATGTTCTGATCCTGACAGACTATATGGTGGCCATGCATTACCACAATAACCAAGGTGGTGTGGAGTAGCTACATCTGTGTGGGGAAGCGCTGAAGCGATGGTTATGTGCTGAGATAGTCACCTGCCCATTTTGCCTGCTCCGAGAACGTGATTGTGTACCTTAAAGGAGTAGTGCGTTCAAAAATGTTATTGTCCCGATCATTCAGGCAAGTCGTTCTAAGCATACAGTGATTGATCGTAAACATTTTCCTATGTATCTTACCTTAGTTTTCCTCACTTTTACACATGTGAAAACGTGTTGGGCGCGGCCATCTTGTGCTAATCTTATCCGTGGATCGGTCTTCCTAAGTTAAAGTGCGGTCGCGGCAACAATCTGCTCTACCTATTTTCATTACGTTTGTGGCCAGCGTAGCCCAACGTGCCACGTCATCACCCACGCCAGCAGAAACAGGGAGATAAACACAAGATATCCACACCTTCTGTCTTGCCCTAAATAGCCTTTGCATATAGAATATTTCAATAATACATCCACAAAAGTCTGCAATGTTGCAAGTGCTTTTATTTTTCAAAAAATGCTCACAAGAAATTATAAACTCCAGGAAAAGATTTTTAAATTTTGCAGGTAAGTTGGAGCTGACGATGATTGCATGACTCTCGAGCTACGCAGATTACGATGAATGCTCAATGTACTTTGTCCTTTTGTGTCCTTGTCTTGTCATATGGCACATCAGCAAAACAATTCAATAACTGCCCTTGGTGCTCCGTGTGGGAGAACACATGTCTTTTTGGCAGTTTTAAAACTGAACATTCTTGCTTCTCTGAGTTCTTATATCATGAATGCCGACATGTTGCTCCTTATTGCCGGAAACGTAAATGGACATATAGGGCCATATCGATAGTCCCACATAAAGCTGATCGGAAAAACACTGGTTATGGTAATCCTCCAGTGTTGATTGCAAAAGCCGTCTGCTGGCATCTGGAAGCTATGGCACGGGCAGTACGGTACAAAGTATCTGCAAACAAAACACAAAAATATATTTCAGTAGCCGTTCTTTATTTTAATATAAGTTACCGTATAACTCAACTGTTTGAAACCTAATCATACGCACAACACAACCAATATTTAACACACAAATGAAAACAATGTGTACTACTTGAGACCACGAGTTGTGTACAATTTGAGTGCTGTGAAGTAGGTATTGCTCACTATGGGATGGAGAGAGAACCACATGGAGAAAACGAAGAACAAACATAGCAACCATTCAGCTTTAACCCCGGATAGATGTAATTGTAATGAAGCTTGCAAGCTTACTGTTCGAAAAGCGATCACAGTGCTCACAGATAGTTTACCCCACCGTCAATTAACTATTATGCATACAGCACCGCACCCTACTTGTTTTTAATCCCAATAAAATTGTTATGTAAACATGAACTTGCATCATTTCTGGAAATTCCATGGTTAGACTGTTTCTATGAGAAACTACTCTGTACAATGTATCACACACTTTCACACTAACTTCGCGGTACGTATCTGCTCTCAATATAGTTAGTTATCTTTTTTTTTTCTATTCCCCACAATGTCTTTCGAGCAATTGCTGCCTAGCGTTCAAGGCCAAATTACAATAAGGCACTTGTCCTATTCAAAGGCCGAGACGTTTAGCTTTCGATTCGGGCAAAGAATGCAGAAAAAAAGGCATTGAGGCAGGACAGTGTTTCAGAACAGGAAGGACAGCTTGAAACATTCATCTAAAGATATGTTACGCCATGTTAACGTGTCTATATTCACAAATTGTGTGTTTTGATGCAACGCACAAGTGTTTATCGGCCCTCAAATGAAATTCCAAATAAAGCTAACCTCACCATCCTCCAGAACTGTTTCATTCAACCAAGCAGATTATCTGTTGAAGGAGTACCCGGCTCTAGCAGATTATCATGTCTTTCGCAATGTGACTTGTGTGTGTTAGATAGACCTTAGCGTTGGCTACCTGGAGAGATGATCCTAGTTTACACACGCTCCAATCAATAGACGGATGATCAAAAAATCTATTGTAGCCTTCCACCCCCTATGTAATACTGTTATGTACACTCTTACCCATGAACGGTGCATGTTTAGACACTGTGTGTGACACAGTGTGTGTGTGTCAGAAGGCTGAGCATACCTGGGTGGCATGGATATCTTAAGCACTTTTGGGGCCCTCTGCACAGGCATCTTTGGGGCCCCCCTCCACCAAACGAAAGGAATTAACATGCTCAAGCACGGATAGAGGAGACCAATTGGTAGAAAGGAGAAAGCTACATATACAATAGCATGGATAGTGGATGCAGATTAGAAGCTACCAAGAAGGTATCTGTATCCAGACTGAGATTTTAAGTGGGACGCGGTTTTCAAATAGTATTGCCATTAGAGATCAATAGAGTAAAGTGCCTTTGGTGTGCAATATATCAATGCTCACTATTATAGTGGTAGCAACACTATAGCCAGTGAAACCATGAAAGAGGCAGCTTTGAAGTTCATACCCTGAGAAGGAAATCTCTCTGAAGGGTTGACAATTTTGAAAGGTTTAGGGACTGGCAATTCCGAGAGGCTAGTTAATACAAGATTAAATCAATCACAATACCAAACATGACCATTTTTAAAAACAAAATATTATAGAATGGTTTAACACCGAATGATTCTAACTTCATTCAAACGAAGTATATAAGTACCAGCATACCAATCGGTGCGATTTAACAGATTTAATCTGGGTTGGTCTTTTGTATTTTAAAGCTTTACATACTTCCAAAACATTGGCTTGTGAAATTGTCATTTATAAATGTGCAGAAAAACATTTGACTTTAAAAAAGAAATGCGAAGCATTTTCTTGTGTCAAAGGAGCAGACTTTAAAACATGCTTGCCCGAGTCCTGCACCATCTGGTCCACTCCCTTCTGTCTACCACCCCTTCCACTCAAATGGCCTACATAAGAAGAAATATCAAGTAATGGGCTAAACGATGCCACCAGCATGTGAGGAGGCAAACCTCACAGAAGACAGTACAGTAATGTATGAGATATTATTTGATTTGACTAGGGTCACTGTATTGTCTGCTGGCAAAGCCAGGATACAAGCACAAATGCTTTGGTTCCAAATTTGGATACTTATTCATCTCTTGGACTAACAGTTTATGCTCATCGTTGGAGGTGATTACCTAGGTTTTACAACATCCCATCTGAACAATCCAATTTCTAGACCTTCACCGTAAGGATGACATGTTTAGTTTTTATCGCATCCACTGTCTGTCTAACCTCTGAACCATTGTGGCACTCAATTTACCAATATGCATTTCAAAATTGGCTATTGTACATGATCAACATAATTCCCAATATACCACAGTGAAAACAAAGAATTACATGATGAATTGATTGAGGCAGAATGTCCTTTCAATTCAATATTCAATTAGTTTCATTTGAATTCAAAAAATGTTTGGGCATTTATGATTTGGCATTGATGACCTCTCCAGATGGGAATGTGAACGCATTTTACAGAGAGCTACAAAACATTTGAATCTAGAATTACGCTTTACGACAAGTTTGGATTTTTGAGGACAAGGCTTGTTTGCAATATTTTGTGGCATTGTATGGATCCTGGAAACAAAATGAGCTTCCAGTCTGTCAGTATGCATGGCCAACACAGTCAATGTCAGATCTTTGACAAATTCAAAATCCATTTCCTCGTATATTGGCTTGGCCACCCATTGTTTGCTTTGTTTTGTAAAGGCATTGTAGTAACATGGCACCCCCAATTTTCCTGAAGTTCTCTCTTGATCCCTACCTATGTTACTGTTATGGATAAGTATGGCTAATCTCGTTCTTGCCTCCATACCATCTATGCCAAAGTGCAACCTTTTGGGTCTGTACTTTAGGCACATATTATGGAACACCTCCAGATCTCCAGTGTGACAGAAATCGGTGAGTCCCTTCAGGTCCTTGTAAAGCGTTTTATCGTACACAATCATTTCAAGTGCTTTGTGTGGAGGTGAACATGACACCAACCACTTCTTCCGTTCCTCCTCCCTCGCCAATGGTTCATGTGCACATTCATGGAAATGTTGGTTTTCTGTCCATGCGTGTACAGTGGTGCATCAATGAATGCCATTTCTCAAGTACAATTTTCTCAAGTACAATTTCCACAGATCCCTCACGTTTTGGAGCTCCACCAAAGATGCTTGCTGTTGGACTGACACCATTTTATAAGGTTTTCCAAACTCTTCTTTTTCTTAGCAGCTGTAATTTTTTATTGATTAATTTAGCAACGTGCCATACATCAAATTGATGCTGAATGTGTGGAAACTGCTCTCGCGTGGTATTCGCTATCGAAATGTACCGGTCGGTGGCTATTACGTCTATTTGCATTCCATTGGACTGCAGAAGTTGAATAGATTTGATGAAGCCATGTTTCTCTATGGCAACATGAACATTCAGACACCTGCACCACAACAGAACTCACCATTTTTTTACTTTCCATGTCTTGAAAGTGTTAAGTGCAGTACTTTGCGGAAAATCCTGGACTGTCGCACTGTCCGTCGCCAGCTAGCCAGAAACGTTTGCCAGAGAATGTACTGTGCATTGACATCTGTTCAACATTCCAAGCATAACTAATAATAGCATGGAATAAGAATTCCCTTTGATATTTGTAGTATTGAGTTTTAGCAAGGAACTCAAGACCCACAAACTGACAAACTGGAAATCTTGCTGAAAGTCGAGCCGCTGAACAGTAAAGCTGCTGAACAATGTAGATTCCTAGCTGGCACTTTGCTGAGCATCGGTTGAGCAGACCATGTAAATGTATTGTGGCGGTGGACACAGGTTGCTTGGATTTTCAGGTTGGTGCCTTGTAATACGCGAGACATATTCACCAATGGGTCCCCGCATAGCTTGGCACTGATTGTATGTTCACATTTGAGCATGTTGAAGTTGCAGAATTACAAGTTGAAGAGCCTGTTAAAAAGAAAATAAAGGTTGAGGTTGTGGAGCCTACAGAGGAAGAGCATTCTACAAGCACCGCTGTGGAGGTTAGTTTTACACTGACCCTTCTGACGTGTTAATTTTGTAATTAAGTCATGTGTTGTGTACCTGTTTGACAGGAATGGTTCTCCTAGCTTTTGAGGGCTGCCCTAAACCAGCTTTATTTCTTGAATATTTTCTGATTTAATTTGTTTTCATGTTTCCTTGGGTGTCGCTAGATTCATCAGTGCTGGGAACTTTATTTGAACCTAGAAAGTACATTTTTCCGTGGGTTGGTTATGCACATACGTGGAACGGATATGTGCATAGAGGGGGTGAGTGCGTAAAACAGGTGAACGCATAGCACGCGTGAGGGCATAAAGCAGATGAGTGGAGCGATCGAGTGCCCAGAGGGAACTGACGCGTCGCGTAGAGCCGACAAGTACGTAGAACGAACGAGCACTGACGCATCCGGTACTGATGAGTGCGTAGAATGGATGAGTACGTTGAGCTACTGAATGCGTAGAGCATGAAGCAGTCAGGAGTGCATGCCTGGGGCAATCAAGAGTGCATGCCTGGGGCAATCAAGAGTGCATGCCTGGGGCAATCAAGAGTGCATGCCTGGGGCAATCAAGAGTGCATGCCTGGGGCAGACAAGAGGGCATGCCTGGGGCAGACAAGAGGGCATGCCTGGGGCAGACAAGAGGGCATGCCTGGGGCAGACAAGAGGGCATGCCTGGGGCAATCAAGAGTGCATGCCTGGGGCGGACAAGAGGGCATGCCTGGGGCAGACAAGAGGGCATGCCTGGGGCAGACAAGAGGGCATGCCTGGGGCAGACAAGAGGGCATGCCTGGGGCAGACAAGAGGGCATGCCTGGGGCAGACAAGAGGGCATGCCTGGGGCAGACAAGAGGGCATGCCTGGGGCGGACAAATGGACAGTCGTGAGGAGGACAAGAGCACATGCGCAGGGCGGACCAGAGTGTACTAGACCAGACTGGGGTGTATAGAATGGATAGGTGTGCACGGTACGGACTGGAACGCATAGAATTGTGTGGCATACATAGTATAGATTAGAATGCAGAGAACTTTTGAAAGAGCATATAACTCATCATATCACACCTCTACACTTACTCTCTCCTTTACATCACCACTCAACTAGAACACAGAGATACTATGACATAATTCGGTATATCTGTTCTCATACCAACATCCGCCGCTCACTCCACATCTTTCTATGTTGACACTGCTGGTCTCACACCCCCCCAGCCAGGCTTTCTCCTCAGGCCTAATGCAGCCGTTCCGGATAAAACCTGCCTGAACGAACACATTCTCCTGATGTCTCAACCACCACACCTACCGCTAAGAAGCAGCTAATACACTGGGATATCGCACGTGCTGCACACATACCCGGTGCTCACATGCATCTTTTGACTCTCTCTACTGATCTGAACTTCGGTTCCCAAGGGCGTTCAACCTACCAGCGCCTTCAGACCATACCAATGGTATATAAGGCGCTATATAAATGCAAAATAACATAACATGTGTACAATCTCTTTCAGGCAGCTGTCAAACACAATGTACTTTTGCTCCTTTAGTAGCCAATCGTTCTTCAGTACTAATTTTGTGAGTCGACGTTGGTGGACAAATCTTCAAGACTTTGCAAACTGAAGGGGAGATTGTCTGCAAGATCATCGCTCAATTTCCTTGAAGCTTCAACCTCTGTCAATTCATGATGTGATAATTCAACATGAATTGTGGAAACAGCTAACTTTGTGCTTTTTTGGTAGAACATTTTTAGCGGATGTAGATTGTGAGAAGGGGTCGGCAAGCAGTTGCAATGCATCATCACTTTCTTAATTTTCATGTGCTCGACCTTGCACAACGTAGCAATGGTCCAAGTTGACTTTGTAAGGATCGCATATGACATTCCATTCATTTTCCGGCCGCTGGACAAATGCATCACTAGTCTACTTGTTCACTGTGCCACGCTGCGCCTGAGATATTACTTGCTCCAATGTGAAATCGGTTTGGCAAGCGACATCATTGGTTACTAGCAATGTCTGCGTCTTTATACTCCTCTAAGAATAAACAGAAGAAGATGCTGAATGTATTGCACACATACAGAACTACAATGTTTCAACTAAAAACCTAGAAAGACTGAAACATCTGCTCTAAAGCTTGTGAAAAACACAAGCTTTCTTGATTTGCTTCGAACACAGTGGACTTCTCTTTGCGGATGGCGACATTAAGCTGTAAAAAAAAGGTTCTATTTGGTTTTAATACAGCAAATTTCATTTCAAAGCAAACAAACATAACTAAGTACATGGCTACAAATCGAAATCAACTAGAAAGACTGGAAAAGATTGCAGCATCATTAAAATGTATTCATAATGCAATGTGGTGCCCAATTTTACTTCATATATGTATACCTCAGTTCCATGCGCCTCTTCTAAGTCCACATCTTGAGCTCTTGAATAGAGCAATATACAAAAAATACAAAGTCAGCCAGAGCGCACAATGAAAGTTTGCATTCGACAGAGCACCTCCAAGTTAAGTATTTTACATAGACTTTGAACCATATACTGTTAGGGTTGCTGTCGCAACACAAATAGGACTTTAGTATGGAAAAATCCTCGAAATGAGTGTACATGACTTGATCATAACATTCAGTTGATATTTTACCTGATATCCATCCAAGTTCAAACATGGACTTGATTTGAGGTCACCCTGTGAAACATAGTGATCACAATGTTGCCCTGCAAAGTATTTTGCTTTGTAATGTGTCCTTGGTAACTGTTCTGCATTGGGGGGTGGAGGCAGTACACCGTTACTACCAAAATCAGACATTTTTTAAACAGTGCACGGCTACATATATTTATGTCTCAAAGTATATCCAATGTAGGATGAACTGTGATTCTTGAAATTGAAATGTGAATAGAAATACCTCAAGCTGTGGACCTGTTACAAAGGAGGACAAGATAGAAGTTCCACTATCCTCCTATCATACAGCACTTGTTTTAATACGGATTAAAAAGCAAAATGAAACGGAAAAAATGCAATGCTGAAGAAAGTACATACTGCACTGAAATGGTACAGACGTACACAAACTCATACCTGGCACTTTGTACAAATGGCCACTACTGCACATAATACCACATGCAAGTAGTTCGATCACATGCAGGGCTCAAGTCGAGGGTACACGCGGGGTGACGGAGTCCACCCACTTTATTCCGAGGGTGGACTCAGTCCCCCCAGCTGAAATGAATATCCTCTTCGAATTTATGAATTAAAGCCAAGCTCGGGGATCAAACCACAGTCATCAGGTTTGTAGGCTGGACACTTAACCACTAAACTATATAACCTGAGGAAAAATAGCAAACAACTTAAGGTGAACTGTCGGATTTTGGGACTGCGAGTCCCAGGGAAAACATTTGTATTGGTTCTAGGCGTTTAAAACATGCACACTATTAGAAGAAAATATCCTCTTGTTTTTGTGTGTGTTCATTTTACGAATGGCAAATGGGTGGTTATGCAAAAGCAATTCAATGAAATGTGCAAATTACTTCCTGATATGCTAATTTCTGGCAAAGTCATATCCCATTGCGTTTGTTGAGGAGTCGCCCCACTTTAATTTTTAGGACTTGACCCCTGCTCACATGCAAAGACTAGTGAAATATGTTTGTTTATTAGGTTTATATAGCGCTTTACACCAAAGCGCTTTACATTATAACAAGAATACATTGAAAATAAAACAGTAGAAGCAATTACAAAACATCAATCAAACCAGTAAAACAGTAAGTAGAACAATTTGCTTATGAGGAAAAAACGAGAAAGGAGAGGGAAGAGGAATAGAATGAAAATGCGAGATGAGGGGAGGAAACATTAGAGGAGACTGAGCAGGAAGAGAAAGGTAAGGAGGGGAGTGGACAAGAAAGGATTTCAAGGTAGTACGGAAGGAAGAATAGGTGAGGATGGAGCGGATAGAGAGGGTTAGGGAGTTCCAGTGTAGGGGGGCAAGGAGCTGAAAGGAACGGAAACGAGAGGAGGCGCAAGGTGGGCAGGGGAACAGAGTAGGAAGAGATCGGAGAGAGCGGAGGGAGTGTAGAATGAAAGGAGAGGAGAGAGATGAGGAGGAGCAAGGTCGTGAAGGGATTTAAAGACAAGACAGAGGAAATTAAATTAAGTTGGGAGTGAAAGGAGAGCCAGCCAAGGTAAGAAAGCGATGAGGAGAAGGAGTCGTGAGGAGAGAGAAGGCAGAGGGTAGTAATGGCGGAGTGGTAGAGGGATTTTAGGGGGGCAAGATGGGAAGCAGGGATTCCCAAGAGGAAGGAAGAACAGTAGAAAAGACGAGAGAAGATGTGGGAGGAGATTAAAAGTTTAGTGGGGTGGAAGGTGAGGGACGAGCGGACTTTACGAATATTGAAAAGGTGGTAGCGACATGCGCAAGAGGTAATAGAAATATGGTGGGTAAAGCAGAGGGAGGAGTCAAAGTAAATACCTAGGTTATGAGCATAGGCAGAAAAAGGAAGATTAGAGGGGGCAAAGTAAATAAAAGGAGGGGGAGAGGTAGGGGTAAGAGTGTTGGAGGTAAAGAATAAGACTTCAGTTTTATCAGTGTTGAGAAAGAGAAAGTGGGATGACATCCAGGCTTTAATGGCAGTAAGGCAGGAAGAGAGATTAAGGTGGAGATCAGGAGTGAAGGAAGAGAAGGAAAGGAAAAGCTGGGTGTCATTGGCATAGAAATGGTGAGAGATTCCAAAGGAAGAGATAATAGGGGCGAGAAGGGAGGTGTAAAGATAGAATAGGAAAGGGCCAAGAACAGAGCCTTGGGGTACACTGTAGTCCAAGGGGGAGGGTTTGGGTGGTACGACCGCCGCAGGAGACAGCCAAAGAGCGGTGGGAAAGATAAGAGTAGAGCCATTTGAGGACAGAGCCTTTGAGACCAAGAGAGGAAAGAGTGTTGAGAAGTAAGGGGTGATCAACGGTATCAAAGGCAGCAGAGGTCGAGGAGGATGAGGACTGAGGATTGCTTAGAGTAGCGAGCAATGAGGAGAGAGTTGAGAACATAAGTGAGAGCAGTCTCAGAACAGTATTTAGGGCCGAAGCCAGATTAAGAGAGGGGTAGGAGAGAGAGGTTAGCGATAAAAGCAGAGAGCTGAGAATAGACTAAGCGTTTGAGTATTTTAGAGAGGAATGGAAGAAGTGAGATTTGACGGAAGTTGGATGCAAGATGGGGATTAGCAGAAGGTTTCTTCAGAATAGGGATGATAGTATGCTTGAAGGCAGTAGGGATGGTAGCAAAGGAGAGAGATATTGAAGGAGGTTAAGTAAGGAATGAGAAAAGGGTACATTTTCAGAATAAGCAGGGTGGGGAGTGGGTCAGAAGGGACAGCAGTAGGATGAGATTTGGATAGGAGGAGTTAGACATCAGAAGGATTGACAGGAGAGAAGTCAAACCTACAAGCTGAGGGTGAGTGGAGGGCCAGGGGGGGAGGGGAATAAGAAGGGGAGGAATTGATGTTTTGTCAGAGAGAAAGAACTTTGGAAGAGAAGAAGTCAGAAGGAGAGAGGGGAGACATAGCAGAGGGTTCAGGAGTGGGAGGGGAGAGAAGACGTGAAAGGCTTTGAAAGATGCGGCGAGGATGAGATGCTTGGGAGTGATGGTTAGAATAGTAGGAAAGTTTAGCCGAGCTGAGGCAGGAGTGGTATAGAGAGTGGTAAGGGAAATAGGAGGTTTGGTTAGATAGAGGGGAATTTGAGCCAGCGACGCTTGAGGCGGAAGAGAAGGCGATGCATGGACAGGTGGTGAGTGGAAAGCCAGGGCTGAGAAGGTTTGAGTAGGACAAAAGGAAGAAAGGGGGTAGAGTTGGTCGAGACTGGCAGAGATAGAGGAGGACATAGAGGATAGGGCTTCATTAGCCGTGAGAGAAGAGGAATCCGAGAGAGAGGGAAGAGAAGAAGAGCAAGTGTTGAGAAAGAGAGAAGGGCTAAAGTTAGAGAGATCCCATTGAGAAAAGGATGTGGAGGAGGGTGGAGGGGAGAGGAGGAGAAAGGGAGAAGGAGAGTAAAGCATGATCAGAGAGATAGTTGGGTAAAGTAGAGACGGGGAGGAGAATATCATTACTTGGTATGTGTATGAGGTTGATGTTGACTCCGGAACAGAAATTGATGCTGAATCTTGCGCCTTCATTTTCAGCCCCATGTCCGAAAATAGTACAATGGAAAAGGAAAATTAGTACTTGAAAATTTGACTTATGCAATGGATAAAATTTCACTTTGTGCAGGTCGGAAGGGCTCACCATTGGGTAGAAGACATGTCAGTGGTTTTGTCACTTGCGAGGGTCTGTTCTTCCATCCATGTGCTCAAAGTGAAGGCTATGTCAACACATTTCCCAAACTAAATTTCTAAGTGGCACTGTGGAAGTTTTCATCAAGGATCACCTTTACTGGTTAGAGGTTCCACAAAGCGGGTAAAGATGTAGTATACTTAGATGAAATATTTGACACTTGTATTGAATCCAGTGACTATGGAAAATGGAGTACTAGAACAGTGATGTAGAAAAACGCATGGAAAATAATACTTATTAATGCAGACCATCGTCCTACATACCAACAAACATAACAAAGTCAACGTTCACTGCTCACCTCAACAGCCGCATGCGGAAATTGAGTCGGGTTGGCATTTGGAAGTAATTTACGGAAGAAATCGCAGTGTATGTTTTTTGGTGTACCTTGACTGGTCATACATATACTGGGTGCAGTGCAGACTGCAGACGTGGAATCGATTGGCCCTCACGTCGCCCGAGATTTTCCTGGGCCCCAATTTCAATCTCGTCCACTTTACAACTACAATGTCTAAGTCATCTTCTTACTAAATCAATATCCTTTGGGAATACATGCAGGGTAGTACCCGAATATTTGGCGTGGCTTGCAGAAGTGCAATCGTGAACCACGCTTGATGGCATTCTTAAAGTGCGTGAGATTTGTATAAAGAAATGTGAACTATTAGCACGAATAACACAGGATGAATGTGAATGAAGCAATTTATCTTTAAAGTTTAATTAGAATAAAGACAAACGCTGTGTGACCTAGCCCGGTGAACTCTGCAACAAAAATTATACTATTGTTATACTGCACATTCTACTACAACGCACAGTGATGAATTGTGATAGTTATCGAGAAGAAAATACCTGAACTAATCTCTAAGTCATAGGTGTGAAATGCCATTGATGCTGGAAGGGGGGATGGATGGGGACAAAGTGAGTGCAAAAGTGCATTAACTAGGGCTGGTCTGGGCTACTGGCTACTGTGGAGATTTCCCGGTGTGCTTCTGCATCTTTGCCTATTTTGTAGCCTCAGTTCCGTTTTTCCGCTAACGTGTTCGCTTTGGAGATCTCGGATCGCCTCGACTCTTTTGAGTTCTGTTCTTTCGGTTCCTCGAACCTGTTCGTTTGTGAATACCTATGATGTCCTCGTCTTCTCCTACCCCGTGGCCGGGTTTTAAGAAGTGTCGGGAATGCGGGTCCAAGATGTCGTTGATGGATTTGCATGTCGCTTGCCTCTGGTGCCTCGGTGGGGACCACGACACGGATGACTGTGGACTGCCAGTCGCTTACTTCGAAGGCCTTGCGGCAGCGTAAGAAGAAGCTTTCTGTAGGTAAGGTGGCCAAGCCCCGGAAGTCGAAGTCCACCGGCCTGTCAACTGATGATTCGAGGGGCGACTCTCTGCATCGTCGGTCTGGGGGGGGTCTCTTCGAGGCACTCGCGGAAGCACCGTCACCGGTCGCCTTCCCAGTCCTCGTCCGAGGACTCCGCCCGTCGGCGGGTTGCTTGTCCCAACAAGCAAGCTCCGGTCCGTCCGCGCCGTCGAAAGACGCCGGCTGTGGCCGTGCTAGAGACACCACTCGTATGCCTTCGGGCTCGAGTGGTCGTCGCGATCACCGGGCGCCTTCGAGGTCCTGTTCGGACAAGGTTGGTCGCTCTAGACATGCCGGTTCCAGGTCCCGGTCCTCGACGCCATCGAGACTGTCGGAGCCTGTGAAGTCTTCAAAGAAGACATCGGCGCAGAGGTCGTCGAGGGACTCTCTCGAGGCTCTGCCTCTGAGGAAGCCATCGGTGCCCAGGCTGTCGAAGGACATGCTTGGGGCTCCGCCCTCGAGGACTATGTCAAAGCTGTCGGCACCATGCTCGACGCCGATTCCATCGACGCCCTCGACACCTTTTGAGTCTGTTTTGTCGGTGGTACCCCGTAGCACGGTGGAACCCCCTAGGAAGGCTCTGGCCAAGGCTAAAAATGAAATGTCTTTGTCCCTTTTTCTGTGCCCTCATTCCAGCCTCTCGATTATATTTGAGGTGGATGAAGGGTCTGAGAAGGTATGATTCCTGAGGAGGTACCTGACAAGATTTTGTCTGGGCATAGCCGGATTGAAGACCTGCGGCAGTCATTGCACGACGCAAGTGGTCTGGACACCTCTCCGGAGGTTGAGTTCTGTAGATCTGAGCCTGGCACCCATGCCGAGTCCTCGTATCGGCGCCTTATGTCGAGGGTAACGGAATACTTGGGGTGGTCTGCGCCACCAGTGGATTTTCTGCAGGATGACCTGACGGATATCCTCGACCAAGGTCCACCAACTGACCCAGTACTGCCATTCCATATGGCCTTGCAAAGAAGGGTGGCAGCGGCTTGGACTGCCCCGGAGAGTCTCCCGGCAGTGAGCATGTCTTTGCCACGAAAATACCGTCCAGCCAGTAGTGACCCCTGCTACTTGACCACGCACCCCACTCCGGAGAGTTTGGTGGTGCAGGCGGCTATGGCCCCAGCAAAGCAGGCGTCATGCCCTACCATCCCTCCTGATAGGGACGACAAGTGTTTTGATGGCTGGGCGAAGAAAGTGTTTTCTTTAGCGGGTATGGCTTTACAGGCAGCCGACTCTGTGTGCCTTGTCACGTTTCACGCACTCTGTGGAACTGTATTTCGTTAGCGGCTGATCATATTACCAAAGGGGAGGAACTGGATGGTTTTCTTGCCATGGTGCAGGGTGGCAAGGATGCCATGTGTGAGTCCGTTCAGTCGGGTCTGGACATGGCAGATTGCGGCAGCCGGTCCATGGCTGTGAGCACTGGTGTTGCTCGGTTGCGGAATTCGGGGGTTTGCTCCTGATGTGCAAGCCCGACTCCTCAACATGCCCTTTGATGGTGAACATCTTTTTGGCAGCAAGGCTGACGAGAGCCTTGAGAGGTTGCAGACCTCCAAAGATGCAGCGAAGTTGTTGAGCGCTGCAGTTCGCCAACCTCTGCCTTTTCGTCCTAGGGGACAGCAATGGAGGGGAGGTTCCTTTTCGATATTACTCATCCTTTAGTAGATCTAGAGGAGCTGCACGTCAAATGGGCCACCGTACGAGTGCCAGAGGTGGAAAACAGGGTACTCGAGGTGCCACGGTCGCTCGGGCAGTTGCCTCTTTACCCTCAGGCAATGCCGCAGCCGCTTCAGCTCAGTCATGAGGCCATGTCTTTGTTGAGTCCAGATCCGTTCCTTGCGCAGGAAATACAAGCCCTGCTGGAGAAAGGCGCCATAGAACTGGTGCCCGTAGCGGAGAGGAACAAGGGGTGGTATTCCCTTATTTTTTTGATTTCGAAGAAAGACGGGGGATTGAGACCCATCATGGACTTGTGCGGTTTGAACAAACTCCTCAGGAAGGACAAGTTCAAGATGGTTACTCTCTCTCAAGTCCTCCAGGCCCTTCAACTTCAGGACTGGTTGGTGTCTCTCGACCTCAACGACGCTTACTTCAATGTGCGGATCCATCCCAAGCACAAGAAGTACATGAGGTTCGCGGTTGGCGACTCACACTTTCAGTTTCGGGTCCTGCCGCTCGGATTGACCTCCGCCCAAGGGTTTTCACCAAGCTCATGGTGGTGGTGGCAGCGTATCTCAGGAAAGGGGGATTCACGTCTACCCGTACCTGGACGATTGGTTGATCAGGGCGCGCTCTCCTGAGGAAGTCCTGGATCATCTGTCCGTCACCTGCCACTCCCTTCACAAGCTGGGCTTCTCCCTCAACTTAAAGAAGTCCCACTTGACGCCAACTCAGCGGCTCCAGTACATCGGAGCAGTGCTCGGCCCATTCCTGGGGCAGTGTTTCCCTCCCCAGGTGAGGGCTCTTCGCATTCAGCAGATGGTACACAAGTTTCAACATGCCCAGAGTCTCCCGGCGTTCAAGTTCTTGAGGTTGCTCGACCTCATGGCATCCTGCATTCTCCTGGTGCCAGAGGTCCGGTTGCGGATGAGATCTCTGCAATGGGCTCTCAAGATGCAGTGGTCACAGTCCTCCGGCAGGATGTCGGACCCCGTTCAGGTGCCGCCCTCGGTCGCTCAGGACCTTCTGTGGTGGGCCGACAAAGGCACTCTGATGAGGGGGGGGCTCTGTTTTGGCTACCCTGGCCGGAGGTGACGATCGTGACGGACGCATCCCTCACGGGATGGGGAGCTCATGACAACGAGTTGACAGTCAGCGGTCGTTGGTCTCTGTCGGAGTTCAGACTCCATATCAATCTGTTGGAGCTGAGGGCCGACAGGCTTGCCCTGAAGGCTTTTCTGCCGACTGTGCGAGGAAAGAATGTCCTGATTCTGACAGACAACACAGTGGCCATGCACTACCTCAACAAAAAGGGGGGGGGGGTCACTTCCTCTGTGCAGGGAGGCGATGCAGCCCTGTTTCTGGGCCATCCAGCAGGTAATTTCGATCTCGGCAGTTCATCTGGCCGGGGACGAAAACGAGACGACGGACGCTCTGAGCAGGCACAGCGCGATCTCTCACGATTGGGAGTTGGCTCAGGAGATTCTCCTGGAGATCTTCGACCTTTGGGGGACCCCTCAAGTGGATCTCTGAGCCTCCGGTGTCAACCGGAAGTGCGAAAATTTCTGCTTGTGGGAATTTCCTCCAAGAGGACCCTTAGGAGACCCGTTTGTGGTGGAGTGGTCCTTTCCACTGCTGTATGCGTTTCCTCCAGTCCCTGTCATCCCGCAAGTGCTGCGGAGGTTACGGAGGTTCAGTTCCCGGATGATCCTCATTGCTCCGGCATGGGCCCGGAGGACGTGGTACCCAGACCTTCTTGACTTGTCCACCTGCCCTCCATGTCGTCTTCCCTACCGAGATGATCTGCTCTCACGGGAGGGGGGGGGGGGGTCAGGTTCTTCATCCAGAGGTCAGATCCCTCAACCTTCACGCTTGGCTTCTGAAAGGTTGAGGTATAAGGATTGGGACCTCCCTGAAGACGTGATGGAGATGTTGCTTTCGGCCAGATGGCCGGCAACAAAGTCCCTGTACCCGTTGCCGTTGGAGAAAGTTCTGCGACTGGTGCAGGGTTATGAATGTGGATCCTTTTTCATGTGACATTCCTGTGGTTCTGTCTTTTTTGCTTTCCTAAGCCCTCAAGGGCTTGCAAGTGGGTACCATTATAGGTTCCCTGGCGGCGCTGTCCATATTAAGTGCTCGTCTGAGGAGTGTTCTTATTTTAAAATCCCTTTAATTTCTCAGTTTCTGAAAGTGCTCACTAATGTGTTCCCTCCGTCACCTTTCCAGGTGCCCGGTTGAGATTTGAACCTTTTTCTGAAGTTTCTAATGGGTGCTCCATTTGAGCCTTTACATTCTTGCCCTTTGAGACCGTTAACCCTGAACACTGTATTTTTAATTGCGGTCACTTCTGCTCGCAGAGTGAGCGAGTTACAGCCACTTTCAGTTAAGCCACCCTTCACTGTATTTCATAAGGACAGGGTTGTCCTTGGAGTTCGTCCTTCCTTTCTTCCGAAAGTGGTCATTCTTCCGGCATTTTATCCTCCTCCGCATACTGGTAAGGACGAGGAGAGGCTCCATAGGTTAGATCCCTCGAGGGCTTTAAGTTTCTACATTTCATGCATTTCCCGGGTCAGAATGGATGATCAGCTCTTTATAGGTTACACTGGAAGGCGTTTGGGACAAGCTGTTACTAAGCAGACTTTGTCTAGATGGATTATCTTGGCAATTTCTGAATTTTACCGCTTGGCGGGTAAGGACCCTCCGGTAGGTTTATGGGCCCATTCTACTAGGTGTATGGCTGCCTCTACTGCCCTGCAGAGGGGTGTTCCTATTCGTAACATCTGTGAAGCAGCCACTTGGGCTTCGGTCCATACTTTTGTACAACACTACTCCCTAGATTCTATCCATGGGCAGGATCTGGCCTTTGGCAAGGCGGTCCTTTACTCTGCAATTTGATTGGGCATTCTAAATTCTTTTCCCCTCCTCCATACATTGGTACTGCTTTGGGAGTCTGTCAGAGATATGGAATACGTCGGAGGACCCAATCCCCTCGAAGAAGTTGTTACTCTCTTACCTGGTAACGTTCGTTCGATGGGATGGTCCGACGTATTCCATATCGCTCGCTCGCTGCCTACCCCGCTACAGAATTTCTTATGCGATTGCAGCTTACGTTTCCGCAAGGCTTTCTGTGGTCATACTGGCAGAAGATTGGTGCCACACGTTCTGGGGGAAAAAACTACAACTGAGGCTACGGGCGTCGTGTGTCCTACTTCTAACATCTGGTGACGTCGGCTCGACTGAGGCCATCGAGGACAGCGTATCAACGTCATCGACGCAGGATGCAGACGCTGAAAGATTTTCCGAAGCAGCACAGCTGTGGTGATTACTGTCATAGATATGGAATACGTCGTCGGACCATCCCATGGAAAGAACGTTACCAGGTAAGAGAGTAACTTGTTCTTCTGAGGCTTGTGGAATCTGCTTAGAGCACATGCTGTGCATTGGCCGACATCTAGTGGAAGCTGCGGAGTATTAGTTTTTTTTTCGAAACTCTAAGGGGCGTCAAACTAGGGTGTGCCAGTAATACTATCCCTAGTGTGATGTCCACTGTACCCATGATCCCACATGCATGTAGGACCCTCAGATTGTTTTTTTCCGCCATACTTGTCGGAAGCATAGTTGCGGATTTCCCTGGCTTTCAGCCATTTATCATAGAATTATCAAAAAATCCCTGTTCTCCAACCCTACGTCGAAGATCGCCAAAGATCGACGTCGATACTTGAGACCGAGAAAGAACAGCCGTCGGGAATACACGACGGACTTTGTGCCTTGAAAGGCGTCTGGCCTTGGCCCTGGCCTGGGAAGGCATCTGGCCTTGGCCCTACCAAGTAGGGAGAGTGGGGGGTGGAGAACCTGTGTCTTCCAAGGTACCACCCCAAGGCAAATTGTAGAGCTTGTAAGCTCTTCAAAGCCAAGACACTTAAGGACCGCTCGACCAAGCGTTGGGCCCACTTTGCCAGGCAACTCGAGGCCATGGACACCGTGGGTTCCTTCAGCAATGGCAGCAACGCCGCCGTATCAGACGGCGAGGGCACAGCGGTGTCGTCAGGTACCCAAGCGCAAGCCCCCGACCTCGAAGGACTGACCGGTGGGTCAGTTATGGGGACAACACCCGGCGGCAAGAGCGCTACCCACACATCTTCCACTAAACACACTCGCCCCACCCGAGATTCGACACAAGTGTCGACTGATCAGCAGAAAAAGGCACAGAGAGAGCGGTCCGCAGAATCGGTGTCCTTTGGGCGTTCCAGGTCACGGTCGCCCCATGACACACAGGAACCGTCTACGATTGCTAAGAGTGCCACTTTACCTAGAGTCACAGAGTTATGGTCATCAGAAGACGAATCCGACCTCTACCCCCAGGCAGCACGTTCGAAGGCTACTCCAGTAGTTTGTTCGACGTCTGCTTCCGCGATTCAATGCCCATCTTCCAACACCCCCGATTCCCGTGATCCATCCTCCGAATTTCGACGCCAATCGTCGAAAGATTCAGGGAAGTCCAAGGGGTCAGGAAAACATTCCTCTACACATTGGAAAGGGGAAAAACAACATAGGAAAGCCTCTGAACACCAATTTCAGAAGGAGAAACACAAATAACCTTTAGAAAAGTCCAAGGCCTCTGACCCGGTCACTAGGCCAAAAATTGTCCCTCCCACTCCCCAGGATATGGGAATAGAGGAGGAACCACAGCATGAAATATTTATTCCCAGTTCCAAGGAATGGAACTCCGAAGACATTGACAGAGTAATGAGGAGAATGTCCTTTTTTGTAGATTTTTACGAAAAAGACCCTAATTACATTCAGAGCTATCACAATACCGCCTGCTACCTCTGCCCCTTTGGGATCCAAAGACCCTCAACCTCCTACTAAGAGACTTTGTACTGAGACTCAAATTCAGGGGCTGATTTCACACCCTTTCAGTGTTGAACCTTACCAGCAGTAAGGTGACGATTCGGAAGTACAAATACTCGACGACCAGGTCGGGTCGATTACTATGGAGATGACGGGGACCAGGAAGAGGAGGGGGAAGACGAGGCAGAGGCCTATACTCTCGACTCCCCTATTCCCAAGGACCCCCGGTGAATGACTCACCTGTTGACCTGTTGACAATCAGCCTTTGCTTAACAAAGTTTTAGCCAAGGCAGCAGCCGATTTCCAAATTGACACTCTGGGGGCCCAAGAAGAGAGGGATTTTGCTGAGCAAATTCTAGGGGATAAAAGATCCATTGCCCAGGCTATCCCCATTCTAAAGTCTATTCAACACAGAATCGATTAACCCACAAATAGAAAAGTTATTCAGGGCCGCCCCCTCCGACCCACTTTACATAAGGGGTCAACCGACTCATTAGTGGCTACAACCACCAGAAAAAGAGCGGGAACACCACTAGCATCTTCAGAAGCTCCCCCGGACAAGGAGAGCAAGAGAATATATGGTCTAGGAAGGAAGGCAGCATCCACTTCGGCATACCAAGCACGTATTGCCAATACCACCACTCTACTGGCAAGCTACAACTACCACCAATGGGAACATGTAGCTGCCCTCATTGCCTCCGCACCAGAACCTCTAAAGAGCCAGTTGGCCCAGATTGCATTGGAAGGAAGATCATTGTCCGGATGCATTCTCAAGGCTAACTTCGATGTAGCAGACAATGCAGGGAGGCTGATAGCAGAAAGCACAGTAATCAAAAGACACGCTTGGCTGAGGCAGTCGGTGTTTAAACCCGAGACCCAAGCCACCCTCATTGACATGCCTGTAGAACCAAACATCCTGTTTGGAAAAGCAGTGGAGGAAGCACTAAAGACGGCTAAGGATGAATGACACCTTAAAGTCCCTTGGCCAACTAACAATTAAACCCACAAACCAGCGGGGAAATAATAATTTTCGTCGCTCTCATGGCCAAAACTCCCAGAGAGGTTCCAATTACTCTATCATAACCAAGGAACCTCGTGGGGCGGCAACCAACAAGCTACCCAGGGTTTCGGCAGAGGTCAAAAGAGGGGCCGTGGTAGGGGGAGAGGCAGCCCAGGTATTTCCATGCTCCCAGCGCACAGAAGATTCTTGCTCTTCAAGGTAGACAGCCAGCACTACCAGTTGAAGGTGCTGCCCTTCGGAATAGCCTTGGCTCCAAGGGTATTCACCAAGGTACTGGCTGTGGTGGCGGCGCGCCTACAGGCCGTAGTCACAACAGCCGCGTCTCTGTCAGGGTGGGGAGCACACCTCCTTCACCACACAGCTCAGGGTCTCTGGTCTCACACAGTGGCTCAGAAAAACATCAACGTGCTAGAACTTCTGGAAGTCTTCAGAGGGCTTCGGGCGTTTGAACCCCACCTATCCAACCTGTCAGTGCAGATCCTAACAGACAGCACAACAGCAATGTTTTACATAAACAAACAAGGGGGCACTCGTTCGCCAAATCTGTCCAGGCTTGCCCAGAAAATTTGGATATGGGCACTCAGACGGAACATTTACCTGTCGTCTCAACATGTTCCAGGGGATCTCAATTCACTAGCGGACGCTTTGAGCAGAGAGCCCCTCCCAGAAGAACACGAATGACGTCTACACGAAGAAGTCATAGAAGATCTCTTCTCTCAGTGGGGTTTCCTCACTATAGACCTATTCGCCACAAGCGAAAACCGACAATGCCCAGAATTCACATCCAGGTTCCCCCAGCCAGGCTCCAAGGGGTACGTGCTATGGATGAACAGGGATGTTTGCCTATTCTTTTCCACCAACCCCTCTGATGAGGAAGGTGGTCAACAAGATACACAGGGAATCAATGACACTCATCCTAGTTGCTCCTATGTGGGTGAGACAACCATGGTTCCCACACCTACGCAGACTGGCGGTGTGCGACCCCATCAGACTCCCGTGCTGGTACAACCTACTCTCCCAGCACAAAGGACAAACAATGCATCCTCAACCGAACTCGTTGAACTTGGCAGCATGGCTCCTGAAGTCCTAGAGTTCAGCCATCTCAATTTACCCCAGAGATGTATGTATGTCTTAAAAGAATCAAGAAAACCTAACACAAGGCACTGTTACTTTGATAAGTCGAAAAGATTTGTTATTTGGTGCCAGAATAAACAAATCAAC
The DNA here is from genome assembly GCF_040938575.1 of Ambystoma mexicanum. Classification (NCBI taxonomy): domain Eukaryota; kingdom Metazoa; phylum Chordata; class Amphibia; order Caudata; family Ambystomatidae; genus Ambystoma; species Ambystoma mexicanum. The sequence goes on along the minus strand of NC_090936.1, from coordinate 1,085,793,480 downwards.
CCAGTTGATTGAACTCCTTCCAATATTGTTACCTACATGCTCCACTTACTGGACGCAGGGTTGGTATTTAATTCACTCAAGGTACACCTGGCGGCGCTGTCAGCCTACACGACCTCCCATAATAAGGTGTCATGGTGGAAGGTGCCAGTTGTCAAAGCCTTTATGGAAGGGGTGAAGAAACTCTACCCTCCAATTTCTAACCCACCACCAGGGTGGGACCTTAGCGTGGTGCTTGCTAAACTCATGGAACCCCCCCTTTGAGCCCATGCATAAAGCTAGTCCCAAACACCTGACTTATAAGACTGTATTGTTAGTAGCCATTACATCCATAAGAAGGGTCAGTGAAATTTAAGCTCTGTCAGTGCAGGATCCTTTTTTTACTGTCCATAAGGATAAACTGGTTCTACAGACTCACCCTAAGTTCTCACCTAAGTTTATTTCTAAATTCCATGTTAACCAGTCCATTGAACTACCGGCCTTTTTCCAAGAACCCAAAACCTCTGCTGAGGTGAAACTACACACACTAAATGTGAGAAGAGCTGTCCTCTACTACGTAGACCAGACCAGACCGCTAAGAAAGACAGATCAGCTGTTTGTCTCTGTAGCTACAGGCAGAGGAGGAGATTGTGTCTCTAAATGTGCCATCTCTAAATTGATAGAGAAATGTATCCAACTGTGTTACTCCCTTTCAGAAAAGACACTGCCTTTTACGCCAGGGGCCCACTCTACAAGAGGTACTGGGGCCACTCTGGCTTTCATTGCAAATGTACCCTTTGACACCATTTGCAGAGCAGCTACATGGAGCTCTATTCACAATTTTACTCGGCACTACTGCATTGACACTTATTCCAAGACAGCAAGTGGGACAAGCGGTTCAAAGACATTTGTTCGCTCATGACCCTTCTCGCATCCCACCTCCTTCTTCTAACACTGCTCGCTAATCTATGCACAGCATGTGATCTAAGCAGATTCCACAAGCCTCAGAAGGGATACATTACTCACCGTAATCGTATTTCTGATGCTTGTATCTGCTTAGATTCACATGCGCCCGCCCTTCCTCCCCTCTGAGAGAAGGCGCATGGATGCTTGTAGTCTTATCTATCTGCTTGGATACTCTGCACTCGCGCTACTCCTCATGCTACCTCATGTCTGAAAAAATACAATCTGAGGGTCCTACATGTGTGAGGGTTCATAGGTACAGTGGATGTCACACTAGGGATAGTATTAATGGCACGCCCTAGTTAGACACCCCTTTTCGAGTTTCGAAAAACAAACTGTATTGCTCCGCAGGTTCCGCTAGATGTCGGCCTATGCACAGCATGTGAATCTAAGCAGATACAAGCATCAGAAATACGATTACGGTGAGTAATGTATCCCTTATTCAGTTTTATTTTATTTAATTGGGTGATGTTGATGGCACCAGCAAACTATAAATTGTATACTTGAGGTTGAAGTACAGTATGAGAAAATCCCCTGTCCGTTGTGACTGGGGAAATTGTGGTGAATGGCTCGAACAACACAGGTGGGTGTTACTCGTCGATTGCGGAATCCAAGCCTCCCATAAAGCCACCATGTAAACAAACGATAAGCCACCAGCCTGTATCACCTGAGAAAGAGAAACATACATATTTAAATCGAATGAACCTGATAAGTGTAGCATCCAACTTAAAAAAGTGCATCCGCAATTCGTCCCCACTATATGCTAAAATAAATAACACACCACAGAGGTTACCATCTACCTTGCTTGGATCCTAGTGATATAGGTGAACGTGTGTTGCTTTTGGGAGAATATACTAATGCACAGCATGAGGGCTCTGTTGGGTGTTCTAGAATGGTCAGAGGAAGGGGGTCAGATGAGTATCAGCATGAAAGCAACTGGGAGGTCTGGGCTGGTGGGACATTGGTCTACAAAGGGTTGGGGTTGAGAGAGCACAGGCAGTTTAATCGAGATGAATGTACACTTGGGATATGGCTTGTCACGGTCTCATGCTCTCCGCAGAGCACATTCTTTCAGTAATGATACTACAGACTTGTAACAACGGCATGGCAGGACCTTCGTAAGAACAGTGCTCGTGCAGAGCTGACGGGGGGAGGGGGGCAATGGTGTATAGGAGCTTGCTCTGCGAGGCACTGGGGAAGGTAGAGCTGCATTTCTACAGAGAGATGGATCACAATTCGGAGAAAGTAGGAGAAAAACATGATATTCAAATGGTCTCGGTAGTAAAAATTACATCCGATCTAGAGTATACTTATTTGTTACTTGGATTGCACGGCCAAACTGTTCCACAAGTTCGTACATGAGCACCATCATAATCCTCAACACGGAACTTGTGAGGCAGGCTGCCCTCAAGTCATGCAGCTTGGTAATGCAAAGCGGTAGAGTTTTCTTGGCAGCAGCAGTTCTCCACTACGGTTGGCATGACCTTGCAATGATTGCAGGTACACCACGTTGAAATGTCTTCCATGCGACTCGGCTGCGGTTCATGCTCTGGTGATTGATCTTGCAAACTATTGTCTGATTTCCCCATCGTTTTGGCAGCCTTCTCTTTCCATCACTTCCTCCTCTGAATACTCAGGCTCGCACTGGTAGGGCTGTATTGTTGACATTGTATGACAAGGATTTAACCAAAACACAAGTAACGAGTGAAATCGATTCTGCTACTTTAAGTAACAGTTTGCAGGGGCTTCGTACTTGTAAAATGGCTCAACCAAGCAGAAACTAGACACAGGGATCTAAACTAAATGCAGTGAAACTGTTGACTAAGAAACTAAAGTGTTGCCTGTTCAGAAACGGTCTGTTTATACTTCTTGAGGAAAGCGGTGTCCTGCCATTTCCATGGAGACACGTCAATAATTTGCGGACCGAGAACATTGAAACGAGACATGCATTGGCATTGTGGAAAGGGCTGAAAGTGTCTAGATGGCTGCGCCCAACACGTTGTTTTCGCATGTGTAAAAGTGATGAAAACTAAGGTAAGATGCATAGGAACATTTTTACAATCGATCACTGTTTGCTTATAACGACTTGCACGAATGATCGGGACAATAACATTTTTGAGCGCACTATTCCTTTAAGTAGGCAATCTTGGATTTTGTGGGAGCTATGTTGGACATTTGTGGATGAGATCTTCACCCTTTGGTTGGCTCCTCAAGTTAACCTCTAAGCCTCTAGTGTCAGCAGGTAGTGCTAGATGTTCTGCTCCAGGGAATTTCCCCTGCAGGGATCTCTGGCGCATGCATTGATTGTCTAGGGTAACTTCACCTTTCTTAATGCGTTCTTGCCAATTCCTATCAGTCTGCTGGTTCTTTATAGACTGCAGAGGTATGGATACACCATGATCCAAATTGCTTCGGCCTCGTCTGTCGATCTGTCCTTGTTGGCATCTTCTGGTAAGGGTGGATTGGGTCCTCCACCTGAATCTCCGCAACCTCAGCCTTCATAGTTGACTGGTGAGAGGCTGAGGTGGAAGTAGTGGGATTTGTCAAACATCCTAGATGTACTCCTCTCTGCCAAGAAGTCTGCCAATAAGTATTTGCCTTTTTGTCTTGGTGCAGGGACGAAGGTCTTGGACCCCTTCACTTGGCCTACAGATCGATACTGTGAACAGTTACTTTGCTGCTTTTTCTGTCTTTCTGAGGTGCTCTGAGCACTGCTTGTTTTTCACTGTCTCCAGTGTTATTACATTTTTCAGGGGATTTGGTAACCAGTTTCCATCCTCACACCTGTTTGTTATGTGGAACTGAAATGTTGTTTTGACCTTCTTGATCCGCTTTGTTCCTTTTCTTTACAATTGCTCACCCTTATGGTGATCTTCCTAGTTGCCATCACTTCCACTAGGCAAGAGAGTGAATGTCAGGCTCTTTCAGTGAAGCTCCCGTACCTGGTGTTCTCCAAGGAGAAAGCGACTGAGGGTTTCTCCAGCATGGGATGTGGCATGGATTCACATGCTCATGAATATTCCCCGTCGTCAGGCTGGGAATCCTCGGTAAAGAAAAAATCAGTATCAGTTTCGTTTCTGATCTGTCTTTCTTAGTAACCAATCACTGATCTCTTGGTCATACTGCCCCCAGCCAATGACTGCCATCTCCCTAAGCCCCTCCCCTGGCAGCCATCCTCAGATTTTTTCCGCACGTTCAAGTGTTGGGAGTCCTCGTGCTTTAGCTCTCGAGCTTTTGCTGCGTTTTCACGCTTTTTGAAGAGATTTTCTCATTTTTTCGGTTTAATCGAGCCTCAAGCTCCACCGTTTCCACTTCCGATAACGGGAACCCGTTTCGGAATTCTTCTACGCCCCTCAAGGGTGAAGTTTTCGTCGAGTTACGCTTCTTGGAGGTTCCAGAAGATCTGGGGCCTACCTCAACGGACATGGCCCAGGACAAGGGAAGCTCGACTCCCGGATCCAAGCTGTTCAGGAGCTGCCTGGGATGCGGATTGCAAAATGTTTTCAAGGAGGACGAGCATTCGAGATGTCTCTACTGCCTTCATGAGGACAAGACGCACGTGGAAAAGGACTGTGCGTTCTGCAAGAACCTGTCGAAACGGACCAAGCAAGATCGTTGTTCCCGCCTCGCTGCCTGGCTGGAGAAGGGCACAGCAGGTGAGAAGGCGAAGAAAAAGTCTGAGCGGTCTTCTAAGTCCTGTGAGGGGGCCCCAGCGACGGGGGCCCAACAGAAGGCCAAGCTCCGCGGGCACCGGGAGCGCCGAAAGGTCGGGCTCTTTGGCTGCCAAGCAGGGCGCGACTTCCCCGGCACAATCAACCGCGAGCCAGCGCTCTGGTTCGGGGAAGAGGAAGTCCGAGAACTGGCCTAGGCTTCTGGAGGGGCCCCGGTCGATCTTGAAGGGTGCCGAGGGGGAGCGAGGCGATGACCCTCCCCCAAAGCGAAGGCCCAGGACGCACCTAAGGTGGTGAGGGCATTGATCCACCCGGCAAAGGCCTCTATCGAGGTTGTCGCAGCGGCCCTGGCAAAGCCGGCAGAGACTACGCCAGTGGAGGCGGCCTCGGGGCCCAGAGTTTCCCTGCCACCGCGGAGGGAATCCTCTTTCCAGCCCATCGTTAAGACCCCTGTGAAGACCCCGGTGGAAAAAGAGGGGGGGGGGCGGTGGCCATTACGGACTCGGATTCAGCCTCCGAGGAGGATCTGGTGGAAACCGTGAAAGGCCTCAACGAGAGGTTCGAAGGCCTCAACGAGAGGTTCGAGAAGGTTCGATCCTAGGGGAAGGATCCTGCTGAGGTGATCGAAGATGGCGACGATGGTGACGACGAGGGCCCAGTGGAGCAGCCATCCCGCCCATCGCAGCCATTGCCCGAGCCCCAGGATAGCTTGGCGGCCATTTTGTTGGCGATCCAATCCTTATGTACTGAGATAAGGACGAGGTTACCACGGACCACGACGGAGGATCCAGAAACTGGACCGTCGGGAAGCCCTCCGAACAAGCGGAGGAGAGTCCACCCCGCACCGTCCTTCGTGCCCACAAGGCCCTGTGGACCCCTCATCCCCCTCGCCGGACCCTGGGGATGATACGGGGACGGATACAGCGACGGGGACGGACGACGACAGTGGGGATGATACAACGGACATTCCTTCATCATCCCCCCCTCGGGCCTCTCCGCTTGACGAAATTGGCTGTTTCCACGCCATGATAGCCAGGGCATCCGAGCTCTTTCAGCTCCGCCTTGAACAGAAAAAGGAAGGCTTTTTTTTACCAACGACGGGAGGCCAAGAGAAAGACGGTCCTCGCGGTACCGTTGCTCGACGACATCTGGGACGAAGGGCTGGCTATCCTGAAGAACACTTCCACGACACCCGCCAAAAGGGACAGGTACGAGAAGAAGTACCGGGTCCCCGACGCCGCCCCCTTGTGCCTCAGCGCCCAGCCTACGCCGGATTCGGTCGTCTCTGCAGCGGCCAAGAAGAAAGCTGCGGGTGCAGCGGCATCAACTTCCACTTCCCCGCCGGACAGCGAGGGCAAGAAGTTGGACTCCATGGGACGACGAGTCATCTCATCGGCGGCAACAACGATTAAGGCGGCCATTGCCTTAGCTATTGTGGCACGTTACGACAGGGAGCTCTAGTTCAAGATAGCTCCCCTGCTAGACTTCCTACCAGACGACAAGAGGGCGGAGGCCCTACAGATTCTCCAGAAAGGTGTGGTGGTGTCGGATCCGCCATAACGGTGGCAACGGACATTGCCAATACCGGATTTCGCCAGCTGGGCAACAGGGTTTGCCTTCGATGACGAGGATGGCTCAGGGCTACGGACCTTCACCAGGATGTCCAGACCAGAGTGTTGGATATGCCGTTCGACAGCAACAACCTGTTTGGGAAGACGGTGGATGAGTCCCTCCAGGCCATCAAGACCGACACAGAGACAGCCCGAGCCCTAGGACTCCTTCAGTAACGGCGGCCCTTTCGGAGCTCAGGAGGCAGACTGGGAGCCTCCCAGGGATCCAGCGGAGGCTTTTCTACGTACCGCCAGGCGGCCCGTTCCTCATCCCAGGAGGCCTACAGAGGTTGCGGCAAGCAAGAAGGGTCTCGCCGCCGTCGTCAAGGAGGCCAGGGCAGCAAGGCCTCTTCCAAGCAGGACTGAACCGGCCGTAGCGTCGGGCCCTCACCGAAGTACCCCAGTGGGAGGCCGGCTGACAGCGTGTGGGAGTCCATCTCCACTGACCGTTGGGTGCTGGACACCCTGGCCCGCGGACACTCACTAGAATTTCAAAAGAAGTGTCCTTGCATGCCTCCCGTGGCCAGGAAGGAGAATCGCGGCCCTCAACTGCTGTTGGAGGTAAGGGCGATGCTCAAGAAAGGTGCCATCGAACTTGTCCCCAAGAGGCTCTGGGGCTGCGGAGTATACTCAAGGTACTTCCTCGTCAGAAAGAAGACAGGCAGTTGGCGCCCCAACCTGGACCTGCGTCGGTTAAACAAGTACATCAAGGCTGGTGTGCCCCTGCTGGACATCTGCAGGGCTGCTACGTGGAGGTCGACGCACACCTTCACAAGATTCTACTGCGTCGATCGGGACTCCAGGGAGGAGTCCTGGGTCGGCCAAGCAGTGCTGCGCAACCTGTTCGCTTATGGTGAGCCTGGTGAGGAGGTAAGAGATGCTTAATGTTGAGTTGTTGTATTGCTTAATGTTGAGCCTGTTGCCACCTACCATGGTTGTGCATGTGTATACTGCTATGTATTCTTCTATTCATGAGCATGTGAATCCATGCCAGACCCCATGCTGGAGAAGGAACAAGTTACTTACCTGTAACTGTTGTTCTCCAGCATGGGTCTGGCATGGATTCACATGCGAACCCTCCCTCCTTCCCCTCTGCGGCTCTTCACTTCGTCAAACTGCCACTTTACGTGCTACCAAATCTGAGGATGGCTGCCAGGGGAGGGGCTTAGGGAGAGGGCAGTCATTGGCTGGGGGGCAGTATGACACAGAGATCAGTGATTGGTTACTACTACGAAAGACAGATCAGAAACGAAATTGATACTGATTTTTTTTCTTTACCGAGGATTCCCAGCCTGACGACTGGGAATATTCATGGGCATGTGAATCCATGCCAGACCCCTGCTGGAGAACAACAGTTACAGGTAGGTAACTTGTTCCTTACGCCTTCCTTCCCACGGTCGTGTCAGATTTCCATCTTTGTTCGATGGTCTAATGCTGCAGGAGACCTGACTTTCTACTAATATTCTGATTGATGGGTACTGTTATCAAAAAAAGGTCAAAGCAAGGCGCCTCAGGGTGACCGAGTGTGTGGTTAATAGTGTGCCGGAATACTAGTCTGAAGAAGTTCTACTTGGGGCTGTACAGTTGAATGTGTTAACGGTACTTATTGAGCTTGACTCTAAAACGAAAATATTAGTGGTTAATATCAGTCCCCATACTGAGCATATACAATTGCATGTGTATGACATGGTGGTTTTGAGATAGATGCAGTGATCCTGGTAGGAGGTGACCTAAATGATAGGTGCTTGGAATATAAAATATTAGAGGAAAGGATAACTCCCCTGCATGTTACAAAACTCAGAGCTGTATGCTTTGTGAATCGGGGATATTGTTGGGTCGAATTTTTCATAGATTGAGAGATGCTCATGCTGAATGGTCATCCCTTAAGAAACATATCGTCTTCAGCCACTTGGCGACAAGGCTTTGAAGGCATTAACGATTATTTGTATGTGCCTGATAAAGGTTCCTCAAGTGTTGAGCAGCTGAAAGTTGACTTTAATGCGTTCAGCGATCACGCTAGTCTTTCACTAGAAATCAGTATTGCCGCTGTAGACCATCATCAGTCAGTCTCAAAGTACAGGAGAATTACAGATTAATAAGGGGGAAAAAATGCATAGGATGGACTGACCGCAATACGGAAGCCATGTCCAATTACTGGATTACATGCAATGCTTATATACTCTCCCTACACTCCCAATGAAATTGTAGCATGGGTTAAATCGTTAACCGCTAGGTTTCTCCAGATTGCTAAGGTTGTACGATAAGGAAATTGGGATGAGGAGAAGACCATTAAGACAAACTATTAGAGGAATAAGGCAGAGTTTCATTGGTCAATGGTGAGGGGTTAAAACATCTGGAGAGCTGCAGGTTGCAGACCTATGCTCTATGGTCACGTATAAGAAAAGCTAAAAATTAGTATAGAAACTGAATTAAAATATATAGAACATCGTCAAACAACGTTTGGCAAAATGTGTGCCATTTTGAACAGCGGCAACACCAAGAATCTCTGGCAAACTTTGAGGGCTGAAAGAGGAGGAGTCGGGCCCGCTTTTAAATGGGGGAACATGAATGGTGCTGTTATATTTCCTCCATATTTAGCAGTGAGATCAACCAAAAGCCGTCTAGTGGGAAGATGGTAGTGGAATTTGACTATGATAGTATTTTAGAGGTAATTTTAAGGGATTGTAACGGTTGCGAGCCCCAGGCCCAGATAGGATGTGAAACTTGGTACTTAAGGTGAATCCTGAGAAGTGGGCGGAAATTCTTTTAGTTCTATTTAAAGTGGAAATTGCCCTCAGGACATAATAGATTCTTGGAAGATGACACTTTTGATACCTGTTCACAAGAAAGAGAATAGACATGACCTGAGTAACTATAAACTGATCTTGTTACTCGACATGATGAGTCAAGTCTTTTCTGCCTTCTTCCTGAGAAGCATAAACTGGCTGAATGAAAGCCAAACACCAAGTGTATTTCAAACTGGTTTTAGGCTGGGGCTCTCATCCACTTTCAATATTCTCTTCTTAAATTCACTGGAGTACAAAGTTCATCGACCATGTCCATGATTTAAATCATTTGCGCAGAGGCAGTTTGGATACAGCCTTTGGGGGATAATACAGGCCTATATGCCAAAATGGGCATCGGGGATAATATATGCCCTGGAGGATTTTTACGAGAACCAAGATTGATGGATTAATAAACTAGAGGTGGAGGTTTGGCGAAGAATTTTGTGTCTAGCCCCTGCCACTCTGTTGAGGCAATAAGATTGGAATTGTGTTTAACCTCTTTGACTTTGGCCATTAAATTAAACAGAGGGAATTTATTAGAATTCCGACTTCTGTAGGAACCTCTCTCTTCGATCTTCAGGGAGGCAATCACTTGCCGCCCTCTGCTGGATACAGAGATATATTAGTCAAACCTTTCTTGAAACAATGGCATGCAACCCAAATTGGCAAGATGGGTATGGCCATGCTTTTAAGAAACAAGTCAGGCTTTGGGACTTGGCCATGAACCAAGAACATGTTGGGAAGTTAAAATGCCTGAACACTTTCTCCAGATTGCTTTTTTCATGTATCGGAAACCACAGAATGATCTGTATAAATTCCCTTTGCCTTTGCCTGTGCTTAGTTAGGCTAAATATATTAAGTGTGGGCAGTGTGTGGCACATGGTACGATATCCCTGAGCCCAGAGGATACTGTAGACTCTGTAAAAAAGAATTGCAAATCTGCAAACAGCACTGCATGTAATGACTGGTTGTAATAGTATGGTGGGAATATATGCCTTATATTATGGAAAAAATGTAGAGGATTTAAATGACATATGGCACGTGCATGAAATTCTGGCTGCAATGCTTGTCTGGCAATAGGCTCTCTTGCTCTGGCCATAAGTACAGTCTGGCAGGTTTCAGAAAAGAAGTTGGAAAAATAGGGTGGCAGAGAAAGAAACTAGTGATTGGACAGCAAATGTACATGTGAGTTCCCCTTTTATGCGAGCTGTTAGGCGTAATTTACAGCTTGAGGAGAGGGAAAGTGGACCATGATTTCTGTGGTTAGATAATTCTATTGCACAGTAATGTGAGTTGATATTTGTGTAATTTTTTTTTGGGACTTATTTGTGCTTTTTATTTAAATGTGTGTGAAAAGTTGTAATAACTAACACACACTGGGAGAAAAAGAAATACATTTTTCTTTTTCATCTTTCTCAGAAGATGCGTCTTCAGATGAATGTCTCCAGAGGTCTGGCAGTCACTAAAGGCCTACAGAGAGGTGTCCTGGCTTTGGACATCTGTCATGCGATATGTAGGCCTCCCTACATACATTTGCCAAGCACTGCTGCCTGGATGCCTTAATCGCTCAGGAGGCCATTTTGGCTAGTAGTGCTTTCTGATCTTGGTGGTAGCTCTTGTTATTGTTCTTCCAGGGTTCTGTAATGGCATTGGAGTCCATCTAAGATGAGGAATCTGTGGGAGAATGGGGGGGGATGTTCCATTAAATTAAATTACTTCAGTATTATTTTGTATGGCTTAGTGCTTCTTTCCACAGATTTTTCATCTCCCTCCCTTCCACTATTTTGGATAGCTAATTCACCTCCTGATCTGCCATCAAACAAGAGGCTAACTGCTAGGGAAAAAGGTGCAACTGAGGTCATGGGGGGTGCCAGTGGCTCCTTACATACCTCCACTGATATAATACCCAGCGGACGGAGTGCCCATTAAAGTCAAGCAGAAATTGCATGGAATTGCATCCGAAGGCAGCTGGTACTGGAAGATGTATATCTTTAAGATGAGGAATCTGTGGGGGAAAGGGATAATCCTTCAGAAAGAACATTACCGAGAAGTAAATAATTTATTCTTCCAACCTTCAATAACCGACTTCTGATTTTCCTTTGGCTCCATTTCAAATGTTCGATCACGGGATTGATGCTCCATCCCTCCTAGCAATTGCAGAACTTACAAGTATGGTGTCTGAGGTGATGGCTTTTGCTCATTATCACTTTTCGGAAGAAACCCAATCACGCCAGCCGCTGAGAAGTTTACAAAGATGGAATAAAAAAGCAATTAGTTAAGGCTCCATCACTGGGCATTAACAAGAGATCTAAATCCCCTCTCTGTTTTAGTTGAAAATGATATGTCCCTCACATCTTGATAAGCATAATCAGGTGTCTTGATGAACACATGTAAACACTACTCTATCTACAAAAGGCGCTTTCCAGAATGGGCAGGAAAATATATTTCTATCAAAATAAGGCTATCAAATGTAACTGAACTTCTTTAGATTCTACAACTGCCTATCTGAGACCCAACACCGAAATGGGATTTCAGTGTAGTCTTTGCTTCTTTGGTGCATAAACTGTTTGAACCAATGAAATCCCCTGATCGCATTCTCTTGGAAACAGATTTTCTGCTGACTGTAATCTCTTGAGAGTAGGCAAATTGCAAGCTCCTTCTTCTAAAGAAACATTCCTCTCTTGTTTCAAGTAGATTTCACTAATGCTTCGAACAGTACTCTTGTTCCTTCCAAAGGTTGTTTCAGATTTTCATCTCAATGTTGAAATAATTCGCCCAGTGTTTTCCTGCAGACCCCACATTCTTCCAATGTTGAGGAAACTACGCGATCTAGATGTGTCATAACTTGAACATTTTACAGAGAGCACAACACCTTTTTATAAATTCGGCACCCTTTTTGTAACCGATTGTGTATTCTCTTGGATCAATAATGCATCCATTGGCAGATAGTTTCATGCATCGCCAAGGTTTAGGAGATTTGATGGATTGAGATTGCGCAGAGAAATCCATGATACCACACAAGAGCCAAGTTGGCATCAGTGGCCCTTCTAAGTCACATCTGCATTACAAATCTTCAGGGCTGGCTTTTGGACTACATTATTCATTGGTTGTATCTTCTAGAAAAAATGCTACTTTCATCCAATAATTGCTTCACAATTTGCTTGAGTCCTATTCCGTATATGCTGCATCATTCACACTGAACTATTTCATTACTTCAGTCTCTTCCCATCCAGTTTGGAAGAAGGGGAGAGCAGGACAAATGAGAAATGAAAAATACTCTTCATGTGGCTTCAGGTTTGCTATCACTCCACTAGAATACCCAGCCGACCATCCCCAATAAACATATGCAGTGCTGCAACCAAACCAGGAGAGAAATACATAAGGGAACTGAGTATAGGGATTGTTGATGCACGGATAAAGAACAGGAACAAATCTGCAAAATGTGCACCAGATTCCACAATTTCTTAAGTGATTGCTTCTTTTATAGTTCAGTTTTACTGTCCTGCCTGCAAACAGACTGTTTCAAACAGTTGTGAAGGATGGTAGTGCACAGGTCACCATGAAGTACATTTTTCTTTAACCCAGGCTTGTTTTGGAATGAGACCAGAGATGCATTTGCTTGAGAAGGGGTGGTAAATTGGCAATAGTTTGTGCACCATTCTGTTCACTTCTGACATCTCCAATAGAGACTCCTTCATGCACACTTATCAGTCTAATGCATTAGGAGGGAACAAGCACACCCGACTCTTAGAGAACATGTTCTTGCTAGTATTACAAACCCCTACAATTGTATTTCTCAGCAATGCAAGCCAGTACTAAAGGAACATTGGCGGTCTGGAAATGTTTTGCTTGATGTTATTGCTGGGAACCGTTAGTGGGACACAGTGCTGCTTTAATTAACTTCAATCCTTAGCCACGTGTATATATTATAAAGATCTCTTCTCAGCAGTCACGTCTATTCCCGTCTAGGCAGTAAGAACATTCTGTAACTTTAGTTATGTAGAATAGGAGAGACAGCTGCAGCTGGATTCAGCTTGCAGTCTCCTGCTGATGTCACTGAATCATGCTCCGCTCCAGTGTTTGTGTTTTTAAATCATGCAACTACCCTTTTTTCTCTGAGTAGCCACATGCTCCTTTCTGTCATTTCGGCTTGCAACTGCTCAACATCATCATCTTTGGACCACTTAGGATTTACAGGTTGCGAATCTTGGGATTATGCCGCTGGACAAAGTAGTGGTGTGGGTTTATAATTGAAACCGTGAGGCATAGTGTTGGGTCTTCATTACAGTAATACAGATGTTTACTGTGTACGATGGCTTGCACGCTATTACATACTCTGTTTTCTCTGTCAATTTGGAGTCAGAGTATATTGTAGTACAACAAGGGGCAGATCTATGGGAGAGCTCATTTTCTGTCCACAGCAGGGTCCAAAGAGCAAGTCCCTTTTTGTGTTACTTTACTGGGCAAATGTTTTGCAAGTTATTTTCAGCGGTGATGCTTACAATCTTTATAATGAATGATGTCGTACCTCTGATTTTGTGGCCCAGTTCAGAGACTGAGGCTAATCAGTTGCATTGATTTTGTCTTCATACCCATTTACATTGCTTTCAGGTCTGGAACTAAGCCGTGAATTTGCTTCACAAAGGTTTTGAGCATTATGGAAATGGAAGTGTTTGTAGATGGATTTATGCAGATCTCCACTTTTGGCCTTTAATCAGAAATTCAATTGCTTTTAATTTGGAAATACCATACGTCAAGCATCATTTTTGGGGATTAAAAAAGTAGTTCCCAATACCACAGTATATTTTTTAAAAAAGGCAAGTGAAAGTATGATAAAATGCTATCTATTTCTAATCCAGATTTCATGGCACCTATTAATACATTCAAGTTGAAAGATACATTTTCCCCTTAGATTTCCTGTCTAGATAAGACAGTAATAATATAGCTCTCTCCTATGGCTTGCTCTGGTAGTACCAATCCAAACACTCACTGGAGCCACTGTGGGTGGGAACACTGTGGCAAGATCTTTTGTGTGTCAGTTGTTTGTATTTTTTGTTGGGAGTATTTTTACTCCTTCCTTTTTTGTTTGGAGTATTTGCCTGTTTTTAGGGAGTTAGTTACTGGTATAATGCTATTCCTTAAGGCAAGCGCATGTGCGGATTAAATGATGGATGCTGTGGTGGTGTGGCTTTTCCACCAACTTTGTTCCACATGGTAATTGAATGTACAAGATTCTTCACACTCCCTTTCAAAGTATCTTGACTCTGTGTAGACAGTTGCTCATTCAGCAGATTCAAGGAAAGTTTAGAATGGTTGGAGTCTTTTGAAGCCCAAAGATCGTGTTAGTCGTGCTTTATAAAGTTGATGCCTGGTTGCTGTTGTAATGAAGTCATGCTATCAATAGTAGACACAGACACAATGGATACAAGTTTCGAAAACCTTTATTTTGGTGGTATTGATTTGGGTTGGTAGAATTCCTAACTGGCCCTAACTCTAGAATGGGAGTAATCTCGGCCATTAAACATAATACAAACAAGTGCAAGACAGTTTAGTCAAAATAAAAAGGCCTATCCTAAAATAAAACTAACCTTGCCCTCCTTTTCAATTGACAAATGTGTTGAGGAAATACAAAAGGAACAATAGTGTCTTAAAAGAAATGTCAGAATGGCTTAGGTAGCAACTCGCTTCCCCACGTTCAGCAGCACTGGGTCTCTACAGAGTTTCTTAAAAAGATAGGTGGGTGGCACAGTTCTATCAGTCTTGCACACTCTGGCTTACTGGTACAATTCAACAGTTGAAGTTTGGGCTGCAATCTTTTGGCAGTTTTAGGCTTTGTCCGCCTTCTCATAAGCACACAGTTCTAGTCTTGACTTTTACTTTGCCACAATCCAATATTCACCTTATTACTTTATCACAGTTCAGCACAGACTTCCCTCTGCCGGGCTCGAGCCTGTCTTTCTCTTGGTGGGGGATTCCCTTTGGCATGTTTTTTCTTGATATCTTTGCACTGTCAAAGACTTTCGAAATGGCAAGGCCTTTACAAATACCTCTGCATGACCAATTCGACCTCTGCTTACACAATTCAACAGTCTTTCTTATCTCACAATGCTTCTTGGTACTTGTAGTTTCTTATTTTCTTTACTTTGCCCTCTTTCAAAGTTCATATACTTTGCTTTTCACTTATTCAAATTTCACTTGGGATCGCGGATACTTCCTTGCCTTTAGTTCCCGTTTAATACACTTCAAATCAGAACCTTTCACATAGACATTTGAATGTGCAATTCTGCCTCGCTGGACCACTCTGTTACTTTGTATACTTTCTTCATCATTCCACAATTGTCCTTTCCATCTACACGTTTTATCGGCACACGCGCAATCTTCAACTTTCTTGATTAGAGTTACTTTTGATTTTAACACAAACTGGGCTTTTGTTGCCTCCGATAACGCGAAGGTCGTGTTAATTGGTTTCTCTCTTCAGCGTCTTTCATGTAGCAGTCAAGGCCGTTAGCAACACCTCCTCTGCTCCTCCCCAACTCGTTCGCACACCCGGGCCGCACGGAAGTATCTTGAAAGCTTTTTTTCCGCTCACTCGGTTTCAGCCATGCAACACTTACTGCTTCATGAAAGTGTGGAAATCTCACCTGGCTCTCTCTCTCTCTCTCGTTCTTCGCTGCTGCAGATCAGCCCATTTGCCTTCCAACTTCCATAGCCTGGTTCGTATCAGCCCCGAAAGAGCTGCTCCTTCTCATACCCAGCCTCGCTCAGTGTGCCTGTGCGTGCCACCTTCCATCCTGACACGGAGTGTTAACAAGTGGCAGGTGTGTATAGTTAGGATTACGTGCCTGACTCTACCTGGTTTCATTAAAGGGGAGAGCCATTGCAAGTCAGTAGAGGTAATCTTCCTGGCCTCATTCCTCATCTTCCTTGGCTCACTAGTGTTGTAAATGTGAAGTGGGGAGGAATTATGGGAGCTGTAGTTTCCCATAAAATAAGCAAGCACAGCGGTTAGGTGGGTTGTGGAAAAACGGATTCCATGTCTCCCAATCAGGTGTTTCTTGTCCACCACCAGGATCGGCATCCAAAAGCGATGGCCTTTCCATGGCCAGCTGAGTACGGGATCCCCGGGGACAAGGTTGTGAAACGCCCTCTGGTTTTTGACACTGTGAACTGGATTGATCCAGCTTGGCTTTTAGACGTGGATTCAGTCCCTTTACTTCTCTTGTTTTGTATGTTGATATGCGAGCTGATTTTGGCCCTGCTGATTGTAGTCACTGAAAATGTGTTCCCAAGCTGGGATGTAGTCCTGGTTCCCTGGAAAATAATATGGGCTGCTTCTCTTTGGACCTGGAGTGCCAACTAATATAGTATGCTCTACTGCCCTGAAATTATTACCTTGTATTCTTGAAAATTACTTTTGTGGAGAACTTCAGGCACATAAAGAATGTTGACGATCGTTCATCTCCGGGGCACCAAATTGAACACCCCTTTGATAACTGTCAATGATGAAATTTGTGCAACAATGGATAAGTCAGATTAAGCTGCTGAGGGTTTTCCCTCCCAGTACTGAGTCCTTTTTTGGAGATTTCGGTATGTCGCATTCAATTCCTTGTAACTTATTTGTTGCAAGAGACATCTCGTCCAAATGTGGCCCCTTTTCCTACATGTAGACGGTCATAACGCCACCAAGGAATCCTAGTTTGTTATAGGGTGGTGAGAGAAAATAACAAAAAAGAGCACATTTTGTGTTTTTTCAGAAAATGCCAATAAAATGATGTACAAAGAAGCCTGTGGTATTTTTCTTGTAAGAGCTAGGAACAAATGGTTTGCAGTTCTGAATTCGCCAATTTCCAAGCTTTCAAGAACAGGTTACCATCAGTTTTGTGTGAGGTAGGCGATTTTGTTTTGCTTATTTTGTTTTTTAATACGACCTGCTTGGAAGGAACAGAAGGGGCGGGTAGGAAAGCTCGATGGGGACCCAGAAAGGCATACATTTGTGAAAAGTAGACAAAATGTTAAGTTCAGGAAGGGGTGATTTGCGCAGGTCAGGCAACAGCTATGTACCTAAGATTTCTATAATTTGGGAAACAATTTGCAAAGTGAGTGGAAAAAAAGTATGTCCTGGACATGTTTGGACTGGTAAGGTAATGGCTTATATCAGTATTGAGAAAAGCAGTGCACGGCTACATTCCCCCAACTCATCTAGTTAGGAAATCACACATTTTTAGCAATGTTTCACAAAAAAAGCAATACCACAAACCAAAAACAGAGCCATGGTACACAGGATTTTTATGCTGATGGACTAAACAGACTAACTTAGAATTTGAAAATAAAGGAAAACGAATGTGGTGAAGAATGGCAAGCATACATTTTTTGAAAGCGCACAGGCAGACCTTATGAAGGATGGGTGACTTGTGCAGGTTACAAAAGCGCAGTGTACCTAAAGCAGCGACTAAATGTAGGTCACATTTGGGAAATGAAAGGGCTGTGTAACAAAGTGCAGTAGGAAATATGTGAAAAGGTTCTGAAAACCAAGAGAAAATACATGTCCTACCTTCCCACGTCCCCATTGAATTTTGATGTCTGGACAACCCTTTCATTTGGGTCCCGACGAAAAAACTGTACCTCATGTGTTGGTGCACTGTCCGGGGTGCAAAGGGAATAGGCTAAATCACTGGTATATCAGACGCCCTGGGGAATACTGGTTGTGGCCGTCTGGACAAACCACTAATTTGGGCCTGGGGGTGTTCCAGCCACTGAGGGAAAATGGGGAGCTGTCTTTGGAGCAGTTGTCTGGTGGGAGCGTGGGTGATTCAAGCTCTCGTAGTATTGAGGAAAGGATTGCGCAAGCTTCAGTTGGTGTTAGCAATTCTAGTGTTGTACATGGAATGTTTGGCTTAAAGGATTTCATGTTTGTAACCCTTAGCGGCCATGGCAAAGAGAGCCTTATTAGACTCTGATGGGGACCTTTTCCAATTAGATTATGCTACTCTTTTTTTTGACCCATGGTGCTTTGAGATCAGGAGAGACCCAAGAGCTGGTGTGTGCTGTATGTTTAGCTTTCCGTTGGGTGAGGGGTGCCACAACATTGATCGCCCGGATAAGGATTTGATTGTAAGGATCAACCAGGGTGGCAGGGTCAACAGAGATGGTTTGTGAGGAGGTGAGTTTGTTTAGCAGAGGTAGAATGTTCATGGCAGAGATATTGCAGGAATTTCTCGTTGGGGGTGTTAGGGGCAGGGTTCTAGCTAGCTTAGAAGGGGGGGACGGGTGCTGGTGTGTTAAAGGAGATGTTATGGTCGGACCATGGGCATGACAGGTTAGAGTGATTATGAGGTTGCAGTTCAGGTCTGCCAACCAGTCCAAGGTGCGACCTTTGGAATGTGTGGGATTGAGGATCCTTTGCTTAAAACCTAGTACTTCGATAGAGTTAGAAAGGGATAGGGCACTCATGTCAGTTGGGTCGGAGAATCCCAGGTTGAGCTCCCCCATGAGCAAAGTATTAGAGGAGGGTTTGTTGTTGGCTGAGAGGAGTTGCATAATATCCTCTTCCTAGGAATGACAGCCTGGGGCACGGTGGATCAAGTGGACAGTTAGTGTCGTGGTGTGAGTCGGGGTTAGTTGGGGAAAGCGGTGTTACTGAGTTCTCTGATCAGGAGGAGGGTGTCTCTAGCTGTGAGGGCCACCCCTCCACCTCTGGTGTCCACTCTCTTTCCTGTAGATAGTATATTTGGGGGGAGGGGATAGCCAGAGGCAGCGTTTAGCCACATTTCAGTAATGGCCAGTATGTCCACGTCATTGGACGGGATAAGGTCTGAGATGTCATGTGCATGGGCTGAGAGGGACCTGCCATTGACTAGTGTTCCTTTTAGGGTAATAGATAAGGGGCTGATAGGTGGGTTGTTTCAGTCATTGATGGGCAGTGATGACGATGGGGTGACGCCCTTCAGTATTTGGGTGGAGCTAGGAGGTTGTCCGCTTGGCGTTGGTATGTTGTGTCACAAAAATGCTCTGTTGTAAGGAGGGTAGGCCAGAACTAGCTGTGTCTCTACCAGAATTAAGGCTATTGGGCAGTCTTGTAACTTTATGGGGCTTTTGTTAAAGCAGGGGAGTTCACAGTAGGATTTTGCCCAGGGTACTGGGTGTTGCAAAGTCGCTGGGGTTGGGTGGCGAAAAGCAGGGTGCAGTGCCTTCAATTATAAGATCAGGTTGCATTGTACTGCTCAGACATTGGGTTAAAGGCACTGCTGGGACTGTCGTACCTGTCGCCATAGAAGTGGGGTTCAAGCCGATTTGGTCAGTTAAATGGGCCAGACAAGCCTCTAGTGGTATTGTGCTTATTGGCCGTGTGACTGCAAGCAAGCATTTCAGAGGCGGCATCCAGGGCCTCAGAAAGGGGTGTAGACACACGACGTGCGCATAGAGAGGCGAGTGCGACTGCTTTCACTGAGGCAGGGTACAGTTAATCTCAGGATGGTGCAAGCAAGCTGGCTGCCTGAAGTAAGCCCTTTGGGCTGTGCAAGGGTTTTGTTGGTATAGTGTGGGGCATAGGGAAATGCACAGGGTAAGAGCAAGGTGGGAGGATCGTTGCAGGGTATGGGAGGTCAGAAGGTATTTTCAAATTGATGTTCGTGCCGCAGGGGTTTACGATGACATACCTTTGGGGGTGGTGCTAGTGCTGGTCGGGACAGCCTTCTGTGGCCTTAAAAATGGGACTTTAGTGAGGGCCAGTGTCACCTGCTGGCTCCCAGGTTGCAGTGGATCATATTGGGCGCATGGCCAATAAGCAGTCAGCAGAGGGTGGCAGTCATCAGTTCACAGATCCTGATTCATCGGGGGTGCATCCAGGATGGCCATGTTAACACGGCTCAAAGTATTATTATTACAAACCCTGGCGGGGCTTACCTGCTCCGTTTTCTCATTCTGAAGCAGCTTCAGCTCGCAATCCCTTCCCCTAGTTTCTTCCCAGTTCATTTTACAGTCAACCTGGCTCTTGTTTCTCCCATATACCTCTTGTCTTCTTGGTCTCACAGCCAACCTGGTACACCGTCCTGCCTGGTACTGTGACTATGAAGAGTGCTTTGGCTCTCTTCATATGTGAGTGAGTCCCACTTTTTGCCTTTTCTGTGCTTTTAATTGTGGTTTTCTCGTGTCACTACTAATTTGTTGGTCACAGCCAACCTGGTATACTATCCTGCCAGTTACTGCGACTATGAAGATTGCGTTTGGATCTCTCTTCATGTGGGTGCGAATCCCAGGCTCGCCTTTTCTGTATTTTTTATTTCTTCTCACTTTACTACTATTACTTCATTGGTCACAACCAGCTTGGTACACTACCCTGCCAGGTACTGTGACTATGAAGATTGCTTTTAGAGGCCTTGATTAGGTTTGTTGGTGTGGGTCCCAGACTTGTCATCATGATTCTCCCTTCTTTTAGCTGTCCTGCCAATCGCCCTGGTTTCCCTGACCTCTCTGGAGAGCTTACCAGTAGTCTTCAGTTGCTTTTTGGGTACTTGGGCCTTCTCTGCTTCCCTCCATGGCTTCCAGGGATGTCGGCGGATCCGTGCTAACTCCCGGCCTCTGAGCTGCGCGTCTAGGCTTCTCCATGCCCTACAGGCTTTTCGGCGGTCTGGGGGCTCAGGCGTCGTCTGCCTCTCTCAGGTGTTTGTCTGCGACAGATGCCTCTGGAATGTCTCTCCCAGCGGGTAAGCATCCCGCTCTTGGTACCGTCGGCATCCCGTCCACTCTACTGCTGCCAGGATTTGAATCTCCTGCTTCCTCCTGGGAGATCTTCTCTGCATCAAGTCTGTCTTCCCTTTTTATGTTCCGTTTTGCCTGACACAAATTGACTAGTGTGTTTGTATTGGTTCAGTTGATTATTCCACATTACTCCACACTTCTTCCTTGTCCCCGTACTATAGTCATCCGTGAACTCAATGTTCTTCCTCGTTTCAGTGTTTCTTGGGGTAGTGATATTGTATATTCTGTAGACATACATGGACGTGTGTGGAGTTATGTCCTATGCAGGGTAACAGGGTGAGGGAGGTAGGGGTGTAAGGGAATCATACAGCGTTTCTCCTGAGGTGTCGTCCCTTAGGGGATTTCCCTCCCCATGAGATCCAACCGCTGATTACCACCTCCACGGGAACTACCGGGTAGCGGCCTCCCTTCCCTTCGTCATGGGAAGGGGCATCCCTAATGGAAGCAGTGACAACTGGTATTCGCACATAATTCAATTGAGGGCAATATTAGCATCAGTGTATTAAATTCTGACTATATTGGAAAACTGCACAAGTTATTCCCAGCTGCAATAAGCACATGAATGTTTTTTGTTGTTGTATACTTTTTCTTTGAAATGTGATTGAGATTTTGATATTCTGTGTTTCCCCTCGCCTTCCATCACTTCATCACTACATCCACTGCTATGTGCAGATGTTTAGAAAATAATCATGTAACTGTGAGAAGTGCTCAAGTGTCAGAGCACTTGTCAGAAGATGTATGATCTTCCTGCTCCCGTTTTCATCTCATATCCAATACATCGGCCGTGGTGGAAGATTGTATTCACCCTTTGAGATGTCCCTAAGGCAGGGCAGTGCCGGAGGTTTTCATTCATTTAGAGCCTTCAAACCACTACTCCAATGTAGGTCACAAGCTTGCCATGCCTAGAGTTCCAAGCTACACCTCACTGACTATGTCCAATGATCCTGAAACATGTCTGAAGGCCCATGCGGTCTTGTGCAGAAGGGATTGTGACCTAGATATTTAGGCAGAACTGCCCCTTTTTGGGTGGGAACAAGTCGAACGCATATGGTCTTTCTCATTCTGTAATAGCAAGGCAGGCTGAAAACCTTTGTTCTGGAGGGTAACAAAGCAATGCCAGAGATTATGATTCATTCAAAACTTTCCAATCACTTCTGTTTTTCTCCTGCAGGATAGAAAACTTTTTCTGGTTGTAATCCTCTAGAAATTCCGATAAAATGCTGGAGGTGGTAACGGAACACCTGACATGCATTGAACAAGAGCAGATATTTAGTGCTTTCAAGTTAGGCTAGTTCAGATAGGGAATTATTCCCACATTCATCTGTTTACTTGCTTGGTAGTCCAGTGTGAGAAACATGAAGGTATTCTCACTTCTACTCCTTTGGGATCTTCTACACAGGTGGCCAGGCATAGGCCATCGCTCTTGGATCCCGACCCCGGGGGTGGAGAAAGTGACAGAGGATCACCTGGGTGGATGTTCCTTGGGGATTGGAAGAGAGATGTACTCAGGCGAGACACGGTATTCCCCACCTCCCTTCCAAGTAGAACCCTCTATTTCGAAGGCTAATTGAACATTCGCACCTGCACCCTGTCACAAGGCTGCAGGTGTATAAAAGGAGCCCAATTCAAGGAAAGATGTTGAAAGTGAAAGTGGAGGCATTCGCAGCAGCAGCATAGAGGCCAAGAGAAGCCACAGTTGTTAGGGAGAATTCTCTGTTAAGGCTAATTTCCCAAACCTAGTGAGTCCCCCAGCAGCTTTGCTGGATTTTTGGGGTTTATTTTGTTCTCCTGCTAAGAGTGAGACTTTTTCTCCCACTCTTAGACATGATTTGAGATATCCTTTGACTTTGTAATGTGTTTTATAGGCTATGGGGTCTTTTACTCCATAGGGTTTCATGTATTTTTGGTAAGTGTTACACAGCACCCTCAGTGCAGTAACACAGGGGTGTCATAGTGACCCCCAAACATAGACTACATACCCTGGGACTGACTACTGTCTCCCAGGACATGTAAAGTCACCATTGACTTTACTAGTCTTAAATTGTGAACAGAACCAGTACAATCCATCATTGTGGAAGTACTGGAAGGGGTAATTAGATTGCCCCTGGGTCTGTTTTTTGAGGGGGCACCGTGCAGTCCCCCCTCGTCGAGTTTCTGGCTGGTGGCAGCGGTTACCACGCGAAATATTCCACCAGAATATTTCCTATGGGATTTTCCCATTCATTTTAAACGCACCACTTTTTTGATGCAATGTTAAAGATACCGCCAGGTTATTTATTTAATATTTATTCCCCGATTGGGTCTTTTTGCCAGGACTCAGTTTTAAAATGGCATTGGTGTTCGCCTCTGTAACTCCAACCCAAGTCTAGCCCCTTGTTCCACTTTTTGGCGGGCTTCTGCACAGAAGCCTCCAAAAGTGGTGCCACTCTGTCTGGGTCTACAGGATGTGTGGGAGAGGGGGGTTTAGGCACCCTGGACTGAGTTGCCTCAGCAACTCAAGTCGGACCCTTGTGTGATTGGCCCAGTGGTAAGCCGCCCTGCTCACCACTTAGCATGTTTGAGTGACAGCGAGGACTGATGAATGGGGGTTTTCTGCATAAAAGCAGGGCTTTGGGGACTGGAACTTCAGAAGTCGCCACAGGACCAAAGAATCCGAAGAGGGAGAAGCTGAGCCGACCTGAAACGACGACACCACCGGTGGAGCCCTGCTGAACCGTCTCACCACTTCCCAACGACAGAGAAGATCTTCATCCGGGAGAGTCTTCTTCCTCTGAACTGGTGGGGATAACCAGTTTGCCCTCTTTTTTGCCTTCCTGGATCGTCTCGTGGTCGAATCTTCCGTGCCAAGCACCCTGGCGGCCGGATAGCCACGCTTCACCACTACCGTGAATAAAAGGGTAGTACCTTTTAACCGGGAAACTCCGCGGCTGGTTTCTTCCCTGGCAGTGCAACGACCTCCAGCTTTCCTCTACGTCGAGATTTTCTCTTCCCCTGGACGAAGCACCGACTTGCACCCGCTGCCAGGAACAACTGCCCCCGCTGGAGCTTTCTCACCATTTCAGGTACTGTGTCCCGCCTGGTCTCCCTTGCAACAGACTGTTCAAGGTGTCCCGTAAATCCTTGACACTCTATCCTGGGGTGACCTGCTAACTAACTTTTCCTGAACTGATCCAACCCCTTTTGAACTATCTGCAAATACTTTTTAAAGTATTATTCAACTGTGTGATCTGGGACACATTCCGCCTTGCTCTCTCCAAGAGTGAGCCTGACCTATGAACTTTCTTGCTCTAACAGTAGACTCTGCCTTTTTCTGACTTGCTGTGGTTCTTTTAAAAAGTGCTGGTATTGTGCTGTCCTAATTCTACCTTTTCCCTTCCTTTTTAACTAACTTATTGGAGTGCCATCTTAGGTTAAGCGCTCACCTCTTTCTGCAAATAAGTGGTGTTTTAAGACTTGTTCAATAAGTAATTAGGGATGTATATATATTGATAGTGACTGTGTTTGAACTTGCTTGCCATATTAGTGTTAGTGTATTTTACAAGTGTGTTTTTAAATAAATAATTATATACTTTTATACCCAAGCTCTGGTCAGTGTTTGCTTGTGCTACTGTATCTCTGCACCTATTTTGTATACTCTATATACTGTCTAACTCTTCTTGAGAGAAGTCTGGCTGCTCAGCCACAGCTACCAGGTACATATGGGTGGTACAGACTGCTACCAATTGGGTTTACTGCCAACACCTGTAGTCCTAAGCCTTTTGCAGTGGTCCCTAAGGCAACTGCACAGGTTTCTGCCTAACAGGGAACTGTGGTGAAGAGGCATGCCGAGACACTGAGGTCTGCAAAATAAGGCGGCCTAAGGAAGCGTAGCATGGGAGCTGGGGCTCTGGAGCAGAACAAACATTGGGAAGGGAGCCTTGTAGAGAGGCTGTCCCTTTTCATTGAATTCAAAGTGCTCATTCCACTGTGTTCAGATGGTGACACAGGAGTGCCTGAGGGGCAGGAATCTGATAGGGAAAGGAAAGGGCTGAGCGAGCTGCGCTGCTGGAAGCTTTAAACACAACCGGTGAGTTTCTATCAAAGGAGAAACCCAGTATGCAAGTGTTTGAACTTTCCTAGAAGAATACTTTGTATCGGAGTGGTTGGATGTGGGAGGAAGCACGTTCTCGAATGTCTCAGAGCATTGGACATTTCATTTAAAGTGAATTAAAGAATAATTATACAGCAGACTGAACAGCAAGTGTGTTTTGAGTGCAACCTGCACTTATTGAATACAAAACTGAACGAAACCTAAACGGGGAAGTTCACTCAAAAATGTTAGCGTCCCAAAAGATGGCCATAATAATGGGGGCATCCATTTCGTGATATGAAGCAGCCTCCTTTGTTCATGTTAAGCTTTGCTCTGGTGGTAATAATCAAGCAAAAGCCCCCAACTGGGAGCTTTTGCTTACTACTGCCAGAGGGCAGGGCTTAACACGAAGAGAGGAAGCCGCCACAGTAATTGCCTTCACTTTCATTTTACTTTTTATCTGTTCCTCAAGCCCAGGGAAGCACAGAAAACTTAAAATGAAAGGTAGAGCCATTCTAAATACTTTGCCGGCCGCCGGCGGAGTTTTCATAATTGCTGCGACTTTCTTTTCTAGTTTCCCGAGCACGGGAAACTGTTGAAGCAATTATGAATACTCTGCTGGATGCCGGCAAAGTATTCATAATTGCCTGGACTTTCTTGAAACATAAGACACAGCAATTTTAAATACAATGTTGTTGTATTTGATTGCTGTGGCTTTTCATAAATGAAAGCCACTGCAATCATGAATAAAACGTTGCATTTATAATTGCCGGTACTTTTGCTTTGTCTATTGGGCTCCCCCAGCTCAGTGGAGCCAGGGAAAGGATAACAAAAAACACAAAGAAACACTTACTTTCATGATCCCAGTAAATGAGCACAGTTCCCAATCAGGCATGCAGGAGAAGCAAGGGACATCACATCAGTCAGCAGGTCAAAAGTGGGTACAAGCCTGGCACAAATGGCATTTGTACCATTCATAGCATGTTCTCCCATAGCCTTTCATAGTGCTTACAGTGGTCTCATACACTAAACATGGCCGCTGCCAGGTCCATCGATAACTTACAGCACATTCTATACCTATTGCAGAGGGAGCTACTTAAGCCCCTCCTCCGCTGGAGCACTCGCTTCACATCTGCTCCGCTGACAGCGGGTTACGCTACCGGCTTGTCTCCTCACAAAACCGGTCAAAGAAAAATAAGACATTAATTTCCCAGAAAAAAAAAACAGAATTCATAGTTACATTAAAGACTTACCGAGCCGAAGTATCTCTGAGGTGTTTCTTCAGTCAACTGTTTTTGTTCTTAGCTGCAGCATCTTCTGTCAGACGTTCTCTCACAGCCGCAGTATCTTCAAGCAGCAGTCTTCGTTCGTTGTCGCAGAACCTTCATTCAGAGGTTGGTTTTCCTCAGCAACCTCAGCATCTTCTGAAGGTATTTCTTCCTCAGCTTTCCGAAAACCTGCAAACAAATAAGGTATTTCATTAACGAACGAACTCAATAGAAATAAGAAAGAAGAAGTTTACCTACCTGAAGTTTCTTCAAGTTTTCACCGCCTAGTTATTACTGCGCTCTCCCCTGAAGGCTGCCATTATTCCTTAGACGAAGTTACGTTTGTTAAACGTTTCTTCATTCCGAGTAACGTCGTAGTGATTCTGCAGCTGTTAACCTTTCTGAGATCTGAGAACCTCCAAGAATAATGGAAAATATTAAAAAGAGAGATCTCTCCAACGTAGGGACTATTCAAAATCTACCAACTATAGTATTTTCTCAAAAAACTTACCAAAGACAAAAAGCAAAGACATTATAAGACGAGAGCTTATCGAACACCTCAGCCTTCCAAGTTTTAAGTTCATTTCCATCGTGCCCCTGTAGGAATAACAGGATGGAGAGCTGCACAAAACATAAACACAGGTGAGAAAGGAGGGATTACCAAAAGTGCACAGTCACACAGTAACTTCTCATGAAATAGATATTATAGTAGTTCTATTGTTATTATTATTGGTACACAGATAAGGAATCCTAAAAGGGCCCAAGTAACAGATCCACTGGCTGAAAAGGCATTGCGCTCCTGAGGAATCCAGGTAAGCGTTACAGAACACGAAGCCAGTACGTAAAATACTCCACCTGAGCGTAATGGAAAATACAGGAATTGACAATTTATCCCAGCTTTTGGGAGAGTTAAGGGCAGAAGTCCATGCAGCTAGGTCTGAAACCAACTTTCTTACTAGAGAGTTGGTGGTCAAAAGCGCACTGATGAATTGGGTCGCCAATCATTACAGTCCCAAGCAGGACAAGCACCACTTCCTAGTGGGGTTTCACAGGGGTCCTCCTCTACAAGTAGATTTACCCAGGAACATTCCACTAGCAGCCCCAGAGAGATTTACAGGGGACCCAAGGCATTTTGCAGTTTTTATGAACCAATGTAATTTACACTTTCTATGTAGACCCGGGGTCTTTCCTTCAGATCAGGCCAAGATGGCATTTGCGTTATCATGTCTGGGTGGACATGCTGCTGACTGGTCCATACCCTTAGTTAATCGAGATGACCCATTACTAAGGAATTTCCCTGGTTTTCTTCAGGAGTTAGAGAAACTCTTTGCTCATCCTGCTCAGGGACAGGCCTTAGATAATGAGTTGCTCTCTTTATGCCAAGTTGTTTGCTTATATAGCCTGCTTTAATCGATTGGTGGCAGAGACCAATTGGCCTGAGGAGAAGAGAACCACACTCTTTTATCGAGGATTAAGAGGAAAACTCAGATATTTTAGCACAAGTAGTGAATCCTCTTACAGGTTGCGCCGGATTCATAGACCTGACAATACAGCTGGATCACTGATTACAGAACCGGCGCTCTGATCGGGCCAGATCAGATACTAGATCACTATGTTTGTTCAAAAGACTCTGGAACTCGTCCAATGACTGAAAGTCATCCTGAGCCAATGCAGTTAGGTGTTCG
Source organism: Ambystoma mexicanum (assembly GCF_040938575.1). Taxonomy (NCBI): domain Eukaryota; kingdom Metazoa; phylum Chordata; class Amphibia; order Caudata; family Ambystomatidae; genus Ambystoma; species Ambystoma mexicanum. Next base: position 1,085,765,695 of record NC_090936.1, on the reverse strand, counting down.
GGGTCGCATATCTAGGGAAGAAAGAGACTAAAGAGGACAGCAGAACGTATGTCTCTATTGTGGTTCAGCAGGTATTGCTTTGCAAAACTGTCCAGTGAAACCACCATGGAAACTAGTGGGAACAGTAGACAAGGTGGACAGGAAGATCACAGAAAATGAACAGCCGGAAAACTCCAACGCCCGACAAGTGTAGAGGTCAACTTTTCGAGCCAGAAGAAGGAAATTCAGATCTCTCATTTCGTTGTTCCATTCATCTTTAGTGACGTTCAACCTTCCAAGATATTTTCTCTGGAAGCATATGTGGACATTGGTGTGATTGGGATCTACATGGATTACGAACTGGCAGGCAAGATGGGTAATGGAATTCACCCAAAGACTGTGATAGAAAGTGTCACCGAAGTAGATGGTACTCAACTAATATCCGGACCAGCGACAAAGTGTACTGAAGTTTGCACCTTGCTTTGCCAGGAGGGACATCGAGAAAATATCTTGTTTGACCTAATTAGTGCTCCACAGTTTAAAGTGATATTAGGAATTCCATGGCTAGAGAAACATAATCCACAGATTAATTGGAGTGCCAAACCTTAGTTTCCTTAGGTATTCCTGCTATGTTCAAGGCACCTTGGGGTTAATAGGAACCCTTCCACCGGAGTATCAAGATTTTCAAGAAGTATTCGAAGAAGAACAGGCTAATGTGTTGCCTCCTCATCGCCATATGATTGTCATATTGATTTGATCCCTGGTTCAAAAACCACATGCAGCAGGATTTATGCCCTAAGTGAACAAGAAAATATTCATCTGAACACCTATTTGGATAATTACCTTGCCAGTGGTTTTGTTCGGCCCTCTAAGTCCCCCATGCCGTCTCCTCTGTTTTTCGTGCCCAAGAAAGAAGGGGACCTTCGTACTTGCATAGACTACTGTGCCCTCAACCAGATCACAGTCAAGAGCCGGTACCCCCTTCCACTCATTCCAGTGTTAATGGATCATGTTAAGGATGCCAACATTTTACTAAACTAGACCTTCGAGGAGTTTACCACTTAGTGAGGATCAAACAAGATGAATGGAAGACTGCTTTCCGCACAAAATACAGCTTGTACGAGTAACAAGTCATGCCCTTTGGCTCATGCAACGCCCCAGCAGCTTTCCAGAATTGGATGCATTATGTTTTACGCGAATTGCTAGATGTCTGCAGTGTAGTGTACCTTGATGACATTCTCATTTATTCAAACCCGGTCCAAGAACACATAACCCATGCAAAAGCAGTCAGTACTACAGAAACTGCGACAACAAAAGCTATTTGTCAAACTAGAGAATTGCTCCTTTCATGCGACCTCAATGGAGTTTTAGGGATTCGTCCTGTCACCTATGGGAATCCAAATGGATAGCCGAAAAGTTGATGCAGTTCTAAATTGGCCTTCCTGCAATGTCAGTGAAAGGAGTCCAAAGGTTTTTATGGTTTGCAAATTTTAACAGACACTTTGTTGAAGGATTTTCACAACGAGTCCACACAATAACTTTGTTTCTCCAGCATGGGGTCTGGCATGGATTCACATGCTCATGAATATTCCCCGTCGTCAGGCTGGGAATCCTCGGTAAAGAAAAAATCAGTATCAGTTTCGTTTCTGATCTGTCTTTCTTAGTAGTAACCAATCCCTGATCTCTGAGTCATACTGCCCCCAGCCAATGACTGCCCTCTCCCTAAGCCCCGCCTCTGGCAGCCATCCTCAGATTTTTACTGCACGTTCAAGTATTGGGAGTCCTCGTGTTGTAGCTCTCATTGCCCTTACCCCCAATGGACGATCCAGCGGAGCCTGGCCCGTCGGGGAGCCCTCCAAGCAAGCGGAGGAGAATTCATCCCCCCCCCCGCCCCTCCAGTCTTCGTGGCCCTCACAGCCTTCATCTCCTTCCCCTGATCCTAGGGAGGACACGGGTACAGAGATGGCCACGATGGGGACGGATGACGCCGGTGGTGACGATGGGTTGGACCTTCCATCACCACCCCCTCGGGCCTCCCCGCCCGATGAAATTGGCTCCTTTCACGCCATGATTGCCAGGGCATCCGAGCTCTTCGAGCTATGCCCAGAAGAAGGAAGATTTCCTCTATCAGCGGCGTGAGGCCAAAAGGAAGATGGTCCTCTCGGTCCCGTTACTTGATGACATCTGGGACGAAGGGCTGCTGCTCTTGAAGCACCCGTCCACGACCCCTGCCAAGAGAGACCGGTACGAGAAGAAGTACCGGGTCCCGGATTGCGCCCCTGTGTCTTCGGACGCAGCCGACCCCGGATTCGGCCGTCTCAGCGGTGGCCAAGAAGAAGAAGGCAGCAGGTGCTACGGCTTCGACGTCTAACCTTCCTCCCGGACGGCAAGGGGAAGAAACTGGACGCCATGGGGCGACGGGTCATCTCGGCGGCGACGACTATAAAAGCGGCCAACGTCCTAGCGATTGTGGCCTGTCATGACAGGGAGGAGCTCGTCGGCAAGGCCACTGCCAAGCAGGACTGAACGGGCCATAGCGTCGGGCCCTCACCTGAGCACCCCGGTGGGAGGCCGGCTGGCGAGGTTCAATAGCGTGTGGGAGTCCATCTCCACCGACCGATGGGTGCTGGATGCCCTGGCCCGCGGGCACACTCTCGAGTTTTTAAAGTAGTGCCCCCGCATTCCACCCGTGGCCAGGAAGGAAAACCATGTCCCACAACTGCTGCTGGAAGTAAGGGCGATGCTGAAGAAAAGAGCCATCGAGCTCGTCCCAAAGAGGCTCCGGGGTATACTCTTGCTACTTCCTCGTAAGAAAGAAGACAGGCGGTTGGCGACCCATCCTGGACCTTCGTCGTTTGAACAAGCACATCAAGGCCCAGAAGTTCCGGATGGTCACCCTCCAGCACATGCTGGGACAGCTGGAGGAAGGTGACTTCCTATCGTCGCTGGACTTGGAGGATGCCTACTTTCACATCCCCATTCTAAAAGGACACCGAAAGTTTCTCAGATTCGTAGTCCAACGGCGGCACTACCAATTCAAGGGCCTCCCTTCGGACTGAAGTCGGCGACCCAGGGTATTCACCAAGTGCCTAGCACCAGTGGCACCGCGGCTGCGCCTGCAGGGCATCCACGTCTACCCCTACCTGGACGATTGGCTTATCCGAGCAAAGACAAGAGATCTCGCCATCGGGCACACAGGGAAGACCGTCCAGCTGCTCACGGATCTGGGGTTCTCCATCAACTTCGCCAAATCCCACCTGGTTCCGTCGCAAGTCGCACTGTTTCAGGGAACCAAGCTCGACACAGTAACGCGATTGGCCTCCCCGTCAGAGGAAAGGACGAAGGCCATCATGGGAAAGGTGCAGCGGTTGTTGACCATGGACGTGGCCAGGGTGAGGTCCATGAAGTCCCTTCTCGGCATGATGTCTTTGTGCATCTTCCTAGTGCGCCTGTGCAGATTGCGGATGCGGCCACTGCAAGAGTTCCTCGACGCTCGTTGGATGCAAGCAGTGGGCAGCTTCGAAGACAGGATCTCACTCAACGAGAACTTCTGCCAAGCGATCTGGTGGTGGGGCACCCGTGCGCATCTGGCGGCGGGTATGGACTTTCAGACCCCGGCACATCAGGAGACGGTGTCGACGGACGCCTCCCTGGAGGGATGGGGAGCGCACACCTGAGATCTCCGTGCAAGAGGCCTTTGGCTCCCGGAGGAGAGGTTGCTCCATATCAACATACTGGAGCTGCGGGCCGTGTTCTGGGCCCTCAGGTCCTTCCTTCCATCCCTCAAGGGCAAGGTGGTGAGGATCTTCACCGCCAACACCACCACGATGTTCTACATCCGGAAGCAGGTAGGTACTAGATCCCCAGCCCTATCCAAGGAAGCGCAGGATCTGTGGCACTGGGCCGTCACCCAAGGGATGTTTCTGGTACCCTTCCACCTGGCAGGAATAAAGAAAACCATCGCCGACTCACTCAGCAGGGAGCTGTGCTCGTGCCACGAGTGGGAACTTCGACAGGATCTAGAGGATCTGCTGTTCCAATGATGGGGCAATCCCCAGATCGATCTATTCGCAACGGCGATGAACAGTGTCAGAGGTTCACCAGCAGGTTTCCCCAGCCGGGGAGCATGGGCGATGCCTTCTCATTCCTGTATGCGTTCCCACCGTTGCTGCTGCGACTATTCAACCAACTCAGGCAGTCCCGGTGCAGGATGATCCTCATCGCACTGGAGTGGCTGAGACAGATCTGGTTCCCGGACCTTCTGGACATGTCAGCGCCCCCCACTCCCAGTCAAACTGCCGACGGTTGCGGCTCTCCTCGCCAGAGAAGGAGGCGCCATCCTCCACCACGACCCGGGGTCGCTGAACTTGCAGGCCTGGCTCCTGCAGCACTAGAGTTTGGAGGGTATGATATCCCGGCGGACTGCAAGGAGGTGCTTGCAAAGGCCAGGACGTCCAACTCTCAAGTGCTATGGACATAAGTGGAAGAGGTTCTCTGTCTTGTGCCGTGCACAGAAGATTAACCCTCTGCGTATTACGCCCCCCCCCAGGTGCTGCCGTACCTACTGTCGCTGGCCAAGGCGGGGCTAGCCCATGCCTCCATCAAGATACATCTAGCGGCGATCTCCCGCTACACCAGAACTCCAGGACGATCATCTCTGTGGTCCCATCGTCTGGTGAAGGAGTTTATGAAAGGATTGTTCCGATCATTCCCACCAGTGAAGGCTCCTGCACCGGCGTGGGAGCTCAATGTGGTACTGAGCAGGCTCATGGGGCCGCCATTTGAGCCTCTGCATTTGGTACAGTTGAAGTTCCTTTCGTGGAAGACTGCGTTTCTTGTGGCCATCACCTCCGCACGACAAGTGGGGGAGATCCAGGCCTTCTCCTGTATACTTGACTTTCCACGAGACGCGGGTGGTGCTGAGGACGCACCCCTCCTTCATGCCCAAGGTGCCGTCGGACTTCCATCTCAACGAGCCCTTGGTGTTACCTGTTTTCTTCCCGTCGCCTTAGTCGGCGCCCGAGAGGACTTTGCACTTGTTGGATGTAGCTAGAGCGCTGAAGTTCTACGTGGACTGCACAAAGAGTTTTCGGAAGACATGACAGCTGTTTGTGAACTTTGGAACTGTGAACCAAGGGAAGGCCCTCTCGAAGGCTTCCATTTCCAGATGGCTCTCCGGCTGCATCATGCACTGTCACCGGTTGGCAAACCGACTGTTGCCCGGCCGTCCAAGAGCCCATTCAACCAGAGCGATCGCTGCTACCACGGCGTTACTATCTGGTGTGCCCCTGCTGGACATCTGCAGGGCTGCTACGTGGAGGTCAACGCACACCTTCACGAGATTCTACTGCGTCGACCGGGATACCAGGGAGGAGTCCAGAGTCGGCCAGGCAGTGCTGCGCAACCTGTTTGCCTGAAGGTGGGCCTGGTGAGGAGGTAAGAGATGCTTAATGTTGAGTTGATGAAATGCTTAATTTTGAGACTTGCCACATCCAGTGGTTGTGCATGAATGTACTGCTATGTATTCCTATTTCTGAGGCTTGTGGAATCTGCTTAGATCACATGCTGTGCATAGGCCGACATATAGTGGAAGCTACGGAGTATTACGGTTTGTTTTTCGAAACTCGAAAATGGCCGTTAACAGAGGGCTTGCCAGTAATACTATCCCTAGTGTGACATCCACTGTCCCCATGATCCCTCACGCGTCTAGGACCCTCAGATAGTTTTTTTCCGCCATACTTGTCGGAAGCATTCCGCGGAGTTCCCTGGCTTTTAGCCATAATTTTGCAAATATTATAATATTTCCCCGTTTCTTCCATTCCCACGTCAAATCACCGAATTCCGAAGCTTGACGCCGGCCCGGAGAAGAAAACAACCGTCGAGAGCTGCACAACAGACTTTGGCCCTCGGAAGGCCTCAGGCCTCGGCCCGGGCCTTGGAAGGCCTTTGGCCTCAGCCTTTCAAGTAGGGAGAGTGGGGGGTGGTACATACTCTACACTCACATATATTCATATATATATTCCTACACACACTAGCCTGCTGCCACAAGGTGCGTATGGAGGGTAACCCTTTCCAAATTTGCCTCAAGTACCCTTGGGTTGACACACGTCACCTGTAACCTCTGCTTGCCGAGGGACCAGGGCTAAGACTCTAAAGGACCGTTCGACCAAACATTGGGCCCTCCACGCCAGGTAACGAAAGGCCATGGAAGCGGAGGGCACCTTCAGTGATGGCAGCGACGCCGTACTATCGGACGGCGAGGGCAAAATGGCATAGAAAGACAGCCAAGCGCAAGTCCCCGACCTCAGGTTGTCCGGCAGGGCAGCTATGGGGAGCACACCCGGCGACATGGGCGCTACCCACATCACTTCCACTAAACACTCGACGCGCGTGTCGAGTTCTCGGAAAGAGGCACACGAACGGTCCACCGAATCGGTGTCCTCTGGGCGTTCTCGGTCAAGATTGCTGCATGACACCAGGCAACCATCCACTGTTGCCAAGAGTGCCTCACTCAACAAAGTTATGGAGGTACGATCGTCGGAAGACGAAGCTGACTTCCACCCCCAGGCCGCAATCCAGGAGTCGCCATCAGCAGACCGCTCGACGCCTGCTCCCGGATCCGACACAAATCTCGGCGCCAGACGTTGAAAAGCTCTGAGAAGGTGAAAACGCCAGGGAAGCACTCTTCCACTCATGGGGAGGGGGGAAAACAGAAGAAGAAAACATCTCAGCCTTCTTCTACACCTCTGCTACATAAAGACAGTGCTAAGTCTTCTGATAACAGCTAGCCAAGACCCCTGCACAAGCCCATAGGTCCAGTCCGGTCACAGCAGGGAAACCCTCCCAGGAAAGGGTAATCCCCAGCTCCAAAGAATGGTCCAGTGAGGATATAGACAGTTATGTCTAGAATGTCATCCCTAGCAGACTTCTATGCCAAGAACCCAGATCACTTCCTCTCCTATATCCCTGACAGGGCTACTCCCTCAGGCTCTAGGGACCCGCAACCCCCTGGTAAGAAACCTCAAGTTGAGGCACCAACACAAACTCAGTCTTCTGACCCTTTCTATGTACAGCCATACACTCAGTATAGTGAGGATCCACTACAATATGAGGGTCCAGAATTGGTAACGTTGGACGACCAAACTGGGGTGGACTACTATGGGGATGACGAGGACCAAGAGGAGGAGGAAGATGACCCAGAAGTCTACAGAATAGACTCCCCGGTAGGCAAAGAACCTCAGGTTACTGACTCCCCAATGAACACCCAACCTCTCCTAAATAAGGTTTTGTCTAGAGCGGCGGAACACTTCCGCATAGACACTCGGGGAGCACAGGAGGAGAGGGACTTTGCCCAGGAACTAGTAGGAGAAAAGAACCCCATTGCCCAGGCCATCCCTATTCTCAAGTCTATACAAAGGAGAATTGATCCTTCCCTTCTCAATCCTAACCTCACCAGGGTGGTAAACCCCATAATCGAAAAATTGTTCAGGACAGCCCAATCAGACCCGCTTTACATAAAGGGGCAACTGAAAACTGACTCCCTGGTAGTGACTAATACCCGGAATAGGGCAGGAACACCCCTATCTTCGTCTGAGGCTCCCCCCGACAAGGAGAGCAAAAAGATCTACGGGTTGGGAAGGAAGGTAGCCTCCACTTCCGCCTACCAGGCAAGGATTGCCAACTCCACCACCCTGTTGGCTAGTTACAACTGCCACCAGTGGGAGCAAGTTGCTGCACTTATCGACTCCGCACCTGAACCTTTAAAGGGCCAGTTGGCACAGGTTTCGTCGGAGGGGAGAGCTGTGTCTGGTTGCATCCTTAAGGCAACCTTTGATGCCGCGGATAACGCCGGCAGGCAAATAGCAGAGAGCACTGTCCTTAAGAGGCATGCTTGGTTAAGGCAGTCAGGGTTTAAACCCGAGACACAAGCATCCTTAATCGACATGCCGCTGGAGCCTAATCTACTGTTTGGCAAGGCGGTAGAGGACGCATAAAAAAATGCCCAAAAGATGAGTATGAGATTCTGAAATCCCTGGGACAGTTGACCAACAAACCCCCTAATCAAAGAGGGAATGGCAATCTTTGTCGCCCACGCGGCCAAAATTCACAAAGAGGCTCCAACTATTCTCAGGGGCAGGGTACATCATGGGGTAACAACCAGCAGTCTACCCAGAGTTACAACAGGGGAAACAAGAGGGGCTGTGGTAAGGGAGGAGGCAGCCCCAGCAGAGGCGGCACGCCTCCCGCAAAACAGTGACGCCGAGATCAGGGTCCCTTCCCACGCATCTCCAGTAGGGGGACGCATTACCAACTTCACCCAAGCTTGGGAAGGGATCACATCAGACCGATGGGTGCTGTCCACAGTGTCTGCAGGATACTGCATAGAACTGCTCTAGCGTCCCTGAAACCAACCCCCACGACAAAAAGTACATTCCTTGGACCACCAGAAGATCCTCCAGAAGATCCTCCTCGACGCGATCGAACTCGTCCCGAGCAAACCGGTAAACAAGGGTATTTATTCAACTTACTTCCTTGTGCCAAAAAAGAGATCTGACAATGTGCCCAGTTTTAGACTTACGCCCTGCAAACAAGTATGTCAAGCCACAAAAGTTTCATATGACTACTCTCCAGGAGGTAATCCCCCTTCTAAAAAGGGGGGATTACATGGCAACATTGGACATGAAAGGTGCCTATTTTCATATTTCCATGTTCCCAGCGCACAGAAGATTCTTGCGCTTCAAGGGGGATGGTCAGCACTACCAGTTCAAGGTGCTGCCCTTTGGTATAGCCTCGGCTCCAAGGGTATTCACCAAGGTTCAGGCGGTGGTGGTGGCACACCTACGCAGGGAGGCCATCCCAGGGTACCCTTACCTGGACGACTGGCTCATCATGGGGGAGACCCCAGTAATTTGTAGTTCAAACATTCAGAGAACGATCGACCTCCTCTTTGAATTGGGTTTCTCCATAAACGAGAAAAAATCAATCCTGGTGCCAAGCACCTCCAAACAGTTCCTAGGAGCTGTCCTAAATACTCAAGAGGGGTTGGCCTTTCCATCAGAGGAAAGAATTCAGAATCTACTACTGCAAATTCCTCTATATCTACCCGGTCGCCAGATAATGGTGCACAAAGCGATGCGTTTACTAGGCATGATGACGTCATGTATTTACCTGGTCCCCCACGCGCGCCTGCGTCCCATGCAAGAATGGTTGGTAAACAGTGGTCTCAGGCAAGTGGTCAGTGGGACGATCTAGTGGTCGTTTCGCCAACACTGGTACAAAGTCTTCACTGGTGGACAAGAGAAAACCTGTCAAAGGGGAAACCCTTTTACGATCCAGAAGTACAGGCTGTGGTCACTACAGATGCATCCCTGTCAGGGTGGGGAGCATACCTCCATCACCACAGCTCAGGGTCTCTGGTCTCACATAGTGGCCAAGAATCATATCAATCTGCTAGAGCGTCTGGCAGTATCCAGAGCGCTTCGAGCCCCACCCGTTGAACCTTTCAGTGCAGATCTTAACAAATAGCACGTCATTGATTTTTCTACCTAAACAAGCAGGGAGGGACTTGTTCGCCAAATCTGTCCAAGCTTGCCCGGAAAATGTGGATGTGGGCACTGAGACAGAACATTTACCTGTCATCTCAACATGTTCCAGGGGATCTCAATTCACTAGCAGACACCTTGAGTAGAGATCCTCTCCCAAGAGAACACGAGTGGTCTCTACACGGAGAAGTCGTAGAAGACAACTTCTCACAGTGGGGTTTCCCCACTATAGACCTATTCGCCACAAGCGAAAACAGACAATGCCCAGACTTCGCATCCTGGTTTCCCCAGCCAGGCTCCAAGGGGAACGCCCTGTGGACGAACTGGTCAGGGATGTTTGCTTACGCTTTTCCACCAACTCCTCTAATGAGGAAGGTGGTCAACAAGATGCACAGAGAATCGATGACACTCATCCTAGTTGCTCCCATGTGGGCGAGACAACCATGGGTTCCACACCTGCGCAGGCTAGCAGCATGCAAACCCATCAGACTCCCGTGCTGTTACAACCTACTATCCCAGCACCAAGGTCAAACAGTGCATCCTCAACCCAGCTCAATGAACGTGGCAGCATGACTCCTGAAGTCCTAGAGTTTGGACACCTCAACTTACCACAGAGATGCATGGACATCCTAAAGGAATCTAGGAAACCCAACACTAGGCACTGTTATTTTGACAAATGGAAAAGATTTGTTATCTGTTGCCAGAATAAGCAAATCAACCCAGTTGATTGCACTCCTTCCACGATTGTCACCTACATGCTCCACCTGATGGACGCAGGGTTGGTATTTAATTCACTAAAGGTACACCTGGCAGCTCTGTCAGCATACACCACCTCCCATAACAAGGTATTGTGGTGGAAAGTACCAGTGGTTAAAGCCTTCATGGAAGGGGTAAAGAGACTCCACCCTCCAATTTCTAACCCACCACCAGGATGGGACCTTAATGTGGTGCTGGCTAAACTCATGGGCCCCCCCATTCGAGCCCATGCATAAAAGCAGTCTCAAACACCTGACATAGTAGCCATTACTTCGATAAGAAGGGTCAGTGAAAGTCAGGCTCTTGTCAGTGCAGGACCCTTTCGTTACTGTTCATAAAGATAAACTGGTTTTACAAACACACCCTAGGTTTTCACCTAAGTTTATTTCGAAATTCCACGTTAACCAGTCCATTGAGCTTCTGGCTTTCTTCCAAGAACCCAAAAGCTCTGCTGAGGTGAAACTATACACCCTAGATGTGCGTAGGGCGGTCCTATACTATGTAGTCAAGACCAGGCTGCTAAGGAAAACAGACCAACTGTTTGTCTCCCTAGCTACAGGCAGAGAGGGAGATCGTGTCTCTAAAGGTGCCATCTCTAAGTGGATTATAAATTGTATCCAGCTGTGTTACTCCCTTTCTGATAAAAACGCTGCCTTTCACGCCAAGAGCCCACTCTACAAGAGGCATTGGGGCCACTCTGGCTTTCATTGCAAATGTACCCCTTGACACCATTTGCAAAGCAGCTACTTGGAGCTCTATTCACACTTTTACTCAGCACTACTGCATTGACGCTCATTCCAAGACAGATACTCAAGTGGGGCAAGCGGTTCTAACATATTAATTTGCTCATGACCCTTCTCACATCCCACCTCCGTCTTCTAACACTGCGCGCTAATCTATGCACAGCATATGATCTAAGCAGATTCCACAAGCCTCAGAAGGGATACATTACTCGCCGTAATCGTATTTCTGATGCTTGTATCTGCTTAGATTCAAATGCGACCTACCCTTCCTCCCCTCTGAGAGAAGGCGCATGGATGCTTGTAGTCTTATCTATCTATTTATTTGTACTCCCGCTACTCCTTATGCTACCTCATGTCAGAAAAAATACAATCTGAGGGTCCTAGACGCGTGAGGGATCATGGGTACAGTGGACGTCACACTAGGGATAGTATTACTGGCACGCCCTGTGTCGACGCCCGTTTTCGAGTTTCGAAAAACAAACTAATACGCTGCTGCTTCCACTAGATGTCGGCCTATGCACAGCATGTGAATCTAAGCAGATACAAGCATCAGAAATACGATTACGGTGAGTAATGTATCCCATTCATGAGCATGTGAATCCATGCCAGACCCCATGCTGGAGAAGGAACTGTAACTGTCCTCCAGCATGGGTCTGGCATGGATTCACATGCAAACCCTCCCTCCTACCCCTTTGTGGCTCTTCATTTGGTCCTACTGCCACTTTCCGTGCTACCAAATCTGAAGATGGCTGAGGGGCTTAGGTAGAGGGCAGTCATTGGCTGGGGGCAGTATGACCCAGAGACCAGTGATTGGTTACTAGTAGAAAGATTTTTTCTTTATCGAGGATTCCCAGCCTGACGACGGGGAGTATTCATGAGCATGTGCATCCATGCCAGACCCATGCTGGAGAACAGTTACAGGTAAGTAACTTGTTGCTACTGCGAAATCGCAAGACATTTTCCTGGATCAAAGAAGCAGAAGAGGCTTTCCAGACATTAAAAGAAAAATGTACCACTGCTCCCATGCTAAGACACCTACAGCCCGAACTACCATTTGTAGTGGAAAATGATGCGTCCAGTGCTGTATTATCCCAGAAAGATACTGCAACCTGACAACTACATCCAGTGTCCTTCTGGTCCAAGAAGATTTCAACTGCAGAATTAAATTACAGCATTACAGATAAGGAATTTCTAGCAATAAAACACGCTTTCAAAGAATGGAGACAACATTTATTAGGGGCCCGGTATACTGTCACAGTTTTCACAGATCATCAAAACTGGTAATATTTAGGCAATGCAAAGGCTCAGGCATCCCCACAACTCCGCTGGGCGTTATTTTTCGTAGAATACGATTTAGTTATCACTTACCACCGAGGGGTACGTAATGGCAAAGCGGATGCCTTGTCAAGGATTGGAGAGAGAGAAGAGATCCAAAGTAGAACAAATCATGTAAATCTAATTCCAGAAGAATAGGTGTTGGGAGTCACAGGATCTTAAGAAGAAGACTTGAAGACACAAATTCTACTTAACATGATCACTTCCGAATTAGAGACTTTGGAGTCAAGTGGACCTAAGTTTTGCATTCAAGAAGGTTTTCCCCCTTTTCCAGAGTCAGCTTTACCTACCCAATTAGGAGTTACAAAAGCAAGTTATGGCAGATTACCATAGAGCCACATTGGAAGGCCACCCTGGAATCGCTAAGACCACGGCCAAAATCAAAAGGCATCTCTGGTGGCCAACATGGCGCAAGGATATCATAGATTTTATTCAGACCTGTGGTATTTGTGCCCAAAACAAAAGCTCAAAGCAGATACCAGCAGGACTACTTCAACCGTTGCCTATCCCAACGGCACTATGGCATACCATTCCTATGGACTTTATTACGGAGCTTCCCCCTTGTTCAGATTATAACACAATCCTTGTAGTGGTGGACTTGTTTTCCAAAATGGCGCATTTAATTGCCCTTAAGGGTCTTCCTACTTCCTCTGTCTTAGCAAAGGTGTTCCTGGAACAAATTGTGCGTCTTCATGGATTTCCATCTACAGTGATCTCTGATAGAGGGAGTCAATTTGTATCCCAATTCTGGAGAAAATGTTGTGAGTTGGCTAAAATTGAAGTGTGCTTATCTACCAGTCACCATCCACAAACTGACGGTCAAACAGAGAGAACCAATCAGACTTGAACAATACCTTCAATGTCTTCCCCATCAGATAGGTTGTTCCTGGGTGGATGTCCTTTGGGTAGCAGAGTATGCTTATAATACTCTGAACACACCTCCACAGGTTATACTCCTTTCTACATATTTAATGGTTCACATCCTCGGACCTCCACCTTCGATCCAACAGAATCCTTAGAGATGCCAGCAGTACAGAGTCTTCATGATAACATTACCAGAGTACGGGGAGACGTTCTCCGACATTTGACTACAGCAAAGGAAAGCCAAAAGAAATTTGCAGATAGATTTCGAAGAAAATCTCCAGAATATAAGGTGGGAGACAAGGTATGGTTGTCTTCTAAACACGTTGCACTTAATGGCCCACGTACATTCCAACCTAGGTTTCTGGGCCCACTCCCTGTGGAAACCATTGTCAATCCAGTAGCAGTAAGATTGAACTTGCCATCCCACATGCAAATTCATCAGGTATTCCATGTTTCTTTCATAACGCCAATCCATCCAGGGACCAGATTACAACCACCACCAAAACCCCTAATCATAGGTGAACCAGAATTCTTAGTAAAAGAAATTTTAGATTCCAAGATTGTCAAAAGGAAATTATTCTACCTTGTAAATTGGAAAGGGTTTGGTCCACAGGACAGAACTTGGGAACCTAGCTCAAACATTCATGTCCCCAAATTACTTCAGAAGTTTCATCGAAACCACCCTACTAAGCCAGGACCGGAGGGTTCATCCTTGGGAGGGATCTTTGGGGAGTGGGGGGCGGACTGTCATGATCCCAGTAAATTAGCACAATTCCGATTCAGGCATGCAGGAGAAGCATGGGACATCACATCAGTCAGCTGGTCAAAAGTGGGTACAAGCATGGCACAAATGGCATTTGTACCATTCATAGCATGTTCTCCCATAGTCTTTCATAGTGCTTACAGTGGTCTCATACACTAAACATGGCCGCCGCCAGTCCATCGATAACTTACAGCACATTCTATACCTATTGCAGAGGGAGCTACTTGAGCCCCACCTCGGCTGGAGCGCTCGCTTCGCGTCTGCTCCGCTGACAGCAGGGAACGCTACTGGCGTCCCTCCTCATAGAACCAGTTAAAGAATATAAGACATTCATTGTCACAGAAAAAAACAAAAATCATTGTTAAAGTAAAGACTTACCAAACCGAAGTATCTCCGAGCATTTCTTCAGTCAGCTATTTTTGTTTGTAGCCGCAGCATCTTCTGTCAGAAATTCTCTCACAGCCGCAGTATCTTCAAGCAGAAGCCTTTGTTCGTGGTCACAGAACCTTCATTCAGAAGGTTTCCTCAGCAGCTTCTGCAACTTCTGAAGGGATTTCTTCCTCAGCTTTCCGAAAACCTGAAAACAAATAAGGTATTACATTAACGAACAAACTTAATAGAAATAAGAAAGAAGTTTACGTACTTGAAGTTTCTTCAAGTTTTCACCACTTGGTGATTACCGTGTTCCCCCCTGAAGGCTGCAGTTACTCATTATAGACAAACTTACGTTTGTTAAACGTTTCTTCATTCCGAGTAATGTCGCAGTCCTTCCGCAGCCATTAACCTTTCCGAATTCTGAGAACCTGCAAGAATAAAGGAAAATATTAGAGATAGATCACTCCAACGTAGGGACGATTCAAAATCTAACAACTATAGTATTTTCCCCAAAAACATACCAAAGACAAGTCTTGAAAAGCAAAGACATTATAAGACAAGAGTTTATCGAACACCTCAGCCTTCCAAGTTTTGAGTTTCTTCATTTCCAACGCGCCCCTGTAGAATAACAGGATGGAGAGCTCCACAAAACATACACACAGGTGAGATAGGAGGGATTACCAAAAGTGCACAGTCATACAGTAACGTCTCATAAAATAGATATTATATTAGTTCTATTGTTATTATTGTTACACAGATAAGGAATCCTAAAAGGGCCCAAGTAACTGATCCACTGGCTGAGAAGGCATTACGCTGCCGTGGAGTTCAGGTAAGCGTTACACTTACCAGCAGCACACGGCAGGAAGGATCCTAACTGCATTCTCTGCTCTCTGGCTGTAATAAGCAAAAGCTCCCAGTAGAGGGCTTTTGCTTCATTATTGCCACGCGATCAGTGCTTAACACAAGCACAGGAGGCTCCGTCATTTCACAAAATGGATGCCTCCTAGTGCTTGAAATGTTTGAATTTGAACCTCATGTGCTCAAAAGTTTACATCAGAACTTTATTTAAAAATATTTTTATATATATTTTTGATTATGGCCCATCTTTTGAGACAATACACATTTTGAGTGAACTTCCCCTTTAACAAGTAAAATTAAACATTGATTGTATGCCGCATTGAGTAAAACCTTTACTAAAGAGTAAATATATTTCATGTTAAGTTCAGAAGTAAAATGGAACATTAAAATCAAGTGAAACTAGATGTGTTGAACTCAAAGTTGAATTTAAAATCTAACGTGAAGCCAAGACCTGCATATCACAGACCATTACATTTGAAGCAGAACTAATCATGACTTTGAAGTTGCTTTTGAATATAATTAAAATGTATCCTCGAACCACCAACCACAAATTGAAGCCCCCTGAGTGACGAAGACGTTTACAGAGCTCAAAGGCAAGTTTGTGTTGCTGAAAAGTCTTGGGCAAGGGAACCTTAAGATTTTATCATTTATTGACTTGAGGACGAAGTCTCAAGATTTATTGTGCTTGGGTTTGTTATTTGGAACTTGGGGAACGGAACCTCAAACGCAGGTTAAAACTACAATATTCTGAACTCGAGAGGTCACTTTGAGAACGTTATGCTGGACACTATTTCTTTTGGTTGCTGACATCCCTGCACTTTGTATAGCTTAGTTGTGAGGGCAAGTATAGGTTTTGGATGCAGACAGATTCTTCATTTGAGCTCTTTGACTCACTTTCCTTTTATTTAGGTGGGGAAATCCCACCTTTACATAGGTCAAGTTAGGCCTTTTTGCATCCTGATACTTGTTCTGCTTAATTTATGCTTATTTCAAAATGGCGCAGGCACAATGCATTCTGGGAGTGCTCGCAGCCATGTTGGATATTTACTTCACTCCGCAGTGAAAGGCTGCACATATTTTGCTGAAGTGTTAGATTCACAGTGCTGAGACAAACATGCTTTTTCAAACTTGGTATGCAGTCAGGCCATTTCTGCTGAGAAAAGCTAACGTTATGACTTGCTACTGTTCTCCGTGGAGCATGTTTTTAGAGCAGGGAGGCCCTGCATTCCTTGGGGGGAGCTCTCGATTGACCCAGCTGGCAACCGACGGCTGTTCCTCAACTGCGCAGGTGCAATTCCAGAAGGTTTGAGAATTAACTCCTTTTTTTGGAGTGCCTATATAGGCAGAAACCTGGAGGGGTCAGGTGAGACTTCAGCCAGAGAAGGACGCTCCGTCTGGCCTTCCTGGAGCTGTAGCACTCTCGTCCTGGGAGTCCCCCCCCCCCAAGAGTCTTCCAGCCGCTTCTGGACGAGATGAGGAATAATACGCTCACTGTGATGTATTCTTTCTTTGACTTCTTTGCTTCTTCTGCGATTTATGTCCATGTTAGTTTTATGAGTTATTTCTATGTACCTGTAATCTTTGAATAAATAGCCATAAAGAGCTGATTATCTTCTAAAGGGTGCGTGGCTGTGAGTTATTGTGTCTGTCTGTTTTTGGGTTGAAGTATTTGCTCTATAATTGCATTGGTGATTTATGGTAGTTCCGTGCACTTTTCAGAGGAGAGCAATACAACACTCAAGTTAATAATAGCAATTTTTTTTAACTCTGAATCTGTTGTCTGTGTCCTTCGTCATGATGCCTTCCGACCAGATAAAGAAGATCTAGAGTTTATGGTTGATAGACTTCTACATATTAAATTGATCGACCAAAAGGTACTTGAAATATGTGTCCGTGATAAAGACTATAAAATGTTACATTGCACAATATAAACACACATAGCATACATTAAGATAACACAAATAGTTCCATGAGGCCTTAAAGCTAAAATAAATAACCTTCTGGTCAAAATGTGTAACTGCCAGGTTTGATGTATAATTGACAGGTTAATGCAAGATGTTGATATTGTGTGATAAATATATCTATCGATTTGTTTTTTCTCTCCACAGTCCCCATGACAGGCTTCACCCAGAGGGCTACCATCGATCCAGAACTGAATGAAATCCATGTCTTGTCCGGTCTCAGTAAGGACAAAGAGAAGCGGGAGGAAAATGTGAGAAATTCTTTCTGGATCTATGATATTGCGCGGAACAACTGGTAGGTACCTTGGATCTGATTAGAGCAACACATGGCTTGGAACACTTCTTTGCGACTGTTGATTCAAGCGTATCATGTCATCACTGTGAAGTTAAAAATGCAGAATGCAAAAATTCCGGATTTCGAAGTCCACATTTCCCTGCTATTATATGTGGTGGGGTTTAGGTTTATAAAAAATGAGGGGAGTATTTGGTGGTAGAGGCAGGGGGTCTCCCCCCGCATATAATTGTGTGGAAATGTTTGGGGACAAATCGACGTTTTCAGCATTTCGTGTTAGCAGTGGCAGTGATCAAATAGATCTGATTCAAGTGGCATTTAGCTGCTGTTAAAGTTGAGGCAATGTTTGGCAACCATTCATTAAGTATTCAGAAGGATAGCTATTTCTGCTATTTCTTTCCCTTAAGCACATTTGAAACAGGGTTGCTCCAGCTCACAGTTCGGTAGGTGTTCATGGTGTATTTAGTCAATTAAATAGCAACTAGAATGTATCTTTGTTCAATAGTGCTGGCTGGATTGTTGCTATCTAGTGAAAATTGCTAAATGGAGAGCACTGCAAGTGCGCAGAAGTGTTTTCAGATAATCGTGACAACTACTGTACAGTTAAACTTCAGTGGTGTCAACGCCAAGGCGATATCAGACCACAAAGAGAAAATAAGGTTATTTTGTCGAAGTACAACAGAAAAAGGTGAGATTAGGGCTAAAAGAGCATACGTGGTACACTGAGGTCCAGTTGTCCTTAGTTAGGCCAGTGGCCCTCAGCCCTTACCTCTGTCCCCAAACAATTCCTCAGGTTTATAGTGCCTCTCATTGTTTTTTTTAGCTCCCTTGATTTCAAGAATACCTATCGGCTCCACCACTGGTGCCTTGGATCATCTGCAGAGGGGTCTTGCATCAATCTCTTTAACCAGTGTTGTACCCTGAGGTTATCTGCTTCAACTCCCTACCCACATCATTAGCAGTAGTGATCCTTTTAAACTTGGTTTTCCCAGGCCCTCAGATGTGAAGCAAGGTGTCTTTACCACTGTCACTTTTCCCAGGAACAAGGGTCTTGACTCATTATTTTTTCCGTCTTCTCCCTCGCAATTATTTCTCTCCTGTCCTCCCTCTATTTTAGTCCACTTTTGTTTTTTTCCTTCCTTCTTACCTCCATCCCGCCTTGGCTCGCTATTCCTCCTTGCTTTCTCGCTGCTTTGCGCACTCCATCTCTTTGAAATTCTGTCAGACTATACATTCTTCTCCCCTTTTTGTTCCTTACACTTCCTTTCCCCCACCACTTCCTCTGTCTCTTCCCCTCCCCCGGGTTTTTTCTCTCTTGCCTTTCACTTCCAAATGTCTCTTCCTCTTTTTCTACTTTCCCCCCGCCTTTCTCCTTCTCGGTATTCTCTACTAAGTGGTACAGTATGCTCGGTCTATCATCTACTTCTGCCTCTTCATTCTCTCTCTCCCCTATTGGCTCACCCTGCTCCGCCGCTCGCCTTTACGCCTCCTTTGCTGCCACTCGCGCTTCTGCTTCCTGTGCCGCTGCTTGCCTTTCTGCATCCTTTGCCGTTGCTTGCCTTTCTTCCTCCTTTGCCGCCTCTTGCCTTTCTGCCTCTTTTGCCGCCTCTTGCCTTTCTGCCTCCTTTGCCGCCTCTTGCCTTTCTGCCTCTTTTGCCGCTGCTTGCCTTTCTGCCTCTTTTGCCGCCGCTTGACTTTCTGCCTCCTTTGCCGCCGCCTGCATATACATTGGGTGAAAAGGGGGTTAAAATGAAAAAAGGTCGACATTTTCGGGGGTCGCAATAATTGTATAATTTCCCTGGTGCAACCAGGAACACAACGACTGGAGCCAGGGGAATGGAATTGAGATCAAAAATGAAATGGGATTTTTTTTTCCCTCCCAAAAAGGATGTGATAACCACAATCCAACCCGCCGATCCCAAATAGATGCAAGGGTATGGTAGGGCAATAGAAAACAGCCTCGCAGGGAAAAGAGACTTCAGGGGAAATCATACCCAAAATTAGTTGGAATTCAAATTCACCAGCAGATGAGAACCACCGGGAAAAACTAGCAGCTGGCCAAGAAAGGTGATGGGGGTGATTGGGCTTTATGATCAAGCCTTCATAAAGACTTCCAGGGGAAGTCCCAACCCCCAGGAGGGTAGCTTAGTCAGAGATTGGCCAAGGGGAGCATGTGACATGGAGAGCCAGTGGTAGCCGAGAGGAACTCCACAATAGAATAGTCAGGGCTGCAAAAGGCAAGCAAATGCAGAAGTGGAGGAAAGGTGTTCGAATGAGGTCAGGTGCAAAAGAGGCGGACCAAGAAACCAGTGAGGTGGGTGTTAAAGATGGAGGAGGTGGTGGGGGAGACTTCCCGAGAATGTAGTCAGTGAAGGTAAGGTGTTGCGTCCGAGAGGGTGGTATCAATTGGGTTTTGTGTGTGAGTGAGAGTCTGAATTGAAAGTTTAGAGTACAGAGGTGGGAGTTGAGAGTAAAAGAAAAAGGGGGAGTTTGAGAGAAACTTTATATGTGTGGTTGAGGGAGGTGAAAGGCAGGGTGAAGGCGAGTGAGGTGTAGTGGTGAGAGCAAAGTTTCCAAAGTTTTACCCTCCATCTTTTTTTCACATAAAAACGATTGAATTATACCATCACGTTTTTTTCAACATCATTTTCTTTGGTGGAAGGGGGGGGATCATATTCATGACATAAGGGATCTTCGGTGCTGCCCTCATTTTCAGGGCATTCACTTTTCCACCTAGTGACAGCTAAAGAGAATCCCAGCATTCAAAGTCAGCTGATAATTTCTCTCTCAAGTTCACGTTCACATCCATCATGTCTTTTATGTCTCTAGTAAACCAGACCCAAAGATATTTCCGATCTTTGCCAGGTATCATCAGGCATTCGTGGCGAGGCACTTATCATTCTTAAGGCAGCCATTTAATGAATGGTCGATTGCTGAGACGAGCATGTCCGCCCAGTCCTCTAAATCTGATGGTTTACTATCCACCACAAGTAAATGTTGAAGCGATAGGTCTGTGTTGACTGACTTCCTAAGATCGACTTGGAAAGATACAGCTTTTTTATTAACATTTATATGGTGCGCAGCACCACAATGCCTTTGGGCTGCTGTGTGCCATATAAATGTAAATAAATAATCTCTTGATATGGACCCAGGACTGATGGGTTCTTCATCTATTTGGCTAAGTCATGCTGTACAATAAAACCATATTTTGGCCAAATTAGTTTCTGGAGGGAGTGAGGATGATTGGAGACCTTTTTGAAGGTGGGGCTTGGCTCTCATTTCGTGCGTTGAGATCCAAATATGGCCTGACGGGTTGTACATATGGAGAGTATTGGTTGCTAAGGGAAGCTGTACCATCGACGGTTCTAAATGATTCTGATTTGATGGTTTGTTAAATGCATAGGGGACCAAGATCATATGGTGTCAGGGATGTACAAACTGCTGAGTAGAAAAACAAGTGGGAATACAAAACTTTTATTCCTGGTCGCAGTGCCTTCAGGAAGAAAGGATGACAACTCGTTAGGAGGGCTTATGCAGAAATATCCTGCGGCTCGTTGTGAGGGATTATGCAGAAATATTCCACAGATGTCCCTGAACGTTGGCAGGTGAAGTTGCTAAATAGTCTGTTGGACACCGGAACGCATGTACAGACAAAGTCTGAGTCTGACAGATACTTGCTGGGAATATGGGCATTCAAAAGGTTCACTTGAGCATATGCCATGGGATTGCTATAAAGTAAAAGCATTTTGGCGCGAGATTGCAGAGGTGATGCATCAACATATGGGTGAAGACCGAGAATAGGATTTTGGATCTCTAATTTTGGATGAGGATACTGACTTAGAGGGTTTGTTGCATCATCAAGTGATTTGGATCTTGAAAGCTTTGATGGTGGCAAAAAGGATAATTCCACGAAACTGGAAAACCACAATCATTCCATCTAGAGATACTTGGGTAGAGGAAATGTATTCAATTTGCAATGTTGAAAGAGAAGTTATGAACTTGCAACCGAAAAAAAAATATTTTTCATAAAATTTGGAACAGATTTCTGAAATACGATTTGAAATTAATTAGAACTAGAGGGAAGAACTGGATGTGTCTTTACGATAAGATACGTTTATTTAATTGATTTACGAAATTAATTGTGAATCTTTTTTTTTGTAGGGGTCATTTAAAATGAGGGGGGTTGCTTGAAAATGTTCAGTGTTTATAAATGTTTAAGACAGTAAAAGGTTTGCTAGTTATAAAATAGGTATTTGTATTTGAATGAAATTAATAAAATAGGTAATAAAAAAATACAAAGGAGATTGGGAGAGAGGGGAGGATAGAGACAGAAGAGAGAGAAAAGCTGGTGAGAACAGGTGAAGGAGTGTGGCGAGGTAGAAAGCGGGAGAGATATGACAAGGAGGCAGAGTATAGAGAGAGGGGGAGACCAGTTGGATGGTGGTGATTGGCAAAAACAGAGAGAACAGTAAAATTAGGAGAGGGAGAGAAGAAAAAAAAGAAAAAAGGGGGGGTGGCTGTGAAGTGGGGAGAACCTGTTGAGTCAACCAGTTGAAAGGATATAGACAGAACCATCAGGAAAACCCATCCGGTCCCTTTTGGAAGCCCCTGAGGGAGACGGAGAAGGCCACTTCCTTTTGACACCCCTCTTTAGGTAATGGATAGACCCAAAACTTGGATGAGGTTCTCCTTGCTTTAGTATACATCTCCTTGCTCTAGTACACATAGTTTGAAGAAGCATTGGGTTGGAATAGGGAAGCTTGGACTTTGGAGGTAGGAGTCCACTGGGAGGTTGGGAAAAGTGGCATGCCCCCCCTAACCCCTAATCTGAGTACCGCCAATTGATTTGAACGGGAAAATACCTAGTCCTGTTTAAAAGATTTTGGGGAGCGAAGTGTTCTTCTCTCCCTCCTCCTCTATTCTCTTACCCTCCAATTCTGCTTCGCTCACTCTCCTCCATTGATGCTCACTGCAACTCTGCACCCTGCACTCCTGCCATCTGCCCTCTTTGTATCCCTTCAAGGCTTTGGCCATAGAGGGTTCATCTGCTCAAGTGTGTTCAGGTGTCAATGGTATTTTTGCTTGCTTTTGGCAGGGTGTTGCTCTTGTCGGTTGCTAGTATGGGCTGTAGGGGATACAGAAACAGTCCCAGAGTGCAAGGGTTGCCAGGGGGGGCACTGCGGGTGTGCAACTGGTGAGGAGGGGCATGGGCCTGAGATCAGAGGGTAGCCAAGTAACCAGTGCAGTTTCAGATTCAGCCAGGAGATCAGTAGGGGAGAGGAGGAGAGAAAGCAGAAGCAAAGAGGAAGTTTCATAGAGGCAGGGAGGCTGCTCCAGAGGGAGGCCTCAGCAGAGAAAAGAGATCTACCACCAACTCGCTGCTTAGAGAAGCGACTAACCCAGAGGGAGTTGGAGGCGGATGAGCGAAGAGAAAGAAGATCTTTAGGAAGAGACAGTTGAAGGTATTGAGGTCCCAGACCCCAAAAGGCCTTGTGGACAATGCAGAGGGGTTTGACCTTAATCCTCGCCGCCACTGGGAGCCGGTGTAGAGATTCAGGTCCTGCAGAGAAAGATCCTTTGGCTTGAGGCCAAGGACAAGTCTCGCACTCCAGTTTCGGATGAGTTGCAGAGGGCGGAGAGTAGAGGCAGGCAGATTTAGAAAGAGGCTATTGCAGTAGTCCAGCCTAGACGGAACCAGATCTCTGCAGACAGTGAGTGGGGAAGGAGAGGAAAGGAAGAATACCTCTGAGGTGCAGCTGGTAGTGGGACTTCTTAGAGACGTTGTGAGGAGAGAAGGAAAGTGTGGAGTCGAAGGTGACCCTGAGGTTTTTAGCCTCACAGGTGGGAGCAGGAAGAGGGCCAAAAGAGGCCGGCCAGAGAGTGACCAGAAAGGAGGGTGCAGGTGTGCCGATGAGGAGAATCTCGGTCTTACTGGCATTAAGGCAGAGATCGTTGGCGGCACACCACTCCTGGATGGCGGACAGACAGTCTGAGATGAGAGAAGAAGAGGTGGCTGAAGAGAGCCTGAAAATGAGCTGAGTGTCATCCGCATAGCACTGAAAGTTGGGGCAGAGAGCAGTGAAACGGTGGGCAAGAAGTGCCAGGTATTGGTTTAACAGCCAGGGAGAGAGGTTAGACCTCTGGGGGGCAGGAGGGAGACACCAGAGGTAGAGATAGAGGAGAGGAAGGACACAAGTTGGACCTTGGCGGGGTCGATCGGAGAGGAAGGCGGTCAGCCAAGCCAGGGCCTGATCAGTGATACCCAGATTATCACGGTGACGGTTGAGCAGGATGGCATGGTTGACCGTGTCAGGGAGAAGAGAGATCAAGTAAGATGAGGACACAGGGGGTGTTGGAATTGAGGTTGGAGAGCAGGTCTTCACGGATGTTTAGGAGAGCAGTTTCTGTGCTTCTGGCAGCTCTGAATCTGGACTGATGGTCATGGAGACAACCAACAGATTCAGAGTGAAGATTAAGCTGGAGGATGGGCAGCTTTTCCAGGAGTTTGCCCAAGAAAGGAGTGATGGAGATTGGACGATAGTTAGCCAGGCAGGAAGGGTCGGCAGAGGGTTTCTTAAGAAGAGTGTGCACAAGGGAGTGCTTCAGGGGGGAGGGGGAAGACTCCATTGGCAAAGGAATGGTTGCAGAAATCAGCCAGAGCAGGAGCCAAGGTGTCAATGTGGTCCTTGATGGTTTTGGAGGAACAGGGGTGAACCTGTTTTGACGAGACTTTCATAGATCACACTTATCTAGAAACCTTGTCTGAGGAGAACAGGGGAAAGGCAGAGAAAGAGGGAGGAGAGGTGGCCGAAGAAGGGTAAGAGGAAGAGCAGGGAATAGAGGTAGGAGGGGTAGAGGAGGAAAGAGAGGACAGGATGTCCTGAATTTTAGAGATGAAATGAGAAGCCAGGGCCGTGCAGAGAGCCTGGGAGGGGACAGTAGAAGTATAGACTGCAGCAGGATTGGCCCGCTCCTTGCAGATTTTAAAGAGTTCGGCCGACTCTTATAATATAATCTCAAATACAATCTCAAAATGACAACAGGAACACCAACCTTTTATATTCAAAACTAATCATAAATGTCACAATTAGCTATTATACTAAAACTTCTATTCTAATCCTGCATTGGATGGTAGAATATAGGATGTAACCTCATTATGATTGGTTCTTCTATAATTAGTGTCTCCTCCTAAATTCAACCTTCTACAGTAACACATTTCTACTTAGCATTTAACTGGTTGACACTATACTACACAGGTCAATACGAAAAACACTAGGCGATTGGACACTTCTTGGCCACCTTCATGCAGTGCTATGTTTTGTAGTGAGGCAGGACAGATGGGTGTATTGCTATAATCTAGTTAAAGAAGATACTCCCCACTCATTCCTTCACCTAGGATTTCACTGTCCATCTTGTTTGTGGCCTTGGCGTGCTCCTTGTGTGTCTGGATGTGCTAAGGATATGGCAGGTGGGCGATCATTTTGGCTCTGGCATAAATGGCCATTGTTTCAGTCACGTAATAGGGGGCCACTATTCAAAGCTCAATTTTGTCTATTTGTTGGATTTTCTACTATTCTATAATGTGTGTGCTTTCCTTTGGCAGCCACTCAGGTGCTGTGTATTCATTTGTCATGTGATCAATTGGCACAGTAGCTACTTGCACCTGTCATTCAAGGATATGTGTGTTTCTCACTGCTACCAACTGAAAATAATTGACTTTAATAATTGTGCAGTGTGCCCTGGGAAACGCTATCTGGTGAGGGTCTTTCAGCACACTGACATTGGTAACTGGGGGCTACTTTCTGTGCTCTGTGAGGCCTGAAAACTGTGTTAAGCAATTCTGTCTCAGGCTGCAGTAGTCCAGAATTGAAGCCTTATTGAATTTAGTGTAAAAAGGCAGTACCACGTTTCATTTTCTGTCATATTGTACCCTTCCTCTTATATGTTGATGCTCTTTGTCTTCATAGATGTTTTCTTCGTTTCTACATGAAAATATTGTTCATGTCTGTGTGCAAGTATTTTTCGTGTCTGTGTTCTTCATGTCTACGTACTTCTTGCCTGTTACGTGTACTTTGTGTGTATGTGTGCCACCATTTAATCATTCCCTACCTGTGCTTGTAATAAGTGCACTACCTACTGCCCTGCTTGTCACACTATCTATTCTACTCTTAACAGCAACTACATGGCGCTTAATGTTTTGTTAACGTCTACTGCTCCTTTCTTGGCTTATATTTCCCTTTCTGATCCTGATGGGGGGAATAGGTGGGGCTGTTGTGGCCGTGGCCAATATTGGTGCAAATCACACTTCCATTACTACACTATTTGTGTATTTGTATATAGTTGCAGATCTTCAATATAGTCTTGTCTGTACTAATAAGAAAGATCTGAGCTGCCCTTGGTCCTATAGAACAGACATTACATTTTTGATGTGTTTTTTTTATGGAAAAATAACAATCATGCTGAGCCTTTCCTGGTCTTCCCTAATCAGTGTTAATCTACCGAGTAGTGGTATAGTCAGTGGAGTTCAATATTACCTAGTTATTTTGAGATTTTGGGAAATTGTATTATGTTAAAGGATAAAATGGCATACCCTTCTCAAAAGGGTTAATCAACATCATCAGGAAAGACTGTTTGACGCAGTACTGCTTGGCTACTCTGTTTTTATAACCGATTTATGTTCGTTTTCAATAAGAAATAAACAATGGCCTCTGTTTTAGGATTTCAGAATAACAAATTACGGCCCCACTTCGAAAGTAAAATGTGCATGGGGGGGGCGAGTTCAGTGGCTAGCTGAGCCTGTGTTTGCTGCCTTGTCCCGGGATCTCCAGCTTTCCCAGTGCCCTACTCGGCTGCTGCACGGTCTCACAGAATATACTGAAGCAGGAGGGGTGTTCCTAATGCTTCCCAGAGATTGAACAGTGTTGCACTGAGGTTCAGTCTCACAGTAAAACAGCAGAATACCCTTAGCTTGAGTGGGGCATCCTGGTGGCCGCTTCTAAGATGGTAACCCAGTGCACCTCTGAGGGACAGGGAGGGATTCTATTCTCATCCTCTTGCAGTGTAGGAGCCATGGCCCGCTTGTTAGGACAGTTTTTCTGAAGTCCAACTAAGGGTTTAGCAAAGCCATACAACTGAGACAGTACTCCACTCTTACTATAAGGCTGTACCACCTGAGTATTTGGTAGCATAGGCTGAGCAGCCAGGCTGATCTTAGGAGGGAGAGAAGGCTGTAGGAAGGTACAAAGAACTTGTAGTATACCCAGTGTTCAACAGAAACACTGACAACCAGAAGTATTATAAAAAAAATAACGGTTTATTATAAATACAAGTTAGGCCAAGATGTATATAAAAACATTATAAAAGCACAATGCTTTAAGGTATACAGCCCAAAGCATAAACCTTGTTTAGAAAACTAACAGTATTTCTAGGCAAGTCAGACTTTATCACAACACATTTAGTATAGGACACATCTATTCATGGGTAGTAAAACCATAAGTTACTTTCTGATTACTTTCAGTTATAGAAAGGTAGTAGACCCAGGCAGTTGTGCAGCGACACTCAATTGAGAAATCACTTAGTAAACCAACCGCAAAGTATACTTTTCTCAATAGTGGAACACCAATTCAAGGTGACAGTAGAAACCTATAACCACATTCAGGATAACACACAGTTATACTAGGTGAGTAAGAACTGTTGGTGTAATATACAATTGCAGTTGCCTTTCAGCTCAATAGAACACTAAGTAAGCAAGAAGTCTTTTACTTATTTTAGGATGGCACAAGCTATTCAACGTAAGTAAAACCCATATACTTTTTACAGGAGCTACCGGCAACTTAAAGGTAGGTATAAACCTATGACTGTTTTAGAATCTGTATAAAACAGACCATGTAAAGCAAAACCCAGTTGGGGAACTTACACACTAATATTCTGAAAGAAATAGTTAAGTGAAGCCAACAGCATTACGTTTGGGGAAGAGGCACAGCCAATTCAAAGGTGAGTAAAATAACATTACATATACTTTTCAGAATGACAGAACCCATTCAAGGTAAGGAAGAACTTTTGTAACTGCTCACTCAGTTACAGTTACCAACCAACTCTTTTACAATTAAGTACACTTTTAAACAGTTGTTCTCTTTTCTAGGCAACAGGCCAAATCTTTAGAAAGTCTTTCCATACTCTTGGAGCATGAGTGTTCTCAGTGGCAGAAGGGGGGGGGTCACTATGTCTCTAATGTACAACAGACAGTTCTGGAAGGCACTGAATTAGCACAAGTCAGAGTTCCTAGGGAATACTGTTCAAACAAGTAAGTATTTCACTTAAGAGTAGTTGAAAGAGTCTAGGGGTGTCTGAGAAGACACCATAGGAGGATTCCAGAAGTGGGCCTCAGTGAACTGGATGAGATGACTCCCAATCACAGAAACACCCCCAATGCTTTACAGAAATCACACAGGCTCAAGGTAAGTAAATATCCCAGCCAGCACAGTACCTCAGCACAGAAGAAGAGTTGCAGCAGGGGAGACTTCAGGATCTGCAGCCAAAAACCTGGTCGATGGATTCCTTTGTCATGAAGACAGGACTTTGGAAGGGATTTTGCATCAACAGGGAAGGCTCCAGGTAAGAGTTTCTTCATGGCTGATGCGGCTATATGGTTTTGGTGCTGTTTTCAGGAGCCAGAAGACTGAATATCGCCTGTCGGATTCTTGTTACTTGCAAGGTCCAGCATTCTGCTGATGGAACTTTTCGCACTCGATTCACGTCTCTGGAGATCCAGCAGGATGCCACCAAAGCTTCAGCTCGATTCGGAAGACCGTGCACTGCACGATGGCTCGAGGTCCCAGGGTATTGGGGTACTGCAACCCTGCAAGCTCGCAGCACGGCGTGGGATGGCTGGAAATGCAGGTCTGCTTGAGTCTAATGGATCTCACCAGGGTCGGGGTCGTCGTTTTCAGAGTCCCCAGGTTGCTTGGAAGGAAGGGTAACAGCAGTCTCCGGTTACACAGCAGGCTCTCTGGTTGCTGGAAATCATCTCAGCTGGGGTTTCTTCATCTTCCTCTTCGGATTCAGGTCCAGTGGTCGACTACTTCTTCAGCTTCCAGGATCGGACCTTTATGCAGTAACCCAGCCAATCAAACAGACGTGCAACATTCAGACCAGGGGGGTTGGCAGTCCTTTCAGGACAGCAAGCCTCTCAGTTTGAACTGGATTCTTGCAGAAAGGCTGGAAGACAAAGGGCTGCAGAGTTTTGGACTCCTCCCTCGCCTCCTGCCTTCACTCTGGAGCCTGGGTGGGCTTGACAGAAGTCTCCCGCCGAAGATGGAAATCACACAAAGGACTTTCCTGCCCTGGAGGGCAGGGGAACGACCAAGAAGGGACAAGGAGCGTGTAAATGGCAAAAAGAAGACAGAGACATTTTGGTAAAATGGGTGCTTTTACCGCAGCTGTGAAAACCGCCAGCGGTAAAGGTGCACCGAATTTGTCAAAGGGTCATTGCCACTTGCCATTTAAGGTAAACCTGTCCCTGTAACAGAATTGTTACAGTGCTAGTCAGAAAGGGGATACATTGTATCGCCCCAGAACTCCACATAAGGTGGGATGTGCTGGTTTCACCTAACAACATATAAAAGGGATAGAAATATCCTTTCTACCCTTGGGAACTGTAGTTCTCACAAGGTTAGCCAGAGAAAGTAAAAGAGGAGCCCTAAGGGCAACCCTGTAATAATAAAAAGGTATATACCAAAAGTTGTCAAAGAGGATCAAATTAAAAGGACACTATGGACAGTCTTAAAAATGACACCCATAAAGAGTAAAAGGATCTGAGGGTGTGGAAATGGTTCCCACTCACTGAGGTATAGGAAATAATAATGTACCAGTCCAGCAAAAAGTTCTGGGGTTCTCACAAGTGAGGTAGATTTAGCACTAGAGTTAAATTTTACCCAACACTGCTTTTGCCCCATGGCTATGGCTTGGAGATGGCTGTATGAGAGGGACTGCTAACCACAGTGGAGCATTCTTCCTGTGCCGGTGCTGAGTGGTTTAAGTCGTTCAATTAAAGTGGTTGGGGACGGATCCCTGCCCTTCCTCTTGGGATGCATCCAGCGCTGCAGCAGGATTCTTGCCGTGCTCTCACATTAGACATGATGGGAATGCGTGATCACAGAAGCCTGATGCGTCTCCTTCAGTGGTGACAATGGATAGTGAAATCCTCTGTGAGAAGATAGGTGGTATTCCTCATTCCAGGCCTCTTCCCAATGTTGGCATGGCGGGCTGGCCTGCAGCCCAGCGCCCTGGCTGGAGTATTTCCTGTCCTCTGAATCGTCATGCAAGGGGGAGAGCTTAAGTTCCTTCTGAGACCACAGACTTAAAAGGCTGTATTCTGAAGATGTTCATGACGACTTTCCGGATATAGCCGAAGGCAAACTGATTCTTGATATAGTAAATAGTTAACACTCTGCGACCAAGGCCTTGAATTTTGCTCAGAGGCTTAATAATGAAATGTCATTCATATTTCATGAAGAGAAGCCTAAAGTAGGTCGGGAGGATTCAGGGGAGAAAGATGACATGCATGAGGCTACCTGGAGGATCTTGTTATACAGCGGCAGCTGTCAGGAAGAAGGGTTGGGTAAATGGAATAGTGAGGTAAATGAGGAGGGGGAGGAGAACTCTGGGGGGCAAATTGAGAAGGCGTGAGGGGGTGGCGTTTAGGTGACAGCCTTCTGCAACAGCGCTCTCCAGGAAGTTTGATTTGGGCTTACATCAGTAGAGCCTCAGAACAGCATGTAAAATTGGCACCATCTCTTATCGGGGCAGTCCCTCCCTATGATTCAGGACATTGCAACTATTAACAGTTCAGAAACAGGCTCTTTGTCGGGACATGCTCGGACAATCTCACTATCAAATATAAGTGGACGTTAGCCTGTGGACTTTTTCATGTGCAAAGGAAATCGGGCACGATACACCAGCATAGAGGAAGCAGTATCCCTTAATGGGGTGGCTTTAACAGCAATACCTGACCAATAGGTGAACCATTCCCATGTGTCAAAAGAACAAACATAGGAACGTGGAGAGTCGGCTCTCAAATTTTAATACAGGGACTTGAAGATGACTCCAGAGTATATAATGATGCTTCCTCTCTGTTTGATGTATTTGCTCCTGGGAAGGTGGTGTTTCTAAAAGTACTGTTGTTGAGGTTCTCTGGTGGAGGTTTGTAAACTGAGCATGTTGCTAGTTGACATAGGAGCGGTGAAGCTTTCACTGTATTGTGTTCATCTGCCCTGAAAATGCAGGTTTTTCCTCACTGTATATGAATGGCATGCTGTCACTC
The DNA here is from genome assembly GCF_040938575.1 of Ambystoma mexicanum. NCBI lineage: Eukaryota > Metazoa > Chordata > Amphibia > Caudata > Ambystomatidae > Ambystoma > Ambystoma mexicanum. The sequence continues at coordinate 1,085,734,906 of NC_090936.1, read as the reverse complement.
ATACTGGGTAATGGCCATGTGTCAGTGTCTTGCTGATGCACCGGTGGGGGATCTGGGTTTTTTGGTTGACCAATATCTACATTTTCCAGGTAATTTCCTACTGGCCAAGTCTAATCCCCCCCCTCTTGTTGGATCCACCTTTCAGTGGGTCCTTTACTTCTGAGGTTTGTTTTGTGGGTTTGTCTTTAGGTTCTTCATTTCACTATGGGTTTGAGGTTTCAGGTGGCGGGAAGGATTTTGGTGCATTGCAGTTTGTCCCCAATGGGAACGGGCTAGACCATACTTGAAAACCAGCAGGGTCCTAGCTTTAGCTATTTCCTACTGGGATTGAAATTCCAGTCGCTCACTCAATACGCAAAGGGTCTACACCCGCATAATAAAAGGATCAAGCTATGACAGTTTCTTCAGGAGACACAAGCTGATGTAGTATGAGTGCAGGAGACCTGCCTTGCTATGGAGGACGCTTATAGAATCAGAACTATTTTTTCTTTATACAATAGTTTGCAGGGACCAAATAAGATTGGAGTGGGGATCCTAATCAGCTGCAATATTCAATTCATTTGCACACATAGCAAGACTGATAAGGATGGGAGACAGCTATGTGCAGCGGTGTTGCTAGGGGGTGGTTAAGGGGACTATAGCACCTAGTCTTTTGGTTGTAGCCCCGATAGAATCTCAGGAGCTACAACCAAAAGGCTAGCTAGCCCCCAGTCCCAACAGTTCCGACATTAGTGTAGCCCCGGGTCTTTTCCAGCCCTAGCAACACCCCTGGCTATGTGTGAGGTAGCTAGAGGAGCCCCCCATAGCCCTGGTATAAGGACCGAATGAGGGGTGCTTGTCTTTGTCCAGCATATGCTTTGGGCACTAATTAACTTTGCCAAAGAGTATCTTATTTTAGCAGGGGTATTTAATTAAATCATTGATGCCAAGTGGGGATAGTTCAAGAGGGACCTACTGGGGCCAAAATCAAACATTGAAAGAAACAATACTCTGAATGCAAGAGGCAGGGCTGCAAGAATCCTCAAGGCATCTATATTTGGGTGGGGCGGACATTACATTTTTTTTCTCAGTTTCAAGTTTACTTGAGAATATACTTTTTTCTGAATCCTGTAAGCAGCATCAATAAGCAACATAACCATTTCGGACGCTCTGTCTGTCATGCCATCTAGATTTGACTCTGGAAGAAAGAGACTGAGATTTTGAAAAAGGGATTTTATTTGCCAGGAGATTGTCACAGATACATCCCAAGACTTTACCGAGAATGCCCTCCCATGAAACAAAACTGATATATGATAGGGTGCCTTTAAAGTGTCTTTTAGGTGACTCAGAAAAGGAAGAATGCCTCTGAGGAGGTGCAGCTGGTTAAGGCCTTCTTGTCACAGTCTGTGATGTGAGAAGGAGTGGAGTTGAAGATGACGCCATGGTTTTTAGCGAATGAAGAGGGCTCAGTGAGGGCGACCAGAGTGAGAGAGGGAAAGCGGGAACAGGAGTCACAATGAGAAGGATCTCTGTCGTACTGGCATTAAGGCAGAGATCGTTGGAGATGCACCAATCATGGATCGCGGATAGAGAGTTAGGAATGGGTGAGAGAGAAGAGGCGGTTGAGGGGAGCCTGAAAGAGGGCTGGGTGTCATCTGCATAACACTGAGAGGAGAAGGTAGAGATCAGGTGGGCCCGAGTAGACATTGAAGATCCAGCGTGAGAGGTTAGAACCCTGGGTAACACCACATGTGGAGATGGTGGTGGAGAGAAAGGACCCCATTTGGACCTGGGAAGGTCGGTCCAGGAGGCAGGAGGTTAACCAGTCCAGGGCCTGACCTGTAATGCCTAGGTTCTCATGTATTCAATTGGTCAGGATGGCATGATTGACTGTGTCAAAAGCAGAGGAAACATCAAGGAGGATGAGGACGGAAGGAAGGCTTGAGTCAAGATTAGCAAGCAGATCTTCACAGGTGTTCAGGAGATCAGTTTCCAAGCCTCTGGATGCTCTGAAGCCAGACTGATGGTCATGAAGACAACTAGCGGAAATGTAAAAGTAGCTCGGAGATGGCCAGCTTTTCCAGGAATTGGCCAGGAAAGTATTGATGGAGACCAAGTGTTAGTTGGCCGCACAGGTAGTATCAGTGGAAGTCTTTTTGAGGAGGGGGTGCACAAAGGAGTGCTTGAGGAGAGGGGGGGAAGGTCCAGTGGCGAAAGAGTCATTGCAGAAATCGGCCAAGGCTGGAGCGAGGGTGTCAATGTGGTCCTTGGTGGTTCTGGAGGAGCAGGGGAACACCTGTTTGAACTACACTTTCATAGATCGGACTGGTCTAGAAAAATCAGGTGTTTTCGGAGAGGAGGAGAGGGAGAGGCGACCAGAAGTGGGCCACGAGGGGTAGGGGGAGAGGAAGAGGAGTGCGAGGGCACAATGTCCTGAGTTTTAGTGGTGAAGTGAGCGGCTAGATCTGTACATTGGGCCTGGGAGGAAACGGGAGAGGTGGAGACTGCAATAGGATTGGCCGGCTCATTGCAGATTTTAAAGAGTCCAGCCATGTCTAACTCCTGTAGACAAGGTTAAGGATTTGATAGCTTGTTTGCTGAGGTCGGACCCTTCCAGCCCTGCTGTAATGAAACGGCCAGTACCAGAGGAGGAGGGTGTTTCCCTTGATCGCCCAGTATGCTCGCGTGCTGAACCTAGACCCACAGCTTCTGAACCTCTTAAACACAGTGAGGTCACTGTGGGAACTATTGCTAAGGCTCCTTCGTCTGTCAAAGCCCCGGAGGCAACAACTAAGAAAGCAGAAGCCTAAAACACGCTTGCAGATGCTAAAAGGAAAAAGCATTGAAGCGAGAGATGTGAAGGCAACCATGGCTACACACTAGGCGAAGAGCCTTCATCACAAGGACGTGTGCAATTAAGTCTAAAGCCTCACCTCGCACAGGCAGGAAACAGTTTAAACATGGCAGTGTACAGTACCTACTCAATATTATAATGCATCGGTGTGCTAGGGGAGTACATAACATTTTCAATTGCGGACCTGCCCCCACATCACGTAGTAGTAGTAGTAGTAGTAGTAGTAGTAGTAGTAGTAGTAGTAGTAGTAGTAGTAGTAGTAGTAGTAATGTGCTCTAGCACCTTGAAGCGTCTTTTGTCCTAGATGGAATAACAAATAATGATCTCAGACCAAATAATCAGCCAGACTCAAGGAATTCTTCTTTACTAAAGCAGGGAGAACTCGCAGGCATTGGACTGATGCTTGTACACTCACAACTAACCTTGATTAAATGGAGGTCTTATACCTCATTATGCGTCATCAATGATTTCACTCTACGTGGCAAAATACAAACCTATCGAGGGTAGGGATTGGTTAAGGGAACATATATACTTCTAGAACATATAAAGATTAGTGCATCATTGGCTACCCCTTATCTGTAGGGCACGCCTTGAATTCCCTCTACCACGTATAGTACTGATTATAGCAGACTAAACAACAGTGGATTGGTCTATGTCACACTGTATGTTAGGTTGTCCCCCAAACCCACTGATTGGTTGGCATACTATCCCAACCTTGGACTTTGGGCTCTTTAGCAGCACATACGTGAAACGAAACGTAGGTGTTTGAATCCCGGCAGACTACTCCCTGTTTTCCCAATTAGTCCATTTCTCATTGGTGGTCCATAAGCAAAAGTGTTCCGTTTGTAGTTGACATGGTGCCTACTCATTGTCCTGGAACATTGAAGGCAGTGTGAGCATATCACTGTCTTAACTTGAGGCTCTAATGAATAGCCCTTGTTTTCGAATTCTGAGTTATGTGTGAAGAGACCACGAATTTGTCCATTTCAGCCTACTATTTACTGCTTATTGATTTAATTATGCAGGGTAATCTTGCTCTTCTTGGCCTCTAGAGACTTGCTCACTCTATCTCATATGAACTTTGTATACTTTAAATTGACCAACAGTTTGGCTCTCGCAGATGTTTTCTTCTTATTCAATCTGAGGAATGTCCCAAATTCAGAGCGTATCCATGGAACTCCCTTTGTGCTCTGTGATTATCCCTTAAAATAGCATCCTTAATTTTGGCCCAACCTTGACCCATCGCCTGCTTGCACACAAAGCTGTTTTTCTGCATCTCCTGATTCTATAGCCTTGGTTTGTCTGAGGTAGCTTGGTTAAGTTCAACGTGAGCCAGCATCCATTTTCCAATTAGGTCTGTCCTTGCCACTTTATAAGGGCAGAGGAATGTGGGGGCAGTGGGTTGTTAGGGAATTTGTTGCGGAGTGTGATGGCCTGTTTGAAATACATTGCTGGTGTTGCTGACTAATTAAGCTACTGACTTGTTTGGGTGAATCTGCTCATATAAATAACATGATTTCAAAAAGTCAAGCAAGCAATCCAGAAACTAAATTATTATTGGCTTAAGATCTCATAAAATTACACATTACACAATTAAACTTCCATATGGAAATTGATCTTCGTTGACCCCATCCAATAGTCTCCATACATCTGTATGCTGGTAACAATTATATTCAAGATGACATTCACTGTCTGAAGAGCTGCTTCTCGGCAGTTGAGCCTTGATAGTCCTGCAAACCTCAAATGTATAACCTCCAAAACTGAATACTTTTCTCGAGGGAGAACTGGCACATCATGTCTAATCTTGGTCATTGATAGCATTATACCTCACATTTTTTAATCTGTTAGATCTTTGTGTTTTTGTTTAATTTTGGATTTTCTTTGTAAGTCCATTTTACAAAAAGAATAGAACAGGTTGCTAAATGTTATCTCTGTCTCCTTTGCCAAATTACCCCCTTACTACCAGAGGTTAGGTTCAGGGCAGCTATTCAGTTGTGTTCTTACATTATGATGGGGGCAACTTCATCTGAACTGGACCAACTAAAGCTCTGCCATTTTTCCCTTCAAAAACAGCATCTGCATACACAGCATGCTTAATTAATTGATAAAAAAAGTTTGACCACTTCATCTGTGCGCTCCCTCTTCAGCTCCACTGGCTGCCTCTTGAAGCATCTTTTTGCTTGGCCCACACTGTTTCTCAGAGATTCCACGCATTTCATTTATTGTTACATATAGATGGTAGCCCTTTCCCAGCCACAATGTATTCCTTCCCGCTGCCCCACAAATAAGACACCAGTAACAATTGTGTGGGAGAAATGGGTGCAAAAGCTTTTTTGGCAGACGCTGATTTACAGGTGATCCGTAAGGGACAACCAACAGCAGGCCCTTCAGTGAGCTATCATCCAAGCCTTATTCCTTTCAATGGGCACGCTGAGTTCCACCCCAGGTCTTGTAACCACTTTGATTCGTTCTCTGTGGTTTCTTATGCTGGGTGTCCTTTGGAGCATTTTGCATTCTGGGCTTCCTCTCGAAGGATTTCTTTTGTGGCTACAAATTGCTACCAGGCCCTTTAGCTAAAGTCATGTGCCCTATTCTACTGTGGGTGTTCACCCATCTTTCTAACCTTGTTGGTTGGCCTTTATTTTCTACTCAAAAGCCTTGTAACGTGTACCGAAGTGCATACCTGTGTTTTGCTACCACTACTGACTAGGGGATCTTGTCTGTGGGAATTACTCCTAGCCTACCCTTAGGCAATGTGTTTACATACATTGCTAATTGCTCTAATCCCTGAGTGCTCTAGTTCTCTTCATATTTGGAACAGTATTTGGTGCAATTTCAGAAATGGTTAAGCTGTCTGTTTGTTTGTTTGTTTGTTTGTTTGTTTGATATAGCGCAAAACCAAACCTGCAGGTAGCCGGGCGCAAACATTACAAGAATACTTGAGAACTTGGTTACAGTGACACACACAAAAGTAAGCGGTAGGAACGGTTCAACAACATTATAGATTGCATGTGCTTATACAGTTAATGCCAGGTGTTGGAAGCAGAAAGAAATAGAGGGTGGTACAGTTCAATGAGGTTTACAGTTTGAATGAACTTGTGCAGTTGATTGTCAGGTGTCGGAAGCAAGAAAGAGCTGAGTGGCAGTCAGCCACAGTTTGTAGCTGGATACTAGCAGTGGAGGTTGTAGTCTCTAGGGGACAGGTTAGCAGGGCATAGGTGTCTCTCAGGACGAGTGGTTCTGTTAAGGAGGGGGATCACATTAGATGTCGTGAGATCGTATCCATGAGTAACTTACGTCTGAAACTTGGGTAAGGTTGGTCCTTTCTGAGTTCTAAGGGGAGTTTGTTCCAGGTTTGGACAGCTGTGACTGGAAACCTGGCGCTGCCAGCTGTGATTTTCTTTATATCTAGGCACCAGCAGGGTGAAGGCGTTAGACATTCTTGTGGGGCTATTTGAGGTTCTTTTGTTGATTCTGTTTACTAGGTAGGGAGGAGCTATATTGGTGAGGCATTTGGACGTGAGTGAGAGTTTTGAGGGTGATCCTGTCTTTAATTTTTAGCTAGTGGATGTTCCTTCTGGCGGTGGAGACATGGGCTCTGTTAGGTATGTTTAAGGCTACTCTTAAGAGCGTTATTTTTGAGAGTTTGGAGTTTAAGGATATACTTGTTAGATCCAGCATATAGGGCATTGCAGTAGTCCAATCTGGATATGATAAGTGCATTAGCTAGGGTAATACAGCTGGTCTCCGTTAGGGATGGTCTACATGCTAGGATCAGTTTACAAGTATAGGCTGTGGAGGAGGATAGGGAGTTAATTTGTTTCTTGAAAGTGAGTGCTGAGTCCAGATAGACCCCAAGGGTTTTGACTGCAAGCATCACTTTGATGACATTGTTGTCAATGTTAAATGAAGCATAGTTGGGGTCGAGTTTTTTAATCGCTGTCTCTGTGCCGAGGATCAGAAGCTCTGTTTTGTTGTCATTCAGACAGAGGCTGTGGGATGCCATCCATGCCTGAATGAGGAGGTATATCTTATTTACCAAAGCTGAGTCTTCCAAGAAGTTGCCCGAAAGGGGGATGAGGATCTGAGTGTCATCTGCATAGTTAGTGTAGATGACACCCAGTCTGTCCAACTTGTCAAACAAGGGTTTGGTAAAGATGTTATACATGATAGGAGACACACATGATCCCTGGGGGACACCGCAGGAGACTTGTATGGGGTCACCGGCTGCAAGGGGGAGAAGACTCTCATAGTCCAGTTAGCAAGGAAGGATTCAACCCAGGTTATGGCATTGCTTGAAAAATGGGCAGCGGAGCCGAGGTGATTGCATTAAACTGTGTGATGTACCAGGTCGAAGGCTGCCGATAGGTCAAGGAGGAGTAGCATAGCTGATTTTCCATTATCCTTCAACTCGTCAATTTGAGTCTTGAGGTCAATCTGGGCTGTTTCAGTGCCGTGAAGGGGGCGGAAGCCAGATTGTCGTGAGCCAAGTAGGTTATTGGATTCAAGGTAATCCTGAATTTGCAGGTAGGCTACCCTGTCGATGATTTTGAGTAGGAATGGGACGGTAGTGATAGGTCTATAGTTTGTCGGGATGGAAGGGTCGAGAGTTTTTTTTTTATCAGGGGTAGGACCCAAGACTGTTTAAGGTTATTGGGCACTAGGTTAGTCTTAAAGGAGGCGTTGATCAGTTTTGAGATGAAGGGGGCTAGGTCTCTCGCTGCATCTTTTATAATTTGAGGAAGGCTGTTATCTCCTTTACAATTGGATGGCTTTAGGGAGAGTATTATTTTTTCTGTCTCTAGTATGGTTATTTGTTTGAAGCTAAAGGGGTGAGGAGTGTTAGCGGCCTGGTTTAGGGAGGGCTGTGCCTTGGGGGTGGGCTCCGGTGGCACTAGCAAGGCGGCTTTTTTAATTGCAATTTTGGTTTGAAGAGAGCTAATTTTTCCTGCAAGGGCATTTTGTGTGTTAGTGCACCAGAGTTTATTTTTGGGAGTATTATCCGTTTTGGATAATTTCTGTTTTGCAACTGAGAGACCTGCCTATCCTCTTGGGCCATACTTCCTAACTTCAATGACCAAAAATCATCTTCTCTACCTATCATCGTTACCCACTGTAAGGGGTCAGAAATGAGGTAGACCACTTTCTGAAGATTTTCAAATAGATGCAATTTTATTACATAAAAAGGTTGGATAAACGCCTCACTTATCCCTACCTTGACAATGATTTCCCTGCATAAAGTAACCACTATAACAAAGGATATCTGTCCCTCCCACTTATATATACAGTACCTCAATGAAGGAATGCATGGTAGTTCAAAGGCAACACACATAAAACAATTGAATTCCCAAGATTCAAGCAGGATTCTGTTCCACAGTTCCAAAAATAGACCATGAAATCCTGGTTTGTAACAAAGTTCCAGCACAGTTCTTTATAACTCCCACTTGGCAACAGAATGTTCCAACACTCCAGTGATTGGACAAAGTAAATAGAAGGTTCTTTCTCTTCCTTGAGCAAGATTAAAATTCTGAATTATACTCTTCACATAAAGAATATTTCTCAGTTCATCAATAGCCACGATGATTGTCTTTGTCAGCATGTTTTGCCACAACTGGCTATTTCTGAAAAAATGTAACTCCACAGCAGTTTTATATAGGTCTTTCTTCAGCACCACAAGCGCCATAATATGTCTTCGTCAGCATCAATTTACAGCACTTCATATTCTACCTGGTTTACTCCCATGCCAGGCCTACTACTTCAAAGGTTTGCCATTCGGGTATACTCCCTGCCCGAACAGCGATTTGTAAAGAGCAAGTGCTTCTGTGGTGAAGATCAACTTATAACGGCTTCACAATGTTAATTATTTTGCAACATCTAACTTTTGGCAACTCTTCAGGGAAACAAGATTCACATTGGTGCTCTTTAATACTCCTCTGCAAGTTATACTCCTCTCCTTCTGAATATTATTTTACAATACATTTGTTATGCACACTATTGGGCCACAGGCATAAAGGTGCAGACTGCGAATAGACAGACCACACCAAACGGAAAGCAGAGAAGAGAATGGGAGGTCAAAGCCAATAAGGAGTGTTTACTGGATTCCCAGCCCAAAAAGGATGCAGTTGGTAGCGTCCATGGCATAGAGATATCAGGCGAATAGGAGGGTCTTCAATTCCTTCTTAAAAGCTTGGAGAGAATTGACTCCTCAGTCTTGCAGGCAATTTATTACAAAGAGAAGGGGCCTTCACAGTGAACGCTCCATTTTCCGCATTTGATGTCTTACATCTTGGCTGTATTATCAAGTTTAGGGATCCTGATCGAAGGGTTTTTTGGTTACACTTCTCTTTTATGTGATCTTGTAAATATACCGGCATTATTTGTAGCCTGCATTTAAAAACCATGACAAGCACTCTGAAGTTAATTCGGGATTCAATGGGAAGCCAATGGAGAGAATGTCTAGCCTCAGTTACATGGCTATGCCTGGGAAGGGGGAGTACTACTCTAACCACCCAATTCTGGGCAAACTGTAGTCTATGCATTTCTCGTTGCCTGATGCCCAACAGAAGACTGCAGCAATAATCAAACTTAAAACTAATTATTGCCATAGCAATTGTCTCAGCACTTTCTTGGGAAAGAAAGGCAGCCTTCTTGCCACTCTCCACTTCCAGAAGGGAAGCCTTCTTGCCACTCTCACTCCCCCTGTTCCCCCCCACTACATAACTAATCAAATACTGACTAGGATAAGGTCTTATTCTGCTTCTTCCTTGGCTTGGACAATGTGGGTTTATACCAGCTCGTATTATATGCTTCTCAAAATATGGGCAACATGCTTCACAACCTTTGGGCTTTTATTAGTCTCTGTCTGCCTTTGGCAATATCTGTTAAATTTGAATTCCCTTACTTTTGGTTTCCCCTGGTTTGGGCAATGGTTGTATGTATTAGCTTTTAATAATATTGCCCCATCGGGTTGCTGGGTTCTCAACAAACTCGCACGCATTATAGTTCATTATTCCTACTTGGTAAATGCCTGCCTTGAGCACGCAAGCGGTCTTGAAGTGCTCTAGGGTCACTATCAGCTGGTGAACTCACCGGGTAAGGCATGCGCGTCCGGTCCCCTCGCTGCTCGTAGGTGTTCTGCTTCAGTGGCTCCTCGCAACCCGGCATACTGCTACTCCTGGTCTGCCACTATGGTATGCAGTGATAAAATTGTGGCAAAAATGTCGCCTATACAAAAATGTGTGGTTTGACCCGGTAAAGGTATGCCCCATTATACCATTTAAGGAGAGCGGGGGTGTCCGCCGCCCCTCTTAAATGGTATAATGGGTCCGGGGGTTGCGGGGCTGTCCCCCGCATCCTTTACATGGATTGCGGCACAAAAACCACTGCATTTTTGCCGCAATATTATCACATGAAACCGCCGCTGTCCGCACCATTTGTAAAAGACGCTTCGTTTGGTCCGGAGGCTCTCTGGTGCTCTCCAGCCACTGGAGACAGCCTCCTGGGAAGAAAAGTTTCTGCTGCGCGACCTCTGCACCTATGGCTTCTGGAGGCACAGACCTTCTTAGCACCGGCTACTGTTTTCTGCTTAGCAGTGGTCCCGGCGTCTTCTCCCTCTTCCAGTTTCTGCGTCGACTGCATACACTGATCACACTGCTCTTCCTGCTCGTCAATGGCCTGCATCTGAGGGGGCTTTTTAAGCCTCGCGGTCTCCCTCAGGTGTAGGTCATTTCTATTAACAATCTGACCACTCCTGCAGCATTGTTCCTCTTTAGTCCTCTTCTTTGTCCCTGTACTTCGGGAATTATGGGACTTGACATCCCTAATGGCAAAGTTAATTTCTGTTCTGTTTTGCAATAAGCCATTGGAAGGTTTGGGTTTTGGGGAAAGTTGAACAAGAGGGTTTCCCATTCCTCCTGACCTGCTTTCCCCCTCATGTGATCCTCCCGCAGAACACCACCCCCAGGGTCGGGATAAGAAAGCATCTGCATTTCCCTGGTCACATGAGAAGGTCCCAGGCCAGGTTTTCTGGGGGAATCATTGCTGAATCATCACACCACACACTGGTTCTCATTCGTCACTTCAGTGGCAGTCGTCCTAACCCTCTCACAGATGCATAAGTTAACACATAATTTACCCTAGCACCCTCTATGCTCCCAGGCCGCCTTCACGAGGCTCACTGTACAAGTAGAGGTCTTTTAGAATATTGCAACTAAAACTGTAGGTGCTGTCAATTAGGTGGATTAGGACTGGGGCATTTTTTGTTGTCATTATCTCACCCTCTTAACAATGTTAATGTCACTACTCTTGTACCACAGCTGTGTTTTGTGGTGTCTGAGATGTGTTATTTTATTAGCAGAAAATACCCTCACACCTTTTTCCCAAATAATCCTTCCTTCAATTCTTTTGTGGTTCTCTGGGCCTTCAGTTTTGCCTAGTTTGTGTTTCTTTGGAATTCAACTCATCTACTGGAGTCCCTCTCTGCAGCTACACCACCGCAGATCTTTTTCAACCAACAAGATTTCGCCCGAGCATTGGAAAGGCCCTCCCAGCTCTCTCCAAGATTATAACGGCAAGTATCACTCGGCTTCCATTACACTGACTGGTATAAGTAGACACTTTCCCAAAGTCACCTGTCGAGTATGAAACGTGTGCTTCTCCAGCATCGGGTCTGGCATGGATTCACATGCTCATGAATATTCCCCGTCGTCAGGCTGGGAATCCTCGGTACAGAAAAAATGAGTAGCAGTATCAGTTTCGTTTCGGGTCTGTCTTTCCTAGTAGTAACCAATCACTGATCTCTGGATCATACTGCCCCCAGCCAATGACTGCCCTCTCCCTAAGCCCCGCCCCTGGCAGCCATCCTCAGATTTTTACCACACGTTCAAGTGTTGGGAGTCCTCGTGCTATAGCTCTCGAGCTTTTGCTGCGTTTTCGCGCTTTTTCAAAGAGAATTTCAAATTTTTCGATTAAATAGAGCCTCAAGCTCCACCGTTTCTACATCCGATCAACAGGGACCCATTTCGGATTTTTCTACGCCCCTCAAGGGTGAAGATTTCGTCGAGTTACGCTTTTGGAGGAGTCCAGAAGTTTCTGAGGCCTACCCCGGACATGGCCCAGGAGAAAGGAAGCTTGATGCCCAGGAAGCTGTTCAGGGCTTGCCCTGGATGCCAGCTACAGAATGTGTTCAAGGAGGACGAGCATTCTTTATGCCTCTACTGTCTCCATGAGGACAAGACGCACGTGGAGAAGGACTGTGCGTTTTGCGTGAACATGTCAGAGCGGATCATGAAGGATCGCCATCTTCGTTCTCGCCAACTGGCTGGAAGGAAAGAGCCCGTCAGGTGAGAAGTCCGAGCAGTCTTCTAAGTCCTGTTAGGGTGCCCCGGCGACGGGGGCCCAACAGAAGGCTAAGCACCGTGAGCCTGCCGGCACATGGAGCGCCAAATGGTCGTGCTCCTCGGCTGCCAGGCAGGGCACAGCCTCCCCGGCGCCATTGTCCACGAGCTAACGCTCTGGCACGGGTAAGAGGAAATCCGAGAACCCGGCTAAGCTTCTGGAGAGGCCCCGGTCGAGCTCGAAGGATCCAGCGGAGGGGGAGCGAGGCAGTGACCCTCCCCCCAAGGTGAAGGCTGCGAGCACACAGAAGGTGGTGCAGGCCTTGATTCACCCGGCCAAGGCCTCTATCGAGAAAGTTGCGGCGGCCCTGGCGCAGCGTGTGGAGGCTACACCAGTGGAGGCGACCTCAGGGTCCAGAGTTTCCCTGCCACCGCAGAGGGAATTCTCTTTCAAGCCCATCGAGAAGACCCCCGTGAAGTCCCCGGCGGAAAAAGAGGGGGGCGGGCAGGTGGCCATCGTGGATACAGACACAGCCTCTGAGGAGGAGCTGATCGAAGTCTTGGAGGGCCAGGACAAGGGCATGGAGGAAGCCCGGTCCATCGGGAGGGATCCCGACGGAGGTGACGACGGGAGCGACGGTGGCGCTGACGAGGTGCCAGATCAACCATCGCGCCTGTCGCTTCCGGTGCCACAGGACAACTCGGCGGCCATTTTGATGGCAATACAATCCTTATGTACGGAGATAAGGACGAGATTGCCCCTACCTCCAACGGAGGAGCCGGAGCCAGGCTCGTCGGGAAGTCCACCACTTAAGAGGAGGAAGACCCATCCTCCACCGCCTTTTCAACCCTCACGGCCTTGCTAAACCTTTGTCCCCGTCCACGGTCCCTGGGGATGACAAGGATACGGACACGGCCACGACGGGTACGCACGACGACAGCGGTGACGACGAGACGGACCTCACGTCTCCCCAACTTCGGGCTTCCCCGCCTGACGAGATTGGATCCTTCCACGCGATGATTGCCAGGGCATCCGAGCTGTTCCAGCTCTGCCCCGAAGAAAAGGAGAGGTTCCTTTATCAACGGCTTGAGGCCAAGAGAAAGACGGTCCTCGCCGTGCCTCTACTGGATGACATCTGGGATGAGTGATTTTCCCTTCTCAAGAACCCGTCCACGACGCCTGCAAAGAGGGACCGGTACAAGTAGTAGTACAGGGTCCCCGACGCGGCCCCCTTGTGCCTTTGGGCACAGCCGACCCCGGATTCGGTTGTCTCTGCGGCGGGCAAGAAGAAGGCGGGGGGACATCGGCCTTAGCATCAACTTCCCCGCCGGACGGTGAGGGAAAGAAACTGGACACAACGGGGCAGCGGGTCATCTCGTCTGCAGCGACGACGATAAAGGTGGCCAACGCCCTGGAGTTGTGGTACAAGATCGCCCCCCTGTTGGACTTCCTACCGGACGAAAAGAGGGCGGAGGCCCTGGAAATCTTGCAGGAAGGTGAAGTTGCGTCGGACCACGCCATTACAGTGGCGATGGACATCGCCGACACCGGTTTCCGCCAGTTGGGCAATGGCGTTTGCCTTAGACGGTGAGGATGGCTCAGGGCGACAGATTTCTGCCCGGACGTACAAGCCAAGGTGTTGGACATGCCCTTTGACGGGAACAAACTGTTTGGGAAAGCAGTTGATGAGTCCCTCCAAGCCATCAAGACAGACACAGAGACTGCCCGGGCCCTGGGAGTGCTCCAGCAACGACGTCCGTCCTTTCCGGACTCCAGAGGCAAACAAGGGGCCTCCAAGGGATCCGGAGGCAGCTCCTCGACCTACCGTCAAGCGGCCCGCTCCTCGTCGCAAGAAGCCTATAGGGGACGAGGCAAGTTGGGTGGATCTCGCCGTCGTCGCCAGGGAGGTCAAGGCGAACTCCAAGCAAGACTGAACCGACCGTGGCGTCGGGCCCCCACCGCAGCACCCCGGTGGGAGGCCGGCTGGCGAAATTCATCAGCGTGTGGGAGTCCATCTCCACCGACCGTTGGGTTCTGGAAGCCCTGGCCCAGGGGCACGCTCTCGAGTTTCTGAAGAAGTGCCCTCGCATTTCACCCGTGGCCAGGAAGGAAAATCACGTCCCTCAACTACTATTGGAAGTAAGGGCGATGCTCAAGAAAGGCGCCATCGAGCTTGTCCCAAAGAGGCTTCCGGGATCCGGAGTGTACTCAAGATACTTCCTCGTAAAGAAGAAGACGGGAGGATGGCGCCCCATCCTGGACCTGCGACGACTGAACAAGTACATCAAGGCGCAAACATTCCGGATGGTCACCCTCCAGCACGTGCTGGGATAGCTGGAAGAAGGCGACTTCCTGTCGTCGTTGGATTTGGAGGATGCATACTTCCCCATCCTGAAAGGACACTGAATGTTCCTCAGGTTCGTGATCCAAGGACGGCATTACCAGTTCAAGGCCCTCCCGTTCGGATTGAAGTCGGCGCCCAGGGTGTTCACCAAGTGCCTCGCACCGGTGGCGGCGTGGCTGCGCCTGCAGGGGATCCACGTCTACCCCTACCTGGACGACTGGCTCATCCGAGCAAGGACAAGGGAGCTTGCCATAGAACACACAGCAAAGACTGTCCAGCTTCTCACGGACCTGGGGATCTCCATCAATTATCCAAAATCCCACCTGGTCCCCTCGCAAGCCGCACTGTTTCTGGGAGCCAAGCTTGACACAGTGGTGCGTCTGGCCTCACCGTTGGAGGAAAGGATGGCGGCCATCATGGGCAAAGTGCAGCGTCTGCTGGTCACGGACGTGGCCAGGGTGAGATCCATCAAATCCCTCCTCGGAATGATGTCCTCTTGCATTTATCTCGTGCGATTGTGTAGGCTTCGGATGCGTCCTCTGCAGGAGTTTCTCGACGCCCGCTGGATCCAGTCTTCGGGCAGCTTCGAGGACAGGATCCCCCTCAACGAGACCTTCCATCGGGCGATCTGGTCGTGGGGCGCCCGTGCGCACCTGCCGGCGGGTACGGACTTTCAGACCCCAGTCCACCAGGAGACAGTGACTACGGATGTCTCCCTGGAGTGGTGAGGAGCGCACACCAGGGATCTACACGCGAGAGGCCTATGGCTCCCGGAGAAGTCACTCCATATCAACATCCTGGAGCTCTGTGCAGTGTTCTGGGCCCTCGGGTCCTTTCTCCCGTCCCTCAAGGGCAAGGTGGTGAGGGTTTTCACCGACAACACCACCACAATGTTTTACATACGGATGCAGGGTGGAACCAGATCCCCAGCCCTATCCAAGGAAGCCCAGGATCTGTGGCATTGGGCCGTCGCCCAAGGGATGTTTCTGGTGCCGTTTCATCTGGCAAGGATAAAAAACACCATTGCCGACTCACTCAGCAGGGAGTTGCACTCGTTCCATGAGTGGGAACTATGACAGGATCTAGGGGATTGACTTTTCCGGCGACGGGGCACACCCCAGATCTACCTGTTTGCGACGGCGACAAACTCCAAGTGCCAGAGGTTCGCCAGCAGGTTCCCCAAGGCGAGGATCATGGGAGATGCCTTCTCGTTCCCCTGGGACGGCCTGTTCCTATATGCGTTCCCTCTGTTGCCGTTGCTGCTCTGACTCATCAATCCGCTCAAGAGGTCCCGGTGCAAGATGATCCTCGTCGCACCAGCGTGGCCGCGGCAGATCTGGTTCCCGGACCTTCTGGACTTGGCAACGTCCCCGCCGTTCAAACTGCCGACGGACGTGGATCTTCTCGCCAGGGAAGGAGGCGCCATCCTTCATCACGATCCGGAGTCGCTGAACTTGCAGGCCTGGCTCCTGCAGCGCTAGAGTTTGGAGGGTACGATATCCCGGCCGACTGCAGAGAGGTTCTTGCAAAGGCCAGGGCATCCTCAACTCTCAAGTGCTATGGACATAAGTGGAAGAGGTTCTCTGTCTGGTGCCGTGCAAAGGAGATTAACCCTCTGCGGATTACGGCCCCTCAAGTACTGCCGTACCTACTGTCGCTGGCCAAAGCTGTACTAGCTCACGTCTCCATCAAAATACATCTGGCTGCCATCTCCCGATACACCAGAACTACAGGACGGGCGTCCTTGTGGTCTCATCACCTGGTGAAGTTATTTATGAAGGGACTATTCCGATCGTTCCCGCTGGTGAAGGCCCCTGCCCTGGCGTGGGAGCTCAACGTGTTGCTGACCAGGCTCATGGGGGCCCCATTCGAGCCTATGCATTCGGCGCCGTTAAAGTTCCTGTCGTGGAAGACAGCATTTCTCGTGGCCATCACCTCCGCACGACGAGTGGGAAAGATCCAGGCCCTATTTTGCAAGCCTCCATACTTGACTTTTCACGACACGCGGGTGGTGCTGAGGACGCATCCCTCCTTTATGCTCAATGTGCCGTCGGACTTCCACCTCAACGAGCCCTTGGTGTTGCCAGTTTTCTTCCCGTCGCCTTCGTCGCCATCCGAGAGGACTTTGCACTCGCTGGATGTAGCTAGAGCGCTGAAGATCTATGTGGACCGCACAAAGAGTTTTCGGAAGACATCACAGCTGTTTGTGAACTTTGGACCTGTGAACAAAGGGAAGGCTCTCTCGAAGGCTTCCATTTCTAGATGGCTCTCCGGCTGTATCATGCACTGTCACCGGTTGGCAAACCGACCGTTGCCCGGCCGTCCGAGAGCCCATTCGACCAGAGCGATCGCTGCTTCCGCTGCGTTCTTGTCTGGTGTGTCCCTGCTGGACATCTGCAGGGCTGCTACGTGGAGGTCGACGCACACCTTCACGAGATTCTACTGCATCGATCGGGACTCCAGGGAGGAGTCCCGGGTCGGCCAAGCAGTGCTGCACAACCTGTTCGCCTGAAGGGCCTGGTGGGGAGGTACGAGTTGCTTAATGTTGAGTTCATGTAATGCTTAATGTTGAGCCTTTTGCCACCTCCCGTGGTTGTGCATGTGTGTACTGCTATGTATTCTTATATTCATGAGCATGTGAATCCATGCCAGACCCCACTTACCTGTAACTGTTGTTCTCCAGCATGGGTCTGGCATGGATTCACATGCGAACCCTCCCTCCTACCCCTCTGCGGCTCTTCACTTGGTCATAATGCCACTTTTCGTGCTACCAAATCTGAGGATGGCTGCCAGGGGCGGAGGCTTAGGGAGAGGGCAGTCATTGGCTGGGGGCAGTATGACCCAGAGATCAGTGATGGGTTACTACTAGGAAAGACAGATAAGAAACCAAACTGATAATGATTTTTTCTGTACCGAGGATCCCCAGCCTGACGACGGGTAATATTCATGAGCATGTGAATCCATGCCAGACCCATGCTGGAGAACAACAGTTACAGGTAAGTAGCTTGTTCCTTAAATGTAATATATGACTGTGATTTAGTGCAGTAGCTAAATTGCAGACATGCTTGTAATTCTATCCATCTTTCCATCTCCCTTTTGACCTACTTCCACTTGCCTGTCTGTGTAATTGAATTTGAGATTCTCAATCTGTAAATTGGTTGTGTCACAAACATCGAGTCTTAAACCTTTGGTTAATTGTGTGTGCCATCAGCATTGTACGTAATCTTCTCATCGCAATCATCCAGCATGCATATGTTGTGTGAACATTCTGAACATTCTGTCATGCCTGCCTCATGCATTGGAGAATTATCACCATCCATTATATTTGAATTATCCAATTCAGTACCCGCAAACAATCCTGCTCATCTCAAGCACCCACCCTTGAAAACGTGGTTTTTCAATATTTGACCAAGGATGTACAGAGCGACACACAGACTGTAACTCACAGTAGTGCGTTACTGTTAAAAGATGCAGCCCCTACTCTCGCTACCCACCCCCTACCCTGGCTAACCACATTTCTGGCTGGTACAACGCTTCGCTGCTCTCGAGATCTACATTTAAAAAAACATAATAAATAAAAACACATCGATCTGATATTCTTACATTTTAACAGCTTGTCATTTTTGTTTTCACATATGGCACCTTTCTTGTGTACCCGTCCTCTTATTATTTTTACTTTTTTGGACACTATAAAGATTTCACCACCTGCTTTTTCTGTGACGGGTCAGTGAATTTACCACATTTCAAAATGAATACAATTTGTGCTAAATATTTAGTGTTTCGTTGTTTCCTTCACTATAGTCTTGCATGAATGAAACGACGTTAATAAGAAATAAAGTGCTTTTAGTTGCGATTCATCAATAACCGCCTTTGTCATTTCTAGTTTTTGTGATTTAACTTTTTCCATAAATATATCAAATTGTGATCGGAACATATGTCCAGGTATTGTAGCTTCATTTTAGGGCCGATCAGGAGTGATAATTAAAGGAATAGTGCATTCAAAAATATTATTGTCCCGAGCATTCGGGCATGTGGTTTTAAGCAAACTGTGATCGATCGTAAAAACATTTCCTATGCACCCTACCTTAGTTTTCCTCGCTTTTCCTCACTTTTACAGATGCAAAATGCTTGTGCTAATCTCATCTATTGCTGCATCGCCTTAAGTTGAAGTGCCCTCGCGGCACTAAATCATATCCCACACCCCTGAAGCTGATATCACTATTCCTAGCAATATTCTCCACCTATTTTCATGACGTTAGTGTGCAGCATAGCCAAACGTGCCCAGTCATCACCTACGTCCTAACGTTGCTTGATTAGGACCCAGAAGATCAACACACACATCCTCTCGCAGCACAGCGTGTCCCAAAAAGGAATAGAAAACACTATTTTTCAAGGAAACACCAATACTCTGCAATTTATAATGTGCTTTTATTTCACAATTGACGAGAACATCCACCATTTTCCATTTTCAACCAAATGTTTTATTTCGTTGTGTTTGAACATCAAATCTTTATCATGAGGCACACAGTGTTCCTTTTGGTAGAAGAAGCGCTTTGGACGCACCTTGAATAGCAAGGCTTCGGCATCAGCTTTTTGCTAGACTACCTTAAACGATGTCAGGTTGCTCCTTGTCGCTGGTACCGCCGAAAGGGCATATCAGTCCCGGGCCATCGTCCCACATCAGCATAATTGTGATCCGGCCATTTAGGTGTATCTGCCACTGCCTGTTGAAGAAACCATCACTGGGTATCTGGAAACAATGACATTCGCAGAAGGGAAGGATGTAGCTGTGTAGAAAACATAACAGAAATATATTTCAGCAGCCATTCTTTATTCAAATGTATCCATTTACCCTTTAATTCTGCACCCGGTGAAACCTAATAATGAACACAAACCAGAAACAATGGAAACAGAGAAAACATTGTGGAAAGTTGGAGTCTACGAAGTGCTTGAGAGGTTAGCGCTGTGGAGTATGTTTAGCTCGTAATGGGATGCAGCTGCGGAATCTGACGCAAGAATTCGAACAACACATAGATGGCATTATAACGGAATATTAGCAACGGACTTGACATTGGTGGAACCTGGGGGAACCCAGAAGTGGACTCCATGCATTTCGGTGCTGGACTGCCCATGTGCCCAGAACAAAGACTAATACATACAGGTTGTGTTTGCGTGTCGTCACAATGTGCCCCAACCAAAAACCCATTACAATGTAAGCCAGCAATACCGGTCAGAAAATGAAATCTTGACTCGTTCATCTATAAACTCGTCTACAGTAAAACTTATTATATTTGGTATTTCCATTCTCTTGGCATAACGCAGAGTGTCTGCTCAGATCAACGTTTTTCATGAAATGAAACGACTTGTTCATTTGTCCAGTTTTAAAATGGCGAACCTTACCATTTTTGCAGGTATTACACACCTCCCGTCCTTCAATCCATAGAGAATCCTCCCTTTCTTCCAAGGACGAACAACAATTGAACCTTCTTAGTAGCGCATATGCTAAGTTTCCTTTTGGTGAAGGAAAGCCACAAATCAAAAACATACTGTATAGAAATCGTCATTTTGAACTGCCCACAAGCAACATCAGACACAGTGACCTTGACTCCATGGGAGCGATTCGCCCGGCTGTCCAACGTGGCATTCAAAATATGCTCGAAAAATAAATTGTTTGCTGGCATCCACCAATGCCGCGCTATCGTGAATACTTTTTTACTTATATAAATTGATAGTGATTTAGTTATTTTAGGGCAACAGTTTGTTAGTCTTCACCATTGTCATGTCTGCGTGTGCCCTGTTGTCACAGAGGAATGTGCTCTGCCGATAACGTGAGACACTGACAAGTCATAAATCCAAGTGCCCCTCCATCTCCACTGAACTTCCCGTGCACTAACAAATGGTGTTGGAGAGGCAGTATATCCCGCCCCTGCACCATTCTCGTACCGGGCAAATGACATATAAGCTAAGGTGGGAGACATCTCCACCCCTCCTGTACCTATTTGCATCACCCATGTTTCATTGCTAATGTGTATACTTTTAACTCCATTTTGTGTCCTTCCAAACACCATATTTTTCTAGGCCCTCTGCCCCTCTGGCGAAATGTTCACTCTCCCACTCCCAGCGCTGCGCACATCGAGCGCCCACCACCTCTGTCAGCTCAGCACGTCTCCTGTTCTCACGGAAATGCAGCTATTAATTTTTGCAAGTAGCGAGTATCGAGCACTGACAAAACGTGCTCATCCAAGAATGTGAGACCAAGGCCTGCTCCAACCTTCGTGCCCCATCCAACTCTGCTGACCGACTCATGCCATCTCCAACCCCTCCCTGCCAGGTCGTGGTCCCTTGAACCCATGCCCCCTATTTCCTTTGAACTCATCTGGTCACCAGACCCTACCCCTGCACCACCTCCAATTCACCTACCATATACCTAATCTAGAGTGGTCATATATTTTGGTAACACAAACACCTATCCCCACTGTGTTTGAAATCATAAGACTCCAAAGGCCGCAAATCAAAGATCAGCCCTTCTGATAATGCATCCGAAAGGAATGACCCCTAACACATGCCCCCATAGAAATGTCAGAATGCACCTATTTCACAAGAGCAGCCCCCTTTCATGCAGTGTTTTGCTTACAGTCGTTAGTTCTTGCATGCCAAGTTTGTTATTTAGCTTAGGTCCCATTCCATAGTTGGACATGTATTTATCCTGGCTATTTAGACACGTGCATGCTAAGGCAACTGCAGACCCTGTAGTTGCTTTGTTGCTGATATCCATCTGACACTCCTGTGCCCTGATCAATGAAGGACCAACAAGAGCTGGCCAAAAGCAGGAAGGTGGAAAACAGAGTTACACTGTATGGCATCCTCCAAAAGCCACTTCATGCAAAAAAGAAATGGACAAAGAGGATACATTTTGAAAAGACAATTTGGACGCTTAATACTTCTGAATACTTTTAATAGCTTTGAAACTCAAGTTAAGTAGATTTCCATTGGTGATGTACAAACATTGTGGAACATACACACCGCTGCTAATCATTTATACCAGGAAGTCAACTGTTCAACGCAGGCCTTCTTTTGGTGGACATGGCTCGTTTGCAATGTTTTGTGGCAATGTATGTATCCTAGGAACAACATTAGGATCGATTCCATGAGTATGCATGGCCAACACAGTCAAAGTGAGATCTTTCACAAAATCTGATTCCATTTCCTGGTATATCGGCTTAGCAGTCCATTTTTTGCTTTGTTTTGCAAAGGCCATTGTGTAACGAAGCATTCCAAAGTTTCCTGCAGTTTTCGATTGCTCTCTGCCTAGATTCTCGTTATGCGCTAATAGGGCTAGTAATGTTCGAGATTGCATACCATCTATGCCGAAATGCAACCTCTTTAGCCTGTACTTTAGGCACATATTGTGGAACACCTCCAAATCTCTGGTGTGACAGCATTCTGAGAGTCCCTTCACGTCTCTTAAAAGAGTTTTATCAAACACGATCTTCTTAAGAGCTTTATGTGGAGGTGAAGATGGAACCAACCACTTCTTCTTGCGTTCATGTTCCTCCGATAAAGGACCATTGGTGAAAATGTTGGTTTTCTGTCCATGAGTGAATGTTGGAACAGTGGTGCTTCAATGAGCGCCATTTTTCAAGTAGAATTTCAACAGACTCATCACAAGTTTTGGAGCTCCACCACAGATGGTTGCTGAAAGACTGGGACCACTGTAAAATATTTTCAGAACCCTTTTTTTTACCTGCAGCTATGATTTTTTATGTTGCTTGATTTGGCAATGTGCTATACCTCAAATTGATGGCGAATGTTTGCAAACTGCTCTCGCATGGCCTTGGCTATTGAAACATAACTGACAGTGGCTATGAGGACTATTTGCATTCCCCTCAATTGAAGATGTTCGAGGGATTTTATGAAACCATGTTTCTCCATAGCCACTGACGATTTACATTGGGACACCTGCACGGCCTCCGAACTCGCAATCTTTTTAGTTTCCATGTCCTGAAAGTGGTATGTGCAGTACTTTGCTGAAAATCTGGGGCTGTCACACTGTCCATCGCCAGCTAGCCTGAACCATTTGCCAGAGAATGTCCTTTCAATTGACATTTGTTCAATTTTCCAAGCTTTACTAATAGCAGGGAATACAAATGCTCTTTATTTGTACTACTGCTTTTTAGCAAGGAACTGAAGTCCCACAAATTGACAAACTTGCTCAACTTACTAAAAGTAGAGCCACTGAAAAGTAAAGCTGCTGAACACAGTAGATTTCCAGCTGGCACTTTGCCCAGCATCGGTTGAGCAGACCATGACAATGTATCATGTAGGTGGGCACAGGTGGCTTGGATTTTCAGGTTAGTGCCTTGTAATAAACGCGTCACATTCACCAATGGCTCCCCTCATATTTTCCCCCCTTCCAGGCAGCTGTCGAATACAATGTATTTCTGCTCCTTTATTAGCCAATCGTCCTGCATGATTGTGGTTTGTGACTCAACTGTGGTGGACAAGTCGGCCAAACTAGACAAACTATAGTCAAGATATTTGGCAAGTTCCTCAGTCAATTGCGTAGAAGCTTCAGTCTTTGTTACTTCAGCTTGTGGTATTTGCACACGAATTGGAGAAACCATCAATGTCGATAGTTTATTGGATGGACCTTTTTTGCGGGTGTAGATTGTGTGAAGTGGTCAGCGAGGAATTCAAAAGCATCTTCATTATATTCAGTTTCATCTTCATCTTGTTGCATTGTAGCAATGGTCCAACAACACTTGCTGGCTTCGCCGGTCACATTCAATTCATTTTCTGGTCATTGGACATAAGCATCTAGAGTCTGCTTATTGACTGGACCACTCTGCGCCTCAAATAGTAGTTGCTCCATGGGGAAATCTGTTTTGGCAAGCAGCATCTTTGGTTTCATTTGTTGTCTGTCTCTTTATATTTCTTTTCCTTCTGGGCCTCTAGGAGATTGGTTGCAAAAAACCTGTTCAATGTAAATCACACATACAGTAGATAGCACTTTAAATAAAAAAAAATGTTATGAAGAAAACACCAGCCCAAAACACTTCTAGAAAACAAAATTGTTAGTTACCCTTCTTTTCTTGATTTTCTATGAAACCGTGGTCTTCTCTTTCACAACCGCACCAGCAAGCTGGTCCACCACCTCTGATCCATGTGCCTCCTCTTCTAATTCCCGACCTTGTATACATTCCTTGAATAGAATATTCATTCAAAAAAGGTTTAACATTTTTGAAATTAAAATCTTTCATCGCTTACATACATACCCGTGTAAACAGTGTATGTCATTTAGTCAAAATATACATTTTGAATTTCACCTGATTGATGGCAAGTGTACTCGATCAGAGATCACTGTGCAACATACTGATTGTGATGTTGCCCTCAAACATTTTGCAATGTATTCTGCATTAGGGAGAAATTATAACGTTAGAACTGAAATGATAAAAGTTTGAAACACTGCATGTTTGTATGAATGTTACTGTCTAATAGGGAACTGTCAGTACGCATACCTCATACTCTGGACTAGCTCCAAAGGATGATGTAATTGTAGTCGAAGTACCAGCATCCCCCTGTTACACAGTACTTGTTTTATTATGGATGAAAACAGCTAAATGAAACCAAGACAATGGGATGCAGACAATGGTACATATAAGAGAAACCCAGAAATGACACATAGTGTAAACAACCGACAGGATACATAAACAATTTCATATTATTTTAAAGTCCAAGCATAATGCATTCTCGTAATTGAAAAGTGTAATAAAATGACCTGATAAACGCTCAAAGTTGTTGTCGACTCCGGAAAAGAAATGGATGCAGAATCTTGCTCCTTCCTTTTCAGTGCATTGTCACAAAGTGGTAACAGGGAAAATTAGATTTGCATTAGGTATGTGGGAAGATCCAACTGTTGATAATATGAACTTCAGCAAGTCTGTAGGACTCACCATTGGTATACTGGACGTGTCGGTGGTGTCGTCACTTGCGAGGGTCTGTGCTCCAGTCAGTATGCTCTCCTAAAAAAATGGACATGTCAAGCAACCGATTATAAAAAGATTATGCTTCTTTTGAAGGGCCCTATGGCATTGTTTTTTATGGTCATAATTACTTTCCATGATGCTCCATAAACCAGGGACAGATGTGTAGTAAAATGTGGTATAGTTAAAAGGTAATACAACTGCAAATATGCAAACTTTACTAAGACACATTTACACCGAAAGCACCAATCCAGTCATTTAGTTACCTGTTCAGTACCACACTGCCTACAGCTAATTCATCATCCGGGGTTCACCTGAGGCAGCGTGTGCATGAATAGAGTTGGAATTGCATTTGGAAGCAATTTACGAGATGTTCTGACTCAATGCTTTTTTGTGTACTGCGATTGGTCGTACATATCCGGGGTAAAGTGCAGGCTGCAGATGCGGAATCGATTGGCCCTCAAGTCTCCCAAGACATCCTGGGCTCTACTGTCAAACTAGTCTACCGGAAATCCACAATGTCAAACCCATTCTCTTATTAAATCAATATTCCTCAGGAATGTATGCATGATCGTGCCCTTACTTTTTAGAAGGGCAACCGAAAACCATACAAGCAGGCATTCATGAAAATTCTCTATTAAAAAAGTATACATAATTACAAAAGAATTCTACTGAATGCATGAGATTGTTGGAATTATATCAAAGTTTTTATGCAATGTTTGTTTTGGTCAAATAAGCAAAACCTGTGCAGCATAGTCGAATATAAACTGGGATAACTTTCATACAGAATCGATTGATGTGACATAAATCATAATGTGTTACTCTTTTGAATGTACTTTCATGCATCAAAAGGAAACATCCTTGTAGAAATGGTCCGAGAAAGATTCAATTCTAACACAATTGACACTGATGAAATTAGCTATACATCGAAATCAGAACACTTTAAACAGTAGACAATGGTAAAGTCATTGAGATGAATGAACATTACACTACTGGGTACCTTTGTTCGAAATAGATACATTTTGAGATCAGAAAGAGATGATTAGGTGACCTGCCCTTATCTTGACAAACAATTAGATTCAGCAAGCAGGGTAGTTAGTAGCAGGCGAACAGGTAGCACAATCAAGAGTTGACTTCCAGTGCTCACAGATGTTCTCAGGATAAATATCAAGGGATTTATAAAGAATTAGAAAAGTGGGTGTGTATGTGAATGAGTGACCTGTTTCTGGCATGGTCTGCTTCAGGTGAGCCTGTATGGAGACACTGGGTCTGGCTGGGCCATGTGAACAGTGGCCCCTGCGCGAAAGATACCTTTGAAGTGTACATGGTGTTTGGCACTTTGGCCGATCCCACCCTGCCAGCCCTGCCAGGACAAGCGAGTGTGTCCTTGATTCACTGAAAAATTGAAACAATTATTCATAAAAGATCATTTTTATTTTGTTGCAGATGGCACAAATGTACTACAAATTGTATGGGTGTGTTTTAGGCTCTAGGAATGGAACCTGCCAGTGCTAAGCTCCAAATGTTTTGTGATTACGATTTTTTGGGGGCAAGATCACAGGAGCGGTTTTGGGGTTAGCCTAAGCCCCAGTTTGGTAAGTAGAAAAAGAGAGGTTTGTTGCTCCTGGCTATCTTGCTTGTAGTTTGTGAAATAAATATTTTTGACACTTTGGTTAATACGAATTAATTCGTTTATTGTTGGTGTTTTTTCTCTATGATCTTTCCATAAGTACATGGGACGCCAGACAGAGCAACAGGGCCCAACAGGAGCCAGGACTGCCGCAAAGGACAGTTTATATTACAGAACCCCACTGAGGGCACACAGCAAACCTAATTGGCCTTGAGAACGACCGTAAGGTCGAAACACGTGTCGGCTGACCTAAACTTGCTCGTCAAGTTCGAAATAGTGTTTTTCATAAACACATGTACTTATGGAAAGATCATAGAGAAAAAACACCAACAATAAACAAATTAATTCGTATTAACCAAAGTGTCAAAAATATTTATTTCACAAACTACAAGCAAGATAGCCAGGAGCAACAAACCTCTCTTTTTCTACTACAAATTGTATACTTTGTGTTGCAGCACAGTGTGGGAAAATCCCCTGTTCTGACCGCTGTCCCTGGGGAATTTGGCTCGAAGGGCACCAACGACACAGGCGGGTATTACTCGTCGAACGCGGGATCCATGTAAACGCACGATAGGCTGTTGACCTATCGTCCGCCACCACCAGCCTATGCCACCTGTGGAAGAGAAACATACAAACTGTATTTAAATGAACATGATAAGTGTACAAACCTTAGTTGAAAATACAATCTTGTATCCTATGGCATAGTTGCCAGTACAAATGTTACTTCATGGATCAATCAATTTTGTCTAGACACATTACAAATGTGAACACCCATGCAATCCATAACGTTTGGGGCACAGAGAAATATTGTTTCTTGGTTGTACGTGAAAGACTCATAAGATGACCACTATGATTTCCCCAAATCGCGAGAGATGTATTGAATTGCCAGACTACATTCATTTGGCAGTGATAGAGCAAAGTTACAACAATATAGGAGACAAACGTGAAATGTTAGTGGCCTAAGTGACATCACATCTAGAGTACACTTACTCCTTACTTGGATTGCGAGGGCGAACTATTGCGCGAAGTTTGTGCATAAGCACCATCATCTTCAACCCGGACCTTGTGAGGCAGGCTGCCCTGAAGTCATGCAGCTCGGTAACGCATAGCGGCCGTGTCTCATCTTCCGATATGTAGGCCAAGCATCCAGAATTTTCTCTGCAGTAGCAGTTCTCCTCCTCGGTTGGCATGACCTTGCACCGATTGCAGGTACACCAGGTGGAAACGTCTTCCATGCGATAAGGCTCTGGCTCATGATCCAGTGATTCGGCCTCTCAACTGTTGTCGATGCCCTATCGTTTCCGCATCTTTCTCTTTCAACTAATTCCGCCTAGGAATAATCTGGCTTGTGCTGGTAGGGCTGTATTGTTGCCATTATACGACAAAATTTAAATCTATAGTAATGCTAGTAGTAGTATCTGATCGCACAGTCTACGAGGAACGAAGATAGCTGAACAGAGCAGAAACGAGTCACAGGATGTACAAGACAGTGAAACGATTGAAAAAGAAACTCTGATGTCTGATGAGAAGCGGTCTGTTTATACTTATTGAGGAAAGAGGCCTCCTGCCATTTCCATGGGGCACGTCATTAGCTGGCGCACAGAGAACTTCGACACAAGACATGCATTCATATTGTGAAATGGGCCGTACGCGTCTAGTGATGTCAGCTTCAGGGGCGGGGGATATGATGTAGTGCTGCGAGGGCAGTTCAATTTAGGGCGATGCAGCAGCGGATAAGATTAGCACAAGATGGCCGTGCCCCGCTGCCTGATTTCGCATGTGTAAAAGTGAGGAAGACTAAGATAAGGTGCATAGGAAATGTTTTTACGATCGATCACAGTTTGCTTAAAACCAAATGCCCGAACGCTCGGGACAATAATATTTTTGAGCGCACTATTTCTTTAAAATTTGGTCTTGTATTTCTTTTTAATTTCGATGTTCCATTGTATCTTCACTTGTCTCATAATTACTGTTAGTGACTGGTGTTGAGTTAGCAACATGAAACGTCTCAGAATGAATACATGTGTTAGTTACAAGAAATGTAACCCTGTTTGTGGCAGTGGTGTTACTAGTGTCAAAAATGACAAGACTGCAGCAGTAACAGGTGTACTGTTGTCCTGCATGCTCATGTTGGGCTCAGCGAATTGTTGGCTAATTGTTCAAGAGTTGCGCTTGGTGCTGGTACAAAACAGCTTGTAGTCATTTTACAGAGTGACTTTAAAGGAGTTGATCTTTTCCCCTGCAATTGACGAAACGGGTTGCTGCTCAATGCAACTATCAACTTCACATTGGCTGCACTAGTAACAGTAGATACGATGTCAAGCAAATCATTGGCGCAAGTAGTCTTGTTGACGGGATAACGATGATGAGCTTTGCGCACGAAATGCTGAAAGTATAAAATGTGAGCAAGGCTCCAACAGATGACACAAAGGGCACTTGAATGCGCAGCAGTCCCCACCAGTTGAGCTGTTCCTCCGCAGCTCCAGTGAAAATACTTCTGCTCAGAAAATAGTTTCAGTATGTATTCATAACGCCAAAACAATGTGTTCTTTAGTTATATTTACCTTTCAGAGCACTACAGAGTAATCGAACAGTAATGTATCAAACTGATGTGGTTGTAAACAAGGGGTGGGAATGACCTCTACCGGGCAAGAGTGGTATTGTCATCATCGTTTCATTGACATTTGGAGGGCTGTCTTTAGGGAAATCGAATCAGGAAGCTCCGACACAAGAGCAATATTTCTAACCTGTTGGGACTGAATCACAGATCCTGCCACACTTAAAGACTGAGTATACATAATTAAATTATACTCTTTCCGGTGCAGAGTTGTAATTGCTCCTTTGACTGGACCACAAACAGTAGCTGCGGCGACAACTGTGGGGCACTGCCCTTTGAATCTCTGGTCTGCTGTGTATCAACAACGGACTAGCGCTGAAGCAGCGAGGTGGGGCACGTTACTGTCACATCGTCTCCCTGGGCTGCACACGCTGGTGCCATGCTCAAGACTAAATTGAAGGCATCTACTAAAACCAGTTATCGGAGTGCTTGTGAGAAACGAGGAGGAAATGCCAGTAATGGTAATGGGCATGGCTATATTGACCTCCCCAAAGTTAAAGACATCACACCCATATGATCTGAGGAACATCAACCCTAAACAAAATAAGAACCCCCAACATCGGGGTGGGTCCGCTGTTGGACAAACATACTAATAGTAAAATTCCAAATTACTTCATGTGTAATTCTGCAGACAAAGCAACCATATCATTGAAGGATCAACTGAGCACTTTTACTTGTATTGTGTCTAAATTGACCGAATCCATCATACAAGCTTTGGATGCTGATGTTAATGTCAACTGTAAGCTGATTTATTGATTTAACTTGTAAAGGGTGCACAAGCCCTCAGGCATCCGGGCGCTATGGAACCAGTTTCATGGGGCCCAAAGGCGATGAGGCATAAGGTTACAGAGGAGCAGTCAGCGTACATAGTTCATGCGGTATCAAACCGGTTACAGTTTAGTTTACATGGCAGATTAGTTGAACAACCAAGTACATAACGTAAGTCCCAGAAGGAACCTTCAGCTGTTAGGGCAGGTGGGAGGGAGTTACATTGTTTGAATGTAATAACTGGGAAGCCAGGCTGCTGTGGTCACACCTTATTACTGCGCCAGAAAAAAATTATGCTGGAGACTAAGTCTAATTGATGTTGTGTGATAAGGAAATTTAATTGATCTGCCCTATGAATTACACGTGTTTCGGTAAGGTGCCATTCTTAAATCAGGGATTATCTAATTATGACCCATCATAAGTGAAAATAATAAATGCACCATCCAATCCCCATGTACCAAACCACATCGTAAAAATCAAGGTAAAATGGAATATCCAGAAAAGAAAGTTAAGTAATTCAATCAAACATTATTGAGAAGAAAACAAAAGCAAATGGCATTTTTTAAACGTATGCATTTCCATTTCAGTTTCCCATTGACAGAGAGAGAGAGAGGGGATAAGGGATGTATGTTTAGGTTTGGAAAAGTCAAAAGGAAAACACATTAGAAAT
This sequence comes from Ambystoma mexicanum, assembly GCF_040938575.1. Classification (NCBI taxonomy): domain Eukaryota; kingdom Metazoa; phylum Chordata; class Amphibia; order Caudata; family Ambystomatidae; genus Ambystoma; species Ambystoma mexicanum. The sequence continues at coordinate 1,085,704,725 of NC_090936.1, read as the reverse complement.
TAATAATTGGTGAGTAGTTGTGATTGAACAAACTCGTGCTAAGTGTGCTGTAATGTGCGAAAAAATGTCTTACCCAACTTTAGTTCTATTGATCATTACTGGAAGTGTAATAACGGGGATCAATCCCAACTGTGAGGTAAGGGCGTGGGAGAGAAAGGAAAGAAGGTGGCGGTTTCTGAACACTTCTAAGTGACACACCAATTATTAATTTCTAATGTGTTTTCCTTTTTTCCTTTTGACTTTGTTTCCTAATTAAACAAACAGAGTTGAGGAACTCGAAGTCTCCGTTCTATGGCACACCAATGCGACAGTGCACATTTTTGCATTTAATCAGGTCGCGGGGGTTCTAAGTGATATCAACCCAAAAGTTCCTTCAAAATCTGTCTAATAACTGGGAATCTTGTGCAACCTGCTTTCGCACATTTCAATTTGGGCTGCACGAGCCTGTGACAGGAAAGGGTTCTGGTGGGCCTGGAGGGTTGTGACATGGTGACTTTGTACGACAAGTAAGGGGGGGGCAGACTTGGAGATGCATTTGAGGGATGGCGAGAGTCTTGAAAGTGATTCTTTCTTTGATAGGGAGCCAGTGGACCTTTCTGCGGGCAGTTGAGATGTGTTCTTAACGGGGCATGTTCAGGGCAGTGTGAAGGGCATTGTTTTGTATAGTCTGGGGTTTAAGATTGCGAGATGAGGTGCCAGCGAACAGGGCGTCTATACTGGCACCCACCATGAGCGGGAGAGGGTTAGACAGTTTTCTTTGGAGAGGAAGGGTCTAGCAGTATTGATAAGTTTGGTTGAGTAAGCTGCCGCTCAGGAGATGGCGACTTGGCAGGTGAGGGATAGGGTTGAGTCAAGGTACGCTCCTATGGTTTTCACAGAAGCAGAGACTGGGATCACTGAGCTATCAATGTTAGTCTGAGTACAGAGGGTTTAGTTGCTTCAATGCTGAAGTGGAGACAATGATGATATGTTCTGTTTTCTCATCATTGAGGCAGAGTCCATGGGTAGCCATCGAGACTTGGATAGTGGTTAAGTGTAGTTTAGTGTGGCAACATCATTGTAGTACGATCCAGATAGGGGAAGGAGGATTTGTGTGATGTCTGCATAGTTTGTGTAGGCGATGCTGAGGGAGTCTAGGAGATGGAAGAGGGGCTTAGTGAAGATGTTGTACAGCGTGTGGGACACGGAGGACCCTTGTGGCCCCCGCAGTTAATGAGGGATGGTGATGTGCAGGCATTTTCTGCAAAGACTTTCATAACTCTGCCCTTGAGAAAGGAGGCAATCCAACAGGATGCTTCCATGGAGAAATGAGGCTGAGGGAATGAGATGTTGGCATAGACTGTTATGATCGACCAGGTCAAAAGCAACGGACAGATCAAAGAGGAGGAGTAAGGCTAACTTTCCCCCGTCTTTGATCTCGTCCATCTGGATTTTCCGGTCCACGAGCGCTGATTCCGTGCCATGTCCTGAACTGAAACCAGATTGATGCATGCCAAGGATTTGATTGGACTTGAGATGTTGAATTTGGATGTAGGCCACCCTGTTGAGAATTTTGAGGAGGAACAGAACTGTAGGCTGTTTTTTTTTATTTTTAATAGAAGCACAAGGACCCAGGCTTCCTTTAGGCAAGCTGCAACCAGCCTGGAGGTGAAGGAAGAGTTGATGAAAGCCGTGATGAAGGGGGCTAATGTTTCATCACATTATTTGATCAAGAGGGCTGGGCAGACATCACCTTTACAGCGTGAAGTCTTGAGGTATAGGAGAATGCTTGGCGATTCCTGTGTGTGGTAGTTTTGTTGAATGTGAACAGGGGGACTCCAGGCTTATTTAGGATAGGGGCATGGGAGTGCCTATTCAGATGGGCAAGGCTGTTTTGTTCGGCAGAGATTTTCTTTTGTCACGTGTTAATTTGTAACAGCAAGACCGCCTGGTTATTGTTGAACCAGGCAGCATCTTTGCTTAGGATGGAGGTTTGGGGGGGTAGGGACTTCAAGTTTTCTAAGGATGGAAAAGAGTTCTTTTGAGTTGGAGTTGGCTTTAGCAAATCTGCTGTTGAAGGTGATGGCTTTATCTTGGATAATGGCTTGCTTGTATTGTTTGGACAAGTTTGAGAACTTCTGTGGGGTTGTTTTTCCAGCAAGTTTCTAGGTGTCTTTTTTAATTTCTGAGGGAGGCTAGATCGGTGTTGTACCATGAATTCGAGTGAATAACAGGTTTGGCTTTTTATGGTACCAGCGGAGCAATACAATCAATGGCATTGGTCAGAGTTTTGGAGTACAGGTCGGCTAAGAACGTGGGATCAGTAGAGGCCAAGTAGGCAGGGTTCAGAGCAGCGAGACAAGGGGACAGGTTTTCTTTAGTGAGTCTCTTGGAGCAGCAATCTAGGGAGCGATGTGGCAGGAAGTTTGGCGTGTGGACCACAGGGAAGCGAGAATAAGACGATATGATGGTCCAATGAGGGACTAGGTGAGTCAGCTTTGATGGCGATATGGCAGTTGTTGTCAGCTATCCAGTCAAGAGATCGCCCTTTGATTTGTGTGGGGTTTTGAATTCATTGTCCCAAGCAGAGTGCTGTGATCACCCAAAAGGAGTACTTGTGAGGAAGGTTTAGCATTGTCCCCTAGGATGAGGAGTAGGACCTCTTCAAAGAGAGGACAGGGCCAGGAGGGCGGTAGACGATGTGTGAAAGGATGGTATTTGTGTGGGATGTGGAAAGTTTGATGGAGAGGATGTCACAATTGAGTGTGGATTGGATTTGTGGGTAGAGAGGGCTAGGTTGCTAGGCTGAAGCAGGGGATCATAGGGGAGGCTGCAGAGGTGGTCCTGTTGCGATTCTGTTGTCCTCTACAGGTGGAAAGCTGGCCATGAGGCGTCAGGTCACTTAGTCTTTGAAACAGTAGCAGCAATATCTTTCTGGTTAGCAGTGGGCTTGGCGAGAGGAGCAAGTACACATACATTGTTAGGAGCAGCAGCAGCAATACATTTCTGATTGGCATTGGGAGACTGGGTAAGAGGAGGCAATATGCATACATGAATTGAAACTGCAGTAACAATACAGTTCTGATTGACATTGGAGGGCTGGGCAAGGGGAGGCCGTACACCTACATTGTGTGAAACAGCAATAGCAGTACGTTTCAGTTTGTCATTAGTAGTCTGGGAGAGAAGAGGCTGTGCATGTGTTGCTGCAGGGTGTAGCGTCTTTCCTGCTATGCAAGTATGGAAACCTATAGACTGGGGTGCGATGCGAACAGGGCTTCGTAGAGTCTTATGCTCACTTTGGACGCACGGTACGATGTGTAGCTTGAGGGGCCGGAAGCAAAACTTGCGGTCAGGAAAGCTGAGGGGCTTGCGGGGAGAGAGCTCAAGGGTATAGTATCGGTAAAAGCATGACTTGCGGGCCTGGGGGGTATCGGATGCCGACTTCTAAGGAGGCAGCGGCCATGTATGGTGAAGTGTAGTCGAGGGCGTGCTGGGAGATTGTACCTAGATCTCGATCCTAAACGATTATGGCAAAGGGGGGGACAGTGGTTTTTCTGCCTAGTGCATGCAAGACATTGTGCAGGCAGATAGGCGTGAGTTGCGGCAAGCTGGGCTGCATGGAGACCGTGTTATCGCACATGAGGCCTAACATGGGTGACTGGGATAGTAAAGACTTGACGATACCTGATGCCGGCAGTAGAAAATGCCTCTGCGTGATATCACAGTAAGCAGGAAGATTAGGAGACATTGTTGCGTTGCGGAACTGCAGATACCTGCAGCCGCCCGCGGCATCTTGGTTCCAGGAGGATCAGCTGTGATTGCATGGCGAGGAACCATAAGGGCGGGCTCCATAGTTCCAATGTGCGGTGCCGAACACCTGCAGTGCACAACATCACGCCGTTGGCCTGCGCAGGCTTTGCCACAGCGGCTGATTAATAACATCACCATGTCCAACTTGAAAACCCCTCATAAAGGTCCATACCCTACCAAAAAAGTGATTTTGATGGCCTAAACTTAACTTCCACATGGACATGGCCGAGATAATGGATGAGAGCCTGTTATGCACCACAACACTGCCTCTCTTGAATGCTTCCCACTTGGTGGAAGATACAGAAATGGTACACCTGCAGCAGAATCATAATCGCAGGGAATAGGAGGGGAACGCCTACTCAGTTAGGGAATATGGAGGAGAAGGGGAATGTTTGCTGAATATAACCCGAACAGTCACCTGTTGTCTCCCTTTTGGAGGAAAACACCCTTAAACAGAACTTGCTCTCTTCCACTATAAAAGTACAAGCACTTGAACTTTCTATTAAACTTGTTAGTCAATCATTGTGAGAACTTGTGAAAGGAAGAGGTACAGCATACGGAAGCTCTTAACGTGGTTATTAAAAATCTTGCTGTAAAGGACTTCAATATCAATCGGCACTCCTCGTACCTGAAAAAGGAAGTGCAGCTTCCGCCCAGGACGGAACAAGATCAGGGGTTGACAATACATAAATCAGGATGGCAAGATCTGCAAATAGTAGTCTAGAAAAAAATAAAAACACAAAAAATAAATTAGCAGGAGTAAATCGTGTTCATATAAGAACACCAGACACTCAGACATTATCTACAAACTTGATTGACACTCTTCTGGTAACGTCCATTTAGAAATTACAACTGATGGTCGATACATGTCACTGAGCGGAAAACCTGTAAAAATCAGAAAGGTAAGAAAACAGAATCGAATGGGAAAAGAAATGAGGAGAACTCTATAACCACCACCAGGTTTCCCTTGTACAATTTCAGTTGATCAAAAGACACTGGCAAAGGGTCTCCTGCGTCAGACTTAAGTATAAGGCCAGATGCATTTCAGAACCAACCTGACAATCGTGGGTACTTTGCCACCAATACCATACCTATAAAAGGATAAGACCAAGACAGCCCAGCCTTCTTGTTTGGAAGATTCATCATTATTAGATTTTAGCCTACTCTTTAATGAGCAAGTTGTATATAGGTAAAAGCTTATGGAAGTTGCAGACTGACTGATTTTAAACGTGATGACCCACAGATCAGTTTCTTGTTGAAAAAGCGCTGAAGTCACTACAGTTATGGCAAGCAACTCAGGATCTTCCTTTTCTGCATGGGCCAAAGTCAAAAATGAATCAGATTGGGCCATACAAATCCTAAGCCTTTTTTCAAGGAATCAATGTACCCTGAATCGCATACTAAATCTGTTGTATTTAATTTGTTCACAACGCCCGATGGAGTCCAGCAATATTAAGATTGTCCACCAACTTGCCGCTGCGATAGTCTATTTCCACTCCGCATCAGTCAGATCTACCGTACTATCAAATCAGGAGTTTCTACAATTGGGCTCCAAATGCTGCAGCATCAATTACTCTCTAAGGGGAGGATGCCTTGATACCTAAAATGCACCTCAGACAAAGTTTCCTCCCATCATTTGCCAGAACTCTGTGGAGTCTATATGTATTGTGGTTTCAGGGGAAGGAGCAAGGAAAACCTATATCAACCCACTGAGAACTTCGAGGGGATTGGGTCCTCCGACTTATTCCATATCCATGACAGTAATCACCACAGCTGTGCTGCTTCGGAAAGTCTTTCTGCGGCCTGCGTCGATACGCTGTCCTCGAGGACCTCCTCCGACGGCCGACGTCACCGGATGTTATAAGTAGGACGCACGACGCCCGTAGCCTCAGTTCTGTTTTTTTCCGCGAACGTGTTCACTTCGGAGATCTCGGTGCGCCTCGACTCTTTGGAGTTTCTGTTCTTTCTGTTCTTCGAACCTGTTTGTTTTGTGAAGTAAACTATTGGAATGTCTTCCTCTTCTTCCACCCTGCGTCCGGGCTTCAAGAAGTATGGGGACTGCGGGTCCAAGATGTGCGAGTCCGTCACCGACAACGCCTGCCTCTGGTGCCTCGGGGAGGCCCAGGACACAGATGATTGTGTCGACTGCCAGTTGTTTACGTCCAAGGCCTTGCGGGAACGTAAGAAGAAGCTGTCGGTCGGTAAGGCGTCCAAGCCCCGGAAGGTGAGGACCTCTGGGCTTTCGACGGACGATTCGAGGGGCAACTCTCCGCATCGTAGTCGTGAGTCTAGGGGGTCTTGGTCCCGGAGTGGGTCCCGCCACTCCTGCCTCTTCGAGGCACTCCTGGAAGCGCCGTCATCGGTCACCTTCCCCGTCCTCATCCAAGGACTCTGCCCGTCGGCGGGTTTCTTATCCCACCAGTTGTTCCTCTCCGGAGGAATGGGCTTCCTTCGGGAAGAAAATGTTGGTGATTCTTGAATCGCAGGGCTCTGGTCCGTCCGCGCCTGCGGGAGGGGTCGGCCATGACCGTACTAGAGATACCGCTTGTACGCCTTTGGGCTCCGGTGGTCGGCACGATTCGCCAGAGCCCGAAGGTGGAAGAGGGTTCTGAAGATGGGTCGGTTTCTGACACAGTACCAGATGAGATTCTTTCTGGTCATAGCCAGATTGAGGACCTGCGTCAGCCACTGCATGACGCCAGTGGTCTGGACACCTCCGGAGGTGGAGTTCTGTAGGCCTGAGCCTGGCACCCATGCCGAGTCATCGTACCAGCGCCTTATGTCGAGGGTCACGGACTACTTGGGGTGGTCTGCGCCCCCAGTTGATTTTGTGCAGGATGACCTGATGGATATCATCGACCAATGTCCACCCACTGACCCGGTACTGCCATTCCATATGGCTCTGCAAAGAAGGGTGGCAGGGGCTTGGACTGCTCCGGAGAGTCTCCTGACAGTGGGCAAGTCTTGGCCGCGAAAATACCGCCCAGCCAGTAGTGAACCCTGCTACTTGACCACGCACCCCACTCCGGAGAGTTTGGTGGTGCAGGCGGCTACGGCCCCAGCAAAGCAGGCATCATATCCTACCATCCCTCCTGATGAGGACAACAAGCGTTTTGATGGCTGGGCGAAGAAAGGGTTTTCTTCAGGAGGTATGGCTCTTCAGGTGGCCAACTCAGTATGTGCCTTGTCACGTTTCAAGCACACTCTGTGGTACTGTATTTCCTTAGCGGCTGAACATATTCCCAAAGGGGACGAACTGGATGGTTTTCTTGCTATTATTCAGGATGGCAAGGATGCCATGTGTGAGTCCGTTCAGTCGGGTTTGGACATGGCAGACTGTGTCAGCCGGTCCATGGCGGCGAGCACCGTAATACGCAGGTTTGTGTGGTTGAGGAAGTCGGGGTTTGCTCCTGATGTGCAAGCCAGGCTCCTCAACATGCCCTTTGATGGTGAACATCTTTTTGGCAGCAAAGCTGACAAGAGCCTTGAGAGGTTGTAAACCTCCAAAGCTGCAGCGAAGTCGTTGGGCGCTGCAGTCCGCCAACCTCTGCCTTTTTGTCCTAGGGGACAGCAATGGAGGGGAAGTTCCTTTCGTTATTACTCATCCTTTAGTAAAGCGAGAGGAGCTGCAAGTCAAAGGAGAAACCGTAGGAGCGCCAGAAGTGGAAAACAAGGTACTCGAGGTGCCAAGGCCGTGCAAGCAGTTGCCTCTTTGCCCTCAGGCAACGCCGCGGCCGCTTCTGCTCAGTCATGAGACCCATGCTTCGCCGGTTGGGGGAAGGCTGGCGCAGCATCTTGTAGAATGGCGTGCCATTACTTCAGATGTGTGGGTTCTGGAGATCATAGCCCACGGCTACTGTCTTCCTTTCCGGCAGAGGCCTCACGACAATCCACCAGGGAATCTCTCTTTGAAGAGTCCGGATACGCTCCTTGCGCGGGAAATTCAATCCCTGCCGGAGAAAGGCGCCATAGAACTTGTGCCTGTGGCGGAGGGGAACAAGGGATGGTATTCCCCTTATTTTTTGATTTCGAAGAAAGACGGGGGATTGAGACCCATCATGGACTTGCGCGGTTTGAACAAACTCCTCAGGAAGGATTAGTTCAAGATGGTTACTCTCTCTCAAGGCCTCCAGGCCCTTCAACTTCAGGACTGGATGGTGTCTCTCGACCTCAAGGATGCTTATTTTCATGTGCCGATCCATCCCAAGCATAAGAAGTAGCTGAGGTTCGCGGTTGGCGACTCAGACTTTCAGTTTCGGGTCCTGCCGTTCGGATTGACCTCCGCCCGAGGGTTTTCACCAAGCTCCTGGTGGTGGTGGCAGCGTATCTCAGGAAAGGGGGGATTCACGTCTACCCCTACCTGGACGATTGGTTGATCAGGGCGCACTCTCCCGAGCAAGTGCTGGATCATCTGTCCGTCACCTGCCACTCCCTTCACAAGCTGGGCTTCTCCCTCAACTTAAAGAAATCCCACTTGACGCCAACTCAGCGGCTCCAGTACATCGGAGCAGTCCTCGCACGTCCCTGGGGCAGTGTTTTCCTCCCCAGGTGAGGGCTCACCACATTCAGCAGATGGTGCACAAGTTTCAACATGCCCAGAATCTCCCAGCGTTCGAGTTCTTGAGGTTGCTCGGCCTCATGGCATCCTGCATTCTTCTGGTGCCAGAGGCCAGGTTGCGGATGAGATCTCTGCACTGGGCTCTCAAGCGCCAGTGCTCTCAGCCCTCCGGCAAGATGTCGGACCCCGTTCAGGTGCCGCCCTCGGTCGCCCAGGATCTTCTGTGGTGGGCCGACAAAGGCAATCTGATGAGGGGGGCTCCATTTTGGCTACTGTGGCCAGAGGTGATGATCGTGACGGACGCATCCCTCACGGGATGGGGAGCTCATGCCAACGAGTTGACAGTCGGCGGTCGTTGGTCTCTGTCGGAGTCTAGACTCCAGATCAATCTTTTGGAGCTGAGGGCCTTCAGGCTTGCCCTGAAGGCGTTTCTGCCGACTGTGCAAGGAAAGAATGTCCTGATCCTGACGGACAACACAGTGGCCATGCACTACCTCAACAAAAAGGGGGGGGCAGGGTCACTTCCTCTGTGCAGGGAGGCGATGCAGCTCTGTTTCTGGGCAATCCAGCAGGACATTTTGGTCTCGGTAGTTCATCTGGCCGGAGATGAACTACCGGCGGACGCTCTGAGCAGGCAGAGCGCGATCTCTCACGAGTGGGAGTTGGCTCAGGAGATTTTCCTGGAGATCTTCGCCCTTTGGGGGACCCCTCAAGTGGATCTCTTCGCCTCCAGTGTCAACCGGAAGTGCGAAAGGTTCTGCTCGAAGGAATTTCCTCCAAGAGGAGCCTTAGGAGACGTGTTTGTGGTGGAGTGGTCATTCCCACTGCTGTACGCGTTTCCTCCAGTCCCCGTCATCCGGCAAGTGCTGCGGAGGTTATTGTAACGCTCACCTGGTTCCCTCGGAGGCGCTGGTCTTGGGCTGGGCGCTGCAAACGTCTTCAAAGTTAGGCGTAGGGTTCGTTTGGCTCCCGGATTTGGCCCCTTGCTCACCGAAAGCTTGACCTGCAGAGTGAGGTGTCTGCAAGTGGAAAATCAAGGTATTAGTGGCTGGAAGGATGGGAGAAGTTCTAGCCCCTCTCTCCCTTTCTCCCCGTGGTACTCAGATGATTGTTGTGCTCACCTTAAGTAAGTGAATGTTGAGCTCTCCATCCTGCGTCTTGTGCAGGGGCGCTGGGTCCAGTTACTTCACTGGATGTGAGTTCCGCCTCTTGATTGCAGAGGGAAGGTGAGAGCGATGCCGCCGTTTTGCTGCACGAGCGTGACTTGTAAGTATTTAAGTTCTCCTTGGGTTGCTCTCTTTAAATGTCTTTTTCCTTATGTCTATGTCTTTTGCTTTTAGGATGCTGTCGATGCCAAAGAAGATGCTCTCCCAAATTCGTGGCAGAGAGCGTAACAAGAAGATGGTGAATTCGAAGGCACGTAAGTAGGAAGACTGCTTTAGGGCCGTAGAATGCACCTTAATGTCCCCTTTTGTTTTTACAGGTGCCGGAATGCAGCGCGAACAAAGTTGGAGCAAGCGCAACACAGGTAAGCAGTATTGTAACTGAACGTTACTAACCAATGTTTTGTCTTTGCAGGCCCGATGCCGGACGCGGAATGCAGAAAAGAAAACGACTTGGATGCTGCCGATGGCTCGGGTGAGTTGAAGCGCTAACTTTGCCTTTGTCTAACCTGTGCCTTTTGTTTTGCAGGAGCTGCTGAAGATTGAAGATTGGTTCCCAGCAGGTAATTTTCGTAACTACAGGATCCGGAGCTGAAGATTCGCTGGAGCTGACGTGGTGAGCGTCCTGCTGCAGATGCAGAATAACGCGAAGCATGTGGTACCAATCGGGTGTGGTTTAAATAGCCCATAGGAGTACTTAGTGTCTTCTTCCACCGCAGCCGCGCCCAGGTAAAAGAGTTCCTGCTTCCAGAAGAGTTCCAGCATCAGTGATCCAGGGAGTGGTGCCTGCCCCACCCAGAAAGAAAAGTAGTCCCTGTTAGAAGAGAGTAAAGCATCATCTGGCTGGTAAGTAAGCAGCATGGTCTGCTTCAGGTAGGTTCACCCAAGCACTTTTACACTTGATATGAGCCCGGCGCTTCCTGTGCCGGGACGGGTCCTTACTATGAGCCTGGCACCACCGGTGCCAGGACAAGGTCCAAAAGGTCCCTATTGGGACTTGCTGGTGCCGATAAGGCATGTTATGAGCCTGTTTCCAAGGGTGTTGGGTAGGTCCTGACTCCTTGAAAGCAGTGGTCATGACAGCACCCCCCCTCAAGGCCCCTCCCAAATTTGTTCCCTCCGGGGGTCTTGGTTTATCAGGAAAAGTTCGATGAAATTTCTTAACCAGACGGGGTGCATGAACATGTTCCGACGGTTCCCAAGATCGTTCCTGGGGGCCATAACCTTTCCAGTCAATCAAATAGTATAATTTAGATTTGGAAATCTTGGAGTCTAATATGTCTTGTATTTCGAATTCTAGTTCTCCGTCCACGAGAATAGGGTCTGGAGATTTTGTCAAACGGGTTCCAGGTTGCATGGGTTTCAGTAGTGAAACGTGGAAAACTGGATGTATTTTCATATGAGCAGGTAGGCCCAATTTTACCGCCACTGGATTGATTATGGCAGTGATTGGGTAAGGCCCCAGGTATCGTGGATTGAAAGTACGCGGTCCTTTTAGGGGTAAATGTTTGGTGGACAGCCAGACCTGATCTCCCACAAGATATTGAGGAGCTTTCTTTCGATGTAGATCCGCACTCTTTTTATATTGTTCCTTGGCCTGCTTAAGGTGAGATGTGGCCTCCTTAAAGGCTTGAGTGATTGTCGAATGCAGATGATCTACAGCGGGTGTTCCAAGAGTCTGAGGTGGGTCAAGATTTGAGGTGCGAGGGTGGATTCCATATGAAAGAAAAAACTGAGTTTTTCCTGTTCCGGCGTGGACTGAGTTATTATAAGCGTACTCCGCAATCCAGAGAATGTCTTTCCAAGTGCCCTCTGATTGTTGTAACATGCAGCGTAGATACTGTTCCAAGGTTTGATTGGTCCTCTCGGTCTGCCCGTCGGTCTGGGGATGGTGGCTGGTCGACAGCCTTATGTCAATTTGGGCTAGACGACAACAACTCCGCCAGAAGTGAGAAATAAATTGACTCCCTCTATCTGAGATTAAAATTGAAGGAAAGCCGTGCAACCGAACGATGTTTTCGAGAAATTCTCGGGCCAAAATTGGAGCTGTAGGTAACCCTTTCAATGGGATGAAATGAGCCATTTTCGAGAATAGGTCCACAATCACTAAGATTGTATTAAATCCGGAGCATGGTGGTAAATCCGTGATGAAGTCCATGGAGAGAGTATGCCATGGATGTGGAGGAATGTCTATTGGATGTAGGAGACCTGCTGGTTTCTCCTTCTGGCTTTTGCTTTGAGCGCACACGCCACAAGAATTAATGAAGTCCTTAATGTCCTTTCTCCAAGATGGCCACCAAAAATGTCTCTTTATCTTTTCCAACGTTTTGGTAATGCCGGGATGTCCTTCCATTAAGGAGTCATGGTAACAAGAGATCACCTGTCTTTGTAAATCGGTACATGGTAGATATAATCTTCCTCGAAAGTATAATAGGTTCTTATCCATTGTGAAATCATTTCCCTTGAGCTGCCAGTCTTGCACTTCTGCTGGAGTCAGAAGATCTTTAACTTTAGTTTCAATGTCTTCAATGGATTGTGCATCTATTAAACCCAGGATTCTCTGTTCCGGAATTATAGGTACGGGTTCAAGATTGGTCGTGAGTTCATCTACTCCAATTCGGGAGAGAGCGTCTGCTTTACCATTCTTGTTGCCTGGTCGGTAAGTTATCACAAAGTCGAATTCGGCGAAAAACAATGCCCAGCGAAGTTGTCTAGAGGATTGAGCTTTGGCTGATTTAAGGTACTGTAAATTACGATGATCCGTGATGACGGTGACTGTGTGTCGGGCTCCCAAGAGATAATGCCGCCAAGCTTTAAAGGCGGACTTAATCGCCAAAAGTTCCTTATCTGTAATGGTATAGTTTGTTTGTTTGTTTGTTTTATTCACTTTTTATGCGCGCCAGACCCAGGGGTAACAGGGCGCAGTGGCAAGGAAATACGAAACTTACAGGTTACATCATGGCAAAATGTACATTAAAATTACATTGGGTTAGACAGATCAGGCATACAGTAATTACAGCAAGTATACAAGTTCAAGGGGGTCAAGATGCTCGTAGGAAGTTGGAGCCCCCGGTCAGCAAAGGTCAGTCGAGGTGAGGAGTTGAATAACTTTTTTCCTGAAGCAACGGTAGGGCATGTCTGCTCTCAGGTCTTGTGGTAGAGAATTCCAAGTTTTAGCCGCCTTTACTGGGAAACTGTTTCCTCCGATAGTGTTCAGTCTAAAGTTCGGTATTGTCAAACAGTTGAAGTTACCAGCTCTGGTGGGTCTGGAAGATGTTCTCCTATGGAGTTTGTCAGACAAGTAACTAGGGGCAGAGTTATTGAGGGCTTTGTGGGTCAAGGATAGCATCTTGAGTTTTATTTTGTTCTCTGTAGACAGCCAGTTGTGATGTCGTCTGGTGGACGAGATATGGGACTGTTTGTTAATGCCTAGTGCCGCTCTCAAGGCATTATTTTGTAATGTTTGTAGTCTCTGGGTTATTTTTTTATTAGCTCCAGAGTATAGGGCATTACAATAATCTACTCTGGAAAGAATTAAGGCTCTGGCCAGGATTAGACAACTCTTGTTGGAGAGGAAAGGTTTACTGGCTCTAATCAGTTTGCACGTGTAGGCCGTGGAGGAGGCAAGGGATTTTAGCTGTTTGTCAAAAGATAGGGTAGAATCAAGATAGAATCCCAGGGTTTTAACATCCTTGGATACTTGGATGATGTTCCCGTCTATGTTGAAGGAGGCAAATTCCTGTCCTAGTTTTTTGATATTGGCTCGGGTACCTAAGATGATCAACTCTGTCTTATCATCGTTTAGACAAAGGCCGTGAGTGGCCATCCATGCCTGGATGATAAGGTATACCTTGTTCACCAATTCCGTGTCCTTAGCATGATCCCCAGAAAGCGGGAGGAGGATCTGTGTATCATCTGCGTAGTTAGTATAGGTGATACCAAGATGATCCAGATCGTCGAACAATGGCTTGGTGAAAATGTTGTATAGAGTTGTGGATACGCAGGAGCCCTGAGGGACACCACACGAGATCGGGGTGGGATCTGCCTCCGCGCAGGGAGAGAAGACTCGCATCGTTCTCTCGCTCAGGAAAGACTTGATCCATCCAATAGCTTCTGCCGAGAAATGAGCGGCGGAGTCCAGGTGGCTACAGAGGACTCTGTGATCCACCAAATCAAAGGCCGCTGAGAGGTCCAGGAGTAGTAGGAGTACTGTTCTCCCTTTGTCTCTTAGCTCATCGATTTGGGACTTCAAGTCTATAAGGGCAGTTTCTGTTCCGTGTAGGGGTCGGAAGCCCGATTGTCTTTCTCCTAATAGGTTGTGTAGTTCCAGGTGCCTTTGAATTTGGATATAGGCAGCTTTATCCAGAATCTTAAGGAGAAACGGTACCGTCGTGATAGGACGGTAGTTAGTAGGTTTCAGGAGCTGAAAATTTGCGGGACCAAAATGCCACTGGGTGTAACTGATTTGTTTCCAGGTCTCTTTGCGAAAGCACTGCTCCCATTGCGAGACTGGAAGCATCAGTCTCTACGATATAGGGAAGTTCCGGGCGAGGATGTTTTAGAACTGGAGCCGAGGTGAATTTTGTTTTTAGTTCCAGAAAGGCTTGTTCAGCCTCTTTAGACCACTCGAAACGTTTATTCTTTCTGAGGAGGGCTGTAATGGGTTGGACAACTCGAGAAAAATCTGGGATAAATCTTCGATAAAAGTTAGCAAAGCCCAACATGCTTTGAACTCCTTTCACTGACGTTGGTGAGGGCCACTTAATGATAGCGTCCACTTTTCTTGAGTCCATGTGGACTCCATTTGGTGACAAAATGAATCCCAAAAATTCGACCTCTGTGACGTGAAAAACGCATTTTTCCAATTTTGCAAAGAGTCTGTGTTTTCGGAGCCGCTCCAGTACTGCGGTGACATGTTTTCGATGTTCCGCCTCAGAGGACGAGTAGACCAGAATGTCATCAATATAGACAACTACACATACATCAATGAGCTCTCTGAGGACGTCATTCATAAAATACTGAAAGGCTGCCGGAGCGTTGCAAAGCCCAAAGGGCATTACTTGATACTCGAACAGTCCATATTTAGTACGAAAGGCCGTCTTCCATTCATCGCCCTCCTTTATTCGTACTAAATGGTAAGCTCCTCTGAGGTCCAGCTTTGTGTAGATACAGGCACTTTTAACTTGGTCAAGAAGTTCAGGGATCAATGGTAACGGATATCGGTTCTTAATCGTAATCTGGTTCAAGGCACGGTAATCTATGCATGTTCTTAGGTCTCCCTCTTTTTTTGGCACGAAGAACAAAGCTGAAGAGGCTGGTGACTTCGAGGGACGGATAAATCCATTAGCCAGGTACTGATCCAAATACTGCCTTAGGTGAAGATTTTCAGGTTCTGTGAGGGCATAAATTCGACTGCATGGAGGAGTGGATCCTGGAACCAAGTCTATTTGGCAGTCGTATGATCTGTGAGGAGGCAGTGAATTAGCTTGATCTTTTCGAAAGACATCCTGAAATTCCCGGTATTCAGGAGGCAGGTGAGGACTCTCAGAAGCAGTTGCAGCTAGTTTCGTGGGGGGCTGCGGATAGCAGGTAGGTGCGCATTCTGGAAACCGGATTGTCTTTGCTCGCCAATCAATTTGAGGATTGTGTTTTTCCAGCCAAGGGATTCCCAGGATAACTTGAAACTGTGGAGCCTTGATCACGTCAAACACGATTTTCTCTTGATGTCCATCTTGGCTTACCAACGTCCCTTCCATGGTGGTGTGAGTAACTGGTCCGGAAGCTATTTCCGTACCATCCACGGTGGTGATGACATCTTTCACCGACTTAGGACAAAGAGACAGATTCATCCTGGCGGCCAATTCACAGTCCACGTAATTGCCGATTGCGCCACTATCAATGTATGCTTTAATGGCATGCATACGATTGGGTTGTTCCGGACTCACGAGGACCATGGGCATGGTAAAATGCGAGGTCAAAGAACTGGTTTTTACGCTCGGCAAGCGGACCTCTACACTTGTCGGGCGAGGTCGTTTTCCGACTCTGAACCTTTGGCACCCTTATCGGAAGCTCCTACTGTCTTCTTCTTTGGTTTCACTGGGCAATCTTGGAGGAAGTGCCCTGAGTTCCCGCAATAGAGGCACAATTATAGTTGTCTTCTCCTTTCTCTTTCCTTTTGGGTTAGAGGTCCTTTCACCACCCCAATCTGCATGGGTTCCACGGTATCATTTCCTTTAACGGAGCTCTGTGGTCTTGAAAAAACTCGATTTTCAAACCTGGAACGATCGGCTTTTCGATTTTGTATCCTATGATCTAATTGCACCACCAGATCAATGTATTCGGAACAGTCTTGTGGTGGATTCACCACCTGGGCCAGAACGTCTTTAAGTTCTCCACGAAGGCCTCTATAGAAAAGGGTGATTCTCTTATCCTCAGGCCATCCGGTTTCAACCACTAGTCTGTTAAATGATGCAATGTAGGCCAGAAGATCTTGATTGCCCTGTCGTAGTGAAAGAAGTTCATTGTCCAGAGCCTGTCCCTGAGAATGCCTTGCGAACAATCTTTCCATACTAGCTTGGAAATCCTGGAAATTATAAAGGATAGGGTTATCCTGAGTCACTAAAGGAATAGACCAATCTGCGGCGTTGCCACTAAGATATGAGAGCACAAAGGCTACCTTAGCCTGGTCTGTTGGAAAAGCGGCAGGTCTACACAGAAAGTGCAAACGACACTGATTGATGAACACAGCAAACCTTTTCGGATCACCTGAAAAGCGTTCGGGCGGAGCCAAAGGTACATTTCCTGGTAGATTAATTTGCACCGGATTAGAGGAAGCCGTTGGGGCATGGCTTCCACCAGGGGTAGGCAGAGGAGTCTGTCCCGCTTGGGCTTGTAACAATTGTCTAGCCAAGTCGTCTGTTCGCTCCTTAGAAATCACTAGCTCTCTCCTTAGGGCATTTGTTTCCTGGCGTGCTGCGTGTACTTCTGCTCTCAACTCCCCGAGCAACTGGGCCAATTGGTCTGTGTCTGAAGTCTCCATTGCGCCTGGGCGGGAAATGTTTGGGAGGCTTCGCGTTCTATAACGCTCACCTGGTTCCCTCGGAGGCGCTGGTCTTGGGCTGGGCGCTGCAAACGTCTTCAAAGTTAGGCGTAGGGTTCGTTTGGCTCCCGGATTTGGCCCCTTGCTCACCGAAAGCTTGACCTGCAGAGTGAGGTGTCTGCAAGTGGAAAATCAAGGTATTAGTGGCTGGAAGGATGGGAGAAGTTCTAGCCCCTCTCTCCCTTTCTCCCCGTGGTACTCAGATGATTGTTGTGCTCACCTTAAGTAAGTGAATGTTGAGCTCTCCATCCTGCGTCTTGTGCAGGGGCGCTGGGTCCAGTTACTTCACCGGATGTGAGTTCCGCCTCTTGATTGCAGAGGGAAGGTGAGAGCGATGCCGCCGTTTTGCTGCACGAGCGTGACTTGTAAGTATTTAAGTTCTCCTTGGGTTGCTCTCTTTAAATGTCTTTTTCCTTATGTCTATGTCTTTTGCTTTTAGGATGCTGTCGATGCCAAAGAAGATGCTCTCCCAGATTCGTGGCAGAGAGCGTAACAAGAAGATGGTGAATTCGAAGGCACGTAAGTAGGAAGACTGCTTTAGGGCCGTAGAATGCACCTTAATGTCCCCTTTTGTTTTTACAGGTGCCGGAATGCAGCGCGAACAAAGTTGGAGCAAGCGCAACACAGGTAAGCAGTATTGTAACTGAACGTTACTAACCAATGTTCTTTGTCTTTGCAGGCCCGATGCCGGACGCGGAATGCAGAAAAGAAAACGACTTGGATGCTGCCGATGGCTCGGGTGAGTTGAAGCGCTAACTTTGCCTTTGTCTAACCTGTGCCTTTTGTTTTGCAGGAGCTGCTGAAGATTGGTTCCCAGCAGGTAATTTTCGTAACTACAGGATCCGGAGCTGAAGATTCGCTGGAGCTGACGCGGTGAGCGTCCTGCTGCAGATGCAGAATAACGCGAAGCATGTGGTACCAATCGGGTGTGGTTTAAATAGCCCATAGGAGTACTTGGGTGTCTTCTTCCACCGCAGCCGCGCCCAGGTAAAAGAGTTCCTGCTTCCAGAAGAGTTCCAGCATCAGTGATCCAGGGAGTGGTGCCTGCCCCACCCAGAAAGAAAAGTAGTCCCTGTTAGAAGAGAGTAAAGCATCATCTGGCTGGTAAGTAAGCAGCATGGTCTGCTTCAGGTAGGTTCACCCAAGCACTTTTACACTTGATATGAGCCCGGCGCTTCCTGTGCCGGGACGGGTCCTTACTATGAGCCTGGCACCACCGGTGCCAGGACAAGGTCCAAAAGGTCCCTATTGGGACTTGCTGGTGCCGATAAGGCATGTTATGAGCCTGTTTCCAAGGGTGTTGGGTAGGTCCTGACTCCTTGAAAGCAGTGGTCATGACAGCTATGGAGGTTCGGTTCCTGGATGATCCTCATTGCTCCGACATGGGCCAGGAGGACGTGGTACCCAGACCTTCTCGACTTGTCCATCTGCCCCACACGTCGTCTTCCCTACCGAGACGACCTGCTCTCACGGGAGGGGGTCAGGTTCTCCATCCAGAGGTCAGATCCCTCAACCTCCACGCTTGGCTTCTGAAAGGTTGAGGTATAAGGATTGGGACCTCCCTGAAGACGTGATGGAGGTGTTGCTGACGGCCGGCAACAAAGTCCCTGTACCGTTGCCGTTGGAGAAAGTTCTGCGACTGGTGCAGGGTTAAGAATGTGGATCCTTTTTCATGTGACATTCCTGTGGTTCTGTCTTTTTTGCTTTCTTTGGCCCACAAGGGCCTGCAAGTGGGTACCGTTTAAGGTTACCTGGCGGCGCTGTCTATCTTTAAGCGCTCGTCTGAGGAGTGTTCTTATTTTAAAATCCCTTTAATTTCTCAGTTTCTGAAAGGGCTCACTAATGTGTTCCCTCCGTCACCTTTCCAGGTGCCCGGTTGGGATCTGAACCTTGTTCTCAAGTTTCTAATGCATGTTCCCTTTGAGCCTTTGCATTCTTGTCCTTTGAGACTGTTAACCCTTAAAAATGTGTTTTTAGTTGCGGTCAATTCCGCTCGCAGAGTGAGTTACAGGCACTTTCAGTTAAGCCACCCTTCACTGTGTTTCATAAGGACACGGTTGTCCTTCTTTTCTTCCGAAGGTGGTGTCGGAATTTCATTTAAGCCAGAAGGTTATTGTTCCGGCATTTTATCCTCCTCCACATCTTGCTAAGGAAGAAGAGAGGCTCCATAGGCTGGATCCTAGGAGAGCTTTAAGCTTCTACATTTCGCGCATGTCCCAGGTCAGAGTGGACAATCAACTCTTTTTTGGTTACGCTGGAAGGCTGTTACTAAGCAGACTGTCTCGATGGATCATCTTGGCAATTTCCGAATGTTACTGCTTGGTGGGGTAAGGACCCTCCGGTAGTCTTAAGGGCCCATTCTACCAGGGTTATGGCTGCTTCTACTGCCCTGCAGAGGGGTGTTCCTATTCGTAACATCTGTGATGCAGCCACCTGGGCTTGGGTAAATACTTTTGTACGTCACTACTCCCTCGATTCTATCCGGGGGCAGGATCTGGCCTTTGGCAAGGCGGTTCTTTACTCTGCAATTTGATTGGGCATTCTAAATTTGTATATTCTAAATTCTTTTCCCACCCCCATACGTTGGTACTGCTTTGGGAGTCTGTCATGGATATGGAATACGTCGGAGGACCCAATCCCCTCGAAGAACAAGTTACTCTCTTACCTGATAACGTTCTTTTGATGGGATGGTCCGACAACGTTTTCCATATCGCTCCCTCCCTGCCTACCCCGCTACAGAATTTCTTATGCGATTGCAGCTTACGTTTCCGCAAGGCTTTCTGTGGTCATACTGGCAGAAGATTGGTGCCACACGTTCTGGGGAAAAAACTACAGCTGAGGCTACGGGCGTTGTCCGTTCTACTTATAACATCCGGTGACGTTGGCCGTCGGAGGAGGTCCTCGAGGACAGGGTATCGACGTCATCGACGCTGGACGCAGACGCCGAAAGATTTTCCGAAGCAGCACAGCTGTGGTGATTACAGTCATGGATGTGGAATACGTCGTCGGACCATCGCATCGAAAGAACGTTACCAGGTAAGGGAGTAACTTGTTCTACTACTTCATCAGGGGTGGATCGAGATGACTGGTCATGGCTGTCAGGGATGTTGCAGCCTAAAGATATACGCAGACCCCAATACCCAGTCTCTCTTTCTCTCCTGGGACATCAAAGGGATACGCACATGATCTCGATACAGGGGGCATTTGGACATACCTTGAAGACTTTACAGTGTTTGCTCCGCAAAAAACGTGGGCAATGAAAACTTTAGCTAACGATGGTATGAACCTCATATAATCCTTGGCAAAACTGGGTAAAAACAATAGACCCAAAGGAGGGCTGTTAGTGTCACAAATGGAAATACTAAATTGATAGAATAAAAGTGCTTGTATGGAACATTTTACTGAATTCGGGCAGTACAATTTATCCAAAGCCCAAAATACCAAACATGAGGAGCGGGGGTGTACCCCCGCTCCCAATGTTTAGTATTATGGGTTTCAGAGATTGTGGGGTTGTCCCCTGCTTCCTTGACACTGGAAGTTGTATACCCAATAAAAAAGAAAAGGGACCCTGCAGCGTCGGGTCCGACCCGCGTTAGATAGACGGAACCGACGCCAAAGGGGTATAGGAGAAGCGGTGGTGGCAGCGGGCAACAAAATGGTAAGTAATGGGGTTTGGAGGGCTTGAATTTGTATTATTTAGTTTTGGTTGTTTTACCGAAGTAGAATTGTAACGAAATAGACTACGGTCAATTCTGCCGCGATTTCTTACTGCTTTGATTAAAAAACAAATCCTCACAAACACCTACTCCCTGGGACTGGTTACTGGTGACTCAACTATATCCTAGAGGGACACATTTCTGGGAATTGTTTAGTCAGCCATACGGAATCCATAGTTATAAATATTTCTGATCCTCTGGGGATTGAGCATATGATGCTCTGGGGATAGAGCATACAGAGGAAATCATATCCAAACTGGATAAAGTCCTGGAGACACACTGTCACATTAGCGTCACCCCAATAGTTGTCTTATGTGATCTAAATGCTAAGATTCCCAATACTGACATAGATACCTTAGAAACACCTTTGAATATTCCCCCTGCTCACTGGATACACAGTAATAATAAGGGGAGAAGATGACTGAACTATTTAAAATGTTATAGATTTGTCATGCTTACTGGTAGATGTAATGGAAACATATTGGGCGGGCTACAGTATAGTCACAGTCACGGGTGCTAGTGCTTCGCTATCAACCTTGAATTATTGTTTTATTAGCATTTACTGCCCACAAGGCATTAAGAGGGTTTCCTTTAGACCCAGAAGTATTTTTGTATGGAGTAAATATTTTGTTGACATGTCTTCCTAGACTGGTAGGTAAATCGTTGAGAATACCGGACACATTTTTGTTTAGGCCAAAAATACCTATAGATGATGAGGAAGGGCCGGTTATCGCCATAGAACTAGAACTAGCAGTAGTAAGAGAGGAAAGGGTGGTTCTTCATGGGACAGATGATGAGGAATGAGGATGGAGAGTGGTAATAGCTCTTTGCGAAGGATATAGACTAACCGACTTGACAGATGATTATTTGGATGATGAATTAGTATTTTTCATAAGTCTCACTTATTAGATCAAAGTTGAGAATAGGGATGTACCACAGAGAATGGCATTGGTTAAAAAGAAACCCAAATTTTTCCAGGAAGATTTAGAAAAGGTGCAAAGCATCTTATGGACCAGTAGTCCATATAACAATTGAGTGGAGCAGGAGCAGTTAAAATAAAACTTAAACCAGGAGCAATTTTGCCACAAGCAAAACAGTACCAAATGTCTAGAGAAGCAGATGAAGGCATATTTGAAACTATTTCTGCCTTAATACAGCTGGGAATATTGGTACCATCAGAATCCCCATGTAACACGGCTGTGTACCTGGTGAAGAAAGGATCAGGGGGGTTGTGGAGATCTATTCAGGATCTACGCCCTCTAAACAATATTGTTGAAGCAGAGTTTTTCTGCTGATTCTGAATCCAGCTACGATATTATGTAACATCCCAGCTGAAGCCAAATATTTTAAAGTCATAGATTTAAAAACACTTTCTTTTGAATTCCCCTTCATGAAGACTCACAAGATTTGACTTCGTTTTTGTATAGAAATCTGCGCTGGAAAAATACAAGATTACCTCTGGATACTGCGAGTCCCCATCGATCTTCAATAGGGTTCTTCAGATTGACTTAGGTAACGTACAACTTTAGAGCACAATAATTCAGTACGCAGATGTAGATGACATTAGTGTGCAGTTAGACCGAGGAATCCTGCAAACAAGATTCAGTTCAAGTAATGACAGTACTAGCAGAGAAAGGATACAAAGTAGACCGAGTAATTACAATATTGCCAGCAAGAGGTCCTGTACATAGGACAGCGGGGAGAAAGGTGACACCTTGGAGGTTTAGGGGTGGCATGGTATCACAAGTATGACACTGACACAATGGGTACAATTTGTAAAAACCTTTATTTAAATTGTTGGGGTTGGAGAAACTCCTACTTTGCCCTATAACTAAGATGGCAGTAGTCTCGGCCATCAAATAATAAATAACGCAGTACTAGTGGAGTCTGTCAAATCAAAATGGCCTATGCTAACAAAATCTAATGCCTGCCCTATCTCTTGTACAAAAAGTGTAAAAAGGAGAAATATACGCAAAAGGAAAAATTAGTGTTCAAATGAATCATTGTGGTTAAACCAGCTCTCCTCCCCACGTTAGACCCCATGGAGTAAGGCTGTTCCTGTAGGCAGGATGACGCACTCTGGCTCAGCTTCCAATACAATAAACAGTTCCAGAACATAGATCTAGGCCCATCTGGCTTTGCACGTTGTAGTCTCTTTTCTCTATTTCCAAAATAATGTTTCAATCAAAAAAGTTCACAAAGTTCCCCCTCTGCCAGGCTCAGACCTCTCACGATAAAGTTCACCACAAACTTGCAAGGTGGCTCCATTCCCCAAGCTTATTTCACTTTGGGTCTCCCTCTGTCTGGCTTGGACCACTTTCGGATGTGAAAGACTTACGAACATGCGTGGTTTACTTTTCAGACCACTTTAGGACCACTTTGACTCGAAGTTTATAATTCAACTTTAACTTTAGCTTTCACTTTCTCTAGGAGTTAAACTTCTTTATTTCACATTTGCTGTTCATGCGCTTTATCGCTTCAAACAAATTACTTTTCACAGAGACTTTCGAGTGGGCTACTTCCTTTCGACGGACCACTCCTTTACTTAGTATCGCTGATTTTGCAGCTATCCTTTACTTCAAAGTTCATTCACGGGTCTGACTTTCTTCGCGTCTCATCCATACGTGTGCAGCCTTCACTTGCAATATAATGTTGCTACTTCAAACTTTAACACACACCAGTCTCTCGGATCGCTTGCCAACTCACCGGCTGTGTACGTCTCTTTCTTGGTTTTGCGATATCCAATTCACGAGTCAAGGTTAGTACTGCAGGCTTGGCCTCGCCCTCCCCAACTCTGCCGTTAAACCGCGAGGGTCGCTGGCGTCCTTGAAACACAATGCAGTCTTCACTTGTGGGACCTGGCATTCTCCACGTGTTTTCCATAGCCTGTGGGAGGCAACAACCTCTGGTAGGGAACTCTTGGGGTTTTCGACCCGCTGCTTTCGCCCTTTGGTCTGTCGCTCTGCTCCAGTAAGTTTGCCTTCGTCCCAGAAGTTCTGCACATACTCGTGTTCTGCCCTGCTCAGAGTGTCTCTTTGGGTTCTGCCTTTTATTCATGTGAGGAGTGCTAATTGGTATCAGGTGTATGCACTTAGTGAAGTGCCTAACTTTACGTGACCCGATTAGTTGGACATGTTCAGTACGATGTGTGAAAGTTAATATTACTCGGTCACCCTCTTCCTCGGCCCAGTGTTTGTGTAAAAAGGGGATGGGGGAGTTGGGATCTCTGTGAATCCTAACAAAAAATAGGATAGGTTGGATAAACTCTCCCCATCGGCTGCCTCACCCCCACTCCGCGAAGACCCCCTCACACAGGTGTTCCTCCCGCACTGATCCACCCCCAGGAGCTGGATCCAAAATCGATGGCTGTGTCCTGGCCACCTGGATGAGTAGTCCCTGAGGACTAACGGGTGAGACACCATTGGGTTTCTCACAGAGAGCAGAAACGATCATGAAAAAGACATTAAGGGAAATACAACTATTTGTAGGCCTATGTAATTATTGCAGGGCCTGCGTTTTTTATTACAGTACATATATTCAACCACTTTTAAAAGGACACAAGGAAGCACAGATAGGTCAAAGTAATATAACATGGATAGATGAGCTGACTGAAGGATTTGAAGAATTATAAAGGGTGATTTGTACAGCCCCTGTTGGGGATTCCTTATTACAATGAGGAATTATACTTATTTTCACATTCTAATTCCAATGGCGAAGTAATGACTGCATTCCTCACGCAGAAGACAACATTAGGACATGGGCATAAACCGTTAGCCTACTACAGTGGGTTTTTAGACCCAGTAATGAAAGGAAATTAACCTTGCGAACAAGCGTTAGCTGCTGCTGCTTTCGCGTTTGAAAAAACTGCAAGTATTGCAATGGGGGTGTTCAAT
Source organism: Ambystoma mexicanum (assembly GCF_040938575.1). Taxonomy (NCBI): domain Eukaryota; kingdom Metazoa; phylum Chordata; class Amphibia; order Caudata; family Ambystomatidae; genus Ambystoma; species Ambystoma mexicanum. The sequence goes on along the minus strand of NC_090936.1, from coordinate 1,085,680,507 downwards.
GACGTTATATGTCAAACATTCCTTGTTTGCCATTTTGGAGAAACCCAAAAGCAGATTGCCTAAGCAAAGGGTGTCAGGGTACGAAGTGATTATTTCCAACCCAGCAATCAAAATTGTTGTACAATAGTGAATCCAGCGGCATTCATAGCAGTACCAGTAGGGAAGGACTATGTACACGACTGCACAATGTATACTGAGTTTTACGACTATAATTCCCCATGCTGGAGACAATGCACTCTGATGGGTTGGGGGGTGAGGGGCTCTATTCATTGACGGTTCTTTGAACATTGATCAAGCGACAGGAGAAAGAGATATTGGATCAGCAGTAGTAAAGCTAAAATGTGATGGTGAATTTGAAGTAGTGACCAGTGCAATATTGCCTACACATGGCTTAGCACAGGCTGCAGAATTGGTGGCACTTATCGGTGCACTACAGAGATATGAGGATGAGGACGACGTTACCGTCTATTCTGTCTCCGCCCATGTGATGTCAACCGTTCACGCAGGGTTGTCAAGTTGGAAAAGGAAGGGTTTCCTCAGCAAAGTGCAACATGCGTGTGTATTGGGCTACCTTATTAAGGTATTAAAGCTACCATTGGCTATCGCTGTGATGCAGTACGCAGCCCATACTAAGAGGGCAGACATGAATTCTCGTGGTAACAAAGCTGCAGGTGTTGAAGCGAAAAGAGCAGCATATTTGCCAAATATTTCTAATTTTGAAGTAGAAGATGTTAAGCAAATGTATGAACATTGTATGCTGATAAAAGGTTTTAATGTTATCCATTGTACGGTTAATTGAGCTGCAAGGTCGAGCTGCACAGGAAGTGCAGGATTAATGGAAGAGACTGGGGTGTTCTTTATCCCCCACAGAGGTTCTTTAGAGACAGGATAGCATTGGAAAGCCAATTATGCCTCTAGCATTATTGAAAGTTGTGCTGGATCACCTTCACTATCCTGTGCATACAAACCGAGAGAATCTTGCTGCCATGATTGCAGAAGACTGGTTTTCACCAAATTTGTTAGAACACATTGCACAGATTATTGTGAACTGCATTGTTTGCCAGAGTTTCACAGCAGGGCATACCTTGCGAACAGTGAGAGGAGCAATCCCTATACCGAATGGTCCTTTACAGCATCGACATATTGATTATATCATGGCTACAGATGTATGTTAGTGCTAGTATGTCCCTTTTCCAGATTTCAATAATCAGGGAACTGATTATTCCCAAGATTGAAGGAAAATAAGCAGATGGACTCTGCCTAACTATTCCAGTCAGGTTATAGAGACAATGCGTTAAACAAGGAACACGAAGACGGCACATGATACTTTATGATGCCTGAAACGTTGCAGGTATTTCTGCGTGCTGTTTTCGTATGCATACTTCGATCTTATCCAGCTTTAGTGAGACATGTTGATATTGTCACTTTTTTTGGAAATCGTAAAAACAGTCCTATTTGCAGGATCCTCATTCCAAGCATATTACAATTTTTGTTATAAGTGACAGAAACTAAATGATTGAATTAAAGAGAATATACATCTTCCATTATATAAGATACACATTGCTAGAAAGAAACCGCCTACTGTACAGGATATCATTTGATGCATGGATATTCTTGCAATACTTCTTGTAGTTACATTTTGCACAATGTGTTTTCTTTACTTTCTCATGCTTCGAACAATTCGCCAAACTGTTTTATAATACAGATGAAGTGTTTAGCAATGAGACATCTATTTCTATCTCTAGCACAAGTGCTATTTTCCTGATATTTCCAAACAAATTATCCAACTTGAAAGATGCTGGGGAAGATCATGAGGGTATAAATTAATATCTTGATAATTCGACCCATTTAAAGAATAACATGTGGTACCAGCACATGAAGGAAGTGGGGAGGAGAATGTCAGATGAGTGCTGATTTGTGTGTTCTCTCATCCCTTATGCCATGAGCGCAGCCTGAACATTCATTGCAAGAGAAATACCTATACATGATGTAAAGTTTCTCCGCCATCTAGTAGCCTGCCCAACAAGAGGAACGTTTGAAGGAAGATGGGAACCTCTACGATGAATGTCAAAAGAACGTTTCCATATGAAGATCCCTGCATAAAAACCCAGCAAATTGAAAAAGACCTAGATTAGAAAAGTAGAATGCTCCTATATTCATTCAGTGGTATGACTGGAGAACAGATGAGGACTGTTGAACAAAAGAGACTGGGTTGTGCAGATAAATGGGGAACACCAGGATTGCCAGGATGCTGGGACAGAACTCAGCTATTGGCATATGGACGACTTGCCATACCAGTACATGATAGTAAGACGGAATGTTAGCATGCAGTGCACATTTATTGATGATAGCACCAGTAAAAATAGTGAATGATGAATGCCTAAAGGAATGAGGCAAGTATTCAAAATTATTAACATGGGTTGAAAATTAAGCAGGACCTGTGTCCATACTACCAATGAAGAATGCAAAACTGTGTTTCAGAAACAGGGGACTGCAACAGTTGGAGAAAATAAAGGACGTAAGCAAATAATTGACATGCCAGGAATGAATGGAGGAAATGCAGTACTAATGGACCACTGTTGGGCCTGTGGGTCCAAAGCTTATAAGCAGCCATCTAAAAATTGGGGAGGAATATGTTCTATAGTGTTCATACATGTTCCTGCATTGGTGATTCCCCAAAGTGATCTCGACATAAAGCTTTCCAAGAAATTGATGCACACCAGAGGAGGTCGCTCACCCGACAAAAAAGTGGGAAAATCAATAGAAGCTTACCATGACATTCCAGATGAGCACTTATTGTTCAGTATAACGGCAGTGATATTTACAGCCATATTCATGCCAGGAATTCAAACTGCAGTAAACACCAATTGGTTACACATCACCAGGTGGGAACTGCTACAGACAATAAACACAACAATAGAAGGATTTAATGCGATTAGAGAAGAATTGAGGGCCATCAGGCTCATAACCCTCCAGAACAGATATGTCCTGGACTCGATTACAACACTATTAGGTGTGTGCAACCAAGAACTGGCCTTCTTGCTGTACTTACCCGCCTGCCCACAGTGGGGAAAATGGATCTCTGATGAAAGCAATAACTATGCTGTCGACCCTGCATATGAAAATGGTGGAAGTATATGAGACCGAAGATGAAGATTGGTTTTCGTCCCTGTTCTCATGGGTTCCGACCTGATTGGCAAATGCCTTCAAATTACTGGTAGCAATACTGAGATGCAGTAGATGTATAGATGCAGAAATGCAAGGAAGATGCAATATAAAGACGCTTGCTGCAGTAGAAAATATAACACAGGTAAATCGGCCATGACGACAAAATGGACTCTGTATAATAGTAAGCTAAAAAACCCAAGGAGAGAGACCAAGGCTGCAGAGCTGCCAGGCACTGTAATACAAATTTCTGCAAGAACAAAGAATATTTGTTTGGCTTAGGATCAAGGATGCCGCAGCAAGAAGCAACTATAAGGCACGAAAGGAGTCGAAGAGGATAAACCATGTACGTAGGACATATTTCTCTTAGATTAAGCAAAGGAGTAAACATTTGCAAGTGTCAAGTATCGTACAATTAAAAATGCAGAAAGCATATGCAAGACAGACCGATTAAGTCTCCAGAGGCCAAGGAGAGTAATAGCACCCAGTATAATTGAATCAAATGGCACTAAATAGGAGGATAAAATGGACAAATCGTAGTCTCCTCACACGTAGTGCAAGACCAGAAAATCAAGGCCTATTCATAATGCAATGTACTTTCACTCCCTTTAAGCTTCCAAGGAAAAGAACAAAGAGGAGCACTTGGCTTAGGCCTTACTGATGAGAGTTAGCAGGCTAATTGGCCAAGTGGGCAGTTGCCTGACGTTGTTCCCCACACCTGGGTTTCATTTTGCGTATGTGCTACTAACGAGCCGAATGTCCAAGGTTGATAAAGAGTGCCAACCAATCATGATGGACTATGTGATGATGGACTATACATTGTTGCAGAAGCCAATCCGCTGATATTCTATTATCTGTATTCTACATAGTTAGAGGTTGTTCCAGGCATGCCTGCTAGATAAGGGGCAGCCAATGATGACACCTAAATAAGCTATAGGTATATATGTTCCCTTATCCTATCCCGCCACCCTTGCCACGTAGGATGATATCATAGCTGACGTATATTGAGGTATAAAGCCTTTGTGTAACTGAACTGTATTCTAGAGTGTCCGCTGCGATTTGTTATGCTTGCCAGATTTCCCTAGTTTATTGTACTGATAATAAAGTAGTACTTTGCCAAATATTTTGAGTCTGTCCGGTTATTTTAGCCTGAAATTGGCTATTGTGGTAATCCCGTCCAGCACTTGATACACTCCAGATGCTACTGCACAATACACTAATGACCAAAGGCCCCAAGATGCTCAATACCACAATAGCGCAGTTCAGGGCAGCAGACTCGAAGGAAGGACAATAGACGGCTCCAAGGAAAAAAAGCCCCACAGTCACCGCCCACACTTATACAGCTTCATGCAGCTTTCCAATCATACAATGCACACACAAATATGCAACGATATGCACTTGCGCATTCTAAATATCACTGGCCTAGTAAGATCGTTGTTTTTGTTCTCCCTTGTTCCCCTCCCATGCCTCGTCGCACTCTGAAACACTTGTGTATGAGCGTGATACAAATAAAATATCAATAACAATTCTGCTTATCCGAGGAGTCTGCAGTAGTTGTATATACACTCCGTTGCCGATGGTGCCGAGGCTGACAGGGCAGCCTCGAAGCCCAGTGGCAGAGGCACCAGCAACTTACCACTGACCGGGAAAGCTCTCCAACTCCGTGCAGAAGGATCGTTCGTGGAGGCAGGGCCCCCCCTACCAGGGTTTGCTGCCTCCCCACCAGGGAATAATCAATAACTGGCACGAAAGTCAGAAAATACACTGCCCCCAGCAGCTTCAGGCAACACTGGTCGACTCAGATCCAACTCCAGCATGGCTGGTGACTAAAAGAAAGGTCCCAACAGCAATATTCTAGTGTCAAGCCGCACTGATCGAAATCAAGCGCTGTGAGCCGCTTCCGACACTCTGTCACTGCACTGGTAAATGCAAGAAACCATACATTACTCTCATCCTTAATCATTGAAGCAAACAAAATAAATTACTCTATAAAATCTACCTGCACAAATATTGTTGAAGACTGACTAATATGGGGTAACGATTAAAACTTGGCTTGACATGTAATTCTTGTGTCAAGTACAAAAAGCTTCTGAAGAGTAAGATTGTGGAGAACAGAGTTGGATAAGTGTAACCACTAAGTCAAGTAGTAGAGACTACATAGGCTTGTGATGCTGTGTCCATTCAGTCGACTTTAATATATTAAAGTGAAATTCATTTTGATAGATACCTTAGATTTTATTGGACCTAGACTCACAATGGCGAGAGAAAATCGCATATACAGGCTTTGTAAGTCCAGGGAGAAAAGACAGCTAAATATCTATTGTGCAGTGTAGTGCTTTCTTAGACCTAAGACATAATACACTGTTGGCCATAGGGGAGATAAAAAATAGACATTTACACCCGGTACTATATGGTGACTAAACAGCAATCGGATCCAACTCATTTATCACTTTACTTGATTATGGGTGAATATCAAATAAAAGTTGTATGTATTGAATGGACTGTGAAATTGATTGTGTGTAATTGAATGGTGTTTTTATTAAAAGCTATTTTAATGGCAGAATTATAATTCAAAATGTTTTAAAAATAATAGTGTATTAATGTACATGCAGCAAATAGCCACAATGTTAGTATATCCTGCCCACCTCTATTGTTCCTACTGCCTCTTCACGGACTGCTTCAGTTTCCAACCACAGTCCGCTACCCTAACATTCTAAATTGCCTGATAACAGGATGGCTCCATTTGATTTTGTACCTTTTATACAATGTTTCTGTTTGGAGCAGAGTTTAACTGAAGAAAAAAAACAAATACATATAACTCAAGAGACCCAAACAGGAAGTAATGGGAATCTCGGAATGGTCTTTCTTTGTCCTAAAAGGCAATGCTCACAATACTTGCTTTTCTCAAGGATGTTTATATCTTCTTTTTTTTCTGTTGGACAGTGACCATGCAAACGGTAAATGCTTTTATACTTAATCCAGAAAGTTGTGGTCAGTGGAACACGTCATTGCGCTTGTGATTGGTTTTCTAATTATGTCTTCTATTCTTCAGTAACCATAGAAGCAGTGCTTGCATTTCCAGCTGAAGCGCATTCAACATATCCTCTCTGAAGCACTTTTGTTACAAGTATTTGTTCCAATTGTTGTACGTATTGGTCTGTGTTGCAGGTCCTGCGTCTACAAAAACGACCAAGCGATGAAAGACTGTCCAAACAAAAGTCTTCAAGATGAAGAACCATGCCCTAGATTTGCACACCAGTTAGTTTACGATGAGTTACACAAGGTAATTGTTACCTGGTGCTTGAAACTTGAAGTGTTTCTGATATTTAATTTGCAAGGTTACATTTTCCGATTGCTTCCTCCTCTCGATGTTGTAAAAATGTGCATAGTGCATATCTACATTGCATATACCCTTGTAAAATTGAAGGCGGTCTTGATGAGCATTCTGGTCAGCTCTTGGATTTCGACTAGACCATAATCTCCAATGTGAAAGCTTCTCAAGACTTGTGCGTGCTTTTCTAGTCTATGGATTTTTTATACTGCGCCAGCACGCCCACAGGCCTCAGGACATTACTGGCTACATAACATTTGGACACCCTACCCTGTTCCCCAGATTTCAGCACCCCAGATTTCAGCACCTTCACACATGAGATGGTTGCCTTAAAACGGCGAAACATCAATGTGGTCGTAAAAGTACTGGTCCTGGTGCTGGGTAGATCAACAGTTTCTGTTTCTGGTTTGCCAAAAGGTATTCTTATGCAGTGTCCGTCTCAATAGATCTCTTTGGATGTTCTAGTATGATCATGCTCTTCTGCCAAATTTTGTAATGCCAAATGGTGCAATTTAGTGCTATTATTTCGTATATACTGATGTCATTAGCCAAATTCTGCTGCAAATGTCCTTTCCGAAAGAGAATACTAAAGAACAGCGAACTGTATCAAATGGCAATTGGAGATTTCCAGAACTAACATGCTACTCTGTATTCTTAGCCTTGTTTGTCGTTGAAGACATCACTTGTTGGTGATGCTTCCTAATCTGTATTGCTTTCCACTTTGTATCATGAGCGCTGCTTCAAAACTCCATGATGTGACAGTGGAATTAACTGACTTGAGGGTGAGGGAAGTAAATGACATTTAGTGAGGATTGGTTAAAGGGAAATGGGGGAGGGAACAATAGACCTCAAAGGTGGGAGTGGGGGTCCAGCTAGCATGTTTAGTTCTACTTTTTTTTCAAGAAAGAAAGGAGGGCCTAGAGGTTACACTCTTGGAATTTTTAAACAGACTGCTTTCATCAGTCTATGGGAGGGAGTAAGGTTTTGGGGGATCTTGGCTGGTTTTTGACAGTAGACCTTTATATATAGATGTGTGTGTGTTTTTCTCTCTATACAAAACTGTTGGGGACTGTGATTTATAAACCAAAGCAACTGTGTACAATATGATCGAGTTACAAAATCTATATTAGCTGCCATTGCTTTTAAATGGCTTGCTCAACCACAAGGCATTGTAAACAAGAACAAGTTCATGAATGAAGCCTTCTAGAATGTCAAGATCTTGTATTTTACTCTGTGGGTTGCCACAATTGCTGCTATTTTATATCTAACTAGCTGATATACCCATATGTTATTTCATTTTCTTATAGGTACTATTTGTTAGAAATACCTTAAGGTAGCGTTTCGCTTTTCAGGAAAAGGCTCCATAAGAAGGGTGAAAACTACAACTATTTGTCATTTTCAAAATGTTTTTTCATAAAGACTACACAATACAATGTATTATTCTTCTTAAAAACGAATTCTGAAACTTATAACTTTACGGGAGAACAACATGGAGATTTCTGAGTATCATTATAGGTAAAATGATGCCGACGGTGCCAACAACTATGGACCTTAAGTTCAATATTACTAAAGTAAATGTTCATTGTAAGGCTTGTTTATAAACAACACCTTCCCGGAGAACACTGCTGCTTCAATTAGGTTGTGCAGCAATATTTGAACGCATAACCATTACACAACCTAGGTGTGTTGAGATTGAGAAGCAACATGATGGTTTACCCAACTTTCAGTTGAAGGTGACATGGCATTCCCAGGGTAGGGGTGGAGTGAGTTGAGGAATTCTCTTGGTGAGTTTACGGCTTAGTCAGCATCCACCACCGTATCGATTGAGTTGTACTCAGTAACTATGCCCGGAAGCATATCCTGAATCAGATCCTTGGGCCAGGACCTCGAGTTTTGTTCCTTGTGTCGGGACGTGTCCTTCTACGACCACATTGATGTTTTGCCGATTTCAAGCAACCATTTCATGTGTGAAGGTGCTGAAATCCAAGGAAACGGGTTTGGTGTCAAATGTCATGTAGCTAGTAATATCCGGAGGGTCCTAACAGGTAACTATGCAAACGTTGGTGCAGATTGGTGAAATGGTGTGGAGTTGTATAAGGATCAACGCTTCACCAAACCACAAACACACAAACAAATTTTGACTTGTGCTGAAATCAGAGGAACAGGGTGTGGTGAACAAATGTCATGTAGCCAGTAATGGTTCCTAACGGGTAACTATGCATAAGGTTTGGTGTGAAACGGTGTGGAATTGTATAAGGAACAAAGCTTTGCTACTAGTAACCCAAAAATATTCCTTTTAAAATCTCGAACATAAACCTCATTTGCCGAGAAACGTTTGCCCTTAAAATGCATTTCATACGCAAACGTTTGGGGGGAGGGGGCTTAGTAGAAAGAAACCAAATATAATTAAAAACGGTCAAAGGGCTTTTATCAAAAATATCAAGAAAGGTAAGGATTGCTCTTTGTAGCATTGAGTGATGGGGACTTTGTTTGATCAGAGGCACTGGGAAATGGTGCTAGGGCAGTACCTCTCTCTATGCACCGTAGCCCAGTTGTCTGCAACACCTTGTTAGTGCTACTGATCGGTAACCCCTACTGTCTGTGATTGTCTTGTTTCTCTACTGATAGTCTCCCTAAGTGCAGGCTAGCTTAACTCCCTCAGGGACTATCCACCTATCCTTTCACTAGCCCTGCTTAGTGTTCTACAGGAATGGTGCTTTGCACTTTCTTGGTGGGAACCACCTTAGACCATTCAGGCTCACTCTCACCTTCCCCTTCTACTCTACCTCCTCCCACCACTTTTCTGTCTCTTCGGTCTTTCATTCCACCTGTCTTCTACCTCCACCCTTTGATGTTCTCTCTTCCCACTCGATCACTACTGCTCCCTCAATACTGCTCAAACTCCCCCCCCTCCCGCTGCTACCACTTCTTCTCCACTCCTCCCATTGCAACCACTCCCTCGCAACCACCACTCCTGCTTTCACTACCACCACTCCTGCCCCCACTAGGCCACCCCCCTCTCACTACTACCACTCAGACACCCTCCTTCTACTCTGTACCAGTCTTTTTACTCTTTTATTTATTTTATTTTTTATTTTTTTTTTATTGTAACATATAGTTTATTACAAACTTTTATTACAAAACTTTCACTTCCTGTCATTATTAATGTTCTCGTTTTCCTTCTATGCCTCTTGGGGATAATTGAACTGGTCATATTAGGTTCTTTCTTTCGTTTATCTTTCCGTCCTCATGAGTTCAACGCTGTGTCTATAAAGTTTATCGCTGAGCATGTGAGGTGGACTGAGCTTCCACTTATTATCCGCAGCCACCAATCATCCATGTTCATGTTCAGCGGTGCAAATTTTCCTAAATGGAGGGTTCGTAGATCTTTGAGCGTTGAGCATTCGGTTATTAAATGTCTTGTTGATTCGATTTCTGTCCCACAATGTCTGCATAGATTATCTGTGGTTGCCTGGTCGTGTCTCATAAATAGCATTTCTTTGTTCTTAGTGGCGTTTAATCTGAGTTGGAGAAATCTGTCGCGGTGATATCGGGAAGGGAATTGGACCAGATATCTCGGCATTGCGTTTAATTTATTTTTTGTGGGTCCGAGTTTTAGAGAGGATGTCAGACCTTCAAGGTTTTCCAGATTTTTCATCCAGGCCCAATCTTGGAGTTTTCGTTTTGCGATTTGTGGTTGTGCCAGCAGCAGCTCTATTTTTATGTCAGCTGCTTGCATTATCGCCTTCACACCTTGTGTCCATTTCTGTATTATATCTATGTGGGGTTGTCGATTGCTTGTCGCAAGTATTTCGTAGGCAGGTTCCGGTGTTGGCATGTGCATCTTTCGGAACAAAGCTAACGACTTCCAGATCACATTCGAGTATAGTTCGTTTATGGCTAGTTCGTGTCTGATGGCGATCATCGATATGTATTTAGGTAATTGCAACACCGTCTTCCAAAATAGGCTTTCAAGTTTTGTCCAAATACGAAGGTCCAGGTTCCAACCTGTCTCAGAACCGTAGGTGATAGCTGGTATTACTTTTTGGAGGTAAAACGATTTTACTGGAATTAGTGAGAATTTGCCATACAGGTTATGAATGCGTCTGCCTTGTATTGCGAGTGTTTTCATGCGCTGTGAGATGTCTTGTGTCCAGTTCCATTCGCGTATGGATTTGTTAATCATTACCCCTAGGTATCTGATTTCTTCTATTTCAGCAATAGGAGTGTCAGCGATCTTCCACTGAAAGTTTTTGTTTTTATTGCCTTTTGTTGCTCCTATCTGCATGATTTTCGTTTTGGTGACGTTTATCTTTAGTTCATTGATAGTCATGTAGTGATGAAGTTGTGTCAATAGTCGTTGCAGACCTATCTGGGTTTTGTCGAATAAGACTATATCGTCCGCATAAGTGATGCAGTTGATGTGATGTCCATTGATTTTTGGTGAAAAGCACTTCACATCACTGAGAGCCAAGGGTATATCTGCAATGAATAGTTTGAATAAGCAGGCTGCAAGCGGGCAACCTTGTTTCACCCCCTTTTGAGTATTAACAGCTTCTGAGAGGAGTCCTTCTTCATTTAGTCTTATCTGAATTGACGTCATTGTGTGGAGTGCTTTTATAGGCTGTAGTAAGTTCTGTGGGCACCCCCAAGATGTTAGTTTCTGCCACAGTTTTTCACGAATTATGGCATCGAATGCTTTTAACTGTCCTTACTTGTATCACATCCACGCACACTCACACAGCAGTACCACTAGCACTCCTTAACCAATACCTCATCTGCTCCAACAATCTCCTCCAAAAGCTGGTATTTTGGTGTACTTCCATCTCTGACCTCACACCATGCACCCACATCTTCCTGTATCCACTTAAATATTCCTCCTTGTTTCCTGATTGGTTGTCTGTCCTTGTCCATTCTAAATTGAATTTCCCGTCCCGGGAAGTTTGTGTGCGCGGTGAAGCTTTTAAAAGGGGCTTAAGTCCCGTTCACTGGCTCCACAGCAGCTCTCTGCGGAATACAGAGTTCACTGGAATTGTTAGCGTTTTCGGGGCATGTCTCCCCAAAGGTGTTAAGTCTCTGCCACCTTCCTGGAAGTTTTGTGGCTCAGTCCAATCAGGCGGTCTCATTCTGGTGCTTTCAAGCGAAACCCTGTTCTCTTTGGCAATGCTGTGTATGCTCGCAGCGGTCCTTTTCAGACCACGTTTGCACGCTTGGTGTCTGTGTGGGTTCCTCCTGATGCAAAGGTCTCTTGGTAATGTTGAAGGCTCTTTAATATGGGTGATACATTTTCGGATGTTTCTTTGGTCTCTTTCAATTCGGGGTATCTGCAACAAGCACAGAAATAATGACGAGCATCTGTTTTAAGAGGCATTGCAGGAGAAGAAGGGTCTGAATAATTGCATCCTGGCACAAGGACGGGGGGCAGGAACTGGCGTCCTCTCAGCTGCCCCTTTCTCACTCAAATCCTGGACCATCTCTGACTTACTTTGTGGCCAATCTCCCCCTCCTCCTTTTGACAAGGCCAGATTGCTGGCCTTGTCACAGAAAGCATTCATTTTTTTCTATTTTCGCGAGTCGTACTGATCCTCTGTTGTAAGCTATACCTATGTTAACAAGTCTTTGAATCTGTTTTACTAGATGGGCTCTCAAAAGCCCTGCCTGCAGTTAGCCTAACCAGGGTTTCCCTAGTGCCAGGCTGTGCCCCACTCAATATTTATTGGAACTCTTCAATAGAAATACCCTTTCCAGTGCTCACGTCCATATGTTTCTAGTTACCCAACGTTTAAAGTGATTTGGGAAGTCATCAACAAATATATGATGTGATAAAGTGATTGTCAAGTGTAAATTGTCTTCGTTGGTTACATGTCTTTATAACTAATAATTTTATAATGAATGCACATATACCAAATATTTTATGACAGAACATAATTCTTTTTCTTTTTTGGGGATGGGGCGTCCCCCCAAACCCTGTTTCCCACCCATAAAAACCCACCCCAATCATTTCCCCACAAGAGTTAACCCTTTACCCCACCCCCACTTGCGGTATGTTTTGTGTTATTAAATGTTCGTTATATGTGTATTCTACATAAAATATTCATTATAAAGACTGTATACCGTCTTCGTTAATGGTTTGGAATACTGCTGCATCATTCAATATTGCTAGACATGATTGTCTAATGCAGAATAATGTATGTAATGTTTAATCATAGTTGTAAGAATTAAACTACCATCAATACAAATACTTTGGTGAATAAGGTTCTCAGATACATTTCCACTGACCTCAGGAGTTGCCTGCTTATAGAAAGTTAGATGTGCCTTGTTGCATGCCTGAGATGTTTACCAACTATATTTTGTAGAAACATGCCAATATAATGTTATTCCCATGTACTTTCAGTAATACAATGGGTATAGATTTGATGAGTTACCAGTTGGCAGTAAAATATTGGCACACCCCTTTCAAGCTTCGGTAGAAGTATTCCTCTATACTCTGGAAAGGCCTGCAGCTAAATGGAGTGTCCTTTATTTCTTTGTTGATACAGGGTTATCTCTAGCTCCAGCACCCCATATCTGGGAGACATTGTGAGGTTTCACACATTTAGAGCTCACACCACTGGCAGCTAGCCCATTAGGATGGAGGGTGAGGTGCGAGAAAGAGGTGTCCTACGTCCCTTCAGCCACCACTGTAAAGAGAGACGATATCCACGAATGACAGGAGACCTAACACAGCCCCTTCATTCAGGGAAATTGTGTCTCTGTACTTAAAATTTGCTCTGGGGAGCACTTGCACAGCCATCCACATTACACATGTTCAGTTCAGGTTTGTTCCTGGCTTGTGAGACTGTGCTCTACACGCCAAGTACAAACAGTAGCATTGTGGCACTAAAATCGGAGTGCCTCCATTTGTAAAAGCGTGATCTTGCCTCTTCTCACACAGGCCCGGAGGGAGGGCAAGAATGCTGATGCCAACTCCAAACTGAGCAGATACAGGGAAGGAGAGAGATGGAGAGAGATGGAGGAAGGCACCCTGGGCTAGGCCACTTCCCTTTTAGACATTGCTGGTATTCGACCCTCTCCAGAAGGTGCAAGTCTTAGAACAGCGTTTCGTATGGTGGTGGTCTTTTCTGCAGTGCTGTGATGGTGTGGCATCAACAGAACACTTAATTTAGGTACATGTTTAACACCTTTATTTGCTCCCATTTAGGGTTGGATAAATGCCTGTGAGTTTGGGTATTAGAAAAATTGGGCAAGCTTGGGAAAACAGTGCCTGTGTGGAGGAGGAATTACACTTTTGAAACAGGCTTTCTGCACCGGACATAGTGTCAGACTCCCAGTGACTCTAGTCTCTAAATAGAACCTAATGTGTGAGTCCAAATGTTCCTTGCACAAAGGTTCCACATCTCCTTTGTGGTTCCTTCCACTTTGCTTCTTGTTCTCTTGACCACTGGTCACCTTTCCACGCTGGGAAGTTGTCGCTGCACCTGCTTACTGGCAAGAATGCATTATTCCCCCTTTACTTAGGGGCTATCCAAGACTATTTGTAGCCCTTGATTCCTGGCTCTAACCCAAACTAGGGAGCATCAATTCCTAGCCTAGGTCGTGCACAGTATCCATGGAAACCACCACCCCACAGCCTGCTGGGTAGGGAGGGTCGCTGCACCTGGTAAATAAAATTGCTAACAGGTGGGCTACACCAGGAGTTCTTAGATTACCAATGGACACATACACTACAGTGAATTTTATAGGGATCTCAACTGGGACCCCTCTTTATTAAGCACACTTAACCTTTAATACTATTAACCTTTTACATTCCCTAGGATTCCCGTGGGGGGGAACACCAACTGACTGGGGGCCTGTTATGTCAGCTCACCCTTCATTGGAGGGGCTTCAGGGGCCCTTAGGATAAGTCTGGTGCAACAGACCCCCTACCTAAAGTTAGTACCACTCCATGGAGTGTGAGGCCAGAGGATGGCCTCTCTGGTGGTCTCGCTAGGGGGCCTCAGGCAGGCTGCCACCTCATGCCACAGTACCTCCTCTCTACCTCCTTTCTCTACTTAACGTTCCTATAAATAATGAATATCCTACTCAACTTAGCATTTGCCCTAATCGGTGCCCCACATGCTATACTTCCCCCTATTTAACAATTAACCTACATAGTGTTGGGAAGGAACCAGGGTCCTCCTGAACCCCCAAGCGTTTTAGAGTTAAGCAAGACCTCTTTACGTCATTATAATGGGCGGGGCACTGGGAAGACGCTCTCATGCAATTATAATCACATACACAGACATGGGCAAACACTAAAGAAGGAAGTTATTGTCTAAATATAAGGTGCAATTAACTGTTAGCTGTATACATTTGTAATGTCAGATCCTAGGCATTGTAACATCTTAGTGCTGTATATAAGTCAACTTCCCCCCTCCTTCCCAGATGGGAAGCGGCAAGTGGGATCTAAAAATTTACCACAGGCGCTCGTACGGTGTTCCTCACTATGACTAGCACTGGCAGCAGGAACAGAGTCACCAGCTGTCTTGTCTGTCAAGGGTCCATGCAGGTTAAAAATAGGAACTACGTGTTCTGTGCGACAAAATGAAGAATGGGACAAATTAATAGTAAAGTGTGGAGGATGAATGAAATATGGAGAGAATGACTAGAAAATGTTTGTACACATACAAATGTTTAGTTTTTCCTTGGGCTAGGCTTCAAGGTTTGTAAAAGTCTGCAGGGTGTTTTTGAAGAAGCTAGCAAAATGTAGAACAGCATGCTCTGACAAAACCACTGACAACAAAGAAATAAGGCATTGGAGCATCCCTATTATGGGAAAAGGAATGATTCGGATGAATTCATGATCCATATCCAATGACGCCACCACAGCAAGTCAGGCCTACATAAAACCCTGATTCAAACCACTTTGGCAGGAAGGAACAGGGGCGGTACAGGAGAAGATGGTTCAGGCAGCATAGTCTTTTGCTACCATCCTCATTTTGTAAGATTAAACTTATCCTTGCAAGATCGCTCTTTCGTCTTATTTTTCTAGAGGGGTGTATTTATTCTGGTGTGAGCGTAATTAGGGACATCCTTACAAGTGGTGACTGTCCCGACGTGATCCCATTTCTCCCCCCCCCATACTTTGCGGAAAGCTCGCAGGCCAACTTCACCAGGAAAGAGCGATGCCCACCTACAGCGACCGTTCCCCCAAATTAAAAACACATGTTGCCTGAGCAGTTTTAGAAGGAGCCATTTTAAAAGAAATCCTCTCTGCTCACTGAAGCAGGCATGGCTCCAGAAAGGAGGACAGGCCAGTATTTAGACCCCGTAACGGAGGGAAACTCAGGTGAACACGCACATGTAAGTAGACTCCTGTAAGAGATAACAAGAAGGGCACATGTTTATGACAGTAGGTTGGTGTGAATGGATGAAGTACGAAGTCAATGACATAGATTGAATAGGACTTTTGGTGATGTGTAATGGTATAGTTGGATAGGATTTCAGGTGATGTGTTAAGGTATAGATTGGATAGGAGGTGGGTTATGTATTGAAATTGTCATGCATTTCTGTTATTTAAAAACTTTTTATAATGGAGGAAGGGAGCTTCCGCATATAAAGACTGAGACGAAAGGGAGCCTCAACCATAATAGGTTGAGAAGGTTGTGCCACGTAGAATTATTTTATGACGATAGAAGCAATGAGATCCTCAGCATGTAAAAACAAGAGATTGTGGTGGTATGAGGATATAAGGAAAAAATAAGGAGTGGCTTGATACAAAATGGGCCTGGATTTGAATCAATTATTTCTGTATATTTTCTCTTGCTGTCTTTTGTGTTAAGGAAGGAAGGAAGGAGGATGAGTCGGTGTGTGTGTGTGTGTGTGTGTGTGTGGAAAAGAGGGGTGGGTGGAAAGTGGATTGATCTGTATTTTTGTGTAATAAGCAGCAGCAGTAAGGTCTAAGTAAAACATAAGGGATGTGCATATTAGTATGGGGGAAGAAACCCCAATTAGACACATGCATAGGGCCCTGCCACTGTACTGTGACAGGATAGAAAAATATAAACAATGGGTGTTGGAAACAAACGAGGGGGTCGGGGGGGGGTCCTGCTCCTGGCCTGAGCAGGGCTCCCGTAACAGAAACGCTAGAAAAAATGGCCATCTCTTTAGCAGCTAAATATAAGGGAAAGAAGTTACAAAAAAAAGAGATTTTAGATCGCTGGTGATTATTCGAGGATATGGAAGATCAGGAAGATGAAAAAGAGATCCAATGTAAGGCGATATACCCCGTAACGCCTAAACCTGCAGTAGGGTATATGAATCCAGTCTATAAACCTCCAGTGGTAGAGAAATTGTCAACAGGACAATCAGGAACACCAACTGGGGGTGGGGGGGACTCAAGAGCTTTTGCACCTCTGCCTCCATATAACCCATCCAAAAGCGCTGACATGCCCGTAGTATCAGTGTGCGCAGGGGGTTCAAAAGCAGATAAAAACGAGTTAAGAGCGTTACGGGAAAGATTGGTCAGGTTACAAGAACCTGAAGAAGTACCGCCAGAAATAAGGGTACCAGTGCAGAAAATAGGGGATTGGAAGTCCGATTTTCTTTTTGGTTAGATTCAAGCCTGGGGCAATAAGAAATGTTTGTGTCGAAAAGAATGATAGGGAGAGGGTATGGACGGTCCTTGGACAAGAAGTCGAACCAGCAAGGGAAAATGAATGGGAAGATCAAGGTGGTAGAAATAATGAAGGGGCAGGGCAAGAAAGAGATCAAGGAGAGGAGGCGGCAAGAAACCCATCCCCGCCACAAGAGGCAGTGGGAACGGATAGACGGAGAAATCGACCAGATTTAATGGTAGTAGTACAAAATCAGAAAACTACTAAAAAAAAAGGGGTTGAAAACAAAATAGACATGCAAATGCCTCTTATACATAAAGGAGTAGGGATAACGCACTATGTACCATGGCCTCAAATGGACAATAATAATTTGATTAAAGCTCTCCCCAGCTTACACCCTGAGCCAGTAAAGGAATCTATGACTTTGATAAGCAAACAACAGGGGTAGCTTTAGCACTAGGAGACCTTAAGAGTGTACTGGTCGCCATAGTTGGAGACCAGGCTGGGGACATATGGGCAAGGGCTGGGTACCCTGGGATAATTTTTGCAAATAACGAACATGATGAAGCAGCCTTTAATGAAGTAAGGGCAAAGGTTTGGGATGCCTTATGAAAGATCTACCCAGATACCCCTGACTTACATTCTTTAATGCAGTGCACGGTGGGTGATGAGGACCCAGTTAGGTTTATTCTTAAGTTACAGGAAATGCGGAGAGTTGAGACAGGAGGGCAATGGGACCATTCAGTACCATTTTTCGATTTTATTCTAAAGAGATTACCAAAAGAGGTCCAGGAGGCAGTAAATAAAATTGTGGGAGTTGAAGCCAAAGGGTGGGTGGAGATACAAAGTATAATAGTCCACCATTGTCAGAGAATCAAGGAGCGGAACAGGGAGACCGCCCAGAAGCGGCAAACGGATGAGGCAAAACAAGTGGAAAAGAAACTAAATAAGGTTGTTGCCCAACCACCGGTGACGGTATCGGCTCAGGGGGAAAGGACAGGAGATACTCAACAAATTGTAAATGCCACAGTTGCTGAATTATGGGCCGAAGGAGGACGGGGACAAAGGGGTGGAGGGCAGTACCCCAACTCACAGTGGCAGTATGAAGGAGCACCAAGAGGAGGATTGAGGAGCAAGAGCAGGAGGCTTTGGGGGGGTAGGGTCCGGGGGGGGTGGATTGGCAACATCACAGTGCTAGTATTGCTGGAGATGGGGGCATTTTGCAAGGTAATGCAGGAACAGGCCTGGGATGGGATTTAATTATGGGCCATCACCTCCAGGGCAAGGATTCCAAAGGCCTCAAGGAATGGGACATCCGCAATGTATGTGAGGGGGTCAAAATCAGTTCCCTTATGGGGCTCATGGACAAGGGCAACGTGGGCAACAACCGCAGCAGGGTGAGGGAACACAGTTTAACAGGATTGCAGCCCGTTCTAAGGAGTCACAATGGCAGGGGGCGGCCCTTTTTCATTCCCCGGGACAAATACATATTCTGATTAGGACAGCCCACAGAGAGCACTTGCGTGTCCAATCCTATTGACAACCGCACACCCAGAAGAGGAGCCCTTGGTGGAGGCGGAAATGGGAAACAAGCAATTTATATGTATGGTAGATTCAGGTGCAATTAAATCATGCATTCCATTATCAGATAAAACTCTTGAAACGCACGGATTTGCTGGGGCTATTTCTATTGGGACAATATTGTCATTAGATGTGCATGGACTAGTGGTGTAAGACAAGAGTATTGGACCAGGACGGGTGTGAACGGGTGCGAATGGCGCACAGTACTATGTGTAGACCCGCCCGTACAATTGAAGGAAATGACTGATGAGGAGTTAGGGGGACAGTGAGCAAAATGCAGAGATCGTTTTGGAAATCTGCATCCCCTGTGATATCATGGTGCAGTATAGGAAGGTATTGTGCCCCCTAATGGCAGTGGTGACACTGTCTTTATTTTTTGAGGAGGACATGCGATATGGGCCAGCAACAATTATGGACTGTTAATCCACATAATGTTGGGTTACTGACAGATGTGACCCTAGTACAGATTACATTGAACTCAGGAGCATTATTCATGAGGGTGCAGCAGTACCCGCTGTCAAGGGAAGCAGAGGAAGGAATAAAGGGCACTATTCAGGCTCTATTAGAGCAAAGGATAGTTGTGCCATCCAAACCCCCGTGTAATACAGCCATATACTGTTACGCTCACCTGGTATCCACAGGGACGCCACCCAGCCGGGTTACTCGCTGGTATGCTTCTCAGCTTTGCCCTTATGTGGTCTGCGGGGAAGGTTCTGCCTTGTGGTAGAATTAGGCGTGCCCTCTGTCCTGCCTTCTTTGCAGGGGCGCGTTGTCTTTCATGGGCGAGTGCGGTCCAGTTACTTCACTGACGCCGGCCCGTTTGATATTGTTCAGGTAGGTCTTATTGCTGTTCTTTGATTTTGTTGCTATCCTGCATGCCTTTCTTTGTTTAAATTGTCTTTTTTTCTCCCTTAGGTATGCAGAGCTTCAGCGCGGCGAACTGGCTTGGTTGAGCCCCGCTGGTAAATGATGGCGCATTAAGAGCGCT
The DNA here is from genome assembly GCF_040938575.1 of Ambystoma mexicanum. Lineage (NCBI taxonomy): Eukaryota > Metazoa > Chordata > Amphibia > Caudata > Ambystomatidae > Ambystoma > Ambystoma mexicanum. Next base: position 1,085,660,847 of record NC_090936.1, on the reverse strand, counting down.
ATGATGCGGTAAGTAAGCGCTATGATGCGGTAAGTAAGCGCTATGCGCAGTGCTGCGAAGTCTTGCCTTTGCTAACCTGCGTTTTCCTTCCTTGTAGGTTGCAGTGTTCTTCAGCGCGAGTGGAATGTCTGGAGTGGTGCCAGCCGAGAGGCGACCAGCCAGGTAAGCCTTTTGAATAGTTCGTAATTTGTAAATGTCTCTACTGCTTTCTTTAATGTTGCCTCTATCTTCCTCTTTCAGGTCGTTCTGTCCGGGAGGCGTGCAGATTCGAGGAAGCTGTTCTCAGTAGCTGCGAGTGTTTAAAGATAAGACTGCATGTAAGATGCTGCTGCGTATGATGTTCCTTTTGTCTCCTTGCAGGTTCTGCTTCTCTGAGGTTCGAGGGAATAGCTGGACACAGTGAGCGTCACGTTGCAAGCTGCAAAGTAACGCGAAGCGTGTTGTCTTGCTCAGGTGTGGTTTAAATAGCCCCAACAAAATAGTCCAGGTAAAGTAGTCCCTAGGCTACCACACCCAAAACACTAGACTGCATAGATTGGTTCTTAGGAACCAAGCTATGTGGATGCCTCCATGTTGGCTGACAACACAATAAAGTAGTTCCCAAGCACATTGTTTTTCATGGTGTATGAGCCTGACGCCATAGGCGCCAGGACTGGCCCCATGAGGGCTTTTGAAGCGGATGCCAGGCTCTAGAGGCCAGAGTCCTGACTCCACCTGGCCAATGGGTTTGCATGAGGAGGTTTTGGCCGAGGGTCATCCAGTCAAGAAAGCAACAGGGGGTAGTTGGAGGATGATCCAGGATCTACGTCCTCTTAATGACATGGTGCAGAAGGAGTTTCCTGTAGTCCCAAATCCGGCGACGATCCTATGTAGCATTCCCAAGACAGCAACGTACTTCACAGTGGTGGATCTGAATCATGCGTTCTTCTCAATCCCACTCCACCCTGATTCATGGTGTCTCACTGCGTTTACGCATGGTCAACGGCGCTTTGAGCACACAAGATTGGCTCAAGGGTACTGTGAAGGTCCAAGTATTTTCAATAGAGTGCCGAGTTGGGAAATATTCAGGTGCCTAGCATAATCATCCAGTATGTGGATGGTCTGCTGGTAGGTAGTGAAAAGGAACGGCAGTGCAGGAGGGATTATATTGCATTATTGCAGTTGCTGGCTCACAAAGTGTACAAGGCAGATAAAAAGAATCTACAATACTGCCAACAGGAAGTACTATATTTGCGGCAACTTATTTCTGCAAACGGTAAAGAAATACTACCAGATAGGGTGGCTGCAGTATGCACCACTCCTAGGCCCAGTACTGTCAATGAAATGCAGCCGTTTTTGGGTTTATGTAATTACTGTAGTGCATGCATGGATTCTAGACTACGCAGCCTACACATGGCTGCTGTTAAAAAGTCTCAGAGAAGGGCAGAAGACAAAAAACAGTAAAATGAAATGGACTGAAGAAATGAATAGACAATTTGAGGACTTGAAAGTAGCTATTTGCACGGCCCCTGTTCTAGCAACTCTGGATTATTCACAGGAGTTTTATTTATTTTCCCACTCTGATGGACTGCTCATGACTGCAGTATTGACTCAAAGGAGCACAATGGTCCACAAGCAATGAGTTTATTATAGTGGGACGCTCTACTTAGTCATGCAGGGACAGTTGGCGTGTAAGCGAGCACTCTCAGCGGTTGCATTTGCAATATAGAAGTTCCACGATTGTCATGGGATGCTCTGTTACCTTGTTTGTGGTGCATTCACTATTCGCCATTTTGTTTAAAGGTCTAAATCGGCCTTAATGACTCAGAGATCCTCTGCATATGAGATTATAATATCCAAACCTCATATTCATATAGTAAGGTGTAGGACGGTCAATCCCGCCACATTTTTTACAGAAGCATCTACTGATGACCTGAAAAAGCATGACTGTGCTACATACAAGGGTGAAGAGGAGGGTAAATCTAAAGCTAGAGACAGTGCATGACGGAAGGAGATATACTATATGTTGATGGGTCATCAACAATTGACCAGGCGACGGGACAAGGCACACAGGGGTGGCAGTGGTGGATGGTAAAGGGGGGGCGCATGAAGTTCTGATAATGAAAAGATTACATATGCACTATTCAGCTGCTGAGGCAGCGGAACTTGTCGCTTTCATTGAGGAATTAAGAGCCTCTCTAGGGCGGTGTGTCACCATCTACTCAGACTCGGCATATGTCACGACAACAGTGCATGCAGGTCTGTCTCGGTGGAAGAGGAGAGGGTTTCGGAGGGCAGATGGCTCTCCAGTGCAGCATGAAAGGCTCTTGAAAGAACTGATTGAAGCCTTATCATGGCCCTCCACTGTGGCAGTCGTCAAATGCGCTGCCCATACTAATGCCACTAATGAAATCTCTAAGGGCAACGCGGCTGCGGGCCTGGCAAATTGGCAGCCTATCTCCAAGATACAATGTTAACATAGTGTACAGTGGCCACGCCTGTAGAAAACATGGCCACAGTTCCATACCCAGCATTGCCCATATCACAGATTATAGAGTTGCAAGGAAAAGCGCCTGAGGGGAAAAAGGAGCTATGTTTGAGGAGGGGATGCAAACAGTCTCCCACTGAATTATTGTGGAGGCAGTAGAGTTCTGGGAAGGTGGTGATGACCCAAGAATTACTGTGGCATTTGAGCAACTACATTTCCCCTACCAAAGCTCCAAACATATTGTGTCAGATATTCAGAAGGACTGGTTTATATCAAACCTCCATGAGAGCATTTCGAAAAAAGCAATACACTGTCTGACATGCTAAAGTTTCAGCACAGGGATGACATTACGGACATAAAGAGGTACATTGTCTCGCCCTACGGGGCCGTTCCGTGAATTGCATATAGGTTATGCGGGAAAGGTGCAATGGATATAGGTAACTTATTGTCGTGGTTTTCCCCTTTTCAAGGTGGGTGGAGACAGGAGATCAGGTGCACACCCAGATGAGAAGTGTGCAGCACGATTCCTGGTTAGAGAGGTGTTGCCACAATGGGGCGTGTGTGAATTATTGAGACCAGATATTGGCACACATTTCTTTAATGCGCTATTTCAGCACGTTGCAGAACTATTGGGCAGAAAACATAGAATGTGCTCAATTTACCACCTTCAGCCTAATGGAGTTGTGGAGAGGATCAATGGCCTTTTGAGAAGTAAACTGTCAAAATTGTGTTCCACGTTGAAGAACAACTGGGTACACTTGGCCCTCTTCAGTTTACGCACACAGCCTAGTAAGAACCACCATTTGACACCACATGAAATAGTCACAGGCATTTGCATGCAAACCCCCATATCTCCTGTTAGGAAAGCGTCAGATGCACATCAATCAGCGACAGTACTAGGAGAGGAATTTAGGAAATATTTAACGGCACTAACACGTGCCATCAAATATATCTCCCGACAGATTGTACCACCCAATAGCGAAGGACAGGACAAACCCAAGGGACAGCAACTGCAAACATATCTGCCACAACTGGACCATTATTACCTGGGGAGCTGATTTACATGAAAACCTTTGCATCGATGGAACAGTCCCAGGTGTCAAGGTCCATATGAGGTGGTGGTCTGTACGCCTCTCGCTGTGCGCGTGAAGGAGTTACGATATTGGGTGCATCTTTCGGATGTCCGAAGAGCACCCGAAACGAGAAACATTGCAAAGCTCAATTGACAGATTAAGGACATTACTAATGAAGATGATGTTTATAAAGGATCCATGCCAGGGCAGTGTGCAGTGGCACACCCCTTTTTTTACTTTGTCTTTTTTCATTTTCTATTCTTTTATTTTTTTATTTTTCAATTTTTGATGGTCTAGAACCTTGTCGGCCCTTGTGGGAAAAGGGTCTCTTTTTTTCTCTTTCTCTTTCTCTCTCTCCCCCCTCCCTCTCTCTCCCTTTCTATGTAACATTTTTTCTCCTCTCCAGGGATAAGCAATGATGCCTGACCGTGTTCAAACCTCTGTTATGTAGGGATAATGATAAAATGAATGTAATTATTTCTAGGAATTCTGCATAATTCCAGCAATTCAAATACTGCGACATAAAGAAAACACCTTCAATACGACAATATTGCAAAAATGGAAAGATACAATGAGAAAAGAAATGGATAGTGAAAATATCACAGAAGAACTGCTTATACGCAAAAACAAAACTGCTGCACGACGACTGGTTAAAGACCATCCAACAAAAAAATACCTACAAACAGAATCTACATTGCACAAAAGACAATAGGAGAATCCACAAACCACCAGCCTACCTGCAAACCTTTCCAGACCAAACCATTCGAACAACATTTCTAAAAATTCGCCTAAACATTCTTCCTACAAAAGCATACCTATCTACAAAAAGACAGATCAAGCACAAAGACAACTACTGCAGGTTCTGCAAAGACCAAAAAAATCGAGGAAACCATATTCCACCTCGTCATGGAATGTAATGAACTCGCCTCACAACGCAAAGAATTCGGTGCTTTTTTTCCAACTTTCATCGACACAAATGTGTACGCAAGAAAGATGGACCGCTCTCCTCAGCGGCCACAACAACAAGTACACTTACACAATTGCTCTCTTCCTATCTTCTATACTCGAACTAAACAAACAAAATTAAAAAAGCCAATCCAACTCAAGCAAATGATGAAAAAGTTTTCAAATAAACTACAGCATCAAAAAAAAAAAAATTATGCTTTATTGCCATTGTATTGTTTTATGTGATACTGATCGTGGTTGTCGGAATGTATGAAGGTATGTATGTTATATGGGGTGGCCATATAAATGGGGAATTCACAGGTACATGGAAATAATGCTAGTATGAATATGTCTGTGGTAAATAAGAATCAAACAAAGTAAGTCTCACTTTTTGCCAGCCACCCCTGCAGGGTTTCCTAGATGAATAAAACGGGAAGTATGAGTGACGTATGATTTATATATAAGGGGTTGCGCTTTGATGCCATTTCTGACATTCAGCATTCAGAGTCGTATAATAGCTGGTACTCTCCGATATGGCTACTGCAGGAAGGAATGTGATGAATTAAAGCTTTTACGTGTGTACACTCATCCCGCATGCGTCAGGGGCTCCTAAGGTTTTAGTTCCACATCCAGTCCAAATTATCGAGGCACAATGCCTGGTACATCTTGCACTATGTAAGATAAAGGACACATTCCAGGCACACCGTGTGCAGTTGAGGAGCATTGATCTAGACCCAGTGCTATGCAATGGCAGTACGAAATACAGCAAGTGTCTACAAGCACCATATTTTTCCTTGGGAGGTCACTCAAATGTCAACAAATGGCAGGGTACTACAGTGATGTGCCTGACAGATGGATTTATCGAGTACAGCAAAGAAACAATAGCCTAAGTAGAGACTCTGTGCCAAAATATGGTCCCAATGCATCACAAAGCTTACACGGATTGCAACAATGGAGAAGCCAGTGCGAATGCATAGAGACATGGACTATAAACTTTGTTTTAGCAATGAAGGAACAGTTCCTGTTGGCGCCAACACACAGTGCAACCACACTCTTGTGATCCCTGATGTGATGAAAGGTACAGCAGCGGTGATGGATTACTACTGCGTTTGTGGCCGACGAGCCTCCTTGCACCTCCCATCATCCTGGCAGGGCAAGTGTTCACTGGCCACCCTGCACTCAGTACTACTAGTAATCCCGGAAGAACACTTGAAGGCAAAAGAAATGCCTTTCACAGTGCCAACAGTCACTCAAGCACCTAAAGAAGCAGAGAGAGACTTGCAGATCACACAAGAATTTCGTATGCTGCCAGAAAAAGAACGATTTCAACAGCTGAAAAGAAAGAAGAGATCGAACTGTATCTGACAAGACCCTTCCGCACTGCTCAGAGGAATACCTGACGAGTATCGACTTTTTGGCTCAGCAGAGACTTTCTTTTAATCTTTTCTGTCTCCCGGGGTACAAGCAACTGCTAACGCCAAGTGAGTTCAGATCATCTGATGGGAGCTAGTCCAGCTCGCCAATGATGCATAGAATGGGTTCAACGCCATCAAAGTAGAGTTCTGTTCATTGAGATTCATGATGAACCATGATGAACCATATGCTGGATCTGTTAACAGCCACAGAAGGAGCAGTGTGTAAAATGTTGGGAAGCAGCTACTGCACTTTTGTACCCCCGTAGGATGCTGAGAATGGGTCACTATCCCACATCGAGGCGGTGCACAATCTAGGTGTTCAAATGAAGAAAGAAGGTGGAGTTCAGAACACAGATTGGCTATCGCTTGCCTTTGATTGGGTCCCGTCATGGCTGGGGCCAGCAGTAAAAATACTCATGCCTGTTCTCGTGTTCTTCTTGGTCCTATCCTGCACATGCCTATTGTGTCTCTGATGTTGTGTTAATGTAGTACCTAGGAGTGCAAAGGTGGTGGTATCAATTGGGGGTTCTAAAACACCTTGCCTTACAATAAACAGCGAAACTCAAACTGATATTTTTGGGGTTATAGATATGTTGGGCAGGGATGAGTTTGTTACTGTAGAAGTAACTAAAGGGGGGGGGATGTTAGGAAGTAACCAGGGTCCTCCCGAACCACCAAACGCTTTAGAGTTAGGCAAGACCGCTTTAAGGCACTACAATGGACTAGGGGGTGGGGGGCACTGGGAAGGCCCTCTCAAGCAAATGTAATCACATGCACAGACATGGGCAAACACTGAAGAAAGTAGTTATTGCCTAAACATAAGGCACACTTAACTATTAGCTGGCTAGATTTGTAATGTCGGATCCTAGGCATTGTAAAATCTTAGTGCTGTGTATGAGTCACCGCCCCCCTCCTTCCCAGAAGGAATGCGGCCTGTGGTATCAGTGGCCTGTTGCCTATTGGCTTCAGTCTCGTTTTTCGGCGATAGCTTTGAAAAATACAGCGCGCTTCTTAGCATCTTGTGACGTCTTTGTTAAAAATTCGACATCGAGATGTCTTCATCATCGACACTGACGGCTCTGAAATCCGGTTTTAAAAAGTGTCAGGATTGCGGATCAAAAATATCCCTGATTGATCTGCACCAAATCTGTTTGTGGTGCCTCGGAACAGGCCATGACACCTCTGACTGCTCCAAGTGCCAGTCGATGACTGGAACAGCCTTGAGGTAACAGAAGGGGAAGCTAAAGGTATGCAAATTCCCTAAAAAAAAAAATCCCAAATCCCATACCCGATCCGTGAAACCTTCGACTGACGAGACGAGAGACAACTCTTCTCCAAAGAAGAAGGCCAAGCGGTCCAAGTCGAGGAGTAGCTCACACCACTCTTCTTCGTCCTTGAAGTCAAAGAGAAGGCACCGTAGGTCGCCTTAGTCGAAGGACGCTTCCCCAGAAAGAGTTACATGTCCCACCAAGAAATCCACTCCGGCAGAGTGGGAAGCCTTCATAGCTGAAATGCTTAAAATTTTCAAAAACCAAAAAACAATGCTCCTACCGCGCCTTCGGAAGAAGCCGGGAAGGAAAGGTCTTGGCCTAAATCTTGCGCACCCTCGAGCCCGGCACAAAGGCCCGATCCGCATCGTGAGCCCTCAAGGCTTCAATCTGATGTTACAACGAAGGATCATTCAAGTCATAAACACATGTCGAGGTCGTCAATGCCTTTGACGGCTGCCATTCCCCCTTCGACGCCTTCAACTCCAGCTGCGCCATCTTTACGAGCTGAGCTGTCGACACTGGCCGCCCCACTTAAACCAATGGCACCGATAAAGAAAACCTCAATATCTACAGCGTTGAAGCCAATTATATCAAACTCCATGCTAACTGACTGAACCTATGTCCCGCTACCTAGGAAAGATTTTTTTAACCTTTCTTCAATTTATGAAGTATAAAGAGCAGTCTAATGACGAGGCCCCATTTGGCCTACAATATGGTCTGCCTAATGTACCGGAGAGTTTCATTGCGGAAGAATCCAGGATGAGGGACCTTTATGATAATCTGCAGACTGCAAGTGGAATCCTCACCTGAACTAGAGTTTGGGGAAACCAGAGGCTGGGGAACATGCGGATGCATCCTACAGGCAGCTCATGTCAAAGGTGGTAGATTACATGGCTTGGAGTAGGCCTCCATTACCATACGAACAGGACGACCTCACTGACATTCTAGACAAAGGTCCACGGTCAGATCCCATCTTACAATTCCACATTGTCTTGCAGAAGAGGGTGGCCAGAAACTGGGAGACACCGGAGGCCAATCCGGCAGTTAATTTATTAAAAACTTGACTAAAAAGTACCGCCTTTCCAGTAGTGACCCCGACTACCTGTCAAAACACCCCACTCCGGAGAGTGTGGTGATACAGGCAGCTACTGCAATATCTAAACAAGCGGCTTACCCTACCATCCCTCCTGATAGGGATGACAAACGCTAAAATCTGTCAACTCCACTTGTGCCCTTGCAAAGTTTACTTTCACTCTATGGGACTGCATTTCCATGGCGGCAGAGCACATTCCCGAAGGGGATGAAAGATATGGCTTCTTAGCCATATTTGGAGACGGCAAAGAGGCCAGGTGCAAGTCTCTTAAATCAGGTTTGGATTCTGCTGAGCCTTGGCTACCAGCACCCTTATGCGCAGCTGTGCCTGGTTGTGGAAGTCCGGTTTTGCACCGGATGTGCAATCTAGACTCTTCAACATGCCTTTTGACGGGTCTCACCTTTTTGGCAACAAGGCTGATGAGTCTTGAGAAGTTGCAGACCTCGAAGGCAGCAGCTATATCTTTAGGCGCCGCTGTTAGGCAACCTCAGCCTTTTTGACTTAGTGGACAACCTTGGAGTGGGTAGATCTTTGCACTACTACTCCTCAGTTGGAATGGCAGGAGGAATGGCCAGTCAAAGGGGCCAAAGAAAATGTCCTTGTGGTCGACGAGGAGGGGGTGCAAAGCCAGCTCAGGCAGCAGCTTCCTTACTATCGGCCGCTGCATCAGCCTCCTCAAAACTTCTCTGATGTCTTGAGTTACAGTTCACCAGTGGGGAGTAGACTGTCTCGGTATCTAGAAGAATGACGAGACATTACTTTGGATGATTGTGCTCTAGAAACGAGAGCCCACAGTTACTGCCTTCCGTTTATAAGGAGACCTCAGAACAATCACCCAGGTAACCACTCTTTAAGGATTCCAGATCTGCTCCTTGTGTAGGAGATTTTAACCCTGCTAGAGAAAGGCTCTATAGTACCAGTGCCTGTAGCAGAACAAGGGATGGTATTCCGCTTATTTCCTAATACCCAAGAAGGACGAGGACTGAGACCCATCTTGGTCTTGAGATACTTGAATAAGTTCCTCAGGAAGGACATGTTCAAGATGGTCACACTTTCTCAGATCCTGCAGGCCCTCCAACACCAGGATTCGTTGGTGTCATTGGACTTTCAGGCTGCCTTTTTTCATGTGCCAATCCATCTCAAGCACAGAAAATACCTGAGGTTCGCAGTTGGTGGTTCTCATGGTCAGTTTCGAGTTCTGCCATTCGGGCTAACCTCCGCCTGAGGGTTTTCACCAAACTGATTACGGTGGTGGCAGCAAGTCTCAGGAGAGGGGGGGATTCACGTCTACCCCTACATGAACGATTGGCTGATCAGGGTGTGTTCTCCCAAACGAGCCCGGGATCATCTCATTGTCACCTGTCACACACTCCACAGACTGGCCTTCTCCCTCAATTACAAGAAGTCCCATATGACATTGTCTCAAAAACACCAGTTCATCAGAGCTGTACTGGATACTTCCTTGGGAAAGAGCTCACCACCCGAGGTGAGGGCTCAAGACGTTCTTCGGATGGTTACTAAGTTTCAGAATGCTCACAGTCTACCGGCCTTCGATTATTATTTTTTTTGTTGTGAGATTGCTTGGCCTCATGACATCCTGCATTTTCCTGGTGCTAGAGGCCCGCCTGAGAATGGGGTCCCTTCAATGGGCTCTAAGAACTCAATGGTCCCAGTTCTCAGGAAACATTTTGGACCTATTTCAGGTTCCAACCAGGGTCACACAGGGTCTTCTGTGGTGGGCCTACGAGGACAATATTCTGAAGGGAGAACCCTTTTGGCAACCGTGGCCTGACACAACAGTACTGCCGGATGCCTCACTCACGGGGTGGGGACCCCATACCAACGATCTGACAGTCAGTGGTCGTTGGTCTTCCTCGGAATCCAAACTACATATCAATCTTTTGGAGCTGAAGGCAATCAGACTAGCGCTGAAGGCCTTTCTGCCCTCTTCACGGGGAAAGAATGTCCTGAAAATGACAGACCAAACAATGGTGGTGTACTACCTTAACAGGAGAGGTGGTTAGGGTTACTACCACTGCAGAGAGGCAATGCAGCTCTGGTACTGGGCAATACATGAAGGAATATCTCTATCGGCAGTTAACCTAGAGAGAGGAGAACACAGCGGCGGATGCTCTGAGCAGGCAGAGCACAGTCTCCCACAAGTGCGAACTAGCTCAGGAAGTCCTTCAAGAGGTCTTCACCCTTTGGGGAACCCCTCAAGTGGATCAGTTCGCGACCGGGGCCAACCAGAATTGCGAACTGTGTTGTTCCAGGGAATTTCCCCCAAGAGGAGCTCTAGGAGACGCGTTTGTAGTGAACTGGGAATTTACACTCCGGAACGCGTTTCCTCCAGACCCCATCATTCCTCAAGTGATCAGGAGGTTGAGAAAGTTTGGGAAACACATAATCCTAACTGTCCTGGATTGGGCCAGGAGGATGTGGTACCCGGACATTCTGGACATGTCCATCTGCCCTCTGATGCGTCTTCCACAAAGAGAGGACCTTCTCTCGCGAGAGGGTCGGGTTCTCCATCCAGAGGTCAAAACACTGAACCTTCACGCTTGGTTTCTGAAAGGCTGAGATACAAGTATTGAGACCTCCAAGATGACGTAACGGATGTTTTGCTTTCGGCCAGAAGACCAGCAACAAAGTCTCTGTACTGTTGCCGTTTGAAGAAATTTTGCAACTGGTGCAGAGAAAATAATGTAGATCCTTTTACGTGTAAAACACCAGATGCTTTATTCTTTCTACTGTCTTTAGCCAATTTCGGGCTCCAGATTGGTACTGTTAAAGGCTACTTCGCTGCACTGTCCATCTTTAAGCACTTGTCAGAGGAATGTTCCTACTTCAAAATTCCACTGGTGACACAATTTCTAAAGGGGCTCACCAACATGTTCCCTCCATCTCTGTTCCAGGTTCCAGTCTGGGACCTTAATTTGGTTCTAGTATTCCTAATGTGTGCACCTTTTGAACCTCCACACTACTGTCCCTTAAGGTTGTTAACCTTTAAAACCATTTTATTGGTAGCTCTCACATCAGCCCGTAGAGTGAGCGAGTTGCAGGCACCTTCGTCCAGGCCACCCTTTACTATCTTCCACAAGGGATAGGGTTGTTCTAAGGGTCAAACCTTCATTTTTGCCAAAAGTAATTTCTGATTTCCATATCATATAGCACAGACAATTGTTATACCTTCTTTCTATCCCGCACCTCATCCTGAAAAGGAGGACGAAAGACTACATAGGATAGACGCTGTAGAGCATTAAGCTTTTATATATCTAGAATGTCAAAACTATGCATTGATGATCAACTTTTCATTGGTTATACAGGTCATAAACTGGGTCAGGCTGTCTCGAAGCAGACCTTGTCTAGATGGATCATTCTGGCCATTTCAGAATGCTGCAGGTTTGCAGGAAAAGAACCTCCGGAGGTTTTATGGGCCCATTCCGCCAGTGGCATGGCTACCTCTACAGCCCTGCAAAGGGGCGTACCAATTAAGAACATTTGTGAAGGGGCAACGTGGTCTAGTATCCACACATTCACAAAGCATTATTGCCTGGAATCTTCCCTCATCAGGATGGTACCTTTGGTAAGGCAGTCCTGCACTCAGTCCATGAAAATATATTAAATCAAATTCTACTCCCTCCTCCAAATCAAATACTGCTGTGGGAATCTGTCAAAAGATGAGGAATACGCGGGAGGACACAGTCCATTCGAAGAACAAGTTACTTACCCTTAGTAACATTCTTTCGACTGGATGTTCCTCCCAGGTATTCCTCATCGCCCTCCCATCCTACCCCTCAGTAGAATTTCCCATGCTATTCCAGCTTCCGTTCCATCAAGGCCGGGTAAGGTCTCTCCTGTGTTTTGCGGGTATTTCTGCTGTTAAAAGAAAAAAGAACTGAAGTCAACGGGCGCTGCACATGCTTTATATGCCTTTGATGATGACATTATCGACTGAGGCCATCGACGCACATCGACTTCTGCCTGAAGCTGGACAACATGTGTCGAAAGATGAGGAATACATGGGAGGGAACATCCAGTCGAAAGAACGTTACCAGGGGTAAGTAACTTGTTCTTCTATACCAGCAGAGTTTTCTGTCTGTAACTAGCGCCTAGATGCCCATGGGCTTTGCGCGCTTCCAACAAATGTACTAAATAAATAAATAAAATGCAGTTCTTAAGGATATACTATCTCTCCCAAAACTCTATAGTCTGAGAGATTGGGACACACCATCTTCAGTGGAGTGCCAAAGGGATACCTAGTGTCCCCCTTCTCTCTGCTCATGTGACTTTTTAGTCACATAGACAATCACCTAGTTATGGCTGCTGGCAGTGGACATGCTCTACCAACTATTGTGTATTTTCTGTACTGCAGGCCATGTCCATAGCCTCGGTAGTGCACAATAGGGGCACCCAAGTATCAACTTGGGGCCTCCCTCCTTTTTTTGCATTGCTAGCAGGGTTGTTCTTTGTTAGCCCTTCTACCATTCTGGGAGGGGGGTAGTGTGTGGGTTTTGCCTTTGGCGGGAACCAGTAGGTTCCTCCGCCTAGCCTCCAGTGTGTGCAGGCAGGAAGTAGGGGAGGTGTTTTCCATACCCTCAGTCCTTTGTCTGCCAGAGTGCCTGAATAGGTCCAGCTCCCACACTGGGTCTGGCTATCCTGATTGGACAGCCAAATGCCCCTTTCTGTAAAATGCAGAGGAGTCTGTGCTGAAACTGTATCAAAGTTGAGACTTCTGGAGTAAAAAGCAAGTCGACCACTGGAAAAGTAACCGAAGAAGACGACAACCAGCGACGCCTGCAGACCCTTTGCAACACCATGAAGCAACCACTGCTGTCCTGGCCCCGGTTTCTGTGCGACAGAGGAGCTCCGAAGAGATGCCTTCCCTTTGGCTGGTGGGAACAACCAGTCCCAAGACCAACTTTGAAATGAGCCATCTCCTGAGGTCCTAGAAGTTTCCAGAGTTGCGGGACCCCAATACCAGGAAACCTGCTGCCCATTTAGAGTGCATCGTTGTGGAAAGGCTGAATCAGTCAATCTTTTCTAAACCCGTAGAGACACTCCAGAGATTCGATCCAACTTGCCCAGTGCCCCTCACCAGAGTGTGGGACTGCAGCAAGCGAAGATTGACCGGGCAATCTGTGTCCTTTGTTGGTGGTGCAGAAAAGGCGCCAAAACCGCAGAGTGAACCGACAAGTTGCTGAAAGTCGTGCCACAGGTCCTCCCTCGAGACTACTGCTGAGAGATGCCGTCCATAGTCCTGCCTTCAGTCACCAGACTAATGAATCTGAAGGTCTGGTCCAGAGCTACAACATCTCAGAGCATCCAGTACAAACATTTTCTTCTAACCTAAGGAACTGTGGGGGAAAAGGGTATTGGTTACCGAATTCAAAGAAGTCACTCGAGAGCGTTGGATGCATGTAGAGGTGTCCAGGGCCGCCCCTCTGACCCAAGGCACTGCTTGTGTCTCCTTCTCAAGTCCATTTTAAGTTCTCCTTTGTTAGTTGTTAACTTGCTGCTTCAATAACCTTAGACACTGGAAGAAATCCACAGGAATTCTTAATTATTTGCTGATTGTCAATACTTCAAGCCCTCTTCGAACTGCCTTTTGCTAGGGTTGTGTTTTTGGACAAAAGACTTATTAGGCGAAGAAACTGTCTCTAGAACCTTGAGCTAAGCTCATGCTACTCTAACCATTTTTTTCCCTTTAAGTGGCTTTACTATATGTGTTTGCTGAGTAAATGTATTACCATATAAACCGTTGAAAACTGAATGAGTGCGCAGTAACCGATAATACGATAACGTTGTCTTTTCCCTTTCTAATGTTGCTACAAATGTAACCGCGTACAAACACAAAAGTGAAAGTGTCCTTTGAAGTGTATTATCAAGCATTACTAAGTGTTCTAATGTAAACGTCTGAAGTATTTAAAGTGATTCTTAGGTAAATATAATAAATATATACTTTTATATAATTATAAGTGTAAGTGCTTCTTTGTTGTACCTGTCTAGCTAAGATTCAGTGTACTTACAGTTCACATCTCCATCTTAAGATAAGCCTGACTGCTCTGCCACTCTACCAAGCTCCTGAGTTAGTACAGACTGATACTAAGAGTTGGATCTACAAACCACTGGGCTAGCTTAATAAAGTCTTACTATCAGTAGGACTTTTGGAAAACTCCCCTAACCGCAGCAGCTTGTCCTAATGGTCCCAATAACAGATTAGATTCATTTGGACATTCCTCAGTTGAATGTGGGTCCCAGGATTGTCCGGGTCTTCTGTCCCACCTCCCAACCAGGTGGTATGCCTTTGCTCCTTGTTTCTGTGGGGTTTGGGTCTCTTTCCTCTGTGTTCCTTAATTGGTTGATTTCCTGAGGGCACATACTGTGGGCCTGGGTACCACCACCATTTTAGAGTCAGGAGAATTGTCAGGATTCCTGCACCGCTCTACACCACCATCTCCTTCATTTCTGGTAAAGGGTCTAAAATCTCACTTGTATGTAAACAGTTTGCAGGCCCCTTGTTCCCCAGGAATCATGTTCACGTGGTGAGCATTTCTTTTTTCAAATGCACAGGCTCATGACATGAGCCTCTTGTCTAATCTGCTGCAAACCCTGAGGACCCCATGCTCCCTTGCTGCTGCCTCTGCATGTTGATGGCTCATAGGAGGGTCTAACATTCTTTTGTGTCCGAGTGGAGGTGTTTTTGAAACCTCACCTGACAAGAGGTTGTTGAGGGAACACTGGAGTGAAGAGGTGCACTGTTAATTCACTAACTAATATAGGAAGGTAAAAAGAAATCAAACTTTTTCATAGCTAAATAAATATTCAGGTGCAGACTGGTAAAGTCCCCTGACCATGTGGAACCTCATGAAAACAAACAAATACACAAGCCCGTTGTTTCCAACAGGTAACCCTGAATGCACTCCACTAGGATTAATCCCAAGATAACTTTTATAGGGTATAATCTCACAAACAAACGTGAACAAAAGTTGTCACTTGTTCCATAAGCGACTGCCTCAATTTACAACAGTGCAAAGGCTTGACTACATGAAACAGAAACATCTTCCTTTAATACAGAGTGACTTTATCAGTGTGTTTTCAGATGTCCTACACTTTAATCAATAATTCAGAAAAATGAGCATTACAGGCAAAAACGCACAATAAACATTTTATTTGTTTTACAAAACAATTAAGAGCCAAAAGTAGGTTTGCACCAAATGTAGATCCCTTGATTTCAGCAAACAAACAATGATGTCCCATTGAAAGCAAATCCTTTCAAAACACCAAGCAGTTTTAACAACAAGTGCCCACTTATAACAATTACATTTCTGGCACTTGAAAATTTGCTGATGCGTTTTGGATCCTAAATCCTTTATCAAGGCTGTTAAAAGGCTATTTTCTTAAATTCATAATGATCTGTAAACCAAAAACATATGTAAATTCACTCACTGGTCTATCTTGTGTTTTAATGAATGACCAGCTGGTAGCATGTAACAGTTACATACCATTCAGATGGAACTTCCATCACACAGGTAAAAACCTAAAGTCAAGTGTAGAAAAAACTAGGCAGGATCCTAGAAATTGTAAAGACTTAACACATCAATGTGCACCCAATATACACTACTGAATGAATTCACTCACCCACATCTGTGCGGCAGGTTACACAGAACAATAGATACAAACTCCTTCTGTGGTCACACTCTGCAAAATGCAACGAGCAAAGTGTGTGTCAGTCAAATTATGCCTCCCAACTGTGTGACAAGTACTGCCCATAGCATACCCTACTAATCGCCCCTCTCGGATCATGAATAATGGCATAACATACTCAGCGTCCATAATATAAGGAGGATACATTTGTATACAATTTTATTGGGGTTGGTAAGGGAAGCCAGACTTAGTGGGACACGCCATGTACCATCTCCCGTGCTCACATCACAAATTTGGTGGCTCCACCTGGCTTTCCGTTGCCTGATGTACCTAACATGCTCCTCGCATAGCACTCTGTCTTGACCTCCATGCTGGTGGTCCCGGGGGGGTGGTTTGGAGCCAGAGGGAGAGTTTAGAGCCAGGATGAGACTGTATTTCGTGCATGCAGATGAGTGAATAGAAAAATGTCTGTTTGTCTGAGGAGCAAGGACTCCTAAGCAGATGCAAATGTTTTACAGAAAAGTGTATCCATATATTTTGGGCACGGTCCTCTTCCTGTGGCAAACTGAACTAGCCTCTGGTGGCACATTTGTATGGAATCCTTAACTTATCACATTGAAATACCAGGTCATTACAATATGTTAGACTAAATATTTTCATAGAACGGAGCTTAACATTTAAGACAAAACAGTCCAATAAACTTTAGGAACACATACTTTTGAAGTATGTTGTAATATCGGCTTGAATGTGGCCATGGGTCTTAATAAATGTTGTAAAGATGCATTAGGAGAGTAGCCTTCATTTAATATCAAATAGCTGATTTTCTATTTCATCAGACCCCTCAAATCGGAATATATCATTTAAAAAGGCTATTGCCCAATATCACATCACGCATCTTTATCTCTCCCTCTAATGATCGTGCACTGTCAACATCTATTGACATTCATGTCTATGCACCTCCACTGCCTTCCCTTCGGATCTGTGCAACTTCGCATTTATTAATAATGAACTTATAACTGTTTTCCAATAAACAGAATAGAGACCTTCATCTGTGTTTAATGCATATGGCTTAACCAACATAAGCAATTTGCTACTTCTGTGCTACAATATAACATTCAATAGATGCGTCTTACAAATTCAAGGCCAGGACTGCTGCCTGCCTTTCTTAACCCCTTAGCCCCCGCATATGTTGCCTTCTGCTCTTCTGGAACGGCTCCTATTTACTTTATTTATATAGGGCCCCAATTGACCCAGAGGCATACGGGCGCACAAAAGCAAACAGAAATAAACAACCACAAACAAAACAATACTGATCAGAAAAAGAATCTAAAATTAATTAACATAGGATCGAGAAATCTGTAATCAACTTCAAGTCCGATAAGACTCATCTGGTCGTTACATATGGACTGGAAAGATGGCAGATTACTTGTACCACACCCCACCAGGATACAGTCCCTTCCATTCCGGTTACACCACTTATACATTTTAATCATTTGGATGATTTTAAAATCTGACATTATTACAACACCTGGCCCAGTCTCTTTTCAGACCTTGTTCCTTAGGGCATCCCTTGGTTCAAGACCCACAGATGGCTCCACATTGATGATAACATTTCTGTAATCCATAACAGTCTTCTTCAAGAACGCTTCAGCTGTTGGAGGCATGAATGTTTGATCAATACGTAGATTATTAGGGCGACATAATTTTGGGTTGGTTATGTTGGCTTGGTATTAGGGGAAATTGACCAACCTCTCCCTCAAATCCACTCCATTGACGAAGGAGGTTGAACTTGCTTTCTATCATGGGTAGGCAGACCAGGTACTGGAACTTGTAGATTTTGTACTACCTTCCTCTGTTTCAAACAATTATTATCCTATGTTTGCATGATATCCTCCCGCTCTTCATTTGTCTGACAGGAGTTATTCATCATTATTTATTCTCTTCCCATCCACTGAATATAGATTTTTATTTTTTCACGTTACCAATATCAGTTTGCGAAATCTTGTCTCTTATCACTAGTCTAATCATAATGGCAAGATTTATCTGCTGTCACTGGCTGGAATTGTCCTGCCAGCGTGTCCATCACATCTATCCAATAGCAGAAGTCTTTAAAATGTTTGCATAAATTAAGCTTACCAATTAGCCTGTCTCTAATTGGCCGCCATTGTGTCAGGCTACTCTGGTCAAATATGCCAGTATGTTCATCTGTACCCTCAGACATCGGTGGAACCTTGCACAAGAGATTCCATAATCTGATTTCCTAATATAGATGGATTGCTAAATCGTTCCTCAGTAAACATCATATATGGCCTAATAATAGTAGGCCCTTGAATACAACCTTCAAAATTGTCCTTCCCCGAGAAACCCGTCCTCTGCTCCATGCCAGTAGTCACTTTAATAACGAATTTGCCAGCGTCCGGAGGGAGAAAAACCATCCTCTGCGCTGTACGAGTAGTCACTTTGAATAAAGCATCGCCAGCGTTGAATGAAGGGACCTGCAAACAATCACTTCAACCCCATCTACAGACAAACATGGACCCGTTCCCCATAGGCTCTGCTTTCTTCGTGCACTCAAGGCCATGACCTCCGCTAAACGAGTATTCCTAAATGGAGGAGCCTTAGCTCTACTAGAGGGCAGATCAGGCGAAAAAACTATAGAAGTGGATGTTCGTGGGATAGAAACTTTGCCCTTTTTTTGTAGCATTAGCTCTTAAAATTGACATTTTTCAAGGATATTGCAGAAAAGAATAATTTACAGAGCATACCCTATATTAATCCTGAAGTTGGCAAGTGTGATGCTGGAAATGCATTGGAGGGACAAGGCCTTCCTGTCCTTGTTTTATAGTCCTTTTTCGTGTATGTGCTGTGTTACTTTCTGCCCAGGAGTCCATGTGGGACTCCTGGCAGTGCAGCTCTTCCTATTTTTGATTTGGTGTACAAACCCTTGGGATACCCTTATGACACCCATGGGTGAGGGTACAACCCTGTGCCCCTAGTGTATATTTTTGGGCACCTTTGTTTGGCCCATATAGCAGGGTATGGGCTGGTGGCAGCTCCATGCTGAATTTGACAGGTGCTCTGGGTATCCGACACCCAGGCCCTGCCATTGGAATCAGTTGATTCCTGCTGGGAAACAGGATGGCCCCTCTGGCCTCTTGCTTTCTATTGCCTGTTACCTTGTTTCCCCAAAGTCCTGGGAAGCCCTGACGCTATCCCTTCCCCCTGACTGGCTGTTGGGTGGAAGTTCCATATATGGTATTGTGGGGGAAGTCCAGGCAGACTGACTGGAGCCTTTCCAGTGATTGTATGTTGTGGGTACACCCTTTGGGTGGGACCTGGGTGAATGGAGTAGATGACCAATATGCACTTCTTGTTATGGGTGTCTAGTTTCTGGTATGTGACACAAAGACTGAGACAGCCCTGCCCGAAACTGGTATGAATGCAGTGTGTAGTGCTGAATGGTCCCAATACACATTCCTTGTTGTAAGTGACTGAGAGGGAGGAGAATGGCCTGAATGCACTGTAAGCCTGATTGGCTCCCATCCTGCTGAATGCCCTTCTGAGTGATTGGTTGCCTGAGTGTGACCCAGCAGAATGAGTAAGAGACAGAACAGTATATCTGGGGGCCTCTCACTGCTATAATTCGTTCAGAAGTTGAAGTCAAAACTGATGCTTGATCTCGACCGCCGATCCCGAAGGTTAACCACGGTTACCTTCACCGCAATCTGAAAGCCACCGAGACTGATCTGAGAGAGGACCTGGCTAGGAGACCTCTTCCTGAGCTACGAGGGACCATCGTGCACTGCTAACCTTTGCCGAAACTCCCTGGAAGTCAGACCTTCAACAGGCTGCCAACTGGAGACTGGGACCGCTGAGGAGAACAAAGAGAAGCACCGGACATCTGTCCACCATCGTTGACCAGGGTTCGCAGGTTTCGTATAACCACTGGAGGCCCGTCGAAGCTGTGTTGCTCAGAAGCGGGAACCGCTTGACGCCTAGCCGCCGCCGACCGGAGCCGCAAAGCTCCACCTGATTAAGACACTTTGAATCCAAGGATGCTCTTGCCTGCACCGTCGACTGCTTTGTCCCGCCGGAGAAAGTAGAGCCCACCGATGCACCCAGGAGCATCCGCTGGTGGGTTTCCCGCCACCCGAAGACTGCAGAGAGGCCAGATGACTCGGCGCCCTTGCTTGGCCAAAGTTCTTCATAGACTCTTTGCAGTAATTAACTTTCCTCATGGAGGTTCCCCGCACGCCTCGTCTTTGCAGGACGTCCACGACTGATGATCGACGAGCACCACCAGGACCGAAGCTGCTGCCTCGACGCTGTTGTTCACCACTTGTTCGAGGGATCTCGACAATCCGTGGCTCATGCCTTAAAGGGAGCCGCTCAAGAAGGATCTGTCGACGACCCGACGTCAATCTACTATTCCAGGTACATTGGGGTTGTAGAACTATTTAGAAGGAAATGACTCTTGTGGACAATATATGGACTGGGCTTGTTATATATCTTTATTTACAGGTTGCCCAGGTGGTGGGATCTCCACAATGAGCGGTGCCTGGTCGGTAGGGACCCAGTATTCTACCTATTGTTCTAACCAACTGCTTTTCCTCCTATGTCTATTGTTGGTTCCCTTTATTAATTGATTTGTGTGACATTTGACAAAAATACAGTTGATGCACTTTAATGAAATCTGATAGTAATTGTGGTACCCCATAGAACTGTGTATATATTTGCCATTGTAGATTAACTGAGCGCAAAGTGATTTGTTGTGATTGTGTATATAACCTTGAACCTTAATTATATAAAGACTGTGTTTTCACTAATGCAGTGTGTGGACATTCCTTTGTGGGTGCTTGGGGGACTATGCTGTATTTAGGAACCAGCCTGCATCATCTCCTGAGAGGTAGACCTTGATTGGTCGCCCACGTTTTACCAAATAGAGAATCTTGTCTGGAGTCCTCTGTGCCTCTCCTCTGCCATATAGAGAGTAGGAGTACAGACACCCCCCTCCTGTCTTTACAGCAAGCAAATTGCGTCACTGTGCCCAGAGGGTCCATGGAAAAGCAGGAAATGCTCCCCTTGAAAGCCAGAAAGCACAGTGAAAAACTCAGCCTCCAATGTTCAAAACCCCTCAGAACCGGGACCCAGGTTGCTACACGCCAGCGGGATGCTGCACACCAGCACAACCGCAGCCTGCAGGTCAACAAGCCGCACTGGAGCTAGCACACAAAACACTGTCAAGCGTAAGCGTGCATGTCCCTGGCTGCCTCTGTCGGCTCTCTGGAAGAAATAAATCAGCTCTGCTAATGGAAGCGGTGGAGTTTGTGCCAGAAGGGGAAGTCTGGAAGGGCTGGTCCTCCTGATACTTTCTAATTCCAAAGAAGGATGGATGCCTCACACTTTGAGACCTTAGACTCCTAAACAAGCTCCTCCGAAAGGACAGTATAAGGATGGCTACTTCGGGACAGATCCTGCAGTCATTGGAGCATCATGACTGGCTAGTGTTTCTGGACCTGCAGGGCATTTACTTTAATGTTCCAATCCACCCCAAGCATCGAAAATGCCTATGTTTTGTCTTGAAAAATACTTATTACCAGTTTGCGGTACACCCATTTGGCCTCACTTCGCCCCGAGAGTATTCACAAAGGTAATGGCGTTGGTAGTGATTCATCTTCACAGGAAGAAGATACACGTGTTTCACCAACCTCGACATCTGGCATCTGAGAGCCAATTCTGAAGAGGGTGTCCAATGGTGCCTCAAGGAAACGTGCAATCTTCTTCACAAGTTGGGTTTCTCCATCAATCCTAAGAAAGAGTAACAAACATCCAGACCACAGTGGGACTCCTCCAACTGAAAGGGGGGAAATGGGAGACTCCCTTAGGATATTATATAATGTATTTGCTTGTAAGATTATCATATAAGAAATGAAATTATGACACTATTCATTAATGTATAGGAATTTTATCAGAATATTTGAAATACATGGTGATTCTGGATGATTTTATGAAACGTGATTATGCAATGTATAATGTTACGAGAGGATATATATCAATGTATGCTCTTATTTTTCTTGTGTGATTAAGCTTTTGTTAACCAAATGCACAATAAAGATTTTAAAAAAGAAATGGACCCCAAGCAAGTTTTTATTTTAAGGTTGCCAGGATGCCTGGCATCCTGCATCTTCATAGTCCCAGAATCAACACTGTGGATGCAGTCTCTACAGTGGTCCCTGAGAAGCCACAGGTCCCAATTCAACAGGGACATGAACATCTAGCTTCCCCGCCCCCACAGGTTTCCCAAGGCATGCTTTGGTGGGCATTCACCACCAACCTTCCTTAGTGGGTCTCATTCCATCGACCCTGGCCCAGTTTCACCTTTATCATGGATACAACTTTGATGGGGCGGGGTGCTCATCTGCAGTATCTTTCAGTGAGCGGTCTATTAGAAGGCCTGGAGAGGTCCTTCCACATCAACTTACTGGAACTTAGGATAGTACATCTGGCATTGTTATTCTTCCTAACATCAGTTTAAGATTTGACTGTCCAGGTCTGCACGCACAATACCACTGGCAGAGCAAGTTCCCCACACAAAACACGGTCCTGAGGGAGGTGGTGCAGTTATAGACCCGCCGAAACTTCAACCTACAGCAAGTGTACCTACACTAGACATAGACCTGGTTGCTTATGAATTGTGTTTTTGAGTTATTAGTGGGATTCACTTCACAGGATGATTTAGAAAAATTGTGGCTTTGAAAAAAGCATTTAGGTTTCCCAGTAGATTTTATGTGAATTTCAAACTGTAAATGCAGTTTTGCTGGTTAGAAATTAACCAAATACCAGAGGATGCAAGAAGAAAACAATATGTTGCTGCAATTAAATGCAACATATGTGGCTTTGCTGTAAATAATGCTAAAACTAAGACAGAAAAGAAAAATAATGAATTCATTGATTGTTTGGCTACTAAAAATGTGTCAAATGTTCCTCCAGCATTGAATGCTATATAATATTGAAAAAAAGTAAGATAAAATGAAAATATATGTCGGGTACAATTGTGTAAATAGGTTATGTTTCTCCAACCTATTCCATTAGGCTATATTTTTTTCCAAGTGACTCATGGTCATGTTGGTATATGCATAAAACTGAAACCCATTGCTTTGCCTTAGGTTTGTGGAATGGAGTGCATCATCAAACCAAAAACAATTATGGTTTATAATGAGCCTAACCATGTCAACAATCCTCTTTGTTAAATGAATGAAGCGGATCAGTCATTGACAAAATATGCTAGAGTAGATATACCATCCCTTATTTGAATGATGGTATGCACACATACCACACCAAGACTAACCCTCCAATAATTATCCTCCCAAGGCAAGTCAATAATCCTATTGATTACATCTTTGGTACCCTATATGTAGGAGGGTAATTATGAGCTTTATGGTGCATGGAGCAAATTTGGAAAGATGGGCATATGTTCTGCTATGGAACCTATCAAACTAACTTTTGGTCTCCACAGTGTATTTTGAGTCGTGTGAACCTTTGGTAATAAGTGAAATGTTCATCTCATAGATGTTGCCAGAGCTCTGGTCCTTCCTCTCCAGGCTGGACTACTGCAACAGTCTCTTACTCAATCTCCCTTTTTCCTCCCTACGCCCCCTCCAGCTAATCCAGAATAGGGCTTAAAGACTTTTTTAAAAAAAAATCTTTTTTTTTTTATTGCGAATTCGTTTTATAAAAGAAACTTTTTACGCGTTACACAATTCATCATTCTCCAATTAAGAATTTTTCATAAAATCGTTCCTTTTTCCTCTGCATCAAAAAAATACTTGCAACTGCAATACTGTCATCCGTGTGTCCTGTTGAGGCTTTTATCAATTATTTCTCTTGTCGAGATCCTTATGGGTCCCCTTTCTCTTGCTTCAGTTGTTGCTCATTCATTAAATGGTACATTTCTTCCTTGTTCAAACTTTGTCCACCACTCATCTTTTGATTTCACCTTTTGATTTCACTTTAAATGGGGCAAAATAACTGTTCAGGCGCCTAGGTGTTTCTTGCACCACTCCTGGACATTCAAGAGATGTTTAGTTGTTTCCATACACTCTTGTTTGTTGCAGAATCTGCATGAGCCGTTCCAACAATCCTCGCTTCCCATTGTTATGCAGAAACTCATTTGTGAAATGTTTGTCTGGGAACTTCATCAAATAGTGCAGCATCGTATCCCTTTTCCGATGTTCTGTGGATGCATTATTTTGTGACTTAAATGAAAGTCGAAGTTCCCTTGTTTTGATCCAGTCTTGTCTCTTAAGTTTATCTTTGACTCAATTTGGATTTGATATTCATTCCTCCAATGAGGAGACTAGGTTGATTAGCTGTTGCGTACAGTTTTCTTTCCAGTTGTTGAGGAAGTCTGCACTTTTGCCCTGTTCATATGTGGCTAGAATTTTATAGCCATCTACTGGTTCCAGTATTGCGATCTTTCTTAGAAGAGCTGTGGACTTCCACTTCATGGACCCATACAGGGATTGAAGACCCAGTTCTGATCTTATTGCAGCAATTGCTGTACATTTGGGTAATTTCAATATCGTTTCCAAAATGTTATCGATGTTAATTTCAAGACTATTCAGGAGAATTCAGTTCATTTAGAAGATGTTGCAGGCCATTTTGGGTTCGGTCTACGAGAACGATATCGTCGGCATAACAGAACATCGATATCTCACTGTTATTTATCTTCGGTGGAAAATGCTGCGTGTTTCTCAAGGCTTATGGTAGATCGGCAATATATAGTTTAAAAAGGGTAGCCGCAAGCGAACATCCCTGTTTTACTCTTTTTAGTTCTTATGTCCACAGATAGTTGTCCCTTGTTGGTCCTTCTACGTGTTGAAGTATTTCCATAGAGGGCTTTTATAGGTTTATTGGTTGAAGTATTTCCTCCGGGTATTTCCATAGTTCAGATGGGTTAACCCAATCAAAAGCCTGCCTTAGGTCTATGAAGGCTAAGTGTATCTTTTCTTTGGCTTTGATGGAGTTTAGTTGAGTAATGACAGAATTAATATGTATAATTCCGTTCCACATGCATTCGTGAAACCTGTCTGCCGGGTGTCTATAATTGTTTTTTTTGCTGCCCATTCAGTTAAACTGCTCTGCAAATCTGCTGCAAAGATTTTCCCGATTTGTCAAGCAGTGCTATGGGCCGATAGTTTGAGTCTTCTCTCTTTCCCTTTTTGAAGATGGGAACTGTGATGCTTTTTGTCCGTGAATTTGGAAGTTGTTTTTGTATGTTCTTAAATATCAAGTTGATCAATACAGACCATTTTTCGGATCATTTTTGAGGTGTAGATTAGTTATCCCATCAGGGCCTTCCACTGAACAATCTTTCCGCTTTTTAATTTTCGGTTTAATTTTCGCTTTCGTCCATCATTGTTTTACAGGGATGTGCCTTATTTGCTACTGCATCTTCTATCGTGGGGTCCCAACTACCAAACACCCTTGAGTAATTGTTTATGCAGTCTTTTTCTGAGACATTGCACGCTAGGCTACTCAATTGATTTAAGGTTTGATTCTTGATTATTAACCACATGTCTCTTGTAGTTTGTGCTAGAGCTTGCAGCTTCCTTTCCCCTTGCTCCTGGTCCCTTTGTAGTCGGAACCCAATCAACCAATTCTTGTAATATTGTCTCTTTAGTTTATCTTGACACATTTGAGTTTCACTGTTACCAGTTTTCTTTATTTGTTTTATTTCTTGGCTTAATACTTTCCTCTTAGCTACCACCGTTCAACTATATTGATGTTTTGGCTTGAGAAGAGGTAGCTTCATTCCGGTGTGCTTCGTTTCAAAGGTCTTTAGTAAGGAATCATATGAAGTTTCAGCATCATCAGACCCCACTTTTTGTTTGTACCTCTCGGTCAGTATTGAGTTGTTCTTTTTCTCTTTTTTTTTTTGTCTCAATCGATTACCTCCATGATTTAAATCTAACGGTGCACGTTTTTTATAGTGCCTTTCCTGTTTTCTTGCCCAGGTGAGTCTCAATATATTGTGATTTCTGTCGCTTTGTGGTATTATCTAAAAACTTGCTACCTGTGGTAGGCTGTTTTTCAGAAACCACATATAATCTATTGTTGAATTCACAATGCCATTCGTCCAGGTCGATTTACACGGGATATCTCCTTTCACTTGCCCGTTCACTATATATAAATTATTCGCTTCTGCCATCTGGATCCATTTTGCAGCGTTCGAATCACCTTGTCTAAGATGGTCAAGTATCGGTATTCTGTGTTGATTTATACACTTTAAATTGAGATCTCCGCGTTAAATCAAATTCAGTTAGGGGTCTTCCACCATTTCTTCTTTTATTATTTTCGATAGACTTTGTTCCAACTTGTATGATGTGATTCTGAGAGGATTACAATCGATTTTTATTAATAATCTTCGTTCTTTCCTGCTCTTATTCCAATTATTGCCCATAGCCCAAATGGGTTGGGATTCCCTTTTTTCTTTTTTATTACGGTTCCTTGATTTTGTTTTATTAACATCAGGAGATCTGCATGCAGTCTTCGATTTTGCCCTTTTTGTGCTGGGTTCATGAATACCTCAACATTTTCACCTGATGGATGTTTTGAATCCAAGTATCTTGTAAGCATAGAATAGATGCATTCTCAAGAGTTTTATTCAGCTTGTTAAACAGATGACTAAATTCCCATGTATTCCAGAAGATTAGGGAGTCCTGTTCCTTTCCGCCGGTCTTCGATTGCTAAACCTTTTTAACAATTAAAGAATTTGCCACCCATGACTAATCATCTTTGTTTTCCAAGTTTATGATCTTTTTGTTGATGTTCCCCATTAATGTTTCCAAATGTAATCTGTATGTATTTGCATCCAGTTTTCCTTATGTTTTTTTTTCCAACTTGTTTTTCTTTTCTTGCCATTAATTTATTCACTTTGTTTTGTACTGGTTTTGAGGTTGTTTCTGGTTCCTCCGTGTTATGATCCTTTAATTCGTAGCCCCATTTTTGTAACGTTTTTGACTGAGTTTAGATGTAAAATTACTCTGTCCACTCTGTATTCATCTATGTATTCAACTACCGCAATGTCGTCTGTGGGCAATTTCTTTTAATTGCGATACACAATGTAGCCGATGCAATACATTTTTCCGTTGAGAATGTTTTCATTCTTCACTTTTGGTTTGTTTTCCCCAGTGAATCGATTTAGCGTGTTCAGTAGTATCTCTTGCTTGTTGTTTATCCATGAGTGTCGCTGGCTTTATTGGATTCCAATTAACAACCTTTGCTTCTATACTTGTTTACTTTTTTGGTTGATCAGTCTTTATTTTTGGGGCCTCCATCTGTCTTGATTTCCATTTTTCCTTTACAAAATAGATGGCTTCCGCTAAAACATCTTCCTCATTACTTGATAGGTTGTATTTAGCTCTGTTTCATTCGATTTGTCTAAAAAGCTGTCTCTTTCTCCAGCTTCGTCAGTTTCATTGTCATCAGTCGATTTGTTCTCTTCAGTGTAAAAGGAGACATCAATTAAGATGTTTGTCTCCTACGTCTTCCACCGCTGAGTCTAGCTCGCTCTCATCCCTGGATGAGTCTACCTTAGTTTTGACTTCTTTTGTTGCCACTCGTCGTGTCCTTCCCCATTTCTTTTAGGTTTTGACTTTTTTTGGGCAGTATTAGTATGTGGCAGCATCTGGATGTTACGAAAAAAGGCCCTTGAGCTCGTCATTTTTGATTTTGGGCATATATATATATATATATATATATATATTTCCTTTCTTTTTCGACCTCATGCTTGTTTTTGCCAATCGTTTGTCTTCCAGTTTCTTCCATATTTTCTGTGTTTACTTAGAGCTCCCTTGCTTTGAAGTAAACACTGGATATATGCTCTTGCATCCACTCGCTTTCCTTTTTGTTGCTGTCACTTTTTTCAAGTTAGTTTTCGGAAGAGTCTTAACTTCACCATTGGTTTGGGGTTGCAGCATTATCTCTATAAACTCCTTGTGTCTCTCTTTCATTGCATTTGGACCTGCATTGGAGGGCACTTGTTTTTCCAGACCCATAGTTGGACCTCTTCCTTCTGTATTCTGCATTATAGGAGTGTCATTCAGTATTTTGTTCTTTTGCCACTGTTGTTCCTTAGTAATATTATCTGCTGCAGTTGCATCATTTGTTACTTGAGACTGAGAGGCCTTTGCCACGATGTTCACCGGTCTAAGTGCCTCAGGGTTTTGCTCCATGCTGCCATAAGCTCTTTCACTTTGCCTCTTATCAGGCTTTTACTGTGTGATTCTCCCATTCCTTACTTTGCAACATTTTCTTCATCCATTTTATTGAATCCATTAGGGCCTGGGTGATTGTAGATTTTTCATCCTGATCACTACATGCCAAGTCACAGAGCCTTCTTAGTCAAACTGCTGAAGTCTCTGCCTCCTGGTTTAGACGTTCCTCAACTGTGGTTATAAACATTTCCATGGAGATTAGTTTTGAATGTAACAACGCGAGCATTGTTGTATTGTCCTTAACATTATCATTAATGGATTCATATAGTTTGGTGTAAGGGGTTAAGGAAATCGTTAATGCTGCCATAACATTGTTATGGATCTGCATTCCTGCAGCAATTGACAGATGTTTTTTTTTCTATCGTTGGGGTACTTAATTCCTCTTCGCTCAATTCTTTTCCTGTCATTTGGTCCTTGTTTGTAAGTTCTCTCGACTCTAAAATTCGACCGGCTCATTTTGATTAACTGAGTTGCAGTGCTGCCTGTTCCTCTGACCTCTTCTTCTTCCATGATTTGGTTCCTTCGGCCGAGACTCATTGTCTCCTTAATTTTTTGCATCTTGTCGTCATATTTTGCTTATTTTGGGGAATTTGGCTTTCCTTGTCCATAGCAGAAGTCAATTTCTCATTGTTATAGCCGTTGTTCACTATTTCAGACTTCTCATTTATACAGATCTCCCGTCTTTGTGACTTGTTATTTTTGTCCGGGTCTTGCCATCTTTTTTTTTCCAACTGCACTATAACAACTCTCTTGTGTTTCTAGTGAGAAATCCAAGTTATTATTTGTCCCAATAGTGAGTTGTGCTTTATCAAGGCATTTTCTGTCTTGTATTTTAATGAAGTTTTGTCGCCATTCATATTCCCTTATTTCGTCTGCAATTGAGGTTTCATTCAAACTCCAGCTTCTATTATTTATTCTTTTGACGATCAACGGCGTTGACACTTGATTTCTTGTGTGATTTTTCAAATATTCCTCTCGGTCCATGATTTCCAAGCGGCGACATAAGTTGTCTTTTGAAAGGAAATTTTTGTTGTTGTCCTTTTTACATTGTAGCTTTGGTTCAACCCATAAGTCATCCTAGAGTAGATTTACTGTATCAGTAGTTGGTTCATCTGATGTGATTTTATCAACTTGCGTTTTGGCCATTAGATTTGTTAATTTCGAGCTGGTCACTCCACAATGGCTACAGGGATAGTCTGTTATTTTCTGCGTCGAGGTCTTTCGCCTTCCCATCTTTTTTATTATCCTGCACTCTAAAATCGCAACATTTTTTGACCAGTGTAATAATAACTTTGTTGGCAACCTGTTCAGATCACCGGCTGTGCCGTGAACCCTCCTCTCATTGTTTCTTTCCTCTCCAGTTGGACTGGAAACCGTCTGGAAGGATTTGTTAAGAGGGAGAATATACTCTTGATAATTTTTGTCCGTCATGACCATTTCTCGAAAATGCACGTCGTCCTTAGTGCCGCCCTCATTGCCGTCTGGTTTACTCCCATTGGCGGCTGCTTCCCCATCTGTTGTTGGAATTAAATCATGGCATTTCTCACTCCTCGCGTGACGAATCATGTCAGTTATTTGAGGTTCGGATGGAGGGACTTTGTCCGCGCTGACATTTCTAGCCGCACCTGGTAAAAGTTGTGAGTTTATATTATTTGCACTAGGGTCAGGCACGTTTGGTGTAGGAATAATTGTCTTTTTGCCCTTCCCCGAAGTCGACTCCAATGTATCTTGCGGAGGATCTATAAAAGATCCAATCTCGTGTAACTCTGCGTCTGTTACATCGAGCAGTTCCATCTGACCGCTCCCCGTACTGCTAGCAGTCTGCCTACTCTCACATCCACGTTTCAGATCAGCATCCGCATTGCAGCACTCGGCAGATACATGCTTCACTCCCATACCAATCGTCGTGTCACTTACCGAGCGCCACCGAATGCCCGATTTGCTTTTGTGATTCTGAGTCACTGCAGCACCACTCTAGCAAGTCTCAGCCAAAGTCCATGAGCCGCTGCTTCGCCCTGGTGTTAGGCGGGGTCCGTTGATCTCGTAAGAGTTCTTCCTCCATTGGCTCCAGGCTAATGATGACTCCTGGAGTCTGACTGGAATTTGACTGGATTCAACCACGGACTCGCGCGCGGCGCTACGCACCAGAAAATAATCTTTTATAGGAGGTCCTTGAATTAAAGGTACAGAGTTCCTTTCAACACAGAGTGCAATCCACAAGTCGGAGGTCTGCTCCCACTGCTCACTGGAGTTCGACTGGACTCAACCTTGGCCTCAAGCCCATGGACTGATTCTCTCCGAACCTAAAATCTCTCCACTGGCTCATAGTGGCCACAAGGATCATATTCATCATCCACAAAGCCTTCTGGGGCCTGATACCACACGATGTTCAACTTTCCCCTCCCTAAATACTCCCCTGCTAGAGCCCCAAGCTCCTCTAATTTCAACTCTTTGACTGTTAAACGCTTCTCCAAGCAGAGAGTGGGGGGGGGCAGGTCTCTCTCTTTGGAACAGCCTCCGTGCCCCTCTCAGACTTCAGACCGATCTCCTCAAGTTCTGGAAACTGATCAAAACTCTGCTTTTCTCTACCTCTTTCCATTCCCTGCTAATCACCCCATTGCTGCTGTGACTGGTGGCCTGATCCTGATGAAGATCACAGAATTCCAGGCCCTTGCTTCCAGTCGATACCAGCACCCCCCGGTTACCCACTGCACTGGCGGCCCCCTGCTTGGCAACTCTGCATCCACCTCGAGATTTGCCTGTACCAGCACTTCGCCTGAGGTTCTCCTCCTTGGCTCCCCTTAGCACTTCCATTCTGGGCCCTCCACAAGCACTTGCCCACTCCTCAGCTACCCCTCCCTTCCCCATCTCTTGCACTTCTCCTCTCTGCACTTGTACGTCCAAATGCTACAAGGTCTTTTAGGACCATGATTGTATTTACTGTTTTGGCCATTGTTATTTTCCTCCTGTTCCCTTCCCATTTAGCCTTGTGGTGCTTTGAAACACTGTGCATTTGTATAAGTGCCTAACAAATGCTCAATAAATAAATGAGCAGCTCAAGTACTTGAATTGCTGCCTGGAACATAAACCGTTTTCATATCAAAGGACCAATCATACATTTTTGATAGTCACATGTTGGGGTTTGCTCGGAAATTCATATGCTATTTTCGCAGAGTTGTCTCAAAGCCTTCTCTTTACAATCACATACAATGAGGATCATAATGTCCTCATCTCGGGGCATTACCCTTATTTTTGGTACCTTTATAAGATTTGTAATGGCTCGCCTTTAATCGTTTGATACATTTTTATGTATCCCCATACAACGTCTAGTGGTTTCCAAATGTCTTACTTTCTATCACAAATTTCTCAATTACTGTGATTGAGTTCATCCTCACAAAGAAAGGTGGAAAAAGTTTAACATAATCTTAAACCATTCGATTTGGTTTGTAAAGGATCAATTGCCCAGTATCGTAACTTCTTACCACACAATTCTGTATGTTGTGAGACCGGCATTGTATCAAGAGAGTCACAGACTCAAAGGGTTCATTTGAAAACCATTTACTAAGGCTTTTGGTTTGGTGTAATGCCTAACTGGCTCTATCTCTAAAGGTCACAAAACAGTGATAGGTCAACTACCCCTTCCTTTAGTCCCTGAGTAACACAAGACTAAATCCAAGATAATCTAGTTTGATCTAAGATTAATCATCCCACAACTTCTTAACTTTGAAATAACATTCATTTATTTTGATGCATTTTATGCAAAGCTTAAAAAGAACTCTAAATAAGTCCTGTACACAAAAAAACTAAAACAACCAAATCTGTGCTATCCACTTACAATCTAAATGGTGTGCTAACACCATACCTTTCATAGTGAATAGAAACAAATACAAATAATCCAGACGTAATTTGTAAAAACGGGAAAAGCAGTATAAAATACTGTTGACACAATTTTTGTTTTTTCACCAATTCGGGGATCAATGACCTTGATCCCAGCTGCATTCATGCAAGCAACAGAGGTCTATAGAAGCAGTTATTAATTTGTTCATTTAATAAAACTCTTTTGTCACCACTCTGTATTATTCTACAATGCCGATATAGGGTATAAGATTGTACATGGTGTAAATTGAGAGATAGGAAAAAGGGTGATAAAAATTTCCTAATAAAAAGTCGACCTATGTTTCGGCCCTACTAACTCATACGGTTCACTCTCTCAGTGCCGTTGGTTTTGTTGTTGATGGCCGTCTTCAGGACAGAATAGCAAGTATTTTCACAAAGGTAGTTCATACTTTCCCAGGTGCTTCTATTGCAATCTAGAAATAATTTAAAAAGAATGTTTAAAAAAAAAAAAGACTCTTAGACAGAGCTTTGCTTGAAAGTTGTGGTAATGGACTATATTTATTCTGCCACTTCATGGACTAATTTGTATATGACTCAGATTTCTTCGGGACGGATTAGGTGGATCTTAGTAAGATGTTTCTAAACAACATCTGGCTCCTTAACGGATGCTTGATACACAGGGTGTGTTCATTCACCATACCTGTGGATATACATGCCTTTATCATTGTCATTCTCATAAAGAATAAACAGGGTGCTTTGTCAAGTGTACAAAGCAGCAGTTACTTCATAATGAAGAGGTACCTTAAGTATCTGTTGTATGGCAGTCGTTATTATACTGTCTCTGCAACGTAACACTGATAGACTGGCTCAATTTGATCAGTGCATTGTTAATTCCGTCTTTTAGTATGAAAGGTAAAACAGGACATTCATTACTATCTTCATCTAGTGTGCCTTCGTACATATCTTATACCCTGAAAGCCTATTACATGGGGAGGCAGTTTGGACGTCATGTGGGATCCATTCTAAATGTTGGCCCCATCTAACTAGAGACTATATTTACTCGTCTTGAATTAATAACTGCCGGAGGAGCATGGGGAGCATATAATTGCAAGAAGATATATATATAGCTGCTAAGATTGGGAACAACCACAGCGAATTCTGCCCAAATTGTGCAATGGTGCGGAAAAAAGAAACACACTGCAAAAGCACTTTTAAACCATGTTGCCAGCATACACCACGACATTACAATATCCTAAATAGGGTGCACATTGTTCGTTTTTAGAACTCGGTGTGGGCGCTTACCTTCAAAATGTTGTGCCACCTGTAATGCGTGTCAGCGGCGCAAACGATTGGTCAGGGCCATTCATCTTCTACCTTATTTACCGGAAGTAAACAGGGGCGGTCACGTGATACAATGTCATGTGAGCGTGTTGATCTATCGGAACTACAAAGCTAATGGAATATGTAGTTATGTAGTTCAATGCAAGCGGTTTGGTCAGGACCTTCATATTCTACCTTATTTACCGGAGGCAAAAAGAGCGATCACGTGCTACAGCGTCATGCGGTCATGTTAATGTTGAAGAACTACATAGCTAATGGAACATGTAGTTTAATGCTGTGGCTTAGAATGATGCACCTAACCATTCCACTTTCTAACTATATAAGGTAATTGAAAATGTAATATGGGGCCGCACTGCATTATCAGACAACTACGATGTAACGGCAAGGCAACAATTTTGTTAAACGATATCGGCACACAAGCATATTGATACAAAAAAAGAACTACATGTCTGATGGAACATGTAGTTCTATAGTGCGTCAATGGGGTGCATTATAGATATTACAATAAGTATAATGCGGGAGCGACACTTCACTTTCGAACGGCAGCAGCATGCCACAGGGAAAACCTGTGATGGAATACAAGCATAGAAGTGCAAGGCATAGTCCCTGTGTTTTCTTTGTTATGGAATATTTTACTTTTGCTTTTGACAGATGTAATCCAAATTTGTTGTCACAGTGAGCTGTTGGTCATATGGGCTTTGCTGATGCCTATACCTATGTGGAGATTAAACAATGTGTGTCCCGGATACTCTCGTAGCATTCTATATTTGTCATATAGCCTTTTGTGAAAACCTGCAGGAGCATATATTAAGAGACAAGGGCTAATAGTGAAAATTATCACTAGATCCTGCAAGGATGTGTACCTACTAAGATTGATTGGATCAGTTCCCAAAACAGTTACTGCATTTGCAAAGGCAAATAAGGGTAGTCTTTGTAAGATGTTATTCTGACAAAAGTAGTTCGAAGAGGAAGAAGAGGTAGCTTGGTCGTGGTACATAGGCATTATTGAAAAATGGCCAGCTGATACTGGAAGATATACTTCATAAAAATATGTTCCATTCGACTACCACATTAAGGCCTTGCTTAACCCTGGAGTTCCTCTAGGGGCCTGTTTGACAACTTGTAGGACGCACCAGAGCATATCTGTAAATGTATGATGTTTTTTCACATAGTGGGCTACCAAAGGTTTATTTGTTTGGTTTTCAATGCATGATTTGTGCTCACAGATTCGTTGTCTCACCTGTTGCTTTATTTTCACGATGTAGACTAAGTTACACGGGCAAATAATGGCATAAACTGCCCAGGTGGTGGTACAATTGGTAAACTCCTGCAATGGGACCACTTGTGTGCCTAAAGTGATGTTTTTCATGTCCCTGGTTTGTGGACAAACTGAACATTTACCACATTTGTGGTGGCCTGTCACAGAAGGTAAGCCCCATAATGTATTTTGTGTGTGTTTAGGTATAGGTGGTAGAGGATAGGTGTGCACCAAGTTGTTTTTACATGTTTTGCCTTTTAAAGGCAAACCGTCGTTTAGAAGGGTTGAAATATTCTATTTGTATCATATCCCAATGCTTGAGAATGGTTTTTCGAAGGGGAGCACTAATTGGACTAAAAGCACTTACACATGTGCTCTTATCCAAGGCAGTTTTCTGTATGGTGTGTAAACATGTCTCCCTGGTCATGTGCTGGACTCTCTCGTAGGCTCTTTGTACTGTAGGCTTTGGATAGCCTCTGTCTTTCAGTCTGGTCTTCAAAGCTAGACCATGAGTTTTGTAGTCAGTGATCTGAGAGCATTTTCTACGAATACGTAAAAATTGACCAAAAGGGAGTCCTTCTTTTAAGCTTTTGGGATGAAAACTAGAATAGTTTAACAGCGTGTTCCTATCGGTGGCCTTCTTATAAAGCACTGTTTCAAATGTGTCATGGTCTGTCTTAATAATTTCTAGGTCTAGAAAAGAAACCCTGGTGTTTTTGTGTTCAATGGTAAATTGAATGCACTGGTTTTGAGTGTTTAGCCATGTGTAAAAATCCATGAGTTGCATAATGGAGCCTCTCCAGATCATAAAAACCTCATAGATTTATCGGTACCAGGCTTGGATGTTAGATTTAAATTTATTACAGTGATAAATTTACTTGGTCTCAAAATCGTCCATATAGAGATTGGCCAGGTCGGGGGCAAATGTAGCCCCCATACTGGTCTGTTGTAGTTGGTTGAAAAATAAAGTTCCGTATAGAAAGAGGTTTTCCCTTAGTGCTAGGCGGATACATTCTAAAATGAATGCCGTGGGCAGTTTCATTAAAGTGGTGGTGCGTGAGTCCAAATATTTGGCCATCACAGTGAGGCAATCCTGTTGGGGTATACTAATGTAAAGAGCTACTACATCGAGCATAACAAGTATGTCTTCTGATGATGTATGGATGTCTGTGATAGTATTGATCATACTTGTGTCTTTTATGTACGATTGCATCTTCCCAACAAAGGGCCTAAGGAACCATTCGGCATACACAGATAAGGGTTCAAGAATCGAGTTTATGGCCGTTACAATAGGTCGTCCAGGAGGCTTGAACACATTTTTATGCACCTTTGGCAAAACATAAAAGGCTGGTGTGGTAGGATTTTGATTAACTAAGAATGACTGTTCATCTTCGTCAATCTATCCTTCTTCAAAAGCGTGTTTCATAAGACTAATGATTTCTTCTTTGAGTCTGTTGGTAGGATCATTAGGAAGCTTCCGATAGGCCAAAGGATTGTTTAGATGTTTCATGACTTCTGTCTCATAATCATTTTTGTCCCAAAGGACTATACCTCATCCCTTATCGACAGTATTGATTATGAAGGTCTCATTTGATTTTAGTTTGACAAGAGCTTCTCTTTCTTTTTTTGACAAATTGTCTTTACTGTTGTTTTTGGAACGTAAGAGGATTTGTGTTTCAGCAATAATGCGATTATCAAACGCTATAATGGACGGACTGACCATGGAATTCAATGTTGTGAATCTTGATGGGGGTTTTGGACCAGTGATACTAGATTCTTTATCCCTAGGAGAAGGGTTTCTCAAAATATATTTGACTTTGATGAGCCGAAAGATTTTTTTGGAGCTCAACTTCTGTTACGAAAATTTGTGCTCTGGTCGTTGGGACAAAAGACAGACCCTTCATCATCAATTGTTCCTCTTTTGACAGCACATGTTTGGTCAGGTTATAGATTGGTACTACCAGTTGAGTGGTGGACCTTGCCGATTCCTCTTCTGCATTCGGGGGGAGCCTTGGTATTTGTTGCGGCCTCTTGCCCTGCCCCTGAAAAAACTGGGGTTGTTGCTGTGGTCTAGTCGAGGTGCTGGCATTCGATCCACTACTCGTGGAACTATTGGATGAATTTGAATAATTCACGTTTGGTCTTTTTCTGTATGTTGAATTGGCATTTCTTAACTGAGCTTGTTTATTTAGATCATCATAGTAGGTTTCAACCACATAAGGATAGGTTTTAGTTTCTTTATAGTGTTCCACATCTTTTTTCAATTTCGAGATTTTTTTCTCTAGAATAGCTTTTGTACTATTTCCTCTTCCATTTTGGCTATAACCTCTTTGAGATCTTTGATAATATTTTCTTGTTTTATCTTTGATTGTAACTGTTCATTTTCATCACGTTGAAGTTTAGTTTCTTCAGCGGAGGTTTCAATTATAAGAATCAGAAGGTCACGGGAGCATTTATTGCTCACTCCGCTAAATTTTCCTTTAAATCTGGTGTTATGAGTAAAAAATCAAGGTATATTCCTAATTTGTAGGCCTTCCGGTATTACTCCGGCCTTTAAGTAAGCTAACATTAGCTGTCCGTGGCTTTCCGTTCTTACCAGCTTCTTTTTTTGAAGCAGTAGTTCTGATCATTAGATTGTGTGTTTGCTGTTGGTATACTTGTACCTTCACTTAACAAAGATGGCAAGCTCATCAGCTTGAGGTAAACCTCATCTGTAAATGAAACTAAATTGACGTTGTCCATTTTATCCAACAAATTTGAAAATTCATTCATAGGCAAATTTTTGCACAAAGATTACTGAACCCAACAATCAATGGGTTGTCCTAAGGTAGTGTTTAAAAAAAGAAATGGGTACTCCCAGTTTATTGATATCAGGAGGCGTGGGGGGGGTCAACTCTATGAAATGGGAGGTTATATGTCACAAAACAACAGTGATAGGTCTCTAAAGGGACAGTTCCCTTAACCGATGTTTCTAATGGCTGTCGTTGTCTAGTAGTCCAAAGTAAATGTCTGTGTCTGAACCTATGCTTGCCCTCATTCTATGCAAAAATGTGATAGGGAGTCTTTCAAACATTAAAAAATAGTGGTTCAACAAAAATGAGAACCAGGGTTGGTTCCAGGTGGTCTTCTTATTACCAGGTGCTGCTTGGTCAATGTTAAACAATACAGCTGTTCGTTCGTAGGACCTTCTTCTTAGGCCTCTGTAGTTAACAAAGTTCTTAAGTTATATGGGGTTCCCTTCCCCACGTTTCAGTTTGGTAAAACTCCAAAATACCATAAAAAGACAAATGTATCACAGTTCCTTCTGTAAGCTTCTTGGCATTCCCTCCCCAAGCTTAAAACCTCTTCACAACACAAACAAAATGTCAAGTCTTCAGGCCACTTGTGGTTCCCTTCCCCAAGCTCAGGCCCCTTTCAACTCTCAAACACAAAGCCACTCCTTATTGGGCGTAGTGTGATTTCTTAAAGTTCCAATTGTGAAACACACATCACTCTTGGAATACGTTTTACTCGACAGTTCTTTCATACATTGTTTTTTCCTGGGGTAGGACCAGAGGCTTTCGGAAAGCCAGGCTCTTGGCTTTTCCTGGGTGCAACCACTCTGACCCTGTTGCCCCTCTTTTGGCTTTTTTCTCTCTCCCTTTATTTTCGTGCCTTTTGCACCTTCCCTTAGCTTTGTTGGGCGCCTGCACCTTTTTGTTTCATTCACTCCTCTTTTCCTGAGTCACTTGTCCTCTCGTGACTTTCTTGTGCACTCATACTTTCCGTTCTTTCACTTTGCTTCTTTCTATCTGCTTTGCTCCTCTTTCAATGTGCTTTCAACTTTAGTTCTGGGCCGCTTGCCCGCTTTCAGTTCTGCTTGCTTTCTGTCCCTTTTGCTACTGCGGTGCTTTCGTGCATCTTTACCTTTGCACTACTTTCTTCCTGTTACTTTCTTGCTTACTATTTCTGCTTTCCGTTTTTCGATTCGTGCCATTTTCAAATCTGACTTTAACTCTTGCCCGTGTTCTTTTCCCCGCTCCAGCCACCTGCACGCTCTCAAGTTTCCCTCTGTCATGCGAAACTCACTGGGTAGCGCGGCGCTGGCAAGCTGTTTGGTCGGGATGCTGTGGGTCAAGGTCAGGGTCTCACCACCTGCCCCTCTAACACCGTTGGGCCAGGCACACGGCCCAAGGGAACAAGCACTTGCACTGACTCTGTCAGCAGAGTCCCAGCTGCCTTCCTCTGTCATGCAGGAGGCACGGCTCTTCCAACACGCTGCAGCCCGCTCTGCACACCGAGCCAGCGTTCCAGCATTACGCACTCCTCCGGATCCTTCTTCCTGCCGCTCCCAGCTTCTCGACTTCTCTGGTCCTCTGTGCTTTCCCAGCTCGCTCATTCACCTGATCATGACCACACCTTATGTAGGGAACCAGCTTGTTAGGTGGAGTCAGGTGGAAACAGTCAGCATTGGGTGCCTGACACTATCAATCAAGACAATGTGAGTGTTTTCTACCGTCGGGTTGCCGTTGCTTTCCTCATGTTATTCTTGCAGGCAATCTTCATGGATCTCATTGGCCTCCTCCCCGTCTCAGTATTTCTCAAGATTGGGGAGATGACGTGTGATTGTAAACGCCCCCTTGAGTTTAACAAAAAAAGGTTTAAGTGGGAAACAAGATTTCTCCAGAATGGGGTCTGGCATGGATTCACATGCTCATGAATATTCCCCGTCGTCAGGCTTGGAATCCTCGGTAAAGAAAAAATCAGTATCAGTTTCGTTTCTGATCTGTCTTTCTTAGTAGTAACCAATCACTGATCTCTGGGTCATACTGCCCCATCCAATGACTGCCCTCTCCCTAAGCCCCGCCTCTGGCAGCCATCCTCAGATTTTTACCGCACGCTTAAGTGTTGGGAGTCCTCGTGTTTAGCTCTCGATTTTTTTACTGCGTTTTCACATTTTTTCAGGAGAATTTCTCATTTTTCCGGTTTAATC
Organism: Ambystoma mexicanum; assembly: GCF_040938575.1. Lineage (NCBI taxonomy): Eukaryota > Metazoa > Chordata > Amphibia > Caudata > Ambystomatidae > Ambystoma > Ambystoma mexicanum. The sequence continues at coordinate 1,085,621,250 of NC_090936.1, read as the reverse complement.
GAGCCTCAAGCTCCACCGTTTCTACTTCCGATAACGGGGACCCGTTTCGGAATTCTTTTACGCCCCTCAAGGGTGAAGTTTTCATCGAGTTTACACTTCTTGGAGGATTCCGGAAGATCTGAGGCCTACCTCAACAGAAATGGCCCAGGACAAGGGGAGCTCGACGCCCGGATCCAAGCTGTTCAGGAACTGCCCTGGATGCAGATTATATAACGTTTTCAAGGAGGACGAGCATTCGCAATGTCTCTATTGCCTCCATGGGGACAAGACGCATGTGGAGAAGAACTGTGCATTCTGCAAGAACCTTTCGGAACGGACCAAACAAGATCGGCGTTCCCGCCTCGCCACCTGGCTGGAGAAGGGCACAGCAGGTGAGAAGGTGAAGAAGAAGGCTGAGCGGGCTTCTAAGTCCTTTGAGGGCACCCCGGCGACGGGGTTGGGCTCTTTGGTTGCCAAGCAGGGCGGTACTTCCCCGGCACGTTCAACCACGAGCCAGCGCTCTGGTTCGGGGAAGAGGAAGTCCGAGAACCCGGGTAGGCCGCTGGAGCGGACCCGGTTGATCTCGAAAGGGGAGCAAGGCACTGACCCTCCCCCCAAGGCGAAGGCCCAGGACGCACCTAAGGTGGTGAGGGCTTTGATCCACCCGGCTAAGGCCTCTACCGAAGTGGTCGCTGCGGCCCTGGCGGAGCCGGCTGAGATTACGCCAGTGGAAACGGCCTCTGGGCCCAGAGTATCCATGCCGCCGCGGAGGGAATCCTCTGTCCAGCCCATCGCTAAGACCCCTGTGAAGCCCCCGGCTGAAAGAGGGGGGGCGGTGGCCATTACAGACTCGGAATCAGCCTCTGAGGAGGAACTGGTGGAGACCGAGAAGGGCCTCAACGAAAGGTCCATAGGCCTCAACGAAAGGTCCATAGGCCTCAACGAGAGGTTCATAAACCTCAGCGAGAGGTTCGAGAAGGTTCGATCCCAGGGGACGGTCCCTGCTGACGTGATCGAAGATAGCGACGACGAACAGGGCCCAGTGGAGCGACCATCCCGTCCGTCGCAGCCATTGCCCTAGCCCCAGGATAGCTCGGCGGCCATTTTGTTGGCGATCCAATCCTTATTTACCGAGATAAGGACGAGATTACCAGAACCAGGCCCGTCGGGAAGCCCTCCGAACAAGCGGAGTAGAGTCCGCCCTTCGTGCTTGCGAGACCGGTGGACCCCTCATCCCCCTCGCCGGACCCTATAGAGGAGACGGGGACAGATGATAATGACAGCAGCGATGACACAGCGGACATCCCGTCGTCACACCCCTACAACCCCCACCCACCCCCCCCCGCGGGCGTCCCCAGACGACGAGGTTGGCTCTTTCCACGCCATGATAACCAGGGCATCCCAGCTCTCCAGCTCTGCCCTGAAGAACAGAAAAAGGAGGGGTTTCTGTACCAACTACGAGAGGATAAGAGGAAGACGGTCCTCGCGGTGCATTTACTCGACAACATCTGGGATGAGGGGCTTGCTGTCCTCAAGAACCCTTCCACGACACCCGCTAAAAGGGACAGGTACGAGAAGAAGTACCGAGTTCCCGATGCCGCCCCCTTGTGCCTCAGGGCCCAGGCCACGCCGGATTCAGTCGTCTCAGCAGCGGCTAAGAAGAAGGCAGCGGGCGCGGCGGCTTCAACTTCCACTTCCCCGCCAGACAGCGAGGGCAAGAAGTTGGACTCTATGGGACAGCGAGTCATCTCGTCGGCGGCAGCGACGATTGAGATGGCCAATGCCTTAGCGATCGTGGCCCGCTACGACAGGGAGCTCTGGTTCAAGATAGCTCCCCTGCTAGATTTCCTGCCTGATGGTAAAAGGGCAGAGGCCCTAGAAATTCTGCAGGAGGGCGAGGTGGCGGCGGATCACGCCATAACGGTGGCAACGGACATTGCCGATACCAGATTTCGCCAACTGGGCAATGGAGTTTGCCTCCGATGACGAGGATGGCTCAAGGCGACAGACTTTCGCCAGGACGTCCAGACCACAGAGTGTTGGACATGCGGTTCGACGGCAACAACCTTTTTGGTAAGGCGGTGGACGAGTCTTTGCAGGCCATCAAGACCGACTCAGAGACGGCCCGGGCCCTTGGGGTGCTTCAGCAGCGACGGCCCTTTTGGAACCCCGGAGGCAGACCGGGTGCCTCCAAAGGATCCAGCGGTGGCTCCTCCACTTACCGCCAGGCGGCCCGCTCCTCTTCCCAGGAGGACTACAGAGGTCGCGCAAGCAAGGGGGATCCCGCCGTCGTCGCCAAGGCGGCAAGGCCGCTTCCAAGCAAGACTGACCCGGCCGGGTTGTCGGGCCCCCACCGAAGCACCCCGGTGGGAGGCCGGCTGACTAAGTTCGTCAAAGTGTGGGAGTCCATCTACACCAATCGTTGGGTGTTGGACACCCTGGCCAACGGGCACTCGCTGGAATTCCAAAAGAAGTGCCCTCGCATTCCTCCCATGGCCAGGAAGGAGAATCACGTCCCACAACTGCTGTTGGAGGTAAAGGCGATGCTCAAGAAAGGTGACATCGAGCTAGTCCCCAGGAGGCTACGGGGCTCCGGAGTGTACTCAAGGTACTTCCTCATCAGAAAGAAGACGGGCGGTTGGCGCCCCATCCTGGATCTGCGCCGGTTAAACAAATACATCAAGGCACAGAAATTCAGGATGGTCCCCCTCCAGCATGTGCTGGTTCAGCTGGAGGAAGGCGACTTCCTATCGTCGTTAGACCTGGAGGATGCTTACTTCCACATCCCCATTCTAAAAAGGCACAGGAAGTTCCTCAGGTTCGTGGTTCAGGGACGCCACTATCAATTCAGATCCCTACCGTTGGTATTAAAGTCGGCACCCAGGGTTTTCACCACTGCCTGGCAGCGCAGCTGCGCCTGCAGGGGATCCACGTCTACCCCTACCTGGACGACTGGCTAATCCAGGCAAGGTCAAGGGAACTCGCCGTCGATCATACGGCGAGGACCGTCCGGTTGCTCACGGAGCTGGGGTTCGCCAACTACCCCAAATCCCACCTGGTTCCATCGCAAGTAGCACTGTTTCTGGGAGCGAAGCTCGATACTGTGGACCAATTGGCCTCCCCTTCAGAGGAGAGGACCAAGACCATCCTGGGCAAGGTGCGGCGCTTGTTAGCCATGGACGTGGCCAGGGTGAGGTCCATCAAGTCCCTTCTCGGGATGATGTCCTCATGCATCTACCTTCTGCCCCTTTGCAGACTTCGGATGTGTCCGCTACAGGAGTTCCTCGACGCCCGCTGGTTTCAGGCGACGGGCTGCTTCGAGGAGAGGATCCCTCTCGACGAGGAGTTCCGTCGGGTGATCCTATGGTGGAGCACCCGGGCCCACCTCACTACAGGCACGAACTTTCAAACCCTGGCGTTTCAGGAGACGGTGACTACGGGCGCCTCTCTGGAGGGTTGGGGGGGCCCACACCAGAGATCTCCACGCAAGAGGCCTTTGGCTCCCAGAGGAGAGGTCTCTTCACATCAACATCCTGGAGCTCCGAGCAGTGTTCTGGGCGCTCAAGTCGTTCCTCCCGTCCCTCAAGGACAAAGTGGTGAGGATCTTCACCGACAACACCACCACGATGTTCTACATACGGAAGCAGGGTGGCACCAGATCCCCAGCCCTATCCAAGGAGGCCCAGGATCTGTGGCACTGGGCCGTCGCCCAGGGGATGTTTCTGGTTCCCTTCCACCTGGCAGGAATAAATAACACCATCGCTGACTCGCTCAGCAGGGAGCTGCGCTCGTGCCACGAGTGGGAACTGCGCCAGGATCAAGTGGATCGACTCTTCCAAAGATGGGGCAAACCCCAGATCGACCTGTTCGCGACGGCGACAAACTCCAAGTGCCAGATGTTCACCAGCAGGTTCCCACAGCCGAGGAGCATGGGCAATGCTTTCTCGTTCCCTTGGGACGGCCTGTTTCTATACGCATTCCCTCCATTGCCGTTGCTGCTCCGCCTCATCAACCAGCTCAAGAGGTCCAGGTGCAAGATGATCCTCGTCGCACCGGCGTGGCCGAGGCAGATCTGGTTCCCGGACCTTCTGGACTTGTCAACGTCCCCGGCAGTCAGGCTGCCGGTAGACGCAGATCTTCTCTCCAGAGAAGGAGGCGCCATTCTCCACCATGACCCACAGTCGCTGAACTTGCAGGCCTGGCTCCTGCAGCACTAGAGTTTGGAGGGTACGATATCCCGGCTGATTGCAGAGAGGTTCTTGCATAGGCAAGGGCGTCCTCAACTCTCAAGTGTTACGGTCATAAATGGAAGAGGTTCTCTGTCTGGTGCCGTGCACAGAAGATTAACCCTCTGAGAATTACAGCCCCTCAAGTGCTGCCATACCTGCTGTCGCTGGCCAAGGCTGGACTGGCTCACGCCTCCATAAAAATACATCAGGCTGCCATCTCTAGATATACCAGGACGACAGGACGGGCGTCCTTGTGGTCTCATCGCCTGGTGAAGGAATTTATGAAGTGACAATTCCGATCATTCCCGCCGGTGAAGGCTCCTGCCTCGGCGTGGAAGCTTAATGTGGTGCTGACCAGGCTCATGGGAGCCCCATTCGTGCCTATGCATTCGGCGCTTTTGAAGTTCCTTTCATGGAAGACAGCGTTCCTCGTGGCCATCACCTCTGCACGACGAGTGGGAGAGATTCAGGCCCCATCTTGCAAGCCTCCATACTTGACTTTTCATGACACAAGGGTGGTGCTGAGGACGCACCCCTCCTTCATGCCCAAGGTGCCGTCGGACTTCCACCTCAACAAGTCTTGGTGTTACCAGTTTTCTTTCCGTCGCCTTCGACGCCGGCCGAGAGGACTTTGCACTCGCTGGATGTAGCTAGAACGCTGCAGTTCTACGTGGACAGCACGAAGAGTTTTCGGAAGACGTCACACTGTTTGTGAACTTTGGGTCTGTGAATCAAGGGAAGGCTCTCTCGAAGACTTCCATTTCCAGATGGCTCTCCAGCTGCATCATGCATTGTCACCGATTGGCAGACCGACCGCTGCCCGTCCGTCCGAGAGCCCATTCGACCAGAGCGATCGCTGCTACCACGGCTTTCCTGTCTGGTGTGCCCCTGCTGGACATCTGCAGGGCTGCTACATGGAGGTCGACGCACACCTTCACAAGATTCTAGTGCGTCGATCGGGACTCCAGGGAGGAGTCCAGGGTCGGCCAAGCAGTGCTGCGCAACCTGTTCGCTTAAGGTGAGCCTGGTGAGGAGGTAAGAGATGCTTAATGTTGAGTTGTATTGCTTAATGTTGAGCCTGTTGCCACCGCCCGTGGTTGTGCATGTGTATACTGCTATGTATTCTTTTATTCATGAGCATGTGAATCCATGCCAGACCCCATGCTGGAGAAGGAACAAGTTACTTACCTGTAACTGTTGTTCTCCAGCATGGGTCTGGCATGGATTCACATGCAAACCCTCCCACCTACCCCTCTGCGGCTCTTCACTTGGTCATACTGCCACTTGGTGTGCTACCAAATCTGAGGATGGCTGCCAGAGGCGGGGCTTAGGGAGAGGACAGTTATTGGCTGGGGGCAGTATGACCCAGAGATCAGTGATTGGTTACTACTAAGAAAGACAGATCAGAAACGAAACTGATACTGATTTTTTCTTTACCGAGGATTCCCAGCCTGACGACAGGGAATATTCATGAGCATGTGAATTCATGCCAGACCCCATGCTGGAGAACAACAGTTACAGGTAAGTAACTTGTTCCTTAGATGGTGTCTTGAGCATCATATCGGGATATTGATAAGGATAATAAGAATCTTCTGAGTTGCCCTTCCTGACAAGAGGAGGTTATTCTCGCCTTTACACCTATGGATGTTTCATCAATGAAAGGTTCTAGATGAGTTTCTTTATAGTTGGAATATAATAACTGAACCTTGTTTCCGGAGCTCTGGCTCTGTGTTACTGGGGCCTTCCTTCCTTTCTTTCCCTCTTGGGTATTCAACTCCTTCCCTTCTCGTTCTAGGGCCAGGATGAGTAGAACGCGACCTAAGAATCTTGTCACTTGTAGTTGGGATATGGGAACCAAGGTACCAAGAAGGCATCTGGGACTTATTCATCCTCCTTTGTCCGGTGGCCGTACCGTGCCTCCCTTAGGGCACTCCCCTGAAAAACAGCCCTGGTCTTCCCTACCCAGGTGATCCTCCCTAGTAGGTCCACCCCCAGGGTTGGGACCCAAAGGCAATGGCCCTCCCCTGGACACCTGAATAGAGGATTCTTGGGGTCTGCATGAGAGAATACCCTTTGGTTTCTCAAAATGTTTAGAAGCTCGGATGATGAATAATGCGACTGGAGACATCACATCCTGATTAACGCTCACTTAATTTTGTGGGCAACTTTCCCTGAAATGTTTTACGTGACATTAGTTTGTGTGATTTAAACAAATCAATCTGAAAATCAATGGCATTATTATTATGTAATGAGGAAACAAAGTCCCAGTATTATTGATGCATATTCTCTTGTCATCTTTTTTCTTTTTCCTTTGGTTTATTATCTTGTCTCCTTTCTGTCTCTATTTCTTCCAGCTATCGTGATTTGTATATCTCCTAAAAAATAAAACTCCAGTTGTATTTAACCCTTCCTGAATGCCTTCATTCTCTGAACATTAAAACTCAGAAGAGCTAAAAATAGAATCTTGTATTCATTTTCTTATATAGCAATTGTTTTTGTAGTAATCATAATTGCAAGCAAATGTGTATATTCTCCAATCTCGTTATCCTTCTGATCATGGTTAAATGTTTGCTCTTTTCGGCCACTAATATCTTTTTCATGTTTCATTAAATTTCAATTTTAGTCAGGACGCCTGCCCTGACTTGAGATAGTTGGTCTTATTAGTCCTTCAATGTTAACTCAGTCAGTGATTTGTTTCTGTCCATTTGAGCATACCAGTGATCTTCATCACATATAAGGCACTCTTGAGTTAATCCCTCTTCTTATTTATGTTTTTTATTGTGTTGCTCATTTGTGAGGAAATTTGAGAATATGCAAACTCCAAGGAATTCTTCATAACCCTCCAAAGTAATTAGCCACTGTGCTCCATTCCCGCTACTTTCATGTCCTGTTCTTCAGTGTATCTTTAAGTGTTATGGCATTATCATTACCTATCCGGTTGCATGCCTCTCTCTGGGATAATAGTTTTTCAAAACATTTTTTAATTGTCGGACATAGGTTGTTGGTTAGTGACTGTTATTCTTGCACAATTGAGTAATGTCAATAAGACTGCTTATCATAGGAAGAGTTGTTACCTTCCCTCTCTTGGTCAGCACTAAAGTGTTGATAACAATCAAATACTTGGAATGTATTTTGTTTCAATATTCTACAACTTTCCCACTGGCCCTTTTTATGAAACGCTTCCAATGTTGGGTTGTTCTGGCTTTCCTTAGACTTTTTGCTGGCTTTCTATTTGGTGTGCTGCCTTTGGTAGTTTATATGGCTACCAGAGTATGAATGCTTCTTGGCCCCTGCATTCTGTCCCTGGGTGAGTTATCCCATCCAGAATATGTGTTCGGGAGAAGGATGTTGGCATCTGTACATTTAGTGTTGGCTTTTGTACTGTGACAGTAGCCACACATACATATATGGTGGCTATTTGGGTATTACTGTATTTTTAAAGTACCACACAGACCATTTTGTTTGTGTTTTTTCAATCCACAAGGTGGCCAAAATTTCTGTTCCGCCTATGTGAGCTCTTTCAGAGCCCACAAAGCACCTTCATTTTGAATAGGTTTACAGTTTTTACTATATTACCAGACATCCCAATCCACATCTTTATGGATATGCCTGAGTGAATGGAGTTTGGCTGACCACCCAGGATCAGATGGCTAAAAAAATGTTTAATATGTGCATGGCTGTGGATTGGTAGGCTGGGTTGGCCCAGCCCCTGAAACCCTGTGCCATTCAAGAGATTCATCCGGGAACTTAAGACTGCTAGCAAGAGAGGACTGCTCCATGGGATCTTGCACCCTGCTGTCCTGGCGTGGCCCTCTTTCTGTGGATACCTCTCTGTTCTGTAAGAATCCCTTGCTCTCAGCTCCTCTTCTCCTTTTCTTTAGCAATGCATGCTGATACGCCAAGCATACAGGGCCTGATGCTTTTCCTACACCTTCCTGTCCTCCTGAGAAAGGTAGGAGCCCAATACTGCCTTGCTACAACCCTGAGTGTTTTGCTCCTGCTCCACCTTGACTTTGCTATATCGTGTGACATTTTAAAGGAATGGTTCGGTCAAAAAATTGTATTGCCCCTACGGGTCGGCCATGTGTTTTTAAGCCTAAATAGCTCGATTTTAGAAACATTTCCTATGGACCTTACTCAAATTTTCGTCCATTAAACGCACGCGAAAACAGGGATTAGGGAGCTGCCATTTTGTGATAATGCTATCATTTCCCCCATCACCCTGGCTGACCTGCTTTTAAATCATATCTCCCGCCCCTGAGCCTGACATTATCAAAACATTCATATTCCTTCATATCCATATTCGTTTCTGTGCTGTGTAGGCAAATGCGCCCAGTCGTCTACTACGTGACTTCACACAGAACCCGGAAACCAACACAGATCAGCTCACAACACAGCGTGCCACAATTTGGAATATGAAACTGTACTTTAAAATCAAACAGCAACACGGTACATTTGGTAAAGTACATTTATTTGACATTAAATGTTTATAGAATATTCAGCAATTGCCATATGAACTCCGAAAGCCATTTATTTTCTTTTATCTCTATCCGCAAATCCGTAAAAGTTTATCGTGAGTCACGCGCTGTTCCTTTATGGTACACAGGGAGTTGGTTTTCGTTAAAAGAAGCACTTTTGTTGCACGTTGAACCGCAAGGCTGTTCCATCAAGTAGGCACTAGGCCAACGTAAAGGTTGATATGTTGCTTCTAGCCGCTAGTACCGCGTAAGGGCATATGGGCCCTTGGCGATCGTCCCATAAAATCATCAGGATTGTGCAGTTGTTTACATTAAGCTGCAGCTGGCGGTTAAAAAAAACATCTGCCGGTGTCTGAAACTGGTGGCAGTAGCAAAAGGGAAGGATATACCTGTTTTGAAAACATCAAATTTATAATTAATCTCGCCAGCTGATCTTTATTAATATTATTCATTTTATTTATTACGGCCGAGCTGAAGCTATTTGCTTTCAAGGATATTGCAATGGAGTATGTTCGGCTCTAAAATCAATGCGAAAACTAACGAAATATATCGAGGTTAGTACACAATGAGAAACGACTTTTTGTCTACATGCGTGTGGAATGTGGACCTGCATGCCCATGTGCCCGCTACAAGGACAATCCCACAAACGTTTTCCAAGCTCTTCATTCATTCATTCATGCATGCATCCATTCATTAATTCTTCATTCCGGTATAAAAGCGTCTAAAGAGTTACTTGCATTATATTTGCACTTTCCATTGTGTCTCTGCGTAATGCAGTCCGTAAATCCCACTGTGCTCTTGACAACGATTTTTCGTACACTGAACTAACATGAAACTCGGTATAGTTTCAGAATTTTCTGCCTTATCGTCTCTTACATTATTGCACCCCCCCCCCTTCAAATGAAGTTCTTTCAGCATGGTCCCTGTCTCTAAAGGTCAAAAAACAATAGAACCTTATACTGCCAGTGCGAGTTGTGGGCCTCTTCAGGGCGCTAGCTGAAAATCAAAGCCGCTGACCTTCACTAGAAATGAGCATACATTCTTTCTTTGCAACATCCCGTAGTAAAGCCATGTGTGAAAACTTGAAGTTTCGAATCCATCTATGTAGTGCTCCTCAATGTGCAAATGCGAACTGGGTTCTCTCCCATCTGCAACAGCTCGCTTGGCGCGTTCTAAGGCCCCCAATTTTGTCCTCGTTGTCTGCGAGCTTTAAAGCCCCAAAGAACCATAACTATTGAGACTTTCAATTTTTTGGGGAAGGTCAGGGAAAGTATAAAGTACCCGAGGAGTTGAGTTGAAAGTGAGATTTATTGTTTGTTTTATTATTTGTAATACGCAAGCCTCCCCTTGGTTAACAGTGCGCAGCATTTACAAGAGATTGCGAAAACTAGTTACATCAACAAAAATATATACATACACATATAGGCAAGGTCAGCAATATAAGGTGAATAGAGGGAGAATTCAAAGATTACACCCAGGTTGTTCGGCACCCAGGATGGTGAAGGTAGGGGTTAGGGTTAGCGTACTTTGTATGCACACTGTAAAATAAAATGTATTTACAAAAAGACAATCGTATTACAATTATTTAAACCGGGATTTGTACTTCACAACCAGCTCTCCTTTGGGTGGACATGGCACAGTGGCAATGTTGGGTGGCAATGGATCAGTGCTCTGCACAGAAATGCTCAAAATTCCATATCTGTGCTTCTCTAATACAGCAACAATAAGGCTTTTGACAAAGTCGAACTCCATTTCCTCATAGACTGGTTTGATCACCCATTGCTTACTTCTTTTTGAAAAGGCCTTAGTGTAGCGAGGCATCCTTACATTACCCTTAGTCCTAGATTGTTCACGGGCGAGATTCTCGTTATGGGCCAAGACCGCTAGTAGAGTCTTATGTCTCATGCCCTGTATGCTGAAATGCAAGCGCTTTGGCCTGTACTTTAGGCACATATTGTGGAACACCTCCAAACTTCCTGTGTGACAGAATTCTGTCAGTCCCCTCAAATCTCTTGATAGAGTTTTATCGAAAACAATCTTCTCAATGGGTTTGTGTGTCGGTGAAGATGGATTCAACCACTTCTTCTTCCGTGCCTCCACTGGGGACAAAGGGCCATGTTCACATTGGTGGAAATGTTGATTTGCTGTCCAGCGGTGAACATTGGTACAGTGGTGCATCAGTGACTGCCATTTTTCAAGTAGTAGTTCCACTGACCCTTCACAAGTTTTGGAGCTCCACCAAAGATGGTTGCTTATAGACTGGGACCACTCTGAAATACTTTCCAAACCTTTTTTTCCCCTGCAGCCGAGATTTTCTTATTGATTGATTTAGCAAGATGCCATACGTCAAATTGATGTTTAATATGTGGGAACTGCTCTCTCATTGTCTTGGCAATTGAAACGTGTCTGTCCATGGCTATGAGGTCGATGTGCATTCCCCTCGATTGCAGATATTCCACTGATTTTATAAATCCTAGTTTCTCCATGGCCACTGAGGATGTACATTGTGTTACCTGCACGACCACCAAACTCACAATTTTCTTACTATCCATGTCCTGAAAGTGGTAGGTGCAGTACTTGGCAGAAAATCCAGGGCTGTCGCACTGTCCATCGCCGGCTAGCCTGAATCGTTTGCCTTTGAATGTACTTGCTAGAGACAATTGTTCAATTTTCCAAGCATCATTAATGGCCGGAAACAGATAATCACGTTTGTATTTGTAGTACTGCGTTTTTTAAATGAAATGGAGTCCCACAAACTGAAAGAAAGACTCTAACTTTCTAAAACTGGAGCCACTAAAAAGTAATGCAGCTGCACACAGTAGATTGCCTGCTGGCAGTTTCCCCAGCATCGGTTGTGCAGACCATGAAAACGTATGATGTAATGTACAGGCGGCATGTATTGTGACGTTACTGCCTTGTTTTTGACGAGTCACATGAATCAATGGCTTCCCACATACTTTCCCTCGGACGCAATGCCCACATTTCAGCATACTTATAATATCCATCAAACAACTGTCGAATACTATGTATTTGCCCTCTTTCATTAGACTGTCATCCTGCGTCAAAGTTGTTTCGGCCTGTGACGTTGAGGACATATCACCACATTTGAAAGAAATATCGCTGCTATCAAGTTCTGATGCGTCGGTGAATGCTGCTGCTGGTTCAATCTCTGTTTTCCCATCAACATTGATGGGAGAACACAACAATGTCGACAGCTTTTTTGGTGGCAATTTTTTGGCGAGTGTAGATTGTGTGAATTGATCTGCGACTACTTCAGAGCTATCTTCAATACATCCAGTATCATGTTGTTGCGCTGGTGCGGTCGTACTGTAGCAATGGTCCAATACAACTTTGCCGGATTCTCCGGACACATTCATTTCATTTCATTTTCTGTACATTGGACATGAGCATCCCGAGTCTCAACACGCCGCGTCTGAATTAATAGTTCCTCCATAGCCTCCATAGTGTAAATGGTCTGGCAAGCAACATCTCTCATTCGCTTCACTGTCTGTGTATGTATAGTTCGTAGACCCACGGGTAACTAGAGGACAGATTGGAAAAGGGATGTTCAGTTTAAACACAAGATAAAGTATAGTACAATTGACTGGAAAAAACATAAAATAGTCCCCAGCACAAAAAAATGTCTAAAGTTATGAACTGTTTGTAACTAACCTTATTTTTGTTTCTTTTCTTTGCAACTTTTTTGACTCGACCTTCAACATCTGCACGCTATTGCTCCGATATCCGCATGTTTCCCCTTCCTCTTGCGCTGCAACGACTATATTTTCTGTATCCGCATAGACAGCATGGAATGAGGCTCCATCGACTCCCTGAAACATAGTATTTTCATTACTGTGTATCAAAATATTGTTAGCATAAAACACACGTGAGGATGAACACACATGTACCTCTCAATAGCCAAACACGATTTAAGCATTGTGTGGAACAAACGACAAGTATTCAAGCTCTGATAACCTAGTTCGATGAAGCTGTCAGTAGCCATACATCTGGCTCTGCATGGACTGCCATGAATGATTGTATTGAAGAGGAGGCATCAGCAACTCCCTGAAACACAGTACTTGCGTTAGTATGGTTTTCAATATTGTAAACATAACACACACTTGGGATCGACGGCACAGGTACATATAAAGAGATAACCACAAATGTTGCATTGTCTAAAAGAATCAAGGAATATTTAAATAGGATCAGATTTAATCGACTTATTTCTCCGATTTCTTTACATCTGCATCATCTAAATGGGATCTTGTGATTGTAGTGGAAGCTCCATCGTCTCCCTGAAACACAGTACTTGCGTTAATAGGGAAGAAAATATAGCAAATGGAATCACGTTATATGATCACGCTCGATGGAGCTGTCATTATCCATACCTTGTGCTGCTGAAGAATATCTAGGGCTGTTGTCAATGTGGTGCGCACTTCCGAAAGCTGTTGCGTCGATTCGTATCCGCATCCCGCTTCCCCTGGAATTACTTGAATGTCAGGCTCCGCATCCAGTGCGTGGGTTGACGCTTCAACAACTGCCTGAAACATAGTATTTGCATTAGTAAGGATTACAATATTGAAAACACAACACACAATTGGGGTCGACCGCACAGGTACATATCAATGGCTAACCACGAATGAAACATGGTGTAGAACAATCAAACGACAAGTGTTCCAGTCCTGATGATCATGGTCGATAGAGCCGTCAGTATCCATACCTCGTGCTGCTGAAGAACATCTAGGGCTGTTGTCAATGTGGTGGACACTTCAGTATCTCCCTGAAAGACAGTATTTGCATTAGTATGGATAACACTAATTATAACTGAAAACAAACACCAGGGGACGACAACTAACGTGTATATCAATTGGAAAGCACTAACCAAACAATTAGTAAAATAATCACACGATACATAAAAACTATTACTTGACATGCATAAAACAAGTCTGTAGCGGAATAGCCAAGTATGATTACCTGATACATGCTAGAAGTGGTTGATAACTGCGAGCACGTCACAGAAGTAGAATGTTCTTGCTTCAGATTCAAGGGATAGTCAAGAAGTTGTAAATGCTTGATTATGAAATGCCAATATTTAAAATTACCATGTAGGGAGACCGAATACTTGAGTAATGCGCAATATAGCACAGTTCCCTGTTCCCATATATAGATATCGTTTGTGGGTTATGAAATCTAAAAATAATATATTGATAAATGTCATCATTCAAAAAGCTATACACACATATCAATGTCGAAAGTATTACAAATTGGAAACAACACCTAAAATATCAATGCATCCATTTGGCTAACTACACACTACCGCAAGGCCTAAAGCTAAAAACGGACACTTGACTCACCAGTGGCGGAATGTAGACGAATAGAGTGGGAATAGCGTTTGCGATCAATTTTCGTGTCGATCCCCGTTTATTCTTCTTTGTTACCCAAGATGTGGTGTACATGTTCGAGGGAAAGTTCCGGCTACAGATGCGGTATTGATCACCCCTCTTGTCCTCAAAGACTTGTTGGACTCTACTTTCCAGCTCATCCAGTGGATATCTGCAATGTCTGACCCATTCTCTTATTTGATCAACAGTTTTCAGGAATAGATGCATTGTAGTGCCTTCAGATTTAGCATGGGTCTTCGAAGGGCAACCGCTAATCGAACAGGCAGGCATTGTTGAAAATTCTGAAAAGTAAATATCAAGATTATTATAAAACCTTGATGAATAAAAATGTCATAAAAAAGTAAATGAACCATACCATGCTCAATGCAAGGTTTGTTTTGGTCGCCGGAACTATACCAGTTCATCATGTGCGGCTTAATATTTGCATAAGTTACAGAAATGTTTTAAATTATGTGACTAAACTCTGAACATGTGACTCGTCCCTTGGATGTTCTGTCTTGCACGAAAAGGAAACATGCTTACATTATAGACTGGACCCCCGAAGGATGCAATTCCTTGACAATTGACACAGATGAAAATGAATAGATCAATTGATAGCATAACAATTGAAACTCAAGTCAATAGCAATGAGACCAATGACCATAGCTCTATTGGGTACTGTAATCGCAAATAGATAGAAATGTAAAAATGACCGAAATATGACTAGGATACATGGCCTTACCTTGACCAACAAACAGTTGGATTCAGCAGGCCGAGCAGTATGTTGCAGGAGAACAGGTCGATGGCCGCAGGTAGCACACTGACGAGTTTGCTCGAAGCGGTCACAGATAGCACGACGACGAGCAGATTAGCATAGATCTCAGTGCTTCTCAGGTAGAAGGTTCAGGAGTTGACTTGCAAAGCACAAAGATGTTCTCATGAGACATATCAAGTGGTTTATAAAGTATTCGAAACAGGGGTGTGTTTGTGAATGAATGACGTGTATATGTCGTGGTATTATGTTTATTGCAGGGGGGCGGCCTGCCTCAGGGGAGGCCTGCCTGGAGACACGGGGTCTGAGGAGGCCATGTGAGCGATGGCCCCTGGGCGTGGGATACCTTTTGAAGTGTACATGTTGTTTTGCACCTTGGCCGTTTGCGCCTTGTTACAGCCCCCCATGCCAGCGCTCATCCCCGGGTGCGAACTGCCTTTGATAGAGGGGGTTGGGATGGATGGGCCTGGGGAGTGCAGGCAAGTGTGTGGAAGCGAGGGGCCATCGGGCCCCTCTCATCCTTTACTTCTCAGTAGAAATTTGTAACAAGTGCCTCCAGTAGTGGGTTTGCCCCTTGCCCTTGTGTGATGTTAACTTTGGATGACATTTGCATAGATGGGAACACTGAGCAGGACACGGGGCATCCATTTTTGTACCCCCTTTCCACTCCATCTTGGTGACCAGGCCTCACTGCGATAGTACAGCGCGCAGAGCACATGGCCCACACCCTCGTTCCCATTCTGACTGGAAAACTCCAGAGGTATTTGCAACAGCTAATAAATGTAACACATCACTCTTCTTCTGAGATTATGGTCCTGCATGTGAACCAGCCTGAACCACACAAACGTGTCCTTGCCCACGCACCCTCGCCAGTGGAAACTTACTGCCATTCTGACCATGTGTCGCTGCAAGGTATTCTCTTCATGTGCCAGACCACTGACCACGCCATGATGCCCACCTAGCAGATCCCCGACTAACATTAGACCCCTACTGCAGTATATCGTTGCCTATCAATAACAAATGCCACATACCGGAGATTCTTGTGGGCACAGACCCACACTTCAACCAGTGTATTATAGTGGTCAAGACCCTTGACCTAAGGCATGTATAATCCAATGTTAATTGATAGTATAGATATATGTGTGACTTTTATAGAGACATAACCGACTTTGAACAAGTGTTATTTAGTGCATGCATTATTGATAATATATTATGTTAGCTTAGATAGTGACCACCCTGCTTCACAGCGACCTAACCTTCACCCATTCAGAGCACAGATGTTTGACGTCCATCCTTGGAGATGGAGACACACTTGATTTATTTAAAAAATCGAAACAACCGTTGTTAAAATATATGTGGTGTTTTATTTTGTATTTTATTTTGATGACACAAAAATACAAGACTTTAAACATTGTACAGGTCAGGTTGCAGCACAGTTAGAGAAAAACCCCTGTACTGACCGCTGTCGCTCGAACGTTTCTCTTATGGCACGAACGGCACAGGAGGGTATCACTCTTCAAACGCGGTGTCCAAGCCTCCCGTGAAGCCACCATGTAAAGGAACGATAGGCCACCAGCCTGTACCACCTGTGAAAAGGAATGAAACAAACTGTTTTTAAATGACCAAGATAAATTTAATAAACGTTTGTTGTCAATGACAATTCTTGTAACTAATGGCATTCTGCTCGGACAAATGCTATCTAGACACGGCACACTATTGAACGACTTTCATGCATTGCAATGATATGTATATGTAATTTTGGATATAGTAGAAGACCATGAAATAAGGGTGGCATGACAAGCAGAGTATACTTACTCGTTACTCGGATTACGAGGACGAACAGTTGCGCGAAGTTCGTGCATAAGCACCATCATTATCCTTAACACGGACTGTGTGAGGCAGGCTGCCCTGAAGTCTGGCAGCTCGGTGATGCATTGCGGTCGTGGCTCGCCTTCCGAAATGTAGGCCACGCATACAGAGTTTTCACAGCAGCAGCAGTGCTCGTCCTCGGTAGGCATTAGCTCGTACCGATTGCATGTGCACCAGGTGGAAACACCGTCCATGCGACTAGGTCCAGGCTCTTCAGCTGTTGAATCGTCCTCCCAACTGCCGTCCGAAGACCTATTGTTTTCGCATGTTTCCCTTTCCAGTAGTACCTCCTCGGTATACTCGGGCTTGTACATGTGGTACTGGTATCTGTTCACACGGGCTACAAGCAACGAAGGTAGCTGACCAGAGCACAGAAACGAGTCACAGAATGCTCAAAGTAACACAGAGAGGGGAATGGAATTGAAAATCTGCTGCTGTGTGTTGTGCAACTGTCTGTTTATACTTATTTAGGAAAGAGGCGTCCTGTCATTTCCATGGCGTCACGTCATTAGCTGAAGCGCAGAGAATGTCGACACGACGTGCTTTGGCGTTGTGAAATGGGCGGTACGCGTCTGCTGATGACAGGCTCAGGGGCGGGGGATATGATTTAGTGCCGCAAAAGCAGGTCAGCCAGGGCGATGGGGGAAATGATAGCATTATCACAAAATGGCAGCTCCCTGATACCTGTTTTCGCGTGTTTAATGGACGAAAACTCGGGTAAGGTCCATAGGCAATTTTTCTAAAATCGAGCGACTTAGGCTTAAAAACACATGGCCGACCCGTAGGGGCAATAAAAAATGTTGACCAAACCATTCCTTTAAAGGGATAGTTCAGTCTAAATTATTATTGGTTAAAAAGATGGCCCATAATCAAAAATATATATATAAAAAATATTTTTAAACAAAGTCCCTACGTAATGTTTTGAGCAAATGATGCTCAAACTCAAAAGTTTCAAGCACTAGGAGGCATCCATTTTGTGAAGTGGATGAGCCTCCTGTGTTTGTTAATTTCTGCACTTGCAGCACTAATGAAGCAAAACGCAGCCAGCTGTAATACACAAGCTACCAGCAGGTGGCTATTGCTTCATTATTGCCGGCGAGCAGAGATTAACAGAACCTGCTGCTGGTAAGTGCTTTACATTTAATTCTTTTTTGAAAGCACTGCAAAATAAATGCATCAGTTTTCTTTCTAACTTAGAAAGAAAACAGCAGCATTTATAAGGTTGTTTTTGTTTGCTGTTGCTTTAGCTTTGAGTCTCCTGGGCTCCCCCGACCCAGGTCAGGTGAGCCCAGGAGACTCCAAGCTGAAGCCACAGAAAACATAAATACAACATTGTTGTATTTAAATATGCTACGGTTTTCTTTCTACGTTTCCCGGAGCCCTAGAAACGTAGAAAGAAAACTGCTGCATTTAGAAATACAACAACGTTGTATCTATGACTGTGGCGGCTTTTGCTTTGAGTCTCCTTGACTCCCCCGACACGGGGGAGCCCAGGAGACTCAAAGCGAAAGCCGCCGCAGTCAGAATTACAATGTTGTATTTGTGATTGCTGTGGTTTACAAACCACGGCAGTCACAAATACAACAATGTTGTATTTATAATTGCTGCGCCTTTGCTTTTCTCACTTTCATTTTACGTTTTCTGTGCTTCGCTGGGCTTGGGGAGCACCGAAAACATAAAATGAAAGTGGAGGCAGCCTCCCAAGCTCATGTACAGCTCTGCTCTGGCTGCAGTAAGCAGATGCTCCCAGTAGGGGGATTTTGCTGCTTGTTTAGTGCCGCCAAGGCCGAGCTTTAACATGAGCTGAGGAGGCTGCCTGAAATGGCAAAATGGATGCTCCCATGTAAACACTTTGAGCCTCGTTTGCTCAAAAGTTTATATAGGAACTTTCATTAAAATTATGTTTAATGCGTGTTTTTTATTATTGCCCATCTGTTGGGACAATAATATTTTTGAGCGCACTATTCCTTTAAAGTGCTCTTCCACCAGATGCAGAAGTGTCCTTGATCACGTGCCAGCTCCACCTCCAGCTTTTTTCGGCCATACGATGACTGACTACTTAAGGGCTTAATGTCTTCCCTCACTTACAGTACTCTTCCACCATGCTCAAGAGTACTGTCCCGGTTCCCTCCTTCTCCTGTCTGCCAACCAGGAGCCACCTGCTCCTCCACATAGCCAGCTTTCCCTAGTCATCCTGCTCACCGGAATCCTCCGCTAAGGCAGAAGACAAGGGCTACACCTGTTTGTGCTTGTTTGGTCCACTTTTTTATGAACACCAGGGAGACATTACAGTGTGTCTGTTACAGGTAGCATTCCCATGCGCTCAGGGTCCTTCAACACTTGCATAAGCCTGTTCTGCCAATCCTCAGAACCTTATGCCCATACCACTCCTTATCGCCTCACTCCCCCCCGCTACCCTCCCTTCACCAACATTGCTGATCTTTTTTCCACACACAAGCTTAATGGCATCTGTATCACCAAAACAGATCTCCCCTCAACACCCCGCCCCCCTCTTCCCATGTCTTTAGCATACTAATCCCACCCAGTATCCTTCTAGAGACGTCTCCATCTCATATTCTTATAGCATCAGGCACACATGCAGTGTAGAGCTTTTTCAAAATAGCAGCAAGTGACCAAAGCACAACTAGGAGATCCATTTCAAGCCTAAAAATTACTCTTTGGAAACTGGGTAAATGATCCTTTGGAAACTGAGTATTAGCTAGGAACCTCAGCCTGACTCGCTTTAGCTCCATTTTCATGCATTGTTTACAGTATAATATAGTGCAGTATAGTAAGGGTGGACCTAACAGGGGGTCGGGGGCTGCACAGAGGACCACTCATTCAAGGATGTTGTTGTTTGAACCCCTTCACACCCGAAATCCATCCCACGTGCACTCGAGTTCTCGTCCTTTCTCCGATGTCATGAAAGAAATTGCAACCTCTAGTGTGCAGTACATGTGAATAACAGACTAATGCATTTGTGTGGTAAGCCATTCGCATTATGGTTCCAACCAAACATATGCTTTATAAATGGGTATGTAGTAAACATGTATCTAATGCATCGAATGGATTTAGTGTGTGTTATCCCACACAAGGGTAGTGGAGCACTATACACCCAGTTTTAGAACAGGATGATCAAGATGGCATTACACCAGTTACTGGCGTTACAAGTTTCTTAAAGTGTTGCAAAGGTGGGTCACTTATAAGTTAGTTGTTGCAAGTTACCAATGATATCAAATGGACGAGTTACGTTAGTTATCCATGACATCTGAAAATGGGGAAGTAAAGTGGAAACCCCTGACACTGTAAGTGGTCTTTAGTCAGTAAGTGGTTTACAGTTGAATGCATAGCTCGGAAATAATAATCGTGTTTTTTTGTTTTGAGTGAGGGTTTTACGTCATTGTGCCTCGTGTGTGGCTTGAAATCAAATGTAGGCTACAGAAATTCTTTAAAAAAAAAAAAAGGAAAACGGCGCTCGGCCGGTGTAAGTTTCGCATTAAAATAGAACTGCTCAACATCTCTGCAGCAGTGCTCCTTTTAAAATATGAAGAAGTGAATGGTTGAGAGTAGCAGATTTTATCACACAGTGGAAACCCCTTCCCAGAATGTATGTCTCCCACACTGCACACCCTGCTAGCTAGCTTTCATACGCAACAGAGCAAACTGGTTCTTAACCCCCTTTTGCATAGACTTGCATAGACTTGCATAATAGCCTGGCACTCATGACTGCAGTAGGGGGTGGCTATGGAACTGTTTTAGTTCATTCTGTAAGGCCTGTGTTTGTTTAAGACTGAGTCTTGCCTGCAGATCAAGCGGTGACTTTATTCTGTGTTTTAATTGCATAAGTGTCCGATCAAATGCGTATTTTACTGTTAATCGCTGGCGTCCTGTGCACTACAGGAGGTCAGCTGCCTGCAGGCTCAAGCTCGCTACTCACGCTTAGACGCTATGCAGTGGAAAGCCGAAATGCAGGCTTTCACGTTATGGTGGGCCGACTAGAGGGTCAGGGGTTGCACGGAGCACTCATTCAAGGATGTTGTTTAAACCCCTTCCTCTCTTGCTCGAATTGTTTGCACTGCCGACCACGTTTAATATTAACACTGGCTTTCTGCATTGCGCACTGCAGGTTCATTATCTGTTTGGCGGCAATCCCGGGAAATCCTGCTCTCCGAAGATGAGGCTGGACGACTTCTGGTCCCTGAAACTCTGTCGGCCCTCGAAGGAGTACCTGCTGAGACACTGCAAATATCTCATTCGGAAACACAGGTATTGTACAAACGAGCACGCAAATATGAGCATACATGTGGTTTATATGCACCAAAGACTGGTAGCAGCCTGAAAAATCCACCAAGCGTCTTGGATCCATTTACACTGCTCGTCTTCCCCCAGAGAAGGCTGCGGCTTTTATTCTGCAAAGCCCATTATACATCAGGCCTGCTTATCAAAGATTTCAAATGGAGCAAATGAGCAGTTGTACAGCTGAGATGCGCGGCCTGAGACAGCTGGCTGGGCCAGACCTGGACGTTCGCGTGCCATTGCGACTCATAAAGGGTTACTGAAGGGCATCCCACGATCTGCCCCGGTTTTAGGTTTTCCGAATCGGGGACATGGTGGTAGTGAGATTCTCTTTCCAGATTTGCACCATTGCAAACCTTTGAGAATCGGTCGGTAATTATGAATCCTAAAACAGGTGTGCAACGTATTGCCGACAGAAGGTGTTTCCTGGATGTCACGGGGAAATCACTCTCATGACATGCTTGCTTAGGTTAGAGCACGTTTTTGGACACTAAAGTACACCCATGAGTTCATGCAAAGTATTGCAGTAATCGGCATTAACACATATGGTAAACTGATAAAGCAATATATATATTGTTTCATGACAAACCAGCAATATTTCAGAAATAGTGGGCGCTGTATTTTGGAAATATCCCACGTCGTTTGGTAAAAAAACGGCCCCGATAAACTCGACCACTGTTAGAGACCGATGTGCACTGGCAGTTCAAAAGTGATTAAGTTGTTATAAACCTCGATACAACTGAGCACACAGGCTCTGGCTTCTGCTGTCCTGCTCCTTTGATCATTCTGTTTACAAGTAGAAGTACAGATCACGGTAAATACAATAACCAGTAAAGTGATAGGTACAGCATAATGGATGGGTAGCCGTCGTCTACAGGAATATCGTTCACTGAAGTGCAGAGTGACATCAGATCAAGAATAGAGTGGAGCTCCACTTGTTTATGATGTCACTCGGGATATACGAGATTTAACACACTCGGTATGTTTCCATAGCGTTTCTTCTCCACCCTCCATGTGCTTTCCCTTATGGGTCAGTAGATGTGGAATGGGGAAATAACATCCAAAATCCCAAATTCCATCTTTCCTCACCGCACAGCAATATAAAAGAAGGAAACAAAGTAAACCTGTCAGGAAAACATGCTGTATCCCCCAGCTGTGATATAGAAGTTTATATATTACATAATCCTCTGTCATGACGTCACAGTAGTGCGATGCAGCATTGAGACAGATAAAAATGGATGGAAGCCACACACATTCAATTCCTTTGTCTGGAGAACATTTAGACACAATAAAAATAATAATAAAGAGGAAGAGTCAGAGAAGAAGGAACTGGAAGTCTCAAATAAATATTTTCATTTGCTGTCACCTATTTTCTTTTTCTCCAGCATGTGGTCTGGCATGGATTCACACGCTCCTGATTACCCGTGGTCAGGCTGAGAACCTTCTGTAAAAAACAGTTTCACTTTAAAACTGTATTTCTCCTCTAAACCAGTCACTGCCCTCTGGATTACACTGCCCCCATCCAATGAAGGTTCTCTCCCTAAGCCCCGCCTCTGGCAGCCATCATCAGATTTTTACCGCACAGGTCTTGGGAGTCCTCGAGTTTGCTCTCCAAGCTATTAGCACGTTTTCCCAGATTTTTTCACAGAAAAGTTAAATTTTGGTGTCCGAGAGCCCATTTGCTTTCCTCTTTTCCTCGTCGGCCCGCAACAGGGATCTGTTGAAGTTTTTCGCACGCCTCAAGTGCAAGGATTAGTCAAAGTTTCCAGAAGGCCACCTTGGGCCCACTTCGCGCCATCCGACCATGTCCGAGGAAAATGAGGGAAGGACCCTCTTCAGACCCCTCACCAAATGCAGGCTACGGAATGGCTTTGTGGAAGACAAACATCTGCCTTGTCTTTACTGCCTGCACCCGGACCACACGGAGGTAGAGTGCAGGATATGCTTGGGCTTCTTGAAGAAGACGGCATGGCTCAATTCGAACAAGGCCACTTCCCCGTGCCGTGCTCTGAGCAGTGGCATGCCTTGCCCAGGACCGGCTGGTCCGAAGAGCGCTCTGCTAAATCCTTTGAGGTCGCCCCATCCGTGGGGGTCAAAGATAAGGCCAAGAGCTGCAGGTTTGAGTCCACCAGCTTCGCCCCTGCCACGGGTCCCAGGTTTAGAGCACGATCACCATCCGCCTGCATAGCCAGCTGGCAATCGAGCTCCTCAAAGAGGGAGTCATACACCCCGGCCAAGTTACAGGAGAAGTCCGACAGGCCTAGGTCGCAGGAGGAGAAGGTGGCTGCACAGCCCAAACAGGCCCCACAGTCTCAGCCAAAGTCCTAGCCAAAGTCCTTGTTGGCCACTTCTTCGACAGCTTCAGTGATGACCACTGCAGCAGTGTGAGCCAGTCCTATGAGGGTTGTTCCTGCTGCACAGAGGTTGTCCGTGCCTCCACGGCGAGACACGCCACAGAGGCATCAGCAAAGGCTGCAAGTACCCCTGGAGGGGTAAAAGACACCAGTCCAGGTCCCGGTTCAAGGCCACAAGGACAACGACTAAGACGACGGCAGCGGTGGCACAGGGCCTAACGCTCTGTCGCTCCATTCACAGCCAAGGGATATTTCTGTGGATATTCTCTTTATTCGTCATGCCCTGCTGACAGAGTTTCAACAGAGATTGTCACCGGCACCAGTGGCGCTGCGGGTTCATGATCATCGGTCTCCATGTAAAAAGAGAAAGCGTCACCCGACGCCTCCGCCTCCACCACCACGTCTGGACCCGACTCATCCAGTGGACCCGGATACAGACACTGGTATGGAGAAGGCCACAGAAACCGACAAAGGTGAGGACTTCGTCCCTGCGGACGATGAATCGCCAATTTTGGATGCTCCTCATAGTTTCTCCACCAGACGAGGTGGGATCGTTCCACTCCATGATCTCCAGGGCCTCCGTGCTGTTCCAGCTGGCGCTCGAGGAAACCAAGAAGGAGGGTTTCTTGTATCAGCGGCGAGAATCCAAGAGGACGACGATCATGGTGGTACCCTTTCTGGACGACATTCGGAGGCGGCCCTGGCGCTTATGAAGAACCCTTGCACGTTTCCAGCCAAGCGAGACAGGTTGGAGAAGAAATACAGGCTGCTGTATTCTGCTCCCAAGTGCCTAGAGGTCTCAACTGTCACTGGACTAGAGTGTCAGCCTCCACAACAGAAACGTTTGACTCATCGTCATCAGTCCCACCCTTACAGCGAGGGAAAGGAGATGGACTCTATGGGGAAGAAGGTAATTTACACAACGGCATCCACAGTCAAGACGGCCAACGCCCTGTCTATCTTGGCCAGGTACGGCAGGGAGCTGTGGTACAATCTGAAGTTCCAGACGACAAAAGCTCTCGCCTTTTTTCTGGAAGGGTAAGTGGCGTCGGACCATAGCATCTTTGTGGCAGTGGACATCGCAGATGCAGGTTTCTGGCCGATGGAGAATGGAGTCTGCCTTCGTCGGCAGGGATGGTTGAAAGCCACTAACGTTCCTCAGGATGTTCATGCAAAGGTGCTGGACAAGCCTTTCGACAGCGAGAATCTGTTTGAGAAGGTGGTCGATGAGTCCCTCCAAGCATAAAAACAGACGGCACGTTCCCTGGGCACCCTTCAGCAGCATCGCTTGTCTTTTCGCACCTCCAGGGGAAAATCGAGCAGATCGTCAAAAGGTTTCTCAACATCTCAGCCATGCAGGAGGCCTACAGGGGCCACACCCAGGCCTACGGTAGCAGAGCCCAGTGAAGCAGTCGCCCCTGCAGGGCAGGGCCTCGGCAACCAAGCAAGCCTGAACCGACCAAGACGTCGTGCCCCCACTCTTGCACCCCGGTGGGAGGCCGGCTGACGAGGTTTGTCAGCTAGTTGAAAAAGATCACCACGGACAGACGGGTGATTGACACTCTCGTCCAGGGCCACACCTTGGAGTTCCAACTCAAGTACCTGAAGTCCCGAAAATTCAGGATGGTCCCGTTGCAGCACATGCTCGGCCAACTGGAAGAAGGGGATTTCTTGACGTCGTTGGACCTAGAGGATGCGTACTTCCGTGTCCCCATTCAAAAGAAACATTGAAAGTTCCTACGGTTCGTGGTGCAAGGCCAGCATTACCAGTTCAAGGCCCTGCCATTCGACTTCAAATCGGCTACAAGGGTGTTTACAAAATGGCTGGCCCCGGTGGCATCCCATCTGCGTCTGCAGGGCATACATGTATACCCGTATTTGAATGATTGGCTGGAACGTGCCCGCTCCCGAGAGCTGTCAGTCAGGCACACTAGGAGACGGTCAGATTACTGACAGAGCTGGGATTCTCTGTGAACTATCCAAAGTCCTGCTTGATGCCATCGCAGAATGCACTGTTCCTCGGCTCCTGACTCAACACAGTGGCTTGCCTGGCGTCATCCATGGAGGAGAGACTAGCAACCAACCAAGGAAAGGTGCAACGTCCGTTATCGGCGAAGACAGCAACGGTACAGGCAATCGAGTCGCTGCTGGGCATGATGTCATCCTGCATCTACCTCATCCATCTCTGCAGGTTGCAAATGCGACCGCTACTGGAATTCTTGGATGCACGTTGGATCGAAGTGTCCGGAAGTTTTGCAGACAGGATCCCTTTTAACGAGGAGTTAGCATGGTGGGGGAGGGTGCTCCCACATTGCCCACGGAATGGAATTTTGAACCCCACCATACCAGGAGACGGTCACCATGGACACCTCTCGAAGGTTGGGGGCTCACACCGGACGCCTACGCACCAGAGGTCTGTGGTTTCCGGAGAAGGATCTGCACATCAACATCAAGGAGGAATGGGCAGTGTTCTGGGCAATAAAGTCTCTCCTAACGCCCCTGAACGGCAATGGGGCGAGGCTCGTCATGGACAACACCACCACCATGTTCCACATCAGGAAGCAAGGGTCACTGTGTCCCAAGCGCTCTCTAAGGAAGGTCAGGACCTGTGGCACAGAGCCATCGAACAGGGTATTTTCCTCGTCCCTCTCCACCTAGCATGCGTCAAGAACACCATCACAGACTCCCTCATCATGGAGCTGTGCTCCTGCCAAGAGTGGAACTTCGTCAGGATCAGGTGGACCGCCTGTTCGTCGAATGTGGCAGACACCTGATCAATCTTTTCACCACGGCGGCGAACTCCAAATGCCAGAAGTTTGCCAAATTTCATCAGCCCAGGAGCTTGGGGGATGCATTCTCCCTCACGCGGGAAGGCCTGTTTCTGTACGCTTTTCCCCCTGGTTCCTCTCCTGTTACCTGTCAACACACTCATTGTCGATGCAAGATGATACTCATTGCCCCGGCGTGGCTGGGACAGGTATGGTACCCGGACCTGCTCAGCCATTCAGCGTCACCTCCAGTGAAGTTGCCGGTACTTCCGGATCTGCTCACCAGAGAGGGAGGCGAAATCCTTCATCTCGAACTAGGATCGCTGAACCTGAAGGCATGGCTCCTGCAGCCTTCAAGTTTGGAGCTTATGAGCTGCATCATCGACTCTAAAGTGCTACGGCCATGAGTGGAAGTGTTTGACTACGTGGTGCCGGTCACAGAAGATTACCCCGCTGTGGGTCACGGCTCCCCAGATCCTTCCATACTTGCTGTCTTTGGCAAAAGCTGAGCTGGCTCATGCATCTATCAAGGTACACCTAGCACCATCTCCCGCTACACCAGGTCTCTGGGAAGATCATTGCTGTGGTCCCACAGTCTCATCAAAGAGTTCCTCAAGGGACTTTTCCAATCTTTCCCACCGGTGAAGGCGCCCGCACCGGCATAGGAATTCAACATGATGCTAACAAGGCTTATGGGGGCACCTTTCGAACCTATGCATCAAGCCTCTCTCAAGTTTCTTTTGTCGAAAACAGCTTTCCTTGTGGCCATCACCTCTGCCAGAAGTGCGGGTGAGATGCAGGCCCTAATCTGCAAGCAACCGTATCTGACTTTCTTCAAATCGAGGGTGGTGCTGCGTACGCACCATTCTTTCATGCCAAAGGTTCTATCAAAATTTCCCCTGAACAAGCCTTTGGTTTTGCCTATTTTCTTCCCGAAACCTTCGTAGCTGGCAGAGAGGGCCTTGCATTCGCTGGAGAGTGCTCATGCTCTAAAGTTCTACGTGGCACACACAGAGTTTTCAAAAGACTTCTCAATTGTTTGTGAACTTTGAACCTGTGAACCATGGGAAATCCTTGCCACCACTTCCATCTCAAGATGGCTGTCCGACTGCATCATGCACTGTCTTCGGCTGGCGAACCGGCTGCTTCCAGGCCGTCTGAGAGCCCACTCCAATAGAGCGATCGCTGCGACGGAGGCGTTCCTTTCTGGTATGCCCCTGCTCGACATCTGCAGGGCTGCAACATGGAGGTCCACGCATACCGGCACGAAATTCTACTCTGTCGACAGGGATTTCAGGGAGGAGACCAGAGTCGCCCAAGCAGCGCTACGCAACCTGTTTGCTTGAGGTGAGTCTGTTCCAGGGGTAAGTGTTAATTACTTCTGTGAGCCTTGCCACCTCCTGTGGTTGTCTTGTGTACTGCTGTGTATACGTTATTCATGAACATGTGAATCCATGCCAGACACCAGACACCATGCTGGCGAAGGTTTAAGTTACTTAACTGTAACAATTGTTCTCCGGCATGGATTCACATGCAAACCCTTCCTCCGGCCCCTCTGTGGCTTTTCTTGGTCCTACTGCTACTTTACGTGCTTACCAAATCTGAAGATGGTTGCCAGTGGCGGGGCTTAGGGGAGAGGACTGTCATTGGATGGGGGCAGTATGACCCAGAGGACAGTGATTGGTTTAAAGGAGAAATTGTTTGTAAGTGAAACTGTCTTTTCTTTTACCGAGGATTCCCAGCCTAACGACGAGGAATATTCATGAGCATGTGAATCCATTCCAGACCCATGCTAGAGAACAATAGTTACACGCAAGTAACTTAAACCTTCCTGAGATAGCTGCCAAGGCAGCCCTTTTGGGGCCAGACAAAACAAGTACATTGAATCATGCTTGAAGGCTGAAACAGTTGCCCAAATTATCATAACATTTACATATATGTGTCTATACAATGCATATGGACTATTTCATATAAGCAGGGGGCACAGCACATGTAAGTGGGCAGCGTGCCTCTACTATTTATAGAGAGGGGGCTCAGTCCCCCTAAGGACAGCTCTGAGAGCAAAGGGACAGTGTCCCTGCACATGCAATGCTGTTGAGGTGTAAAATACACCATTGACTTGAGCTGAGCTGCAATTACTTGTTGTTATGCAGTGTTATCTTTATCTAAAAGATAAACTTCGACCAGAAGCTACTTAACATTTAACCCCATTTATGAAAACAAAAACTGAATCAAAATAACAAGCTGTTCAAAGTGGTTTATTTAATTTCAATTATGACTGCTTGTTTGACACATTAAGAAACATATTTGTTCTCTTGAAATGCAAATTAATCTCATGCATAAAGTCAAAAAATGGCTGAAGGCAGGGGCTATGCCACAGGGTCATTTTTAGTGTACATTTAAGTTTAAAGTAGTAGAAGACTTTGCAGAGATCGCAAGTTGTCCCCTGTCGGATGTGAGACCAATGCCGCAAGTACATTTACAAGAATGCAAAACAGCATAGAGTTACATTACTTGAAGGCTCTGCACAAATAAGTGTTAATGATCAAGGAGACACCATGGAAATAAAACGAGGGTCAGGTCATCCCTGGTAAAGCATAGACACAACATAACAAAGACCCAAACTACTTAATACTCAACAGGTTTGGAAACTAGAAGTCCCACAGTTTTGAATTTCTATGGGTTTTCGAAGTAGTTCACCTCCAGTACCAACTGTACTAAAGACAGAGACCTCAACACTGGAACTGAAGTATGTAAAAAGATATGATATGGCATTTATAACGCGCCTGTATGCAAGGGTTGTAGGCGCGGCAAGACAAGGAGGGGGAAACCAAGGGAGGACAAAACAAGGATCTTACTAGGCCTTGCGTCATTCATATCGCGCAAGTGCAGGGAAGAGGGAAGGGGGGAGAAGTGCCGGGGGAAGGGAGAAGTGCAGGTAAATCAATAAGAGCAACCAGCAGGTGGTGCATAAGTGCAGCGAGAAGGGACTGCAGGGTTGCAGGAACAGACCCTTAAGTGCTGGGGGGGCCGTGGGCAGTGCAAGGGCAACTGGACAAGCAGGAACCTGGTCCTGAGTTAGATGGTATCCAGGTGACCAGTGTGCAGAGCAGGCAGGTACATCAGCAAGGGAGAGGAAGAGAGAAGGTAGAAGTGAAAAAGGAAGGTCTTGAGTTGCTTCCGGAACCTGAAGTGGCTCTGCTCAAGTTTGAGAGCGGCTGTTCCAGAGGGAGGCCCCAGCAGAGGAGAGAGAGATCTGCTCCCAACTCTCTGCTTGGAGAAGCGTCTGACCTTCAGAGAGTTGGAGGTGGATGAGTGAAGAGCTCGAGAACGAAGAGGTTTTGGAAGAGAAAGTTGGAGTCGGAGCGGTCCCAGGCCCCAGGCCCCAGAATGCCTTGTGGATGATGCAGAGGGTCTTGAATTTGATCCTTGCAGCCACGGGGAGCCAGTGAAGCGATTTCAGTGCTGGAGAGATACGATCCCTGGGCTTGAGGCCAAGGACAAGTATTGCAGTCCTGTTCTGGATAAGTTGTAATGGTTAAAGAATAGAGGCTGGCAGATTTAGGAAGAGGCTGTAGCTCCAGTCCAGCCTAGAGAGGACCAGAGCTCTGGAGACAGTGAGCTTCTGGGAGAAAGTGAGAAAAGGAAAACTGATAGTTTGACTTTTTAGAGACGTCAGAAATGTGAGGCGAGAAGGAGAGGGTGGAGTTGAAGATGACACCAAGGTTCTTAGCCTCACAGGAAAGCGCAATATGAGCCGATTGGACGACCAGTCTGAGTATGTAGACGGTTTAGCCTTGCACGCAGCGGCATATCCAAGCCGTGCAATTGTGCATTACAATAAAACCCACTG
This sequence comes from Ambystoma mexicanum, assembly GCF_040938575.1. NCBI lineage: Eukaryota > Metazoa > Chordata > Amphibia > Caudata > Ambystomatidae > Ambystoma > Ambystoma mexicanum. The sequence goes on along the minus strand of NC_090936.1, from coordinate 1,085,591,271 downwards.
AACAGGCACTTGACTCACTGGAATTTTTCAGATACAGAACTTGTGGTCACTGTGGATTTCTGATAGAAAAGGTCCCCTAATTGAAACAAGAATACAGGAACTGCTATACAGAATGTCTTTGGATATCTGTGAGAATTCTCAATGTTGTTGTATACGTGATAACCCCTTGAAGAAGTTCAGAGAGAAAAACAAGGATATTGTATGGAACAAAACATGTAGAACTACTTGGAGAACCCATAGAAAGTCAACCTGTGCGACCTCTAGTTTCCAAACCTGTAGAGTAAAAAGTGCCAAGGACGAGCTACCTCTTTCTTGGAAACAGAAAACATTATAAGCCATTGAATGGCGAAATACCAAAATCACCAAAAAAGGCCTTGGCACGGTGGGGGACCCATGGCAGTTAAAAGGTTTTAAGTAGGTTGGATCTTTGGTACATTGTGTTTAATGATCAAGGAGTGCCATTATATTAGAAACGTGGGCAGTGGCTTGACAACATAGCCAGGTCTATTGGAATTTAGAATTTCCTCCTCCGGTTACTTTCAATGCAAATGATGACTGTGTGCAAGAATTGAACACATTATCTTCTGCAAGTTAAGTGGACTTAACCCAAGGTCCCAGGTACACCCCCCCCCCCCATTTACTAAAAGCGACTGGCATTGACCTGTGATTTTGTTTCCCCAGCGTCAATTTTTGTGATAATTCACTTTCTAGATGCTAACTAGGCCCCCCATCTTATTTATGTAAGAATGCGGTCCTGCTTAAAGGTAGCAGGACCGCATTCTTACATAAATAAGATGGGGGGCCTAGTTAGCATCTAGAAAGTGAATTATCACAAAAATTGACGAAAATTGAGTGAAAAGGTTATGTATTTCCTGATCAGTATTTAGCTTGAATGGGTATTCCCCGGATTATTTTATTTTTTACGTAATTTACATCCCTTATACCATAACCATTCTCTGACGCTTCTGGTGGAAAATTTATATTTTTGATACCAAAGTAAGCTAACCCTTATAATTTGCCATGGTGGGCTTCATCGAAACACTCACCAGCTGAAGAGGCTGGGTCCTTTTACTTGATTGCTCTAATATGTTTTACAAATGTATTTATTCTCTTTCCATGGCATACATGAGGTTTGGGCAGATTACATGGCTCCGGTCTGCTCCTTTGTTTTCTAGATCGCTTGCCACTAAAGACCTCTCCTACATACCACATAGTAGTGTGACAAGGTCACATATAATAGTTTTTAGGCAATGAGCGGCAGTACAGGTCACATGGAACCCCTAACCTGTCCAAAGGAGAAATATGCCTGTTGGCTATCGGGGAAGAGGGTCCAGAGACCCAAACAATCCCAAAAGCAGAAAACCTGTTGAAAATCCATGCAAGCTCTTCCAATTCCAAGGAAACTATACTAGTTAACACCTCTGGGTTGACTTCCGCTCCTGCTCGCAAGTCTATATGCAACCCTTTTGTTTTCTCTCCATCATCCCTGGATGGCAAGTGGGATGGATATGGTACTGTACCTGTTCAGGATTGGGGCTTGCCACTGCCATGAGTGGTAACCCCCCTAAATCATTGCTCTGAATCGATTGTGACCTCCCACGTATTCCTCATCTTATGATAACGAATTATCATATGATGAGGAATATGCGGGAGGAACATCCAGTCGAAAGAACGTTACAGTTGGTAAGTAACTTGTTCTTCTGTTAGAACCCCTAGGGTAAGTGTATGGCCTGTTCCGACTTGGAGTATCGAGGGGCTCTCCAAGTAGACCCTATACAAGAACTAGAAATTCTGAGACTCCCAAATGCCCTTTCACAGAATAGTGGCTTTAGAACTTCTTATTGCCTTAAACCACCAACATAAAAATAGGAATCCATAATCGAGAGAATATAACCATTAGATATATATGTTTACCTTGAGAAGTACAGTGGCGTCCCAGTCCTTGCCACTGTGAGGGGACTGAGAGGCCGAGCCCTCTCCCCATGGATGACAGTTTTAACTCGACATAGAATTGCAAAATGTTTTGTATATTGAGGGGAAGGAGACATTTGAAATCTATGTCCAAAAGCCTGCAGGGGTGCTGATTGATTGGGAGAAATATGTTGTGCACACTTAAAATGAAGTTCTGAGAACATTACATTTCACCTTACTTGAAGTTACAAGTTGTATGGACCAAAGCTAGTCACTGATGCCAGCAATCCCTCCAAACCCCTTTGCCCTGAGGTGATTGCTCCTATTAGATCACCTCAGGAGAGCATTTGGGGGAGCTGAGGTCTGCCGGCAAGAGGACCATTCGAAATTTCAATGGGCTACAGGGGCGAGGAACCATGCGCATTCGTTCTCTGGTTCAGACTTGATCAATCTCTTTGGTCTGGTGCCATCCTCCGGGATGGCTCCCCAGTTGGACCATTAGTGCAGCTTTGTATGGAAAACCTGAGTTCCCTAGAATGGCACCAAATGGGCAGCCTGAGGGACTACCTGGCTGCAAGGTGGACTCCCATGATCTCATTTGGGGATCTTGGAGAGGGTTAGTGACTGCAAGGGCTTCACAGGACTATACTTTTCCGATTGGTTGCCTGCCCCACCAACCGTCAATAACCAATCTCCTCAAACTCTTCCTGGCAGTCCGTTCATAATGTTCCACTTGCCACAGTGTTGGGGCCCCTGGCTTTGCACCCTTCTTTACAAAGGATTGAGAATGTATAATTACCATCAGGTCCAACCCTTTGCATATTCAACCATTAAACACAGGAATCTGGTACTGTCATTCTAGTACAATTGTATATAAATGATGATGCACTTGCATTTGCCCTTTCCACTTACACATATATCCGATACATTGTGTACAATCCATTTTACCATTAGCTGTGACAGACCTTCTGATGCGTTTCCCTTAAGGGGCGGTTTCAAGGTGCCTATGTATCATTACCCCGCTCCTTTGCTTTGCATTTCTAGCATATATTCAAATTACAGTTTCTGGTATCAGAATTAAAATGTTCTGGCCTGTGCAGAGACTGCCTCCTTGCTGCTTGGGCTATCTTTAAGTTCACTAAGAATTTTGTCAGACTACATCCTTACATAAGGATAGCTGCAGTAGTGGTTGCTTGCATCCAGGCCCTGGAGTGGTGGGTGGGGGTGTATAAAACAGATGGGCTCAGGGACTGCTGCTGCTGAAAGTAGATTCTTTGGGGGCACACACACAGGAACCTCAATCTGACACACACACACACACACACACACACACACACACACACACGTGTGCACGAGCACACGCACACGAGCACGCACGCACGCACACACGCTTATGAAGGCCACACACTTCTCTCTTCCCCCCTGCACCACCACGCGCTGTCAGACAAACTTCTTTTAATCTCGGTCCATGGGACCCGGGGCATAGACTATTCGAAGTCATTTGGAGACACACAATACCTGGGCTTCAGGGTAAGAAAGGCACACCCAGATGGGGAGGTGGAACCATTTTGCCTGGGCCAATCACAAGCGACAGAGTCAATGGGGAAATGGAATTGTGAAAGTGTTCATTGACACAATCACTCAATCAGCATCTACTTAAAGGTGACATATTGATGAGAGAACACTGAGTTATAGAGTAGAACCAGTATTAGCGAAGGGCCAAGCCAAAAGAAAGAAGTTGGTTGTATGGTGACAAAAAAGGGGGTGGTTGAGCCAGTTCGGCTAGAGCTGGGACTGAGCCAGTTTGAGGAGTCTGGCTAGCAAATGAAGCCTGCTAAGAACCTGACCTCAAGGGCTGTCATGCTTTAAATAAGCACTTGGGGTGACCCCAGCTGTGGGCTGTAACTCATGCTCTTGTGGGGGCTGAGAGGCTAACAGCTAAACTTAAGTAGTCTTGCATGCTTGTGAGGACCTTTGTGGGAGAGCTTGAGAACTTTAGTGGTCATCAGCGACCTGTGAGAAAACCTTAGAATCTTAAGGGGTGACTGTGCCTTGTTGAAGGAAAAAAGGGCCTTAGTGGTTAACTATGCCCAGTGTAAACCTTAACAGGGTCTATGCCCTGAGACAGTGCCCGAGAACCTTACTGGGCGGATGTGCCCTGTGAAGAAATGTGAAAAACATTGACAAGTGTGTGATCAGCATTTGTAAACATTACTTGCACCATAGACAATGCAGTGGACTGTGGAAGACGACAAATGGCCAGCCCCTCTCAGCCAGTCACTAATACTAACCTATCACTTTCCCAACCACACATACCACAAAACAGCCCAACTCTACGTTTCAGGGACTGTCATGCACAAGGTAACATTGTCATAATGGTAAGGGATATGATATCCTACCAAAATGTACATGTTAAGCGGGGAATCCCTAACTGCACTAGCAGTAGGATCCTAGAGCAAGAGAGCTCCAACACAAATCTTTGTCAGCAGCAACGTGAGGCAGTCACCATGTTCTTCGGATCAGGACAAAGACCTTGCACAAAACCTAACTGAAGACCAAGACACAATCAACAGCCAGAACTCATTAATGGCCAAAGAACCAAGACCAATTAGCACATGGTGATTATTATTGACCTCCCCATAGCCAATCAGAATTTTTAGAGTGCAGTCAATAACCATTGGTATTGACCGCATTCTGAACATTCAGTATTGGAAAGTAGGCATGGAAACAACTGCAATTTCTAGGCGAGATTGTTTTCAACAAGTCACTTTCTCTCTGGGAGGAGCTTACTTTGCTCCAACATCCTATTTAACACAACAAAAAGAAAGCTGAAACATGGGGAAATGATTTCACTTTCTTATAGATACATCTATCACTGTTAATTGACACATAATGTTAAAACCGCTCCAGTATAACCAAGTTTGCAATTTAAATGCTTAACTTATGATGATGTGTTATTTTATATAGCGCTCACACCGTAGGGCTTTACAGAGAACATATATACATACAGTATTACCCAAATGAAGTTGGCACTTGTTTATATACCTTGGACGGATGTAAAGCTGAGTTGGACTTGCCGGAAATCAAACTTGCGACCTGCAGATCACACACATATCGCAGCAGTCAATGCTCAGACCACTGAGCTATCTTACCGGCTTCCTTCCGACAACCTTATTTAAATAATACAAAAGAAAAACACAATTAACTAGCAGAGTTTATCTATTTACTCTCTATTAAAGTAACTTTTTTACTTAGCCACGAAAACTCCCAAACATATATTGCTATTACCACTTTTTGCTAATAGTCTTATTGACCTCAGTATGGGTCATAATCTCTTCACCTTGGGCCATAACTTGGTGGCGTGCCATTATCCCACAATGACCACTCTTTTGGTCTACAAGACTATATAAATGGATGTCACTAAAGAAGTGTGCTGGGACACGATTTCCTGTCATTGACATGCAGGCTGTCTTCTAGGCAGAATTGCTCTGCAGCTTTTGAGCTTGGGCTAGGAATGGACTGTACTCATTAGGTCCTTTAGAGTCAGTCCTTACACTGCATATGCTGCATTCATCCTTGCTGTAAATATACTGTTTGGGTTGTACCCCATTCTGTAAACCACTCTCCACACCAGAGACAACTCGTCTAAGTAGCCAAGTATTGAGCTGAACCTTTCCATTTGTGTACCAATTGAAGAAAACATTGGGAGAAATAGGCCAGGTGACTGCCCCTTTGCCTGTGAATCCACAGACTGTGCATCCTGTGAAATGTTAATCCTCACCTTTTTTTTCATCTTATTTTCCAATCTCAGAATATAACATTTGAGATCCCACTTAGCTTGGCTGAGTGTTCTTTTTCGCCCTCAGCAGGACGGTAGATTAAAATGTAATACATTTACAAATTGTGTATTTTTTCTTATTAATAAAATGTGCAAACGTTTTCTCGATATGATGGTGAGCAAAGTCACATGATATGTGACTTTGCTCACCATCATTTGATACAATACAAGAATCCCTGAGGTTGGGCCTTAAGACATTTCCCACTTTGTGATTTCTTAAATGAGTAACGAACATAAATATCTCAGTTTAGGGAGCTCCATGCTACCCTTTTCCCCATTAAATTGAGGAATGTAGGCACTTAAATTGGCTTAAACCAGCACTCCATTCATTGCATGTACTTCTACGTTCTCTTCAGTTGTAAAGTGTACACTTGTATTACATAAAACTGAAGCGATGCCACGGCCCAATTAATGTGCTGTAGAATTCCAACCCACTGTTATAGATTATTCCCGGTTAAGTTTATCAGCAGTTTAATTTAAATGATATTTTTTTAGCATTTAATAGCAAGAACAACCAATGTCTTTGTAAAATTCATTTTTGAGGTGGACATTTTGCATGTACTGTCTTTCGTTACACCACCCTTCAGATGGATATGGGTGCTGACAGGTCACAAACCTCTAGTGGAGCAGGCCTTCAAAAGGTTAGCAGATTTGTTAGGGAAATAGGTAGCACCCATTCCATTACTAAGCAGTAAACACCCACCATCTCCTACATGGGCTACTAGGAGCTAGCACCTCAACTGCGAGCTCTGGAGGTGTAAAACCTCTTTATGGTATAGTTGCTTCTTAACCTCAGAAAAAAGGGTATGAGCCAGGGTGACGAGGTTCCCTGCTGAGACTTGAAAGCAATTTCAATCCAGCACTCCAACTAAGTCAATGCCTAGTATGGGATGCCCAATAGAAACCCTTATTTATATATTTTTATGTCAAAAGTTCTTTTAATTCTGGATGATGCACCCTTATATAACGCCCCTCTCTTTGAATCCCCCCGGTCTCACTGAACCAAGAAGAAGCTTGTTTTGCAAAGTTAAAAAAATGTATTTGAAGAATTGAACAATATATAAAGATTACACTTTTATGAATATGAATAACCTTTGCTGCTGGCTGTATCCTGTGTTCAAGACGGCAGAAACTATTTCTTTGCAGCTCGGATTTGTTTGGGTGCACGGTGCACCGCTTCATCAAAAAGAAGGAGCGGAGAGAGAGCAGAGGGAGAGCAGTTGTCTGCAGTCTTTCTACGCTGTCTACGCTGTGAGAAGTGTTTTAAGGCTGTCATTTTCCGCGGAGCCGTGAGCGGCGCGAGAGCAGAGGGAGAGCAGTCGTCTGCAGTCTGCTGCAGACAATGGAGGCAATGGAGACACTAAAACAGACAGTAACATCTCAGACTCAGCCTGTTCAGTCCGCAAACACCATTACACCAAACACCATTACAATGGAATCCTCCTCGGAGTTATCCCTCCGAATTTTACGGAGTTCCCTGAAGTCAACCGACAATAAGAAAACAAAACCCAAAACTACGCCGACTATCAAAATACCGAAAGGACAGAGTTTACCGCCAAAAGCAGCGATAGTCGTACCACCGACCACTAAAACTACAATAAACACGGGGAATATCATCTTTTTTTCCGATAGGGGCCACAGGAAACAACGATCAAGGGCTCGAACCTACTCACAGGATCGAGGCTGAACCTCAGAGTGCCTCGACAACATCCTTTGAGTCAACATATACATCAATAAGCTCTTTGATCGATACGACCTTAAACGCATCGGAAACCTCAGTTTCAGAAGTGGCAAGAACAGAATTACCTGGTAAAATCACTGAGTCAAATAAGAACACAATACTTGATATACTTGTTTCCCCGGTCCCTCTGGCGGTCCCTCCGGCGGCACGGACCCAAGGTTTGAGGCCCCTAGACACCTCGCAATCTGCTGGATTTCAGCCGCTTCGCCCCCCTCCCTTCGGCAACCACTCCCCCGCCCGGCAGGCTCTGCCTCCCCGTCTCGGAAACGAGACGAGCGGCGCCCGTGATTCACCCGTCGGAGGACGGTTGGCCCGGGCACCTGCGCACCCGGCCGTGGGCGAAGGGAGTGTGGCCACGGGAAGGGGCATCTCGGATGCGAAAGTAAAGGGGGTTGCCCCAAAGAACAAATTTCCGCCATAATTCAATCCGCGGATCCTCAAGGAAATCAGAGCTCGAGTAAGGAGGAAAATTCAAGCACAAAGCCCGCCCAGAACGACGCCGTCTCACGGCCTGAATCAGTGGGCTCCACCAAGGGTTTCACGATGGACGAAACTTCCAGCAGCAATGCAATGAGAAGTACGGTGAAGGCTCAGTATCATGCCTCTCAAGAATCTTCAAACAAAATAGACCTTCACTCGGCCCCCCCAGAATCAGCTGGGGATGAACCTTCTACACAGGGAATTGAGGATGCAGCAGGGGATGCGCCTCGTGGAACCCCAATGGGTTTGCCCGTCCATCCAAGAAACCCATGCTCACTTTTGCATACAGACGTGCTTCTTGATCTGTCTAGCGCCCATTTGGAGACAGTTACCACGTCGGAATTAGCAGCTAAAGACTCGCAGGAAGCTCCCAAACAAAGTAAAAAAAGAAATAAAATGACCTCGACAAATGTAAAAACAAAACTACATAGAGCCAGGAAAACAGGAAAGTCAACTTTACCGGCTCCCCTTCTCTCCAGTGCCCTGAAAGACTTTATAAACAAACAATTCAAAAGAAAATTAGATCAAACAAAAGAATTATCAGATGCAGAAATTCTAGAGGCAATACAGGATCTACCGCCGGTGAGCAAATCACGGAAATTAACCTCTGGGTTGTCAAACCAGGCCCAGACTCAAACGGCCAGCAAAAACCAACTAATGGGAGTGAGAGAAGTTTTGGAAGCCACGAGAAATGAAGAGCCACCTGAAAGGGGCGAATCAAACCCAAAATACATGTCCGCTCCGAACATAGAAAGTGACATAAACCGAAAAAGCAGCAATACAGTGGATGTTAACCGATCTGTCATGGAAAACTCTCACATGCTGGAGATCAATCATCACGTGTCATTAAAATCATCCAGCCCTAAAAGCCCTGAACAGGGCATGCAAACCTCCTCAATGCCTAAAAAGGTCCCACAACGGAAATCCAGCCCATATGTGATGTCGCCAGATCATCGTACCCCAGACGTAGAGACTTTCAGCCCGGACGGTCACATGCAAGCTTCAAACCAAGCATCTCAACAAACACCCCATCTCAAATCACCCCCAAAAAATCGAAGGCTCAGCGAAATTGCAGCTCCAGGCAATAAAGATTCTCCTTAAAAAAAAAAAAACAGATCTCCCAATTATCATGTCAGCCATCACAATTGCTTTAGCACCCTTCGGTAAGCTATACGAAGCAATTAATGATTCATTGAAAGACAGTGCGGTTCTAACTGCAATGATGCATAGCAAACTGATCTTCGTCGAAGGGTTTATCACAGCGCTGGACCAAAAGAATAAAGATCGGAGTGATACATGGGACGCAAAGCTGAGTAGGCTAGGAGAAGTTCTGTCCCGTCTCAATCCAGCCCCCCCCCCGGCTACAGTGGAAAAAGAATCTCAGACCGAAGGGCCACTTTTGTCTCGAGATCTGGCACCGGTCTTCAAAAAGCAAACAGAAAAGCCTTCCCAAAGTATCGCAACAGTGTCTAATCATCAGAAAACGATAGGAATATTAGAAATGACAACACCGGCAACCAAAAGTAAACCATTATTGAAAATCGCAACGAATAATGAACTGAGAGGAAACGGAGAACAAACAGTGTCGGCTCTGGATCCTCTGCTGGCAAAGAGAAATAAACAAAAGGAACTAGCAAAAGCAACCACGATCTTACCTCAGCCAACCCAAAGTGCTAACTCAGTAATTTGCACGTCTTCCTCTCCGAGATCGGTTGAAGATTTTATAGGCCAGAGTTCATTGATGGACCTAAGTCAACACCTAGATGGAGCCGAAGAGGATTCAACGAATCCTGGAGCCATGAAAGGCAATCGTGTCCAAACCATCAATCCAACCGCAGTATCCAACAAGGTGACGCAAGGGAAAAAACTAGAACTAAAAGACCCCATTCCTGTACCGGATTCGACGGCTCGTGATCATCTAAAACAACCTTCAGAATCAGTCCCTAATTCTTTCCGTAATAAGCATTCACCGAAAAGCGTAAAGGACGATCACGCTAGACATAGTGGTCCGTCTTTATTGGAAACACGTCTCTTCAAGTTTGAACTAAAACCCTCAATCGACCAATATATGATCTTAAACCGCAATACGGTGCTGAAAACACTTAAAAAGACCAAATCCCTGCAAAACTTAAAATCAGACGATTTTGTACTAATTGAACCATATCATAGAAAGAAACTAGCAAAGGCGTTTCTGCACATTAAACAGATTGCCTTGAAAGAACTCTCCCATGACGCCTACCTGGAACTAGCACACTTGGGGTTTGACTTATTGGAGATCCCTATTACGAGACCCAAAGACTCTCCAGGACATTTTCACAGAACTTCCCCAAAAAGGAACTACAGGTTCAAATCTAGAACTGAAGACTTATACAGATCTGGAAGACGAGGTCAAAGTCCAACAACAGTTTCCATTGGCCACACAAGTCAAGGAGTGACGAAAGATTTGAACACAGACAAGAGAGCAGACAAAATCACAAGTCTGATCGAGTGACAAAACCAGCCACATCATTACGTTTCCGCGATCATGAACGCAGACCCTCAACGACTGAGGACCCGTCCGCAAGAAGAACGAAACAAACCCAGAATGAAACAGAAATAGCAACAAAGAAGGACAAATGGAGCTGGTTTCGCAGTATTCTAACGTCGGGACAGAAAAAATAGCAATCACCTAGGGATGCAAAGTCGATGATATTCGCATCCCATTCGTCTGCGACAACTTCAGTGAGCAACATTATAAGTATAGCATCTTGGAATACCAGGGGACACGCACACTTCACCAAATCTGAGAGGCATGATCTCAGCTGTTATGACATCATATGCTTGCAAGAGACTTGGCTGCGTGAAAAACCGGCACTCGATGGCTATTGTATCGAAATATCCCCGGCCCATAAGGGACCACTTGGCCGCCCTTCATCAGGTCTACTAACAGCGATCCGGACTGGTTCCGGGGTAGAAATCATAAAAGTCATAAAGCGGATTTACGAAATCCTGGCAGTTTTAACTACATGGAATCCAAGAACTTTCAAAACTAAGTCTGGAACACAAGATGTTGTAGCAATAATAAACGTCTATTGGAATCCCCAAAAGACTTCAACTGAGAACATGTGCGAAGAAGTAACCAACACAATTGATGAAATCGCGATTAACTACAAATCCTTTAATATCATGATCTGTGGTGACTTAAACTCCAACTGAGCAACGTCCAGCCCAAATCAAGGAAAACTATCCACAAATTCAACCTCGTTAAACAGTGGTTTGGCATGGAACAGAATCATGAAATCTCGAAACTTTCACAACTCATCCTCAGCAACGGATTCAGATTCCTTGCTACCAACTTGGGAACGTGATGCATCATCGGCCACTCTTGACTACATCTTTGTCTCCGATTCCCTACATCGCAACAGTCTCCTTCAACGTCGTCAAAACAAATCACAGCGACCATAACTAAGTAAATCTCAAATGTAAACATAAGGGGACTGTATCGCAATTCTATGTTCCAGAAATTGAGACAAACCCACAACAAACTCGCTTACGGATGATTGCATCAGATGTCTGCAAACTTAAAGACCAGTTTACAACCTTAATCTCGGATCCAACACTGCAAGATGGTGTGGCTAGATCGAGTTACATTCCTCTCCTCCTGGCCTTCAAGAAGCCTAGAAACAACCTGAATATGCAGTCGACCCAGCACACCCACGAATACAATGCAACTTTGGTCGTAAAACGCAGAACACTAAGAAAACTAAGAAGAGAAGCAAGAAGCCGGAATTTACCATCACTTTGGGAAACTCTCAAAGTAGAAACTAGATGCTATAAACAATGGCTGAAAAATACAAGAAGCCTTCTATATCAAGCGGACACCGAGCAGATGCTGAAGGCACTAGCCAACAAAAAATCCTGTGACTTTTGGGCTGTGATAAACAAATCTAATAAGATCTCAAACTCGCACATGATAAACCCAGTTCCAGAAGAAAACTGGAGTATGCACTTCTCAAATCTGTTCCAACAACCAGAAGAACAAAAGGAGGCGTTTATTAGAGTTCCGGACTCACCATTGGTGGATTTGACAGATGTAAGTGACATCAAATTTACAATAATGAAACTGAACTCATCAAGAGCAGTCAGACCAGATGGCTTAGCAAATTGCGACTTAAAACAACATCCAGATGAGTGGTCTAATCTCATAAGTGCAATCTTCAAACTCTGCAGAGAAAAAAGAACAGTACCGGAATCATGGTCAAAAGCTTTGATCGTCCCAATTTTCAAAAAAGGTTCCAGAGACGACCCTGTGAACTATCGGCCGATAGCACTTCTGGATGTTATTGGGAAGATCTTCGCCTCCATCCTTCTGTCTCATTTTCGAAAATGGACGATCTCAGCAACCTGCTTTGATCCTCTACAAACAGGTTTTCAGAAAAACGCAAGCACCAGCGCAAACATTGTGTCTAACCATACTCAAAGAAAGAGTCTGGACAGGTGGCCCTCGCATCTTTCTTGCCTTTGTTGATTTATCTCAAGCTTTCGACCGAGTGGACAGGCAGAAACTATGGGCGAAACTGAAGACTTGGGACTGTCCAAATTCAATCCTGGAGCCCATAATCAGTCTACATAGTGACACTTGCATAAGAGTCCGCCTAAACAACGCAGGCCTCGCATCAAAACCCATCCCAAACATGTTGCGGGGTAAAGCAAGGCTGCCCCCTGGCCCCGGCGCTGTTTATATCATTTTTGGGAGACTTCAAGGATAGCTAAAGCAAGATCAGAACATTCCCACCTAAAATAGGTTCTACACCCATCCCGAGATTGCTGTACGCGGACGACTTAATTCTACTCTACCTTACCCAGCTGGGCCTCCAACGTCAACTGGATAATCTGTCATCATACATACAGGAAAACAACCTGGAGATTAACAAAGACAAAACAAAGATAATGATTTTACAAAAAACGGCCATAAAAAAGAGGAGCGGTTTCAGTGGCATCTCAACGAGACACAAATTGAAGTGGTGGACTCCTTCAAATATTTGGCAGTACAGTTGCACAGCTCGAAGAAATCCGGCAGCATGTAAGCTATCTTATGGTCGAAAAACAAAAATCTGACAGCACAGCTGAGATTGGTTGACCGGAAATACGGAAAGTTCTCACTCCAACCAGCTATAAACTACTACAAAGCTAAAATTGTGCCGTCACTGACCTATGGCATGGACGCCATACCTTCAATCCCTCCCTTACTCTGGCAAAAACTGGAAGGTCATATATGGAGAGCCGTCATGGGTCTACCTAACTCGACCCCGATCGCTCCGATCAGGCGAGAACTTGGCATTCTGTCTCTAAAGGCAGTAGTGGACCATAGCTCTCTTCAGCTATATAGGAAAATTATTGACCCTGAGAGTCTCAAGCTATCAAATAATGGCAACAGAACTGGAAAAAGGTTTCAATCGGACTATGAACCAGTGGGCTGCAGATCAAAAACAAAAATTACAGCAAATAGTGTGTACTGAAGATGAACTGAAGGAAAACCCAACTAGGATAAAAACTAAACTAGAATGCTGGGACTGGATCAACACGACTGATTTAGCATCATCGTACAAACTTCTAGCACACCTTCCAATGAACACTAACAAATTGAAAGAACCGATGGTGTACTGCAAAAAATACCCTGATAAGCTACTGATGAGAACTCTTCTAAAAACATGCCTAAATGTCTTACCGACTAGAGAAATCTTAGCTATCAGAGGAGGCTTGGAGAAAAAAACTTGTAGACTCTGTGCAAATCCCGAGGACATTGAATCGATAAAACATTTACTGATGCGTTGTCCGGCTCTTCAGCTGTCCAGGATCGCCTATTTCTCCACTTTGACGGCCACCTCCTTCGCGGGGAACGAAGATATCTGGTGGAAGCGCCTGATAACAGGAGAAAAGACTCGATGGCACACGGCTGCCGCAAAACTTCTGAACCTGGCCTTGGAAAGAATAAAAGCGACACCGGAAGTTGGGGTCTGATCGCACCATCAACGAATCTAATTGCAAGGCTCGCATCACTTATCAAACAAAATATGAAAGGACTTCATTCAGATTGGAATGCGCTCTTGTAAAATCTTTTTTATGATTAAATACAAGTAAATAAAAAAAACTAAAAAAAATATCTGAATATCACACTTATGAATATGAATAATGATCAGCAATGGGTAATATTACAATATCAACAGTCTCTTTAATCAATTAGGAGTAGGAATAGGAAGAATAATGAGCAGAGAATACTTTGTATGGGTTCAAGGAAATGCAAGGATAGGAAGGAATGCAACACAGAAATAAACTTGATATGACTTCAATCAAGCACAATGGGATTAGTCTTTCCCTCCGTTACTACTCACTCCCCCCAATATGCAATATGAAGACATGGAATGAGGGCACACAGGTTTCAGGAATAACAATCAACAATTGCAGTTTCAATCCCGATTTCCCCCCAGCAAGCTTAGAGAGAACAGTAATGATTTTAAACAGGTCAATTTCTTTTGAATGTAATATGAAGTGATGGAAAAAATGCTAAAAATGATTTTTATTTGCTAAATAGGATTCAGAACAAGTGAGAGTTGCTTTGGGTTGGTTCAGGTAAACACTAGCAATGATTGTAGAATGATTAGCAGATGGAAAACGAAATTCAGAAGTTGAAATCAAGAAATAGCTGTTTACATGTGGTGAACTTATCCAAATGCAAATTCGCTGCAACTTTTCCGCGTGCGAGAAACGCGATTATGGAAAAACTATAAGGAATTGGAATGTTTTGGGTTTGTTTGAAAGCTGAGGATGTTAGCTTCAAAATGACATTTACATTTCGTTCCTGACACGTACGGTTCAAAGGTTAGAGGTTTTAGTAGAGGTCGATTTTTCTCAAAAGGAGTCAAGGTTTCTAATGAAATTGCGCTTTGAATTGCAAACAGGTTGGCTTACACTAACAAGTATCACAAGATTAGATGGATGAGAAAGGATTCAAAATGGACAAAAGAGATTCTACAATGCAGTCTGGGTATGTTGGAATGGGTTGGATGATTACTTTAAACTAGCAGATGACTATGGACAGTTCTATGCTGAATACTTAAAACTATGGCTTTGGAATGGAATGGGCCCGTCACAGATCTGGTCAAAGGTTTGGCCTGGAATTTGCTCGCCACCGGACAGGTCTCAGGCACTTGGTTCTGCTCTCAGCACTCTGGTCTCTGCGCGGCCTCTTGGACTGGATCTGATGGGTTCTGGGTTACAGCTCTGCTGGACTAATCTAGATTTTGGGTTCTAGAACGGGTTTTTGGCCAGAAGCAGCAAAACAGCTCAGCCCGGCTGTTGGATTTGTGTTAGGCTAGGCCCTGTGGAAGTTAGGGGTTAAATCAGGGTTGCAAGATTTTTAAAGGCCTGCTGAAAAGGGTTCAACTTTTTGGATTGGCCTTTCTGCTTCAGAGTTCTGTAGTCTGGATCTAGGTTCTGGAGTCTGGATCTTCCTGCAGGGTGCTTCGCCAGTGGATCAGTTGATGAGTGAAAGTGTGTGCCCTGCCTGTCCTCAGCAGTCCCTATTTATCCATTTTCCAAAGGGGTGGGGAGGCTGATTGTCTATGCCCAACCCTCTAAGGATCTGATAGGTCAAAGAATTCCCCCTCTCCTGATTGGAGAAAGGAACAATGTGTCATCATGTGTCAAAGTGACACTGTTTAGGGTCCAGAAAAAATCCCTCCCCTTTGCTTTTACTTAGAAAAACTATTTCCCCCCCCCAAAAACATTTCCAAAATGCACAACTTGTGAATACATAATTACATGACAGATTGACTAAGGTACGTTTCTGTCCAAATCTTCTCTTCCTAAGAGTTTTGGTT
This sequence comes from Ambystoma mexicanum, assembly GCF_040938575.1. Taxonomy (NCBI): domain Eukaryota; kingdom Metazoa; phylum Chordata; class Amphibia; order Caudata; family Ambystomatidae; genus Ambystoma; species Ambystoma mexicanum. The sequence goes on along the minus strand of NC_090936.1, from coordinate 1,085,575,442 downwards.
CATAAATGAGTTTTTCGCGCTTTTGGTTGGTTACACATTTTCGGATCTGTACAATGTTTTCCACATACATGCACATACCATCTGGGCATATTCCTGTAATTTTTCATGTTCCTAACATAATCACAATTGCTAGAATATGAACTTTTTCGTGGTTCAGTCTCTGAATGTCGCACAGATTCCAGATTAGTTTTAAACTGTGAGCGAATTTTTCATTTTAACCTATACATTTCATATTTGTATCAGTTCATTACAATTTGCTATAAGTCTTTTTCAAAAAGATATTTCCTGTGCTTTCTGAATCCACACAACGGTTTGTCTCCGCCTCCAAGGTCTGGCTGGGCTGGAGGGTCACATGACCTTCTTCCTGCCAAAGCAGTTGGTGTCAGTCACACACGAATTAGCATTTTCTATTCAGTTCAAGGAACCCATTGTCTCTTTCCCAGAGCAGCAGAGGAAGTCTCCTCCCCTTCTCATTAACATGCCAATGCAATATCCTCTCCTTTTGGTGGGAAGGAACAGGGTGGTATGTTCTCAGGGGAAGAAAACCTCTTTGAAGTTTTAGCTGAATCAGGTTACCTTATGGACAATTGTGCCATAGTTCCTTGTGAAAAATTACAGTTACAAATTTAAAATAAGCAAACATATCTTCAATTCCAGTCTTTTTTCAACATGAAAATCAATGTGTGGCACCCTATATTGCATTTGATGGAAATCCCTTCTTCGGCATATTTAGTTTTTTAGACACAAGCTTCTCCCGTCAGATTTAGAGATCACCAGCGTCTGACAGAGGTAACGGTATTGCACCCATTTTTGACAGATTTCTTTCCAGCAAGCAATCTTCAATGTGGATTTTCTTCTGATAAGTGTACTTCTGTGGACTTTGTATTTATGTGGATTCTTGAAGTAGAAGGATGTTTAACCCCCAACAAGGAGGTTGGGTCTTTTGGGTGGTTTGTGAGCCATGATTTTTGCAAATTTGACAACCACAAAAAACGGATTTCCACACAGCTCTGTGTTTCTTTTGCAATCAGCCTTGCTTTGTGGGCAGCCAATGGTGGGTTTTGGCAGTGGTCTCCTGTATTACCACTGACATAGGCAAAAGTGGATGGCGGCCTATTTTTCAGATTTTTACTGCACATTTCTGGGTGATTTTAGCGAGCAGAATGCTTTCCAGTGGCCATTCTGATGTTCCTGATGCAAGCAATGCACAGTAATGTTGCAGGGCCTGGACTAGTGGGGAAAAACATCCCACAGACTGTAACACATTTCATGCATCTTTTCCTGATGGTTACCTTTTACACAATACTCCCTGTATTTCTTCCAGCACTGCCCAATGTGGAGCACTATGTGACGGGTTAAAACATCTGACCCTGTCGAGTGTATGGGGACCCCTGTCAGCTTGGTGTGGGAGGCTACTGGCTAGGACTGTAATCAGCTCTAGTGAACCCTGACCCCCTTATGTCTTTTTATATCTGTAATCCCTCCCGGATGGTGAAGACCAGGGAAAATGGCTCTGAGAACCATACCAATGTGAGTAAGAGGGAGAGGATATAAGGGGCACAAGAAAAAGGAAGGGAATGGGTTGTTCAGGGGAAGTGAGAGGAGGAGGAAGAGGAGGTGGCAGACCAAAAGAGCACGAGGAGGAAGGATGGTGGAAAGAAGTGCAGGGGCAATTTGCAGAATAGGTGAGGTATTGGTTGGTGTTGGGGAGAATTTTCATTTCAGTGCCAATTCACTTTAACATTGGAGACCCCCAGTTCTTGTACTGGACTCTGGGCTTTTTAAATTCGATCTCCTGAGTGAGTGGGACTTTTTCCTCTCTCTCATGTGTCTTTCTGACTAGGACATTTGTGTTGCTTACTGTTTAATGTAGTCTGGTAAACTCCATAGGCATCTGCTTTGTGCATTGTAATACCCAGCACCTTTTGTGCAGTGCCAGTCAGAAGTCCCTTAGAGTTCCCTTAATGTTTAACTACATTTTCTTGGGTGAACTACTGTTTGCAGGAATAGTAAGATGACTCCTGTCTTAGCTTTTTTTTCAAATACATTTTTATTGGCATTTTGATTATACAGATTATCTTTAATTGGTAACTTTGCCGCCTCCCCCACCAACTCCTCCCTCGCCCTCCCAGGTCTTGGTTAGTCCAGTCCTTCTTTTCCTTTCTGTATCATTTTCCCACTTGTTCCTCTTCTGCTGCGTCTCCTCTTCCCCCGGCCTTCTTGCGAATAATGGGTCATTTCCTCTTCCTGTCCCCTGTTCACTCTTCTCTTTGGATTGTATGTGGGTTTAGTTTTGTCCGGAAATGCGATCTGGGGAATGGAGTTATATAATTCCTAGTAGTTTATCCTTCTTGGACACCACATGCTTCTGGAGTCTTTCTTTAGGAATTTCATTACCAGGTGTCAGTCTATAAGGAATTTTGGTGGTTTCCCCGCAGGGAGTACAACATCCACTTCATGGTACAAATTCTCATACCTTCCCCACCCATTTGTGCTCTGTGGGTGCGTTCTTTGATTTCCATTTGTGGGCCAGGAGCAAGGCCTCCGCCATGACCAGTATCACGTAGACTTTGCATTGTGCTCTTGTGGGGAGGTTATAGTCCACCCCCAGACCCATTATGAACAGCCCGATGTTGCCCCTCTCTTCCAGCCCTAGAATTTCTTTCACTGCATCTTGAATCAACTTCCAGAAAGGGTGAATTTCCGGGCATTTCCACCAGAGAAGCCTCCAGCTCCCTTCCTTCCCGCATTCCCTCCAGTAGAGTTTAGATGTTGCCCGGTAGAATATAGCTAATTTAGTGGGGGTTAGGTGGCATTATTACATCATCTTGAGCCGTATATCCTGTCTCAGTAATGGGTGCACGACTTTGATTATGTTTGCCATACTTCTTGCCATTGGGCCTCTTCTATTGTGGTGTCCATCTCCTTGTCTCATTTGGACAAGAAACATCTTTCCCCACCCTTTTCCCCTCCTTTGATTAGGGCATATATAGACCCTACTAAGTGATTGTCTTTTGCGTTGGTGGTAACACATTTTGCGAATAGGGTTAGCTCCCTTGTAGCCGCCTCTTTCACTTTGGGGTCCAGAAACCAATATCTCAGTTGGGCATAGGTCTCCCTGCACTTCCTTTAGCACCCCTGTTAGGTCGTCCTTCATTTTGTCCAGTTGGGATTGGATGGTGGTAGCCATTCTGGCCCCGAACTCTTTGGAAGCATTGCTCGGAATCTTTTTGTGATCCTTCCCCCTTCTGTATTTTCTTCCTGGGGGGTCTCTGTTGCCTCTCTATCCACCTCCTGCTCTTAGTCAGGTTCTGCCCCCCCATCCTTCCTCCAAAGCCTCTGAATGGCCTGTCCTGCGGCTTTTTGCCCCCCTTAACTGGATATTGACCTTCTTTCCGTTTGTTTTTCAACATTTCCCCTTAGGCTATGGGCGGGTATGTCCTATGGGTGTCTTTGTGAGCGGCTCTGTTGACTTTGGTGTTGGCGCAGCTAGAGTGATAAAAAAGCAGTCTCTCCTTTCGGTGGTGGTCGAGGGCACTGCTCAGGGCCTCTGGTGGCCCTTCCTTTTGTTGATGGGGTGATTGTGCAGCGCCGGCACGGGGTATACCTGGTCCGCCACTTTGCTGTGGAGAGGACCTCTTGTGGTACACTTGTCTTGGCCCAGGGGAGCTTCTTGTTTCCCTCTCCCGTGCCAGACCCGTTTAACCCATACCTCCCGGGTGCTGGCTGCTTGGTTTGCGGGGGCTTTCTTCTAGCCCTCAGATTACTTCCCCCTGGTCTGGCCTTTGTTGTTCCTGTGGGCTGGTGCCCAGTCCGTGCAACCCCTTACGTAACTTGGGGTTCTCCACACTATTCCGCATTCCAGGGGAGCTTTGGGGCAGAGAGGGTGTGCCTGGGCTCCTGTGTGAGCCTGGGAGCGTGTGAGTGGGCTTCTGCAAATAGCTCTCCTGTGCCTGTCCTTAGAGGGAGCTTTCCCTCCAGCGGGGTCTTGTGATAGACTGCTGCGGTGTCTGTGATATCTCTGGTATTGTTAAACTAGCTCCCTCACTCCCTCTTAGCTGTGGGGCTCCGTGACCCCGGCAATGATGCCTGTCTGATCAAACGTCCTGTGGGGACCCGGGGGACCTCTGGTTTTACAGGAAAGTTATTGCGGAGAAGGGCGGTCAGAGACTTAGCAGGGTCGCGGGGTACCGCCAGCTTCTCCACCCGGCCCGGCGCTCCGATATATATCCCTCGACCTGGCTGTCCTCGCTGGGCTGCGCCGGCATGTCCCTCGTGCCAGCTTCAGTGCCCGCTGCGCTGGGGTGCTGCTCTGTTTCAGATTCCCCTTTGCCTCCTTGGTCCTCGGCTTCCTGCTCACCCCTCCTGTGGGGGGATTGGAATGTATGTTACTGCAGGGTTGACGTGGGCTCCGTCAGAAGGCGGCCTCAGGCTGCTCTTTGTCTGCCGAGTGCCGTTGCCTGATCCACATACGCCACCGCTATGTCCGATTGGGGGCTTAGCTAGTATGCTCAGTCCTTTGCTGAGCAGTGTTACGTGTTCTATTCTGAGCTGCTTGTGTCTCAGGGAGGGGGTTTTCCGGCTGATGTGAGCTTTTTAATGGTTCTGCAGGGACAGAGTGCACCACCGCATGGTGTCCTCCGTTTGGCGGCCACCCTGAAGTCTTACTTGCCTCTTCTTTTGTGGGTCCAGAACCCACCACCCTATGTGGAGAACTGGGGTGGGAGTTCCATAGTAACTCCTTATCCCACTTCTCATGTAACATTCTGTTACACTAACTCACTTGAATCACTGGTGGCAGTGGTTTCATTTTTACTACCTTGTGCCATACTTCTGCAGGCTGATTTCTCAGCTGCAGTTCAGCACCCAAGTGTGACCATTTCCCAAAATGGCCCTGGTCTTATTTTTTCGTCATTTCTTGTCAGCTAGTTCGTTCTGGGCTTTTACTCTGTTTGAATCGGGTTTGAGTGCTTTGTGCATTTTACCTTTGGCGTGCTTCAGCCCTGAAGCCTGCCCAGGCTCCAGTGTGTATGGAAAGTTAGGAAGTGAGGGAGGGTCCCCAACCGTCTGTGTCCTTTATCTCTAGGCGTGCCTGAGCGAAACCAGTTCTGATTTGCCGGCTGGCCTCCTGGGTGTTTGACAGCCCAAGGCTGTGAATGAATGGGAACTTGCTTAAAAGGCAATGTTTTTGGGATTAGAGGCAGACTTCAACCACTGGAGGAAAACATCTGACAAAGGCATGGAGACACCAGCAGCACACTCCTGGACCGCAAAGTACCTGGTGCAGCCCTGCAGCTGTGCTGACCCTGTTTTCATTTTGACTGGGAAGACCTGCAAAGGACAACTTCCTCCCTTGGGCTGGTGGGACCAACTAGCCTTGAGACGAGCTTAATTTTGGCGCAACCCCCGACTTGCTGTGACTTTCCAAGGCTGCAGAATCCCAAAGCCTGGGGACCCTTGACCATCATAAAGTTCATTGTCTTCAGAAGTGGTAGTCCGGCCAAAATCTTGTTGGGCATCCAGTGGACCTTACAGAAGCAGGAAATCTTTATCCAGAGTCCAGGACCGAGGGATCGAGTAACTTCCAACCAGAGCTTTTCGTTCTTCTTTGGCACTGAGAAAAAGACACCAAAACCACAAAATGCAGCTGAATCAATGAGAATCCATTGCTGCCTAGTTTCACACTCGAGTGCTGCCGCAGGATCCCGCCAGAAATCCTCCCTTTAGTCACCACGACCAAGGACGAGGAACAAGGGTCTGCTACCCTGCAACAGGAAGGCATCCAGCTGGAACCAATTCTTCAATTCTCAGGTACTGTGGAGCTTGGGCTACATCTACCTTTTGCCAATTGTGGTGCTTTCTTGCTTGTGGAGTACTATTTTAAACACTTTTGAGTTGACCTCAACTCACCTGCACTGGCCTCCCAGCTTGTGCTTCTCCTCTTGAACTTCTGTGATTTTCCACTGAACTACTGACTTTCAGAACATTTTCTAAGAAGAGGGCATCATAACTTTGAACTAGCACATTGACTTTGACTGTCCTGGCTCCCTAAATGCTCCCTTCTGAAGGTCTTGGCTTTGGCAGTGCTTGTTCCCTTACAGGTTTTAATTGTTGAACACTATTATTGCTGGGATAAAAGACTGCCTACAGCCCTCTGGTAGAATCTAACTGTTTTTCTACTTATAAAGTATGTTCTGATCTGACTAACCTTTCCCTCCTTAAAAATCAATACTGTAATGGTGATCACAAATAAGTGTTATTACTGACCTCAAATGGTGTCAATCAGTGTGCTGGAATATGTATAACATAAGAAAAGTTTACTTACCTACTTTATTGCTCTTGTGGAACTGAATCCTAAATTTGGTTAGTTAATATTAGTTACTGCTTTTTAAAAATGGTCTAGTTTTCCTTGTGCATATATAAATACATATTTATACTATAACTTTTAGTGTGCAAGTGTTTATTTGGCTACCTGTATTTAGTAAGTTCATTGTACAGCTCTACAGCTCACATTACCCCTCTTAAGATGAGCCTGCCTGCTCAGTCACTCTACCAACTTGTGTAGTCCAGACCTATATTAAAAGGTGGGTTACCTAATACCATGAGATGTCTTGTAGAGTCCAAATGGTGTGGGACTTTAAAATCTCTTACCTAACACTAGTGGCAGGCGGCAGGATTGGTGTACAGTGACTATTGGTTGTACTTGTGCCCAAATACACCATCCACAAGGCTAGCTCCACCAAAAAGTAAAGTAAACTTGTAACAAAAAAATGCCAGAAATTGATCATTTTAATGAACTGTCTCTTACTGCACTTACAATGGAACAATTGAAAGATCTATGTAGAACAAGGGGACTGCATTTAAAAGGAATAACAAATGAGTTTATTACAAAGTTGTTAAATCACGGAAATCCTGTAAGTAGGCCCATAACCCCTACTTCCAACATTGATATGGAGGAAATTGAAGAGAATGATGGTTCTGAGCTTAGCTACAATCTGCCAAATAGGTCAGAAGGTGAGGAGGATCCTCAAGGGGTCAGCAAACCCTTCCCCCACAGCCTTCTCCTGTACCTCAACAACCTCCTATCGCGTCCCCCGTCGGCTCATAATCTAAGCCCAGAATATCTCTCATAAGTGTCTACGCAATCGAGGTTGTACTCCCACTATCAATATTAAAAACGCGAGACGACAGAGAATCTAACAACCACGATTTGCTCGTGAAATACATGTGGTCAGTCCCATTTGTTCAACAATGAAAGAATGGACTTCAGAACAATCTTAGAAGATCACATGTTGGACCATCGCACGTTGAGATGGTCCAAAGAAATATTAAACAGAAACATGACATGCTTAGATGCTGTTGATCCAGAAACAATCAATCCCACTCCCACATGGACCCGAGGCAATTCAACGGCAATTATCGACTATATATATAGTTCTGAAGGCATAAAGGAGCACATACAGCAAAACCTAAATATTGCTCCGCATGATAGCAACCACTTTGTGCTGATAAGAACATGGACATCTGACCCTGCTCCTTCTGAGAGAATAAATCTACCCCAAATGGAAGTTAATACTGGAGCAAACAGACGGAAAATAACGCAACGGCAAATTTAACAACTCCCAGAAATATATGAGGAAACCCAGATTGAAGACCTGGGAAAACTCCACTATGAATGGATCCTCACCGAATACAGGCAACCATCACCCAACAGGCTCCCCGGGCTACAGCAACATGCTCATAAATATAATAGCCTTATCGTTGAGAAAAAAAGAGAACTAAGAAGAAAATTAAATTAAAGCAAATAATGAGATAGACAGCTTCTGAGAAACACCAAAGGATGAAAGCACTAAAGCAAAAACACAAAAACTGGATGAAAACAATCAGAATGACACTCGACCAGCACAACGCAGAAATAATGCAGAGTGTGATGAAAGACCACAACTCCAGGAACTTATGGAACTTGCTAAATCCCCTCCCCCCCTGTACAGACTCGATATCAGATGTTCAAGAATCTAAATGGACTTCCTATTTCAAAGAACTATGCAAAAAAAGACCAACTCCGCAAGAAGGGGCAACGACCAAACGAAGGATAAGATGGACATTCACATGGGACCCAGCTGAGCTATTACATGCAATCCAAAGACTGAATGTCTTGCGCACGCCCCCGGTCCAGACTGGCTCTCAAATCTCATTAAAAAAAATCCTCAAATCTGGGCAACATATTGCATGAAAATCTTTGAATTAATAGATCGGACTAATCAGATACCTACAGCATGGCAAGTGGCGATATTAATTCCGATATACAAGCAGGGCCCAAACAAAGAACCGGGTAACTGTCTCCCAATTGCCCTGCTGGACCCTTTAGGAAATTTCTTTGCCAGCATGCTTCTTACCAAACTCAACAACTGGGCTATTGAAACCAAATGACAGGCCACCAGACAAACTGGCTTTGTAAGACACATAGGCACGAACATCAACCTGCGTCTTTTGAACCTGAAGCAATAAAAATCTGCAACCAACTTGAAATAAACATCAACAAAACTAAAATCATGACATTGACTCAGGATTATGTCAAGAGAAAGAACCAACATGCTTTCTTACAAAAACAAAAAATGGAGCAAGTAAAAACTATTAAATACCTAGGGGTATGGATTAATCAATCTGAAATAGAGCAGAATTGGACTGTACATCTTCAATCCAAAGCTCACTCATTGGCAAGACAAGGGCGTTTTCTTCATGTGAAATTTGATTAATTCTCTCTTAGCCAAGTGATAACATTCTATAGACAGAAGGTCACAGCAATTCTGACCTATGGTGGTGAGACCATGATAAACATCGACCCTCAAATATGGCAAAAACTAGGGTGAATATTTTGGAGGAAAGTGCTATCCTTGCCACAATCCACCCCCATACCGCGTATTTGGTACAAACTCGCTTTACAATTGCTACACTCCATTAAAACATGGAAGAACTTGATCTCTTTAGGAAATTGAACAATGACAACTACATACCTGCCGTAGACATACTCCGCACAAAACAAGAAACAACCAATGAGAGTGCCCTAGCTATATGGAAAAATGGTATTGATACCAAAAGAATTGAAGGAGATATATCCATGAAAATTCTGAGCCCAAGGCCCCAAAAAGCCAAAATACATCTAGCAAGAACTGACTGGATTTTGACACAGCAACTCAAAAGCCAATATAAGCTTGACCTACCATGTGAAGGGGGAAACAAGAGCTTCAAACCAACTTCCCCATTATCTCAAGCTATTTCCAGACTGGAAGACCTGTGACACTTTCCTCAGATTACGTCTAAACATACTCCCTACACAATTGGGGACAAGAAATCAACTCCTTTTGTAGATTCTGTAACAGAGGCACAACGGAAAGCATCTACCATATACTAATGCAATGTCCTGCATTGACACAGAAACGAATCATCCTCAGCGAATTATACCTTAAACCTACAACCCTGCTAAACGCCAGCGAGCGATGGTCAAACATTTTGCTGGGGAATAACAGGAAACTAGTAATGACAATTGTGCGATTCTGGCTAGACATTATTGCCACCATGGCCAATGGCAGTTCTGAACAGAAGTAAAGAACATCGCAACCCAAGATCCACAAAGTTCTTTCTCACATTGATCTCTTGTCTTAAGAGTAAAGAATATTTGACATGCATACATGTAAAGGTTTAAGATAAAAACCAAACACATTTTAAATAAAGAAAATATATATATCTCACCTGAAAGGAGGAGACTGGAACTCGAATTCAAGAATCTTGCAGTACAGTCTGAGAACAAAGACAAGTAGAGACGGCTCAGAGAGAGGGAAATGCAGCTTGAGTATGATGTGAAAAAGATGTCTCTTGATTCTGCTTCCTTCACAGGGTCCTCTCGGTCTACTAGCCCTAAGAGACCTTGCCTCCCAAAAGAGGCTGTATGTATGTATGATCCTAAGCTTGATGTGTTGGATTGGTTAGGTATCTAAGCACGGACTCTGGGATCGAACCTGTGTTGCTCAGCATAGTCTTGTTTCCAAGATGATTGTGTTGCCCCTGAGCTATTTTCCGAGACAAGTACATTTGAATTCACCTATGGCTTGCAGAATATTTGTGGAAATTATTTGTTTATTTATTTATTGTGCGCGCCGGACCCTGAGGTAGCAGGGCGCAGGTGAAAAAGAGGGCTTACAGCTTAGTTACAGAAGTTAAAATTAAAGAGCAAAGGTAAAAACGACTTTCTTAGGCGCAACAGAATGAAGGTAAGGCAGTAAGGTACATGTACATCGGTATGCAGACAACATGTCATCATATAACTAACGTTGCATATTGGCAAATCTATATCGGGTACATTACATACAGGCATGCTAGGTTGGTACGAGGGGAGAATGTGGGTTACATATCATTCTCAGTGAGCCATTTTATTGTGTTCTTTCTGAATTTGTTGAACGTTTGATCAGATCTAAGAGCGTGAGGTCGGGAGTTGCACAATTGAGCTGCCCTAATTGGGAAGCTGGACCCTCCAATAGTGGTCAGTTTAAATCTGGGCACTATAAGGCAGTTGGGGCTGACTATTCTTGTTGGTCTAATTGAGTTTTTTCTGATAAATCGTTCTGTTAGATAACAAGGGGCTTTGTTGTTTAAGCAATTGTGGATGAGGGAGGCCGATTTGAGGTTGATTTTTTCCATCTTATTTCAGAAATGTGTGCTCTTCTAGGAATACTTAGGGCAACCCTAAGCGCATTATTTTGGAGCACTTGTATTCTATTGATGGTTTGTTTGTTTGTTTGCCCCTATGTAGAGGGCATTGCAATAATCGAGTTTTGATAGGACGAGGGCTCTGGCTAGGATTAAGCAACTGTCAACTGATAGGAATTGTTTCCCGGCTCGTATTAATTTACATGTGTAGGCCGTAGATGAGGCCAGTGAGTTTACCTGTTTGGTAAGGGATAGGGTCGAGTCAAGGTAAAAACCTAGGGTTTTTACTTCTCTGGCAACCTTGATAGTGTTCCCATCAATAATAAATGCAGAGTAATTTGGGTTTAGTTTTAAGATGCGAGCTGCGGTGCCCAGTATGATGAGCTCTGTTTTGTCATCGTTCAAACATAGGCCATGGTTGGCCATCCATGCCTGACCGATGCTATAGACTCTGTTCACCAGAGCCAGATCTTCCCCATAATCCCCAGTAAGTGGCAGGAGAATCTGGGTATCGTCTGCGTAGTTGGTGTAGGTGATGCCCAGATTGTCCAGATCGTCAGAGTGGCTTGGTGAAGATATTGTAGAGTGTTGGCGAGACGCATTATCCCTGGGGCATTCCACAAGTAATAGGTATCGGGTCTGCTGCCCGCGAGGGGGAGAACACCCTCATAGTCCTGTCACTGAGGAAGGACTGTATCCAAACTGTAGCCTCCCTTGAGAAATGGGCCACAGAGTCCAAGTGATTACACAGGACTCTATGGTCCACCAAGTCAGGGCTCGGGCCGGCGTCGACTCGTTCGGTGCCGTGTCCGTCCGATTTGGACATCAACGCCTTGCCGTTGTACCAGCCCACGGTGCCGTTGGCATCTGTTTCGACGCCGAAGCCTTCGGCTATTTCGACGTCAAGGTTGTCGATGCTCTCGATGTCGAAGCCTTCGGCGCCATCTGCGCCTTGGGGAATGTTTTCTCGGAATTTGCCAATGGAGTACCTAGACATTGTGGATCCTCCAAGAAAGGCTACTTTGAAGTCGGTAAGGCCGGTTTTGGCCTCCACCCCCTCTTCTGTCTTGTCTCCAGGCCTGGGTTTCAACCCCCTCTGGATGATATTTTTGAAGAGGAGGAAAGGTCTGAGGTTGAGTTGGAGTTGAGACAGACCCTCCATGATGCAAGTGAACTGGACACTTCCCCGGAAGTGGAGTTTGGTAGACCTGAGCCTGGGGCTCATGCAGTGTCTTCTTATAGGAGACTCATGGCACGTGTCTCGGAATATCTGGGCTGGTCTAGTCCTCCAGAAGACTTTTTGCAAGATGATTTGACGGACATCTTGGATCAAGGTCCGTCCTCTGACCCGGTTTTGCCATTTCATTCTACCTTGCAGAAAAGGGTGGCAGTCCCCGGGATCTCTTCCGGCAGTGAAAACAAATCTTACTAAGAAATACCGCCCTTCAGTTAGCGACCCCAGCTATTTGTCTACTCACCCCACTCCTGAGAGTTTGGTGGTTCAGGCGGCTACGGCCACCTCGAGGCAGGCAGCGTACCCTACCATCCATCCGGATAGGGACGACAAGCACTTCGACGGTGGGGCACGGAAGGTTTTTTCTGCTGGTATCATGGCCTTGAAATCGGCCAACTCCACGTGTGCCTTGGCAAGGTTTACACACACTTTGTGGTCTTGTGTTGCTTTTGCGGCTGAGCATCTACCCGAGGGGGGAGGAAAGGGATGGTTTCCTTGCTATCGTGCAGGATGGCAAGGATGCCATGAGAGGCCTTTCAGTCGGGTTTGGATACGGCTGACGGTGTGAGCCGGTCCATGGCTGAGAGCACAGTTCTACTCAGATTTACGTGGTTGCGGAAGTCGGTGGGTTTGCTCCAGATGTGCAAGCCCGTCTTCTGAACATCCCCTTTGATGGCGCACATTTATTTGGCAGCAAGGCTGACGAGAGCCTTGAGAGGTTGCAGACCTCAAAAGCTGCGGCAAAGTCTTTAAGCGGCACGGTGCATCAACCTCCGCCTTTTTGTCCTAGGGATCAGCAGTGGAGGGGAGGTTCCTTTCGTTTCTACTCCTCCTTTGGTAGAACGACAGGGGGTGCCACTCAAAGGGGTCAGCGAAAAAGTACCTGTGGTGGTCGGGGAAATCGTGGTGCCAAAGCCTCTCAAGCAGCTGCCTCTTTGCTTTCAGGCACTGCTGCAGCAGCTTCCAAACAATCGTGAGGCCATGTCCCATGGTTCGCCGGTTGGGGGCAGACTGTCTCAGCATCTCGAAGAATGGCGGGCCATTACTTCAGATGCGTGGGTTCTGGGTACCACAGACCACGGCTACAGCCTTCCCTTCCTCCAACGGCCTCATGACAATCCACCGGGGAAACACTCTTCAAAGAGTCCGGATCCAATCCTTGCACAGGAAATCTTGTCCCTGCTGGAGAAAGGTGCCATAGAACTGGTGCCTGTAGCGGAGAGGAACAAGGGTTGGTATGCCCCTTATTTTTTTATCCCAAAGAAAGACTGGGATTGAGACCCATCATGGACTTGCGTAGGTTGAACAAACTTCTCAGGAAGGACAAGTTCAAGATGGTCACTCTTTCTCAAGTCATCCAGGCCCTTCAACTTCTCTGGACCTCAAGGATGCTTACTTTCATGTGCCGATTCATCCCTCTCACAGAAAGTACCTGAGGTTTGTGGCTGGCGACTCACACTTTCCGTTCTAGGTACTGCCGTTCGGATTGACCTCTGCCCCGAGGGCCTTCACCAAGCTCATGGTGCTGGTGGCAGCGTACCTCAGGCGAGCGGGGGATTCACGCCTACCCCTACCTGGACGATGGGTTGATCCGGGCGTGCTCTCCCGAGCTAGCTTTGGATCATCTGTCACCTGCCGCACCCTGCACAGGCTGGACTTTTCCCTGAATTTAAAGAAGTTGCACCCGACACCTTCCCAGCAGCTCCATTACATCGGGGCTGTGTTGGACACGTCCTTGGGGACCTCCCAAGGTAATGGCTCATCACATTGTACAGAGGGTGGACAAGTTTCAACATGCCCAGAGTCTCCCGGCTTTCAAGTTCTTAAGGTTGCTCGGCCTCATGGCTGCCTGCATTTTTCTGGTGCCAGAAGCCAGGGTGCGGATGAGATCCCTGCAATGGGTCCTCAAAATGCAGTGGTCGCAGTTCTCCGGCAGGATGACGGATCCTGTTCTTATCCCACGCTCGCCCAGGAGCTTCTGTGGTCGGTGAACGAAGGGAACCTGATGAAGGGGGAGCCGTTTTGGCAACCGTGGCCAGAGGTGACTGTAGTGACGGACGCCTCCATCGCAGGATGGGGCACTTATGCCAACAACTTGACCGCCAGCGGTCGTTGGTCTCCGTCGGAGTCCAGACTCCACATCAATCTGTTAGAGCTGCGAGCCATCATGCTGACCCTGAAGGCTTTTCTGGCCTTGGTACGGGGGAAGAGTGTCTTGGTCATGACGGACAACACAGTCGCCATGCATTACCTCAACAAAAAGGGGGGGGGGAGAGGGTCACTCCCGTTGTGCAGAGAGGCAATGCAGCTCTGGTTCTCGGCCATACAGCAGGAAATTTCGATCTCGGCAGTACATCTGGCCGCCAACGGAAATGCGGTGGCGGACGCTCTGAGCAGGCAGAGCACAGTCTCTCATGAGTGGGAGTTGGCTCAGGAAGTCCTTCTCTTCACCACCAGTGTCAACCGGAAGTGCGAGAGATTCTGCTCAAGCAAATCTTTTCACAGAGGAGCCTTAGAAGAGGCGTTCGTGGTGGATTGATCCTTCCCACTGCTGTACGCATTTCCTCCAGTCCCTGTCATTCCTCAAGTGTTAGAAAGGTTACGTAGGTTCGGTTCCTGCATGATCCTCATTTCTCCAGATTGGGCCAGGAGAGCGTGGTACCCGGACCTTCTGGAATTGTCCATCTGCCCTCCACACCGTCTTCTCCGCCTAGACGATTTGCTCTCGCGTGAGGGGGGGGGGGTCAGGTTCTCCATCCAGAGGTCAAGACTCTCAACCTTCGCGCTTGGTATCTGAAAGGTTGAGGTATAAGGATTGGGACCTCCAGGGTGACGTGATGAAGGTGTTGCTTTCGGCCAGGCGGCCTGCAACAAAATCCCTGTATCGTTGTCGTTGCGACTGGTGCAGGGATAACAATGTTGATACTTTTCAGTGCGCCATTCCTATGGTTTTGTCTTTCCTGCTTTCTTTGGCTCAGGGGGGGGCCTTCAAGTGGGTACCATTAAAGTTTGCCTGGTGGCGCTGTCCAACTTTAAGCGCTCGTCTGAAGAATGTTCTTACTTTGATTCCTTTGATTTGTCAGTTTTTTAAAGGACTGACTAATGTGTTCCCGCCTCCCCCTTTCCAGATGCCGGTTTGGGATTTGAGATTTCTCATGGGTGCTCCTTTTGAACCTTTGCACTCTTGTCTTTTGAGATTACTGTCCTTCAATACTGTGTTCTTGGTTGCTGTTACATCCGCTCACAGAGTGAGTGAATTGCAGGCACTTTCAGCTAAGCCACCCTTTACTGTGTTTCACAAGGACACGGTTGTACTGCGAGTATGTCCTTCTTGTCTACCTAAGCTAGTCTCTGAATATCATTTGAGTCAAAAGGTGGTTCTTCCATCCTTCTACCCTCCTCCTCATCCTGGTAAGGAAGAGGAGCGTCTCCATCGGTTAGATCCTAGGAGAGCTCTTAGCTTTTACATTTCTAGGATGTCCAGGGTCAGAGTGGACGATCAACTCTTTGTAGGATATGCTGGACACTGATTGGGCCAGGCTGTTACCAAACAGACCTTGTCCAGGTGGATTATCCTTACCATTACGGAGTGTTATCTTTTGGCGGGTAAAGACCCTCCTGAAGGGTTGAGAGCTCATTCCACTAGAGGCGTGGCTACTTCCACCGCCCTCCAGCGGGGTGTTCCTATTAGGAACATTTGTGATGCTGCTACTTGGGCTTCAATCCATACATTTTCAAACATTATTCCCTGGATACAATCCATGGTGAGGATGTGGCCTTTGGGAAGGCAGTTCTTTATTCCACAATCTAATTGGGTATTCTAAATTATTTTCCCTCCTCCATTTACTGGTACTGCTTTGGGAGTCTGTCAAAGATGTGGAATGCATTGGAGGACACAATCCTTTCGAAGAACAAGTTACTTACCAGCTGGTAACGTTCTTTCGACTGGATGTTCCTCCAACGCGTTCCACATCGCCCTCCCAACCTGCCCCTCAGGAGAATATCCTGTACGATTGCAGTTTCCATTTCAGCAAGGCTAAATGCAGTCCAGCAGGCATCTGAATGGTGTCACACTTTCTGGGGGGGGGGAAAACTTAAACGGAGGCTACGGGCGCTGTGCGTCCTGTTTATAACATCCGGTGACGTCGTCCTCGACGGAGGCCCTCGAGGGACATGGACCCGATGCCATCGATGCAGGACGCCCTCTGCCGAAAAAGTTTCCGAAGCGCACAGCTGTGGACATTACATGCCAAAGATGTGGATTGCGTTGGAGGAATATCCAGTTGAAAGAACGTTACCAGTTGGTAAGTAACTTGTTCTACAAGGATAGTGTACTTGTAGATGGCCAGGAGACTCCTGCATCATCGACACTGGTGCCAGCGTTAGTGGTTGATGAAAGGTTCTTCAAACCTGAGGATGTGGCTAAGGCACCCAAAGGCCCCACTGAACTTGCTGGAGGCCCTATCCACATGGGTCCCATTTTTACAGCCCTTATTCAGTGCAGTAACATGACTGTACGAATTCCTGTTAGTGTGCAAGCTGAATTACTTGGGAGAGTCCTGTTGGGTAATGACTTAAAAACTCTTGGAGTAGGCTCCAGTACCTCCAGGCCTCCCAGCAAAAAGAAACCGGAGCTGACAAGATTGGCCAGAGAGGCAACCGTGAGTGAGACTCTGTTTAGGATAAAGGAGAAATCCAGAATCCCAAACCAGCAGGCAGGCCAACCTTCCACTTCAAGAAAGAAGGCAGCAGCCAAGGAGAAATCCAGAGTCTCTGGTAAGAAAAAGGGTCTCAAAGCCAAACCTGCTCTGAAACAAGGACTTCCCCCAGAGGACCGTCCCAGGTCACCCCATTGACCCCAGCTGAGGCTGAGTGGGTGGACAAACCAACTCCTGAAGACCCAGCTACTGATGAAACTGAGCTGAAGGAGGTCCTTCCCTGCTTGGAAGATCTGGATCGTAGAGACCATCCTGAGCTGCAGACTTTGCTTATAGAAGTTGGTCCCTCTAGCGCAGATTTCAGCAGAGGACAAAGCGAGTGTTCTTCTCTAGAAGGTTTGAGACAACAGCTTCCCAGCTGGAAGGGCAAGAGCCAGGGAAGTATAGACTCTACTGGGAGGATGCCCCCTCTACAGTGAGCCTACAGAATCTAAATCTACCCTAGGGGACTTCAGGCGACTGGTAGTACCCCAGAAGGTGAGATCCAAGTTCCTGCAACTAGCACATGAGATTCATCTGACTGGTCATTTCATCTCCACGAAGACCACAGAGCGGCTTTCTCGGCACCTTTACTGGCCCGCGATGGGTGGAGATGTTTAACATTGTAGTAGTTGCCACACCTGTCGGACCTCTTGCAAAAGTGGATCAAAAAATGTGGCTCCTTTAGTGCCCTTCCCGGTGGTTGGAGTTCCTTTTGAGGGGGTGGGGATTGACATTGTTGGTCCCCTAGACCCTCCAACCTCCTCAGGCAACCAATATATATTGGTTGTGGTAGACCATGCTACCATATACCCTGAGGCAATACCTATGAGAACTGTTACTGGCCAAGCAGTGGCTAGGGCCCTCCTTGGTATTTTGTACCAGGGTTTGGTTTCCTAAGGAAGTTATCTCTGACAGGGTGTCAAAAGTGTTGTCCCACTACAGAGCATGTGAAAAAAACTGTGGAGTAACTTACAAGTTCTCAACTGCCTACCACCATCAAACATATGGGCTGGTAGAGCGGTTTAACTGGATGATGAAGAGCATGATGGGTTCCTAGAGGGACCCCTGAGAAGAAAGTGGAACTTTCTACTACCATGCCTTGTATTTGCTTAGAGAGCGACCTCAAGCTGAAGTGGGTTTCAGCCCCTTTGAGCTCCTCTATTGTCATCCTGTCAGAGGCCCTTTGGCTCTGATCAAAAGAGGTTTGGATAGTGCTCCATCCCTAAGGCCAGTCCGTGTCACTGACTATGTACTAGGCCTTAGGAGGAGGATGGTACTCTTGATGACTTGAAAGCTGGTCAGGCTCTGGTCAAACATTGGCGTGCCCAGAAGGCCAACATGGTGGAGTATACTCCAAATCAGTTAGTACTAGTTATGGTTCCTACAAGGCAGGGAGCCTTGTAGGACAAATGGATTGGACCCTTCAAAGTTGTTGGCAAACTCGGAGAGGCTCATTATTTAGTGGAGTTGGGCAACCCCAAGGAGGCTCCTAGGGTCTTTCACACTAACCGCCTGAAGGCCTATGTCTCTAGACCAGAGCTAGGAGCTTTGCTTCTAGCCTCTGATCAAGAGGATGAGAGGGAACCTCTTCCTGAACTCCTCAGGGAACACCCTTCAGATGAGACAATTGAAGGAGTTAAACTCTCTTCAGATCTGACTTTGCAGCAACAGGAGGAGTGCAAAGCTCTGTTGACTCAGTTGCCTCCCTGTTCTCACTGACACCAGGCTTGACCCTTTGGGGCCAGCATGATATACTCACTGGTGATAGTCTCCCTGTCAAAAGCAGGGGCCACAGAATGCCCATTCATGTCAGAACTCACATAAAGGAAGAGGTCAACAAGATGCTTGACCTTGGGATTATAGAGCCATCTACCAGTCCATGGCCTATTCCAGTTGTACTAGTGCCATAGGCAGGAACCAAGAGTTGAGATTCTGTGTGGACTCTAGGGCTCTAAATGCAGTCACAAAGACTGATGCCCATCCTTTACCAAGGACAGATGAGCTGGTGTATAAACATGGAGCTGCAAATTTCGTCTCCTCTCCCATATTTTCTGAGAAGGTCTGATGGAATGAGGAGTGTGTCAAGGCATTTGAAGGGCTGAAAAAGGACCTCTGCAAAGTTCCAGTCTTGAGACCTCCTTATTATACCCAATCCTTTATTTTACAGACAGATGCTTCAAATACAGGAATAGGTGCAGTCTTCTGTCAACAGGATGAGCAAGGCAGGGAACACCCCAGTTGCTTCATAAGTAGAAAACTGAAGGAAAGTTGGCAACCATAGAGCATTTTGCCATTCGGTGGTCATTGAAGAAGTTTAGGCCACATTTGTGTGGTCCTACTTTCCTTATTCAAACTGGCCACCAACCCTTAAGATGGTTAATGCAAGTGAAGGGGGAAAATCCTAAATTACTTAGATGGTCTATCAGCCTCCAAGGGTTTGATTTTACCATTGAGCATAGGTCAGGATGCAATCACCAAAATGCTGATGGTCTCTCCAGAAAGTATGAACAACTGGAACAAGAGATTCATCCTCGGGGCTTTTTTAAATTCTACATCCTGAGTGAGTGGGACTTTTTTCCTCACTCTCTCGTGTGTTTTTCTGCCTAGGATATTTGTGTTTCTTACGGGTTAATGGAGTCTGGTAAACTCCATCGGCATCTGCTTTTTGCATTGTGATACCAGCACCTTTTGTGCAGTGCCACTGAGAAGTCCCTTAGACTTCCCTCCATGTTTAACTACATTTTCTTGGGTGAACTACTGTTCCTAAGAAAAATGACTCCTGTCTTACTTGCCTTTTCTTTGGTGGGTCCAGTACACACCATCCTATGTGGAGGGTTGGGGGGTTTAAATAGTAACTCCTTATCCCACTTATCATGTAACATTCTGTTCTGATGCTTGTTAATCTGCTTAGAATCACATGCTGTGCATATAGTCCGACATCTAGTGGTAACCGCAGAGTATTGCATCTTGTCTTTAAAGGATCAAAAGGGGACGTCAATATCGGCGTGCATGTAACACTATCCCTAATTTGATGTGTAGTGTACCCAAAATCCCTCACGTGTCCAGGTCCCTCAGATTTTTTTTTTCTGTCCAGCTAGCTGGTCGCCTTATGCAGAGCTCCTACTTATTACTGAAGTGTTATATTTCCCAAACCTTTGGTCGTTTATTGATTATTTGTCCCCCTTCGATGACTATTTCCTTACCGCTGACGAAGACAGCAAAGCTAATAACCTTCGACGGCTGGTGCTCCGGCCGACGCTGCCAACCGTGTGGCCGGGCCTTCTGGCCAGCCTATACAGTAATACAGTAGGGACAGCAGGGTCTGGGGGGGTCTCTATTCTTTTCAAGAATGTCTTTCCTTCTCCCCTCTCTTTGCCCTTTTGGCCTTGGCGTCGCTTTAAAGGAATGGTTCGGTCAGAAAATATTATTGGCCAAAAGGATGGCCAATAATAAAACAAATATCTAAAATATATATTTTTTTAAGTCCCTATGGAAAGTTTCGAGCAAATGAAGCTCGAACTTTAAAATTGCAATCACTAGGGGGCATCCATTTTGTGATTGCAGGCAGCCTCCTCGGCTTTGCATTTGCGGCACTAAACAAGCAGCAAAAGCCCCCTACTGGGAGCTTTTGCTTACTGCAGCTTGAGCAGAGCTGAGAAGGCTGCCCCAAGCCCAGGGAAGCACAGAAAATGTAAAATGAAGGCAAAAAGCTGAGGCGCACCTATTAAAAATATAACGTTGTTGTATCTGTGATTGCCGTGGTTAGAAAACCACGGCAATCACAAATACAACAACGTTGTTATTCTAACAGCGGCAGCTTTCGCATGGAGTCTCCTGGACTCCCCCAACCGTGAGGGAGTCCAGGAGACTGCCAGCGAAAGCTTCCGCATTCAGAATAACAACGTTTTTGGATTTGTAAATACTGCAGCATTTACAAATCCAAAAACGTATTTCTCACTGCGGCAGCTTTCGGTTGGAGTCTCCTGCACTCCCTCAGGGTTGGGGGAGTCCAGGAGACTCCACGCGAAAGCTGCCGCAGTGAGAAGCACTGTGGCATTTCTAAACTTCCACGTTGTGTTTCTGCTTGCAGCAGCTTTCACTTTGAAGCTCTCGGGCTCCCCACAGGGAGCCCGAGAGCTCCAAAGTGAAAGCTGCTGTAAGCAGAAACGCTGCAGCATTTCTAAACACCCATGTTGTGTTTCTGCCTGCAGCGGCTTTCACTTTGGAGCTCTCGGGCTCCCCACAGGGAGCCCGAGAGCCCCAAAGTGAAAGCTGCTGTAAGCAGAAACACCACGGCATGGAAACGCAACCGCATTGTGTTTCTGTCTGCAGCGGCTTTCATTTTGGAGCCCTCGGGCTCCAAAGTGAAAGCCGCTGTAGGCAGAAACACAGCACCATGGAAACACAACCGCGTTGTGTTTCTGCCTGCCTTGGCTTTCACTTTGTGTCTCCGGTGCTCCCCCTGGGGAGCACCGGAGACCCAAAGTGATAGACACGGCAGGCACAAACACAATGCGGTTGTGTTTCAAAAACACTTTGGTTTTTCTTTCCAAGTTTCTCAGGCTCCTCCGGCTCGGAGGAGCCTGAGAAACTTAGAAACAAAAACCGCAGCATTTTTGAAACACAACAACGTTGTATTTATGTTTGCGGTAGCTTCAGCTGTAGCCCATGGGGCTCCAAGCTGAAGCTACCGCAAACATAAATACAACATTTTAAAAGCTGTGGTTTTACTTCCAAGTTTTCCGGGCTTCTCCAGCCCAAAACTTAGAAGAAAAAAAAGCAGCTAGTGCTCTTTTTTTTTTAAAAATAGCACTTACCGAGAGGCAGCTTTTCTGCCTGTAGTCTCTGGTCCCCGTCCTCCGCGTCCGGCACCAATGAAGCAAAAGCCACCCAGTGGTAGCTTTTGTTTACTACAGCTGGCTGGCTTCTGCTTCATTAGTGCCGCAAACGCAAGCACAGGCGGCATCCATTTCACAAAATGGATGCCCCCTAGTGCTTGCAATTTTAAAGTTTGAGCTTCGTTTGCTCGAAACTTTACATAGGGACTTAAAAAAAATATATATATTTTAGATATGTTTTATTATTGGCCATCTTTTTGGCCAATAATATTTCTGAACAAACTATTCCTTTAACACACCTGAGCTATGGACAGGACACCATTTAAATGTTGCCCTTCCTGTAAGGGGAAATACCCCTGGAAAGACTAGCACTGGTGGTGCAATAAGTGTCTTCCCTTCAATCACAACAAAGCGTCCTGTAAATACTGCCTACTCCTGTATCATAAGACTATCAAGGAGCGTTGCGTGAAGCGGTGGGCGGCCTACCACAGGTCGTAGGCCGCGGCTAGCTCCCCTGCCGCAGCAGCCGCCGAGTGTGATGAGGAGCTAAGCTCTGATCTGGCTGCCATTGATGACACATCGGAGTGTTCGCGCTCCACGACGTCCGCCCCCGTCCCCACGAGGAACGATGAAAGCCCTGCTATGGGGAAGGTACACCCTGGTGACGGGCACACACGATGCCCATAAGACTAAACACATAACCCCCGGTACCGCCTCAGCAGATCCGTCGAAGCGGACCAAAGTGCCAACGGGTACGTCGAGTTCCTCGACAATACCTGCCGTTTCGTGTGATCGGCAGCCCCCACAACCGTGTGTCAGGGCAGTCTACTAGTAAGGGTGCCAGCACCAAAACCCACAAGGCCGTTGAGACGCCTCCTAAGCGCATGCCGACGCTTAAAAGTCCGGTTGTGTTGAAATCCATATTGCAACCGTCCAAACAGCCTAAATCCCTCCCGGTAATGCCGAACATCAGCAAGAGTCTCGCTGAGATTGTTTCGGCAGCCAATAAACAAAAAGACAAGTCTAATGGCACGTTGAATGACAGACACGTCAAAAGACGCGTATGAACGCCCAGAAGGATTATTAAAAAAGCCCCCAGTCCTTATCTAATACCCTCCATGATAAATCTGAGCATTCTAGGCTAGGGGATCCCGAGGAGGAGTCCTTTCCCCTTCTAGACTCATCTGGCGCTTCCCCATGGACCAGAGAAAGATTTGAAAGGTATATGGACAGGTTGGCTAGATATGTGGACTTCTCTGAAAAGTTAACCCCTAAGAGAACTGGGGAGGGACAGCCTTTATCCTGTAGTGAACAAATTTCAAAGGAAATCCTGCCCTCTTCATGAGGAGGTCTTTGACCTTACAGATCAAGAAGAGCCCCTTGATCCTTACTTGCAAGAGGATGATCCCTTTATGGATACAACTGATCAGACCAAAGATTGGGGGGGATGACCAGCAGGGGGATGACCCACCCTGGCTGCCACCCACCCATACCCCTTACAAGGCAGTGACAGAAGTCGTCGAGACCGGATCTTTTTCGCTAAGTGACTGAATCAACAGCAGACTTCTTGAATAAAAAGGTATCCATTACCGGTGCTAACCTATGATGCACAACTATAATTCAATTATTTCGATCTGCGGTGCCCCCGCCGATCAGAATCAAACTCTGTAGAATTGCATCCTGTGCACCTTGAGGAGATATGACGAACCTCTCGAGGATTTAACCATCTACCTGCGCATGGCCCGGCCAGAAAACATATAAGTATCTCCATTTGAAGTCGGACCGAGCTACTTACGATTATATGCATGGCTTTGGAACAGATAATGACTAAACTCTGCCCAAATGCGACCCGCCTTAGGTAACTCATCATCTTGCCAAATATCTATTACTCATGAACACTCACCAGGGGTAAAAAAGAATCATTATTCGATATGGAAGAAATCTGTGTCCTGAAGATGGCCTAAAACTAATGTGTTAAACGACAGTAGGGACAGTGTCCAATATATAAAAACAGGCCGAAACATATCCGCTATCTAAGATACCCGCAGATACAATTTTTTTGGGATCCTATTTCCTTGTAAATGTGAATTGAGTTTATTTTGTATTGCAACTACTTGCGATTTAGTCTTAGTGCTGTTGAATCTGTCGGTTTTAAATGTTGTGACCTGGTCCATTGTGTATTATGTCTCACTTGTGGACCCTGTTTTAGTTTAATTTTACAAAACAAAGAAGTCTAATTTGTGTTCTCTATGTATGCTAAAGAAGTCTTTATATGTAATGTGACGAGAATTGAATAAATCATGTTTTTTCATATAAGTACAGTGTGTACTCTACCACATCTCTTGTGTGGAATACGGGTTATCATAGCCACTTTTGTTTAATGGGCAAGCACCTTTCTAGTGGCAAGGTAGCGTAAAGAGGGTAATCAGTCTCGCTTTTGTTTATATGCATGCCTATTTAGATTACATCTTCGTGTCAGCACCATTGATCACTGAATTGGACTCTTTGTCGATTGGTTATACCAAGAAGGGTGACCATATGATGTTAGCGTTCACATGGAAAACATTGTATTTAAGAAGACCTTTGTTCTCTTTGCCTCCTTTAACTTTAAATGCCGAAAATAACCTATTGTGAATAAGATCAGAAAACATCTCAAGTTTCAATGCTAAATTCCTCAATAGTTCACGAATAGAAGGGAATTGCCTAGATTACGATAGGTTACTTGCTCCCTTTTAGATCCTCCCCCGTAAACATATAACAATTGATCCCAACTATAATCACGTATAACACCAAGACCTTGTTGCAAAAAGAAAACATGAACTCTGCGCGCTGAGGAAGCTAAAGCATCTATCCTTCAAGGAACGATTAAAAAATAAAAAAAGATCAAACACAAATTTAATAACTGGCTATTGATGTCTAGGGCCCAACATACTCAAATGGATGCTGAAGCCATGCTCTCTGCATTGGCAAAACACAACACCCAAACTTTATGGTCATTGCTAAATAATCAGAAGAACCAAGCAATAAGATTGATACATTTTACACCTCTTTGCTTATGCTAGTGAGGGCGCCCCTTGCCCTAAGCTAGCTGACATAAAGTTTAAGGAAAGTGAAATTTCTTGTTCAAAACCAGACAACCATATGGGATCTCCAGTGTGAGAAGGACGAGATATAATCGCAAATCAAACTAAGCAATTCATGTGCGCCCGGCCTGAAACGGCCTCTCCAACAAGAGCCTCAAAATTCAGAGGCCTAGTCGGCCTTATGTCGATCACTTTTCAAAATAATAATTAAAACCAAAAAAGTACCGGATACCTGGAGAAAAGGGATCCTCATCCCAATCTATAAACAAGGAGATAGATCTATAGCAACAAACTATAGGCCCATAACCCTGTTAGACCCCTTAGGAAAAAACTGTTTGCAACAATGCTCCTCGACGGCTTACCGCTTCGATTGCATCAACCAACCTAAGAGACCCACAGCAAACAGGGTTCGTCAAGGGGTTTGGGACCAATGTCAACTTATTAATTATGCATTTACTGAAGCTGGAAGCTATAAAAATCAACGCTAAGCTAAATCTGGTAAATATGGACTTAAAGCAAGCTTTTGACTCGGTCCACAGAGAAACGCTATGGTGAAAAACTTTGAATATGGGGATGCCCAACAGACATTTTAGAACCCATCTGTGCTCTTTATCAGAACACCTCTATTCAAGTCAAACTATCAACCAGAGAAAATTGAAAACTGGAGAGGTCTTAAACAGTGCTTACCACTCGCTGCAACTCTGTTTAACCTGTATATATCTGATTTAGCACTTGATCAAGAGGGAGTCAGAGTTCATCCGCCTATACTGAATGATATACTGGTTTCACGGTTAATATATGCAGATGATTTGATCATACTTGATTAGACACAGATTGGGCTACAGAGAAGAATTGACCGACTGAGTATGTTAAATTTAATCACCTTGCAATTAACATCGCCAAATCCCAATCTATGATATTCAGAGCAATCGAAGCATAAGAAAACAACCATTGGCAGTTTTCCTCAATGCAACTAAACTCGCGCAGGTCCATTCATACAAATATCTTGGAGTGTGGCTGAATGCAAGTGTCTGTGAGCAAGACTGGGAAACAGTCTTTAAACCAAAAGCAGATTCCTTCGCAAGACAAGGGCTGGTCCTCCGCAGGAAATACGGTAGGTTTTCATTATGCACGCCTGTGACATTTTGTCAAAAGTAACACCGCTATTAGCCTACAGAGCAGAATCAATCTTAAACCTGTCATTGCATACCTGGGATCTACTCAAGGGCCGCTTCTGGAGAAAAGTACTATCCTTACCACAATAATTTCCAATCATAAGAATATGATTTGAAATGGCCATTCAATCAATGCACTCCATCGTACTTTGGAAATCGTTGCACTTATAAAGAAAGACTTTCCTCTCCCTTTAACCCTCTAGTGATAGTACTTCTACAAAAATAGAATACAGAGTGAGCCTACTAGTGGGAACTAACTCTCTGGTTTATTAAGACATGTTGTGTTCATTCTTAACGTGTGAGAAGAGATCCTCAGTGCGGTTCTGGATGCAGCGCCGGCATGCAGCAAGCAAATGCCATAGAGCAGCTGCCCTGATGGAACGCGGACGCCTAAGATGCAATTGGCAGAGATTCTCTAGCTCCAGGAGCCAACTACTCCGAAGGAACGAGGGACGCCTAACGTCAATGCACATAAAGTCTCTAGTCCGTGTGCCGGGTAAGTACTGATGTTGGGAACTTGCTACCGCACAACCGGAGGCTGACGATGTTTCAGGCAGAGCGATGTTGTACAAGCAGAAGTCGTAGCAGAGCGGGCAAAAAGAATACAATCCGATGGACAATCCAAGTCGATGCCGTGAGGGTGAGTGTAGAGCCAACCAGTTTGCGAGGGAGTACATAATCAAGCCTAGTCTTAGCCGTGTGGGAGTGAACAAGATCAAACAGTTTGCGAAAAGAAGTCTGTAAACAAGCTGAGTTGTAGCCAGGTAGTTAAACTTAGAACCAGTAGCAATTTCCAAAAACAGATCGATATACAGGCAAAGGTCTGGAGTTCCAGAGAAACAACCAGGAATACCAGGCACAAGGAGCCAATATTTACAAAATCAGAGGCACCTGAATACGGGTCACTGCGAGGCTAAATATCCTGATTCAGGTGAGTATTATGTGCTCAGCCCGCTTGAACGGAGAACGCTGTACCGCGGCTGCAGCAGAGGCCAACGCTTCCATGGCAACCTCTACGTGCTCTGTCCATGGATCAAAACACGTGTCAGTTTACGAGGCTTTGGAACCCTGGGAATTGTGTACAAACGACGGCCAATATGAGTAACAATCGGCTTTTAGGTGTCAGAACGTGCCTTAGACAAAACATGAGGATGAACAACATGGGAGGCAGCTTTTCCTATTTCTGATTTGACAAGCAACTATACTGAGTTGGAATCCTGACACTAACTCGAGATGAAAGATGTTCCAAAATCCTGCTTGGAGAAGATAAATCTACGATCATGGCATTGCTTTCTGGAATGTCTTATTCACCTCTAAAGCTTGGATTTGATTCTCTGAAGCTGGAAATAGATTTTATTTTGTGATATTATACTTTTGGAAACAATGTAAATTACTCTGATGTAAAAAATGTGATTGCAATCAATGTGATTTGAAATGGATCAATGAAAAAGTTTTTCATAAACTCATTTAATAATTTTTTTTTAAAAAGGATCTCTTTCTGAAAATTCAGTAGAAACAGTGTGCTGAAATGTTGCACGTCTGAATGTTACCCAGGAGAATGCAACCACAACGAAGTTATTCTAAAAGGTACTTTTGAGGCTAACGAGCTGGGGACCTGGGTTCACGCTGAGAATTGGCAGAGAAACTGAAGTTAAATACTGTCATTTAAACTCCATGCACGGTGGGATATTGTTTTTTCAGACCACACTTGGCAGCATGGTGGGAGAAGGGAGCTGGGCTGGGGTGGAGTTCAGAGCATTGGGATTGGGGCTATGGGGCGCTGGACGGGGAGCCACTCAGCGGAGAGAGGTTTTGGTGTCCCTAGGCTGCAACAATGTACAGTGTTCAGATGTACAGATGTCTGCGGGGCACACCATTGGTCAGGCTCGGTGTGAACGGCTTGCCCCTTGCAAATCCAAGCTATTTTGTATATTGGACGTTGACAACCAATGGCAAAAAAATGTTTTTTGACTATTCAGCACAATCACGTAATTGAGGGGTGGTGTGGGAAGGTTTGTGACATCACGAGGGGTGTTGATGTCATTTTGGCCAAAAGTTGTAGCAACCAATTAGGAACATGCAACCGTGCTTCCCAGCTGTTTGGGTCCAATAAATATGCGCTACTTCTTGTTTGGTGTATTCTCCTTTTTTGGATTGCTTTTCTTCCCCTTGAATTACTTTTGATAGAGTTCCTCTGGTACAATGTGGCGGCCTCTGGAAGTTCCTCTGTCCCCTCAGCAAGCAGAGGGTATTCTGAGCGCACTCCTGGGATCGCGGAGCAGGCTGAGACGAGATCCAAGTGCACTAATAAGGATGCCCAGAAGATGCTGAGTTCATAAAGGTCTGTCTGGTCCTGTGCGCCACCCGCACTCAGGTGGAGGTACAGACTGGGATGGGAAGAATCGGCGCAGAGAGGGCTTTAGGATCTCTAGAGCACGTGAGTGTACCCTTGCATAAACGTGCAACGCTGCACATGCAGCTGTTTTTTTTATGATGTATAGGACGCATCCTACAGGGGGTGGGGGGAATCATCTGTAGTAGTCATAGATATTAGTTCTACCCCTCTGATAAGGAAGAGGGTGTGTGGCGGGCACATCTGTAGTAGAACAGAGGAGTGTGTAGACGGTGTAAGACTTCCATTAGATGGGAGTGGTGCGTAGTTCAGGCAATGGTATAGTTGTGTCATTTTTTATGGAGATTGAGGGAAGGGAAGCGCTGATTTATTGGTATGGAGCACGCACACGGTAGATTAGAAAGATTGTTATTATTGTGTCGGCCAAGGTGAAAGGGCTGGCGCAAGTGTGTTGCTGTAAATAATAGTGCTTAGTGGATTGTTGAAGTAGCTTAGTGGCCAGAGGAGGGGGAGGGGCCAGGTAATTTTATATTAGTAATATAGCAGGTAGTTAAAATTGCGTGGGCCTGTGGAGAAGGGCGTCAACTGTAATTAAGAATAAGTGGGCGGGCCAGTGAGTTTGATATGGATGAGCGGACAGGCCTGTGGAGAAGGCCACTGAATGTGTTTGAGTGATTGATGTTAGCGGGAAGTGCAAGTGTGTGAGGGAAAGGAGTGTTGAATTTGGAAATAGCAAGGTGTGTATTGGGTAGGGTTTGTTAAATATTTGGGATTTGTGTAATTAACAAATTGTGATAAGGTTTTCATGTATACAAAATTCAGGATATCTGGCCCTTGAGCAACACAGTAGAAGCAGCATTTCCACTTGTGCTGAACCCAGCCCTGATATTATGTAATATACCTACAGAAGCAACATATTTTACAGTTATTGATTTAAAGAATGCATTCTTTTCCATCAAGAGTCACAGTATCTCCCTGTGTTCACTTTCGCTGGATGAGGTTCCAACATACTCGTTTCCACAAGGGTATTGCGAGTCGCCTACTGTATTCAATAGGGTGATTCAGATGGACCTAAGCAACTTGGGAATGCACAGCACTGTCATCCAGTACGTGGTCTACCTTCTGGTGTGCAACACAACGGAGGACCAGTGCAGAAAAGATTGTCACACTCCTGACATTGCTAGCAGAGAAGGGGTACAAGGTAGGCAAGGAGAAATTGCAGTGCTGCAAAAAAGTAGTAGTGTACCTAGCACAGATGATATCGGTAGACAGCAGGAAGATAACAGAGAGAGCAGAAGTGATGCACAGCAGACAACAGCCACGCACGGTCAAGCAGATGCAGCAGTTTTTAGCCCTATTCAATTATTTCAGGGCCTGGGTCTTTGGTTATTCCACATTTACAAAGCCCCTTCAGGGATTAAAAGAAACACATCAGATAAAAGGGCCCATAAAATGGACATCT
Organism: Ambystoma mexicanum; assembly: GCF_040938575.1. Classification (NCBI taxonomy): domain Eukaryota; kingdom Metazoa; phylum Chordata; class Amphibia; order Caudata; family Ambystomatidae; genus Ambystoma; species Ambystoma mexicanum. The sequence goes on along the minus strand of NC_090936.1, from coordinate 1,085,545,893 downwards.
GAGATGAATGAGTCAATTTCCGAATTGAAGGAAACGTTGGCACACCCACCAGTTTTAGCAAACCCAAATTATAAAGGAAAATTATTTGTATTCACATTCTGATGGTACTGTGATGATGGCTGTCCTCGTTCAAAAGAAGCCACAGGGACACAGGCCCATGGCCTTCTACCAGGGTCGGATTGGAACCTCAGCCTTTCGGCCCGTGCCCGGGCTGAAATCGTCCCTGGGGAGTGGGGGCTGGTTTCTGGCCATGCCTGGGCCGGTTTGGGAAAACAAAATTCGAAAAAAATATATTTTCTTCATTTTTCTTTTCTTCTCAAAAAGCCCTTCATCCTTCTTAGGTCGGTAAATGAGTACCAACACAGGTTGGGTGATATTGTATGCATATTTGTTCTATAAAAAAGAGCTTACGCGTAAGTGCTATACAATAACATATCATTTGGCCTTGGACGTCTGCTTGGATTCACAGTCATTTAGTGTACTTAGGAACAATGCTATTTGATGCCACCTCCTGTTTTGTCATGGGATGTCACCTTAGGGTGGGTTCAAATGACATTACTTCCGGTGATGTCATCAGATGTCAAGGGTTGTGAGGCGAGGGTGGGCCACTTTTTTGAGGCGAGGGGTGGGCCACTTTTTTTGGGTGACCGGGCCTATTTCTTGTCCCAGTCCGACCCTGCCTTCTACAGTGGTCTCTTAGACCCAGTAATGCAAGGCTACTTCTCATTCAAACAGAGAATTGCTGCCGCAGCAGCATTTACCATTGAGAAGTCAGCAACAATAATGATGGGCGGCACAGTTATGTTATGTGGTGCATTCCCTTTTTGCGATACTGGAAAAATCAAAGTCCACATTGACAACTCGGAGAGCGTCCGGTGACGAGGTAATTTTGTCCAATCCAGCAATTGATGTAGTCAGGTGTTGGGTTGTCAACCCAGCGACATTCATAGCACAACCGGCTGAGGTAAGGGAATATGTGCATGACTGTGCCTCAAACATTGGCAGGATGGGGGGCGACCACCGGGTACACAAAGAGCCCATAAAAGGAGAAGAAATGCACTTTGTTGATGGGTCATCAATGATGGATTCAAGCACTGGTTGTCGACAAACGGGTGCATGATTGTTTGTCATCATGAAGGAGAATTTCAGGTACAGGCTCAGATGAGGCTGCCACTACACTATTCCGCACAGGCAGCTGAACTAACAGCCCTGATTATGGCAGTTAACATGTCGGAAAGGCATGCGTTGAATATTTTTTCAGATTCAGCCGACCTTGGGATTGGCCAGCTGGGAAAGGAGGGAGTTCAGGAGGAACCATGGCTTCCCCGTTAAACATGCAGAGGTATTGTCCCGATTAATAGAGCTACTGCCCCTCCCAGTAGAATTGGCAATAATAGAATGTGCCAGCCATACTAAACACACAGATTGAATTTCCCAAGGCAACTATAGGGCCGATTCTGCAGCAAAAAAATGGCTTATTTACTGTTACACACGGTTCCTGACTTTTAAAGTGAGATAAGGTACCATTGATTGCTTTGTTGCAAAGACAAACTACTCTTGCAGAGCCATTTAACACATTGTCCATTGTCCAAGTGATTGAGTTAAAAGGGGGTGCACCCCATCGAGAAAGAGGGGCTGCTCACTGTCACCTACAGACTTGGTGTGGAGACAGAACAGTACAGGGAAACCAGTAATGCCCCAGAAGCTGCTCTACAAAGCCCTGGATCAGCTGCATTACCCAGCATGTGTCAAAAGCTGCAGAGATTAACAAACAGTGGTTTGTGCCAAACCTCCAAGAATTGGTAACTGAGTTTGTAAACAAATGTCACGTGGCAAACATGTATAGCAGGGCACCCACTTAAAACTATTAAGGCAACATTAACATGCTTGAAGGGGCTCTTCCAGCATTTGCATGTTGACTGTGTCGATATGCAAGATCGATGTAGCTCTTTTAGGTGCATGATCGTCATTGCATGTCCCTTTTCATGTTGGCTCAAGGCTGGCCCATGTGCTCACAATGATGCAAAAGCTGTCACCAAATATTTGGTCCAAGATGGAGTGTATGTGATGTGTTGAGGTCCGACAACGGGCAACACTTTGCGAACAATCTATTTAAGGAGGAAATGTCCTTCCTCAGCATCGAGCACAAGCTGTGCTCACATCATCTTCAAGCCAACAGACTTGAGCGCCTCAATGGCCTACTCGGAGTGCATTGCCAAGCTGCCAGTGACACTTGGCAAGAATTGGTTCTATTGTCTTCAGCTCCTCGATTTATTTGCAATACACAACTCTCCTGGCGCGGATCATCATTTGACTTCACACGAAATTGACACTGGCAGGAGAATGCATGCACCCCTCACTCCTGCCTGTACAATTTCAGATGCAAACAATTCTTCCCAACTCCTTGGAGATGAGTTTAAAGAATATGAGTGAGCTCACAAATTGTCTCACCTATATATCCCGTCTGGTGCAACCACGTCAAGGCAGACCTGCCGACCCGGCATCAAGCACAGACATCTCATCAGCACCAGAAGCTGAGACATTTGCAGCACAGCCTTCCCTTTATCCAGGCGACACACATTCCTCATTAGGAATTTCACAAGCTCTTGGAAAAAACAGTGTTTCACCGGCCCCTTGACTATGACATACTGCACTCCAACAGTGGTGAATGTAGCAAAGAGGTGTCCATGGATCATCTTTTAGACGTCCGCAGGGACAAAACCACAGCAGATTAAAGTGTCACAATGAGACAGGGCTCTGTATTGCATGGTGCCATACAAGACCGTTCTATGCGAATAGAGGAGTCTTTCTTCCATGACTGGGCATGGGATAGGGGAATATAATTATGTAGGGTGGAAGAACTGGTAGGGTTCAAGGAAGATGTAGTGAGCGTAATGAATACCAGTTGCCTTACAGTTTGGAACAAACTTGTTCATGCCTTAATGTGGATTGACAAATAAAAAAAAACAACTATTGCGCACAAAGGAAATCACACCCTTTTCTTTGTTTCAGATCCACTGGCTCAGTATATTGGATGCACCAAGGTGATGAGAAATCCCCACTCTGAGGAGTGAGACTGCAGTCATTAAGGACAAATGGTGGGCATGTGGAACCCAGGCATACGCCCAGCTCCCCCCAGATTGGTGAGGCACATGTTCCGTCGTCATCCTACACAGCCGTGCCCTGGTGGTGCCCCGCTCAGAACTCATTCTGTTCAACAATCAACCTACACTATTGAATAAAGATTTACACACCAACTAAGCATTCAGCAGGGGGGTGCATGCACGACCAGTACGATCCTTGAACTTGAAGAGAAACCACAAGGACAGTAATTGCTGGTCCCAAAAATCATCGGTCAAACTGACTGCTATTATTTATTTTATTTACTTGTTTATACCGCGACAAAGCCTGAGGGCATCATGGCGCCAGATAGACACGCATAAATGTTTTATTCAGGACAAGACTTGAAATCTTAGCAACAGAAGATAGCCGAGAAGATTACTCAAAGCATGGTTTTCAGATGTTTCCTGAAAGTTGAATGGTTTCCTTCCTGACGTAAAGACACAGGTAAAGCATTCCATGCCTGGGATGCCATCACTGGAAAAGATCTGCACATCCCCCTTGTTCTTATAACATGAGGGTTTGTCAGGTAATGAGCAGAACTCGAAAGTAAGGATCTGATTGGTTTGTAGTGAAACCGTTTTTGTTTCAAATAGCAAGGGGCTACTCCATGTATCCAGCTGTGAGTTAATGTAAGAATTTGAAAAATCACAGTTGCCGTCACTGGGAGCCAATTAAGTTCTTGCCAGGCTTTCGTTATATGTTCCCTTCTAGGGGCCTTGCACACGATTCTCGTGGCATCCTTCTGAATTATTTGCAATCTCTCTATGCATTCTTTGCTAGCACCTCTGAGCAACTAGTTACAACAATCGAGTCTCTGCATTATGATGGCTCTCGCAAAGGTTTTGCAATTCTTTCGAGTCACCAATAGTTGAATCTGCTGCAGTACCGTAAAATGATAGTTTGAGCTTTTTTATGATTCCATTAACATGGCCCTCCGCCCCAGAGTAGCTTCCATTTGTACACCTAAGGTTTTTACTTTGTCCGAAACGGCAATTGGACATCCTTCTACTTCAAAGCTGGTGTAGTCATTACCTAATTTTGCCCTGGCCTGTTTTGATCCGAAGATCATGAGCTCTCTTTTAGAGAGGATTCAGACACATCCAGTGTTTCGACATCCACTTGTTAATAGAACTGTATATGATGAGGTTTTCTGTATCTTTACCATGACTCCCACTCAGTTCCATCACCAACTGAATATCATCTGCAAAATGAGTAAAGAAAAAACCCATCTGCTCCATCCGATCACAGAGGTGTAATATAAATGTTGAAAAGAGCAGGGGACAAGCAAGTTTGTTTGTTTGTTTATTTTATTTGTATGGCGCTCCAAACCCAGAGGTAGAAGGGCGCTTAAGAATTTGGTTACAGAGTTGAGAAGTATCTGTGTGTTGCATACTTCGTACAGGTTTATAATATATACATATATATACAGTGGTCAATAAACAGAACATATGCAGTACGTACAATATACAATTTTCAGAATAAATAGTGTCTAAGCCAGTATCCGCACGGGTCTAGAGTTAGTGGTGTTATTCTTTGTTTAGCAGCCAGCTGATGACCTGCTTCCTAAAGATCTGGAAGGATTCGACAGTTTTGATGTTAAGCGGTAGGGAGTTCCAGAGTTGGGGGGCAAGCACTGTGAAGCTTACCCCTCCAGCTCTTTTTAGGTGGAACCTGGGCACTAGTAGGCAAAGAGTGTTGGAGGATCTGGTGAATCTGGTGGCAGGTTTCAGGGTGAGTTTATTAGCTAGATAAGGTGGTGCTAGGTGATTGAGGGCTTTGTACGTGAGGCAGATGGTTTTTAGATCAATTTCTTGGCGTATGGATAGCCATTTGCAGGCTTTCCTAGTAGCAGAGATATGCTCTTGTCTGGGAATGTTGAGGGCTGCGCGCTTTGTGTTACCTGCAATTTGTTGAGTACGGATTCATTAGCGCCTAGGTACAGGCTGTTACAGTAATCCAGTTTGGATTGTATTAGGGCCCTGGCAAGGGTGAGGCAGCTGTTGGGTGATAGGAAGGGTCTGCTGGCCCTAATGAGCTTGCCGGTATAGGCAGCGGCTGAGGCGGTCATATTGGTGTGTTTGCCAAGGTTAGTGTTGGCATCTAGATAAGAAGCCAAGGGTTTTTACGCTTTTGGCTATGGGAATGGAATGACCATCGATGGAGATGTTATTACAGCTAGGGTCAAGTTTAGTTAGAGTGTTGGGGGAACCGACGATTAGGAGCTCTGTCTTCTCATCATTCAGGCAGAGACCATGGGAGGCCATCCATGCCTGAATGATGGAGAATATTTTGTTGATCCTGGCGGAGTCTTCTTGGTAATTACCAGAGATAGTGAGGAGTATCTGGGTGTCATCTGCGTAGTTTGTGTAGGTGACACCGAGATGGTCCAGTTGGTCAAATAGAGGCTTTGTAAATATGTTGTACAAAGTGGGGGATACACAGGAACCTTGTGGGACCCCCCGCATGTGATGGGGATGGGGTCTGCTGCAGCTGTAGTGGAAAAGACTCGTATGGTTCTGTTTGCCAGGAAGGATTGTATCCATGTGATGGCAGGGGAGGAGAAGTGGGCTGCGGTGGCAAGGTGTTTACAGAGGACCTCATGGCTGACCAGGTCAAAGGCCGCTGAGAGGTCTAGGAGGAGTAGGATTGCGGCATTGCCTTTTGTCTTTAAATTCATCAATCTGGCTTTTGAGATCAACAAGTGCGGTTTCAGTTCCGTGTTGAGGTCTGAAGCCAGATTGACGTATTCCTAGCAGTTGGTTGTATTCTAGGTATTCCTGAATTTTGATGTAGGCGACTCTGTCCAGGATTTTCAGTAGGAAGGGGACTGTGGTCATGGGCCTGTAGTTTGTGGGTGTGGCCGGGTCGAGGGATTGTTTTTTCAGGAGAGGTAGAACCCATGATTGTTTTAAGTTGCTGGGGATAGAGCTATTGGTGAAGGATAGGTTGATGAGTTTGGTGATGAAGGGGGAGAGCTCTCTGGCTGCATAACTGTGGGACACCATATTCTATTCAGGACCGTGCTGAAGAGGCATCCCCCTAACAAATCCTTGATCTTCTATCACTCAGAAAGGAGTTAAGCCACTCCAAGACACACTCAGAATAATTACCTGTATCTGATATTGTTTGTAGCAGATGCCCAAGGCATAAAATAAGCAGTATTGCATCGCAGTTTGTGATACAATACCGCTTATTTGCTTTATATTTCAATAATCATGTCACTAACCGCGACATGATTTACAGAGCAAAGATCGTAAGTACAGTCTGCCTGGCCTGTGCTTGGGGAGCACAGCACATCGGCGAGGCAGAGGGCCAGGCTCCCGGGCTGCACTGATACATTTTATCAATGTGTGCCCAGGCAATGTCCCTTCCTGTGGAAATCCCAGCAGCACCAGAGCATGGAGAATGAGGTAAAGGCATCTCCAATTACAGCCCCCCATGACCACAACCTCGTCTACATTTCACAACAGAACCCCTGCACTCTCGTCGTCCATGTGTGGGGGGGATGCAGCACAGCATGTATTTGTGGGGCCTCTGCAGGCCCCATAAGCAGATTTAGAGACCAGCTATTTCCCCTGAGGCAGACAGTGGCAGAGGCAGACAGTGAACACAGGTGAAAGGCCTTTGATGTACTGCCATCCTGCGCTTCAAATAACGTTTAGAAAAGCCTTGGGCCTGCATGGTGTGTTATTAGTACGGGACCCGCACAGCCCAGCAGTGAAAACACAGCATGCAACCATATTGCATTCTAATGTTCGTTGAAGAGCAGGACTGTAGTGATCTGATGCCAGACAGCACTTCAAATAACACTTAGGTCTTAGGTGTGCAGGAAATCCTGTCTACATTTAAAAATCCAAAACCTTGAGTTTTGTGCGGCTCACAGCATCTATAATTACTATAAACTCTGTCCTCGACTCAATGCTTCAAAACCATCATCTTTAAGGTTTGCTATTAGTACTTCCAATACTTAAAGCCACATGAGATAGCTCAGCAAGTTGAGCGCTCACTGCTGCGATCTGAGCGTGATCTGCAGGTGGCAGGTTTCGAATCCCAGCAAGGCCAACTCGGTCTTTCATCCTTCAAAGGTCGATACATGAGTATCAATTTTGGTTGGGTGATATTGTATGTAAACATGTGCTTTGTAAAGCACTTTGGATCAAAGCGCTATATAATTAAACACATCATTATCATGACAAAAAAATACAGTGATCTGCTTATTGATTAACCCACGTAGTCTGCTTATTTATATGCAGTGTGGAGAAAATGGTAATTTCGGCATGAATGTAATCCCCTTTTTGTGTACCAAATAAGAGCACATCATGAAAATGAGACGGTTTTAATTTTTTTCTCTTGTAAATTAGACGGACTTAGGTACTCAACTGGTGCTTTATTTGAGCTTTGATACAAAATAGCCAATGCCTACTCAGTTTGGATCAGTGACTATTATATTAACAAAGAGTAGTTCTTTCTTACAGTGGGGGCACTCTGGCATTTGCTGATTGAGCATCATTGTGTACCCTTTCTCTTTTGGGCATTCTCTGATTAGTGCTGAGGGAAGACGTGCACTGCTTTTATTGCAGGCCTACAAAATCGCAGCGGCTTCATGCTCTTTCTCAGAGACCCAGAGAAAAGCATGAAAACACAGAGCCTCTGAGACTAACCTGGAAATTAGGCAAGGCTACCTGCAGGCTGTGGTATCAGTGTGGGGTTGTGTGCTATCCAAGTGTCTGTGAATAATCTTTCTCCTGCCCGATGATTTGCAGAAGATGTTATTCCCAGCCGTTTGCTAGCAGCCAGCCCTGCACTGATAAACCTGCAGGCTTCAGGCCTTCTAAATGTCTTCAAAGCGATGGACTGTAGCAGGGCGTGCTGCGGATGTGTCACAGCGTGTCCAAGCCCATTTCAACATGTTTGGTGGCCTCTCTGCCTGGAGCTGGGATAAAGTCTGAAGCACGTTGTGGTGCATACAATCTAATGACGACAAAGAAAAACAGCCAGTGGGTTAATAGCTGCAGATTGTCACAAGACTGCCATGCAACAGGTAACTGAATCACTAAACTTCCACCGAAAAACTATTACTCCTTCTTTATCAGCAATGGTCTATTTTAGAGACAATGAGGTGATCACACTTCTAGATACCGCAGAGGCCCAGGGAAGGTGACGGGCTAAAGCAAATGCAGCTTGTAATGTGTGCGATGCAAAGTGCGCATTTAAAGTACAAAATAAATGTGTATGTTGCTGTGGCATAAGATTCCTGGCTGCCAACATAGGGCCATTGCTGGGGGGACACCTTGTGGTTCAGGCCCCTTTCAACTGAAAAGGCTCCAGAAGACTACATTTGACAACTGGCCCGACAATTTATTTGCCTGGGCTCCCATGTGGTTGGCGAACATTTTTAAAGTAACTGTTGGCAAAAGTCATTTACTAATCAACTTTTGTGCATGTCAATTCGGGATGAGAAAATGGAAGGGAAGCAGGGGGAGGGGGGAAATATATGATGCCCCTGAATGTTGACGGGCCCGGGAAAGTGAGAACACAAAGCAACATGCGTATCAGGCCGCTACATAAGGGATGAGACTATTTAGAGGAGTGTGAATGTGAGTCGGCTAAGGGGCAGTGCAGGAGCGAGTTTGAATCAGGGTTGGGAGAATGCCAAATAGGAGTCTAGCAGGGGGAGGAGACTAAAGGAGGTGACCATTGAGAAGGAGACAAATCAAAGCTGGGAACATCACAAGGAAGGAGAAGGGTGAGGAGAAGTCTGGGTTAAAGTGGAGATCAAGTGAGGAGGTGGTGAGTGAACAAGAGGAATGTCGAGAAGGAGGGAGCCGTGTCAAGGGGAAGAGAAAGACCAGGAGGGTAGAGGAAAGTCAAAGAGAAGAAAAGGTGGAGAGATGAGGAGGATTCTCCTCATGATCTTTCCCGGCAAGGTGAGTCTGAACCATAGAGGGAAAAGGAACAGGCACACAACCAGCGTGAGAATAGAGGCCTAAAGAGGTTTGACGGTGCGTGCATGTGCTGAAGCATCGAGGTGGTAGTAAGTTAGTGTGTGGAGCACAGAGGAGAACTAGGCTAAGCTCCCTTAGGAACACTATTGTTCTACCCTGTTGAGAAGATAGAGGAAGGTGCACTGCCAGGGAATAGAGACCGGTCACCAGGGTAAGGAGGAGAGGTCCAACCTGAAGCCAGCCTGCAGCCCTAGCAAATTGTAAATGCTCTTGTGCTTGGCTTGGTGGCACTCATCCATCCTTCCAGCTGTTGCCTATCCCTAACATACAATCTCACTCAGCCCCTCAGACCCAAGTGTTTAAGGATCAGAGAAGCAGGATAACCGGTTTTGGGTATATTTGACCATGTGCAAAATCCACATGGCAATTAGACCAAAAAACAATTGCATGCAAGACAAACTAGATCGTATATTAGAGGTTACAAGATTGGGAAATGAATGAAAACGTGTTGCGCGATGTTCGGAAAGCATTGTTCGCATGTAAAATCATATGTGCACGCACTTGTATAAATATGCTCCTTATTGTGGCCAAAAATAATGCGTTTGCTTAGGAAATGCAGATAACGCATTGAAAAACGCGTTCCTAAAGCAGGAAATAAACACGATGTTGGAGGAAAGGCCATACAACGAAGATCTTGCATGATTAGGAACAACAACAGTCGATCGTGTTTGTTGACAAAGCACGAAAAGACAGCTATGGAAAGATTGTTTGTACTTGTTTAAAGGAGAAATCCTTTTTCCAGCATATTTGCTTATTATTAATACACAGTATACTGGCAGTAGAGAAGCCAAAAAGATAAGTGCAAAGTTTAAAGTAAAAACATTTTTTTAAGTGAGATTTTAGGGTGACACTTAAAAAAAAAACATAATTAGGTGCAAGTAAATTACACACTAAACTGTTATTTACATGAATGGGATCATTCATTGCAGTCAATGTATCTGTGACAGGATACATTTAGTTTTATTTATGTTAGAGCATAGGTTCTCCTTTTTAGTTTTACCAGATTGCCCTGTACTAGGTATATCCAGTAAAGTGATGTTCAAAATATAAAAAAGGTTATTTTAAGGAAGCAGGGGTCACCCCTGCACCCTAAAATTGCTAAAATACCAAACCTGGATAGTGGGGCACACCCCCGCTCTCCAGGGTTGGTATTTTAGGCTAATACCATAAAGAAAAGTCAAATTAACAAGATTTAAAAAAAAAAGATAATTTTGGACCATTACAAAAAGGTCAATTTGGTCATTAGGTAAAATGTTTTAGGTCAAATAGGCTAATACCGGATAACTACGTTGAAGAAACCACTATTGAAGCAAGAAATGCAGGGACATTTACACCCCCCAGACTCTTGACAATTGACAGTTACTTCTGGTATGGGGCACCCCGAATTGAGAAACTTTTTGTTGCCAGAGATTTAGTAATTACTCCTGAGATTCTGCTTTGGTTGGAGTTGTGGAAAGGTCATCCTGTGGTTCTGTTGCATTTTATTTAGTTGGCACAAATCTTGTACCCATTTCCAATAAACCGGTGTTTGATTATAATATTAATCTTCTGTCTTCGCGTCACTGATTTCACTAGACTTTATGAAATACTCTTGCCAGAATAACTGCAGCAGCTCGTTTCTCACCCTGTGTCATATTTATTGAGCAATGCCCATGTAAGTATATGCCGATCCAAGAAAGCCATTTGATACATTTAACATTTGGTATATCTGCTGTAAAAACATGTTCCATTGCAATAATGATAAAGTGACAGGTGACTCAAACAACAGAGACCTGTAGCTTGTTCCCCCTTCTTGGGATAAAGGTTTTTGGGAGTAGGCCATTGGTAAATATAGTTTTGATTGATGTTGTGTAGAGGAATGTTACTGTTTTTAAAATGCCTAATATCCATATGTGCCATAAATTCAAAAAGATATCTCCCTCCGGTGATTGAAAGCCGTATCCACGCCTACGGGGCCCAGTGAATAGCTCCTCTGTTGGTACCCAGTCCTATTTATATTTTTGAGGAATTAGTCTTAAATGATTTGAAGAAACTGTCGGGACAATCCCTTTCAGAGTCCAATCTAAATAAACTTCAGGCTCTAGCCCTTAAAAGCTTGAAAAGTGACAGAAATGTAGTCATCAGATCAGCTGATAAAGGGGGAGGGATTGTCATCTGGCAAAGATACTTGTACTTACAGGAAGCCCAGAGACAATTGGGAGATGACAGATGTTATGAGGTGGTAATGCCTGGCACATTAGTTCAGGCCCAAGAAATATATGACTGCAAACTAGCTCAATGGCATCAACGGGGTCCCATAGATGATGATGAGATGTTTATATGTGACCATCCGATGACAGCCATACTATATCTACTCCCTAAAGTTCGCATAAGTCTTACAGATCCACCAGGACGTCCCATTGTTTCCTCTATTGCCTCCCTATTAGAATCGGCCTCTAAATACCTTGAGCAGTTTTTGTATCCCTTTTGTATAGGATCTCAGTTCTTACTTAAAAGACACCTCTGATCTATTGAAACAGCTTGAAGGGTTTCACTGGAAATCCCACTATAGTCTTGTATCTCTGGATGTGGTTTCACTCTATACCAGCATCAACCACAACGCAGGCATACAAGCATGTGAATTCTTCCTCAATCAAAGATCATTGATGTTCAAACAACAAAACGAGCTTGGAATTGACCTACTCTCTTTTTGTCTGAACAATAACATGTTCTTGTTTGAAGACAAGCTATATAGGCAAAAGAGGCACCACCATGGGCTTATGTGTGGCTCCTACCTATGCAAATCTTTACTTGGGTAAGTATTTTTACAGGATTAACAATTTGCGTTACATAGGTAATGTTACAAGATTATCATTTACAGAATTTGCAACTGTGTTCTGTTGAAAAGGCAAAGTTGGGAAGTCTACATAGTCATTCTTGTTGACATGCCAGGCAGATGCATTTCTCTGTGGGCATGTAGGTTACTTGTCATGTGTTATTCATGATTGCCACAGCTATCTGGCATGTATGGCTTTCTTGATGTAGTTCTGGCAAATTATGAAGCAGCACCATGTACTCTCACCCTCCACCCCCTGCCTACTGTTTGCATATCAGTCCAACTGAAAAGCCTTTTCATGTGTCTTTGAACGCTTCTCACATTGTGCCTCATTGTGCCTCTGGAGCGAACACATTCCATAACATTCCTAATTAATTGCAATTAATCTCCCTTTAGGCATCTGCCATGGCATCCTCACTTTTTAGGGGCAGATTTTCACCTCCAACAATGGGAATTTTTGCGGTAATTGTCCACATCTAATCTTTGTAAATTTGGAGGGTTAACCGATAAATGTATGTTACCAATTTGTGATATGTGGTAACTAAGAGAGTTACTCTCCCTGTTCTGGATTATGTTTCCTCTATGGATGAGTAAAAGCTGGATTGGTAGGTCTACGTGCTTCAGTACACAGGTGCGGCTAAAGCAATTGCTTTCCGTCATTTTGATAGCAACTTCCTGTGTTTGGTCATTGGGTCTCTACCCGTGTGAAATATCTTTTCTCTCTGCTCATCCACCTCCAACTCTCTGAGGGCCCGACTCTTCTCCAAGCAGAGAGTTGGGGGCAGATCTATCCCCTGGGCTGGATCCTCCCTCTGGAATAGCCTCCCTGCCTCTCTCAAGACCTTGCTTTTCGTTTCTGCTTTCTCTCTTCTTCTCCCCTGCTGATGTACCTGACTGCTCCACACACTGGTCACCCTCTGAACTCGGGCCCAGGCTTCTGCATGTCCAGTTGCCCTTGCACTGCCTGCGTGCTCCCCATCACTTAATGGTCTGTATCTGCAATCCTACAGTGCCTACTCTCTGCACTTATGAGTTAACCGCTGGCTGCACTTGGTTTAACTGCACTTCCGCCCTTTCGTCAAACCTGCACTTGCTCGTTCTGAATAACACAAGGCCTAGTAAGATCGTTATTTTCTTCTCCCTTGTTTCCCTCTCTTTATCTTGTCCCGCCTAGTAACACTTGTGTACAGCCGCGATATAAATGCCACATCACATCATATCATAACTGTAACCTCTACCTCCCCCTGCCTCCTTTCACTTACCCAGAAAAGTGCTGCCCTGGCTGCACTCACTCAGAGCAATGCTGCCCTGATTGCACTTTCCCCTTTCCCTCTCATTGGCACTTTTCTCCTGCACTCTTACACTGTCGCACTTGCACGATCAGAATGTCACATGGCCTAGTAAGATCATTTGTCCGGTGCCCCCTCTGTTTCCTCCCCCTAGTCTTGTCACACCTAGAAACACTAGTGTACTGGTGCTTTATAAATTACATATATCATATCATTAGTAAATTGTGTCATATTCTCATAGACTCTACATATTGCTAACACTGCATTTAAACCTTACATTTACCACTGGTTATGCTTTTTTCCCTTTATCTTTACAATGTTGGACAGACTGTATTGGTACATCTGTTCTAAGCAAGACACCCTATCGAACGGACATAAAATGTTTCACCAAACCAAAGTCTTTAGAGCATTTCAGCATTTGCACCTTTTTAAATTGGTTTTTGGAGTAATGCTGTGTCAAATTGAGTTGAGCGGGGCCGAATACTTTGTATTATAATCTTGATTACCATATTGTTTAAGCAGATATTATTTAAGCTTCAACACATATCCAAATTCTTACTACAAAACAAACTGATTGTATATTAGTATATTCATAAAACATAGTAATACTTAGTTACTTGGAATGATACCACTGCTGCCATTTGCATTGTCTGCAAATGCGCTGGGGAATCTTTTGTATCTGTGTAAGCGTCCATCTGTTCCTTCCATTGAATTCCTGCCAAAAACACATTGTTCTTATGAAGCTTTCATGGTTTTTCCAATTGGCATTTTGTACCATTGTTTCAACTATTGTATGTGTCAAGAGGAATGACCTTGAATTGCATCATATTTAACTTTAGATTTATAGTAAGCCTTCCAGAGAATGCCATATTCATTAAGACTACAGCAGTAGATTGGCAGATTAAAGGGATGCTATAGGGCAGGGAAAGATTGTTCTGATAATTACTATGATAAATGTTAAAGAGCTGTTAAGTCCAAAAGGTAACATCGAAGTACGCGCTCAAAGTAGCGCTGTTTGCTGTTGGGAATCGCTGCTGCACAAGGACTACGACTTCATCACTCTTTTCTACTGGACCTTTATGGTATTTTCCCATCAAGAATACAAAGGACATTATATATGCTTCTAACTATGTCACATATCTTATAAAATACTAATATAGTACATATTTGCATTTATTTAGGTGGCTCTGTCCCCTTTCCCAGAAGCCTACTTTTACAGACTCCCGCGCGCATCTGCGCGCGCATCGAAGTACGCGCTCAAAGTAGCGCTGTTTGCTGTTCGCTGCTTCGGTGTTTCTGTAGTTTAGTTATTAACTGGAATTGGTTTTTGGTACTTGCTGGAGGAGAGTACCTGGTCCTTCAATTGACTCTAGATTGGTGAGTCTGTTTGAGTTCTTTTTCCAACGTTCTCACTTTAAACTTGGATATATGTTGCTTCCATTATTACTGCATTGAGATCAACTTTATTCAACATACATCAAATTAAGAGCTGCGAGTTCTTACTCTCTGCACACTTCTTTAAATTACTGCGGCACGTGTAATAATGGCAGGCGGTTTACGGAGTAAAGCCAATGAATATGCTACTCTTTCATTTACATCTTTGAGTATCGATTCGCAGGTTTGCCATGGCCGCACCTCTTACATTGAACCTTATGTTCCAGAAACAATGAGTTCAGGTACTATGGATGAGCAGACGGTTGTGCCTAGACTTCCACCGCGTGTGGTTATGGTACATGCTACTGAAAATTCACTTTCTGCACTTTCTCCTTCACATGGGAAACTGAATAGCCCTGTGGGCCGTCCCCAAGAGGAAGCCCACAGAAGTTGTTCTGAATCCCGACACCCAATTTATCCACTAATGATCAACATGACTCGATCATAGGAAATATGGCTGCCTTTGATGCACATGTCTCCTGTGCTATTGGTATGTTAACTCCTCTCGCCTATGGACCCCTGAAAACGAATCAACAGGTAAACCAACATACTATGGGTGAGCAAAGTTTCGTAAATGACCCTAATAGGGAGAGCCTTCAGGAATCTAACTATGAACTACAGCCACCGCATCTCTCATATTCCCCGGACCCTATGGAGGTGTTCATTAAGCCGACTCAAAATGAACTGTCAGAGGGTCCGATTGATTCCATGGAGAGGTCTTCACGATCTCCATGTACCTTCCCAGTTATGATAAAAATACTTGACTTCCTGGATAAGGGCCATGATTTAACCCACTTGGAATTGAAGGATGTAAAAAAAACTTTGCATCACTTATGTTCCCAAATGGATAAGATTGAAGGGTTTATCATTGCCGCAGACACCCTAAGAACGTTAAGCAATCAGCGTATGGACACTGATCCACCACAATGTGAGAAAGGTACCCAATATTGTAATGAGGCCTTGCTCTCATCTCTTCTGGTGCCGAACGCTTCTGCCACGCCTGCACAGTGCAATTGTACCAACGAAATTAAAGAACTTAAATTATCAATTGAAGGTATGAATGCGATAATATCTACTCATTTTGCTAAGTCGGATATAGCCACTGATTCACCGGATAGTCCTTCGACCTTACTGAAAGCTCTTAATGAACAGCAGCAGAAAGATAACGAAGGCTTGTCTAGTGACTAAAATTTCTCCTTCTTACTTTGTCGTGCAAAAAAGATTCACTTAAGAGCAGTGAAGCGATCCGCTATCAGGAGAAAAGAAGCATTGGCCAAAAAGACTGAGAATAACATGACCAAAACCTTTATATCGCAGCTGTCTGACGGTTCTCAGACCGCCCACCAAGAAACTGCGATATCAATTTCTGATGAGGAAAGCATTGACCTTGGCCAATTATCCAAAGAAAGTCAAGACGCTTTTATCCCGTCCCCAAGTACGAAATCAAAAGTAATATCTCAAATTAAGAACAGTGTACCTATATCAAAAAAATTAATGGATTCTGTAAAAATTGTCTAATGTCCAATCTCCTAAAATCAATACTCTTACTAAAGCCCCTTGCCTTAATAGTTAAACAGGAGAAAATGCTAAGGAGGAAAGAATGCTAGACACTACTTCCACGCTCATTCCAAAAATAAACTTGCTCAGTTATTTTCCGATTTCAGGAAGACACTGCACATCCAGGAAAGATCTTATAGACACACAGCTTAATGACAATTACAATACTGAAGTCACCAATGATTCCATCTTGCCCAAGCGAAAATCATATAGTGCTGTGTGTACTGAGACTTCAGGCCCACAACGGGTCGTTTTACAACAGAACACCATTAATCACCCGAACCTCTTGAATAAGGTAAATGGCAAGAGTAAGGTTTTTCATCTTGATATTGCTCCGGGTCTATCTACGACTCTCTCTCCAAATATATCAATTGGTAATGATATGGTCCATTCTGCGGCTATTGAGTGCATCATCGGACCTCCCACCGCTCTGAAGATAAATCATTTAATTCAGAGCGACCCCATAAAAACTACTTACGCTCCAAATCGAATCTCCATACATGGCTCTGCTCTTAGCAGGGCTCTCACGGAAAATTCCAAGGAGGATCTCGTGAAGCTCTCTGGAGTTATCCGAAACCCCCAGGAAAATTCTTGAGGATGTCTCTGGAAATGCTGAAACTAAATCGAAATCAGCAATTCCGCTCCCACCGGAGTTGACCAGAGTGGAAACGATCCTCCCTCCTTGTATTGAGCGGAAAACCTTGGAGAACTCTCACTATGACATTCTTGAAATGCTTAGAAAGGCGTTATATGAGGATTCTCTAAAGGAGATACCTTCAACTAATGTGCGTCCATTACCTTTATCAGAGATGATTAGGGAAGAAAACCTTCCCTCTATACGAATAGAAGAAATAACTACACAGTATTCATCTGAATCAGATAAAAAACTTTCTTGTTGGCCTTGAAGGGGATGAGATCTCCACTGCTGGGAAGCAAATAAATCGATCTTTTATTCTAGCTTTATTTTCTCGAATTCCACAACTAAGAATGGTAAAGTCAGAAGACATTCTGAGAGTTTCCATAGCCCAGTCTAACAATTGCAGAGCTGTATGTTATCTGAGTTCTGAGTCCATTCTGAAGTTCCTTTGGTTCAATCGAGTGGAGCTAAAAAATCAAGGATTTAGCTTATCAACTTTTAAATTGGAAACAACTGCAGATGATTTCTTGGCATACATTAAGCCTGCTATTGCTGAGACATTGACAACAAGTGTACTTGATAAAAATGCTAACAATAGTGCTGATGTGGACCTCCAGGCGTTAATGACTCAGGTTGCAACAGCAAAAGGAATTCCATGGCTTGCACCTATGCTTACTGCTATCTTGGGGTCGAAAAATCTGCCTTCCACTTCATAGCATCCTGCAAATTCACGATTAAAGGTCTTATCATGGAATACTTGTGGCTTTGCTAACTTCACTGGCTGGTTCTCATCACTTTTGTTTGAGAATCAGCCAACTATCTTATTGCTACAAGAAACAATGAAATTATGCTCCTTCACAATTCCGGGGTTCACCACGTATTGTATGCTTGCAAAAAGATACCTTCAAGGGCGGCCACGTGGGGGCCTTGCAATTTCAATAAATAACTCTGTTAACCTTCAATCTAAATGGATGTGGGAATCGGCAAGTCTGCTTGGTGTATTGTTGGAGACCAAACTGCCTAAATGTTCTCCAATTTTAATATTGTCCCTTTACTGGAACCCTGCTGACATTACGATTGACGCAATGTTGGACGAACTAGACGATTGTTTAGAGAACATATCCAACCAACATCAATCTCTAGAAATAATTATTGGTGGTGACTTTAATTGTGATGTTCGAGATCCAACTGAGACAGGGTTATTTAAAGCCTCTAGTTTATCAATTGGCAGGGGGGCTAAATTTAGAGAGTTATTAAATGACTGGGATATGGATATGGTCGTGAATGAAGACTCCAAAACGCAGTGTACTTGGTCCTGGGGTAATAAATCTTCAATGATTGATTTCATATGTGTCTCCCGAACTCTCGCTTTTCTTACATCTCCTCTCCATACTAGTAATATTTCTTCTAGTGATCACACACGCATTTCATGCACCCTGAAATTGGAGTGTAAATTGCTTGTCGTGGAGCCAGCTTTGGCTCTGGTAGAGATTGATCGCCCTTGCCTCTCCATTAGGTGGAACCATGGTTTGTGTCAGCAATTTGTTAGTCATGTCTCTTTTAAAATACGATCACTCGATTACTCAGATATGAAAATTGATATGCAATTGATTAATCATTTTTCTGAATTGATTAATAACACACGTATCTTTTTTAGCAAGAGATATACTAAGGTAAATCATCCCCACCCCTTTGACTTTAACTGTAAGTGTCTAAAAAGGGAGAAAAATAAGGCACTTAGACAACTTAAGTCAATGCGGCTGGATGTAATATCACGTGGGAGGAAGCGCTCACAAATTTTGAAGGCATACAAGTCCAATCTCAAGCACATTTGCATTATTAAATATAATAGAGATAACTGTGAACTTATTCCATCTATTTCATCACATGATACTTGAACAATTTGGCGAACAATTAAAAGTGTTGATAAAAAGGTTGTCCTGGATATATCCAATTGTATATCTGATCAAATGTGGCGAGACTACATAACAGCCAAATTTCGGATTCCAACGAAATTTGAGTCCATCCCATGTGTAACACTGTGTTATAGCAAGATTACCCGTTTAGAATGGTCATTTGAAGATATTAAATGGGCGATCTCCAGACTATCTTACTCGAAATCAGCTGGTCCAGACGGCCTTCCGCCATGCCTGTATAAAGCTAACCCTGACTTCTGGGCTGCAATCCTGAAAATTAAATTTGTTTCTATTATTAATCTAGGTTCGCTCCCTTCATCCTGGGTATCAGCAAATATTATTCCAATATTTAAAAAGGGCGATCCGACTTTACCTCACAACTATCGGCCAATTTCTTTAATTGATACAGATGCGAAATTGTTCGCAATCCTTCTCTTGTACGACCTTGAGAAATTTATAGCCAAAAACAATCTCTGCTCGAAATATCAAATAGACTTCAGGAAAGGTATGAGTACTACTCTAAATGCTACCATTATGGCTCATATGATAGCGGGTACAAGACGAAAGAACTCTTATCCCGTCTATTTAACCATGATAGACATGTCGGCAGCGTTTGATAACGTAGTCAGAAACCTCTTATGGACGAAAATGATGAACATGGGAATTCCCATGGTACTGATCAACTGGTTCATCAAACTTCATACAAACACCTCGTACAAAGTAAAAATTGCTGATGACGGTAGAACCACTCAGCCAAGCCCTACATTTCTCGGTCTGAAACAAGGATGTAACCTTGCGGCAACATTCTTTAATTTATACCTTTCACACCATGATGCGGAATGGAAATATAGTAACTTGTTCTCTGTTAAAATTGGGGCCCTTTGCTTACAATGGGTTCCTTTTGCAGACGATATCATCATCTTTGATCCCACTCCGGCTGGATTACAAATAAAGTTACTCCTTTTTGAGGAATTTGCAGTGGCGCATAATTTGACACCTAATCCAGCAAAAACGGCTATCATGTTATTCGGCAACACAATAAACACCAAACGTTGCAAATAGTATATTACAAAGACTCAAATACCTATTACTATCAGTGCAACTTATTTGGGGTACACATTTTCGTCTCAAACCTCGATCAAGGCATGGGTAGGTCTTATTAGAAATAAGACCAGACCTCTTACATCTCAACTTAAAATAATATATGCCACATATTGTACATTTTCTTTAACACCTATGATTGACTTTCTAACCTTGAAAATAGAAAGTGTTATCTTGTACTCACTTGACATGTGTCTGTGACTTGAGTGCATTTTTAGACTCCACACAGGGATCAATTATTAAGACTGTAATGCGCCTCCCCATGTCTGTACCAAATGCTATAATTCGCTACGAACTTGGACTAGTGGCACTGTCTGGACGCTGGAAATGGCGCCAACTATCCAATTATGAAAAATCAATTATCCGCCAAAGAATTCTTTATATGAAGATCTAAAGGTTAGGCTGGACTCATCCTCTTCCGCTTCCTTTTTGCAATATCATCATAAAATGCAATAACAACTGAATTCATTAAGCATTTCTATTGATGACGTCCACCAGCGTCCAGGCTATGCAAAAAAGAAGCTCTTTGAATTGGATTGGCGGGTGACTATAGAAAATATCTCGACCTACAAACTGTATAAAGAGTATGGTGACTTTCTCAAAGAACGTACTCCAAGATATGATCATGTCTGATTCCCTTGCAATCACACTAAGAATACTTATATACGATACAGGTTGAACTTATTCCATACTAGGGAAAGAATTGCAAATTGGAAACATGAAGATGAGAGCAAAATAACCAAATGTCGCTTTCCGTCATGTAATGAGCCCATGGAAACTATGAAGCATTTGATTGTTGAATGTCCTCATTTTAAAGTAATTAGAACGAATCGTTTGATGAAATTTGTTAATATTGAATTTGAGGAGTGCTTGGAATTCATTTGGGCTCGCATGATGCAAGGCACTCATAAACCGTTGGTCTTTGAGTTGGTTACCTTGTGCAACTACATAGAAAATGAACTGCTTAGTTTTAATAATTAGATGTCTGCTTTTATTTGATATGATTCCTTTTATCTGTAAATGTAAATAGATGAAATTGAATAATTTCACCTACCTAAATTGAAAAAAATGTAAATTGTGAATGCAAATCTGTAAATTTTATGTTGTTTTTAAATTCTTTTGTAAAGGTTCTACTCTTTTGTAATTGAAACACAAAAGAGATAAAACAAAAAAATAATTAAAAAAAGGTAACATAACCTTTCATAGGTCTTGCTAGTTGCTTGAATATCTTTCTAAGTATTTTCGCTGAAGAAATATTTGCGCCTCTCTGAATGGATTATTTATGGACTACAGTTCATTGTAGCTGTATGGTGAAAGGCATGAGCATGGATGACATTTGAAGTGACTGATGCCCTTGCAGATCAGGATCAGCTGCATATGTATAAATGGGGCAGAGGTCAATTAGTCTTGTATTTACAAGGCTGACCTTGCGGAAGCATTGGTGGATTATCGATTGATGCTGGTGCCACTTCATCTTTCAGTTAGGCACCAATTGGCCTTAAGCCACCAATAATTGTGGTGAAAGCAGGAAAGGGGTTCATGCGAGGTGGCTGTAATCAATACTCTTTTCAGGTTTTCGGTTCACTTCCTCCAGCCCTTCATAATCCCATGTTTTGTTATAGGAACACCCTCCTCGCTGGTGCCGCAGCCACACACTTGACTCCACTTAGGACTGTTTAACATGCCACTGCCCACCTCCTAATGGGAACTAAGAAATGTGATCATATCACCCCATCCTAAGAGAACTACACTGGCTGCCCATTCCAGCTAAGCAGCTCTTCAAAACTGCCTGTATCTGATACTGCCCAACACCTGCCTACCTTGACACAAAACTCATGACTTCACGTGGGACGCACTCCTAGGAGCCAGACCATTGTGTGGCTTGAGACTAAAATGGCATGTAAAAAGAAAACCAGAAAACAAACCTTGGCTTGCTGCATCCCTGCTTACTGGAACACATCCTGGTTGTCTAGACAGAAACTCAAGACCCCCTGCTGTTCAGTGAATACCTGATGGTCACTTAGGACTTGCTACTTTTAGGCATTTACCAGCCCTGTATTATGTGATATTTAAGCTATCATAAACTGTAACCACTGGCTGCTGTTAACCTTAAATTATGTGTACAGCACACCATTGCTTCCTAGCTAGGTTTACACGATATAAACCCAAACACGTACATCCCAATCTGGCTGGCTACAGGGCAAGGAGATTTTGCTCATTTCTGCAGCTTGAGTTCAAGTGGCCTTATCTGGTGGGAAGGACATGTTTTATGCCAAGTCTCTGCCAGGGTAGATTCAAATGCTGGAACAACATGAACATAGTTTCAACAGGCATCTTTCTGTCTCCTGAGGAAGGACGGCAACAACAGGCTTCCATGTTGACATAGTGTCTGGCACTGTGAGAGTCTTCAGGCCTACGCCGCATGCACCATGTCGGAGGAGAAGAATTATTCCACCCCCCTTTTCAAGCTTTGCTCCGACTGCGGCTTACAGAATGTTTTCTCAGACAACAAACATTCCCAATGCCTTTACTGCCTGTACCCAACGCACAAGGAGGAGGTTTGTGCATTTTGCCATGAAATCTCGACACGCACGTTGAAGGATCAATGTAAGCGGTGGAATGAGTGGCTGCAGACGAAGGCCTCTGCAATGGGTGGGTCCCAGGAGCATGCCTCTCCCGAACCTGGGAAAACTGAGCAGGCTTCTAAGTCCTTTGAGGACGCCCCTCCCACTGGGGCCCAACAAAAGGCCAAGCACCGCCCCTGGCACTGGGAGCGCCGTTGTGGTGGGCTCCTTGGCGGTCAGGGCGCGTCCGACGTCTCCAGCAACTTCGTACACCAGCCAACGCTCAGGATCTTTGTCCAAGAGGAAATCGGACCATCCAGGCAAGGTGGCTCCAGAGACGGCTAAGGAGAAGTCTAAAGCCAGCGTGCCCTCGACGGAGAAGGCCAAGGGGGACGATGATGAAGACGATGACGATATCGTTGAGGAAGGCGACGGAGAGCCTCAGGTCTGCCTGTGGCTACTGTGACGGCCGACCCTCTGGCACTGGGGAACCGCCGGCCAGGAAGAAGCCCCCACTGCCTCCTTGCCACTCTTCGCTGCCCTCTGCGCTCCTGAGGGATGGGATGGATTCTGACACAACAACGCCGGGCACGAATGACTGTGGGATGTGGGACCTCCTGTTGCCGTCGCCCAGATCCTCCCCACCGGACGAGATAGGCTTGTTTCATGCAATGATGTCTAGAGCTTCGGAGATCTTCAAGAGCAGAAGGAGGGCTTCTTAAACCAGCACCACTAGGTGAAGAGGAAGACCATCCTTTCAGTCCCACTCTGGGAACATTTGGAACGAAGGCCTGTCTCTCGTGAAGAACCCTTTTATGGCCCCGGCGAAGAGGGACGGCCTTGAGAAGAAATGCAGGGTGCCGGACTTTGCGCCCAAGTGCTTGCGGGCCCAACCGTCACCAGACTCGGTGGTCTCTGCAGCAGCCAAGAAGTCGTTGGGCGCTTCATCCTCTGCAGTGTCCACAACCCCAAGCTACGAACGGGAGCTGTGGTTCAAGCTCACTCCCCTTCCGGACTTCCTCCCCGACGACAAGAGGTCTGAGGCGTTGGAGATTCTGCAAGAAGGCGAGGTGGTGTCGACCTCGCCATCGTGGTCGACACGGACATCGCCGACGCGGGGTTCCACCAGATGGGCAACAGTGTCTGCCTTCGTCGTGGCTCGCTCAAGGCCACCAACTTTCAACAGGATGTCCAGGTGAGGCTGTTGGACATGCCCGTGGATGGAAATCTTTTCGGGAAGGCTGTAGACCAGTCTCTACAGGCCATCAAGGTGGACACGGTGATGGCACGTGCCCTGGGCATGCTACAGCAACGACGGCTGTCCTTTCAATCCTCTGGAGGCAAGTCTCCCCGTTCTTCCAAGGGTCCCAGTGGCAGTTCTTCTTCGTACCGCTAGCCCTCCCGCTCCTCGGCCCAAGAGACCAAAAGGGGTCGTTCCAAGGCTTTCGGAGAAGGACATTGTCCTCGCCAGGGAACCCAAGGCAGCCCGTCGACGTCCAAGCAAGAATGAACCGGCGGTGACATCGGAGACCCCACCCATGCACCGTGGAGGGAGGCTGGCTGGCGAACTTCGTCAGCATGTGGAAGACCATCTCCACCGACGGTTGGGTGCTGGACGCTCTCGTTCCACGGACACACCCTCGAGTTTCAACAGAGGTGTCCCCAAATACCACTGGTGGCCCGTCAGGAAAACCACGTCCCTCAGCTGCTGCTGGAGGTTCGGGCCATGCTAAAGAAAGGGGCGATAAAGCTCTTCCCAAAGCGGCTCCAGGGCTCGGCAGTGTACTCAAGGTAATTCCTTATGAGAAAGAAGACCGGGGGCTGGAGGCCCATTCTCGACCTCTGACGGCTAAACAAATGCATCAAGTTCCAGAAGGTCCGTATGGTCACTCTTCAACACGTGCTCAGAGAGCTAGAAGAGTGAGACTTTCTGTTGTTGTTGGACCTGGAGGATGCATACTTCCACATCCCAATTCACAAGGGACACCGCAAGTTTCTGTGCTTTGTCGTTCAGGGGAAGCATTACCAATTCAAGGCCCTTCGGATTGAAGTTGGCGCCAAGGATCTTCATCAAGTACCTGGCGCCAGTGGCATCACATCTGCGACTGCAAGGGATGCACGTCTACCGTAACTTGGATGACTGGCTCATCCGGGCCAGCTCATGGAGCATTGTCGTCGACCGCGCGGCAAGGACCGTCCACCTACTTCACACCAGAGTCCTGTGGCTGCCGGAGGAAAAGAAGTTGCACGTCAGCGTACTGGAGCTATGGGTGGTATTTGGGCCCTCAAATCGTTACTGCCGTCCCTCAAGGCCCAGGTGGTGCGGGTCTTCACAGAGAATACCACCACAATGTTTTACATCAGGTAACGGGGGGCACCAGGTCCCCATCACTCTCCAAAGAGGCACAGGATTTATGGCACTGGGCTGTCGCCCAAGGGATGTTCCTTATCCCGTTTCATCTGGCAGGAGTAAAGAACACGGTCACCGAATCCCTGAACATGGTGTTTCGCTCTTGCCATGAGTGGGAACTTTGGCAGGACATAGTGGAGAATCTGTTCCTCAAATGGGGCAATCCCCAGATCGACTTGTTTGCGACAGCGACGAACACCAAGTGCCAGAGGTTTGTCAGCAGGTTTCCCCAGCAGGTGAGCATGGGGAGCACATTCTCATTCCCTTGGGAAGGCCTCTTTCTGTATGTGTTCCCTCCGTTGCCATTGTTACTTCGAGTCATCTGTCAACCCAAAACAGTGCCGAATGATCCTTGTCGCACTGGCGTGGCCGAGACAGATCTGGTACCTTGACCTTCTCAGCATGTCAGCGTCCCCACCAGTCAAGCTGCCAGTGGTTGCGGATCTTCTCGCCAGGGAAGGAGGTGCCATTCTTAACCACGATCCAGGGTCTCTGAACCTGAAGGCCTGGCTCCTGCAGCGCTAGAATTTGGTGGCTATGATCTCCCGGCAGACTACAAGGAAGTTCTCGCCAAGGCTAGAACATCATCTACTTTGAAATGCTACGGTCTCAAGTGGAAGAGATTTGCTATTTGGTGGTGTTCTCAGAAGATCGACCCGCTGAGGGTCAAGGCTCCTCATGTACTTCCATATTTGCTGTCGTTGGCCAAGTCGGGGCTGGCCCACTCCTCCATCAAGGTACATCTGGCGGCTATCTTCCGCTACACTAGATCTCCAGGACGACCATCCTTGTGGTTGCACCGGTTGGTTTAGGAATTCGTCAAGGGACTATTCCACTCATTCCAGCTGGTGAAGCCTCCGGCGTGGGAGCTCAATCTGGTGCTTACTAGACTCATGGGACCTCCGTTCGAGCCTATGCATTCTGCATCACTCCTGTTTCTGTCGTTGAAAACAGCTTTTCTCGTGGCCATCACCTCTGCACGAGGAGTGGGGAAGATCCAGGCCCTCTCCTGTAAACCACCTTACTTGACTTTCCACGAGACGAGGGTGGTGCTGCGGACACACCCTTCCTTCATGCCTAAAGTGCCGTCAGACTTTCATCTAAAGGAACCCTTGTTACCTGTGTGTTTTTCTGATGCCTTCATCGCCGGCTGAAAGGACTTTGCACTCGCTGGATGTGGCTAGAATGCTGAAGTTTTATGTGCCCCGCACAAAGAGTTTCCAGAAACCCTGTCCAAGGCTTCCATTTCCAGGTGGCTCTCCAGCCGTATCACCCACTGTCACTGGTTGCAAACCGACCGCTGCCTGCCCATCCGAGAGCCCACTCTACCAGAGCGATAGCTGCTACAATGGCGTTCCTGTCTGGTGTGCCCCTGCTGGACATCTGCAGGGCTGCAATGTGGAGGTCGACGCACACCTTCACGAAATTCTACTGCGTCAACGGGGATTCTAGGGAGGAGTCCAGAGTCGGCCAAGCAGTTCTGCGCAATCTGTTCGCTTGAAGGTGAGCCTGGTGAGGAGGTAAGAGATGCTTATGCTGAGCCTTGCCACCTCCCGTGGTTGTGAATTTGTGTACTGCTAGGTATTCTTTATTCATGAGCATTCAAATCCATGCCAGACCCCATGCTGGAGAAGGAACAAGTTACTTACCTGTAACTGTTGTTCTCCAGCATGTGTCTGGCATTCTGGCATGGCTTCACCTGCAAACCTTCCCGCCTACCCCTCTGCGGCTCTTCTCTTGTTCCTACTGCCACTTTACATGCTACCAAATCTGAAGATGGCTGCCGGAGGAGGGGCTTAAGTAGAGGGCAGTCATTGGCTGGGGGCAGTATGACCCAGAGCTCAGTGATTGGTTGTTAGGAGAAAGGCAGCTCAGAAATGAAACAGATTTTAATATTCAGGAGCATGTGAATCCATGCCAGACCCATGCTGGAGAACAACAGTTACAGGTAAGTAACTTGTTCCTTATTCTGCCGTACAACCGCGGTTATGCAAAAACATTCAAGCTCTGAACTTGGTCCCCATCCCGCCCCCAACTCCCCAATCTCACATGATGTCCTCTTTCCTCCTCCCCACATCAAGCCTGATGCCCTTGCATCCTTTTTCCCCCGCTCCAAATGGCATTTATTCCATTTTCTGTTTTCGGCTGCGTTTATTTCTGTAATAACCGTAGTTATCTCTCCCATCGAAGAAAAACAAATGGCAGCTTTTTTCATTTCTGAAAAACCTCTCTCCTGTAAAAGCACCATGGGAGATATAGCTATAATTCTGGGAGCAGGGTTAACCCTTTTCATCAAATATTTTAAAACCTACTGGACACACTAACCCAAGACCTCTCTGGAAATCGAGCCAACGCTTTGCGCCCAAGTTGTTTTGTGACTTGTCCAATTCTGTCCAGTGGTTTCTTTTGTACGCTGCACAGACACTTTGATTTTTTCTCTGTTGGGAAATGAATGGGGAGTGTGCCAAAACAGTATTTTCCAACGTTAATAGCTTTTTCATTTTCTAACAAATCTTTCCCAAAATGTCAATTCTGTGGGAGGCCGCGGCAACCTTTGTTTGCTAAATTTCAGATAAATACGTCATTCAAGTCAAAAGTGATTAGCAAATCAATTTTCGAGTTGCCTATGTATGTCGATACTCCACTATAGTGCGGTGAGAAGGTACAAAATATGCTGCTTCAAATTCCGTGCTTTACAGCCGGCCGTCAGATAACTGTTTGAAAGGTTATTCCTGCTTGAAATGATGGCTTCCTGCATCTTTCTAGTGCCACATACAAAGTTGTACTTGTGTCCAATACAAGAGCGACTAGCGAAATAATGGTCTTAAGCACATGGTCACTGGGATGATCTAGTGGTCGTTTTGCAAAATGCAGTGGAACAAGCTCAGTGGTGGACGAAGGAAAACCTGATATCACCCTAGCAGTGGAATCCACACTAACAACCGACATATCACTTTCAGGGCGTGGCGCTCACTATCTTCACCAAACAGCTCATGGCATGTAGACACATTCGCTATCAGACAAGCATATCACAATCCTGGAGTTGCTGGCGGTGTACAAAGCATTACAAGCTTTTACGCATCAACTGTTAGGCAAGACAGTTCTAGTCCTCACAAATGGCACAACCGACATGTTTTACATCAACAAACAAGGCGGAACGCATTCTGTCTGTCCTAATTTACACACAAGATCTGGAGATGGTGTCTCCAGGTGCGCATTTACCTCCTGTCACAACACATTCCAGGGGAACACAACTGTCTGGCAAATGAACTAATTGGAAACGCAGAACTTCCCTCAGAACACGAGTAGGAATAACACACAGGCATTGTAAACATCTTCAGCGAATGGGGGTAGTGGGGCATAGATCTCTTCTCGCAGCACAGGAGAATGCAAAATGCCACGCTTGCGCATCTAGATTTCCCCAGACAAAGTCCAAGGGGAACACCCTATGGATCAATTGAGATTTGTGTACGCTTTTCCTCCGAGACCACTTCTGAGCAAGACTATCTACAAGATGCATCATGAACATCTCACAATGATCTTAATAGTTCCAATGTGGGCACAACAAATTTGGTTATCAGACCTACTCAAAATGTCAATGCGCCCACCAGTCAAGCTTCCAAGCCCTTATAACAAGTTGTCACAACGTCAGGGAACAACCTTCTATCCACATCTTCAAACGCTCAACTTAGCAGCTTGGCTCTTTAAGTCAGAGTTTGGACACATTAACCTGCCACAACGTTGCATGAACATCTTAAGGGTGACCACGTAAACCAAACACAAGACATGGTTACTTCAATAAATGGAAGTGATTTGTAGTATGGTTTAGGAGGGGTAATGTCAATCCCATTGACTGTTCAACTTCCAATATTTTACACAACCTGTTAGACTTGTTAGACTCGGGTCTGTTAGGCTGAAACCTGTGCAGTTCCCTTAGGGACCACTGCAAAAGGCTTAAGACTACAGGTGGTTGGCAGTAAACCCAATTAGTAGCAGTCTGTGCCACCCAGATTTACCTGGTAGCTGTGGCTCAGCAGTCAGACTTCTCTCTAGATGAGTTTGGCAGTATATAGAGTATTCACAATAGGTACAGAGATACAGTAGCACAAGCAAACACTGACCAGAGCTTTGGTGTAAAAGTATATAATTATTTATTTAAAGACACACTTGTAAATTACACTAGCACAAAAAGAGGTAAGTAAATTCAACACACAGTCACTATTATAGATATACAACCCTGATTACTTATTAAACAAGTCTTAGTGAGAAACACCACTTATTTTCAGACAGAGGTGAGTGCTTAACGTAAGATGGCACAAAAAAAAGGGAGGGGAAAAAGGCAGAGTTATGGAAGCACACAATTTCAATACTTTTTAAAAGAACCACAGTGAGGCAGGTTAGGCAAAGTCTACTGGGGAGCAAGGAAGTTCAAATGCCAGGGCCACTCTTAGAGAGAGCAAGCGAAATGTGTCCAGGATCACACAGTGGGGTTATGCCCAAAGAGTCTTTGTAGATAGTTTACAAAAGATTAAGATCAAGTCAGGAAAAGTTAGTTAACAGGCCCCAGGCTAACCCAGGTTAGAAAGTCGAGGATTTACTGTCACCCCGAACGATCTGTCGCAAGGGAAGCCAGGCGGGACACAGTACCTGAAATGGGAAGAATGCTCCAGCGAGGGCAGTTGTTCCTGGCAGCGGGTGCAAGCCGGTGTTTCGTCCAGAGGAAGAGGAGTTCTCGACGTGGAGGAAAGATGAAGGTCGTTGCACTGCCAGGGAAGAAACCAGCCGCAGAGTTTTCCGGCTACAAGGTACTACCTTTTTCTTCGCGGTAGTGGTGAACCGTGATATTCCGGTTGCTGGGGTGCTTAGCACAGGCAAGACGGCCACGCGATGATCCAGGAAGGCGAAAAGACGGGTAAACTGGTTATCCCCACCAGTCAAAGGAAGAAGACTCTCCGGACTGGAGATCTCCTCTGTCGTCGGGAAAAGTGGTGAGACAGTTCAGCAGGGCTCCACCGGTGGTGTCGTTGTTGCAGGTCGGCTCGGCTTCTCCCTCCTCGGATTATTTAGGTCCTGTCGCGACTTCTGAAGTTCCAGTCCCCAAAGCCCTGCGGCTCACCACTGGGTCAATCACACCAGAGTGCGACTTGAGTGCCTAAAGCCCCTCCCACACCCTCTGTGGTACCCAGACAGTGTGGCACCACCTTTTGGAGGCTTCTGTGGAGAAGCCCGCCAAAAAGTGGAACAAATGGCTCGACTTCGGTTGGAGTCACAGAAGCGAACACAAACGCCATTTTGGAACAGAGTTTCGGCAAAAAATACCAACCGGTGAATTTATTTTAATTTGATAAACCGGCAGTATGTTCGAGGCGATTTTAAAAAGTGGTACCCTCGAACAATGGGAAAATCCCATAGGAATATACTCGCGGTCGAATATAAAAAGTAGTATCCACTGCCACCAGCCAAAACTTGGTCGGGGAGGGAACTGGACAGTGCCCCCTCGAACAACAGGCCCCGGGGCAATCGAATTGCCCTGACCAGTACATCCACAATATGATGGTTTGTACTGGTCCTGTTCACAATTTAAGGCTAGTAAAGCCAATGGCGACTTTACATGTCCTGGGAGACAGTAGTTAGTCCCAGGGTATGAAGTCTGTTTGGGGGTCGCTACGACACCCCTGGGTTACTGCATGGAGGGTGCTGTGTAACCCACATACCCAAAACACATGAAGTAAAGGACCCCATAGCCCATAAAACACATACAAAGTCAAAGGAACACCTCAAATCTTGTCTAAGAGTGGGAGAAAGAGTCTCACTCTTAGCAGGAGAAAAAAACGAAAACCCCAAAAATCCAGCAAAGCTGCTGGGGGACTCACTAGGTTTGGGAAATTAGCCTTTTCAGAGAATTCTCCCTAGCAGGGTCTAGTGTTCAATTCGCTCAAAGTCCATCTTGCAGCTCTTCCCGCTTACACTACCTCACAAAGCAAAGGATCTTGGTCGAAAGTTGCAAGTGTTAAAGGTTTCATGGAAGGGGTTAAAAGAATGTATCCCCCAATTGCAACACTACCTCTAGGGTGGGATTTAAATGTCGTCCTGACAAGATTTATGGGGCCTCCATTTGAACCCAGGCATAAAGCATGTCTCAAAGAGCTCACCTACAAGACTGCATTTTTTATAGCCATGAACTCTATAAGAAGAGTCTGTGAACTTCAAGCGCTATCGATCGCAGCCCCTTTTGTCACCGTACCCAAGGACAAAGTGGTTTTGAGAACGCATCCTCGCTTCTCACCTAAATTTATTTCCAAATTGCATATCAATCAGTCAATAGAACTTCAGCGTTCTTTTAAAACCCACATAACACTGGAGCAAGAGCCCTCCATACACTAGATGCCAGGAGAGAGGTTATGTACTATCTAGACAAAACTAAGCCCGTAAGGAAAACTGAACAATTCTTCATTTAATTATCTGCAGGTAGACAAGGTGACTCTGTCTCTAAACCAGCAATTTCAAAGTGGATTATAAACTGCATTCAACAATGCCATGCATTATCCAAAAAGACACTACCATTTACACCTAGAGCTCACTCAACTCTGGGTACTGGTGCAACTTTAGCATTCATTGCAAATGTGCCCCTAGAGGCAATTTGTAAAGCAGCAACATGGAGTTCAGTTCACACATTCACTCAACACTACAGTGTGGATACTCAAACAAGAAGTGATTCTCAAGTGTGTGGGACAGGCAATGTTAAGAGACCTTTTTTGCCTCTGTACCTTCTAACAACCCACCTACTTCTCCTGGTACTGCTCGCTAGTCTATGCAAAGCATGTGATTCTAAGCAGATCCACAAGCCTTGGAAGACAAATATTACATGCCTGTAATTGTCTTTCTGATGTGTGTGTCCGCTTCGATACACATGCGTCCACCCTTCTGCCACACGCCCACTCGACGTCCCTTTTTGAAATTCGAAAACAAGTCATGCAATATTCTCCAGCATTGGATCTTTCATAATTTCACATGCTGTGAATATTCTCCATCGTCAGGCTGAGAATCCTCTGTTACCTTTCGATTCCCCTTACCCTAGACAAGAAGAACCTACATTTTGTAGCCTAGCACCCTTGTTATGGGTGCTTTTGGTCCCCACCAATGGGACCTTGAGTAGCCCTAGACAACTAGACCCTCCTCTTCCCCTCAGATTCTAACTGCGTTTTCAGCTGAGGGAGTCCTCTGGTTTTCCACAGTCAGAGTTTAAGTTAAAATCTTCAAACGTACATTTCCAAAAAGAAGCATTTTTCTTCTACTTCATTTCTAGAACACGAGGTCTACTACTTCAAGGTGTGGAAGTTGTCTGGGGATGGAAGGCAAAAGGGGGGCCCCTTTTTAAGCCCTGTGCCATTGCAGCCTAAAAAACGTATATGAGGGAGATAGGCAGTCTGTCTGCATATAATGCTTGTACCCACACCACACCGGTGAAAACTGCAGTTCTGTCGAGGTCTTAGTTCCAAGACTCTCAAAGATAAAAACAGAAGGCTGATCTGCTGGCTCAATGAGGGGGAACTACCCACGGTACCCCTCCAACATCGCATCAACCAAGAGCATGGCCTCTCACGTGGGGAAACGACTGCAGTTGATGGAAAGGGCCAGGTCAGAAGACCGGCCAGTGAAGAAGACCAAGCACAAGATTGCCCACGGCTGTGAGCCATCGATGGTGGGCGAAAAAAGACCAAAGGGGCCAGAGATGCCATCGTCGCCTGGAGAAGACAGTGGTTCCCGGGCCGTCAGTTGGGAGCAGAAGGCAGCAAGTCGATAGAAAAACGAAAACACAAACATAAATCGAGGTCTGTGGGAGAGGGCGAGGCTTCATCAAAGTCAATGAGTCCAGAGGGTGGGTACAAGGGACACCAAAACCCCTGGGGCTAGTCATAGCCACCACAGCCGTAGGTGTAAGCCCCTTGTCAACGGCCACTCCGAAAACACTTAAGCACATGTTGATGAAAGCCATTGAGGCACGGAATACGCATGAGCACCCAATCTCAACCACAGAGAATGAGCCACAAAAGTCACGCAAGGTCTGCTGGTCGATGGCAACGGCCATGAAACATTGGACATCTAGCCCTTCGATGTAGCCACATAAGACTGACCTTGTTGACTAAACTTCACAAGTCCAGCTTCTCGACCACAGTCCACAAATCTGCCTCATCCACTCAGCTCCAAAAGTCCAGCTCTTCGACATGTCACACAACTAGCTTATCTATGACACATCATAAATTGGACTCGTTGACAAAGAAACCCATAGAAAAAGACTGCACACACACGGGCCTGTCACCCCGGCCTACAACCTCTGCAGCGGGGAAGAAGACACCCCTGGGGCCCAAGGAAAGAAGGCTCGTTGGCAACAACCCCGTTGACGAAAAGGCAAAACCTTCTTCAGGAGGTGTAGTCTGCTCAGCCAGATGAGGCCACACAACCACAACACATCAGCCAGATCTCCCCTATCCAGTACTCCGTTGTAATGCCAGCAGAGATATTACAGTAGGTCGACACCGACTTAGAAACGCAGCATCAGCAGACTTAAGAGCCGGACTCAGAACTGTAGGTTGTAATACAAGAGGAGACTCCAGGTAGGCCACCAACTCCAGGGATCAAATTCAGGAAGGGGATCGACCAGCCGGACTACCACAGGAAGAGCCAGGTCCAGCCGTACTGCCCACAGGGCCCACCCTCTAACAAATCCAACCAAGGGAAGTGAGGGCACTATTAACCAACCCACAGGCCCTCTATCGATACAGGTACTCTCTTCTCTGCAGAAGGCCATTACTCAGCTCAATGCAGCTCTGACAGATATGCAGGAGCACTTCTCTGACCCTAACCTCCCCCTCGCGCAAAAGGAGCCGTACCGTCTAACCACTGATATGTTCAGTGCCAGAAGAAGTGTAACTAACATACTGATGCGGACGAACCCCGCAATACCACATCTTCACCCCACTCCCTGAGGCGGGGCGATGATTGGGGCACAGATTCCCCACAATAATTTCCCCATGGACAGGAATCGGCAAAACAGTCTCCCCCTGACGACCGCACAGGATTCCATTCTACAGACATGAAGGCGTGCAAAGAATTCAGCCTCCTCGCCTCTGAAGATGAGAAGGAATGCTTTTTATTTGACCATATGGCTAAGAGGACAAAGTTGGTGGTCTCAATTCCCATCCTCACCACATCTGGCAAGAGGGGCTGAAAACAATGAAACAACCATTCACAATTCTAGTGGTGAAAGGCCGCCTCGATAAAAAGTACAACCCACCGGAAAATGCACCAAAATGTCTTGCTTCTCAGCCATCTCCTGAGTCAGTGGTCTTAACAGCGGCAAGCCAGAAAGCAAAATCCAAGAGGCAAAAATGTGCAATACTACCGGACAATAAGGCTCCAAAATAGGACGCTTTTGGGAAAAAGATCTTAGCAATTGTAGCCACAACAATAAAAGCGGATCTGCGTGAAATGACTGAATGCAAAAGTCTGACTACCAAAAGTCTGACCTTTTCCGCAAATATATGTGTGGGAGGAGACCTGCCCCCAGAACCCCTCCACCTTACCCCTATACGTTTTTATTAACTTTACCCCCTCCCCCCACATATATATCTGTGGAAAAATGGGGGTCAGACTTTTTGTCCTCGGTCATTTTGTCCTATTCCGTAAAAGCAGCCAACTCCGTAGCCATCATGGCCAGGTAGCATAGGGAGATGAGGCATAAGCTCGCTCCAATCCTAAAGCATCTCCCAGAGGAGATGCATAAGGAGGCGAAGGCAATCCTAAAGGAAACGGAACAGTCCTCCAACCTGGGTATCAACCGGCAGTGAACCTGCCGGAAACATGTTTTAAGCAAGTGGCCAATGGGGTGCTCCTGAGGAGACAGGCATGGCTCTGATGTACAGATTTCTGGCCGGATGTCCACCATAAAGTGGTGGACATGCCCTTTGAGAGGGATGAGCATGTTCAGACCCAAGATCAACGAAGAACACAGACACTGACAGTCTGGTCGTTAACATCCCTACAGAACCGTAGGCCCTTTCGTCAGTTCAGAGGGGCAGCCGGCAGAACATCTACGTCCTCATCCAACAAGGGACGTCAAGACTCTCGGGGCTCGACATATTACTCCCAGGGATACAAGAGCTTACCAGGGGTACCAAAAATCAACAAAACTATTGACTAAATCAGCTCTGCAAGCAGCCGCCTGGATCCCATAGGGGACGGCAGGGAAAGACTCAACAGTGACAATCCATCCCACATCGCCCGGGGAGGGAAGATCTCCAGGTTTGCCTAAAACTGAAGAGACATAATAAAGGACAAATGGGTTCTGGATGTGCTATTATGCAGGCACCTACTAGAGTACAAACACCCTCTCTTCCATACATCCAAACCACCAACCACAGGTGCACAAGACCGCGCGCCTACAAAAAGTACATCTCATTCTGCAAAAAAGGGCCATAGAAAAAGTCCCCAGAGACCAAAGGGTAAAGGGCGTTTTCTCCTGGTATTTCGTCTGCAAACCGTATGCAAAATGGAGGCCCATTATAGACCTAAGGAGGTTAAACACATGTATAAAGCGCCAGAAGTTCACTATGATCACGTTACAAGTCATAGACTCAATGTAGCACCATGACTACCTCGCATCCCTGGACCTCCAGGATGCCTATTTTCACGTTCCCATCCATCCAGGACACCAGAAATACCTCCAGTTTGTGGTTAGGAAGTCACACTACCAATTCAAGGTCCTTCCGTTTGGCCTGAAGTAAGCTCCGGGCACCTTCATGAAGTGCTTTGCACCAGTGGCAGACAGCATGCGGAAACAGGCACACTGTGTCTATCCCTATTTAGATGACTGGCTGGTGTGCGCCCCATCCAGGAAGGGAGAACACTCTTGTATAGCATTCACAGTGAGTTTATTACTGATGTTGGGCTTCGCCATCAATTACAGGAGATCCTTCTTGCGGCCTTGGAGCGGAATTACCCACCAAGGAACCAGGGGTAGGTCCCTCCGTCGACAGAGTGAGCTGGTCTTGCCAAACAAAGTAAGAACAGTGCGACAATGCATGCAACTGCTCGGGACGATGGCGTCTTGCATACCACTCTCTGTTCTGCACTTCATACTCCATATGAGACCACTACAAGAGTTCCTGGCAGCAAACTTGTCCCAGTTCAACGTATCAGGGGAGGACAAAGTGTGTAACCCGCTCGCAGCTTCAATGGTGGGCAAGCAAGACCAATGTCTGCAGGGGGAAATCATTTCGGGATCCAACACCCGCCAAAAAGCTAATAGCAGACACCTCCCTCCAGGGGTGGGGTGCTCACGTGGATTGGCTACACGTTGGGGGGCGGGGGCTGTGGACGCCCTGGCAGACAACCCTGCATATAAATATGGTCGAACTCAAGAGCGTTTCGGTGGGCGCTCCTGTCATTCCTCCCAATACTGAAGAACTTGACGTTCAAAGTCCTCACAGACAACACCACCACAATGTATTATCTGCGAAAGCAAGGAGGAACGAGGTCCAAGACATTGTTCAAGAAAGCTCAACTGACCTGGCACTGGGCCATTACCCACGGGATCAGCATTCAGGCATTCCGCCTTTCAGGGATTCACAATCAGACAGCGAACATGCTCAGCAGGCAAGTGTCCCAAAACCACGAATGGGAAGTCGACTCCTCGACACTGAATGTGATTATTCCAACGCTGGGGTCAGCCAACAGTGGACCTGTTTGCCACGATCTGCAACAGAAAGTGTGCCAGGTACACCAGCAGGACGCCCCAAAAGGGCTCACTGGTAAACATGTTCGCTTTTCCATGGTACGGCCTCTTCGCATAAGCGTTCCTGCACAGGACAATACAAACCATCAAGCGGCATGCCTGCAAGGTCATCCTCATGACGCAAGACTGGCCTTGCCAGACCTGGTACTCTGTGGTCCAACTCTCCTGGGACAAACCCATCCGACTCAGCAATTGACCAGACATCGTAACACAAAGCAAGGGGAAAATTCTGCACCACGACCTCTAATCACTTCGCCTGACGGTGTGGCTCGTGACTTGCGGAGTTCGGAAGCCTAAACATATCCGAGCAGTGTAGACAAATCCTAGCGGCGGCGAGAGCCCCCGCCACCAACAAGTCATACCGCCTGAAGTGGAAGCGGTTCTGCAGGTAGTGCGAAACCCAATGCGAGGAGCACCAGGAAAGACTGAACCCATTACGGGTGACACCGGAGGAGGTGCTGCCACATTCAGGGCCTTGCCCACAATTCTATTGAAGTGCATTTGGTGGCCATCTCTAGGTACACAAGACGGGAGAGAGGCGTTTCCCATACATACGCAGGCTCATGAAACATTTCTCCACAGGACTTTTCAGAAGTTTTCCACCAGTAAAACTGATATTGCCGAAATGGAGCCTCAACACTGTACTCTCAGGGCTCATGAGGAAACAGTTTGATCCTATGGCCTCTACACACTAAGATACCTGTCATGGTAAGTGGCATTCCTGTTGGCTATTTCGTCAGCTAGACGGGTGTTGGTTCTGCAAGCCCTCGCAATTAACCAACCCTACTTGTGTTTCCAGAAGGTCAGGGTACTTCTCATGACGAACCTGCGATTCGTTCCCAAAGTCTGCACAGACTTTCACAAGAATTCCACAATAACCTTGCCGGCTTTATTTTACAAGCCTTCGTCACCGGCAGAGGTGGCATTGCACTCTCTCAACCTCAAGCAGGCGTTAAAATACTACATCGACAGGACAGTCTTTCAGGAAGTCAACGCAACTCTTCGTAGCATATGGCCTGAAGGATAAAGGCAATGCTCTATCCAAGCAAAGCACAGCAATGGGGATCTTGTCACCATTGTTTTCTGCCACAGTTCTGCGGGGAAGCCCCTCCCAAGTCCCTCGGCATGCACACTCAATGAGAGCTACAGCTCACAGACATCTGCCAAGCGGCTACTTGGTCGGTGCTGCATACTTTCACAAGGCACTACTGCCTGGAGAAGCAGCACGCCGAAGAAGTGGCACAGGGACAGCAGTCCGACAGCGCCTATTCCAATAAGGGATGATCTGAGGAATTGGCTGTAAGGTGTTCTGGTGTGGTTTTTACCCGTATCCACCTCCAATATCTGTATAGTGCTACATAGTCTTTTCACAGCATGTGAATCTTTGAAAGATCTAATGCTGGAGGAGAAGGTTTCTTACCCGTTACTCCTATTCTCCAGAATTGGTATCTTTCATAGATTCACATGTGCTCTCCTTCCACTTACACCCTATGGACATCTGTAACCACAGGGTCAGAATCTGAGGGGAACATGAAGGTCTATAACATGAAACAGAAAGTGGTACCAGGGTAATGAAGGAAAAACTGAGAGAGAAAGGAGGTGATATATATTAAATCATTATTTTATTTTATTATGATTTAAGTATAAAAATATCAAAATCATTGAACATTTTTAATTCTTTCTTAAAAACAAAACATCCTAACATCATGCATTCATTCAAACTAATATGATTCGTAAAACATTTCATTATTTTACAATAAAAATCTGATTTAAATCCACTGTAATTCCAACATGAAGGTCTAGTCTAGAGCTACTCGAGGTCCCATTGGTGGGGACCAAAAGCACCCATAACAAGGGTTTTGGGTTACAAAATGTAGGTTCTTCTTGCCTAGGGCAAGAGGAATGAAAGAGTAACCAAGGATTCCCAGCCTGACAGGTAATATTCACAGCAGGTGAATCTATGAAAGATACCAATGCTGGAGAACAGAAGTTACAGGTTA
This sequence comes from Ambystoma mexicanum, assembly GCF_040938575.1. Classification (NCBI taxonomy): domain Eukaryota; kingdom Metazoa; phylum Chordata; class Amphibia; order Caudata; family Ambystomatidae; genus Ambystoma; species Ambystoma mexicanum. The sequence continues at coordinate 1,085,507,248 of NC_090936.1, read as the reverse complement.
AGAAACCTTCTCCATCTGCACCAACCACTAGATGTTGGCCTGTACAAAGCATGTGAATCTAAACAGATACAAGGGAGTGAGAGAGGGAGGAGGGAAGTAGGGAGGGAGGGAGAAGGGGAGGGGGAGGCAGAGGGGGAGTGAGTGAGGGAGAGGGAGGGAGAGAGGGAATATATTATAATTGCATATTCACTAAAATATCCTATAAGGAGATGTAATTTTTGGCACTGAGAGGGCTTATCTGAGAAAAGGATATTTGGCTTGCAGACTAAATGATAATAAAAGATGTATCAGTTTAAAAGTATTGAACACTAAACATGTAATTTTTATCATTCTTACTGAAGTGTTTAAATGGTAATCCATGTGTTGCATGGAAGGTGGTGCCCAATGAGCATCCAGGTAAGAGATTTAATGAAAATAGAAAACCGTTTAACCATACTTGGTGGAAGGGGGGCGCTTAATCCGCCTTCATAAATGAAGTTTGAATAATAACTATTAAATATTACCTGTTAGAAATGAATTTGATCATTCCACAAGAAAAAATGTCCAGGTGCTATAAATGCTCCAAAACATATAAGAGGCACACTGGCATTTAAGATAGAGCCTTCTGAATGCACAATATACTATGCATAAATTGCACCGCCCTCTCAGTGATCAGGTAAACTGCTATCCTATTCTGTTGCTTAGAAAAAATGTTTTCTCAAACAATGGTGTACTTTCACTTAAAAAATAATAATTACAAACATTAACTATTTTACCCCTACAAAACACACCCTTTTTTTACCACTTCTCCACAACCATTAATTTTATTTAAAATGAATGTGACAGAAAAATAGTGACAATTCTCAAACACAAAAAATCACGTTTAAACAGTGGTCACATTTATTTTTTATTGCAAACAATGCTTATATGCTTGCATCTTGATATGATTTGCTTAGCTTGGAAGATCTGGAAGAGAAGGTTATTGTAAAAGAGAGGAACTGGCCAATACAACTATTCACAATGAAGGTTGGGGGAGATTCTTGTCAGATAGATGCTGCACTAGACCATTTATCAGTGTCTACACGCAAGCCAGGATTTTGTGACAACCACCCCCGCTCATACTTCAGAAGAAGTTGGTTTTGCATTCCTGTATTGCTTAACATATTTGTGTCCTTCAACAGAGGGATCATAACGTCAATTTATGGGTAGTCGGTTTACTTCATCAGAACCTTCCTTTCACAGATTTAGACACAACACCAAAACTTGGCTTCTATCCAAAGAAACATAAACTGCCTAGCCCTACCTTACTAGCATGCACCAAGACTGTAAATTTGTAAATATGTAATCGGTTTGTACATTTCTGTTGTATTATTCTTGTTGTATTCATCGCAAGCGCCTGGATGCCCTAGGGCCAGGCGGCGCTATACAAATAATAAACTAAACTAAACTAACCTTTTTTTAACTGCGGTTAATTTTTGTATTTGTTGAAAATGTATATCTGTTCTTTATACTCCTTTTATCAGAAGAGTTTTACATGAGATACAATATCAATGTGTCTAGCTTAACAATTTCATGATTTAAAAGCAAATGCCCATTGTTAAAAAAACTTTTGACAGTGCAGTGTTTTTTTTACTCTAGGGATAATGCATATAAATTCACTGGAAGCTAGTTTCAGAGGCTAGCCCAGAGTATGAAAAAACATACAGCATAAAACTGTACTGGAATTGCTAAATGCAATGTGAGCCAAAGCATTTTTGACAGATTGGAAAGGAACAATTGAACATTCTGGAAAGAATAAAGAGTCACACTAATTGATTTTTGACCCAAACAATGGAGCTACTCAGACCGCAACAAAGATAGACTTGCCCTCAATGTCTGGCTAGGTATTGAGAGCAATAAGGAAGGTGTCCCTGTAGGATGGAATTAATTGCCCTAGAAATAACCTGTGATTACATTGGAGGAAAATATAAAGAGACACTAAGTGAAGGGGTAAAAAGAACAAATTACAAAAATAGAGGGTAAAAAGCAGTGCAAAGGTGAAATAATAACTAAATATAGGCAATAATATAGTATTGCAGGTTTGGGTTTATGTGGGACGAAAAAATTCAGTTAGACTACAGTTAAAAATAGTATAAAGGGGAGGATGAAGAAGAGGAAAGACGGGTATGAATGGACACGAAAGACAGGTATTAGTGGACACAGAAGTTAGTGGTGTCCCCCCGTAAAGGGTATTCACATGGAAAAAATAGGTAGAAAGTAATCTGCTAAAAGTAAAAAGTTAGTGAAAAGACTGAAAAAACACAAAACCAGGATTCTAATTCCACTAGAGGGCCGTCACACTATTGAAACAGACTGCGTGTAGATAACATGCATGATGTATTTAGATGTAATGTCAGCGTTACAATCACATACAACCAGAAACATGTTTCTATACCAATGTTGTTACTTTTCTTTAACGTTATTCTACCTGCTTGTTATGATCTTTTGTTTTCTTTGTTTTTTCTTTTTTAAAAGACTGTGGCCTTGGTAATACTGATCTGTGGTAAGACTAGGGGTGTACCGGAATTCGGCTTCGAATAAGTATTCGGCTGAATTCTGGCATAACATTTGGTATTCAGCTTCGGACAAATATCTTATGGAATCCTTACTCGAGGCCGAAGTGACAACTGTAATGAAAACCTGAATGTATTATTATTTCAGACCCTACAGAGCTCTGTAGAGCACATGCCATCTAACAGCCTGGAATGTACCATCTAAGGGGTGGGCATGCCAAAATGATCAGTCTCCCCCAGATACAAGCTCCCCCCCCATTCTGTCCACTCAGATTATGTGCCATCGCTTCCCATCTCGTTATCCCTTGCCCCTCCCCCACTGTTGCAATTCCCTCACCCCATTTGCAGATTGCATGTTCTGTTGAGGGCTGCTATCTCAGCCCTTTTGTTGACGTGGGACTTGCTGGTCCAGGTGCACATAAACAGTGATGAGGCTGTGACTGGGGAGCACAGAAGCACCGGGTGTTTGCTGCTCTCGCGACCGGCGGCGTTGTGTAGAGGTTGGCAGTCGGGCATTGAGCGCTGGTAGAGGGTTGGGGCCAGAGGTGGTAGTTTGTGGCTTTAGCCCTTACTGCTCCTGCATTTTATGGTACTCTGCACCATTCTGTGCCCACCTGTGCCCCTACCACCTGCCTTAGTGGCACGCCCTTTCCCACCGCCTTGCTGGACGTACACATCTCACATTCATTCGGTGATGAACAAGGAGTGGGGGCGGGGAGGGGCAATGGAGTGCTGCAGTACACTGGGCGAAGATTTTAACAGCAATTCACAGCTCAGCTAGACAGCGCTCTGGAGGAAGGTAAGTAGTGTGGACCCTGGCAAGGGGTGGGTAGGTGGGGGTTCTCTGAAATTGTAATATTTGAACTGATAAAGCAGCCTGGTGGGTCGGGCACTTGTTGCAAAGCTTTTTTAGTCTTTGTTGCTCACAGTTGTTAGCATTTACTGAATTTCACTCTTTACCTTATTAAAATGTATGTGTGGGGGAGGAGTGGTTGAGATGCCTATGTTTAGTTTCCCACATGACAACGCACCTGCTGTCCCAAGCTGGGGGAGGGATGTCTGCATTCCCTTGACCCTCTGCTGTCTGTGGGATGGAAACGCTTTGTTATCTCTGCTTTGGTGTATGTGTGATTGTGACCTTGTGTTCTACCTCTCAATGCACAGCAGTGCCCTGTCCAGAATAACTAAATGCTGGGTACTGTCCCTGTAAGGTACGAGGCCACCTGTCCAGGATTACACCAGGGGTTTGTGAGGTGGCAGTGTGCATATAAGAACAGTACAATAACGAGCATAATCGGGTAACCAAATCATTTGATTTGAAAGTAGTAGTAAACCAGATCTGGCATTGGGCTGGCTTTTTCCATTTCTGGGGCTGGGTTCAAATCAATGTCGTTTGAACCAGGGGAGAGACCCTTACCCACATGATCACTCATCTGATCAAGGCCGCTGTGAAATTACTTTTTAAGTTTGCACTCTGCCGGAAGTACAGCTTCTCGGTTGTATAGTGTGTGCAATGTTTATACTTTGCTTAAAACATTGTAGTTAAGGGCCCCCCCTCGCATCGCTGGTGGGACCCCACAGTAAATGGTGTCAATTTCCGGCACCGATTAAGACGATATGAGATTTTGCAGAAATGTATAGAGAACAGCTGGGCTGAACTTTTTCTACGGTTGTACTCCACACCTCCCCTGTTTTCCTCATACAATTGCCTGTTTTCTAATGCAACAACAAAAACAAATCTTTCTACACTACACGCCATGCTCAGGGTTTGTCAAACTGCAACTCTACCTCAGGGGGAGTGGACCAATTTGGCCCCCCTGCACAGATGTCTCTCAGGGTGGTTGTGCACTGTTACTGCCAAATTGCTATGCTATGGACACACAAACCTACCCTAATGCTAAGAATAGACACAAGATGAAATAACATAAAACACAAAGAAAACACATGAATCAATTCAATCAATAAAAACACTTGTATTCATGCACAGCTCTATGTGCATGATAAACAGTACTAGCAATGCATACTGGCTTCTATGCAAGCAATCTAATAACACCTACCCAGTCCTGCTGGATCTATAATGCTAATAACAATGCATGCCTAATAAAATAACAAGAAATGCGGCCTAATAACAATTTGCAAGCGTCAGCATCTCTCATTTCCATCACCAAACATTGGTCTGTCTGTCTGTCTGTCTGTCTGTCTGTCTGTCTGTCTGTCTCCCCTTCTGCCAGTATGTCAACAACCCATCTAATGTGTGTGCAAATCTCCCATGTCCCAACAAGCCAGTCAATCAGTTAGGGCTAGAACCATACTCCCCTTTTCATGGGCAAGCTTCCCAAGATCCCATCTTGAATGTATCTCATCTCTCTCCTCTCCAGCTCCCTTGCAGCCAGCCAGTCGCTGCACAGCCTCTGTCGGGGCGCCTCTCCTTGGCCCCTCGGTGGTCTGGTCTCCTGCCAACTCTATGCCAGATCGATCTCGAACTCTCTCTCCCAAAATACTTCTGCTTCTCCCAGAATACTCCCCCCAAACTGCATGTCAGCCGATTCTCCAAAAGCCTTTAACTCCAATCAAATCATGCTTCAGAATTATAGTGTCAAATGACGTACATAAATCTCTATGGTTACATCAAGCATTCACTCTTTCTGTCAAACCAGCATTTCTAAAAGCGGACAGCGCCTAAAGATCTGTTACGTCAATCTTGTACTCTCTAGTTCAGTGTGTTCTAGTCATCGTGACATTTCAGAGCATATCTTGTACATGTCCAATGGCCTTCTCCTGTCTGTGTGTGTTACGAAAACATACCATCCTCCCAGCCCTCCATTGTCAGCTCTTTCTCTCCACTGAAATCCCTCTATCCGTGCAGAGCAAGTTACAGCCTGCGAATGCCCCCACTTTTCTGTCTGTCTACGAGCAGGCCCAGGGATGCTGATAAAGCCATGCCCGTCTCATTTCTTCTGCTAGGCCAAGAGTTACAACCTTCTGCCAAGAAACTGTTTACCTTCCTGCTTACAATAATAATTCTTCTGAGGAACCAGTGGAGCTGCTCTTCTGTGTCACAATGGCTTAGCCTGCCAGTTTCATGCATTCTAGCGTTTCACTCATTCTCTCGCAAACCAGGCTCTATACCATGGCTCAATGCACATTTCTAAGTGCACACGTGTGTGTCCAATTACATACATAATAACAATGTGTAAACATGGACTCTTCGTATAACGAGGCCTCTTTCTCTAGCAAATGCATACAAAATGGCTGAATAATATGGATAATGGATATATCTGTCTCTGAAATTGGCTCATGGCAACATATAACAGGCCATATATACATATATTATATATATATGTATCTCCTGTTCAACAGGTTTGGGAATCCTGTTATCTGGAATAACAGGTGCACACTCATTATTGGTGGCCAAGCGATTTAGTTCCCAGGAACCAGTTAATTGCCCTTAGCAGCTTTTAAAGATTCACAGGGCCTTTTGTTGCCCACCTGCAGCTGTAATTGAAATGCTAATTGGTCCTTATTTAGTACTTAAACGCTCACACCCAAGAGCCGGTCACTTAATTGAATGCCAAAAGAGTAAAAATGCAGGGCTCATTCTGCGAGATCCAGTGCTTGCACAGCAAGGCGCATTAGGCTTGAAATCCTTCTATAGCCCCGGCGCCCCATGTGAATACAGGGCCCGTTTGCGGTGCCTCAATTCTAGGAAAGTTTGTCATGGGATGAAACAGCTTGAATATATAAGCATGAGGGCATTACCAGCAGCTTACCTTTCGTGAACACGTGTAAAATTTCCAGTATTTCAGAGTTCAACTGCAGAGTGATAAAGCTAATCTTTACTGAGGCTGGATAGCTACACGGATAAAGCGTTGGTTTCTGGAATGAGAGCCACCTCACTTTAAAAATTAGAATGCACAAAGTGGGGCAGTCTGGTAACAAGCTATGCCTTCTTGTAAGAAGCACTATAAAAACAAACTACACTGTTATTCCACATAATCAGCACAGCAAAACAAGAGAAGCACTTTATTTAGTTACAGCTGTGATCTATTTATAAGCACTATGCACATCCTTCACTGAAGTCCTGTTAAAACCAGCATTGGCAAAGCCTACATTTTTGGCTTGTTAAGCATATCTTGACACATTTCCAGTAGTAATCTTCTATTCGGTCACTATTCGCCTCTGGCCGAATACTTGGGTCAACTATTAAGTATTCGGCCGATACTGTCCTGAATCAAATATTATTGCTTCAGATTGTTAATTGTTTTTGGACATGTGCCTTTTCTCGCACATTTCCAGGAAAGTTGTGGGAAAAATGTGTGACACTCATGAGCACCCACATATCCCATTTCGATGTTGCTTGGGGGGCCATTTGAAGACTGATTTATTATTAAAAACACTGTTGTCTGTTGAAGCCCAATTGTTTGTTACTTTCATCCTGATGGGTTTTCCAAAACATTTCCCCTTTAACTCCTAAATGTATTTAGTCATTCATGCACCAAGATTGGTGTTCTGTCATTCCCTTCAACTTCTTCCAAGACCAAACATTCTTACATTTAGAGAAGTTTCCCCGTTGTACTAGTTTTCCTAAAAGTTGACATCATGGTCATCATTGACAGCCATTAGCAATCCTGGCTTGTTTATTTTGTCAGGCAAAGGCTAGGAATTTGCTTACAATAGGTACTGAAGAAGCACAATAAGCTACTTGAAACATGTTGGCTTGTAACAGGATACAGACTTATCTTTGCCAAAAATTACAAATAAACAACTGGAACCCCAGGTCAAGACCTTGATGGATATTTTGCATTGCATGAAAAAGAATTTGGATATATAGGCCCTGATTCACAGAGCGTTTTCGAATGGGGTTTTGCCATAATAAAATGCTTCTGTGAATTAGGCCCATAATGTTTACCCAACTGATGTCAGCCGTTTAATATTTTTCCTAAAGGCATTGTATTCAGAATGCACATTTTCTAGTCAGTTGGAATGAAAAAATAACATCCCCTTGTTTATGCCACAATCCCTAGATTAATGATCTCATGGTAGACGGTATGTATTAACTTCCCTACCTCTTGTTCAACCCTTCTGTTTCTACCTCCCCCATTGCCCTTCCTTTGCTGCCCCTTACCCTTCCACTTTTACACTCTGGCTCTTCCTCTGCCACCCGAGTCATTCCTGCCCACCCCCCACCCTCATAGCTCTTATTTTAGTGTGTTCCTTTTTGCTTTGCTAACTTGATTTTTCAGAAACTACTATTTAATTAGCTGAAATGTTATTTGTCCTATCTATGGATCTTAAGTCTGCAATAAAACTTGCTTTCAAATAAACAGAGCGGTCAGAATGTTCTCTGTGATCATTATAACTGTTATTGCCACCATAATATTTTTTTTAATGATCTTAGGTTCGAAGAGCGAGCCCAGACAGAGCCCCTCAGTGCACTGAAATACTTACAGAACGACTTGTATGCCACAGTGGATCATTCTGATCCCGAAGAAACAAAAGAGGTAAGAATATAATCGGTAATCCCCTTTGTCTTGAAAAATGCATTACAATTCCATAAAATATAATAGTTAACACCATGATATGTGTATGCTGCAGTACCCCTTTGAACAAAAGGTACAATTGCAATAGCATTGTGCTTGTTCCTGTGCACCTCGTGTGATGCACATTTGAGTTTAGAGAACTGTATTGGACATGAATGGCCTGTCTCATGATCATGCAATGGATACATTTGAATATGTTTATCACACATCAGTCAGCAAATGGATACATGGCCCAGTGTAGCATTATCAATTAGCTGATCAGCATGTCTGTGTTAGTCGATGAGATTAGAAGCCTCTTCAGCAGTGTCAAGATTTCTTTTCAGTGTCTTAACTATTCAGCTGAGTCATGGAATTGAGAGGTAATCTGAAGATGCACCTTTTAAAGAAAGCATAGAACTCACTTCTAGCAACAGAAGTTATGGCACAAATCCACAGTTGTCCCCATCTAGCAACATGAAGGGCGTTACAAGAATAGAACGTGGCGCTAACAGTTAACCCCTCTGCTTCTACAAATATAGTGTCTGCCCTATGACGTGCCTAGGAATGCTAAGGACATGAACAGTGACATTCTTGGCACATTCATTAGTGAATGTATCCTGCACTACGATGTAAAGCCATGGTTCATTAAAGAGCTTAATACATGAACATTGATCTGCCAGTAATGATGTGCTTGTTTACAATGTTTCACAGCTATGACAGGGCCTTCATTGTGGCCTTGTGAGTGGAAGGGAGGGAGCCAACCCGACCACAGTGGCTGAGTGCGGCAGGACCCCTCCGCTCCCAACCCCACTTTATCTACGCAGATGGTGGCCTCTAGGCCACAACAGGATACTGGAGGACACTGGCAGCAAGAAAGCGTTTGACACCATTGACCACCCCATCCTGCTCGGGTGTCTTTCTAAAGCCGGACCCTCTGGCCAGGTCATTTCTATCTGACTGAACACAATCGCTCTCACTTTAGCCTTTCTGCTCTCAACTGGTTTCTCTTTTCTCTGGGGTTCCCCAGGGATCCACTTTGTATCCCATTCTCTTTAATATTTATATGCAACCTTAAATTGAGCTCATCAACTCCCACCGCCTCTGCTGCTACTTCTATGCTGATGATACCCACATCATTGTACGACTTAACATAGCTCAACCTCATACTGCGATCCAGTTAAGGAGTTGCCTTGAGGGCATGGGCTGTTGGATGAGCGACAACTTGCACAAGTTGAATGGAGACAAGATGGAGGTACTCGTGGTTGGCCACCCTTCTGTGTCTTCTCTACGGACCCCTGCTTTTTGACCTCCTGCTCTCGGCCCTCTCCCATCCCTACTCTCTACTGTTCATGATCTTGGGGGTGAAAATTACCTCTGTTATCTAATGAAGCCCATGTTCGCAGCAATCTGTCAAGCAGGTTGTTATAAATTATAGATTTTGCGAAAAAATATTTTTCTCCCTACTGATTTGCATGCTTCTGTCGTGGCCTTGTTGGTAATGAATACAGTTGACTATTGACACTCACTGCATCTTACCTATCGCCTGCAGTATTTTCCAGAACTTAGCAGCTTGGAGTGTTACAAAAAACTCTTTTCGTGCCCATATCTTGCCTGGCCTTCGCATTGCATTGGACCAAGTTGCTAGTTGTCCTCCTATGGGACGATCAGCATGATTTTCCCAGGGTTTATTTAGGTGTGATGAATTGCCCCCCACAAAGCCCATATGAGTTCAATACCTGGCCCACTGTCAGGATTTGTTCTAGGTGCGAATAGCTGGAGCGACTACCTGAGTCCCTCCACGTGTGCTTGGCGTCCCACAAGGAAGGTTGGATTGGAAAGCAAGGTGGTTGAAAGGGAAGAAAAGGCTAGTAGCTGACAGATGAGCAGATGTAGGGATTCTTCCAGGGCGGGGGTAGGAAGGACTGCAGGGTGAAACGTGTGTGCGAGAGATGGGGAGTGGGTGTGGGGAGCTCAAAGTCAGTGCAAAAAGCCAGGTTTTGAGGGCCCTCCTGAAGGCCAGGCGATACACTGAGGCGGAGCGCGAGGGGGAGGGAGTTCCAGAAAGTGGGTTCAAGGACAGAGAAACAGGCACCTCCTAATCTGGAGAATTTGAAAGGAGGGACTACCAAGAGGTGTGCAGTGCCTGATCTGAGGATTTTGGTGGGGTGGTAGTGAGAGAGCTTGTTTTGAGCAATTCCGGCCCTTTACTATGGATTGCACGGTGGGTAATGCACATGGCTTTGAAAGGGGCCCATCAGCTGATGGACAGCTAGTGGAGTGTCCTGAGTCTGGGGGAGATCTGTTCTCTGTGGAATAGTGCGAGGATGAGACTTGCTGCAGAGTTTTGAATCCGTTGTAGCTTTTATCTGTTGGCATATAGTCACGCCTAGGTAGAAGGAGTTAGAGTAGTCTAGGCGTGCAAGGATGATGGCCATGATTGCGTGAACTGTGATGGTAGGCGAGATGAGGAAATATCCACTTGAGGATGCAGAGTTTAAAGGTGTACGATCTGGAGACTGCATTGATGTGACGGGAGAGGGGCATGTTAAAAGTGCATCCTAGGTTTTTGACTTAGGGTGGTGCAGTGGTCGCGGGTCTAAAGAGTGCAGCTAAGGGATAGGTCAGGGAAGGAGAGATGTTATGCCGCAAATTAGGGTTTTGTTTTTACAGGGTTGATTGTTCGTCATCCAGAGGTCAATGTTTGAGAGGCAGGATGCCAGGTCTGGGTGGGGAGTTGGGAATTTTAAGGATGATCTGGGTGTCGTCCCCATAGTTGTAACTGATGAGATTGTGGCAATGGATGAGCTTGGGGAGGGGCAAAAGGTAGAGGGTGACGAGGAGGGGGAGAGGGAGGCACCAGATTCATTATTTTAGACTAGCCCATATGGGTGTTAATGCCTTCTTGGTTGCAACCGCAAAGCTGTGGAATTCTCTTCCTTCCTTGTTGAAGGCTATTGAGAGTCGCTCTGCATTTCGTAAATCATTGAATTCATATCTCTTCTAATCTTTCTTTAGTTATATCTTATCGCCATGATGCCCTTTGGGTGACTTTGTGCTTTACAAGTAGTTAACCTATCGTAAGGCTGCCGGGCCATGCAAGGCGTCGCAATCCAACAAACAGTGCAGCAATGATGGATGCAGAACCAGTGGGTGCGACTTCAGCCATACCGGCCGCCAGAGGATGTGGCACCAGTGTTCGTGGCACCTGGCGGTGCTGCGTTAACCCCATCACCTGCGCGGCTCTGGCAGATGTCCGCTGAAGCATGCGACATCAGGGAGCCTTCAAAAACCCATCAGGGATAAAGGATTGATGTCTTGGGGAAAACCCACTAAACCACCAGGGATATTCACATTAAGGAAAGTCCTCCCGGAAGGCTTGGAGTCCCTGGTTGCCCCTGTAGACTCCAGGTTAAAGGTGCAGTTAAACTGCATGAAGAAGGGAGCAGGGGGCAACATGCCCTCTTAAGCCATCCCATGGTCTCCCTTAACACACTCACTGGAGACAGCTAAGTGGTTGGTTAGGGTCAGTCCCCAGTCCTGGGTGGGGGTAGGATGTTTAAGTGTGTGTGAGTGTGTTAGTTGCGTGAGAATAGGAGGGGGTGGAGGATGTCCGACAGGCCAGAGGAGGCAAGAGCAACCAGAGTGCAGATGCTATTGAAGAGAGTGGGTACGCCGAGTGTTTGTATGTGAGAGCTGAAAGTGCAGTAGAGGTAATGTAGAAATAGTGTAGTGGTGGGGGAATTAGAGTTGGGAGTAGATTTAGTAAATACCAGGAGTAGCAAAGCGAGAGAATTGGGCAATAGTGGTAGTTGGTAGCGAGCGCTAGTGAGTAGAAGAGAACTGACCGTAGTAGTATGAGGGAAGTAAAGGTAGGTAGTAAAGCAATAGCATTAGTAATAGAGTAAGAATAATGATAGTGGAAGAGTTGTAATAGCAGAAGGGAGTGGGAGAATAGGAGAAGCTAGTGGTAATAGTAGAGAGCATGATTATAATTGAAGAATAGTAAGATGCAGTGAAGTAGACTGGGAGGAAAGAGGGAAGAGAAGGTAACTGAGGTAGGCCGGTAGTTGGAGGTACAAGTGACAGTAAGAACAGGTGTAAGAAAAGAAGTAAGATAAAAGGGTGTAGGCGGAGTGAGAGCTTGGAGGGATAGTGACCTGGTGGGAGGAGAACGTTTAAAAATACAAGTATAGTGAAGGGTCAAGTATGAGAAGGTGTGATTAAAGTGAGCATGAGACCGCGGGTGAGGGGGGAATAAGGCACCATCCCTAACTCCCCAAGAATGCTCACCGGGCTAGGTTAGGGAAAGCCTAGACAATCCCCAGGCAGTTAGTCAGCCAACATTTTAGGGGAACCACCACTAGAGTAAAGCAGCAAAAGACAGCCAGGTGTTATCGTTGGCAAGAACTAACGTCCCTGTTCAGGACGCCTGGGCTAGGGAACCTCGGAAAGGCCAGAGAAGATAAGACAGTCTGGGTTGGCCCTAGACCCAATTCCACAAGAACCCGCTCAGCCCAGAGAACTACCTGAGAACTTGTGGCCCAAGCTAATTGTAAAGTCCCAATAAAGACCCTTGGACCTACTACCCGAATCTGTGTGGTTCTTGGTGGCAGGCCACCCCGTCACACAGCGCAATAACTGATATAAAGGGGCAGCAAATCACAGATAGGATCTTTTAATTGTTCTGTCACATGACAGAAAGGGAGCTGGCTGGAGGTAGAGCTAGAAAAGGCAGCATGGTGCTAGGATGGCATTTTCCTGCTTCCAAAGAGAGCAGGTCCAAAGGAAGTTGATGTTGGATTGGTTGAAAGGGGATTGTCAATAAGGGAGGCTGTTGGGTCTCACTTGTCACATAAATAAAAGCAACAGAAACATGCCAGAAATTGGGAGAAACATTGGAAAAACTATTCTGGAATTGTGGCTGCGGCTCCGTAAACTCGAAAATTGCTGGCATAAAAATAAATCTTCAGAAAATGTGATAGTGTTTTGGAATTACATAAAGCTCATGCATCTGCTTGGCTTCGATAAAGGCTTTTCATATCCATTTAATTGTGGCTGCATCCCTCATCTGGCTGGTGGGGTTTCAATGATCTGCTTGGCTGATGTTCAGCACTCTGTTCACATAACCTGCATGATCTTCTCTGCCAAAGCACTACTGGATCACGCTCCTTGTGAGTGTCTGTTCCAAAGCCAGATGTTAAGCTGTTTATATACCTTTAGATAACTGATTCATGTAATCTTTAAGTGCGAGTTGCATTGTTTTTTTTAAATACATTAGCTCATCAGACAGCACTTTGCTCTAATTTGAGGCACAGGTCATTGCTTTGTGTCACGGCCGGTGTTCATTAGGTTATCCGGAATTTGCTCTGCGTAGTACAAATCTTTCTCTGTATCAAAGTGGGTTTCATCTACGTCCAATTTGCTGAACAATGTTTAGACTTTCTATCTTGTTCTGATTGCTTTGTGAGCATCTAGAAGGGAATATTTTGTAAAGGATGCTTCCTTAATTCAAATTACATGCTAATGTTAAGTGATCATAGTCCCTTTACATGTTAAATGTTAATGTCTTAAGCATAAATCCAATATAGTATGTGCCAAACTAATACTTTCATTAGGCAAGCTCTTTCTAACGCTATTTTGAATTTCTTCATGTTTGCAGTAATTGCTTAAAGCTCCATGCAGGCGCTGTAGTGAAGTTATACTTGTCTGCAGTGTATGCACAAGCTCAATGAACAAGAATATAAGCGATTTGAAAGTGTGAAGTATGTTCGAACAGAGCCTTGCCAATGTATTCATGTAAAAAATGCATACTTGGTGTCTTATATGCTGCACATAATTCTAACCATCCAAAAACCTGACTATAAAAGCACTTAACTACTGAAATGAATCCTTGAAGCCACCTGTGACACCTCGTATTCATTTATACAGTTTCCAAACACATTTCTTCACTGATGATACTCAAATATTCTCTTCTTTTCCATCAGTCACAGATTCTCTTAATCAGCGATTTCCTCATTGTTCAATAGCTATCGAAACTTGAATGGCTGCTTGCTTTTTGGCGGTTAAAATCAAATAAAGATTGTTCTTGCCGCATCTCCAACTGTTTCATGCCCGTCATCTATTTCCTTTCCCCTTCTACAATTCGATTTGTTTTCCTCAGCTCGTAATATATGATTTATTATTGATTTTGCCATTAGTGGTCAAAATCAAATTTTGTTATGTTAATTTGTGCCGTGCACCGCTACCACCCTAGGGCAGTCTCCAGGCACTCACGTGGCTCTGCAAGAGAAGAGGGCTGGATGTGTTAGTGGGGATGAAATGATAGGATAAGTTCAAAACCAGAAGGAACTGGTATCTGTAAGCATTGTCTGACATGTGGGAATTGGTTTGGGAGGACCGTGTGTTGTAACTGCATGGGTAGGTCTCAGTTCCTCTGATGTATGTTTATGTTGGATGTGTGTTGTGTGGTGTTAAGGTGGGGTTTGTGGTCATGCACCCTGGTTAGTTTTATCCATACGGGGTCCAGAGTTGCGGATGGCTGTTAGGCGTTGAATATATAATGCATCTGTGTAGTGTCGGAGGGTTTTATGGACTATGTGCAAGGATGTTCCCTCTAGTGTTGCCAGAGTCTCAGCGGTATGTTAGGATGTGAGCATTAGATTCATTCTCAGTGTTTGTGTGGTGTGGCTAGCCCCTGGTTATGTGTAGTGGCAGTGGTTATGTCAGAGTAGCTGGAAGGGGGAAATTGGTTTGTAAGTCGGTCGGCTTGACGATGCCTGTGGTGTGAGTCGTTGGTTGCAGTTCGATGGCATCTCCAAACCTTCTTGGTTGTGGTTTGTTGGCCTATCTTGCCTCCTCTTGGGCCCGGAGGCTGACGTCTGTGTGTTTGGTGGCTGACGTCTCTACATGTCTGGTGGCTGACGTCCCTGCGTGTTTGGTGGCTGACTTCCTGTTTGGTGGCTGACTTTCCTGCATGTTTGGGTTGGTGGCAGAATGTTGGCTGTACCTAGTGTGTTTCCGGTTACTTGTTCTGCTTAATCTTGGCAGTTTGGTGTGGGTCTGTTGTGCGGTCGGCTGCTCAAAGTGTGTGAGGTTGGTGTTTAAATAGGGCAAGTGGTGCCCAACTGGGCGCCCCTAGTTGTGCTGGCGGAAAGTTAGGGTGATGCTTAGGTTTTAATGCTTTACCTGTTCAGTTTTCCTTGTTTCATAAGCTGCGTGTGTGTGATATCCCTAAAGTCTGTCTATTGTTTGGGCAGCGTTCTCTTCATTGATCACTCTAGTTGTTGGGCATGGCTGTGGGCGGGGCCGGGTAACAGATGCAGTGTTCAGGTCCTCTTTGATTTTTCCACTGTTATCTGCGACCGTGTCCCTTTGTGTGTTTATTTGGTCCGCAATGTTTTTGCTGTCGATCTTGAGACAAGAGGGGAGAGAGAGTTGGGTCAAGAGAGAGAAATAGGAGATGGCAATCAGGAAAGAGTGAGAACGATGATCATGGCCAATTCCTGTTGAACCCCCTCCCTATGTTCAATTCACACATCTGCCCCTCAGCTCTCCACCCCATACCAAAACACAAATGTTTCTTTTCCCCTCCCATTTTGGAGACAATACTGTTAAACCAGAGTCACCTAATCGGGCCCCCTCAACCCACAAACAACATTGGTAGCTATGCCCACCTATGAACACAGCACTGAGACCTTCTCAATAGATATGATGTGAGGGAAGCTTGCAAGTCCAACCCACCCAACGTCTACCTTCATAAAGAAACCCACAACTGCCGAGGTCCTCATCAACAATGAAACTACTCTAGGAAATTGTTTTACTTGTGTTCTTTGCCTGTTTCTAGTATAGTAAATTTGCTATAGTGATTTCCAGGGAAGCCCATTGCATGATTAAGATTTGTAATGCATCCTGGCTAGTGCACCACATTCACTTGCAAAATTGATCAACATCTTATAAAAAATAGCTTGCAAGGTAAAAACACCTGGTGTCACAATTGAAGCATATCTCAACGCGGATGCTCAAGTTGCAAATGTCATAAAAAATGTACACTTATCTCTAAGTCTTCTATGCCTGGTAAAGCCTTACATCTCAGACAAAAACTGCTACCTTGGTCAGAGCCCTGATCATGCCAAGTCTAGATTACTGCAATGCCTTATTCGGTGAAGCCAGTAAATCCGGTGTTAAAAAACTGCAGATCCTGCAAAATGATACAGTTGGAATCATCAGAAATATTCTGAAACATGAGCACATATCACTATACAGAAGAGAATTGCACTGGCTTCCTGTGGAAGCCAGAATAGAATTTAAAATCAACACTGTGTTGCTAATTTGTCCCTTGGTTAGTAGCCCTCAGCCCCTGATGGCGCTCTCCTTCATCCATGCCCATGTTCACCTCACTTCCCCATTTCCCTCCTTCCACCCACCTCCCAACCTGCCCCCTCGCCTGATTGGCCACCTATTTTTCTGTTGCCGGGCCTAGTGCCTTGGCCTTCCAGCCTGCATGCCACTCTTGCAGGTGTCTCGCAGGTGAGTGTTTGCCCCCCCCTGGGCCCTGTGTTGCTTATTTTTCTCTTGGTTAGTAGCCCTCAGCCCCTGATGGCGCTCTCCTCCATCCGTACCCATTTTCACCTCACTTCCCTGTTTCCCACCCTCCACCCGCCTCCCAACCCGCCCCCTGGCCTGATTAGTCATCAGAAACCCACTTAGAGCACACTCCCAGGGCAGCCCCTGCCCATGCAGCTCCTATGGTGAAGGACCTGAGGTAAAGGGAAGCAGCTCCAGACAGTGTTGGCTCGTGTTTGCTTCCTGTGCCTGCAACCAGCAGCGTCTGGCCAGGTAGGAGACCTTCACTTGTTTCTTTCTGTGAAGTGTACATACTCATCAAAACTCATTGTAACCCCTCATGTACAGTCCCTCTACTATAGAATTTGCCTCAATACAAACAGTACATACATAATTTGCCTTTTGTGTTCCTGCTACTATTATACCTACCGCTCCTGTGTTATGCCCTTTCTTCCTCTATTCAGATGTCTCAAATCTAGGTGCTGCTATTACATCTACTGCTTCTGAATTGAATGCTGCCATCCTAATCTGGGTACCTGGCCACTGATGCCTTACGTCCCTGCCTTATGAGCGAACAGCCACTCTCTGACCTCCATAGCTGTGTTGCTAGACAACTCCATCCCACAACCATGACTGGTATACCCTACCAGATAGAGATACCACATCAACAAAGACTGCCTCTCCGACCCCTTATCCCGCCCCTTCTGCACCATACCCTTCCACCTCAACTGTCGTACCCACCCCTGACGCCTAACCTCTGCTCTAACACCCAACTTCATGAACCCCCCTATATCCCACATCTGGTCGCCACCTATGTCCCTTGCCTCTGAATACTGTTACAGTCTGACCTCCCTGGCCCCCCGCCCAATCATCTTTCTGCCTCTGACCCTACGACCAGAGGAGCACCCTTGCACGCCAACCACCCCACACCGAAAACCCTAATCCCACTCACCTCAACCCACCCGAACATATCAGCTCCCCTTGCCCCCTCACATCTATTCAGAATACATCAGTGCAATCTCAAACTCTCAAGCCAAAGGAGCTCTCCGGCGCTCCAAATATCATGAGACGCACACCACTGCTGCAGCTTCTCTACACTCACTCAGCAACTCCTCCACCAGACCAACAACCCTCACTCCTGCCAATCCCCCTCTGACACCTGCACTCCCACTCTTGCTGAGCTCCATGTCTCCCCAACATCGTCCTACTTCCACTAACACACTCGCCATCTGTGCCCCCTACCTCAGTCCCACATTCCCTCATCCATGACATCTCTCCCTCGAAAAACCCGGCGCCCCCTCGACTGCACTATCCGTCAAGACGCAGCTTTCAAACTCTGCACAGCCTGCCACCCCCATCCTCCCCTATGACAGACCCTGTCCCTACTCCCCATTCCACCATCTCCCGTTCCCTCAGCCCCTACTCGATCCACGCCCACAGACCCCCCCTTCATACCCTTTCCCTTCCCTGAAAGCATGCCCTTTACTTTCTAAAACAGTTGCCTCATCCGCCTCTCCCTCTGACCTCCTACACTCTCTCACACCCCTCTGGCAGCCAAACCCACTAAACGCAGAAAGGGCGACCAGCCCTCTGCCTTGACTCTCCATACCTCACCATACCTCCATCATTCCAACCTCCCATCCTTTCCGACCCATACCATCAGTCAACCTCCTCCCCTCTCTCTCCATCTCTACCCCCTAGTTTTCGCTTTCTCATCCTGTACACCTAAACCCCTAGCGCCGTCCAGACTCAAACCACAAACATCTCACCCAACCCCTCACACCAAACATGCACCACTCACCACCCTCCCTCAAACCTTCCCACCACGTCCCGTGCATGCCTACCACTGCCTGCCTACTCTTCCCTCTCTTCCCAGCAACCTAACCCACTCACCCAGCCCTCGAATAGTACATGCACCCAGACCCTCCACTACCTCAACCCCCCTGACGAATCCTACCACACCTTCGATCTCACTGGGCACCCATGTCCACTGAACATTCCGCGCGACGAGCGTCATGAAAATCCCCTCCCCTCATGAAGTCACATGCCTCCTTTTCAATGCATGCTCCGTGACAAGAAATAGACACGGTATCTTTGACCTCCTATCCGCTTACAAACCTAACCTCGTTTTTATCACTGAAACTTGGTTCTCTCTCGATTTTGCCCCTGTTGCGCACGAGGCCTTTCCCCCTGGCTACTCCCTTATCGCTCGCAACAGACCTAGAGGTGGCGGGGTGGCAATCCTCTACAAACCTCACTTCTCCAACTCACTCACCGAACCCCAAGCATGCAATGCTTCATACGAATCCCTTCTAGTAAAATGCTTACTACCATCAACACTCACAGCTTCCTACTCATATACAGACCCCCCTGCATATGACAGACATTTCGCCAACAATCTCTGTGACTCAATAGAAACCATTCAGGTAAATCAGTCAACTCTCACACTATTGGGAAATGTTAATATCTGGTTCGATATGCCCAACAACGCAACAACCCGGTGACCCATCCTCTGGTTGACCGTCTAGACTCACTCAATCTCTCCTGACACACCAATGGTCCAACTCACTCTGGTGGTCACACCCTTGATGCAATCTTTAGCACCTATGACTGCGTCTCTATATCCAGTCCCAAACCTCTTATCTGGATAGACCACTCTGACATCCCATTCTCTCTCTACACACCACCCCCTCCCACAGCTCCCCCAGCCCTCAGCTTTGACCTCAAATGCTGAAACAAAGTCAAAGTACTTCCCAACCTAGCCAAAGCCCTTCTACTCTGTCCATCAGCGATGATGACCAGTGGTAGACCCTTAACCATCGGATCCTTTAAGCCAGGAGTCAAAGAATCACAAAGGTCCATCACCAAAATGGTTCACCCCCACCTCAAGACTTTCAAGTCGAAATACCTCCCTTGAGCGCAAATGGCGAACTTCTAAAACCACTCTCAGCAGATCTATGTTTGACCACCACCACCGTAACTACAAATCTGAGATCTGAAAAGCAAAAAAGGCCTATTACAATAAACAAATTTCTGAACTGTGGCAGCAGCAGCAAAGAACTCCACAAGATTATCTCCGAATTCGTAAAACCTACCTGCAGCTCTACCCAAACCACCCCCATGCAAACTCTCTGCGATTCCCTCACTACATTTGTACAACACTGCACTTGAATGGGCGGCAACCCTTAACTCCAAACTTGCCACCCTCACCGCCCACCCCACTGTTACCCCCCTGATCCCATCTCTCTGATGATCGCAATGCCAGCCCTCGACTCTTTCCAACCCATCTTGAGTGACGAGTTCCTTGAAATACTATCCGGCAGAAGACCCTCCAGATCCCCCCCCTTGTCCCCTGTCCCACGTCTCTTCTTAAAGAGATATTATCCTTGATTTGCACAGGAGAACATGCAAGGTCCATACTAAAAGACTCCCTCACCTCTTGCACCTTTGCAGAAGCTTTTAAAATAGCGCATGTCAAACCCCTTCTAAAAAAGGCATCCCTTGACCCCCTTGACTCCAAGAACTACAGACCGATCTCCAACACCAAGTTTCTCGCAAAACTCATTGATCAGTCTGCATACTCCCAGTTTAACCGCTTCGTAGAATCCAACAAACTACTCGACCCTGCGCAATCAGGCTTCAGACTGCTCCATGGAACAGAGACCACTCTGATCTCAATCTGGGATGATCTCAAGGTCTCGGCAGACTCTGAGGGCTGAGCAGCGCTGATTCTCCTTGATCTGTCAGCAGCCTTCAACCCTGTTAACCATTTTATCCTCCTTGATCGCCTCCACTCCCTAGGAATCTGTGGCCCGGAACGCAACTGTATTGCCTTCTTCCTCAGCCACAGGAAACCAATCCCCTTCCATCTCCCCTTTTGTCTCAACTGCTTGCGCTGTAATCATTGGAGTACCCCAAGGCGCCTGCCTATCCGCTCTACTATTTAACCTCTATCTGACCACGCTACCAGGAATCATCTGTGCACACAAACTCTCCTTACAACTACACCGATGATAACCAAATTATCCTGAAAATTCCCAAAACAAGCACCAACTGACGCCCCAACCTTGAAGCGTGCCTTAGTGATATTGGCCGATGGATGACAAAAGAATTGCCTCCTGAACCCAGATAAAACTGGATATTATGGTGTGCGCCAATACTGCCCTTCTCCCGCAACCACTCCTATGGCCCCCCACTCTTGTTACCCCCACCCCCTCTCCCACCATAACAGTCAAAAAACCTTGGCTGCACCATGGACTCGGACCCAACTCTCTCCCGTCAGATTATTAATGTATACAAATCCTGCCACTTCCACCTCAAACTCCTTAGACGCCTTTTCCCTTACCTGACATACCCCAACCGCTGTTATGTCCATTGCTATGTCGGGTCTTGACTATGCCAACTCCTTATACCTGGGAGCACCGGCATCTTAACTTAACAAACTCTAATGAACCCAAAACTCTGCTGCCATACTTCTTCTCGCCCTGGGACAGAGACCACTGCCTCCTTCTGTTAAATCTCCGCCCTTGATGTTATTGCCTCCTCTTAGATCTACCCACTACCACAATGTCCCTAAGCTCACTCTCCGCCCCAGATTGTATCATCTCCTCCTGGCTCTGACCCATTACCACCATCTCCTTCTGCTCAATCTCCGCCCATAAAGTTATCACCAACTCCTGGAACGTCCTACTACCACCACTGACTTCTGTTCTCCAGTCTCCAGTCTTCATGTTACCACCTTCACCTGCTCTACATTGTCACCACCTCCCCAGCCTCTTCCACCTCTCCAGCTTCCACTTCTCATGTTTCTATGCCCCTCTAAAGTTGAGTCTCCTTCTCCTTCAACCCACACTCAGCAACCGGGGTTGTCTGCATTTATACTGTTTTCGTGCCTACTCCAAGGTGTGTAATAGGGTAAGGATTGACTTTTTTTTTAGTACACCTACGGCTGGTTTGGAATGAAGAGGTTAGACCAAGTTTATATCTGTCTCGTTCACCATCTTGGATTTGATATTTGCTGTTCGGATCTTCCCTTAGGCTGCCTGTACCAAGCTGCTGTGTTTCTAGCATGTAGATTAATGATTGGAAATGCACAGTGTAAGGCTTCCCCATTGTTCGATTAAATGCTATGTCATAGAAGCCAGGTAGGGGGATTGAAACGACCAGACCAAGAAGTTTTTGTTTCTTTTACTGGAAAATACAGTATCCGAGCAGACACAACTGGGTCCTCTGGCTCTGATAAAAGCACATGTCTTAAAAGTCCAATTCTTCCATATCCTCAGATTATCCAGTGACAGGAGTTATCTAACCTATACTTGGCTTTCCAGGCACTACCTGGTTTGACAGATATCTCACTGGCACTTGACCTTGCTACCTTGGTCTTGTGCCTCCTGTGCCAACCTGGCCTCCACGTTGCGTCTTAGTCACTTTAGGTGTTTTCACACCTTTAGGTTCTTATCTTTACCTCCAGTGTCACCACCTCTGCTTCTGTTTCTCCTTCCTCTAACTCCATCCGCCTTTAATCCTTTCACTCCTCTGTCCCTCCAATGTCTTTTGTTCCTTCGAGGCCTTGCCTCAAATCCTTTGATGCTATTACCTTCTGTACTACTCTTCTATTACTGCTCCTCCCTACTGCCACCCCCTCACCCTACTGCCATCCCCTCCTCTGCACTGCCATCCCCTCCTCTGCACTGCCATCCCCTCCTCTGCACTGCCATCCCCTCCTCTGCACTGCCATCCCCTCCTCTGCACTGCCATCCCCTCCTCTGCACTGCCATCCCCTCCTCTGCACTGCCATCCCCTCCTCTGCACTGCCATCCCCTCCTCTGCACTGCCATCCCCTCCTCTGCACTGCCATCCCCTCCTCTGCACTGCCATCCCCTCCTCTGCACTGCCATCCCCTCCTCTGCACTGCCATCCCCTCCTCTGCAATGCCATCCCCTCCTCTGCACTGCCATCCCCTCCTCTGCACTGCCATCCCCTCCTCCCCCTGCGTCACTCCCTCGCCTTCCCCTGCGTCACTCCCTCTCCTTCCCCTGCGTCACTCCCTCTCCTTCCCCTGCGTCACTCCCTCTCCTTCCCCTGCGTCACTCCCTCTCCTTCCCCTGCGTCACTCCCTCTCCTCCCCTGCGTCACTCCCTCTCCTTCCCCTGCGTCACTCCCTCTCCTCCCCTGCGTCACTCCCTCTCCTTCCCCTGCGTCACTCCCTCTCCTCCCCTGCGTCACTCCCTCTCCTTCCCCTGCGTCACTCCCTCTCCTTCCCCTGCGTCACTCCCTCTCCTTCCCCTGCGTCACTCCCTCTCCTTCCCCTGCGTCACTCCCTCTCCTTCCCCTGCGTCACTCCCTCTCCTTCCCCTGCGTCACTCCCTCTCCTTCCCCTGCGTCACTCCCTCTCTCCTTCCCCTGCGTCACTCCCTCTCTCCTTCCCCTGCGTCACTCCCTCTCTCCTTCCCCTGCGTCACTCCCTCTCTCCTTCCCCTGCGTCACTCCCTCTCTCCTTCCCCTGCGTCACTCCCTCTCTCCTTCCCCTGCGTCACTCCCTCTCTCCTTCCCCTGCGTCACTCCCTCTCTCCTTCCCCTGCGTCACTCCCTCTCTCCTTCCCCTGCGTCACTCCCTCTCTCCTTCCCCTGCGCCACTCCTCCCTTTGCCACAGTACTATGCAATGTTCCCCACTACTATACCACTCCACCGCACTGCCTACTCGGACATCCTCTTTTCGCTCACACAAGAACTTCATACACTCCCTACCTCCTCCCCACCCACCTATCCGCACTCTGAAGTCTTTCATGCACACTCACAGCCCAGTCCCACTGGCATTTACTAATAAATACTTCACCTGCTCCAGATATCGCCTCCATACTCCATTCTGCTTGTACAATTAACTGCTGTGGCCCCCTTTCTCTCTCCCCACTGGTTCGCTTTCTCAGGCAACAGGATGAAGGATGCTGAACGTATGCTCTCTCTGGTTTAGGTTCCAAACTCCGGTCTCGTGTGTGGTGCTGGAGGGGCATCCTTCTTCTGTTTGTATTTCCTCACATCAAACATGTTGACTCTGGAATAGACAAACTGGTGAATTCTTGTTTTGGAGGTATGATGTGAGATAAACAGGGTTACTACATAAATACAGGCTGACCCTAGTGGGGACTGGAATTGGGGCCTTCTCAAATGCCATCTTTCTCCTCCTCCAGGATAAGGCTAGCTCTAGATTTCTCCCTGGTGGCTGAGAGGGGTTCCCATCCCCTCTTAACAATGCTAGGATACTGGTTTTGTCACACCAGCATCAACTGTAAGTGCAAGTTTTATCTGCACGACGTAGTTCCTTATGAGTCATACCACTTGTTCTCAGAAGGCTGCGAAAGTTTAGGTCCACCATGATCTTAATCACTCTAGAGTGGGCCTGAGGAATGTGGACCTGGAACTTATTGGCATGTCCATCCTTCCTCCATGGCGCCTCTTAGCGGGGGTGGGTCTGCTGTCCTATTTGGATAGGGCAAGGTCCTCCATGCAAGCCTCGACAGCCTCAACCTTCATGCTTGGCTGAAGAGAGAATGAGGTATAAAGAGTGTGGGACCTGTTTAATGAGGTGCAGGATGTACTGCAACAAAATCCAGGTATAGCTTCAGGTGGCATACATTTTTGGCTTGATGCCAGGAAAAGGGTCTCGATCCTTTGATCTGACGGCCGCGTGCCGGTCTTCAGATTGGCACTGTGAAGGGGTCCCTAGTTACTATTTCCATCATTAATGAGACCCTAGAGCAAGGCTTGTTCTTCACCATTCCCATTGTATTGCCATTTTTGCTGATATTATCTGGCCAGTTTCCACCACATCATTTTATTGTTCCTGCCGGGAATGGGACCCTTGTTTCAAATTTTGTTATCGCAGATCGGTTTGACGCTTTGCATTCATGCCCTATGCGTTTCTTACCTTTAATGTGATTTTCCTGTCACTTGCAGTAGGAGATTAAGTGAGCTCCAAATACTACATGTTAAAACTCTTTTTACGTCCCAACAGTTGAAAAGGAGACTGGGGGTGCGGCTTACCTTTCCCTCCCGAGGTTGTTTCAGACTTCCATTTGTCATGAACGAGTCATCTTCCTGTTGTCTACCCTCACCTCATCCTTTAAAGCAGAAGAGAGGTTTCACCGTCTCGACCTCAAGATGACTGTCAGCTACAGTGTCACTCTTGGACAAGGAACATCAGGAAAAATTACTAGTTTGTTTATTCTGGGCATCTGGTTGGCAGGGCCATTGCTAAGCAAACTTTGTATCATCCTCTGCATTTTTTTAGTCCTACTATCTGACTTGTAAGGAATTGCTTGAGGGTTTATGGGCTCATTCTACTTGAGGCGTCGTGGCTAGCTCTGCCTTGCAGAGTGATGTCCCTGTTCTGTACATCTGTCAGGCAGCTATGTAGGCATTGCTAAACGCCTTCGCCGTACGTTACTCTCTGGATTTCTTTTCCAGTCATGACACCGATTTTGGTCAGGCAATGCTCCAGAGTTTCCTGGTATAGGTGGTGGTTTCAACAGGTAAGTAAATTGTTCATTATTAATACTTACACACATTGATTTGTATGTAATGTGACAAATCTGGGGATTCCTTCACTTCTCCCCTGGTGGCGCCTTTCCTTGTGAGGTCAGAGAGGTAAGCCTGATACGCAACATTCCCCCTGGGTGTGGCGGCAAGCGGACCTCACAGGGAGAGATCACCCCTCCTGGGGATAAGGACTCCTGTACCGATGAACTCCCTTTTCATCTCACACAGAAGTCTGATCAATCTAGGTTAGTTAACAGAAAACCAGAATCCTCCTACATTGGTTATTGTAAAGTGATTACAGAAGATAAGTACTTGTCAAATACTAAGACGAGTAAAACCCAAAGGATGATGAAGAAAAAGTACCTGGTAAGTACTGGAACGACGAAACTCAAAGAAGATATAATGATTATATCACTGACACATAAAAGGGACTATGATGAGCAACTGGAGAATCCCCAGAGCATCAACATAAAAAAGGGAGGAGCTAAAGAATGACAGTGAGAGACCCAGGAGATTTCAATCAGCTGGTTAGGAGACGCTGGGAACCTGGAAAAAAAGCTGCATAACATGCAGGCAAACAAGATTGCCCAAGTCACACGGTGTAAACCACAGACGTGAGGTGGTCTGCAATCTTGAGAATGGATACAGGACGGACACTCGGGAGAGGCTCCAGGGAAGCTGTGGCTGGGAAATGCCCAGGCTGACTCAAACCACTGTGAGAGCCTGCCTGAAAGAAGTCCTCTGAGCGAGTTGCAACTGAAAAGTGGTGGCAGGAAAGGAGAACGAGTCATCCCTTCCGCTGCCGAAACTATACTGAGGACGACACAGAAGCATGTCAAAGGAAAAAGAAAGGAACAAGCACGAGAACCACCCTGACAAGGCACAGAGCAACTAAGAAGGCAACTGCCAGTGACGCAGTTCTATCACACCAGAGGTAACTGGGAGTCCGGGTGAAAGAGGCACAAATAACTAGTGGCTGCATCACATTTATTTATTTGCAGGGCATTTGTAGGGCGCTGAAGCCTGCAGGCATTGGGGTGCACAAATACAGGAAACAGCAACAAAAAAAGACGGGACATATTAGTCTTGGAACTAGATACGAATATAATGATTGGAGGCAGCCTACTCATCCCAGTGAATGTGGAAAACCTGGGGGGGGGGAGTGAAGAGTATTCAAGCACACTGCATACTCGTCTGAGTGAGTGGGTAAAGCCTGAGAAGAGTGAAGAGGACTCAGGGACACAACCTACTCGTCCCACTGAATGGTTAAAGGCTGAAATTGTGGTGAACTCGGCATACTTGTGCCAGTGAAGGAAAGGATAATAAAAGTAAGGAACCTGGTCACTGGGTACATCAAAGATCTCGGTGAGAAGAAAAGAGCACTAGACAATGTAAATAGCTATAAAAGAGAAAGAACGCCACTTGGGAAACTGGTGTTGGCCAAGTACGAACTGTAAGACATCCTTGAAAGGAATAGAAGAAAAGGAAATACAGGTGCTATTGCACCGAGAGAGAGGAACCTTGAGAGGCCAAGGAGAAATAAAGAGACAGGGAACAGTCCCCTAAGAGATCTGAATAAACTGTTAAAAGAAATAGCAACAAACTATTTGAAGATCTGATATTGAAGTTCAATTGCCGAAAAGCAATCCCAGGAGAAGGGAGTCATTCTCCTAGTCTTTATTTAGTTAGTAGTTATAAGTGGTAGGGACAGAGTAGGTTAGTTTGGACGGAGGACAGACTTTCCATTTGAACTTGAGACAGACGAACACGCTATTTTAGTTTTGTTAGGTAGGGAAACCCTTTGAATAGGGAAAGGTAAGCATTTTTCATATAATATATATATGTCAAATGTTTATTTGTGGTGAAGCGTTGTTCCTTATACAATTCCACACCGTTTTACCAATCTGCACCACATTTTGCATAGTTAAAGTTTTCCTTTTAGGACCCTCTGGACATTACTAGCTACATGACATTTGGACACCCCACCCATTCCCTGGATTCCTTCACACATGAGACGGTTGCCTGAAATCAGCGAAACAGCAATGTGGTCTTAGAAGGACAGGTCCCAACACGAGGAACACAACTCGACGTCCAGGCCCTACGATGCACGGTTTCCAAGATATTTTCACTGCAAAGAACTGCACCACGCCAGGGTGAGGGTACCGGTGGGGAGAGAGCACAGAAGTTACCAGTAGGCAGCAGCACACCAACTCTCGCTTCCTCCAACGTCTGCTCCAAGGTATGTCAGCCAGCCACACGTGCCCATTCTCAGTGCAGTTTACTTCAGGATGCAAAGCACATCAAGCGATAAGCGAATGGAAGCAGCGACCTACAGGAGCAGTGTTATCACGTCGGTCTACAGACCCTTTTCGGAGAACAGGTACTTCTGCTAAACTTAAATCTCTTTTGAAATGGTAAACCCTGGTCTGTCTCCTCCTTCATGACCTACCAAAGATAACTGTTTTCCCTGTCTCCGTGGTTATAGTACAGTGGCAAAATGACCAGTCTAGATACTTACCGATGCACCTCAGGTTACGCACAGACCCCTGCAATAGATATATTATTATTCCACAGACCTATCTCCTTGTATTGGGAACCTAGACAGCAAAATGCCTTTGTACATGTTGTTGAAGTCCCCAAAGATTGAGTGTTTTTTTCCCATCATCTGAAGACCTTGTGTTTTAAACTTCCATTCCTCTACCCTTGCAGTTAACAGCAGTACCATATTAAGGCACGGTGGACTGTATTTCATTGCCTGATCCCTCTGACCGAGCCCCTACTGACAAGGAAGTTATTTTGTGGTAGATTACTTGGTGGCTTTTTTCAATTTGTGATCTATTAATAAGGCAGTTCATCCATTACCTCGCCAACCCACCGTCTCCCCTAATTTTACCCACCTGCTCCACAACTCTCAACCACCCGTCTATACTCCTGTTTACGTATACCTATTGTTTTACCTCCAAGTAGTAACCTACCATGAATTAACTTGCCACTCAGTGATTTCAGTCAATGAAACCACGGAAAACAGAGTGAGAGCTACAGTTTGTAGACAGCAATCATTTTCAGAACTACTGTACCTTACCATACACTTATTTGTAAAATGTGGTTTTTGTGGACTTTACTTCATTGACCAAAATAAAATCACCAGAAATGGGAAAAACATTTCTAATGTAACCAGTATAGGCGAGTTCAAAAGAGAATTTTAATTCATTGTGATATCAGCTTTCTTTTTAAACATTGCACATCAGAGAACATTTTTCTCTGTTATGCTAATGCTATTTGAATTTCAAGATGGCAGCATTATACTACCTCGAGGCCAATTAAATGCTACTAAACTTTTAATCTGCTCCCTTATCTTCTCTCACCTCTTCTACTACCCCTCCTTACTCTTCAGACTACCTACTTCTCACCTCACCCCCCTCAAATCTATCTACCGTTCTGCCGTCCGTACCCTCGGTCTCCTTATCTCCCATGACTCCATCTCTGCTTCCCTTTCCTCCCTTGGCTGGCTTCCCTTTCATTCACAACTTAAATTTCATTTTCCCTGCTTAGTCTTTAAATCTCTCCATGGCCTTGCTCCCCCTTATCTCTCCTCCCTCCTCTTTCTACACTCCCTCCCGCTCCCTTCGTTCTGCTGATCCCTTTCTTCTCACTGTTCCTCCATCCCCTTGTTCCCCTGCCCGTTTTCGCTCCTTCTAGCTCCTAGCCCCCCTGCACTGGAACTCTTTACCTATCTCAATCCGCTCTATTCCTACCTTCTCCTCATTCCGCACATCCCTTAAATCTCTCCTTCTCCATTCCCCGCCATGAAACCCTTCCCCCTTCCTACTCCCCCTCCTTCCTTTATCTTTTCCCCATGATCATCTCCCTCCCCCTCCACCCCATTCTCACCCTTTTACCCCTTCCGTTTCCCTCCTCCATCTCCTCCTCACCCCTCCCTCTCTGTTCTACTGCACTACTCTCCCCTTCAGTTTAATTGCTCTACTTACTGTTTTGTTGGACTGACTCATAATTGTAAATTGCTTCTATTGTTCTGTTATTTCTGACGTTTGTTAATCTGCTTAGAATTGCATGCTGTGCATAGTCCGACCTCCAGTGGTCACTGCGGAGTATTGCATTTTGTTTTTCGTAGTCGAAAAGGGGACGTCGACAATGCGCGTCTGTAACACTATCCCTATAGTGACGCGCAGTGTACCCACAATTCCTCATGCGGCGAGGTCCCTCAGATTGTTTTTTTCCGCCCAGATATTGGTCGCCTTAACGCAGAGCTTGTTCGAGAGAAATTGCAAAACATTTACTCGACCCTTTGGTCATTACTTATTTATTATACATTACATTTGATCCCTCCTTCGACGGCGAAGCTGTTTCACTGCCGAGTAAGAACTTCCCGAGTAAGAACTTCGGCGGCAGTGACTTAGACAGAGGAGATCCTTCGGCGCTGCCGAACACGTGGCCTGGCCTTGCCGGCCTAAAACAGTAGGGAGAGTGAGGGTCGTGGGACTTTTCTTTCTCTTCTAAGAATGCCTTTCTCTTTCACCCCCTTTTCCTTCGGGGTCGTTATCACCTTTAATTGTATCCTCAGCTATGGAGAGGACTCCGTTTAGATTTTGCCCACGCTGTAAGGGCAAATTCACATGGAAAGATAAGCACAATTTGCATTTAATTTTGCATTTTTATATAGAGCTACGAACCCTCAGGTATCTGAGCGCTGCTTATTATTACCCACGGTGTGTGGTGCTCATTTATCGACCTCAGAAGGGTGAAAGGCTGAGTTTGGCCCTGCCGGGATCCGAACCTGCGTTAGCAGGGTCTGCCCGGAAGTCAAAGCGAGCGCTCTACTCGCTGTGCCACTTGACCGGATGTAACATGCTTACCCCTCGACCACAGCGAGGACGGCTGTGCAGCCTGTAAACTTCTACGCCCAAAAACCTTAAAGGACCGCAGGGTCAAGAGGTGGGCAGCCTACGCTATGTCTAGAGCTGATTCCTCACCCGCCGCTGAGTGTGACGAGGAAAGTGATAACCCGACCTCCGTTTCGGAGGTTGTAGACCTCTCTAGGGAGCGTACCCGCTCCTCACCATCTGACCCCGGCCCCGACAAGTTTGGCTCACGCCCTACTTATGGGGATGAACACCCCGGCAACACTGATGAACATAGAAAACATAAACATAAGCTCACAACCCACAGCACTTCTTCGACGAAGAAAGCCCTAGCGCCAACGGAGACGCCGGGCCCACTCGCGTCCTCCACCAACCGTAAGGGACGCAAGCCCTCCCCGCCACCGCAGACGCGACTAGCGACTGGGCTACCTGCAGACAAGGGCGCTACCTCCAAAACGCCAGGCGACGCGCCTCGTAAGAGTGCGACCGTCGCCAAAAGAGACTCGGCACCGCCCAGCACGACGCCAGACGTACCCTCGACAGAGAAATTAATCGTCGAGAGCTTGGCTCATATAGTTTCCACTGACGGGCAGAGACGGACGGCGAGTGATATGCCGAACCCCGCTCACAAGGCCAGGGAGACGCCGAGAATGCCGGAAGGGAGGCAGGGACCGCTCCCGCCGTCGAAGGTAGGCCCTAGCCTATGAGAAGGTTTCTCAGAAGGCAAAAGGACTTTATCCTCGACGTTATGGGACAGATCTAGACGGCTACAGGCAGAGAAGCCTCCCTTTTCGCCTCCAGACCGTTCTGGGTTACCACATTGGACATTTGAGAGATTCCAATCATGTATTGACAAGCTGGATAGATTTATGCCCACTCCTGAATATAAAACTCCCAAGAGGCCAAGGGAGGTACTTCATGAGGACCCCAGGGCTAAATATCCTAGACTATTTGACCCCCTTCAAGAGGAGACTAATACTTATGACCTCACTGAAGAAGACTCTCACTTCCAAGAGGATGAGGAGTTCTTAAATAGTGAAGACCAACAGAACCTTGAAGAAGAAGGTTTTGAGGAAAACCCTGACATATGTGGGGGGGGGGGCTTCGAAGAAGACCCAGATGAAGGTGGCTCACAGCCTTGGCAGTCCCCAACAGCATCTACAGACCCTGAGATCCTGAACCTTTCCTCTCCTCAAACCACACCGGTCAGGAACCAGTCACCTATAGATGACCAACCCACTTTCAACGCGCTACTACGGAAAGCAGCAGCGCACTTTGAAATTGAAACTGGGGAAATTACTCCCGATATTGATTTTGTAGAAAAAATCATTAAGGAAAAATCTCCCACTAGCCAGACCATTCCCCTCCTCGCCTCAGTTAAGAGACGAATCATCCCATCGCGGTCTACACCTGCGTTGGTTAGAGGGGTCAACCCAAGAATTAAAAACTTTTTACTCCCTCTCCTTCGGACCCATTATATATTAAGGGTAACTCTTACCAGATTCCTTGGTGGTAACTACCACAAGGAAAAGAGCAGGGGTTCCGCTATCAACTAGCCAAGCACCCCCGGACAAGGAAGGAAAGAAACTCTACGCCCTCGGTAAGAGAATTACAGCGTCAGCAGCTTTTTCCACCAGAATTGCCAATAATACCTTACTGGCAAGTTATGCTGATGCCCAGTGGGGGGAAGTTACGCCAAGACCTCGAGGAAGTCCCTGAGCCCTTACGAACTCGCTTGTTAACCACTGTAGCGGAAGGAACTCTGGTTAACCAGAGCATCATCAAAAACATACTTGATGCTGCAGGAACAGCTGGCCGTTCTTTAGTCCAGGGGATACTTCTGAAGCGTCATGTCTGGCTCCGCAACTCGGTTTTAAGCCAGAGACCCAGGCGTCGCTCATAAACAAACCAATCGAGGATTCTAACCTCTTTGGGAAAGCGGTGGAGGACACACTGGAGACCGCGAAGAAGGATTTCAACAGCCTAAAGACTTTAGACCAGATCTCAAGGCCTCCCAATAAGCGAGGATTCGGCAACAAACGCTTTTTTCGAGGCCAACGTCAACAACAACAGCAGTACACTGCAGGCAACTGGTCCTCTACTCAGGGAACCAGTGGCCAATACACTCAGAGGACACCGCCGTGGCAAAGGTAGAGGTCGGGGCCCCACTCCCAGAGGTTCCCCGGCTACTAACACCAAATGACCCGAAGATTTGGGTCCCCTCCCATGCATCGCCGGTCGGGGGCCGGTTAACATCTTTCCTACCAGTATGGGAGGGAATAACATCAGACCAATGGGTATTGTCAACTATCGCCCGCGGTTACTGCATAGAATTCAGTCGGTCCCCCACGTACAGACCTCCAAGGGGACAACGCCTATCACCGGAGCACCTCGCCATCCTTCTTCAAGAAGTAGAACTGCTGCTACTAAAAGGAGCAATAGAGGTCGTGCCTCTATCACAGGTAACGGAAGGTATTTATTCAGTGTACTTCCTTGTACCCAAAAAGGACTTAACCATCCGCCCTGTATTAGATCTGCGCCCAGCGAACAAATTTGTCAAACCTCAAAAATTTTGTATGGTGACCTTACAGGAAGTAATCCCCCTGCTTTCACAGGAAGATTACATGACAACACTGGACATGAAAGATGCATACTTTCATATTTTAATGTTGCCAGCGCACAGAAAATACCTCCGGTTCATGATAGAGGGCAAACACTACCAGTTCAGAGTGCTACCCTTCGGCCTAGCGTCCACACCAAGGGTATTCAAGAAAGTATTGGCAGTGGCAGCGGCCCACCTGCGCAGGTTGTCCATCCCAGGATACCCTTACCTCGATGATTGGCTCATAATGGGGGATTCCTACGAGACATGCTGCTCAAATACCCAAAATACTGTAGACCTTTTGTTCCAACTGGGCTTCTCCATCAACAAGAAGTCATCCAGCCTAGAGCCCAGCCAGATTAAACAATTCCTAGGGGCTCTAATTCGAACAAAGGACGGCCTTGTCTTCCCCTCCAACGAAGGGGTCCAAAATATGCTGTTTCAGATCCCTCAATATGTGGCCGATCGAGAGGTGACAGTATGCAAAGCAATGCGTTTGCTAGGAATGATGGCGTCATGTATATATTTGGTACCTCACACGCGCATGCACCCAATGCAAGAGTGGCTCAACAGCCAGTGGTGTCAGTCCAGCAGACAATGGGAAGATCTAGTGGTGGTCTCGCAAGCCTTGGTTCCCTCGCTACGGTGGTGGTCGAAGGAAAACCTGGTAATAGGGAAACCATTCGTCACCCCCGCAGTGGAAGCCACTCTAACCACAGACGCATCCCTCACATGATGGGGGGCTCACCTATCCCATCAGACTGCACATGGAGTTTGGACTCCGAGTGTAGCGTCCAAACACATAAACTTGCTGGAACTGCTAGTGGTCTTCAAGGCACTGAAGGCTTTCCAGGCACACCTGCAAGGAAAGACAGTGATGGTCCTCACAGACAGCACCACAGCCATGTACTACCTGAACAAGCAAGGGGGCACTCACTCTCCAGGACTGTCCACGCTGTCCCAGAACATCTGGAAGTGGGCTCTCAAACACATGTTCCTGTTGTCACAACATGTACCAGGGGAACTCAATCTGCTAGCAGACAAACTCAGCAGAGACTTCCCTGTGCCTGCAGAGTACGAATGGCGGCTACAAGAAGACATCGTCTTCGACGTTTTCACACAATGGGGATTCCCAGAAATAGATCTGTTCGCAACTCTGGATAACTCCCAATGCCAGGATTACACCTCCAGGTACCCCCAGAACCGATCCAAGGGGCACGGTCTCTGGATAACATGGTCAGGGAAATTTGTTTATGCTTCCCCCTCCACCCCCCGACTCCCCTTCTCAACAAGATAGTGCACAGGATGCACCAGGAACCAGTCACCATGATACTAGTGGCCCCTATGTGGGCCCGGCAGCCATGGTTCGCTCACCTGATGGAGATGTCTCTATCTCCACCGGTAAAACTATCCTGCCCGTACAACAGGCTGTCACAGGACACACATGCCCACAGACCATGAACTTAGCAGCCTGGCTCCTGAGGTCATAGAATATGGACATTTACAGCTCCCTCAAAGATGCGTGGACATTCTTAGGGAGGCTAGAAAACCCAACACTTGTTACTGCTATTCTAGCAAGTGGAGGAGATTCGTCATCTGGTGCAAGGGTAAGAGCATCAACCCCGTTGACTGCTCTCCCACACAGATTGTTCTTTACCTGACTCACTTATTAGACTCAGGTCTGGTCTTTAATTCTATTAAAGTTCATCTAGCTGCACTTTCCGCATACACCACTTCTCAACTCAGTGTCATGGTGGAAAGTCCCAGTTATTAAAGCCTTCATGGAGGGAGTAAAGAGAATACACCCTCCTATAGCTAACCCAGCTCCCGGATGGGACCTAAATGTGGTACTTACCAGGCTTATGGTCTCACCCTTTGAACCCATGCACAAAGCATCCCTTAAGAACCTCACTCTTAAAACGGCTTTCTTAATAGCTATCACCTCCATTAGGAGAGTGAGTGAACTACAAGCGCTCTCTATACTAGACCCCTTTGTAACAGTTCACAAGTATAAGGTGGTTCTATGCACACACCCTAGGTTTTCACCAAAATTCATTTCTAAATTCCATGTCAACCAATCTATAGAACTACCAACATTCTTTCAAAACCCTTCAAATTTGGGAGAAAGGAGCCTGCATACACTGGATGTGTGCAGAGCCGTCATGTTTTATATGGAAAGAACTAGACCTCTGAGAAAGACTAATGAGTTCTTTGTCTCGGTGGCAGCAGGAAGAGAAGGAGATGGAGTTTCAAAATCCACTATATCTAGATGGATTGTCTAATACATCACTCTGTTTCACTCTTGCTAAGAGAGAACTACCCTTGAAGCCGAGAGCACATTCTACTCTAGGCACTGGGGCTTCCATAGCATTCATTGCAAATGTCCCTCTTGAGTCCATTTGCAAAGCAGCAACCTGGAGTTCTGTACACACCTTTACAAAACACTACTGTCTAGATGCCCACTCTAGATCTGATTCCCAGGTGGGACAAGCAGTATTAAGACATCTTTTTTTCTACTGTTCTACTGTTCCTTCTCACAACTCACCTCCAACTCCGGGTACTGCTCGCTAGTCTATGCACAGCATGTGATTCTAAGCAGATTAACAAACATCAGAAGACAATGCATTACTTACCGTAAAAGCATTTCTGATGGTTGTAACTGCTTAGATTCACATGCGCCCACCCTTCCTCCCCGCTCGGATGGAAGGAACATAGACATCCTTTTTCTCTCTCTTTTCTGTACTCACTCACGTCTAATAGGCTCCCTCAGGGCAGAAAAAATACAAACAGAGGGACCTCAACGCGTGAGGAATTGTGGGTACACTGCACGTCACTATAGGGATAGTGTTACAGACACGCCTTGTCGACGTCCCCTTTTCGACTACGAAAAACAAAACTCAATACTCCGCAGTGACCACTGGATGTCGGACTATGCACAGCATGTGAATCTAAGCAGATACAACCATCAGAAATGCTTTTATGGTAAGTAATGCATTGTCATATATCAAGTTGTTAAAATGTACAGCGTTTTGGAGTAAAGCGCTATATAAACAAAATAAATACAAATACCATTAAGACCTAAATGCATTTGAGCTGTTTGTCATAAAGTCTGTGCCCTAAAGAATCACCCTGCTTCTTTTATAGAGCATACAGTTCTTCCACCGTTCTTTGCGATTGTTCTAGAGATATGCATGACAAAGTTGGAAAGCATCAATTTTGTACGTGAAAGTAAATGAAAGATAGTCTCTTTATAGAAGAGCATGACTAGACATCAATTCCACATGCAATATTTGTTTCATCTAACCTTTACCTTTTCATAGCACTTTGTGTTCAGTATCCTGGTTTACATTTCTATACTTAGTTTGTTCTCCAGTAACACCATTGAATGTCATTCAAATAGTTTTTTTGTAACCTGTGTATGTTCTATACCAACTGACAGCTTTTTCTACGAGGAGAACATACTTTCTTTAAGCGTTTAAGATTGTTTGCCATTCTCGGATTTCAGGAAGTGTTTATCAAGCCCTATAGACAGAAGGAGAGGGTCACGATTGTGACTTAATCACCTTTCACAAAGTCATTGTAAAGGGCTATACGTTGAGGAATAGTCTTTATGATCATGACCTCGCTTGATGTCTTTAAGACTGTTAGAACGCCTTAAATATGTGGGAGATATTTTGAGGTTATAGCTAGTATTTTGTGGTATTTTGCTATGGTGATATTTTTATAGTGGTGAGACTAATTTCAGAATATGGCCTAATTATTTCACCAGGGTCACTAACAATAAACAAATACTGGACTTGATACACTCTGAATAAATTGCTCAAAAACATCCACAAACTCCAAATTGTGCAAAACAACGCCCTTGGAGCAGCCTTAACATCCCACGCACTGACCACATACCCATACAAGACAGATTGCCAAATGGCTCCCAATAAAAGACAGAGTCACCTTCAGAACGCTCATGATCAACCACAAATGCCTCAATAATACCGCTCCCAAATATCTTGTCGACAAATTCTGCACAAGAACATCCTCTAGACCCATCAGAGCCAACTACGCTAACTGTCTCAACGTCCCAAAATACAGACTCCAAAAATCAGGTGGTTCCAGTTTCCCAGTAATAGCAGCAAAAACCTGGAACATTATACCCCCTGCACTAAGAGATGAACACTCCTTCAGTGCCTTACGATTTAAAGTCAAAGCTTGGTTCTTCAGTACGAGCCCTCTCCGCTAACTTCCACCTACGAGTCAGCAATCTCCTGGAACAATGTCAGCTTTAGGCCCTTAACTCAGTCCTTCAATCTGTAAATACCTCTATTATATTGTACATTTTTATATTGTATCCTTTGACTGCCTACAATGTTTCAATATTGTAAGTAATTATCCTTGTACTTAATTGCCTGTACTTTTTGTAACTTGACATGTATGTAACCTAGTCACAAGACTAAACACCTAGCTACCTCAGGGTTTAGCGCGCTATCTAAGCAAATAAAACAAAGAAATCATGCTCTCCTGTGATGTTTTATTTACAACATCACACTTCTGCATTGATGGCTGTGTTTCAAAAAATGTAAAGCATGCACATGAAATAAAAAACATTCAGTCAGCCTATCTAAGTAAAACAATTTACTGCGGCTTACCTTGCTTTGAGATAATTCTTACTGCACGTTTACCTCTCTTATGCATGTCAAATCAATGAGACTGAATGCAGAAGAAAGGCACTGAAACTAAATTACCTTTTCAAATTCATATTTATCATAAACTAGAAATATGCAAGTTACACAGAGTGACACGTACACCCATGTTGTAATTCACAATGTAAGCGACGTTTTTCCTGCAATGGCTTTCAACGCTCTATCTGCGCAAAGCTCTGCCAAATCAACCTTGGCTTTGCAACAAAAGTTGGCAGGATGAATATACTTTGATTTACAGCAAAACTTGGATAAATACAAACACAGTGGTACAAACACATTTAAAGGTGTATCACTAATGCAACGCCTAAAATGAACTGAAATATTTATGCTATGCTACATAGTCTCAAACAGCCACTTCACATGCTTCAAGTAACAGCATAATTACCTAGGCTAAGCTGGCCATATTTCTTGACCCAGCTTGGCAGTGACCCAGGGTCATTCACAGATAAGGTCGCTTGAGACTTTGCTGCCCTTCTAAAGATTGCCAACCCAGGAGAGAGACGCCCACAGCCCCAGCATACAGCCCAGCACCAGCCTTCTGCTCCTCCGTCAGTGAGTCCAAGAATAAGAATGCCCAGCAACTCTGCCTCAAACCCTTTTCATAAAACCCCCCCGTCACTAACAGCACCTCCCTTCGACAAGATCATCCCACTAAAACATCACACGATTTCCTCTGTGCCTTTTAGCAGAAATACACACTGTATTCCTGAATAGAAAAACATCTTTCGAATGGATTGTGTCCTCCCACGTATTCCTTATCTTTTATTTTTCCAATATCCCAGCTTTGCTGCTTCAGAATTATTTTTTTTCAGCAGGGCGCTGTGTGCTGATGCTTGTGGACTTGATCTCCCTCGGAGGCCGCCGTCTCGATATCAACATCACGGCTGGTATATGTAGAGCGTGCAGCGCCTGTTGGCTTCAGTTCAGTTTTTTCCGTGCTTACGCTTCGGATGCCAAAAGCCTCGTTCCCTGACGGGAATATCTTCATTTCGATGGCTTTGTCTTCGGCGGCGTCCACCCCGAGATCCGGCTTCATAAAATGCTGTGCCTGCAGTGTGAAGATGTCCTCACAGGATCTCCCTGTGGTGCTTGCGTCGACTCACCCGTCGTCAGAGTGTGAAGACTGCCTTTCTAAGACAGCCAACGCCCTGAGAGAGCGTAGCGGGAAGCTGGCGGTAGGTAGGACACAAAAATCCCACACCACTGTTCGACATCTAGACACAGAAAGAAATGGCATGACAGATCGCCATCTTCCTCGTCTACAGGTTCTTCACCGGAACGGGTCATTTGCCCCACTAAATAAAGTTCACCGGCCCAGTGGGAAGAGTTTTGATTACGGATGTGAAAGTTGTTCGAGAAAGTGGACTTGCCCCCCTCGACTACACCCAAAAGACATGTCCCAGTTGAAAGATCTTGTTAAACACGAGCCGTGTGTATTTGGACATGGCAGAAAAGACTCCTCGAGAGCGATCAAAAAATCCCTCCAGTCGGGAAAAAGTCCCCTCGAGGGCAGAACCATTGATGCCGAAAGACTCAATATCGCGAGAGACAAAAGGTGCGTCATCTGTGCCGATGGCTTTGGAGAAGCCATCTACGCTTCGGGCGTCTACCTCCTCGATGCCACATATGCCGAAGCCTTCGACAAAAATGTCGACTGTCTTGACGATTTCAACTTGGCAACTTCAATGGAGAAGACATACACTCCCTTGCCACGATCTGATTTTTTCAAATCCCTCTCTTCTATGTATGAAGATGAAGAGGAATCATCTGATGACGCCAGACTCTTTGGGTTAGAATATGGAAAACCATCAGGGCCTGAGGCATTGATTTCAGAAGATTCACATATCAAGAACTTATAGGAATGTGTGCATGAGGCTAGTGCAATAGACAACTCACCAGAGGATGAATTTGGCCCGGCTGACCCAGGTGACCATGCAGAAGTGACATACAGGCAACTGATGTCAAGAGTTATGGAGTACATGGGGTGGTCAAGACCTACACCACTGTTTGTACAAGACAATCTTACCGATATCCTGGACAGAGGGCCACAAGAGGACCCAATTGTACCCTTCCATCAAGCCTTACAAAGGTGTGTCACTACTAACTGGGAAACACCAGAAGTTATCCTGGCTGTCAATAAGAAATTGATGGCAAAGTACAAGGTTTCAAGCTCTGACCCTTATTACCTGTCCAAGCACCCCACGCCAGAAAGCCTGGTGGTTTAGGCGGCCACCTCCACAAGTAGGCAAAAGGCCTATCCTACAATACCTCAGGATAGGGATGACAAGTGTTATAACGCCATGGCCAAGAAAGTGTTTTTGGCTGGGAGTATGGCCTTGAAATCGGCCAAAGCTACGTCACGTTAGCAAGGTTTACAAACACCCTTTCGGAGTGCATTTCTATTGCGGCTGACCATATCCCCGAAGGGGAAGAGCGAGACGGATTCCTTAACATTGTCAAAGATGGGAAAGATGCAATGTGTGAATCCCTCCAGACTGGTCTTGACTCTGTTGACAGTATCAGCAGAGCTATGGTGGCAAGTACAGTGATGCGCAGATTTGCCTGGATGAGAAAGTCATGATTTGCCCCAGACGTACAATCCAGGCTTCTCAACATGCCCTTTGACGGCACTCATTTATCCGGGAACAAAGCTGATGAGAGTTTGGAGAAGCTGCAAACTTCCAAGGCGGCAGCCAAATCCCTTGGGGCTACAATCGGACAACCTCCAAACAACCCCACGGGTACACCCTGGAGGGGTAGGTCCTTTCGCCAGTACTCCACATTTGGAAGGGGCAGAGGACAACCAGCTCAAAGAGGACAAAGACGATTCCCTCATGGTGGATGAAGAAGAAATACTAAGACCACAACAGCAGCTGCCTTACCTTCAGCCATTGCGGCAGCTGCCCCAAAACCTCTCTGAGGTCTTTGTTCACAAGACTGCAGTAGGAGGCACATTGTCACAGCATCTGACAGAATGGCAGGTTATTACTTAAGATGCATGGGCATTGGAAACCGTTTCCCAATGTTACTGTCTCCCTTTTTGTGCAAAAACCTCAGTCATCCACGGGGGAACAACTCTTTGAAAGTTCCGCTCCTTATGCAGGAGATTTTAACCCTGTTAGAGAAAGGTGCTACAGAACCAGTACCTGTAGCGGACAGGAACAAGGGTTGGTTCTCCCCATACTTTATGATCCCCAAGAAAGGAGGGTTTTCACCAAATTGATGGTGGTTGTGGCAGCGAGTCTTAGGAGAGGGAGAATCCACGTTTACCCCTACCTCGACAATTGGCTGATCAGGGCCAGTTCCCCAGAACAGGCCTTGAAACCGATCTGCTATACCTGCCACTCCCTTCACAGACTGGGCTTCTCCCTCATTTCGAGAAGTCTCACATGATACCATCACAAAGACTCCAATTAATTGGAGCAGTCCTGGATGCATCCCTGGGAAAAGCCTTGCCACCAGAGGTGAGGGCTCAAGACATTCTGCAGATGGTTACCAAATTCCAGAATGATCAGCATCTACTGGCCTACTATTTTCTGAGGTTGCTCGGCCCTATTTTCTGAGGTTGCTCGGCCTTATGTCATCCTGCATTTATTGTCATGATCTCTGCTTCCAAAAGGTCAGGGTTTTCCCAACTCCCTTGGAAGCAGATCCATAACCCAGGTTCCGAGTGCCAACCAGTCCCAATTGGGACCTTTTGGACCCAGTCCTGGCGCCAGTGGCACCAGGCTCATAAACATGCCCAGTCCCAGCGCTGGAAGCACCGGGCTCATAATGCTTGGATGGACTTACCTGCAGCAGACCATGCTGCTTACTTGCCTGCCAGTTGAGCCTCTGATCCTCTTCTGTTTGGAACTACTTTTCCTGTTGGGTGGGGCAGGAGCCACTCCCTAGGTTCAGAACACTGGAACTCTTCTGGAAAGCAGGAACTCTTTTCTTACCTAGGCGTGGCTGTGGAAGGAGACACCTAAGCACTACAGGAGGCTATTTAAACCACACCCGATGGATGAATCTTGCTTTGCGTTATTCTGCATCCTCTGCAGCAGAACGCTCATCGTGTCTTCTGCATCTGATCCTGGGCCTAAGGAAAAAGGCTGACCATCCTGAATCCAGTCTTCAGCAACACCTATAAAGACAAGAAAGAACAGGTTAGCATTACGGTCTTCAGTGACAGCGCTTCACTTACCTGGTCCATCGGCTGTCACCAACGCCTCGCGCTGCATTCCGGCATCTGAAAGACAAAGGCTTACCTACTCTTCGTGCGCTCCGGAGGTCTTCGCACTGCATTCCGGCATCTGAAAGACAAAAGCTTACCAACTCTTCGCACGCTCCGGAGGCCTTCGGCGCTGCATCCCGCATCTGAAAGACAAAACAAGGTGCGTTTAAAGACATTGGGGAACTTTAATACTCATGTGCCATTACTCCTTTCCACATCTAACCCAGTGGGTATCTCGGCACCCTCCAGCCGCTCCGAACTTGTACCTGCAAAATAAAAAGACAGTTAGAGCGCATCGTGAAGCAGGCAACAAGCGCTTACTTACGTGCTTCCAGGCGCTTCTATTCATCACACGGGCTCCATCTTCAACTCACTTCAGCCCGGCATCGCCGGAACCCTGCAAAACAAGAGACATCATTACTTAAGACTTTTAAAGACATTAGAATTACTCGAAACTTACCGTTCGTGCAGTAAACGGCGGACAGCAGTCCTCTGAAGTCAAGAGGCCTGCTCCCCTTATCCAGTGAAGAAACTGGTTACAGCACCCTGCCCCGAGGCAGATGGAGAGCACGGCGTTCACTTACCTAAGGTGAGAGCGTTAACCTTTGGGGTTCTACAGGAGAAGAGAAAGGGAAGAAGAGAGAGACATTCAATAACCCAGTTCATTAATCCCATATTTTCTATCTGCAGACATCTTACCCTTCGAGTCAGACATACAGTGCACAGAGGTCCAGCCCAAAGAGCCAGCCGTGTGTTACACATCACCTTTGAAGATACGGTATACGCCCAGTCAAGAACGGCGCCTCTACGGGAATCAGGTGAGCGTTACATTTATCTGGTGCCAGAGGCTCGCCTGAGAAAGAGATCTCTCCAATGGGCTCTCACAACTCAGTGGTCACAATTCTCAGGAAGTATGTCAGAACTCCTACAAATCCCAAGCAGTGTCTGACTGGATCTTCAACGGTGGACGTGTCGGGAGAACACCTTGAAAGGAGAACCAGTTTGGCAACCATGGCCGGAGATAACAGTAGTGACGGACGCCTCACTCACAGGGTTTGAAACCCATGCCAACAATCTGACAATCGGTGGTCGTTGGTCTCCATCGGACTCCAAACTACATATAAACCTTTTAGAGCTGAGGGCAATCATACTAGCTCTGAACTCCTTCCTGCCTGTACGGGCAACGAATGTCCTGGTAATGACGGACAACACAGTGGCAATGTACTACCTCAACAAGAGACCACTGTGCAGAGAGGCAATGCAGCTCTGGTTCTGGCAATACAAGAAGGAATCTCTGTCGCAGTTCATCTAGCCGGAGAGAACATGACAGCGGATGTATTGAGCTCAGGAAGTCCCTCCAGAGATCTTCACCCTTTGGGGAACCCCTCAAATGTATCTGTTTGCGACTGGTGCCTACCGGAAGTGCGAACTGTACTGCTCAAGGGAATTTCCCCAAGAGGAGCTCTAGGAGACTCATTCGTAGTGGACTGGGAATTTCAACTCCTATACGCGTTTCCTCCAGTCCCCGTGATTCCTCACATGATCAGGAGGTTGAGAAAGTTCAGGAAACACATGATCCTAATTGCCCCGGATTGGGCCGGGAGAACGTGGTACTTGGACCTTCTTGACATGTCCATCTGCCCTCTGATACCTCTTCCACAAAGAGAGGACCTTCACTCACGAGAGGAGGGTTGGGTTCGCCATCTGGATATCAGGACAAGTCTGGATATCAGGACAATTAGCCTTCACGGATGGTTTGTGAGAGGCTGAGATACAAGGATTGGGATCTCCCGGATGATGTAATGGAGATTTTGCTTTCGGCAGAAGGCCAGCAACCAAATCTTTATACCGCTGGCCTTGGAATAAGTTTTCCAGCTGGTGTAGAGATAAAAATGTTAACCCTGTTTACTTGTAATACACATATGGTGATATCATTTTTGTTACATCTCACAAATCTGGGGCTCCAGATTGGTACCATCAAGGGATATTTGGCAGCGCTTTCTATTTTTAAATGCTCTTCTGAGGAATTCTTTTACTTTAAGATACCTCCTAGTGCTACAATTCTTGAAAGGGCTAACTGTCCTTTTCAAGTCCCACTGTGGGATCTCAACTTAGTGTTAAAGGTTTTGAGGATGGATCCTTTGAACCTTTGTACTCCTGTCCCTTGAGACTACTAACTCTAAAAACAATCTTTTTAGTGGTAATTACTTCTGCCCTAAGGGTGAGTGAGCTACAAGCGTTATCCTGCAAGCCTCCTTATACTATCTTTTATAAAGACAGCGGTACTGAAAGTGAAGCCTACTTTTCTCCTCAAAATTGCTTCGGAGTTCCATCTCACTCATAAGATAACGTTACCATCTTTCTATCCTCCACCACATCCTGGGAAGGAAGAGGAAAGGCTTCACAGGCTTGACCCTAAACGTGCACAGAGTTTTTACATCTCCAGAATGATAAAATTAAAACAAGATGTCCAG
Source organism: Ambystoma mexicanum (assembly GCF_040938575.1). Classification (NCBI taxonomy): domain Eukaryota; kingdom Metazoa; phylum Chordata; class Amphibia; order Caudata; family Ambystomatidae; genus Ambystoma; species Ambystoma mexicanum. The sequence goes on along the minus strand of NC_090936.1, from coordinate 1,085,463,234 downwards.
TTATTATTGAGCTACTGCGATCGCAAATTGGGTTTGGCCATTACCAAACAAATTCTTTCCAGATTGATTATTTTAACAATATCGGAATGCTACAAACTGGCGGGGAAAGATCCCCCAGAACACTTAAGCTCACTCGACCAGGGGAATGTCAATTTCTTCTGCCCTACAGAGGGCAGTCCCAATAAGGGATATATGTGTAGCTGCCACATGGTCGTCTGTGCACACCTTCACTAAACACTATAGTTTAGACCCTTCTTCGGGGCAAGAATCTGCATTTGGCAAAGCAGTGTTGCATTCGGTGCATACACAATCATGAATATTAATGTCACACTAAATTCTACTTCCTCCTCCAAATCGGTTGGTCTGCTTTGGGAGCTTATCGAAGATGAGGAATACGTGGGAGGACACAATCCATTTGAAGAACAAGTAACTTACCCCTGGTAATGTTCTTTCAACCGGATTTTCCTCCCACATATTCCTCATCGCCCCTCCAAACTTACCCCACAGTAGAATTTGCCTTGCGCTTACAGTCTATGCTCTCACAGGGGGAGTAACTGTTGAACACAAGATAAATGCTTCACTTGAAAAAAACGGTACTGAGGCCAACGGGGGCTGCGCGTGCTACATCGACAAGCGGTGACGTCGACATTGAGATGGACGCCTCAGAGGGACATTGAGTCGACCAGCATCGACACACGGCGCCCCCTGCTGAAAAAATGTTTCTGAAACAGCAAAGCTGGGATATTGGAAATATCAAAGATAAGGAGTACATGGGAGGAACATCCAGTCTAAAGAACGTTACCAGGGGTAAGTAACATGTTCTTCTTGCGCTTCCTGCGCCAATACAATGCGATGTCTTTAGGAACGGGTCTTCACATTCCTCAGCTTACAACACAGATCCAGCCTGCATGTGTAAATCACTTTTCCATTTTCAGAGCATCATGCATTTCGCATCCAGTTTATATCATGGACTAATTTGCACTAAATGTTATTATGGGAATCATTTAAATCGGGTTGGGTTAATTAGTATATTAGTTTCATGCTAGTATTATGTTTCAGTGCGCCTCAGCCCATTACAATAGCATCATGGAGCAAAGTGATCATTTTCTAGCATTTGCTCTGTCTATTGGCATCTATTTTGTTGTAAATTGCTTATCTGTGAATGCATGAGATGTCAGAATGTTGGAGGCTTGCTGTAAAATGTCCTGTGAGTGTGTGTGTGAAGGTTCCAGCCTATGCCAGTTGGAGCTGGGACTAACTGGGTGATGGGACCCAGTGGTCTTCCCCAGTGTCACTGATTGTAAGATATTGATGTAACTAAGAATAAACCTTAAGTGTTTGACCTACAAAGAGTAAGACTACCTTTCTACAATGGTGACGAGGACAACTGAAACAGAGCAAGCTTGCTGAAAGTAAAGAAGAAACAGTCTGCTGAGAGGGCAGCAGCAAGATGAGAGGAGGAACCACTGCCAACCCCACAAAGAAATTAAGTAAGTCCCATCACCCAGGGAACAAAGATGAGAAAGAAAAGCCCAAAGTAAGGGTAGTAATCACCCAGTGCGCTATGCAGGGGGAGGAAAAACCCAGGTTAACAAATGCAGAACCCCATTAGTTAGTGTCCTGCGCAGAACCCAAGAGGAATGCCAGCATAAAAAGGCACAGTAATAAATGGGGGAGTGATAGTAGATGTCCCCTGCACAATATGTTAACTGAGAAAACATAAGAATGTGCGTTTGAAACGGGCAAGAGACATTAAAAGGAAACAAGTTGAGTGTTAAGAGCCCAATAATGTTGCAGGAGAACTGTAAGAATAACTCTGGGGGGGAAGTAAAGCTAAGTCCCAAAGGTGGATTGATGCCCCAAGAGCGAAGCAAGCCCCAAAGTGGAGAAGTATAAGCAGGGGAAAATGTATTGAAAGAAGGCCACAGCGCTTGCCCAGGGCACCAGTGAAGAAGAAGAGGGGCACTCCAGAGAAGTATCAAAGGGGTTGCTGAACAAAGAGGTTTCCCTAGCGCAGGCTCTAAAGAGCAGTAGTGAATATGAAGGAGAGTAAAGCCCAGTGCAAGGGTGGCAGCAGCATCAAGTGTTAAAGCAGGAAGAAAAGATAGTCCCAGTGCTGATTCAAGGGTTAAAAAGGCCCAGAAGAAGCTTCATACGCAAGTGTAATCACCCCACAGCAGGGAAGAGTAAAGATAGCCCAGCGCAAATGGCCTAGTAATGGCACTGGGCATTGTGTTCTTGGGCAGTTCCTTGGTATGGTGAATATAGGAATACAAAAGACACATACCAGTCGGTGCATTTAATGGAGCTGCACCTGGCAAAAGGATCTCAGAGCGGCATTTCAGGGTATGCTGGGAGTTGTATGGCAGCCACAAGGGGCTAGCAGGACAGCATCAGGAGCATAGAGAAATTGTTTGGGACCAGAAGCTATTTTTTTCTTTTGCGAGAGGGGATATAAAGCAGTGAAGTGCTGTGCACATTAATGGAGCATTAGTCTGAAAAAGAAAATTAAGTGATCGGGTGAAATTACATCTGCAGTATCCTTTTGTTTAAAAATTCGTTTTTACAATGTATGACATGGTTGAGATGTCACTGTTCTGGTTAGAATTGTCATGCATATAAGGTATGTGTGCTAGAGGCTGAATTGATTATTAACATATGCTGCAATAAAGGATATAACTTTTTAAGGATTTGCAGGCATCTATTGACTTTTATGGACTTTTTAGAAATACAGTCATTGGGCCTCATTACAAATCAGGTGGTCCGGAAATAACGGTGGCGGTAAAACCGCCGCCACCGTTGTTTCCGGACCGCCTGATCACAACTCCTGCAGGCGGGAGGTGATGTTCCCGCCAGGTCTCACCTGGCGGGTTTAACACCGCCCGCCTGCAGGCGGACGAGGAAACACCGGCAGCATTACGAGATGCTGCCGGTGTTTCCATGATCCCCATTCCCATTGAGTCCTATAGGACTCAATGGGAATGGAGATTAACACCATTCCGCCTCTGTGATTCCCGGAAAACCGGGGTTGTAATGCCCCGGTAATTCCGGGAATCACGGAGGTGGAATGGTAATACGAGTCCGGCGGTAACCAGGCGGTTTTACCGCTGCGGTTACCGCCGGACTCGTAATGGGGTCCATTGTGCTAAGTGTGTTTAAGTGAAGCGCATGAAGTATGCCAGGAGTGGCCAAATGGAAGAGCCCGTGTGTGTGTGTTAGTGATCATGATTTTAAGGCTTTGCAGGTATCTGTAGATTACTAATGGACATTTATAGAAATGAATTATTGTCTTGCTAGACAATTGTATGCGAGTGATATAGTGTAAGTGGGCTAGACGTAATTCCTTTTGAGACATTGCAGGGTTTATGTTGTGCAATACAACATATACTTTTAGCACTACAACATAACTTTTCACCATGCATGTTTTTTTTGGTCTTGGCAAAACCAAACCAAATTGTAATAATTTGAACGTGTAGATCATTCTTGGTAAGGATGGAAGTATAGCGCTAAGTGATCTGAAATGTATCAAGGATGACAGAGAGATCAGAGAGATTATGTCAGCGAATGTGCAAGTGTCGTGTACCCTCAAATATTTAAGTTGAGGTCGTGCCTAATATACTTAAATAAAGGGAGGTCGTGCCTCCCACATTGAGAATCTGGGTGTCAGATTAAAGTAGGGATGTGAAGTAGGCGTCATGCCCAAAGAAGTTGTTATACTAGGTCATGCCTCAGCAATGGCTAAGGGGGGTGAGGTCACGCCTGCACTCAGCTATATATGTGGGAGTAGTGAGTTTCCCAATATATTTAATAAGAGGTCACGCCTCTACAAGGTGGTAATGGTTAGGTTGCACCAAGAACCATTTAATAGAAGAGGGAGGGTTCCCTGAAAGTTGTCATGGGGAGGTAGTGTCTACCGCCATGTATCCTAGTTGGGATAATGATTTACACAGAGGTGAAGTGAGAGGTCATGCCTCCATTGGATGATGGTTGGGTCGCGCCTGAGCTATCAGTGTTTCTAAGTTGGCAGTGGGGTCAATCCCATGATGATTTTAGAGTAGCAGACCCTCTTTAAAAGGTGCAAGTTGCTGTGTGAGTGTGCGTTGTGTTTTCGTAAGAAAAGGAGATGTGTTGTGAAGTAGATTTGTTATGTGTGTGTGTGTGTGTGTGTGTGTGTGTGTGTGTCTGAAGTAAGAGATGGAGATATGTTGTAAAGTGCTTATCTGTGAATGCATGAGATGTGAGAATGTTGGTGTCTGGCTGTAGAAGGTTGTCCTGTGAGTGTGTGCGAAGGTTCCAGCCTATGTCAGTTGGAGCTGGGCCTACCCGGGTGATGGGACCCAGTGGTGTCCTCAAGTATCCTCTATTGTAAGATCTTGATGTAGCTAAGAATAAACCTTAAGTGTTTGACCTACAAAGAGTAAGAAGCTACCTTTCTACATATTTGAGTTCAGCCTGAGACTCATACTCTTGAGTCCATCTAATGAGGCTTACACCCTTGGCCCTAGTTAAATTTCAAACCCTTGCCTTAATTCGAATGTTGAAATACAGAGTCTTGATTCCTACAGTTCTCCCGCCTTGTTTCACACTTTTACGGACCAAACATGAATGAGAGAAATAGGGGTCTAATCAAATGCAGTCTCATCCTGTGGAAATGTCTGCTGATGGCCACGTAATAGTGTCAACCGGCATAAAAAATGACGATGAGCTACTGACACTGGGCTGCAAAGGCTAGAGGAGAGCAAACTGCAGTGAAAACCAGTGTGAGGAGGCAAGAAGGGAGCCCGTTAAACTAATGAGGTAAGTATGGTAATTGGAGTGGGAGAGTATTGGCATTTGTAAGTGTAGGATGGCTGCTCAATGCTAGCAGGTACCGGTGGCCGCTGCTACTAAATGCTCTGACACGGTCTACACCAGAGATTATAGATTCAATCAAAGCATTCGGATTGGTTAACCAGTGGTTTATAACTGATTTAAAATATCTTTGTTAATATTGTTATTCATTCCACATGGCATTCTTGACCTCAAGCGTTTCATTCTGTAGCTGTTCCAAGCGGGAGCACTTGACTCGGGATTGTGGCTTTTCATCTTGAAGTGGCCATGAAAAACCTCAACATAAACTTCATCCGCCCTTTGAGTGAGAGTACTTGAAGTAGTGAAGCATGCTTTCACTATGTAGCACTGATAAACACACACCATCTTCTATAGCCTAGAACTAAAAATACCAGACGTATGATACTTTCGTAGATTGATTTTGCAAATGCCCAGTATTTTGGTCTGCCTGCCAATGGCATCAACAGGCTTAAATACATCCGCAATAAAGTATTGAGGGTCTTGTTTATAATAGCAGCACATCTCAATCATCCTAAGTGATTAGACTTCACTGGCTCCTTGTGGCCAAAACTATTTACTTTAGGATGATCTGTCTTACTGGCAGAGCGGCATTGGACAAAAGTCTTAATTTGCCCAAGTGTCATTCACATTTAAAAATGTTGCTCGTTTATGCACGCAGAGATGGTAAAACTTGCTAGTTAGCGACCCTGAAAAACAAATGATCTAGGCTGGAGGAAGAACACTAGCTGTTAAAGGACTCCAACTTCTGAAACAATGTACAATGTACAATCTACCCTTCAGCAGATTAATAAAACTCCCAGAGGCTGAACTCTTCCATTTGGCCCATCGTGATTCCATGCCATGAATGCCATTTTGTCTTTAGTTGTCTGTTTTGGTATGTCAACCAGTTTAAACATGTTCTCTTGCACTTAAGCTTCGATTGTGGAAGTATTATATTGGTATATTTGTATTTGTTACCGGGAGTCTCTTTTTGTAGCTAACTCCCTATGCAACAATCATCGAATCAGGATCCTTTATAAGCTGATATTTGTTATTAATCAAGAACTATTATTTATTTTCATTCTGATTCCAAAATCAAAGCGCACTGTTGTGCAGGGATAAGGATTATATGTATTCAACAAAAACTAGGTTTAATCTTGATATGCAGTGATCTAAGCCCATCAAGTTACTGTCTTAGTCAAGAAATTCTATTTTGTAATGTGTCTGACGTTATCCTGCGTTTCTGATTACCCTTACTTGCAGTGTGGTATTGCTTCTCTGCGAATAAAAGCGCTTTTTGGCAATCCACTCACTGTGTATTGTGGTGATGCCATGAAGCAAGGGCAACTGCGAGCTGAGTTCACATGGTTTTATTTATTTGTCAGGGTTTAAGGTTGGACAAATTGCAACAGAAACTAGGGAAATGCTCTAGAAATAATAAAGAATAGTGTGCAACCAGTGTCTAGTAAGTCTAACTCTCTGTAGTTTACTAAGCAAAGAACAACTGTCATGGCCGGCGTAAAAGTTTAAATCTACTCTTAACGAGTCCTTTAGCCCCCAGGCTAACACTATACTTACAAGGCAAATGTTCAAGTTTGGCCAATAGAAATTCTCATCAACCTAAGTGTTCAAAGTCCAAACCCATTAAATAAACAAATAAACACAAGATGCTTCATTGGGCAGTTCCTACCTAGTGTACTCTCAGTTCTGATCTCTGCATGGTTTCATCTTAACATCTTAACTCCTTCTCTCAGGACTCTCCATCGCCGTGACATCTTTTCTCTCAACACATCAAACTCTCAGACCTCTCCAGGTCTCCTCTTCGTCTCCAGTGGTTCCAGTATTGTCCATCACTGGCCCGGTGTGATAATATCATTGTGCACCCCCGGGCAAGAAAACAATAAAGGGGGGCTAAAATGTGTTCCTGCAGAACAATTCTTAAACACATATTTTGTTGAGAGATCTTCGGTATGACCTATCACGTTCTCTGATGTTCAGACTAAGATTGTGTAAAACTCTTGGTTGCTTACAGTTACATTAAGAGATTTACCCCCCAAACCAGAAACATGGTGGTGGTTAATCCAGTTCATTAAGTCACACTGTGGCAAAGTGAATCACTCTTTGAGAAGGCCACATCATGTATTCCAAGAGCATACTCAGCAATAATTCAAGAGCACAACACAAATTAGCCTACATTGTTAGGACCGTGGGCCTTTATCCACCCCACCCATCCTTAGAATTCACCTTTCTGGTGGGAAATAGTCACTTGCATACCATGCAGTGTTAAGTGCCTTTGTAAGGAACGCATGGTGGCAATAGTAAGACAGACACAAGTGACCACAGTTAAAGGTTGTTTATTGAACTTTCACAAGGGTGTGATAAACGCCTATCTAAACCTAAATCTACAGATGGCAGCAAACTGTGACCATCAAATAATAATAATGCAGTCCTAGTGGAGTCTTATCAAAATAAAAGGGCCTGTACCAAAAAAACCTGTTGCCAATTCTTATCGCTGTTTTTACAAATAGTGTGGGGGTAATGTTCATGAAAAAGAAAGTAGTGTTCACAAAATGATATTTCAGGATGATTGGGACATTGGCCCTTCCCCACGTTTTCAGCCGGGGCAAGGCAGTTCACTCGATCAAGGCCCACACTCTGGCTTCTTCATCACGAGGATACAGTTCTAATTCCAGCAGCAGTGCCTTCTGTGCCCAAGTCTCTCTTCTCATCAAAGTCTCTTGATTCAGAGGGCCTGATGTACAAAAACATAAATACAGTTCTTTTCTTCTCACATTTTCAACTCCCCCTCTCCCTGGATCCCTGTTATTTTATGATCATTACTGCAGATCCCCCTCAGCCGGGCTCAGATCCTTTCCCTTTTCCAATTAGTCTCCCTCAGCCGAGCTCTGACCGATTTGTATTTCGCATTGGTTTATCAAAGACTTTCGAATGTGCACAGGATTTGGCTTGATCCGTTGCAGGACCACTTCGATACAAAACTTCTGTTTCACGGTACAGTTGCCATTCAGTTGTATACCTAACAGAGACCTTCGAATGAGCACCCACGTGGCGCCAGACTGCTCTGTATACAGTGTTTCACTTGGCCTCCCAAAGTTCGTCCACTCCCTTTTGTTTCCAACTATATTCACATCGCTCATCACATGTTTTTTGTGTACTGTCCTCTTTGGATTTCTTCATACAATGTTCCCATTTGGAAACTTGGTTCAAACACAAGCTGGTTTGGTATCATTCTCTCCGACTCACCGGCTGTGCCGTCTTCACTGGTGCTGCTTTGTTGTGGGAGCCAATGACGGTACCATGGTGGCATTCGCTCTTCCCTCCTTGTTTATCGATGCAGGAGAGTCCTGGGTACTTTTGATGCACAGTGTAGGCTTGTTCAGCTTTAGGCTTCTTACTTTCCAAGGCTTGTGAAAGTAACGTTCTTTAAAGGTCAAGTGCACTTCCCTCCTTGTAACCCTCTCTGGTCTAGCCATCTTTCTGCTTGTATTAAACTGCCAACTTGGAACTGCTGTTTCCTCGTGTGCTTTTCCTCGCTCCGAGTGTGCTTTTGTGCTCCACCTTTTATCCGTGTGGGGAAGCGTGATGGAAGTCAGGTGTGTGGAATGATCCGTAATTGTCTGACCTTGCTTGGCCATAGTGTTGGGATAGGTCAGGTATGCGTCTCTGGTGTTAGTCCGTTGTCGCTCACGGTGAGTTGTCTAGGAGAAAGTGTTTGTGTCGGGGAAGGGGGTGAGGGGTTGAATTCCTAGGTATCCTACCTGTTAGGATGGGGGAAAGGTGTTATAGGGAAGAGGGTACTGTGTCTCTCCGTCCAGTGCCCCACTTCCCGAAGACCCCCATTCAGGTGATCCTCCTGCACTGGTCCACCCCCAGGAACCGGATCTGGATCGAAAAGCGCTAGCCATATCCTGGCCACCTGGATGACCGATCCCCGGGGACCAGCGGGTGAGACACCTTCAGGTTTCTCACACCTTGCACTTATTCCCTGGCTATTTTTGAAGATTGTTTGTCTAATGTAGCTGATGTCACGCTTTAGCTGTAAGACACACCAAAACCATCACCCCTAGTGTCTTGGATTGTCTGTATGTTGGGTGGGTGTCCGGCATTTTGTGATCCTTTGAAAAAGCACAGTGAGCCATGGGGTTAGTAGGCTTAACCCTGTAGCAAGTTTTTGGTGATCCCTCGGCTTCCGTCACACCAGCCTAGAAGTTTCTGCAGGGCTTCAGTACCGGACTAGCCCTTTCTGATAAACGCCTCCTTCCTTTGCATGTTATCACTAGGACGTTTCTCCTTGATGTACCACAATGCTGTTTCTTCTCCCCTTCCCATCCGTTTCTCTCTCTAATCTTCTCCTTTTCTCTCTGGGTACTATTCTGTTCTTCCTCTTTCCACCTGTCTGGTATTCCACTCTATTAAGTCTTGTTGGCTTTCTTTCTCTGTTCCTTTCAACCCCGCTCCTACAGATCTGTTCTATTCTGCCTCCTGGTTTTCTCTCTCTCCTTCCTAGGTCCCTCCAATTCACCTCCACTCCTAGATCTTTGTTGTTCCTCCTCCTGATATGCCTATTGGTTTTCATCAACTCATCTCCTTGTTTGCTCTTTCTCCTCCTTGCTTCTCTGTCCTCTACGCTCTACTCTGTTTTCTCCCTCCTCTGTTCTTTTCTTTCCTCCTCCACGCCCAATTCTTATATTTTCTACAACACACTCCTCCCCTCCTCCATTTATCGCCTTTCCTACACTGCCACTCTGGCTCCACTTAACCTTCTATACCCTCCCAGTCCTTCCGCTGTGTTTCTCCGTTCCTCCTCTTCCACTCTGGCTCCTCCTTCTCTCTCCAACATCTTCCTTTCATCTTCCAGTTCACTGTTTACTTAGTTTTAAAAGTTCATAATTAAAAAAATGTGTGTAAACCTTATTATGCAGTACTAAATTAGGGAATAGCTAGAAGACCTTTAAAGCATAATGGATGATGTAAAATGGGCTAGTTTCTAGATTGCATCTTACATAACTTTATATTTATGGCACACTATGTGCTATCTTGCTTTCCAAATGTATTTCCTGCTCACTTATTGATGCCGGATACCTAGAAGGTGATCAGCAAGTCTTTATTATTATCCCTGTTGGCATACAATGTTGATTATCATGCATAGTCCTATACAACCAGCCATGCTCAACTGCTCTGAGTGAGGAGCCTGTTCTGGCTTTTCCAACTAGTAAATCTACATTACAAACAGAGATATTTGACTGGCACAGTGAAGGAGGGTATTGTGAAAATCAAGGCGGTTTCCTAAGTAGCAGCTCTAGGTCTACTCCCCCAGTTATCCGGAAATATTTGTTGAGCATGTCTTTCTATACAGGATACACTTGTGTGTTTGGAGAATCAATGTTGTAAGCCAGTAACAGTTTTTCCTTTATTGCTGCAGACACTTATGAGTCGGCTTTCTTTTTTGCAGTTCCAACTTCTTGCCTCTGCTCTCTTTATGTCCAGTGCAGAGTTTACCCCACTAGGTAAGTGTAATTTTCGAGCACATGGCAGTTTAAGAGTGTTTTAATGTTGTGATGAATTTTATGATGTTAAGTTTGTATGTAATGTTTCATTTATGCTGAACCAAAGTGTAAAAGTGTGCTGTATCAATGGACTATTTAATTGCATTAGTAAATAAATCGTGAGGAGTGAAAGAAGTGGTTACCTCATTCTAGATTAGCAGTCCAGACAGGTTTCAAGAGTGTAGAAGTTTCAGTTCCCAGGGATAATCTGTTTGCTGCATTAACAAATGTCCCTGCAATTTCCAAGAGTATTTTGAAGTGTAATTTTTCACATGCACCTTTCTACCTTTGCCAAGTAAGTTATTATTTTTGTACACGGATATGAAGTATGTCGAATTGTATTTACATATGATAATAAGTGCTACGCGGTAAAGTGAATTAAACTTTCACATTAAATCATAAACCTTTGCACGAGTCTTCAGTTTGCACCTTATTAATCATGACCCAGCTTAAAAGGAGAGGGAATGGGTAGAAAACTCACATGAGAAAAATGTATCAAAAAAAGTAAAACACATTAGTTTGAATCTGTCTCCTGGAGGAATGCCGTTTTGACAGGGTGGTTTTGAAAAGTTGTTTAGTTAAGTTTCCTGCCCTCCTCCACATTCCAGTTACGGCTTTGGGAGTCTTTCAAGATGAGGAATCTGCGGGAGAATGCCAACCATTGAAGGTAAAATGACTTGCCTGTAGTGTATAATTCTATGGATTCTTCTCACACAGATTTCTCATTACCCTCCCTTCCTTTCCCTCTCTAAAAGCTTATGTAATCTTCTGTGTGAACCTTACTTTGCCTAGCCTTTAAAAAAACAAAATAATTAAATAACAAAATATCATCAATTTTATTTCATTGAAAGTGAATTATATGATTGATCTAGTAGCTGGTCACAAAAAAAAGTGGGAACTGATTCTTATGGATGCTGAGCACAGGGGAAAAAAGGTAGGGGAAGTGAGATGAGGGGGCATAGTCCATACAATAGACAATAGATAGGACTGTCGATGTCACATCCAGAGTCGAGTGGTGCAGGAGTAGAGGTACATCATCGAACCAAACTACACTCCCTGTTGAAATTGTCCAAGCAGCTGACGCTGAGGAGGATATCGATCAGGATCAGGACTGACATGCACACATGGTATCACAAACCATTATTACAGACACAAAAAAACTACCCTAATCAGTGCAACAGAGGGAGGAAATAATATTTTAATATTCTTGTGAAAGATATAGTCCCTGCTTAGACAAATCAAAATACATTTTATTAGAATGAACTGTCAAAAAAAGGTATACATGTACAAAACATTAATGTTTAAAAATCACAATAAATAAACATGCCAGGTGCCAATATAGCAAAGTTCAAACAATGCTGTACGATTCTGCAAAATGGAGCGATTTAAACAATCTTGCTCCTATCACCACATTATAACACATGCCAGTTGGAGGAAAGACATTCATATAATTACAAGGATCCCACATGTTTCAATGTTCTTTATTACCAATTTTCCTGAACCCAACCCAATAATCTTGCCGTACATGTTTCAATCCCTCTTTGTTTATGTAGGGATTTTCTTCAGGGCCCAGGTCCTTTTAAGTGGTGAATGAAACCTAGGAAGATATCAATATACGAGGTTGGGGGAATACAGTTATACGCATATAGAAAACTCTTAATATTCTTCATCTTTGGAAAGACCTAGATAAGGGTTGTACCTAAAGATGCACCAATAACCCTACATCCAGTGAAGGCAGTGAACAGATGTAAGTCCAGCAATAGCCACCCAATTTGGAGGACTGTATTGCCATCATCACGGAATAGTGTGGCTAAACTGGGGTGGCAATTGCACAGAATACCAAGTTATGACGACGCGCTTATGTATCCAGTATATGGTATGCATTCCAACAGTGATGTAAGGATTGCAGAGCACTATTTGGTGGCTACTTGAATAGAACGGCAAAAAGCACATTGAATCCACATCATAAATAAGCATAGATGTTGGAAAACAGTTCTATATTTACAGAAACATATGTTACAATTGGACAAATGTCCTAAAGCCATAACATCTTCACCAAATGTCAAAACCGGGGGAATGTAATTATTGAGAATGTGATGAATCCATTGCGTATATTCTAGATAAATACAATCTCATTCAACCCATTGCTGAAGGTTTAAGTTGGACAGATCATTCTCTGTTGCAATCTAAAAAGGCGGCATTCCACATTTTTACCTTTCAGATGGCACACGAGAACTGTCCATGTTAAATCATTCTCTTTGGTTCTTTTCCAATATATGCAAGACCAAGGTAGCGGTTATGTTTGTATTCTTGATACCATTCCTGTGTTCAGACATCCTAATTGTAACCTCGCGCATAGACATTCCTCTATACAATAAGTTCCAAGGGCATACTATAGCACACATTATTTTGCTAATGTTGCAATTGGTCAGGTGCAACTCTTGCTAAAGCTTATAAGGACCTAATTCCACAGTTGTACTGGATTTAGTTTGGGAGCACACTGAGCAACTGCCACGTGGGACATGTCTAATTGGAGCTGGTAGCCCTCATAATTGGGTCAAAGTGGGAGTAAAGTTTGTCAGTTGTCTGAAGGTTGAGTGTATCACAACATATTCTTCCTCCCTCCCTATCCCATATAGATACACTGCGTGCCATATGCAGCAAGAAAAGGGCAGTGGCAGATGATGGCAGATGACTGGTAGAGGACTCCAATCATAACTCTGAGTGAGGTGCTAGGGGTTGTGGGAGCTGTGTTGTGTTTGGTTCAGAGAAAGATCTGCCTGAGGTATGAAAACCCCAAATGAGTATTTCATCTTCCTTAGTATGCTGATTGGCAGACTGAGAGCTGCTTCCAGTGTCACTCTAACTTTCTCAGTCAGATCTCATCAGACTGTTGGCCATTGGGGTAACTAACACCCATGGGGCTAAGAACCGCACTAGTCAGTCCGTCGGGGCATAGTCCAGAATCCCTGATAATTTCTACCACGTCTTCCGCCATTGTCTGCAGCAGGTCACCAACTCTTCTTGCACAGAAGGCACAACCAGATGCCAAAAGGGGCTCCTCTCAGATTTTGTTGAGGCAGCTTCATATCATTCATTCCATAATGTTGGCCTGCAGGGGTTCTATAAATGGATATTGATGAGCTATGGCGCAGGAAAGATAACAGGTGGAGTTGAGGATTTACGAATCATGGTGCACCATCCCCTGGCCTAAAGGGGGCCCAGCTGTGGGAAGGTAAAGATAAACATGCTGACAGTTAAAGGAAGGGCAAGGGCAAGGACATTCAGTCCAATATTGCAATTTTGAATTTGCAATTTATTTTGCCCCTTTACAATGTAATCCCAGAACTCGTTGGAAAGCTCTGCTCCAGAACAAAAGACTACCGGACTGGTGGATCCCTTGGAAACGAGAAAAGATTTATTGTTCTGCAAGCTGAGTTCAAGGAATACGAATTCTGCTGATTAGAATGCAGGCAGTTGAAAAAGGTGCTATTAATCATAGGTCTCAGAATATACAAAACACGTCAACGAACAGGATGCATTGACCACCATCCCAGGTGTTCCACAGTACTCAAAAGAAAATGTAATAATTTCAAAACTCGCCACCACCATGCACTGCTTGTGACTTAATGCATCGAAACTAATTTGCATAAAAAATAGATCCTTTGAAAATATTGTTTACTGTTTTTCCTTAGCTGTTTTTTCCTCTTGCCCTTTATAACTGTGGGTAGGTAAATGTAATTTGAGCTGATGTGTGTGACGTCGTGAGCATTGCATGGTGGGGGTGACATGGGGTCTCCTTTGCTAAACGTAAGGTCTCCTTTGCTAAACATTACTAGCGAGTTTCTGTGGTTCCGAAGTTTTTTTCAATTCATTTCCTAATGTTTTTATAATGAAAGGTTAACCACAAGTTTTATGATTAGTTTGTTTTTTTAAATGAAAAATATCCTAACCCACAAAGTGCCCATTGGGCATGACCACTGTGGACACTGCGCTTGGACGTCACCACAAACAAGGCCCACGCTGTCCAGTGGGCATGGCTGCAGTCATATCCAGCAGGCATGGTACCAGAATTACCATGCACAGCAAATATACCCACTGGACAAAGCCTGGGACCATGCCCAGTGCACACTGTGCTAGGGGCATGACCCAGAGCCATGCTGTGTGCACCGGAAAAACAACCACAGTTCTATTGCAATCATGCCAATGGGCACTGTCCCAGAGGTCCTGGGCATGCTGAATTTTCATGCACATTTCCTGCTAGTCACAACATGCACCAGGTACTGCTGTATGCCCATTTCAAACATCTGAATCCAAGAGGGTGGCTATGCTCATATTTTTCACCCTGGTTCCAGCCAATCATATTTTGGGATTCTTATCAGTTGGGTCCATGGACTGCCCGAGGACCTTGAATATCTCGAATTAATTTGTGCCCTTTGATGATTTTATAAAAAAAGCTGGGTGAATTCTCAACAAACCTAGTGAAGAATTAGATGTACGTACAAATCTGTCCCAGAATATGCAGCTTTTTGAATCCCCTATGACTTTCAGAATTTCAGAGACTGGTGTCTATCTTTTGCAAGGTTTTGGCTTTGTCATATGCATACTTTGTTTTAATGAATTTAACTTTGTGAATTTAACATTGATTTTGCACTCTTGTACCCACTCTATAGGTTTCTCTGATGTGGACCACAACTACGCACAAAGAACACTTCTTTTCGATACATTGGTGAATTTCTTTCCAGACAACATGACCCCTCCTAAGGGTAATCTTGTGGATCTTATCACACTCTAACAGAAATGACACTGGACATGAAAACAAGAAGGAAAAGAAGTTGGAAGTGTTTTTTTTCTTCTTTTTTTTCTGTGGGGATAGACTCTTGGAATGAGGTGCAAAATACAATGGTCCACGGTCCTGAAAGGATTGTGCTCAGACAAAACACCAAAGTGACCACCACCTCTGCTTGGATTAATTAACTAACATTTGGAAAATCAACCTGAAGTGTGTGTATAAATGTGTATATATATATATATATATATATGTATATTTACATATATTCTTAAAGTGTATGTGTATGCACATCTACATACACCCACATGCACGATCGCACAATTTTTTTGGACTGACCCTTGAGTCTGAACGTCAAATGAAAATGGGGCGATCATGTGATTTCTTTTTTCTAATCTGGACAAAAACAAAACCCACTGCAATTCTTTTCCAGAATTTGACAATAACAGCAAAAGCCGCTTTTATATTTGCCCCATCATACCTGTAATGTATTTAAGCCTATTAGTTATTTGTGTTGGTTGTGTCATTCAGCGCAGGACTCCCTCTGTATGTCCCAGTAATGTACGTGTCTTTTTCGTCTTGTAACAACAGTTTTCAGTTTTAATGTATGAAAAGCACAAGTTTCAGTGGCCTGCAAAAGTAACTGAGTCTGGGCATCTGGCGGTCAGCATTGGATACACAACTTGGAGCAGCTGAAACAAGCCATTCCAATTCTTTGCATCTTTTGGGTTCTGTTTTCTTGTCTTTGCAAACATTTCAAGCTGAAAACTAGTTGGGCGATTGAAATCATTTGGGGAAGCATGTCCACCTTTTTTAGTGTTCACATGTAGCAATGCCTGCTTGTTCACGTTTGAGCACTCACTGCAGTGCTTAATTAAGTCCTGAATCCCAGCATGAGTGTAACACATGTACTTATTGTGTCTGGCAAACATATGCCATCTTGAAAATAGGTATAATGTTTCTTCTGTCTTGAGTGAGGTTGACCGCAAAGCTCTGTTTTCAGTTTGTCATGCGTTCACTTTCTTTTTCGTCTCTTCCATTATAAAGTAATGCTCAGAACACAAGGACGCAGATCAATAAGAACTATATTGGAATTCAGCATGTACTTCTTTTTCTTCTGACATTCAGAAAAACACTGAGGTGTGTTGTCCTAAATCTTTGTTGTCCTAAATCTTAGCCTGAAACAATTGGTTCAAAGGTATCTCACAAAATGGGAATAGGTGTACATACCCCAAGCACTTCTTCATCCAGTCTGTTCCCCTCTGGTTATCCTTACCTTTGTGATGGATACACAAACATGGGGCATACCTCCCTCTATTCTGGTGGTGGACAAAGGTGGCTTTAATTAAATTTACTAACAATATGGGAGTGCCAGAGATAATGGAGTCGTGGAAAACAATATGAAAAAATGCACAGAATTGCTCAGTGGTCAACTCTTTGAGCAGCTGTGGTTACTCTGGTATAGGGATGGCCTTTTCCCCCATTTTGTGTGTGCATATTTCCTTCTTTAATGCTGAGTTGGTTTCCTTATGATCACTTAGCTATTACGTTATGCACTCTTTGAATTGCACTGTTGTATTTTGCATTAGTCATCAGTTTATTCTCCACCCAAAAATAGAACCTTTGTGTGCCAAAGCTGCTGCATTTAATATTAGAGACACGTGCTTATATGTGCATATACATTTAAATATTGAATTTATGTGTTTAAACATATTATTTCTGACAGCTAAAAAAATGAGATCTTTTTTTATTTTATTTTTATTTTTGATGCAGGGCTTCGAATTTGGTGCTATTAACGTTATACAGGGAATACATTTCTTGCACTAAGCAGTGCTTTCATTTTGGTTCTGTAAATAATTATTGCAAACAAATGAGTATAATTGATACATTTGAATTGAAATGCTTCCTATGCTGTCTTTATGCACCATCTTATCTTTACATCGTTCCAAAGATTCACAATTTCCTAGTTATAAAATTACCTTTTAGTGCTGTTCAGGGACATATTCAATAATACTGACTAAATGGTTGAGAGGGAAGTCATAAAGCAGATATTTCCTGATGTGTGGGAGAATAAAAGAAGCTATCCAAAACATGTTATGCAAATTAAGTGCCATTGCTGATTTCCTTTTTCATTGATTACAGGATTTAGAGCTGTACTTAAAGGTATGTTACTTGAGCAGTTTTCATCTTTAATTCTTGCTCTACTCTTTAATACCGCCAACAAAAGCTATGATTCCCCCTCACACTTAGAACAATGGCCTTTTGTATTAAGTATTGTCATTCAGCATTCCTTTGCCTAAATGTAAGCCCATTGTTAAATGTACCCATCTGAAATTTCCTCCCACTACAATGGAATTACATTTCAATGGAGATTTTAAAAATATGCCTTCAAATTCTGATTTTCTGAAGAAGAGAAATATGTTTTGCTCCTTTTTCTGCTTATTTGGGCAAAATAAAGTTTGGCCTTGCAGTTGAAAAGTCCATGCACTTGACCCATAAAGAATTTTCTAGATTTTTTTGCAATATTGTACAAATCTGTACAAGGCACAAATTACCCATTAATGCAAGGCCTAGCCTATAGAAATCTAAACTAGTTTGTCATATGACCTTTGATTGTTAACCCACTAATTTAGAAATAGTTTTTCTTTTATTTCATGAAATAATTGTGCTGTTCGAATCTTTTCAGTGATTGAAAGAAAATAATTGAAATATTTGCCATACATGTTATTTTTGTTGTGGTTGTTCTGATGTGAGTATATCTCATGAGTTTCTCTACATTTGTCGAGGCATGGACAAATCGAGTAACGATTGTAAGGTACATACATGGTACCTGAAAGAACGCAAAGACAGAAACTAAGTATTGAATGCACAGGTTTTAAAAAACAAAAGTGGTTTAAATAGCTTTCCTGTTTTAGTAGTGTATGCCAGTTCTTCCAGTGGATGTAATAGAGAGTGAGAACAATGGCGATTGGCATGGGCCATTTGCGCTGTTGAGTCCCAGTCACATGTCATAAAGCATAAAAAGCTATGCGTACATGGGATAGATGACTAGGAAAATAAAAGTGCACATAGCAAACCAGATTCACAAAAAGCCAACATCCAACTTTCTTCCCTTGTCGTGCTACTCAAAGCCAATAATGGCTCTAGTTTTGTGGTCCTTCAGACCAAGCTAAAGAAATGTCATAACTAAATTTTGGAGGCTTATTTGGGTTGGTTTTAAACGTTTTCAAATTCTGGCAATTCTTTAGTATTGTGTGTTCTACAATTCTTTACAGAAACATCTTCAATTACTAAATCTCTGATTTTATAGGTTTGTTTCTATGGGGTAACTCTTTTCTATTATCCTATTGCAAATGTTTCCACCAATTTAGTTTCAGCGTAATTTTGGTAGGTGAATAGCAGAATATTTTTGACTAGTACATTAAATACTAATACTTCAGGGCCATCAAATGAAACCTATGGACCCACGATTGCAGAACCTCTTGAATGAAAAACATCCAGGTTTGTTTTCCATTTTCCATTGCAGTGTTCACACTACATGTTCAAAACAGCTATATACTTTTAAGAACCGGCTCTCCCTCTACACATCAACAAAAGGATATGCTTTAACCATTTGTTGAAGTGTAGACGATTAATGCATTTTCATTTTTTCCCAAACTTAAATATTGGAACAGCAGCTTGTATCAAAGCTGATTTAAGTCTTGGCTAAGAAAAGTGATAGTACAGAACATTGTGCTGTTTTAAAAACTCTAGGAAATGTAAAGTCCATCCATGGTCATTAAGAATACAAACAACTCCACTGTAATGTCCACAAGGGTATGTAGATATCTCACTGCCAGAGAAATAAAATAAAATATTTTCCTATACATTTATAGAATCATTTATTTTTCATATAATGTAAATATGATGCTTTGTAATGTGCATTTATATGTGGGCCCATTTAAATTGTGACGTATTCTCAATGTACAATGTTTGGATGCATCTGTGGATAGGAAAAGAACAGCTGTATTATGACATTATAGTGTAGGCTTGAGCGCTCGAATTAAAACTAGTTACTAATTGACCTTTTGAATTTTGTATTCAAATACATTATTTATAGCTGTTTTGTATTCCACTCCGAGTCGTACTGTTGTCTCATCAGTACCACCGTTGATTGGCATGATGGGGAGGTGTGGAAACACTCACCAGTTATCGTCCTCTGTTTCTCTGTATTGGCACACGCCTTTGAGTGGGAGGATTTGGATGACATCGTATAAACATTTACATGCAAACAGCCAACTTCTGCTTCTGCATTCTTTAAAAAGAAAACATTTCCCAAAATGTCTATCAGAAAAGTCTATTTTGGAATGTCAAGAAAAACGCTTTCATCTGGCAAGACTGCTTTTCTTTACTGTGTAACAAAATTTTAAGAACGTATGGAAATGGCATTGGAAATGTGTGATGTGTAGGACCAGCAGGAATGGTATTCAAAATTGTGCTCACAGTCCCAATGTATTATACTGGTGCCAAAGAATCAGTCTTACTTCAACATATCACCTGCATTGCAGCTCTGTGTTGCCTTATTAGATGGGAGAATACAATGCAGTGCATGCCAAATTTATGTTGTTGCATTTTGTTTTGCACATATATTTCGATGTGTTTTTGTACTTGCTGCTTGAAATGAAGATAATTTATCACTACCTAATCCCCAAGTTGGCCGACTTGTAATTTATAAGTATGCAGCTCTCTTTGTGTATTTGACATAGCTATGTGAAATGGCTATAAAATGCAATTGGAGGTTTTTGATGCTATACTAAACTGAAATCCTAATGCCTATGCGGTTTAACGTCTCCAGAACCACAGGATTCGATTTTTTGATTATAATGTATATTTTACTTAGTTCGACAATATTATTCATAGGTGTAACTTCATCCCCCTGAATTGTGGTTTTTAAAGCTACTGCTGGGAGTATAACCTTTCCCATATCTTTTAAAGCTGATAGTTTGCGGGATTTACTTCATCTCTGTGCATTCACTATTGAAAAATGTGGAAATATAAAAAAAATCAAATTACAAATCTTATCATAGTAAGTGGGTAATCAAGTAGTAGTCTATTTCCATAGTGCCATGTCTGGTTTCTGTGGTGATTATAGTGTATTAGAGTCCTGTAATCCAATTGTCGAGTTAAGAGGCCACGATAAGCGCTAAGTACGAATGGTGTGTGATTTGTAGATTTAATCAGAAGCCCTTTGTTGAATGTGACAACCCGGTTACACCTGCTCGTTGGTGAAAAGGCTGTAATGTGCAAATAGTTTTTGAAGTGTTCTCCTTTTTCTGAGTTAGAATAGCTTTTCCACTGAAGCATCTGCCACCTGGCCTTCTGTGACTTAGTAAGGAACTTCGAAAGCTGTAACCTGTAGGTTTATGGCACTTGCAGAATTTGAATTCCTTATCACACTATCTGTGGTTTCACGTTTTAAACTGGCTAATCAAATTTGGATTACCAACAGTCAAACAGGAAATGCTTTAGGAATTTATTTGGTACACACTTACATCCCATACTTTATGTTTAGACGGGGAAGCTTCTGTAAAAAGGTATAAAACCTCAGCATTTGTTTTTCCTGCAAAAACAATGTGCATGTTGCCATACAAGTGGCAGCACTTGTATGTCCTTTTTATGGATTTTCTATTTTTATTTCTGGGAATGTAGTCCTTTTTCTCATTTGGATTGGTTCTGAAAATTGAAAGCTGGCCATTACCTTTACAAATATATAGACCTTTTTTAGCAAATCCATACTGGGTATATTCATTATTTACAGACATGTACAGCAAACTATCACTGGCATTCCTTAACCATATGATAAATGCACACTATGGGATGTCATATAATTAAAATGGTCATTCCACAAATACTTGTTAATGTGTAGCCTCATTGTTCTTTTTTCCACTGCTATTTTGGCTATGTTTAGTGAATTACATTTATAATATGTGGAACAGAGAAGTGACATAGCAGTTACAATTCCGTGTAATTTCAAGAACATCTGCCACTAACAAAACAAACAGTGAAGGTGAATGGTAAAAGTATCAATGTACCCAAGCTGCATGGTAGATGCTTTCTTCAAGCATTGAACATGTAGGTATTGTAGGTGTATTATCATATCCCATATCCACAACTATTGGACTGTGCTACTCGATCATGTTTGTTATATTTATGACAGTTAGCTAATATGGGTATCCATCTTTTCTTTTTATTCTTAGTTTTACTTTTTGAAAAGGTAATATTTATCCTTAGCTGTGGCAGAATCCAAAAGTGTTAATTTTTTTTAACTGTGATGTAATGTTGCTGGTTCCCTCCGACACGGTAGTTTCATTGTGCAGCTTTTAAATTGTGGTAAAAATATTTTGTGAATGCGAGTGGCCAACATTCCCTAGTCAAAAGCTACACAGATGACATACCAAAAATAGTAATGAGTATTGTTGGATAACCACAGCTGACATTGCTCCGGTATTAGCAGTGTATGTTAAAGTCTTCACTATTTTTTATCTGTTTGATTATTATTTTTTTGGGGCACTTAATTGAGAGTCTTAATTTCAAAAACAAACTGCATTTTATAAACTTATAAATTGACCATGCAGATTGTCCTTTGGTTGTGGACGCACTGAAATTGTGCCTGAAAGACTCAACCTATTGGCTCCATTTTAAGAGTGTAAGGTTACTTAAAACGTAAAATATGTTCACAGTAAAGATTTGCTAGGTCAAGTGATTCTCCATTGTTTTTCCAATGTTTCATCTTGCTGCCTGCATCAGACCAATTGGGTTGAAATGCTTGGCAATCCTATCAAATCTGAGTGGCTCATTGGTGGATCAAAACTCGCCTCCAGAGATACACTTTGTGTCTAACTAAAGCAAAACTTTTTCTTTTGAAAAATTACACTTGCAAATTCAAGATAATCTACTCAAAATGAACTGCAAGCCTCAAGTGCAGTCCCTCTTTATGCAATTAAGAATAAGTTACAGATAATAGTTTCTTAATAAATATAGATGTTAATGGCATTGTAATGTCCATATGAAAACCAACCAGCAGTATTATATTTACTTTCTAATAGAATCAACCAGACAGACATCCTTTAGTTTCCCATGAAAATTGTTTATTTGGGTGTTGTATTCTCTAAGTTTGTATGTGTATTGTATTGAGTCACAATGGTGTTTGAATGTTTTCAGATAAGGTTTACCAAAGCTAACTGAGATGAAAAGATCTATTTAAGGAAAATGGGTGAAGTGCATCGGTTTCAAGTAGCATTCTAAAGGTATCTAATATGAAACGCTTGTTGGATCTCTGCTGTCAAACTAGGTAGTTAAGCAATATGCACTTTGTAATCTTGGAGCCAGTACCCCATGGTGCAGTTCTAAATAGAAAAATGTGCTTAAAGAGCGCAAGATAATGCTGTGTATGGTATGTTTTCATTGAACTACTGACCTATAAATTAAAGTTGAATCTGAACTATGTTGCATATATGGAGATGGCATACTTTTTGATTAGCTTATATTATACAATTAGAAATGGTAACCTGAATGAAATGTTTCTAGATACTATGTAGCTTGTGATTTGTTCGTGATCTAGACTGTTTTGCTCTTCCAAATCCACCCTGTTAAGTCGTATGTGCCCATTTACTACTGAACATGTTTCTCAGCCATGTGACTATCCAGCCATGTAACTATACAGCTGTTTTTCCATTGCATATTTTCATAATCTGAGTGTGTTCAGAGAAGGAAGGTAGATTTATTAGAGCAATCTATATTTTTATGTGAGGCTGTGTGTATATATGGTATGATTTGTTATGTTAAATTATTAAGTAGCTGCATTCCAGATAGTTCACTTCCTGAATGAGTACTGCCCTTAGTGTTAGACTTACAAAAAGAAAATGGTCATATTTTAGAAAAACCTAAAGCCTTTTGTGTCTTCGACACTGGATTAATGTCACACAATTTGTTATTCACTTTGGCCCACACAAATGCAGCATACTTTTGAAAAAGAACCAGACCTTTTGTGTCCTCGAAAGGACTGCACCTATGTTGACCACTAATTGGTATGCAGCAAAGCTAGCAACATTCTCATGTCTTCCTCATTCTATTCTTTTTGTGAAGTTGCAGTAGGTGTGCACCTGTATTCCCACTTATTGCACTGTAGTGTTGCTGATTGGTCTCTTGATCTTGCTGTTTTATGTTGATAAAGATCCTCTGCTTAATCCTCTTGTCCATGTTGCCAGTCATTTCGCGAACTTGCCTGTCTCTTCAATCCGGTGCTATTCAGTGGTTTATGCTCATGTCTTCCACCAAAACAGTGTGTCACTGCATAAACCAGAGAGGGTCCTTTCATCCTGGGTGGCCAGAAGAGCTCACACGTTTATACTGCCCAACTTTTTTTCTAGAGTGAAGGTCATTTATCTGCTATGTTTGTTGAACCTTATGTGAAAAGTGTTGTTAACGAAAGAGCGAGCCTTGGCAAATGTTTTGTTCCTGTTTAAAATGCAGACTGGTGGTTTAAATCCTTGCAATTATATTAATTCGGATTCCTTGTCAGTTTGTTTGAATATTTCTGCATCACATCTTATTTCTTGTGTGCTTAAGCATGGGAAATGTAATTTGTGCTTTGAGTGTCAAAGGTTTGTTTCAGCTTATTGCAATACAGCGCCACCTAAAATACACACATTAACAGTCACAATACAGTGCCTGTGCACTTATCAAGAATATTTAGTTAGTGGAAAAAGTGTGCAGTTTGACGACCAATGTTGTCTTTGCCAATAATATATCTGGTTCCTGGCTTTGGTCATAAGCCATACAATTGTTTTTTTTATTTTCTTCCTTTTTCCCCACAGGCCTTTTAGTAACTATTCTAATGAATGCAAACTAACTCGTGTTTCTATTAACATTGAAATATGATTGATGAAGTGATTACCAACCAGATTGAAGGAGCGCCATCCGGAGACAGTAGACTGCTAGATCTATGTGTGTGGCTTAGCGGCGATTCAACAAGTGGTATCTCTCAGCAAGTTCAGAGTTGGCTTTAGCGATACATGTGCAACCTGCAGTTACAGATTTGATACTGGTATGGCTGACTCAGCCCTTCATCCTCCTGATGTTGATATATTAAGTGCCATTAAATTGGGTAATAGCATCTATTGTTAGAAAACGCCCAAGCAGGATGAATGTTACATTATGAACTTGATACTAATATGACATTGATATTCTGAGAGGCCACACAGGTTGTTGCCCAGCTTGTTGGTGTTCGCAAAGGTCCCACTTTACCTCTTTGTGCTTATGATGGCAACCATCCTACATCTTTATGCTCCTGTTTCTGACAGGCACGTAAACAGAAGCATAATGTTGACACACAGCATAGTGCTCCAAGACTGGGATACTTGAGGCACAGGGTCCCACCATTTGGACAACGTTAATGGGTTCTTCTCAACTTCAAACGAAAGAAACACTGAAGACTCAATCACAGCAACAAATCAAGATAAAGCAAACTTCCAACTTGACTCTGTGACCTTAGTTACTCTTTTCTGAGTGTTCAGAACACTGCTCCTGAAACACCACAGTTTTTTTTATTTAACATTGCATCATGTATCCCCCAAAGGCCTTGGGCTTTAACCACGGCAAAGAATCCTTGAAACCCATGCTGTTTTCTGACCCCGTAAGATTGCCTTTAACTGTGGGCCAATCATGAAAGGACTGTGAATCCCATCAGTCATTGCACCCTAAAGCCTTCTGGGAACATGCCACCAAGCTCTTCATGGTGCTGCGCCCTACAAAAGTGGTGATGGGTGCACCACTTTTTAGTCACTGGCTTAGTAACTTTCTGCTTCCAGGAAGTCCTAGGTTGAAGTTGTAGAACCTTAGGATAAGAAGAAACATCGTAAGAGGACCCGCTCACCCAGTGACTCTTTTGCAACACTTTTCTTCATCTTCGAGGAAGTAATAATTCTCCAGCATGGGGTCTGGCATGGATTCACATGCTCATGAATATTCCCTGTCTTCAGGCTGGGAATCCTTGGTAAAAAAAAAAAATCAGTTTCACTTTCGTTTCTGAACTGTCTTTCTCCTAATAACCAATCACTGGTCTCTGGGTCATAGTGCCTCCAGCCAATGACTGCCCTCTACCTAGGCCCCTCCTCTGGCAGCCGTCTTCATATTTTTACCACACGTTCAAGTGTTGGGAGTCCTCGTGCTATAGCTCTCAAGCTTCTACTGCGTATTGCATTTTTTCAGAGAACTTTATTTTTTCAGTCAATTGCGCCTCGAGCTCCACGGATTTATCATCCGATTAACGGGGACCCGTTTTCTCAAGGGCAAATTTTCATCAAAGTTCACTTCTTGGAGGATTCCAGAAGATACTTGAGGCCTACCCCGCGTGGACATGGCCGAAGACCAAGGAGACTCGACGGCTCTGTTCAAGATCTGCCCAGGATGTGGACTACAGAACGTCTTCTAGGAGGATGGGCACTCCCGGTGCCTTTACTGACTACACTCGGACAAATCGCGCGTGGAGGAGGCCTGTGCGTTCTGCAAGGACATGTTCACGCGCACCATGAAGGACCGTCCCAAGCGGCTCACTAAGTGGTGGTGACAAAGAACCCAGTGGCAGGTGAGCCCGGCAACGTTCTTCTCCCAATAGAAAATCTGAGCGGTCTTCTAAGACCTTTGAGGGCACTCTGGCGACGGGGGCCCAACAAAAGGCAAAGCACCACAAGTCTGTGGGCACCGGGCTCCTCGGCAGCCAGGCTGGGCTCAGCTTTGCCGACGCCGTCAACCACAAGCCAATGCTCCGGCTCAGCGAAGAAAAGGAAGTTGGAGCAAATGGGTAAGCTTCGGGAGGAGGCCCGATCGTCTCCAATGGAGAAAGCCAAGGGGGAGTGAGGTGCTGACCCTCCCACCACAGTGAAGGCCTCAGACGTGCCTAAGGTCGTGAAAGCCCAGGTTCACCAGGCCAAACCGTCTATTGGGGGAGTGGTAGCATCCCTGGTGAAGGCCACGGATATGGGTTCCCAGGAGGCATCCACCAAAACGAGTTTCCCAGCCTGCCCAGAGGGAATCTTCATTTGTGCCCATTGAAAAGACTCCCATGAAGATGCCGCTCATCTCCCCGAGACCGTCGCCCCTAGCCGAGAAGAAGGGGGGGTCGCAGTGGACCAGCTAAACTCGGCGATCTCTTCTGAGGGGGAGCTTTCGGGCCTGACAGTGCCTGAGAAGAGGGGCGTCGAGGCCGGGCCCTATGGGAAGGAGGCGGATGAGGAGAGTGACGAGGGAGCCGACAAGGAACGGCAGGGCGGGGGGGAACCGGATCCCAGGCCACTCCCGTCGCAACTGCTTCCACCACCGACACAGGTCGGAAGCATCCTAAAAGCACTGCACATCCTGTGCACGGAGAGGAGGACAGGGCTGCCCAGGCCGACGGGCGATCCGGCACCTGGACCGTTGGATGATCCACCAGCTAAGAGGAGACCGGTCCATACTCCTCCACCATACCACCCCTCCCCGCCATCCCCTCTGCCGAGGGACGAGACAGCCGGATACAGCGATGACGGGTATAGACGGCGATGACGACGGAACGCATCTCCCATCGCCGATGCCCAGAGCTTCTCCCCCCGATGAGATCGGATCCTTCCACACCATAATCTCCAGGGCTTCGGAGCTGTTCCAGCTCAAACCTGAGTAAAAGGAGGGTTTCCTTTATCAGCGATGTGAGACCAAGAGGAAGTCCATACTCTCGATCCCGCTGTTGGACGACATCTGGGACGAAGGGCTGTCCCTCCTGAAGAACCCATCCTCGACACCGGCGAAGAGAGACCGGTACGAGATGAAATACTGGGTTCCAGACTCTGCACAGATGTGCCTCAGAGCGCTGCCATCCCTGGGCTCAGTGGTCTCCGCGGCGGCCAGGAAGAAATCTGCATGGTCGGCAGCATCGACTTCAACTTCCCCACCGGACAGCAAGGGGAAGAAGCTAGACGCCATGTGACGACGGGTCATCTCGTCGTCAGCGATGACCATTAAGGCAGCCAACGCTCTCGCTATCATGGCCCACTACGATAGGGAGCTGTGTTTTAAAATCACCTTGGACTTCCTCCCAGACAACAAGAGGGTAGAGGCCCTTGAGATATTACAGGAAGGCAAGGTGGCTTCGGACCATGCCATCACAGTGGCCACAGACATCGCTGACACCGGGTTCCCCCACATGAAGGGAAGGCAACAGCGTTTGCCTTCACCGGCGCAGTTGGCTCAAGGCCACCAACTTCCGTCAGGACGTCCAGGCGAGGGTATTGGACATGCCCTTCGACGGAGACAACTTGTTTGGCAAGGCGGTGGACGAGTCACTGCAGGCCATCAAGGCAAACACCGAGACGGCCCGTGCCTTAGGCACACTCCAGCAATGACAGCCGTCCTTTCGGTCCCCCGGAGGCAAATCGCAGGGTGCCTCCAAAGGATTCGGTGGCAGCTCTTCCACATACCGCCAAGCGGCCCGTTCTTCGCCCCAGGAAGCCAACAGAGGCCGCAGCAAGGCCGGAGGAAACCATCATTGTCGCCAAGGGACCCAAGGTGGCACGGCCTCGGCGAAGCAGGACTGAACCGGCTGTGATGTCAGGCCCCACCCGAGCACCCAGGTGGGAGGTCGGCTGGCGAACTTCGTCAGCGTGTCGAAGTCCATCTCCACAGACTGTTGGGTGCTGGCCCATGGACACACCCTAGAGTTCCGAAGGAGGTGTCCCCATTTTCCACCTATGGCCAGGAAAGAAAACCACATTCTACAACTACTTCAGGAGGTGCAAGCAATGCTGAAAAAGGGCGCGATAGGGCTCGTCCCGAAGAGGCTCCAGGGCTTCGGAGTACACTTGTGGTACTTCCTCATCCAAAAGACGACCGGTGGTTGGTGGACCATTCTAGATCTCCACCGCCTCAACAAATATAGAAAATCCCAGAAGTTCCGGATGGTCACCCTTCAGCACGTGCTGGGACATCTGGAGGAAGGAGACTTCCTGTCGTCGCTGGGCTTGGAGGATGCTTACTACTTCATCCCCATACACAAGGGGCATTGAAAGTTTCTGCGCTTCGTGGTCCAAGGACAGCACTATCAGTTCAAGGCCCTTCCCTTCAGCTTGAAGTCAGCGCCAAGGGTCTTCACTAAGTGCCTGGCGCCGGGGGAGGCGCGGCTGCACCTGCAGGGGATCCACGTCTACGATTGGCTCATCCAAGCAAAGTCAAGGGAACTCGCTGTCGGAACACACAGCGAGGACCGTCCGCCTGCTCACGGAACTGGGGTTCTCGATCAACTATGCAAAGTCCTGCTTGATACCATCGCAGGACACTCGGTTCCTGGGAACCAGGCTCAACACGGTGGCACGACTGGCTTCACCGTCGGAGGAGAGGATAATAGCCATCCTGGGCAAGTTACAACGGCTGTTGACCATGGAGTTTGCCAGGGTGAGGTCCATCAAGTCCCGTTATGCATCTACCTCGTTCGGCTGTGCAGGTTACGGATGCGGCCGCTGCAGCAGTTCCTTGATGCCCTTTGGATAGAAGTGCCGGGAAGCTTCGAGGACAAGATTGCCTTCAACAAAACATTGCGTCGAGCGATCCAGTGGTGGATCTCGTGGCGGGCATGGACTTTCAGACCCCAACGCATCAGGAGTCGGTGACGACGACCGCCTCCCTGGAGGGATGGGGGCACGCACACCGGAAATCTCCACGCAAGAGTCCTTTGGCTCCCGGAGGAGAAGTCATTGCACATCAACGTCCTGGAGCTCCGGGCCGTGTTCTGGGCCCTCCGGTCCTTCCTTCTGTCCCTCAAGGGCAAGGTGGTGTGGGTCTTCACCGACAACACCACCACGATGTTCTACATTCGGAAGCAGGGGGGCACCAGATCCCCAGCGCTCCAAGGAAGCGCAGGATCAATGGCACTGGGCCGTCGCCCAAGGGATGTTCCTGGTACCCTTTCATCTAGCAGGAGTGAAGAACACAGTCGCCGACTCACTCAGCAGGGAGCTGCGCTCTTGCCACAAGTGGGAGCTTCAGCAGGATCAAGATCGATCTGTTTGCGACGGCGACGAACACCAAGTGCCGGAGGTTCGCCAGCAGGTTTCCCCAGCCAGGGAGCATGGGGGATGCATTCTCCTTCCCCTGGGACGGCCTGTTTCTCTATGCGTTTCTGCCGTTGCTTCTGCGACTCATCAGTCAACTCAGACGGTCCCGGTGCAGGATGATCCTCGTCGCACTGGCGTGGCGAAGGCAGATATGGTACCCGGACCTTCTGGACATGTCAGCGTCCCCTCCAGTCAAGCTTCTGGCAGACGCAGATCTTCTCGCCAGGGAAGGAGGCGCGATCCTGCACCACGACCCAGGGTCGCTGAACCTGCAGGCCTTGCTCCTGCAGCACTAGAGTTCAAAGTCTACAGGATCCTGGCGGATTGCAAGGAGGTGGCTTCTTCGACTCTTAAGTGCTATGGACATAAATGGAAGAGGTTCTCCGTCTGGTGCCGTGCAAAACCCTCTATCGATTACGGCCCCTCATGCGCTGCCATGCTTGCTGTCGCTGGCCAAGGCGGGGCTGGCGCATGCCTCCATCACAATTCATCTGGCTGCTATCTCCTGCTATACCAGAACTCCAGGGCAGTCGTCGCTGTGGTTTCATTGCCTGGTTAAGGAGTTCATGAAAGGACTTTTCCGCTCGTTCCCGCCGGTGAAGGCTCCGGCCCCGGTGTGGGACCTCAATGTGGTGCTGACTAGGCTCATGGGTCCTCCGTTCGAGCCTCTGCATTCGGCACCTCTGAAATTCCTAGTGTGGAAGACAGCATTTCTTATGGCCATCCCCTCCGCACGACGAGTGGGAGAGATTCAGGCCCTCTCATGTAAGCCTCCATACTTGACATTCCGCGAAACGAGGGTCGTGCTGAGGACACACCCCTCCTTCATGGCCAAGGTGCCATCGGACTTCCATCTCAACAAGCCCTTAGTGTTGCCTGTTTTCTTCCCGTCGCCGGCTGAGAGGACTTTGCACTCGCTGGATATGGCTAGAGTGCTGAAGTTCTACGTGGACTGCACGAAGAGTTTTTGGAAGACATCACAGCTGTTTGTGAACTTTGGCCCTGTGAACCAAGGGAAGGCCCTCTCCAAGTCTTCCATTTCCAGATGGCTCTCCGGCTGCATCACCCATTGTCATCGGTTGGCAAACCGACCGTTGCCTAGCCTTCTGAGAGCCCATTCGACCAGAGCAATCGCTGCAACTACGGCGTTCGTGTCTGGTGTGCCCCTGCTGGATATCTGCAGGGCTGCTACGTGGAGGTCGACGCACACCTTCACGAGATTCTGCTGCGTTGACTGGGATTCCAGGGAGGAGTCCAGGTCGGCCAAGCAGTGCTATGCAACCTGTTTGCTTGAAGGCGAGCCTGGTGAGGAGGTAAGAGATGCTTAATGTTGAGATGTTGAAATGCTGAATGTTGAGCCTTGCCACCTCCTGTGGTTGTGCTTGTGTGTATTGCTATGTATTCTTTATTCACGAGCATGTGAATCCATGCCAGACCCCATGCTGGAGAAGGAACAAGTTACTTACCTGTAACAGTTGTTATCCAGCATGGGTCTAGCATGGATTCACATATGAACCCTCCCGCCTAACCCTCTGTAGCTCTTTTCTTGGTCCTACTGCCACTTACGTGCTACCAAATCTGAAGATGGCTGCCACAGGAGGGGCTTAGGTAGAGAGCAGTCATTGGCTGGGGGCAGTATGACCCAAAGACCAGTGATTGGTTATTAGGAGAAAGACAGTTCAGAAACGAAACTGAAACTGATTTTTTTCTTTACCGAGGATTCCCAGCCTGACGACAGGGAATATTCATGAGCATGTGAATCCATGCCAGACCCATGCTGGAGAACAACAGTAACTTGTTCCTTATAATGATTTATTTATTATTATTATTATTATTTAAATGGCGCTTTTTGCCAAACCGCTGTAAATAGAAAACCTTTCATACAATTATCACCCAACTAAAGTTGATATTTATTTATCAACCTCACAAAGGGCTGAGTTGGTCTTTCTGGGATTTGACCTGTGGATCTGGTCATTCTAGCCCAGATCCTTCAGGCCCTTAATATGCAGGACTGGCTGGTGTCTCTGGATCTTCAGGATGCCTACTTACAGTTGTCCATAATCTCAAGCACAGGAGGTACATGAGATTTGTAGTGGGGTATTTCCACTGTCAGTTCAATGGCCTGCCCTTCGGCCTCTTCGACGCCCATGGTTTTCACCAAACTGTTGGCAGTGATGGTGGTTTACCTCAGGAGGGAAGTATCCATGTCTTTCCTTACCTGGATGACTGGTTCATTTGAGTTCGATGTTGGCACACCCCTACCGCACGTGAAGCCTGATGCATAGTTTGGGCTTCTTCTTGAACTTCAGGAAGTCTCAATTGTCAACGCCCCAATCCCTCCAATTTACATGTGTGGTCCTGGAAACTTGCATGGACAAGGCCTTCCTGCACAAGTACAGAGTAGAGAGTTCATGCCTTCCAATTCCAAGAACATGTGTCAGCCTAGCTTTCCTGCTTTTACTGGCGCTCATGGACTCGTGTTCTGCTAGTGTTGCAGGCGCATTTGTGCATAAGGTCGCTTCTGTTGTCAGTGGTCTCCATTTCATGGAAACGAGTCAGACCTTTTAGCGGAATCCCAAAAAATGTCTCACAACCTCGAATGGTGGCCTCTGAGAGACAACCTACTGAAGGGGGTGCTATTCCTGGAACCCTGAATCCAACTGTCAGTACTTACGGATGTGTCCTTGAAAGACAGTGCTGCTCACCTGCACCATCTGATATCGTCAGCAGATTGTTGTACTGTTGCGTTCCAGTCCCCTAACCTCACAAGCTAGGCTGTAGCTTCCTGCCTTCCAGGGGCAGTACTCGATGGCAACAGATATTACCTGCTGCCCCACTGCAGACTAGGGTCCACCCTGTCACAATTAGGAGAAGCACATATCGTCCCTGAACCAGAGAAGAGGGTCCCAGCCTCTCTACCTATGAACACAGTCACTTTGGCTATCACAGCAAAGTTAAATGTGTGGGCATCAAGATTTCTTTTTAAAATGGCATTCTAAAACACTCACGGATGAACTTTTTTCCAGTCAACAGTTTAACGTTACCAAATGCACAAAAGGAAGCCGAAATACAGAGAGACAACAATATCACACGTTGGATGAGCTAATTTCAACAAATCACTGATGTGCACCACCAGAATCCCACTAGCTTTCAGGAATTCCCACTAAAACAGAATCCACTGAATTGCTAGAACACAGTTCATTACACGAATGAAATGAATCGCAAAATACTCAGAATCTTCACCTATATTCAACAACGCCTTTAAAGAAACCAACATGTTCTGTCTGCTGGTACTCGCATCTCAACTGTTTGTATGGAGACTCACTTCGGTTCTAAAAGGTTTTAAGCTCTATTAAAAAAAGATTAAAGGCATCAAAATGGGCATGGACATAAAACAAGGCACAATCTCACATATCAGCGAGTAAAGGTCAAGATCAGCATAAATAGCATACATTCAAATAAAAGCCCACAGCCCCTTTCTCTCCATGTATCCAGCCCAGGTCTATGGACAGAAGTGGTTTTAAAAAATTGTTTTTTAACTGCGAAAAATCCCTTCTGACCTAACATACATTAGGTCATCCATGCGACCAGACACCTCACGCCTGAAGACTTGGAGCTATGATTCCCTCGGCCCTACTTCTGTATTTTCCACGGGAATCGGTAACAATAATACAGGACTTGTTGACATAGTATAGTCCACGAGCGCATGAACCAAAATCCTTCTAAATATGGCGTCTCCCTGGTTATAAGGCCTTGAGGTGAATGATAAGATTTCTCAGCAAGCTTTGCAATCTGCATTGAACATAATTCTTGGTGCTAAAATAAACCTTTTCTATATATACACGGGGATGTCTGAAACTCACACCCTTATCACAACTAAAATACATCCATTTGTTGCACGCTGAACTATGCAGCATCCCGCTGCCTTCAATGATCTGAATGGTTCTATAAATGCTAACTGAAACGCATCCCTCAGTGTTTGAAACCTAACATTAGAAAACATCATTAACCTGTCTAGATTCTTCCCACTATAGATCTAATAGCCCTATAAGAACCTCTTATGCTCATTAAACACTTTAATGCATGTTTAAGCACTTAAGTCTAAACTGACATCAGGTCGATATCATTATAAGACTCCTACCTACCCTGCAAACATGATAGGAAATATCGTCACAAGATATCCACTACAATACAAGGAATGGTTTGCTTTACCCATTCAGGTCACAAAACCTCACCCCGGCATCTAATGCCAAAACTAGAAATAGTCTAAAATGAAATAAAATGATGAATAAATCTGTGGGGTAAAATGGGTAGAATCCCATCAGTCTCCCCCTTGGAGTCTCGGGATCAACTTGCTGGAATTTAGAGCAACCAACCTAGCCCTGGTTGCATTCCTCTCCTCTCTTGTAACAGGGTCATGGGTCTGACTCTTTCAGGGGGGACATGGGACCCCACCCGACTTGGGACAGGGGTGCTAGCTGGACACAAGCCAGAGCCAGCCCGGTCACTTAGGCAGGGTTTTGTGGAATAAGTCCTTAAAGGTGCCATACATGTTAATGTTGGTACCACCCTCTGTCGCCTGATGCCTCTCAGTACTGTTTCTTGCTAGTGGTCTCTATTTTGTTTTAGAACTGCATGTCCAAGAATGCACCTGGGAACAACCAAGAAAACCCGGGCCATAACCAGGGGAATGGAATAAAGAACTGAAATGGAATAAACTGGGATTGTTCTTGCCAATCAGAGATGAGACAACCAACCATCCAACACCATATAGAACCTAAGTGGATGGTGGGGCAACAGAAGCCAAACTGGGAGTGGGAAGAGACCACAGGGTAACGGGCGAGGCGCAAAAATCCTCCCCCAAAACACATTTGAAACAGAACTCAACAGTACAGGAATAGAAGCAGCCTGAGCACTTGGCTGCTATCCTGCAACTAGAGATAGTAAATGGGGCAGGGCTAGAGTTTTTTGTTAAAGCGCTACACCTGAAGAACCTGGCGCCTGGGGAAAGAACAGCTTTAGATGGAAGGTGGGGGGGGCTGGGTGAGAGTCCGAACAAGGTAAAGAACACTGTAAAATGGGAAGGAATGAAGTGTTGAGTGTGGGGTGCAGGGCTGAGGTCAGGAGGTGTGGAGGTAGACCAAGAGACCAGACACTGAACAGATGATGGAGGGATTACTGAAGAGTTGGTGGCAGAGTTGTAGCAGAGTACAGGTTGGGTTTTGATTGTGAGAGCAAGTGTTACCAGTTGTATGTAATGTGTGAGGAAGGGGGTGTAAACGGTAAGAGAAAGAAAGAGGTGAAATGTAGGAGGAATCATGGAGAGTAAAATTGAGAGTGGGTGTGTATGGTAGTAGGGCATGGAGAGTGCACCCTGGTAGTAGGGATAGTGGTGAGAGGAGTGAAGCAGAAGGGGGGGTGGTAGTGAGAAGGATATGGGTGTAGACAGTGGCAAGGTTAGGGCACAGAGGTGTAGCTAGAGGAGATGGAGGTGGACAGTTGAGAGGGGAAAGTGGGTTAGGAAAGTGGAGTGTGTGGACATTAGAGGGAGACAGAATGGGATATGGGGAAAGAGTACAATAGAGAAGGCAGTGTAGTGAACTAGCAGAGTGAAAGGAGCTACCGATTGAGAGATTGAGCCACAGCATCTAATATTGTCACTTTCCCATCAAACCATGACTAACATGGGGAGTGTTTGGCTTTAGGGCAGCTTTAGAAAATCTCTGGATGGAGCCAAATGGATAAGGCTGTTGCCTTTAGGCCCTCATTAACAGCTAGCACTAGATAGGTGTTACCGTTCTCTAGTGGCCTATCTGGACAATAGGGAAGTCTGTTCTAGGGAGGTGGGAAGCCCACGGGAGGACAAGAGAGGGATACCCTACAGTGTATCACCCTTACTAGCTCTGTTCAGTCGTATGCACCAATCTGCTTATATTGACATTGAACATTCTGCACATCTTAAGTTTAAAATGTAAAATCTGTTGAACCACCTTTCTAAGCGTAGACATCTGTGACACCATAATGGGCAAAAGTGTTCTGGTCCTAACTGGCAACACAGTGGCCATGCATTACCTCAACAAGCGAGATGATGTTGGGTCTCTGGCTCTGTGCAGAGAAGCCATGCGACTGTGGTTCTTGGCTTTGGAGAACAAAGTTTCTCTGACAGCGGCCCGTCTGGTGTGGTCGTAGAACATCACAGTGGATTTCTTGAGCGAGTAGACTTCGGCCTCCCATGAGTGGGAACTCCGCCAGGAATTTCTGGAGAAGATCATCTCATAGGGGCTCCTCAAGTGGAGCTATTTGTCTTCCGTGCGAACAGGTAGTGCAAGTTGTTCTGCTCCAGGGAATGTGTGGAATTTTCATCTGGTCTATGCATTCCAACTGATCCCTGTCGTACCGCTTGTTCTCAGGAGACTACTCTTGTTTGGATTCACATTTATTCTGATCTCCCTGGACTGGACCCATAGGACATGATACCCAAAACATCTGAACATGTCCCTTTGCCCTCCTTGGCGCCTCTTGTCAAGGGCGCCAAGGAAGCGCAGGTGCGCCTCTAGAACCTCGGCAGTCTGAACCTTAATGCTTGGCTGCTGATAGGCTCAGATACTAGGAGTGGGATGTGTCTGGCGACATCCTGGATGTACTCCTTTCAACTAGGAGGCCAGCCACTAATTCCATTTATATCTGCAAATGGCATACATTCTCTGCTTGTTTTTGTCTGCAGTGGTATACGGGCTCTTTTACCTGTCCTTGCCCCCTCTGTGTTGGATATCTGCTTGTTCTGGTGTGGACTGGCCTGCAGATTGGCACTGTGAGGCGGTACAATGCTGTCATCTCAATCTTTTTATTTTATTTTATTTTTTAAAAATATTTATTTTCAAGAATTACACAACATAGAAACAATATGTACATAATCTAACATCATGAAATAATAACAAAGTCAGCAGAACTATATACATCAGAAGCCCCCCTTTCCCCCTCAGGAGTCACAAAACAATCAAGAAACTGGTCTAATATAATGACAGAAATTTACCCCAAATCTTGTTAAATAACGCAGTTTTCTTCTCTCTCCAATACAGCACTCTCTCCATATCCGCTATTGAGGAATGGATGTCATCTCAATCTTTAAAGGTACCCTGGAACAGGGCTCATTACTCACAATCCCCACTCGATTTACAGTTCTTACAGGGATTGTACAACCAGTTTCTACCACCCCAATTTGTTGTTCTGTAATGGGATTTAAATTTAGTATTGACTTTCTTGATGGGCGTTTTTCATTTGTGCCCCTGTATTCATGTACATTAAGATTACTCACCCTTATGATTATCTTCCTGGTAACCATCACATCTGCGAAATGGGTGAGCTCCAGCCATTGTCTGTTAAACCTCCATATTTGTTTATTCCCAGAGAGACTGCATGGAGAGCAAGACGGATCCTTCCTAAAGAAGTCTTGGATGTCATTCTCTCCCAAAAGATATATCGCATCTGCATCCTTCTAAGGCAGTGGAGCGATTCCAGTAGCTGGACCCGGTACTATCCCTCAGCTGACCCGATTTTTGTGGGTTATGCTGGTGCAAGTGCTGGCAGGGCTGTGACTCGGTGGACCATTCTTTGCATCTCTGAAGACTACAATCTCGCTGTGAAAAATGTACCTGTGTGTCTCTTCACTCATTCAATCAGAGGGCTCACTCCCACCTTTGCCTTGCAGAGAAGGATCTCTCTTGGACATTTGCCAGGAGGTGACATGGACTTTGTTGCCTTTGTTTGGCAAACATTAGTGCTTGGATTCCCTGTCTGGACAGGATGCCTGCTTGGGCAGAGCAGGCCTCCAGAGGTTTCTGGTCTAGGTGGTTTCTTCTTGCTCTTCTTGTTCCTTCAGATCCACATACTGCTGTGGGAGTCTATCATAGTAGAGGAAGGAATCCATCAGAGGAATAAAATTACTTGTCTCTCTGTAATGTGCTTGCTGATGGAAGTTCCTTCCACAGATACTCATCGCCTTCCCAACCTGCCCCGTATTGCATGTACATCTTTTTGGTTCTGCTCCCCCTCAGTTAAGGAAGAAGGCAGAACTGAGGTCATGGGGCGCAGTGCCTCGATTATATACTGCCCCTGATGTCATGTCCGGCGTGTGGTATGTAAAGGTGTTGAGCTGAGCTGATGCGGGACTACCATGTGACCCCTTTCAACAAAACTATTTCCGAAGGACAACTGTGCTGAAAACCGAATATCAAAGATAGGGAATCTGTGGAAGGAGCATCAAACAGAAGGAACATTACCAAGAGATCCACCTTCTTCATGATCACCCCTGACTGGGCTCTGAGGGTGTGGTACCCTGGCAGTGTGGGCATGTCCAACTGTCCTCCGGCAAGGTGGATCTTGTCTCCCAGAGGAAGGGAAAGGTGTCCCAACCTTCATGCTTGCCTGCTGGACAACAAGGAGTTCAACATGTCGTACATTGTCTTGGGTGTGCTGTTTTATGCTAGGCAACATAGGCAGGTTTATAACATTCTGTCCCATGGTCCCCTGGGATGGGTCTGAATGTCTCTTCCTATCTTACCTCTTAACATCTAGACTTTCTGCTGAGTTCTGATATTTCTTTATTGAGCCCTTAAATTCATGCACTTTGCGATTTTTCACCATTTAGGTGATTTTCCTGGTTTCCATCATTTCCGCTGGATGTTCTGAGAATTTTGGGTGAAGTCATTCTTCCTTCCCAAGGTTGTTGAATTTGTATCTCTTACAAAAGATCAATCTTTCCATCCTCTACCCTCCATCTCCTCCATGTCAAATGGAAGAGGGGTACAACACCTGGACCGCCAGAGGGGTTCCAGCTATTACATCTCTTGGACGAGGATCATCAGGGAAGATGCCCAGTTTTCTGTTAGTTTTGCTTGTGCTGTGGCTGGAAAGGCTGTTATTAAGCAGACAGCAGCCAGGTGGATCATCTTTTGCATTTCTGATTGCTGCAATCTGGCCAACACAGAGGTGCCAGCAGGTTTCGGGAGCCCATTCTACCAGGGGCCTGGAGACTATCTGTGTCTTGCAAAGGGGTGTGTCTGCTGTTGAAATCTGTCAAGTAGCTATGTGAACTTATCTGCACGCATTGCTTCAAAACGAATACCGAGATTCTGTATCAAGACAGTATTCCTGCTTAAGTTGGGCAGTGCTCCATAGTTTTCTGTTATATGGAATGGCTCCTTGCGCTTCTCCCTCTGCCAGCTTCTGTACTGCTTTCGGCATCTTTCTAAGACTAGGAGTATGTGAGTGAAAGGGTTCCATTATGATGGATTCACCTTTCCGCCCACAGATTCCTTATCACACTCCCCCAATACAGTTACTCTGTGAACTTGTTGCACTTCTGCGGTTCCGCAACAGCTAAGTGGGGGGGGAGGGATGGGCAAAACCTGAGGTCATCGGTGCAGCTAATTTCATGTGCCAACCAAGATGTGACAGCTGGAGTCATAGGTGCAAAGAACACAAAGTGGAGCCAACATGGAACAACAGTGTGCCCCTGTGGTGGCTGAAAATAATTCTCACGCCAAATTGATGCTGGAGGATGCATCTTAAGATGAGTCTGTGAGTGGAAGGGTTAATGAATTAGAAAGACTATTACTGAAGGTTAGTCATTTTTTTTCTCCATTTTTGCTCATACTGGGCAATCCAAAAGCTCTCTCCTGTTGCTTCTGTCTTTCCCCAAAGCAGACTTGGAGCATCCACAACCTGCAGCTTTTGATGTAAAGAACCAACCTCAAAGCAATTTTGAATGAGTCCCTTATGTACACATCTGGGTTCACGATGCTGGTTCATTTTAGTGTAAGGAGGACTAAGGGCAGCACAGAGTGGGAACCTCGGTAGGGAACTGTTTGGCATTTGGTGTGAGTCTGTGTTCAAGGACTGGATTCTTTCTAAAAAGGCATGTGGACCTCCTTGTCATTCAACCTCTAACTTTACAATATTGGAGGAGTGATGGATGTTGCTTTGCTGAATGAACATATCCACGGTTCTGTTTTCATGCATGGGACTGTTGCCTCATGTGGTGTTCTGGTGTCTTTGTTGTGGCCCCAATTTCTCACCGTAATCCATTGGTAATTTATGGAAATCTAGCTTCCACCCTAATATGTTGCAAATCAGTATTTTAACCCCATAGGCACAGGTTTCAGTACCGTTTTGCTGTGATAAATGGACGTGTTAGTTTTTCATTTGCATTTGGTTACACAGCCATAGTTTTTGCAATTCATTTCCCGTTGTCTGCTATGATGTGTTTTGCATTTGCATGCATATTTCTGAATATTGGCATATGTGCTGTGATGAGCAGGTTGTGTTGTGCTCTTCTGCTGCTCTTTGTTGTGTAGTGGAAGGTGAATGTACCTTTGTGCGTGAAGTGGTGTGTCAACACGTGATTGGTTGGTAAGATTGTGGTTGGGCATTGGCCTGTACGTCTGGCAGTGTGTGTGAAGGGACCCTTAAAGTATGAGTGAGTTTGCAATTCGAAATGGTACTGGTTTTTGGCTATTCTAGTTTCTTCTGTTTTTGTCTTGTCCCTTTGTGACCTATTTAGGTGGATTATTTTCCTCAGATCTGCAGGGGGGGATCTTGTCTATATATGTTGGACAGTCCTAATGTAGGTGTTGCATGCTTGCTCTGAGTTTGGTAGGCTTGGATGTGCTTGAGTGTGATGGTGGGCCCAGTGCTTGGTGCATGGTTAGCTGACCTGCAGTGTTGTGATTTCCTGATGATGTGACTTGTGCGGGATGTTCCACCATCAGTTCTCTGTTAGTTCTTAAATTTCAGGTTTATGGCGCATATCTGTTTATGTGCATGCCTTTTCCTGGATGTGGGCCAGTCTAATCCAAAGCAGCAGGTCTGGGGAATTATGTCTTATTGCTGGTATCTCAGTATTACAGGACTGCAATTGTGTTCATTTGCTTTGTGCCACTAGACCTTCAGGGCACCTATTTTCACACATGCTGATCCACCAGAAGCCCATTCAATTCCCAAGGATTTTGATTGGGGGTGCTAATTACCAGTGCAAAGGACGAGATCAGAGACGGCTTCCATTCCATTGTCAGGGATGGAAAAGAGATAGCATGACCAGCGTGCCAGGCTTGGCTGGATGCTTTGGACTGTGGGGGTTGTGCCAGGTGCACTCAATGTTGGTCTGCAGGTCAGCCTACCTTAGGAGCTCGGGGTTTTCACAGAAAGTCCAGGTGAAGCTCCTTGGCCTAGCCTTTCACATGGAACATTTGGGCTGAAGGCCAATGAGTCACTGGAAAAATTAAGTACTCCAAGCTGGCAGCGAAATCGCTGGAACTGGGGTTGTAGCAGCCAACAAAGCAGGCTCCATCTTTTTCCTCTAGGAGACGAGGCTTTAGATGCTATACCACCTTCTCCAAGAGGGTGCAGCTATCTCGGGCAAAGCAGGAACAGCGCTGGTTCCCACTGCTGAGGAGAGGTAGAGCAGCAGCAGCTAAGGGCCAATCAGCCGTAGCTGCACCCACATCTCCGAAACCTGTGCGGGTACATGGGCAAATGGAAGTAGATCACTTCTGAAGCCTAGGTCCTCCAGTTGGTAGAACTAGGCTACTGCATGCCATTCATCAGGTGACCCCTCTGGACAGGCCACCAACCTCCTGGTAATTGGAAAGGGAAATGCATGACTAACTGCAGGCTCGTCTCTTGAAGGGTGCAGTGGAAGAGGTGATCGCTGGAGAGAGGTTCAGGTTTATATGCTTGATACCTTCTGGTTCCCAAGGAAGGGGGAGGTCTCCATCCCACCCAGGACCTCAGGGCCTTGCATATGTTTCTGAGGAAGGACACTTTCAGGATGGTAACTTTGAGAGAGATTCTCCAGGCTCTGGAATTTCAGGACTTTCCACGTGCCTATCTGTTCGGAAAGATTTCATATTGTATGTAATTTTCTCTCCATGTGGCAACCCCCAAACTTTTTGCTGTTGTTTTACCCCCTGATCTAGACTTTGCCAGAGAAGCGCAGCCTTCCGCTGCACTCATCTGGGCTTTCGCTCAATTCTTATGGGGAAACTGACATGCCCGTAAGACAGTCAGTACGGGGAGACTTTGTTTCCCTTACTCCTTTCCTCATGTTGCAGCTTTTGTGCAACATGAAACAGGAGTGCACTGTAACTTACTTTACCGCGCTCTTGGGTCTCTAGTCATTCCAAAGGCCCTAGAAACTCTCGCTGGACTTATGAACTGTGCAAGTGTGTCACGGACAGGACTGGTGGCAGCTATCGTTTCTCTTGTGTTTTGAACCCTTTTTCGCCATGTTATCAGCGCTTACTGCGTTTGGCACAAATGAGTGGCCTTGCTCCAAAATGGCCATGCCACGAGGTTCTTTGTCCTGTCCTCTGACCGTCTTGCCCCTTCAGCTTCCCTAGGTCGAGCCGACCCAGGTCCATCCTTATTTGGTCATGCACTTTCCCACGAAACCCAGCGCTTTTGCGGGCTTCTGCATGCCTTGTGTGTGCTTCCAGGATTTGGGCTGGGATGTCTGTTCCCAATACACATCCTGGGTGCCAGAGAGTCTGGAGTGTCCTGAATGCCTGGGACCTCCGTGATAGGTCCATGTATGGTGTAAGTGTTTGTGAGCAGATCTCCCTTTGGGTCCTCTCTGTTTTGGCGCGAAGGGAACTTTGGATAAGAGGAGGCTGAAAACACCACTACCATGTCCATCTCCTGAGTTCGACCGAACAAGGGATGAGGAGCCAAGTATCCTGCAACAAGAATCTGAGTCGAGGAACCACTGGTGACCCGCTGAAGGTTTGGCACCCTGAACTGCTGTCGTCCTGCGAGACCCCTCTGCATCTGATCGTCCAAGAAGGTCTGCGAAGGTGCTTCGACCCATTGGAATAGTGGGATCAACTATTCCCGGCACCTACATCAAACCCTGCAAGTATGCCTCTTCGGAAGTGTCCCTGGGCCAACCAGTGGGTTGACGAGCTTACGCAGGACTCTTTGCTTTGTCACCGGCGCTGTTTCGGGGAAGCCCTCGAAACTTGGTCTACTGCTTGCTCTGCGTCCACGGCACCCTCTCACTGAATTTCGCACACTTGGCATTCCCAGGTCTGAAGTGAGACGAGTGCACCCGGACCAGAGTAAACGCGGTTGCCGTGTTGCCCTGCTGCGGTAAGAACCTGTGCACATCCGCTGCATTTGGGACACCCTCGACCCTGCATCCTGCTACACAGAATCTACACGGTGTTGAGACGTCCTGATCCTCGCAGCTGAACCTGCCAGCAACGTGAACTGAACTGGAGAAGTCTGGGCCTGCCTGCATCGGGGACGGCTGAGTAGTCCATACCCCAACTGGTGGCTCCTCGCGCAGGAGCCTGTTTCTTTTCTACCGCTGTTGCGAAATAGCAACTCTATCCCGCACTCTCACCCTGCCTCTGCCCACAAGGGGAGGCCTTGCATGAGTAGTGGGGGGTCTTGTTCTTCATCGCTTCATTCACCTTCCTGAACTGCCTGAGATCCTTGAAGAGACCCTATTTTGTCCATTGGCACAAGCGCATGCAGGTACATTTGAGCATAAGGGTCCCTCTCTTCGTAGGGCTCGGACTTCCTCCTAGTTAGGTGTATTTCTGATGTCGAACTGGGACTAATGATTACTTGCACTACCTGTTTTCTTCCCCATCTAGGTGGTCTACATATTACGTGCTCATAACTCCTTAGACCCCTCGGTCTTGTATATATATTGTATTGATTGTGATGTGTTGGTTTACTTTAGTATTATTGTGATTCTTTGCTATGGTCGATGTTACAAAGGTCTTGTAATAAATGTGTCTATATTTTTAATATAACACCTGTTTGGAGTAATTTGCAAGTGTCCTTGCTTTGTGTGCTCATTTAGGTCTTTCAGTCACCCTCACCCCTCTTGAGACTTAGTCTTGACCGCCGCCATCACTACGCTGATTGGCCTGGCTTGTCCAGAGGTTTCCCTGTTCCAAGAAACTAGGCTAGCCTTCTGAACCTCTGCCCCTCCAGGTCCGAGTTCAGAAATCTATCTTAACACTATCCCCAACCACAAGAAGCACAGGCGATTCCTAAGATTTGTCTGTGGGCACACAAATTATTAGTTCAAGGTGCTTCCTTTTGGCTTGACTTCTGCTCCCATGATATTAACTAAGCTGATAGTAGTGGTGGCAGCGCACCTCTGGAGATCCACTGTCTGTGTTCCCATTCTTGGACAACTGGCAGATCTGGGCAGGTACTTTGAGGAAACCTGCTCAATGCTTTACAGCTTAGCTAGTGTCCTGTAAAGAATACTATGGTATAACAAAACCCTTGAAATTCACTGGAAAACCCTTAGTTAAGGTGCAGTTAAATTGTGCAGATATAACGCAACAAGAGCCTTGAAATTCAGCAGGTTTTGAAGTCATGACCAGCTTAATTTGGTGCATTCCTGTTGCACAGCCCATGAGCAAATACATATTATATAAGAAGGGATTCATAATGGCATACAAAATGGGATTTAGTGGGGGACATCGAGAGCACACTGAGTAAAGCTTGTCATGACTTCCCACAGCCGCTGGATTTCAAGTGTTTTGTTGCGTTAAATCTGCACAACTTAACTGCACCTTAAATAAGGTTTTTTCAGTGACTATAGAGAATGTCTAAGTATAAAGAGTAAATTGTAGTGATGAGCA
Organism: Ambystoma mexicanum; assembly: GCF_040938575.1. Classification (NCBI taxonomy): domain Eukaryota; kingdom Metazoa; phylum Chordata; class Amphibia; order Caudata; family Ambystomatidae; genus Ambystoma; species Ambystoma mexicanum. The sequence goes on along the minus strand of NC_090936.1, from coordinate 1,085,419,265 downwards.
ACAATTTGACAAACATCAGTAACTATCGATACATTTACAGCAATAATAATAGAATCATCAATGAAGAAAATGCAAAAATTAAATCCAAAACAAAAGCGATCTTTCAACAACCCACTCTTCCTTTCACATCTCCCGAGTTTCCAATACTGAACAATAAAGCAATGTTTACCATTTCTCCTTTTTATCTGTACATATAAGGCTATTTTACAGTAGTCTTTCCAAATAAATAGGCGTAGGTGAATATTTGACCAATGCTTTTGAATAGAAGAAATATCTAAATGATAGGGGCACAACCATTACTTTCCTTCCCTCCTTTTTTTCTTTTTGCAAATATGCAGAAATAAGATAACTTTGTCGTAAGGAAAATGATTAGTCAAACATGAAGAAAAATGATTTGAACAATTGCAGGTTAGTCAATAGTTTTATTTGAATTTTCATACGATAACTAAACACAAGTTGATTTGGATTGAAGAACTCCTGGCATATATACGTTATTTTGATTATTCTAGGCACATATATCCTGATGAGCAACAAAAAGTATAAAACATGTGTCGAGGAATAAAAGGATTAAGAATCTTTAGCAAAGGATTTAAGTCACAAACAATTTCAAATTGGCCCATAAGAATCAGTTTGATTTAAAAAAAAATAACACTTCAATGCACACTCAGAATTGGCTCATGGAACACCCGCAGGCACTCTCACCTCACTCGGACAGGGGGAGATGAACCTGGGCCAATTCGATCTGCTGACTTTTCAGGAAACTTGGCTCTGTCTCCCTCCGACCATAGACGGTTTTGAAATACTACTCGCCCCCACATCTAAGGGACCTAAAGGACACCCGAGCTCTGGTCTCCTGATAGCTGTATAGATAGGAGGAAGCCTGAGATTAAAGAGTGGCCTTGTTTCATCGACATGCATCCAAGCAGCTATTTGGACCTGGAACCAAATTGGGACACCTCCGGCCCCCACAAGAGCAGTTTCAATCCTACTTGTGAATGTTTATTGGAATCCGGGCGTTAAATCTACTAAAGCATTTCTGAGTAAAGTAAATTCTACACTTACGGAGGAAGTGAGCTCCCACAACGTTGATTACATCCTGGTACGCAGTGACCTCAATTCAACTGTCCCTGTCCAAGGGGGGGCAAAGGTCGTAAAGCCATACACATCTAACCTAAAAACCAAATCAACCTTGAGAGGCATCTCCTGGGAAGATTGTATGGTTTCTTGGGATTTACACAATCTAAACTAACTAGACACTTCCATAGTGCCGGAATCCACTTGGGAGAATGGAGCCCTCAAGAGCACCATCGATTATATCTATGCGTCCAAAGAACTCTACGCTCTCATTGATTCATTCAAAGTACTCAAAACCACTTGTAGTGATCATATCTTGCTAACAGCCTCCTGGCCTTCCTTCAAAGCACCATCAATGATAATGCCACATTGGCTAGAAGTTACTGCTCATGGTACTCGTCTGAAAATCTCTACTGAAGCCCTCACCCAAATAACTTCAGCATACATATGCAACCCTTCAGATAAAACTGACGATGGAACAGCACTAAACTTGGATTACTACCCACTGTTGGTGCCGCACCAAAGGCTGAGATCTATAAGAAACAGCCACGGCAATCCACACCTTCACAGTTATAATGAGGAAATCAAGCAAAGAAAAGTCGGCCTTAGAAAAGCATCAAGGCTAACCTTACTTGTTCCATCAGTTGAAAACATCAACTTTGCCGCGGCATTAAAAAAAAAAAAAGCTACAAAAACTGGCTAAAATCAGCAAGATGGAGTTTATACCAACAAGATGCCGAACTAATTCTAGGGGCCGTTTGCAAGAGAAACGCTAAAGCCTTTTGGTCTATTGTCAAACAAAGAACAGTGCCGTCTTCCGCTGCACTCCTATGTACTATCAGTGAAGACGCTTGGACAAAACACTACCGAACTGTTCAAACAAACCCCTACATTACAAAACCATGGGGACAACCAAACCTCAGTCACTTGGGATATGACAAATTAAGTAACTCAATAACTCTCAAGCTCCTGGGCCTGACGGAATATCTAATATCCATTTAAAACAAGACCCAGAACAATGGACCTCTTTGATTTTCGAGATTTTTAATGGATCCAAGGCTTCCAGAAATATATCGGGCTCATGGAAGACTGCTACCATCGTTCCAATCTATAAAAAGGGCCCGAAGAACGATCCTAAAAATGATAGACCCATAGCGCTACTCAACGTTATCGGAAAACTGTTTGGAACCCTGATCCTAGAGGCATTTCAAGCTTGGCAAAAAAGAATCCAATACAACTGACCCATCTCAATCCGGATTTGTTAAACATCTAAACACCCCGATTAACATCTTGATGATACATACACTAAAGGTTAAAGTCATGGAAGACAACCCAAAAATATTCATCGCTTCCATAGACCTGGTCCAGGCGTTTGACCGTATCAACAGAGTGAAACTTTGGGCAAAATTAGAGAAGGCCATGTGTCCAGCTTCTATCCTTGATCCGATTAAAGCTTCACACTCTGGAACTTCAATGAGGGTTCGCTTAAATGCAGAAGGTCAACTCTCAACCTCCATACCTACAGCAAGGGGTGTCAAGCAGGGGTGCCCCATGGCACCTACGATGTCCTTTCCTACTGCTGCTACAAAAACACGTTCTGTTAGGCGGTTGGCCACAAGGGAGGATATTTTGGGGTGAACACGCCTTTCAAATGTATTGGGATATTGTTACTGTATGCAAATATCCATACTCGCATGGGTATGTTTGTAGGAGTTTGAACTTGTCTGCGGGTAACACATTGACATACAGTCAGGTGTCGATCACTGTGGAGACTCGCATTTTGTTCAGTTACGCCTTAGAGTGAGATGGCTTGGCCTTTGTGCTATGCATGTTTTCATGAATTGTATATACGATGAATACTTTGTCTTCGATGGATGTGTATGTCTCTGCTCAGGGCTGTTTTCTGACAGTGATTCTAATCTTCTCACTGTTGATTTTCTGGGGTGGGATTCTTCTGGGGTGTTAGGACCTACTGTGTGTTTGGAGTGGCATGCGTCAGAGAAATGGTTGTTTATTGAATCGCCAGCATGCACACCCTTAACGCCTTTGTGTGGGCTGCCTCTGCAATGGAAGCATGCGCATCCAGATGCTTCAGTTTCATGCTCCTAATAAGGGCCTTTAGTGGCTTGCTCTTGCCTCGCTGACGCATTAGTCTTTTCTTTATCTTTACCGCATTCACTTGTTCTACCATCTGTGCTCTCTTCTGGCTGCTTATTTAAATTATTTGTCCATGGCAGAGATCCTGGTGTCTGATTTCTGGCAATTTTGCAGGAAGATGCGGGGCACTCGGAATGTTTTGTCAGAGCATCACTGACCCACACCCCTAAAATATCTGGGCTCTAACTTCCATCATTGATGTCCTCCAGCGCACATGAGCTTGTCCGATATTGTAGCCTGGCATGAAATATCTAGTCGTTATCACCCTTATTGTCGTGTCTGTCCAAATTTAAATGTCTCATTATCTGGGTTTATTTGGGGTTTGAAACGGGCCAATAGGTCACCCTTGGTGGCTGTTTAATGCTTTTTGGCCGTAGTGGTTTCTATTAAATTAAACAGTTGCTCAAATGTATCACCTACCAGATGTAGTAGTGTCGATCTTTTGACTCCTGGATTTGACTCAGACAGCCTTCAAGTAGTTATTTAGGCACTCAAGCAAACCATGTATTCAATCTTGGGTGTCTGGAAGATGGTTCTTGGCCAATGGCCAAGTCATCTTTTTTTGCCATTTCTCTGTGGAAAGGTCCTTCTTGAGATTTACTCTGCACGCCAAACCAGGTTTGGTCCCTTTGTTCCCTTTGCCTTTGGCAGGATTCACTAGTGAAGCCCGCCTCTGGCTCCAGGGTGTCTTGTGGGGGCAGGAAGTGAGGGAGGTGCCCGAAACTCCCTGTGCTTAGTCTCCTAGGAGACCCAAATGCACTCTGTAGTGATTGGCCGGCTGACTGTCTGGCAAGGACAGCCACCCTGCTGGGTGACTGACAGCTAGGCTGGAATGAATGGGAGAGAACTGAATAAAAGGCGAGGCTTTTGGCTTGGAAGGCAGAGTCGACCACTGGACAAAGGAACCGAAGAAGAACTTGAAGAGGACACCTGCTGCAACTCCTGGACAGTTGATTTGCCCGGTGAAGCCCTGCTGCTGTGCTGAAACTCCAAATTCGTTTTGACAGAGAAGCCCCTGCAAGGATGACTTCTCCACTTTGAGTTGGTGGGACCAATCGACTGCAAAGTAAGCCACTTGGACATCTCAGAGCTGGTTCAATCTCCACAGAGTTGCTGCTGGAAACCGAATAGGCAGGGAGAGGAACACCAGATTGTGTGCATTGCTTTTAAGTTGGCCAAGAGCTCCAGATTCCCAGGAAGCAGGACTGACCGAGCCTGAGCCCCCTCAACAGAGTGCGGGACCCCAGAAGCAAGGAAAGTCCATCTCGATAGCCAGAAACCGCGGTGTTGCTATTTGCGGTAGTTGCGAGGAGCTGAAACACTGAAGTGCCACTTGTTTGAAGATTGCCGGTTGTGAGCGGTGACCGTCCCATTGCAGTGCAGTAGTCCCCACAAGCCCTCCCTCTTGTCCCCATGACTGAGGCCCAGGAACAGTGAGATCTGCAGAGCTGCACAGGAACAGAAGTCATCTACTGCACTTTTTCTTCAATCCAAAAGTACGTTAAAGTTTGAGAGAACTTACCTCTTACCGTAGAGTTGCTTGCATCTTCTACTACTCACAGGCCTAAATAGCTTGTGGTCCTACGTTGATTCTTCTTTTCTTCAAAGACTTCTAAAACCTTGTGCAAAGACTTTTTTCTACTTACCTACCAGAAGTGCTTCAGCTCACATAGACTTTTGCCCATTGACTTTGACTTAACCTGTTATACTGAATGCCTCTGCTTACGGGATCCAAAAGTATTTGCCTGCTTAAGAATGTGTGATCTCTTGTTTGTTCTAATAACCTTTTCCTTTGACTAATTCCTAAGAATATTCTAAATGCAACATTAATATATTAATGTCCCCAGCACCCTAACTATTGGCTTGAGGGTGTAGGTTGTGACTGTGGGCCATCCCAAAAGGGTCTTTACTGATTTAGAAACTAAGAGTGTGTAGTTTTGGAGTGTACTTGTGTGTTGCTTCTATATTTCTCCCTTCTGAAGAAGGCTTATTCTAACTGATGGATACAAAAATTAATAATTGTTTATTCAAGAAACCTTGTGTGTAAGTGTTTATTTGAATACTTGTCACTGTGAATCTCTCTGTAACTCCCCTACAGCTAACATTGACCCCTCTTGAGATAAGCCTGGCTACTCAACACGCTACCAACCTGCGTAGTACAAGCTTATACCAAAGGTTGGGTTCCTATTGCCAGGAGGTCAGAGTTGTTGTAGTGCACCCAAAGGGTACTGCATACAATCTTGCCTAACAACCTTCTCATAGTCACGCGGTTATCACTGCTCCCAGTCATGCCAAAACATATTTGGCTACTACCCATAGATTGACATTGCCAGGTCGCAGATGCTTCTCCGGCTACTCGCTTAACAATTTTCACGGTGAAAACCCTGGGCCATTCTATCTTCACTCCTAATAGTCGTTCCCATGTGGTTTCAGCTGTTACCATGCCAACCCTCTTGCATGACCAGCCAGTTTCCCCGAACAAGAATGTGCACGTTTATTTTTATGTACGTGTGTTCAAAGGTACTGCATATGAAACTTCTCTGCTTTTAAATCTCATTGTGCTAAGTTGCACAATGTGCTCCCATATTATATTCACACAATGTGTTGCTACATTTATGCAAATCTAAAATGTATCACACTAGACACAAAACAAAAATAAAATATATAACACTGGGCACAAATATAGATACAAAATAACACTAACCTTTAATAAATTATCTATCCTAGATGCATGCAAATCTGCAACATTGTAACAATATTGCATCCGTGTTTACCATTAATATTGTGCGCACAATATGAATTTCTCTTTCCTATTGGGATAAAATCGATCTACTACAACAATGCATAACATGGTACTCTAAATAAATTATTCATGATGTTGCCCCCTCCTCTCAAGTATCAAAGACTAATCCTGTGATGGCATTTTTTGTGGTGCCACTACATATGCAAATTAGGGCGTCTGCAAATCTTTGGTAGCCCAGAGTCCAAGTATCAAAGACTAATCCTGTGATGGCATTTTTTGTGGTGCCACTACATATGCAAATTAGGGCGTCTGCAAATCTTTGGTAGCCCAGAGTCCAAGGGCTGGCCCTGGAGGCTTGAAAATGGGGATGCTAAGGCTCACACATTGTGTTAATTCCACTTGGTTGCTATGGCTTCGCCTCACTGTTCCACAGCGTTGCAGATGAGACCGTGCTCATTGACACTTTCCCCTCAACGTTTGCCTATGTTGCAGACCCCGGCTGTGGAATTGGCTTGACCACACATCATCATTGCAAAGCAATCACTACCAACGAAGCATGTATGCTGGGTGCGTGCTCCTTTGCTGACCAGTAGTGAGCATACTACCGTGCTGCACTAACAATCCGTTTTTTTCAGAGCCATAGTGATGTGCAGGGATCCCCTCTAAATTATCCATAGCTCTTCCTTATCTAATACATAATTACTATCAAACAGATGTTTAAAGTAAAATATTCAAAGTTTCAATGTTTAAAGTAAAGTATAGGTTTGCAATTGTCCAGCAGCATTTAGCTACTTACAGTGATAGAGTAGGAACAATTCTTTGTAGTGCTTTGCCAGCTACTCATTTAATGAGTGCCAAGTTTATTGGGCAACCAGCCCTGAACTAAAAGAACCACATGTTGTGATTTTCCTTAGTATATTGTCCATTCACGCTACAATTCAGCTGATGTGCTTATTCGATCCCTATTCCAAAGTTTCTGGGTTGAGCTTGCGGTTCCGACTTGTTTGCAGCCTCAAACAAGTGTTGCAGTGTTCTGATGATTGCTGTATGGGCGCTCATTCTTCACCGATGCCCAGTATTACAGTTCAACAGGGGGCTGATTCTTCTTGTATCTTATCAAAACTTTCAGGTTGGGCCCTCGTGATCAGGATTTACTAAGATCTCAATTGTATTCAGTTGTTCAATGTATTCTTGTCACTGTGGTTACAAGAATTAAAAACCTTGAAGCCTTCTCCCTGAATCTTTTTGGCTGACGGAGCACTGCCTGAATACCTGTTTGTTGTGAGATGATGCAGTGGGCCACAGGGATGACTCATGGGCCGATTGCTGCACGGCCTGGGCCCAGACAATCTCGGTATTTACTCTCGCAATGCCAGTTACAACCACAGATGCTGCAGTTACAACCACTGATGTAATATGATGGTTATCTTTAATGCGCCCAAGACCAGGCACGTGAAGAGGATGGCAGGGAACAGAGCGACACACAGACAATAGAGACAGGGGGTTGTGCTTACAGCGACAGGAGGGGTGGATATGGATATATAGCAACAGCATGAGGAACAGGAAAGCAGGGTACACATCCTGACTTATTATTTGTGAACACTTCTTTCTAGTGAACCCTATCCCACACTCTGTATATTTAGTTGTAAGGATTGGCAATAGTTTTTTTTTTTAGTATAGGCTCTTTCTTTGAAAAGATGCAACAAGGACTGACTTATTTTTCATTTGATGGTCAATGCCAGTTACAGATGCTGCTGGCTGTTATTGCTCTGATGGTTTGCCCCATTTACTCTTGTGGGAAATTACATTACTCTGCTGTGCTTGCAACTGGATTTTAAACCGGGGTTCCCAATAGGAACACACCAAGGGCACAGCAGGCTTTACTCGACTGGAATTATTGGTGATGATATGCCACCAACCAGTAAAGCCTAGGCATTCCTCTTTGCGAGATGCACCCTAAACCTTCTGCCAATCCCTTTATCTTTTCGCAAATCATTGAAAACATATTATATTTGTTTTCTGTTGCTTAGGTTTAAGGCCTTTTGCAATTACGACAGTTGATGTTTTTATATGTTATGTTACTTGCCATTTATATAGTGCTCTATATATCATTGGTATGACCTCAAAGCGCTGGTAGGGTGAACGCCTGCGGGAACCGTAGTTCTGGTCAGTAGAGAGAGATAGTATTGTAGGGTGCGTGGGTGCACCAGATATGTGTGCAGCTGATGTCATTGTCGGGTGCTAGCTGCATCCTAGCGTTAGGTGTGGTGCTGAAGATATCAATTGGATGTGTGCAGTCTGGTGGCTGGACACCCAGACTGGGCTCTGGCTACGTTAGGCCTGAAGGATGCATATGTGAGCGAATAGGCCGGAATGTGCTCGGCGAGCTCCGTTTTATTAGGGTGATGAGGTGTTCATGGGTCGTATTTGTATGTGAACAACTAGGCCAAATTAATCCGGGATATAGCTGTGTTATAGTTGAATGATGGTGTATACTAGAGAGTAAGCGGTGTGCTGTAATATGATGGTTATCTGTAATGCGACCAGGCACAGGAACAGGATTGCAGGGAACAGAGTGACACAGAGAAAATAGAGACAGCGGGTTGTGCTTACAGAGAAAGGAGGGGTGGATACGGATATATAGCAACGGCATGAGGAACAGGAAAGCAGGGTACACATCCTGACTTATTATGTGTGAACACTTCTTTCTTGTGAAACCTATCCCACACTCTGTATAGTTAGTTGTAAGGATTGGCAATAGTTATTTTTTTAGTATAGGCTCTTTCTTTGAAAAGATGCAACAAGGAATGACTTATTTTTCATTTGATGGTCAAAGCTTGCTCCCATTTTAGGTTTAGATTAGGCTTTTTCCCAACCTGCATATACAGTTTAATAAACAACCTTGAACTACTGTCACTTGTTTACTATTGCCACCATGCGTTCCTTACAACTAGGAATCCCTGTTTGTTTTAATCACGAGCTAACAAGAAAGAAAAAACATGTTTCTACTGTTTCCACCATACTCCTAATGATGCCTTTTACTATGATCAATTAACATTGATGAAAAACAAGCGGGCAATGGCTCCACAGCAAAGTCTTTTATTGTACCAAAAGGAATATGTCGCACTGTCTACAGCACCCATGCGCACCAGCACGTCTGAAAAGGGGCGTTGAAATGTCGGTGTGGTTGTGTACTTTGTTACCTAGTTGGCGAATGTGCAAAAGAACGGCTACGTCACATACAGGTTGTCAGCTGAAATTAATAGCGTTCTGAGCTGTTTTACATGCCACAGAACTAAAACACCTGAATTGTTACACGTGCACATAACACATTATGCAGAAACCAACCTTGTGAAGAGGATTTTTCTTGTATTGGCGGGGCACGAAATACAATTTTTAGTTCCCGACATTCAACTTTCATATCTTTTTCTGATATTTCTAAACTGCACTTTTCCCAACAGCCTTAAAACTGGGGTTGGGTCGATATCTGCATTTGTTTTTTAAGAAATGCACAGCACGTGAGTATTCCTGGGTGAGACTGTGCTCAATTACATTTTTCCCCAACTTTGTTAAATAACATTTCAAAAAAGATACAACAGCGAAAAAGCAACAACAAGCAAGTAGAAATATAGGAATGACATACCATCAACAGTAAACCTCTATATACATGGGTGAGGGGTAGGAAAAAGAGAAGAAAAAAATAGGGTGACAAGGAAGTGGGATTTGACATTAAACAAACAGTTCATTAAAAACATCCCAAATGTCAGAATACTTATCAATCTTTTTTTTAACCTGAAAGGACAGCTTCTTCCTGCTCTAAAGAACTGACAAATCACGTATCCAGTCATAGACAGAGGGCCTGAGATCACTTTTCCAAATGTAAACATTTGTTTTTTGGCCACTAAGCGGGCCATGTAACCCCAAAAAAGTAAACCAACAGGCAGTTTAATACCAATCTGGAACAAGCCAGAACGCATATCATGGGGGTACGAAGAAGGGAGAGGGCCCAACACAAGATCCACACGTTGGAGGATCTCACCTCAAAAGGACTAGACTTCGGACACTACCAAAACATACGCAGAACGGTGCCCATCACCCACTTAGTTCCAACAAGTGTCATCTTGGCTAAGTGTATAATGCTTCATCCTCCAGGGGGATCATAAATGCAATGAGAGATCTGCTGTTGAGTATATCCCAAGTCCAAACCAACCGGAGGACCTGCACAAATATGACCCCATTCACCATCAGAAAACACACATCCCAAATCTGAACAAGTAGCTCATGCCAAATCTGAACACCATGTAGCTGCACCATGCTCTGAAATAAGTCCAAACTCCTGATGCCAGAAGCTTCTACAAGAATGAGGCGGAGAGTGGCACCCTCTTAGCCAAATGCAGAACCGCAGGCATACTGTGCAAGGAGGCATTCAGAGGTGAAAACAAAATCCCAAAAAGGTCACACAACGCATGATAACAGGAAACCTCCAAAGACTGCAGCTTGTATTTAAACCGTAAAATTCAAAGTGCAGCATGGAAACGCCATCATAAACTTGTCCCATTCTCCATATGCCTGCCGTTTGCCATGAAGTCCAGGAGAGAGTGCGATTATTTATCTGCAATGACAGGTTCTTGAATATTCTCCGTCTTCTGGCTGGGAATCCTTGGTAAAAGAAAAAACAGTTTCACTTTAAAACTGTATTTCGCCTCTAAACCAATCACTGTCCTCTGGGTCATACTCCCCCCCCCCCCCCCCCTCCAATGACAATCCTCTTCCTAAGCTCTGCCACTGGTCGCCATCTTTAGATTTTTACTGCACGCTTCATTGTTGGATGTCCTCAAGTTGATTTCTGAGCTAATTTTGTATTTGTTAGTAAATGTTTTGTAAAATAGTTAGAATTTGACCGATTGTTGCTTTATCATCTTCGACGAAGGATAGAGACCGGCAGCGGGGTTCTGCTACAGACAAAGATCTTGATCTACTGTCGCATCATCGATGTTTCGAGAAGGCCCGGCCATGGGCCTTCTGGCTGTGGAGAAGGAAGGTTGCATCCTCTTCAAACTCTGCGCGAAGTGTAGTTTAAGAAACGTCTTTGTGGAAGATAGTCACCATAAATGCTTATACTGCCTGCATCTGTGCCATTATGAGAAGGGATGCTAGGTGCGCCATGATTTCTCGAAGTAAACCAAAAAATCTGGTACAGCAGACTGTCGGCGTGGCTCAAGTCGAGCAAGGCCTCTGACGCAGCCTTGGGGCAGGGTCAAGCCTCATCCAGGACCGGCCGGTCAACGGAGCATACACCCCAAAACGGGGGTCCAAGAGATGGCCAAGCTCTGTGACACTAGCTCCGCTGGGTTCGCTGCTGAGGCGGGTTCCGATTCAGACAAAAGGCTTTCACCATCACCCTCCACGGTGAGCCTGCCAACGAAAGGAGCATCTTCAAAGAGAAAGTCACTAGCCCTGTCCAAACATCGTGCCGTGGATAGTAGCTAAGGCTTCATCCAAAGCCAAGTCAACAGAGTCGATGACAGCACCATCGACGAAGGCAGTCACAAGCATCTTTGTCGTCTAAGTCAACAACGTCCACCGCGGCTCTGAAAGAGAGCAGATCCAGGAAAGATGTGGCGGCTGCCCTGTGGGTGTCATTGCCCCCACAGCCAGATAAGGCTGCAGAAGCAGTGGAAAAGGAACTGGGGCCAGGAAAAGACCAGACGGCTGCTCTGACCCAACAACCTCCTGAGAGGGAAACGTTCCCACCTGCGGAGCCTCCCAGGTATGTGAACTGGTAGGCTACTGAGGATAGACCGGAGCAGATCTACTCAAGTACTGAAGAGGACAATGATCTGCACAATGGGTGCTGCTCAGACCAAGGAGAGGGTGGACCTCTGTCCCCTGTGTGGAAGAGACAACGCATTAGCCCGGATCCTACTCAGCTGGCTCAGTTTACCCCTAGACCTAGGGACGTGTCTCGGGACATTCTATCAACCCTGCACACTCTGGTCACCAAAATCCAGCAAAGGATGCACCCATCGGGACCTGCACCTCCAGACCCTCTGAAGGTAAACTCTCTGGAAGAGAAAGTCTGAGGGTGGTGCAGGTCCTCGGCGTCAACCGCCACCTTGTCATAAGACTCCTACCGGAGCTCCGGATCCGCACACGGGCATGGACACAGCTACTGGTACTGACAAGGACGACAATTTAATTGCGGCAGACTGGGAGACTCCACATGTGAACGAGCCCCATAGGCCTCCCTCCAGACGAAGTTGGATCTTTTCATTCGGTCATCTCAAGGGCCTCAAAACTGTTTGTTAGTTCCTGAGGAGACGAAGGAGGTACCAATGGTGCAAGTCGAGGGAAAAGACCATGTCCATTCCGTTCCTGGACGACATCTGGGAGGAGGGCCTAGACCTAAGGAAAAATCCAAGTACGTCCCCGACCAAGCAAGACATATTGGAAAAGAAGTACACATTGCCTGATTCAGTTCTCAGGTGCCTAAGGTCTCGTGCCCTCTCCGGATTCAGTGGTCTCGTCCAAAGCTAGGAATCGCTCAGTGAACCAGTCATCAGCAGCCATGGTACCTCCGGACTAGGAGGGGAAGAAGCTGGATGTGATGGGCAAGGGGATAATTTACACGGCAGCCTCTACCATCAAGGCAGCGAACACCCTAGCCATTTTGTCCAGTTATGGCCAGGAACTAGATTACAAGCTGGGCCCTATCGTGGACTTTCTGCCCGAAGACGTGAAGGTCCATACACTGGAACTCTTTCAGGAGGAGGAAGTGGACTTCTATCACAGTGGCAGTAGACATCGCTGACACAGATTTTCACCAGATGGGGAGCTCGGTGTCTCTGTGTCGTCAAGGTTCGTCAAAGGCTACTATTTTCCACAGGGAGAACATCTTCAGAAAGGCGGTTGACGAGTCTTTGCAGGCAATAAATACCGGCATGGAGACAGCACGTTCCCTCTGATCTTTGCAACAGCGTCGATCCTCATCCTTTCGCTCCTCCAGAGGAAACAGGTAGATCTTCAAAAGGTTATAGAACCTCTTACAGGCACCCTTCACGCTCTTCCACTCAAGAAGCATACAGGGGGTGCTCTCAAGGCAGCTGAGGTCCTCTGCGCCTCCTGCAAGGCAGAACACTCCCCCACCAACCACCCCCCCTCCCAAGAAGGCCTGTACCGACTGTGGCTCTGGGATCCCACTTACGCAACCCAGTGGGAGGTCAGCTGGGAAAGTTCGTCAGCACGTGGGAAAAGATCATCACAGACAGATGGGTGCTGGATGCTCTCGGACAGGGGCACACCTTCGGCACAGGTGTCCTCATGTCCCTACGATTCAGCAGCCTGAAATACACGGGCCTCGGCTTCTGCAGGAGGTGCGGTCCATGTTACGGAAAGGGGCAATAGAGCCAGTCCCCCAGTGGCTCTGGGGCTCCCAAGTATATTCCAGATACTTTCTAGTTCGAAAAAAGACAGGGAGTTGGAGGCCGCTTCTGGATCTGCGTCATCTCAACAAGTACTTAAAGTCCCAAAAGTTCTGGATGGTCACGTTGAAGCATGTGCTCGACCAGCTGGAACAGGGAGATTTTCTGTTGCCGTGGACCTGGAGGATGCCTACTTCCACATGCCCATTCACAAAAAGCACTGCAAGTTCCTGCGATTCATAGTTCAGGGTCAGCACTACCAGTTCAAGGCTCTGCCTCACGGCCTGAAGTAGGCCCCAAGGATGTTTACAAAATGCCTGGCCCCATTGGTGGCACATCTTCATCTGCAAGGTATCCACGTATACCCCTGCTTGGATGACTGCCTGGTGCGTTCCTGATCACAATCTCTGGCAAGCGAACACACAGCCAAAACCGTACGTCTGCTGACAGAGCTGGGGTTCTCCATAAACTATCCGAAGTCTTGCTTGAAGCCATCTCAGGACGCTCTATTTCTGGGCGTGCTACTCAACACAGTGACGTGCTTGGCGTCCCCCTCAGAGTAGAGGGTGAAAGCCATACAAGGCAATCTGCAGCACTTGTCGGCCCAGGCAGTGACAATGCGATCCATCAAGTTGCTCCTGGGCCTGCTGTCGTCCTGCATCAATCTCGTTCGCCTCTGTAGATTGCACATGAGACCTCTCCAGGAGTTCCCGAATGCAAGGTGGATGCAAGTGTCAAAGAACTTTACGGACAAGATCGCCCTCAATAAAGAGTTCTGACAGGTGATATGGTGCTGGGGTGTGCAGCAGCACCTCGCCAGGGAGCTCCGTTTCAGGTTCCTCCTTACCAGGAGATGATCACCATGGATGCCTCTCTAGAGGGGTGGGAAGCCCACACCGTACTGTTGCCCACCAGAGGCCTCTGGCAACCAGAGGAAAGGACACATCAACGTCCTGGAGCTTTGGCCGTGTTCTGTGCCCTTAAGTCTTTTCTGCCATCATTGAAGGACATGGTGTTGAGGAGCACCATGACCATGTTCTATATTTAGAAACAGGGGGCAACCCGGTCTCCGGCACTCTCCAAAGAGGCCTAGGACTTGTGGCAGTGGGCCATTCATCAAGGCATGTTCCTCGTTCTGTTTCACCTGGCGGGAGTCAGAAACAACATCAGACTTGATCAGCAAGGAACTGCGCTCTTGCCACGAGTGGGAGCTTCACCAGGATCAGCTGAATCTGCTGTTTGACATTTGTTGTCGACCCCACTTCGATCTCTTTGCGACAGCGGGGAATACCAAGTGCCAGAAATTCACCTGCAGGTTCCCTCGACCAAGGAGCTTGGGGTACGTGTTCTCGTTCCCGTAGGAGGGAGAGTTCCTATACACTTTCCCCCCGTTTCCACTCCTTTTACGTGTGATCAACACACTCAGACAGTGCCACTGCAGGATAATACTCGTCGCCCCAGCGTGGCTGAGGTAAATCTGGTATCCGGACTTAATATGCCTGTCAGTGGCCCTGTCCATCAAGAAGCCATGGTCACTGGAGCTTCTCGCCAAACAAGGGTGGGCGGGTCTACAGTGCTACGGGCATAAATGGAAACGCTTCTCTGTGTGGTCCCGGACTCAGAAGATTACCCCTCTACTTGTCACGGCCCCGCAACTTCGTACATACTTGCTTATCTTGGCAGAAGCGGGACTGGCTCACGCCTCTATCAAGGTGCATCTCGCCGCCATATGCAGGCACACCAGGTCAGTGGGCAGACCTTTGCTGTGAATTCACAGGCTTGTCAAGAAATTCCGCAAGGGGCTCTTCAGGACTGTCCTGCTGGTGAAGGCTCCTGTCCCAGCTTGGGAGCTCAATGTTGTGCTAACTAAGCTCATGGGAGCGTCCTTCCAACTTACGCATCAGGCTCCGCCCAGGTTTCTCTCATGGAAGACGGCTTTCCTCGTGACTATCACCTCAGCCAGATTTGTCAGGGAGATTCAGGCCCGTCTTGCAAGCAACCTTACTTGTCTTTCCATGCTTCAAGGGGGGGGTACTGCGTATGCACCCCACCTTTTTGCCAAAGGTACATCGTAATACCATCTCAATGACCCTTTTGTGTTACCAGTGTTGTTTCCAAATCCGTCGTCGCTGGTGGAGTGGGCCTTGCATTCACCAAACTTTGCTCGTGCCTTGAAATTATATGTGGCACAAACAAAGGATTTTCGTAAGCCTTCTCAGTTGTTAGTCAACTTTGGACCTGTAAATCCGGGAAAGGCCTTGTCAAAGGCTTCCATCTCCAGGTGGCTCTCCGGCTGCATCACGGGAGGTGTCCCGAGTCAGCCAACCGGTGCTTCTGTTGAGCCTTGCCACCTCCCGTGGTTGTATATATGTACTGCTGTGTAATTGTTATTCATGGGCATTTGAATCCATGCAAGACCCCATGCTCGAGAAGGGTTTAGTTACTTACCTGTAACTATTCTCCAGCATGGGTCTGGAATGGATTCATATGCAAATCCTCCCGCCTTCCCCTCTGTGGCTCTTCTTGGCTCATACTGCCACTTTGCATGCTTTCCAAATCTGAAGATGGCCCCCAGGGGTAGAGCTTAGAGAGAGGACTGTCATTGAATGGGGGCCATATGACCCAGAGGACAGTGATTGGTTTAGAGAAGAAATACAGTTTTAAAGTGAAACTTTTTTTCTTTTACCAGGGATTCCCAGCCTGACGATGGGGAATATTCATGAGCATGTGAATTCATGCCAGACCCATGCTGGAGAACAGTAGTTACAGATAAGTAAATTAAACCTTCTTCCACAAAGAGAAGTCCAGATTTAGCAGGTATCTCGCACCACAACCCTCACAGCTTTTCTTCCATTCCTTCAAGACGTGCTTAACAAAGGGTGGGGTCTGACCAACAGCCAATTGCTTGACCAACAAAGCAAACAATCAAGGCGGGTAGGGCGGGCAGAGTCCCTCTTAATAACAACCCAGTTTAGACAATCTGCACAATCCCTCCTGAGCCAGAAATGTAAGGTACGCAGCAAAAAATCAGAGTGGTACAGACTAATGTTGGGAAAGCCAAAACCACCCAGATGTACCGACTTCATAAGGATGTTTTTCGGGATGCTGGGCTTCCCACCCCCTCCCCATATGAAAGTATGAAAAACCTTGTCTGCCTCGAAGCAACTCACCCGAGAGAGGAAGAGGAAGCATACTAAAGATGTACAGCAATTTTAGAAGCAAAGACATCACATTAACTCCACCCCAAATTGTCAGATTCAACCTTTCCCACTTAAGACATGATTCTGCAATCTCTGCAATTTTAACTTTCAAGGAGGAACATTGAAGGCAAGTAACAAACCTATGTGGTGCCTTGAATACCCAGATACTTGTACCCACCATCTGCCCAGGCATCACATCCAACACCAAGGAGCACTCTGTGGCACAAAGTCCAGATCAGGAAGACCAGTGTTTTAGAAACATTAACCTTCTAACCAGAGACCTGACCAAACATCACAAAGTCTAGAACAACACTCTAAATGAACACTGGTTCTGAAAATAAAACCAGGAGATCCACCCATAAACGTACCTTGGAAACAGTCCCTAAAGGAAATTCCTTTAATACCTACTTTCTTCTTGATAACAATAGTCAAGGGTTCTATGAAAATATCAAATAACAAGGGTGTTAAAGGGCAACCCTGATGTGTAACTCTTCGGATAGAAAATCGCTCAGATCTATATCTATTAACCATCACCACTGCCTCAGCACCATTATATAGTTTGTTTATTTATTTGTATTGTGCACCAGACCTGGAGTTATCAGGACGCAGAGGTTGCAAAGAAGTTCACAACTTAGGTTACAAGAATAAAAACACATTGAAAAAATCGAACAAGTCAGGCAGAAGGTAACAATTGTATGTCAACACAAAACAGCGATGGGCACACCAGCAAGAGCGCTATGTCTAAGACCTAGGAAGAGCAAGGGTAAGTCTATGTAGAGTGTAGTGAGGATGACAAACCTTATTGGTCTTAAGCCAGTTATTGCAGCTGTGTCTAAAGTTCTGGTAAGATTGATCAGCTCGGAGTGAAGGTGGCAAGGAATTCCAAAGCTGGGCCGCTTTGACCGGAAAGCTGCTGGCCCCAACCTTTGATAGTTTAAGCCTGGGAATAGTGAGGCAGTTAGTGTTAATTAGTCTAGAGGGTCTAGAAGAGGTCCTTCTCTGGAATCTCTCGTAGAGACAGCCAAGCGCCGCATTATTCAACGATTTGTGAGTAAGCGAAGCAGTTTTCAAATGGTTTTTGTCATTGGTGGAAAGCCAATTATTTTGTCGCCTGATCTCAGATATATGTTCTCTCCTGGCTACGCCGAGGACGTCATTTTAAAGAGTTTGGATTCTCCGAATGGTATATTTGTTGGAGCCAATGTAGAGGGCATTTGTCATGCATGCTGGACGTGGTCCTACCTCCTACGCTCGTAGAACAGCTAGACCGTTCTATTCCAAATGGCGGTTGTTCGACACGTTGCCGGGAAAACGACGTTTGCACTTTTCACGTCGCTAACTCACGTGTATTCTGCTTCGTCACGTGAACTACGGCATTACGTATTTAAGCAGCGTGGAAACTTCACTCGCTGCTTCTGATCGAATCATTTGGCGTTGTGTAGCTGAACCTCCGGTCTGCATCCTTGCAGGTTACTACAGCTACCTTTTTGGCCTTCTATAGCGTGTTTTCCGCCACACGCTGATTCCTGGAGCTGTTTGGTTGCGTGTAAATCCACACGTTGTCTTCAAACGCGGCCGGCCTGGGCTGCGTGAATCCTGTTCGCGTGTAATTCCGCACGCGCACGCTATCTTCAAACGCGGCTGGCCTGGGCTGCGTGAATCCTGTTCGCGTGTAAATCCACACGCGCACGCTATCTTCAAGCGCTGCTGGCCTGGACTGCGTGAATCCTGCTCGCGTGTAAATCCACACGCGCACGCTATCTTCAAGTACGGCTGGCCTGGACTGCGTGAATCCTGCTCGCGTGTAAATCCACACGCGTATGCTATCTTCAAGCGCTGCTGGCCTGGACTGCGTGAATCCTGCTCGCGTGTAAATCTACACGCGCACGCTATCTTCAAGCGCTGCTGGCCTGGACTGCGTGAATCCTGCTCGCGTGTAAATCCACACGCGCACGGTATCTTCAAGTACGGCTGGCCTGGACTGCGTGAATCCTGCTCGCATGTAAATCCACACGCATATGTTGTCTTCAAGCCCTGCTGGCCTGGACTGCCTGAATCCTAATCGCGTGTAAATCCACACGCACACGCTCTTTTCTTCGCGGCTGTCCAGAACCGCGTGTACTTTGTTTATACCTTAAAAGGAGCGCTATTTCCAACTCCTGCACCTGTGTTATTAACAGGGGGATTGATTCATTTCTATACTTTACACTACGTGGGAAGGAAACTTTTCAAGGATAATTGGAAGGTGACAGTGAACAGTACTTTGGACGCTATCCTGTGGTGCATCAACCCGGTATCTAGCGTGAGCCTCGTTCCGTTCGGGATAAGTCTCCCTTACTAATCTTCCCTTCCTTGTCGTTTGTTCTACCTTGGATTCCGCAAGAGACTCTGCTGGATTCATCTGCCCTAGACTCAAGGTCAGTGTGTGCATTCATGACATTTCCTATTCCATCATACCCAGGTTGGGGCAGTTATTCATGATACTTTATTTTGTTCTAGGCTGACTTCTTATACCTTACCCACGCCCTTTCCAGTGATCCATCGCTCTGCCTGTTTTACCAGTCAGAGAGTTATATCATTTGGAAGGTCTTAACTTGACTTCACAACTATCAAAACGCGTGAACAGGGATCCGGAAGACCCTACCACCTGTATCCTTTTAAGTACCGTATCCTTTTCAGTTAATACTTTGGTGCTTTCTGACAGAATCAGAAGCCATGGAGGGTACGGATCCTTTAGCTGTTTTGACTCAGTTGATCAGCGATTTGAGAAATGAAATGGTTACGGCACAGGACATGTTACGGCACCGTATGGACGTTATGCAAGACGCCATGCACGGTAGTCCTCAGGGAGCACAGGTTCCAATGGCCACTGCATCTGGATCTGGGACTATGACACCCCCACAGGAAACTATTAATGTGGTTATGCCCACTCAGTTTCCCTTGGCCCCTCCGGAACGGTTCACTGGTGATCCCAAAACCTATAGAACCTTCGTTAATCAGTGCCGACTCCATTTTCTTTGCCGTCCTACATCTTTTCCTGACCTAACCACAAAAGCAGCATTCGTGCTTTCCCATTTAGGGGGCACAGCTGCTGCTTGGGCTAACCCTTTGTTGGAAACAAATAGCCCTTTGTTGTACGACTGTGACGATCTCTTGGCTGCTATGAGTAAAGTCTTTGACATGCGTTATGCTACTCAAGCCATGGATCTGGAGTTACTTAATCTACAACAAGGCAATCAACCTCTTTTGCCTTACATTGCCCGGTTCAATCAACTAACGGCCGAAACCCAATGGCCTGACGGCAAGAAAACGGCTGTTTTCTACAAGGGTCTTTCAGAAGAACTGAAAGATGCCTTATCTACAGTTCCGGTGGTTCCTACGGGATTCACAGAGTTGCTCGATTTGGTTTTACAAATCGATGCCCGAAGGAATGCTCGGAAAGGAGAGAAAAAGCCCTTCATGCAAGCCTCGGGGCATTCAGAGACACCGGCAGTCCTCTCGAACGACCCCGAACCCATGCAGATTGGCGTTGAGAGGCCGATTGTCCAATGCAGAACGAGAGAACCGAAGAAAGAACCATTTATGTATGTATTGCGGTTCATCCGAGCATTTATTGGCGACATGTCCTAAAAAACCCATCAAGCGTTCGGGAAACGCCAAAACTCGACAATAGCAGGAGTCCCTATGTCGAGTGTTTCATCGGACTCCAGTACCATTCCTAAACACGCACCCGTAATTGTTGAGGTTACGTTACGTTGTGGGGAACGAGAATTGGTTTCCAAGGCCATGGTTGATTCCGGAGCCACCAACAATTACATAGACATCACATATGCCAAGAACTGTTCCATACCCCTTGTAAACAAAAACAAACCTGAAACGGTTAATACCGTGGACGGATCTGTTTTGACTTCGGGTATGGTAACCCAGGAGACGCTATCTGTTCAGATGACATTATCGAATAATCATTCGGAAGAAATCATCTTCGATGTCATAGCTGCTCCGCAGTACGAGATCATACTTGGTCTTGCATGGTTAACCCTTCATAATCCCGCCGTTGACTGGGTTTCGGGATTGCTCCAGTATCCTTCGATTCATTGCAATGAACATTGCTTTACCAGTCAGGAGGTGTCAAACAAGCAACACATATTGGCCTCTATGGTGGGAGCTTCGACTATCAGCGTGGTACATCAAAGCGACGCTACCATACCATGCGAATACGCTGAGTATGCTGATGTCTTTGACAAGGGCCAGGCAGAACAATTGCCTCCCCATCGACAGTACGACTGTCCTATTGAACTGATTCCTGGTGCCAAAATCCCTACAGGTCGTTTATATTCACTGACCCCAAAAGAAGACGTTGTGTTGAAAGAATACATTGACAAAGCTTTAGCGATGGGTTTCATACGGCCATCACAATCACCTGCTGCGTCTCCTCTATTCTTTGTTCCGAAGAAAGAGGGAGATCTAAGGCCTTGTATTGATTACAGGGCACTTAACGACATTACCATAAAAAACCAATATCCTTTACCACTGATAAACGTTCTATTGGATCAATTAGGTACCTCCAGTTACTTCACCAAATTGGACTTGCGAGGAGCATACAATTTAGTTCGCATTCGTGAAGGCGACGAATGGAAGACCGCTTTCAAGACACGGTATGGTCTATACGAGTATTTGGTGATGCCTTTTGGTCTGTGCAACGCTCCCGCCACTTTTCAATTCTTCATGAATGATATATTCAGGGACATAATGGACCAGTTTGTGGTGATTTATCTGGATGACATTCTGATCTATTCATCTTTTTCGGAACACGTCAAACACGTTTCTACAGTCCTACAAAGACTCAGGGAGAACCTTCTTTATGTGAAAGCCGAGAAATGCGTCTTTCATTCACAGGAAGTGGAATTCCTGGGCTATGACATTACCAATCTAGGTGCTCGAATGAGCCGTTCCAAGGTGAAGGCCATATTGAATTGGCCGATTCCGCACAATGTCAAGTCATTACAGTCTTTCTTAGGCTTTGCGAATTTTTATCGCAGATTTATTCATTCCTTCTCCAAAACAGTAGCTCCTTTGACGGCCTTAACTAGTTCTAAAGTTCCTTTCTGTTGGAACCCAAATGCCCAAGCATCATTCGAAAAGTTGAAAGAGGCATTTACCACTGCACCCGTGCTTCAACATCCAGATCCAGATCGCCAGTTTATCGTTGAAGCGGATGCATCCAGTGTCGCTACTGGAGCGGTACTCTCACAAGTTTGCACAGAAACCAAGGAGGAGCACCCAGTGGCTTTCTTCTCTCGCAAACTTACCCCATATGAACGGAACTACACCGTCACTGAGCGGGAACTGCTGGCTATCAAGGATGCCTTCCGAGAATGGCGTCACCATCTTCTTGGGGCCAAACATCAGGTGTTAGTGTACTCTGACCATAGAAATCTTCAAGCATTCAAATCCATGAAATGCCTTACGGCCCGACAGGCCAGATGGCATGTCTTTTTTGCCCCATACGATTTCCAGGTCACATATCGTCCTGCCCGAGAACACGTTAAGTCGGACGCATTGTCCCGTATGAGTGAAGAGGCGAAGGAAGAAGCACAAGTACAGAATCAGTTGTTGGCAGATCATGTAATATGTAGTTGTTCTGTTCAACCATCCTTAAAAACCGAAGTACAAGAGTGGGTGAAAAATCATCCACAAGTTATCCAGGATATGAATCTGGACGTACATAACGGTTTACCATTCACACAAGGAGTGCTCTACCTACCGACGTCTTCAACGCGGAATAAAGCCCTCAAGTGGAATCATGATTCCTTGATCGCAGCCCATCCTGGACGGAAGAAGACACTAGAACTACTCAAAAGATGGTGCTGGTGGCCGTCCATGTCAAAAGATGTCATAGATCATGTATCTACTTGTTCTGTATGCATCCAATGTAAAAGCACTCCTGGTAAACCAGTGGGTTTACTCCAGTCCCTACCTGTCCCTAACAAACCATGGGACATGATATCTATGGACTTTGTGGTAGAACTCCCACCAAACCAGGAGTTCGATACCATATGGGTTGTAGTGGATTATTTCACTAAATTGGCTCTTTTTGTTCCCTGTATTGGTTTACCAACCGCTGCTGTTCTGGCTGACCTATTCATCCAACATATATTTCGTTTCTTTGGTCAGTAATCATTACAGACAGGGGCTCACAGTTTGCGTCACGCTTTTGGAGAGCACTAACCTCTGCATTACTAATTGATGATAGGATGTCCAGCGCTTATCACCCTCAAACTGATGGACAGACCGAAAGAGTCAACTGCACTATGGAACAATATCTGCGGTGTCTGTGTCTGCAGTACCAATCGGATTGGCTCACGGTCCTGCCAGCAGCTGAATTCGCCTATAACAACTCCTATCATAGTGCCATAGGCACTTCACCGTTCTATGCGCTTTATGGACAGCACCCTCGATCAATACCTTTGGATTCCAGCTTGTCTTTGGATACTCCTGCCGCAGGCCGTACCTTTCGTGATCTGAAGAAATTACAGAGGAAAGTGAAGCAGCAATTGGAGCAGGCTAAAAGACGCGACAAGTTCTATGCCGATGCTCATAGAATACCCGCACCCGTCTACAAGGCTGGTATGAAAGTATGGCTGTCCTCTAAGCACTTGAGAATTCCTGGCAAAAAGAAATTATTGCCTAAATACATTGGTCCGTATATAGTGCTCCAAGTAATTAATCTGGCTGCTGTCCGTCTGGCTTTGCCACAACGATGGCGAGTGCATCCCGTATTCCACGTGTCACTCATTAAGCCATGTTCTGAAGCTACTAGATTGCCTGTACGGCCTGTTGCTATTTCTGTGCGGGGTTCGGATGAATACGAGGTACAGGACATACTGGATATGAGACTACGTTCTGGTAGGCCGTTTTATCTGGTGGACTGGAAGGGCTATGGTCCCGAAGATAGATCCTGGGAACCTCTTTCTAATATTCATGCTCCTGCTTTATTGAAGCGTTTTCACATGAGAAGGGGAGAGGTTGCCCCTTTGGGGGATGGCACTGTCATGCATGCTAGACGTGGTCCTACCTCCTACGCTCGTAGAACAGCTAGACCGTTCTATTCCAAATGGCGGTTGTTCGACACGTTGCCGGGAAAACGACGTTTGCACTTTTCACGTCGCTAACTCACGTGTATTCTGCTTCGTCACGTGAACTACGGCATTACGTATTTAAGCAGCGTGGAAACTACACTCGCTGCTTCTGATCGAATCATTTGGCGTTGTGTAGCTGAACCTCCGGTCTGCATCCTTGCAGGTTACTACAGCTACCTTTTTGGCCTCCTATAGCGTGTTTTCCGCCACACGCTGATTCCTGTAGCTGTTTGGTTGCATGTAAATCCACACGTTGTCTTCAAACGTGGCCGGCCTGGGCTGCGTGAATCCTGTTCGCGTGTAATTCCACACGCGCACGCTATCTTCAAACGCGGCTGGCCTGGGCTGCGTGAATCCTGTTCGCGTGTAATTCCGCACGCGCACGCTATCTTCAAACGCGGCTGGCCTGGGCTGCGTGAATCCTGTTCGCATGTAAATCCACACGCGCACGCTATCTTCAAGCGCTGCTGGCCTGGACTGCGTGAATCCTGCTCGCGTGTAAATCTACACGCGCACGCTATCTTCAAGCGCTGCTGGCCTGGACTGCGTGAATCCTGCTCGCGTGTAAATCCACACGCGCACGCTATCTTCAAGTACGGCTGGCCTGGACTGCGTGAATCCTGCTCGCGTGTAAATCCACACGCGTATGCTATCTTCAAGCGCTGCTGGCCTGGACTGCGTGAATCCTGCTCGCGTGTAAATCCACACGCGCACGCTATCTTCAAGTGCTGCTGGCCTGGACTGCGTGAATCCTGCTCGCGTGTAAATCCACACGCATATGTTGTCTTCAAGCGCTGCTGGCCTGGACTGCCTGAATCCTAATCGCGTGTAAATCCACACGCACACGCTCTTTTCTTCGCGGCTGTCCAGAACCGCGTGTACTTTGTTTGTACCTTAAAAGGAGCGCTATTTCCAACTCCTGCATCTGTGTTATTAACAGGGGGATTGATTCATTTCTATACTTTACACTACGTGGGAAGGAAACTTTTCAAGGATAATTGGAAGGTGACAGTGAACAGTACTTTGGACGCTATCCTGTGGTGCATCAACCCGGTAGCTAGCGTGAGCCTTCGGGATAAGTCTCCCTTACTAATCTTCCCTTCCTTGTCGTTTGTTCTACCTTGGATTCCGCAAGAGACTCTGCTGGATTCATCTGCCCTAGACTCAAGGTCAGTGTGTGCATTCATGACATTTCCTGTTCCATCATACCCAGGTTGGGGCAGTTATTCATGATACTTTATTTTGTTCTAGGCTGACTTCTTATACCTTACCCACGCCCTTTCCAGTGATCCATCGCTCTGCCTGTTTTACCAGTCAGAGAGTTGTATCATTTGGAAGGTCTTAACTTGACTTCACAACTATCAAAACGCGTGAACAGGGATCCGGAAGACCCTACCACCTATATCCTTTTAAGTACCGTATCCTTTTCAGTTAATACTTTGGTGCTTTCTGACAGCGTTACAATAGTCCAGCCTGGACAGGATGAGTGTTCCGGCAAGGATAATGCAACTATTATTGGAAAGAAATGGTTTGCCGGTTCTGATAAGTTTACAAGTGTAAGCAGTGGCAGAGGCCACGACATTAACTTGTTTAGTGAAGGTGAGGGTGGAGTCAAGGTAAAAACCTAAGGGTTTTACCTCAGTGGCAACTTTGATAAGGTTGCCATCAATTATGCAGGAGGTATATTCATGGCCTAGTTTTTTTTTAGGTTAGTGGGGGTACCCAGGATGATGAGCTCTGTTTTGTCATCATTCAGGCATAGACTGTGCATTGCCATCTCTATGCCTGCATGATGAGGTAAACTCTGTTCACCAAGGCCAAATCCTTTCCGTAATCCCCAGAAAGTTGGAGGAGAATCTGAGTAGAGGAGGAGGAGTACTGATTGGCAACCTCCAAAAATGTTAACAGAAAGAGTACTGTCGTGATAGGCCTTTAATTGGTTGCCATCAATGGGTCTAGGGTTTGTTTTTTTTAGCAGTGGGAGCAACCACGATTCTTTGAGGTTGCTGGGAATGGTACTAGTCGTGAATGAGGCATTGATGTGCTTAGATATGAAGAGGGCTAGATCCCTAGTTGCATCCTTGATAAACTGGGCTGGACAAAGGTCACCCTAAAAACTGGAGGGTTTGAGTGATAGTATAACTTTTTCCACCTCAAAAATAGCGGTTTTAGAAAAATTAAAGCAAGTGGGTGGGCTGTCAGAAGTTGGAGAGGTATTGATGGGGGAGTTAAGGTAGTTAGGGATGCTTTTTTTGGGCAAGTTTGTTTTGGAGGGTGGTCACTTTGTTACTTAATGCTTGTTGGATGTCAGATCACCAGATTTTGTCTTTGGTGAAGGTGTCTGGTGTGGGGATAGGGGTCTCTAATTCTTTTAAGATCGTAAATAATTCCTTCATACAAGAGTTGGCTTAAGAGATGCGATTGTTGTAGGATTCTTGTTTGGCCAGGCAGATTTCTTTTTTTGTAGAGGGATGAGATCTAGGTAAATTTGATTCTGTTTTCTTCAGATGGGAGTATTTTCCAGAAAGCTTTGCAGCTTCTTTTTTTTTTGCCATAGGTCTTTTACACGTAGCATGTCACGTGAACAAATAGACGCAGCCATTACCCATACTATGGTAACATCGCGCTTACGGCTCTTGGAATATTCGTTAGGCTACCAATCTTTTGTTTTCATGAAAATGGACACACTTTTTTTGCATTCTTGCCTATTTCATACAGATAATGATTTAGCTGTTTCAATTTTGTTTTAAACCCTATCGATACACATAACATGTCACGTGACTATATAAGTACAGTAACATGACATTGAACAAGGAAGGCCAACACAGCCAGCTTTCTCATAAACTACACGCAGCACGGAACGGCTGGTTTACAGTTCTAATCTCTGTTACTACATTAAGCAAGGTAAACTTGCTTCCCTGCTTTTCTATTAGCAGCATATAATGCTTTTAGCACTAGATAGACATTGCTCTGATATCACTATGACTTTGAATGAACAATTTAATTCTGCCATTTTCAAATTCAAGCTCTATGTTGACCAATAGCAAAGAAAACTAATAATACAGCGTGATCATTATTATTATTAAAAAAAACACTAAAATAGGGGCTCACTGAAAATCTCCTATTCACATTTTTCACAGATATCACCACAGAAGTCATTTCTGAAGTGTCGCCCTAATTCATGGGATTTCTAAACTGGGTCTCCATAAGATCGGGATGCTTACAAAAGAAGACGCAGCCTGACACGTGAATCTTTGTACGTTTTTATTTTCACGACCTTCAATTAAAGATACATTCCCATTTCAAATAAATTACGGAACATTCATTAGTTCCATTTTCCCTATTGTTTCACGGAACTGGATGCTACAATTCAAATACCAGTAGACTAAACTCAGAAGTCCTAAATGATAGTATATGGACAAC
This sequence comes from Ambystoma mexicanum, assembly GCF_040938575.1. Lineage (NCBI taxonomy): Eukaryota > Metazoa > Chordata > Amphibia > Caudata > Ambystomatidae > Ambystoma > Ambystoma mexicanum. The sequence continues at coordinate 1,085,392,108 of NC_090936.1, read as the reverse complement.
AGGTGGGTGTGGTGTTGGATTCTTTGAATAAAATATGAGTCATCACCTTTAAAAACCAGTCGGGGAGCACAAGCTCTTTTTTAAAGTTCTTTGTTTTTTATGTATTTTTGTAGATCATTAAATCTACCAATGGGGAATGAAACTGATCTTCCAGAATCAATAACCTATGTCCTGAAGATGGGACAACATTTGAACTAGTGACCACCCCAGACAAGGATGGTATATCTCCAAGGGCCAAAACATATGTCGACTGTAAAGGAAACCTAATCTATTTTTCCTATGTCGTATATGCATACATTACTAACTGTTATGCTTGAAGAAGACCAAATTTGATTCACCCCGTTATTGTATGTCTTTGTTGAATGAAAGGTATGGATGATGATCAAAGGATCAAATGTTGAAATGTTTTTTAACATGTTTTTATGAAAAACTATTAAAGAGAATTTTGTTCTGCAACAAAAGCTGTTGGCTTAAATACCCGTCCCTATCCAGTTGATAGTTCTACTTACTAATATGGTAGTCCCACCTCACTCCACCCTGTTGTACATACAGGATCTCTAGAGAGGTGGAGTTAATCTTCTGCAGAAAGTCAACCGGGCGTCCATGCTTGACCCCCTCAGGAAAACCGATGATCCTAGTATTGGTGCAGCTGCAGTAATTATCTTGCTCAGAGATTTTCTTCTGAGAATCTTCCAGGATCATGGACAAATGTGAAACCTTATCTTCCAAAGAACAGAGCTAATCTTCAGAGTCAGAGACTCAAGAGTCCAGTTATTCCATCCGCTTCTTGACCAGAGCTTTATTATGATCATTTAATTTTTGTAATGAGCTACTCTCCCATAGGACTCAAAGCTTACAAATAAAACAGACGAGGCGCACCAGATAACAATTAGGCAAACAGAGGTTAATCTAGATTGCAATTAAAGATGAGGGTCTTGATGCCCTTCCTAAAGTCTGAAAGGGAATTAGCCCGCCTGAGATAGGGCGGAAGCTTGTTCCAAGAGGAGGGGGCCTGAACGTCAAATGAATTGCAGCCAAAGCTTGCAAGCTTAACCCTTGGTTGTACCAATTTTAGTGTGTCGTAGGAACGTAAAAGTCGCCCGGGTGGTAGGCTGGTAATCTGCAAGGTATTGTGGAGCCTCGCCATTACGACACTTGTACATTTTCAAAATAAATACATAGTTATAAACTGCGGAAAATAGTGTGACAGGCCAGTAGTATGGCCCATCCCCAGCCCTCCTTACCTGCAGTGATGGCGGCATCCAGGCAGGAGAGGCAGCACAGCAGCTGCGAGGAGAAACTCTGGAGCAGCGGTCTGCAGAAACCAAAGTGGTGCCGTGAGTGGCACAACACCACCCTCCTAACGCAGGATTGCAGAAAACAATGGGGTGCTTGAGCACGCACCAAAGCGGTTATCAAAGAAGCAAGGCTCCAACTGACAGTGTCAGCTGGAGCCTGCCCCGGACAAGCCTTCCCTAAACTACCAGGGACATTTTTAAAAAATACTTAAATAATACATAAAGGCGCTTGAAGGCCTTAAAACCCACTAGGTCACCGGGGATGTTATTATTTCAAAAGAGAGCATCTTGTTAGCTAATGTGTGTGTCATTTTACTAGTTTTTAGCTTATTTTAGCTTCATTTACTGTCACCATTATTGTTGCACCATAATACGAAATGCTTTAAAAATGGTAATTTCGTGATTTTAATGGAGTGTAGTGCTTGAAATTGATTGCCTAGACTATGCACCAACACTTACCTTCGAATTTGTTCCTCTTGTGGTGCTTATTCCATTTGGAACAAATCCCACATTGCAGTTGGCCTAAGGGACTACAATTCCCATTATTTTTGTAATACTTGGGGCCCACTTCCTTTCCTGACAGGCACGTCAGTGCTGGCGCATCTGGGAGGTGCCAGTCTGCGCTAGTCTGTGCGTGATGCGCCGGCGCTGAGCCCTGTCGGATGGCCCCTCATGAGAACGGGAGAAGCAGCGTTACGGACCTGGATTTGGCAAGGGATAGTTGTAAGGTCCCTCGTCGGGTACAAAAACCCCATACATAGGTATTTGGGTCTGTAGAAAAATAATCTCTTCTCTGGGTAACAATGCTCTGCCGATTAAGTTGCCGTTACTCAATACAAGATCATTAGACAAACATGCACTGGATGTGAGGGACTATATTACTGATCAGAAGATCAATATTATGGCCGTTACAGAGACATGGTTACAAAATTCAAGTGGCCTTAACATTGACTTAGCTACCCACCTGGCTTTTCTTTTTTCTGTCAGAATAGAGAAGGGAGCAGAGGTGGAGGAGTGGCTATACTAACTCGCTCCCATCTTAACTTCCTTCAAGTACTGGTTGCCTGTCGGGGACCAAAGTTCTGTTCCTCAAAAGTACCCTTGCTCCTAATAATTGTATAAATATTGTATTGTTGTATCGGCCCCGTCGATTTAGATTCCTGGTTTAGATTTCCAGGAGGATTTTGCTGAGCTCTTCATATCATTTCATAGACCGAATACAGCTTCAATTGTGCTGGGTGATTTTAACATCTGGTTGTTTAATCCACTTAATTCTCAAGCTATTTTGCTTGAGAAATTATTTACCACCAATAAATTTATCGCAAATGGGAAGGAACCTACACACAATTTGAGCAACATACTGGACTGGGTGTCAAGTAGAAATTTGGCCCATAGTCCGGTTATTGTTCAGCCCTGTGTCTGGTCCGACTATTTATTTTGTCTCATCTACTTTTATGTTACCCTGCACTTATCCTCAATGTTTAAGGTATCCAGTCGTAACTTTAATAATAATGGTCAAGAACATTTGGAATCATGTTTGTCTTTACTGATGTAATCTACATCTGTTTTAGACCCCTGCAGCATTCTGGTGAGTTCAACAGATACTTCCTGGACATGTTAGACTGCGTTGCCTCTATTACCTCTAAAAGCATAAGGGAGAAAGGCGATGATCAAAAATGGTATAGTGCGGCTCTACACTTTTTAAAAAAAGAAAAAAGGAAAGCGGAAAGAGCCTGGGTAAAAGACCAATCTCCAGCAAATAGGGAGGAATGGAAAGTCATTGAGAGAATTTACAGGTTAGAAGTCCTACGTGCAAAAAATTATTTCCTGGACAATCCAATCACTCAACCAGGAAATAACTCAAAGAAACTGTTTCAGATCCTGCAGGATCTTGAAAAGACACCTGCTATGCTACAAAAATCTACCCCCACTAATGCTGACTGTAAAAACATTCAATCTGCCTTTGCAGTGAAAATATCGACAGCCCAAGCTAAAATCCAGGCTAATTTGATCGGGAGGGACCAAAGGAACTCTACCATCTTGCCTGATGCTCCTGATTGGGGTTTGAACTCAGGAGCATAACCAAGGATGCCTTGGCTAAAATCATGAGGCCAACTACTTGTGCAGGAGAGCTCCTGCCGTCCAGAATTATTTTGAATAACAGGACCATGTTTCTCCCTTTCCTTACCCGCCTTATTGACGCCAGCTTTTTGGGATGGTTGTGTCCCTGAGGCTTGAAGAGGGTTTCTGTCGCTCATTTATTTTAGAAAATGGGTCTCAATATGATAGACTTTACTTACTGTAGTCCTATAACCAATACCCTGTTTATTTTGAGGCTCTTGGACAAGGTGGCCACTAAAACACTTGTGTATAGGCGCGTTATAAATGCTATATCATATCATACACAGCTCCAGGAATACCTGGAAGAACCTGGAGCTTTTCATTCAAGACAATCAGATTTCCGCACTAATTACGGAACGGAGAGTGCATTATTGGACATGAAGTCAAAGATGCTTCAGGTCATGGATCAAGGCAAGGTCGGGCTGCTGATGTTGGACCTTGTTGACCATGACACGCTGCTGGATGGGTTGAGGGTTTCGAGGAGCATGTCAGGTAATGCCCTTGCATGGATCACGTCTTTCCTGACAGGCCGTCTGTCTCGAATTGTCTAGGCCAACGCTTAGTCTCCTGAAATGGTGGGGGTTCCTCAGGGTGCATGCATGTCCCCTTGACTCTTCAATGTGTACTGCCGCTCATTGTACAACTTGCTGGTCAGGCTGGGGGTCCATTTCACGAATTACGCAGACGACACCCAGCTCGTGTTTGAACTGAGTGGCAAGTACACAGAGGATTTGGATACTGTGAACAAAGTTTATACAGCTATCCAACAGTGGATGACTGAAAATGGCATGTGCTTAAATGCCAAAAAACAGATATGATGCTCTTTGGCTCACCTCAGGCAAGATCCAAGCTGGACCCACAATACGCAGCTGTTTGTGTGCAAGGTCACGATATCCCCACCGTGGAAAAAGTTAAGACACTGGAAATAATTTTTGAGTCATCTCTGAACATTAACTCCAACACAGAGAGTGTAGTAAACAAGGCACAGTACACACTGCGGCTGTTAAGGTTCGTTAAACCCTATGTTTCCGAGGCAAATTGTGCCACCCTGGTACGTGCTCTTGTGATGCCCCGGCTGGACTACTGTAACGTCCTCATGCTGGGCTCTAGCACTAACAATCTTGGATGACTCCAAGTCGATCAGAATGATGCGGTACGCATTGTGAAGAATGTTCCGAGACATTAGCCTATTTCTCTCCACAGCAGAAGTCTTCATTGACTCCCTGTGGAGGACCATATCCAGTTTAAGGCCTTGACATTAGTGCATAATTGGGCAAGCCCCTAGCTACCTCAAAGAAATTGTCAGCATCTGTACTCCGACCAGGCTTATTAGATCTTGTCAAGGAATCCGTATCTCAGCCCCCAGGAGTAAGAGAGCTTGAGGGCTGGGTAGGTCTTTTGCTTCACTGGTTGCCCCTTTGTGGAACAAGCTGTCTTTGTCTTGTAGTGCCGAAACAGATCTGCTGAAGTTTTGAAAGGGAGTTAAAACTGTTGTCTTTGGTTGAACCCCACGGTGCTTCTCGTTCTTCCTTCTGCCATCTGCTCTCTCTTCTTTTGTACCCTGATGCCAGCGGGCTTCTGGCACACTAAGTGCAAATAACATAAAATAACAACAAAAGGCCCTGCAGGCCTGGCGTAATGCATCGTCCCTGGACCCCAACAGGGTCCATGTTGGAAAAGGGGCGGGGCTTACCAGACCCTTTAAGCCCTTTCATGTCCTTGCCCTGTCACAACCTCTGGAGCCAGGTAAGCTATTTGTTAAGTTAAGTGGCCTATCCTGGGAGGCAGTGGGGTATTTAAGCCTGTGTGAATGCTTTAGTGTGGGTTAGCTGGTTGAGGACAGGAGAAAGAGGAGGACGTCTGAAAGACCAGTGGCGAGGGGTCTGTGGAGTGTTTGTGTGAAAGAGGAAGAGTGTGAGTGTTAGAGGTATTGTATTGTATTGTATTGTTTATTTGATAATGCGCACAAAACCCAGGGGTAGCCGGGCGCAGCAGTCATAAGAATCCTTGAGCTTAGGTTGCATACATGGAGTACATACAGGGAATGCAGTACATGAAGAAATTACAGAGCCGGTATACAGAATGCATTAGGTACAGGATAAGTGAAGTACAGGTTACTAGTTTAGTATAGTCTAATGTCAGGTAACAGAGGTAGCAGGCGGGTAAAAATTCTAATAGGTCCTGGCCTAGCGCAATTGTAGGTCGTCATTGGTCCAAAGCCAACTTTTCACTTTGCATCTAAATCTGGTGTAGGGTAGGTTGGCTCTCAGTGCGGTGGGCAGTGCATTCCCGGCGTGAGCAGCTCTAACCGGGAAGCTTGCCCCACCCGCTTTTGATAGTCTGAATCTGGGTGTTTCAAGCAGAAAGTGGTTAGAAGCTCTAGTGTGTTGAGTGGAGGATTTTCTTGTCAGTCTGGCCGAGATATATGGGGGTGCATTGTTATTCAGGCCTTTGTGGGTGAGGGATAGTGTCTTAAGAATAACTCTATCACTGATTTTTAACCAATGCTGGCCTTTTCTGATGTTAGAGATGTGGGCTCTACGGGGTATGTCCAGAGCTGCTCTAAGAGCGTTGTTCTGAAGTATTTGCATTTTGTTTATGACAGTTTTGCTAGCACCTGCATAGAGGGCGTTACAATAGTCCAGTTTCGACATTACTAAGGCATTGGCTAGGGTGATACAATTAGATTTGGAAAGGTAGGGTCTGCAGGCCCTGATTAATTTGCAGGTGTAAGCTGTGGAGGACGCTAAGGAATTAACTTGTTTTTTAAGAGATAGCGTGGAGTCGAGGTAGAAACCTAGTGTTTTTACCTCCCTTGCCACTTTGATTATGTTGCCATCAATGTTGAAGGCACGGTAGTTTGGGCTAAGTTTTCTGAGGTTGGAGTCGGAACACAGGATCAGTATCTCAGTTTTGTCATCATTCAGGCAGAGGCCGTGGGAGGCCATCCATGCCTGAATGATGAGGTAGATCTTGTTTACTAGAGCTGTGTCTTCGACAAAGTTGCCAGATAGTGGTATGAGGATCTGCGTATCGTCCGCATAGTTGGTATAAGTTACCCCTAGTCTGTCCAATTTGTCAAAGAGTGGCTTAGTGAAGATATTGTACATGGTAGGTGAGACACATGAACCTTGTGGGACGCCACAGGTGATGTATTGGGTCCGCTGAGGCTAAAGGGGAGAACACTCTCATCGTACGGTTGGCTAGGAAGGATTGTACCCAGGCTATAGCTTCACTTGAGAAATAGGCGGCAGACGCTAGGTGGTTGCATAACACTGCGTTGTCCACCAGGTCAAAGGCCGCTGATAAATCAAGGAGGAGGAGCATAGCTGTTTTACCTTTATCCTTCAGCTCGTCGATTTGTGTTTTGAGATCGATAAGGGCTGTTTCAGTGCCATGTAATGGTCTGAAACCAGATTGGCGAAATCCTAGTAGTTGGTTCGTCTCCAGATAGTTTTGCTTCTGGAGGTAGGCTACTCTATCGATTTTGAGGAGGAATGGGACTGTGGTGATTGGCCTATAGTTGGTAGGGATGGCTGGGTCGAGGGTCTGTTTTTTAAGGAGGGGTAGTACCCAGGATTCTTTAAGGTTAGATGGTACAGTGCTAGATTTAAATGAAGCATTAATTAGTTTAGAGATGAAGGGTGCTACATCTCGTACTGCGTCCTTAATGACTTGTGCAGGGCAGTTGTCACCTTGGCAGTTGGAAGGCTTTAGTGATAGGATCACCTTTTCAGTTTCTAGGATGGGTATGTTAGTAAAACTGAAAGGTTGGCAATTGTGTTGGGTGGCTGTTCTGTGTGAATTAGTCGAGTGGATGGTGTGGGCTCTAGTAGGGCTCAAGGATGCTTTCTTCTTTGCAATTTTAGTTTGCAAGGTTTCAATTTTGTTAGCTAGTGCATTTTGGATGCTAGTGCACCACTGTTTATCTTTGGGGACATTGTCTAGGGGAGCAATAGGGTTTTCCATTTCCCGGAGGACGGAGAAGAGTTCTTTAGAGTTAGAATTAGCCTTGCTAATTCTCTCATTGAATGTGTCTTTTTTGGTTTGGATTATTTCCTTCTTATATTTATTGGCAAAGTTGTTAAGGATGGTTTTGTTCTCCGCCGAGGGTGTATGCCTCCAGATAGCTTGGAGTTTGCGCTTTTGGATTCGTAGTTCTTTGAGGTGAGGGGTGAACCATGAGTTGAGATGAGATTCTCGTTTGCTTTTACAAAGTTTGATGGGGGCTATTATGTCCAGAGCATTGGGCATGGCATTGTTGAATGTCTCAACTAGTATGTTAGGGTCCTGGTTAGTATTGCTAACAGCAAGGGCTGGTAGGAGGAGAGGGAGCAATTTTTCCGAAGTAATGTCTTTTTTACTTCTGGTTGGCATGGCTGGTACTATTTCCTGGTTAATTGGTTTAGGCGGTTCTATAGTTAATGAGAAACTGATGAGGTGGTGATCCGTCCATGTTTGTGGAAAGATTTTAGAGATAGTAGTGTTACAGTTTCGGTTGGCTATCCAATCTAATGTCCGTCCTTTTATGTGCGTGGGGGCGAAAATGTTCTGGGTCAGGCCATGATCAACTAGAATAGATTGGATGGAGTGGGCTTGTTTGTCCTCATTATCATTAAAACCCAAGTTGAAGTCGCCTAATAATAGGAGCTGGGTAGTGTCTTTGATGTTGTTAGTAAGGAGGCTAGATAAATCTTCCTCAAAGTTGCCTAGTGGGCCTGGTGGTCTATACACCAGGAGGACAGTTAGTGTGCTATTGTTAGAGATAGGTATTTTGGCTGAGAGGAGTCAGCATGATGTTATTTCCGGGTGAGGGGTGAGTCTTACATCTAGCTTGGTTTTGGTGATGATGGCTAGGCCACCTCCCCGAGAGTTGGGGCGATCAACTCTTAGTATGTTGTAATTATCAGGTACGGCAATCATGAGTGCAGGAACTGCGGCGTCATGGAGCCAGGTCTCAGTGATTGCGAGTAAATCTAAGTTGTCCAGGGCAAGTATGTCCGCAATTTCAGTGCTATGTGCTATGAGGGACCTCGCATTGATGAGGGCTCCTGATAGGCTGGGAGTTGTGATTTTATCTTGGATCAGTCTGAGATTGGGAGTGTTAGGCCTCCTCTGATTATAGAGGTCAGTTTGAAGTTTATGGCTTCTTTCTGCCACTAAGGCAGGACGGTTAGGGTCATGTGTAGTAGGGGTTGAGGTCGAGCCTGGTGGTCTAGTTCTTTTGTTTTTAAGGTCATAGAGGCGAGGCAGCCTCGCTCTAAGCCGAGTGTTTCTCTCTTGCAGATTGCAAGGTGTGGAATTGGTGTGGTCCATTGTTATGATGATGGTTAGAAGGGTGCAGAGTAGGGTGCAAAGAGTGAGTATTAGGAGTGTTTTGGTGATGTACATGTTGGGAGGCAGGTAGCCGTAGGGCGTCTAAATTTGACAACTCAATGGTGACTAAAATGCAAGCAGCGAGGTATATCTACCTTAACAGTCCTATCAGTGACTAAATTGCATACATCAGAAGGCATCTAGATATGACAGTCCTATCCGCGACTAAGTTGCATATATCAGCGGCATCTAGATTTGACAGTCGTATCAGCGACTAATTTGCATATATCAGAGGCATCTAGATATGACAGTCGTATCAGCGACTAATTTGCATATATCAGAGGCATCTAGATATGACAGTCCTATCAGCGGCTAAATTGCATACATCAGGGGGCATCTAGAAATGACAGTCCTATCAGCTGCTAAATTGCATACATCAGGGGGTATCTAGATATGACAGTCCTATCAGCGGCTAAATTGCATACATCAGGGGGCATCTAGAAATGACAGTCCTATCAGTGACTAAATTGCATATATCAGAGGGCATCTGGAATTTGCCAAACCCAAAAGCAATAGAGCTGCAGGCCGCAGAGTATGCGACCTTAAGGCACAGCATAATTTGAAATGGTCTGTAAGCGACCTTAAGGCACTACACAATTTGAAATGGTCTGTAAGCGACCTTAAGGCACAACACAATTTGAAATGGTCTGTAAGCGACCTTAAGGCACAACACAATTTGAAATGGTCTGTAAGCGAGCTTAAGGCAAAACACAATTTGAAATGGTCTGTAAGCGACCTTAAGGCACAACACAATTTGAAATGGTCTGTGAGCGACCTTAAGGCACAACTCAATATGAAATGGTCTGTAGGCGACCTTAAGGGACAACACAGTTAGAGTGTAGAACTACCCGCAGCCTGGAGGTCTGCTGATTAGGGTCGAGGACATGAGCTTGCTAAGCATTGTAAGAGAGCAGATGTGCAGAGAGTGCGAGTTAGAATGGTCAGTGGGCTAAATAGTGTGCAAGAGCGGTTACAGCACAAGGAGGCAGGACTACGGTCAGGTATGGTGACCGTATTGAGTGCCGTAGCACTTGTAAGGGCGGCAAAGGCGTTATAGAGAGCAGGGAGTGAACGAGACCAACAGCGTAGCTTGACTTGTACACAGCCAGGGTGGCGGGCATACCCTGTAAGCAGTTCAATATGCAAAGCAGGCTAAAAACTACCAGGGAACAGACAGGGCAAGCATGTGCATTACCGAGGCAGGGTCAAATATGTAATAACCTTAAAGGAGTGTAGATGGTACGATACCCTGAGGGGAGTAACCTAGCGCGGCTCAGAAAGCATACATAACAGGCCAGCAGCACAATAGCAAGGTCCATATATAAATGCAGATGGCACTTGTCTAAAAACTATATTCTCGGGCAGCAGCACAGGGCATTGACCATGGTGGAACAAAGCATGATGTGGTAGCAACTGATGCAGCTACCTAAATTCGAGAGACAGGCATGGACATAGTTTCGAGAGTCAAACATAGGATGCAGTGCCCCGTAGCGGGAGATGCTGGGCGTAATCAAGTGATCACATGATCATAGGTATGTGCAATCAGGTACAATTGGTGCAGCGAGCAGCATTTGAGACACGGATAGTGAATTAGACTGTGTCAAGTCCAAAGTACAAATGTTGGGTTTAGTGTAAGGGACGGCGTTAGTCAGCGTAACGATTGGGGAATGCAGGAGGAATACTGAAGGCTGGCTTACCCGTTAATTTCAGGGCGAAGGTGCACAAGGAGTGCTATAGTAGGAGTGCTATAGTAGGAGTAGCGGTGGAGTGGGGTAGTTGGAAGTGAGCAAATGGGTAGTGGGAGAAGCGAGTGAAGGAGACAATTTGTAGTGGGCTTGTGAGAAGGCTGGGCAGGATACCATATCCTTGGGTGTCCTTTGGGGGTGGAGGGGTCAGACCTGGGGCTAGTGAGAGGGGTGAGCTGGGCACCATATCCCTGGGTTTGCTAAGGTAGTAAAGGGGGTAGTGGTAGAGTGGGAAGAGTGACAGTGAGTGGGGAATAGGAGTTGTCATTGTCATAGGAGGACAGGAAGGAAGAGATGCAAACAGAGGAAGAAGGGGTAGTTGGAGGTACTAGCGACAGTAATACAGGGATGATACGAACTGAGCTTGTCATCTATAAATGCAAGAATAATGTAGAACACGATTACTTTATATAGTAAAACCTTTGGAACTGGTGAAATTCCACAATTCAAGTTGCTGATGGAACAGGATGAGATGGAGGAGGACTCACTATTGCGGATAAGACGAACAAAATGCAAAGAAATTCTTAAACAACTTAACTCAGAAGAAAACACACTAAAAAAAACTGTTCCAACAAGATTGGATGGATACAATCGAGAAGAGAACGGAGCATCGATTCATGGACGATAGGCCGATGGAAGCTAAAGGCCTAAATTGTATACCAAAATGTATGGAAAAATGTCCCTCTAAGCAGCTAAGAGCTAATTTCCTGAAATTTAGACTGAATCTTTTCCCGAGGAAAGAAATCAAAAAAATAAGACAAGAAGTCGGGGGTAAATGAATTGCAATGCAGATTCTGCAACAGAGATGAGGAAACATTGAAACACTTAGTACTAAACTGTGAGGAACTAAGAGACTTAAGAACAAAATATCTGAGTAAAGAGTTTTGAAAAATCAATTTCCAGCAGTAGGGAAGAGTGATGGACGAGAATGAACAGCAGGGAATGCCAAAGGCTGACAATAGCACTGTCACTTTATCTCGAACAGTTAAATAAGAGATTGCTGGAGGACAATTAATTAAGTAGGGGTGAAAGAACCTAGGTGTTTTATGCTGTATGGTATTATTTTTTTCCTTCGTTTTTTTTTGGTTAATTCGTAATGGAAGAGAGACTGAGCAAATTGATAATAGAATTCCTAAATGGAGCTCGTAAATTTGATAGAGAATGTCAAATGATGTTTTCATTTTTTTTTTAAGTTTGTAATAAACTAATTAAAAAAAAAAAGTTGGATCGACGGGTGGAGGTGGAAAGACCGAGTGTGAGAGGGACAGTGATGTGATGGGAGGAGAACTGCCTGAGAGACAAGTATAGAGAGAGAGAGAAAGAAAGAAAAAGAACACACTCTAATTTACCATAAAGTCAGACTGAATTGCAAAATAAGCACCATTGGACTTTTCATTGGAGTCAGTGTGTTTCTTTGTGGCGGGCCACCCCTTCATAGTAGTTTCCATGCATTTTTCCTAATTCCTGTTATTTCTATTATCTCCATGTTTTATTTGGCCCCCACACCCTTCAAGTGTCCTCTTTGCCTATAGTATTTTGATACTTTCTCCGTCAACTTTGCTTTGTCGCTGATCCTTGATACCTGGTGCATGCGGTTACGGATCCCTGGCTACTGCTCATTTTGCCTGTTTCCTCTTGAACCTGACATTGAGCCTGGTCTGCGTCCCTGCTTCAAAGCACCAGATGTTAGTTGCCTCAGACTTTGTTTGCTCTGACGGTTTCTGACCTGAATTGTTTTTGGACTCTGCTTGTGGCTGCTCGTTTCCTTTTCTGCCTCTGATCTCTTTTTTTTCCTTGGAGGACATGGTGTCTCTGTGGGGAATGGTCCTGCTTCCCCTTCTATTACTGTTTCCTGGAAACCAATTCCATGTGCCCCTGGGTCCATCCTTGATGCATCTGGTTTTGTCACTTATTTTACATGCTCTGGCCTGATCTAATGGTTGGTCTTCCCTTCGGTCTTCGTCTGGATGTTCTCCCTTTGTTGGACCCTGGTACTATCTGACTATCTCCCTTGTGGACATTGGTGGGTTTTTTTCATCCTCATTCCGTTTGGGGATGATTCTCTGATCCATGAACTTTGGAGTGACCCCATCTTCCTTCTGTCTATGGTGGTTATTCTCCTGACTCTTTGCGGTTCTTGAGAGGGTAGGAGGACCTTGGAATTTAGGTGATCGTTTCTAGTTAGTAACCTTGTGTCCTTCCCTCACAGCTGTCACAGGTGTTGTGAGGGTGCAGTAGTGAGACATCGACACATGCTCTCACTAGCTCTGACGCTAAGCAGGTTTCCTCAACACAGATCTCAAATGGGTCTGTTGGGATGTCAAAATAAAGAGAAGTCCACAGAAACCTTAACTCTAGCCCTTAAACTAACAACTCAATATGAAGTGCACAGGGGTTGTCTTTTCAACAGGTCATTCATTGTTCATTCATAGTTCTTTTCCAAGTTCATAACACAAAGTTCCATATGGTGCCGAAACTAAGTAACACAGGGGTCAAGAGCATGCCTCCTTTCTCTTGACTTTTTAGTGTTCACAAGTCCGAGGCAGATGCTTAGCACAAAATCTGGGGGCCCGCTGAGAGCCATGCTGAGGGGTACCCCCCCCACCTCCTTTCAGGTCGGCAACAAATGATGCGTCGGTGTAGAATACCATGCTTGCGCAATGTGCACAAGCATGCTGCTGCAGGGGTTTGCTGTACACTGCACTAGGAGAAAGATATAAATATGTGTTTTAATGCATTATACAGCAGACTCTGAGGAAAATTGGCTAAAAAGCCAGAGTGTTTTTTGTAGGGTTACGTCAATACAAAAATCCAATACATGCAATTCACCAACAGTGTGCAGGAACATTAATGCTTTAATTTAATGCTTTGCTATTAAAAATGCCATGCCACAATGAAAACATTTCCAACTGGCTGCACAATGTTGTCAGTCTAGGTATGTAATAACATATTACAGTGAAACATGCAGGGACACATTTAAACATACCTATACTGGTTGCACCAAAATGCCAGTTGAAGCAACAGCTCTTCTCATGGCTATTCTATCACAGATGCCCAGAACAATATACAATGCCACAGTAAGAAATAGCTAGACTGGCAGCACCCAAATGCCACTCTAGCCAGATAATTACACTTAGAAGGACTGTTTATCAGAGATGCCCACTTAAAAAAAAAAGGCAAGCCAAACTAAGAAACGTTTAGACTAGCTGCACCAAAATGGTATCCGCTCACTGCACCTAAAACGAAGCATCGACAAACCATACATTTGGAAAAAAAACATTGAATGCATTTTTTTCAATGGTAAAGGGTTTAGTTTAGTAAAAATGTGTTTTAAACTATTAAAAAGGGGAGTTGGAGGGGGAAACCCCCGTGAAAAAATGCATTCAATGGTTTTTTTAGATGCTTTGTTGTCAATGGTATGGTTTGTCGATGCTTTGACTGTCGATGCTTTGACTGTCAATGCTTTGACTGTCGATGCAATCACTAGGAACCCACCAAAATGCCATTCTAGCCACTAATACCACATATCATGCCTACTTAGCCTGGACATGGATGACCATTACGATTTATCGCACAATCCCTGCTGCACCACACACCCCCACACATCCCCTCTCCTTCAAACCACCTGCCCCAACCCCCAAAATCAGCACCTCTGCCCAGTATTACCTCAATGTCCCTCTTCCTTGTCCTGGTGCTTACGTATGAGGCACCTTGCCTCATAGGTAATTACTGGGAGGAGGAAGAGTGGGACTAGAAGTAATGAAGATTACAGTTAACTAAACCAGGCACCACCTCCATATCCCTCTACCTCAATCCAGTACTTGTGTATGAGGCAGAATGCCTCATACACAAGTTCTGGGTGGAGAACAAATAGGGCTAGGAGTAATGACAATTCCCAATAAGTAATAAAGGCATTAAACACAAGTAGTGGCGCAACACCATTGAGCTGATTGGTCTTCACTCCAAACGCCCCAAAATGTTGGGCTATGTTGACTCGAGCTGGCAGACCTACAGAGCAGTTGCCGGACAGAACAGAACACAGATGTTAAACAGCGCCTGGGTTTCGCCATTAACAAAGCCTCGATATTACTAGCTTAAAGCATTTCACTGTTAATACCTGCATTTAAATGCATATTTTTTAGGCAATTGAAAGCATGATGAGGTTTTAGTACTTGCATACTAGCAGAGTGATTTAGAAGGGGAAAGAGGGGACAGGAGACTGTTCAATCTCACAGCAGTCCTTAAGTCAGTGCGTTCAGACTTAAAGGAGAGAGTTAACTGCTTGTAACATTGAAGCTGTACTAGAATAGTCTCATTAGAATGCGTTAGATGGCCCCACACAAATACGTAGCGCTTCTCCAAAAATTGAAGGGTTAGCCCCCTCCCCAAAATTTAGTTTTCGTTGAATCCCAGAAAACACACACAAAGACCCCCCAAGCCACCCATACATTGAAGTGTGTACCCTTTCAGCATACACTCACACAGGCACACCCAGGTAGCCACCCATACATCATGCACTCACTCATTATATACAGCTACTCATATATTACACAGCCACACTAGTGGCTGTCTAGTTATGGTTAAGTTGCTGTTTCCATAGGAAGAGCACTTTTTGGGCAGCTTATAACTTCGCTCCCCCTGGACGAATCTTCACTAAACTTTGCAAAAAAAGTATATGGGCCGCTCTGAATTTTTTTGCAAAGTTTGTTGATGTTTGGTCCAGGGGTGGCAAAGTTATAAGGAGGGTCCCAAAACGTCTTTTTTTTCCCATAGACTGAATGGGGGAAAACTTTGCGCACGGCTACAGGCCAAACCGCTGGGCTGATTTTCACCAAATTTGCGCCAGTGGCAGGGGCTTGGTCGTGAAAACGTGCTTTTGTACATTTTGTGACAATCCATCCAGTAGTTCCCCTAAAAACGATCAAAACGTATGTCTCTAAAAATTAGTGATTTCGATGTCCGCTCCGCGGTCACACTTCCCTGTTCGCTCCGTGGAGAAGATTGCAATTGGCTATTCCGTGGCGTGCTGCCCGCGACCATGTTGCGCTTTCACCGATTGGTTGTGGCACAGCGTGAAGTGCGTCTTAATCCTTCGATACGTCCTCCATGTTTACTTCGTTTTCTGTGGAACGCGTACATCGCCGCTATCATACCTAAACGAAGAAGACACCAATGCCCTTGTTACACTTATGGAACACTGTTTCGAAAGGTGAGCATTAGTGAGATTTGGTAGTAGAAAGTCAAACATTGAAGTATTCTTGTTAGCACTGTCATACGGTACAGTGAAGCTTGCTACTCATTGTACAAAATGAACTTACTGCGTCCATTTTACAATACATAAACAACATTACTGCAGTCAGGCTGGCGTCCTATTGTTTGAAATCTAAGCCAGCCACCTGCACTATTTCATACACACAGCACTTCCGCATGTGTACGGGAGTAGCGGTTCTCATGAATAGCCGCTGATATGTTGTTGCAAAATAAGAATGTATTTATGTATTTGCATTCGAAGTGAAGGCCACTTCATTTTTTGTTTCCAATACGAGCTCAGTACGGCCGCATATTTGTCAACACCCATAAGGGTCAGTTGTTTTTTAACCTTGAGGTACAAGGAAAGAGCAGAAAGAATGCAGGGAGTAACAGTTACAAAAACATATCGTTTGATAAGGTTATGCTTCAAAAACGTTTGCACCGACCATGAAATATTAGTTCCCGAAGAGGCACTCTTCCACATACAATACTGTCTGACTGCAGCAAACGCAATGGAGGTGGTCCACATCATGTAAGTGTATTTTTCCCGCCTATATACCGAATTGACATTACATTTTTACTTTGGGGGAAAACATTTTATTTTTCCTAATGAATTACAAGGTTTGAGTCGTTAAATTTTTTTTCCCCATTATGGACATTGCACATTGTCCCCGTCCATAGGGTCCCACTGCATTTCCTCCTACTGAATTAAATTTTTACTGAAAATGTTATGTATTACAACTTTGGTTTATCCAAAGGTTGCGTATTGATACATGTTTTATTTCCCCTTTCCCCCTCAGATACTTCCTTCCCTATTGTGATTGTCACGGATTACAGCTGGCGAGTGATGGCTTTTTTAACCGTCAAATGCAACTGTTCATCAACGGTTGTCTGTGCGTCATAATTCACTGGGATGACCGTGTCGGACCTCTGTGTCCTTAAGGAGTAACATTCCATCCTTTCTGGTGGTGTAGATCACAGCGGTTGACGTCGTCTTGCACATCAATGTGGGAGGAAAACGACTACTGTGGTGGCAACGCTTACTTTCTGTGTGTGAAAAAACCCAAAGTGACCATTAACATTTTCATTGTCGATCAAAGAAACCAATTTACTACTTCTATGGAAATGTGAATAGGGCGATCATTTCGCACAGTTCATTGAGAAACACAACTACTTTACTAATTGCATAGGGCGATGATTTCGCCCAGTTTATTGTGAAATAAAACTACTGTACTAATTCTTAAATGTTAGTGTTTTTTTTACAAATTTACTCTTTGTTTTCACAATGTGGCATGCTACGTTGCAGGTCGTAATGTGTTCTTTTATAGGCGCTACATCACGGCACGTACGTCCATATGGATGCATTTGTTTAAGCTGCCAAGGAACATTATGGAGAAAGGTACTGCATACCACTTCCTTTGGCTACGGGAGGGTCAGGCCCATCTCATATGCTTTAGTGCCATCAGGCCAATTTCTGTCACAGTCAGGCCAATTTCTGTCACCGTCAGGCCAATTTCTGTCACCCAGATGCCTTATTAACCAACATTAGTTCAGAATGATTAGTATCTTCTTAAAAGAGGAAACATTAGGTAAGGTGCACTGAAAGTGTTTGCTGCACAGAAATGTTTGTAAAATAATACATGGTTACACCCTCCCAATACACATAGCTTCACACCTTTCGACCTGTGCCACTTACGAAATTGTGTCGAAAGGTGAGTGGTAATGGTGTAGCTTCCATTAGTTCTAACGTCATTGCGCTTCCCATCACAGAGTTTGTTTGAGATTTTATGTAAACGTAAGTAGACTACTGTAACGCTCACCTGACTCCCACGGGGGCGCTGGCCTGGTTCGCGCTGCTGTGACCTCGTCTAAGGTGATGCGCAGGGTTCGGAAGACTGACTGGACCGGGCCCCAGATCTGGCTTGTCTGACTCGCAGAAGTATCCTTCTGTAGGTGAGAATAGGGGGTTAACTGTCTGCGGGGTAATGCAATCGGCCTCCCACTTACCCCTCTCACCCTCCTCAAAACCCTTCTGTGCTTCCCCGTAGCGTCTCACCTTAGGGTCTGGAAGGACGAGCTCTCCATCTTGCTTCTGATGCAGGGGCGCGTTGGTATCCAGTTACGTCACTGGATTTTCGGATGGGTGAGAACCAAACTTACTTGGCTTCCAGGTAAGTTTTTCTATAAGTGGTTCCCCTTGTGTCCATGCATTAATGTTCTAATGCTAGTGTCTTTTTCCCCATAGGGGCCGGGGTACAGAATGCCGGTGAACAGGCACCGACCCGAGGTGAGCGGTGAAATCCTTGTGGAAATCAGGTAAGTCTTTAATGAGTGTTTTGGTAATGTCTTTTCATTCACTCATTAACGCTGATGTCTTTTTCCCCTTAGGGGCCGGGGTCCGAAAATGCCTGGATGCGGCACGGACCCGAAATGAAAAGGGAATGACCCAACAGGTAAGTCTTGACATGGAGTTTTAGCTTCCCTTTTCCCTTCTTTCTCTCACCTTTGTTCTTGTCTTTTTCTCCCTAGGCGCGGGGGCGCATCCGGATGGTCGCTGCTGAACATGGAGGCGCCCTGTTAAGGTGAGTAGAATGCGGCGCTGCAGCGATCGATGCGATGTGCTTTTAAAAATAAATGTCTTCCTTTTCAGGGTTGTCGACGAAATGTCTCTGGGATGCAGATTTAGCAGGTGAGGCCTTTTCCTTTTTCTGTTCTCTTGTTCCTTTCCTTTGCAGGTGATTCAGGATGCTGGCAGGTGTGGCAGAAGTCAAGATGCAGGAGCAGACACGGTGAGCGTCCAGCTGCTAGATGCAGAACAACGCGAAGCACGTGTGGCTGATCGGGTGTGGTTTAAATAGCCTTGGAAGAAGTTCCTAGAATGTGCCCTTCCTCCAATCAGGTATGTATTCTTCCCTGACCACGCCTGGGTGGTAAATGAGTCCCACAGGTAAAGTAGTTCCTTTCAGGCCTCAAGGAGGCCGGGGTTCTGCAGCATGGTCTGCATCAGGTAAGTGCACCCAAACACTTTCATAATGAGCCTGGTGCCTATGGCGCCAGGACTGACGTTTTCTATGAGCCTGGCGCCAAAGGGCCCCTATAAGGGGTTGCTGGGACCTTCCCCGGGGACTTGATGTCCGCTTTCGGGGACGCAGGGCCTGAGCCGGCTCCCTGGGAGCGGGCATCGTGACAACTACTCCTTTGCGTTTTTTACGCACATTTTTACAGAAAATAATTACTACATGTACAACACATGTATGTAAATGTCTTTGACAACATCCAAAAAGCTTTGTGTTGTGCATGTGATAGTGTTTTGATATTTAACAAGTGTCATCATGTACATAACAAATCAACGGTACAGCTTCCGTCTCCGAGAGGTAGCCTCTATGTATGGTTAGTGGCCACAATGTCGGGGATGTGGCTTCTGGCCATTACTGGAAGGGACAAAACATTGCATTGAGGTTGCCATGTACACCAGGGACTGCCTTTCTGGCAAAGGTCTTGCTCTTAACCATACATTTCTCAAGGAACACAAATGTGGTGCTGCCTTTACGGTCACACAGTTTCATTTTTGCTTTCTGCAGCCTGCAATGGAAAGCCAAGAAGGCTTTCTATCCAACACCTGTCTTCCCTTTCTATGGTGGCCATCTTGAAAAAGGATTTGTTTTCTTCAGTTGGGAACGCCAGAGGCGTTCCGGTTGAAGACAAAAAAAAATCCTCTTTCTTGGTACCACAGGTTACTGCTTTAAAATCTCGATTGCTAATGACATTCATCCCCCACTCTTTGGGGAGGAATGGGGGTTAATGATCCAGATACGTCGATATGCACTCTTGCTTATATTGTGTTGCACACTTGCCTTGTGGAGTTCTGTGCTGGAAATTTTCCAGTTACAAGTTCCTACAAGAATATACAATGTACTTCCGCACTATCAACCAGTTACACATGTCATTGTGAAGTGGGTATGACTTTTTGAACACGCCCCCATGCTGTGTGCCAGCATATGATAATGTAGAATTCTTCGGAAGGTGGCCAGTTACTTCAAATGTTCCTTTACAGCAGTATGCTTATGTGTTACTATTAGAACCCTGATAAATGTAGTACAACATTTTTGTTAAAGTACTGTTATGATGCATTTACACTACTAATATCCTATGGCATTCAGTTAAAAAAACTTTGTTAAAGGGAAGTTATGGTTACGTTGCCCTCCCAAAAACCTGTAAAATTCACTACAAAAAAAACTTTGTTGAGGGGACATTATGGTTAAGTTGCCCTACGAAAAACCTGTGCACTTCACTAAAAAATAATGTTCGCCCTCCCCATTATGGTTCAAATTAAAACCGAAAAACCCCTGAAATTTGCCAGTTATGGAAGACTGAGCCCCCATACTTGCCATCACCACTGTACACTGCTAACACTAACACGCAGAACATGAAAGTTGTCATCTCAAATGTCACTGATGACATCACTGACGACATCGCATGTTTAGCCCCTTTGTTTTCGTTCCCTGCCCTATATATATATATATATATATATATATATATGTACATTCAGTAAAAAAAACTTTGCTTAAGGGATGCTATACTTCGCAGTGAAACCAAAAAATACTGCACATTCCCCCATTATGGTAAGCTCAGCAACCATAACTCGCACCATCTACGTGCATTGCTAAGACTAACACCCAGGACATCAAAGATGACATCACAAATATTGATGACATCACTGATTACATCACATGTCTGCCTCACTTATTTTGGTGTATTGCAAAATCTAGGCCAGGTGGTTTTCTTCACTGACAATCACAATATAAAAATTGAAAAGGTGCTGTATATCAAAACGGTAACCTTGTCATGTGTTCTTAAAGTACTTTCCTTAGGGTCTGGTCTGAGCTCATGATGCACATGCATGGGGCAATAGCAGGCCTCAAACACAATTAATTTGTATACAGGAATATAAACTTTCTGATGATGCTGTGTCTTTCTTCCTTACTTGAGTTTCCCCTGTATGTGCCTCTGATTTATATGCATTGGGTCTTCATATGAATTGTTTGTACTAGCACAAATGTGTATTAAGTCTTGAATTGTTAGCTAGTTACTACATGTTTAACATTACACAATCGCCCCTAACATCTTGCTACCAACATAATAGAAAGAACCCCTTGTAGGTAGGGAGTTTTCGTCAACATTATTTTCACATGTGATGTCATCAGTGACATTTGAGATGACATCTTTCATGTTCTCAGTGTTAACGTTAGCAGTGCCCAGTGGTGATGGCAAGTATGGGGGCTCAGACTTCCATAACTGGCGAATTTCAGGGGTTTTTCGGTTTTAATTTGAACCATAATGTCCCCTCAATAAAGTTTTTGTTCTCTCTCTCTCGCTCTCTCTCTCTGAAAAACATTTTCTTACCTTTTTTTAATCCGTTGGTCCAGGGAACCAGGCCTTCAGGTCCCTGCAGCAGCCAGACATTTGGAGGCCTCCATGTCATGGGGTGGAGGAGGGAGCCCTATCACTTCAAAAGGAAATTATTTCTTTTTGAAGTCACTCTGCTTTCCTAAAGAAATGTAACGGAAATAATTAATTTATGAAGGCAGAGTGACTTCAAAAAGAAAAGTTCTTTTTGAAAACTGAGGGGGCCCCCTCCCCGGACGTATGCTGGTGGGCACCACCATGGGGGCTGCAGGGGCACCTGCTACACCAGGGGTCCCAGCAAAAATGACTCCCTTCCCCAGGTTTCTTTTCCACTTCCTTGAAGAGCCAAGAGAATGTCTCCCTTCTCTTAGCTTTGCCACAATGCGGCACAAACCGTCCTTCTGGAAGCCGCTGTGCTTCCCACGTTTCAGAACTGCCTGCCGCCTGCATCTGCCAGCCTGCCATTCCTTCCTCTGTCTCAGGACAGGCTCTGGAGCTCTCGGCTTCTTCCTGGGCATCCCGTCTTTCTTACTGTCTCTGGCAGACATGGTGCCTTTCCTCGTGGCTCCTCCAGGGAGAACTGCCTCTCTTAAGAAGTCCTTGTTTGCTTTTGTATTTCAGAGACTGGTTTGGCTAGATTGAATAGGCTGTAGTTCCGCTGGGTGCTCTTTCGGAATCTGTGCACCTACTTTGTCTCAGTACATTTCTCTAAGTTGTCAAGACTGTTCTTTTTCATCTCAGTACTATTTAGGGGAGGACAAAGTTCTCCTTCACTCACATACATAGACGTATGAGAGATTCCAGGATTATGGAGAGGATAAGAGGGTGAATGAGTTGGGACATTGGTAGGAATTTACAGCGTATCTACTAGCGTGTCATCCCTCGCCCCATGAGGGTTTTACCTCCCCATGTGATCATCCCAATGTGCAGCAACCGAGGGTGGTTATTGGATGGTGGACTCACCGCTTTGACCACAGGAGAAGGGTTCTCCCCCATAGGAGACGGGATGACATGCAAGGATTAGTCAGTGTCCAGACCAGCTCCTTGTCACCTATCTCCTAGTCCAGACTCCTCTCCAGGGCTAGTTCCAATCCATAGCAGTATCTATTGGTGGGGTTGAGGTGGGGTGGGACTCTTCACACTGTCGAAAATCATCTGTATAGTGACACAAGTATAGGGTATCCAACTGAATCCCAGTCTTTATAGGCAGCCAGTGAATGGATTAAAAAGAGGCAGAAAGGGATCCCTGGGATATAATCTGGAGCATGTGATCATCCAAGTTCTTTTTTTTAATATATTTTTTTTTTAGTGTAGACCACCTCACGACTTTACCACATCCCTTGTCACTTTAGCTGCACTGAAATGCGTATCTTATACGCTGCCTCCTTTTTTTTGTATGTACTGGTGCAAGCCCTACAACACAGTCCACCCACTTCCACCCACTTCCAAACGGTCTGCTGGGATATCAGCAGACCGCTTGAAACCCACAGTGTGTAATTCAAAGTGGTTCATTTTACAAATAAACCATGCCAAGGGTTTAGGGCAGACTTAAAATAAGGACTTTGTATACTTAAACATTTTTTTTACAAAATTAACTTTTATTAAGCATTGCAACACCAGACACACAACTATACCAACAATGTAATTTGAGCGTGCTATGCATTGATGCAATACCTTGACACTTAGAACTCGAGTACAGTTCCATAATCGTTTCCATTCCAACAAACCGTAATGCATGTAACTTGAAAAATGTAGTGACCAGCAACCACAATGAATGCAGGAATGTTCCCAATTTCACTCAATATCCCCTTACATAGGTTGTCTAGAGAGGTGAGCCATCACTCCCTGTAATTAACAAACATACCCTGTCGTTTAGAAATGTACCCCAAGACGTCATGCTGGTTTCAAATCTGGGGAAGTGTCAAGATCCTTCAATAGTTGCCCCCCAGTCCAACGTGATGCTTTCCTCCTTATCTGCATCTTTGTTCCTATGTAACACTTCCAATTCTGCGAACCCGCATTTTCTGATATCCGCTACCCATTGTGGAGGGCTTTTAGGGTTTCCCATGATATTGCAATTCTCTTTTCCAACACAAATAAGAGTTTAGAAATGTTCCTCCTCTGTTTATCCTGTTTGCTCCCTAACAAAGAAGAGGAAGGATCGCGTGGGTAAGATTTCTGGAGTAATGCACTAATCATCTCCATCACTTCTCAATAATGCTGAATAACGAGCATTCCAAAACCATATGCCAGAACCCAGCTGAACTTTGACCACATCTAGGGCGCGTGTGAGGTAGCGCCGATTGATTGTGCATCTTCGCTAGGGTTCTATATACCCTGTGGAGAAAATTAAATTGAATCAATTTAAATCTGGCATTTGTGGAGATTGTTTTTGTGTGTTCCCAAGTTGTAAGCCAATGTTCATCCGATCAGGAACATCCTAGGAAATGTCTCCATTTTTCGTTTTCCAAGAGGGTTGGAGTGGGCTTCCGATTCAATAATAACTTGTAGTTCGAGGGGATTGGGTCCTCCGACGTATTCCATATCTATGAGAGTAATCACCACAGCTGTGCTGCTTCGGAAAATCTTTCGGCGTCTGCGTCCTGAGTCGATGACGTCGACACGCTGCCCTCGAGGACCTCCTCCGATGTCACTGGATGTTATAAGTAGGACGCACAACGCCTGGAGCCTCAGTTCAATTTTTTCCGCGAACGTGTTCGCTTCAGAGATCTTGGCGCCCCTCGACTCTTTGGAGTTTCTGTTCATTCGGCTCTTCGAACCTGTTTGTTTGTTTAGTACAAAACCTTCGAGATGTCTACCTCTTCTTCCACCCCTCGTTCGGGCTTCAAGAAGTGCGGGGACTGCGGGTCCAAGATGTCGTTGACAGTCTCGCACAACGCATGCCTCTGGTGCTTCAGGGAGGCCCATGACACGGATGATTGTGTCGACTGCCAGTCGCTTATGTCCAAAGCCTTGCGGGAGCGCAAGAAGAAACTGTCGGTCGGTAAGGTGTCCAAACCCTGGAAGTCAAGGTCCACGGGGCTTTCGACGGATGATTCGAGGGGCGACTCTCTGCATCGTGGTCGGAAGGCCAGTGGGTCTCGGTCCCGGAGTGGGTCCCACCACTCCTCTGCCTCTTTGAGGCACTCCGGGAAGCGCCGTCATCGGTTGCCTTCCCCGTCCTCATCCGAGGACTCTGCCCATCGACGGGTCGCTTATCCCACCAAGCATGCGATGCCGGAGGAATGGGCTTCCTTCGGTAAGAAAATGCTAGCGATTCTCGAATCGCAGGGCACTAGTCCGTTGGCACCTCCGAGTGGGGTCGGTCGTGATCGGACTAGAGACACTGCTCGTACACTTTCGGGCTCGGGTGGTCGGCACGATTCGCGGGAGCGGTCTCGCTCGGACAAGGGGAATCGTTCTAGTCATGCCCGTTCCAGGTCCTGGTCCTCGACGTGCTCGAGACCGTGTGAGCCTGTGATGTCTTCGAGGTAGACGTCGACGCCTGTGGCCCTGAGGTCATCGAGGGACTCTATTGAGGCTCCGCCTCCGAGGAAGTCGTCAATGCCATCGGCGCCCAGGATGTCGAGGGACACGCTCGGGGCTCCGCCCTCGAGGCCTGTGTCAACGCCGATTCCCTCGACACCCTCGATGCCTTTCGAGGCTGCTTTGACGGGTGTACCCCAGGGCACGGTGGAACCCCCTAGAAAGGCTCTGGCCAAGGTGAAGCATGGCTTTGTTCCACATTCTGTGCCCACTTTCTGCCATCTTGAGAACATTTTGGAGGTGGATGAGGGCTCTGATGATGGCATGGTTCCTGATACGGTGCCAGATGAGATTCTCTCGGGCCATAGCCAAATTGAGGACCTGCGTCAGTCCCTGCACGACGCCAGTGGTCTGGACACCTCTCCGGAGGTGGAGTTTTGTAGGCCTGAGCCTGGCACCCATGCCGACTCCTCGTACCGGCGCCTTATGTCTAGGGTCACCGAGTACTTGGGGTGGTCTGCACCCCCAGGGGATTTTCTTCAGGATGACCTCACGGATATCCTTGACCAAGGTCCACCAACTGACCTGGTACTGCCGTTCCATATGGCTCTACAGAGGAGGGTGGCCGCGGCTTGGACTGCTCCGGAGAGTCTCCCGGCAGTGGGCAAGTCTTTGCCGCAAAAATACCGCCCAGCCAGTAGCGACCTTGTCATGGTTCGCACTAAAAGCCCCATGGATCTGATGGGCCCCGCCCAGTCATCGACTCCCATAAGGGCTTTTCAAGCCCCAGAGCCTCTTGGACTCAGTCCTGGCGCTGTTGGCGCCAGGCTCATAATATAGGATAAATCATGTGGAACAACTTGCCCAGTCGAGTCAGGCTGAGCCTTTCTGTTTCCTCAGGGTGTGGCTGAGGGACTATTTTATTCGAAGAACAGGGTGTGGGAAAGGGACTACTTTACCTGGGACTATTTGCAAGGCTATTTAAGCCACGCCCTGTATACAGAACACGCTTCGCGTTATTCTGCACTCCTGCAGCGTAACGCTCACCGTGTCTGTTCTGTTCCTGAACTTCTACAGCCACGCCCGTCCAGGACTTCATCCATCGGTATCTGGAAGAGAAAAAGACAGAGAAAAAACAAGTCAGTACAACAGCTAAACCTTACCTGCAGAACCTTACCTGCAGCATCCTTCCATCGGTAGCTTCTTCAGCTTCTTCAGCCGCTCCCTGGGCTTCGCACCGGCTGAAGGGGACGGTCTTCGTTCTGGCTGTAAGAGTCCTCATGGGTTCACCATCCTTCCAGAGCATCTTCAGAGCGGTTCCTCCATTCTTCATTCCAGCGCCGCGCCGCCTCTGCAAAAGAAGAAGAGTGACAGGTTAATCACGCACGGGAGGGAAAAAACAGTACTTCAGACTACAGCGCTTCAATCTTGCGCTTCCACTCACCAGTAGGACATCTGCTCAGAGTTCTCACCAGTAGGACATCTGCTCAGCGTTCTAAGTCCATTTGAACCCTCATGCAAAATCCATTCGAAGTCACGCTTGAAAGTAAAGACAAAGACACTGATTAAAAGGAGTTGGGGCAAAATAAAGACTCGAACACTTTATACCAAGTAGTCATTGGCATAGAGACTTACCTGTTTGACCAAGCTCTCCAAGACTCGGCAATCGCTCATCGGATCAGTGAAGTAACTAGATCCTGGAAAGACTGTGTTATTCGCGCCCTTGCTAGATTGCAGGACGGAGAGCCTACCTTACAAAACTTCAAGGTGAGAGCAAGCGGAGAAGGGCATCAGGTGGTGGTGGAGGTGGGTCCAACTCAACTCCCTCCCCAGTCGCTAATACCTTATTTTGACCTTGCAGACAAAAGCCTTCTGGAGGGTGATAACAAGGGAGAAGTCGCAGCAACATCACCAATCACGCAGTACCACACCAGCGCAGACATCATTCGTGCAGCCACGTGCTACGCCCCCGTGGAGACCAGGTGAGCGTGACAGACCCCTGCTACCTGACCAAGCACCCCACTCCAGAAAGTTTGGTGGTGCAGGCGACTACGGCCCCAGCAAAGCAGGCGTCGTATGCTACCCTCCCTCCTGATAGGGACACAAGCGTTTTGATGGTTGGGTGGAGAAAGTGTTTTCTTCAGGCGGCCAACTCCGTATGTGCCTTGTCACGTTTCACGCACACTCTGTGGAACTGTGTTTTCTTAGCGGCTGAACATATTCCCGAAGGGGACGAATGGGATGGGTTTCTTGCTATGGTCCAGGATGGCAAGGACGCCATGTGTGAGGCGGTTCAGTCGGGTTTGGACATGGCAGATTGCATCAGCCGGTCCATGGCGGCAAGCACCGTAATACGCAGGTTTGCGTGGTTGCGGAAGTTGGGGTTTGCTCCTGATGTGCAGGCCTGGCTCCTCAACATGCCCTTTGACGGTGAACATCTTTTTGGCAGCAAGGCTGACGAGAGCCTTGAGAGGTTGCAGACCTCCAAAGCTGCAGTGAAGTCGTTGGGCGCTGCAGTTCGCCAAACTCCGCCTTTTCGTCCTAGGGGACAGCAATGGAAGGGTGGTTCCTTTCGTTATTACTCATCCTTTGGTAAAGCGAGAGGAGCTTCCAGTCAAAGGGGCCACCGTAGGAATGCCAGAGGTGGAAAGCAGGGTACTCAAGGTGCCAAGGCAGCTCGGGCAGTTACCTCTTTGCCCTCAGGCAACGCTGCAGCCTCTTCAGCTCAGTCATGAGGCTGTGTCCCTTGGTACGCCGGTTGGGGGAAGGCTGGCGCAGCATCTTGTAGAGTCGCGTGCCATTACTTCAGATGTGTGGGTTCTGGAGATCATAGCCTACGGCTACTGTCTTCCTTTCCGGCAGAGGCCTCACGACAATCCACCAGTGAATCTCTCTTTAAAGACTCTGGATCCGCTCCTTGCGCAGGAAATTCAATCCCTGCTGGAGAAAGGCGCCATAGAACTGGTGCCTGTAGCGAAGAGGAACAAGGGATGGTATTCCCCTTATTTTTTGATTTCCAAGAAAGACGGGGGATTGAGACCCATCATGGACTTGCGCGGTTTGAACAATCTCCTCAGGAAGGACGGTTCAAGATGGTTACTCTTTCTCAAGCCCTCCAGGCCCTTCAACTTCAGGACTGGTTGGTGTCTCTCGACCTCAAGGATGCTTATTTTCATGTGCCGATCCATCCAAAGCACAAGAAGTACCTGAGATTCGCGGTTGGCGACTAGCACTTTCAGTTTCGGGTCCTGCTGTTCGGATTGACCTCTGCCCCGAGGTCTTCACCAAGCTCATGGTAGTCGTGGCAGCGCATCTCAGGAAAGGGGGGATTCACGTCTACCCCTACCTGGACGATTGGTTGATCAGGGCGCGCTCTCCCGAGCAAGTCCTGGATCATCTGTCCGTCACCTGCCACTCCCTCCACAAGCTGGGCTTCTCCCTCAATTTACAGAAGTCCCACTTGACGCCAACTCAGAGGCTCCAGTACATCGGAGCAGTGCTCGACATGTCCCTGGGGCAGTGTTTTCCTCTCCAGGTGAGGGCTCATCACATTCAGCAGATGGTGCACAAGTTTCAGCTTGCTCAGAGTCTCCCAGCGTTTGAGTTCTTGAGATTGCTCGACCTCATGGCATCCTGCATTCTTCTGGTGCCAGAGGCCAGGTTGCGGATGAGATCTTTGCAATGGGCACTCAAGCTCCAGTGGTCTCAGTCCTCCGGCAGGATGTCGGACCCTGTTCAGGTGCCGTCCTCGGTCGCCAAGGACCTTCTGTGGTGGGCGTCGAAGGCAATCTGATGAAGGGGGCTCCATTTTGGCTACCCTGGCCCGAGGTGACGATCGTGACGGACGCATCCCTCACGGGATGGGGATCTCATGCCAACGAGTTGACAGTCAGCGGTCGTTTTTCTCCATCGGAGTCCAGACTCCATATCAATCTGTTGGAGCTGAGGGCCATCAGGCTTGTCCTGAAGGCTTTCTGCCGACTGTGCGAGGAAAGAATGCCCTGATCCTGACGGACAACACAGTGGCCATGCACTACCTCAACAAAAAGGGGGGGCAGGGTCACTTCCTCTGTGCAGGGAGGCGATGCAGCTCTGGTTCTGGCCAATCCAGCAGGAAGTTTCGATCTTGGCAGTTCATCTGGCCGGAGACGAAAACGAGACGGCGGACGCTCTGAGCAGGCAGAGCGCGATCTCTCACGAGTGGGAGTTGGCTCAGGAAATTCTCCTGGCGATATTCGCCCTTTGGGGGACCCCACAAGTGGATCTCTTCGCCTCCAGTGTCAACCGGAAGTGCGAAAGGTTCTGCTCGCAGGAATTTCCTCCAAGAGTAGCCTTAGGAGACACGTTTGTGATGGAGTGGTCCTTCCCGCTGCTGTACGCGTTTCCTCCAGTCCCCGTCATCCCGCAAGTGCTGCGGAGGTTACGAAGGTTCGGTTCCCGGATGATCCTCATTGCTCCGGCATGGGCCCAGAGGACGTGGTACCCGGTCCTTCTCGACTTGTCCATCTGCCCTCCACGTCGTCTTCCCTACCGAGACGATCAGCCTTCAAGGGAGGGGGGGGTCATATTCTCCATCCAGAGGTCAGATCTCTCAACCTTCACACTTGGTTTCTGAAAGGTTGAGGTATAAGGATTGGGACCTCCCTGAAGACGTGATGGAGGTGTTGCTTTCGTCCAGAAGTCCCGCAACAAAGTCCCTGTACCGTTGCCATTGGAAATGTTCTGCGACTGGTGCAGGGTTAAGAATGTGGATCCTTTTTCATGGGACATTCCTATGTTTGTGTCTTTTTTGCTTTCTTTGGCCCACAGGGGTCTGCAAGTGGGTAGCATCAAAGGTTACCTGGCGGCACTGTCTATATTTAAGCGCTCGTCTGAAGAGTGTTCTTATTTTAAAATCCCTTTAATTTCTCAGTTTTTGAAAGGGCTCACTAATGTGTTCCCTCCGTCACCTTTCCAGGTGCCCGGTTGGGATCTGAACCTTGTTCTCAAGTTTCTAATGGGTGCTCCATTTGAGCCTTTGCATTCTTGTCCTTTGAGACTGTTAACCCTTAAAACTGTATTTTTAGTTTCGGTCACTTCCGCTCGCAGAGTGAGTGAGTTACAGGCACTTTCAGTTAAGCCACCCTACACAGTGTTTCATAAGGACAGGGTTGCCCTTAGAGTTCGTCCTTCCTTTCTTCCGAAGGTGGTGTCAGAATTTCATTTAGGCCAGAAGGTTATTCTTCCGGTAATTTATCCTCCTCCGCATCCTGGTAAGGAAGAGGAGAGGCTCCATAGGCACGATCCTAGGTGAGCTTTAAGCTTTTATATTTCACGCATGTCCCGGGTCAGCGTGAACTCTTCATTGGTTATGCTGGAAAGCATTTGGGACAAGCTGTGAATAAGCAGACTCTGTCTCGCTGGATTATTCTGGCAATTTCTGAATGTTACCGCTTGGCGGGTAAGGACCCACCGGTCCGCTTACGGGCCCATTCTACCAGGGGTTTGGCTGCCTCTACTGCCCTACAGAGGGGTGTTCCTATTCGTAACATCTGTGATGCACCCACCTGGGCTTCGGTCCATACTTTTGTACATCACTACTCCCTCGATTCCATCCGTGGGCAGGATCTGGCCTTTGGCAAGGCGGTCCTTTGCTCCGCAATTTGATTGGGCATTCGAAATTTCTGTATTCTAAATTCTTTTCTCATCTCCTTCCAAAGGCACTGCTTTGGGAGTCTGTCATAGATATGGAATCCGTCAGAGGACCCAATCCCCTTGAAGAACAAGTTACTCTCTTACCTGGTAACGTTCTTTTGATGGGATGGTCCGACAACGTATTCCATATCGCTCCCTCCCTGCCTTCCCCGCTACAGAATTTCTTATGCGATTGCAGCTTACTTTTCCGCAAGGATTTGTGTGGTCAGACTGGCAGAAGACTGGTGCCACACGTTCTGGGAAAAAAACTACAACTGAGGCTACGGGCGTCGTGTGTTGTGTGTCCTACTTATAACATCCAGTGACGTCGGCCGTCGGAGGAGGTCCTCGAGGGCGGCGTGTCATCATCGACGCAGGACGCAGACGGCAAAAGATTTTCCGAAGCAGCACAGCTGTTGTGATTACTGTCGTAGATATGGAATACGTCGTCGGACAATCCCATCGAAAGAACGTTACCAGGTAAGAGAGTAACTTGTTCATCTGTGAGATTACTCCCCTCCCATCACCTATGATGAAAATGAGCTTCCAACAATGGCATGGTTCAGGTTTCTGAATGGAGTGGATATATCTCTGTATATCTCTGTATCTCCTATTCATGCTATGTATATGCTATGTACCTGTATCTCCATGTTATCTGCGTCATATGTTTACCCTATCCATCCTGCCGCTTTATATACGTATGCCACTATGAATGCCTCCTGTCCTGCTCGGTTGCAGGCGCTTTACTGATAACCACCATAGCACACTTCTACGCTTACTCTCTCTTATACACCATCATTCAACTAGAACACAGCTATACTATGACAAATTCGGCCTAGCTGTTCTCCTACTAACATGACCCCACAAACAACCTCATCATCTTAATAAAACACAGCTAGCTGAGCACATACCGGCTAGCTTTGGCGTCTCATCAGGCCTAACACAGCCAGAACTCAGTCTGGGTGTCCACCCTCCAGACTGAACACATCCAACTGATTTTCTCAGCACCACACCTACCGCTAAGAAGCAGCTATCATGTAACAACCATACCAGTTGCACACACATCCGGTGCGCCCACGCACCATACGAAACTCTCTCTCTCTACTGACTTGAACTGCAGTACTGAGGGCGTTCAACCTACCAGCACTTTGAAGTCATACCAATGATACATAAGGCACTATATAAATGCCAAGTAACATAACGTATGTCAGTCGGCCCAGAGCTCAGTCATCCTCTTAACCATCCTGGCATAGTTCAGAAAGTGACCTTGTGACATGTCATGTTTCTTCTACCATTGTATAAAAGGGAATAAGAGAACTGCTTCAAAGAAATTGCCTACCGATCTACAACCAGTGCTCATCACAGTGGAAGGACCCATGTTTTTCAATAGTTCTAAGATAATTGCATCGAAGCCATGGGGCAGAGCAGGACACTATGTTGCGGATACCTGCAGTTTAGTTAAAGCCCTTTTCCATAACAGTTGTTATTTGTAGTATGCATGTTTCACCTCTCGGGCCCAGTGAATCCCAGAGCAGTTACATACCCCCGTCTCCCTTCCAGAAGACCCCGCCACCCAGTAAAATGTGTATTTCCCCATCTAGTAAGGCCTTCCAATGTGTCACATATTGCAATTGGCTGGCCAAAAAGTAAAGTTCGTAGTCGTGGTGGGATAAGCCACCCACCACCCCACACACCCCATCCTCTCCTGATATGATTTCTGTAAAGTTGTCATGCTACCCTATGTCTATTAGTAGCACATAACAGCTCTACAATTTTAGCATCTAGCATCTAGCATTTTGAAAAAAACTTGTTTAATCAAAAAGGGGATGTTGGCATAGAAATATGTCAATCTAGGAAGAATAACCATTTTACATAAAACTATTCTTCCCATCAGTAAGATGTAACGATTTCCAGAAAGAGATTGCATCTCCAATTCTTGTCAGCGCCCTGTCAATATTATAGACTGTCTGCTCCAAATTATGGAAAATTTAAATACCCAGGTATTTAAAGGATTCTTGCTCCTTTTTCACCCCCCCCCCACCGCAGTTTGGAAGTTGGTAAGTGGATTTATGCCTTATACCTGGTGAAGGAAATATAATAAATGTATCCCTATTGATCTGGAACCCAGATAATACCTTGAAGTTGTCTAGCACTTCTTATCAGGATATTATCCTCGGGGTTACATACATATAACAAAGCATCAGCATATAGTGTGCGTATGACCATCAGATGGTATACCCATTTCCAACATGTATTTTCTTAAGTATCCTGATAGGGGTTCTAATGCCGTGGCGAAAAGTATTGGGGACAACGAGTGATCCCTGTCTGGTGCCCTTCCCCAAGGTTCATCTAGAAGAGATCCAATTTCCTGTTTTCACTCTAGCCATAGGTTGATAGTACATCAAGCGTATCAATTCAATATATTCAGGCACAAACTAGTTTGTCCAGAACCTTAAATAGCCAATCCCATTCATGTGAGTCAAAGGCTTTAACTGCATCAGGGGATAGAATTGCCAATTCCTCAATTAAATATTTAACTCTATCCATAATGTGATGTAGTCTCCTAAGCTTCATTGATTTATTTCTCCCACCTACAAATCCACATTTATCTGGATGCACCAATGCTAGGACAACGCCCAATAATCTCGAGGCTATAATCTTCCCTAGTATCTTCGCATCTATGTTCAGTAGTGAAATGAGACTGTAAGAGTTATAATATCTTGAGTCTGGATCTTGAGAAGTACTATATTTAGTGCCTCTTGAAGTCCTGTGCGTAGGGCATATACATACATTTTTTTCAGTTTGGGAACCAGGGGTTATGCGAAGGTTAAGGCCATAATTTCCTGGTGTTTTACTCTTCCCCGATCAATTAATTGAATGCAGAATTTCATCCTCTTCTATCAGTGAATATAGTATTTTCCTGGAGTCTGCTGTTAAGCTAGGGAACCAGCTTACTCTAATAGGTCAGATGCTTCTTCATTTCTCTTTTTGTTTGTACTTGAGTAAATTGTATGGTAGAGGTCATAGAACACTTCACTGATTCCCTGTTCTGTGGATACCAACACCATTAATTCATCAAAAATCGGTGTTCTTGTGGATTTTGGTGATTCCCGTTTGATTAATCATGCTAAAAGCTTAACAGCTTTGTCACCTTCACCATGAATGCAGACAGAATATTGATAATATTCAAATTCATGCAACAACCTCTTGAATATCAGTTTGTTTACCTAATTCTTTAAGTAAGTAATCCTGCAGGGGGTTCCCCAACGTCATCTCTCCCTCTAGCCATTGTATATGTTGTTTTACATCCCGTAATGACTTATGGAGAGCTGCACGTATCGCCAAAGTACTGGCTATGCAGATCCCTCTAATTGTTATGTGAAAAGCTTCCCAAAATAGTCCCACATCAATTGAGTTATCATTGAGGTCATAAAAGGAGGTTATTTCCTCTTCAAGTTGAGTCCCAAACGCCTTATCGCTCAGTTTCATCTATCACTTTCCAGGAGTGGGTGGCTGGTGTCTTTTTGCCCAGTTCAGAGTCCGGGTCGTAGGGGAATGATCAGAGAGTATCCTCCCAAGGTATTTCATTCCTGTGAAGAGACTGAAGTGTTCCTGCCTAACAAATAAACAATCAAGTCTTGAATGGAAGTCCCGAGAGTGGTAGTAAAATGAATACCCCACCTTATCACCATGGATTTCCTGCCACAATTCAACCAGATCTAGGTGATTTGCCACACGATTCAGAGTTGCTGATGACTTTTCTTGAAGGGGCATGTTGTGACTGATCTATCTTAAGATGGATCTAACAACAGTTAAAATTGCCTCCCCAAAGACAGAAATCATATTTCTAACCTCCACCCTGTTTCAGTACCTCTTGAAAATAAACATTCTTATCTTCATTCGGCCGCATTAGAGAAAACAACACATCTCTTTACCATCCTAATTACCTACTTGAATTAAGGTTCTACCTTCTGGATTTCTATCTTTTTAGTTATATGTATAGGAACCTCATTCACTATCCAGGTCAAGACCCCTCGTGCATAGGATGAGTAGCAGGATCCATATATAGTTCCTCTGCATTTACATCGCAATACTTCCAGATCCAGGTTCAAAAGATGCATTTTTTGTAATAGGACAATCTGAATACTGTGCCTTTTCAAAAAGTTGCTTTATCTTCCTGTGTGTATTTCCAAGCTCCTTTGACATTCCATGTGACAAAACTTTCACCATCAAATGCCATTTTTAATGACTTTTATTAGTTCCCATCACCAGTTAATCACGTCTAAGCGAAGCCCTGGATCTCAACATGTTTGCACTATACAATGATTCAATTTTAAGTAAGGGTAGAGAGCCATCTTTAGATGGCATATCCGTGAGTGTCCTCCTAATCCTCCCATATACCAACAATGAAATAACCCCAACAAGAGTAAAACAACAACAAAAAGCCCACATAACAAAACCTGGTCCTAAAAGCATCTGGTACAAAACCTCACAATACCTACAATTAGTGTCCACAGACTGCAAATACCCCCCACTTGGGAACCTCCCCATTACAAGGGTAATAAGACTGTGGGCTGGGAGGGGGTGAATCCATGCTCTGTGACACCTACCACCCAACTTAACTACAATTAACAAACCCTGAATATTCCTATCTGTTCCTTTCCGCCTGACTTACGTAAGCCCTCCCAACAAAAAAAAGGGCATCACAGGGTGCTTGATCACACTCTCACCTTAGTCGCTGCTAGGCAGAATCACATGCAGTACCCTTTGGGAACACTGCAAGCAATTAAGACTACAAGTGTCAGTACAATTTCACCTTTGGTACAAGCCTGTACAACACAGTTATGTGGTAGCAGTGGCTGAGCAGCCAAACTTATCTCAAGAGTTGAGTGGGCAGTAGAACAAGTTACACATAGGACCAACAAATACAGTGATTCAAATATACACTTACTCAAGGTTTCTTGGTAAAAGAATATACATTTATTTACACAGTCAGTTTGAAAACATTACAACAGCAAGAGCAGCTCAATATCGGACACTAACAGACTACAAATACACAACCAATAAGTTATGGAACAAGTTCATCTCCCCTGAAGTGGGAGCAAAATGGCACTTCAGATACTTTAAAAAGGGGTAAAACGACAAGGTTATAAGAATAGACAGTCCAAATACTTTCATAAGCAGGGCAAAGGGTTTCAGTAAACTACAACCAGCAAATCAAATCATAGGCGTGGGCCAAAATCAATGGTTCAGAGTCTTTGTATAGGATAGCCCAGTTCTAGTAGTAAACGGTTAAGTCTTTTCCACGGAGTTTAGAAGAATTTGGCTAGGCGAAAAGTTTGACGAATGTTTAGGGAAGGACAAGACTTTGAAGTTGGGAAAGTACCACGAACTTTCACGAGGACCAGAAAGATTTTCAGACTGTGTTTGCACAGTACCTTTGTATTGAAGAAGAGCTGTAGCTGAGGCAGTTGTTCCTGGCAGTTCAAGCAGACTTCGCTGTTCCTGAGCTTCAGTTGTAGGGACAAGAAGGACGACGTCGGGAGGTTCCTGCACTGCCCAGGGTTGAGGCCACAAGTTTAGCAAAACGTCGGTTTAAGGTGTGTGCCTTAAAGTCCATAAACTGGTATCCTTCCCACCGGCTATTCGGTTTTCCACAGCACTCTGCAGAAAATTCGACCAGGAGGGGACGGTGTCCAGGCGGCTTACGAGTTGGTTGTTCCCACCAAACTCAAGGGAAGATGTTAACCTTGAAGGGCTTCTCTGTCGATGGAGTTTCAGGCAATTCGGACCTGCAGCAGGGCTTCACTGGTCGTCCAGGAGTTGCAGCAGTCCTCTTCCTTCAGCTCGTCTTCGGTTCTTTCATTCCAGTGGTCGACTCTGTTTTCCAAGTCCCATAGACCTGCTTTTAAACGGTTTTCCCCCATTCATTCCAGCCTGGCTGTCACTCACACAGCAGGGTGACTGTCCTTGCCGGACAGCCAGCCAGCCAATCACGCCAGAGTGCACTCAGGTCTCCTAGGAGACTAAGCATAGGGAGTTTCGGGCACCTACGTCACATCCTGTCCACCCCAGACACTTAGGCGCCAGAGGAGGGCTTCAGCACTCAAGCCCGCCAAAGGCCAACGAACAAAGGGACCAAACCTGGTTTGGTGCACAGCGACAAACATAAGAAGGACCTTTCCTAAAAGAAATGACGAAAAAAGATGACCGGAGTCTGTTTTTACAGATAGGTCTTGGGCGCCATATTGAAAAACATGGCTGACCCGATTTTTAGCTACCGTTGTTCGCGGTCGGGAAAATTCATGGTAGTTTGATCTAAACCACTGCCAACAGCCATTTAAAGTAGGAAAGGGTAACATTTGACTGTTACATGAGTGTTTTGACTCAGAGGAGGCTAGGCAACCCCTCCAGCACTCTATAGGAAGATAGTGTGTGCTGGGCCTGTAAATTTAAAGAGACTAGTAAAGCCAATTTAACTTTACATGCTCTGGGAGACAGTAGTCAGTCCCAGAGAAGGTATTTAAACCTTGGCAAGTCTGGAAGACATCCCTGTGCCACTGCACTCAACGTGCAGTGTGACACACACAAAAAGATGATGCCTATGGAGTTGTCTTAAATCTCCATAACCAAAGAACACAAAAGTAAAACACATTGAAAATGAAAAGTTCAAAGCCCCAAAATATAGCAAAAGAGCTGGAGGGCTCTAAGGTAGAGGGATTTTAGCACACGTGTGAGAAATCTCCCTAACATGCGCCATGTCCATGTTTACCTGTAAACCAACATGCCTTCCCTTGCGAGCTTGTTGTCTAAACAGTCCCAGGCTTCTTGTGCATTTAAAAAGGACAATTACTTGCCCTCAAACAAAAACTTCAATTTAGCCAGAAAACATATCTTCGATATTCTCTTTGTGCGGTCTCCTCCTTACCGCCTAAAAAGACCTCTTCTTTTTCTGGACCTCCCATCTAAAATCGGGGGAAAAATCAGGATCTTGGCCGGTCTCACCTCAAAGTGTCTATTTCTTTGTGGTTCCCGTAGTACGGCATCCCTATCCCTAAATTTGAGCAATCTGGCTATTATAACTCTGGGTGGTGCTCCAGGAGGAGGCTGCCTACCAGGTATTCTGTGCACCCTTTCAATGGTGAATAATTTCCAGAGCCTCCCAATGTAATTGACTGCTTGGATGTCGCCAATCTGGTTTTTGAGCAAAGTATGGAACTGAAGCAGCCTTGCTCAATGAAAGGGACAATCTTGCGGAGCTCATGGACAAACTGCCATGTTAATGCTTCTCAACCTCTCTGCAGCATTTGATCTTGTAGACCACTCTTTGCTGCTTACGAGGCTAACTAAGATTAGTACCCGGCGAGAGTCAAGCAGAATGCAACACGCATTCTGATTGGCTCTCGCCGGGTCCTTACCCGGCCGAGAATCCTTTGATTCTCGGCCGGGACTCCAGCTGCCTTGTCCTCGGCGGGGGGGGGGGGGCATGGCAGCCCCTCAGTCAATGAGGAGGCTCGAAGCGGGGCCATCCCCGCTCCGAGCCTCCCCACGGCTGAGAGGCTGCCTCTGCCCCCCGTTGGGGACTCGGGTAAGCTTTTTTTTTTCACCTTCTCTCCCCCCTCCCTACCCCACCCCACTTACCTTCTTGCTCCTGCGTCCCTGGTGGGGGACGATGGCAGCCTCCAGCAGTGTGGAACCTCTGCGCCTCCACAGAGCTGGAGGCTTCCATCGTCCCCTGGCCGGGACAAAGGTATGTATTTTTTATTCCCCCTTCCCCTCCCTCCCGCCCTCCCAAACCAACTTACCTTCTGCTTCTTTTTTTTTTCGGGAGCGGATGCGCTGGGAACACTTGTGTTCCCAGCGCATCCGCTCCCGAAGGCCGCCATGGAAAGAGAAAACGGACACCTGTTTTCCCTTTCCCGGCGGCCATTTTCTTGGTCCTTTTTTTTTTTCTGTCCCGAAACGCCGTGGCTTTTCGGGACTGAAAAAAATGCTTTTAGTGCCCCGGTCACGCATATAATGCATGAAAAAACCCAATGCAGGCTTTAACAGCATTGGAGCAGTTCATAATTAAGCAATATGACCCGAGCGGCGGGGGCGTTACCGACTCAGGTAATGCCCCGGGGCCTTTGTTAAGAACCTCGCTTCGCTCGGGCCTATAACTATGGGCCCCGGGGCATTACCTGAGTCGGTAATGTCCCCGCCGCTCGGGTCATATTGCTTAATTATGAACTGCT
Organism: Ambystoma mexicanum; assembly: GCF_040938575.1. Lineage (NCBI taxonomy): Eukaryota > Metazoa > Chordata > Amphibia > Caudata > Ambystomatidae > Ambystoma > Ambystoma mexicanum. The sequence goes on along the minus strand of NC_090936.1, from coordinate 1,085,353,516 downwards.
CCAATGCTGTTAAAGCCTGCATTGGGTTTTTTCATGGGCCTTCGTTATCAAGGGTTTCAATTGATGAATTTAAAGCACCACAAGTATCATTACTTTGCGGTGTTCCACAGGGCTCCTGCTTATCCCCCACATTGTTGAACATCTACACTCGCCCATTATTTGACCTCTTTGATAGTGCTGGGGTTAACTAAACCTACGCAGACAATCCCAGATTATCTTCGAGTTGACTGGGAACTGTGATTTTGACTCATCTATCATAAATCAAACGTACTCGTTGATTCAGACATGGATGGCCATAGACTCCCTTGCACTCAATGACAGCAAGACTGATCATTGTGGGATCTGTTCAGCGCCTGAATAAATTAGTGAGTTATGGTCAGATTTAGATCACTGACTATTATTGCTGTTGTATTGTCTGTCAAGACCTTGGGAGTGTACTTTGACTCCAAAAATCGATCAATGAAAAAGCACATAGCCCATGTTAAATAAAACTATCTGCTAATAACGTGACTGTTTTGGCTTGTGCCTTAGTCAATTTGAAAATTGACTTTTGTAATAAGATATTGGCAGGAAAATCGCACACCAATTTTAAAGACCTTGCAAGTTGTTCAAAATGGTGCAGTAAGAGCAGTTTATGGACTGAGCAGGACGGACCATGTTGCTGAAGCCAGAAGGTCACTCTACTGGCTGCCTGTCTGACATAGATTTTCACACAAAATTCCTGCATGCAAATGTTGCGCAAGAAATGATCCAAGCCATCTTGCTGATCGGTTGCGTGATGCTCTTGTATCAAGGTCGTTGCGATCTAATGGGGGAAATAAGCGTCATCACCCCCGCTTCAAACAAAAAAGACTTCAGTGGAACGAGTTTTGATGTGTGCGTGCCTTACCTCTGGAACAGCCTACCATCAACTCTTTGCGGATTACCAAATGCCCTCAGTTTTAAGTAAAAACCTATCTCTTTAACTCTGACTGATAGGTTTTACTCCTGCATATTATGACTTTGCTGCACATATGATTGCCCGGTATCCTCTTAATACTTTTTGGTTTGTTATTGGTTTGTTGTCTTTTATGTGCGCACTGAGGCCTACGGGTGAGTTGCGCCTAAGAATAATTACAATAATATACAAAGTGTCCGCAAATAATTTCTCCAAGAACAATTCCTTGCAGTGGCCCTTGTGACGATTCACCTACGAGAGCCCTTTCCAATCAGGCTAGTTTGGTGAGGGCACTAACCAATAGTCCTCCTAGTGGAGGTAAAAGGCGGGAGGACCTTATAGGGAAGGACTCCCCTCTTGGGTACAGGGACGCATGTCTGGGGCAAGGCCTCTCTAACCCTCATCCTCACAGGGCAGTAATAACATGAAATCGTTATGGGGGGGGGGAGATTCTCGCCACATGATGAAACTTCCTTACGCTTTCACCCTTGATGCCCCGAAGACCAAAAGTCCTGTGACGAGTTCATCTGAAAGTACCAATGTTGTCAGATCTTTTCTTCCAAGTCTGTTATTCCTACTGTGGTTAAGCAGCCTTAGCTAGACCAGTTAGGTAATTCTAGCCTTTCTTGAAACAGTACTGGAAAGAAGAACAGTGACAGCGTCTCCTTTTTTGAATGTTGGAAAGACTGAGACGAGGAAGAGCTTGAGAATGCTACAATCGTGCAGGACAAAGGCTAGATCAGCTGCTGTCAATTGGAAGGACGTTATGGGGCCGTCCCCACTATTTAAACTGAACAAAGATGACTGTGTTCTCCGTCTTCCACTGACCCGTTCTGCAACGGCCCGTGCATTTCTGACAAGCTGGCAGCTTTGATACAACTAGAGGGTGAGCCAGGTGACCGAGAAGGCCACATTGAGGCCTGGAGAGCTGGTGCAGGGCTTCGGAAGATGGCAGCGAGGCTCATCTCCAAGGCTGAGAAGAGCAATAGCGGGATTCCCAAGAAGTGTCTTGCAATCTGGTTGGGAACTGGAGCGATAAACCTGCTTAGACTGAGAGGTGGTGGCACGACCTGTAGTGGGTGGATCATATGGTCTAACAACGGTGCTGAGACCGCCTATCGTAGCCTACAGCAAAGCCACGTAGGTGATTATCAGTAGAGAGCGAGGGACCGTTGAGGAGGTTAATCTGTCACGGTGGGACCCAGGGGTCCGTCAACTACTCCGAGACTGTCCACATTAACTCGAGGTGGAGAGAGGCGAGACGCAGAGAACTACTAAAGGAAGAAGTTGAACTAAAGTGTGGGCCCGTAACCCCTGGCGAAATTGGTGAAGAGTTTCCTGGAAAAAGGTAACTGGAAAATATACAAGTCCGGGACGGGGCTGGGGAGTTACTAGACTATAAATCATAAAGAAAGAGACAACATCGTAAACCTTTTGTAATAGAGTTCCCAGGCCAGTTCCACACGTGTGGTGCTGGAGATTTGAGAGGGACTCCAAAGGGGCTTCATCGTCCCAGTGGAAGAGGATCAAAAGTTAAACAAAATCCAAGGATTGTGAACACCTCCCTAAGGGAGCTACAAATCTTATTAATACCTTTCCTCTTTTTTTGCAACAATACCATCGAGACTTCCACATAAATAACCCGCTATTCCACTGCCGTCACGCACTCATTTACCCTCTGCATGTCCGAACGAATGAGGGAAATGTCCACCTTCACGTTTTGCAGTTTATTCTCCAAAGATATCTTTGAATCCTTAATGGCAGCAATGCTACATTTCATTGTGAACCCTTCAATGGTTGCTGTGGGTTTTGCTTCAGCCCCTTTTTTCTGATTATATGTTCTTGTTCTGCTTTCCTTTGAAACCAATGTATTGTTACATTTATTTTTGTTGCCCTTTCACCTTCCTGGGTGAGTAAAATACAGTCCGTTTCCGTTCTGTTTAAACAGAGACTCTACCGGGTATGTGTATAGGGTGCACCTGTTATCCCCTTCCATGCACTACAGCACTTCCGTGCAGAGGAGGGGGTGTGCCCCCCGATCCAATCTCTGTCCCGAAACGTAGATTCTCTACTGAACGCACAGAAATTAACCATACACAAGTTCCCTACACCAGGGGTGCTCTTCCACTACGAAGAGTAATTTAGGTGGCCCTCTATCATAACCAAAATGGCAACGTCGGCATTGCTGTGAATCGGACACCCAGTCATAAAGGTTCAGAGGATTTGTTTATTCTGCCACACATTAAAGGAGTCGCATATCAGTGCAGCTGAAGAGACCAGCATGTGTTTGGATCAGTACCCCACACGATCCATAGAGACACCAGTGCATGACAGAGTACTGCAGTGGACCCTCCCTGCTCAACACTGGAGGCTGTAAGGGAGGGGGTCAGAAGAGCCTTGGAGCTCCTGCTCCGAAGCTGGTGTTGGTTTTTGCCCCATGGGATCCACACTTCCACAGCAAGAAGAAAGCAACTATCATGCAGTGGCACCTTACACTAGGAGCAGACTCGTCCATGGGGGCCCACCGAGTGGCCCACTGCAGAACACAAAATTGCGCCTGCAACCATCAGAGCAAGTCCCATCTTTGCAGAGCTTGCAAACCACTTTGGTCGGGAGAAGCCTTGTAGCAGGATCGATCCTTGGTTTGCCTTTTCACCAAATTAAGACGGGAAATATGCCAGTGCGATTGCAGATCTCACTCTGATCCCATCTGCGCTGGATAGTTCCTGACTATGCCTGCATGGCTTTGCATACTTAAAGAAAGCAATGTTGAGCAATTCTAAATTTAAGTACTGTGTTCTGTCTCTCTTTACTTTGGCTCTAGGGCCTGGCAGTCAGATAAAGTCACTCAGTCTTTGTGGTTTTAAGTGCCCCAGTGCATCTTTCCTGGCGTGGTTGCTTGGTTGCTCTTTTGTTGTCCTTACCAGATGTTGCTCTCCTTTTGAGCAAATACCAACACTTTAGGATCTAGGGACCCCTGTTCCTGGGCCAAATCTCTCTGGGCATTGGGAAGGGCAAGGCTCAGGCCTCTTGGTGGTGTGTTGGCAGAACATGTCACAATGTAGTGTTAGTTGCCCTAACCGTCAGGGGCTGCTGGGCTTGGGCACTTCCTCCTCTGGCCCTCCCCTGCTGTTTTGCTTTCTTCTTTTTCCTCTGTCACTCCACAACAACCAGGAGGTTACAGCTCTCCTCTTCCCCTCTTAGCTCTGTTCTCCAACACCTCCTTATAACTTCTTCTTGCCGACATCCAATTCACCAGACAGTTGTTCACCACCACCACCCTTATTGGGTTACTTTCCATCTCAATGACCTTTTCCCTCTACTCACTGCCTTCCCCGCCTCCTTTTTATTTTCCAGCACCTTCTGTCATGCACCTGCCTGCATGGAGATTGTTGAGTACTTGGCGTATCCGCCGTCATTAGGATGGTCACCAGGTTCTGTTTCTTATTCTGTACTGTCTTCTCCTTGGTCTAAGGGCTTATTTACTTTTGTCCCTTTTCTATGCTCCCTATCCTATCCTCTCCCTGGTTTACGGGTCTTACTATCCATTGTCCTCCTTCTTTGTTTACCATCCTATTGTCTATGTGGATTACGGTCTAGTCTTTGTTTTTGGTCCGTCTTCTATCGTTAGTGTTTCCTTTAACAACGCAACCAGCCTTAGCGTCATTGCGTTGCAACCCTTTCCGCTTCGCTGCTTTCGGGTTTACATGCTAGTTCTTTCCTCCTTGACTCTTGGAGTCAATCCGCTTTCTGTCTACTGCTTACTTCCGCATTTGCTCCGGTTCTATTTTCTTTCAGCCTTTTCTTTTCCTTGCTTCTTTCTCTTCGGCTTCCGCGGCTACCTCTCCCTTCCCGGGTACAGCCCCAGTGCCTTACCTCAGCGTGTCGCGCTGCTCCACTCCCGTCCTTTCTCCATTTGTCCGGAGGTTTCTCGCCAGCCGTGTGCTATTCTCTTGGCTGTCCCCTACTTCTGTGTCACATCCTCTCCTCCTATAACGGACTACTCCACTGTACACACATACCTACCATCAGCTGGGTGCCAGACTCCTCTTCCTTGTACCGGTTAGGATTTTCCGTACCTTAGTATCCAGCTACCTCATACCTCGGAAATAAACAAACCTGTTTCCTCTCTCCAGAAGGACTTGAGAAGCAATCTCCACAGAGGCTTTTTTTTAGCTTTGGCTTTTTCCTCTGATTGGTGCTCTCGGGAAGGGGTCCTCCACCTGCCTTGTTATTTCAAGGCAGCAAAGTGGCTTCTATCCGGGGAGGCTGTATCTCTTCAAAAAACGACAAAAGGAACGAAGGAGGCAATCACATCTGCGCTATTCATCTTCGGAAGACACAGGTGAGGAGGAGGAGGAGGAATTTATATTAATTGACGAACAAGAAGAGTTGGACAAATTAGACCATAGATCTGACACCTTCTCTCCAACCTCCTCCATTCAAACCCTACATTTTAACAATTTAACATTCTTTGCTTTTTTCTACTTTGGCTTGATGTGCCCTGTAGGTTTATATGCGTTGAACAAAAACAAATAAAAATGCAATTGGCCAAAAAAAAAACTTTCATTCTTATCTTTTGATAAGATTATCCTTCTGGATATGCAAGCATGCTTCCACAGGGGCTTTTCCACAATCGACCAGTGTTTTATACTGAATATGATTGTGGAAAAATACACTATAATGAGAAAGAAACTTCTTTTTGTGGCTTTCCTAGACCTCACAATGGCTTTCAACTCATTAAGTCATAATCTTTTGTGGGTAAAGCTCAGAAGGATTGTGGTCCTGCCTAGGCACCTTCAATGAAGCATCCTGCTTTATGAGGATACCCCAGCTAGGGGTAGGTGCGCTGCTAACCAAAAATTTTCAGGAGATTTCATGACTAATGTAGGGGTAAAGCAGGGTTGTCCTCTTGCCCCTCTTTTATTTTCTTTATTTCTTTACGATTTTAACCCTCACATGGCAAACCAAGGTCTGGTTTCCCCCCCTCTTCTAAACGGTGTGAATTTCAGCGCCTAACTACATCTCCTCAAAACCAAGATACTCGGGGGGGGGGGGAGGGTGGGTGGCTTGGAGCGCAATCGATGCGGCAGCTCCCTTGATGGCCTCTGCGCTGGTCCGCCGAATATGTGAATGTTTAATGGCCTCTGCGTTTCCAGTTAAGCCTGATCTTCATGCTGCACTATAGGAAGGTCTGGGGACTATTCCAACCAAAGATTGGGGAGCTTTTCTGTCCTGAAGGACCCTGATTCACGTCTGCCTGACTTTGCTTCCACAGCGCCGGACGGCCAAAGATGGTAGACGGGGTCTTGCCCCTGCTCCTCCACACTAATACGCAACAGCTGATCTGCTCCCTTGGGAAGCCCGGCCCACGGCGACTCTCCGTTAACTTGAGCCCCAGGTGGAGCCCGCCGACATGAACTGCTTGTACCTTGCCTCCTGCCCGCTCACTCCAGGGTGAACGCCGTGGCCCTTGCACAGGGCTTGACACAGCAAAGTCCGCCGCAGTGCTGAGGGGCGCTGCCCCTGGAGCCCTGGGATACCGCAGGTGCGGTGAGTGTTTCCCTGCCCTCCTCCCCTTCTCCACTGGGCTCCAGGATTCCCCCGGCCCTGCAGAGCGAAGGAGCTTTTGGCCATATGCTCAGAAACTGCTCCCGTCTCTCGGGGGTGGGAGGCGCGCTCCCGGGCCGCCCGCATTTAGCTTCCCCAGGTCTCTCTTCATGGGCAATACATTTAACTAGAGGGGGATCCTATATCTAGCTGTAAACTACGGAGCTGAGGAGAAGTGGGAAAGCTACGCTGTCATTGCTCTGCCCTGGTGGGGGTTACCCTGTGAAGGTTGCCTCTCTTACCTACAATAAGCATGACCATTTGGACTGCCTGTTCTACTTCCTGGGGCGCTCCTGCCCACTTACCAGGTCTCCCCCTGCGACAACATCAGCTATGGTCATTGCTCCTGTTGGGCGGACTCTTCTCTTCTCATGGACTAGGGGGATTTCCCTGAACTTCCTAAGCATTTTCAACAGCCCTAAGCAAGGCCCCTCTTGCCCTGTTGTAGCACAGCATTGCATAGGGAGGGTTTTCTCCCCCACTTCCTGGAGCGCCCCGGTCCACTCGACAACCCCCCCCCTGCATTGGCAGTGACTCTGGGAAGGAGCGGGAAGACTGCGCACCCATGGCCTTGCCCTAGTGGGGAGCCCTGTGCAGGCTGCTTTCTTCACCCCCGCATCCACTTGGGACTCCATTTAATTCCTGGGGTGCTCCTGCCCACCGACAGCTCTCCTTCAGCACTCCCCGAAGAGCTTTGTGACTTCAGTTACAACCACTACTCATATTGGGGGAACGCCCCCCTCCTCTCAACGGCAGGGCTACAAAGACAGCCCTCATCTCCCTAACACCTCAATGACCCGAATGAAGGCCTCCCTTGCCCTGTAGTGGTGCAACTCCGCAGAGAAGGGGTCCTCTCTCCCCCATTTCCTGGGGCGCCCAGCCCACTCAACGACCCTTCCCCCTTGCCCTCCAATGCCGCAGTGAGTAGGTGTGATTCTACTACTTGGGGAATGATGGGTGCCCCCCCTGCCCCCACCAGGCTGCATCCTAATTTCTGGCACCTTAATGCATACGCTTCAAGACAGCTCTGGACGGGATCACCTAGCTCTTAACGACTCCGGGAGCTACTGAAAGCAACTCTAAGTGGGTTCTCAACTTACCCTGCACTACAGGGGCAACCAACCCCACCTTCTGTTAGCTGCGGTCCATCATGTCTAAGCAATCTAAAGCTAATAAAAACTCAGACATCACCACAATGCTACTTGCGGTTGACAAAGGCAAGACACATGACCCCCCCCCCCAAATTAACCCCACAAAAGTTGCCAGAAGACAAGGGATTCCCTTGCAACTAAAGAGAACATCCAAGCCTTCAGGGTAGACATTAAGTTGGAATTCAGGTTGTGCATGACCGAACTCACCACAAAGCTCGAACACACCAATCAAAGGGTCACGGAAGTGGAACAACGCATGGGGGAAGTCGAAGACCGTTCCCAAGATCACTCTGCTACTCGGGGAGAGATCCAAAACTCGATCCAAATCTTACAGGACAGATGTGAAATTCTCGAGTTCAAACAGGAGTACCTCGAGAATAGAGCCTGGCGCAACAATCTCCAGATTCGAGGTGTCCCATCCTCTGTCCCAGATAAGGACCTCCCAGAATAGGTGGGGAATTTCTTTCAGGTCCTTCTCCCCCCAACTAGACAACCCTCAGCTGCTGTGGATCGAACCCACAGGCTGTGCCTTCGGCGAGGAGTGGAATCAGACTCTCCCCCTGACGTAATAACGAGAGTGCATTTCCACACAATGAAGGAAGCCATTTCGGCAATAAGTTTCTCCTGGGATGTGCTATCCTTCCAGGGGTCCACCCTCCAAATTTATCAAGACCTCTCACTGGCTCGCCACCTCCAAAGCCACTAAATTCGTTACAGATGGCTGTTTCCAAAGGCACTCCAATTTACTTACAATGGCTCTGTCCAAGAATCAGCCATTTGGAAGACGCCGAGAAGATCCTGCACTCAGATTCCACAAAAGGCGCCCTGACCCTTCCTGCAACTGACAACGAAGGCAGAGATTCTGCATTCCCACTGAAACCCAGGGAGACTCCCTGGTCTAAAGTTCTGAGATATGGAAGGAGAAAATAACTGTCTGCATGCTACCTACAGAACCCTGCTCAACCCTACCCTTCTAACACTTCAACCCCCTCGACAGAAAATGCGATCACCTTATTCTCCAGCTACAAACCTTTCTGCAGGCCCTCCATGGCCCTTGCCCGTTTCCAAGGTACAGATCACCTATGAGTCCTTGGAATGGTTTCTTTCTCTGGTTGCTAGCCCCTGCCATGTTGGCGGGATGCACAGCTCTGGCCCAGTTGGCCATGGGGGGGGTCTGATCCTGGAACCTCAGCCCCCCCCTCTGAATAATTTTCTGTTCTCCCGTTGGAGCTTCAGATTAAAAATTCAGATGCAGAGTGATTTCCAGCTACGACTGTCTTGCAGTAATGGCTGATCCCGGCCTGTCCCGATCCCCTCACCCGGACTCCCATGCGGATGCAGATGCTGCCCCAGACTGCTGAACTTTACGGTTTGTCTCTCTCAATGTTAAAGGTCTCAACTCTCCTGCCAAATGCAAATCAACCATTCAATGACTCCTGGATGAAGACGCTGGAGTGGCTCTGTTGCAGGAGACCCACCTGCTCCCAGGGGACTTTGGGCGCCTTAGGTCTAGAGGCTTCCCGCTGCAGTTCTTAGCTTCTGATGGCACCAAGAAATAGGGGATTGCGATTCTTTTTGGGAGGGGCCTGCACCCGCAGATCCTAGACACGAAACTGTGCCCTGAAGGCCGCTATGTCGCCATCAAATGCCTCTTACTGGGCCAACTATACACGCTTGTTTCCACATATGCCCCCAATGTGGGACAGACCTCCTTCTATGACGCCCTGGGCACGACCCTCCCTTCCTTCTCAGAAGGCCTAATGGTGATTGGAGGGGACTTCAATGGGGTCCCAGAACCCCACGAACGACAAATCGCATCCTCTGGCCTCCAGAGACTTCAACACGTCACTGGGCCTCCTACGCCTTTTCATAACCCTAGAGGTACCCTAGAGGTAGTGGACTTGTGGAGGGTGCTTCACCCCACAGATTGGGATTTCTCGTTCTACTTTTATGCTTATTTCCATAGGACCTTCTCAAGAATCAACATCCTCCTGACATCGGCACAACAGCTAACTTGTGTCAAAGACACTTCTATTGGGACTAGAACCCTCTCTGACCATGTTCCAGTGGCTCTGGAACTCCGAGTACACCAACCCACTCCACACCCACCACGCCAATGGGCCTTATTCGACCCAATCCTCAATGACATGCCCCTGAGGGACTCAGTCGCCATTACTATCTGAAATTTCTTTAAAGAAAACCTGAATGAGGACACTTTCCCAGCGAATACCTGGGATGCCATGAAGGTGGTGGTTCGGGGGGAACTGATTGCCCAAGAAGTGGCATATCACAGATCTAGGCGTGAAACCCGCCTGGCTCTTGTGGAGGAACTTCGGGAAGCCGGAAAAACACATAAATTGAAAGGCTGGTCCCCGAAAACTCAGCGTGCCATCTGCATCGGCCGCAATAAAATTGAGGCTCACTACGCTGAACATACAACTCATCTCCTAGCCAAAACTAAACAGTTCTATTATGCCAAAACAATAAAGCAAACAAGCTGCTGGTGAACAAATTAGCAAAAAAGAGGAGGAACAACACAATTATCGGCCTACGGGACCACCAAGGCATTGTGCAATATGCAAAGCAGGAGAAGCAGCAACTGGCAGCAGCCCATCTGGCCCAGGTGATGACAGCACCCCCCAGAGATCGAAGTGAACAGAGAAAATACCTACAGAAGGCGGCTCTACCCCACCTAAAAGAATCATCTCGAGAAACCCTGAACGCTCCAATCACAGGTGAAGAAATAGAAGCCGCCACTAAATCCCTTAAATCTCGAGCTCCGGGTCCTGACGGGTTTTCCACCAGGTTTTGTAAAATCTTCCGCCACAGCTACTTCCTTGCACCCATAATAGGCTTCTTTAACTCTTTCAGGGAATTGGGCACTGTCACCCCCTATATGTCGTAATCTATCACGATATTGCTACCCAAACCGGGTAAAGACCTCAAAGACCCGGCCTCCTACAGACCTATCACCTTGCTAAATATTGATGCTAACATTTATTATAAAATTCTGGCGAACCGCCTGTAACCCATTCTACCTGACATAATCCATCCGGACCAATCAGGCTTTATTAGAAATAGGTCTACTGGAGATAATGTTGCAGAGGTCTAGATCTGGTTGACCTCACCGTCCGCAACTCCCAAAAGTTGGTGCTGATGGCCCCTCGACGCCAATAAGGCGTTTGACAGGGTCGACTGGGCTTTCATGTGTCAAACCCTTGAAGCCTTTCGCTTTGGGCTCGCGTTCCAGAAGATGATTTTGGCCCACTATCAATCCCCGAAAACCCTTCTATGGAACCCTTGGCCCAGAGAGTCAGAGCCAATGTAGATATCAAAGGCTCTCAGATTGGTCCCACTCAACATAAAATAGCTCTCTACGTGGATGATGTTCTGTTCACACTTTCGAAAGCTACCTCCTCCTTATAGCACGCCCTTGCAGAAACAGCCAGCTATGGGAAGGTTACAGGCTTTTCTATTAACTATCAGTGGCCTTGGGAGTTGGTCTGTCCCCGTGTGACCGTGATATCCTTGTCCCGCTATGTCCTGTCCAATGGAAGGAAAAGATGATTAGCTATCTGGGAGTCCAAATCCCTGCAGACCCTAAGACAGTATACCATGCAAACTTTCCCACACTTTTCCGCGAACTTGAGAGTGACTTGAAGAGGTGGGCATCGCAGGAGATCTCCTTGAGCTCGAGAAATCGGACATATTCTCTTACATTCAGCTTCGCCACTGGTGCTCTCACCCTCAAACCCTTCAGGCAGCAACGCGCACCCCCTCCTCCCTCGAACTAACGCTGCAAGATCTTCCAACCCGGGGGACGGTCACAGCCTTATATAAATGCTTCCTAGGTGACTTCATCACCTCTAAGATGTGCGCCATGGCACAGTGGGAAGCAGATTTGGGGCATCCACTGACAGTCCAAAACTGGGTCGACATATGGACACAAACCCACTCATCATCCTCCTGCATCATGAATAGGGAATACGTTTACAAACTCCTACTGCTGTTGTACTACCCTCCCCTGCGGTTTCACCATATGAATCAGGCCCTGAGCCCCGCCTGCTGGCGACTCTGCAGATGACCAGGCTCCTTTTTTCACATGTGGTGGTCATGCACGAAGGCTCAACATTTTTGGACACACTGTTTGACTGCGATTGCAGACATCACTCAGGTGGTGATCCCACACAAACCTGAACCTATCCTCTTGGGCTCTCCGGTCCCAGGGAGCTACCCCAGGTCGGGAAGAAAAGCTAAACTGCTGACCCAATGTCTATTGGCAGAGCAAATCGTGATTGCCCGCACATGGAAATTGACTGAAGGACCTCTTATGACCCTATGGAGGGGAAAAATGTGGGGCACATTAATTGAAAAGATAACCGCTGCCAGAACCAGACTTTTGCACCGCTTTCAAGTTATCTGGGCTCCATTTTTGGACTATGATAGAAAGTTCCCGGCCTTGACCTTCAAACCCTGCAACACTAAGAGGATCCTGGAGGGGACGGAAGCCTCTCGGGCAGAAGAAGAACCCAATGCAGGACTTTGAATTTCAAGCTCTTGAGTCTCCACTTCGGATGGGGGCGCCGGAAGCCGTGGTGGGGGGGGAAGGGACTGAGGGATTTGGTAAACTGTATGCAGTGTTATGATGCTATTTAACCTGTAACCACTCTGCTCTGTTTAAAAAATAAACATATTTTAAAAAAACAAAAACCTAAGATACTCATTTGTGGTAAAGGGAAACTATCTTGTAAATGGGTTTTGAACAAATCACCTATTGAGGAGGTGGACGAGTATAAATACCTGGGCTTGGTGTTCTCTAAACGGGGAAGCTGGAGAAGTCACATAATCGTGGTGGCTAAGCAAGCCTATGAGATTTTAAGGGGGCTTCTCTGTTTATTTTTTTATTTTGGTGGGAAACGTCTGAATAAATGTCTGCAGGTTTTCGGGTCAAAGATTAAGGCACCAGACCACTTTGGAGCAGAGGTCTGGGGTTTGTGGAGGATTATGCATCTCCCTTCTAGAGCCCTGTGGGATGCTCTAAGATAAGATTTGGGACTTGTTAGTTTATCCTTGCAAGCTCAGCAACAGTTTCCAAAATTCTTTTTGAATATCCAATCAAATCCCCCTATAAACCCAAATGTGACGATAGCATTGAAAGATTCTATGCATAATGTCGGTAAAGATCTTAAATGTAGTATAATGGTGGAATTAGTCTACTGAAAGGATGGAGGCTGGGGGACGTAACGATGTTGGGTGATTTAACTCGCAGCCTGCCCATGTCTCTCTTTAAATGGAGTGTTGTCGAATTGGAATTCAATGCTCTCAAAGTGAAAATTATCAAACTACCCTTGCTGAAATATTACACCCGATACTTAAACAGGCTGGTCCTGTCTCTGTTATAACTAAGATTAAGGCTGCTGGCCACCATTGATATATCGTAATGATCAGGTTAAGTGTGCTGCCGCTTAGAACAAGGGAGATGTCCGTGATTTCACTGAATTGACTTCACCTAAAAGTGAAATGTTCAAATTTCTTTTTCTTCTGATTTATTTTTATAATGCGGGGGGAGACCCAACACACCCTTGCACCTCCTCACTTCCCCCTTCCTTATCCTATACCCTTACCCCACCCCATCTATGTTTTAAAATGTTCCTACTTACCCAACTAAATTCAAAGACATTTTTTTCGAAGATTTCCCTTTAGGTGAAAATGGATTTGGTGAAATGTACGGATATGGAACAAGGGCAACATGGTTGCGCTTGGAAAAGGTCTGGCTGTGTGGTTTGGGATGTGGAGAAGATCTCCTGCATTTCTTTATGGACTGTAAACTCCTGATTGATCTACGAAAACAGTGGCTAAGGCCTCATCTTATCAAGAATCAATTATGGGTATGCGGGACGCGATACTATTTTTTTATGCACATTGAATATGAAAGATTTATAACTGATACATCACATTTTCATCAATGAGGCTTTCGATGTTTACAAAAATAGGCCTCTGGCGAAATAAGATACCTGGCTGATATTTTAAAGCTTTTAATAGTATTTTAGGTTGTATTTTTTTTCTCCTGTTGTGAATCGATGTTGTTGGGAATTTTGAATGTTGTTTTTGCTTATCTGTTAATGGCTTTTAATTCCGAATAAAATGTATTCTCTTTATCTTTGCTACCTCCTTTCTCCTCTACCTTCTCCAGCACCTCCTTTGACCTTACTCTCAATTTTCTCTCCTTGCCCCTAACCTCAGATTTTATCCAGCCATCTCCCTCATGACACCTTCTCCCATTCTCCCACCTCCTTCCCTTCCTCCTCCTTGTACTTCTCTGCTACCTCGACTGGAAGTTTCCCTGCGTGTGCACACCTTTTCAGAAAGCGATTTTATATAAGCAAATGTAAGCTCAAAGGGGAGTGCATATCGTGTAATTCAGGGTGTGGGGGGAAAAGAAGCAGGCTGAGTAGTATATGGAAAGAAGAAAGAAGGTCCCATTTAAGCAAACCCTTGCGCACCCTGCACACCTATCAACTGTTGCCAGTCAGAAGTTATGACATGTAGGTAGGTACACGTATCCAAATAGATAGTTTACATGGTATTAGATAACTTTGTTGCATATATGTATACAACTTTTACTTTTTAAAATTAAAAAAGTTATGGCGGATGAAAAATGTCAACCAATTAAACAATGTGATAACATCGAACTCGATGCATTTCGGCTGAAATAGCTTTCATCAGGAGCAATAAACTTGATCAGACGTATTTCCAAAATGTTTCAGACAGAACCTATAAATTAAACAAAAAACAATGGGCCTCATTACACGGTAGGCTGTAAGGGTTTACCGGTACCGGTAAGGGCACTGGTACCGGTAAACCCTTACCGCCTTACTACGAGTTCCCTTTGCGGGACCCGACCTTAACGGCTTGTTTTACCAGCCGTTAAAGTAGGGTGCCGCAAAGGGACCTTGGTGCTAATTACAGTACCGCAATTTGCGGTACCGTAATGAGCGCCTTCCCCATTCCCATTATGCCCTATAGGGGTGAAAATGGGAATGGGGAAGTGCCTTGGTAAATGGGGAATTACCACCCCCGCTCACCTTGGAGTAGGGTGGTAATTCCACCATCCACCAAGGCGGACACAGTAAAATACCGGCGGCAACCATGGCGCTAATAGCGCCATGGTTACCGCCTACCGTGTAATGAGGCCCAATATCATCAGTATTACAAATAAATAAACCAGATAAGCAGACCTGGCACATTTTTATACTATATAATATACTCTGCCAGTTTGAAGTTATGATGAGGTTAGTGATTAAACAGTCTCTCTTTGGGTCAGTAGGGTGTTGTACGATGTTAGGCACCAGATGTCCTTCCTCCAGTGAACCTTTAGATTTCTCACCCCTACCACATGTGTTTCTGTCCTGGTGTTCCGACCTCTTCCAGGGTTGCAGCTTATCCTGTACTACATTCCATGGTATGGGTGACTATTCCAAGGCTGATGATGGACTGGGGCCCCTGTGGGATAGTAAGTTCTTCTCCTTTGAGGTCTCCATCACAGAGCAGCTGGTGGCACATTGACCCAATGGTCACCCAAGTTCCATCAACTATCCTTAAACATAGGACTTTGTCGCCGCCTCCAACGACCAGTAGCATAGAGAAATAAATAAAAACTTGTTTGCAAATGCCTTATTTGATTTTTTAGGGCATAGAGTATCATTGTTTTTGGGAACATTTATTTTTCATATATATAGTATGGCAATGGATGTCATCCAATCTGTAGCATGTAATGTTCAGTTCATGCTAATATATATATATCTGGGTCTTAAGGAAGAGAGAATATGCAAAATCTGAAAATAAATAAATAAATTAAATAAATAAAATCTGAATCAACCGATACGACTATTTCAGTTTAGAGCCTTTTCTTTGCAAGTACAACACACTACTCCAATGAAGTTACAAGTCCAGGCACGCATCTCCAGATCCGCCTTCTTGAACCAAGAAACACTGATGTTAATAGTTATTTTTCTTTGAAGTGTATGAACCAGAGCCAAAGAAACTGAGAATGGTTTGGTATTGGATAGCCTCTGGGTGGTGTGCGTTCTCCGGTTGAATCTACCTTGATTTATTTCCTTGCATCATTCCATTGCAATGCTGTAACTCCTATAATAAGAAGAGGTGATGTTTTTTTTCTCTCTGGCATGCCATGCCCGGGACATTCAGAGTCATACAGGGGCCAGACCAACCCCTACCAGTCCCCCTGCATACCTTTCCAGTACTTGCCCTCGGACTCCATTTCCCAGACTAGCCCAACTTGTTCCTCCCTGTCCACCACACTCATCCTCCATTCCCCCTTTCCCCACTGTCACTTGCCACCGTGGCCTGCCCAGCACTTCCTCGTCCCCCTTTCCCGGAGGCACCCCACTCCTGAACTGCTGCCTCTATCCCGCCCCCTTTGCACTTACCACCTTTTCAAGCACTAGATCAGCAGGATTGTCTCAAGGCCTATATAACCATTTTGTGTTGTTCGACTTTTGTGATTCCCATGTTTCCTCCTCTTCCCCACCACCATCTCGTACTGTGGTGCCTGAAAACAGTTGTCTATAGACGCCATACAAATGTCCAATAAATAAATAAAAGAACGGCTGCAGCCTGTATGCATCATCCTGCTAGAAAACCTCTTCCTGGCTTTGAAAAAAGATAATTGAGTGATGATGTACTATTATTGTAACAGGAAAGCTGTTAGTACAAGAGAGGCCACATGTACAAATGTACACTGTCCTTGAGAGCAATAGTCGAATAGTGAGGAGCAACTCATTAGCCCGGTCAGCAATATATCCAAGGTCAATACCCCAATGCTTATACTTGGTGATTTTCACCTTTGGGCCAATAATGAAATAGACTGCAGCACCATTTCCTTGCTAGCTGCCCATAGCTCCCTGGGATTCACCCAGCACGTCTCGACTCCAACACAATCAGCAGGCCACATACTGGACTGGGTTTTAACTCATGGGATATCTATTCCTAATATAGAAGTTACTCATTGTCTCCTGTCAGATAATTGTATAGTAAGTTTTAGTTTACTTCCGCCCAATCCTGCCCCATGGCAAAAAAAGTAAATCCAGCCAATTTGTCCCTGTAAGAAATCTCAAGAAACTTACACCCCAATTATTCTCTTCACGTCTACTGCATGAACTAATACACGTGCATCTTTTTACCAACGCTGAGGATCTGGCTAGTCACCTATTGAGTATTATTAACCACATTGATAATGATCTTGTGCCAGAAAGACTTTGCCTGGTTCAATGAATCCATCATTCCTTTTCGACAGGGAAAACATGAAGTTGAAAGAGAATGGAGAAAAAATTCCACTACTTGCATCTCTCAGCCTATAGAAATCCCTTAGCGACTCTGACAGTTATAACTCTAGGATCTCTAACTCTAAATCGAACCCGCGGGAATTGTATGCTATTCTTAAGGAATTTGGAGGCAAGCCTGAGGTAGTCTCCACCCTAAAGAAGACGGGGACTGCTGTCAATACACAATGAATGAAATTAAAAAATTGCAGGACACAGAAAATCTATCGTATCGCAAGTCCACACTCTTTCACCAGTTACTACAGGACAGATGTATCCTCCTTAGTCACCAACACAGTTGCTTAAGAAGGGCTCAGTCCAGATCTCTTTTCATTTCAAACCATCCTCCGAAGACCAAATTTGTCACATTGTAGCCCAGATGAAACCCACCTCCTGTCGTGGCGATTGTTGTCCATCTAGCCTATTTAAAGATTGTATTGAGACACTGGCACAATGGTTGACTCAGCTTGTTAAGATGTCAATTGAGGAAGTTAATATTCCCAAGAATCTTCAAGAATCCTGGGTGATCCCTTTGTAAAAAAAAAAAAGCACCCTGGACCACAGTGATCCAAAAAGTTATCAGCTCATCGCAAATGTGCCTTTCTTATTGAACATACTTGATCATGTGGCCTATCTTCAATTACAGAACCATCTGGAAAGCAACTGTTTCCTCAATCCTAAGCAGTCAGGCTTCAGGGCCAAACATGGCAAGGAAACAGCACTCTTGGATCTTAGGTCTAATATTTCCAATATCGTGGACAAAGGTAAACAAGCACTACAGATGCTTCGCAACCTCTCCGCAGCGTTCGACCTGATAGATCACACTCATTAAAAGACTAATAGATCAGGCAGAAAGATTTGTTGTGTGCTTATACCTTTTTCTGCACCAGTAGTTTCTTTCCTCCTATTATAACCTCTGCGGTTCCCAATTTGAATAAATAAAGGTTCCAATCCAGTCTGTGTATGGGATATTTTGTATTTATTTATTTGTCGTTTTGCCCTTTTGGATGACACATGTTTCGGCATTGCACTCTGCCTTTTTCAAATCCGGGCTTTTCTATTTCATAACAAAAATAAAGGTTAGAAGTAGTTACACACTGTTCCATTCTTTGGTTCATAATGTGCAAAATAAAATAGGTTGATTGTGACACCCACAGTGATTCACATACTTCCTAGGAACTCCTAGTTGGAACCAAAATGGACAAAACAGTGTAGTGTCCACAAATCATACACAAAAAGCATGAATTAGGAAGGGGTCCGGGTAGTCCACATGACTTAAAATAACTCATACGGGTATATTGGAAAGTGGGGATTTAAGGATAAAAAATACATGAAGAACACCATAATCTACATTTTGCATTTACATCATATTCACGATTTTGCATTCTGATATCATTGTCATCTTATCTCCTATGTTATGTTATGTGTTATGTTATTTTTCTTGTACTGCGCCAAAGCCCGTGGGCATCCAGGTGCTGAGAGACAACAAGACAGCAGGCTACCAGTGAGGGGAAAGAGTGCTAAGAGAAGAGATGGGTCTTCAACTGTTTCCGAAACGTGAATAGATCCCCGGTCTTACGCAGTGCAGCTGGCAACGCATTCCAGGCCTTAGCGCCTTGGATATGAAATGCTCTGCCAAGCCCGTGGGATAGTTTCACACGGTACTGAACTAATAAAAGATCTTCCGCTGATCTGAGTCTTCTTGTGGGCTGATAAACACTTATAACATCTTTCAGATAAATTGGTGCAGTCCCAAAGACGCATTTATGACAGATGGTAAGTAACTTGAACCGAATACGGGCCTCAACAGGGAGCCAGTGTAATTTATGTCGAGCAGCGGTAATCGGTTCAGAACATTTCATCTGAAAGATGATGCGGATTGCTTTATTTTGTACTTTTTGGAGTTCATCGATATCGGCTTTACTTGCCCCACACAGGAGTGCATTACAATAATCCACACGTGGTAGAATAACAGCTCTCACCAGTTTAGTGCGGTTTTCGATGGAAACAAGTGGGGCAACCTGTCTGAGCACTTTAAGATGGTAATTGGTGCTCTTTGAAATAGCTGTAACGTGGGCATCACAGTCTAGACTACTCTCCATGTACGTGCCTAACGTCTTGACTTTTTGCACGACTTTTATGTCACTGCCATTAATCCTGAAGCCTGAGTACGCCTTGTCCAGATTAGTTAATGCCTGGCGGGGTCCAAAAAGCATAAGCTCAGTTTATGAGGCATTTAGGCAGAGCCAATTAGTAGACATCCACTTTTTTATCAATTGACACACCATGTCTACCAAGTTTTGGTCAGTATCATGGTTACCAGTGATGTCAAGGACCAATTGGAAATCATCCGCATAATTGCAAAAGAAAATCTGGAAGAATTCCAATTCGTTACAGAGGGGTAGGATATAGATATTCAACAATAACAGAGAAAGGCATGCCCCCTGTGGGACACCACAAGTCAATAGTTGTGGTTCAGAGGCATAGTCCCCCCAGCATACCTGGGATTGTCAACCCTCTAAAAACGACCTCAAACAATCTATGGCATTTGCAGAGAGGGCCCCGGCCGATTTCATTCTTTCAAGAAGGATGTCGTGATCAAGCAGGTCGAAGGCTGCCGATAAGTCCAACAACATCAGCAGCCCCAACCTACTTTCTTCTAGTTTAGAAGGCATAAAAGTCTGTAGGACTAGAAGGGCACTTTCAGTGCCATGATAACTTCTGAAACCTGACTGTTTAGTGTGAAGTATATCAGCTGCCTGTACACGGTCCTGCAGTTGAATGGTTGCTGCCTTGTCTACAAGTTTGAAACAGGGTATTTGTAATTGGCCTTAAGTTAGCCGCGTCGGAAGGATCCAATCCAACCTTTTTCAATAATGGTGACACTGCCACATTTTTTAATGGTTGGGGAATTTTGCCTGACCAAAAAGAGGCATTGGCGAATCTACATAGGAAAGGCGCGAACTGCTCTTTGTGCTCCAAAATCATTTTCGATGGAAGAAGTTCGCCAGGACAATTTGTGGGAACATAGGATATTTATCATTTGCACCACGGTGGTTTCCTTAAAGGTAAAACCAGTGGCGGGTTCAGTTTTAATGACGATGCTGAACATTAAATCTGGTTTGGTGTCAGTCAGCTTAGTATCAAATGGGGGTATTTTGTTGGGCAGCGATGTGGACTTGACTGTAGTCGATGGGGAGGTCAAAATGTCCTGCTTAATTTTATCTTGGGCTTTGCGTAACTTGTCCGCAAATGCTTTTTGTACTCGGTCGCAATCTTCAACAGTGGTTAAATAGAAGAGCCACAGTCAGTGGGTTTTTCCAAGGATCTAAAAAGGCGGAAAAGTTCCTTAGTCTGATTTCCTGAAGAACTGATTTGATTATTGTAGTGGGTTTTCTTAGCCTCAACGATTTCTAATTTGTACTGCTTTTCTTCACGCTTCCAGTCCAATAAATTGGTCATAGAGCTATCTTTGCGCCAGATTTGTTCGGCCTGTCTTTTACTAGCTCTAAGATCTACCAGAGAAGGGGAAAACCATGTGTGACGATTTGGTAAATCCTTGACTAATTTATCTTTCAAAGGGGCGAATTTATCAAGCATGTCAGTAGTCAGTTTATTATAGTTGTCTATAAGTGATTCCGGATCATCAGTATCTTTAGTTAAAGTCATCAAAGAAGACAGATAATCAACCAAAACGGGTGTAGTTATGTTCTTCAAATTACAAACTCTAACTGGATGCATATAAATGTGCACTCTACGTGCAAGAGTTGGAAGCCGCAAGACACAAGTGACGAAAAAGTGCTCGGACCAGATACATGGTGTAGTCAAGATATCTTCGACAGGTATGTTACTACTACCAACCCAATCTAAAATGTGACCCTTGTTATGTGTTGGGTCAGCATTATGGATTATAATCTGGTGAGCAGCCAACATTTTTTCTAATGATAAGGCTTTCTTGTCTCTCTTGTCACCTTTCCAACGGTTAAAATCCCCCAGGATGACCAAGCCAGTATTGGAGGGTAACCTGGGTGAGACAAGGTTGACTAAATCTTCGTTAAATCTGTTAGAGTCCTCAGGGGGTCTATAGAGAATAACAAAGTTCAGGGTATAGTTGGGATTTGATGTCATCTTGATATGTATCATGTCAGTCCCAGAACATTCGATTAGAGCTTCATAAAATCCTAGTGATTTATTGCATATAATGGCCACTCCACCTCCCACTGCCCCTTCTCTATGTTTCCCGAAAAAAACATAGTCTGGGAGGGTCACCTGCTCAATAGTAGGTGCATGGGATTTAGTGAGCCATGTCTCAGTAAGGCACATGATGTCTAATTTATGTTCCAATATATAGTCATGTATATCCAAAAAATGTTTGGCTACTGAGCGGGTATTAAGTAAGGCTACCTTAATTAATGGCTCAGACCCCTGATTAGGGGGAGCGCTTTGGGTATGATGGTCAGCGTTATGGTCCTGTAAAGAATGCAAGTCCTTACCTGGAAGTGCCATACGTAAAATCACCAGGGAGTAAATTAAGTGGCACGTCTGCGCGTCCCTGCACGGACCCGCACAGACCCGCTAGTTCCGTTCGCGCCGGTGCGTTCGCGCCTGAGGACGGAATAAAGCTACCAAAGAACTTCTTCCAGGTTATTTTTGCCTAAGGGTACAACCCACTGATTCGTTTGTTATAGGTTTGATTCGTTCACTCCTGTTCTTGATTAGTTTGCATTAGGATCTCTGTCTTATTGCATGGTCGTTTCAAGCCACATGTACATTACAATTTGGTTAGAATCTTAGGTCTCTTACCCCATGTTATCACGGTCCAGTTACTCTGCATTGTTGCAGTACTCTTTAGTTATTGGGGTTAAATCCCACCTGATGGGAAAAGAAAACAGAGTGTGTAATGTCCACAGTTTGTCATTAGCATAGCCTAGTTTGGTACAATGCATGCTGTCTAACTATTTGCAAATTCTTGGTTTGTAATGTCGCTTGTTTCCAAGCGGTACTCGCAGTTTAAAATTAATCGTATATATTGAGCCACTCTAGTACAGATTGTACTATACATTGAATACAGGTTAGTGCTTGTTGTGTTTTAAAGACTATTTGATTTACGGTGTGCTCTGTTTGTCAGAAGGGACCGGCAGAAACGTTCCAAGTACTTTGTGCTCTGTAATGTGCGGGACATACAGTGATTGGGCTTTGTCAGGACCCTAGGGTTTACCTGAAAAATGTCGGACTTGTGCTTCAAGTAAATAACCATTTAGCCACCCCCAACTGCTATGAGAAACTACCTAGCAATCCAACCAAACTGATTGTACAAGATTTGAAACATCTTATAGAAGGATGGCACCACCAAGGGTTAATCACAGATGAGGAATAAATGCATCTTTTTGTTCCAAAACCAATATTGCCCACAATTTATTTCCTTCCAAAAGAACACAAGAGATTTGAGAAAATTCCAGAAGGAAGGCCAATTGTAAGTCGCATAGGTTGGGCCACGGAACCACTGGCGGAATATATTGATAACATCTTAAGACCTAAAGTGTGCATAGTTAAAGCCTATCTGAAAGACACCACACACAGCAGCAATAAATATGGTGGAACAAATACAATGGCAAAACAACTACTTATTGGCAACCTGGGATGTGAAAGCACTCTACACTTCCATTGGATATAATTTAGCTCTTGAAACAATGGATTATGTATTCAAAGATAAATCAGCATCACATTTCACCTATGTCTGTATGCTCAAGGAAATGGTAATGCCAACACTGGAAAACAATATTTTTATTTTCGACAACCAATACTTCAAACAAACAAGAGGCGTTGCGATGGGCGTGAAATATGCGACAGCCCTGGCCAGTCTTGGGCATGTTTGAGGATCTTTTCATTTACCAATTTGATACATTCCAAACCAAAGTAGTTAAATGGACAAGGTTAATAGATGATGTTCTTCTTATATGGAATGGACCATCACAAGAGCTAGAAAACTTCCAACACCAAGTCAATGACAATCAATATGGGTTAGAATTTACCAGAACAAACAGCACAACTGAAATTAACTTTTTAGATCTAACGATTTATGTATTGGGCAATCAGCTCAAAACAAAAACCTACAGAAAAGAAACAGAATTGAACTCTACACTTTTTGCTACAAGCTGTCATTATCCACCTGTTATCAGAAATATCCCTAAGGGTGAATTCGTACGAGCAAGACGAAATTGTGCAGAAACAGACACTTTCAATGACGAATGCGAATTGCTAACCACAAGATTTACTGCCAGAGGGTACCCTCAAAAATCAATCAAAACAGCTTGGAACAAAGCTCAGAAAATGAACAGACTACAAACTTTGACTCAACCAACCAAAGAAATAAAACAAGACAAGATGGTTCAATTTATTACCAGCTATTGTGCCAATAATTGAGAAATTAAAAAAAGACTAAATAGAAACTGTTACGTATTTAAACTTGATCCTCATATTGGAGAGTATATTAAAGACCAACCGACTATAATCTATAGAAGAGCCAAAACACTGAAAAGTAGCTTAAGCCCATCACTGGTACCCGAGAAAGAGGAATTAACAACAACAACTTGCTTACACCCATCAACCTCAGGATTCAGGATATGCGGATTCTGCTCAATGTGTGAATATGCAATGCCAAATACTAATGTTTTCGAGGACAAGAATGGAGTGAAAACACAGATCAAGGAACACATCAATTGTCGTTCCATGTTTGTTATATATGCATGTGTATGCGCTTGCAAATTAATATATGTCGGGAGCACAATCCGTGAACTAAGAATACGAATTCAAGAACACATATCAGGAGTCTGGACAAGAACCTGCCACTATCAGATCACTGGCAAACTCACCATCAATTACAAGACAGAAGAGAAATTTAATTCATTGGACTAAAAAAAGATAAAGATGGGTAGACGAGGAGGAAACCAAGAACTACCGCTCTGCCAAAAAGAAGCAAAACTCATTTGCCACTTTTTTTATTTTTTTATTATTATCACTTTGGTTTACACAAAAAGGAAAACCTTTGGCTATTCCAACAACGGCAAGAGAACAAAAAGAAAACACAAACTTTTGTGGTTATTTCAAACAAAACAGAGTCTATAAAACACTCAGTAAATCCATCAGTAGGGGAAAAGTATAAGAAGCTGCGAAAATAAAGAGATAATAAAAGAAAAAAGAAAAAAGAAAAAGAAAATTACAATTGAAATCTAAAACTCCATTATTCTTAAGTGCACTAAAAATCTCAATAAAAGGCTCGTACAAAAATCAAGATAAATTAAGGAAGCTACATCCTTTCCTAGTCTCCTTGCCCTTTCTTTTCCTTTAGATTGCACAATACTTATAACTGAAAATGTCAGCTATTTTTCTTAGCCATGTCATAAACCTGTACTTGGCTGTTCCCCCTCTATTTTCCCAAATATAACCAGCATGAATTTTGCTACCGCCACGTTGTTTGAAATCTTATCTCCTTCCACCAAGTATGTCCACCAGAGATCAATTTCTTTGAATCGATAGTCCTGCCTGATGTGACCAAAGTAAGTCTGTCTTTCCTCTCTTAGGGTTGGGCATTCTAACAGCAGGTGTTTCAAGGATTCCACAGCCTTGTTTTGGCATAACCTACATTCATTGGGCTCCTTTTTTCTTCTCTTTCTGTAGTTGTTAGTTCTGCTTGGCCAGAGGTTGAGACGGAGTCTTAGAAAGCCAGTTCTCAAGAACCATTTGGGGAATAATGTTAGGTATTTCGGTAACCTGTTCAGCTTTCGAGGAACTGCCCAAAAATCTTCATAACCTTGATATTTGTTCAATCCAATCTCTGGTGTACATTTTTTCTTTCACCTGGTCCTGGTTGGCTAATAATGACTCTTCTGATTCATTCAGGTTGCAAAGGATTGCCTGACATGTCTTTGACCATTGAGATAGTATTGGCTCCAAACTGTTGTCTATTTTAGGACTGCAAAGCCACCCGTTGTCGGTGCTTCCAGGCATTTCCTGAAGAAGGACATTATCTTCCACTCTGAGATCACTTTCAGCGAAGACAGTGCTAGTTCTCTTCGGATTATTTGGATTGGAAAGGATTTTGGCAGTCCGAGAGTTGTTCGCCAGAATATACCTTCTAAACGTGACCATATGTTGGCGTCCAAAAGAAGAGAGGTTTGTGATCCGTATGTGAGGATTGCCACCACTTTTGCTCGATAAAAGTCTATCAAGGGTTTCAAGGAGAATCGACAGAATCGTGCCAATAAGATCTATGCTTGGCCCGTCAAGTTTCTTTGTTTCTCAGATCTACACATCTTGGGGCTTCATTTCTGTTGGTGTTGACGCAGACCCCCAGGTACGGAAAGGTGGACACTTCCGTAATCTTTTTGTTGTTTAGGAACCATTGAACATTTTTTTTCCCCTTTTTTGTATTGGCGAATCTCAAAATCCTGGATTTTTCTGGGTTGATGGTCATTTTATTTTTGGCCACGTAAGACTCAAGAGCTCTTAGTTGGTGTTGAAGGCCTATCTGAGTTTGATCAATTAGGACTATGTTGTCCGCATAGATTAGTCTTCCAATTGATACGTTAGCGATTTTTGCCGGGAAGATTCTTGAGTCTACAAAGGCATCCTTCATATCGGAGGAATAAAGATTGTATAATTCCGGTGCCAAAGGGCTACTGTATCAAAGGCCTTAGATAGGTCTATAAAGGCCACAAAGAATTTCGCCTCTTTGTTTCCAAGTGTTCGTGCTTTAACAGGTTTAAGATGAATATGTTTAACGGAGTGCCTTGTCCCTTTACGAAACCTGATTGCTATTCATCTTTATGACCGGCGCGTGCCGCCCATTTGGTCAAAGATCTTAACAGGATGGTGGCGAAGATTTTCCCTGCCACGTCTAGTAGGGCGATAGGTCTGTAATTTTCCGGGTCGATTCTTAAGCCCTTTTGAATATGGGGACCACTATGCTCGTCTTCCATGAGGATGGTATTCTTCCTGATTTGAGGACGTATTTGTACAGTTGATGTAGAATTTTTGCCCATTCCACTGGGTCCTTTTTCAGTCCTTCGTTGGTCAAGCTATCGGGTCCCGGTGCTCTTGAGTTCTTCAGTTTTCTAATGAGCTCTTCTAAGGTTGAGGTGTCCATGTCAAGCAGGCTTTCATCCATTCTAGCTGGTATCCATCTGCTTATCGGAGGTTCAAGTGAAAGTTGCCTTTCTTTGTAATATAATTGCCATTGTTTTCCTGGGACTGGATTGGCTGTTAAGGCGTCTTGCAAAGTCTCCTTACTGTTTATCAGGGCCCACGTCTCTGCGGTGTTTCTCTTGCAGATGGTGGATATCATTTCCTGCGAGTCGTGATTTCACATTGATTTCTTATGCATTCTTATCCAATTGTGATAGGATTGTTTTATTTTCCATATTTCTGTAGTTTTGTTAGTCTCGTTGGATTGCTTAAGTTGCTTAAGGAGTCTCCTTAAAGTTCTTTTCTTCTCAACCACGACTCGGTCAAATACGTGCCGGTATGTCATTGTTGGTTTAGAACTTCCTGGCTTACTTGTGGTGTTGAAGATTTTTAGTAGCGGGACTTAGTCGATGACCTGCAGGGTTGCCTGAGACTGAAGCTCGTTTATCATCATCAACAGATTATCGTTCAACGTCGGCAGTATCGCTGGTTTCATTCTTAGTCTGTTTCTGCCAGAATTTATTTCCAAATTAAATGGATACATTTCCGTTCCCCTTTTCACAGACAGATTTAAACATGTTAGTTTGACCGGGTTGTGATCACTCGACTACATGGTTCCTACCTCTAGTTTTTGGTTGAATATTGAGAGGTTGGACAAAACTGTGAAGAAGTCGAGTGTAGCTTCTGATTTCAGACCTTGCCATGTTGGTTTCCCAGGGATGTCACCCGGCGTGATCCCATTTAGAATTATACAGTCCCGGGATTGTAGGGTGGACCTCCAAGTTAATCCTCTTTTTTGTTTCATCATGGCCGTTGTTGATTCATCGTGAATTACATTGTTACTTTCATCAAAGCAAGTACAATTAAGGTCACCTACCGTTATCATCCAGGCGTCATGCCATTTACCTTTCAGATCATCAATTGCGGTTAGAACTTCCTTCGGGAGTGATTTGTTTGCTTTTGCTCCCGGAATCCAGTATATGTTGATGAGAAATAAATACTGTGAGTGTTGGTCTCCTGGGTTCATAGGTACTTCCGCAACTAGGATTTGAATATATGTTGAAGGGTTCAAAGAGTGGATCACATTCCAATTTAGTTCCTCTTTTATTGCTATCAGCAAACCAGCCATTGGACTTCCTCTTTGCCCTTTCTTGGCTGGGTTTATGCTTATAGAATATCCTTCAATCAAGGGGGTTTCTCTCAACCAAGTTTCTTGGAAACATAAAACGTCTGGCATATTTTTTGCAAATTTGTTTTTTGTTAATAATAGGTGGTTGAATCCCCTTGTGTTCCATGTTATAAGGGTCCATGTTTCTTTCCGGCTTACCTTTAGGCATTATTGGGGCTTTATTTTTCCGGCTGCTAGCTTAGCCAGCTATTCTCATCTCGCCTGTTCTCCATCCTGGTGCTGAGTCACTTGGGATTGTTTCATGGCTTTTTTGTGCATGTCATATGCTTCTTGGAATTGTGCTTTCTTTGATAGTATTCCCTGCTCTATTGCGTCCGTTACCACTTCTTTGTTGTTTTTTTCAGTTATCTTGAATCCCATGGTCCATAAGGTCTGTTCCTCTGATAATAGTAATTGGTGGATAACTTGGAAACAAGTTGATACCCGTACCCTGTCCATGTACATTTTGTCAGGAATTCGATTAAGGAGACATCGCTGGAGCTAATTAGACTCAATGTTGGGACGTGATGGAACAATGTTAGCACATTGGCCCGATTTAGAGTTATACCATCATTTGTGTGAACTAATCTTTCCAGGCGGAGTGCCCTGCCTTTCTTTCCAGGGTTTAGCCTTCGTTTCGGTAATCTCAGTGGACTTATCAACAATCTTTCGTCTCCGGTGTTATGATTAACATCCTCTGCATTGTAGTCTTTGATCTTCAGTATAGGAAGGGCATTATTTTGGTTCGGAACTCCAGGCTCTGATGGTGGATTTATCGCTAGGGTGCTTGAACCGCCCTCCTCATTTGTTTTTAATTTATTCTTTAGTCTACCTTCTGTATTTTTACACACTAGTTTGTTTTCGGTTCCAAAGTCTTGTGTTTGACATTTATTTTTTGACATTTCTGGTTGATGGGGTTTATGGTTATGTGTCTTATATCCTTCATGAGGTGTTTTTAGTAATGGAAGGTCAGTTTGTTCGATCTCCGACTGCTCCTCGTTTGCTTGTTCTATTTCTTCTTCTTCCGAATCACTAGAGGTCTGATCGTCTTTGTCCGAAATTGATTACGTGGACAGATCCATTATATACAGCTCTGAGTTGTCATTTTCTACATCCTCCTCGTCCTCTTGACTTATTTCCTCTGACATAATAGGCTTTTTCAGAATACTAGTACTTTGGTTAGCTTTGGTTGTCACGCTGTCCTTTGGCATGGTCAAACATTTAAAGAATGTTTTACTTTTGTTTGATTTCCGTGGCCTCTGGTAGGGTTGGTTTTTTGATTTTTTTGCTAGCTGTAATGTTTGGGATAATCTTAATTTCTGTTCAGAGGTTCTGGTTTTCGCCTTTGCCTGCACCGGTGCGTTCATCCGCTCCAAATGACCTTTTTTTTTTTTTTTTTTTAAAGATTTCACACAATTTAGGTTTACAGTTATCGCCCTTACAGGATACAATTTCTTTTACTGGTTGTTGAGTAGCCGGGGTTGCTGGTTGTACAAATTTCCCTATACTTTTTTATTTTACTCCTTCTTGTGTTATATTTTCAGGCCGAGTACTAGGGCTTATTGGGTGAATGTGATTTGGCGTCTCCCATTCCTGTAGTTCTTGCGAAAGGGGAGCCTGAGGGATGTGTGGCATAGGGTCGCTGACTTCGTTATTTCGTTCACTGCCGTTCACTATCAGAGACACGTTGTCGAGGGTCCGGCCCACTACTGGAGGTGTTTTTCTAAGGTGCCCTTCTAGTAACTCTTTGTTAAGTTTTTTTCTCCTTATGTACTTGTTCTTTCATTAGTTCTGTTGATTGTAAAGCAGGATTATCGAGGCCTCCTAATAATTCTCTTCTAGGGTTTTTCCACCGAGGTCCCTTCTCTTTCATTATAGGTTCTAAATTGCTGTGCAACATGTCGGAGATTCTTTGCTCGTCATTTTGCATGTTCTTTTGTATGGCCGTTATGAATCCTTCAATAAAAATAGTCCTTGAGTGTACCATAGCTAGAAGAGTAGTATGATCTTTTAGGGTGTCGGTGGCAATTTCGTGTAATTTCATGTAAGGGGCCAGTATTGCTGCCATTGTAGTGACCATCGAAAAGTGGTCTTTTTCTGATCTTTCATCTATTACCCCGTGCTTTAGACGGGGCTCCCCAGGTGTATGAGGAGATTCTGTTGGTGGTAATGGCTCTGTCAGTTTTGCCTCCTGCCAGTAATTTGTTTGAGTTAACTGGTTTCTAATTCCCCAATCTGTTGTTTGTGTCGCTATCTCTGTAGTCAGGGTGTCTTTGTCCGTTAGAACTAAGTTTTCCAACATTATCACGTCTGGGATTTCACTTAGTATGGAATTTTTGTGAGACTTCTTTTTGGTAATATGATTGCCGACTCCCCTACCCCAGTTTAGTAGAGATTGCTTCCCAAAGAAATGTTTGTTTCTGTCTTGGCCTTCTCCCAAGGATAATTTTTGAGGTTTACATGTTTTTTTATCCCAGGTCCGTGTATCTAATAAAGTCCATTCTGATTGATTTGGGAGTTGTAGTTCTTCCGTTTGTAACAGGAGAATTCCCCTGTAATGGTTTTTCAGCCTGTTTACAGGGGGCATTTGGTGCTATCCCTGATCTTTCCGTGGGTATTTGATTTGGTTCACTTTCTTTGGTCGTACTTTCTGTTGGTGTATTTGACCGTGAGTCTGGCAAGATTGATGGATTGCCGAGGTCACCTTCCTTCGAGTAGTCAACCCCTTTTGGTAATTCTGGCACTTGTTTGTTGCCTTCAGGTTCGTCATTTGGCTCGGTTGAAATAGGTCCTTTTCTTCCCTTCAGGTCAACATTACATGCTTGTGTTTCAAGCGGTTACTCATGCTCGACCATGTTACTTGTGGGGTTGGATGTCTGATTGGCCGTACTAGGATTCCTTCCTTCCTCTAAGGTTTTTGCATTTCATCTTCCCATTCCATAGTTGGCTCCGTCTGCTTGCCGATCTTGACTCCGATCGTAAATGGGCATAGAGCTCCCCCATGATTTTGATCTTTGTTCTTCGAACCCAGACAGATAGCTTGAACAGGTTTGTCGTGGTGGGGTGTTTTGACTGCTTCGCTGTACTCATTTGTCGGTGGTGGGACCCCTTGTGTTGCCACCAGCATTAAAACTCCACTTGGCAGCTGAGGGGCCGTGTGTTCATACTGCCTTCCCGTCATAATGAACCCTTTTGCTAACGTTGTCATTGTTAGCCGTTCGTGTGTTTAGTTTTACTTTCTGCTTTCAGCTTTCTGATTTCCACTTGAATTTCCCTGGAAAGCTTTGTGGCAGCAACCCAATTGGAATACTGATGTGTCCTCTTCGAATTTGATTGACACCTAGTTAGAGGATAGTTAGCAGCTGCACGCCATTTTGTGTGTTTTGCTACCTTTGTACCCTTGTTTGTTAACGGTACCTTTGTTTGTTAACGATAGTGTCGGTCGGCGGGATCAAAGGGAACGCGCCCCAACCGTCTCCCGGTTCCAATTTCCGAATTCAATAAGGGCAAACAGGATTGGCGTGGTTAGTGGCCTTTATAGGTGCTTGTTTAAGAGCGTTACTTGGCTTGAATAGATCACAACAGTCAAGCTTGCCGGCTCAATCACATCGAAAACCCTTTTACGGGTACTCACGTTTGTCCAGTGGTCACAGTATGGTTTTTCTGGGCGGTTTGATTCCTCTGCGCAGAACGGAAACGTCCACCCAAACAGCAGCGCCCTTGTCCTCGCAGCAGGCTTTTCGTCGCGAAGGCTGCTGATGCAGAATTTAAGTATCCCGTCGGCAGTGGGCGGTGCCTAAGTCCTTAAGGCAACAGTATGAGCAATTTAATGCGGGTCGTTTCACAGGCTTCTCACAGCTTTCTCTCGCAGCCCAAACAGCAGCACCCTTTTCCTCGCAGCAGGCTTTTTTGCCACTTTAAAGCTGTAGAACGGGGCTTAAACTCTGACAATGAAATGGTGTCTTTTTTGTGATGTACTCTATTGATATTTGCAAATATATCAGCAATCCAATAGTATATAAATTTCCAACTGACTACATAACATTGAAACATGGAAGGTAAGACAAGAACTACAACTACCATAATGCATAGTGACTACATTCTAAAAATGAAAACTCTGTAATGTAAAATATTGCTGCCTGCAATCAGACCAGCATCCAAAATTAGTGTGAAGAATGTTAATAGAACTTTGCGATAAAATATAATCATGAAATACAGAAGGAAAACAATGTGCAAATTATGACATCAAACTCGAACCACAACAACTAGCGATACAACCGCTTAAATATAAATAGTCAGAAAAATACGGAAAGAAAATCAAACAGTCAATTAAATGACAAAAAATTGCACAATATGTGACAATAAGGCTTAACATATCAAACTTGAGATAATGTACCTACAAAAATATAAAAAATACCAATTAAATGAAATGTTTAAGGTCTCTTGTAAGCACCCGGTACATTTTCGTATTTACATTTATACCAATAATATATGATGATCCGGTAACAAGTTGGGTTGAAAGAACCAAAAACTTTAGAAACACGTTAAACTTAGCCCAAATCATGGCTGCCGTTCGATTTTCAGTGGAAAGCAAGGTAGGACTACCGTTTGCCAAAGGCAGTGATATATTAGTGCTATCACTACTACAGAGCGGCGGTCCCTCATATCCGATGCTTGAAGCACGAGTCCGACTTTTTTCAGGCAAGCCCTAGGGTCCTGACAAAACCCACCCAGTATTGGGACCAATCACTGTATGTCCTGCACATTACAGAGCACGAAGTACTTGGAACGTTTCTGCCAGTCCCTTTCGACAAATAGAGCACGCCGTAAATCAAATAGTCTTTAAAACACAACGAGCACTAACCTGTATTCAATGCATAGTACAATCTGTAATAGAGCGGCTCAATACATATGATTAATTCTAAACTGTGAGTACCGCTTGGAAACACGCGACATTCCAAACCAAGAATTTGCAAATGGTTAGACAGCATGCATTGTACCAAACTAGGCTATGCTAATGACAAACTGTGGACATTACACACTCTGTTTAGTTTTCCCATCAGGTGGGATTTAACCCCAATAACTAAATATTACTGCAATGAAGCAGAGTAACTGGACCGCGATAACATAGGGTAAGAGACCTAAGATTCTAATCAAGTTGTAATGCACATGTGACTTGAAACGAGCATGCAATAAGACAGAGATCCTAATGCAACCTAATCAAGAACAGGAGTGAATGAATCAAACCTATAACAAGCGAATCAGTGGTTTTGTACCCTTAGGCAAAAATAACCTGGCAGAAGTAGGAGATAAAATGACAATGATATCAGAATGCAAAATCGTGAATATGATGTAAATGTAAAATGTAGATCATGGTGTTCTTCGTGTGTTTTTTATCCTTAAATCCCCACTTTTCAATATACCCGTATGAGTTATTTTAAGTCATGTGGACTACCCGGACCCCTTCCTAATTCATGCTTTTTCTGTATGATTTGTGGACACTACACTGTTTTCTCCATTTTGGTTACAACTAGGAGTTGCTAGGGAGTATGTGAATCACTGTGGGTGTCACAATTAACCTATTTTATTTTGCACATTATGAACCAAAGAATGGAACAGTGTGTAACTACTTCTAACCTTCATTTTTGTTATGAAATAGAAAAGCCCAGATTTGAAAAAGGCAGAGTGCAATGCCGAAACACGTGTCATCCAAAAGGGCAAAACGACAAATAAATAAATACAAAATATCCCATACACAGACTGGATTGGAACCTTTATTTATTCAAATTGGGAACGGCAGAGGTTATAATAGGAGGAAAGAAACTACTGGTGCAGAAAAAGGTGTAAGCACACAACAAATCTTTCTACTTAACTAACCGAGTGGAGGAGCTCATGGTCTTCGTGGCTGCACACACCTATGCGACACACCGAAGGATAACAACCAAACCTAAATTTACAAAATGTTTATATTCAAACAGATCTGAGAAAAACTATTGGTCACGAAGGTACAACTTTAAGGATATCACCAAAAAGTTCCTCGAATCCAATTAATAGATCAGGCACACTGCTCCCCATTGGCTGCTCAATGGATTGATTCCTTTCTTGCTCCCAGACATGCTCACGTAGCAGTGGGCAACGCCACTTCCATTCCCAATCTTGTCACCTGCAAAGTTCCACAAGACTCATGTATTTCCCATACCCTGTTCAATATATATACCATGCCCCTCTTGAGTCTACTGGAAGACCTGGGTGTCCAATTTACCAACTATGCAGATGACACTCAGGTCATAATTGAACTTTCAGGATGCCACACCAGTGAGACTACAGTTATTAGCTCCATCTACCATACCATCCAGGCCTGGATGGTGACAAATTCACTTGCATTAAATGCTGAGAAAACCAAACTGCTCATCATCACCACAAGGCACAGGCTCAAGAACCTTTATTCCGACTAGGGATCATTTGTCATAGCCAATAATAAAATCAAAGTTGCGAAAACAGTAAAGACCTTGTGCATAAATCTTGGCACAGAATTGCCTATGAAACCTCAGGTTTCGCAGGTAAAATCTTCATGTAGTTATGTTACAAAACTACTCAATCATATTTGTCGCTATATTTCACTGCAAAACATGTCCCTTCTTGCAACTGCATTGGTAAACTCACTCCTGGACTACGGCAACTGTCTCCTGACAGGAACATCTAAGGCCAACCTTCACGCATTACAGATCACAGAGAACAATGCAGTCAGAGCCGTCTTCGGACTGGCTCGTAGAGACCATGGGCCTCATTACGAGTCAGGCGGAATGGGTTAACGGGGTCGGCTAATGGGTGCGGACCCGTTATTCCCATTCCGCCTGATTTCCTGGTGAAACCAGGCGTCCTTACCGGGTTCCGCGAGGGGACCAGGGAGCTAACAATGGGCCGGTCGTAATCGGCCCGTTGTTAGCTCCCTCTCCCATTGAGCCCTATGGGGACTCGAATGGGGAAGGTCCAGGCCCTATGGGGACTCGAATGGGAATGGGGAAGGTCCAGGCCCGGGTTCCCTGAGGGAGGAATTACTGGGCCCTCCAAACTCGGAATCGCCCGGTAATTCCCCATTCAGGGAACCCGTGATGAGGCCCCATATATCTGAGGCTTGTCAAAAACTACATTGGTTTCCTGTAAAGCAGTGTGTCATATATAAACTACTTAACCTTACTTTTAGGTCCTGTCATTTTGAGGCACCTATTTATCTTTCCAATCGACTGACCATATGCAGTGTAGAGTGCAATTTGCGCTCTCTTGGCCCCACTAAGACCTAGATTTAAGCTCTTGGGCTTAGGAGGCACCACATTTGACACACAGGCCCATTGACTTGGAATACAATCCCCATCCCTCTACGACTGGCAGGGTCCATCGTGGGGTTTAAAAAAGGAATCAAGACTTAGCTTTTCAATTTTGACACAGAATATAAAGAAAAAAGTAGTTTTTTCTCCAGCCCCTGATTTAACTTGAGTTCCTATGTCTGTACGTCCTAATCATTTATTTTTTTTTTTTGTCCACTCGGAGGCCCATGGGCGATTCAGCGCTATATAAAAATTAAAATCAAATTTTTTTCACACCAGAAATGGGTATTTCATCAACCATCTGGACCAGTGAAAGACTCATCCAGTCATTGTGCCGCATGCTTGATTGACTACAAAGGGCAGAGATGGCGTCCAACACATGGATCTTTCCAAAAGGTGAACCTTCAGAATTAACTGTAGGATATCACCCATTGGGCCTTAATGGCCTCAGATCAGGTGGTGTTCAGAGGTGCCCACACAGTTGAAGTTCACCATTGTTCCTGGTGTGCGCTTCTGTTCTTCCCCTTCTGGGTTA
Organism: Ambystoma mexicanum; assembly: GCF_040938575.1. Lineage (NCBI taxonomy): Eukaryota > Metazoa > Chordata > Amphibia > Caudata > Ambystomatidae > Ambystoma > Ambystoma mexicanum. The sequence continues at coordinate 1,085,318,266 of NC_090936.1, read as the reverse complement.
CTCCCAGTGGGAACTACAAGATTGTATTCAGACACCCAACACCTTTTATGGAAGGCTCAGGGTTGGGAGTCCGCAGCACAGGAGAGAGTTGGAAGTCTTAAGGAGGTCACAGATCACCAAGCCCGTTGATTCCAGTAATGACTCTTTTTGGCTCACCCCATTTCTCCCCTTGCTTACTGATGCTGCTCTCACCCGCCCTTTCCTACCCTCCTCACCAGTTACCGCCTTTGCTTTATGTTTTCTATCAAATATTTTTATTATGATTTTATTGTAATTTTACATTTTGCTTTTGTAACCCCGTCATAAATTCCAGGTTTGATTGTGAACCGAAAGTAACATTTAATGAATGCTTAGTAAAGGAAAACTTCATAACCAATTTAAAGTGACATTTCATATTGTTCTATGTCAAACCTCTGTGGCATCTACAGTTAAATGTTGGGGAAGTGTAAGGCGTTTTCCTGTGACTAAATCGGATTGTTATATTCTCCTGATAATGTACTTGTGTCAGGTATGTTCAGTGCAACTTTGCCGAGTTATGTTGAGAATGGAATCCGTGTTGCTGTTACACTGGAAAAGAAAAGTAAACAAACGCTGCCATTTCGTGCTATCTACAGTTCCTTGTGAGTGGGGGCTGAGAATGGATGTTTTCTGTGGTGTCTGGTGCAGGGGGGATCTTCTGTGTCCCTGAGGAGAAGAATCAAAGATAACGTAACTTTGACAGCAGTCACCCCTTTCTTGGTCACTTAATGGCATGGCCATGGTAAGAGAAGAAAGCCAGTGTTTCTCACAAGGAGAGATCTTAGAGGGCTGTCATAAGGGAGCGATATCCCCTTCTCGTGCGAGTCTGTCAGCTGGTGCAGGCCATCCTGCGCCTGGCCGGGCAGTCATTCCTGTTGATTTACTTCTCCCCTCCACTCAGGGAAGTGCAGAGAAGTGACAGTGGCTTACCACAGAGGGTGTAATGATAAATCATATGGCTTAATTAGCAGATCTGCCCAGGTATCTGAAGGCCATTCGGTAGCTATGCTGAGGAGGCTTCTGCCTTCTGTTAACGGTTGATCACACAAGTAAGTTACAGTAGGAAAGAAGGAAGGAAGGAAAGAACTTAGCAGGGGCCAGCACTGCTTGAGTTTATGCAGTGTTTGGGGCAGTGTCCATGCACTCCTTTGCAGAGGCGAATGGCCCATTAATTAAAGTCGTCATTAATGATTAGTCTGCAAGGTGTTAATGGTATCAGTGAATTATTAAAGAAAAGAAAAGTAAGAACCCCTGTGTCTGTACAAATTCCTGTCAGCACACACAGGGTATTAATATGGGTCTCACTTTGATTCCGAGAAGCTGTGTGCAGTACAAAGGACCTCTGAGGGAAAACTGCAGAGATAACTTACTTCTGCCAGGGAGTGAAATGATTTCTTTCTTTGAAACAATAAGTCCGCCGGGCTCCAGTGTCCTGTTTATCAGTTGTGCCGAGTCTGGTGTGTCAGTACTTAAAAATCTTCAGGCCAGGAGTTAAAAAACCGAATATAAGAAAAACAAAATAAAGAACCTCTAAAGCCTCTCTGTGCACGTGTGGAGTAAATCTGGAGCGTGTTTTTGATTAGGATGTCCTGGTGTGAGCTCTGGGCTCACAGTTTTTACTTCAGTGTACTTTTATATAATCTGGGGCAGGTCAGTGGTAATGTTCTCTTGGTTTGTGCTCAGTAAAATACATATAGCAAATGATCCCAGAGGAGTTATTGTCTTTAGATACCTGACAGTAAAGAATAATTGACAGTAATTTCTCCGTCGTTAGACTGGGAATCCTCGGTAAAAAGAAAACTGTTTCCCTTTAGTCTTCTCTGTATACAATCATTGTCTTTTGGGTCATACAGCTACCAGCCAATGACACGTGTTCTCCTAAACTCCACCCCTGGTGGCCATGTTCAGATTTGTACTGCACGTTTCCAGTGTTGGGAGTCCTTGTGTTTCTCTCCTTGAAATGTGTGGACTTTTTGCTGTTTTCCAGATACTTTCTATAGTTTACTAACATCTCCTTTTCGTCTACTGTCATGTGGTGACTAATGGCAACAGGGACTCGTTGTTGGCGAAGATCGTCTTTCCATCGTTGGATCTTCTCTCTGTGACTTCAACAGACCCATGCTTGGTCCTACATCTCCTCGATCATGTCTGAGGGTGCTAAGAAGAGTCTCTTCAGGCTTCTGGAGCCTATGGACTGAAGAACATTTTCGTTGCGGATCGGCACCTTGTCTTCACCCGGATCACGCCATGGAAGGATGTGAGATCTGCTGCAGATTTTCGGCAAAGACCAAAAAGGACATCACCACAGGTTAGTGGCTTGGATCAACTAGGAGAAGGCCTCTGACGTGGCCTCCGGACGCAGTCATGCTTCATCCAGGACCAGCCGGTGCCATGAGCGTGCCTCCTCTGAGAAGAAGAGGTTGAGGTCCTTTGAGGATGCTCCTTCCCAAGAGATCCAAAAGAGGGTAAAACATCATGCTCCATCTACTCCCTCGATGGTCGCCGGAACTGCAGGATCAAGGTCGGGTGGGGCCCGGTCTCCGTTGACAGTCAGCCTATCGGTTGGTAGGTTAACTCCGTCTGCGAGGAAATCCTTGACCCTTTCTAAGCACAAGTCTTTCGAAGGACAAGTCATCGAAGGACAAACCTACGGGAGGCCTGTCAGTGGCTGCCTCATCTTCGCCATCGTCGGCGGCAGAGGCCATATCAATGACAACTTCGCCTTCCAAGACCACAACCTCATTGGCGGTTTCTTCGTCAATTACCATGACACCGCCGAAGAGCGTTTTGTCAAGGATTGCCTTGAAAAGAACCTCATCGACAGCACTGTTAGCGAATTCAGGAATTGTTCCATCGTCAATGAGAAGTTCGGTAGTGACTGTCGTTTCAACTTTCACAATGACAGCAATGCCAAGGGTCTCTTTGCCTCCAAGGTCTCCGTCAGTGATACCGATCACAACCTCATCTGCGGGGCCTCTTCTGCCGATCCCCATCATTGCCTCCTTCCTGACAGACTCTGGCAGGGTGAGGGAGTTGAGGGAGTTGCTGCCTCCATCAGATTTCCTGCCGAGACCAGCGGGTGTCTCCTTCAGATCCAGTGTGATCACCAAGAAAATCTCCTCACATATATAGCATCATCTACCTGAGGATTTCTACTCTGACCATTAAGGGCGCCAGGGGCCCATGTCCCAGGGGCATCTTCCTGACATGAGCAGGACCAGCCATTTGGCCTCCCAAAGGGTTTCAGCCTGGTTCTGGGCCTGGCTGTTCCGTTTGCACCACAGCCAGCTCCGAGGGTTATGTCATTGGACATCCTTACCACCGTGCACACCTTTGTGGCAGAGATTTCAGCAGCGGCTCCCTGCTGCCCTTGTGCCTGGTCCAGCCTGAAACCCTCCCTGGTCACCAGTCAGGAGCCCACCAAGGCTGAGGCATCAGCCGCCACCTCCCCATAAGACACCTGTTGTCTCGTTCTTGACTTAGGGCATTGACACTGGTTAAAGAAGAACCATTGCGCACATACACTGGCACGGACACAGATACCACGAATACACCCACTGATGGGTTTCAGGATTATGTCCCTGCTGATGGGGAACCTCCGGATCTTGGTGAGCCCGCCAGGTCTTTGCCACCATACAAGATTCACTCCTTCCACAGCATCATCTCCAAGCCGTCCAAACTCTTCAGCCGGTGCCTGAAGAAAAGAAGGAAGGCTTCCTTTTTCAGGAACGTGAGTCCTCAAGGAAGACCGTCATTTCAGTTCTGTTCTTAGATGATGTTTGGGAGGATGGAGTGGCCATTATGAAGACTCCAGCTACCATGCCGTCAAAGCTTGACAGGATAGAGAAGAAGTACCACGTCCCGGACTCGGCTCCCATGTGCCTCTGGACGCAGCCTTCGCCAGACTCTGTGGTGTCTGCCACCACCAGGAAGCTCTTGTCCAATCCCTCGTCTTCCTCCATGTTGCCCTCAGACCAGAAGGGGCAAGAAGCTGAATGCATAGTTGATTCTTGATAATACTAAGGAGATTATTGGGAGGGTTCTGTGTGGGAACGAGAGGTAGGGGAGGATCCCTCTAATTGGTTGCAGGAGGTAGAAGCATTTATTTGCTACTGCATTGACTTGTGGATCTAATTACAGTCCGATGTCCATGAGTATTCCCAGGTTTGTTATCACTGCAGATGCTTCCGGTTGGCTTTCCATGCCTGGTGGCCAGTTTAGTTGTGTGTGTTGCGTTATACTCTTGGAGGGTTGGGGGAGAGAGGTCATTATTTCTGTTTGGTTGGGTTAGGTTTGAGATTGTTGTTTTTCATCCAGGTGTATATTTCTGCGAGGCATTTGTTGAGGGTGTTGTTTGGGTCTTGGGTTGATATTATCTTAACGTTGAGTTGGGTATCATCTGCGTAGATATAGGTGATCAGTCCGTGGATTCGAATGAGTCTCATTAGGGGGGGGGGACATAGATGTTAAAAGGAGTGGGGAGAGGCTAGAACCTTGTGGTGTGCCGCAGGAGATGTTTTTGGTGTTGGAAGTAAATGGTGGCAGGAATGTTCTTTCAGTTCAGTTAGTGAGGAAAGATTTTAGCCATTGTAGAGTGGAGTCTTTTACGCTGCATTCCTCCAGTCTCTGGATTAGTGTTGTGTGTCTGATTGTGTCAAAGGTGGCTGATATGTTCAGTGGTATGAGGGCCGATCAGGAGCTGTTGCATGCATTTCTTTTTAGGTCATCCCATATGGATCAAAGTGCTGATTTCGGTCCTCTCATGGGTCTAAAGCCGACTTGCAACTGGTCAAGTGTTCCATTGGTTTCTACTTGGTTGAGCTGGATTTTGTACATGTTGTTCTACAATAGTTTCGCCAGGTAGGGTAGATTCGATATCGGTCTGTAGTTGGTGGGATCTTCTGCATTTTCGTTTTCTCGGAGGGGATTGATCTATGCTAATTTGAAGGTTTTAGGTACTATTCCTGTGTTTAGGGATATGTTCCTCAGTAGCCAAAGGTAGGAAACTGGGGTTCTGTGGTTGAGGATTTCTTTGAAGGTGCCTGGTCTGCATGGGTCACTGGGCGATCTGGAGAGGTTGGTGTCTTTTATTAGTGTGGTGAAAGCTTCTTCATCTCTGGGTTCGAATTGGTCAAGAGTTGCTGTGGTTGGTGGTGTGGTGGTTGTCGATGGTTCCATATTAGTGTTTATTGTTGTGTGGCTTGCATCAATGGTCTGTTGAATTATTTCTATTTTTGTTTGTAGGTGGTTAGTGATGTCACTTCGGGTTTGTGATGGTATGACGCTTTTGTAGCAAGATGTTAGGTTTTTGATTTCTTTGATGATTTTTGAATAGTTCTTTTTGTGAGTTTGTTGCAATTGGATTCTTGTGGCGTAGTAGGTTTCTTTGCATTAAGGACAGCTGATTTGTACTTTCTGAGTTGTCATTGGTGTTTAATTTTGTCCCATTGATTGAAATGGTTTCTCCACAGTTTTTCCAGTTTGTGGTTTGTTTATCTGAGTTTCCTCAGTTCTTCTGTGAACCATCTTGCTGTTTATTTTGTTTTTGCAGTGGCTTTGAAGGGTTTTGCTGGTGCCAATTGGTCTATGGCCTCTGTGATCGAGGCGTTGATTATTTTTTCTGCTTAGTAAGGAGTCATTCTGTTCAGCTGGGAGATGCTTGGTTTGGTTTATTCCATCAGTTCTGTTAGGGATTCCAATCGAGGCTCTTCCAGTTTCTTTTGTTAGTCATGTACAGTATTGTGTTATCAGGCAGTATGCAGATTGGGAGTTTGGCGTGAATGGGATCAAATGGTGATCACTCCATATGATCGGTGGTCGAGAGTCAGTCTCTGGAGAACATTGCGTCCAGGGTGTGCTCAGCACGGTGAGTGGGTCCGTTCACTATTTCCTTGAGGTGGAGTGTTTCCAGAGGAAGTAATTGCTGAGGGAGTTTGCTGTGGCTTTGTTTTCTCTTTTGAACCATATGTTGAAATCCCCCAGAACAACTATGTTATCATGATAAGTGGAAAGGTTGGAAATGGAGTGGTGAACTTCGTTGCAAAATTTGGGTTGTAGGATGGCGGTCTGTAGATAGGAGGAACAGTATGTTGGCTTGGTTGGTGAGTTTTATGTTGAATAGGAGGGATTTGCCATCATTTATGTCAGTTGGGGGGAGTATTGTGGCATAGATGTGGTCTTTGTGCACAATTGTGATTGCACCTCCTCAACGGTTTTCTCTGTTGGTGTGTATTAGTTTGAATTTATCTGTTATGGCTTTGTGGGCGATTGTTTTGATAACGATGCTTGTGTGAAGCACTCACTTAGAAGGTCATACATTTCAGTTTTGTTTTTTTCCATGGATCTTACGTTAAGTAGGCTGTAGGATAGTGTGTGTTTTTCCTTGTTTGTTGTTGCCTATCCTTTCTTGCATCTCAGTTGGGGTGGTGTTTGTTGGGTTTTCTTTTTCTGAGGTTCTCTCTTGGATGAGGCTGTTGTTCGCTGATATTGTGGTTGGGACCGCTGACAGAAGGGTTTCTTTGTTCCGGTTTGTTGTGGTGGGTTGTTTATACATGTGGTCTTTTTTCCAGACTCCGGTTATGTAAGGGGTGTATAATGGGAGTGGATGGTTAGAGATTCAAGTATGGCTCTGATTCCTGTTGGGGTCTTTACAAAAATATCTTTTCATTTGCTGTGTTCTGTGTTGAGATGTGTGGTTTGGTGTCTTGTTGGAGTCCATGTTCTTGCTTGTGGGTTGTTTGTTTTCTGTTGAGATAGGGTTGTGGGTGGAGAGGCAGCGTGAGATGTACTATGTTTTTGTGCTTGTCTTGGTCCGTATCCTTAATCTCTTTAGTGGTGTCCACAGGGGTTTTGATGGGTGGTTTACATTCTGTAGAGGTGCGGGTTTCCTTAATATTTCTGTTTTCCTTTCTTGTTTCTTTGTCTTTTTTATGTTGTGGATTGTTTGTGGTCTATGTCTACTGTTGTGTGGTTTGGGTTTGCGGTATATTCCAGAGACAGGTGCCCTCCTGGTTGGCTTTCTTTATTTGGGGTTAATGGTGGGACCATCTGCTGTAGTGTACAGTGGTGTCTGCCTCACTGTGGCTGTAAATTGTAGCCTCCATTTCGGAGACAAATTTGGATAGTGATATGTTGGATTATATTCCAGGGGCAGATGCCCAACTGGGATGGTTATTTCCTGGTCTCCAGTTAGATCTGTGTGTTTCAGCACTGTCCTGGTTTCTGTGTAAATCGGTGTTCCCCAACATACAATGGCGTCTGTCTCGCTATGAATGTGTGCCTCTGTTTTGGCTTTGTAATATGTATATATTTTTATGTTGTGGTTAAATTGCGGTCTCCGGTCTCATGGGGATTGTGGGCCTTCAGTCACTGGGGTTTTTGTGCCTGCATGGGGTTCACAGTGACGAAAGCCTATCGGTGGTTGTTGTATTTCCGTCTGAGTTGGTTTTGTTATGGCTCCTGATCGCCCCAGATGGTACCCGGATTCAACACAATGTCTAACTTTGCAGATAAAGTTACATCCTCCATCTTAAAACAAGGGCAAAAATACCTTACAGTTTTGGAGGCACTGCTGAGATACAGGGGTGTAACACAAGTTCTAGAGGAGTTCTTTTTCCACTGATAAAAAGTCAGAGAGTCTATTTCTACCCATCGACAGTTGGCACAGGAATATGTGCTACATTGGATGCAAGCAGAGAGGACCTTACACTTGAGGGCTGTTTTATCGAGGGAGAAGCCCTGTTTCATGCCACCACTGATGAGATTCTTGACGTAACAGGTCCATTGGAACCCACCACAGGGAAGTGATACGTTTAGGGTGCCTTTCTGGCCAAGCAATAATGGCTATATGCAGTGTTATGAGCGAAATCCTATTGTGAGCTAAGCTATGCCACCTGCGATCTGGGCAGGGGATCCCCTACTTGCTTGTCTGGCACCAAACCACCAGGCCAGGTATAGCACCACACCAAGATCCCGGCAAACCAACTAAGGACGCTGTTGTCAAGCTGTGAGAGTGCGCTAGAATGACAGCCCACACAATCCTTCACGCCTGAGCATGGGAAATACACTAGACTGCAAACCTTCTCAGGGGAGCACCTTGTTCCAAAAGGCGAGGAGGCATAGGAACTGTGGGCTGATGTCATGAAGCTTATGCTGCAAGATTGAAAGGTGCCAGATAATGAGAAGAGACGGCGAGTAGTGGAAGCATTGAGGGGACCCGCTCTGTGGACAATACAGTCACTCTGCAGACAATACAGTCACTCTGTACTACTACCTCCCAGCAAATGATAGAAGCATTGGAAGATGCATTTGGTACAACCAAACCACCAAGATGACCTTATGTTGACGTTCAATGCCACCACTTTGCGTTCTGGTGAATAGCTGTCTGAGTATGTGGTGCAGATTGAGCAGATCACCAAAGAAGAGGAATGGAAACTGCAACTCTGCACCACAGCTGACTAACACAAGTGCTAATGGGTAGGAGGGGGCTAAAGAGGCGGCAGTTCCTTTTTTACAACTGTGGCTGTGAGAGAAACTAGATAATCCACCCTCTTACAAAGCAATGCTGCGGTTCATCTGGGTACTGAAAGAGGAGACTGGTGATGGTACAGTACAGAGCTACCCTGTTCAAGGCAGGACAACAGCCCCAGACACTGCTACAGCTCAGCAAAGACGGATAGAAGAACTTCAGCAGCTCGTGAAGATCCTTCAAACATAACTATCTTCCAGGGAGAATCTGCCAGCAAACTTAGACCGGTGCAAGGGTCTTTTCCACCCTTGCAAGAGAGGGAAAATCAGGCCTACCGTCGATCGCAAGATCCTCAAGAATTTCCTTCACATTCATTGGCACCACTTCCTCCATGGAGGCTTTGTCACAAATGCGGGGCTGGTGATCATTCCTCTCGGCTGCGTGAGAGGGATCTCAATAATACCCTTAAACCTACACCCACAAAAGCAATTTTGGAAAATGTGCAGGAGGTTCTAGAGAAGGAGCCACTAGAGCCCCAACAGTCTGAGCATGTCCGGGTCCTAGATGGCTCTGGTGGCCCTCCGTCACCGCCTGCAGTGTCTTCGAAATTCGGTGCTCCTCGCCACATGCCGTGGTTCCTAAGATGCACTGCAAAAAAGTAGATTGGAGGACATGCTGTCCATATGCTCTGGCCAAAGCCAGTCGGAAGGCGCAGCCAGCCCTCTGTCAAGGCCCAGCATTAAGGCCCTCGTTCCATTGGGTCTCTGCTGGTCTCCTCCGTAGCTGCCACCAAGCCACAACACAATGCATCACCCGTGTGGTCTCAGCCGATTCCTCCACAACCATTCAGAACAAGGTAAGCCTTGGAAACCTGGTGGGGATCCCCTGGGCCATAGCCTTCCTTGTGTAATTGATCGTCTCCCCGCCGACCATGACGCCCTCCCCTTATTGCTTCCTAATGCGGGTCCCACGTGCTCTCATCTGTTTTTCTTCACCACCCTTGAGCCGTGCACAGAACATTTTGCCCCCAATTATTGCTAAAGAAAACAATGCGCATCTGTCGACATAGTCATTCACATCTAGAAGGGCCCATACCCCTCGTCTTGAGCACTCTCTTTCTTCATCTGCAAGTTGACTTTACTATCACGATGCCATACGGCCCTGGCCGTACCCAGCGCTTGCCTCTCCACGGTACTTGAAATGTTCTTCTTCACCCCTCTTGAAAGGTGTTTTGTTCTCTGTCCATAAACTACCTCTTTCACAGGCTGTAAAAGCGCCTCTGCTGCCTGCATCTATCCCTTAACACGTACTGGCATTTTTACTTTTCTTCAAATTTTAACTTATTTCAAAGTTTGTTGACTCAGTCACGATTCACTATCACAAGCATCTAACTTGGCCAGGAACGAGTCCAGATACACTGTTTAGCCATCGCTTCTACTACTCCCAGCTCAACAAACTCTTTTTTACATGTTCAGTATTTATTAGCAGAGCTGCTACCTTGCATAACCTAAGCAGCCCACCATTCCATGAGGCGCGGTATTACTAAGCTTGCTATCATCAAGCTTCTGCTCCATTCACAGTACCTATTCTGCTGCCTTCATTCCTTCCATAGATTTGTCCCACGTTACTTCATTGTGCCCCTGCACCCCTGCTCTCATATACATGCCGGATGTAGCTCCCCATAACAGGAGTAGGACCTTTACCAGCATGTGTTTCTTGCCTATGTCCTTTGAATACATATCTGATGTAGCTCCCCATAACAGGAGCAGAAGCTCTACCAGCATGTATTTTCTCATCTTCTTTGTCATTTGAATGTATATCTGATGTAGCTCCCTGTAAAATGAGGAGCAGCTTTACCATTATGCATATTCACTCCTACTAAATTATCCATATGCATGTATGATGCAGCTCCCTGTTATAGAGGGAGTGGTCTTACCAGTATGTATACACTGCATATTCTTATGAAGCACTTTCTGTAACTAGCGGCTAGATACTTGAGGGTTTTGTGTGCTGTAAATAAATGCAAAATAAATAAATAAATACAACAAATCAGGAATAGGCTCCCGAAAACAATCTGAAGGTGATGCAGAGCTCTGGGATCAAAACCAACCGGCATGAGACCAAGGCTTGGGCAGTTTCAGGATTCGATCATCTCCATCAGGTCATCAGGCCCATGAGCTCTGCAACAGCGGGAATAAGCTGCCAGTGAACTGCGCCAGGCTGAACACTCAGGGGGATACAAACCAGAGCATCCCATCTGGCTTCATTGGGCCTGCCATGGCCGTACCAGTCGCCTTAGTGGACAGTAGATCTTAGCTCAGGATAGTGTATGAATCCGACTTTAGACAATATTTGACTCATATACCACTGGAAGAGTTGAACATAATGGGAGTTGGAGATGCTGCCTGTAGGTACCTTGTGTATCTCTGTGTGAAAATACATCCGACGCATGAAGCTGCTAGTGTGAACAGAACTTTAAACACGTTGGTGTTGGTTTGCACCTCAAAGAACAAAAACCCTGAAGTGCCCTGTCATTGATCATAGGCACGCACTCTGCCATGTATGGAAAGCTAGCAAAACTCTGCAGGAGAATGGCTGCCCCCCAGTTTCCCCGAACTCTGCGAATGCACCCTGCTTGCCTACAGGCTTACCTCAAGAGAGGCATGGAGAATCTTAGCCAACCTGAAGGGCCCAGGGGAGACGTGATCACCACCAATTACAGTTGAGCTGAAATACCACCCGGCAAGACTGTGATGGTACCGGGATACATACGCCTAAGAAAACTTGGCAGTTATATAACATTGGTGAAGGAGTCTGAAGATATGCCTGGAGGTCTGTTGGTACAACGCACGTGAATTACTGATAATGGCTGGAGGCTGCAAGATATCATAGTCCCTATTACCAATATAACAGACAAAATATCCGTCTTCCTGGGGGTTTGAAGGTCGCACAATTCTATCTCACTGGCTCTGCATCACAAGCTACCACCAAACATAGCAGTTTTCCACCATTCAATGCATAGAAGGTCAACTTCGGTGACTCTCCTCTATCTGATAGAGAAAAGAATCACCTGTGTGAACAGTTGTCACTGAGGGTGGAGGTTTTCATCACTAGTGATTGGGATCTTGGTGAAGCGCATAGAGTGGAGCACCAAGGCTGAATTATAACACCCCACTCCGAGAGAGGTTGAGGTGGATAGCCCCAGTTGATGTGGAGGATGTTCGATGACATCTCGAAGAGTTATTATAGGCTGGAGCCATTCAAGAATCAAGAAGCCCCTTTGCCTCATCAGTTACGGCAGCCTGAAAAAAGAATAACGACGTATGTTTATGCATAGACTACCAGCAGTTGAACAGTCAAACTGGCGCAGACCAGTACACCACGCCACTATTTGACGAGGACCTTATTTCCTCACTGGGATCCAGTGGTTTACGGTGTTAGACCTGATAAGCGGATATTACCCGATTCCTATGGTTCCTGAAGACCATGAAACGATTGCTTTTTTCTGCTCTCTATGGTTTGATCAATTCACTAGGATGCCCAAGGCATTTCTGGAGCCCCAGCCACCTTTCAACGGCTGATGGAGAGCACTGTGGGGGATATGAATCTGCTAGAGGTGCTGGTCCATCCAGTTTGGGAGGATGCTCGAAGAACACCATCAGAGGCTTTTGAAGGTCCCGGATCGTCTCCGGCACCTGGGCCTGAAGGTGTCACTGTAGAAATGCCAGTTCTGCAGAACCTGTGTGAAATATATTGGACATGTGGTATCCAAAGAGGGAGTCAGTTTGATCCTTCCAAAATTGATGTGCTCTGCACCTGGCTGAAACCCCCGAATCTGAGGGAGATTAGGAGTTTCCTGGGTTTTTAGCATTTATTGTAGGCCATTCATGGCTGGGGATTGCCACCATAGCTTGACCTCTGACCAACCTTACCAAAGGTTATTCAGCCTCTCAGAGAGTGCCTCGCTGAAGACCAACTGTGAAGCACTGTGTTATCCACGGCAGCTGTTTCGGCCACGTTGGACAAAGAGTGCGTCTGAGCATTTGCCCTGTTAAAGAAGACACTTACCGAAGCTCCGGTATTTGCATATGCCGATCTACAGCTGCCCTACCTGCTACACATAGACGCTAGCCATGATGGTTTAGGTGCAGTGCTGTATCAAGAAAGCCAAGGTGCGATCATACCAGTAGCCTTCCTTAGCCGGTGACTCAATCCATCAGAGATAAACTACCTAGCACACAATCTGGAATTTCTGCCCCTTAAGTGAGCAGAGACAGAAAAACTAAATGACTATCTCTATGGGGAAAAATTCACTGTGCGGACAGATAACAATACAGTCACATCTTGAAGTCTGCGAAACTAGATGCCACAGGCCATCGCTGGCTTGCTGCATTGTCAGTGTACAACTTCCAGCTGGAGTACCGGCCGGGGGCCAATAATATTGATGCAGATGCCACGAAGGCTGCATCATAATGAAGGATAGCACGCAAAATACAGAGAAGCTATTCCTGTGACAGCGGTGAGGGCACTGAGTGCCACTGAAGAACACAAATATCCTGACCGGGCCCGGCTGATAGATAGTCTTGGGGGCACGACTGACTGAGTTCCCTTTGGTACTGTGATGTTACAAGTTTGATCATGCTGCTACCCTACCTGTCATGATATGATCTGCGCAAACCCAGCTAACCAACTCCACCCTAGTGGAAGTTCTAAAGATGAAATGGAATGGGGCAGAAGGAACTCCGAACCCGAGTGATCATGCTGACCAACGGGCTTACACAAAGAATGGAAAACATTGGTGATAAAAGGAGGTGTTCTGTACAAGGAAAGTCAGATTCAAAACTGGTTTCTGTTATAGTTGTATCTTTAAAGGATTACATGTTGCTTTAAAGAGTTATATGTTCATCTCTATTTATGATCTAGTCATAAATGTCATTTGATTATAAGTATATACATATATGTGCTTTCATTGATAGATATATGATAGCTTTAACATAGTTAGTACTATTAGGTATGGCTTAGATATATTATATTTAGAATGCCTGCTTTGCCAGCCCGTGAGGTAGCATTCCATAGAATTATGATGTAGATGTTTACTTTAGATATGAAACGTTCCATGCAAGTCAGTTGCTGCTTACCTCAGTATGTGGAGGTGCTGTCATTGCTGGAGGTCTTTATTGTAGATATATCTTAAATAAATAGTATAATTACTCATATCTGTATCCTGTAGTTGTATACTTAAGTTTCTTCATCGCCTGGTACTTTCTCGCCAACTCCGCCAAGCAGCACTCCATGAGCACCATGACCAACATGGCCATCTGGGAAGTGAATGCACTCTTGATTTCAAAGGAACCGATTCTACTGGCCCTCTTTGGGCCCATATGTGGACACCTATTGCAAAAGAGGTGCCCGTTGCATCGCCAGGAAGTTGTGCATTCGCCCGGCCCAGCACTTCAACATCTGCAGAGCTCTGGACCAATGGATTTAGTCTGTGTTGACTTCCTGAGCCTAGAACTAGACAGCAGTGGAATCCAGAACATCATAATGGACCATTTCACCAGATATGCACAAGCATACCATACAAAATACCAGAAGGCCACACTCATAACCAATGTGCTATGGAAGACATTCTTTGTAAATTCTGGTTGGTCTGCCAGGCTCCATTCTGATCAGGGATCCGATTTCGATTCCAGATTAATAAGAGTGTATGCAATTAATAGGACTAGGGAAGACAAGAAACTCCCCCTACAACCATCGAGGGGACGCACAAGCTGAGCGATTTAACCACCCCCTTGTGAGCATGCTGGGGTAACCTTACCGCCAGAGAAAAATCACGATGCAGACAGCATGTTGCCACCTTGGTACATGCCTATAATTGCACAAGAAATGACAGTACCGGCTTCACCCTTTATCAACTCCTGTCCGGACGAGATGCTACGTTACCCATAGACCTTTCCTTTGGTGTGTCTACAGATGGGGCCGAAGCTGGAAATTACAGCTAATATACACGAGAGCTTCAGGAACAAATAAATCAAGCTTATCAGTTAGCTCAAGCAGCTGCCGAGAACAGCGTTACCGGCAATAATAGAAGATATGATGCCAAAGCAAGGTTTTAGGACTTGCAACACTGGGACCGTGTCCTCATAAGCCTGCGAAGAAGAGGAAGACATCAGATGGGTGATCACTTCGAATCTCAACACTATCTCATCGATCATCAGCTTCCTGGATTGCCAGTATTTAGATTGAGAAGAGGGTAAAAATCGAATTATGAAGACCCTTCTCCGAAATGAACTCCAACTCATAGGAGATGATGTGGTGATGAATCCAGAGGGTACTGAAACTGCTCCTTCCCCCAGAAGGATGACTTCTAGAAGTAGATCATAGGATCCTTGTGATGAGACCATCTCAAGTTCACCAAAGCAGAGTACTGTGCCACACCCTGTATCTAGCCCTGAGAAGAGAGAAAAAGATGCAGACAGGGAATCGCAAGGGCAGGAGGTTGCCCAAAGTTTACTGGGCACCCATCTCAGTCAAGAAAAAGAAGAGGGTCACGAGAACCCTGAATAAACTAGTATAGGTTTGCGGCAAGAAACCAGACCAGAAACTCAAAGTACCTTAGATCCAATACTATGCCATGAAGCCAGAAAAGGGGGGGCACAGAAGTGGGCATGGCACCATTCCTGTTAGTCCCGTAGGACTCCATCCAAGGCACAGACCCTGTGATGAGGGAACAACCTTCGTATCCTCTAGTGAACTTGAATGCTGAGTCAGAACCACTTAATGAAGTGCCTCTCAAACCCAGGAGGTCTTACCGTTAGGATGCTGATTTATGATGCTCCTAAGAATAGTGTGAAGTTACCAGAGTGGTTACTCCTGTACAGGTTTGCCCATGTGCCATCCCATGCCCTCAGACATCAGGTACTAGGATCCCACAATGGGGGCACGGGTGTGCACCTGTAAAGGATTGAGACCTTGTATTTATTGCACACATTACCCTGGAGATGAGCTGAAAACCTTAGGGACAAGGTTTTAATTGCTGAGGATGGGGTGAGTGTAACCCAGTCATAAATTACGGGTTTGATTGAGAACAAAACATAACATTTAATGCATGCTTAGTAAACAATAATCAAATTAAAGCGACATTTCACATTTTATTATGTCACAGTGAAATGTTTTCCTAGGATCATCATACTATCCTGATAATGTACTTGTGTCGGATATGTTTAGTGCAACTTTGCTGAATTATGTGGAGAATGGAATCTACGTTGCTGTTACACTAGAAAGGAAAAGTAAACAAACACTGCCATTTCATGCTATCTGCACTTCCCTGTGAGTGGGGGGCTGAAAATTGGTTTTTAGTGGTGTCAGGTGCAGGGGGGAGCCTCTTTGTCCCAGAGGAGAAGAATCAGATAAAGTAACATTGACAGCGGTCACCCCTTTCTTGGTCACTTAATGTTATGGTCCTGGTAAGAGATGAAAGCTTTCATTTTTTCTCACAAGGAGAGATCTGAGGGGGCTGTCGAAAGGGAAGGATTTCTGTCCTTCTCGTGCAGGTCTGTCAGTTGGTGCAGGCCGTCCCGGGCATGGCATGCCTTTCATTCCTGTTTGTTTACGTCTCCCCCACCCAGGGGAGTGCAGAGAAGGGAGAGTGGCTTACCATAGCTGCTGTAATGATAAATGAGGTGGTTAAATTAGCAGCGCTGCCCAGGTGCCTGAATGCAGTCCTGTAGCTATGCTGAGGAGGTTTCTGCCTTCTGTTTGTGGTTGCTCACACGAGTGAATTGTGGTAGGAAAGAAGGAATGAGAGAACTTAGCAGGGGCCATCGTTGCGTGAGGTTATTTTGTCCTAGAGGCAGCAGCAGTGTTCACCTCTCTAGAGGCGACTGGCCCAATAATCAGAGTAAGTCATCATGGATGATGGTTAATCCCCATCACTAACATGAGCGGGGGGTTAGATTCTATTAAAGACAAGGAGGCGAGTATTATGCATTACAATAGTTGCTTCTGACACCACAGTCGCAGAGAGAGTTTTCTTTAAACAAACAAGTGTAAAACATATTAAACTGAAAATAAAGGTTTCCCAGTGGAAACAAAGGGAGGTGTGGGGAGACCAAGATGGAGGCAGGTCATGCCCTACAGCAACCAATGGGAATTCCCCCATATAAGTCCTTTCTTCTAGTAGCAACTCCTCTTATGTAGCTGCACCACAACAGATGCCATCCTTAAGACCATCAGTAACATGAACAATCCAATCGATAACCAACTCCGGAATCCTCATGTCGCACCAACCGGATACTTGAGAAAAATTCCTCGACTCCTCACTCCAAAGCTGCATGCAAAACAAACGGAACAGGGTGGGGGGGTGGGATAATACTTGCCTCCTTGTCTTTAATAGAATCTAAACCCCCTCTCACGTTAGTGAGGGGGATTAACCATTCTATGTCAAGACAGGAGGCTTCATATTATGCAAGCTCAAAGCCCTTGCATCACATTAATTGCAACATGATCAATACGCTTATGATAAAATGTCTTGAATGTGGACTCTCTGGACCAATCAGCTGCTTTTAAAATATTTTCAAGACCTTCCCCCAAGAAGGCGGCTTTAGAAGCCATAGCACCCGTCACTGAATGACCCCGAAGGAAGAAATGTGAATCCCAGCTACCTTCATGACCCATCTGGCTAAAGTGGCAGGCGACACAGGTTTATAAGGCTTCCTGTAAGAAATAAACAGCTGAGAGGTACCCGGGGGCCTAAGCCCTTCTGTCTTTAACTCAAAACAGTTTGAACATTGTAAAACACACAGTTTAATGTTTTCTGGAAATGATGGGTATGAAATGGAAGAAATCATACATTTAGTTCTCCTAGAAACAAAGAAAGTTACCCCCTTTGGGGAGAACACCTTATCATCCACCTCCAGAGCACTGATATCTGACACCCTTTTAATGGAAATGAGACACAGCAGCATGGCTAACTTAGAGAAAAGCTGTTGTAAAGACAAATCGTCATTATTGTGCAAAGAGAGAAACAAATCCAAGATCATATTGACATCCCAAAGGACTGAATATCTTGCTTTAGGAGGGACCTTAATATGAATAGATTCAAGGGTCTTCCTCACCAAGAAATGCCTGCCCACCGGCTCTCCTTTAACAAGCACACGGCCAGCCGAAATGGCTGACCTGAACCCGTTAATGGTCCTATAAGCCTTTCCCTCTTTGAACAATTCAACCAACATGTTTACCACCTCTACAGGAGGGGCAGACATGAGATTGAGGTGCCGAGTCAAACGCCAGCCCACCCAGCGGCTCCACGCTGAGGAGTAGCCTGACTTAATGGAAGCTGCCCAGGAATCCTTGATGACACAGATAGAGTCCTGCGAATGTCCCTGGAAGCACCAGGAAGAGCTGAAATCTTCCAAGCCATTAGGGAGAGATGACCCTAAAGGACTAGCTCGTGAGGGAGATCTGTTGTGTCTGGCAGGAGCAGAGGGTGGAGAGGGAGAAGACTAGCAATATCCACTGCCAGCTCTAGGAGGGCAGGAAACCACACCTGAGAGGGCCAAAAGGGAGTTACTATTATTAAAAGTCGCAGACTGTCTGCGCACCTGCACCAGGATTCTGGCGATCATGGTGAACGGGGGAAAGGCATAAGACAGAGGACCCGACCAATCCTGAAGAAAGGTGTTGGTCGCTAAAACCAAGGGGTTGGGCAGGCAACTGAAAAAGAGAGGAACCTGACAGTTGAGACGAGAGGCAAAGAGGTCTACCTGAATCGGACCCCAGAGATACAAGATCCTGGCAAAGACTGTCCTGTCCAGCATCCAATTGCTCCTGTCCTGAAGATGCCCGGAAATCCGGTCCACCACAATATTGCTGGCCCCTGGGAGATACTCTGCTTTTAAGAGAATGTTCTTGTCTAGGCAATATTGCCAAAACTCCCTTGCTAGATCCGCTAGTGCTTTTGGGCGGGTTCCCTCTAGGTGTTTTATGTACCGCACTGCTGAGACATTGTCCATCCGAAGAAGGACACAGCAATACCCCTGATACTTGAGGAAGCTCTTGACTGCAAAGGAGCCCGCCAGTAGCTCCAGACAATTTACATGTATAGATTTCTCTTCAGCTGACCATTTACCTCCAGTGGAAACCTGTCCTATCCTGGCCCCACAACATGCTCTGCTGGTATCGGATTCTAGTACAACGTCTGGAGACGTACTAAAGACCGCCTTGCCATTACAGGTGTCGGGAGACAACAACACCATCTGTGAATAGGATAGATTCTTGCGAAGATGCTTCCATTTGAGGCGCTGAAGCGCCCTGTAATGTAAGGGGGCAAGAAAGATGGCCTGAATAGAGGCGGATAGCATCCCCACACCCTGGCTAACTGTCTGAGAGAGACCATCCCCTTTTTTAGGAGGAGGCAAATTTCCTTCCAAATCTTTGAGAGCCTGCTGTCTAGCAGTAGAAGGATGAATCTATATTGAATCCCAGAAACTGTGGATGCATTGTGTAGGCTGGAAGATGGACTTCTTCAAATTCACGACAAAGCCTAGGGCTTGCAACAGGGAAATCGTCAAATGCAGGTGATCCTGGAGAACCTTGAAATCCTGCGCCAAAAGGAGCATGCCATTCAGTTAAATGATAATTCAAACCCCCTTTACTCTGATTAAAGCCATTACCAGCTTCATTAGCTTGGTGAAGCACCACAGGGCTGATGAGAGACCGAACGGGGGAGAGGCGAACTGCCAAAGGCGACCCCCTCATTGGAATTGGAGAAGCTCTTGAAGAAGGGGAGAAACTGGGACTACCAGGTATGCGTCCGTGAGGTCTATTTTGACCATCCAATCTGCTGGGAGAAGGGTGTCCTTGAGAAGGTGAATGCCCTCCATTTTGAAATGTTAGTAAACTAGAAAACAGTTGAAGGCTCGAAGATTTATGACAGGACAAAACCCCTCCTCTGGTTTTGGCACCAGGAAAATTGTGCTGAGACACTGGGAGGCTCTGAAAGTGGCCGGGACTACTGCCCCCTTGAAGATGAGATCCCGGACCTCTGCATCCACTAACTTCTGCTTGCCCTTGCCGAACGAGAGGGGAAGGGGAGGAGTGATCTGACAGGGAGGGTAGTAAAACTCTATTTGAAACCCCTGTACTGTTTGCAATACCCATGGATCTGAAGTGAGCTCCTCCCACTGATGAAAGAACCTTGCCATCCAGCCCCCCGAACATTTGCATGAAGAAACATTTAAAATATGCGGTAATACCTGGAGCAGTTCTTGCTCTACCTGCACCTCTGCCGGCATGTCTTCTCCACTAAAAACCCTTTCTGGTGGTACAAAGCAGCCTGTGATCCTCTAACAGAGGAGGAATGATGTGCACCTCTGGAAGCATATTGCCGGGGGCGGGAGGAACCCCAAAAGGAATGGCCAGAAGAGCAGGCTCTACCTCGTCTGGCCTTATCGGAAATTTTTGGGGTGAAATCCTTCAGAATGTTGGCCTGGGCCTTATCCAGGGCAGTGGAGGCGTGGACGTAAGTAGATAGGTCTTTAATAAACCTGTCCCCAAACAGGTTTCTCTGGGCTTCAGTGCCCGCCTCCGCTCTGCCATATCATGCAACTTGGAGTCAATGGGCATAAGAAGGGATTTGCGCCTCTCCCTGGAAAGGACGGTGTTGGCATTGCCAAGCAGGCATACCGTTCTTTGTACCCAGCCTCAAAGAGCTTGGACATCAACAGGGGAATTGGTGTGCACACCCTCTTCCGCTAGCTCAAAAATGTGTGTCCTGGCAACTGCGCATGACCTTGTTCACCCGCTTCTTGGAGTCCTTTCCTTTCTAGGATAAGAAGGATACCATAAGCTGATCAATATCATGGGTAAGGGCCACCTTATACGGAATAACAGGCCTAGGACATTTGGAGCACAACTTGTTCCTGTCTTCCTTGGGCAAAGTTCTTCAGACCCAATGATGTAAAAAGGAGGAAACAGCACCAGAAGGGTGCCACTCCGCAGACCGTGGGTGTTGGATGAGGGAGGGATAAAAAAACGGTACCCCACTATCATCTAGCAAAGGACCAGTAGCACTGTGGGACAAATCCATAGGGGTCCCCCATGGGTGTTGAAGGGGCGTTAACTGGAGGCACTGGCCGTGTGGGTCCCCCCCAACGTACGTTTCAGGGCTCTATGAGGGGAACTAAACTGACTTGGGGAACTGGATACAGGACTGTGTTGTCCTTCCAAATGCTTAGCTTTAGCCAAACATTTCTAAGAGATATGCACTGCTAGGGAAGGGCCCGTATCAGCAATAATAATAATAATAAGTTAATAAGCCTATCAAAGGCTGAGGCCAGGGTTGAGTTCAGGTTAAGAAGGGCAGAGTCCATAGAATCTTGAATAGCCCTAGTAACAGAAGGGGGGGGGCAGCGAGGGAACTCTCCCCTGAGACCCTAACCCCAGACTCCTCCCCAGACCTCTCACTATTCCTCGAAGGCCTAACCTGGGTACTAGCATCGGCAGAAGGGGGTCCCTCTAATCCCTTGGATGCAACCATAATTCCCAAAATGAATGAGGCTACAGTAATAAATGCCCAAGGTAAATGTAGGTTGGTTGCCTCCTTGGCACAGTATTACAGCTGTGAAATATGGAGGTAAGGAAAAACTTCTCTACAAAAGTGCTTTGAGCACTGAGAAGGCCAGGCAGCACCGGGAAGCCGAACAGGCTGTAGAAACAAATAAATAAAAGCGTCAGAACGGTGTGTGAGGCAGATAAAGTGCTTGCAGCATATTCAGAGGAACAAAGAAAGCAGAAAAAACAGGCGTAGCCTGGAAGCCAAGCAGGCCAGCAAAGCACTTAAGGATACTTGGTGAACACCAGGCAGGGCCTGGAAGCTGAGCAGGCCACTGCCAGACGAAGCACGTCTGGTAATAGACGTGGAGGAGGGACTGTCTCCTCAACACCCACACTCGCTGAGCAGGCGAGCTGTCAACTGAAAGTGTGAATAAATGCGAGGGACACCCACACTCTGCGAGCAGGCGAAAGCTCAACCCTGCAGGGAGAGCGAGGGGAAACAGCGCGAACGCTGAGGGATAGAGGCAAGCTGCCTCTTCAACGGACACGCAAGTGTGCGTCCGCGTGGAACGATGAAAGGGAGAGGCAGAGCTGCTTCTCTCTAAACGTAAAACCGAAGGCCCTGAGTCCTGCACTGAACGCTCGGGCCCTCAGTAAATAGAACGCTGAGGCGTTCGTGTGCATGCGAGTGCTGAAGGGAGACTGAATTACCTCAGTGGTCGCTGCTCACTCCAGTTAAACGGTTAGAAATGAGGGATAAACCGAGTAACACAAGTAAATGCAAAGCACAAAGATATTGTAACAGAAACAACGTTTCTACTTATACAAAGACACCAACTAGCAATAAAGTACAAGCATGTAAACAAATGTACTTAGCTTGTGGCATCAGCAGCAAAGAAAGAGCAGTTGCTACTAGAGTAAAGGACTTATATGGGGGAGGGTCTCTTCCTATTGGTTGCTGTCAGGGCATGACCTGCCTTCATCTCGGACTGGGGATACCTCCCTTTGTTCCCACTGGGAAACTGTGTTTTTTCGGTTTAATTTGTTGAAACGTGTTTGTTTTAAAAAAGAAATCTATGCTGCTGTGGTGTCAGAAGTAAAGATTGTAATGCATATTATGACGCAAACTGTTTTGACATAGAATTAGTCAGCATGGTGCTTTTGGTATCGGGTGAATTGTTCAGGAAAAGAAATGTGGCACTCCTATGTCTGTACAAATTCCTGTCAGCATTCTGTCAGCATGTGGAGGATATTAGATCAGGGCCTCATTTTGATCATGACCAGCTGTGCAGTACCAAGTACCATAGAGGGATAACTGCAAATATAACATACTTCTGCCTGGGAGTCACGTTATCTTTCTCTTTTTTTGAAACAATAAATCTGCCCAGGCTCGAGTGCCCTGCTTATTAGTTGTGCCAAGGGTGTTGTGTCAGTACTTAAAAGCATCAGGCCAGAAGTTAAATAACCGAGTATAAGAAAAACAAAAATAAAGAATCTCTAAAGCCTCTCTGCACGCATTTGGAGTAAATCTGGAGTGGGTTTTTGATTAGGATGTCATAGTGAGAGCTCTGGGCTCTCAGTTTTTACTGGTCGGTGGCACTGTTCTCTTGGTTTGCGCTCAGTAAAATACTTATGGCAAATAATCCCAGAGGGGATGTTGTCTTTTGATAACTGACAGTAAAGAATAAGTGAAAGTCATTTATAGTTCATTTGTTGGTGTTGTTAGTAAGGAAAGAGTTGGAAAGGATTATTCAATATAGCAGCATTTGACACGGAAAGCGAAAGGGAAAATCCTCCCTTTCCAGACACTACTGTGTTGAGAAAATAAAATTAGTCTTAAAGTAAATATCATCTATGCTATCATATTTTTCTTTGTCACAACCTTGTAAACCTGCTGCTAAACCAATAACCTGTGATCATTAATAACTTGCTCTGGGCCCATTCACATGGGGCCTGTTAACCGAGGTGTAGCCTTGCTCGCTTGCATCTCAATCAAGATGGGATCATAGCTGCCACTTACTCCTGTGAGCCAGAATTGCCTCTGTATTGTCACCCATTATACCTAACTCTACATCAAGGTTTGTCTACATCCACCCCGCAGGTCCATTGGCAGGTTAAGCACCAGTTTAAATCTGAAAAAGGCAACACCTCAAGCACAGCAGAGCCGCCATATCTCAGCAACAGGAAATCATGCCTTTTGTGCATTAAGCCCCTGTGTTATGGGCACCTGACAAGAACGCCTTGCCTAGCTGATTCTACTCTGGTCCTGACCTGCACACAGGATTGAGTTATCCCATTGGCCACCATCTCCCCTTCCCTCCTACTCTCCTCTTTGTCGTCCATATCACTGTAAGAGGTTTCTAGACAAGTCCTCTCTTTGAAAGTCTTTCCAAATCGGTGGACCCTTGCTCTGGGGACAGGTGATGCCACAGGTGGGGACAGGTGATGCCACACAGGGGCCATCCATGGTGGGAGGCAGTCCAGAGTCATCCAGGTTGTTTGAGGGGGATTACATACGTACAATCTTGTACGTATACGCAGAACTATCAAGGACAACATTGACTCCCTTGCTCCAGCCTTGGCTGATTTATGCAATCACTCCTTTGCCACTGGCTTCTTCCCACTACTCCTCAATCACTACCTTGTGCACCCTCTCCTCAAAAAGCGTTATGCTCACCCCTATTGCCCGGCTAACTACTACCCTATCCCCATTAACCCCTTCCTGGACAAACCCTTGGAGAATCTGGCCATCTTCCAGCTGATCCACCACACTGAATCTGTTGGTTGTCTCCACGACCACCAGTCTGGCTTCAGAGCAGCGAGAGGCACGGAAACTGCACTCCTGAACACCCATGAAGACTTGCTCTCAAATCTCGATTACAAGTCTCCTCTATTCACACCTTTCTAGACCTTTCCTCTGTCTTTGATACAGTCAGTCAAGCCACCCTTATAAACCTACTCCGTGATATCCTCGGCATCACAGACCTAGCACTGGACTTGTTGTCCTCGTTCCTCTCCGACTAACCATCCCAGGTTCAACTAGGCCCTTTTCTCTCCTCTTTCACACTCTCCACCTGCAGCATCCTTCAGGGCTCTATCCTCTTGCTGTGGCTCTTCAACATCTACCTTGCCCCTCTTGCTCACCTAATCTCCACCATCTCTCCTCACTTCTAGTGTTATACGGATGACACTCAGCTCTCCTTCAAGCTTCCCACCACTGCCTCCTCTTCTTCCTCTCTTGTTCGAGATTGTCTGACTGCTATACAGGCATGGTGTGCTGCAAACGATCTCTGCCTTAATGCCAGTAAGACTGAGATCCTTTTAATTGGGACTCCAGCTCCCTCCTTCCTTCCTACACTGGGCCCCCTCTTACCCTCCTGTGAGACAAAAAAACCTTGGTGTTATCTTCGACTCCTCTCTCTCCACACATCACAGATCATGCCAAGTAGGCCCACTTCCAGCTGAACCTCCTCAGAGGAATTCTCCCTTTCCCCACCTTTCCCCAGAAACTCAATGTCTCCGGAGCTCTGGTCCTCTCTAGGCTGGACTACTGCAACAGCATCTTCCTCCCTTCGCCCCCTTCAACTAATCCCGAATAGGACTGTGAGACTTATCCTTGGGTTCAAACCCATAGACTGCATCTCTCCTGCCCTAAAATCTCTTCACTGGCTCCCGGTTGCTGTGAGGATCAAGTTCAAGACCTTCTGCATCATCCACAAGGATTGCTGGGGCCTGGGACCCGCTGCATCCAACTCTCTCTCACTAAATTCCTCCCTGCTAGAGCCCTTTGGTCTTCTAGCTCCAACTCTCTTCAGATCAGATGCTTTTCCAAGCAGAGAGTGGGGGGTAGATCTCTCTCCTGCACAGGTTCCTCCCTCTGGAATGGCCTCCATGGCCCTCTCAGACTTGAGCTGGATCTCCTTAAGTTCTGGAAGCTTCTCAACACCCTCCTATTCAATTTCTCATCCCACCTCCCCGCTAATCTCCCCTTCTGTCTCAATGACTGGCTGCCTGTTTCCTTCAGATTCATACAGGGCACTGCACGACCAGTGTACCCTAGCACTTGATCCCCCCCTCACTTGCACGATCCCCACTGGGCTCCCTCCCCCCTGTACTAGCTTTTCTGGGCTTGCACCCCTTGAGCCCATCCAGCCCATTCCTCGCACTCGTCTACCACGAGTGGTGGGACATTATATCTGTCTGCCCTATGGGTGATTAGGGTTTGGCTAGGTCTATTTGTTAGCCAAAGATGCCCATGTGGTAATGTGTGTTTATTCATGTGTCCTTAGATATTACAATCTGGTGTGAAAGGAATGGGAAACGATCCACTTGAAGTTCAAGACTACTGTTTGGCCCCTGAAGAATGTCCGGTGATTTGTGACATATAGGACTGAAACTTATATAAATTGGGCCATTGTAACATGATGGGGAATAAGATGAATTAAGTTGCCATCATTGTTGGGGAAATAAGTGATTCATGACTTTTTAATGTTGTGAGATGGAATAATTTTACGAGATAGAATATTCCTGTATTTTGTATAATGTTTTTTAATCTGTGATATGTTTTTTTCTATAATTAATTAAAAATTGAGTTTTATGTGATGTTTTTTGAGATCTATGTGCATTAGATGTAACCTACATTGGTTTTTTATGATGTTGTTTTGACACCTTATCTAGGGGACTTATCTAGAATATCACACCTAAAATGAGTTATATGTCCCCTTCCTTTGGTTATATATATATATATATTGCAGGGGCACCTCCATGTGACAGTAGACAGTTGGTTCTGACTGTTGATCAGTTTATTCCCTGGCTCCCTTGGTGACTAGACCCACATGGGGTCTTATCCTTTAATAAAGTCGAGTTGCTTACCTTATCCACGGTGTGCGCCCATCTGTCACCACATATATTAGTGGTGACGACGATCCTGATGACAGCGTTTGCGACCTGCAGAGGGTAAAGGTAACTGGATGGCCCAGGCATGGATGTGAAGTGCCATTGCCCTGTCAGTTGCGGCGGAGTCACCAAGTTGTGGGGCTGGTTGCCAGGACCATTGTGGAATCGAAGCCTTGTCTGGTCTAGCTCCTCTGTCCTGTGCAGCTCCGCTCTGCCCACCGGGTTGCATAATCTGTGGGCACCCACGGTGTGAAACTGTGAAGTCAGACACAGTGAGCCTGGCAGCGGGCGAGGGTGAGTCCAGTTCGGACGTGGTGTTACACCCCGCCGTGCACATCACTCCAGAAGACGGGCTTGTTCTTTAAAAGGTACGCACAAACATGTTTTCCTTCCTTATGGTATGCAGCGCTTCATTCCCCCATTCCTTTCACAATGGAGATTGCGGCAGGGATTGAACAAACTACGAGTACCATGATGCTCCACTGCACTATCATGTGCCCTGCGCCTCCAATCACCATGCTCTGACGTTTTGCTTTCTCTTTCGGATAAATGCAGTCTTTTCATTCAGCTTGCTGCTTCTGATTGAAGATGCTGACGCCTTTGAAGTTTCATCTTCGTCCTTTCTTGAAACTCTGGAATTCTTGACCTTTGCCTGCCTAACGGACCGTCTTGTCTGCTGCTTTCTACTTTACTGCCAGGTTAGTGTACCAGGACCTATTTCTTGTTTTCACGGACTGCCTTGCCAAATCGATTTTGTACTTCTGCTGCCCGCACGTTAACAGGACCCTTTCAAGTCTTGCTCCTAGCCCCGAACAGCACATCTAACAGGATTACCGTCTGGGATTCATTGACATTTCTATCAAGTCTGATATTGGACATTGGGAATTGTGTTTACCTTTCTTCAACAAGTGCACAGGGGGACGCTGCGCAGAGTGTGCACCAACCCAGAACTAGTGCGCTCCTCGTGCCGTTCGGGTTAGAACCCTCACTAACATTCCCATTTATTATTTTATACTGCCGTTTGTTTCACCTTGGATTGATCCCAACACTACTAGTGGTAAGGAGTGTTTCTTTCCTATTCCAACCTATTGTCATAGTTCCTTGAATAGTCTTGACAGGGATATTGTCTTGAGGTAGAAATAATCCATCCCCGGTCTGCAATTATAGAACTCATCTCTTCTTCTTTATTTTTACAGCTGGTAAACCGTGGCGGTGTGTTCTCCCCGCTCTTTTGGGTGATCGGGCTCTTGTACTGTTTTAATCAGTAGGGGGGTCATATCATTTTAAAGATCTATTCCCTCACAGAGAGGAGGCTCGGTTGGAGGCCCCATCCGAGCTCTTCAATCAAACCCTGCGAATACCGGTCCTGGTCACCTCCTTATCCTCATCCTGGTTGGTGAGTAACAGAATCAGAAGCCTTATTAATATGGAAGGAGAGGACCCCTTAGCCGCCATGGTACGTCTGGTGGCAGAACTCCGGGCTGAGATTTCAGTAGCTCATGATGCTCTGAGTCACAGGATTGATAATCTACAAAGATTTCCGCAGCCGCAGTCTTTGGGGATAGATGTCTCAAACGCTTCTGCATCGACTTCAGGGGTCTCTAATCCCTCAACATCGGGGTTTGCTGCGGCCCCAGTACTGGTGGCTTCCCAATTCCCGTTAGCTCCTCCTGAGAGATTTTTTGGAGACCCAAAAAATTATAGGACCTTTATTAATCAGTGCAAGCTGCACTTTCTTTGTCGCCCTACGGCCTTCCCTAATCCAACGACAAAAGCTGCCTTTATCCTTTCCAATTTTGGTGGAACCGCTGCAGCCTGGGCTAACCCTCTACTCGAGTCAAACAGCTACCTGCTGTATGACTGCGATGCCCTCATCGCAGCTATGAACCGGGTTTTTGACACTCGTTACAAATCCCAGGCTACGGACCTTGAGTTCCTGAACTTACGCCAAGGGACATCCTCTCTGTTTACCTATCTTACTAGGTTTAATCAACTGGCAGCCGAAACGGACTGGCCAGAAGAGAAAAAATCGGCAGTCTTTTACAAAGGGCTATCAGAGGAATTAAAAGATGTATTAGCAACCGTACCTACAGTTCCCACAGCTTTTGGTGAACTCCTGGATTTGGTTTTGCAGATCGACGCCCGAAGAGCAGAAAGAAAAGGGGAACGCAAACCAGCAGGTTTGGCCCCTCCACTGCTGGAAACCGCCAGTTCTTCCTTGTCCGCCCCTGAACCCATGCAGTGGGGGCTATACGGGGACCCCTTACTCCAGCCCAAAGGGAACACCGCAGATCTAACAATCTTTGTATGTATTGCGGTTCGGCGGACCATCTACTTAAGGACTGTCCAAAGAAACCTGTTGGGAAGGCGGGAAACGCCAAAACCCGGCGCTAGTAAGAGTCCCTACGCCGGGGGTACATTCCTTGGACTCACACGGGGTCACCTCTGCCCCTGTTAGCTTACCTGTGGTCTTTACAGCGACTCCTGACATCTCTTTTTCTTCTTTAGCCATTATTGACTCCGGCGCCACAGGGAACTACATGGACTATGACTATGCTAGTTCTCATAATGTGCCTATGGTGTCTAAGGTACTTCCAGAAACCGTTTATGCAGTGGACGGTACCTCCTTGGTATCTGGGTTGGTCACCCAAAACACTTCTCTGGTTCGAATGCAAACCAAAGAAGGGCATACCGAGAACATAACATTCGGCTTGATCAAGGCCCCCCAGTCCCGGGTCATTTTAGGGGTTCCCTGGCTTCAACAACATAACCCTGCCATTGACTGGGCTAAGGGGGTTGTTCAGTTTCCATCCCCGCTCTGCAATGAACAATGCTTTCTAAGCACTAATGTGTCACCCGATTCTTCCTGTCAGGCATTAGTCGCCTCCACAGCCCTTATCGGGGCTGTTACCACTGCTCCCGATATAACTATTCCATTGGAATATCAGGCCTACCGTGATGTCTTTGACAAGGGTGGAGCCGACCACTTACCACCACATCGTCCATACGATTGTCCTATTGATTTAACACCTGGGGTCAAAATTCCAACTGGCAGAGTGTACTCCCTTACGTTACCAGAGGATAAGATATTAAAAGACTATATTGAGAAAGCCTTGAGCAACGGGTTCATCAGGCCGTCCAGGTCCCCTGCAGCCTCTCCGCTCTTCTTCGTTCCTAAGAAGGAGGGTGATCTTCACCCTTGCATTGACTATAGGGCCTTAAATTCGGTCACAGTAAAAAACCAGTACCCTCTTCCGTTAATCTCTGTTCTTCTGGATCAATTAGGTACTTCTGTTATATTTACCAAACTGGATCTGAGGGGAGCGTACAATCTTGTACGTATACGCAAGGGGGACGAATGGAAGACGGCGTTCAAAACCCGGTACGGATTATTTGAGTATCTTGTCATGCCCTTTGGGCTATGCAATGCTCCGGCCACGTTTCAGGCCTTTATGAACGATATCTTCCGTGACTGTTTGGACCAGTTCGTAGTAGTCTACCTGGATGATATCCTTATATACTCTTCATCTAGGCAGGCACATAAGGAACATGTGCTTTTTGTTCTGCAGAGACTGCGAGAGAACCATTTATTCATTAAAGCCGAGAAATGTGTCTTCAATACCACTGAGGTCGAATTCCTTGGTTATGATCTCACTAATCAGGGTATCAGAATGAGCCGTTCGAAAGTTAAGGCAGTCTTAGAATGGCCTATTCCCACCTCAGTCAAAACACTTCAGTCGTTCTTGGGCTTCTCAAATTTCTATAGACGTTTCATACACTCCTTCTCCTCCATCTCAGCGCCTTTGACAGCATTGACTAGTTTCAAGCAACCCTTCCGTTGGACTCCTGAGGCACAAGAGGCCTTTGATGCTCTAAAAGAGGCCTTCTCCTCTGCCCCGGTACTACAGCACCCTAATCCACTGTTACCATACTTGGTGGAAGCGGATGCTTCGGGATCCGCTGTTGGGGCCGTCTTATCTCAGCGTTGTCCTGATTCTGGTGAAATACACCCTATAGCTTATTTCTCTAGGAAACTCACTCCCTATGAGAAGAATTACCCCATTACGGAAAGGGAATTGCTGGCCATCAAGGAGGCTCTTTCAGAATGGAGACATCATTTGCTGGGTGCACAGCATCCTGTTACGGTTTTCTCAGATCATCGCAGTCTGTTGGCTTTCAAATCTATGAAATGTCTCACTGCTCGTCAGGCCCGCTGGCACCTCTTCTTTTCACAGTTCAACTTCACTATCACCTATCGTCCGGCACGTCTCAATACATGTGCTGACGCCTTGTCTCGCCTGCCTCAAGATCCTCAGAGTACCATTCTTGACCGACCTTTGGTTTTACCCTGCAGGGTGGTCTGCGGATGCACCCCACATTCGTCTTTGCGTTCCATAGTTATGGAATGGGTTGCCACTCATGCAAAGGAATGCCTCGACCTCAATCTTGACATTGTTCAGGGGTTGCCTTACATCCAGGGCCAGCTATACTTACCTCCCGGAGAAGCACGTCTTTGTGCTTTTACCTGGTCACACGACTCGATTTCGGCAGCTCATCCCGGTCAACAGAAGACTTTGGAGGCTATTCGCCGTTGGGCTTGGTGGCCCTCGATGTCTAAAGATGTCATTGACTACCTTGCCTCCTGTTCAGTCTGCTCCCAATGCAAAACTACTCGGTCCAAGCCCATGGGCCTCCTACAACCGCTCCCTGTGCCACATAAGCCGTGGTATATGGTATCCATGGACTTTGTAGTGGACTTACCTCCTGTGAACGGCTTTAACACCATCTGGGTTGTGGTCGATTATTTCACGAAACTGCCCTTATTTTTCCCTGTATCGGTCTCCCGTCTGCCCCAGCATTGGCGTCCCTCTTTCTTAAGAACGTTTTTAGGTTCTTTGGCCTTCCCTCTATCATCGTTTCAGACCGTGGGTCCCAATTTATGTCACGCTTCTGGAGAGCCTTAACGGCGTCGCTTCAGATCGAGGACCGTTTCAGTTCGGCCTTTCATCCACAAACGGATGGCCAGACAGAGAGGGTTAACGCCACCATGGAACAGTATCTCAGGTGTCTCTGTCTTCAGTTCCAGTCGGATTGGTTGGTGATGCTCCCACCGGCTGAATTCGCATACAACAATTCCTTACACTCCTCTTCTGGTGTCTCTCCCTTCTTTGCTTTGCTTTATACGGGCAACACCCTCGTTCCTTGCCTCTGGATCCGGCTCTTCCAATTGATAACCCGGCAGCTCTGGATTGCGTCCGGAACATGCAGACGGTGCATGACTCAGTTCTTGGACACCTATTGAAGGCTCAGTGACGGGCCAAATTCTATGCCGATAAGCATCGGATCCCTGCACCCGATTATACGGTAGGCATGAAGGTATGGCTCTCCACGCGCAATCTGAACATACCTGGCAAACGTGCGCTCCTTCCGAAATTTGTGGGTCCCTATTCGGTGACGGCCGTGATCAACCCGGCAGTGGTGCGTCTTTCTTTGCCTTCTTCGTGGAAAGTGCATCCCGTGTTTCATGTGAGTCTGCTGAAACCATGTTTTGCCTCCACCAGGCTGCCGGCTCGTCCTTCTCCAGTGCACGTGGATGGTGACCTGGAATATGAAGTGGCTGGCATACTGGATTATCGTCTGCGCAGGGGTCGTCCCTTCTACCTTGTTGATTGGAAGGGCTATGGTCCCGAGGACCGGTCTTGGGAGCCTTTGTGCAATATACATGCGCCTGCCCTTTTGCGCCGTTTCCATGCCCGTAGGGGGTTGGCGCCGTTTTTGGGGGTGGATACTGTTACACCCTGCCGTGCACATCACTCCAGAAGACGGGCTTGTTCTTTAAAAGGTACGCACAAACATGTTTTCCTTCCTTATGGTATACGGCGCTTCATTCCCCCATTCCTTTCACAATGGAGATTGCGGCAGGGATTGAACAAACTATGAGTACCATGATGCTCCACTGCACTATCATGTGCCCTGCGCCTCCAATCACCATGCTCTGACGTTTTGCTTTCTTTTTCGGATAAATGCAGTCTTTTCATTCAGCTCGCTGCTTCTGATTGAAGTTGCTGACGCCTTTGAAGTTTCGTCTTCGTCCTTTCTTGAAACTCTGGAATTCTTGACCTTTGCCTGCCTAACGGACCGTCTTGTCTGCTGCTTTCTACTTTACTGCCAGGTTAGTGTACCAGGACCTATTTCTTGTTTTCACGGACTGCCTTGCCAAATCGATTTTGTACTTCTGCTGCCCGCACGTTAACAGGACCCTTTCAAGTCTTGCTCCTAGCCCCGAACAGCACATCTAACAGGATTACCGTCTGGGATTCATTGACATTTCTATCAAGTCTGATATTGGACATTGGGAATTGTGTTTACCTTTCTTCAACAAGTGCACAGGGGGACGCTGCGCAGAGTGTGCACCAACCCGGAACTAGTGCGCTCCTCGTGCCGTTCGGGTTAGAACCCTCACTAACATTCCCATTTATTATTTTATACTGCCGTTTGTTTCACCTTGGATTGATCCCAACACTACTAGTGGTAAGGAGTGTTTCTTTCCTATTCCAACCTATTGTCATAGTTCCTTGAATAGTCTTGACAGGGATATTGTCTTGAGGTAGAAATAATCCATCCCCGGTCTGCAATTATAGAACTCATCTCTTCTTCTTTATTTTTACAGCTGGTAAACCGTGGCGGTGTGTTCTCCCCGCTCTTTTGGGTGATCGGGCTCTTGTACTGTTTTAATCAGTAGGGGGGTCATATCATTTTAAAGATCTGTTCCCTCACAGAGAGGAGGCTCGGTTGGAGGCCCCATCCGAGCTCTTCAATCAAACCCTGCGAATACCGGTCCTGGTCACCTCCTTATCCTCATCCTGGTTGGTGAGTAACACGTGGCTGCGGCAGTGAATTTTGGGCATCCCTAGTTGTGGGCCTCCATTGTCGGACTTTGGGCCTGGGAGGCGGCGAACCATGCACTTGGGGGCTCCTTAAGTGGCTGGAGCACAGACAGGCTTTCTTCCCTTTGTTGGAGTCTGGATCTGGGCTTGGGATGCAGGCTTTTGGGGGCCCTTGGAGGCGTGAAAATGAAGTACTGTGCTGCTGGCACAAGCACGCTGCCTGCGCACTCATTTGCTGCCTGGCGGTAGCGGGTCTGGTAACCAGGCGTGTTGCTAGGCCTGGAAAAGATCAGGGGCTAAGCTAATGTTGGGACTGGCGGGATTCGGGGATAGCTAAAGCCTTTCAGTTGTAGTCCCTGAGCTTCTATCCGGGGCTACAACCAAAAAACCTGGCCCCCCCTAGCAACGCCTCTGCTAGTAACCTTTGGCGGCATAAAAGGGGGGCACTGTGTCAGGTCGGGGCTGGCGCCCTGCTGCTTGTCATGGATGTGGGTGAGGCTGTTCATCCTGCGGCCGGGACAGAGCAGCTTATGAAGCACATGATTCTTGGGTGGAAGACGCATTACGACAATTAAAACTGCTCCTCCTACAGTCAGACTACAGTACCAGACAATGGTATATACGTTTGAGGCGACATCTTTAGTGCCAACAAAGACAGCTCCTCCTCCAGTCAGACTGAAGTGTGAGGCTTCTATTATTCATCCATGAGGCAACATCTTTAAAACCCCAGGAGAAACGTTACATTTTGGACACAAAAGCTTCACAGCCACTTGTTAGGTCCTGCTGAGTCTTGGTCAACAATAGGGTATAGAAGTGAGACTTAGTGGATATATATGTATATTTCATCGCATATATATTAGTTTTCTGGTTTTGGTTTCCCTCACTTTTATATTGGAATTAACCATATTTTGGGTGTGTAGTGGGTGTGCACACCACTGTGAACCAATTTGTGGGCAGTGGGTAGGCACTCTGCATGGGCAGCAAGGGTACTGTTGTATTACACTCATTTGCATGGTATATTATACAGCAGAATATCTTCCTACTCATGTTTTACTTATGTTTGTTTGGGGGGGGAAGCTCCATTATTGTTGGAGTTTGTCTTGCAGATTATTGTGCTTTTTGGGGTTGCACTTCATTCTATCTTCACCCCGGAGTGGAGTGGGCGTATGTTTAACAGTGTTCTTGCCATGCAGAATCTTGACCCACCTCCAAAAGTTCTAGCCACGCCAGGGGAAACGCCAGTACCATGGGAGGACTGGAAAGATCTTTTCAAATTAAATTTTGTGGTATCTGGTTTCGAGAGATTCTTGGATGAGAGGAAGTTTTCTACTCTCATGTGCTGTGTGGGGGGCAGAGGCAGTAAGAGTAAAAAAGAAACTGCCAGACGTTCAAGGGGTGGATGGGGAGGATGGTGGAAGCGGGGATGGTGATGGCTTATATGGGAAGGCAATGAGGAAGTTGGAAGCTCATTACGGTAAACGGGTAAATGTTATGCTGGAAAGGTATACGTTTTCTCAAGGAATCAGGGAATCGGGGGGAATCAGTGGATATGATATGATATGGCATTTATAACGTGCCTATACACAAGTGTTTCAAGGCGTGACGCGGCTAGGGAGGGTGAACAGAGGGACGACAGAGACAACGATCTTACTAGGCCAGGTAACATTGAGATCGCGCAAGTGCAGGGGAGGGGGCAGAGGAAAAGTGCGGGGGGGAGGGGAAGGGGGCAGTGCAGTGCATAGGATAAACAGTAAAATAAAAAAAGACACTAAATAAGTAAAAAGTGCGGCCAGCCGGTGGCAAGTGCAAGGGTAAGTGCAGACATCAGGTGTCAAGTGCTGGTAAGGGGCTGTAGGGATTCAGAAACAGCCCCAGAGTGCAAGGGTTGCCAGATGGGCAGTGCAGGTGTGCAACTAGTGGGGAGGGAACCTGGGCACGAGATCAGAGGGTAGCCAGGTAACCAGTGCAGTTACAGGTGCAGCCAGGAGATCAGCAGGAAAGAGGAGGAGAGAAAGCAGAAACAAAGAGGAAGGTCTTGAGGTGCTTCCGGAACCAGAGATGGTTCTCCTCATGTTTCACAGATGCAGGGAGGCAGTTCCAGAGGGAGGCCCCAGCAGAAGAAGGAGATCTACCACCAACTCGTTGCTTGGAGAAGCGACTGACCCTGAGGGAGTTGGAGGCGGATGAGCGAAAGGCTCGAGAAGGAAGATATTTAGGAAGAGAGAGTTGAAGGTATTGAAGCCCCATGCCCCAGAAGGCCTTGTGGACAATGCAGATGGTTTTGAACTTAATCCTCACCGCCAAAGGGAGCCAGTGCAGAGATTTCAGTACTGGAGAGATACGATCCCTGGGCCTGAGGCCAAGGACAAGTCTTGCAGTCCTGTTTTGGATGAGTTGCAGAGGGCGGAGAGTAGATGCAGACAGATTTAGAAAGAGGCTGTTACAGTAGTCCAGTGTAGGATGCGTTTGTGGCTGACTTAAGAGGGTTACTGGCTTTATGCAAATTCACGGGGAGGGAGGATGAATACGTAGATGATCAACTAATGATGCATGCATCCAAATCCAAAATCCAAGAGGTGGTTATGACAGGTGAAAATCCCACCATTAGAGGAAGCTTTAACAATAGCGAAGGGTATGGAGCTAACAAGTAGGTGTTTGAAGGAGGTAAATGCCAAAAATGCCAAGGAGAGTGTGAATGTGATAAAGGACAGTGGGGAATAATGGAGTCTGTCAGTCAAGACGAGAAAATGTGTGCAGTAAAAAGTTTCATAGAACAGGGGACAGTCAAAATACCCAGCAGGTTATCCGAAAAGGGCATTGCCCTAGATGTGGATTTTAAAAGCATGCCCCTGAACCCTAAGGGAATGTCCTACCATGAGAGGGAAGTGTAGAAAGTGCGGCAGATCAGGACATTTCGCTAGATTTTGAGAATCCAATAACAATGTATCAAAGGGTGAGGCCAGCATGAAGGGTGTGTTGGAGGAAAATAATGAGTGCTCTAACAAGATTGAACACATTGTGGGGGAGGTGGGAGATGATGAAGAGGGGGAGTACACCCCACCAGAGGAGAAAATTATGGTGACCGGGTGCCCCGTGAACGCATCGACGGATTCACATAATTATTTTCGAAGTGAAATATGAGGAGATATGGGGTGGCAAGAGTCACACGTTACACACACCTGACATTCAGCCCAAGACGTATGGGGGTGATAAAATTGATATATAAGGCTTTGTTTGGTGCAACGTTGCACATGGTAAAGGACACATCCATGCTAATGGTGTATGTTGCTGCGAACAGGGATTGTTCATTGGGGTGGAAGCACCAGGGAAGCTTGGATTGGAATTACACCCTGGAAAAGAAATACAATTAAGGCTAATTGATAAGGGTAAATCCCAGAAATTCATGGAGGAGGTGGGAAGGAAGTTTAGCAATGTGTTCTGCAAAGGGGTTGGTAAGTTCTGCGGATATTGCCACAAAGTTGAGTTGGTGCAGGGCACTAGGCTATGTGTACATAAGGTGAGGAATCTGCCATTTGGGGGTTAGGGCTAAGGTGAGGTTGGAGTTGCAGGGTATGTGCGAACAGGGAGTGGTTTACCAATTCAAAAATTTGAATACAAAGGATCGAATGACAATACTTTCGAATCAAAAGGACTGAAAAAAAAATCAAATGCACCTTTTTTTTGGGGGGTCCCCCGGCCCCCCCAAACTGCAGTTTTTTGGCCAAAAACCATTATTTTGACCTATACCAAAACCAAAAAAAATAAAATACATAAAAAAAAGGCATTCAGTCTTTTTTTCCGGTCCTTTTGAGTCAAATCTATTGCATTTGATCCTTTTGTTTTCAAATTAATGACCGGACACCTTACCAATTATGTCCATGCAATAGTCCTAAAGAAATATAAACGAAAGATGTATAATATTTGTCCATTTCATGCTCTGCTAATCAAATAAAGGGTGAACTTAAGATGTCATGCTCAAATCTTGTGACTCACCCATTGGTTAGGTTTTTCTATTTTGATTTTTCCTAATTGTTGTGATCAATTAAACAATCCTTTCTTGTGTTATCACAAATGATATGAGTCTTCAATAACTGGCAAGTTTCATTGTGTGCCCCAGAAAAGAAACAAGGGGGTCATTACGAGTTGGGCGGTAAGGATTTACCAGCACCGTTAAGGATGCCGGTGCCGGTAAACCCTTACCGCCCTATTCCGAGGTCCCTTAGCGGGTCCCAGCAGAAACGGCTGGTCTGACCAGCCGTTCTCTGTGGGACCCGTTAAGGGACCTTGGAGCTAATAACGGGCCCGCAATTTGCGTTATTAGCGCCTTCCCCATTCCCATTGAGCTCTACGAGGGCTCAAATGGGAATGGGGAATGGTTTACTGAATGGGGACTTACCGGGTCCGCATAGGTCGGAATGTCCCGGTAAGCCCCCATTCAGTCAGACCGGACCCGGACCCAGACCCGGACCCGGGTTTGGAGGCAGCCATGGCGCTAATAGCGCCATGGCTGCCTCCAAACTCGTAATGACCCCCAAGGAATGAACTAGACAGTTTTTATATTAGCTACGAGGGGGAGGAAGGGGATTGTTGAAGGAAATACAGAAATTAGTATGGCATAGTCATTCACTAGTTTAGGTTTACCTTAGGTTACTTTTAACAGGATAAAGGTTTAAGGCTTTCGTTCGCCTTTCTGCTCCCTGATGCTTCCTGTTGTAGGCATAATGGAGGAGTGAAAATACACGCTTTTATAGCGCAATTGTAATTGAGCGCAATGACGTCATGCATCGCCGCACGTCACCACGCAGCGGCATCATGACGTTATCGCGTCACGTTTTTCGTGCCCATTTTTGTTTTATATGCATTGCAGTGCTCACAAGAATCCAGCGTTGAATATATTCAACGTGGCTGTTTTGATACTTACTATTGGAGGAACAAACTTTAAGATTAGAGTCCTTAAATTAGGCTTAGGAGAAAGACTCCCACTTACTGGAGAGAAAAAGAAAAAAAACACAAAACATTTTTTTTTCAAAGAAATTATTTTTAAGCCTATCTATTTGTCTAGGCAGATTTCATTTTCATTTGATTGGTTTGTCAATGCTATCTATTTAAATAAGGATTGAGACAAGATGTGAAAAAGAAATGTTGAAAAAAGGTATAGGTGTTATAGATAAGAGATGAAAAAATAGAGAGTCAGTTAAAGGATGTGACCTATGGAGGAACTTTGGCTTAATTTAACATTTGCATATTAGAGCCAATTATACATCTCTGTATGACCGTTCGGGCTTCTGTCGCACAAGCCCATTACACAAATCCATTTAGCTTCTTTTTGACGCAGGAGGGTTTCTCTATTCCCTCCTCTTGGTGGTTTTTTGATGCTTTCTAGTCCGAATACATTCAGGTTTTCTATTTCAAAGTCCTCATGGTCTTCGAGTGCATGTAGTGATAAAGGATATCTTAGGTCCTTGTTCCTTATTGCCCTAAGGTGCTCAAAGATTCAAATTTATAATGCTCTTATCGTGCTGCCTATGTAAATCTTCATGCACGTGCACTTAATTCCATAAATGACATGTGTTGTGTTGCAGTTTATAAATTGCCTAATGTTTTTCAGGTGTCTATTTGGGAGTATTATATCTTTCATTCCATGGTTCATCAGAGGGCATAATTTACAATTGCTGCATTTGTTGTTTTCCATGATCGGCTTCTGTGTAAATATTTCAGATGGTAACATTGTTATACTAGGGCTCAGGAAACTTGGGCTGATTTTATTCCTTATTGTTGGGGCCCGGCAATAGCAGATACTTGGCCGGTCCTCCAAATGTTTCCTAACATTGGGATCTGTCTGGAGAATGTTCAAATGTTTTTAGAGTATTTTGATAATCACTTTTGCTTCCGTGTTATAGGTTGTGATGAACATTTAGGAGTTTCGGTGGCCACCTTTGGTTTGTCAGTCAGTAGAAAGTTTCTTGAAACATTTTCCGCTTTGCGCACTGCTTTGTTTATGACTCTAGGGTTATATCGATGTTGTTTGAATTTAAACACAGTTTTGGCTAGATTTTATTAATAAATTATATTCATGCTCCAATTTCTTTTAATTCTCAGGATCTCTCCATACGGACTATTGTTTCACATGTTTTGGATGGGTGGAGGTTGCAAATAAAAGACTATTCCCGGTAGTTGGCTTGGAATAAAGTCTTGTTTGAATTTCTGAATCTTCCACATAGAGCTCCAAATCCAGGAATTCTATGTTCGTTGAGCTCTCTTTTTTCATAAATGAGAGATTGTACTCATTGGTGTTAAGGTAGTCTACGTATATCTCTATGGTGTCTTTGTCTCTGTCCCAGATGATCAAAATATCGTCTATGAACCTGCCCCCAAACTTTATGTTGTGGGTGAAAGATGCATGGTTCCAGGCATGTTTGATTTTAAAGGACCCCATAAATAGGTTGGCATAGGATGGCACAAACTTAGACCCCAGCGCAGTGCCTTAGAGATTTCTTTGTCAAAACAGAATGTTTTTTTCAAGTGAGAATTTCAACATTGCGAGAATTATTTAATTTTGTTCTCTGTAAAATATAGATCGTGTTTTTAGAAAATATCTTGCACTTTTTATACCTTTTTCATGCTGTATGCTTGTATAAAGCGATACTATATGTAAGGTGACAAAGCAGAAGTTTGGATCCCAGGGTATGGAGTGTAACTGCTTTATGATATGTTTAGTATCTTTGACAAAGGAAGCTAGTCCAGATGCAAGTGTTTGGAGATAAATATCGATATATTGGGGACATTTTTCTGTTAGAGATCCAATTCCATGTATTATCGGGCAAAATGATGGAGAGTTGATATATTGCTTGTGAATTTTTGGAAGAAAGTAAATGGTGGCCATAACAGAGTCCTTACTTCGCATATAGAGATATTCCTCTTCTAATAAAAGACCTTTCTCATACCAAGTTTTGCTTATGGAGTTCCATTGCTGTTCAAGATCAGAAAGGGGGTTATTTAACAATTTTTGGTAACAATTCCTGTCATATAAATGTGATTTAGCTTGTATGTAATCCTTCCTGTTCATTAGGATAATTTTGCCCCCCTTATCTGCAGGTTTAGTGATTATAGTCTCATCTTTGGCTAATGTATCCAGGGCAAGCTTTTCATTTTTTGTTAAGTTGTCTCGTGTCCTTGTTTTTTATTGTTGATGTAGTTGTTAGATAAATTGTTGCTAACTGCCTTGTGAAATAAGTCGATAACATTTTCTGAAGATAGACCCGGTATGAATTTAGATGTTGGTTTTAAGGTCATTTCCTCTGTTAGGCTTGTTGATATTCCTTGTCCTTCTAAAAAACTATCAGTGGTATATTCCAATTCCCCTGTTATATTATGCAGGGAAATCGTGTCATCAACTAGTGTCTCTGATAATTCTGACACTATAGGTCTTGCTATTGGAAAATTAGCATCTTTCCTTTTTGGGACTTCTTCAAAAAATGTCTTAAGCTTGAGCTGATGTTAACGCTGATGTTAAGGCTGGTGTTATGGAGGAGGTGGAGTGGTTTTCCAATATGAACCTATCGGCAGCCTACCACCAGGTGGATTTGCACCACACATCAAGGGTACTTACTACTTTTATCATGCCCATGGGTGCGTATCAGTTTAGAAGACTACCTTTTGGCTTGGCCTCAGCATCTGCTGTCCTTCAGAGAAGGATAGAAGATCTGTTAAGGGATATCCCTCGCTTGCGCGACTTTATTGTGGTGGGAGGAAAAACTGATTTTAAAAGCGATGTGGGGGTAAATGAGGTTCTGAGAAGGCTTGAGGTGGCGGGAATGATTGTGGCGAGAGACAAATGTCCGTTTAAGGTAAATCGGGTATCATTCTTGGGTCACAGTTTGTCCGCAAGAGGTCTGGAAACTCGTCCAAAGATGGTTCATTCCATTTTGGAGATTAGAGCTCCTGCAAACAAGGATGAGTTGAAGTCATTCCTAGGTTTGATTGAATTTTATGCCAAGTTTGTGGAGAACTTTTCAGCTAAATGTGCAATAGTGAGGGATTTGTTGAAAGTAAGGGTGCAATTTGTGTGGGGAAAGAAAGAAGAGAAGGTATTCAGGAGAATGAAGGAGGAGGTGGCCAATGTGCCCAAACTACACAGGTTTGATCCCTTGGGAGAAACCATTACTGTGGATGTTTGTACACGTGGTCTGGATGCAGTTCTGAGTCAGTACAGGAAGGGCACGGAGGTACCGGTAGCGTTTGCTTTATGGGTCCTCAGAGCCATTGAATCCAGGTATTCCACTATTGAGAAGGAGAGTCTGAAATGCTACTGGGCTTCACACTACTTCTAAATGTATATTTGGGGTATTCCGTGTGTTATCAAAAGTGATCACAAGCCCTTGGCTCATCTGTTTACCACAAGGGGTTCGAGTTTAGCCATGACGAGGATCGCCAGATGGTTATATGCCCTGCAGGCTTTATACTTTGTGGCCAGATTTGTCCCGGGGTATTGTAATCTTGTAGCCAATTTCTTGTCAAGGTTCCTCAGGATGTGCTCTGTGGAAGTAGAGGCAGTGAGCTATGAGTGGATTGCGCATGTGGTCAATACCATGGACAATGCATTTTCCAAAGATATTTGGTTGAAAGGCATTGATAATGACAAGGGCCCTCATTACGACCCTGGCGGAAATCGAAAAACGATGGCGGAAATGCAATACCGCCATCGAATAGCGCTCGGTGCGACTATGACCCGTCACCGCAAAGTACGAAGCCATTAGCGACACCGTAGTGAACGCCAACGCTAACTGCACCAAGTACGCGCGCGCGCGCCATGCCAAACCGTAAATACCACCATGGCGCAAGGGTACGCCAATTCCGACCCTAGCGGACATGTACCTAACGCCATCAAGCACGGCGGAAAGCACCATACCGCCATGGTGAGAAGTACGGCATCGCG
Organism: Ambystoma mexicanum; assembly: GCF_040938575.1. NCBI lineage: Eukaryota > Metazoa > Chordata > Amphibia > Caudata > Ambystomatidae > Ambystoma > Ambystoma mexicanum. The sequence goes on along the minus strand of NC_090936.1, from coordinate 1,085,276,508 downwards.
AATCAACCGTAAACGGCCCCACTGAGTGCCTGTACACCGCTCCCTGCCCACAAAGTACAACTCCCCGTAGGTGCAATGAAGTCACAATGCAACCAGTGAAATGTACAAGTCACCCATGCATGCCAACGAACAAAAGATCCACAAGAGGGGCCAATGGGAGCTGCAGGGCACAGATGGCACGAATACAGAAGCCATTCCAATGGACATGACCACAGTCCCCCACCAAGAAACGCACGCAAACACAGGCACCTGTGACCAGCAATATTTCGAAAATCACATCATTCCACCAGTCCACCTGGCTGACCGGCATCTGTTACACAAAACCTAATCCCCCGCCCCTGAGCATGACATCATTCAAACAGTCATATTGGCAGCCCTCATCCCTGACCTCACTGGGCTTCGTAGGCAAACGCGCCCAGCACAGTACCATGCAACTATACTCCGAAGCTGGAACCCAATGCAGATCTCCTCACAATACATCGCTCCCCAAATAGGAACATGCCACATCACTTGCAAAGAAGAACGCTACACGGCCCATATCAGAATAGAAATTTAATGCACAACAAATTCACCAAGCCCATACAGCCATTAGGCCATGAACTCCAAAACACATTTCACCATTGTGGGCTGCATCCGCAAGAAATGACCAGCTACTTCTTGTGTGACGCCCTGTTCCATCATGGTACACAGAGCCACATTCACGTACGAAAAGGCAACATGGAAGCGCACAGAACCGCAGGGCCGTCCCAATGGGGAGGCACTAGTCCAGCTGAAAGGCCGAAATGTTGCTCCGAGCCACTAGTACTGCGTAAGGGCATGTGGCCCATTGGCGATCGTCCCATAAGATCGTAATGCTGCTCCACTGATTAACACGAAGCAGCAGGTGTCGGGAGTAAAAGCCATCTGCAGGAGTGGCATACAGATGGCAGTGGCAAAAGGGGAGGAGATACCTGTCAACCAAAACAAAAGAAAAAGAACAGAATGGCCATCAGAACTACATTCGAACAACTCACTTCAATGATCACACTAAATCCACAGCCATATGCATGCTAGCCCACTCCAAAGGATCATCACCACCCCAAAACCACTTGCGACTCATAACTATCTATATCGAGGTGGAAACACCATCACACACGAGTGTACATGTGCATGCGTCTGTGAAAACAGAATCCATCAGATGGGATTGGTAACGTGCATGGACACAAGTGTCTGAGGGCGCGTCGAGACAGGGAGGGCTCAACAAGGCCAGATAGACGATGATCCCACTATGGCAGCCCTGCATCACATAGCGCAGGGGAGGCGGACAGATTCCAAGAAGCCCTGTACATGGCAAACTCTGTATCAAATCATCTGTCCATGCATCCATTCATCATTCCCTCATCCCTGGATACAAACGCCTGAATATATACTCACATAACATTAGAAATATCCATTCAGTCTGTGCGTTATGCAGCCTGCAAAATCCACTGTGCCCCAGCCCGTAATTCCAGTGTAGTGAAGTAACATGTATTTGGGAACGTCCGGCCTCATCGGCCACGTCGCTATTGCGCATCCCAAACTATTCATATCAATCATTGCATCCTCGCCATGGCCCCTGTCCCAAGGACATTGAACAATAGAATGTTATATTTGCAGTCAGACCTGTGGGCATCTCCTCGCCGCTAGCTGATAACCGAAAGCGCCGGCCTTCGAATTCCTCATTTGCAACATCACATCGAAAAGGCATCTGTGGCCGCTTGAAATCACAAATTAATCCATCTAGTGCGGCTGTGAGTGAATATGGCAACTGCCTTCACTCACAAATGGGACGCCCCGCCCGTCGTTGCAACTCGGTACAGTGATGCATGAGGGCCCACCGTCACTCGAGTACTACGTTCCACTGACCCATCACAAGTCTGTTCGTGACTGCAAAGATTGTATGTGAAACAATGGGACCATAGCCGAATGTACATATCAACAAATGTTACACGGCCATCGGGTACAAATACATGATTGTAATAGCAAGATGCCATTCCTCGAATTGCAGCGTTGTGTGCGGGACGTGCTCGGCCAAAGGGGAGTGCAGCTTGCACAGGTGGAATGAATCACCACAGGTGGAGGCCATACAGCCTGAAAACACATAAATTGCACACCCAGTCTCCTCCCACAACCTCACCCACTCCGAAATGCTACCGGCAGGACTCGCGATGTTGGCCCTGGGGGACCTGATAGCACTGCAAGTACTCCAACTCCAAGAAGAAGACGAACACCAACTACAACCGGCCGCACGGAGGAGACGCAGGAGGAGGAGGAGGGCAAGGCAGGGCCAGCAAGGGCCGCCAGCACAGCCACTACCACCACGCAGGCAGCCCGCAATCCCACGCCTCCGAGCACATCCGTTCAACCTCACTGATGAGCAGATCCACACCCTCTACCGTTTGGACCGGGACACCATAGCCACCATTGTGGACATGACACAGGCTGACCTTGTCAGCATGATAGATAGCCCAACCGCCATCCCACCCCTACTGAAGGTGGTGTCTGTACTCCACTTCCTGGCCACAGGCACCTACCAGCACACAGTCGGACAGTTGCATGGCATTTCACAGCCACTGTTCTCACGGACACTATTGCAAGTGCTCGATGCCCTCCTGCAGCACGCAGACGACTACATCTCTCTACCACGCTCGGAGCAGGAAATTACGAACACAAAAGTGGGATTCCATGCACTTGCCGGCATACCGGGTTGCATTGGTGCCATCGACTGCACCCATGTGGAATTGGTCGTCCCACATGCCATGGAGGCCCAGTACCGCAACCGAAAACAATTTCATTCCCTCAATGTACAAATGGTGTGTGACTCCAACAGGATCATTACACATTGTTGTGCCCGATTTCCTGGATCAACCCATGATTCTATGGTCTTGAGGAACTCTACAATACCACGCTACATGGAGCGACACGCAGGGAACAGATCCTGGCTACTCGGTGAGTCTCATTACATGCATGAAAATGTGGGGTATGTGATTCGGCAATGACCTGGCAGGAAGGGGGGGGGGGGTGGGCGTACGTAGCAATGGCATTCCACATCATACGTTTCTCGTCCACATACAGGTGATGCTGGGTATCCACTGAAGAGATGGCTCCTCACACCAGTCCGGAACCCACGGGACCAGCATGAGGAGGACTACAACCATGCCCACTCACGTACCCGTGTAGTCATTGAACAGGCATTCGGCCTACTGAAGGGTCGTTTCCGCTGCCTCAGCAGGTCTGGCGGGGCACTCCTGTACCGCCATGAGAAGGTTGCAAAGATGGTGATGGCATGTGTCATGCTCCACAACATGTGCGTACGTAGAAATGTGCCCATGCCCCCTGACGCAGAACTGCAAGCACCTGAAGATGGTCATGATGAGGGTGGGGATGTGGCAGCACCTCAAGGAGTCTGCGAGGCACCGGAGGGCCGTGACATTCGTCAGCATCTCATTGATGCATGCTTCTAGCACTCACGCCTGGTGGCTGATACATGGACACGGGACTCGTGGCACTGTGTGTGTCTGGTACATGCACAATATGGACTGTACGCCTATGATGGCCTAGTACACAAAGATCATTGTCCACACATCTCATTGGTTGATCGTGCACTGTTTATGGCATATGTGATATCATGTTGAACACCCTATCGACCCGCCACCCAAGTGAGCCCAACACACCCCCTCCACCCTCCTACCTCCCCCCCGAACACCAGTGTCCAAAGATGCTCATTGTCAGTGGGCAGTCGCTATTGCAAGCCCCCTCTGCGGGTATCAGGGGCACCCCTGCCTGTGGAGCGCAGGTTCCTCCCAGATCTACGTTGGGGGCTGCCCTGGACGGAACTTGCAACGGATGATGTCTCTGCCTGCTCACGTCCATGCATGTCCCTAAGGGTTTGTGAGAGCTCAGTGAGCACACGGCGCACTGCGGCAAGTTCGGCACATACGTCTTTGGACGTCGCATGCAGTTCCCCCCTCAGGCTCTCGGTGCTACTCTCCATTTGTGCCCTTAGTGTCTCTGTACTTCTCTCCATTTCTGCCCTAAGTGTCTCAGTTGATGTTTCTATGTCTGCCTTAGTGCCCCCACATTCATCGGCATGGTCCTTGAGGAGCGTGGCCAGTTGCTGCTGTTGCACGATTAACTGGTCGAGGGACTGTTGCCTCTGCTGGGCCATGGCCATTTGCGGGGGTGTCACAGAGGGGCTGTTGACCTCATGTTGCCTTGCCACAGGGCTTGTGGGGGATGGCCAGTCGTCGTCTTGTGGGTGCCCCTGCGTGGAATCCTCATGTTGTACGGGATGGGACAGACAGGGGGATTGGGACAGGTCATGGATGGATCTGACTTCGACATCCCCGTCTTCTGTGTCGGAGCATGCTGCCATCAATGGGGTGTCACCTATGGTGCTGCTGCCACCAGAGGCAGTGCCTTCTGTGGCATCCGTTGGGGGGACCTGTGGTGGTGGTGTTGTGGGCATGCTGGCTGCTGGGGTGCCTGTTGATGTTCCCTCCTCTGTGCTGCCACCTGATTTGTGCTGCTGCCGTGTCTTGATGCGTGCAGCTGAGGTGGAGGGTCTTTGGCCGTTGGTCTTGGCCCTCTTTGCAGGTGTGCTGGTAGGGGTGTCCTGATGCTCGTCGTTTGGATCGGACCCTGTGGTGGAGTAAAGGAGGGCGAGGGTTATTAATGGGTCTGTGGGTATTGGAATGGCATTGTATCACATGCATTGGGGTGGTACCTGAGGGTGATTTGGGTCGGGGCCCTGGAGGTGGTTTCATTTGTGTGTGGAGTGAGGGTGCAGTTGTTTGGCAGCCTGCAGTTAGGGTGTGCCTGCTGCACGTGTAGTGGGTGTTTTTGGGGTTTTTAATTATTTATGTATTTATTGTGAGTTTTAAAGTGCGCTATCAGGCCGATGTGTGTGGACGTTCTCCTGGACATGTGTTTCTGTTGCACTATGTGGACACATGGTACTTCACATGATTGGACATTGTGGATTTGGCATTGTTTTATTTGGGCCACCTACCTGATTCTTCGGATGTCTGCACTCCTTTCTCCATCCCTCCGACTCCCTCTATACTCTCCATTCCAATGGTGGAGGCACAGATTTCTTCCCAGGGGGTCAACTTGATGGGTGATTCCGATCCTCCCCCGGTGGCTGTGGCAATGTTGCGGTTGGCAGAAAGTATGCTGCGGACGCGTATCCGCAGGTCGTCCCATCGCTTTCTGCATTGCTGTGGGGTGCGGGGTGCGGTCCCCACCGCACTTACCCGCTTTGCCACCAGAGCCCATATGGCCTTCTTGTTCGCAAGTGCCGTCCTGGTCATTTGCGTGGAGAAGACGACGGCAGCATTCTCCTGGAGGGTCTCTGTTAGCACGGTGAGTTCCTCACGGGAGAAGTGGACCTGCCGCTTGCGGTCGCACGCTTTCTTCGCTACTTTTCCCATTTTTCTTGGTTTCGCTAGGGTGGATGACGGGTTGGGGTGTGTCTCAGGGTAGTGTTTTTAGTGGTTGTGTGGATTTTGTGGTTTTATAGGTGTACGGCGGGATGTTTCCCGTTCCGGGCCCATGTTTTTACTTCCGTTTCCGTATATTTACGGTCACCGTACTTTCCGGTTGGCGCTCACTGCGCTGTCCGCTGAGATGGGTGGCGGTATTGCACCTAGGGCGCCGTACGGCGGCGGTGTGGGCCGTTTTGGGGTCATTTCCGCCATCGCGGACTTTGCACTTCCGCCATGCCGTGGTGCTCGTGCCCGATGGGTCGGAATGGGCCGCACTTTGCTCCTTCGTGCAATGGCGGAAACGCTATTTACGCTGTGGCGGTCCGGTCAGTCACTTTCCGCCAGGGTCGTAATGAGGGCCAAGGAGTTGAAGGAAGCCATGTCCAATAAAAGGCGGGAGTGGCGCTGTGGGGAGGAGGTTAGTTCACCCTTCTATAAGATCAGTGATGAGCTGAGCAGTTCCATGTGGGGGTTGGCTAGAGGTGAAAGCTTAGTTCCCCCTACATCACTTCAGAGAGAACTAGTGAAGCGTGTACATAGAGGGCATCTGAGTAAGAGCTTAACCAAGCGCAGCAGAGAGCAATGTTTTGGTGGCCCCTCATGGATGGTATGGTGGATGAGGAGGTGGGCGCTTGCCTCCCTTGTGGTGCGAGTGATAAATCACTAAAATCCCAGAAGATGAAGATTGGGAATATGGATGTTCCGGAGCACTCATGGGAGAAAGTGGCAATCGATTTCATGGGACCCATGGGCATGTTGGGACAGGAAGATAGATTTGCTATTGTAAAGGTCCATTACGCGTCAAGGTGGTTTGAGGTGGAGTTCATGGAAACATTTCTACCAGGTGTGTGATTTGATTTTATGGAAAGGTTGTTTGCTAGAGAAGGATATCCCAAGGTGATCATTTCGGACAATGGTGTTCAATTGATGACACAGTAGATGCAGGAATACTTGAAAAGCAATGGCATTGGAAATCACTGCATAGCCTTATATAATTCCAAGGCCAGTGGGCTAGTTGAATGTACCAATGGCATTATTAAGGAAACAATTCAATTGGCATTTGCCAATGGTCTTGATTGGAGAAGAAGAATACAAGAAGAATTGAAGGCATTCAGAGACACGGCACACTTTTTTGACTGGTGTAACACCATTTGAGAAGATGAGGGGCAGGGAGATGCGCTTAGAGATGTTCCCTCATTGGCTGGTTGTAGACAAGCAGTGTGCAAATGAACAAATGTATGTATAAGTGAATAGGGTGTTCAAGGGCAATGTGGTGTGGGTAAAGAAGCCTTTTGGTGTGCCAAAAAGGGTATTCCTGCTATCTTGATCCTATTGAAGTGGTGACAGTGGGAAAATGATTTGTGACCAGTGTTGACAGAAGATGGAGTAAAGACTGTGTTGCCATTGTGTGTCATCCTCACGTGAGGGAGAATGTGTCTGTGGAAGGACACAGTGATGAATTCAGAAATGTGGGAGATGAATGGTACAGGGGATACAATGACAGGAGTAACCATTTGAGGTCGAGTGGTGAGGTGCCTTCTTTACCACATGTCATTGATTCTGATGGATTTTGAGATGGTTCACAGGAAGGGGCACAAGGGGGACAGGAGGTGGTCTTGGAGCATCATGACATGGGGAAATGGGATGAGAGCATCAATGGTCGGTTGAGAAGGAGACCAGTGAAATTCACTATGACTATGTAACAAAGTTTTCATTTGCCTTTTCATGTATACACTGGGCCTCATTACGACCCTGGCGGAGTGGGTTTACGCCAGCGGTATTCGTGGCGGACCCTTCCGCCCTACTACGAGTTCCCGTAGCGCCATGGAGCCTTTTTCCGCCTGGTTTTTCCGGGCGGAGAAATCCATGGCGCTACGGGACCTTGTTGTTAATTACGCCACCGTAATTTACGGTGGCGTAATTAACGCCTTCCCCACTCCCATTATACCCTATGGGGCAAAAATGGGAATGGGAATGGGGAAGGGTAAAATGGGGATTGGGGATTTACCGCCCCGCCAAGGTCGGAATGGGGCGGAAAATCCGCCAACCCCCATGGCGGTATCGGCAGCTATCCGCCGTGCTCCATGGTGCATATTGCACCACGATCTCCGCCAGGGTCGTAATGAGGGCCACTGTATTTTACCTATATCTGCACCCTCCAATTGTATAACTAATTTTTGCATATAGAAATGTTGTTACAGTATTATATTAATCGCCATCACCATGTTCTCACCTGTAAATTCACACCTGTTATGTGTAAGAGGAAACATATGTTGTATCTGCCGCGCACGCAACGACATCCCAACGTTCCATATTGTAATGCCATTGCGTGTGCACCTCGATTTGACAGTTGGTTCTGGTGATCTTGGTGACTAGACCCGCATGGGATCTTATCCTCTAATAAAGATGTGTTTCTTACCTTATCCATGGTGGGTGCCCATCTATTACCACACACTCCTATCATATGCCAAGGTACTCACATCATTCTGCATTTAATACCATGTTAGAGCCAGGTCGTTCCATTATGTCAGTTCCCGGCAAATGCCTATCCCGTGCATTCATAATAGCCAAAACTGTTGGCCTTGCCAATGCTTATTTAGTTTGGATTTGCTGTGTATCGGAGTCATCCCTGTAGAAAGATGAAGGATGAGCAATCGGACATGGCAATACTGGGGGAAGCTTGGTCGGAAGCAGAAAGAACCCATATGCCGGCAGCGGGGCATCCACCACGGGTCGCAAGCTGGAGAAGCCTTGAGCACCAAGGAGGTCCTGCTACCAATGGAGGGAGCAGCAGAAGACCACCTATGCAGCAGTCGTAGAGCCAGATGTTCAGTATTGACGCCTGTGAAGATCCCCAGAGCGACAGCAGATCAGAAATGGCTGAATGCAACCGTGGATCTATTAGGTTTGCGTGATTTTACTCTCTTTTTTTTTTTTTACCGAATGGCACTTTGCCCAATTTATTTCACCGATTTGCCACCTTTTTTACAATAAAAAGTGAGGGGAGACTGCCCCTTGCACTCCAACACCCCACCCTTTTATATACCATACTGAAGCTTACCACATGTAGATTTGCAGTCAAAAGGGTGGTAAAAAGTGAATTAAAAAAGAATGGCAAATTGCCATTCGCCAAAGGTGAGGAATACCGCAACCATGAGGCTAGTCCATGGCCAATGGAGAAATAACTATAGACTACTCCTCTGAATCTGTAGGGTGGGTGGAGGTAGAAGGAAGGGAAAAGGAAAACGGGTCAGCAGTGCCGCAATCTCAGCTGCAATTTCGATCAAACCCCCTCCTACCTGACCAATCCACACAAAACAAAGAAAGACCCTCACGGAGCAGATCATCTAAACGTACCACTGAAGAGGTGGTAAACCAAGTCTCTGTTAGAAATAAGCTGTCCAGGGTAGAGGTCAATCGCTTAGAATTACGCACGGTGGTTCCCAGAATATGTGAGGAAATAACATTCACAGAATGTTCTCGCCTTTGCTTGTGATCATAAATAATGCAATCATATTTGCTGTATGTTACTAAGAGCTGAGGTTAATTTATAACCACAGCAATCAAACCATTCAGCTAATCTACCTTCCTGTGCTGGCTTTGATGTTCATTCTTGACAACCTCCTTCCTGTACACAGTTGGATTTAATAACTCTCTTTCTCGCTGGCTCCAGATGCTTCTCTCGCATCCAGCAACGGCGGGTAGATAGCGTCTAGATTGCGGCAGTTTCTTTACACAATCGACACGTGGAATGCCTCAGAAAACTTAATCTTGTTATGTATGGTTGGCTTCTCATTTCCGCTGCATACGTCTGAAGAATGCTCTTATTGGACCTTGAAGGCTAACGATTCCTGGACTAACATGGTGGCTCTGTGTGGACTCTGAACATCTTACAGTGCCACCTGCTGTTTGAACTGTGGTGTGCATAGAAAGGTTTGTTGTTGTCAAGTCTGAAAAAGTGAGATCTGGAACAATGAATTAACAATACATTTGAATGATTAACTCATAAGTGAAAAACAAATGTTTTTATTTATATTTCTAAAATTTCAGGAAAGACACAAACAATAGCACAATGCATTTACTCATTCGAGAATTGAAGTAATTCAACCCATACACCACATTCAATCCATCCATGTATGCAGTTAAACTATACATCCAATATAACTGTGTACAAAAACCATTACAACATAGAGGAAAATTGTAAACGAAACAACAATAAAGCCAAAGAAAAATATTTAGAAAAATGTAATTTGAAATGTAGGCAAAAAATGTAAAGCACCAGGTACCAATACACCATTTGGAAGCATTTGCAGGCAATGTAGATGTATCCAGCACAGACAGCTTGAAGATCAATGAAATTGGAGTTCATCCGCATCACAGTTGTGCCAACAGGTGGCTCCAACTTCTGGGGTACCACTCAGTGAACTGGACAGACTCGGTGCTTGGCGGAACATAATGCTATAGGAGCTTACTGCTCCCGGTCCATTTTTCCAACACTGTTGCGGAAGTGTTCCGCACCACTGCAGCTACGGCACGGTTTTCACTGGCTGTCTGCCAGTTATAACAGTTGCATTGTCTCTCCCCACTTCACTTTTACTTAACTGGTCATATATGATTGAGACGACCTAGCAGGGATGTCATTTAGGGGTCGCCAGAGGTCGCAAGAGCGACCGCTGCCGATTGGCCAGCGACCTCTGTCAATCTCTTGTGACCTCTGGCATTCGTCCAATCAGAGGAGGAGGGGGCGTGGCCACACCTTTGAGCATGCCGTGCTGCGTGCTCGTGGGTCCTCCTCCTCCATTTTGTACCGTTTTCTGGCAGAAGAAGTTGCATGCTCCATTGCTCCTCCTGAATCCAGAAGGCAAGAAGAAGAAGGCCAGCTAAAAACGTTTACTGTTTGGCGGTGGGTGGCACTGGTAGTGTGGCTGACTGTGTGTCTGACTGGCTCGCTTGGGGCGGGTGTGTGTGCTGGGTGGCTATTAGTTGCTGTGTCACGTCCCTGCGTGTGTTGTAACTGTTGTGCATGGTTGGTGCCCTCGGCCTCGTCTGCGGCCGCCGTGCCTCCGCGGCAGCTTCAGGCCCAGGTTGAGGTCGGGGCGGGTGTGTTTATGTGTTTCAAATGCTCTGTGCTGCCGCGGTGCAGGGCCCGGTCAGTGGCCTGGGCCACTGCTGGCAGACTAGTTCAAAGCCGGGCCGGCAGGCCAGGGCCTGCCGGCGGCTGCTGGCCTGCGGCCGTGGCAAGGCCCGGCGGGTGCTCACCTGCAGCCGCGGCACGCAAGCGGCAACGAGTTTTGGGATCCGTGAGTCATGTAGTGGCCTGCACACACCTCCCCTTCAATTCTTGGCACAGGCCCCCCCGTACATTAGAAACAGGCTGCACATGTTGTTAATTCTTAATGAGCGTTGCAGCTCGGCGTGTTATGCATCGGCAGAGGTGTTGGGCTGAGGACAGTCTGCACGACTCCTTCTGCTCTCTAGAGCCAGGCGATTGCTTTATCACCTCCGCACCCCGTATTTTTAGAATTACTAGGCCCAAAGAGTGCTCTTCTATTTGTGTGGGTTAATAAGCCAACAGGATGCCTGCCCTGTTAGTCCAAAAGTCTGCCATTCCTAAGAGAAACACCCCCACGATGGATTTCAACCCAATATTAGGGCTGTGCGCTCCAGAATGGGACCACAAGCAATGATGGTAAATAATACCCCCCTTCTCCCCCCAAACTTCTATGCTTGGAAAGCAGCACCATCGTTCAAGACAGAGCCTCTTTCAACCTTCTCCAAGCGAAGTGTGAGAGATGTGCCATGATCAAAGGTCGTTCTGCTTTAGATGTAGCGCCACGGAAAGACTTCTTGGTGCTGTAAAATGACAGGAAGCACCACGTTAACCCCTAGCTGTTATGGAGGGAGGCCCATGAAACAATGCCAAAGGGCAGGGGTGAAGTCCAGCTGTTGTGTTGCCTGAACCTTTGCCTAGGAGGCCAGACGGGCACTGCAGTGGTGTTGACCGTGAGGGGGGACGCAGGGCTGTGTGCATGAATACTTGGCTAGCTTTGCGCCCCTGCCCGCTGGGTCATCCAAACTCTGGCCACGCTGCGGCTGCCATGTCCTAGAAATGGTAACCAGCCCTTTAGCAGCACTGCTTTGACACAAGGGCCACACTGTGAGATGGGGCGGGGTACTCCTCACTGCACGCCTACGTTGACCATAATCCCTGGGGTCTGCCACTGCAATAAGTTAGGAAATCCCAGCATGCATTATTTAATAAACAAAGGGCTTCATCGCCCCCAATCCCAACACCCCATATTCAAGTCACCAATTTCACCTATACTACTGTCTACCTTCTATTTCTCTGGTGCAGGTGTTACCCAGTAAACAATGCATCTCCATTGGTTTTGGGAAGAAACAGTTGTTTCATGTTCTTCCTGTCTTTTCCCTTCTGTAAGAATTTGTGAGGTTGTTTTTCATGTCCAGGGCAGTTTAGGCTACATTTACAAAGTCTTGTGGATGTTGGTAGTTTCATCGACACAGAGAGGGGGTATGCGCCTGAAGGGACACCCCCATGACCCAATCTGGCCCCCGGAGCACCTGCCTACGTGTTCAGGGAATATTCACTGCTCGCTCGGGGCATACCTCCAGCATGTGTTCAGCAACCCCTTCAAAGCAAACATATGTGCGGCAATGTACATTCATGCTTTCTCTGCAAGAGTGGAGGGATTGAGACTGTGAGGGTTAAGAGGTAGGTTTAGCCCTCACCACCATGGTCCAAAAAAACCTACAGTTTTTCAATCTGAGATGCTACAAATAGCCCCTGAGCTAACAAGAACTTGCCAGCATTGAACTGCAGACCGCCCCCCACGGGTCGTCTATCCCATTGCACGTGGCGACCCCCACCGTGGTGGCATTTGCTATAAACCTCATATAAGGCGCTTCTAACCAGAAGCTACACCCGCTGCTGTCCATTCCAGAGAAATTGACCCACCTACAGGCCCTGGTCGCTCCCCTGCATGCTTCGCTGTTTGTTCCTCACTCTCTATTCCTTGATCCGTGCAGCTCTCTGTCACGCTCACTCTCTCTTTCCTTACATCACTAATCCCTGTTTATCTCCAGCCCCCTGTGTCTTTCTCTTTCTGTTCCCGGCTATCCTTGCACCAGTATTTCTCTCTCTTTCCCTCTTCCCTGTGTCACCATTTTTAGCACACACCCCCTCCCGTCCTTACTTCTGTGCCGCTTCCTTCTGTCTCTACAGATAATTATTACTTCTCTGCTTGGCTCTGTGTCTGCCGATTCCCTTCATCGCTCCCTCGACTACTCTACATTACTTCCTTTCCAGCTTCCTTCCTCGTCCCTGACCATTTCTGCCTTTCACTTCTTTGCTGTATATTTTTCTCCATCTCTCACTCTTGCCCACATTTCTCTACATCCATCCCCTGTCTTTATTTTTCCTGCCCTGTTTGCCCTGTCATGTTCTTTACCCCACTCTTCCTATTTCGCCCTGTTCTTGCTGGTCATGCTTGGCCATCCCTTATCTTCTATAAGACTCTTTTTCTTTCACTTCCTCTTCCCTTGCTTTGCTGTTTCTGTTTGCATCTGATTTATCGATATCACCAAAGATACAGACACTGCCTTAGTGTCCCCATGACTCTCTCCCATCTCTCTTTCCTGTCTTCTCTGCTGCTCTTGCTTCCGCTCCCGGTCACACTGTCCCTCTCTTTTTCTCATACATGCACTCTCTCCCCTTTAAGTCTAGCACAACTACTGTTTGCGGTATCTCTTTATTCTGCTCAGCCCCCTCTTCTCGGTTTGTAGAACCTTTGAACGCCCCATGTGCTTCTGTCTATTTGCTATCACATGTAATCCTTTTAGCATTTCTTCACCACTCCGTTCTATGGCTGACCTTGCGGCCGCCGCCATGTGGAATTTTGGGGTAAGAGTGAAAGCACCCTTTTACGAAAGTGATCGAATGATTGGAGAATAGCGCCGTCCCTTCTTTATGAAAGAAACAATTGGGCATTTAATGTTGTCTCTTTCCACTGCAGAGAGATATGCTGGAACAATAATGCTTCAGGGAACAATTGGTAGAGAGCAATTAGAGACACCGCAGAAAAAGGAAGCAGCAAACAGCCAATTGGTCACTATGCTGATGAGTTTGCTTATACATTTTCAGTCTTCATAGTTTCATCCCATGTTTCTTCTCGCCATACGCTCTCCAGGATGGCTATTTTGCTCCCATGAGTGACCCATATTGCCCGGTGCTTAACCACGGTTACTATTTTGTGGTTTTTCTAACATACCATATAAAAGCCTTTTTCCCCTTTGCACAGTGTAGATGCCACAACCCCAGGCCGCACTTTACCCGTTGTATCTCTTGTTTATTAGTACGACCACTTTAGCATCCCAACGCTGCTTTTCGGTGTCATCAGTGGTTATCATTATTTATTAACAAGTACATTAAATCAAAAAAGTGCCTGAGCCGCGTTCCGTTGTATTGCTGGTGATTTCTCTTGTGAAAGAAATACATGTAACTCAAATTAACATAAACGGCATGGGGGCAGCAGAGGGGTTACATGATGTCTATTCGGAGGGAAATGTTAATGGCTCATGTGGTGCCATCAATAGAGCAGCAAAGGGAGAAGTGAAATAGTTGTATTTATTTCAATATGAAAGACCTGGAGATGTGTGTTTTCCATGAAAAGTATTGTATTTTCCCCACATGTCCGCTGTTTGTAAAATTGTTTATTAGTTGTACCACTTCGGCTTGTTTTCCACAAAGGGCCTTAGAAAAAAAGAAAAAAACAAGAGGCCTGGCTGCAAGTGGGTGACGAAGAAAAACATACAGTTTAAAAGATGTACAACATTTTTGCAAAGTCTTACCAACAAGGGTGGGGGAGGGGGTCTGGTCTGTAAACCACTAATACTCACAACATATTTGGACCCACAGGAAGGTAACCGCCTCCTCTTTGCTCGCCAATTCTCCCTCTTCATTTGGCATTCTGTGCCTGTATATTTCTTCTTCGTTTCTCCTCTTTCTTAACCTCCACAGCTACTGCTACTACCCTTGTTTTAGTATTCTGTCTCACTATATCAACTCTTTTCTTAGTTTACTCTCCTCTTTCCTTCTGGACACCTTTTTCCAGCCTCCACTTAATTGCTCCCCCTCCTCCTCTTTCTCTTTCCACCACCACCAACTCTCAACAAAACATTCCTTCCAAAACCGGAACGCCCCTCACAACACTTGCATGTGTCTTTCCCACCCCACAGGCACTGTCTGTACTGTTCCTAACCATCCTCCGTTGTGTCATTATAAAATTTAAAATCTGATCAGACTGCTTGATCGGGGCTCTGTGGTTCAGGTCTGCACTCAGCAGCACACCAGAGTAACATTTGTCGCAATAGGAGGCCAGTTTGCCACCGGTCCGAGCCATTCTAAATTCATTTACAAGCCTCAGCAAGAAAAGAGGCACGCGTGGAAGTTTTTATTGATTCACTTTATAGCTGTTGAAAAGCAACCTTTTTGACCCACTTGCTAAACACTACTATCAGGTTATCACAGGATTCACCTGACTTGTAAGCATTTTGCAATGCATTTAACTAGGATTTTACATTGTGACACAACATTATGTAAACTGCTCCTTTCCCGAGCCACACACTCAGCCTAGGCCTGCTGCGTCCTACAGAGCTAGTTCCTAGAGATCCGAGGGCAATGGTGCATAACATGCATGCCTCCGAGTCAGAGAAGGTAAATGATGCATATTTGCCGGGCCTGAAGTCAGTCTCTAGGTCTGTCTTGTGCAAAGCCTCCAGGGTCAAGTTTGTATTTGCATGATGCGTGCACCCCAGAACTCTGAAAGTCTATTAAAAATGTGAACATGGTGTGATGTTGCGCAAATTAATCTTTCTGATATTTTGTTATTTTCAGACCTGCATCTTCGTGTGGGAGTTCCTTCCTTTCTGTGTTCTCAAAGCCAGCAAACGGTACCACCATCGAGCAGCTGACATCCAGCCTTATCTGTGACCCCTGTGGGAGATAAATAAACTTGAAGCAACATATTGAAAATGTACACCATATATTAATGATCTGATCTGTTAGTCCATATCCATTTATGCATTGCAGCCTTGTCCTGGTTGTTCCAACACTAGAGATTGCTGTCTCTCTTCTATTGAATCAGAGAAAACCACAAAATTAACTTCCAACTGTATGACACTGAACGAACGCATGCTTCACTTCAGTTGTTCGGGACCAAGGGGTTTCCTTTTTTAGGGGCAGAGTTTGAACAGGGTGCAACTGTTAATCTCTCAAATCTAAACTATAACCCTGACAGATAGGACTGGCCTAAAAGTAAGCTATGAAAATAAATACTTGAAATCCCCGCTTATGTGCTCAGTGCTCCAGATAAGATTTTGAAGTGGGACTATTTTATTTAATGTTTTGTAAACTTGGAGGTAAAATGAATTTTAGGGAGTAAAAATGTAAATCCAGTTCCCCACGGCAGTATTTTTTAACTGAAAAACGGAAAGGGTTTTCTAATAATTATGTTGCACCTAGTTACTCATACACCTTAAAAGACCATGTGCATGTCTGCCAATCGGGCAGTAATAGTACTTTCTTCCTTTGGAACTACATGTGCTACCTCTCCAAACATCCATCGGGCTGTGTGCGTGAAAGCAGGGGCTCGGGGTCCACACTGTTTGTTTCCTATATTTTTGTTGGGAGTATTTGTAATCTCTGTTTTTCTTTTTGGGGAGTATTAGCTTATTTTCAGGGAGTACAGTGATAACGTTGTAAGCCACAGCAATACATTTCAGATTTGTCTCCCTTTGGTATGCAGCAGAAGTGGTCCCCCAAAGAAGAGTGAAAAACAAAACAAAGTCGGAAGGACACCCAGGAATCCATCATTTGCTTGAATAATAGCCTCTGATTTAGCAGTACTAAAAGAACGAACATGTCTACACCTACAGGAAAACCTAAGGATCCAAAACAGAGGTCAAGCCTTGATATTTTTGCTCCAAAACCAAGAGCAGCTGGCCCTACTCCAGGCTCTGATTCAAGCAAGCGCAAGAGGTCTGATCATACCTCGAGTGGCAGTTCAAGCACAGCTGTACATGTTGTCCAACCATCGGCCAGCACATCAACTCTTGCTGGCAGCGGAGCTGCTTCTTCAGGTGCAGGCAGTGCATCTACATGTGACATTGGTTCGTTATTTTCACGTGCTGGCACTTTGTCTACAGCTCCACCTTCCTTGGCTGACATAGCATCTCCTTCATTTGAAGTGGCCACTGAAGGCTCTTGTTCACGTGCAGACATTGCTGTGATGGGTTCACGAGATGCTGACCTAAGCAATACTTCAACTTTCCTGGATAGCGCTGATTGCTCTTTCAATCCTGATATTGAGGATTGTTCTTCCCATGTTAGCATGTTTGATGATCCCCCCACTGTTGCTTGCTCTCCCGACATTTCACTCCTCGGGGAGAGCACAGGCAGCTCTTGGTTGCAGAGCGATGACACTATGCAGATGCATCAAGCTGAGCAGGGTATTCCAAGAAGAGCTTCAGCTCCCAATTTAGATGACAGTGTGGTGACTGATCTGTCACCAAATCAATACAGTGACCCTGTACAACCAGAACTTGCTACATACCCTGTAACTGGTTACCGTAAGTTTAACGGAGACTACAAAACATATCCTTGGGTGGAGTATTCAGTTCTGAAAGATAAAGTATACTGCTTTGCATGCAGACATTTTGGTTCTCCTTCTGGAGGAGGGGGGCGTGCACGTGGCAATGTTTCATTTGTTGACAATGGATTCGCTAAATGGGAAAAGACAAGTCGTGCTTTAAAGATGCACTCAGAATCTGATAAGCATAAATCTTCGGTTGTAGTGTGGCTAGACTTTAAGCGTGTACAACAGACTTCATGCCCTCAACACTCAATTGTTTCCATGCTAGAAAAGGTTGGGGACCAAGAGAATCGTCAACATGTACTGCAGTTACTAAAGGTTGCATGTCTTTTGGGTCGTCAAGGACTTGCTTTCCGAGCCACAGATGAAGCGGAACAGTCCCACAATAAGGGAAACTTCATAGAAATATTGTGTTTGCTGTCTGATAATAATTAATTTATTAAAGTAAAAATGGCTAGAAGATATGGGCACTACACATCTCCTGAGTATCAAAATGACATGATCTCAGTTGTGGCAAATCTTGTACGTTAGAATATCATTAGGAAAATGACAGTGTTGGTTGATGAAACCAAAGACATTTCACATAAAGAAGAGATGAGCTTTGTGATCCGATTTGTAGATAAACATGGGAACATTCAGGAAAAAGCCATGGGATGTTACCACATGGAGAAGTTGGATGCCCTCCAGTTTAGCTGCATCCATTGACCAATCTGTACGCAATGCTGGCCTTGACTGGAAGAACTGTGTGGCGCAATGCTATGATGGGGCATCAGTTATGAGTGGCTGTTTCAATTGAGTGCAAGCAAAAATAAAAGAAATTGCTTCACAGGCTGTTTACATTCACTGTCATGCACATTCTCTAAACCTTGCGTTAGTGCATACTTTCACTAACATACAAACAGTGAAAGATTTTTTCTCAACTTTGCAGGCTGTGTATGTGTTCCTTTCACAAAGTTCTCCTCGAAATGAACGCTTTGTAAAAGCTCAAAAAGAAAGCGGTCTGGCAGTATACGAATTAGAAAGACTTTCTAGCACTAGATGGTTTTATTGGTACGCTTGTGTTAAAAAAATACAGGCTCGATTTGAGACCATTGTAGTTGTTCTCAATGCAATAGAATCACAACAACGTGACAAGCAGGCTTGTTCAGAAGCCAGAGGACTTCTCCGAAATATGCAGTGCTTTGAGTTTTTGCTAACTTTGCTAAGTATGGAAGCAATTCTGAAAAAGATCAATGTGTTATCTGAAGAACTTCAGAGAAAGTATCTTGATTTGGCAGATGCAAGTCAAATAATTTAAGTAACAAGAACTGCCCTCGTCAACCATCGACAAGAATGCCACTTGGTGCAAATTGTCAATGCTGCAACGGAATTGGCCGAAAAATGTGCTATTGAAACAGTTCAAGACCACGACCGAAGAGCTTTACCATTAAGGACCCACCAACTAAGCAGCAATCTAAAATAATACTTTGTTGGTACTACTGTAGGCAAAAGGCCTGGAAGAGGCCTGGACATTATGAGCACTCTGAGGATAGAATGCCACAGACAGAACGGATAGAGCAAGAGGTGTTTTTCTCCACCTTGGTAGGTTTGTAAGGGAGTTGGATGCTTGTTTTATAGATAACATGGGGCTTATAAAGGCTGCTGGCATGTTCAATCCAAGGGCTAAAGATTTCTTGTATGACTCATCTGCAGATTTTATTGCTGAGCACTACCTATGGCCCCAAGTAAATTATGCTGGATTGCATTCAGGCCTTGACATTCCAAGGAGCTTTTTATCTGACAAGACTTTAGCAGCTATTCACTCTGTTAGGTACTATCTCCATACTACACCAGCAGGCTTTTCTGAGGTCCTAACCCTGTTGGATCTGGTTCTTGCATTGCTGATTACAACTGCAACAAATGAGAGGTTCTTCTCTTGTTTGAAAAGAGTTAAAAACTATTTGCGAAATAGATGTGGAGAAAAGAGACTCAGTGATTTGTTGATAATGACATGTGGACCTATGGAGGTTGACGAGGTATATTTGAGTGATGCCATTGACCGATTTGCTGACATGCGACACAGGAGGTATCCTCTGAAGAGATTAACCATCATATTCTTTGACACTGTTGGGGTATAGCTCAATGTTCCAGTTAGATCCTTCTTTTCAAGTCACACAGACCTAATCAGTACCACATACAGTCTTCAAAACCATCTGCTACCCTCCTACACTACCAGCCTCTTCTCCTCATGAAGTCAGCCATGATACAACGCTCATGCACTACAACCGGTTTGTCTTACCTTCAAAACACTGCATGGTATGCCGTTGAGTTTTGTCAGCATCCTGTTTTTTTATCAGTGAGGTAAGCAACAATGGACCATTACATCAGAAACATCATGTGTGTCTTCAAAATGGCAGCATCTGCCACACTGCCAGCATCCTATAGATTTTCAGTCTAAGCAACAGCGAGACATTCAATCAGTATTTTCCTGTGAAGCCAGACAGGCACTACTAGTAGCACAGCCACAAGCATCTGCCAACCGCCAGTCTCTTAGAATTTGAGTAGCCTCCATCAGCATCTTCTTGCAAGTCAGCCAGAAGCTGCAGCACAGCCGGAGTTTTGTGGCATGAAAACATTTGCTCTCCCGCCTGGCTCTTCATTTCCAGTCAATGAAGCAATGATGAGCCACCCAAGCAGCTTCTTCCTTTTATGCCAGTCACCAGCTGCCCCACAGCTACAGTTCTGTCTTCACAATGCTAGCACCGTATCCTTGATTTGTAGTCAACCAAGCAATGATGAGACACACCCAGTCCGTGTCTTCTGTTACACCAGCCACGCACCATCCGCATCACAGCCAGTTTTCTGAGACATCAAAACAGCACCTGCTATTCTTGCAGCCTCTTCTCTGCCAAATACCTGCAGCTCCACTACCAGAGTTCTGTGTCTTGATCTGTTGCCATTGAACACTCACAGCCCTCCTCTCTGGTTTCCGGTCACCTAAGCAACAATCTGCCTTCGAGTCACAATCTTTGCCTTACACGAGGACAGGCATGCACGATTTGTTCCGCAGCCCAACTCTTTTGCCATAGAAACAGCAGCACCGGACACATCTGTCAAGCCATTGCTCTGCTCAATCTGGTAAGAAACTACATTTTAAGTCTTATGATCAGAGTGAAGGAAGAGCAACTGTTGGGCATTATCCCAAAATCTATACAATAGTACTAATTGTTGGAATGTGTACCATTATGGAGAGGTGTGGGGTGTGGAGGACAATGAACATGTAGGAACAGAAACCTAGCCATATAAAGGGTGTTGGTGAGTGTGGGAGTAATGCAAAATGCAGCCAGGACTTTTCCCCCGTAAAATATGAGGACAGGAAGTATGAGGCTTTTGGTAATGAAGTTGGCATCGCTCAGTAATGCACTGTATGCCTTGAACACATTTGGAACTAGTCTTTTGGCAGCCAAAATAACACAAGAAGAATTGTTACACCAGAAGCCTCACAAGTGTACAAGGAGGATGATGGGAGTCTTGATCTGTTTTCTGGAAGTGAGTATAATACCTACCCATCCTTCAAATGTGTGATGGACACGGCAGGTTTGCACGCAGAGTACTCAAAGTACTCTGGTTTTCAGGTTTTGGGTAAGGATGCAGCACTAGAATGGCAATGCAGAAGCACTGCATAAGTGGAATAACAGGATTCCATGTTGGTAATCAGGTTTTGAAAGTGAATGCGATGGTAGTAATGTATAGAAACAAGAACTTCAAATGCTTTCTCCTCTTGACTTATGCAAGTACTTTGAAGAGATGCAGGAAGATGATCAGGTAGCAGTATTTGCCAATGCACTAATCACACTCATTTTAAACTTAGCTCTAGGTTCTGAAGGAGATGCAAATCGGAGACGTCTGGCTGTTTGGTGCAGGAGTAATGAAGTCCATGAAACAACTGCAAACAGTACAAAACAACGCAGAAGGTAACTTGTCGAATCAGAAGAAAAGGAGGTAAGTGCCAAAATCATTAAAGACTGTGGATGCCATACATGTTTTCTGGTGAAATATTCTCCCTCACCGCTTTTATCCTAGCTTTCCCCTATCCCCATGCCCGCCAATCTGACCCTGTCCCCCCAGAATGTGATTTCCCTCTGTAGTCCTGTTGAAATAACAGGCCGGATCCACACAAAGAGGGGATTTGGGTTCATACACTTTGCGTGGCAACATGGACCTTGACACTGCTACATATGATGATCCATTCTTGTATGAAATGTTACAATACACTGATATCTTAACCATATTGTTCTTAGTGTGCTGAGGGATAATGCTTTATGAGGCCACTTCCTGTGATGTCATGTGGGGGGCGTGGTCAAATGACGTCACTCTGTGTGGGGGCGTGGTCAAATGACATCACTTCTGGTGATGGTGAGTGGGGGTGTGGTCAGATGACATCACAGTGTGATGTCACTCTTGGGGCGTGGCACTGTGATGTCACTTCCGCTACCTCTGGCATTTTGGTGAAATGACGTTCCTGCGACCCAGACTTTTAACCCCCTGATGAAGATGTTTTAGAAGTATTTTGTAAACATCGAAACCAGTCCATGCTTTCTTTTCGAGTAGCAGGAAGTCAACATTGGCAAGATTGAGGCATTTCAGTCTCCTCCTGTCTACATTTCAAATTATACATTTTTCTAAATATTTTTCTTTGGCTTTATTGTTTCATTTACAATTTCCCCCTATGTTGCAATGGTTTTTGTACACAGTTCTATTGAATGTATAGATTAACTGTGTACATGGATGGATTGGATTTGTTGTGTGGGTTGAACGTATTGAATTATTGAAGGAATAATTGCATTGTGCTATTGTTTGCATATTTCTTGAAATTTTAGAAATATAAATTTAAAAAATGTATTTTCACTAATGAGTTAATAATTCAAATGTACTGTTAATTCATTATTCCAGACTAACTTTTTCAGATGTTACAATTATTGTTCCCAGAGTCTGGAAGACAGGGACTCCTGCCTTTCTGTTGTCAAGACCTTGTTCTATTTGTCTTGTTACCTGTTCACTAGTGTTGCTTTTAGATAAATGAGGAAAATACAAATTTGGTTATGGATGTATTGGGTATTTAGTAGAGAAACCAAGAAAGGAACCAAGGTTGTGTTCAAAACAAGGGGAAACAGTAAAGGAATACAATCTGTCTCATTATGAGTTTGGCGGTAATTCAGTCAGTTTTACTCCAAACTAAGAATTTGTCAGTGCAGTAAAAATAGCGATTATTCGGTTACTGACACAAAAGGTGCCAACAACGGAATTGCCACCACTTTTTTACTGCATAGCCAAACTCGTAAATTAGGCCCAATAATATGAATGCAACCAGAAGCATCTGGTGTTTTCTGCTATAGAGGAGGCAAACGTGCTCGCTTTAAAAAAGACCCAAAACGCCCAACAAATTAAGACTTTCCTTACACATTATTCCCTTACTTTTTCTATACCGATCTTTATACCGTGTAACATAGTCCTCTGTTGTTCTCCAATAGTATTCCTGCCTTGTGTAACAAAAACATTGGATCTCAATACGTGTTCCAGTCTACATGTTAGTGTAAATACCTGATGTGCATAAATATCCACCCTTTCCTTCAATCTCTTTGCTGCACTCATAGACCATGAGAGGACATGATAAAGCATACTAGCATATCTAAACATATTGGACCTCATCACGAGTTGGGTGTTAGCCCTTAATTGCAGCAGTAACGCTATTACAGTTGCACTTAAGGGTCTGCCCAATCACAAGTCTGGCATCATTTACCCCCAGCTTTGAGCTGGGGGTAAATGCGTCAACTGAACGCCCATTTTCGGGTGCAATTAGCACGGCACTATTCGCGTACACTTATTGTGCCGGAAATGGCCCATTGGGTCCAATGGACCCAATGCGGAATATCCATTACCGGCCAACCCTTGATCCGGTGCTAATAGTGCCAGACCGGTTGGCACTAACATTATTAGCACGGGCGGTACCGCCGGGATACCACCCAACTCGTGATGAGGCCCATTGTGTTTTCATAAATTATAGCATGTGGTACATACTTTCTTTTTTTATGATAGACTTTCTACCATCAGCACCTCACTTTTTTCACAGCCCCCATCATTTTGATTATTTTGTGGTATTCCAGTTAAACTTCTTACACACTGAGCAAAACACATTTTCTTGTTGCTATCCCTACTTGGGCCTTCTCTGCTTTGACTACGTATGACCCACTTCCATACCGGTCAACCATACTTGGTCCATTCACCAATGTCTTTCCACCCTTCACCAAAGAAATTGTGTTCCGATAGTTTTGCATCCAACTGTTTGCCTTTCACCCACCTTTGCCCAATTTACTTTCTCCTTCCAACAACCCCTTAAATTACAACATTGCATGTTTAATATGTATGGACAGCTTCCTCTAATGAAGATGCTCTCTTTAACTTACACAGGGACCATTTAAATAAAACATTAAATCTCTATACAATCCTCAGACCGCACACACTGATATAATAAACATAATCTTCTGGGGATTCCTGCCTCTAAATACCATGACACCGGGGATAGACCATTCTTGTTCAACATCCATAATACATCAATTCCCTGCTGTCTCCTTCAGGAAAAACTAAAAAGACAGTTCTCTTCTCCTCCAGTGTACACCAATGAACGGCCCATACCTCTACCACCTGTGTTGTTGTCTCATCTTTTTTCCTTACTGCACTTTGAGATAGTTTAGTTTGTAGTATGGGCCTTACAAGTGTTCAAAAAGATGAACTACATTTCTTCTATAACATTATCACCTTAACATTATAACAAAGTGATCTCTGATAAGGCAATTATGTGTTGTCCTTAAACTGCTTGTGGTAGCATGAATTTGTAACACTGCAAAGTACTATTGTACTGTCTCCTCCCACATTTGCTCTATACCGTCCATGTTTGACAGTCTAGTTTTTCCAGATATAATACAAATTAATTATTTCCTCTTTACCCTAGTCTTGTCCATGTAATTCCTGCAAGCTTTGGAGCATTTTTTCCTATCTAACCCGGATATTGAAAAAGTGTTTTTTGTTCTCTGTACACTACAATTAGAAAGATAATTTATCTTAGATTGCACTTGCAGCGCGCATCACAATACACTTGGCCTCCTGGTTCCAGAGAAAAACGAACACAACAAAACTATCTATAGAAAACAAAGATAGGTTTTAAGATGTTTTCTGAAGTCATGGTGGTCTTTGAGCGATCTGAGATTGTAGGAGTGAATATACCACATTTCTGTATCTAGCATTGAGAAGGCATGTCCTTCAGTCTGTGCCTTCCTGACGCTAGGAAGGAAAAAGGATGATCTATGATCTAAGCAAAGAAGGTGGGCAATGATGTTTCGAGAATTCTGTCAAAACCTAGGGATTTTTGTGTGAAATGCACATAACCTTCTTGGCAATCCTGTGCTTTTATATTGCCCTGGCACAAATGATTTTTGTCATGAATTGACTCCTTGACAAAACATGGTTCACTGTTTTTGAGGCAAGCGATACTTGATCAAGGAATAAACATTACAATTCAGTGGTCAAGACTGTGTATGTGTGGAATACCAGATGCTGATGCACAGAGGGAATAAAGGTTGCCAGTAGTTACAGCCCCAGGAACCCCATTGGGAGATGTGTGGGTCCATATGGAAAGTGCAGGGTCCTGCCAGTGCTGTCAGGAATCTGGAAGGGCTTCAGTATGAAAAGATCATATAGATCGATTTACCAACATTTTGTAAGAACTCTAAACATTTTCACATGCTTAAGAAGTTTATGTATGCGTTCGGCATCAAAATTAAACAAATATAAAAAGTACAAAACACGGGCAGAGTGAGTTGTAGCAGGTCCAATGCATTTCTGACGATTGTCCATCTTCAGGGACATTGCCTGTACATTTGGTTGCCCTTAGTGCTAAAAGGGCTTATTTGGTTGTACAACCACATAACTTAGTGAAAATGTACTATTGAGAATTAACTGTTGTGGTGCCCACTCAGAATTCTAAGTTCCATATGGGAAGTGCCCCATGGACACAGCACCCATGAGCAGACGGCCTGGTATGGAATGTGATAAGGGGAGAGGAGGGTGTTAGGTGACCCAGGGTATGGGCCAAGATGATGTTCTCATTTCTACAACCTCGGAAAAGACATACAAAATGCCTGCACTCACTCCCCATTCCTCTGCCCGTACGAAATGAGAAATCATCACAATAACATACCCGCGTGCACATGCTCAAGGACAAACATAAGCCTCATACATTTCCATTGCAATGCTCCGATGAAATAAACACGGATATTCCACCAGAAGTGACAGATGCTCTATGGAAAGTAGGCAACATACATAAGCAGACACTGCATGCTCTCCACTCTCTCAAACTAATGGATGGTCAAATATTAGTGATAACACACTTGTAAAAAGAAATGAATCTCCACCTTACATCTCTGAAAGAAAAGCAGACATGGTCCAGTTTACACAAAAAGGAACATTTATTGACAGAATACATAGTTTACAAAATATAATTTGTCAGCAAGTATAAGGAAGACATCTAACAGTGTCTGTACTCTTGCTCCACATTCTCTTTAAATTCCAGTGTATAATAGACTCCTGTCCCTGTAAAATAGACCACTAATCCTCACCAGACCTCTGCCCAGGAGCTGGATCTGAAGGTTTCCAACGTTTACCTTCTCAGTCGTGCCCCTTTGGTTCTTTCTGAGCCTTAAGAGCCGTGAGATACGCCAAACCTTGATGCCAGTTTAGTTAATGATATTTTACTGTCCTCTTGTCTAGTGACGCAGACAGCGGTCTAGTTGACCCTTGAATGACAACCAAACAAAATACAATTCACAGAGATGTGTCGGCCCATAGACATCTACCTGTGAATGTTTACTGTCAATTTGCTCGCCAAAGCCCTATATTTTGAAAATCCCATTATTTGTGTGTGCCCTGTTCACTTTTTATAGGCACACAGCATATTTGTGCAGTCATGGAGGGTGATTGTCAAAAGAGAGTAAAAAAGCAGCAGTAAAATCAAACTTTCTTTACTTGACCCTATTGGATATAGCTTTGCCGAGATGTCAGGCAAAAAGATGAAGATCAAACCAATTGGTTGATTTTTAGAGAGTATCTATGAACAGGATCTGAATTATTTCCCCAAGCAACACAACACATAATAATGGTAGGTTGGAAGTTCACCATGGGTGTTGAAAACCTTTCAACTGGTTTAATTTCCAAGAAACTGGTTTTTAGATGTGACATGAGTGGTTTGAAAATGTGTTCTTGCCGTCGCCCATTGATAATTACATAAATAAAAGTACAGGGATATGACATACAAAGCTCCATATCAAGCAATGTATTGGTGGCAGAAATAGGGCATTCTTTTAAAATCCCAAATACACATCCCACTACTAGTCTCAAATACCCTATTGTAAAACGACATTAGAGATACTGTTTTTGGGCGAGTGCTGGTAGCTAGATAGAAACCATTAGCACAAAGAACCGTCCTATGGAGCGTTGGTTGCATTTGCTTTGGAAGATGTGAGTGACATTAGATTTTTCCTATCTACACTTGTACATTTTAGACCTCTCAATACCTATGGCAAACAAAATGAAATTACTCAATGCAGTAACATAACTACTTTAGATGTGTTTGCTTGGTGACAATGCCATTCAACCATTACAGTTGAATTAATGGCTTATGATGTAAAATTGCACGAGCAGCACAAGTAACCATTCCAAAGGATGGATTGTTAATTCTGGGAATACACAGATGGGAATGATCTAAATCTGAGAGGGAGGAACTGTCTAAATGATGCAAGCTTGAACCTAACCAATTTATTCAATTGTAGCTAAGATAAAGAAAAGCAAGGGAATACATTTCATGCTTCCCATTATTTCAATAATATTTGTAACCCAATCACAGAAACACTTCTCTCCTGTCTTATCTTGGACAAGACTATTATTTTACTTGCTCAGACTCATTTTAAAGACCATCCAATGGTTTTCTTAGAAATGTTTAGTTTAGGGACTCCCATTTGCTTATGAGATCATATTCCCCAAATTGTTTATCTTTAAAAAGGTTGCCACTGGTTTTCTGATTCACCAAACTAGAAGATATGGTGTCCCAAAAGGTAGAAAAATGTATATAGATGTGTTGAAACAATACAAAAAAAGTGATGGAATTTCTTGTGCAAGAGCGCAATTAGTTTTCTTATTGATGGAGCTAGTGGTGCAGCAATACCCTCTTTTTCAAGACAAAAAAACACAATTTGTTAAGGAAGACAGAACCATAAAGGATTGAAGAAAAAGACAGAGGTGTACTGTTCAAGCCAGGCTTAAAGTAAGGCATACAATAGGTTTTGTGGCACAACTCCACTTTGGCTACCTTTGAAGATCTTGCATAGTTACCCACACTGTTTAGTCATCAAAACCTTTCAATACAACATTGCAAAAACTTCTTAATGAGAACTGACATTGGTTTTCTCTATCTTTCTATCTTGCATACTTCTTTTTTACATACACAAGATTTTTAATTATGAAAGTAAACTAGTTAATTTGGACTTCCCACAATCAGGTTGTTCAGATGAAACATTTGAAAAGCTAACCAAAAACCTATTACACATTTGTATCCCCTATGTCAGGGGTCTGCAACCTGCAGTTTGTCAGATATTTTGGACTACCATTGCCATGATCCCCCAACCATCATTATCTGAATATGGATGGTGCTAGTTGTAGTTGACAACACCCAGAGAGCCAGAGATTGCAGACCCTTGCCCTATGCAAAAGCCCCATATTGAGTCACAGGGTCTCTTACTGATAATCTGTTTTAATGTTGAAAATGAAATTGAAATGTTAGTGCCACAGTTAATATTTTTGTTCTGAAGGTCTTAATGGCCCAAAGAAATATGATCTTAAATATTCAAATGGTGCAGTCAAATGGTTTGCTAAAAGTTTCCAAGACTTAAGTTCAGCAATTTATTTGTGTGTGAAATATTTGCAACTGAAACCGGTGCCTGTCACCTTTGGCTCTCCAGATGTTTTGGACTACAACGTCCATCAGCCACACCAAACCGCGAAGGGAGAGAGATTATGGCAGTTGATGTCCAAAACATTCAACACAATCTCATGATTTTATGGTCAAATCCTTGGATGGTTTGAGACATAACTGAAAATACACATCATAAGAAACATTTGGGATCATGCGTTTAGGTTCTGCAATTATCAGGTTAATGTTGGTTATACGTTCAAGTTCTGAAATACACAAACAAGAAAATGAATTGATACACTTTGCTGTTGTTGGACCTTTCCTATGCTTCCTAACATCAGCTATAAACATTTCTGAATCTCAGAACCTTTTTGTGGAGGATAGACCTTTCAGCAGGCAAATGTTCCCTTGTACAAGGGTTAAGACAAGGCAGTAAAGTTTTCTAAAACCAATAAAATCACATAAGAATGATAGCTATCAACCCTGGATTAAGAATCCCTAGGCATGCAATAATTGTAATGTACAAAATCTGACTAAAATAAAACAGTGTATGTTTTGAGACCAGCTCTCTAAGGGTTTTCATAATGGTATTTTAACAGATTTAGGTTATTTAAAAGGTATTTTATACAAAGCCTATATACAATAGACAGTTATAACAACTTCCCTGACACTTTTGCAATATGCTCACCTTTTGTTTGCATAACAGATACAAACATTACATTTATACATACCTGCAAATCTGATAATTTAATTGCTAACATATGAAACTACAAGACTGTGATCATTAAAAAACAAATCTGCTGTAGATCGGCAAATTATACTTTGCAGATGTGAAAGGTTTAAATGGGTTTACCAACAATTAGAAAATATATTTCTATTTTTTTCAAACCTTAAAGCAGTGCACAAATATACAAAGTGTGTTTCAGCATAGCCACAAAGATATCAGTAAAATGTACAGAACAACAAATATATTGGTTTGAACTGTCAAACTTTGTCCATTCAATAATATATTGTAGAATATACGCTAGAAGAGTAGCTTTTTTGTAAAAAGTTTTTTTTGCCTTTCTGTTGCTATTCCAGAATAAAAGAAATAAGAGATTGTATCCATCTTCCATGAACTTGTATGCATGAAATGTGCTACTAACGCATAGTAACTCTGCTTTTCTTTTTAACATAATGAGTTATTGCCATTTTTATCTAACATGTTCAAGCTGACTATGAGAGTAAATATGAAGTTTGTTTCGAGTATACAGGTAACTGTAGCCTAAGTGTACAGTTTCTCTCTATAAATGTGCTTTTTTTCAATAATTTTTTGTTAAAAAAGGAGAGATAATTTAGGAATAGGCTGTCATATTGTTCCATGACCTGAGACTCTTACTGTATTAAAGGAGAATTTGAACAAGAGAAGATTCCTATACCTGAAGAAGTCGTTTCCAATAATGAATATCTGTACTCTATGAAAGTAGCACAAAGACGTTGTCAACATACAGTAAGAATGTTCATTTTTGAAAAAGAATTTTATCCAAAAAATGTCACTCTACATCCAGGAATGTGTCCACTTGTGTTCCTGTCTATGGGATATTAAATAACACTGAATATTTACATAGAGTTTTGAAGGACTAGGGAGATGCAGAATGTTTTAGTGAGATTGTGGTTTATAAGTTCAAACCTGTAGTACTTGGCAGTCTTTGACTGCCACAACCTAAAATTGTGTGTGCTGGAAAAGGCAACATGTCCTAGTTGTAGGATTGTAATTTAAAAAACTCAGGCTTCTGGATATAGAGCAGTAGTTGGTGATCGGCATCTGATTCTGTGGTCTCTTGGATCATGAGAAATTATGCCCTTGCAGGTATCATATGAAGTTGCTTTTTCAGTGGCAACAAATGTATGTTTGCAGTTCATTGGAATGCTTTTCTAGGTACGATATGAATTTGGGTTGAGAAATTAAATATTTTTTAAAACAACAGATGAAGATTGTAAAACTAAAACTGTCAGAACATGTGTACACTGCAAATTGTGCAAATAGTGGTATGGACTTTGTATCAAACAGGTGGTGGAGTCGGGGCAAGGGCCACTGGGAAAGGGGAGGAGCAAAAAGCAGGGTGGCAGGGCTTTAAATGGCAATGAAGTGTGGATATGCAATCCTTTAAAAAGTTGACACTGAAAAAAGTTCGCGAGGGGTTAGTGTGAGGGTTGAAATCGAGCAGCATATCCATTGTGTTTCTCACATTGTGTAAGCGCGAGTCACCTTGTGACCTGCCAGACCAATCTATATTGAGATAATGCATTTTCAATTGCTTCCCGTCCATTGAAAAAGACTATGACCAGTTGGGTGCATGCCACATTCCTAACATGCACATATTGCTTTACACAGGCTTGAACGGCTGCATCTTACGCAACCTTTGAATCGGGGCTATTTGCGTGACAGTAGAACCGTAGACTCTGAAGGGACCAAATGGCAAATTCTCTAAAACCAGATATTTTCCATGTGGATGAAGAAGTTTCCCTTTAAAAGGCAGTTTTGTCTTTTTGCAGGCAGAAATAACTGCAATGTAGAAGTAACTTGGAGGCTGATGGAATTGATAAAACATAGGGAAGAAATTTAGACACGATGTGCTCCATCTCTGTATGTCAAAGCCAGCGGGCATTCACAGGTAATCGTGTGTGAACCTGTCATGTTCCTAATTTAATTTGATCTCTATGCATTTGCAGAAAAGAGGGCAACTTGATGCATTGTAGCTCCTTGATTGCTGTCACCCATCCATGAAAAACTGCCCCACCGGTGGTTGACGAGGAGTTCTTTCAATGAGCTCTCTGCGGTTGGCATAGAATCCTGCTTTCAGCTGGCAGATCATGCCTTGGCACTCCAATGCTCTGTCCGGTGCATGCAGAGCCATATCTGTTGCTTGGCTGCTGGTGTACTGGCATTGTTTTTTCTGCAAAGGATATGTGCAGGCACTTCTGCGTCATACTCGTTTCCATGCTTTCCTCTTGCAGCTGGAGAACAATCCTACAGGGTGCCCAGGCCAGAGGGGTGAAATATTCTGCTCAGAAACTTAAAGCTCAATTAAAAAAAGTGTGTTTTGTATTTCTGACTTACAATTATATTGCTGAAGGCTCAAGAAAGTAGAAAATTGAACTTGTGTCTCCTCCCTCTGATACGAATCATCATCAGCAAGATAACAGAACCATGTATTACTAATACTGTGCATATGCTCCCAAAATACTGTGCCCAAAAGTTAAATGTGTAATTATTTGTTTTAACTTGTAAAAGAAAAAGGTGGAATGTCTGAGTTAATAGTTATGGCAATAGAGTTTGCGCTTCTCAGAATAATAGCTGCAGATCTTAAAATTATAACTAAACTATTAAGTAATAAACCCACAAAAGGGGTACACGTGGTTACAGCAATGTGCAGTTCCCCAGAGATGATTATATTAAATGCCATCTTTTAGTTGCAGGTATGTGTCGGGAGATATAACAGTCCGAAGAAGCAATTTTGATCAAATAATATCAAATCGTTTGCTTCTAAAGGTATCACTACATATTATCCCCACCAAAAAACATCGCCGTATATATGGTCGTCTGGAACGGCCACAGGCAATATTTTTGTGGTTATAATTTTGGGGGGTTTTGGGAGCGGGGGTTGAGGGGGTGTCCCCTGCTCCTTTAAAAATAATGTAGGAATTGCAGGTTCCATGCCTTAATATCGCCGCAATAATATGGCGATATTTTTGTATGGCGATATTTTTGTGGGGATATTAACATATGGAACCCTTCTAAATGGGACCGGGCTTGCTGATCCACAGCATCGTGAGCTTGTCTGATTTTCAAAAGGCCCAAGCAATAGGCAAATAGTTCCCACTGACATTAGTCATATGTACATTTTTCCAATGCATGCTAATTGTGAAAATCCTGACACTCTAAAAGGATTTTGCTATTCCTGGGGCTGACAAGCTCAGCCCTATCACTTAGCTTTCCAAGATGGATGGCTTTCCATCTAGGATCAAATTGTTAATACCCATTTACAAATTCTCCAAAGTCATGAAGTGTTAATTCTGGTCTTCCGATTTGAACCCTGGAGAAGCACCCGGGTCCATTCAACCCAACCATCTCTGTAGACTTCGATATAAATGCCACAGTGTGCAGCCCTTTCCTGATCCAGCCTCTGATATACCGGGAGGCCCCCTCAGTCCAAGAGTGATTGATTGGAAATTAATACTTAGGAAATGTACAGTGCTTACGTTGGATATCTGCATTAGTTTGTCTGAGGGCTTGACTGAGAAGCCGGTCTCGAGATTACAGGTGATATCGAATTTGGCCACCAGATGTGTGCTGGGAGCTTCAATTAGTAGCCTTGTTATACCAGTGCTGGAATTCATGCACTGGCTAATGGCGCCTCTAACTGGAATTTAAATTGATAATGCCTTAATGCATTATGCATTAGGAACACCTCGTGTTTAAGACACATTTCTTATGTTTCCCTAACCAGCACTGAAGATCTTACAAAAAGTTGATGTGAATGCCATGTTTCAGGCAGGCGGTTGTGGGTGATCTACTTTCTCATTAGTCTTTGAATATATTTCTGCAATGTTGCTTTTGAGTATGAGGACTTGCAGGGAAAATGCCAGACAAGAAGATTCTAGGGTTATGAATTTGCTAAATAGCCATTCAGATTGTGCTTCACAAGCCGCAGGGCAAACTATCCCTCTCTCATCAATATTCAGTGGATGGGGCGGGGCAAACAGTTATGTTATGCCTGACCCCAATGTGACCCTCACTTCAGACATGCCCCACCCCCCCCCCGATGTGTGCTCTAGATTCTCAGATGTCTGCGATTCCCTGCCTCAGTTACTGGAACCACTTTGTAGGTGTTCTCATTTTTGTAACATGCTTTCTTCTTATAGCAGCAGCCATGCATACTCTGTCGGAGCCCAGCCCTTTTGCTCATGTTGGTACAGGGAGCCTACTGTGGACTCTTACCAGAGCTATGCAGCATGGAATGATTGGTTACATAAAGGAGTTATTACAGACAAGACAATATAATGCAAGGGCCTCACTTGTTCTCACTCTTCAATGTACATTTAAACAGAGCCTTCACTCCCCTCCCCACACTGATAACTAAGGCCGCTTAACTCAATGGTGACATAACATGGAGAAGGACCATGTCTTCATTCAATGAACGCATGAACGGTCTCCTCCGAATGACCCACTACCCACCAGAAGACTGTTATTCGCCTTTAAGGTCCTCCCGAATAATATGGATGATTTTGGCACCACTGTGTCGTTGATATTTTGATTAAGTCTTGTCCAGCTTTTTGTGAGCATTGGCAGAAACTGTGAGGACTGAAGGTGGTTAATGCTTGTATTTTCAGGCAGGCCGATGCATTAGAGACAGATAGATCAGAGGAGAATTAAAGAAGGAGGCATGTCCTGCAGCATTGTTCCTGCGCTGTCAAGTTCATCATCTTTCTCCATCATATCAGTTGCCTGGGAAACCAACATTATGTATATTTGCAATAAAAGAATGACAATGTAGTGGAAGGAGTCCTTCTTGATAAATATATTGGATGATTGCTATGATTGCTATTGAGAAAGCATTTTGATGAGGAACTGGCATGACTTTCAGGATGGTCCTCATCCTGGAAAATAAAAGATCACTGCCACTTGCCTAGCAGACAATTTACAGTATTGGCCGCAACAGTGTTCATTCATATTGCATTGTATGATGGATGGGACACTCTTCAACCTTTCTTTGCAGTACGAGTTCTACAAAGAGGTGGCACTTTTGGCTGCAATCAGTCAGTCTTACTGTTTGTATTTTTTCTTTTTCCTCGCCACCATTTTATAAATGGGTGTCCTCCTCCTCATCGTCATCCATATCCTCCTTTGTGAGGTTGTCGATGGGGACGATCCAGCTGTCTCCAAGGTCTCCGTTCAAGCCGGGCTTCTTCTCCTGCATCTCTGGCGAGGTCTCCATGACGTCGAGCGTGGGATTGTCATGGTATCCGTTCTCCATGGTCTGCAGCTCTTCTGTGAGACGCTATAGAAGGAAATGCAGGAATTCAAGTCAGAACTATGAAATCTTTTGGATCAAGTGTTATAACATAGATGGAACATAATAAATCCCCTATAATTGGTCATATAATGCCATCCACCAAGAATCCCCGCCCCACTAATAGGTAATGACTGCCACTTATGTGAAGCTAATGAATTCATATCATCATTCTATCCCCTGCATCTGAAGGAAATAAATCACTAAAGCAGTTCATTAAAAAATGAATCCATTATCACATTCCTTACATCTCTGTTTTTATTCTAATTAAAGGACAATTAAAACAGTATCTCAATTAGCATAATTTAATGTGCCCTCTCTCTGCACAAAATCCCCTTTTCTCACATCAAAAAGTGACCATTGGCCATTCAGTACAATAGGTCGCATTATGAGTATGGCGCTACTGAAAAAAATGGCAGCATTGAAATCACTACCACTTTACTGCCACATTTCCCGCACCGCTGAACTAC
The DNA here is from genome assembly GCF_040938575.1 of Ambystoma mexicanum. NCBI lineage: Eukaryota > Metazoa > Chordata > Amphibia > Caudata > Ambystomatidae > Ambystoma > Ambystoma mexicanum. Next base: position 1,085,241,816 of record NC_090936.1, on the reverse strand, counting down.
GTGCTTTGTAGCTGAAGTGGAGGATTTAACTCCAGATGGAGGTAAAAAAATCCTCAACTTTACATCCAAAAATCTGCAAAATTACTGTGATCGAATTACTGATTGCAGGAAATCAGGAAAAAGCCCCCATGGTGTTCTATGGACTCAAGAAATGGAGATTTATGCTGCCTTACCACCCCTCGTAATCGCGTAATGAGGCCATTGAATTCTTTATAAAGATTAAATGCAATGCCTCATTAAGCATAGGGTGATATTTGAGAAATAGGTGCTAACAAAATTACTGCCTGTTTTTAATTTTGCCTCATTATGAGTTAGGATCCCAGAAGGAGGACATACCTCCTGCCCTGGCATTGAGGGATTTCTTCAATAAAAATAACAGAATTACTATCCGTAGTAATCATTCCAATCCCTAATGAAGTCCTACGAGACCTCAAAATGGGGTAAAAGCAAAACGTATAATTTGGAGGCTTTACCACTGTTACATGTGGTGGCAAATGAAAATCTGTTTGGAGGTATTGTGCTCAACATCTACGTTCTGTTGGGTGTTCTGACCCACGTTTGGACTATTATGCTACAACATTTGGTGCTGTGGGCTTAGGAAATCCAAGATGGCCGAAAAAGCCCACATGTGCGCCAGAATCTATGAAAACCACGCAGTTGTGCACACTAAAATGGTTGCCTAACTTGCCACCCACCAATGCAAGCAGGATGGGCCGGGGTGCCATGAGTGAAATGTGTGCCAAAGGAAAAACCGCACTTTAAAATCACCTTTTGTTTCTCTGAATGCCAGCTCAAAATGCCTATTTGCAACACATCCAAAAATCTCACTGAACACCAGCGGACATCTGGCAGAATAAAGTCTTGTGGGCATACAAAATCTGGAAAGAGGATGAGCCTAAAACAATGTTCATCACAAGACTGGCTGAGCTGTGGATTTCAGCAGTTTAAGTAAATTTGGACTGAAAGACACTAAAAATCTAAATGTTTAAAAGAAATGAGTGACCTACTTTTGAGTGTCACATAGGCTACAATTGTTTAAATGTCATAGTTTTAAACTTAGAATCAGCATTCTAGCTGCATATGTAAAAAGATTGTTAGTTATTTGAATGCAGAAAACTGGGGAACAGAAATGACATGTGGCTAAAAACTGGCTTAAAGAGATTCCAATTTTGCCTGGCAACTACCCCCATCAGGAGTGAAACTTGATTCACAAGTAACTTCCCAGGCCTGGCTGTTTCCTGCTGGCCACACTAAGGATATGCCATCTCTCTGATAATTGAATTAAGGGGAGCCCCCACAGAATACAGGAGCTCTGAACAATGCAACCCCCTTCACCCAGGCAGATGGTTTATTGCAGATGTCGTAAAACAGCTTCCTCTTGGCAGAAGCTGGGAGGGGCAGGGTCTCTGAGCTTGGCAGAAACTGGAAAGACTGGTTTCTGTACCATGTGACCTGAGAAGACCCACCCCTGCCAGCCAGAATATGGTTTTAGAAAAAGATGAATAACTCATAGTACGGACTTGTGAAAATTATTTAAATGATACCATAATTCTTGTGATTTTTCTGCCCACATTTTAAGACGTGTTAGGACCCGGTGGTATGTTCAGGGGGGTTTTAGCGGAAAAGAGGATATTACTCAAAATGTGTGCATGTGAAAAATCTGACACTTCATCAACTAATGTCCATACTCCTTGCGCACATGTGTGTAAATTTGGGTTAATGTCCGAAATTGCAAAATCAGTTAAAAAGTGCAAATGTTGCCATTTCTGAATGCAAGCCCCCAGGAAGAGCAGATTTGGACAGGGTATACCTCCTGTGATATGTGATGGGTGCGTGTAATTTTAAACGAATGTGTACCTGTGCAAATATGTTTTTTTTTTATCAAATATAGATTGTGTGCAATTTGACAGGGGAGGATCCTCTGACCCATAAAACCCACAGCATCACTCTGACTCACAGTTCCTTCCCCAATCATGGGAGAGGGGAGAATTGGGCCAATGGCAAGTGTAGAGGGGTAGGGTCTAGTGATGCTGCACACACACCCATTTTAAAAACAGATAAAAGCAGACAGACAGGACAGATAGGGACCTTCAAATCCATTTGCTGCGGGACCGTCTGCCGGGAAAATCCATACTTTACCTCCATCAATCTCTAGAGAAAGCTGTGCCGAGAGATCCAGACTTCAAATCTATCAATATCCAGAACCAGAGGCAGAGCAGAGCTGACCCAGACCGCTGTTAGCAGAACCAGAGAGAGCTGACCCAGATCACTGTGAAGTGCAGAGACCAGACCAGAGTCCAGTCTAAAACCTGACCAGATTCGTGGCTAGGCCCATCTAATTCAAGAATATAGTGTGAGTACCTAGCAAGACTGTGCTAAATAATATAATTCAATCTATTTTAATCTAAGTAGAACTGCCTCCTAACTGTCACTTGTCCTTTTCTAGTTGCTAGCTGTCACTTGTCTTTTTGAACTTTAAAATTTCAAATCTGAAAAACGACCTTTACCATATCGCTCATATCTCCGTGACCGTTTGCAGTAACTTTCATCTGGAAGCTGAGATCCTAGGCTGTCCTAGGACCCCAAAATGATAGTGCTAGCCCTTGTAGTTCCTCTGTAATCGCGAAAAACGCACTCGCGAATTTGCCGCGATTTGAACATTTCTCAACGTGTGAAAACAGCAGTTTTCTTGCTTTCATTTGCCAAAAATTCGTTTAACCTGCTAGTTACTCCTAGATCCTTGCTAAAGTGAGCCTGAACTCATCCCAAGTATATTTCACTCACCCTGAACCTCCTAGAGGGAATTAAAAGCATTTTAGCATATTTTTCACTTCATTGCCAGCACATATAAAAGCATTTTGGGCCTGTGTTTAAAACTCCGATCTGTAATCTAAGCTTGCTGGGGTGAACTGAATTACATTTGATTGCATTTCTGAGAACTGTGTGCTTTCCTTCCATTTCCTTGCATTGCATAAAGGGGGGGAGGGGATTGCCAGAGAAAAGTGATTACATTGTTTTGTTGAAATCATATTGAGTATTTTCTGTATTGCATTTTTCATTCAACATTACATCCATCTGAACTTATATAAAGTATTCTCTACCACCTTATTCTTCCGTTCCTATTCACAAGTGTGCTAGTGCCAGACTATCCATTATTGATTACTGATCAGATTAAGTGTGATCTCCAATTATTAATTTATTATAAAGTGTGATATATATATCTATTGTTTAAATTATCAAATAAACCTTTTAAACTTGCAAAACAGAACTACTTCTTGGCTCAGTGGGGTCAGGAGGATTCCAAGAGAGGGGTGTTATATAGGGGTAGTCATCCAGCACGCATGAACTGGACATAAAGATATATCAATAAGGGTTTCCATTCAGTATCCCAGACTAGGCATTGACTTAGCTGTAGTGTTGAATTGAATCCTCTTACAAATTGGGGGCTCGTGCCGGACGTTTGGATTAGATTTATCACTTGTGCAGATTAATACAGCGTGCCAGCTGACCAGATACACATATCCGGTCGGATCACCACGCTGTGTTACGCTGTAAAGCACTCCTCAAAGGAACGCTCTAAGAAAAAGGTCTGTTTTGCAAAAATAAAATACTAATTTCTGTAAGTCAGGACAGAGACCAATCTCTAAAATGACGACCTTGGTAGATATGAAAATAGCTAGAGAGCACTTCTTCCATAAGTTATTTGTGAGAGGTGAGTGGACTCATCAGGACCAGACGGTCTGGTTGCAAGCAATCGCACCCCAGATCACGGAAACAGGGTCAGATATATGGGGAGATCAGGGTCCCCTACATGTGGCCCTGAGTGAACTATACATGGCTCCTAAAGCTAAGGATGAACAAGACAAGATGGTTAGGATAGCGGCATACCTGTACCTATATATGGGAGACATGCAGGATAAATGTACTGAAAGCCAAGATCTGGCGAATAAGCGACAGATGGTGTTAGAGAAGGTCCAATCTGACCTGGTCTCTTCTGAGCAGAGGCTGCAGGGGAGCCAGGAGTCAGAAAATGAGAGTAGACAGCACATCATTAAAATAAAGAGGGATATGGACATCCTGCAACAGGAAAAGGCTGACCAGGATACCAGATTTCTGGCCTTGCAGAAGGAGTACCAAGAAGGTTTGGACTCCCTACTGCAGAGCCAGAAAAATCTGGAGCAACAGTTAGACTTCAATAGGGCATGTGCTGAGCAGGTAGTCACCCTGCAAAGCCACCTAGATAGGGAGAAGGCAGAGAGCAATAAACTGATTTTGAAAGACCAGGATACCCAGGCAGAATTTGACCAGGAGCGCCAGAAAGCTGGTGCCTTCCAAAGGCAAAGGGACGACCTGGCGGCACAGATGCAGGCTCTTAGTCAGGAAAGGGATACCTTAGGCCAGGAAGTCTGCCACTTAAAAAGGAAAATGGAAGAAAATCACCTGGCCCTCCAGGGACTGGGTGACCTCCAAAAAGAACACCATAACTTGTTAGAGCACACCAGGAAGGTGGAGGATGCTCTGGCAAGAAAGGAGCAGGCCAATAGGGACACAGCTCAGGAGGTAACCCTCCTGCAGCAAAGACTGGCCCAGTGCGCCAGGACCAATCAGGAAACGCAGAGAGAGAATGAGGCTCTCTGCCAGCACAATGATAGGCTCCAACAACAGGTAGCGATGCAAGGGAGACTGATAGAGTCTAGTAAGGCCTTAACTGAGGAACTGAAGGCACAGGCTCTTGCATTGCAACAGGGAGCAGGGGCGGATAGAGATGAGGTTCGCTGGGAAAGAGAAACTCCTGAGCATAACCCCAGGAGCCCTAGTACCAGAGGCCTTTATTTCTCTCAGTCCCTGGACTCTGCCACCCCCATGTCCCCTGCGCACATGAGCACAGGGCCACAGGGATGGCAGATTACTATCCAGCCAGAAGCATGGGGCTCATAGGCCAGTACCTCCCAGGAATGGATGGGCGGGCATCCGGGTATGGGCACCCAAGCACAGTGCAATTTGATGGGGAACCCCAGGAGAGTAGGCCCATTAAGGGCATCCTGAAAACCTCTGCCCAGTTAGGTCAGTGGGGGGGGGGTACCCATCCAATCCTGGCAGCAAGGAGGGATCTGAAGACTCCTCTGAGCGGTACAGGACACAGGAGACCAGGTCCCCACATTCTGGCAGCCATTCCCAGGCTCGCAGAATCCGGGAAAACCTGGAAGATCAGACAGGAACCTCTGGGAGCAGTGCCTCTGAGTCAGAGGACGAATGGACAAGGGTTACCCGAACCAAAAAGGCCAATAAGGCAAAAAGGGCCTTGCTTAAGGACCCATTGAAACACATTAAGGCAATCAGGAGTGTCATCACGCCTTATCATAAGAACGCCAAGTACTCTGTTTGGGAACACTTGGAGCTCTATGAGCAAATGATGGAGACTTTTCATTTGAAGGACAGCCAAAGCTGTATCCAATATGTAAAGTGGACATTCTCCCCAGAATACTCCAGTTTCTTTGCGGGGCTGGAGGACCAAAATCATTTAAGATGGTCCACCTATAAGGCGGCCATCTTGAAACATTTTTCTACTCATAGAAATCCTCAAGAGGCTCGCAAGGCAGCCTACAATTTACAATGTGGGGAGGATCAGGCCCCACAAGAATTTGTGCAGGAGTTAAAGCGTGCTTTTGCACAGACCACAAGAAGGGTGCGCACGGATAGCAGAGAATTTATTAATACGTTTTTCCATGCCTTGCCCAAATACATAATGACCCAGCTCGTGAGGGATTTTCACGAGAAAAGATCTTTAGACTGGGTCATTGAACAGGCGACCCGGATCTATGAGGTGCAGAAGCCAATAGAAAATAAAAATAATGCGCCCAAAAATTCCAAAGCCAACAGCACCCCTGCTGCTGCCAAGGTGGCAGAGGTAAAGGTCACCCCCGTTTTAGATTTGGAGATGGGGGGCCTAAAAACCTACCTGCACCTAATAATGCTAGGCCCAGAAGGTCCTCGGGCCAGTCACAGACAGGGGGCCAGGGAGGCAGCCCCACAAATGGGGTCCCTCGCTCTCCTGATTATGTAAGCCCCCGGTACAAGGGAAACAGACCCATCCTGGGTTATGTGTGGACTCCTCCAGCCCAAGGGGGGGGATCCAGCCAAGCACCTAACCCAGAGAACTTCCCTCCCAACTTCTCACAGGAGGGCAGAAACTTACCAAATCCGGGGCAGAACTTTTTCCCCAGATATCCACCCGACTTTCAGCCCCAAAACCATCCATCCTTCTTTCCCCAATTCCCTGAGCCCAGACCACTGAATCCGGGAGAGGGGAGGCCAAGGGTGGAGGGGTACCCAAATCTTCCCAACCAGGGGTACTACCAAAGAAGGGATAGCTACCCTTCCCGGGATCAGCCCAGGGGAGAAAACAGGGCCCCGTATCAGCCTGAGCGGGTTTCCCAGTTAGAGCGCCAGGTTCAAAACATGGCGCGGGATCTGGGTCACATACTGAGGGCTCAGCAGAACCCTCAGATCGGCATGCCGGCGCAGAACGCACCCAACTCTGGACCTGGTGCTCCAGAACAATGACGGGGGCAGCACCCCGATAACTCACCGGTTCCCAGGGAGGAGGCACAAAGGGAAGGGGGGTGTAAAGCCTTGGAGGAAGCTTCCTTCCTCACTTGTAAACAGCCCCTGGAAACCCAGGAACCGGAAACTAAATCTCTTGCCCCTGAAAGTCTGCCTCCTAAGGAGCAGAGGGGGGGTAGGAGAAACAAAAGACCCAAACAGACTCAGTTTGAGGAGGAGGTACAGATCTTCCAATTTGAGGGAGAGGGATCCTCAGAAGATCCTGGGAAAAGGATCTTCTCCTTCAGAGATGGGGGAACTCCTCCCAAAGAAAAATGGGTCCCTTGGGATGCAAATCCAGACTGGGGAGATGTGGAGACTGAGCTACCGCCGCCCACCATCTCATCCCAGAACCAACAGCAAGAGAATCCCCTGGTTCAAACCCATCCTGATGACTGCCTCCAAAAAGGGGGGGACGGCCCAGAACCGGAGCCAGGGGAACCCACAATGGCTCTGATCTCCAGTTGCCAACTTTTTCTTTCAGATTCCCAAGGCTCTCCACAGAATTCTGCCCAAATCTCTTCGCTAGCGATGTCCAAAACCAGAAAGTTAGCCCACCAGTTGTCCAAAAATGTGCATTATCTGTGCCCCCTTGAGGAGAAGGAGGGAAGATACTATGCCCCGGTACAAGTACAGGGGCAGGGTACAATTTTGGCACTGGTGGACACTGGATCTCAAGCTACCCTTCTGTCCAGAAGGGCCTTTGACGAACTGAATGCAGGAAGGGGAGAGAATTACCAAATTCCTCTCACCTCTCTTCCTGGACAACTGCAGAACTTTGACGGGAAGGAAATTCCCGTTGAGGGGACTGCAGACTTGGACATTGAGATCGGGCGACACAAGGTGAAACACCCGGTCATAGTAGGGACTCCAGAGGGCACCCCTTGTTTACAGGGGAATGACCTCCTGAGGAGGTTGTCACCCTTAATAGATTGCGTAAACAAGGTCCTCTGGACCCAGACTAGCCGACCAATAAAATTAAAACAGAGTGTCAACCATGTTAGTTTAAACGGCACCTGCCACATGGTTGAACAAAAATCTGACCAAGTAGAATTTCACTTCCAGAATATCCAAATTCCAGACGTGACAGTAATAGCAGTAGGACAACAGACTGGTGATGGAGGGTCCTCTCTATTTCTGAAAATCAACCTTCTTTCCAGTCTAAAGTGGTACTCCACGCTGGAAGGAAACACTCTGAGATTCTATACTAATCCACAGTCAGAAACTCCCACTCCTATAGTCCAGAAAGATGTGAAATCAGCTCAGAGCCTGGCTGATATTCAGCAAATTGGAGAGCAGTTGTTCATCCCTGTCCAATTAAATGATGGGAAGGACTCTGTTCTCGCTCGAGTGTGTGTGAACAACGGTAAGAGCTTCATCAGCGAAGCCATGTTCCGCCAACTCCCAAAAGATCCAGCCATTCCCACCTTCAAACTGATAGACAAATGGGAAATGGACCTGGAAGCGCCTAATTCCAAACATCTCCTGCCAAGCAGGTGTATGCTCAAAATCTCCATTGGCAACAAGAGCATAGTCCATAATTGTTGGGTCGTGCGAGACGTTACTGCCGCCTTTTACTTAGGCAGTGACATTCTCAATCGCTTTGCCATTAGTTTGGACCTAATAAACTTCAAAGCTTGGTCCCGATTAGCGGATAATCCCATGGGCTTTGATGATCCAGAAAAAGCATTTAGGTCAGCTCAATTGCTACTTTATGCAGTTGAAATTCAGATCAAAGAGGAAGTCACCATCCCAGAAAGGACCCGACAATTCTCCCTGGAAGTGAAAGTTAAAAGAGGACAACATTTGAAAAACCCTGATGCTTACATACATTTAAATGCTTCTCTCCAACAGCAAGGGTTAGGGGTAAACCCAACACCATTAGTCAACATAGAACATGACACCATTCCAATGGAGGTGGATAACAGCGACTTAAAGAGTATTACTCTAGCCGCAGGCACCATTATTGGAATGGCGGTTGATGACCGACATTTTTCCATAGATTTAGGTAATGAACTGTTAGGGCCAATCCCCAAGGACTGCTTTGACAGTGACAGTGACGACAATACAACACCAGACAGGATTTTTACCCGGCATGGGGGGAACTTCCTGGTGTACACTTCTTGCCCTTATGGTAAGGAAGATGTGACTTGTGACTTCGGGAGGGATGAGGTGATTTTCCAGGTCCATGAGGGCTGCCTTTCCCACCTGAAGCCTCCAGTCCAAATCGGCACTCTGACCAGGGACTTCTCCACCCAGCTGGAGGAGGCCGCTGAGATAGCCAAACCAGAAGTCTTTCCAGGCTTCAGGCAGATGGTGGAAGAGAGAGTCAACCTAGCTGATGCCTGTGTGACTCTGGAACAAAAGCAAAAGTTGAAACAAGTTTTCTTGGATTTCCAAGATCTCTTTGCGGTAGACTCATATGACTGTGGTCGCACCGACATCCACACAACAACAATCCCCACGGACCCTGGCATGACTCCAGTGTTTGTGAAGCAATATCGCTTGCCTCTCGCATCAATGGAGTCCCTTACTGAAATAATTAAGAACCTTGAGTCCAGGGGAATAATCCGTCCCGTCCACAGCACCTTCAATAATCCGGTGCTGGGAATATTGAAGCCAAACGGCCAGTGGAGACTCTGTGCCGACCTCAGGGAGCTCAACAAACGGGTCCATACTTCCCGATGGCCTCTGCCCTACATTGACCAAGGGCTGGCTCAGATTCAGGGGTCACAGGTATTCACTGCAATAGACCTGACCAATGGATACTGGACCGTGCCTGTCAGCAGGGAGGACCAATACAAACTGGCTTTTACCTTTGGGGGCCAGCAGTATACATGGACCCGGACTCCCTTCGGATACCTCAACTCCGGCAATGAATTCAACATTTTCCTACATAAGGCCCTGCCCGACCTTGGTGCGAGGGGTAACCTGGCTTATGTAGATGATGTCCTCATCAAAAGTTCATCTGTGGAGGAACACATAGCGGAGATCCGTTATGTTCTGACGCAGTTGAGGGCCGCCGGAGCAAAACTTTCCTTTCAGAAAGCACAGTGGTGTAGAACCCGTGTTAATTTCTTGGGGCATGAGATTACTCCTCAGGGTCTCTGTCCCCAGGAAAAGAAAGTGGAAGCACTTCAGAAACTGAAAGACCCCACAACTCTGCGGGAGCTAAGGAGCCTCCTTGGACTGACTAATTACAGCAGAAAGTTCATTGAGGGCTACGCAGAGATCACCAGACCCCTGATTCATCTCTTGAAGGGGGGGTCAAGTGGGAATGGGGTCCAGAACAAGCCGAGGCAGTAAGACAACTCAAAAGAAGCCTCTCACAAGCGCCCTGCCTAGCTTACCCTGTCAGAAACAAGGAGTTCTTCCTGGAGACGGGGTTCTCTAATACGTGCTTGACAGCAGTATTATACCAAAAGCATGACAAGGTCAATAAAGTAATCTCCTATGCGAGCAAAACTTTATCCTCTGTGGAGGAAAAATTCAACGATTGTGAGAAGGCACTCCTGGCAACGGTGTGGGCATTGAAGAATTACCGCCCGTTTATCCAGGGGGAACACATCATAGTGGAGACTCCACACCAGCCTCTGCAATATCTCCAAAGTGACAGAATCCGGGCCGGAAATGTGAGTAATTCCCGAATTACTTCCTGGATTCTGTCAATGCAAGGCTTTCCTGTGGAGGTCAGATATGGCCAAAACAAGAAGAGTCCCCTCGCGCAAGGTCTGGCTGACTTGCATGATTGTGCCAGAGAAAACTGTCTCGAGGACGAAAGTCTAAAAATCAAGGACACCATGGAGGCATACCTTAATTCCCCACACAAAGTCTTTGAAGAGGACAAGTGTGAGGGAATGCCCACTGTCTATGTGGATGGATGCTCTTACCATGTTGACAACGACGGGGAGAAAGAACTGGTGGCCGGCGTAGGGAATGCATGGGTGAATGAGTCCCCAGAACCCTCCGCTGGATACAAAATTGGTCCCCGAAGTAGTCAGGTGGCAGAATTGATGGCTGTGCATCAGGCCATCCTCACTGCTGTCCAGCATCAACTCCACGAACTGGTCATAATCACAGATTCGGATTATGTACGGAACGGGTTCGTGGAGCACCTGGTTAATTGGAAAACCAGAGGCATGTTATGTGCTAATAACAAACCCTTGAAACATGGGAAGTTGATCCAAAACATTGATGATCTGGTCACTTCGAATGAGATGACCATCTATTGGAAGAAGATCAAGGGTCATTCCAAAATAGAGGGACCAGACAAAGCTGGAAATGACTTAGCTGATCAGCTGGCCAAAACCGGGGCCATCCAAGGGGATCTAATTGAGATTGAGTCCCTGTTGGGGGAAATCCAGGTCACTGCTATCACTAGGTCCCAGACAAATGCTCACAACGACCTTTCAATTGCACAATGGAGTAAGGAGACCCCTGATGCTGATTTGATTACCGCTCAGAAGGGGGATCCAATAATTGGTAAATTTTACCAGCACATTGAGGACCCTGAGAACTTTCCCCTGACGGATACCGATTACATTGGGAAAGAGAACCTAAGAGTGTTGATGAAATGTCCAAAAATGTTCAGAATCCAAGACGGTTTGCTGGTAAGGAAATCCAAAGCTGGCCACGATCAGTGGGTGGTTCCTACCTCATTCCGAAGCCTGATGTTAAGTCACACCCATGATGCGGCCACCGCCGGTCATAGGGGGTTTCACACAACATTGGAAATCTTAAGAGAGGTTGCATACTGGCCACACATGGGGCAGGACCTCGACCAATACTTGAAGGGGTGTCTTGTGTGTGCACAATTTCAGCCGACGTCCCTCACACACCGTGCGCCTCTCCAAAAGAGGGGGATGACCCTGCCATGGTCAGATTTACAAATCGACTTTGTAGGCCCCGTGATTCGCTCTGCTAGGGGGAATAAGTACATGTTGACTGTGACATGCTTGTTTACCAAGTGGGTGGAATGTCTCCCAGCCCCAAATTGCAAGGCAGAAACCGCAGCTGCCCTGATGATTAACCACATCTTTTCCCGTTTTGGTCTACCTCAAAGGATTGAGTCAGACAGGGGTAGCCACTTCACCAGTGAAGTAATGACAAAGATGTGGGAGATACTGGGGAGGAAAAGGAAGTTGCATATTGCTTACCGGCCAGCTTCTTCTGGGGCAGTAGAGAGATATAACCGAACCATTGTGAGCATATTAAAGAAGTTTGTGGCAGATTCTGGGCCAAGTTGGGATATCCGATTACCTCTGGTCCTAATGGCCATCAGATCTACCCCTTCATCTGCAACCAAAATGTCATCATTTGAGTTGATGACTGGGCGCAAGATGGTGCTTCCGCAGCATTTGCTCTACAGGACCCAAGAGCAGACACTGATAAATGCCTCCACAACTCATGAGTATGTGGAGAATTTAAGGAAACACCTCCAACATGCTTTTGCTTACGCTCAGCGGAATCTAGAAAGATCGGCTGATAGCATGAAGACCCACTATGACCTGAAGACTTCCAGGAAGGAATATCAGGTGGGGGACCGGGTCTATCTATACAACTTCCAAAGAAACCAGGCAAAACAGCGGACATTCTTGCCTACATGGAAGGGACCCTTTGAGATTATAGACAAAATCTCCCCTGTGGCCTACAAAATCCACATCCCCAAAGGTCCTTTGGCAGCGGGGGAAGACAAGTGGGTCCACATAAACCAGTTGAAATGTTGCCATCCCAGGCACACTCTGCAACAACTGGAGGAATCCTCTGGAATCCTAGCGGGTACTGTCTCAGACTAATTCAGTTCCAACCATAAAACATACCACATCTAGTCTCTAAAATATTGTGATTTGCATGAAACTGTCTCTTAGTTATACTGTTTTTTTTTCAAAATAAGAATGTAATGTTTCGTTATGATGAAATGCATATGCTGCCCCACTATCTCAACAGTGGTGGAAAGACGTCTATGAGTAGGTATTGCCGCTCTTCCTTTGTCGTCCTAGGAGAAAGAAAACCTGGAGACCGGCCAAGGAGGATGATCCGGAGACTGGGAGGATGACGCAAGGGGGCCCAGGGTACCGCCCAATATTCCCATCAGGACCGGCGAGGAGAACCGATCGATCCGACCGGATGGAGGAAAAGATGCTGAACTGTGCCATTTGCAGAATTGGAAGAAGATTATGCGGACAGAGCAGTGCGTGGGTCAAAACCCTTGTGTACCCGACTCCCCATCGACTCAAATTCAAAGTGCCGTCGGGCGGGGGGGTTTGTTGGGTGTTCTGACCCACGTTTGGACTATTATGCTACAACATTTGGTGCTGTGGGCTTAGGAAATCCAAGATGGCCGAAAAAGCCCACATGTGCGCCAGAATCTATGAAAACCGCGCAGTTGTGCACACTAAAATGGTTGCCTAACTTGCCACCCACCAATGCAAGCAGGATGGGCCGGGGTGCCATGAGTGAAATGTGTGCCAAAGGAAAAACCGCACTTTAAAATCACCTTTTGTTTCTCTGAATGCCAGCTCAAAATGCCTATTTGCAACACATCCAAAAATCTCACTGAACACCAGCGGACATCTGGCAGAATAAAGTCTTGTGGGCATACAAAATCTGGAAAGAGGATGAGCCTAAAACAATGTTCATCACAAGACTGGCTGAGCTGTGGATTTCAGCAGTTTAAGTAAATTTGGACTGAAAGACACTAAAAATCTAAATGTTTAAAAGAAATGAGTGACCTACTTTTGAGTGTCACATAGGCTGCAATTGTTTAAATGTCATAGTTTTAAACTTAGAATCAGCATTCTAGCTGCATATGTAAAAAAATTGTTAGTTATTTGAATGCAGAAAACTGGGGAACAGAAATGACATGTGGCTAAAAACTGGCTTAAAGAGATTCCAATTTTGCCTGGCAACTACCCCCATCAGGAGTGAAACTTGATTCACAAGTAACTTCCCAGGCCTGGCTGTTTCCTGCTGGCCACACTAAGGTTATGCCATCTCTCTGATAATTGAATTAAGGGGAGCCCCCACAGAATACAGGAGCTCTGAACAATGCAACCCCCTTGACCCAGGCAGATGGTTTATTGCAGATGTCGTAAAACAGCTTCCTCTTGGCAGAAGCTGGGAGGGGCAGGGTCTCTGAGCTTGGCAGAAACTGGAAAGACTGGTTTCTGTACCATGTGACCTGAGAAGACCCACCCCTGCCAGCCAGAATATGGTTTTAGAAAAAGATGAATAACTCATAGTACGGACTTGTGAAAATTATTTAAATGATACCATAATTCTTGTGATTTTTCTGCCCACATTTTAAGACGTGTTAGGACCCGGTGGTGTGTTCAGGGGGGTTTTAGCGGAAAAGAGGATATTACTCAAAATGTGTGCATGTGAAAAATCTGACACTTCATCAACTAATGTCCATACTCCTTGCGCACATGTGTGTAAATTTGGGTTAATGTCCGAAATTGCAAAATCAGTTAAAAAGTGCAAATGTTGCCATTTCTGAATGCAAGCCCCCAGGAAGAGCAGATTTGGACAGGGTATACCTCCTGTGATATGTGATGGGTGCGTGTAATTTTAAACGAATGTGTACCTGTGAAAATATGTTTTTTTTTTATCAAATATAGATTGTGTGCAATTTGACAGGGGAGGATCCTCTGACCCATAAAACCTACAGCATCACTCTGACTCACAGTTCCTTCCCCAATCATGGGAGAGGGGAGAATTGGGCCAATGGCAAGTGTAGAGGGGTAGGGTCTAGTGATGCTGCACACACACCCATTTTAAAAACAGATAAAAGCAGACAGACAGGACAGATAGGGACCTTCAAATCCATTTGCTGCGGGATGCTCTGCCGGGAAAATCCATACTTTACCTCCATCAATCTCTAGAGAAAGCTGTGCAGAGAGATCCAGACTTCAAATCTATCAATATCCAGAACCAGAGGCAGAGCAGAGCTGACCCAGACCGCTGTTAGCAGAACCAGAGAGAGCTGACCCAGATCACTGTGAAGTGCAGAGACCAGACCAGAGTCCAGTCTAAAACCTGACCAGATTCGTGGCGAGGCCTATCTAATTCAAGAATATAGTGTGAGTACCTAGCAAGACTGTGCAGAACCAATCTCTTAGTTAAAATAATATAATTCAATCTATTTTAATCTAAGTAGAACTGCCTCCTAACTGTCACTTGTCCTTTTCTAGTTGCTAGCTGTCACTTGTCTTTTTGAACTTTAAAATTTCTAATCTGAAAAACGACCTTTACCATATCGCTCATATCTCTGTGACCGTTTGTCCTAGAGACTTGCAGTAACTTTCATCTGGAAGCTGAGATCCTAGGCTGTCCTAGTAGCCCTTGTAGTTCCTCTGTAATGGCAAAAAACGCACTCGCGAATTTGCCGCGATTTGAAAATTTCTCAACGTGTGAAAACAGCAGTTTTCTTGCTTTCATTTGCCAAAAATTCATCCAAAGTATATTTCACTCACCCTGAACCTCCTAGAGGGAATTAAAAGCATTTTAGCATATTTTTCACTTCATTGCCAGCACATATAAAAGCATTTTGGGCCTGTGTTTAAAACTCCGATCTGTAATCTAAGCTTGCTGGGGTGAACTGAATTACATTTGATTGCATTTCTGAGAACTGTGTGCTTTCCTTCCATTTCCTTGCATTGCATAAAGGGGGGGAGGGGATTGCCAGAGAAAAGTGATTACATTGTTTTGTTGAAATCATATTGAGTATTTTCTGTATTGCATTTTTCATTCAACATTACATCCATCTGAACTTATATAAAGTATTCTCTACCACCTTATTCTTCCGTTCCTATTCACAAGTGTGCTAGTGCCAGACTATCCATTATTGATTACTGATCAGATTAAGTGTGATATCCAATTATTAATTTATTATAAAGTGTGATATATATATCTATTGTTTAAATTATCAAATAAACCTTTTAAACTTGCAAAACAGAACTACTTCTTGGCTCAGTGGGGTCAGGAGGATTCCAAGAGAGGGGTGTTATATAGGGGTAGTCATCCAGTACGCATGAACTGGACATAAAGATATATCAATAAGGGTTTCCATTCAGTATCCCAGACTAGGCATTGACTTAGCTGTAGTGTTGAATTGAATCCTCTTACAGTTCCATAAGAGCAAACACGTCCTGCTTCAACCTGTACACACCCCTCCTCCTCTTCCCTGTTTCCAATCTGAAACCCCAACTGGAGTTTCCTATTCATTGAAGCGAGCTCTACCTGTGAGGGAGGGGCGGGGGAAGGCCTCCTGGGAACCGTGGATGATGGGAAAAGGTCCTGGGAGGCACAAAATGGCCGACGGCCGCAAGCAATGAACAGTCAACCTGTGAACTCGTGGTAAATACTGTGGGCCTGATTCATGGAATTATTTGCGCTGAAAAACGGGGATTTGTGCGCCATTCGGCCCGCAAATCCCTGTTTAACAAATGGGGATTTGCGGGCAGAATGGCGCACAAATCCCCGTTTTTCGCCGCAAATAATTCCATGACTCAGCCCCTGTATCTCCTGCCCCAGGAGCAAAGTCGGGTAAACAAAACAAAAACAGAAAATGCCAGAGGTGTTATTTTTTTCACGACAATTCAATTTTTAAAAAAACGGTGTTCATTAGTGCAGTAGGAATGTTGTTCAGGACAGGAAACCGATGGAAAGAATATTTTCTGTGGCTCGTGCTGATCATCATGGCTGGCCTTAGGGCATGGCCTCACGGGCGACCGACCCCCGACCCCCCCGCCCGTTCCCCGCTAGTCCCCTGCCACGCCACCTTGGGGGAGTCTTTCAAGGTCTCCCCCGAGCTGGCCTGGTGGGTGAAGGCGTAGCAGGTGCCTCATTGAAATTAAATGCACCCGCTTTCGGGAGCAGAGCGCATTTAATAACAACAGAGCGCTGATGCTTTCGCATTGGCATCAATTGAAGAATTTTAGTTGTGCTGCCCGGGGCGTTGCCGCTGCTAAGGCCGGCCCTGCTGATTGTGATGCATGAAGGCTTCGGCATCTGTATGCTTGAACAGCACTTACATTGATATGTTTTAGCATGATGACGCCAGCTGTTACAGAGCCGCATTCTACACATAATTTACTTCTACATAAAGGGGGTAATGCACAAGACGTTCTGGTTACAGAATGCCATGCTCGTCGCCGGAGACTGCGAGCAGCATACAGAAGGTGGACCGGGCCGCAGGGGCATCTCCACCTGGCCACCCTGCCAGGCCCACTCTTCACGCCAAGGTGGGACTTAGCCACTCAGCATCTACCCATGTGCATGTAGGGCTCTCATTTCATGAGACAGGTCTTAATCAACTCTATTTCAGCAGTGTAAATGTAAAAACTGAATAGAAACGCTCATGCCCTCCATAAGAATCCCTATTCTGAGCACTGCAGGGCAGGCAGCAGTCCGGAAAAGACCCTTGCTTTGCCTGTGCCAGTGACAGGGCAGACCAGTTGCAGGGATGGACGCCACAGGGTATGTGCATCGGTTTGCGACTCACGGACGCACGCAGGAAAGAGCTTATAGCACCTGCTGTGAGGTCCAGCAGACGTTGCTGTGGCACACAAGGAGTGTTTCCTTGCAGCTGCATGACCTGACCTATTTGCATAGCGAGTTAGACTGTTCCATTTAACTTGCTATGTGAAAACACCAAACACAAACATCGCTCCAGAAAATATGAAACGCTCCCTGGGAGAACATGTTTTGTGACCTAATTAAAGCTTTCATTGTGATCAGCCAACTAGGGGTTTTCCACTTTGCCTGCAGTGGTCCTTTAGTTCCCCCATGTGGTCAAACGAGGAATAAAGGCAACGTTAATAAGAGGTTTGCTTTTTTTTGTAAAACGACCAGCAGAGAGAAAACATTTTCTTACCGCAGTCAGTGGCATGGCCTGGGCTGGCACATACTACCCATGGAATCAGAATGGCAACCCCAGGTGCCACCCCATTCTCCTAAACTATGATAATTATCTGGACTTTAATTGGAACTGTATGTCGAGTAACCAACCTTCTGTTGATATGGGTAGTGGAGACAAATAGTAAATTAATGCTATTCAGACGTGTGTGTGTGCCACCGCTGCATACATCAGTGCCCCACTTGTGCCACCCCAGTCAAAAGGGTCTGGGCACGCCACTGTCTGCAGTCTCGCTCCCATGCATTCCCTGTGGCAGGGGTTATGACATCAAAGCACACCTCAGGTCCATGGAGAATAGCCCATGCAAAAAGGTAACGCGCTTCTCATCTATTGTGCGCTCTTTTGTGATCAAAGGAGCACTGTTCCTTCCTGTGTGTAAATAGATAAATACATTCTGATGGATAAATGCACCACGTTTGGGGTACCAGAAGAGGGCCCCAGGCCACTTGTGTGATCTGCTGCACAGTGACTGATATGGAACGATAGAAGTGCAGGTAATCAATATGCCAGGGTACCTGCTTGATACTGAGACATGCTGGCACCAGTCACCCCCGTGAAATAAATGAAACCTCTGCTGAGAAGTGCCATTTCGTCTCCCTTTCAAATGAAGTAAGTGCTGGTACTCGTAGGGAATGGGGGAGGGGAGGACAGGCTGAGTAATGGTAACAATTGCATACCAAGTAACTTTGGCTCTCACCCTAAGTTACCAGGGGAATCCAGACGTGGACCCCTTGCTCACTGCTCTTAGAGAGGCACAGCTTCACCTCACTGATGATGCCCAACTCGGCTGAAACACGTATCTGGGGATGCTGTTGGTACTCTTGTTCAGAGGAGAATTGCCTAGCATTTCGGTGCTGGACTGCCCCTGGGCAGGACAAAGACTGATATGCGGGGACATTTCTTCTCTGTGAAAAGAACAGTGAGCTAAAGACTTGGTTGAGACTCTCCCAGGGGCCATCCACCCAAGAACAAGTCAATGGGCTGTGTTCGTGCTGGTAGAGAGTTTCCCAGACCCCCCTCTGTTTAGCTTAACAATTAGAGAGGGTCTTAAAGCAAGGCACCTCCCCACTACCTATGAAGGTCATGCTCAATGCCTGACTTTACACCACAGTGGAGCTGCCATTTACTCTCTCTAACCGCAGACCTGCCACCCCCCTACCTCCCAAGTTGGCAGCACTTTGGCCCTTATTTGTCCGGCAGAACTATCCCAGGTCATGCGTAGAGCCCCACAGCTCTCTGTGCTCTGTCATTTTAAAGGCTAAGGTTAAGACCCCACTCATTCTCATGTCACCAACCTGATTGGTCAGGTGAGAGTTCTAGGTCTTGATCTATTGGCCAAGATGTCCAGGCAGATGGGAGGCCACATGATTGATCTCATCGTTTCTTCTAATGACCATATAGCGACTGATTCCCCTATTGTTTTTTCTTTGGACTAATCTTAATGCAGTGAGTTTGAAATTGTTTAGATTCGTACAAGAAATGATGCTTGCAAGACTGTGGGATAAACTTGATCCAGAATATCTTGCCATAATGTGAAACCAGAGCTCCTTTTCCTGGAATAAAAATGATGTGTGCCATACCTTGAAGCAATATCTGGAGTCCTAGACCGATGCTATCGATAGACGTTGCAGATTGAAATCAAGAACCAGGCCCGCCTCCTTGGTTTTCAGAATCTTTCGAAAAAATGAAAGCACTCTCTTGCTCCTTGAGGAGCAAATGAAGGACATGGTATCCCCCAGAAGCTAAAATGCAATACTTGATGACATTTAGAAAGTTTGAACATGGGCAAGAGGGCCTATGAATCTAGACTCTGGGGTCTGCAACCTTTGGCTCCCCAGAAGCTTTGGACTACAACTCCCATCAACCCTACCCAGTATTGTCAACGGTAAGGGATCATTGGAGTCCTAGTCCAAAACATCTGGCGAGCCACAACTTGTAGACCAATATCTATGCATAGAGAGTATCCCAAATATTCAGACAGTGACGTTTCACAACATGAACCAGCTCACCCCTCATCCCTACACCCTATGACCGTATACACTGCGCTGTATGTATTCTGTACATGTCTTGGCTTTTATATGTGCAGCCCAATGCACTCTACAGAATGCTGATTGTTATACCTCCACTATTACCAATACAACGATAAGGACGACAGGACACGTCTTTCTCTAACGCTTTCTTAATTCTGAATAACGCCCCTTCCTCCCTGAGGTTCCCCCCTTTCCTCCTGCTGCAGCTCTGTCCTTTAACCCTTTGGGTTCCTTCCACATTCCCTCACAGCAGTGATAAACATGTGAGGTGCAATGTAGGCATACAATTATAGGCATAGCCTATTAAGGGGACACTCGAGAGGACCTTGACACAGAGAGTACAGAACATTAGAGGCCCATGAAATTTGCTCATCTAGCAAATTCTGTGAGAACTGCCCCATTTCCTTATACACAAGTTGCCCGAGATCTATAGTGGCATTGCCTCAGGTACACCTATTAATTCCAGATGGCCGCCTCTACCCTACAACCCGTGCCTCTCTATTAAGGAAATCGCAAGCGAGACTCTGCGTGTGACGGACACTCTCTTGGCCTTCTGCACTGTAGAATGGAAATATCTACAAATGGCTGCTTCTGAGCGCTCTTGCTACCAGCCTGGGTGTGGAATTAGGACCCCACAGGGGTCAAGTCCTTAAAGAAGAGTGGGGGGACTCATTAACATACCAATTGAATGTGGTGTCACCAGAAGTGTGCCCTCGACTTGAGCCCCGGGACCCCCAGAATCAATCAGGAGGGGATCAGAGCATTTAGCAGCACCTAAAGGCCAACTGCGCATTGCCCACTGTTTTTTAAAATACTAAAATGTAATGAAACTATCCCAAGTTACTACAAATATCCTTTCAGTTAGGTAAATCTACTTGCAAATCTTCTTTTCATAGAACATCCAGGTCCTTTTTGCTACAGCATAACTATTTGTGACCGCTGGTTCTGGAGGTTGCGTGACACAGGTGGTAGGCCTCTGCAGAGCTGTTGGGGTTGGAGGAAAAGCGGTCCAATGCAGACATGACCCACTCCTGCTGGCTACGCAGCAATGCACAGTACAGAAACATCCCACATGCTAAGAAAACTGTGCGCTACCTGGGGAGGCCGAGGCGGCAGAGGTCTAGCACCAGAAATGTCCTTGTGACAAAACACCCCACCAAAAGACATTGGGCATCATTACGTGCGCAGGATGCCGGTGCCGGTAACCCCTTACCGCTGCATTATGAGGTCCCTTAGCGGGTCCCACTAAGGCCGACTGGTAGCTGCTAAGGGACCAGGGAGCTAATAACGGGCCCGTTTTTAATGGGCCCGTTATTAGCTCCCTCCCCATTCCCATTGAGCCATATGGGGGCTCGAATGGGAATGGGGATGGGTATTTTGAATGGGGACCTACCGGGTCCTCCAAGGTTGGAATGACCCGGTAAGTCCCCATTCAAGGAACCCGGACCCAGACACGAGTTTGGAGGCAGCCATGGTGCTAATGGCGCCATGGCTACCTCCAAACTCGGAATTACCCTAATTGAATGGAAACATGAGTGCCTGGAGACTGCCCTTGGGTGGTAGCAGTGCACGGTATAAATCAACATAACATAACATAACATGTGAAGATTGTGGAGGCAGGGAGCTGCAAGGTGGTCATCGGGTGTTAGCTGAAGGTTTTGATTTCTTTATGGACTACTTGCCTGGTCCTTTTTGTGCCTCTGGCGCTGGTGGCAGCAACTGTAGATGGCGGCGACGAGCAGCAGGGCAGCCGCCAGGCAGACAATCGTGATGATCAGCGGGATGCTGATTTTGTCTTCATAAGCATCGAGTGTTTCAGAGACACCGTTCAACTGGAAACCAAGCTGGGAAGAGAAGAGAATGGTCCACATTGAGTCAGGATAATATTAAGCAGGATAATATTAAGCAGGATTTGTTTGACAATGCCCGGTGTACCCATTAATGCACACTTAGCGTATTGTGGCAAATACCACAAGGAAAATTACTCGAAATCATAGAGATGACAACACAACCATAACTATGGCTGTAACATAGTAAAGCTTTGGGAATAAGAAAAGGTAGTTCTAGGAAATGTGTAATCTGGTTTTCCCTATTGCAAATGGGTGAATAGGACCATGTGCTCAATGATAATGTATTGCACCATGATAGGCCATTCAAACAGCATTTCTTCTTTTCACATGGCAGGAGGGAGCTTTAAAGTGGAATGGTTTCCTTGTCCCTCTCAGGCTTGAGCCGGATCTCGTTAAGTACCGGAAGCTCCTTGAGACCCTCCTTTTCTCTTCTTCCTTCCCTCTCCCCACCCCTACTTACGCCCCTGTCTGCCGCATTGACTGGCTGCCTGGTTCCCTCTGAGTTCTACAGGGCACCAGGCCCCACCCGCCCAGTTCACCCCTTTCCTCGCACTCAGCATGTGGACCATGCTCCCCATGCAATCCCTGGCATTTGCCCATCTGGCCTCCCATTAGCACCCACCTAGCCCCTGTGGCCCTCTCCCCCCTCCCTGATCTTTCACTTGCACTCTCTCCTCCTTGCCCTGCACTACCCTTCCCACCCTAGCACTACGCATTTTGCGCAGACTGGACCCCCCCTCCCACATCCCCTCTCCCTTGCACTTCTTGTTCCTGCACTTGCACAATCCGAATGACACAAGGCCTAGTACGACCGTTTTAGTTATCTTTCCTCCTTGTTCCCCCTCCCCTTTTTTGTCTTGTGATGTCTCGAAACACCATTTATTGTATGATATGATATGATAAAATCGGTTATTTATAACGCGCTTAATACCCAGAGATTTCTAAGTGTGGACCGGGGATCAAACCTGTGTTGCTCCGTGTCGTCTTGCTTCCAAGGTGAGCACGTTGCTGCTGAGCTATCCTCCCGAGACCGGGCGAGATAAGCGGTTTATGAATATGTACACTTCCCATCTGCTGCTTCATCCTTCCAATTTCAGAAAACGCCACACCTCCCTACCCCTCTCTTATAACAACTCATTCACACCAAGCACTCCTAATAAGCACTACATTCTGATAGTAGTTGGATACCCATCTGGCTTCATGCCCTTGGCACATCATGTCCCCAGTGATTGGGATTCCTTTTACAAAGAAACACAGTCTGCAAGTTGTAGTCTGAGTTCAATAGATTGCACCGTCCCACAAATTCCTCATCAGGATGTATATCTCCCAGTGCCAGCTGTTCTTGGAAAACTTCACCAGGGGGCGTTGTGTAGCTCAATGTCTATCCTCTTTGAAAATCGATCTTCTCAACTCTGGATGTGATGTTGCCGCTGCATAAATAGAACACACTACACCCCTTACCTCAGTTCCATTTCTTTGTCCTTTAGCTACTCAAACCCGGCAAACCCCATTTTGCCGTTGACACCTCAAACTAGATGGACATCGCGTTCCACTGATATTACCATTCTCCATGCCCTACGTTTCTGGACACTCAATTTAAGGTCATCTCTTTATTTCTGATTCAGAGATAGTCTGTTTGGACAGATTTAACCAAGATTACTCCTCGTTTTAGTGTTGGGATAACACTTGATTGAATGTTTTATACATAGGAATCTTGTCCACAACTCTGACATTGTGATCTTTTGCTAAAGTTGATTCAGTGTTATGGAGCTCTATCGAAGAGTAATTTACTTTGATTCCTTCTTTAAGATGGCTCATTATGTTTTCCATATATTGATCATCGTTGCTACAAATATTTACCTCTGTTAGTTTATTTTGGGACAAGTACATTATGTAATAAAATAATTTTCTTTACAGTCCGTTTAGGCTTTTGAAGAAGAGGAAAGACTCCTCGAAACGCGTCGCCACAGACAACGGATTTATATTTTTGCTCTATTTTGTACAGTCATTTTTGTGCTTGTAAATTAAAGAATATATATATTTTTCTATATAAACAAGATTCTCTTGTCATTAATTTCTTTTGTGTCTAACATGTTGAGTTTAATGTATAACAGGAATAGCTGACTTGTTCAGCCTCTTGAAAGTGTGCAGGGGACGGGAGGGTTCCATTGTTGAATCTTCTATTTTTCTTTTGTATTGTGTTGTGATTTTGTGGCAAGGTCCCAGTTCCTCCCCCGCTCCTTTACATTTTTCCTCTTATCTCTTCAGTCAGTTTAAGTATTCAAATATTAGGTGTGCGCCGCTATATCTTTTACCCATTTTACCGCACGCTCAGCGTGCTGTTTTTCAGTAACACATGTCAGCAAATTGCTTTGTAACTATGCCTGGTTCCAAGATGTCGAGTTTTAAGCCACGCTGAGATTTCAGCTCTGAGCTGTCAATCACCGGCCAACACAATATCTGTGGGGGTGAACCACGATGGGGAGCAATCCAGCACATGTCCTTCCATGACCCGCGTGTCTTGAGGGAGCAGGGTGCTAGGTTGATGCTAGGCTGTCCCCCTGCGAAGTCCCCAGACAGTTCACTCGCTAAATTCTTGGAGGTCCAAACAGAGAACCTGACTCTGGAGAAAAGCGGAGGAAGGGGGTAAGTAGGAGGCATAACAAGACCAAAAACAGATTGCACTCCTGCAGTGAGTCACCCCACTCTTCTTCCTCCTCTTCCTGCAAGAAGAAGATGCACAGCTCTAGGAGGGATGAGAGTGAGGATGTGTTGGATTCCCATAATTGGGGCAAGGCATTGTTTCCTCCTTAGCTTGCTTCTAGGGAAGAATGGGAGGAGTGTTGTGACCAAATGCTACTGATTTTGACAAAGGGCACAAATTGTATGGCTGTGGCCTTGTCATTGACCCTTAGCCCGCTGCACCTGTGTCAGCCAGCGGGAACTCTCAGGAGTCGAACCCCATGTTCGTGAGCTTGGCACCTGATGTGGGCGATGATGCTTGGCATTGTTGCATCCTCTTTGACTATGGCTACATCTTCGACCACCCACAACCACCCTGTGACTTGGAACCGAGGACTCTATTTTTTTGTTAGTCCATGAGGTCGATCTTCGACAATGAGGGGGACTCTGGTTTCCTTTGGCCTCAAGCCTTTGTCGGGGAATGGACAAGAGCCTCTCTCTTATTTCCTGGCTAACCCGGTGGAGTTAATGGAATTGTTGTTGGGACTCCATGACACAAGTGGCCGCAAACACTTCCCCCGACATGGTGCAGCTGCACCAAGCTTCGCTTACATGCATCCAGATATGCAGTTTAGGAAAGTAGTGTAGAAGGCGGTTGCTGCATTAGGCCGGGGGGCTCTGGTTAAACCTCTGGTACAGTATTAGCTAACAGATATTTAAGAAAGAGGCCCCCAGTCTGTGACTACACTCCCCTTCCGCTACCATTGCATATCTAGTCTGGGCCCTGTGGCAGAGGCCCTGTTTGACACTGACAGTTGAAAAAGCCAGTACAATGAAAATACAACTCTGTGGGTGGGGATCACACGTTTCTGTCGAGGCATCCTTTGAAAACCTCCCTGTGTTACAGGTGGTCATCGTTACTCTAAGCGATCAGCGACCAATTTGACCCTCCCACAGATAGGGCTTCATGGCTAAGTTCTTTAAGCTTTTCACCAAAGTTCAGGCAAAATTGCTGGACATTCCTGTTGATGGTGAGCATTTGTTTGGCCCCCCAAAGCTTACGAATCATTAGAAAAGTATAAGAACTTGAGAATTACGGCCAAGACCATAGGATTTGCGGTTCAGAAGCCTGCCCGACACCTTCCTTTGCATATGGGTTGAGAGGAAGGGGTTTCTGTGGTTTTACATCCTTTGTATCCATGAAGATGCAATTTGCCACAGGCAATAGGGGGAGGCAACACTTCGATAAATCAGGCTTCTGTGACCTCAGTGCAGTCAGTGTCTTGAACCTCAAAACCTCTCTGAAGTCTCCCCCCACTGCTACTGTTGGGGGACACATCGCTGCATTTGTAATAAAAAGGCATGAGACCAGCATTGACACTTGGGTTCTGCAGCTGGTCCAAACACGATATTAATTTCCGTTCCTCTGAGAGCCTGCAGACAGATCTCCCTTGCTCTTGACCTCAGACCCAGAGACCATACTCCTATGTTGGCCAAATGGGCTAGGAGAAAGTCCCGGCTTCAGAGACAGGAACGGGTTGGTATTCCTGGTTGTTTTAGTCCCTAAGAAAGGGGAGGCATCCAGGGGTTTGAACAAGTTCCTGAGGAAGGACAAGTTCAGGATGGTGATGCTGAGGGAAATTCTACAGACTCTACAAAGCTAGGACTGGTTGGTGTCACTGGGCCCTCCAGATGCCTACTTCCATGTGCCAATCCATCCCAAATATAGGAGGTTCTCAAGGTTTGATCAGGAGTTAATATTTCTAGTTCATGGTGCTCACATTTGGGCTGACATCCACACCCAGGGTCTTAACCAAGTTTATTGTGGTGGTGGCAACTTGTCCCACGAGGGATAGGATTCATGTCTTTCCCTACCTGTACAACTGGCACTTTTGGGTCTGCTCTCCAGTGCAGGTATTGAGTCACCTCAATCAATCAAGGTGATCAATTGTTTCCAGAACATTTGCATGCTACCAGTTTCAGCCTTTCTCTGTCTTCTGGGCTTCTTGGCATCCTGCATTTTTATGGTGCCGTAGGCCCAGTTCAAAAGGCGTTCTCTCCGATGGTTGCTCTGCAGCCAATGGTTGCAGTTCTCCAGCGAGATGTTGGACATTCTTAGGATCTCGAAAAAGGTTGCTGAAGACCTGCCATGGTAGTCGAAGAGAACCTGGTGGCAGTGGGATCATTCCGGCTCCCGTGGTTGGACACGAAGGTTATCACGGAAGCTTCCCTGAAAGGCTGAGGTACTCATCTTGGAGATCTGAAGGTCAGTCAGACTCGTCGGCCAGATGCTTTTAAATGGGTTGTCTTGTTGCGGGCAACGGTAAAAGGAAGAAAATAACTCTTGAAAATGAAACATAAATTAATATTTAAGACCCATGGTGACACAAAGAGGTTGAGTGAAAGAATAGAATGGGACACCTTGATCACTAGATAACTGTGATGCCTGGTGAGTACTTCCACTTGTTTTTTCTTTCACGCCTTATCATACGCGATTCGGCTATTGAATAGACTACAGATTCCAGCGGTTTTGTAGTCCTTGCATTATTTACCAAGAGTACCACATGCACACCAAGCCATATATGACAGATACGATTGCGCGTTTGAAATCTCCATTCAAAGAACCCACATGGAGAGAAGCAGTCTGTTGCTATGAGCTCCCGGGCAGGTCAGATTTTCCAGAATTACAACGCGCGAGTCCATTAAGATTTTGGTACACAGGATACGTGTATTATAAATAACGCTATCCTCGTTGCTCTATTTTCTATTTATTTCGTATAGTTCTGCACAAATACAAATTATACGCAAGAAATTCTATTGACGTTTGAAGTTACTGTCAATAACTTTTTTAGTAATATGCTTCATCTAATGCATATTTTTCAGAGCGTTGCACAATGCACCTACTAGGAAGCAATAAGGGACTGTTGATTTACATTGGGACTATTTCACCTGGTACGATTTGTCATTTATGTTGTAGCTTTTTTGAATCATAATTAAGTAATTCACCTACTTATCATGATCGACTAAATCTGTGTTCTGTTTTTTCAGCTTCTTTTTACAAATGGCTTTTCGGAACTTGAGACCAAAGAGAATTAGTTTGTGAGTGAAATCCCTGGAGTTTATGCGTCTGAAAGGATTAAAAAGACTACAGCTACCCCCCTGATGAAAGTCCACGGTTTTTTAGACCCGTAAACGAACGGAAACGTGCACATGCCAGGCTGAGCGAGTCTCAATCCATAGTTACATTTGTGACTTTGTGTGTATGTAAGTGTGAGTTTCATTTTATGATCTGTATGCATTTTTCATTGAGTGAATGTTCAGTGCATACTTTCGCTATAAGGTTGATGTAATTCGAAACACTTTTAAAATGTTTTCCTTAAACGGTTTATAATAATTTTTATGAAATAATAAATATTTGTCAATTTCTACAAAATATGTGGATTTTTAGGCAATTTTTGACTACTAAGTTATTGTATCTACTGTTTTCCATGGAGAAGCTGAAAATACCATGGTTCAACTTGCAGACCCGTGGGTGCTCTATTGTTTAAATTATTGATGATTTGTGCCGGCTTTCAACCACAGAACTGGTCGGTGGTCCGCCCTTTGGGTTATGATATGATATGATATGGCATTTATAACGCATCTATACACAAGTGTTTCAAGGTTAGCAGTATGTTGACAATATGATGACACTACATCATCTACTCCACCCCCAAACAAGCACCACACAAACATAACCTAATCCAGACTCAATTTGAAATACCAGCATTATCTGAAACTTTGCTAGTTCTCTGAATCAGGCTTTCCAGATCATGAAGCATGGCTTGCGAGAGAGATAGAGAGGGAGCTGAGCATTCTTAGCGTATGATACTGTGCTGTGGACCTAAGGTGTTGATAACAAACCAACACTCTCAAAAGTTTATTGTTTGCTTGTTAGGCTCTTAAACTAGATGACTCTAAAATCTCAAAGGGTGTTAAATTTGGTAGTTTGAACCGAGAAACATATTTTTCCTTTGAAAAGAAATTAGCAATTCTAAGCAGCTGAACAGGGGCTTCACTATAAATATGGTTGCAACGATTAAAATAGTTATCTGTCACCAATTAGATTCCCTGTTATTGCCACGCTGTTTTAGAACAAAACTCCTATCCGTACTGCGCATTGCCCTCCCTTTGAAATTGTCTTTCCTTACCAAACACTCCTCCTTATGTTTCTGCCTCTCCAGGCCTCTACACACTCACCCGCACCCCCTCTCCCGCTTCCTAACCTTTCTCCTGTTAAGAGCCCCCCGCGTGCCCCTGCTTCCTTACCCATTGCATCTTTGCCTCTCCCTGTCCTTTGTCTGCTCTGCCCCAATACCACTCCTTTCTTCCTCAGTTCTCCTCTGCCTCATATAGGCTCTTCAGTGCCGAGGCTCCCTTCCTGACTCCCATCTTCCTCGCACTCCCAATGCCTTGCTTGCCAATTCCTGATGCACGGGTTCCTGTCCAACAACTCAGGGCTTCTCTGATTGCATGTTCTCACATACACACAAACAAAACACCATCTACAGGTGCAGTGTATTTCCTACCCCGAACAATCCATCTAAGTGCGATGCGTTTCCCACCCTCAACAATGCAACAACGTGTGGTATATCTCCCACTCCTAACAGTCCATCTAAGTACAATACATTTCCTACCCCCTTCAGTCCATCTAAGTGCAGTATATCTCTCACCCTAACAATCCATCAAGTGCAATTCATTTCCTATCCCTAACAATCTATCAAGTGTTGTGCATTTCCGACCCCCAACAATCCCTCTAAGTGCGGTCCATTTCCTACTCCCAACAATCCATCTAAGTGCGGTTTATCTCGCACCCCTAACAATCCATCTAGGTGCAGTAACTTACAAAATGGGGCTACATGCAAGATACGGCAAATCTTTATAAGTAGACTATGTGCAAGTAGGTATAGAATATTAGGTAATAAGAGTGGTGGGGTTTTACTGGGGTTCTGTATTGGCTGCACTCCCCGCCGAGACCACACTTACATTACCAGTCACTGATGGTTGACTGCTGCAGGCGTCCCAGGTGAACATGGGCAAACACAGACTGGAGCTGCTTCTTCGGGAGCTGCCCTTTGCCTTGTGGCCCTTAGCTGAGGACTGCCTGGGCACGGGCTGCCCAGAGTTTGTGTCTAAAAGGGCCTCTTGGGCCATTCACAGGGTGGAGGGTGGGATAGGTGTCAGGGTGGGGATTCATCAAAGAAGCAGGCATACACCCTGAAACCGCTGGCCCTCCATATATACCTGTTCCAAGACAACACTGCATCCGCCTTGCTTCCCCTCCACTCCTGGATTCAGAGTTAGTGAGTTGGTGATTCCACACATTCTCCACACTTGATTCTTGCAGCATATGGTTCTTTTTGCACAGGTTTTGGAAAGGAGCAGGGGTGCCGAGTATGTGGGTGCTCCGGGGCTGGGCACCCTCTGCACCCCCCCAGCAAAGGCCATCTGCCATGAAAGTCCCTACACTTTCAATGGAATGTCCTAAAATTGTGTCCACCGCCCCGGGAAAATGAAACGTCTACTTGCCTGGAAAAGGAGTAAAATAAAAGTGGCTTTCTTGTCCGAACATGGATTCAAATATGTGCCATTTCAAATACCTCAGATGTTTTTATTATTATTATGAGGGGTAACAGTACTTTGGTGGCATTTTAAACAGGAAGTATTTAAAATGCCAATCATTTTACTGTTACCCTGATACTCATTCTGCGGGTGTAAAGAATCACTTTGAAATTAAGAAAGGTGCCCCCGGTCATGCTTGCTTTTAAATGCTAGAAAAGTCATTTTGAAAGGACATCTATTCCACACAGAAAGCTCTGCTCAGTAACTCATGGCTGTTTTCATGGCCACTGCTCTGTATCACCTTTTGTTCAGGGACTAAGGTGAAGAGGAGAGCAAAGGACAACGCACTGCAGGATTTTCTGCTGCTTCCTCAGTGAAGGCTCTGTGTTTCTGGGCAAAATGATCATAGTTTATTTCAATTTAGAACTGGAAGAACCATTTGCGGATGGACGACAGTCCTGGGATTATGTCTAAATGCATTATAAAATCAGTCTTTTTACTTCTGGGAAACGTGCCGAACACAATCTCCCTTCCTATTTTGCTTAGATGTCCTTTTTCACAATATATTTTGTATTTGTATTTTATTTGTAATTAATATAGCACTTTTTGCCAAAGCACTGAACAAGATACGTTTACATATAAAATCATAAGATGCACAAAATTGTCTTAAGACTGGAGAAGGTCGTTTTTAAGAGAAGTACGAAATAAGGAATAAGAAGTAATAGAGCAAAGAGAAAGAGAGTTCTAGTGGTAGGGGGTAAGTAATGAGAAAGAGCTAAACCGTGACTGGGCGCAAGGCGGGTGAGGAACTGATAACAAGAAGTGAGTCTGAGAATGTAAAGGACGAGAGGGGGCATTCAAAGAGACAAGAGTTTAAGCATACAGAGGCACAAGACCATGCAGAGATGTAAATACAATACAAAGAAAAATTAATGTCACATAAGCCGCACCAACAGCACACGAGGACTGACATCGATCCGATACTCGCACCAAAGCTCAGCACCCGGTGTATACTGAGTTGAAGCTGCCAACAGAACACCACTCCTCTCACTATCCTACTCCCTCTTCACCTTACTAACCCATCCCACCTTCTCATTTGCAGATCTGCCAGAGCGCCTGGGGACCAACTCCGTTGGTGACGGTGCACGGTACAAATACCTTTAACATTTAACATTTATTTATTTATTCGTAAAGCGCACTAGGCCCAGGGGCATTAAAGCGCTGGTTAGATGATATGCACATTATGAACATAAGCTAAGATATCATACAGTACAGTCATTTGGTAAAGATACAATTGACAGTAAGGGTCTGTAACCATCCAAGAGAGGATAGTTACAGTGAAATAGAGTCGAGAGGAGAAAGTAAATATAACATATGTTACATTTAATTACAACCAGCTAGCCTGCAGCCATGGAAGAAAGGCACGGGGGGGCAAAACTGTTGGCTAGGAAGGCAATTGTACATACATGCATGGCTCTCATCCTTTTGAGTGTCCCGGGTGAGTGAAATCAGAGGATTTTGCTTCTGCCAGGTGAGAACCACTGAAATCTATGGATGGATATGGAGCTGACCGTGTGCACTCTCAGCAAACAACCTTCACCCACTCTATAAATACTACTATAGATCGTACCTGTATAAAGTTGGGTGAACCTTAGAACTTGCCACACTAACTAAACTATGGATATTGACAGAGGCATGGTCCGAAGAGAGTGATGAATGAAGGCAGACGCCGCCCCTGAACATAATTGAAAGTGTTAGCATGGCCACATTCCAAAGGGGCTAGGAGCAGCAACATGAATGAGCAACCAAATAAGATGATGAATGCCAAGCAGCCCCAACACATGGCGGGATTACACCCAGGCCTACCAATGCCGCCCTTCTAGCAGACTAGATTGGGAATGCTGTCTGGGTTAGACTGCAAGGGACGCACAAATGCCTAACCACCGCACATACAAAGAAGGGTCACGTAGGCAGCCGGTACCATACCCTATCAAGGTTATGCATATGAACAGATGCCACATGGGAAAGGGACCATGAGTGCCGTACAACCCTGATCTGGACGTAGACACGGAGACGCCCACACACCCCACCTAATTAGAAATACTGAAATTTTGCGGTGCACCTCAAGACAGCAATGCCAATTAACCAAACCACTAACAACTTCGCCGTCTGCATACACCTCTCAAATCCTAACCAAACACAACCACAAACCTACAACACAACAATCTGCACAAACTTCACTACACTGCAAGAACAAAACAAGGCACACATAGACCGGCACAACAGCACACAAGGTCTTCCTACAGTATAACACCCCAAGCCCAGCCAACGGAATTTCGAGCTGAGGCCACTAACAGCACATCACTGCTCTCTTGTACTTCTCCAGCTCATCCCACTAACTACCCCCAATCCTCCCCTTTCTTTTTTTCAGAGCCGCCAGAGCGCCAGGGGACGACTCCGGTGGTGATAGTGCGCGGTACAAATATCCTTTAACATTAACACAAACTGACTCCACAGTGGGCGAATCCTGAGGTGTATGTGAATGGTGGTCTCATCATCATAAGACTGATTAAACAAGCAATAGCAAAGCCAATAGGCTTTGGGAGTCCTATGTCAAGTGTAGCCTCAAAGGTCCCAAGAAGTTCATCGCATGACTACAGGATAGAATTAAAGTCCATACAATCACATGTGATAAACAGGGCCGGCTGAACATTTGTGAGGGCTTGTGTTGGGCCAGTTCCTTTGATTAAAAACATGGCAGAAAAATAAATGCAAACAGGGTGCTGTTGCGAGACGCAACTTCATGGCAGAGTCTTGGTACTCATACGCCCTTGCATTAACGTCTACAGGATGATTCGTTAAACTATTCTAAGAAGGATTCAGCCCCTCAAAAAAGAGCCAGGAAGCAATTAAGTTAAGCAGTGAACGCTCTACAACCGAAGCATCAAGGGACATATTATGAAAATGTGTACCCAGGCAAATTCTGCATGGTAATACACTAGTACATAAAGTGCCCTACTGGAAAATGCAATTCTTTTCAATGCATGTTTGCACCAGTGCAAAGGTTGCCATAGTGCTCAGACTATTCAGAAGAAGGGCTAGAGCCACTAGCATCCTGGTGCAAAAATGCATTGAAATAAGTCTTTTGCCCTATGGCAGTTTTTTCCCTAATGCTAACGTGTTATATGACTTTTGCACCTGTGCAAGGTTCTGAGATACAGCCCATGTGTATATATGACAGACACATGGTGCAAAGCATGCCCAGAACGTGTTCTGAGGCATGTAAGGAGCTGATCATATGATTACTTGTACCATGTTGCAATCTTTGTCTCGTGGGCCATTCGTTGTGCATAGGCGTAGCCAGGATTGTCTAACAAGTAGGTCCTGAAGCTAATGTAGTTGGGGCCACAGCAGAGACATTAGGATTTGGGATGTTTGCCCATAGCAGAAACGTTTGTGGCCGAAAAGACCATAGCTAACTTGACCGTTATGGTCAACAACCCAAAGTAAATGCCTCCCCAAGCATACCCTACAAATACACCCCCCACTCTTACTTACCCTTTGGGTAGGATTTTCCTACAGCCTAAACTCGGTCAAATATACCATGCTGTCTATTTTTTCATTCTTTTCTGGTATTTCTGAGACATTAGGGTAAGCCTTACCCGCTCATGCCCTAACATCTGTAAATGCCCACACAGTGCTGCTGAGAGGGCATTTACAGATATTGGGTAAGCCTTGCCCGCTCATGCCCTAACATCTGTAAATGCCCACACAGTGCTGCTGAGAGGGCATTTACAGATATTGGGTAAGCCTTGCCCGCTCATGCCCTAACATCTGTAAATGCCCACACAGTGCTGCTGAGAGGGCATTTACAGATATTGGGTAAGCCTTACCCGCTCATGCCCTAACATCTGTAAATGCCCACACAGTGCTGCTGAGAGGGCATTTACAGATATTGGGTAAGCCTTACCCGCTCATGCCCTAACATCTGTAAATGCCCACACAGTGCTGCTGAGAGGGCATTTACAGATATTGGGTAAGCCTTACCCGCTCATGCCCTAACATCTGTAAATGCCCACACAGTGCTGCTGAGAGGGCATTTACAGATATTGGGTAAGCCTTACCCGCTCATGCCCTAACATCTGTAAATGCCCACACAGTCCTGCTAAGAGGGCATTTACAGATATTGGGTAAGCCTTACCCGCTCATGCCCTAACATCTGTAAATGCCCACACAGTGCTGCTGAGAGGGCATTTACAGATATTGGGTAAGCCTTGCCCGCTCATGCCCTACCCTGTCCACGCCTCTGTCGTTGTGAGCTGTGCCTTCATTTGCGAAGCCTGCGGGCAGTTCGCTCACCTAAAGAAATGAGCTGAATTTGTTTTGAGGTGCACTATTTTGGCACCAATGAATCGTGCATTGGGTTTCCAGCTTGTGTTGCATTGCGAGAGCAGGGGGTGACATCGTAGGGTTCCCTATTCTAGATCTTTGATTATGCAAAGCATTTTAATTTATAAAAGGTTCACTCTCCATAATGAAGAAATCATATCTGCTGAGTGTTATGAGGGATTTATCTTGCATTCCATCAAAATACCACCAGAAGGGGACATTTTGGATCATGAAATGGCGGCTTAAACGTGTAGTGTAATGCTGTTATGCTTCCATGCAATGCTTTGCTCATTTTCCTGCCGTTCCCAGGTGTAGGAGGGCAGCAAAGCAAAGCTTAGATCTCCTTTGATTTTCTACTCTGCCTTGGAAGAGCGCCCCGTACTGCACCTGCGTGAGATTTTCATGCACGCGTACAAGAAATGGATTCCAATGGACTACGCCCTCTATTTAAAATAGCAGGGGGATTCCAATGGAATCAGTGTGAAACGCCACCTGCAAAACGTCATTTTCAAGTGGCATTTTATTTCTCGCAAAGCGCAGCGTAAAAGCGAAGGGTAAAGGCGATACCACCTTGGCGCACTCTTCACGTTGACACTTTGCTTTGTGAGTGTTGAAGATTGCATGCACGTCACCCAAAGGCACGTCTGTGTTAACGTTGACGGTCCCTGCATGCAATTTGCATTTTGTATAAAATGACTCCCAGAGTCTGATACCTAAGTGAAGGTAGGAAAAGGCAAGACATGTTGACCAATTATAACTGCAGCCAATGCTCGTGAGCACCAGGTTGCAATGCTTCTGAATGTCAGGTGCCTCACCGCGCAAGGTAAATAGAGCAATGCACTTAGGGGCTAGGATTTTAAAGTGAATGAACCACTTCAAGTTATGAAGGATACCGCTAGAGTGATCAAACTGGCTTAGCCGAACCTTAACGGGGTTATGCGACCTGCGGCTCTACAGATGTGTTGACTACAGCTCCCATGATTCCTCCTGATAGCCTACACTGGCTTGGACTGCTGGGAGTTTTAGCCTAAAACATCCGGAGAGCCTCGGTTTGTAGGCACCTGCCTTAGGAGAATGTGATGTGAATTACAGATGGATTGACCACTTTATTATTTGCCTAGGTCCTGGAGATCTTCAGTCGAGTCCATTCCATTAGCAGTGGCATCCAGACTTCAGGGAGGGCCGGAAATGACTACGCAGGTCTCGGGAGGATAGCTCGGGGGCAACACGCTCGCCTTGGAAGCAAGGCATCACGGAGCAACACAGGTTCGATCCCCGGGTCCGTGCTTAGAAACCTCTGGGTATTAAGCGCGAGGCTAAGTTGTTTAAATGAAGCTTTGTCTACTCGCACTACTGAATGGTTTTAAATAGCTGTGCGTGGAAACCGGTCGGTTGCCCAAAGGGTAAATGTGCACATTGGTCCTGTCCTCCACCTTAATGATTGGGTTCATTCTGTTCTTCAAGTGAGGCTCAAGCCGGCCCACAGACTGTGTTTCTAAGGCTTCTCTCCAGGAGGTTATTATAATGCGTACAACGCAGTGTACCTGGCAGTATACATTGTATACGGGTGCAGTTGAAATAACAAAAAGTAAGTAAAGCAGAAAATATGACGGTGGCCAGGTCCTGTGAAATACTACTTTTCCACCCTGCCCTGTATTTGGTTTGTTTGGTTTGTTTGCCCGTAACGGAAATGTTTGCGGCCGAAAAGTCCCTAGGTAACTTGACCATTACGGTCAAACAACCCAAAGTAAATGCCTCCCCAAGCATTCCCTAAAAATACATTTCCCCTCCCCTCTTACTTACCTTTTTCCAGCACACCTTCTTGTGTGCCGTCAACTCTCTGCGACACTGGTTCCCTTCACTTACGTGCTTGGGGAACCGGCGCCGCAGGGTCCTTTCCTTTTTTTTTCTTCTTACTTTATTCACCTATGCGGAGGACACCCCTGCAACCCTCGAATCGGAATATACCAAACATGGGGAGCGGGGGACACCCCCCAAACCCTTTTGGTACCTTAGGAGACTGAGAAGATTTCCATTGTCATAGAGCCAGCCTCGGAAAGAGGAGTGGTTATGAACTGTGCAAGAACATTTTCTAAAATGGCTGATATGTAAAATCTATTGTGTAATTTCAACATAATCAGATCTCAAAGTCATATTAAAAGCAATACAAAGTACTGTCAGCTGGGGGTCCCAAGAGCACTAGTAACAGAGTGTGTAAAGAAACCAATGATTGCCTAAATTATTTTTTTTGGGTAAAGTTTATGACATCTGTGATGAAGACCCCTGCCAATTCTGGGGACATCAAGTGGGGAGAACAATGAGGCCTGGTGCCACCCGAGCTAGTGAACGATAGGCCCAGGGGTGAATCGAGAAGGATCTCCTGGGCACCCCTGCGTAGTCCCATCACAGGGCGGAAAACTGTCACATGAGTGGAAAAATAGGTACACTGTCTCTTTAAGACACTCAGTTTTTAAGAATGGGCCTGTTGAAAATGAATGAAAGCTATGATGCATGGTTTTCTCTAACCGCCAACATTAACCTTTCTCTCAGTCACGTAAAGCAGGAATACTCACAATACTCAGGGTCCAGTAAAAAATGAAACTAGTGCAATGAGGCTCTCCCCATGTCTATGGAGGAACATTT
The DNA here is from genome assembly GCF_040938575.1 of Ambystoma mexicanum. Taxonomy (NCBI): domain Eukaryota; kingdom Metazoa; phylum Chordata; class Amphibia; order Caudata; family Ambystomatidae; genus Ambystoma; species Ambystoma mexicanum. The sequence goes on along the minus strand of NC_090936.1, from coordinate 1,085,205,100 downwards.
TAAGTGTTCCTGAATCTGAGAGAAATCTAAACATTATTCCTGTGCTGGAGCTGACTTCCGCAAGCAAAGGAAACCATGTAGCGAGTGAATCAATTTCCATCGATATAGCGTATGAGCCCCCGGTTATATCCCTTGGAAACCTGGCCCTCACTCTATGTGTCTGCTTCGCGAGCAGACACACCATGCTTGCCTGTAGTACGCTGGTGACACAGATTCCATGCTAATTTCACCACAACACGAGCACAAAGAGATCCTTCAGGGAAATGGCGGTAGAGCTAAAAGTGAATTTTTTTTACTCAACTGGACTAGGCAATTCAACGGAGCATGAACCCAGTCTCAGAAGGGTGCTCAGTCAGTGGGAACACTGAAGAGAGACTGAGGCTCCCTAAAGATATGATATGATAGGTTATTTATAACGCGCTTATTACTCAGATGTTTCTAAGCGTTGACCCAGGGATCGAGCCTGTGTTGCTCCGTGTCGACTTGCTTCCCAGGCAAGCACGTTGCCCCTGAGCTATCCTCCCGAGACAAAGGTTTAGGCACCTAAAGTCTAAGATGGGCAATTGGCCCTTTAACCCTTTGGCCCTGTACCGAAACCAATACAGGTGAATCAATTAATAGTAACCAACCATAGGCTCTAATTCATTCACCATCACAAGTGCAGGCCCTTAGATAAAGTCCAACCCAAAGGGAGTGGTGATAGTTATATCAATCTAGAGCAGTCGGTATGTGTGGACGTGGTTCGGAGCTCATTTTGAGACGATTGGTGCGAAGAGGAGGAGCTAAGGCTCGAGCTGGAGTTGCAACACAACTATAGGACCAATAGCTGAAGGAGAGACCTTGGTGACTGGGAGAGGCTAAACTCCAAAGGCTGCAAACAAGACCCAGGAGAGTGTAGGAAGAAGCAAACCAGTTTGAAATCAGAGGCAAGCGGGTTGACAGTTGTGGCCAAAGGTGAATTATCAGAATCTGAAAAAAAAGGTGTATATTCTCACGAGGTGGAAGAAAGGGGTTATCAACTCATGAAAGTAGGTGAACATAGAGCGGTTAAAGGAGTTGAACATTAGGATTTGATTGGACGTACAAATCAGGAGGGGGAAGGATGCTAGCAACAGAAAGTGGTAGAAGGTGAATATTGGGTGGTGGGAGGAGAGGAACATAAATAGGATGTTGATGAAGGCATAGGTCAGTACTGGAGATTGGGGTTTGGGATGCAGGAGGATCAAAAACAGGTGAAGAAGGGTTAGAAGGGTTAGAAGGGTTAGATCCTGGAGGAGAGGATATTGGGAAGTGGGAAGTGCCCCAGGAGGTGAAGCATGAACGTTACATCCTGAAAGCGCCCAAAGGGGTGAAGAAGGAGAAAGTGAGGTTATGTTGCTGTAGAAAGGTGGAGAATAAAGGAGGAAGAATTGGAAGATCGAGACCATCGATTTCATCATCTGTTGCTTAGAGAGTTAGAAAGATCAAGGGTGAGGACCAGGAAGCAGGAAAGTGGTCAGGAGGTCAGCAGCAAGAGAGGGCTAGGCCTGGGGACGTGGATATCTTCTCTGAATGATAGGACCCGTCTAGCCCCCCACCATTGCCTGGCCCTTGCCAGAGGCATTGTGATCTGTCACGGCCTCTGTAGAGGGCTCTTGTCATCTGGAAATCCTTTGTTGTCCCCTTAAACCAGAGGGGAGAATCCAGAGTTGAGACGATCCCAAGAAACACAGGAGAACAAAGGGTCCAGCAACCCCTTTAAATGTCAGACTGAAGAGACCTCATCCTGAACTTTTTATTTATTTGGAACTTTCAGATGAGCTAGAGCTTTCAATTAGTCCTGACCACTTAGTCGTTCCTGATAACTTTGTTGAGTTTATTTCATCCCAGTTTATATTTTCGTCCAACCTGGACATTGTCCCCCCATAAATACTGTACCCTTGAGTCTTGCATCTTGTCCAGGTTTTTGATCCTTATCTGGCATTTGAGACATCTTTAGAGCAACTCACATGAGCGATATTTGATTTAACGTATGGCTTGATTTTGAGAATGTATAAAGTGCAATACTGCAAATGAAAGCACCAAAACAATAAGCTAGGGAACACACTACAGAAAGAAAAATAGCCCTCAGTTACCTTCGTCAGTTCCTCCGTTCTGCTCTTCAGTCCTTCTTCTATGTATTTTCCCGTGGCATTTGCTAGAGATAGGATAACAAAAAGGAACATGATATAAGTGCAATAAGCATTGATGGCTGCTCCAAAGCATTGTTTATCTAGCAAAGAGCCTGGCACAAAACAAACATAATTGTCCCTTTGTTAATTGGCAGCCATGTTTTTCTGAAACAAAGCTATATCCTTCAAATCCACTCGGACAACTCACAAATGTTATCACTATATTGTGCTACCCGCAGTTCATGGAAGGTTTGCACAAACCGCTCCATCTCAACTTCCACCTGATGCCTAGTGTTGCTTGCATTGCGCAGTCCTAGTCCTGGCACCATGATTGCCAGGGTCTTTAATCTGGCAGTGGGCCGAGGGAGATCAATTTTCCGATAGACAGCAATGAAGACATCTCCCTTCACCACACCACATGGACAACAAACTAACAACACATAAACAGCACCAACTGCACACATGGTCTCGCCCCGGTCCAATACTTACACCAAAGCGCAGCACACAATGTATACCGAGCTGAAGCCGCCAACAGTACACCACCTCTCTCACTCTCCTACTCCCTCTTTTCCCGACTAACCCACCCCCAGCCTCCCTTCTTGTTTACAGATCCGCCAGAGCTCCTGGGGACCAACTCCGTTGGTGACAGTGCGCGATATAAATACCTTTAACATTTAACGTTATATATCATTCTGAAGTCTGCGGGTTGGAATATTGGAACAAATGATGCATCACGTCATCGACCAGAAGCTAAAATAATGGCTCCTGCTTTTAATCAGGTTTTAATAATATTTGAATACTCTTTTAGTCAATTCCACATTTAGCTTTCTCTTACTGACTGGTCCCGAATGTTGAACCCAGTGTTTCAACAAAAAGAGTGAGGAGGGAGGAAAAGGAGGACGTTGGGGGATGGGGTCATGGCAAGTGGCAATGCATACCATTGCCATTCTGTCTGTAACACAAACACTGCACTTGATTTATGCATTCTAAAATACAAAACAAACATGCAATGGTAAAGCAACAATTAAGCATGTTACTTGCAGATTGGAGCATTCTAAGGAGGCTGAAGCAGGAGCCTGCCAACCGTGGTACTCCAGAGGTTTTGGACTACACCTCCCATCAGCCCCAGCCAGCAAAGCCAATAGTGAGGGATCAAGGAAGTCAAAATTCAGAACATCTGGAGAGTCACAAGCTACAGAGCCCTGAGCTAGAAGGTGTTTCATGGCCTGTGTAGCTGACCATAAGGAATATGGTGCTTACTTGGGCCAAGAGATTGCAGCTTCCTGTCTGTTGCAGAGTCTTACTCTGGGCACAACCCTGCCATCTAACATGTGACTTGAAACATTGGGTGTAGATTTGCAGTAGTTTAGAAAAAGTGTCCACGTCGACCATGAACTTGGGTGCAATGACTCCGTGTGGTGTTGCCTCCGAAGCCACATGGCCAACCTACCTGCATCATCTTCAGACTGTTCTTTTTTTGGCCCTGCGGTCTATGCATGTCACGTGATGAAGGTTGTAGAAGCCCTTTACTATCCCAGGGAAGCAAAGTGGGTTGCATGGGAATCTGTCCCAGGCATAAAGTGCGAGACCTAGTGCCGCTGTTACGCAATGTATTCCCGCCACCACGTGCATCTGTTCTAGATTCACAGAGCAGCGCTCTTCCTGCTCTAAGCGGGCCATAGGCAATGAATTGGAAAGAACAGATTCTAAAGACCTTCTTTTCTATCAAGAAAAGATCAAATCTTGTGTCAGCTGCACACCTGCACAAGTGTGTCTTGTCAGCGTGTGTGAACGGAGCCCTAAGTAGCTGCTTTCATTGTCTAGTTCTCTAGTATGTACAAAGGATTTGCTATTTGCCGCTGATTTCAGTGAGGAATTTGCTCCAACAGCGGGCAAAGGTTGTTGGTTGTTGATGTCCAGCGGTGACAAAAAAACTGTTCAGTCTTTCGACTTTCTTTCAATGTTGTCAACGTACTACACTACACTTCTGCTCTCCTTAAAACTAGCATTTGTAAGGATAACTAAGAAACTGATTCCCCTAATGACTTATTGAGCGCCTTGTCCTGTGATTTATATGTCTTGTCTCTTTGTGTATATGTCAGCACCTTGATGCTTGCGAGCTGCTGGCGCTATATAAACAAACAAATAAATAAACAAATGAATAAACTAAAAGTTACAAAAGCCTCTGATTTTGTTTCAATTCTCATAGTGCTTTCTCTGGAAATTCCATCAAACTTAAATATCATTACCGCATGTGGTAACGGGAAAGGTCCGCATGATTTACAGACATGCTGAACCTTCAGTTATTTACAATTTTGGAGTTGCATATTACTGCATGCATTTTGAAACTCTGAAGTGGGCATTATTGTGACTATTATTTTACCACACCACCTAACTCTAAATGCAGCCCTGATTGTCTTCGGGTGTGTGACTTTTTCATCAGAAGGGTAACACTAGCCTCCCTGCAAGGGTGCACTGGCCAATCAGGATGCCCGGAATTCAGGCTGTATTGTATGGTAAAAGCTCACATTCCAAGCAGCCTGGGGAGCCACAGCCTCTTTTCCATCCCCGCTCACCTCTTTGAACCCATGTAGGTTCCAATGTGGGTGCTAAGCGTGTGTGTTTTTCTTTTTTAAGTAACTTATTATTTTCTGCGTGGCCAGTTGCTGCGCAGTGCTGTCATCACGAGGTCCATTTTCAATGTTGCTGACGACAGCCATCACCATTGATAGCAGACTTTGGGGACGACAGCACTGCATGGTATAGGACAGCACAGCAAAGGTGCTAATGGCGATATTACCCTCGGCGGCAGGCCAGCCCTGTCGGTAACTGCACTGCTGCACTCATTAAGGGACCCTCGCTTCACTCAGGCCCTTAACTTGGCCGTCTCTTCAGTTTTAAATTCCAGACCCAAGGCTGGGATGTACCAGTAGTTTTTTCCGGCTTCTGTAATTAGCATCAATGTTCTCAATTAGCCTAATCTCCCTCCCCTACCCACCCCTACCTGGCAGTGATGGCAGTAAGTGGACACAGGTGAAAGTTGCCCTTTTGTAAGACATTATTTATTTTATTTATTTTGCATTTTTAATGCGCTCACACAGCCCGCAGGCATCGAGGCGCTGTTAAAGGAATTGTTCGTTTTTTTTAGTTGCGTAATTGTTGTTTTTTTTGTCTTAGTTGCGTATTTATAACGCACTTAAACACCCAGAGGTTTCTAAGCGCGGACCCGGGGATCGAACCTGTGTTGCTTCGTGTCGTCTTGCTTCCAAGGCGCGCACGAGCACATTGCCGTTAAGCTATCCTCCCGGGACATTATGCACTTCCCATCCCTCAGACTTCTGTCCATGTGGGTTAAAAGTTGCAAGTGCTGTTGCAACAGTCTTTCTGGCAGCGAATAGTGATGGATGAAGTAAGAGTGCTTAGCCTGTCCTCTAAATGGGGATGCTACCAAAGGCATGGCCCCTTTTCCTCCTGCAACACCTACCCTCACTGGATCTTGCTGGGTCACCTGTTTTCTTCTGCCTCCATCACATCCTTAAAAAAAAAGCTCTAATTTTGTATTTGTTGCATAATGTTTTCTTTAGTTTTTAATTATTGATGATTGTTGCAAAGTTGTGGGACTATTTGCAATGCACTATGTCATTGCTTAGGTGTCCTGTAGATTCGTATGAAATCTTCACACTGGTTTCAGATGGGACATCTGTTGATTTTCTGTGTAGATATTTGTTAATTTTGGCTACAATGGGTCTCATTATGGCATTACTTTTACTTCAGGTTTATGAGTGGATTAATGAAATGGTTCTCATTTTTGGGGTGCATGGCACTCCCGAGAGATTTCCTCGGATTTACTGTCAGCAGTATCTCCACCGTGGGGAGTCTGATGGTTTCTGGAGGAGAAGTGGAGGGATAACCTCCAGATGTGTGCTGCAGCTAAAACCTCCACTTCACTTGCAAGCTTGGAGTTTGGTGGTCTGAGAAATTGAGGTACAGTGTTGGTAATGGAATTGCAAGATATTTGGAAATGAGTTAAGATTCTGAAGTCCATCAATGGAAGGGTTTGAGGAAAGAAGAACTCTCGTATCTGAAGAGGTGTGAATACGTCTGAGTAGCTGAAATAGAATGGCGAGCCACCTTTTTAAATATGTGAAAAGTTGTGTTAGCTCCAGAGGATGATGATGTCGATTGAGACCGGGTTCCAGGAACGGAATGAGAGGGCTCATGTTTGAAGAGGTGTAACATGCTCAGACTTACAGAAATGGAAGGATGCGCAGTGAAAAGGGGTTGATGTTATTTTAACCCAGTTTCAATATGAACCAAAATCCAGGTTTTGGTGACTTTTGTAGGACTTACTGAAAATGGTATGCTGAGATGTTAGATGCATAAGCTTCCAAAGTCCGGTAGAGGTTCTCATCTGATGGTGGTCATACGATAGAATGAGCAAAGAACAAAAACACACAAGGAGCAGGACATGTATTTTTCATGATATAAAGTCAAAAGAGCTTTTTCTTTTTTTCCGAAAGCAAAAAAGACCAATTTAGAAAGACCACTCCGTGACCGCACAGAGTGGTCTTTCTAAATCGAACTGCGAGGCCCCTGCAGCACACGGTTTTGGTGCTTGTCTGGCGGCTGAAATTCTGCTGCGCGTACCCAGGCTTTCAAAAAAGGCTTCAAGTCTGTGCATCTGTTCACATCTTGATGCGTTGCATCTGTGCACTTACATCTTCATGCGTTGCATCAGTGCATTTACATCTTGATGCGTTGCATCTGTGCACTTACATCTTGATGCGTTGCATCTGTGCACTTACATCTTGATGCGTTGCATCAGTGCATTTACATCTTGATGCGTTGCATCTGTGCACTTACATCTTGATGCGTTGCATCTGTGCACTTACATCTTGATGCGTTGCATCTGTGCATTTACATCTTGATGCGTTGCATCAGAGCATTTACATCTTGATGCGTTGCATCTGTGCACTTACATCTTGATGCGTTGCATCAGTGCACTTACATCTTGATGCGTTGCATCTGTGCACTTACATGTTGATGCGTTGCATCAGTGCATTTACATCTTGATGCGTTGCATCTGTGCACTTACATCTTGATGCGTTGCATCAGTGCACTTACATCTTGATGCGTTGCATCTGTGCACTTACATCTTGATGCATTGCATCAGTGCACTTACATCTTGATGCATTGCATCTGTGCACTTACATCTTGAAGTGCATTTGAATCTGCACTTTTAATAATGGGGATAAGCACCCCTTAACTCAGTCCCATTTTATTTTCCCTTAGACCCTCCTTCTGTTTTATACATCTCTGTTGCTTGTTACCTGTAACATTTGCAAAACTGATGTACATGTACCAATGAAAATGTATACAAATATAAAGAAATTTCTCCTAAAAAAAAACAACAAATTAACTTATAATATCAAAACAATCTCAACGCTGCTTTGAAGAGAAAAGAATACAAGAAAAATAATTGAATTGGCAGCAGCAAAGAAATGATCATTAAGAGTATGTAACCACTACAGAACGTGCCCTTCTTTGGCCCACTAGCAGAGGTGCCAGTGGAGGAGAGGGGCACCAGTTTATGCCATTTCAATACTTTGTGAGCAGGGTGGTGGAAGTGCCTCGGGATTTGAGAGAATCACGTGAGTGAGGAGGCTGCCCGCCAGCCAGTCCCTAGCCCCACCATTATACTGCATACGTTCCCCCCAGCCCCCTCCCCCCCGAGAGTGCTTTCAGAAGCAATGGAAGTGCAGATTTTCATGCATGAATTTCAAGAAGTGGAATTATACGGCATTACTCACTTTTAACAGAGACCTCTAGCACAGCAAACGTCGAAGGGTGGTCCTTGCTGTAGCCAAGTTGCACTGTGCAGTTGTCTCTGTTTTCAATGAACTGCAAGGCAGGATTCACAGTCTTGCACAGCACCGCCAGTATTTTCCTGTGCTCCTCGTTCTGTGCCGCACTCTGTAATGAAACAAACCTAATATGAGGGGCAGTTCTTATTGAGGAAATAGCTCCAGTGGCTCTGACATGTGTTTTCATTATATTTGCGCTTCATCTACGGTTGCACTTTGTATCTATATTTGCTGGTATGATACTCATCGCTTCAATTCCTCTATCCTTTGCATCCCTGCTCTTTCCGTATTCATGGCATCATCAAGAGTATGATGCAATGGAATTTCATGCAGTATCTGAAATACTACGTTTTGAAAATACCACCCAAGTGTGACAGTTACTGGGTGGAGTACATGGACTATACTGCATGGGACACATGTTCCTGGCACAGTAATAGTCTTTCTGGAGCTTGTATTTGTTAAAAATCAAAGGCTGTCCGTATTCCCCATCTATTGGGAGTAGCATAAATGGTTTATTTCCAAAGAAAAAGGTAGGCATTGACAAGGACGATACATTCGATTGGCCATGAGAAGTGCTAGAGTTAAGAGCTGGAGTTCATAATTGCATTTGAACAAAAAATGTCAACGCTCCTATAGTCCAGGATTTCCTTTATACGTGGACACACAGGAGATAATATTACATATACCATTTTATCCAACATTTTTGTACAAAATCAAAAGGCAACTTTCGAATGATGACTTATTTTCAAAATGCAAAGTTATTAATATGGACTAAATGAGGACTTTACCCCTAGGCAAAACTATGTTTATTTTTTATCTTTCTATTGATTGGCCCTGGACTCACATATTGTTTGAAAATTATAGATCTTTCTTTTTCTGTGTACACACATTTTCTTGGTATATAATGGACAATGCATGTTTTTCAGTTACTCAATTTATAACTATACTGATGCAAATATGCATAGGATAGCAAAGTCATATTAACATAAGTAGTAGTTCATTTACATATAGTGATCGTCCCCCTTTTTTGATCTTGTACCCAAATACTAATGATATTGTTAAGGGATTCTCAGTGTTTAAATACAAATGTATACAATTTTTTTGTGTTTCCTGTGAATATCAACATTTGATTGTTACCAGTTTCCTGCACATTTAGAAGGTCAGGTGTCATAGAGTTAAGTCCATCCTAATGCACTATTTTAGCCAGTCAAAGATAGCAGTCTGCTTTACAATAATCTTTCCGCTGAGCTGCTTTTCAAGGCAGCTGAAAAAAGTAAGAGGCCCAGACGGGTGCAAGCTTCACTCACGTATTTTGCTGCTACTGTGTTCCATATTGAACACATGCACAATATTCACGGTAAGTGTCTTCATATACACCGTGTGTGTATTTGAATGTTTATACTTTCTTCGCGTTCCTTTAGTTTCTTTTTCTTTTTCTATTCTTCAATATCATATGGCCAAGTATCAATTTTTTTGATGTTCCCATGACCATGAAAAGCTATCACATTGTGATAACCAACAGTTTTGTCTCCGTACCCAACAAGCATTTCAGATAGAAATATACAAGAACATCAAAGGTCAGTGTCAACTTTTTGATGAGTTTATTTTGGCAATATCACTATAAATATGGGTTTGTTTGTTTATTTTATTTATAAAGCGCTCCAGACCCAGGGGTATATAGGCGCTCAAGAATATGGTTACATGGCAAGTATATACATAGGAGCAATAGTGCCAAATTTATACAGTTTACAGATATACAACGTTCATCCAGTTACAAATATACAATGGATACAGGAGCAGTCAGAGGTCTGCAATTTCACAATCAACAACTCGAAACGTCTCCATGCTGACTCAACCTGGTGTTAATCGCCTATGAGCATGGCTTGATGCTGTTGAGTCCCAAGAATAAGCCTGTAAGATATCTGAAGTGGTTTGTCCCCCTGGCTTGCCTTGAAGGGCCATAGTGACTAATTGGACCCCACTCTAACGTTTAAAAGGCACCTTTATTGAACTTGACTTTGCTGCTGAAATGATTGACTCTACACCGCTGTCTTGAGAACCATTGTGTCCCTTTTCATTATCAAGTCTGCATATTGTGTGCCTTCTCTTACAGAGGTGTGTTCTAGTGTCTTTGGTGTGTAGAACCTTGGTTGGGCATTAATTTATTCTGGTACCCCAGTACTATTGCTATTTTCGATTTTATTTATTTATTTTGTGTATTGTTTCGTTGTTAGCTCACATCCCTCCTGAAGAGTGTAGCACGCCCACTTCAGCAAAAGAGGCAAAAGAGGTTGCACCCATTTCTCTTTTATGATTGGGATCACTGCTAGTGTAGTAGTAGTGCGGGCTGAATAAGTGTTTCATCCTCTGAGTATCCCTGTACTCCTGCAGAGCATTAGTCATTTCTTCACAGCAGCCCATGTTCTCCACCACGTGGCAAGCGGTCTTGGGGTAGGGAGCAAAGTTTTACGCACTAGGTTGAAGGATTCGGGAATGCAAAGTACAATCCACCATACAATGATTGGTTGGCTAAATTGACTCCCCTCTTGACCCTGGGCAAAAGACACACAAAACACATCTGGTTTTGCTCAATGGCACTGTCCTGTTTATGTAAAACATTCGCGCTCTATGAACATCGAGTGATTGTAAGGTTTTCTTTGCTGTTGTCTTTGGGGAATGAAAACAAATCAGGCAGCTCAACAGATTGCTTTACCTGGAATTTAGAAATTCATTTTTTAGAAAAATAGTTGGTGTGCTCGTAACACTACCCTGTCCGTGTGTTTGTCTGTGAAGGATCCATCTACCGACCAAGCTTGTAGCTCACTGAACTTTCTTGTTGAAGTGATAACTACTAAAAATGCAGTTTGTGTGGGAGTTGAGTGTGCATTTGAGGCTAAGTTGAAACAGCGGTCCCATGCACCTGTGTAACACTGTGTTTAAACCGCAGCATGTTGCTACATTGTGTCACTGGGGGGAATATCCTTTGTAATCCTTTGATAAAGGTTTCGACCAATGGAACCGTCCACCATGACACCTTATTTTGTGAGGTAGTTAATGCTGCCAGGTGCACCTACAGCTAATCGTACACTAGTCCTGACTCCATCAAGTAAAGCTGGTAGGTGACGCCAACCGTTGCTGACCACTGAAACAGGTGAGTTGTGTGTTTGTTTCACCATATATTGATGCTCTTCCACTTGTTGAAGTAGCAGTTTTGTGGGTTTGGTGCATGCGATTCCCTGAGGATATCCATATATATGGGAGGGAGATTTAAGATATCAAATTCTAGGATTTCAGAAGTCAAACTACTAAATTCTTGGCTGGTGTGTTTGGATAGGTTAACGGTTGTTGCTTTGGTATTAACAGAATGTGAACTGGGTGTCATTTGACGGGGGGTTCTACCGCCATGCATAGTAGATGGGGGTACCACACTTGTCTTGCCCATGTTGGAGCTATCACTATTAGAGGCATGCTCTCCTGAAGCAACTCTACTCTGTGTAATTGTTGGTGGAAAAGCATAAGCAAATATTCCTGACTGTACCATTCGCAGTGCATTGCCTAGCGGTACCAGGGACTGATGCTGTGGAGTTTGCCATTTGTACATGTTGCAGACCAGTCTATGTTGGGTGCACGCTACCTGCTGAAAATCTGTTTGAGTGAATTTGTGCTGGGTTCAGACTCGTGTTCTTGTGAAACATGGCAGCAGAGGCTGTATGCCAGACAATTGCCCATCACTGGAGCATGCTGTGCCTGCAGCTATATTTTCATCTTCAGGCACCAGTGACAAATGCATTGAGAGATTTAGCATAGAGCCCGGGAGGTGGTGCCTCTTTCTTAAATAAAACACGGCTGTAGTGTTGTCTGTTTTTATAAAAACATTGTTTTATGATCAGTGCATTGACACGTTGTAGTGTATGAGGAACCGTTTTGACACTAATACATTGATATATACCTGCAACTCCTGACTCATCAATTTCCCCTGGACTTTTAATGTTTGCTGTTGTGCTCTCCATCCTACCATGGAGGCTTTTATTGTGATGGAGGGATTATGAAGGGTGTTGACAATCATGTTTCCTGTCTCTCACTACTGCAGAGCTGTCATGACTTTTCGCTTTACCACTGCTAGGTCCTGGAGCGCTCCCAAGCCTCCCTGGTGCAATCATCCTTAGCATTCATGGCATGTCTTGCACTGACAGACCTAATGGCTGATACAGGGGAACTATTGTGCCAGAAATTCTTGATATATCTTGATATATAGGATAGAGATACCAACTAACCAATACCACTAACAATTTCATTCTCTGCATACACCTCTCAAACTCCAAACCAAATACAACCACAAACCTCCAGCACAGCAAACCGCACGAACTTCACTACACTGCAACAACAAAACAAAAAACACACAGACTCGCACATCAGCACACGACGACTACCGGCCGCATACACCCCAGGCCCAGCCGACGGAACCACCGGGCTGAGGCTGCCAACCGCACATCACTGCTCTCTTGCACTTTTCCTGCTTTCTCCCACTAACCCACCTCTCCCTCCTTCTTTCAGAGCCTCCAGAGCGCCAGGGGACCACTCCGGTGGTGATAGTGCACGGTACAAATGACCTTTAAGATTAACATTAACATTAACATTGATGGGAAGGCCAATGGCTGCCTTGGCTTTAGTTCTGCCCCGGTAACCTCTTTTACTGTCGGATTGAACTGGATCTGGGCACATTAATCGACATACTTAGTTGGCAAAGCAGTGTTATTGTGTTCTGTATGGTGTGTTAGCCTTCCTTTTCACTGTTGACTTTTAATAGCAAATTCTCCATGTATGGTTATCTCCACAGTTGGTAATCTGAAAGTGAGATTAACTACAATTTACTCTAACACACAGTACAAGCAGTTCAATCAAACAAAGCACTGAAAGTGTTGCCAGTAAAGAAAACTGGACAATGCAGTGAAACATAAACGATAGACCCCGCCGTATACATATAGGGCAGAGACCTAACTTCATCAGTCCTTTCTGTCAGGTGATTAGGCCTAGGGGCCTCATTGCAAGTTTGGCGATGTGGAAAAAAGTGACGGTAATACTGTTATCGCCGCTTTTCCCCGCACTGGACTTCCAAATTACACTTTTGGTTGGATTACTGCTGGCGGAATTACCGAGCAGTGAATGCGCCGAATTTTGGAGGAAAAGTGACGGATTCACCTCCAGCTTTTTGCTGGAAGTAAAACATCCACTGCACTTCCAAAAAACGTTGGATTATTGTGCAATATTTCCGCCTGTGGACAATCTGCCGCAGATCTGCATGGAGTCCTATGGACGCCAATAAATGGGTAATGACCAACACTTGTAATCCCGCACCTCCACGGGACCAAGTGGTGGTAACGGTAATTGAGTTTGGCGGTAAATCTGCCAGAATACAGCCAAACTTGTAATGAGGCCCAAACTTCCAGGAAAGTACCTGCGAGGAGGTTGGAAGTCTCAAAGGTTCCCCTGCACAAGCTTTGGCAAAGACAGCACTTTTTCTTTTATTTTTTAGAAAGATGTAGTTTTAAATCACTTTTTTATTTAAGGTAAGTTTGAATTTCCGTGTACACTCTCAATCCCACCACACTGGAGGCCACCCCGGGGGATCCTTGGCTAGAACGTTACCCATCACAGCCATGCAAGAGAGTGTTAGGGAGTGGACTTTGCGTCCAGGCAATCACTAAGGCAGAAGGAAGACACCAGAACAGGTACGTACACACACACACACACCCATTTACTCTGATTTTCCGAATGACCACTCTGGGGACATGAACTTCTGATGTTGGTCCCATCAATGGAGGTCCGGGGGTCACAGGTGCAGTGGCTGAAGCCGGTGTCTGAGTGGGTACTGCTACATGGCCGTTCCTAACTCCAGCTCTGGTACGGATCTGGCAAAAACGCAGCTGGACAGGACATAAACATCAGGACATCAACCAGAGCAGAGAACACAGGACACTACAGAAGCAGGGTAGGAGCAAAGAAACCCCAGTCAGGGGTCAGCAAGCGGGAATCAGGGTGGTGGTAAAGATCCTGCCACAGGAGGCCTCTCTTTATCCAGGAGAAGAGCAGCAGGAAAGATTATCTTAAGTCACAGGTCTACGGCTTGCAGAGTCTCATGATCCAGCTCAGGAGGGTGACTAGCGCAGCATAGAGTCCTTGCCTTTGGATATGATATGATAGGTTATTTATAACGCGCTTAATACCCAGAGGTTTCTAAGCACAGACCCGGGGATCGAACCTGTGGTGCTCCCTGAGCCATCCTCACGAGAGATGTAAACCAGAGGATGGTCCTGGACACTTCTGACATCCTTTGACAGCAGACCTCCGGTGCAGAATGCAGGACCGTTTGGTCCCACCAGTCCAAGGATCAAAGTACCAATGAGCCTCACACCTTTACTGGGAGATTGCTTGGGAAATGCTGCTGTCTTTGGCAGCAGTCTTCCGGGTTTTCAGCGTGTGGTCCTCTTCTTCAGGGTCTTGGCTGCTGTGGACGATCTGCTGAATGGCTCCTCGCCTTATCCCAAATTCTGACTGAGGGCTGCACCATTCAAACAGGTGTGGGCCAGCCAATCCAGGAGAGCCACAAGCCTCACACCCGCCCAGAAACTGACCTTTTCTGGCAGGGGAATGCATTGGGATCAGACAGTCTAAATCCCATCCTTGACTAGTTCTTCAACACAAAGGCACTAGCCCAGGAATTCAAGGGGGGTGCTGGGACATGCATTGCCAGAAAATGGGTTTCCTGACCTTCGAGGGCAGGAAGAGGACCAAAGGAGAGGACTTAAACCACATGGCATGGCAATTTTGAGTATATGGTACGTGAAAGGGCATTATGCATTAAAAATGATAATGCACAATAGTGCATCGGAAAAAAAAGCAAAACATGATTCACTATCACCAGCATGTCTAAGGCACATCCAAAAATTTAAAAGGATGTTGCAGAAAACAAAAGAAAAAGGGATAAAAAGCACCACTAACACATTTCACTGTTAGGAGGTTGTGTTCTAGAGGAAAACCAACACAGGAAATCATTAGCATCCAGTGCCCACATTACAGATCTGAATGGTCCGGGTACCTTTGTTGCCTGCTGTGTCTGTCTTTTCATTGATTCCATTAGCGGGACGCAGTGGGCTACTGGCCTGGTACCTCAACTATTTCCTTACTAAAATCCCTGTCTTCATTGTCTCCTTGTGTCTTACTTTTGGACCACATAGAACATTGTTCCTCCATTGGAGGGTTAGATGTGGGTGTCATCACCCGGGGAACACGCTGGATAATTCTGAGGCTGATTATGACCTATCGCTCTTCTCATCCAGATCCGTCCCTGCCTCAATAACATCATCTTGGTGATGTAATTCTCCCCTTGGACTTTTGGAGGTGAGGCTTGCCTAGGCCAGCATGAGGTTTATCCTGCTTTCTTTTCTGCCTCTCTTCTCTTTCTCTCGTTAGATATTGACATGGCCTATAACCTCTGCAACAGCCTCCTCCTACCATGATGGCATTTCCCTCTCTGTGGTAAATACTCTCATTGCCCTCCTCTTCCAGGCTCTTCATATTCATCACCCTCCTACGGGAAATCCGGTCTTTATTCCCTTGCTTCACAGGGTGCTTGAAAGGGTCTTTTGCACTGTTTGGTTAATGACAACCAATTAACGTGGGACCGTTACCAGCCTGCAGAGGATACTGTTGGGACCGGAACCGGTGAAATGTGCCAGGAGGCAGGCAAGAGGAAAGCCTTTTCTATGCGCTACCCTGAGGTATTGCACCAGGAATGCCTGTGCTATCGGCATTGGGTACCTGATCAGGACATTTTGTATTGTACCAACCCCACTTTATTTCTCTCTCCCTCATGGGTGGACTGGCCTACAGGGAACTCTGGAGATTTCCGGGTAGGCCTTTGCACCCTGGGTCTCTTTTGGGTGGTATTTCCACATTTTCTCATAGGAAAAGGGTTTGGGCTTGCTGAAAATGTGTAATATGGGGCCACTTTGAAAATGATTTCCGGGGGCCTCTTTTGGTTCCCAGTCCATCCATGCTCTCCCTCTTTGAAACTCTCTCCTCCCAACTTCCCCCCAATATGCACTGGGAAATCTAGATGGAATGAAAATAAGATATTTTCTATCTGTAACATCCAAAGGGCTCATGTTGAGCTTCTCAACAGAAACATGTATTCTTCTCAATAGTCAGATATTTTCCTTTTTAATACTAAGCCTATATATGTTTTCCCCATAAACTGAATTCAGTGTTTCAATGTATTTGATTTTTAGACACCAGCAGCAAAGCTGTAGAGGTTTATGTTGTGATCTACGCTCTGTTCGTCCCGCAGATGTGGAAACCCTCGCGGCCATTGGACTCATTGGTAAATGGCTGCTCCCACTGGATTCCATTGGTGAAGGAGTGGCTGTGTTCTGCTTGGGGAGATGTTGAAGGAGCTGCTGCATGCCCTGACCATGCCTGTAGAGGGCAGTACTGGGGATAGGGGCAAAGGGGTAGGAGGGCGAGATGGGGTGCATAAAATGTAAGGTTTCAACACTATTACATTAAGCAGACATAGTAAAAAGATGTTCTGTTCACTGGGAGAACAGAAGACTTTTTACTATCTCTATGCTTAATTTAGTACCGTACAAACCCTATCTTGCACACATTTTAAAGCATTCACATGTATTTAAGAAAGGTCTTTAATAGATACAAGGGCTTTATTTAAGTAGTCGTCAAATTACGGCGCGTTTTGGGATTGTGATGTCACTGTCTCAGAACACACTGTAATTTGACAAAGTACTTAAATCAAGTCCTCTGCTTAAAACATGTGCTGGTTCACAGTTTAACAGCAAGCATAGACATAGTAACACGTCTTCTGCTCAATGCTGCTGTGTCCAGCTCTTAAGAGTCTTCAGCTTACATTTTTCATATATGCCAATCAGGCCTCCACTTTCTGATCCCTTAAAGGCAGTGGTTACACACTTTGGGCCTGATTCACAGAAGCCTTTTACAATGGCACAATCCCATTGGAAAGTGCCCTGCGAATCAAGCCTTTTATGTGTGGTGTCCACAGCAAGGAAATTTAGAGTTAGACTTCAGACGGAATTGAAAGGGAATGTTCTCCATTGAGTTCAGTGCAGTTTTTTTTTTTTTTTTTTTTTTACCAGAACGGTATACGCATTTAAACATAATATATGAGCTGTCCCTACACTGCCATGTTTGGGGATCAGGGCTGGCCGGACGTCTTTTTGGATTCCTTATTGGCTCCATTGTTGAAGTTGAGTCAATGTGCTCTTGGTACCCAGTTGGTGTTCATCTGATTGTTGATTTTCTGTTCCATTTCTTACTCCTGCAACAACCCAAGGGTGGAAAAAAGCGGTTCTATGTCGTTTTGCCGACAGGAATTCCCTCGAAGTAATTTACTTCCGGGGAATTCCACTGACAAAACTCATCGATTTGTGTATTTTTATTTTGGGGGCTTCCCCCAAACCTCCCTTTTCCTACACTAATGACCCTTCCCAAGCCCCTCCCCACCCCTTTTATCCCCTTAACTCCTACCCCTATATATTTCGATTAGTTTTTGGCTGAATTCTTTCCAAGTAAAATACTTCGAAAGAATTCCTGTCGGCAAAATGACGGCATACAAAAAAAACAATCTGAGGGCGTAGACACAGAGGGACCTTATGATTACATGCAAAAGTATAGGGATAGTGTCACAGGCGTGCCCCTTTGGACAACTAACTTTTACTTTGGAAGTAAACAACTTGTAGTACTCCAGATTGACCGCTAGATGGTGGAATATGCATAACCTATACATCTAAACACATGCACACGCCCAGAAGTGCCATAGCCAAGAGGAGAGGCGATTGACTGACCTTGGAGGATTGCCAGGGTACACTCAGACAACGAAGATATTGGAGAAAAGAAGTGTGTGAAGCCAAAGAAGGGCCTTGGAAAAACCTAAAATTGAATAAGAAGTTAAGGAAGCAGCAAAACATTGTTTGTGGTAAGCACCGTGATGGGTGGAATAAAATAAGATAGCCCATAAATAGAGGCCACTACTTTTTGAATAGACGAAGAGGAATATTAATCAAAGACTTGATAGTGAGCTGGAAGATTGATTAATAAACTCATACAATACCCAGTATCTTGGAGCATGCAGTATCCTCGTGAAACAGTGCGCCACAGACCCACTCAGAGAAACACAAAACTGAATATTGTATTAGGATACACCATGCAAAGCCCTTGAAGTAAATGGCAATGTCCACAAAATAATTAGGGTGACCAGTGCTAGCGGAAGCGTGCGCCGCACTAGCACCCCAGCCTACCCCAAAATTACACGGAAGACAATGAGGGGAGTTTAGCCTCTTTGTATATTTTCCAACATTGTTCATTGTATTCAGGATACACTAGAACAGTCCTAGTTTATCTTTGCATTGGGGGACTTGTAGTACTGGGTTTCTCCATTATAAACCATACAAGTCCCAGAATGCAAAGTTAAAAACATAACTGAAGTAGTGTCTCCCATATGGAATAGATAATGTTGGCATGTAGGTCTTTGCCCATTTGGTTGTAGGCCTCTGTGCTTAGAAAGGCCTGTGCCGACCAGAAGGGAGGTTTCAGTGGGCGCCTCCTTAGCAGTGGCACCCAAAGCCGTTAGCAACATCTCCACTTCTGTTGGGAGAGTAGGAGGTGGGGCAGAGGACAGGGCATTGTGAGTCCGTGGGCTAGGGGGAGGGGCACGGTTGCTGATATGATTGGTTATTTATAACGTGCTTAATACCCAGAGGTGTCTAAGCGTGGACCCAGGGATTGAACCTGTGTTGCTCCGTGTCGTCTTGCTTCCAAGGCGATCACGTTGCCCCTGAGCCATCCTCCCAAAGTACTCAAAGGTGAGGGGACTTTGGGAAGGGCGAAGTCGGTTAGGAGGGCGGATACGTAGTTGAGCGTTGGAAGTTTATGGGCATTCCTGCTTTCACGCCGATATTTAGGTGTGCCAGCCACAGTACCCCAGACAAACACACACCTGAGCCAGCGAGAACCCCAGCCCGCCATCTCATTATTGCCTGTTCTGTTGTGTGTTACGAATGCTGTTCTGTTTTATTTTCAGACCCCCGTGGCTCCAGCACAGCCAAGAGTCAGATGAAGGACCTCAGGGGTACAAGACCTTTGTGGAGGTTATGGCGCATGAATCGGGGAGGCCCATGTGTGGGGTATCTGACAAGAAGATGGAGGACAGCTGACCGGTTGCGGGGCAAAGCTGTTAACCATCAGTAGACAATGTTCATGCAAAGGGCGAGGAGTAATGGGAAGGGGTGGCAAAGAGGGGGGGGGGGCTTCGAGTTAGGGCTTTCAGCAAGGAAAGGGGTCAGTCAGCGGCTGACTGGGAGGAGATGTACACCCCTGTTGTGCTCTGTGTAGCAGGACCCCGTTACTTCAATCTCCCGTCACACACACACACCTCCAACAAACGGATAACACCAGAGACCTGGAATCCCCAATGTACTCTTTATTACTCCTTTCCACTTATGCTCGGGCTCTAGTAGCCCCTCCTCTTCCTCCTTCCACCCCCCGTGTCCTCCGAGTTTTCTTCCTTCCCTTAAGGTCGTTCTCGACTAAAGGTGTCCCTCTTGTGATTGTCTCCACAACAACTCCTGTAACGGAATACTCAAGCAGCCGACCCTAGGGCAGGTGCCAAGGTGAGTGGGTGAAGGGTTAAGGACTTTCTCACAGGCACATCCAGGACGACAGTTCAGCGTAGAATCCTGAAACTGTGACATCATTTCACAGAGCACCTGTAAGTTAACTCCTGCGTAATAAAGGACGCTGCAGGCATTTTCTTCCCAAATGTGGTCTGGCCCCTTTAAAAGGGGCGTGTTGCCCATTTAAGAGAATGATTCATGACTGCGTCATGACTCGAGTTAATAAAAAAGGTGTTTGGGGCGCAGGTGCAGGCAGTGCAGCCAGAGACCCAGAGAGTGCCAGTGTCTTATTGTGTGCTGGGTAAACTGTGTGATCACGGCTGTTGGAGGAACCTTGGCCTGTGTGCCCACAGTGCCAAGGGTTGAGCGCGCTGGGTGCCCCCAGTGCCTGCACCCGGTCGGGTGACCACGACCTCAGTAGGTGGCTGCGCCACCCTGATGGAAGCTGCAAACCTGTTTGCAGCAAACCTGATTCTGCTTGTTGGTTTCCAGCAGTTGTGTGTCCGTCACGGGTACCCAGAGCCGGACGCAACACCAAACACCAAGGGTCTTGGTTTCTGACTCAGTGGGAGGTGGAGCGGTGCTGGTTTGGGGGGGGGGGTAGAGGCTGGTGGGACTGTCTGTTAGATGGTGTGATCATGAAGAATTGTAGCATGTTGTTACTGGACATAACGGCAGGCAGGTGTGGCTGGGGTGCTGTTGCAACATTTTCAACTGTAAATTTAGGACTATAAAGTCCAGAATCCCAAGGAAAGAAAACCCCCAGTTGGCTTTCTTACAAAGTTGAATTTAGAAGTGTGCCCAATAGCCTCTGTGGGAAGTTGAATTTAGAAGTGTGCCCAATAGACTCTGTGAAAAGTTGAATTTAGAAGTGTGCCCAATAGCGTCTGCGAAAAGTAGAATTAGAAGTGCGCCCAATAGCCTCTCTGAGAAAGTTGAATTTAGAAGTGTGCCCAATAGCCAAGTTGCCCAATAGCCCCTGTGAAAGTTGAATTTAGAAGTGTGCCCAATAGCCTCTGTCAAAAGTTGACTTTAGAAGTGTCCTCAATAGCCTCTGTGGAAAGTTGAATCTGGAAGTGTGCCCAATAGCCTCTGTGAAAGTTGAATTTAGAAGTGTCCTCAATAGCCTCTGTGAAAAGTCGAATTTAGAAGTGTGCCCAATAACCTCTCTGTTAAAGTTGAATTTAGAATTGTGCCCAATAGCCTCTGTGAAAAGTTGAACCTAGAAGTGTTCCCAATAGCCTCTCTGTGAAAAGTAGAATTTAGAAGTGTCCCCAATAGCCTCTCTGTGAAAGTAGAATTTAGAAATGTGCCCAATAGCCGCTGTGAAAAGTTGAACCTAGAAGTGTCCCCAATAGCCTTTTGTGAAAACTGACCTTAGAAGTGTGCCCAATAGCTTCTTTGTGAAAGTTGAATTTAGAAGTGTCCCCAATAGCCTCTCTGAGAAAGTAGAATTTAGAAGTGTTCCCAATAGCCTCTTTAGAACATTTTAGAAAACATTCGAATGACCATACAACCCACCATATGCTTACTCTCTCCTTTACACCACCACTCAACTAGAACACAGAGATACTATGACACCATTCGGTATAACTGTTCTCATACCAACATCCGTCACATACCCCACATCACTCTATGTAAACACTGCTGGTTACACACCCCCAGCCAGGCGTTCTCCTTAGGCCTAACGCAGCCACATCCGGTCTGGATAAATCCTGCCATAACGAACACATACTCCTGACCCCTCAACCACCACACCTACCGCTAAGAAGCAGCTATTACACGAATACCGCACAAGCTGCACATATACATGGTGCCCACACGCACCTTTGACTCTCTCTACTCCCTCTACTGATCTGAACTTCGGTTCCCAAGGGCGTTCAACCTACCAGCGCCTTCAGACCATACCAATGGTATATAAGGCGCTATATAAATGCAAAATAACAATAACAATA
This sequence comes from Ambystoma mexicanum, assembly GCF_040938575.1. Lineage (NCBI taxonomy): Eukaryota > Metazoa > Chordata > Amphibia > Caudata > Ambystomatidae > Ambystoma > Ambystoma mexicanum. Next base: position 1,085,183,429 of record NC_090936.1, on the reverse strand, counting down.
ACATCAAACGGGCCAACTTGAGAGCTCTGATATCAGTTAACTGCATACAGTGTCCCGCAAGACACATACATATATGTTTAAACGGCATAAAACCAAGGCCCATGGTTGATTCCAGCAGTGTGTGACGTACTTATGCTAATTTCATATCCCGGAATACGGGCAAAGTGAACGTAACAAAAACTCTTAAGGAATGACAGGCTGCTGAAAGCAGGAGCAACTGCAAGTAGGTCCCGCACCAATGGAGAAACACTCACAGCCACGACCAAATGGGGTTAACTACGTGGGAAGCACACTTCCGCGAGTCTGCGAACAAGGACAGGAAGTCTGGTGTGCACACGTGACAGAACGGGTGACATTTTCAAGTGCCATTTTCCTTCACTGGCGTCCCCCAGAGACTTCACCTGCATCCATCGTTTTGACGGATAAGGTTGGAGGTCAAGGATCAAGTCTGATACTGCCCCCTTTTAAAACGTTTTATCTGGGAGAAGGCTTTTTATCAATTATCAACTCTCCTGCGTATTGGCCTCTTGGGCGTGCTTGCATTTGGTTAAGCTCCAGTTGTTCAATTTCTAACTTTGAAGTTGTCACTTCACGATAATTTTTGGACGTGCCTAAAAAGCAGAAGACTAAAGGACAAAGTGCAAACCACACCCACATTGATAACACACACTGACATCACACATTGACAGCCCACACACATATTGACAACGCCTATAGGTTTGACTTGTGTATGGCCAAAAGCGTTTTGTATTATTCACACATACACGCAAGCATGACGTCGTGGTCTTTCTACTATATCAGTTGAAATGGGCCCCAGCACTATAGTGGGCACCACGCAGCTGCCCAGTGTTGGCAGTCCTCTGTCACAGAAAGATACTTTTTATTAATGCAGGCCAGTATAGGTGCATAGCCCACACATCACAGGCTGCTTTGGCTAGGACCCACAGGCCTGGCACCTCCCTAGCACCATTCTTATCACCTCGTTGCCTTTTTATTTGGGTTTCCCAAACGTTAGCCCCTTCCTGTCAAAGGGCGATTAATAGCTTTTCAGCAGACATTTAAGGGCTGATCCATGGAAAAGAGAAAAGAGCGCATTAATCCTGCAAGGCCTGTGCGCCGAGAATGACACTGCACAAGCCTGCGCACATAATACAAAATCTGTGCAATGCGTAGTCATGAAATTATCTGTGCAAATTAACTGTATACACAAGTCGCGTATGCAACGCCCCTGACACGCCCCCACGCAAAGCAAAAAACAGCCAGTACAGCAACCATTACGTGCTCCCCCGAGTGCAAATACACACACCCTTCAAACAGTGCGTGGGGTCCCCTGCAAGCGGGCCTGCATGTCGAGGACCCTGTGCGGGGTCCCCCGTAACTCTTACCGGCATCCCGATGACATGCGTACGATGCATTGTAACTCGGGTGAGACTCAGAAAATATGTGTGTGAACCCCCGTAAATCATTCTTGCTCCACACTACACTGCGGACGCGCACACCTAAGTCCAATCAGATCCCTGGATGTGTACACACACCCCTAAATCCGACATGCAAACCGGCCTCCGCGCTGCGATTGCCATGCACAAGTGTATTTCGTGTGACAGAGACATGGATGGATTTGCGTGGGCATTTTGCAGTTGGGAGGTTGCACGGTCACATCCATGAATACACTTTGTTGTGTGCATTTGGGGGCATGCTATGGACTGTGGACTGCCTGCGGCCCGTCCCTTGTAACGCCCAGTTTTTCCCTTGCTCTTCCTCATTTTCCGAGTTCCGCCCCCTACTCTGACCTCTACACAGGCCTCGCTCGTGCTCTGCATAGTTTCTCGCGCGTGGCACTCGACCGCTCGCAGAAGCGCGCCGTGCGAAATACACACAAGTTAGGAAAAAGTGCTGCACATTGGATTCCATGAATCAATGAACGGGAATTTGCATGCAGTTTGGTGCGTAAGTTCCATATTTTCCCCAAAAGTAATTCCATGAATCGGGCCCTTGGTGTTTCATTCTTTTGACTTTGTTATAATTAATACCCTATGTTTGAGTCTGAGTCTTATCCCAGCTGTTACAAGGGGTGTGTGGGCAAACGTCATGTTGAGATGGGTCCCCACCAGTCCAGATACATCTTCATCCTGTTCTGCAGATACACACAGGCAATCAGGATCTATGTTGTTTCTTTGAATTTGGCTTTCTTCTCCTTTTTGATTTTCCATTCTGCACCTTGCTCTGCCTCCTCTTTGCCCCTCTCGCAGTCCCCACTGGAGACACCCCTTCCGAAACCCTGCAACTAAGCCTTCTCCTTGACACCCATGTATTTCTCCCTTTTTCGAAAATGGAAGTGATCCATACGTGCCAACATTGTCCATTCCATTTGGGAGATTTGCATTCTGGGAATTGTAGTCCAGTATTTACAAGAGGAAAATCCAGGACTACAAGTCCCAGAATGCAAACTGGAAAACCAGGGCTCGACTAGCATCTTCCAAATGGAATGGGCAATGTTGGCAAGGAAGCGTTGCTCTTTTTCATTGAGACTAATTCGAAGAAACAACACACTCCCCAACTTTCTGAGAAACGCAAGAAGAGTGGAATTGCCACCTTTGATAGCAAGCAGTTCGGGGAACACAATAAACTTTGAATGTGCATAGAATCTGGCGATCCTTGGCGTGGTAGCATGTGTATCGGCGAGCGGAGCTCTGGCGGGATGCAATATGCTCCCAGATTTGTATACTGTGTGCGGATGCATTGGAAATGTATCCATTATGCATGGATGGCAACATTATCCATTCCATTCGGGAGACAGTAGTCCAGTCCTGGTTTTAGCTTTGCATTCTGGGACTTGCATTCCTGGGGTTATAATGGTGAAATCCAGGACTTCAGCTCCCAGTATACAAAGATAAACCAGGACTGGATTGGTGTCTCCCGAGTGGAATGGCTAATGTTTTCATATACGATAATGCTCAGACCTGCCCTATTCACAGGCACGCCCTTCCAGCATGATCTGTTATTCTGAATTTGTAGTCAAAGAATTCCTGGGTACGGCTGAGCCAGTGTTTTGGACCGGAGTCTAAGGCCAAACACTAGGCGAGACAGCAAAATAATGGCAGTGTAAATCTCGCTAAGACCCCAACAAACTTCTTTTAGTCACCCTGGGTAGAAGGCTCCACCCCTCAATATTACAATGCACACCCTTCTGGAGATGCCTCCTTCCCTTAACTACAAATCTCGCCCTTGCATTCTTCAGGTCCGATAACACAGCGAGTAGAGCACTGGCTTTGACATCTGTGCAGAGCCTGCTGACGCAGGATCGAATCCCGGCAGGGCCAAGCTCAGCCTTCCATTCTTCCGAGAAGCAGCGCTCAGATGCTGTAGTGGTATATAAATGCTAAATTAAAGCGCCCAATGAATGAATTTCTGATGGGTGAATTATGGTTGTAAGTGCCGAGCTCGTGAAATTTGTCAAACTGCGAGAACTGGAAACAAGCAGTGACCACTTCTCAGACTACCCAGAGAGAACGCAGCCTGACTCTAAGTGGGAAGGCATTGCTGCCCTATGGGATTCACGTGAATCTATACTAGGGGCGGGACTGGGTGCCAGGCAGATGGCGCCTGCCCCCAGTCCAAGCAAGATTTCTTGTATGTGTTCTGTTCGTGGCGAGCGGGGCAGGCCTTTGGGTTTCATCTCGGGCCTCAGAGACCATTCGCTTAAAACTCGAGTCGAGCTGTAGTAGGCTGCTTGACCCAGGCTGGGCCCACGCCCTGCCTTGCTTGCTTACCTCCTGTTTGGCGGCCTTAGGTGATTTTGCAACACCCACTTTCAAGATAAATAGGGTGACCAGACGGGACAGTCTGGGGAAATCACCATCCGTCCTGGGGTTCCAGGATTTTTTTTTGCAATGGTGGGTGCCCACGGTCCCTGTTTTTGCCGGGACCAGATTTCAAAATCCCGAAATCGGGTCCCGGTGCAACTCGAACTGCGCGAATGGGGGAGTGAAAAGCATTTCATGCCCCCATTTCCTCTCCCTCCCCCTCTCCAGTCACTTTCCTCCAATAAGAGGAGTCTGCATGTGAGCACACCCACTCCGCCCCCCTCCTCCCCCCGCAACAGGCCAGCGACATAGAAGTAGGACTATATTGTTTTTAAAAAAAATGTATGTTAGTACTCCTTTTATGTCCGAGTTTTTTGTGTGAAAAATCTGGTCACCCTAATGATAGATAACTTTGGACTCTCTAACCTTAAAGCAAGTCCCGTTTCATCCTCATGCAAACATTCCCCCGTTGAGATTTTTATTTTCAGAGCACTTTCTCGAATGGAGGCAATTGTGAAAAATGAATGCCCATCAGAATTGCACATGGGGCCTGTTATCCGTCATTTAGCTACCAGTAGCTCCGTTCGCCGGGTGTGATAGAGGTATAATAGAGCAGTGGGCGTAGGGATACACTGCTGTGTGCTGGTCTCATCGTGGATTGACAATTGGAGCAGAGCAGTGGGAGGTGGGTTGTTTCTGGTGGAGCAACCCAACAGTTATGACGTGCATAGTGTGTCTCAGAACTTGACTAGCGAAGTAAGAGCAGGGCAGCAGCCGGGGGAGACCCTCTTCTTTGAAAGAAGCCTGCGGCCTAATTCATGGATTTTTAGCACAGTGCTTTGCACTGGTGCAAAGTCACTTAGCACTGCCAGCAAACACCCTGATTCACAGAGCGGTGCAAATGGCAGTGCAAAGCCACTTTGCACTGCAAAAGTACTCTCTGCAGTGTGCTAAATGGGCCCAATTCACGGTGCAAAGAGTACTTTTGTAGTAAAAAGTGTCTTTGCACTGCAAAAATACACTTTGCACCACTCTGTGAATCTGGGTGTTTGTTGGCAGTGCAAAGTCACTTTGCACCACGCTATAAATTCCATGAATTAGTCACAGTGCCACAGTTCCAGGCCTCGAGTAAGAAAGGTCCCCCCTGCCCTGGGAGGGCAGCTGGTGATGGATCCTGCCCTGTACCCGTAGTAACTGATAGAGGAGGGAGTCCTTGCGAGAATGTTGAGGCATGTGATAGTAACGGGCTAAACATTTCTGATGATTTCTTTTAAGAGAGAATTTAATCTTTGTGAATTCTCCAGGGCCTTTTTGTTTTTTCCCTCTTTTCATTTTTGGATCACGGACCTATTTGTGCAGCAGTGACATATTTTTGGTGGTTAGATGGACTTCTCCTGAAGTACCCCTGCCTTGTGTTTCTTAAAACATGCCATTTGAGCTGTAGGGTGAATAGATTGCCTACATTTGGTGGTGACAGCTGATATTTAGTTTTGGCTTCATCTGGGATGCAAGCCGATTTACCATATTGGTAGCCCAAAGTACCATTTTAGCAGCCATGCGGCTACAAATTTATTTTTAGTTCCTATTCGTTACCATATTGTTTCAGAGGCTTCCTTTTTTCAAGGAACCACGAGGGAGGCCTAAAAAGGCTGTTCTACGGACATGGTCTCTTTGTGAGACCAGTGAGGCAACCGCCACATTGGTATTGACTGGTTTAGATGAGTCTTTGCCCCTGGGCTGTCCATATCACATCCAGTAGTGTTGGTGCAGGACATGGGGTAGATTGAGGGGCAAATCAGAGGGTCTGGCCTCCAAACTGTTTGTCCATAGGTTTCTAATGTGATTGGTGGGCTTACTTAGGCCAACCGCTGTCAGTGGTGGTGTTTGAGGGGAAACACTCTACCTATGGTCAGTTCAATACTAGAATCTTTGGATCTAGCCGGTTTTCTGACCTGCTGGAGGATTATCCCATGTTGCTGCATTTTAAGGACCAGTTGTGGCCATTCTATGCCTTGTCCTGGGCTACCTTGCGGTTTGCAGTGAGAAACATTTTAAGTTAAAAACTACCAGCTAGCAAGAAAAAGTCACTCGCCACCTCCATTCTACAAATACCCAAAGCACATCATTTCTGACTCACTAAGTGTCAATTATCACTGGGCAATGGCTAGTGGCAAGTGCACATTTTGAGCCCTGCCAGTTTGGATTTTGGAATTCTGGACATCCATCCTGGGCCTCCTCCATCCTCCTGTTGTCTCCACTTCTGTGCTGGAACAGGCTTTTTTATTTTTGGACCATCTCCACGCCTTTTCCCCGACATTTCCTGCCAAGGGTGTCCACCTTGGTGCTGGTCAACTGGAAGGATGTTGAGACTCTAACACCGCACCTCATCTACTCTTCAGGGCTGCCCTGGGTTGCCTCCACATTAGTGATCTTCGTGGGGCCGTAGTTTGCTGGTGGGCACCCTTCTTTTTCCCATCAAACTACTTGAACCTGCTTTTCTTGTTTCTTCCACCTGTCCAGAGTCTTCCTCAGCACTGGTTTTGCTTCTGGTTTGAAGGGCTCTCTTCTAGCAAGGCTGTTCTTATTTTCAGTCACTGGAGTCATAATTGGCCCATGGTTCAAGTTCCTGGGAGGTAGCATTCTTTAAACCCACCTTTGCTTTTCCTGGGTTGTTTATCCTTCCTGGAACCGACTTTTGGCAAGCAAACACCGTGGGAACATCTGGGTTCTGGGTTGGTGGGTTATTGTGCTGCATCTGCTTCTGGGGCTCCTAGTTCACGAACAGACCTCCGGAACTCTTCATTAGGGTCTCCCCTGGTCACCCCTGGGGCTGTTTGCTGCCAAAATAGATCTCCCCAGTGGTGCAGGAATGGGACTTCTCTGCCTTTTCTCTGCCCATGCGGACTGCCCACTGACTTTGCCACGTTGATTTCTTTGGGAACATTTACTCAATGGAAATGACTTTGGCGGTACTTATCTGCCCTTGGACATTTTTCCTAAATTCAGTTTGGGTTCCGTGAGTTTAAGGACAAAGACTAAAGTTTTAGCTCTTACCTGTGATTTTCAATGCATTTCCAAAGCCACTACTTCTGTAATTGTGAATGCTCATTTACGTACTTGCACTGAAACTATTTCTGGTGACACTGACTATTTTCGCCTAAAGCGTGATGACTTGGGTCGTGGAGGTAAACTATATCTTGTCTTCTGGTGGCCTCTGGCTGTCTTTTAGAATTGTTTCCAACCCTCTAGAACCATTAATAGCTGTGATGTGTTCATTTGTATTTTCTTAAATACTGTATGCTAGAGGTTTAGAAATTCTGTATTCTGTGATTATGTTAGTGTTGGCATTTGGAGCCTGCATGGCTATTTTAACTTGTTTTAATGCTTGGTTCCCTTCTTTTCCCACCCCTTGTATTTATATGTATAAATGCCTACCTACAGGTAGTTGACCTACAATAAGTACCTTTAAAACATTTACTGTTTTTACAATACACCAGGTAATTTTATACTGTGTTTTGTACCCATTTAACTACAAGAGGTTACATGTGTAACATATTAAATGTGTATATTTGTAAGTATAATAATGTGGTGTATTTTCTATGGAAAAGTGTGTGGACTAATTGTACATAAGCCTGCCTGCTCTGTCACTGTAACAATTTAAGAACGGCTTGGCTTCCCTTTTGGGCTGGGTGCTCTGCCCCACCTTAAGGTTCCAGCGGCCTACACAGACACCATCTAACCAGTGTCCCCAGCATTGCAATCCGCAGGTAGAGGAGGGAGCCACTGAAGAGCGGAGGAGGCTAAACATAAACCAAGCAAGAGTCTCAAGTCTTGAAGAGGTGAGTCTTCTTTGTCACACAATGAGGTGAAAAGGTAGGAGAGTCAGTATAAGATAGCCAGGCGTCCTACACGGAGGTCACCGTACATGAATTGTCTGAAACGAGTTCTCTTGCGGCATTCAAATGTTGCCGTCCATTGGCAATGGAAAGTGGAAGAAAATGGCCGCCTCTGGCAAGGTGCATGCGACTCCTTGCATTCCATGACCGTTTTGATGATGGTTAGTGATGTCAAACCCAGGTGGAACACCTTGCCATGGGTTATGGCTAACATTAAGGGTGACGGGACTCTGTGGTCAAGCAAAGGTCTCGCTGGAATGAAGAGTATAATGTCAATCTCTAGATTTTGAGACGTTTCCCCCAGAGAAGAAAGCCCAACTCTTATGCACTCTCCGGCAATGGTTCCATGCTAACCATGCCGGCACTGCAGGAAGGGAGTACATGTCCCAGCATTCTCTGCATCGTCAGCACAGACTTGTTGCATGGCCATGCACAAAAGAGTCACTGAAGGCATCATCATCCTTGTGTGCAAATGGCCATCATACTGGCGAATCTTAAGACAACACAGTTGCCGGGTGCCTGGGCTCCACTGACTCTCCTCAGTCACAGCGTTGGTGGATATCCCTGCATAAAGGCCCCTTGCAGCCTGGTATATGATCAATAGAGGCAACCCCTGCCTACCTAGGAAATAGAACCTAGAACCCTGCACCAGAGGCACAGAAGTAACTATGCTTGGCTGGACTCCCCAGAGAATCATGCGATAATCCATGAAACACCCAGCAACCCATATTAAAATTCCACCGGGGACCTGGAAAATGGGCTCTCCGAGTCCTACTACAGAGCGTCTTGAAAAGGACGGTCTGACCGGGATAACACAACATACCCTCACCGGCCAGTTACCTCTCTCTGAAATCCACTACCACAAACCACCAGGACAGACATGGCCGGTGCATCGAGCTCCAAAAGCATCCCAAGAAGGGGGGCCACCCACCGATAACCACAGACACTCATTCCACCCAACATGCTCACTTTCCACTGTGCATTAACGAACAATAGAACGCAGCTACACCCCTCGATCAATTCGACCGAGCTACACCCATACCTACATCGCTCATAGAACACCTCAACAGCCTGGTAGAACGCAGATATAACCCATGAAAAATTGGCCCAGAGGCACACTCAATCTCTTACACAGGCCGCAAGGCGGCAAGAAAGCAGACTCTGAGATCACTCTCCTTGCTGCGCACATTACACCGATTTCTCATATCCACAGCACCACACATAGCATTTGAATGCAGCCAACCCGTGCAAACCACTCTGGCTGCTCACACACCAAGTGCACCCAAGCACTACATGCTACTCTCCACTGATACGGATCAACATCCCTGAGGGCGTTCAACCCACAGGGCTTTGAGATCATACCAATGGTACATAAGGCGCTATATAAATGCACCATAACATACTCCTTTATTTATACTTTATTGCTCCTCACCTCCACTCCCCATGGTGGGGCATCAAGAGGCAGAATCCACATCACTTGCAGATATATTGGATCATTGTGTTGCATCTGCTAAGTGCTGCACACTTTCTCTTCGCTGGAGGGACTCATTAGTATGCAAGACAAGGAGAACCTTTCAGGGTTGTCCCTAGTTATTGCCCCCTCCCCCTTCAGACTGGATTTGTTCCTTTAAAGTGTCAACTCGTCACCAAATGTAGCATGCAGCCTCTGAAGAAAGAAGGAGGTTGCACAGGAACCTAGCAGGAGTCTGTAGACTCAAACACTTGAGGGAGTGTTTATTAAGTGACAGTAAAAGGTAAGTGCAAAAAGTGGGAGGCCCAATAAGGCAGCTACCAGATCATTGTTCTCGTCCCATTTGCCCCAACTTACAAAAAAGGGGGTAGCAAATAGCCACATCCAAAAGGGGTCTGATCCACATTACAAGGAGGCCATAGCCACATTGCAAGGAGGCCAGAGCCACATTGAGGCCAGAGCCACATTGCAAGGAGGCAAGAGCCACATTGCAAGGAGGCACACAAGCATGGTGCTGCATCACGGAGGGCAAGGACCAGAATTGAGAGCGGTCTAAGAGGGGAGACTCTCAGGCGCTACGGAAGGTGAGAATCCTTCCCTGGTCACAGTGGAAGAGCAGATTAGTTCAGGTTAGTCCAGGCTCAAAAGCTCTTCCTAGCGCTCATTGAAATATTTTCTCATGTACGTGAAGTGTGAAGATAGCCCCCCCATGTCCCCCTTGCCCCCCCATTGCCTCAGAGAATACTTGAGCACTAGACACCCAACCTGGCACTGAGGCAAGAGACAAGAAAAGAGAAAAGAGGGTGCAGCAGGTCCTTAAGTATTAGAGTGACAGAGAGAAAAGAGGGTGCAGGAAACTCCTTATGCCTGATACTGGCCATAAGGAAAAGGTGTGTTTAACTCCTCAATCTAAAGAAAGACAGAAAGAAAGTAGAAGGTTACAGGAAACTATAAAGCCTCGCACAAGTCAGTCAAAAGACCTGCTTACGTGCATAAACTAAAGGACCCAGGTTCCTGTGGTCCCAAGTACCTGAATAGTTTGGGCAGGCGAGGCCCTGAAGTGAGTTATTTATAATTTCTTCCTACTTTTGTTATGTTGTCCTATCCTGGGTATAACACCTGGTTTATCGAAATTTAGCACACAGGGTGGTGTGCCATAGCAAATCCGGTTATGCAGATGTTGGTCTGCGTTTGTAGTCTTTGTTCCGAGCAACCAAGCCTGAGGGCTAGTCCCACCATCTTCCACCCACTTCCTGTTCCCTCACTCCTGCACCGCGCCCACCTAGATCATTTCTATAGTGGCTGCGCCCCACCACTGCTGTGCCCCCATTTTAGACCACCATGGACATGCAAGAGGGTCTCTGCAAATTTCTATTGCAGCCCTCTTGGGTAAGTATTTGATTCAATGAGCGGGTTGTGGCGAGCATGCAACCAGTTCATTGAATCAAATATATTGCTATCAGAACCCCGGTTCCCAAACCACGGTGCTCATAGCAGTAATACCTCCACCAGTGGGCTGGAAAGGCCCGGTAACGGCACTGTGCAGAAGTATTGCTCACTGTATGTCCACCAATAATTTCCAATGAGTCCAATGGACTAAAAGATATATCAGCACTTGTAATCCCGTAGAAATTTCACAGGAATGAGTGGCTCTAACACTAAATGATTTTGGTAGTAAATCAGTGGATTTACTGCCAAACTCGTAATGAGGTCCTAAGTTTTTGGGGGTCATTACAAGTTGGGTGGTAAGGGATACCGGGCACTGGTAAGGAGACCAATGCCGGTAATCTCTTGCCGCCCTATTCCAAGGGCTAATAGCTCCATGGCTACCACCCACCTCGTAATGAGGCCCTTTATCTCATTTCTGAGCCCCCCTGAGCTTAACAATAGTTAAAAAAATATAGATTTTTAAATTTCCAGGTTGAAATTTGTTAAGCGGCTTCACTTTAACACTACAGCTAAGTCAATGCCTAGTCTGGGATGCTGAGGGAAACCCTTATTGATATATTTTTAGGTCCAGTTCATGTACTCTGGATGACAACCCTTATATAACACCCCTCTCTTAGAATGCCCCTGGCCGCACTGAGCCAAGAAGTAGGTCTGTTTTGCAGATTTAAAAGGTTTATTTGAGAAATATAACAATATATATCTATCACACTTTTATAATAAATTAATATTGGATATAACACTTAAATTACGACAGTGATCAACAATGGATAACGTTCTACTGGTAAACTGATTTGGGTTACTTAGAAGTAGTACAGAGGATGAGGTAGCTGAAAATGCTTGATGGTTTCAAGGAAATGCAATGTGGAATAAAATGCAGTACAACAAATAAACTTGATATGATTTCAACAAACAACAATGTAATCACCTTTCTCTGGCAACTCACTCCCCCCTTTATACAATACAAGGAGATGGAAAGGAGAGCACACAGTCTTCAAGAATCCCAACAAATCACACTTGATAATGCAATACACAGTTCCAGTTCCCCCAGCAAGCTTAGAGAAAACAGGTATGAGTTTTAAACACAGGCGAATTACTTTGAAATGTGGTGGCAATGAAGTGAAAAGATGCTAAATTGATTTTAATTCCCTGCAGGAGGTTCAGGGTGAGGGAGAAATACTTTATATTAGTTCAGGCTCACTTTAGCAATGCTCTATGAATGATTAGCAGATTGCAAACGAATTTTAGCAAAGAGAAGCAAAAATCTGTTGATTTTTACAGATGAAGAAATTGGGCCAAATCGCAAATCACGGTAAATTTTGCGAGTGCGTGTCTCGCGATTACAGAGGCACTATAAAGAGTAGCAAAGCCTAGCATCCCAGCTTTAAAATGAAAGTTAAATTTCGTTCCTAGCCCAAACGGTTCAAGAGATACGGACGATTTAATAAATGTAGATTTTCTGATTTAAAGTAAAACTCAAAATGACAGGTGACAGTTTGCAGCTTTAGAATGACAGATGACAGCTCGCAGCTTTAGAATGACAGATGACAGGATTTCTAGGAGGCAGTTCTACTTAGCTTAAAATAGTTTGGATTAGATTATTTTAAATAAGAGATTGGTTTTGCACAGTGAGTACTCACACTATATTTTTGAAATAAGCCGTCAAGGTCTGGTCAGGTTGGACGGGACTTCTGGCGGGTGGTTCTGAAATCCCGGCTATCTGGGTCAGCTCTGCTCTCTGAATCTGTCAAGCACCGGTTCTGGTCTCTCTGGATCTCTGGTCTCTCTGGATCTCTGGTCTCTCTGGATCTCGATGGATTTGAAGTCTGGAGTCTCCCGGCAAAGCGTCCCGCAAGAAAGTGGAAAGTGAACGTCCTACCTGGGTTTCAGTGGCCCTTTTTATGTGTTTTGGAAATGGCTGTGTGCGTGGCATAACTGAGCCTGCCCCTCTCTACTTGTCATTGGTCCAATTCTCCCCTCTCCCATGATTGGGGGAAGGAAATGGATTGTCATCATGATGAGGTCTGTTTATGGGTCAGAGGATCCTCCCCTGGTCAATTTGCCCACAAATCTATATTTGATTCAAATACATATTTCCCAGATACACAATTTGTTGAAATTACATGTACACATTATATATTCCTTATGGTCCATGCTTGTCCGCCTCTGATCTTCCTGGGGGCTTGTATTAAAAAATGACCACATTTTGCGCTTTTTGACTGGTTTACCAATATCGGACATTTACCAAAAATTACACACATGTGCGCAAGGAGTATGGACATTAATTGATGAAGTGTCCGATTTTTAACATGCAGACATTTGGAGTAAGACCCTATTTTCCGCTAGTAACCCCCCAGAATACACCACAGGGCCCTAACGCCTCTTAAAACGTGCAGAGAAAAATCACCAGAATAATGGTATTAATTATATAATTATGACAAGTCCGTACTCTGAATTATCCATCTTTTTTAAAATTATGCCCTGGCCCAGATGGGTGTGGTTTAGGTTCCAAAGCTCCAGCTCGGGTGGCTCCCAGAGGCACTTCTCCTCCCACTTCTCCCAAGAGGAAGCCACTTTACGGCCCCCCAATATAACATTTGCCTGAGTCCAGGACAAGGCTTTGTTCAACCTCCTGCAGGTGCCCCTCCCCATATCTAATCAGAGAGGTGTCATCTCCTTTTGGTGGGGAAGCAGGAGGCAGCTAGGCCTGGGAAGAGTGGCTGAGCAGGTTTCTCCTGTCGGGGGTAGTTGTCAGGCAGAATTCAGCTAAACGTCACTTTAGTTCCCAGTTTAAATCAAACTTACACTTTTTACATATACATTAAATAATTACTTCCTTCAAGTCATTTCAGAATACAGTTTTACATTGTATCCACCTCTTAGCAAATCTTTCCTTGGCCTGGTTTGGGTTCCTCTGTTCAGTTTTACACAAAAGTCTGGTGGTTTTAAAACGCCGGCTTTCTGATAGTGGTGAGTACCGGTATTGCATCCATTTTTGGGATCTGTCTTGAATTACTGCATTTCAATAGAGTGGTTTTTTGCTTGATAGTATAGGACCATTGCTTAACATTGTTTTGATGGCATCCTTACAGTAGAGTGGTGATGTGGAACCCCCCACAAGAAGGTTGTATCTTTGGAGTGGTCTTGTACCAACTGCGCAGTTCTCCTGGATTCTGCCGTGAATGTGGGCGGCGACAGCTCATCCCCACATCTACCCAGTCTAAGGATTCAACATGGGTCAAAACCCTTGAGAAATTCATTAACCAGAGGAAGAAGAATTTGCTGTCACCTTACCACTAGCAGTGCCACCACCTGGCCAAGAGAGGTACCACATGAACAAGTCCGTGGCCGGGAGGGTAGGTCAGGGGCAATGCGCGGAGCAACACAGGTTCGATCCCCAGGTCCGCGCTTAGAAACCTCTGGGTATTAAGCACGTTATAAATAACCAATGAATATTATAATTATAAAAGCAGAGTGAGCAGGAATGGAGTCAGGACATAGCCGCCCTGACATGATGATGGACAGGTCCGTGATTCTCTTTGGCAGTAGCAGTGCACAGCCATCTTGGCAACTAGTTGGGAGCAAAGGAATGTAATGGTAAGACAGGGTGGGCAACCTTATCTGAAAGGTAGTGTCTGAGGATGTCCCTCGAATGATAGATAGTGCTTTCAAATTCCGAGCTGAAATTTCTAGGACGATAGAGGGATATTCGAAATATTTTTCTTGAGAATTTGATATAAGAGTTTTGGCCTGCTCTAATGAAAATACAAATTCTTGTGTAATCGAGAGCCACAAGTCGGACTTCAGTGTGTTTGCACGTGTGAGGAAAGGTAGGTCGTGCTAGCCTATTAGCAGAGATGTAAATGGTAGAATTTCATAATATTTGTATGGCAATTAGCTGCAAATATCAGACATATTCTCCTTTAATTCATCCCAAATATGAAATCCACCAATCAGTAGAAAATTCAGAGGTCCAGCTTCATGCATCCAGGCTTTCTATCTTAAAAGGGAGCTGTTGGTTTTTTTAACCCGTACAAAAAAAAACATACAGTTCCCTGATATAAAAATAGCGACACTGCAGTCTTAAGAAGAAAGAGCAGAAAAACGATTGATACCCAGATGGAGGAGATACTGCTGAGACCCATGGATTTGATAACGCCAGTTATGATGTGATAGGTGATTTATAACACGCTTAAGTGCGGACCCGGGGATCAAACCTGTGTTGCTCTGTGTCGTCTCGCTTCCAAGGCGAGCATGTTGCCCCTGAGCTATCCTCCCGAGTCTTGCATGCTTTTCCCCTGCATGCTATTAGTGTCATGATGCCTCCGGGTGACTGTGCGCATTAAAGAAGCCTTAACATAACATATTAGTAGGACATCAATCAGGGCGATCGTTTGACAGGTTTATCATATTTGTGACTCAACAATAATTCTGTATTTTCTGTACAGTCCCCAAAGACTGGGCAAAGGGGACTCACACCATTACGGCAACCAAAATGCTTAACTGATCATGCACAGGATGGACTCTCCCTCTCTTAAGAAATCAAATACTTATAGACTGTAAATACACATATAGCACCTGGAGACTGCCCTTCCGTGGTAGAATTGCGCGGTACAAATCAACGTAACATAACATATGACATCGAAGTATGTAAATATATAATAAAATACATTAATAAAGCATATTTTTTGTTCTTCCCTGAACATGGTCCCCCCACACACGTTAAGGGACAGCGTGGAAGCACAGAAGGCTTGAAAAAGATTAATATCAGGTTGTAATATAACCCTTCATGCTAATATCCTCCCACTTCCAAGCACTATAACAGTAGTTATTATTGCACAATTGATCAACCCCGGAAGAGTAAATACTTGAGCTGGTTCTGAGGGGATTCAAATTTACAAATTGTGGGATGGCCTTATAGCAGAGGCCAGTGCTTAACTCGTAAGCCATCTTCCTGCATAGGTCGATAGATTCCAACACATCTTGAATATAGTGGAAGAGGTCTGGAATATGCTGGACAGGTGCCAGCTAAGTTAAGGATATGATAATGCAGGATGTGCTTTCATACTTGAGCTCATCTGTGCCATCAATGAAGGGGGCTGACATTATGCAAATCAGTCCCAAATGGACCATTACGTGAACAAACTGCGTCCTGTTTTTTATTTTTTGTACCTGAAGAGGTATCCCATTGTTTCAAAGACAGAAATGACTTAGAAGTAATCTGCTTCACCGTGATTACTTCAAAATTCATATATGTAGTTGTGCAGTATGGGGTAAAATGGGGGTGATAAGGGGCTCGGCTGCCAGTGAAGGGGAAGAAGGGCCATGGGGATCCCCCAAATTAAAAAAAAGAAAATTCAAAGTACAATTTCGAAGTAATCACTTCAAAGTAAATTATAACAAGGTAATTTTTTCGGTAAAATAACATGGCACCCTGAGGACAGCCTTCATGGTGCCATATTACAAAAACCTTGCATTACTCGCAGCTGTTTTTGGTATTGGCAAAAATTGCCCTAGTGCAAGAAAACATTCTTTTGAACAATTGCAAATCTTGTCCTAGTGCTAATATGGGATGCCCGCGTCCCTCTCTGAAGGGCTCGCGCTGCTTGATAATGAGAGGAACACAATGCAAATTATTAGCGGAATGACTAAGTGGCTGATTCATGGAATTTGTGTGCGGAAAAATGGGGATTTGTGCGCCATTCTGCCCGCAAATCCCTTTGCGGGCAGAATGATGCACAAATCCCCATTTTTCGGCACACAAATTCCATGAATCAGCCCCTGAATGTCGTGAGTCGCTGCGCACAGAAATGCTCACCGCTACGCTCCACTAGCCCACTGCTATCATAAAACAGTACGTTTATACAAAGAACCTCACATGACAAAACGCCTATAAAGCATAGATATAATTGCAAACATGGAGCTAATGTGGAAGGGAAGAGGAAGGGACCCAAACAGGACATGACATGTAGGGGGAAGATGGGTCCTGATTGGATGGATCTTTCAAGAATGTAACTACTGCAGCATGTAAAGACTCATGGGAGATGAAGGTTTTCCAGGGTTAGTTCCAAGTTTTCATGTTTTGAAAAAAGAAAAGAAAAAGAAAATGAATGAAAAGATTTTTTTTAAAAAACAATTATTGATTGGATTTTGAGATTTTAAAAGCTGCTGAGAGGAGCATTAAAGAAGTTAAAGCACAATGTTCGCACCCATGTCTTTAATAGAATGAAGACGCCCTGCGCTTTAAGCCTGGGTAATTCACTCACATTACCTCACAGCTTCTTTTTTTTTCCTTTTAATGGGGGAGGGTAGGGTGTTCCCCAAAACTCAACATATACGTACCTTTTTTACCTCTGTAGTTACAACAATGTAGTTTACTTTGGCGAAACAAGCATGCCGATCGTTGTACTAGGAGTCAAAGATTGCAGACCCCTGATGTAGACCGCTCCGCATTGTATTCAAGATGGGACTGAATTATTGTGTGGAGAGCTATGTTAGATACTTTGGAGGTTCAGATGTCCTTTAGAAGTATCGAGTCTAGCAATACACAAAACAAGAGCAAACAGTCCCAGCTTTATCTGATGTTCATTTTCTCCAGCTGAAGATTTTAACCCGTCGGGCACAGGTTGCGTCTGGCGGGTTCTAGAATGTACAGCGATCCCGGTCGCTTGGCATCAAGTGGTTTCACCACCTCCAGAATAAAGCAGCTGAAATGCAGCCCGCCAGTGCCACCGCCATCACCCAGAAAAGCCCATGTCACGCCTTCCCTACACTCTCTCCAGTGGTTTCCAGAGGAAAAGTGAATTCAGTAGTAGTCCGGGTGTATCATACATCGCCCCCATCGTGGTGTCCCCCCACGTTTTCTTTGTGGCTAGTTCTAGCCGAACCAGGGAGGGCGAGATGTCCATTCTTCCAATTCACACATGTTAACCTTCCACCCGGAGGCAAGGGCAGGGATGGGGTATAGCATGCTCTCTTCAAAAGGCTCAACTGTGGAACCAACTTCCACTCTGCATCCTGCACAGAAGCGCGCCCAGATCCAAATGCAACAAGCACGTGCCAACATGCCATGGAATGCTCCCCAAAACCCACGAAGAGTAAGCCAACTATCAATGCCTCTTTTCTTTCCGCTTTGCACCCTTATACCCGGCCAATGGCTCATGTACCAGCGTGGTGCCCAATGCCCCGCCGACTGCGTCATTTGCTATATAGGAATTAGAAGCACAATTCAAACATGTGTTACTTATTCATTGAACCCTGAGTTAACGGGAATTGTAGAACTACCCATCTCCTGGCTATAGGCTGGCACCACCCCAATTGCCGTCAGGCATAGTAAGTCGGAGCTGCCTATCAGCCACCTGCCCCTGCCTCTGCCTTCCTTCCTCTCTCCTTCACCCCCTCCTCCTGTCCTGCAGACACTTCTCTTTCTCATAGCACTTACTATTATCATTGTCCCCTGACTTCTGATAGCAGCTCATCTGACCCGCCTTTCCCTCCTTGTTCCTTTCCTCCCCTTCCCTCCCTAGACTACTCTGAATTGTCGTCTGACCTTCTTGATAGTCTCCTGTTTGTTTCCTCTCCTCCTCACTCTCTCCACTTCCCCCCTCCCCCTACCCCTCTTCTTGTAACTCTTGCACTGCAACAATTGTCAGGAATAGTAATGCTAGTGCTTGTTTTGTCTCCATTTTCCCTTCCCTCTCTCCCCCTAACTGTTCTTGCACTTGCCCTATCAAAAATGATTATGATAGTCGTACATTTCACATTCTAATTTGTTTCAAGGACCTGTAAGAATGTAACTGTATTCTCCCTTGTTCCCTCCCTCCTTGAAGTGCTTTGAAACACATTGTGTATAGGAGCTATACAAATACACAATCAATCAATCAATCAATTAGAAATGACAGGCCCAATAGGATTCTGGTTGAATCCAAAAAGTATATTTATTTAGCACTTGGAAATTTTGTTTTGCACTTATCACTTTTCGAACACATGGACACCTTGGTTAGGCATTTGTTTCACGTTGTCAGGATGTGCGTCGATTTCTCTTGTGGAAATGTATGATTTCTCTTGAATGATAAATTATGTGAAAATAATTGCTTTAGTGTTTGTTACATCGAAAAGAAAGAGGAATGATTAAATAAATTAAATATGTCACAAAGAAATAGAACATACGTCATTCCTACTGGACTTGAAAGCTTCACCTCACTGATGAGGCCCAACAAGGCTGAAACACGTGTATGGGTTTGCTGGTGGTACTTTTGTTCAGAGAGGAATTGCCGTAGCATTTTGGTGCTGGACTGCCCATGAGGGCGGGACAAAGACTGATATGCAAATGAATATTTCCCATCTGATAAAGGTACAGTGAGCAAAAAGCGTGTGCTGCAAACTCTCATCTCAGAACAGGTTATCATGCCATGTTCCTTCTGGAGAGGAGCGCCTGCTACTTTTTTTGAAATATTTGTAAGGAACTTGGGGTTGGTCACACTGAGTTACCTGGGGGCAACCAGACGTGCACTCCCTGCTCACTGTGCTCAGAGAGGCACAGCTTCACCTCACTGATGAGGCCCAACAAGGCTGAAACACGTGTTTGGGGTTGCTATTGGTACGCTTGTTCAGAGAGGAATTGCCATAGCATTTCGGTGCTGGACTGCCCATGAGGGCAGGACAAAGACTGATATGCAAATGGATATTTCCCATCTGTGAAAGGTACAGTGAGCAAAAAGCGTGTGCTGCAAACTCTCATCTCAGAACAGGTTATCATGCCATGTTCCTTCTGGAGAGGAGCGCCTGCTACCCTTTTTTTGAAGGCATTCAATGCTAGTAAATAATTTAAATTGTGGAAATTGTTACATGTGTGTCAGGAACAACTCGTGTGTCCTGTGCAACGATTATATGGACATTTCTCTATCAGCGTGTCACACCATCACAGATCCTGCGACTACTGTATATGTTTTACCTCAAGACAACTCAAACCGAGGCTCTGTGCAGTCCTTCATCCCTCCATCTTTCAGAAACAAACATCGCCAATGTCACGCGTTACTTGGCACTTTCTTCACGCGAGAACTCCAGGAATGTGAGATAAGTGCGTTCCAGAAAGCCCCCCTGCCACTGCAGCCACAGCAAACGCTATCAGCAGAACAGCGCATGGTCTGGAGTCATTTCCGCATTGTACTGGGAAGCCTGACCTGCACACATCAGACAGCCACACTCGCATTCCTTGGCAAGGAATGGCAGAGCTAATCTCTTTCCCACACTGGAATGGAAGCAATCTAAAACCAACATCCAGCAGTGAGGTAATGTGCTGTGCTTAGAACAACAAACTGCCCAAACCCCTTGGGCTTGGACAATGGGCAGGACCAGAAGACGGAATTATCAGAAGGTACTTGGCTGCGGATTTTAGGCGTGAGTGACAGAGCAGGGCCTTCCTGGGCCATTGACCACAACTGATGATGTGGGGCTGCGAGAAGGTGCGATGCATTTCTAGCAATAAGATAGCTCAGTGGGCTAATGCACCTGACGCGCGGTGTGCTATTTACTGGCAGTAGTTTTGAACCTTGGCAGCGTCGAGACAGTCTTGTGTTGATACAATCAGCATTGTTCAACTTTGTAAGAAAGACCGTTATCAGGATCTTGAAACGTGCTGGTTTACTGCTGGTTAAGATCTGTTATTAAGCACTAGTTGTACCCGGCTATTTTACTCCATTCTAGTTCTCTCTCTCTCTCTCTCTCTCTCTCTCTCTCTCTCTCTCGCTCTCGCTCTCGCTCTCGCTCTCGCTCTCGCTCTCGCTCTCTCTCTCGCTCTCTCTCGCTCTCTCTCCCTCTCTCTCTCTCTCTTTCCCTCTCTCTCTCTAACCCCCCCTCCCGCCACCCCCAGAGGAAAAGCAGAGACATCTTGGAGGGGTGGTGGGCTGTTTTTGATGGTTAAAGGTAGAAAGCAAGCAAAGGGCCTGATTCAGGGATTTTTTTGCACGGTTTAAAGTGACTTTGCACTGATGAAAAATAACTTTGCACTGCCAACGCAAACTCTGATTCATGGAACCGTGCACAGTTGATTTTTGCAGTGCAAAGTCATTTTGTACTGCAAACATGACTTTGTATTCGCACTGACTTTGCACACCAAAAATATACGTTGCACATCTAATTGAGTGTCCAGTTATCTAAGAGATCTCACTATATTGACTTAACTAATATCTTAGAAACGTTATAGATTTTTCTTTGATACACGATTTTAGGATTGTGTATGTTGTTGTTGTTTGTTGTTGTGTTGTATACTCAAAGCCGTCAAGCTATATGTGTATTAAATAAAGATTGAATTAGTTGTGTTATCTTTAGGTGATTTTTTAACTATATCATTAAAATTGAGTTTTTTATTTGTTTTGAAACTACATGATAAATGTATTCATGGCTTAACTTTTTTTAACGCTTGTAGGTGTTTTATGTTGACCTACGGAGCGTTGAATTAACAGCATATTTATTGTAATGTAGCCTTTGCAGACCGAGGGAGTGGTCGTTATTGCAGGATAATGACCCCCATCGAAGTTATGGCGCAAGGCAAAGCCGAAGGCCATGCAATTGTGGAAGGGCCATTATTCCAAGCAATAATCAACCTGAGGCCTATAAGGATATAAGCACATACGACGAAAAACACTTTTTCTTTACAAATGTGAAAGCATTGTTCCATGCTGTACCTTTCACTTTGCTGTGTAAATTTAAAAAAAAGCCAAAGACTTACCTGAGTCCCCGGCGGGGGGCAAAGGCAGCCTCTCAGCCGTGGGGAGGCTCGGAGCGGCGATGACCCCACTTCGAGCATCCTCATTGGCTGAGGGGTTGCCACGCCCCCCGCCGAGGACAAAGGCCGTGGAATCCCGACAGAGGGATTCCCGGCCTGGTAATGACTCGGCGAGGGCCAATCAGAATGGCTCTTTTATTCTGATTGCGCCCTCGCCGGGTATAAATTAAACTTCATAAGTATAGCCCGAGGGCCGTACAGGAGTTATGCGACCGGAAGTCCAAGTTGAAGGCCTGAGGGCAGTGAGTGTGCTAAGTGAGGGGGTGAAATGAGGTTTACAAGCTCATAACTCCAGGTACAGCCCGAGGGCTGGGTCTATTAAGCTTGTATTTCCCGAAATTGGGATAAAAAAGGGAATGGGCTGGGCAATGCCCATCCAAGGCATTAAGGCACCTGGTGAAGAAGAGAAAGTTGTCCATGTATAAGGGTGAGCTGTGTCTGTCAGGTGTGGCCCGGTGACGCTGGTAGCGGCAATGGTGATGGAGTCAAGGCCCGGATCAAGTCTACCAACAGTCACCCTGGGGAGGTAAGGAGCGATGGATGGGTGGGCATGAGATGGGGTCAGTGAAATCTTGGGCAGCGTCTGTCAGGAGCAGCCCATGTGAGAATAGGAGTGGAGACAGTAAGAAAGTATCGGGTGGCCCAGGTGAAAAGGGGACAGAGCCGGTAAGGAGTTCTCCAGCAAGGACAGGCAACACCACGCTGAGAACTCTGCCTGTGCAGGACGAGGCATGTTGAGGGGAGTCAGCCCTCTAGCAATCTGCAGGCTATTCTAGCTCCTATAGCACAGGTATTGGCCAATGGCCACCCTCCAGCAACGTTACGAGGGATCGAATAAAGAGCTATAAACCTAACCTGATGGGCGTAGCAGGAGTTCTGGGCCCTGAAGACAGACTTAAAGGACTGAGAGCAGAGAGGGCATTTAGGGGGGGTTTACAGACCAAAATCTCGAGGTCCGGCCAGAGGGCAAGGCCTATGCAGCTTTCATATCCTGAATTTGGGATAAAAAAGAAACTAATACGGAAACAAAGGCTGCTTGGGATGATTGCAGAGAATTCTCTGAGTATCATCCATCCAGGACAATAAGAGGCAGGGTGAGCAAGTGGAAGGCCTCCCTTTATAGAGCCAGACTGCACCTGTCAGGGGCGGCTGTACATGGATCACATACAGAGTCAAGACCACGCATTGCTTCGACCAGCAGCGACCTGACGTAGGCAAGGAGCGGCGGGTTTCACGAATGGGCCGGGCCAGTGAAGTCGTAGGTCGTGACTGTCAGGAGCGCCCAGGTGAGGTGATGATAGGATTGGTTATTTATAACGCGTTTATTAGCCAGAGGTTTCTAAGCGTGGACCGGGGATCGAACCTGTGTTGCTCTGTTTTGTCTTGCTTCCAAGGTGAGCATGTGGTCCCTGAGCTATCTTCCCGAAACTCTCAACACTGTGCTCCATGCATGTTGCAGGCACACCTCTGTGAGCCGCACCACCAGGACAGCCCCCTTTATCCCAATCTTCCCGGGTCACCCACACAGGCTAGGAGTGTGGCCCGGGCAGATTGGGAGATAGAGGGCTGTCCTGGTGGTGGGGCTCACAGAGGTGAGCCTGTAACTGCATGGAGCACAGTGATGAGAGCCTTGCCTGCGGACAACATCCAGGCAATACTGGTTCATATATCCCTATGATTGGCCGATGGCCATGCTCCCCGAATATTCTGAGGGAAATACTTGCAATTATTGAGTTAAATGAGAATAGTGTACGTTTTCCTTTATTTTTGTAGTTTTTAAAGTTTTATGGGTATTGTTTTTGGAATAAATGTATTTTTTATTTAAATACTATTTGTGTTGGAAACCTTTTTTTTCTTCTTTTTTTTAACCATGGGTCCCTTTTGATGTGTAACCTCTGTTTTCTGTTTTCTTTTTCTTTTAATTCCTTTGTGAGCCTCTCGGGAAATGGTCTACTCTTGGGACATGCAGTGCTGGCAGCCATATCTCTTTGCTTAATTAACCATTGCCACATTTGTTGAGTGATCTGGCAAAGTGTCCTGGAGTGAGTGTCACCCTGTTTCTTGAAATAAATGTTGCTGTAGTGTTGTGCGCATTTATAAGAACGCTCTGCTTTTGCATTAGCTCTTGAAAGCCTGATGAACCGACGTGAGCTCCAACACATTGATATGCCACATGTCTCTTGAGGGGTCAATTACTTTTGGAATTTCAGTGATTGGATGTGTGCACCCCACCCTATCGTGGCGGCATTGCTTGCTATGGTCGCCTGCACTGGGGGTGGGGAGGGGGATTTACAAATGGTCGTCTCGCTAACATATGTGTAGGGTAAGGCCATACACATGTTTGTGCTACTACCAATAGGTGTAGCGCCAGGTTGCCTTCGGTGTTTGTGTGCTCTATAAATGTTTTTAACATAACATAACATAGGTCCTTCCAGCCCTTGATCCTTGCGGCCATTGAGCAATGAGCCATTCCTGGAACGGGCTCTTGTGCGGACTTTAATGTGGCAACAAGTAAGTGGACGATGCTATCATTCACAGTAGTTTCATGACAGTGATTACTGGGAGCAGGCACTATAAAGGACAAAGGGTCGCCAAGGCTGAGAATTCTAGACCCTTTTCCTTGAGGAGCAGGCCCAAGGCTGCTTGCACCCAACTTCCTTGCTTGGAAATGCTTACCTACACCTAACCTTGGCGTGGGCGCGTTGATTGGGAAGCTGAGTTGCTGTAGCAATTGTATGTTCTTTTGCATGTGTTCACAGCACGGCTTGTCACTGTTTCCTGTTCTTAACATGCACAGATGTGAATCGCTTGTCTCGCAGATACGCCCTAACCGCTGATAACACCTTCATGGATATAACCGCTTCCAGGGCTATCCTAAAAGGAAGCACTTTGAATTGGTCGTGTGAGGCACCAGAGACCTCTTTAGTTCTTCTGCAACTTTCATGTTGAGCCTTACCATGAAGCCTTCATGGTTCAGTGATGGGATAACCTCTGGAAGCGAGTCATTCTGCACCTCTGAACCTTGACACATTTGTTTGCTGGCTATAGGCCTAGCTTTGGCATTTTTGTATTGTACGTTTTGGGACGAGCAAATAGGTTGGATATATCGCAGAGTTTCTGGCATGACGAGGAACATTCTCGATAGCCCCCTTTTCTTGGAATGATTTGACCCCTTTCTGCAATAGCGGGAGGTTGTCTGGCTATGTGCACATCTTTTTTGTGGGAATGTTGTATGGTCACTATGCAGTAACTATTGTGTACAGTTTCTGAGTTTCTGAAATCCATGGGTCTGTTCTTATTACAGAGGGGACTCTTTGGTTGAAGTCTTTGCTTTGGAAAAGCTGCACCTTATTTAGAACTACATTTCCCATCAGGCTAGCCCTTTCCCCCACGTCGGTGGCGCATTAGCGCCAGCACGTTTTATCGGCCGTTTTTTTTACAGTTCTCGACTGGTTCACGGCTTGTTAGTGGAGCTGCTGTCCTGGTAGGTACAAGCTTGTTTGTGTGTATCCTACTGTACGTTTGTACCTTTTCTTGTGATATAGTGTTAGACCATGTCACACTCACACTTAGATTGTATGCCCAGAAGCAGCAGAGTGACTGCAATCCTTAAAAAATACAGGTCAATGGGCCTCATTACACGTTAGGCGGTAGGGGGTTAACGGGGCCGGTAGAGCTGGCGGCCCCGTTAACCCCCTACCGTCTCATTACGAGGTCTGCTCGCGGGAGCCGCTAAGGATGCCTGGTAAAACCAAGTGTCCTTAGCGGGTCCTGCGGGCAGACCAGGATGCTAGCAACAGGCCCGTCATTAACAGGCACATTGTTAGCATCATCGCCATTCCCTTTAAGCCCTATGGGGGCTGAAATGGGGATGTACCGGGTCCGGGTTCCCTGAATGGGGAAATACCGGGCCCTCCAAGGTTGGAATGGCCTGGTATCTCTCCATTCAGGGAACCCGGACCCGGTACCCGGAATGGGGTAGCCATGCCGCAAAAAGCGGCATGGCTACCTCCTTCCTCGTAATGAGGCCCAATGTCTCTTTTGCCCTGTGCTGATAGCACCCCTGCTAATGCCTCTATGCCCCCCCGATAATGTAACAGGGATGGTGCATAATCTAGCTTTAGGAGATCGCTGCCTCCCTTTTACCTGCAGGGGTTGCAGAACTGCTCCTCTCATGTCTGCAGGGCTGCCATGTAATTGGAAAAGGGGCTCTGATCGCTCACTGTGACCCATCGTTTCTAAGAAATAAATTCCGGTTAGCATACCGGGACGCAAACCCAGAATGCTAATAGCTCATTACGAGGTAGGCAGTAACCAGCAGGTGCTAGCAGCGGGTTGCTGCCGACCTTGTAACATTGTTTCCGCAGCCTGATATCCTGGTGCCACTTTGTCCAAATCCCGGTTTCACCATTCAACCAAAGTGTGTGATCCTGGGTAAATCATTTACTTACACTGTGTCTTATCTGCAGCTCTGTTGGTGATTCCTATTCACTTCATAGCTTATGTTAATATATCATGGTATTATAAAAAAAGCCTAATGTATTTATTTATTTGTCATTTAGCGCATAATCCGTAGGCAACTAGGCGCTTTTTGCTTAAGAGGATTGGTCACAGTGGTTGCTTGCAAAGGTAATAGGTTACAGACATTGCATGATTTGCTTGCTTGGGTAAAAGGTTACAGACGTTGCTTACAATGGTTACAGGCAATTTTACATGAGTTTCAGGCAGGCAGATCGTTGCAAAAGATACATCATGCATAAGGTTTCTAGTAGTCTTGGGAGAAGATCCGGGTTTTAAGAATAGGCTGAGCCGGTGGGTCTGTTGGACTGGGCTTTACAGATTTGTCTTTCTAGGTAGATCGGGTAACTCTAGTTAACTCTAATGACTATAGAGTTGCTTCATATATAATAATAGTGCAATGTAGGTGTTTTGCACCACAAAGTTATTTGCCACTTGGCATACTCATGGAAACTTATTCTAAAGTCACTACCATGGGGCCTCCAAGTATCAAAGACTGTTGATGCTCCTTGCAATGTCCTTTTCTGTGAAGTCACTTCCGTTGGTGCAATCCATATGCAAATTAGGAGGTTTGCATGTATTTTGCCTCAGAGTGTCTGGACAGAGCTCTGACAGATGTGCTTCCTGCATCTGTAATGATCCTGCAGTTTTTTTTTTTTTTTTTTTTTTTTTTTTTTTTTTATTTTGTTTTTAATTGTATCACAATTTTTACAAAAATATAGGAATGATAGTCTTCATATATCAAATGTCCGAATTCTTTTTAGAAGTGTCTTTGTTTAGTAGGCTTAGCCTTAAGGGAAATCCTCCTACTCGAGCGTCAAGGATTTAAGGAAGAGTGTTACTCCTATAACGCATCTAATGTTGTTCCCGTTCGTCAGGAGTATCCAGAGGTTTTCTTCGTCGAGGGTGAGGTAATTTTTCAATGGGACTGCAAGGTATCTATCTCTTTTCGTTTTGAGCCCAGTACATTCCATTAGCAGATGTTTTGTGCTTTCGATGGCATTTATCGATTGGCAGAAGCGGCAGGAACTTGATGGTACTTGCTTGCGTAGTGCCAAAATTTCGTTGGTTTTTATTTGGTTCAGCTTAAATCTTAGGAACAGACGACTTAAGTTCTTATCTGGAAACCTCAGTAGATAGCCCCGCATGTCGTTTAGCTTCATTGGAGCAGTTGGTAATTTTGCTGTGGTGGAATACGACCAGGCCATTTCTTGGGTATGGATCCAATCTGCTTCTAAAAGTTTTTGCGACACTCGATTTGGATTGTGTATGAGTGTTTCAACAGAAAGATCCAGTTCTTCCAACATTTTCCGGTTGGATTGCTCCCAGCTTACAAGCGCCCGATTGTTTCCCTCGTTAAGTTCTTTCCGTATGAGGTCCAATACTTTGACTTCTGGATTGTTTATTACCTTGCGGTATAACATCAAGGTGGCTCTCAGTCTTATTGCCAACAGTGAGGAAATGCATAGCTCTCGTCTTATTAGTGCGATTGGAGTGGATTGGGCTAAACCGAGGACCTTTCGCCAGAAAAAAGCTTCCAGTTTCTCCCAGATGGTGTTCGGAGCTAGCAGCATTGCGTCCATCCCATAAACTAGGGTAGGAACAACCTTGGCTTTGTAAAATCTCACGATGGGTACAATCGAAAAACGGCCGTGTTTCTTGTCCACGGCCTTAGCTTGGGCTGTGAGATTTTTTAACTTTGTCCAGAGTGTTTCAAGCGCGGGTTTTTCCTCTTTATCGTTACTGATTACAATCCCAAGGTATTTAAAGGCTTCCACTCTTTCCAGCTTCCTTCCATCACAATGCCAAGTAAACTTAGAGTTCCACTTTGAGGGTCTCCCCAGGGTAAGCACTTTGGTCTTTGCGGTGTTAAGGCATAAGTTGTTTTTCGACATATATGCTACCATGTTGTCCAGTTGTCGTTGAAGACCTATAGGGGTTAAATCCATCAGGATGATATCATCCGCGTACAGTAGACGGTCTATCTTCTCCCCTCCCATTGTCGGGGGAAAGTGTCTGATCGTAAGAGTGGAATCTTCATAATCGGCGATGTAAGAGTTGTACAGCGATGGAGCCAAAGGGCAACCCTGCTTGACTCCACGTGCTGTTACAATTTCTTCCGAGAGTCGGCCGTCTGCACTTAGACGAACTCGGATTGATGTTTCTTGATGTAAAGCCTTGATTGGATTTAAAATTGACTCCGGACAGCCTTTAGATTCCAGTTTCGCCCATAAGCGTTCCCTATCTACCTGGTCAAATGCTTGTACCAGATCGATGAAAACGATATAGATTGGGTTGCCACTTTGAAGAGCCTTTCCCTTTAGCACACTCATGAGTAGGATGTTTGTTGAAGTTCCAGAGTTTCTGATAAAACCGTTCTGGAATGGGTCCATTGCTTTTGACGAACGCGTCCATTCTTGGAACGCGTCTAGGGCCAAGGACGCAAAAACTTTCCCCATTACGTCCAAGAGGGCGATGGGCCTGTATTGGTTCGGATCGTCTGTCGCACCTCTCTTGTAGATGGGCACAATATTGGCTTTTCGCCATGTTGGTGGTATTGCTCTTTTACTGTTACAGTTGGAGAAGAGTTCGCTCATGATGTTGGCCCAGCATTCAGGATTTTTTTTTAATTCCATGTTGCTGATCCCGTCAGGTCCTGGAGCCCTCGAGTTATTTAGTTTTTTTAATTTGTCTAGGATAGACTCTTTATCGTCAGGGATAGACCATGGGCTTGTCTTTTTGTGGCGGTCGCTCGTCGGAGTTTCAGTTACGTTCACTTCACTAGTGGGAGCAAATAATTTTGAAAAATGATCGATCCAGCGTGCCTCGCCCACGTTGTTCTGGATGCTCTCGTTGGTATTCTTTTGTGTTCCTTTGATCAAGTTCCAGAACTCTTTAGGCTTCTTGCCACAGATGGTTGACATCATTTGCTGAGAATCGTTCAGGTATAGCTGGTAGCGATGGTTGTGAAGCCAGCTTCTGTAGTGCCGGGCCGATTTTAGCCACTTTTCGTTGTTCTCTGAGGATGGAGTTCTTTGTGCTAATCTTTTGAGTCTTCTAAGTTCCTTCCTTTTCATTACCAGATCTTTGTTGTAAGCATGGGGATAAGATTGGTCTTTCTTCTCCACCGATGCTTTAGCTGGTTCCATTAGAAATCTGGTTAGCAGGGGTGTGTAGTCCAGGTCCAACTCTTTTCTTTTAGACACTGTTGATCCTGTAATTTGAGAGCCAGCGAATTGGGCTTCCAGTTCCCGTATGCCCTTTGCAGATATTTTGACTCGCTTACCTTTTTCTGTTATCTCCAGTGGCAGATTGTTCAGAATCGTTTGGGATTTGGTGGCCCAAACTTCTATCACCAAGAGATTGTGGTCACTGAAAGTTGTTGGCCTGATTGTAAAGGAGCAAATCTCTGGCAAGATGTCTCTCGAGACGAATATATGGTCTATTGTTCCTTTTTGATCGTCTCGTTGCCATGAAGGAATTGCCAGATTTGCTTTGTTTCGCTGCCAGTGAAGATTGTGCATGTCTCGTTCGGCCATGATCTTGTCCAGAAAAATACCTCTCTCCCGCACGGGAGACTTTAGGTTTAGCGATGTAGAGCGGTTGCCAATTCCTTCACATATGGCATTGAAATCCCCGCCTATAATGGTACTGTGATCATCCCATATCTTCTGTGCTTCCTCAAAAGCGTTTTGAAGTTCGTTGAGGAGGTCTTCGTTGGTTGTTACCTGAGGGTTCCAATAAACGTTGACCAAAAGAATCGAGCTTTCCTTTTGATTCAGTGTGACGGATTTTCTTGTAAGAAGCACGGCTTGCATCCAATAAGGAGTTTGTAGTGTTTTGAAAATTTCCAGGCCTGATCCTGCTCTAATGGCGATAATGAGGCCAGCTGATGGTCTTCCCGATTCACCTTTTCTAGCACACGTGAAAACTATGTCGTAACCATCTAGTTGGGGTTTAGTGGTTAGCCAAGTCTCCTGGAGGCAAAGTGCATCGAAAATTCCCAGATTAACATCGGTTTCTCTTGTTAAGTGTGCAAAACCTCTCGTGTTCCAACTGCCAAATCTTAATGGATGTGGCGATGGAAATTGTGTTTTTCGTTCTTTTGGCTTTCCCAAGCACATATGGGTCTTCATTCCTCTCGATCGTTGCTAGTAACTTTTGTGGTTTGATGCTTCGGTTCTGTGCCATGTCCAAGATTCCACTTCGTTTGAACTTAGTCTGTCATCGTTGTTGGGAGACCAGTTATTACAGTTGGAATGTTGGGGTCGTTTGATTCATAGAGTGTTTTGCTCCCGGTGCGTGTCTTTTTGAGGAGTTATCTCAGATCTTTTTCTCTCTTTCTGGTTATCCGCTCCGTTTCTTAAATTCAGTGGACTTCGGTTCGTCCGGCCAGGTTGTGCATGAGGCATTTTGCTGATGTATCTAGTGCTCTTTTGCAGGGTGGCCTCTGTGTTTCTCTTGACTCTTTCGGTTCGCGTAGATAGGTCCTTTTTTATGTTAGCCTGTTTCGGATCCGTTACTTCAAATCCCATGGAAAGTAGATTTTCGGATTCTCTCAGTATGTATCGTTTAGTATTTTCCGAGTAGAGATGTATATAAGAATAGTCAGTTCTCCCGATGGTGCTTGGTTCTACTATCCACAGGTCTTTATTTCCAATCTTCTTCAAACTTGTAATTCGAGTCAGAATTTTTAGAATATTTGATCTGTTCATAGTTATATCCTCTTGCTTTGAGTTGATATTTTTCAGTCTTAACATATGGGCGGTTAGGATTTGCTTTGCTGCTTTTTTCCGTTCTTGGTCTTGTTCTAATGTGCTTTCTCCTTTTTTTTTCTGGTTCACCTCAGTGATATATTGGAGGTAAGAATCTGAGGTCTTTTTTTTTTTGTTTTCAAGGCTAGAGTTACGAGCCTTTTTCCGCTCTCCTGGGTCCACCTGTCCTCGAGTGTGAGCTGGAATAGACCGGGTTTTATTTTCCTTCCATATGTTTGTGTCGTGTCTGCGTCTCTCGATTGATCTTTGTTCTTTCTGGATGCTAGGCCTTGAGCTCCGGGTGGATATATAGTCTACTTTTTGCGGTCTATGAGTTTTCACTGATGCTTCTATTGGAGAATCAGGAATTTCGTACATAAAGACCTTGTGCGGCGGTTCGTTTTTGGGAGAGTCCATGATCGCTCTGTGGATTTTTCTCTTTGACGATTTTGTTGGATGAATTTCGGATCCTGTCTCATCCCCAATAGCAATACTCCCGTCTAATTGCTCCAGAACCATGAGGACTGGTTCTTTTTCCTTTGCACGGTTGGGTCGCTTTTCACTCTCCTCAGTACTTCGAGTAACTGTTTTCTTCACTGCTCTCTTTGCAAGACCATTTTTCCTAACGTCAACCTTTGACTGCTTCGGAGGTATTTGAGAGACCAAAGAAGTGGTTGATCTGTTCACATCCTTCTTCGAAGTTTGGTTGACAATTGATTTTTGTTGCGAGAATATTCCAAATGTAAAGTTCTTTGGCTTTACAGTGGTGTTTTTACTGGGGTTCCCCAATTTTCCCCCGGTCTTGATGTAGGAAAAGGGATTAGCTGTTTCTTGATTTGCCCCCGACGTGCCTGCTTCGTTTTCCGTCACCATATAGTTCTCTCCTTCGTCCAGGATAGCAATAATATCGTCCAGTGGCTCTTCGCCTTGTTCGATGTTGGAGATGTAGGTGGTTCTGTCATCGTGGGCCAGTGGCTCAACCGTTTCGTCCTGTCTGATAGCGAGGGCTATCTGATCCGTAATGGGATTTTGTGATTGTTTGTTCTCTGGCTCCTCAGCTGGAGGATGGAATCCATAGGCAATAGCGCAGCTGCAAGATGGCGCCTGTCCTTTTTTTTGCGTGATTTTTTCCATTTCAGGGTTTTGGGTCCCCATTATGTAACCTTCCAAATATTGCAATTTAGATTGCATTGCTGAGAGCATATACATCTGGTCCCGAAGCGTGTCGTTAATAGTCTCGTACATCTTTGTGAATGGTGCCATTGCTATCGTCACTGACGACATTAATGTTGATTGGTCCCTATTTTGCTGCACGAGATTTAGTGAAGGAGACCGTTGAGTTTCCTCAAAATACCGCGTCACAGATCGTGCTCGATGCAGTAGGTTTGTTTTTTCCCTGTTGATCTCATGTTCCTTTGGGGAAACAATTAGGCCTTGTTCGGCTGGAAGCAACACTGCTCCGACGTCTATCACTAGCTTCTCGTCGGCTTGTGGACTCTTGTTGTTAACACTTTTCGTATCCATATCTCGTGGTTCTTTGGTAGAGCTACCTTCTATGATTGTAGTTTCATGTAGGTATGTATTCGGCTCTAGGGTCAAGATCTCTTCTTCAGTTCTCTCCTTTTCTGTCCTTAGTTCAGCCTCCGGTAGAGCTTGGGAACGTATTTCAGTGGTCTTTCCCGTTGACTCACCAAAGTCAAACCTCTTCTTATGATTGTTAGAATAATGCCATCTTAGGGGGGTAGAGGACCCTCCTTGTGCTTTATCTGATAAACTGGTCATTAAGTCTGGACTCGCAGTGGTCTCTGTTATAAGGCATTCAGATCTTAATATATTTGTTTCTGCTTCGCCTAGACTCTCAAGAATTTCATTGTCGGACAACTCGTGACCTTGATTTAGATTTGCCTCCAATTTCAATCTAAAAAAGTCATTCATGGCTGCCACTATGCCGCCTTTAATGGGACCGGTTTTTGGCCCTAGTTTCTTTTTTGATGGAGCTTTCGGTCTTGGGGCCATTCTACTTCTCGCTTTGTTGTGATTATAGCGGTGCGGTTTGCAGATCGTCGTTAAGGATGAAATGTCCAGCCTCTCGTTGTCCGTTCCCGTTTTTTCTTGTTTCTTTTTCGATTGAGTTTTCATTTGAAAGTATGCGACGGTCGGTTTTACCAGGGTCTTAGTTGCAGTGCCCGGTTCCGCAGCGGTTTCGATATCCTCAGTAGTTCCATCCTCTGAGTGATCAAAAACCGCCGGGTTTCGATGGGCAATTTTGCAATTGTGTGCTTCTCCAGATTTATCATTAGCCCCGGATGTCATCAGCCGGGGTTCCTTTGCCTGGCGCTGTTGATTATCTAGTGCTGATGCAGTATGAATTTGCGCAGCACATAGGATTCTCGTTGCAGGCTCCGACAGCTTGGGCGTGGCGTCTTGGTCACTGTCCTTGATAATTAGATGTTTTGAAGACTCGTCGTCGGTGGTCGCTATCGTCCTTGGGCGTTGTCCCGCAAGTGCCTCAGGTTGGTCTTTTTCTCTCTTGGGGCTGTTGCAATTCGTTTCAGCGGTAGGCAGTGGCTCACAAGCTGTGCGATTTCTGGTAATCTGGTTCACCTCCCCCTCTTGGCACACACGTTCATCTCCGGGGGGCAGCATCGGCGGTACGATAGTTCTTCCCCGCTGAGTCTCTGCTAGCGAGTTGTCTCTCAAGTCCATCAAGAACGAAGGCCTGCCTTGGTCCGTTTCCAGTATGCGGCAGGACACTTCGTTGCAGGAAGTGTCCAGCAGGAGTCTCGCGGTCTTGAGTTTGGGTGTCTCAGAAGGCTCTGCTTGACCAGACGAGATAGTGCGCTTCGGCACCCGCTTGAGAGCAATGCTCTTCTCTCCACGCTTCCGAAGGGGTCCTCTTCCCGGACCAGACTCCTTCAAAGGCCTGAGTACCCGTTGATTTGTTACAGTCTCCGCCTCCAAAGTCGAACAGGTAAGGAGAGGGAAAGGCGGGGAAGGGGTAAGGGAAGTAGGTAGGATAACGGGAAGACGGGTTTCATGGAGGGGTGACTTTTCCGGCATGAGAGGCGGAGAAATCGGACGAGCAGCTGGAAGAACTGAGAAATCAGCGGGATCCACCGCTCCCCACATGTGATGGGTAAGGGGTGCCGTACCTGGTTGGGGTATCTCCGCCCTTGTAGTTGACTGTTCGTTCACACGGTGCATCACAGCAGTAGTCCTCACAGGCTCATCTGTACACGGGTATATATCCATGTCGGTGGCTTGTCCCTTAGTCCTCGCTCAAACCGCGGTCTGCCGCTGTCTGCAACCTCACTCTGCTGCTCACTCCGCGGCCGCTCCGCGGGTGGGAGGCCTTTTTGTAGATGGGTACGCTGGGAAAAAAAAAGTGGAGAAACAGCAGAAAGACTCCGGTCTGCCGCTGTCTGCAACCTCACTCTGCTGCTCACTCCTCACTCCTACAAAATTCTCTTGCTCATGCCTCAAGCATCGGGGATCCTGCAGTTTTATTTTTGTAGTTATGTGGTAAAATGCCATCTGCCACCAATGTTACCAAAAAAAGTAGATTGGGGAGGGATGGGCTGTTTGACAGCGGGAATGAGACTATATGGAAGTCCATGCACTGCATTTGGGCGGGAAAGTAGCAGGACTTTTTTCTTGGGTCGACCCCCCTAGTCTTGCAATGCTGGATACTCCCCCGATATGGGCACATTTTGAGCACTATGCCCCATCCCTGCACACTCTGGGCTGTCCATTTCATTTTGATAACTGCCACCATGTGTGTGCCTTTTCACTGTTTCTACTGATTTGAGCAGACATTTGAACTTTTGTTGTGCATTTATTTATTTATTTATATTTATATAGCGCGCAGGCAGCCCAGGGGCATTGAGGCGCTGTTACTTGTAAGAGCTTAGTTACAGAGGTACCGGAATGGTAGCAGTCGTTTGTACATTATAAATACTACAGACATAATTCTATAATTACATCTTATGCAATTAGTCATTACAGCATCCCTTTAGCATACGAATTCATAACATCCTAATCATTCCAGCAAGGGATGGGTACGTGGACAAGGGAATGGTCGAATAAGACCTGAAGATGTGGGCAGGGAAGGGAGGTGGTGGGAGGGGGACTAAAAAAGGGTTCACATCTTCTCGCTGGGAAATAGCAGCAAGACTGAGGATGCTGGTCTTTTTTGCATAGACTTGCATAATAGCCTGGCACTTAAAGGGTTACATATACTTTACATCTGCACTAGAAGACATTGTACATTTGCCAACTAAGTAAACATGTGCCTACCCAAGCCAATCTGGGGTGCAAGTGCTTGATGGGAGATGCAGAAAGAAGGGGGAGGGCGAAACGTGAGACTTGGGAAGAGAGTGGTCATGCAGCATACTGGAGTGAAGGACCTAAACAGCTGTGCGCCAGGCTTGCAAAGTACCAAAATCCCAAAAACATGATAACTGCCAAAAAATGAACTTCCTCCCAACCGTGCACGAAAGACTGACAGATGCCGGCCCACTGAGGTGGGATACTCTGCGCTGGCACGCCCCTGAGGCCGAGAAAAGGAAACCCTGAAGTGCAGGTTGCCACTTAAAAAAGCTACTCTCAAAACAATTACTCACAAACTAAAAGCCCAGAAGGCGACCATATCAATTACCCATCACACTTCGAGCTCGCAGGCGCCACGAGACTTTGTAATAACGAGACTCAGTGCCGCTATGGAATATGCTTGCAATGCCTCCTCACTTTAACCTTCCCTTCCATGGTTGCCTTGAAGCAATTAGTTACCGAAATGGCGCACACACAAAATCACCAATAAGCAAACAAGTGTGCAATGTTTCTATTCTACTGTATAGAGGATGAGTCCGAAAAAGATGTAGCCTAAGTGTATCTAGGAAGCACTTCACTCTGCATAGCTATTGAGACAGCTCAGTGGGTTAAGCTCTGGTTGATACAGTCTGTACTCGTTGTGTTATTCTTGGAAACTCAGACTTTTGTTCTTCGGAGGTCGATACATGAAGTGTAATTCAATTGGAAAATAGTATCTTGTCATTTAAAGTGTCGCAAAAAAAAATACCATTTTGGTTAGAAAGCGCTCTACAAAAAAACAAGGTCATCTGTTTATAATCCCGTTTTACAGGACCTCACTTTACTTTGCTGAATTTGATCACGCAAATACAAATTCAACAATCTCCAGCAGATGGCAGTAAAGCATAATATTTCCGACGGTACCATGGGTCGATCCGAAGACGTTGTGGTGCGGCCTTTGGGCGCCGATTATTTCGGCGCAGAGCATTTGTGGCAGGGGGCAGTAGTTTAGCTCCTTCAGAATAGTGGTTGATGTTGTCCCGTGATGAAGCCTACTGCACTTTGCCAGACAGCTTTCAGAAGGGCCAAGGGGCATCTGGGACTCCTACGAGAAGGGTGATGCTACTGCCCAGGTGGAAGATGACCAGGGCTTGGTCAGCTCTTCTGAAACTCGGGGCAAGGATGAAATGCTCACCTTTGTGGAGGAGTGCAAACTGGTACTGATTGGGTCTACTTGGTGATGTGTGTTTTGAATGAAAGGTCACAATCAATACTAAAGCTGAGAGACTTTGGGCTGGTTGAAAGATGTCTATTTGTATTTATAGAACATTAGGTGTTTAGTTTCCAACATTAGCACCCATAAGGGCATGTCATGGGGTTAGCCAGACAATCAATGATCTCAGAAGACAGGCTTTACCTCATAGTATTGCCCCTTTTCCGAGCGTACTGAGAAGTACGAGACCCCCATCTTCCCTCCTGGGGTTAAGCATCCCCTTTCCCCGCATCCCCAACATTCACCACCTCACCACTTACCCCCTCTGTCACCCACTCACAGTCCCATCCCGACCCAGGCCTTACTTACCTGCAGCCTGGCCAGCTCCACAAGCCCTCACTGTCCTGAAATGGCCGCCTTCTCACTACATCCAGAGTGGCCATTTTGTTTCATGATATTTTAAAGTGGTGAAATGGCAACCCACCATTTGACAACTTAAAAAAATAAACGGATAACCTGCTGAGGTGCTAATAGATATAAACCACTCCTGGGAGGGTGGGGGTTCCCGGTTAGGTAAGGTCCCAGGGTGCATGGCCCTTACCTGACTGGTAATCCCTGATCACATTGGGATTGATTGCTTAAGAAATTAGGCATATGGAAACAAATGGCGGTAACAGAGACAGTGACTGGGTGGGGTCCCTTTA
This sequence comes from Ambystoma mexicanum, assembly GCF_040938575.1. Classification (NCBI taxonomy): domain Eukaryota; kingdom Metazoa; phylum Chordata; class Amphibia; order Caudata; family Ambystomatidae; genus Ambystoma; species Ambystoma mexicanum. The sequence goes on along the minus strand of NC_090936.1, from coordinate 1,085,146,530 downwards.
AAAATGAGGTACGTGGTTGATGAACGGGATATTATAATGGTACATAGACCAGAGAAGTGACTAATGCACAGACATAATTATATTATATTCGACATACTTTTAGGGGCCAATGCTAAAACATGTAAAGAATGTACATATTTCAATTGCACATAAATGTCTGACAAAGTGACAAGAGGACATCATGTTACAAAGACACAACCTTTAACAAACTGGTGCACCCTAGGAGTGGTAGTCGTGGCGAAATTAAATTAAGAAAATGGAATTTAAGCACCTTCTACTAATGATTTGCAAAACAGAAACCCAAGACTAGAAATCTTCTTTTCACAGAGATATTCACACATCCAAGCATCCTCGACGTCTGAATGCGCAAACACATGCCATGGGTAGATGGCATCATCCAACGTGTGTAGATGTTGGCCTTGCACCTTCACAGAGAACAAACAAATCATTTTTAAAATGCCACTTACACAAAGTGTTGCTTTATTCTGCTCTTTCAGACTTATCAATGTCTTATTGGAAAGATCCTGAAGGGAACAAGTGAGCTGAAATAAAGAAATAAAAAATACAGTAAAAAAACAAAAGAGAACTCCACTGCCTTCCAAAACCTTGTGGTCTCTGCTTCCGATCATAGCTGTGCTCTAGTGCATTGCTAGCATGCAACTTGGAATTTAAATTGTGATATGATAACATGGAACATGGGATACTATGGCCCTCATTACGAGTTTGGCGGTAGCCATGGAGCTAATAGCTAACCAGAGCCCACCAAACCGGGCTCATTTACCGGGTTCCTGCAATGGGGACTTACTGGGTCATTACGACATAGGAGGACCCGGTAAGTCCTCCTTGCAGGAACCATTCCCCATTCCCATTTGAGCCCCCATAGGGCTCAATGGGAATGGGGATGCAGGTAACAACGGGACACTCATAATGTTTTACCAGGAGTGTGATCCGGGTCCCGCGATGGGAACCCTGCAATCAGCCCTGACGGAATGAAGGGGGCCGGACCTGTACCGGCCCCCTTCATTCCGTCAGCGCAAACCTTATAATGAGGCCCTATGTCAATATTAAAGGCAATACAATCTAACAAATTGCGATTTGATTATGAGATAGTTCCAGGATGCGATGCTGAATCCCACATGCAGTCAAGCGGGAGGTTAAGGAAATGGAGCTGTGATTGTACAGTGCTGTGCCACAACCTAATTTGGTGCATAGGAACCATTATCCAAAGTGAGTGAAGTGCGAGCCCACACACCTTCCATGTTTGATGCATGCATGTCAAGTGCAATGTTAGTGTGATATGCAGTCAAGTCTTGGGGTCACAAGTGTGAAGGAGGAAGGAAGGATACTCCACAGTCTAGAAATACTCAGTTCAAGTAAGTGTGGGGCATGAGGCAGTGGGTCGTTGCAAGGCAGAATACATACAGGGACCCAAGACCTCAGCATGGCAACGAAGGAGTGCCTAGGCAAGATCGCAAGAGCATGATGAGCTTCGGTTTTACTTTTTTTCCTTTTTGTTTACATATATATTTTATTTATATGGGTGTAGAAAGCGAGACCGCAGGGGTAGCAGGGGAGACTGCAGGGGTCGCGGCTGCGACCCCCAAATGGCCTCCCTGCTTCAGGATCAACTGATTGGAAGGCATTTGATACATCAATGAACTCATCAAACACAACATAAATCAATCAAATAGAATTAGACATGTTACCTTAATGCCTGGAAAGTAGTATGACATTGATGTATCCGGAGAACTTGTTTGTGAAACCTGTGTTGAAAATAGAAAAGCATGTTATCGATTATTCATGGCTGGACATGATGCAAACTAGGATGGGAGTATTTTTAAATTCTGTTTTGTGATTGGCTGTAGCTTTCAAGAAATGTCCTGGAAGACCATCAGTGTCGAATGAGCTGCACAACCTTTTGGGGCTCCCCTAAATCTTTGTCCTATTATAGAAGGGTATATTGAATAAAAGGATATCAAATTCCTACTTCTTAGCAGTGGAAGTGTTTTCAGAAACGAGAAGGATGTAGATTTCAGAAAGAAGTACAATTTTACATGATTTACATTTTTTATATGAAGAGATTAAATACACACATAAGTAATTGGAAATTATTTTCAGTTCTCTGACAAGGCACCGTTAGCTCTTTAAAGACGTAGACCCGCCCAAAATTACTTTTCCTAGATATACTAATTATAAACATTAACAGCCTTCTGCCTGCAGATAACGATTGACTCATACCTTCCTCAGGACATATTTTTCTTATTGTCATAAGGAGCAAGCCAGACAGTAGCAGCACGAGATTCCCTCACAGTGCCTTGCCCAGCAAAGTATCACAGACACTAGGGATGGGTCACCTTTGGGGTATTGTTCAGAATTCAAATTCTTATCCTCTCTACTGAGATTGAAATAATGAGGCTTGTTTTTATAGTCACCTTTTGTCCAGCAGTCAGGTTCACCTATGCACACAGGCTATAGCCCACATTGCACATAATGTTACAAGCAACAATATTACATTTTAGTGGAAACGTACTATCATACTTTTGTGTCAGTTACACAAAAATGTATGTTCTTTGTAATGATCCCTTTCCAAGGACAAGTATTGCTTCCTTGGTTACATTTCTAATATGTCATACTGAGCACATAAAAACTGATTTTGACATGCCTTGCCACAAAACCATTCACGTGTTTCACTTAATAGATCGTACAGCAATTACTGAAGACCTATTGTGCGCTTCTTCAGGGCATACTATTTCCAGTGTAGATATGTATCCTACATACCGATCTATTACGGAAAAGTCACTCGCGGTTAATAAATGTCAAGTGCACAAAATAAAATTGAGGGACAACAGGCCAAAGTGCTGTTTCTCTGATTGCCGAGGAAATAAAATAAATGATTCTGGGCTACTTCGCTATATTGAAAATAGTGTGCCCTGAAGATGCACACAATAGGTCATGAATAATTGGTGTAAATTAAGACACTCCTTTGTGATCAGTGTTCAAGTCCCGCACACGGTGTGCAGTCATAATGTCGACATCAATAATGTCGACAGTCAAAATGTCGACAAATTAATGTCGAAAATCAATAATGTCGACATACAAAAATGTCGACATTTTACATTAATGTCGACATTTTTTCGAAATGTTGTATAAATAAATAAATATATATTTATTGTTGTGTTGTATGTGTTGAGTATGAGGGGTGGGGGGTGGCAGGGGGTATTGGGTGAGAGGGGTTGGGGGGGACATCCCCATAGTAAATGATATTCTTTTTATTTATTTGTTTATTTATTTATTGAATAATAAATAAATAAATAAATATATAATTACTATGTGTTGGGAATGAGGGTGAGAGGGTGGTTGGGGGGGTGTGGGGGGGTGTCAGGGGGGTGTTGGGTGAGGGGGGGTTGGGGGGGGACCCCCCCCATAGTAAATTAGACTCTTTTTGGTTATTTATTTATTGAAAAAATAAATAAATAAATAAATAAATAATTAGATTGTGTTGAGTATGAGGGGTGAGAGGGTGGTTAGGGGGTGTGGTGGGGTGGCAGGGGGGTGTTGGGTGAGGGTGGGTTGGGGGGGGACCCCCCCATAGTAAATGATACTTTTTGTTGGTTATTTATTTATTGAAAAAATAAATAAATAAATATATAAATAATTAGAATGTGTTGCATATGAGGGGTGGGAGGGTGGTGGTGTGGGGTGTGGGGGGGTTGCAGGAGGGTGTTGGGTGAGGTGTTGATAGTGTTAAGGGTTTATAGTCATATTGTCGAAAAAAAAATGTCGACATTTTTTTTTCGACATTATGACTTTTTACATTAAAAGTATAGAATGTCGACATTATTATTTTCGACATTATTTTTTCGACATTTTTGTCTGTCGACATTTTTTTGTCGACATTATGACTATAAACCCCGCACACCCATCCTCACCATTGTATTGCAGAAAAGAGTTCAACCGTGTTGGCAATTAATACAGGAAAGGTGAGCAATGGTTGTGAAAACGGGCGCCATCCTTACCCATTTTCACATCGTAACAATAATACAAATTTAGTGATGCCACATTTACAGGCTATCAAGAAATGGACCTTGAGAAAGCCTTGAGGTAGAGCGAAGCATATTGGTCGCTTTTGCCTTACAGACAAGAGCAATGTGATTTTTGGATGCAATGCTTATACACATTAGACTGAGCAGTGCAGCTCATTTTGTCACTGTTTACCCCTCACATGTGGTAATTGGGCTTCTCTCCAAACTCAGTCACTATTCATTGTACAACTTGTAGTTGTGTCAAACTCCGAAAACGCCTGCAACTTTTGACAACCAGGTCAGGTGAAAACGTGTAATCAGAATTCTTCTCATTTTTCAATGCTGCTCTATTGTTGTTTTATAGAGCGCAAAATCACAAAGAAGTCGCAATCAAGAGAGAGACAGAAGGTAAATAAGGAAGAAGTGTAGAATTAGGTGAGTACGTGTAGTGTGGTATACAATTGAGTACAAGGGTACTAACAATATTCCTCTTCAATGGCAATTCAGAGGCGTTGCTAGGGGGGTGCTGAGGGGGCTATAGCCCCTGGTCTTTTGGTCCTAGCCCTGGATAGAATCCCAGGGTCTGCAACCAAAAGGCTAGCTATCCGCCAGTCCCGACAGATCTGACATTGGTAGCTCCGGATCTTTTACAGACCTAGCAACACCCCTGAATGACATAGTTCATAAAATGAAAAGAAATTGGTGGGCAGTAGAAGGGGAGATAAGTGCAGTCCTATTCTGGAAAGTCTCAGATCTGGGATTTTTCAAGGGTTGAGCATAATATCATAAGACCTAGGGCCTCATTATACATTGGACGGTACACAGTAAAAGTGCTGGTAATAACGTTAACCGGCTCTTTTACCGGACTGGCCAACTACAACTTTGCCAGTAGGGCGTGACGATTTACCTCTAGCTACGAGCTGGAGGTAACTTTGACCCTGACCAGCAAACAACTGCCGGTATTATCGGCATGGTAATACAGTTACCGGTAATACCAGGTAAATCCTATGGGACTCCATGGAATGGGGATTTACCGTTTAAACCGGCACTTGTAATCTGCCAGGAATACCGATAGATAAGTGCCGGTAACAGTATTAGTGTTTGCCGGTATCCCACGGAGTTACTGGCAGGATACTGGCAAACTTTTAATGAGGCCTTAAGACTTTGCAGGGCACTAAGAGTAAAACTGGGGAAGGTACTGTGTGTTTTTTACACCAATTGCTTTTTGCTGGAATTTTCCTTGGGATTTGTACTGAATTTTCAACTCATTTCACCTCCAAATTGCGGGGTACACCTCCCTAAGTCCCAAATTGCCAACAACCACTCCTCTGTCAACTCAACACCCCCTTTCCCAAACCAACCATCGGATTGCGTTAGGGACAGTTTCCAAACATACTGCTACTGGTCTTTTTAATACATTTTTAAATGCTCGGTACATTTTATTGCAATATTCTGCACTGAAAAATATGTGCAGTGAATATTCTTCAATACTGGCACCCTGGTGGAAATGATCTGAGCTTGAACCGTACGCTAAGTAAGTCATTCTCAGTGACCTTGGGTTAGCCTGTTTATACTAGATGAGCACGTGTTGTGGTAGAGTTGTCCATACAAGTGGTGAGCACTCCAGAAGTTCTGGGTCCTAGTTGAACAAGATGCTCTTTATGAAGACTGACCTTCTTATGATACCCGCTGTCGACATCTAGCAGCGATCTTAAGGCCTGCCGCCACACTATCGAAGGAACCTACGAGGTTCTTGTGCAAGTAGGTTGGCCTACCAGATGGCTTTTGCCCAACCTAGAATACACACAATGAGACAAATCCTATCGTGCAAGCCCAAACCACAAGAACCATATGTCCCAGTTCCACTGGGCATGCCAACGGATCTTAATGGGGGTCATTTTAAACAAAATGAACATTGCACGAGTGGCACTACCACCATAATTATAACTTACATGCTGTTGGATCTCCTGCATGCAATGTTTTAACATTTGCAAGGTGGAAATCCAAACGGAAGAGTTAAACGAGATGAAATTGCCTTTTCTTTCTGTGGTTGCACAAAAAGTAAGCACTGCATGTAAATTGTGCTTTGCAGAGGGTGTTTACTACTGTACTCCCATGGAATCTACCTGCTCTTTAGTGGGTGCTAATTCAAGGCGGGTTCTATAGTAATCCATCTATTTTACATCTGCATGAAAATCTAAAGAAGGAGTAAAATGAAGTGCTCCTACAAGAGGGAGGATGAAAGCAGGGCTGGGAGATTAGCTCCGCTCCGTTCCCCTCCTTCACCTTGAGTGACCACGGAAATGGAGGCGTAGAAGCAGCATGCCTTACTTTTACACCTCCATTTGCTGCACCGCCAAATTGAAAATGAGCCTGAATGAATCAATGCTTTTCACTGAAACCGGAGCAGAAGCCATTGACATTCCAGTGGCCATAATGCCACTGGAATGCAACGAGAATGGAATCAGAATACAACTGGAATGCAACCAGAATGCAACTGGAATGCAATGAGAATGCAATAAGAATGCAACTGGAATGCAACCAGAATGCAACTAGAATGCAATGAGAATGCAATAAGAATGCAACTGGAATGCAACCAGAATGCAACTAGAATGCAATAAGAATGCAACTGGAATGCAACCAGAATGCAACTAGAATGCAATGAGAATGCAATAAGAATGCAACTGTAATGCAACCAGAATGTAACTAATGAAACGAGAATGCAACTGGAATGCAACTGGAATGGAACCAGAATGCAACTGGAATGCAATGAGAATGCAATCAGAATACAACTGGAATGCAACCAGGATGCAACTAGAATGCAATCAGAATGTAACTAATGAAACGAGAATGCAACTGGAATGCAACGAGAATGGAATCAGAATACAACTGGAATGGAACCAGAATGCAACTGGAATGCAATGAGAATGCAATAAGAATGCAACTGGAATGCAACCAGAATGCAACTAGAATGCAATGAGAATGCAATCAGAATGCAACTGGAATGCAACCAGAATGTAACTGGAATGAAACGAGAATGCAACTGGAATGCAACGAGAATGGAATCAGAATACAACTGGAATGCAACTGGAATGCAACCAGAATGCAACTAGAATGCAATGAGAATGCAATCAGAATGCAACCAGAATGTAACTAATGAAACGAGAATGCAACTGGAATGCAACGAGAATGCAATCAGAATACAACTGGAATGCAACCAGGATGCAACTAGAATGCAATCAGAATGTAACTAATGAAACGAGAATGCAACTGGAATGCAACGAGAATGGAATCAGAATACAACTGGAATGGAACCAGAATGCAACTGGAATGCAATAAGAATGCAATAAGAATGCAACTGGAATGCAACCAGAATGCAACTAGAATGCAATGAGAATGCAATCAGAATGCAACTGGAATGCAACCAGAATGTAACTGGAATGAAACGAGAATGCAACTGGAATGCAACGAGAATGGAATCAGAATACAACTGGAATGGAACCAGAATGCAACTGGAATGCAATGAGAATGCAATAAGAATGCAACCAGAATGCAACCAGAATGCAACTAGAATGCAATGAGAATGCAAACAGAATGCAACTGGAATGCAAGCAGAATGTAACTGGAATGAAACGAGAATGAAACTGGAATGCAACGAGAATGCAATCAGAATACAACTGGAATGCAACCAGGATGCAACTAGAATGCAATCAGAATGCAACTGGAATGCAACCAGAATGCAACTGGAATGAAACGAGAATGCAACTGGAATGCAACGAGAATGCAATCGGAATGCAATTGGAATGCAACCAGAATATAACTGGAATGAAACTGGAATGCAACGAGAATGCAATCAGAATGCAACTGGAATTAAACGAAAATGCAAGGAGAATGCAATCAGAATGCAACCAGAATGCAACTGGTAAATGTGCAAACTGACACTGTCTGTGCTCCAAAAGGGAATGAAACCCACCAGTAATACAAAGCAGATGTAATGCGGCACTGATGACCTACAAAATAAACCTAAAAGAAAATAAGTATCAATTGTCTGACTCGGGTGATTCATTCTATCTTCTTATGCCTTAGTTATTGCATGATAATCTGAAAGTGACTAGACATGTTTCAGTATGCAGTGTGAGTTATTCGTCTACGTGCAAATGTCTCAAGCCCCTTCTTGAAGAGGGCATGCGCTCGTGGCATGCCTTCCCCTCTCTTTGCGCCTCAGCGTAAGGCCAGCTCAGACTATTCAGCTGTCATTATGTTCCACCGCAAATGTGGGGATATGCCATGACCACTAGGAAGCACGGCAACCACAGTGGAGGACACCCCGGGGCACCTCAGGATCACTCTGAGGAGGGCCACAAGAAGGGGGCATCAACAAATGAGATTTCTTAATTCTTTTGGGGTTCACCAAGGTGCCCATCATACTACAACAGTGGTGACAAACAGGCTATCAAAATGGCTACGGCTTGTCGGCCATGTTCCCTTTGACATATCGTTGTCCCACATACATTTGAGTGGATCTATGTGATTTGACCGTTTTTTTTTTAGAGGACGATTTGATCGATTTTCTTTTTAGATACATTTCACCGTAAATATATGCGGGGGAGACTCCCCGCGCCCCCTACACCCCACCTTAATTATTACCGTAACCCACCCACGCATATATTTGTCGTGACATTCAGTAAAAACAATTTGATTTTATCGTCCTCGATAAAATCTACTGCGATGTGATCAGCGTATACACATTTGAGCCACATCCACTGGCCCAACATAAAGTCTTTCAGTAACGGCTCTCACTCATCAGTTACAACTAAATGTGCAGTCCATGGAGAACGCAACCTGGCAGAATGGTGCGTACCGGCATTGCCAACGGTTGGTTGGGAGCATTATTAATATTTTGGCCTCTGTTGCTCCTTAATGTGCCATAATTTACCTTAGACGTGACCGGAGAGATGCTGGCGCTGGGCTCCTCCCCATGAATGGCAGGCGGGCTACCTGTTTTAGTGGCTGTGGTGCTGATGGTAGGCGACGACAGTAGGTTGCCGTTGTCTCTTGGCGGTACGCTGTCTTCCTTGCTTTTTGAAGTTATTTCCGGTGTAGTAGCTGTCGCCAAATTTTGGGATGTTGGTTTTGATGTTTCCAGAGACAGTGACGGGCCTTCAAGACAGAAATGATACACATTAAGGAAAGGAAAGTCTTTCATGGAAGTTGCTCATGACCTAAAAAATTCCAAGCAAGGCTACTTACATCAAAGGTTTGCCAGAGGTTTTGTCCCGATGCCTATATGTGGTCATTCATGTCATTGCATGTGAATATCTAGGGGGGTCTATGACAATTGTACTGCCCTACCAGCTGTAGAAACAAGCTGATATGCAGAAATGACACATACAGCCTTTCGGCAAATCCTCATGTTCACTTTAGGTAGGGCGTGCACTGTGCTGGGTGCAGTATGCAGACATGCTGATGCTGCTCCTTGCACACTAATGCAAACAAGGGCCACTATGGACCCATGTCTGCATTGCATTGCCAAAGGGGTGTAAAGCTGGGTGTCTGAGATGCCCACTGTCCGGCACCAGCTCCGGGTGCCCTCTCCTGCCTTTGTATGCATGGACGTGCTCGTGCTTACGTTCTTGAAATGTTGGGGGACGGGGGCTTTTAACATGAGCACTTCCTGCAAATACCTCTCGGGTCATAATCGGGTGGGTTTTAAAAACAGGCAAAATTCCAAATACTGCCTCCTTTTACCATTACTGCCTGGCTTTGAATGAGGCTCATGTGTGCATGTCTTAGGCTCTGTGTCCAATTATGTGGCCTACATGATGGTAATTTCACATTTTAATGTAAAATGTCTGATTGTTTTACGAATTCAGCCGTATTACCCAAAAAGATCCATTTACGTGAAACTTTTTTTTTTGGGTAGGTGCATTTCTGTTGTTATCATATGACTGTGATAGGAAACGTGTCTATGTTTTACTTGGCATAAGCTCCCACTAAACGCCAATGGTACACTTGGGGTTTTGAGGAGAGCACAGCAATGTGTATGGTAAAAAAGCCCATGATACCTACAAAATAGATAAACAAATGGCAAATTCTCCATCAGAGAGCTTCATGGCTTCTAGGAGCTGTTGCACGAGTGATTTGCACATGTACATCTGAGGACCGTTTCACAACACGTGCATTTTACTACCCCCAGCTCCCCGCACCCTCCACATCCCTGAAAACATTCGATTTGTATGTGATATGATAGGATATTTTATTTATATCGCGCTCATACACAAGTGTTTCAAATGGGCAAAATGGGGCCAAATTATATAAGGTCAAGAAACAAAAGAGAAATCTGAGCACCAATCTTTGAAGTACATGGGATATTTTTGTATTTATTTATTTTTTATTTGTGGTTAGGGTTTTTCATACTCAACCTTACACAGGTCAAAAGAACGCTTTTCATTTACAATCATACATACATATTTCATGATAAAGAAAATTAAAATTCATGTAAAAATTGATTTTAAGTAAGAAGTTAAAAAAGACAAAAGAAAAGAAGAACAGCATAAAATAATTTCCAATATAAATAATACATCATCATTTTACATTTAGCTCATCACAGTATAATCCTAGAAAAGAACAAACACAGGCAAGAAAACACATTCGCATCTCAATCGAATCAAAGCCACTTCCTTGAGAATTTTAATAACAGCTATAGTGGCGATAGTTTCCTCTCCACTTGCAATTGTTGTGAAGAAATACCCTGCTTCCAACAATGCAAAGTTATGTATAATCCGTTCTAGCCTTTGTGTTCTAATTATTTTCGGTGCCGGACAAAACAAGAAAATGTAGTCTTTATTCTGGGTCACGTGCTCTCTATTCTGGCTCACGTCCTCACTTTTACATAATGAGCAACACCTATCCCCATTCCTGCTCCCAGAGATCTAGTTAGCCTAACCTAAATCTAAACAATTGACCAGCCCAGTAAACATTTGGCCGTTTTTTTAGATATTTAGAAATTGTACCCAGTGTCTTGTCAAGTGGTGATAGGCTGTTATACAATGTGTACTCACTCATCTTTGTGATAGTATTTATCAATTCACTTCCAAGCAGGATCTTCTTAACTACATTCGGATTGGCTATGAGGGCACATGCAGACAGTTCTGTATCACTCAAAACTCGCTCCGCTCTTTCCCTAAAATGGGTCCAGGAGCTCGCAGGAGAATGATTTAAAACCTCTACTAGGTCTTCATATGAAGTGCCCTTCAATGTGGCCAATAGCCTTCTATATAGTGAGAGGATTCTCCAGTCCAGTAGACAACTCAATAAGGTTAGAGCCAGTTTGAATATTACTGCCGATGTGGACACACAATCTGGTAAACCCAGTGCATGTTACAAGACCCGCAATTACTTTTTTTCATAAGCAAGTCATCGTAATCTATGGCCAATATCTGTACCATATAGAAGACCTGGTAACACCTTCATTCTGTAGAAGGACAGCAGAGGCCACAAAGAGAATCTGCAATATCGTGTTCTGATCTTCTTCATCTGCAACGCCATCTGGGTCGCTTTGGACATTAAACACGCCATGAGAACACCCATGTTGTCGACTGCATCCACCTGGAAGCCCAAATAAGTCACAGATTGTGTTGGAATTAGCTGCTGACCTTCCATCGACCACTGACCAGGTGTAACACATTTTATTTCCTTTATTATTTATTCACCCGAGTCCTTTCTATAAGGATGATGTTGTCCGTGTAAGTTAAAAACAGAATGGGTATAGAAGAAATCCTTGGTGGCGCAAATTAGGATTTGATGAGGAATTCACCCATGTCTGACAAGTTAAGGTTGAATAAGCATTTAGCTAGTACACAGTCCCGGCGGACTCCCCTTCTTGTAGGGAAACTCTCAGTCAGGGCACCATGCCCACTCAACCTCACCTGCAGAAAGGTGGGCTTGTGTAAATTGACTAGAATCGATAGAAGGGGACTGGGAATCTGCCATTGCTTTAACTTACACTGCAACAGATTACGGTTGACGCAATCAAATGCCTATGTGCAATCTATTGCGGCCATGTAAAGGGGCAAGTTACCTGGCCTTGATGATTCCTCCTTTAAGCAACCAACTATATGGCCATTCAGTTGAGTACCCAGCCCCTTTCGGAATCCGGTCTGGTACTTCTGGAGTCAGCCTGATTGAGATGCCCAGTCCACCAGATCACGGAGAACCAAGCCGGCAAAGATGTTGTCACTGTCAGTAAGGGAGATAGGGTGATAGGTACAGGGACTTGTCCTATCTCCCTTCTTCTAAATTGGCACTGTTAAGTATTTCAATCAGGCGATACACCTTGGTCTCAGCCTAGTATGCAGTGCACAACCCAAATGCTTATTTTGTTATATATGTATGTTCAATATTTGAGAGATACATCACTCATATCACGCACCCTTTTCAAATACCCCGGGTCACAATAGACCAGGAACCAGGCTGGTAGATAAAGGTAATATTTATTTATTTATTTATTTATTTATTTATTTATTTATTTAAAATTCAAATCAAACATATACTTTTTAATATATGAGGCAGCAATCACCAATGTGGTGACAATAACAAATAAAAGGTATGTAATGCACGTAAATTCACTCTTTAGCAACACAAAATAGAAAACACCAGAGAAATAGGAACACTTTGAATTTTTGGAAAGATAGCCCTTAAATTAGGATTTCCCCCTGAAATATTCCTCAACCAAGAAATAAGAAATTATAAATAGATACAAGGAAGCAGCAGGTAATCAGGAATAAGGAATAAGAGACAGAATTCGAATCCAACCTTCCCTCCCCAAACAAGAGAGAAAAACGGATTTGAACCTTTGCAATGTTAAAGTGACACTCGGAAATGACTGAATAAAATCTTGAAAGTGTGCAAAAATCCCTAAATCAGTACACATTTCTATGGGAGCAACATTGGAAAGATACTAGCAGTTATAAGCAATAGTTTGAGCAAAAATAAACAATTCGAATTTGAATGGAATGTTGAAAATAATTTAGAATAAAAATAGCATGTGTAAAACTTTTCAAAAATGTCATTCCCGCCTAAAATTAACCAAACGGTTTTTAATTGGGGTGTAGCTATGGGTCTTAGGTATAATCAAGAATTGAAATGAGGTCTCTAGCTATTAAACTGAGGGAGATATGCAATGTAGAATAAGAGGCCTTTTTAGAAAAATAGGGTAGTAAAAACAGAAAAGAAACTCAGTTTGGACAAGAAAATATTTACTATAGTTTTACTCTATACTAGAGCATTCCGGCTAGAATACCAAAGAGGGACACAGTAAGCTCTAGAGTTGATTCATGACCTCAACCCCAGATCCCCAGCGCCCGCTGGGCAAATCTGGCGGGACAGCATCAGCTGGGCCGTTCTGGTCACTGGACTGCACTGGACTGGCACTTCTAGTTACTGGATACTACCGAACAATGGTATGGTGAGTTTGCAGCAGGCATGCATCTAGTAGCAGCAAGCCAGGCTGGATCAGGATGCTTCCCTTGGGTTTTTGGGATTTTTTTTTAGAATTTGAGGTCTAGCTGAAAATGGGGTCAGCAATGCATAGGCTTTGGCTTTGCAATGAAAATTTGGAATCAGGATCAAACAGGATGAAGAAATCAGGAACCGGACGCCACACAGGAATTCAGGAAGAAAGTCAGTAATCAGTGTCTGTACCCTGTGTTCTGTCAGGGGCCCTTATTTATCATGCATGCCAGATGACATCACTACAGTGTATGGCAGGGGCAGGCTTACTACTCCCGCCTCTAATAACAGGATTGGGCTAGGTAGAAGTCTCCTCCTAGCTCTTCGCTGATTGGATCACAGAAAAAGTATGTCATGTTTATGGGGTGATTTTACAGTGTTTAGAAACCTCCCCTAGCTACTGGAACCAAAATATAATTTTGCCACAAACACATATTTATGCAGTTGCAACATCTCAGAAAATCAGATACACAGGTTACATATTTTGTGCATCATATTTCAGTCCAACTCTCAAGTCTGTGGGACCTGGTTTCACCTTGCTGACACATTTTGGTCATTTTAAACAGTACACAGATGTGCATTTATCCCAGGGATGTATGTACAAAATGTTATGTTCGCAACATCAATACTTTCCGGGGAATCTGTCATATTTGGTAACTTCTGTTCCTTATGCATTAAGGAGTTCTACCAGGTTTTCAAAGAAAGAGCATAAAATTAGATTTAGTACTACAAACTTTTCCTAATTCTTGCTGCAAAGTTAAATGTCTTTAAAGTTCAGTTACAAAATAGCCTTTAAAGCCAAAAAAAGGAAGTCCATTGTCACTTGATCAGTTTTTTTCTTTCCCCCAATTGCTGTCAATTGTCAGTTTCTTTGAAGCAGGATGAGGGGCCTCGCTCTTGATTGAAGGTTTTATTGCCCCTCACACTTGACAGGTGAGAGTCTCAGCCTGCTCTTGTCCCAGCCTGGAGCAAAGACAAATGTCTGATGAGCTTGTGAAGTTTCTTTGTCCTGGTGCATTCAAAGTCTTTCAAACTGGCAATTAGCGCTTTCCTGTGCCAGAAGTTTATGAGGTGTCGCCCTTTCTCAAGGCTAGCAACTGGCAGAGCACGTTTTTTTTATAGCTTGCCAACTTAACCTATGAGTTTTAGCCTTCATTCTCTCATTTTAAATCTTGACTTAAACAAAACCTGTGGAATCAAAACAGTTTATAGGTGTACTTTTACCAGCAACAAATCCTTTTACATTGCTAAGTAAATAGGCCTTCACACAACAATTTACTTTTGAATAGGCGATTTTCTCTCATCAGTAAGAAAAAGCACATTTTACTATTTCTTTAAATTCGGTTTTCATCTCCAACAAATACACACTTTATGCAGCTATTGTTCTTTTCTTGAGTGCTGGAGTTGTTTTGCAGCATGGATACATTTAAACAGCCATCTATTTAGAGTCTTTCTCTGAACAGCTGATTTTTAGATACTTTTGCAAAGAAAATAGACGCGTTTCCTGTGTAAAATGAAAACAAAGCCCCTGGTTGATTTTTCAAAGATACTTTTGACAGGAGCTGTCATTCAAGAAATAGGCCCGGTTCTGCTGAGACACAATTGATGATCCTGTGCATTGCAGGTCCTTTTTAATCACAGTGATTCATAAGGACTGGATGAGTTTAGCGCCAAGCAGCACTTTTAAAGGTTGATAAAGATGTCATTTCGAAGAGGTATTTTGGGTTTTCAGCAAAGTAATGCTACCTCTTTCACTTCACTACATGTTAAATGTTGCAGAGCACACTGGCACATTCCTGCAGTGAGTACTCCGTTCCACCCTACCTGAAATGTGTGTGGCAGGGTGGTGCAGCCATTTTCTGGTTGTTGCAAAAATGCAGTTTTGAGATCCTGGCGCGCACAGGAGTCAGCGTAGCCATTTTGCTGTTTCTTGCACCACTGCAGCGAAGTGAAGTAGTATAGCACAGCTGAGTGGGTCAATTTCACAGCACGATGACAGCACTGTATTGTCATTGCCCAACAAGGCCGAAACATGTCTGGGGTTGCTTGTGTTTCCGTGCAGAGGGGACCTGGCCTAGCGGTTCGGGCTGGGCTGCTACCATTGGTGGCAGTACCAGACTGATTTGCATATGGCTGGCCCCCTTTTGCAATGGCGCAGACGGGCTAAAAAACGGTGGTGTGGAAGGTTGCCCAGAGCAACGCCAGTGGTACAGATTCATTCAAAACCTTCCACCCATCACTTTTGTGGTCTTAGAAAGAGGCTGCTGCAGTAGCCCAGCCTAGAGATGACCAGGGCTCTGGAGACAGTGAGCCTCTGGGGTAAAGTGAGAAAAGGAAGAATACCTCTGAGGAGGTGCAGCTGATAGTGTGACTTCTTAGAGATGTCAGAGATGTGAGGAGAGAAGGAGAGGTGGTGGACTCGAAGATTACCCCAAGGTTCTTAGCCTCACTGGAAGGAGCATGTTCAGGGCCCAGGGTGGGCACCCAAAGAGAGCACGGGAAGGCGGGAGCAGGAGTCCCAATGAGGAGGAACTCAGTCTTACTGGCATTAAGGCAGAGATCATTGGAGGCACACCATTCCTGAATTGCAGGCAGACAGGTATGAGAGAAGGAGAAGTAGAGGCTGAGGGGAGCCTGAAGGAGAGCTGGGTGTCATCTGCATAACACTGAAAGTTAGAGCAGGTGGTAGAGATGCAGTGGGCCAGAGGTGCCAGGTAGTCGTTAAATAGCCTGGGAGAGAGGCTAGACCCCTGGGGAAAACCACAAGTAGAGAGCGAGATAGAAGAGAGAAAAGACCCAAGTTGGGCATGGGAGGGTCAATCAGTGAAAAAAGAGGTCAACCAGGGAAGGGCCAGAATAGAGATACCCAGGTTGTCTCAGAGACGATTGAGCAGGATGGCGTGGTTGACTGTGTTGAAAGCAGAGGATAGATCAAGGAGAATGAGGACAAAAGGAAGGTTAGAGAGCAAGTCTTCATGGGTGTTCAGTAGAGCAGTTTCCATGCCTCTGGCTGTTCTGAAGCCAGACTTGTGGTCACGGAGGCAACCAACAGATCCACTATGTAGATTAAGCTGGGAAATGGCCAGCTTTTCTAGGGGTTTGCCCAGGAAAGGAGTGATGGAGATCGGGCGATAGTTTGCCGGAGAGGAAGGATCGGCAGAAGGCTTCTTAAGAAGGGGGTGCACAAGGGAGTGCTTAAGGGGGAGGGGAAGGTTTCAGTGGTAAAAGAGTGATTGCAGAAATCAGCCAAGGCTGTAGCAAGGGTGTCAATGGTTCTGGAGGAGCAGGGCATCACTTGCTTTGACGAGATTTCATAGATCGGACTTGTCTAGAAACATTGTCGTGAGTGAACTGGGGAAGGAGGAGAAAGGAAGAGGAGAAGCAGCCAGAGAGGGGCCTGGAGTGGTAGAGGGAGAGGAAGAGGAGGTAGAGGAAGAGAGATTGGACAGGATGTCCTGAATTTTAGTGGTGAAATGAGATGCCAAGGCTGTGCAAAGGGCCTTGGAGGGAATAGGAGAGGTAGAGACTGCATCAGGATTGGCCAGCTTCTTGCAGAGTTTGAAAAGTTCGGCCGAGTTGTTAGAGGCTGTCGAGACGGGGGTTTGGATGTTGGCTATCTTCTTAGAGAGAACTGAGAGTCTGTATTGCCTTTGGAGCAGGCGGCAGCCCAGTTTGTTAGAGGATGTGCTTGATGCCCTCCACTTCCTCTCTGCCACCTTGCACTATGTCAGAATTCTACCACCACCCCATCCTTTCACCATAAATCCCTTCTGCGTGTGCCCCTTTACACAAGCCATGTCTCTCCAGCACCCCTTTACTCTAAGGCTCTTATCTTGTCCCCCTTACACCATACTTCCTGCCTCCTTACCCTCTGTATCACTTGCCGTGCTCTTCTGCCAGTAGACTTATCGGTGCTGTGCCACTTCCTGTGTTCTTCTGTGGTCCTTCCCAAGATCCATCCACTATGCTCCTGGCCTCCTCACCCTTTTCCTATCTGCCTTTAACACGGAGAAGTGCTTTACTATGTAAAAGCCAGGCCTGTTGGCTTTGCCAATGCTTGTTGGGATAAAGCGGAGAGCAGAGACCATTATAGTAAACTCCAAGCTCCCATGGACTCCCTGCAAGAGATATGTGCATATCTGGAGATTATGACACATCCCATGGCCACATGTCGCCTACCTGAGTAGTGTAGAGAATCGTGCCTCACCTTGGTCCTTTAAGTGTTGGATTAACCACCGCATCCAATTCTGCACACATTACAAGACCCTGTCCAGGCCATAGGTGGACCCACTGAAATCTTTATTTGAACATCAGAGCCAAGCAGCGAAATCGTATTACCCAAAGTAAACCAGCCACTAGGACACGGCTGGGCTCCAATTGCGATAACATGAATTCACTAGAAATGAAAAAATCTGCATTATGCAAAAATGCATTTCCAGGGCCAAGCCGTGCTAGTGCCTAATGAGTGCAAGTGGGAGAAGCACACCTAGCTGCTTTGTATTCAGGGTGGCCCACCGTCTGGTTCTTTGGGGAAATGGAGAACTTCTGTTTCTTTGGGGGCAGAGTACCCCATTAATGGAACACCGGGTCTGTACGACGTAAAGGGCGTCAGGGGTGTTTCTTGTTTACTCTATGCAGGAGAAACAATGAAGAAAGAGTTGAGAGAGAAGAGTTGGCGCAAGTGAGCGGGGTAAGTTGTGCCATGCAATGGTGGCATGCAACAGCAGTGCCTGCTATGATAAGTGAGAGATGTGGTGACATCGAGCCATCCCACTTGCGAACCCTTCACACACGCAAATGAAGTGCAAATGCACACGGCATGTGCATTCCTGAAATCAAATGTGTAAATGCCTTTTCAAAAGACCCACAATTTGAGCATTTGCAAGTCAAGCGCTAAGAACGCACTTTGACCTGGGCAACATTCTTTAGTGCCCTATCCGTTTGTGAAGAGTCAGGAAGGTCAACGGGCCCTGGCTTTGGGTAACGCATACCTGGAAGGGGACCTCCATTTTAGAAGCCCCGTTTCCGGTATGGCAGGAGTGAATGGGCCTCATCATAGTTTTGCCAGTCTGGAAATAACTGCTGGTTAATTCCGGCACCAGCAATTTTTCCAGAACGAGCTGGAGGTAAATCAGAACCCGACTGGCAAATAAATGGCGGAATTACCGGCATAAACCGGTAATTCCGGTAATCCCAAAACTGCATGGGCCTCATTACTAGTGTGCCGGTCCGGTAACTTCAGTGCTGGTAAGCGTACCAGCACCAACCATTGTTAGCGGGCCGGTACAGTGCAGCGTTAATTGCAAAGGTCTGACCTGGCGGGCGGAACGGCAGCTGCTCGCAGACTTTCACAGAGGCAACGGCACAGTTATTTATTGTGCCGGTGCTTCTGTGTTCCGCATTCCCATTGAGTTCTATGGGACTCAAATGGGAAGGGGGAATATCATTTTTCCGGTGCCTGACTTCCCGGACCGGTGAGGTTAGAATCCCCTGCTGTTACCGGCAAGCCAGGTGCCGGAAAAAGTAATGAGTCCGGCGGTAGCCTGCCGATTTTACCGCCACAGCTACTGCCAGACTCGCAATGGGGCCCCATTGAAAGGGGATTTAGCGCTGTGGCTGGCACCTAGAATATCCCGGGTGCCGGTAACGGTAGGGGCAATTTGACGGTATCCTCCCGGAATTACTGGCAGGATATTGGCAAACATGTAATAAGCCCCAATCTGTCAGCAGTACAACAATTTTGCCTACTCATTTGGAAAATTATGCGATTATGGGCAAATCACTTTATCTGCCGGTGCCTCTTCCTTTAGCTGCCCAAGCTGGGGGCGCTTACATAAAGACACCCCTTTACTATTAAGTAATACATAAGCAAGTGGACATTTATTTGTAAGCACATACCCTAACCCAGCAATGAAAAGCCAGGTTCTTTTTTTAATTGACCTGGTATTATAGCGAAGAATATGGTATTTGAACCTGTACTGAGAGTGACACTCTGCAATAGGTTCAGTCTCACACTGTCCTGTTAGGACTGCAATGCATATGGGTAAATGAAAGAAAACCACGTGCCCAAGATTACATATTGTGCAACTGGCAGCGCTGGGAATCAAAACGTTAATTCCTTGAATCATAGCCACAGCACGTCCACATATTTACCCTCTTGGAGAGTTTTCTCTCGAGTCTGCTGGTGCGGAGATAACGGGAAGACTAAGGGCCTCATTACACGGTAGGCGGAGAACCATGGTGCTACTAGCGCCATGGTTCATGCCGGTAAAATACCGGCACCGCCTTGGTGGAAAGGGGAATTACTGCCTCATTCCAATGTTGGCGGGGCGGTAATTCCCCCTTCCACCATTGCCCTTCCCATTCCCATTTTTGCCCCAAAGGGCATAATGGGAATGGGAAGGCGCTAATTACGGCACCGCAAATTGCGGTACCGTAATTGGCTCCCTGGGTCCCTTTGCGGGTTGGTTTTTAACGCCTGCAAAAAGCAGGCATTAAATTCCCCAACCCGCAAAGGGACCTCGTAGTAAGACGGTAAGGATTTACCGGTACCGGTAAATCCTTACCGCCTACCATGTAATGAGGCCCTAAGTCTGCTATTAATGAGCCTGTCCATTAAGGCCCGGGAAATATTGATGGTGGTGGTGTCCGTGTCTGAGGGTCTTCCCCAGTCAATCGCTGCTGTGGAGAGTCTTCTGCGAGGAGCTGCATACTTATGTATAGTCTTCTCAAGGAAACAGTGAAATGTATACCGGCAGTGCCTGCATATTCGCCTTCCGTGAAGTTGACGTCAGTGTCGCGCGGGCCGCCGCACAGCATCGCTTTTGGAAATACACGTAAATGAGCATGGTGACTGGTAGTGACTCAATTTGCCAACATTGTAAGTCTCCGCTTAGGGACATTGGAGTCAAAATCCAAGATTTGATCAAAAATTGAAAGATATAGTGACCTGGGCCAAATCTCCAACAACCCGGAAGGGGTTGTCGCCACTGAGTGGCACGCGGGAGCCGTCTAATGACATACATTGATGCACAGATAGAGAGAGTCTAAAAGACCCCCAATTAAGTGCTTTGGGTGCAACACTAGGTGCCAATTGAAGGATCGATGGTGTGTCAACAAACACAGCCAAGCTATCGATTCTTTTCAGTTTGCATTGTGTGACTGAATTGAGGAGATTCCAATAATGAAATCATGATTTGATCTCACAAAATTCCAGATCTACAAAAGGGAAAATGTTACTGTAGAATTTAGCACGTTCCCTCTCTCTGTTGTTGTGTTTTTTCCAATGGGCAGAAATGAGAGGCTGTCTTTGATCTACTTTTGGAATGTGTTGGGTCCATTGATGACTAAGGCTTCTGCCCCCTTCTTGGCAGAATGCACATATGGTCATTACAAGGGAATGCGCATCTCTTTACACAGACATGCATTTACTGCAACCAGGGACTTGCTCCAACTCATTCAAATGCACTGTGGTGCACTGAGACTCTGGTGCCAGCTACCCAGTGACATAGGGTGGGGCAAAATGAAGACACGCCCTGACGATGCATCAAATGCAATGGAGCACAAGAATGTACCTGCTCCAACTACTCACTGAGGGGCATTTGGCAACAATGTTATGTTATGCTAGGTGATATTTGTATAGCGCCTAGGGCCATTCGTATGGCCTTGAAGCGCTGTGGTGGATGAACACCCTTTGGAAGACCGTAGTCTGAGCAGGTCTGTAAAGGAAAGGAAGTAGTACAATGGGTGCATGCTTTTATTGCCAAGTCGGGGATAGGCAGAGAATGGATAGGTTTCAAGCAGCAGCGCATGTTGCCGAGGCGTAAGGAAGAGGTCTGTGTCAGGGTCTATGTGACGGCTAGATTACATTTTTATCGTGGGACTCAGCTGTATTCTATGGGTCGCAGCATGTGAGGGTGATGTTGGTCTAATGCAATAGTTTTAGTCATGCAGCGCTAATTGCAAAGGCACAGGGAGGAGTGTTTTGCTAGAGGCTATGTGACGACTGGGCCGAATTTTATGCAGGACTCAGCTGTTTTCTTCGGGTCGCTGGAAAAGTGAGGGGGCAGGCTAAGTAAGAAGCCTATCAGTCCCTAAAACAACTGATTGCGGTTGCGGGCGTTGCTGCGCGTAATGTGCAGGACAGCCTGCTTCTAGGGCATACAAGAAGGCGACATGCAGTTACAGGCACAAATCTAGGGTGCGACACAGATAGCCAATGCCGTATTTGCATTTCTCATTACCGTCTTTGTGCTGAGTAGAAACTGCTATGCTGGCTTCATGCAGGGAGTTTAAATTGCATGGTCACCTATGGACGATCGAGCTTGATGTCTGTGTAATTACGGCTCTCATGTGAATATCCAGACCCCCCAAGGGAGACCACACCCTGTGCTCCACAATGCACCACCTAACTGTATACCCTGGAAGATATTGCAGAACAATATCTAAGTGCTCACTGATATGCAATGGAGCACAATGACGGAGAACCTCTGACAACATTGGGGCATAAAGAGAACCCTCCTCCAGCACCCCACTGATATGCAATGGGGCAGAACGAAGGACAGCCTCCTACCCTCCTCCAGCACCCCACTGATATGCAATGGGGCAGAACGAAGGACAGCCTCCTACCTCCCATTACAATGCATTGGAACATATTGCAGAACAATATCTAAGTGCTCACTGATATGCAATGGAGCACAATGACATAGCACCTCTGACCAAAGGGGCGTGAAGAGAATCCTCCACTAGCACCCCACTGATATGCAATGGGGCAGAACGAAGGACAGCCTCCTACCCTCCTCCAGCACCCCACTGATATGCAATGGGGCAGAACGAAGGACAGCCTCCTACCTCCCATTACAATGCATTGGAACATATTGCAGAACAATATCTAAGTGCTCACTGATATGCAATGGAGCACAATGACATAGCACCTCTGACCAAAGGGGCGTGAAGAGAATCCTCCACCAGCACCCCACTGATATGCAATGGGGCAGAACGAAGGACAGCCTCCTACCCTCCTCCAGCACCCCACTGATATGCAATGGGGCAGAACGATGGACAGCCTCCTGCCTCCCATTACAATGCATTGGAACATATTGCAAAACAACATCTAAGTGCTCACTGATATACAATGGAGCAAAATGAAGGAGCACCACTGACAACATTGGGGCATGAAGAGAACCTTCCTTCAGCACCCCACTGATATGCAATGGGACAGAATGAAGGACAGCCTCCTACATCCCATTGCAATGCATTGGGGGCCAAACGAGGCATCGTGCTCTGTGTACGTAGCAATACACACTGGGGGTTGACAAAGAACACCCTCGAACTCCCTATTAAAATGAACTGGACAGAATCAGGTGGATTGTGAAGTACACAAGCTCTTATTTTTATTTGAAGTGTGCTACTGATGTGTAAAGATTTTTGGTGCGCTTATTGACATGGCCTTAGGTTAAAATGTCATTTAGAATAATATGCACCACAAAATGCCTGATTTTTAGAAAGGTTGTATGATACTTTATGCATATTCTCAGGGATGTCATTTCACAAAAATGCCTGGGGTAGTGGAAGTGACATCACATGACCTTTGACCTCTGATGACATCACAGGAAGTGATGTCATTTGACCTCACCCTGAAGTGACATCACGGAAGTGATGAAACAGCCTTTCGCCCCTTCACAAAACAGGAAGTGGTATCACATAGCATTGTTCTTAAGTACACTACGAAAAGTATGGTTACGTTATCACTGTTTTGTGATATACATATGATACAAGAATGGATCACCATATGTATCGTTCAGTGTGTATAGGCCCATATTACCAAATTACTGTGAATGCAAGTAGACGTCCAAGGCCAAATGATAATGATGTGTTATTATATAGCACTTACCCTTAAGCGCTTTATATAGAACAAATATACATACAATATCACCCAACCTGTGTTGGTACTCATTTATCAACCTCAAATGATGAAAGGCTGAATTGACCATGCCGGGATTCGAGCCTGCAACCTGCAGATAACTCACACATTGCATCAGGAAGTGCTGAAATCACTGAGCTATCTTACCGGCTATAGCTTTTTTACTGGCTATAGTAAAATTAGCAATTACATGTATGAATGTTCTCAAAGTCAGAAAGCAAATGACATTCTGCAGTGCACACCATTAAACTGGTAAGTGAGATTTAACAGCAGACCAGTTCATCTGCAGGTCTGGTGCAAAGTGTTACACTTGTGGAACCCACTGTTCTTTTTAAGAAGCCTGAACAAGAAAGCCACCCTCTCCAGAAACAAAGAGCCACATGGCACTGGCCAAAGCCCAAGAGCTTCAATTTATTTGGAGGTAGCAAGGGAGAGCTCAGGGGTCGCAGGTATGTCCCTGCATATTCTTTGATCATTCACGTGTTTATAATGATGGGCTTGCTTGAATTCCACTGACCTTCATGGCATCCATGCCAGAGACTTTTGCCATCCCTTTCATGCCCTCAGCACCCTCTAGTGAGTTGCATGCCAGCATGTCTCAGGGGCCAGGCATAGCAGATCAGGCCACACGACTCCTCATAGAGCTACTTTAGCAGCCAGGGAATGCAAGCATTCTCCTTAAGATGGACAGAAGACTTATATTGCATCTCAGGACACTCAAATCAAAAGCAGACTTTGCAACTCAGCCCCTCAGCTCCTGACCTTCCCTCCTTCCCTCCTTCCCTCCTTCCCTTCACCTATTTACTCACCCTCTGAGGCCATAACAATCCCTAATTGCCATTATTTCCTCTACCTCTGATCTTTACTAGTGGTCAACACTTATTTATTTTCGTTTTTCTATTATCATTATTATTTTAGAACATTGTGGTTACAACAATCTTTGATACCTAATAACAATTAATACATAAAACATCAGATACATGGTTCAAATCTTCGGTCCAGTAAACCCGGGCAGTACTACCCACACCTAGGGATGACCATACGCCTTTGTAACTAAGATGTAATTTAGCACTACCTGCTTGTGTTCCCCATGGAAAGAACTGTAACTCATGTATCGCTTGTCATATCTGTAACTCCGTCATTGATTCCTTTAGTCCTTGTCTACCCGTGTATGTACTATACTTTATCCTATGTAACATTGTAACTAAGCTTTGCACATTCTTGTAACTGCTGCGCCCCCATGCCCCCCGGGTCTGGTGCCCATTACAAATAATAAAACAAACAAACATAATTACTCATTACATTCCAATTAAGTCCTACGCGAAATTATATCTACTTCACAAAAATTCTTCCACATGACATTACAACTTCACAATGTTTCGCTTTTGTTTAAATTGTCTCCATATCTGCAAGATCTCTTTGACCTTGGAATACCAGGCTCATTGAAGGTCTACGTTTTAATGTCATGGAAAACATTAAAAGTAAATAGAAAGAAGTCCTGTTATAAAGCACTCCGCTGCTCTTGAGCTACATTCACGTTATAAGCAATACAAATGAATAAAAATACAATATTGGCTTTATGTATTAAATGCTCCTTCATTTTGCCCTTTCACTTATCCCAAAGCTCTCCCCAGCCTTACCTATATACATAAATTGCAGTAATGTTAAATAACCAGTAGATGGCAGGCTATGCATAGCACATGAATCTCAAACAGATTCACAAGCTTAAAAACATACCCTTAACAAATTACGAGTAAAACAAGAACAACAGAATGCATATGCCAGTGCGTTCAGAAGCATGTGAAGCGGGTCATCGGGATTACGGTGCCCATGGGCTTACCAGTCAGAATTCACGTGGCCACTGAATTGATACCTCGTGGTTGTGTTGGTGCATCTACCCGCTGAACTTATTTTGCCTATTAATTTACCCATTCGAATTCATGCGCCAAATAATGCACCCCTCAAAACTGTGCGCCCCTGAATATGCCCATCTGAATTTCTATGGCACTGGCGAGGGCTAATAGATTTGCCGGGCTCCTGATGACGCCCACCAGATTTCCTGCTGCAAAATGAAGTCAATGACTGTGCCATTAATTGAATACGCCCACTTAATGCCACGTGCCTCGGAATATGTCTATGACAATGGGTATGCCACTGGCTATGCCCGGCAGAGTGTCTGTATCGGTGAACAGGCCCAGCAGAGTGTCTGTATAAGTGAACAGGCCCAGCAGAGTATCTATATAAGTGAACAGGCCCAGCAGAGTGTCTGTATCAGTGAACAGGCCCAGCAGAGTGTCTGTATCAGTTAACAGGCCCAGCTGAGTAGCTATATAAGTGAACAGGCCCAGCAGAGTGTCTGTATCAGTGAACAGGCCCAGCTGAGTGTCTGTATCAGTGAACAGGCCCAGCAGAGTGTCTGTATCAGTGAACAGGCCCAGCTGAGTATCTATATAAGTGAACAGGCCCAGCAGAGTGTCTGTATCAGTGAACAGGCCCAGCTGAGTGTCTGTATCAGTGAACGGGCCCAGCTGAGTGTCTGTATCAGTGAACGGGCCCAGCAGAGTGTCTGTATCAGTGAACAGGCCCAGTAGAGTGTCTGTATCAGTGAACAGGCCCAGCTGAGTATCTATATAAGAGAACAGGCCCAGCAGAGTGTCTGTATCAGTGAATATGCCCAGCAGAGTATCTGCATCTGTGAATAGGCCCAGCAGAGTATCGGTATCAGTGAAAAGGCTCAGCAGAATTTCTTCCCACTCATTGTACCAATCATAATGACTGTGTCCTTGATTATGACTATTATAGAGTTAATCCTTCGTTCCAAGGGCTGGAACGGTGGGTAACAACCGAGCAGCCCAAGTAATGGGCACAAGCAAAGCGAGGGTGGATAACGAGAGCGTGGGCCGTTACCCCCATTCCAGCCCTTGAAACAGGGGATTAAGGCTATTAGCACCCAGGGTTGCCAAAGTGGTAACTCTGGGTGCTTAAAAAAAGAGTATTTGCCAAGATGGCTACCATGGAAAGGGAAGCGAGCGGAGCCCCTCTTCCCTTTCCATGGTGGCTTGCAGGAGCAGAGAGGAAGGAGCAGCGGTGGCAGTGAGTGACAATGCCAAACAAATATTGTAAGTGGGGTGTGGGAAGGGGCACAAAAAAGGGACGGGCGTGGGTGGAAGATGATGGCGGGGTGAGCCGGCCGTCAGGCGGGATGGAATGCAGG
Source organism: Ambystoma mexicanum (assembly GCF_040938575.1). Taxonomy (NCBI): domain Eukaryota; kingdom Metazoa; phylum Chordata; class Amphibia; order Caudata; family Ambystomatidae; genus Ambystoma; species Ambystoma mexicanum. Next base: position 1,085,119,862 of record NC_090936.1, on the reverse strand, counting down.
CTTTCACCAGTGGTTCTAGCCTGCGCTCCTGGATACCTTATTGGCCGCTGCAAGGGTGTTAATATGTGTAATGTGCCAGTGACAAGGCACATCAGAATGCCTGCGTGGGTGAATACACATATCAACATTTCTCTGATACTTATTTATTTCATCCACCAATTGTGCAATTGGCTTTGCGAGATTCGAACCTATGACCTGCAGATCACACACAGAGTGCAGCAGCCCACCCCACTGCTGAGTTTGGCCATCAAAACTCATCCACATTTCGGTCACAGTAAACTGACATTCTTAGTATGTATTATATCACATGCTGACCCCTAGAATATTGTGCCAAAGAGGAAAATTACCCCTCACTGAGAGGCCTTCATGCCATTACTGGAGGGCCACAAAACTTCACCAAAGGTTTGGGACACCCCTCCTACTTAAGCTGGTAGGATAGCTCAGTGGGTTGGGCTGCTGCACTCTGTGTGTGATCTGCAGGTCATAGGTTCGAATCCCGCAAAGCCAGCACATCCTTTCAAAGTTGATGAATGAGTACCAACTTTTGCTGGGCGATATTGTATGTAAATCTGTTTTCTGTTGATGTGAGATATAGCACATCATAATCTTTACCTACGCCATGTATCTCCATGCTGCAGCGAGGGCAGTGTGAAGGGCGGGCTGTGTTGTGGTTCCCAGGTGGTCTCCCCACGTCTGGTGGTGATGTGCAGCCAGGAAGGGGGCAAATATGCTCTGTTCTTTGTTGTAATGGAATTCACTGGAGTACTACCAGCAACACTGCTGAGATTCTGCAGCTCTTTCATGAGAGTTGATAGCCCCCTCAGGTGTGCCACCCATGCATTGGCAAAGTCAACAGTTTTGGCTGGGATAGGCATTTGCCAGGCACTGCAATGCCAGGCACTCTCTGGTCATAGGATGGGAACAGGTGGACAGTGGGGTGGGCATATGAAGGCAATCCCTTGCAAAGGCCTAGCTAACCTATTATGGACTTAATAACCGATCATGCACTGGAGATGCGGCTAACGGAAGCGACATAATACCCCATACCTTTGGAGTTGCCTTAGCCAACAGAGTTGATAAGGAGTGGGGTGGGGTTGCATTAAAACACAGAGCGGACCTGGACATTTCCCTCTACGATCAGTAAAGGCTAATTTGGCACAGATTTACTGCATGTCCAGCCAAATTTTTCATCTGTCGACGCTTGCGATTTGGTAGTGTTGTATAGGCCACCAAAGAAAGAGCCATGTTTTCTAAAGGGCATGGCGGATATCCTGGTCAACCTCATGCCCACTGTTTCAGACTGCTTCTGTTAGGGCAGGGGTACCCAACCTTTGGTGCGCAAGGAGAAAAAAGTGCATATCGAATTAAAGGGTGCGCAACCGCCATTCTTGGACGCAACATATCAGCGCTCGGTTGGTGGAAAAATTATGGTACCACACATTTTAAATGTATAAACTTAAGACTGCTTATACAAAATTTAAATGTGCAGTACCTACTTACCTAGACCATGTGCAATTGTAGTAGAGGACATTTGCAATGGCTGTTAATGTCATTTGACAGTAAATGGCTGTTACCATTAAATGCTGAGGACATTGAGTGGCCAGGAGGACATTTGCAGACAGATAGGACTGGCCAAATTGTTCAAAAATATGATAGCACTAAATAAACATTACCAGGGGCTTCAGGTTCTAGTGCAACTATTTGGACAGCAATATTGGTCACAAATGGAGGACAGATATTCAGGTGGACTTTGGGGTTCTGCCTGAGGATTTTCTGGGATCTTTAGTGGCAAATGGTTTATTCCTAGAACACAAGACCAATAATGCTGTTTCTTAATCCTTGAGTACTGTATTGTGGACTGTTTTTCTTTAGAAATGTTATGAAGTTTTGCATTTCCGATTGTACAGAGAGTGATCACTATCCTCTTGAGTTAATTTTCCAATAGCCAGAAGGAGGCACCATGAAGAAGATGTCCAACAGCCAGAGGGGATTGAAGAGAATTACTCATGATATGAAAGATATGAAAAGATATTCTCTTAAAACTGTTAAACAGTTCAGAGGCCACAAAATAAATGCCAGTTTGTTTGAGTCTTTGGTTGAAACCATCCGGGACAGAGCTATTGGCAAACGGCAGTGCCCAGTTCAGGCGGTCCATGTTATAGAAAGGGCGAGCCCATGGTTTGATGCAGAACGTAGACTCTCGAAAAGAAAATGGACCCATGATTAAATGAGTGGTGTATGCATGGCTGGGCAGATTTATAGTTTCTAAAGGGCATATAAAAATTGCTTACAGACAAAAAAAAAAGAATTATTGTGAAACAATGGGAGCTTTTAGAGAGGGCCATGTTTTCAAAAGACACCAAATTGTTTTATGTTTAATGCAATTGTTGAGACAGGCATTATGCCACCTCCTTCGACAAGTAGTCCTTGGACCATCAGCCTCCCCAAGGCCAGTAAGCTATTCTCTAAATGTTTGTTTTTCAGACTGGAAGCGTGCGCTCAAACTAACAATATAGTGACGCCCTACCAATCGGGTATCAGGGGAGAGCTTAGTACAGAGGTTCACTGCTTCACTCTGAGCATCATACTGGAAAAATATGGTAAGGTTAAAGGGAGGGATGTTATTTGTGGCTTTTTTCAGATTTGGAGAAAGCATTTGATTTGATAGAAATATCTTAATGCATCAGTTATATTTTGTTTGGGTTCTTGATGGTTTCATAAATCTTATCCAACTGGACAGGCAGACACCTCATCATTTGTCCGATATACAAGATCGGGAAATTATATCTATTTTTTCCCACAAATAAAGTGAAAAGTAGGGATGTCGCTTGGTGTCAGAATCGGAAACTACCACCCCCGAAGACTCCTCACATGACTCCTTAGAGGAATCCTCCTTAGTAGATGTCTTTGGTCTTCTTCTCTCCTCCTTCTTGATCTCCTGCGGGTCTTCGTCTGTCTTGGTGCTCTTCCTTCCCTTCTTGTCCTTCTTGCGCTCGTAGAGATAGGGACGAGCTCCGCTTGAGGCCACCCTGACAGTGGTAGGAACAAGCTGTCAGGTGGACCCAGGGGAGCCAGTCCCGTAACGTCAGGGAAAAAGCCAGTGACGGCAGAAAAAACCCTGTTAGATGGTGAGTCCTTGCTGGCAGGGAGTGTGTCGGAAGTGGAGGGCTGATGTCGAGAAGGATTGGAAGAGAGTCCACTGCGATCCAAGGAAGGCTAAGCGGAAGCTGTACACGAGTAGTCAGGAGGAATGGTAAGGAGAGTGAGCGGGAGCGAAAGCGTAAGCACAAGAGTCAGGTATCTAGCGAAAGCGAGAGAGAGAGCAAGCGGGAGCGAAAGCGTATGCACCAGAGTCAGGTATCTAGCGAAAGCGAGAGAGAGAGCAAGTAGGAAAGAAGTAACGGAGAGGCACAAAGGATGGCTAGCGAAAGCGAGAGAGAGAGCAAGCGGGAGCGAAAGCTTAAGCACCAGAGTCAGGTATCTAGCGAAAGCGAGAGAGAGAGCAAGCGGGAGCGAAAGCGTATGCACAAGAGTCAGGTATCTAGCGAAAGCGAGAGAGAGAGCAAGTAGGAAAGAAGTAACCGAGAAAACAGGGAAGCCAAGGCGGGTTGAGTACTAGGTAGATAAGTATCTAGGGACCGAGCTCAAAGAGCGGCACTGCAGGCGATGTTAGCGAAAGGCTGACAATGCGAGTTGCAACGCACAGCGTTGTGGGCGTGGCTACCTTTTAAAGGAAAAAGGACCAAAAAGACTAGAACGGTAAGGACCGCAAGGTGCCTAAGTAAGCCTCCATCTTTTCCACAGCATCCAGGGTCGCGTTGTGACACTTGGCCCCAATGTATTCCTTCCAGACATTGACCCTAGTACTTCTTTTAGGAAAGTTAATCCACCCTCCTGGAAGATTAGATTTTTTAGCACGCTTCTTTATGCTGATGACACAACTATTTTGGACATAACCTCGGCAGGTATCCAACAGGGCCTGCTATACACAAATTACTATTTTGGGAACTATAGTTCAAAATTAATTATGATAAAAAGAAAAATGATGACGTCAGGAAAAGGGTGAAACCGTATAGCTGGTTTTTAAATTAATGTTGAGATAAGGAGGTAGACTCATTTTTATTTGAGTCCATTCTTCTCAAGGAGTGGTGCTTGGGTCAGTCATTTTAAGAATACAGCTGAAAGGGAGTCATTAAGGATTAAAGTGCTTTGTAAGATTGTATTAACATGTTGGGCATTCAAATTGGACAAGTGCCTGACGGTATATCAGAAAAAGATCTATTCCATCATTTTTTGTGGGAGCAAAATCTGGGATTGTTCAAACTGTCATGTCTTGGAGGGGTTGCAAAATATATGCCTGTGCCAAATAGCAGGCCTCCCTCCAGGTACACCTGGTAGCACCTTATGAGCTGAATTGGGGGTTGTTCAGTTGAAAGGTGTCGGCCCAGTTAAGATTTTTACCATATTTTTCTAAAGTACATCTGGGATTTTCTGCTAATCATTAAGTGAATGTCAAAGTAAGTGCGATTGCAGCCTCCCCTGATAAAGCAAAATGCTTGTAGTACAGGGAGTTGTAAGGCACTGTCATTTGGATAGTGGGGCGGGATATAACTAAATTTGGCACATTAAGTCAACTCGAAATAGCTCTTAAAGCAAAAGATTGTTCAATGGGGAGAGAGGCAGAAGTCCAAAATATGCATAAGCTGACCACTTATACCTACCTTACATGCAGACTTATGTACACATATACGACAGCAAGGAGACATCTGTGAAATAAGATCCCCAGAATGCAGGAGGCTGATGCTAATGGTACGTTCTAATTCACCCACTGCTGAATAAATTGAGATGATGTGCCTGAGGAATCACAAAGAGTGCCCGCAAAATGTGCTTAATTTTCTTAATTGTAATGATAAGGTTTCTATATATACCTTGTTTGACTAGGTTGAAGCTGTTTTTTTTTTATAGCAGGCTTGTTCTAATCTATGTGAATTTTATGAAATATGATACATGTTTTTAAATGTTGCCAACAGTTAATGGAGAAATATGGTAAAATAAACATTGATTGAGTAATACTGGTCATTACGTGGTAGGCTTTACAGATCACTTCACTGGGGCTTTGGAGGCTACCTCCTAAAATGCATTTTGGCATGTAATGGCATATAGTCCAGCCTATAGCGCCAACGTCCTGTTAGAGTGGTGAAAAATGTGTTGTGAACACATTTTTCAGAAGGATTTGGGGCCTCTTTTTTCTGTGCAAAATGTTTTTTCCACAAAAGTTAATGGCACACGTTGGTCAAAACTTTGAACATTTGAAGACCACTTCATTAGAGGGGTGTGGTGGTATTTTGATTCATTAATTGGCTTGTTAATTCAAACTTATTATCAGTAACTTAACTGGATTTGGATATGGGACAGATTAGTTATGAAAAATGTGGCATGCATTTGCCTTCTCTTCCCATTATCCATGTGGCAGATGGGCAGAGTATCAAATGATTTTTCCTCTAGGGCCTCATTACGAGTTGGGCGGTATACCAGCGGTAAATCTGCCGGAATGCGGCCCAACTGAATTACTATTACTGCCATTTGGTCTGGCAGAATTACTGTTGGATTAAAAGTGGTGGTGGCAGTGTAATTCCACATTATTTTTAAGTCCATTCGACTTAATGGGGATTTTTGGGTGGAATTACCGTGGCAGAATTTCCGCTGCAGCAATTCTGCCAAATCTGCCGATTTTTCAGCAGTGAGTGGCAGAATTTAATGTAGGTAAATCCTCCACTCCAGGCACGCCCTTGTAATTTGGTGTGTTGGTAAAATGGGTGGTAACTTAGTTACCACCTATTTTATCACTTACCACCATATTCGTAATTAGGCCTATGTAACAATAAACATAGGTGACACTAAAAGCAATATTACGGATAAATATAATGCATGGTGCCATCAATCACAAACCTCACTTGTACAAAAAGCAGTGCAAGCAAATGATTTAATAAAGGAAAGTTGGGTATGCATGCATATCCAACCTATTTCTCCATTATGCTCCTACTAGCTGCACAAAGGAGCAGAATATGCGCATTTTCTCCAAGACACACACATGGGCATGTGGTACAATTATTTAGCTCATTAATACATTCGTCAGCCGGGCAAAATATCTGAAGATGACATCGTTTTAACAATAACACTGCAATAATAAGTACGGATATTTTCTGAAAAATAATTTGCATGGTGGCAAAAAACTGAAATCTTGCATCTATAAAAATTTGCCAGCTGGAACTACAGCAGGCTCATTGGCCAACATTCTCGCACAATCCATGACTCTGGGCTATACTGCTACTGAGGTCTCATCCCTCCAGCACCTCCTTCTAGGCCTCCCTACTAGGCCTCCCTACCATGGCCCAGACCAACTGGCAAGCAAGATATTAGGGTGCCCCGAGCAACATGTGCTCCCGAGCTACACTTTGGGGATCTCTGTGTTGGGGGATATTAATCTCTGACATGAATAGCAGAAGACCGGGTGAAGTACCATTGGGTCTTGTGGCGAGCATGGTCCTAAGATGGTTGGATGTGAGTCCTACACATGATGAAGGCCAGGTGGCCGGCTTTCTGCCTGATCTAGTCCGACCACCGTGGGATACCATTTGCTATATTCTTTATAAAGCAATAACAGCTTCAGTCTGATCACGAGAGGGTTTCTGAGTGGCTACTCAGTGGCACAAACCTAGACCTATCATGGAAGGTTCATTGAAAGAGGCCCCTGAGACAGCTCGGACCCCAGTACCTTCAGCCGAACCAATTGAGGCCTTTGCCTTCTAAAACCACAGATTAATACGCTTGCTTGATTGCGTTTCCAAACTTAAAACCTGGTATGGTAGAAACAAGAATGGAATTAATAATAGCAGCTGGATAAGCAAGGCCACAAAGCAGCGCTTCGAAGCCATAACAATGGCAGTAGGAGCTTCACAAATATCAAATAAAAAATAACATAAAATTGAATTCGACCACTACACACTTGAATTGAATTACATTGAGGGCTAACCTTTTCTTTCCTTCAAATGCCCTTTGCGAGGAGCTCCCTCCCTTCTTTCATTATAACATTTCATACTTCAAAACTGAATTGGGAATTAACAGCAAAACTGACCAGTGCTCACTTAAACCAGAATTTGACATGGCTAATTAATATGTCCCTCCTTTCAGGGGCTGTTCCTTTAGATGTAAACCCGCTGTTGACAACATCCCTAGATCCTTCCAAGCCAACAGATGTTTGACCCACTTCACTTCTGCCTTTTCTGGCTAACCTGCTGGAAACAGCTATAACGCAGCTGCTGCCTTACTTTGTAAAGGACACAAATCTATTGGACACACGTAAGGCAGGGTTTTCCCCTCTGACAGCATGCAAGCCTTTGCGGTTTTCATTCTGAAGCCATTCACAGGCTGGTTTCAGACTCTTCATTCTGTTGAACCTGTCAGGGGCTTTTGAAATGATCAACCATTCCATTCTTCTGGGATGGCTGCATCAATTGGAATCAGGGATACATTCTTGAAAAGACTGAGATTGTTGCTCATCTATAGGAATCAAGTGGTGGCCTTGGATCCTTTGCCACAGACAGGAAGCAAGTGGTGGCTCAGATCGTTCATCACAGGCAGGAAGCAAGAGGCGGCTTAGATCGTTCCTCCCAGACAGCAATCAAGTAGTGGCTCGGATCCTTCACCACAGACAGGAAGCAAGTGTTGGCTCAAATCGTTCATGGGCAGGAAGCAAGAGGCGCCTCAGATCGTTCCTCCCAAGCAGGAATCAAGTAGTGGCTCGGATCCTTCACCACAGACAGGAAGCAAGTGTTGGCTCAAATCGTTCATCATGGGCAGGAAGCAAGAGGCGCCTCAGATCGTTCCTCCCAGACAGGAATCAAGTGTTGGCTCAGATCGTTCATCATGGGCAGGAAGCAAGAGACAGCTCAGATCGTTCCCCCCAGACAGGAATCAAGTGTTGGCTCAGATCGTTCATCACGGGCAGGAAGCAAGAGACAGCTCAGATCGTTCCTCCCAGACAGGAAGCAAGTGGTGGCTCAGATCGTTCATTACGGACAGGAAGCAAGAGGTGGCTTAGATCGTTCCTCCCAGACAGGAATCAAGTTGTGGTTCAGATCCTTCGCCAGAGACAGGAAGTAAGTGGTGGCTCAGATCGTTCATCAGGGACAGGAAGCAAGAGATGGCTCAGATCGTTCATCATGGACAGGAAGCAAGAGGCGGCTCAGATAATTTCTCCAAGACAGGAATCAAGTGGTGGCTCGGATCCTTCACCACAAACAGGAATCAAGTGTTGGCTCAGATCGTTCATCACGGACAGGAAGCAAGAGGCGGCTCAGATCGTTCCTCCGAGACAAGAATCAAGTGGTTGCTTGGATCCTTCACCACAGACAGGAAGCAAGTCGTAGCTTGGCTCTACCACCCTATGGATCTTAGGAACAAGAAATAATAAGTGGCATGGCTCACATGTTTCCGTTGCCCCCTCTGCTTTTTTAATCTTCCCTTTAAGCCAAAGGGCAAGCTCTTAAGACATCCTGGCATGTGATTCAAAATGTAGGTGGATAGCACCCAACTTACCTCCTGTCTTCAGTGGTATCTGGAGCAACAAGCATTAACAATGAAGAATATATGTAGGAGTTGTGATCATAGAGGGAGCAGAACGCATTGAAATCCAAGGGCCATGTTAGACAGCTTTCCATAAGGGTAGATGACTCACACTGTGATTTCCCTGAACTGAGGCATAATGTTATGACACTCTGGCTTTCAAAAGTCAAATAAAGGCCCGGTCCAAAACTTGTTTTGTTCACAGTTGAGACCTTTGAGGAGGAGGATCATGTGCTTTCCTTTCTCACATTGTGTGTCACTGTTTAACGTGTTTGGTCTTGTGCGGCTTGGATAGTACAACTCAGTATTTTTGGCAATGCCCAAATCCTCAATTTTCCCATCTCCAACTTATCCAAGCTACTGCTGTTCGCCTTCTTCTTCATCTGCAGCCAGTGCACGCTCCCAGCGGCAGGGGCCACATGGTCGCTACTGCCCTTGGACGCATGCCCTGTCTGCCCGGGGCAAAAGGAATTTTACTCAAATCAGGGTGTATAGTAAATGGAGGATTGGCAAATCGAGGACTTAATTCTATCCAGAAGACATTTTGCCACTACATTTGGATGGCAAGGTGACTTTTGATGAGAAGCTCTCTACAGAAGCAAGGGTTCTATGTTCTTTTGCAAAGAGTTTTTTAATTGGTTTTTTATGAAACGTTTTCATTGAAAAAACGAATTGATTTATTTTTTCTTCATATTTTGAGGGTTCCCTCCCCAGGGCCCCACTTTCCTGTTACGTAATCCCTATCCCTACCCCCCCTACCCCTTCAAGCACCTTACCCACCCCCCTTTATTTTTCAATGAGTTTTTTCGGAGAATATTTTTAATTAAAAAACTCATCGAAAAAAACCTGGTGGCAAAACGACAGTATACCGAAGCAAATAGTCATAAAGTGTGAAGAGGGGGCACCACAATATAGTTCTGGATTATCTAAAGCATTTTATACATACATGTACAGTGGAGCAGGGGTTCAGGAAGGATCTGGGGAGGGGACTATCGGTTGACAACTAGGATGCACCCTCAAATGGACAGTCTTCTTTTAAAGGAACAGTTTTCAAGCCCAATAAGGTGGAGATTGACTTGACGTCGGGTGTGGTTGGCAATGCCAGTGGTGAGCTGGGAATAGAGCGAAGGAACGAAAGTAAGAGGAAGCACAAGGAGCACAGGAGGTACAGAGAGTTTGAGGAGAGCTTGAGAGTGCTTGGGGGTAAATAGCAATCAATGGAGTTTGCAAGGTGGGGGGTCACCCCCATGATAGACGTAATGACTGGAAGGCGGAATGTGAAGACGCAGCGATTGTGCATGGACATGCATCCCAGGCAGAAGCATAGTGCTGGAGTGTGTAATGATCAGGGAAATGTACATACTGGGCGGGTCGCAAAGTTACGTACCTGTGCCAGGGGGGTTGAAGGAGTGAAGATGGACTATCATAAGGGGGCTGGGGCAGTGATCCAGCTTGCTGAGGCAAGAGTGGCAATGAGCCTTGGTAGAGCAAAAGGTGAGAAAGGGGCACCTGAGAAGGAGGTTCATCGTGGCAGCTGTACAGGTGCAAGGAATGAGTTGCGGTAGTCTCAGGTCGCTGTCAAAGAGAATCCCAGCGTACAAGCTGTAGGGGGTGCAGTGAGGGTGTCAGGAGGAGGGGAGAAACAAGTGGAGGAGGGGTGAGGCATTGATGGTCAAGCAAATCACCTCAGATTTGGGTGAATGGAGCATTGTACAGTGAAGCTCCATTCAAGGTTGAATGGCGGTCGGGAGTTAGTGCTGCAGGCGTTAAGCTTGTGGTGGAGAAGGAAAAACGGAAAATAACGTGGCTGTTATTGGCAAAGAGATGATATGAGAATGCAAAGTTAGGAGATGAGTTTGCCAATGAGAAAGGTATAAAGAGCAAAAATGAGGGGACAAAGGACAGACCCTTGAGGGACCCCAGGAGGTAGAGAGGTTGCAGAGCAGGCTCCTGCATTGCGGGATACAGGAACTAAATACTCAGATAAGTAAGAGGCAAACCTGGCTAGCACAGTACCCTGGAAACCAAGGTGAGAGAGAGTCCTGGGGTGGAGTGGTCAACGGTAACAAATGTTACGAGTGGAGTGAACATATGATAGTTATAAAATGTTGGTGAGCACTGTTTCTGTGGAGTGCTGGCTGCAGAATCCTAACTGGAGTGTGATGCAGCCGAACACATGCTCCTCCAGTTAAGTGGAGATACGGTTGACCACCATGCGCTCAAGTATTTTAGAGCAGTGAAGGAGGAGGGTGACGGAATAGTTGTTGGCAGGATTGTAGGTGTCAGCCATTTTTATTTTCATGAACATCATGACTGTGCCACTCTATAGCAGGGTGTGAAGATCCCAGAGTTCAAGTTGAGCTGCTTTGAGTTGAGTTGAGGAGATGGGTTGGTAGGTTCAAGTATATTCCTATTCTCATGTAACATAAGACCATCTCTTCTTAAGTAAATACACACATGCACCCAACCTGAGCCCTCAACACTTGTGTATGAGCGCAACACAAATAAAATATCATATCATATCTTTTATCCCTCAAAGACAATGAGGGTGGGCGGCAGAGCTTTCTTGGTACTGGCCAGACTATGCAATTCTCTCCCCTCATTATTGTTGCTCATTTAGCCTCATTTAATGTGTTGGAAACTTATGAAAACGACCTGGTGTACTACAGATGAAAGCCAGCTGACCTAGAAAGTATCGACTCGCTTTCTCCTTTTCCCCCTAGCGCCAAGATGCCTCTGTAGATGAAAGAGTGCTCACAAACTGAACATACATAAATACACACATGCACCCAACCTGGGCCCTCAAAGACATTAAAAGAAGGTCCAAGGTAGGTCATGGAAGGGGACAGGGAATCAGAGGGTCTTTTTAGTGGGGTTCCCCATTAATTTCATACATTCTTTGCAAAGCTTAGCCCCCTATGGTTAGTTTGGTGAACAGCCGTTTTGATGGTTTCACCGCCCGCCTTACCAAGTATTGCTAGATTTACTTTTTTGTTTTTAGAAAAACGGACCTACCTTTTCAGCTAGTCTGAAAAGTTAGGTAATTCTTTTCATTCATATGTTTTAACACATTAGGTTCTTTCATGGCAACAAAAAAACATTTAAATATAGTTAAGGCTCTTACCTGGTTTGCCGGTAGGTGCCCCTGGTGTCGGGACCACAGAAGTAGTCACGGCTTGCTTGGTTGCAGAGCTCCGTGATACGGTGGGTCCCGTAGCTGTGCTTGAGTGGTCTGCAGGTCCAACCAACGCTAACGGGCTTTTGCTGGGACCTGTGTCTGAGGGACCACTGGTTGCGGTCTGAGATGAGGTGGAGGCTGTTGCGGTGGAACTGGAGAGGGTGGCAGACCCAGAGACGCTGGATGGTTTGCTAGAGGACAGTGTTGTTAGGCCCAAGGCTGAAGCGACCGCTGGGAGCCCATTTGACACCGGGCTGGTTGCTGGGCTGATTACTGCAGAAGCGGGCGTGGAAGAGAGATTTTGGGTGGAAGCTGGTGCAGCCGTCATTTTGGATGTCAGGACTGGAGTGCCCGCTGTTTTTGTTGTTGGCATTTGCACAGCTATCGACACCACAGTGCTTGCTGCTTGTGTTGCTATTGCCGGAGTGGGTTCTGTCGTCGTGGCCAAAGTAGCCAAGGGAAGGACTGTTGGCGCTGGGCTTGTGTCTGCAGCCATCAATGTAGTCAAACTGGCAAAGCCTAAAACGAGACACAAAAAAGGGACAAAATTAGAAGACGGCGGGACCACTTTCTTGGACTGATCCCAACCTCAGGAGGCTGGTCAGTACCCACAGTACAAACTCACCTTGCATCAACAAGGTCCCCTTACGAGTCCTGTTCTTTTTAAGCTAACAGTTCTATGCTGCGACTTTTAGTTTCGATTTTCCATAATCTGTATGAGCCTCCAAGCCCCAGCATGCATTGTGCTGTTATCTGAGAATCCAGGACTGGGTCAAGGTGCTACTGATGGCATGGAGCCAAAGCACAGCTCTTTCATAGGCACTAAAAGTGAAGTGGCCTCAGATTCCATCGCTGAGCCCCTACCCCCTCCTCCTTACACTTCACTCCTCCTTGACCTCAGCGTGAACATCATTTAACAGAATACGTTGTTGCCTGTGGAAGCACCATTTCTCAGCCTAGTTTACTATCTTGGACCCTATCCCCCTGCCTCCACAGCTGGGACTTGTAATGTTTCCCCATGCCAAAAGTGGGTCTCCAGCCCCAGAGTGCAGAGTGCTGTTTGCTTAAAAAAAAAAAAAAAAAAAAAGTCAGGACTGTTTGAAAGTAACGTCTTGGTAACGTATGTGGTCTTGTATAGCGCCTGTCTGCCACTATTGGTGACCTCGCTGCACTTGGCTCTGAAAATAAAAAGCGGGTCGGAGTTAGTGGGATAGTGGGACAGGAAGAGCATGTGAAACCTGTGGTGTTGCTGAGTGCAGGCCGGGAGTACCTGGTTCCTGAGTGCCAATCTGCTGGCTATGGGTTTGGAGGAGAAACTTGGAAAAGTTGAAACTTGAAGGTGTCACATATGACGTGACATGGGGTGAAAAGGAAATAGCTCGTGCAAGCGATACATTAACCATAACTATGATAATCATGACATGTTTACTTGATCACAAAAAGTTGGTGTCTTACTGTTCAGCTTGCTTTAATGAACTCATTCCTTGACGTGTAGGCGTGCCCGCCCCCTGGACGCAGCCCCTGCGCACACAGCTGGCCCCAGAGGTTTTCCATCACTGCTTCGTGACAGCACGACTGCCCACAGTTCCCTGTTATCGCGGGGGAGATGGTTTTCCTGACCCCGCCTCCTCTACAACATCTAATACAGAAGGGCCGCCGGCTAAAGAACTAGGGCACGGATCTGGCAACACTGACAGGCGGACTGGGGAATTAATTGGAGTGACCCCCTCTACCGCGCTCTGGCCAGGGCGTCCCAGGCACCCGGCCGAGTGCTCCCAGCGGAATGTGTTGGCATCCATTCTGTACCATCAAAGGGTGAGAGGTGACAGATAAAAGAAGTCAGGGGGTAGGGCAGCTCTTTGTTGTCATGGGGACGGAAAAGGCCTGACAACTGTGATGAATTTGAAGGGTTTGTTTGTGTGTAGGGGGTCTGCTGGCTGGAAATAAACAATAGAAAATGGCAAATTAATAGCGCCGTTCCTTTCTTCCATCCGGACCGGCGCTTTTCCCCTGAAACCAACAATTAGAGTGTCCTGTTATTGGGAGGTCTAGTCATATTGCATAATCAATGGGGGGTACAGCTCGAGGAGGATACATGCCGGTGTGGACTGGGAACCAAAAGAGGCCCTGGAAATAGCGTTCAAAGTGGCCCCATATTACACATTTTCAGCAAGCCCAACCCTTTACCTATGACAAAATAGGTTACCACACAAATGAAGCCCAGGGTGCAGAGGCCCACCGGGAAATCTCCAGAGTTCCCTATAGGCCAGTCCACCCCAGTTCTGTTTTTTTCTTTTCCCTTCCATCTGAAGTAACTTAAGGTCCCTATCATGGGAAGTAACTTAAGTTCCCTGTAAGGTCCCTTCAATGGGAAGTAACTTAAGTTCCCTGTAAGGTCCCTTCAATGGGAAGTAACTTAAGTTCCCTGTAAGGTCCCTTCAATGGGAAGTTACTTAAGTTACCTACCATGGGAAGTAACTTAAGGTCCCTACCATGGGAAGTAACTTAAGTTCCCTACCATGGAAAGTAATGTAAGGTCCCTTCAATGAGAAGTAACTTAAGTTGCCTACCATGGGAAGTAACTTCAGGTCCCTACAATGGGAAGTAACTTAAGTTCCCTACCATGGGAAGTAACTTCAGGTCCCTACAATGGGAAGTAACTTAAGTTCCCTACCATGGGAAGTAACTTCAGGTCCCTACAATGGGAAGTAACTTAAGTTCCCTACCATGTGAAGTAACTTAATTTCCCTACCATGGGAAGTAACTTCAGGTCCCTACAATGGGAAGTAACTTAAGATCCCTACAATGGGAAGTAACTTAAGATCCCTACCATGGGAAGTAACTTCAGGTCCCTACAATGGGAAGTAACTTAAGTTCCCTACCATGAGAAGTAACTTAATTTCCCTACCATGGAAAGTAACGTAAGGTCCCTTCAATGGGAAGTAACTTCAGGTCCCTACAATGGGAAAGTTCCCTACCATGGGAAGTAACTTAATTTCCCTACCATGGGAAGTAACGTAAGGTCCTTTCAATGGGAAGTAACTTAAGTTCCCTACCATGGGAAGTAATTTCAGATCCCTACAATGGGAAGTAAGTTGGGTTCCCTACCATGGGAAGTAACTTAGTTTCCCTACCATGGGAAGTAATGTAAGGTCCCTTCAATGGGAAGTAACTTAAGTTCACTAACATGGGAAGTAACTTCAGGTCCCTACAATGGGAAGTAACTTAAGTTCCCTACAATGGGAAGTAACTTCAGATCCCTACAATGGGAAGTAACTTAAGTTCCCTACCATGGAAAGTAACTTAAGTTCCCTACCATGGGAAGTAACTTCAGATCCATACAATGAGAAGTAACTTAAGTTCCCTACCATGGGAAGTAACGTAAGGTCACTATAATGGGAGGTAACGTAGAAAGGAGTCACAAAAGCAGTTGAGAGCTAACCATTTGCACACTGTGCAAAGAACAAGGTCGCCCAGACACCCCTCCACTAGGGCAGGCATTACCATGCAGTCTGACATCATTGATTGGAAGTTGTACGTAGGCAGATACTGTTTTGTTTCATGGCTTTTGTTTTCGGAAATCAACACAAATGATGGTGATGGAAGTGGGGGAGGTTTCCGACCACTGTATCCTGGACATGCTGGAGGCTAAACACCAGCTGTGTAGGACCCTCTAGGAATATCCCTGCACATGGCCAAGATGAGTAATTACTATTGTCCGTCTTCCAGATAAGCATCATACCTGTCTGTTTCTGTTTGGCACCCCAAACTCAGGCAAATACTTAGAAGAGAAGAACATGGAGTAACAGGTTTGCAAAGTCCTGCACTGCTGTGTTAAAGTGTTCAGACCCATGTCATCGGCAGCGCATGCCACACATAGGAACTCTGCCGTCGTGTTATCTAATCTGTAAAGAGGACTATAAGATGGGAAACATTCTTTTCATGTGTGGTAATTACTAGGGGCAAATAAATATAAGTTACAATTTACACCAAAAATACCTGTGTTGATGGGAATTCAATTTTCTTGTAACTTGCCTAGGATACCCCGGTCGCCAATGAGAACTACTTTTTACTCCCTAAAATAATCCCTTTACGCCGAACTGCCAAAATTTAGTAGTAAAGACACTCGGACCTCAAACACTTACCTGGGGAGTTGACTATTGCCATGGTTACCGCACTTCTTGTGGGAAAGTGAGAAAAGAGGACGCCTGTAGGCCAGAGGAGTTGTTCAGAATGTGGGATCTGTTAGCACAGATTTCAATGGACATAAATCAGGAGATATGTGCCTGATAGGGTTACAACATGGGTCTACATAAAGACATGTTTTGATGTATGGTTGTGCGCCTGTGTAAAGACCTCTGAGAAGTGGGGCTAGATGGATGCCCAACTCCAGGCCTCGAGTACCGGATCTATGTCGGTTTTTAAGGATACCCCTCATTAATATTCATGAGATAAATTTGCATACAATGATTCTAAATGTATGCAATTCTTTCCGCATGAATATTAATGAGGGATAGCCTGAAAACCCATCAGGATTCCGGCCCTCGATTTGGACCAGCCTGGTTCAATGAAAGCCACTAGGAGACGCCAAGGCTCTGCGTGTGGAGGCTGAACATAGCGCTCAGTAAGTAGTGCAGCATCCTGGTGTGGTCCAGGCAGAACCACTGGGCCACCCTATTGTCCCCCCCAGCCCCTTTACCCTAGTGAACCGTCAGGCCGTCCATGTCTAAAGAAGCCACACAGTGGTGAGAGCCCTAACTCCTACTGTCCACTGTGAGTGGGGCCCTCATACTGCAGCACAATGCAGTGGCTATGTGACACACCACTAGCATCCGGTATGGTGGAAATCCATGCAGGCAACTCAGTGGGATGATATAATAATCAGGCCTGGGATCTGTATGTCACATCTTGGAAAATATCCATGTTGGCCTATGGGATGCACAGAATTTGGGGGAATTATGGAAACATGTAAAATATTTTAACTATGTGTTCTAAATGTGGAATAATTATACAGTTATTTGCATTGAAAAGTGTGTTATGTGTGCTATTAGTTAAGGATGAATAACTTGCACATTTTGCTAACTGGCGAGACAGTTTCTTTACATGGGGGACACGTGACTCTAAACAATAGAAGCTCCACAAAGACCATTACCTGGTAAACAATGTTTTTCTACTGGGGCTTGTGAATCCGTTTAGATTAGAACCACATCAGGGCTCAAGTCGAGGGTACACGCGGGGGGACGGAGTCCACCCACTTCTTTCAGAGGGTGGTCTCAGTCCCCCACAGCTAAATTGAGAAATACTGAATTTCTTCTTTGAATGTATGCATTAAAGCTGACCACAGGGATCAAACTAGTCGTCAAGTTTGTAGGCCGGGCACTTCACCACTGCAATATATATCCTGATGAAAAATAACAAACAAGTTTAAAAACATGCACACCTTTTAACGTTTTCAAAAATACTATTAGAATAAAATATCCTCTCTTGGTTTTGTGTGTGTGTATTGATTTTATGAAAGGCAAATGCCATTCGTCCCGTGCAATTTGGGTGGCTATGCAAAGCCAATTTAATAAAATGTGCATATTTCACCTTCATTTGCTAATTTCTGGCGACGTCACATCCCATTGCATTTGTTGATGAGTCCCCCCTCTTTAATTTTTAGGACTTGACCCCTGAACCACATGCTATGTATAGATCAGCGAGCAATATATTACTTTGGAGGTGGGTGTCCCGATGGAACAATTGAACATAAATGTCAGCTTGACCAACGTATGCATGTGCTCTGGGTTGTGTGTGGTGCATTTATTTTATTTTTTGACTTTGTGTTGCTGATTTGTAGGACTGAAAACCCTGTGGAATGGGTACTTGGGCTAGGGGGCAAAGTATTTTGTGAAAGATTGCAAGCATTTTTGTATGCAGTGTACAATCCATCTTGCAATGCTTGCCTTGCTATGGTCATCCTTCTTGTCCGAGCGAATGATAGAAACACTGGGCCTCATTACACGGTAGGCGGTAAGGGTTAACGGTCACCGGTAATGGTACCGGGCGACCGTTAACCCTTACCGCCTTACTACGAGGTCCCTTAGCGGGTTGGTACTTTAACGCCTGGGTCTTAAAAACTAACCCGCTAAGGGACATTGGTGCTAATTACGGCACCGCAAATTTGCGGTACCTTAATTAGCACCTTCCCCATTCCCATTATGCCCTATGGGGTAAAAATGGGAATGGGGAAGGGCAATGGTGGAAGGGGGAATTACCGCCCTGCCAACCTTGGAATAGGGCGGTAATTCCCCTTTCCACCAAGGCGGTGCCGGTATTTTATCGGCATGGACCATGGTGCTATTAGCACCTTGGTCCACCGCCTACCGTGTAATGAGGCCCACTGTCTTTTCTTACACAGTTTTCTGGTTCTGTCCATGTAGAACATGACCACCAGTCGGACATCTATGGTATGTAAGCCCTGTTCTGCACGTTACTGGCTTTTGAGAGAGTGCAGGTATTTCAACTGATTGGTTAACATGACATTTTGAAATTCATTTGGGAAAATAGCTTAGGTCTGTATGAAACACCGGTTCTATGTCATGTATTTGCTTTTTTGCATGTCGCCTAACAAAAAGACAGATTTTTTTCAAGTGATGTTAGGTGGCCCGCAAAAAGCAGAAATATAACCTTGCCTTCCCCCCACCCTACCCTCCCTGCCCGGATGACGTCTAAATTGGGGGGTTCCTCCAAGCCCATCTTCCTCACCTACCACCGCCTCTCTCCCCACCCCGGACATCCCGTTCCCAAAAACACACACACATACATGCAACACACACATACATAAACACATACGCAGACACACACAGCAACACGTACATGTTCTCCCGAGCCTGTCAGCCCCTGCACGCACTGGTGTGCAGCAGAGGCAAGATAGTTGAATTTAGAAAGACTGCTCTGTGTGGTCACAGAGTGGTCTTTCTAAATCGATCTTCTTTGAATTCGGGCTAGAGAAGACTATCTTATCAGTTAATACCGGAACACCATCTTGCCTTTGTATATAGTTACACAGGTCTTGTCTACTGACGGAGCTTGCAGTTCTCTGCCCCTTCACATGAAGGTGATTACTACCAGAAAAGCCAATTCTATGTGAGATGTGTAAGTGGACATTTGTGTATAGGTGCAGGAGTGGGCCCATTAAGGCCCATGATGGCCTAGGTGTTGAGGAGAGATTCCTTGAAGAGGTGGATCTTGAATTCTTGGTCACAGTGTGGTCACAGAGTGGTCTTTCTAAATCGATCTTCTTTGAATTCGGGCTAGAGAAGACTATCTTATCAGTTAATACCGGAACACCATCTTGCCTTTGTATATAGTTACACAGGTCTTGTCTACTGACGGAGCTTGCAGTTCTCTGCCCCTTCACATGAAGGTGATTACTACCAGAAAAGCCAATTCTATGTGAGATGTGTAAGTGGACATTTGTGTATAGGTGCAGGAGTGGGCCCATTAACCTGTGTAAACCATATTTAAATCTCAAAATGGTGGTGCCGGATTGGCAAGCATTGCGTGCATTCTGATATACTAATTCCATAAAGGCTTTCAGCACTGCAACCTTCCACCATGAAAACGTAGGTTGTGAGGTAGTAAAAGCAGACAGTGCTGTTAAAAGCCATTTTAATGCGTTGCTCACAGGGCGTGATGCTAGTAAGGGAAGAGGGTATGTAACCAAATCACACAGCAAGCACTGAACTGGGATAAATGTGTGTTTTTTTACACCAGATGAAAACCTTTTCCGTGTTTTATGACATCATGTGTTTGTGTTTGGTTTGTATGCTTCTTGGTGGATTGACATGCATCTTTGTGGTGTCTTTAAATGGCCAAACTCTATGAACCCAGAAGCCAATTTGTCAAATTCATGGACTGTGGATTTGGGTGTGATCTGCTGTTCTAGCTTTGACAGCAGATCGTAGACTGGCTGTACTCTTATAGGTAGTTGCACTGCCATGTGATGCAGATGTAGTTAGTACGTCTGTCTCACCCAATAACGGTGAGTTTAAAATCAGAGTTATGTTCTTGTGTAGTGCCCTTTTTATTAGTATTATTATTAGTATTATTATTGTTATTATGGTATTCACTGAGCGCGGACCTAACTTCGAGAAGCAATGGAGCACTTTACAGAGGTATACAACAATACAGATAAATAACAGAGTGCTTTTCAGAGGTAGCACCAGAACAGATATACAGCGGGGGGTAGGATACCGAGGACACAGAGGAGGGGTACAGCTGTACCGGGTGGCGCGGAGGAGAGGGTCGACGGCATCTAGCGAGTCAGGTGGTGCGAGGGGCGATTTGATGGCCTAGGTGTTGAGGAGAGATTCCTTGAAGAGGTGGATCTTGAATTCTTTTCTGAATCGTAGGAGCATGGGGCGAGTCTGATGCTGACAGGGAAGAGGTTCCATAGTCTTGGGGCATAGGCAGAGAAGGCTTGTTTTCTGGTCCTTTCCTTTTTTGCAGTGGTGGATTTCAAGTCTGCACGTGTCCTTCCTTCTGGTGGTACGTTGCCCACTGGAAATGTTGAGGTTCTCCGCAAGGTAGCTGGGTGACTTTACAGTGACTGCCTTATAGATGATGCAGCAAGACTTGAAGGTGATTCATGCATGCAGTGGAAACCAGTGAAGGCCGATGAGGGCTGGGGTGATGTGGTCGTTACTGCGTAGACCCTTGATGAGGCGTGTGCCTCGTGTAGGACATGCACGGTTAATGCCGTGTTAGCATGTTAGCTCTTTACTTCGACCAAAAGGAGAGGCTGGCCAACCCAGCCCTCCTCTTGTTTCTGAATAAAGAGACATCAAACAGCAGGTTTAGCCGAAGTTGATGCCTTTTCTTTTTTCTAATCAGATATGCTGACACCTGCAGGCATCCATGTAACCATGCAGTGCTCGACTAAATGACTGCCTCAGAGGTCGGCGTGGCTGGGACTTGTCAGGGTGAGCCCCGGAAGGACCCCGGCTCGGGTGCCCATCTCAGAGACTGCCAAGGCTTAGCCCCGGTTAGCCCAGGCCCACTTAAAGCCCTGCTCATGACTCATGCATGTGGTTCTAACTCATATGGTTTGTAGGATGGGCAAAATTGTTAGACTTAATTCCACCAGCTGCAAAAGCGAAATCTGTTAGATTTCCATCCGTTTTTTCCCCCAGAACTGCCGTTCTGCCATGCCCACGCATCTAAAAAAGCCAGTCGAAATGTCTTGTGTCGCTGCCCAAACCTAGCACGAATTGAAAAAACCCACACAACGTTTCGCGTGTAGCTGCTTGAATTTAGCACGAATTGAATAAACCTGTCCAAGATTTCTCATGTCACAACACAAATCTAACACAGATAAAAATAGCAAGCAAAGTTTTTCATATCGCTGTGCAAAACTAACACAGTTAGTGTTTAAGAACTGCACAAAGAACCACACAAAGTTTCTCGTGTCGCAGCATGAAACTGTCCCTGATCGAAAAAGACCTGCATAAAGTTTCTTTTGTAGCTGTGCGAAACTAGCATGAATCGGGAAACATACACAAAGTTTCTCTTGTCGGTGCGCAAAACTAACACCGTTTCTGGAAGAACCACACAAAGGGCCTCATTACAAGTAATGCGGAATCGATTAACGGGCGCCGCTAATGGTGGCGGACCCGTTATACCCATTCCGCAATATTATGAGGTTCCCTCGCGGGACCCGATGTGGACGTCTGGTTTGACCAGACGTCCTTACCGAGTCCCGCAAGGGGACCAGGGAGCTAACAACGGGCCGGTCGTAATCGGCCCGTTGTTAGCTCCTGCGCCCATTCCTATTGAGCCCTATGGGGGCTCGAATGGGAATGGGGAAGGTCCGGGCCCGGGTTCCCTGAGGGAGGAATTACCGGGCCCTCCAAACTCGGAATGGCCCGTAATTCCCCATTCAGGAAACCCGGACACGGTTTTGGAGGCAGCCATGCCCTTATTAAGGGCATGGCTACCTCCGAAGTCGCAATGAGGCCAAAGTTTCTTGTGGTGAAGCATGAAACTAGCCCGATCAGGAAAAAGTGTGCAAAGTTTCTTGTGTTGCTGTGCGAAACTAACACGGTTTGGAAAAAGACCTGCACCAGGTTTCTCGTCTCGCTACACAAAACCAACATGGCAATGGAACACAATGCTCTGCGCAACACCGCACAAAACTGGACGAAATTTTAGTGGCGTCAGAACCGTAATGCTTGTTTCGTGTAATGGGCGGAACTGGCGGAAGCGGATTCCGGTGTTAATTTCACACTTTTTTCAGGTGGAAATTTCATGTAGCTCCATGGGCATTAGGGATCCACCAGTACTTTGTTTTTCCTTAGAACCCTTCTGGCACACATCTCTGTACTAGGTGTTCTTTGCATGGCTGGCCCTTACTAATGACATCCATGCAGCTGTTCTCTGTTCACAACGTACTATATCTTGCCGTGTGCCACAGGTACATGTCTCATTATGGAGTTGTCTCAAATATCCATTCTAGTGACACAGCTGGTGAGTATATTCTAGACCCTGTGCCTTGGAAATGAAAGGGTGAACAGTTCAGCCTGGCCAATTGAGTAAATGCAGATGTAGCATGCTCTTAAAGAATAGATAGTACACTTGTTCTTAGCCAACAGGTTGAGAAGGGATGACCTCAGATTAACAGATGCTGCACTTTATTCTCACATCCAAGTCCTAAAACATTTCAAATGAGAATATATCTGTTTCATGGTTACAAACACTTAATGCCAGGGTGAGTGTTGTGAAAAATGAAATTAATGCAAATCCGAATGTGCTTATTTGTGTTAGTGCCTAATGCTGGAACGACTTCTCCCCACGCTCACCCGAAGACCTCACGTACACGCTGACATCCTTAAAACTGACCTCCACACCGAAGACATCTTCCCAGCCACCATCTTTAAGCCCAAAATGCTGGACGATCATGAACCTCCCATTTATTGGCAAAGTCACGAGAAGGTACCTGCTTACCAACTATTTACAAAAATCAAGCAACTGTTTCTGCTTCAGGATTACCAAGCTGGGTTCCACCCAAATGCAGCACTGTAACAGCCACCACCACGGTAGTTGTTGACACCCTTATGGGCCTCATGGACCTTTTGGCTTCATTCGCCACGTTTGCCCATTGCACACTACTCACCCTCCTTGCACACAGGTTGACTATCTTTGGCACCACCCTGATATGGGTAACATCCTATCTGGAAGACACCAGGCTGTCCAGATGGGCTCTGTCAGTTACAGGCGCCACTCAGTCACCTGTGGCGCACCTTAGGGTTCCATTCTCTCACCGGTCATATTTAGCCTCTCCAGGGAACCACTATGCTCACTCCTGCGCGTCCCAAACATTGTGATACACCAGCACATAGATTATACACAGTTGTACCTAAAGGTCAAGGGCCCACAAGATTTTACTTGGCTTGCTCATTTCTTGCAACATTCAAACCCGGATGAGAAGTGCCTACTTATAGCTTAACCCCACCAAGACTGAATTCCTACTCATAGCCACCCCTACAAGCAGGGACCCACTCAAATATGGCGGGTCTCTAGTGAGGGTTGGACTCTAGTGAGGGTCACTTTACTTGACCACTGCACACTGGCACAGTGCACGCTCTGCCCTACCTTACCAACAACACATTTTGTAATTTTCTTTAA
Organism: Ambystoma mexicanum; assembly: GCF_040938575.1. Classification (NCBI taxonomy): domain Eukaryota; kingdom Metazoa; phylum Chordata; class Amphibia; order Caudata; family Ambystomatidae; genus Ambystoma; species Ambystoma mexicanum. The sequence goes on along the minus strand of NC_090936.1, from coordinate 1,085,096,392 downwards.
TGCTGCACTTAACAGAGGTTACACTGTTAAAATGTTTTCACTATCCACATTTTAGATTCCAAGGGTCTCATTACACGGATGGCGGAGAACCATGGCGCTATTAGCTATTGGTGGAAAGGGGAATTACCGCCCCATTCCAAGGTTGGCGGGGCGGTAATTCCCCCTTCCACCATTGCCCTTCCCCATTCCCATTTTTGCCCCATAGGGCATAATGGGAATGGGGAAGGCACTAATTACGGTACCGCAAATTGCGGTACCGTAATTAGCTCCCTGGGTCCCTTTGCGGGTTGGTTTTTAACGCCTGCAAAAAGCAGGCGTTAAATTGCCCAACCCGCAAAGGGACCTCGTAGTAAGGCGGTAAGGATTTACCAGTACCGGTAAAATACCAGTACCGGTAAACCCTTACCGCCATCCGTGTAATGAGGCCCCAAGTCTCTAGAGCTTCAGTTAGCACACTAATCAATTTTCCATAATGCTTCACGTACTGTGACACAAACTACAACTTTCCAATTACACGTGCCCCAGTGAGAACCAGTCCGCTTTCCCAACGTGCTCCACCTCTCAAAGTTGCATCAGTGGTCCTCTAATGGGTCTCTAACATTCCTAAAACAGCTCATTAAAACTATCTGGCATATCATACACAGATATAGCCTCCTCCCTCTCCTCTCTGTTTATGACTCTGCACTCTGTACCACTTTATGTCTCTGTGTGTGTGTCTCTCTCTTTTCTGCTGTCTCTGTGGGAAAGGGTCACAGTGTTGGGGTGGTGTTTTTCATGGTTAAAAGTAGAAGACAGGCTGCAGTGGCAGCGGCACCCCCTGAGGGGGGGACCAGCCCAGTATTGGAAGACATACATTATCATTGCGTGTGTCTTGCAGGAATGTCACCATCACAAAGAGTGAACATATGGGTACCTGTACACCCAGGGTCCTCCAGGTAAGATATATATGGATAGAATAAAAAATGGACCTTGGTGTTGGAGCTAAAGCAATCCACTGTATAATTAATGAACAATCTTAATATCAAAAAATATATATTTTATTCTTTGCAAGCTAACGCTTAAAATATGGTTTACTCATCAATCACATGACATTATCACAATCTTTGACATCTTTTCAATTTAATCACAGACCATACACTCGTTCATTCCATACCGTTAATGATTCATTTCAACAAAACAAGTCCAGGAACATTTTTCTGTCACAAAAAAACATTTAACAATGTACCATTTTTGTTACACTAGTGACCCTTCTTTGTGTGTATATATGCCAAATAGCTCCATAGCAATCCAGCAAATAAGCTATTATTTATTAATTATACAGTGGATTGCTTTAGCCCCAATACCAGGGTCCATTATTTATTGTGACCACCACACAGAGGGCAGATTGTCCCTATAGTGGAGATGAGGGGGATGTTAATAGGCTCTGGGTTTCCGACAGACCTTGTTAGGGACCACAGGATCAGGCTGCAGGGTCTGCAACTGTGTTTTCTTACTATTTCCTGTTAATTATTAGTGTTTGTGCATATTGTAACCAACATGTGTGTTCAGCACCACTCACTATCAGTGACTGACACACAAAATTAAACATTTCTTGGTGCTCACAAAAGAAATGGATCATCAAATGGAATCTGAGAGCAACTCTTTTCGAGAAGGATGCATATTTTGAAAGACAAAATGGCGTGCAACAGACAGAAGCGATAACAAAAGGAACATTTTCAATTGTACTACCATGATAAACTGTCCCATTTTAAAATGTTAGAATGTTAATTTCTAATGATCACTACCAGTGTATATTGTAGTCATAATAGGAATGTTAAACTTGCCTTACTGAGCAAAGCATATAATTAAATCATAGAATAACTATAAAAATTATTTTCTGATAGAAGGTTATCATTTCACGATAGGCAGTCTGGAACACCCCTGTTATGCCCTTTTGAAATACCCACATGATAAAGGGGAAAGAAACAAAGAGCATCAATGAAGATCCTGGCTGTTTTGCATAAAATCAAAGAACATTTTGGAAACACAAGAATGGCCACACATCGTTATAGTTGGCAAACATGTCTGTGATAAAAGCATCGCATTAGCATGTACCTCCATGAAAGTGTGCGTGACAATAATGGGCAGCCTTCACTATTCTGTAGATAAAGGTCTGCTTGATCAAATCAGATAAAAAATAAGTTGCATCGTGGCGACCATTTTGCTAAACCCCTCTGTTGTATTTCCCGGCACACTTGAGTTTATTACTTTTTGTATTGTCTCTTATTGCCACTCTCTTGCCCTTACTCCTCCTCTTTCTCCCCATTTGCTCATTCACCACACAGAGCAAGGTCTGGTTGTTACCCTGAGCATGGTTACAGTTCACCAAGTCTTGGGGCTTCATTACGAGTTTGGTGGTAACTCGGCAGTAAATCCACTGAAATACCGCCGAACTCCATTACTGTTAGTGCCATAGGATTCCATGGGGATTTTTGCCAGATTTACCACTGGTGGAATTACTGCTTGGCAAATGTGCAGATTTTTGGATGTTCAGTGGAGGATTTACCTCCAGCAACAAGCTAGAGGTGAATACGCCAATTTTCCTCCAAAAATCAGTGCATTTACTGTGCGGTAATTTCACTGGTGGTAAAGCTGCCAAAAACTATAATTTGGCAGTGCGGGAAAAACTGTAGTAATTTCATTCCTCTCCAAAAAAGTGGCTACATTGCAACATTTTTATCGCACCACCAAACTTGTAATTAGACCCTTAACCCCACTATGGTGGTGATGTGTGCAGTATAAAAGATTCAAAACATAACATAACAAATAGGTCTGTGATAAAAGGGTTGTATCATTATTATTATTTATATTTTTATAGCACCAGCCTAGTTAGCACCAAACAGACCATAGAGCAAAACATTAGCAGCAAGAATTTAACAAGTCATAGGGCACAAAATATTCCCCTATCTTAATGAGGATAAGAAGAACCTAGAGTTCTCAGCCAATGGCAGTGGCTGTTTGTAGCAAATCTTTGGTTTTCAAACGTATGTATCAGGTTTTAGTAGCAGATGAAAAGTTGACATTTCCCAATGTATTCTAGAATTGTCAATGAGAAATCTATCCTTCGCCTCACGTCCTCAGACAGCCACACTTAAAATAACATTGTCATGATTCCCAAACCTTGTCCTCTGCCACTGCAGCCACAATTAGCAGTACTGAATCGACACATCACATAAGAAATGGAAAAACATGCTCTCTGTTAATCCTGGCTTGAGACCGACTGCAAGAGCATAGCATTCGAGTTGCCCTCCCACAGCCCTTGCTGGCTTTTAGGAAGCCACACACATTTAGGCATTCTTTCAGTTTCCCTAAAAGCCACTCAAGACCAATGCATGGACAGTAACTAGTTAGTTCGCTGGACTCTTAAAAATCCTTTTACCTGATGGGGCAATGCTGCTTGCTGTGTGATATCTCGAAACCTATTTATACTTTTCTATGTTCAGGGAGCAAGAAGGGATGTGCCTTTGTCTGCTTCTGATTTCTGACTCATAATGAAACTTGAGGATACAAAGACACTGACAAAGAATGGGAGGACTGCATGTTTCACCCCATCCAACTTCCTCAGGACCATTTATTAAATACCCCTTCCTTCCCACCTCCCCTCACTGCGTTTGTGAAACTAAATCATTTGTCTAAAGAAATATCTATTAATATCCAAAGAGGAAGCAGAGAATAATACCCTAGGAAATGTACACAGGCCCACACCTACGGAGAGACAAGCTGGCGGACGAGCCAAACTCTGCGGTCTTGGTAGAGCATCCGCTTAATTCAGAACCAAGACAATGGTAGAAATCAAAGCAGGGGAGGCGCTGGTCCTTCCATGCACCCTATCAGTGGCATAACAAACAAGTGAAATTCCAGTTGACCTGGTACGAAAATTTAAGGGGTGGGGTGGGCTGGGTTGCTCAAGCTTTGGAACAGGACAATGCTGGGCAACATGGATTCCATATCCCTGTCAGCCCGACTCAGCCTTGCATCCGTCTGAGGTTGATAAATTGAGAGCAACAAGTGGGTCATAACCGTGATGCCAATACTACTTGCAGCACTTAGAAGCTGGAGGAATCTGGCATCAAGCGCTATACAAATCATCAAATTATTGCTACATTTAATCCAGATGTTGGCATGTGGTGTTCATGACGTCTTTTCTAGTGATCTTGAGGAAATCCCCATTGGCTGCATCAGCATCTTTTAAGTGGTCCCTGCAAATGGACAATAGTTGGATTGAATACTATTTTAAATCTGTTATTGTGTGTAACTTATTTGATATTTAAAAAATGTGTTGGGTTGTGCATGAACGGTTTTTTAATTTTTTAAAATGTTTTTATTGATTTTGATAAACAGTCCACATATGTCATTCTGCAATAGTAATATTCCAAACCCCTTGAAGTCCCCTAAACCTCCCAGCCCGCCAAGCCCCTCCCAAAGCCTGCTTGTAGATTTTTCACACCCACTATTGTAGAACCTAACACACTCATTCCATTCTTGGCTCGTACTGACTAGCCCACGTTTCCGTCCTCCCTTTGGCTGAACAATGTCACTGTGAGGGCAGTCCATTGCATCAGATCTGCTCCAGGTTCTTGCTTTTGCTCTCCCAGTGCCTTTTCCCACACCCCTGTTTCCACTGTTGTGTCCATTTCCGCAGATCTTCCCACCATCTGTTAACACTAGGTGCTTTGTCTGCTTTCCATCTCATAGCTATGCAGCGATTTGCCAGTACATATATGAGGTCTTTGATCTTCCCCGGCGACTTCTGTTTGGTACCCCTCTGAAACAACCCTAGTATGCACGCTTCTGGAGATTGTATATCCAGGACTACTCCCCTCCCCCCCGGGGGCCACCTTGTTCGCAATGTGCTTCCAGAATTCCTGTATAGTGCTACATTTCCAAAACATATGTGTCATACCCGCATTTTCTGTATTGCACTTGGGACACGTCTGTCTGCTTGCACCTTTAAATTTGGCAATTGCTTCTGGTGTGAGATATGCCCTTTGAGTAATGTATAATTTAAGTAACTGCATTCTAGCAGTCCTGGAGACTTTCTTGTGATATGAGACTACACCATTCTTTTTCTACAAAGGTTCTCCCCAGTTCTCTCTCTCATCTCGCTTTGCATTTCAATTCGTTTTCTTGAGTTGCATTCAATCAGGAAATCGTACAGTCTGGAAATGGCATGTCCCCCCCATAGAAATATTTATTATAGTTTCAATATCCTCATTCTGTGTCTTGTCTTTTGCAGCAGCTGGCCACCTACCCTTTATTGTGTTCAGTATAGCTCCATGCAATAGGAATTATTGGCCTTCGTGTACCCCTGTGGTTGCTTGCAATTCAGAGAACTACAACAGCTTGTCTCTCTCCCGCAGGTCCCCTATTGTCGAAACTCCACAAGAATCCCAGTGTGCCCGCACTCCGGCTCGTAGTTCCCTTTTATCTGACATTACTGCTGCTAGCGGTATCTGGGGCGATATTGGGTCCCTGATCCCCATAGTCTTACAGGTCCTTCGCCATATTTGAATACCCAATGTCACTAGTTGTGGGTACGGCTGTAACTCATGTGGGGCCACCGACAATAGGTTTCTTAAGTGTAGCTGTTTTATTGCAGGCTGTAGGAGTGCAGTGTCCGCAGTGGGGTCGTCTGCCATCCAATTTACCAAATACTGTAGCTGGCAGGCTAGGAAATAATATTCAAAGTTGGGTATCCTTAGCCCTTCCTGTGCGTGGGGTCTTTGCAGCGTGTTAGGAGACACGCGATGCCTACCACCCTGCCACAAAAAGCTCCTGCACACTTTATCTAGTCCTTTTAAGAAACTCCCTGGTATGTTATATGGGATATTTCCAAAGCAATCCATTAGCCTAGGTAGCGCTACCATTTTTAGTAGGACCGCTCTACCAGTCATCGACAGGGGCAACTTATCTCTGAATTGCATAGACCTGGTCAATCCTTCCTTTGCAATGATGGTATAATGTTTGTGTTCCTGCTTGGGGTCATGATATATATTTAGTCTGAGATATCTAAAGGAGGTCCTACTCCACGGCAGGGGTAGAACCGTTAGCTCTGTGTCCCTCTTTGTCGCTAATTGTGCTAGAGGGAATAAGCAGGAATTATTCTTATTTATATCTATCCCAGTTAGTGCACTAAAAATGTTCCAGTACTTCCAACATATACTGTAGATTTTTTTCCGGGTTATGTAGGTATATCAACATATCGCCTGCGTATATGGAAACTATAGGCCTCATTCCGAGTTCGGAGGTAACCACGCTGCTATTTGCGGCATGGCTGCCTCCGAACTCGTCCAAACTCCGGCCTGGTGAATGGAGTAATTACCGGTCCATTCCGAGGTCGGAGGGACCGGTAATTCCCCATTCACCAGGGCCATTCCCCATTCCCATTTGAGCCCCCATAGGGCTCAATGGGAAGGGGGAAGGCGGCAATAACGGTACCGTAAATTACGATACCGTTATTGAACCCGGAGTCCCTTTGCGGGACCCTTCCTTAATGCCTGCTAAAAGCAGGCGTTAAGTAAGGACCCGCAAAGGGAACTCGTAGTAGGGCGGTAAGGGTTTAACGGCACCGGTCTCATTACCGGTGACCGTTAACCCTTACCTCCCTACTCGGAATGAGGCCCTATATGTTTAACACAGAGGAGTAGAAGGAGGGCATTATGTGCTGATTCTGTAAGTTAATTCATCAGTTGTATTTCACTTATATTGCTTGGTGAAGTTTTAACCTGGGGCTACCAGTCTATGTAGGTCCTAAGGCATGAGGACCAAAAAATATGACCAAAGAAAAATAGAGTGGTATGACTCTATTAGGACTGGTGCTCTCAGTTTACCCTAAAATTAGGGAATATACACTTTTGCGTTGCAAATACACATTTCCATGGAATTCAAATTGGATGCTGTGAATCTTTTTCAAAATAATATATATTTATTTATACGTCTTTCTTGAATAATCTACTTCATATTCAATGAGGCCTGTCTTAAAGATCTTGGCTCCAATTCAGTGTACGTTTGCCAATGCATTTCGGTCGTGAAAACCTTCGTCAGGGCCGTACAATTGCTTCGTGATGCCCAATTATTCACTGATACGAAACAATAGAAATAGATCAACATAATCACATGATATGCATTTGTCACTAATTCAAAAATTAGAAAACAAACGCATGCAGTCAAACATACCCGTTCCAAGGTGTGTTTAAAATGTTCCAACAGTGAAAGGATGATTATGAAAAACAGAAAACAAATCAATTTTAGAGATCGGTAATCTGCAGTTTAACCGTGTGGCTATTCCGTGATTAATAAAATAAGTACCTTAAGTATCAAAGAGCTCTAGGACTCGTAGGAGAAGTGTTCAGTCTGAGTAGTACCTGTGGGTATTATGTGACAATTCATCAGGCTAAGGTAAAGCTATCAACACGTATATATCTGCAGCGTGAGGCATTCGCTTACCGTTACGCAGCAGAATTGCTCCGTGCTGGTCAAACGCGTCTGCAGGAGCTCGAGGCGCGAATGGTGGCAGCAGTACTTATGCGTTGCCATGGTGATCTAATGGCATCGCGTGGCGACACGTACGCCTTGGGTCCCACCCCTGTGCAAGCACGGAAGGCGGGACTGCCACCATGGCTATGCTACGGTGCTTCAATGGAAACTGTGTTTTCAAACAACGGTACTTGATCTTGTGCGGATGCGTCACAGTGGCGGTCTGCCGCCTGTGTAAATGAAGAAAAATGCTCACTATGTGTAATTGCAAATACTAACTAATTGAGGTGGTACACATCCAAATGCCGGTGCATGAATGGAGTGTATGTAAATGCTGGTTGATGTATGTGGTACACAACTAAATGGCGGGGTGACTACTACCCCCAGAGGTTACCGATGGAAATCGATGGAACATAATGTAGGGACAAGATATTCTAGGAATGCAAGCGGGCAGGGTGGGAAACCGAATCAGGGGCTACGTTAAAGGGGAGTAGTTAATTTACACCAAAATAGAAAAATGGCAAAGTAGGAAAATTACAACTTGGTCAACAAGCGTGATCAGTAAATTGTGTCAAAATAGAAAATGGCAAAATGGCAAAGTGGGAAAATTGGTCAACAAGCAAGTACTAAAAGGGAGCCCTATATGTTTAACCCTGTCTATGTCTATTCCTGCATCGCTATATTCCTGCCTAAGGCATGCTGCTATCGGGTCTACAGCAATTATATACAGCATTGGGGACAGTGGGTAACCCTGTCCAGTGCTCTTCTGCAGCTCCCATCTATCTGAATAGTTAGTACCAGTCCTGACCCAAGCCATCGGTTTAGTATATATTAGTCACATCCATTTCATGTAGTGCAGCCCGAATTCCATTCTAGTCATTGTAGCATAGAGCCAGTTCCAGTGTACTGAATCAAATGCTTTAGTCGCATCTAACGAAGCCACCGTACAGTATTCATGTCTGTCTCTAGTACTGTCTATGACATGATGTAACCTTCTAAGGTTCCAGGATATGTTTCTCCCAGGCACATACCCAGTTTGATCAGGGTGTATGATCTTGTTTATCACTTTTTGTAGTCTATCCGCCAGCACTGCCATTAGAATCTTACTATCTTGTTTCTATAAAGACAGATGTCTGTAAGAACCACAGTCTGTTGGACTTTTGTTTGGTTTTAATAGTGGGATTATTAGGGCCTCTCTCATACTTCCTGGGAGGATCCCTATATCGTATGCCTCATTATATACCTTTGCTTGGATCGACGCTAGGATGCTAGCATATTCTTTATAGTATTCTCCTGGTAGGCCATCCGTCCCTGGGGTTTTACCCGAGGGTGAAGATATTATCGTCGCCAGCACTTCTTCCGTGGTTATAGGCTCGTCTAGCATGCCCCTGTGTTGGTCATCTAGATATGGCAGATGTATAAGATCTAGGCGCATCTTGCAGCGCTTTGTCTCTGTCTACCAGTGAATCTTTGTATAGCTCACTGTAATACTCTTGGATTGCTGAGTTGACCCCTGCCTGTGTATGCTCTATTTTGTCTTCTGCCATTTGTATGGAGGATATTGGGACTTTTTGTATCATTACCTCTGTACAATCAAGCTAACATTTTCCTGGGTTTATCTCCCTGAGCATGGGTTCTTTCAAGGAATTTAGTGTAATTGAATTTCCCCAGTCTGTCCCATTGGGTAGGGCAAGTCTGTCGCAGTCTGATCTCCTTTTCTAAGTGAACTTCTCCACCGCTATTTCTTCTCTCGAGTTCCGCAATTTTCAATTCAGTTTCCTCTATCTTTGCAGTTATAGCGTTCCTAACACCCCCCCGAATTGGCTATCATTTCTCCCCTGATCACTAGTACCCGCTTATTTAACACTCCCTTCATTGACTTCCATGAACTCTATTGTACATTTCCTAACATGGTATTTGAATGCTGTGTCTAGCAGAGCTTCACTCCCGAGTCTCCAACTGGGTATAGGTGGTCTCAGCGCAGCTATTGCCCATTTGAGTAGAAGTGGCGCGCAGTCCGAGAAGACTCTGGGTAAATATTCTGCCTCTAAGAATTCTGTGATGTGTTCCCCCGATATGAACCAATAGTCTAGTCTAATGTACACTTTATGTCGGGCAGAATAATGGGAGTAGTACCTAACGCCATTGTGAAGAGTCCTCCATGTGTCCGTTAAGTGAAACTGAGATAGAAGGGATTTTAGGACTTTTGTTGGATGGGGTGGTCTCTTGTACCTATGGTCGGATCTATCTATTGTGGGATTCAAGGTACAAACTCTGCCCCATATCATAACCTTGTATGGAGCGACTTAAAGAAAATCGTGACGTCATGATTGGGCGCATAGGTGTTGACTATGTGTACTTCTCTATTTTGAAGCATACCATGTTCATTGACCATCCTACCCTCGTCATCAGTTTTAGCATGCAGAACTTTAAAGGGGATTGATGGAGCTATCCATGTGAGAACCCCTCCGGCATATACTGAATAATTCAATCCAACAATGACCCACCCCATTTTTCAGCCAGTTTCTTCTGTTTATGTTCGTTCAGATGGGTATCTTGCAACAGTGCGATCCCCACTTTATGCCTTCTTAGGTACGTGATTACCCTCTGTCTAATAGCACCATGGCTACCTCCAAACTCGTAATGACCCCCAATGTCTCCCATTCTACCTGAATCTTCTTGGGCACTATTTCTGTCGTCTGAGGTCTCATAGAAAGTCAATGTCTCTTTAGAGAAGTTCAGAACCAGTGTCTGTCTATTTGGCACCCTGTTATATGTCACGACTGGCCAAAAAAAGAGTCATAAGAGCAAGATGAATGCTTGGTCTGCCTCCTCTGATAAAAATTGATATGAAGGAAAGAGTTGACATTGATATTGATGTTTTTTTAAGTAAATGTTTAAGCAATAATGCCGGATTTTGAAGGCATTACCAGGTGGTAATGGCCCTTAGCCTAAATTAACGGCCTAATCGAAGAAATGGCATTTGACGAAGGCCAGGGGATGTTGCCACCTAGTATCAGCTCGAGGAGGGGGGCATAATTGCTAATAAAATATTCCACACCATGAGAGTAGAATGTTTGGTTGCAAACTAGGACAGAGAAAGGAGAAACATTTGAATGGAGGGACAGAGGACATATACCAGCCATTATTGCCCTCTCTCAGTAAAATGAACTGTCTGCAATGGAGCTGTCATCAGTCCCATGTTCTAATAAACCTTCAGAAAAGAGCCTTAGGAGTACTCGGTAGGTTAGCAGAGTCAATATTGAAAAGTGCATTGAAAAGGGTTGGGTGAGGTAAGTGGCCTCTTTTACTATATTCCATGTACTCTGTAATATGTTTGAGTTCTGTGCCTTTATCTGGCACGTTCATGGGTACGCATGCACTTTTGCCAAACTCTCATTCAGAGATTTGCACAGCCTGGTCATACTATATGAAGAAGCGCCCCCGCCTACCCTCATATACATCAAAAGGCATGAACACGCCATAGAGACCTGTAAAATTCAGTGCCAAATATATAGGAATGTGACAGTATTTCTATGCAAATGAATTATGCATGCCCTCACGTGGTAGAGTTGAAGCCAACACAATATCACTATCCTATATTCCGCAGAGCTGTCTGCTTTGAAACAAGCATTGGCAAAGCCAGCAGTTTGGGCATTTGTGTAGGGTTTGGATAGGCATTTGCTAAGAACTGATATAATGCCACTACGTGGCCATAAGATCGCAACTGTTGGAAAATAGAGTGATTTTCTGAGCATACGATGTCAGTAGCAGGACAATGTTAAGGTAATGTAAGAATGATGAGGTAATACCTCAAGCCAAAGTTGTTGGCTCTGTCACTGTTTGTTTTTAACAGGATTTCAGTGCATGGAAGAGATATAAATCAAGTATCTGAAAGCACACTTGATTATGACATTTTTATTACAGGAGTAGCCCTCTACAGCTAAAATTAAGCCATTAACACTCAGCAGACTGCTGAGAAAAAACGCTGTCAGGATATATTTTGATGTTACTGTTTGATAGAGAGAGCTCAAAGAGAACCCAGGGGGAAGTGTTTGGGGCAGGTAGTGGGCAGGAACGGCCATAGGGATTAGCATGGCCATGAGCAGTCAATTGGTGGGTAAATAACCAAACAACACCCACAAGCTGTGTATCCCTCCTCACATGTTATCTCCTCCTACCTCCTACCTCTACGCCAATGTAATAGTTTTGCAATAGTTTTGGCTTATAGGTGGCGCTTAACCGCCACTTGACAGAATACAAAGGCTCTGTAATTCCACTTGACCCAGAACCCTCGCGCTATAAGTGCACAGAGGAAAAGTACAAGGGATTTGGTCTTTCATTGAAACGCGGCCACTCAGTGCCTCAAAGAGGAGTGGGCTCAATGGAAAACGACTTCTGTCTTTGCAGACATCACAATTGGAAGCGAATAAGAGATGAGAGAGCTTGTCCTGATCGCGAGCAGACGCCCAGGCGGCTCTGATAAGCCCGAGCAGCCTGCCCGCTGTCTTCGATAACTGGGGGCATTCTTCCAGGCTGGCATTGTCCTGCCCTTATCACCCTGGTTCACATGGTCGCGAGACACTGATTGTCTGTGCTGAGCGCTGAAGAAGCCTCTTTGGTGGGTGGGGCTGGGCCCATCTATCATTCCACCGGGTGCTTTTCTCAGCCCGCCTGGCAGATCCTTCCAACCGCCATCCAAAAGAATATACATTTCAAAGAAGGGGAAATAAATGACGCAGAGAGTAATTGACATGTTCTAGCATTTTCCGTGAATAACAAGAACTTCACGACCTCTGGTTAGTAGTTTAGAAAGTGCTATAGCTACAACCCAGGAAGAAGGGGCGGCAACAGAGCCCCCTCTCGCCAGCGCTTAGACACCCGTGGGCCTTAGTTGAGCTGTATACATTATAAATAAATAAATATAAATAAATAAATAAATAAGAGAGGCAAACAATGGTTTGGCTGGGCGGTGGACTCTGGAGCAAGGGTATGACAGTTGATTGTTTCCTTAATTGTTGGTTACTATTTGTTTTCAGAATGCAGCCTAAGTTCTGGAGGGCAGCCTCCATTTTGCGCACTGGGTGCCGCTTCCATTTTGCAGATCTATACAAACACATCCCTGCCATAATCCAGTTTGTCGCGCCTCATCAGTCTCAGCGTAACAAAGTTATTTAAATGTTCTTCATAAGGCCCACATGACATAAACATGATTGTATTTACTGGTAATTCTGTCAATGGCTATTGCTATTGGTCCCAATAAACAGCAGAATTCAGAGATTGTATGACTGCAAAGCAATGTTTCTAATGTCCACTGGGGTTTAGGGTTGATGTTCACGTCAGTTTGTGATCTTCTCCCCAAACCCTTCCAAATTATCCAATCCACCGAATTGAAGCTGCAGTTAGCACATGTTGGCAAAGCCAATAGATCAGGAGTTGATAGCGAAAAGCATGTGTGCTTTGAGCATGCAGATGTGTTTGTGTATGTTGTTGTAAGAATGGATGTGGATGTATTCTGCACTTGCTTAGTGAATGGTAATATTTCTCTGCCTTTGCATGTGATGTTTATTTGATAAAGAGAAGCAGTGCATGTTTTAGGCATGTGTTATATGTTCATTGGTGATGGGTAATTATGAGTGTGATATCTGGTTGATGAAGTGGGGTGGGTGCATTTGCTATGGGATTTGTGAAGAGGGGTAACACTTCTTTATGTTATGCTAAGAATTTTTTATACTGTACACATCGCCATCGCAGTGGTCTTAAAGTGCGGAGTCTTGTCTAAATAGAGGTCGATTGTGACCTCGCCCATGGTGGCATCCAGACCAAGGTGTGTAGGATGAATGTTCAAAAGTGTGAAGGTAAGAGACACACCAGGCAGCCATGACTTCAAGTGCACAAGGAACTAAAACAACTAGGTGCACGAGAATGATCTCCAGGATGCCTTTACAGCAGGATCCGGCAACCATTGGCTGTCCAGATGTTTTGGACTACAAATTCCATCATCCCTAGCCGGTATAGCCAATGGTGAGTGATCATGGGAGTCGTAGTTCAAAACATCTGGAGGTTGCAGACCCTTGCTGTAAATTCATAGATGTTTGGATAGAACACAATTTGAACTAGAGAGGAGTGAAGGCTGCATATCATTGACAAGTAAACTTTTCTGGTAACAAATATGAAGGCAAGTTTAAATCATGGTATGGATGTATGAGGTTCCTTGATGAGTGCTCAAGAGTGCCCTTCAGTAAATGTGATAATCGTACTGAATTCCCTCCTGAAGAAAACGGAGGGGATAGCGATATGGTGTGGAGAGATTATTCACTGGCCGTGTGATATTTATTTGATGAAGAGGTGTAATGCCCTCTGGTCTATCATGTACCATGGACGTGATATGTACTCAGTGAAGAGATGTAATGCACTTTATATGAGTGTCATAAGGTAACTGATGCTGTGGCTGTAGAATAGAGCCTTTGCACTGTGAGATGTATTTTGTGAAGGGGGTAGCATAAACATGTAGATAACATACTTTATTAAGTAATCGAAGGAGTATTTCCCTAGCTTAACTTTTAATGGGTGCTCTAGTTCACAGCAAATCTGAGAATATACTTTGTATGATAACAGAAAAGAACTGTGAGTCCTATCTTTTCTCACTATTTCAATGCCTACTGCAAAGCTATACACCCAATTTAGCCTCCAGCCCTACAGCAAAACTATAGACTCAACTCAGCCTCCAGGCCTGCTGCAAAGCTATAGACCCAACTCAGCCATCAGCCCTGCTGCAAAGCTATACACCCAACTCAGCCTCCAGCCCTGCTGCAAAACTATAGACCCAACTCAGCCATCAGCCCTGCTGCAAAGCTATAGATCCAACTCAGCCATCAGCCCTGCTGCAAAGCTATACACCCAACTCAGCCTCCAGCCCTTCTGCAAAACTATAGACCCAACTCTGCCTCCAGCCCTGCTGCAAAACTATAGACCCAACTCTGCCTCCAGCTCTGCTGCAAAGCTATAGATCCAACTCAGCCATCAGCCCTACAGCAAAACTATAGACCCAACTCAGCCTCCAGCCCTGCTGCAAAACGATAGACCCAACTCATCCACCAGCCCTGCTACGGAGCTATAGATCCAACTCAGCCTCCAGCCCTGCTGCAAAACTATAGACCCAACTCAGCCTCCAGCCCTGCTGCAAAACTATAGACCCAACTCATCCTCCAACCCTGCTGCAAAGCTATAGACCCAACTCAGCCATCAGCCCTGCTGCAAAACTATAGACCTAATTCAGCCTCAGCCATTCTGCAAAGCTATAAACCCAACTCAGATATAGACCCAACTCTGCCTCCAGCTCTGCTGCAAAGCCATAGCCCTAACTCAGCCCCAGCCCTGTTGCAATGCTATAGACCCAACTCAGCCCCCAACTCTACCTGTGCTCTCAGACAATGGTTACTTCAGACTGTGTTTCCCAGGTTTTAAAAACATTCTGTTACTTATTTTGCAACAAATGCTCCAACTGATGGGCACCTTGGTCCATCCTCTGCCTTCCACCCCTTTCTACAAATTCCTTATGTCGCTCTCGATCCCCTCCCCAAGCAACTCCAAAATGCTTATCTCATGATCTCTTGGTTCAGAGTCCCACCTCTCGTGTAATATGTTGACCTATTGTCCTGGATTGACCCTCCACGGTATGAAATGTCTACATCATATCTCCCTTCCTTCATGGTTGGGTACCTCCATTAGGGGTAAAAATACACCCCCGCCCACCACTCGTAGGATGAGACAGAAAAATGGTGTATGCTTCCCTGCAGAAAGTCCTCGCTGGCAATAGGGCAAGATTGGATGTTTATGCGCCCAATTTGGAACCTGCTCTTCCCGCTGCCCTGGTGGTGCCCTAGGCAGAGGCAGGCACCTAGGTTTCTCTAGCGGTAGATCCCACTCTGGTTCCATGTCATTTCCATGAAATAAATTACTTCGAATTTATACTCAACATGTTTTTTTAATGGGAGATCCCTGCAAGCCCCACTCACACTTTACTACCATCCCTACCCCAAACCCCTCACCATCCCCCTTTTACCCCTTTGCCCACAATTCTATATATATCTGCGAAGTCATTTCCACGAAGTAAATGACCGAGACCCGGGCCAGTGCGGTGCCACTTCTCCGCCCATCCTTACAGGACATCCCTTTCTGCATTCCTAGCGTCATTACTCTCTTCCCTGGCATTTGTTCTCTGGTGACGTATCAGCGCCACGCTCTGTGCGTCAGGGGTTCCAGGCTTCCCAGAGTTCTGGCGGGTCATTAATTCCAGCATTCTTCCACGTGACCTTGCATTGCAGCCGCATGGAAAGGAAGCCTGGACAATGGCGAGCCGGAAGTGGAGGCAGACACAGCTTTTCAGCTCACTTGAGTCTATTATAAATAAAGTTCTCTGAAGCCCCATGTTCTTCGCGTCCCACCCTGCCACTGTATCCTTCAAGCAACAGAGGCTCCGCTCGTGTGCCTTTTAAAATGCAAGTCCTTTCACTCGGATGGATTATTTTTGCCCAAATGTGAATGGATTTGCATTTAATTCAAGCAGTTTAAGCGAAAACAATACAACTACCGCATTGAAGGGTAAGAACCCTCCTTGCTTCCGGCCTCGTTTTCTCTCACCCCACAAGCATCCTGTATTCTGCTCAACCCCTCTGTAAAATAGGTCACCCGGTCTTTTCGGCTTCCACTTTTGGCCTACGAAAGCCAATTCCAATGTTGGCTCGGCCAGGATCTGCCTAACGTTGAATGATTTCACGAGGGTCTGGTGGGCATTAGTGGAGAGACCCTTACTGGTCGAAGTTAACAACATTAGAGGCCTCATTCCAATTTTGGCAGTCATTTTGAGGTATGTCTGCAGAATTACCACCAAACTTGAGCACAGAGACCACCACTTTGATCCTGCAGCTTTCACGCAGGATTCGGGGCGGGGTAATTGAGGTGAAATTCCACATTTTTGAAGTCTGTACGACTGCATGGAGAATTGTGTGTATAGAAGCGTCTTAAGCAATATGGGAATGATTCTAGCTTCATTGTCTCCATCATCATTTATATGTACTGTACTGGCAGTAATATACTGTATAGGCAGTCATTCCACTAGAGTAACTCCGCAGATCTTTGACCTCCATGTCGCGCCGCGTGCCCCTCCAGCATCTTGCTTACGGAAAGCTCACCCCTTGCAGGCCAAACCTCTGAATTCAGCCGTGCAGTAAAAGTGCTGGTAATTCCATTACCACCCAAAAAAGTGGTATTAACGAAATGACTGCCTCTTTTAGTTAAACCGCCTAACTTGAACATCAACGCAGCCACAGATGTGGTTGATTGGTTGCCTGGCTTCAATTGGGAACATGGATTTCAAAGTTATCGTCCTGACTTTGTCAGTCCAGATTGGGTACAAGATCATATTTTTAAAGAAAAACTCTGTTTCACTGCCATTACAACAATGAGTGACAGTAGTTCTTGCAACCATCACATCAAGACTGGACAGCGTCAACCCCCTTTGCCTGCAATCCACTGTGCTAACCAGTCAGACAGCAACATGTAATGCAGAATGCAGCAGATGGATTTTTAATTACCACAAAGAAAAAACTAAGAAAGAACTGTCCAGGGTGTGCTTCTTTGTGGACCATTTCCCTCTGTGACTACCATATGATGATGCTGTAGATGACACGCCGAAAGGGTGTATTGGTACCATGTCAGCATTATATTTTCAGTTTAGTCCAATGAAAGGTATCGAAACTTGCATTTTATGAGATCTGCAATAAAGACGAATTGTGGACATTGCCCGGTAACGGAAGGTTTGGCCCAGTAATGGAAGGTTTGGCCGCGGAAGAATTGGTCAAATCGGTTTTCATCGAATTCTTTCAAGTGATTTTTGCCACAAATATGTGTGGGAGGTGGGTTTAGGTGAATAACTAATGTAGGGGGGTTATGGGAGGGGTGTGCCGGGGGTCTCCACCTGCATATATTTGTGGCAAAGTCAACAACAAAAAATATTTCGATGAAATCATTCCCGACCAATGAAATTCGACCAGATCACATAGATCCATTCCGCTAGATCTGCCATATCCTCATTGGCTCAATGTGGAAATGTGGATCAGTTTTAAGGACTGTGCCTGGTTGGCAAAGCGCCCTGTTGGACAGGCTGTGAATCTGCATGCAGTTTTATGTTAATGTCCATTTGCAAATAATATACAGGAGCTAGATGCCTTCCATTCTAGAATGCCTTACTAAACATCACTTAAATGAATACACACCACAGGTTAACAGACCAATCCCTACCCACACAATCCCTAACAACAAGTCACTTTGAAACGGTAATGGCCCAAAATGTCGCCCTCAGAATTCGGACTCCCGAAATTCCGATTTTTTTTTCCGACCCCCTTAAACCACACATATATATTTGTGGGGGTAATAGGATATCATAGTAGTAAGGGGGTGGCTGTGGGGGGTCTCCCTCGCATATGTATGTGGTGTAAAGAGGGTTTAAAAAAAAGGTCAGCATTTTCGGCCCTCGGAATTCTGGGGGTCGTAGTGATCACATAGATCCCTTTGAAACTGCTGACACACACCACCACACCCCTTTGAGGAATTGACACTGCCTACAGCTACCCTTGCCCCATATCTGACACCACCATGTGAGAACATACACAGATGCACTGCACACAAGACAGCAGTAACGCTATCTGCATCCTATCTCTCTTCCCACCAACCTCAGCCACCCCATCGCTTTCAGATCTATCAGAGCACCTGGAGGCCATGGACGTGACAGTGGAACGTGGTAGAAATCCAAGTAGCACTACATACCATATCACGTCATCAAACCCAGACTGCAAGGTGATGTGGAGGGCTGTGAGGTCTCTGATCCCTTATGAGGACACTCTTCGCAACCTGGAACTGGAAGGCAATGGGATGGCTGCCAGGTCTGCCCACTGCCAGGACTGTCCCGTTAGTAGACTAAGCCAACGAGCTGGAGTTTGTCACTGAAGTATTTTGGCTATTTTATATGGATGCTTTCAGACCGGGGTATGAGGGTGAATTGAGCAGTGAAGGGAATCCAGTCAGTTGATATCTGGGTCACTGCCATGTGCATTTTTCCATTCTGTTTAGAGTCAAATGCTGGGAGACGAAATTGGAAAACTGTACTTCACTACTAAATATAACTAACCAGAGCATCATTTATAAATCTAAGAGTACAGATGGAGACATTGTTTACAGTCATTCTCTTGAATGTCTAACAGGAGTTTCATGATCTCTGAGCTGTTCATCATTTGAGTGGGAATTACAATTCTAAACTTTCTGTCCTCTAGATTAGACAGAGGAACACTACATGGTCCTTGGTCCCCCTGCTTACTGCCCCACTTGGCTTATCAGCATCCTGAGTAAACTGCTTACTGAGTCTCAAACAATCAGCATTCTTGGAAGAAGGGTACTAACTGCTGGTAGTGTGTCTCAATTCCGAGGATTCTTTTAAAAGTGAGTCGTCCCGCATCTGCTCTGGGACAGCATCTGCTCCTCCTTGTCCCTCACCCCTTTGAGGCTCTCACCTGTCTCTCCTTTCGCTTTCCTGATTGATGTTCACCTCAGTTTTGGTGCCCCCACAGATCAGTTTTTCAAGCTGCAACTCTCCACTCGCTCTCGAGTTCTGCCATGAGGATGTCTCTGATCCTGCTTCCCAGTCATCTACATGTCCTATGCACGGACATTTATTTGATTCCCAGAAAAGTGGACTTGTTTATAGTCTACAAGCTGCCTCTCGTGTTTACTTGACATGGCAGCCATCTTGAAAAGTGGTTTATTGGATCATATTGCTTATCAGGGTTGAACACTGAACGTTTTGCTGCTGGTGTGCCAACTTGGATCATAGTGCAATCTTTTCGTCCTAATTGTGGTTAGTTGCCCTAAACCTTTGTTGATGGCCCTTATTATAATCCGGAATTTGTACTTGGGTTCTCAGCAAGTAACCCCTGTTAGTGCTTCTCTCATAAGGCATTACATCAAATTACAACATCCATTGCACTGACTGACTAAGGAGACTATTCAGAGTGCGGGCTCTGTTTTAAAAGGAAGGCAACAGAGGCAGCTTGGTGCTGCCACTGAGCCGGTCCATATACCATGATTGAGGTACAAAATTAAGGGAGATATCTATAAAGTGTTAGGGAATAAGGACACATAATTGCTTAACAGAGACCGGAAAACAGTCCAGAATCCCATGACTGGAATTATCTATGCCATCAATGTTTACGATGAAGGATCATGGGTATTGTAGTCCAAAACATCTGGATGGCTACATAATGATAAACAAAAGTACAGGTGAACGGGTCAATGTGACAAGCATGCCCCCTTACTGTTCAATCACCAATAGCACATAAAAATCGAGTACCACACCTAAATGTTTTGTATACTGGTTTTTGTATTTTGCAGTATCTACTTAAATATTGCTTTAGGTATAGTGCTGAACATCATGAGTTACAGGGTGAGGCAATATGGATTTGCACAATACAACAAAAAAACAAGTGGAATTACTTGCACATATGTCTATACAGTCAACAAAATGCAGATTTCTACTGTCGATAAATAACGACAGGGGTCGGATCACATAAAGAAATAAAACAAATATACAGAATGTATTTCAGTACAATACAGTGAAAGAACATTGGTGACACTGTGGTTGGAAAAAAGGTTTGTCTACACCAGGGTGTTTCGGCCGTCTATAGGGGCTAGATGTGCCACATATTTCTCACTGCCTTCGTCAGGACGGAAAGGACAGTGTTGTCAGGATGTTTGGAAAGTGCTGAAAAAGTTAATGAGATTCAGTAAGGGGAGTGCTGAGGAAACATGGTTTTAACAGTGAACAAATCACTCAGTGTCTCATGCGTGGTTAGTGGACACGGCTTATCTGTGGGGTATGATTTTGGCCACAGATGTAACAATAGGAGAGGCAATATCCCATCGGCAGAGGTTGCAGTGGACTCCTATTGAGAAAGGGAAATTGAGAGTAGGAGAGCCGAGTAATGTCTCCTATTCCATTAAAAAAGGAGGGCCACGTCTTAGTTGTGCAGTGTAAAATGTCAAGAATGATCAAGCATGAGCGCGCTTACCTAAACTTGGGTAACGCTGAAGTTACAATCACTTCATATGTGTAGCTGGACTGGATCCTGGAAAACATTTAGGTGTGGTACTCGATTTTTATGTGCTGTTGGTGATTGAACAGTAAGGGGGCATGCTTGTCACATTGACCTGTTCACCTGTACTTTTGTTTATCATTATGTAGCCCTCCAGATGTTTTGGACTACAATACCCATGATCCTTCATCGCTGACTATGCTCGCTAAGGCTGTAGGGATTTGAAAGTCGAAATAAAACACCTGAGGGACCACATTATGAGTCCTGTTGTGCATATCATCTGATATTCAGCCCACAGCAGCAATTTGCCCAGGGCAGTAGGCATCCAGCTGTGTATTTCTAAATTGACGTATTTGTCTAGATGCTATTGTCTCTGCTGTTTCCTGCTTGACTCCCAAAATAACCCGGAAGCAACCCCGCCTGCAATTCCCTTTCTTTCCTTATGCTCGGTGCTGGCCCGTCACATTTCCTCTGGACCTCTTTTCATGCACTAATTAGCTGGGCTGCAGGGTCCTTCCTGCTCAGAGGCGCAGGGCTGAGAGATTACAGCGAGAACATGGTATTGTTGTAATGCTGGTGCATGAAGCACTTCCGTAAAGGAGATTGAAAGGGTCTACGCATGTCCACAGCTCCAGCAGATGGATGGGGGTGGACGTGGTCCTTCTTGTGAAGGTCTCCTGGCACCAAATACCGGATAAAAGAACAAAAAGTGAAAAGCGAATTAGCCCTGGCGTGTTTGTAGACGGTTGTTTATCCATAAGAAGGCAGGATATCCTCACTGTGCTGTGACGAGAATAGGTCCCAGCTCAGCTGTCGAAACGTCTTTGCCCCCAAAGCTCAGAGGTGCACCCAGCAATTCCTAGAGTCAGAGAGAGTTCGCTCTTTACAGAAGTAGGTTTGGGGCAGAGTCAGTCACATGTCAGGCATGAGATCTCCCAATGGTAGGGTGACCAGATTTCCAAAACGAAAATCCGGGACGATCAACAACATTAAAGAGGGACTACCCCATTGCAGCCCACCAATTACCGCCCCTGCCCCAACACGCCCCTACAAGCACCACCCAATCATATTTGCAGCACTTTTCCTTTTTATAAACTTTATATGATCTCATTTGTGCAGTGTTGTTTGTGAATCTTGGCATGCTAATTCAAAACAAGCGTTTGCTCTTATTGATATTACATGGCTTGCTGTACAATCATTTCCAAGCCAGTCTCTGTAGCACAGTCAGTAAGTGTTGTGACTTGTACCTGAAAGGTTGGAGGTTCAAACCGATCCTTCGGCTCCACCATTCTGAAAGTGTTGTGAAAAATAATAACAATTTAAATTACCATAGTTGCCCAACTATGCAAACCCCGCACGGGGTTTCTAAAATGAAACCGGGAAGGTTGTAATCTTGAAACAGTTACGGAAGAAAGAGGCAACCATGTTTAAGGTTTGCATGCCACGTGACTGACTCTCTCACAGCACTAGCACCATTCTTTTAGGGGAAATCTCCCACTTACTATATAAGTTTCCCCGGCTGTGGAATTGTTCTCAACAACATTAATATTTTAACTGCGTTCTGCTCTTTTCAATGAATTTCTCCTACTACGAGAATGCCCCACACTTGGACATTAAAAGAACAGTAGCCTTGATAGTATTCATCTGATTCCTGCTTTTTCCACAGTGGCTTAGTTATGTTGAATTATACCGTGCACCGCTACCACCCAGGGGTAGTCTCCAGGCACTCACGTGGCTCTGCAAGAAAGAGGACAGGGTTGGTTAGTGAGGGTAGAGGGATAGGATAGGTCCAGAACCAGGAGAAACTGGCACCTATGTGTGTTGGGTTGCTGATGGGTTGTTTGCGTGCACTGGCTTGTTGTATTCGTATGGGTGAGTCCCAATGCTTGGCTTGTTTGTTGTATGTGAATGTCTGTTATGCTGGGTGTGTGTTTGCGTGGTTTAGGTGTAAATTGGCTGGTATTTAAGGTAGTGGCTCAGCACACAGGCTTGTGTATCCATAAGGGCTAGGCCCACTGCATGGGTTGTTTGTTGTATGTGAATGTCTGTTATGCTGGGGGGGTGTTTGTGTGTTTCATGTGTTCATTGGCTGGTGTTTACGGTTATGGTAGTGCATACTGGCTTGTTGTGTCCGAAGGGGTATGGTCCAGTGCCTGGGATTGTTGTTGTATGCGAGTGTTAGTTATGTTGGGTGTGTGTTTGTGTGTAGTTTGGCTAGTACAAGGGATGTGTGTAGGAGAGGAGCAGAGTGTGGGGGTTAGTACATTGGGTACTCTCAAAGTTTTTCTCCGTTGCTAATCTTACGATTCTATCTAAGTGTGACTCATGGCTAATCTTCACAATATGTCTATTGTAACACATTTCCTGCCCAAAAAACACAATTGGGTGCAACACATTTTGTTTGCCGCAAAATACATCTAGATCCTGCATGATGCCTGCCCCTCAGTATGCATGTAGGTGCAACACATTTCCTTCCACAATTCAGTACAATGGCTAACCAGGAAGCCTATCACAATGGCTGACTATGGAGGGTAGCACTATTCAACTCCAAGGCTAATTGTGTTAGCACCGTTTACATAGTAGCAGTGGCTGAGTTTCTCGAGTACAGTAATGGTTGTGTTTCCCACCCATATCGCCTTATGATGGCTAGTTATAGCGTTTGGCAATTTTCAACACAAATTAGCTATGGTGAGAGACACAATGGCTAACTATGTCTGGTAGTCTTAACATCTGTTTCTCGGTGCAGCAAGAACCACCATTTCAATTGTGTAATGTGTGCAGGTGAAGATTTGAGCAAGGCAGCCCAAGAAAATATGTAATATCAGATTTTTATGTGTGGTAATGGTTCATGCAGGTAAATGGACAATGATAGCTGGAACCATCACCTCCAGGAGGAAGCAGGAATACAGTGCAACACATGTTGAGGACTTCCTTGGAAGGTAAAAGGCTATACAAAACATTTTGAAACTTATTATGCAGAGAAATTGATCCTCAAATCAGGGAGAAGATATATAGAGTAGAAAAAGTGGATTATGCTCCAAGAATAGCATTGGAAATTAGTCAAGGATTACTACTGAAAAGAAATGCCCAATTTATATAATTACATTACAAAAAACACGCACTCAAGCACAACATAAAATATTCCTCATCAATTTCCACCAATTGCATTGCCTTGCTAAAGTCACCGTGCAAGCAAATATGACATTTAGTTCTTGGCCATCAATATCTGCTATTCTGAAATGGCTTAAATCTGGTGACTTCAGGGCCAATACGAGTTAAATAGGACAAACGTACTCCTCCACCAAAGAACCTCAGTGAACTACAGTAGGTTTTTGCATACATTGTCCCCACACAACAGAATGGCAGCAAACAATCGGTGAACACCAAACCTGCACCAACAATTCATAACAATATGAGCAACCTGACATTTTCAGGGCTCGGGAGGAATATTCAAAGGAAAGCTGGAGACTATGCCATCAATGCCCCAATAATATTTAAGCAATCAGTAGGTCTGTGGCTACTGTGATTCCATCTTTGAATGATAGACACGTCGGGTGTGGAGACGAGGTTCTGGCATGACCGTGTGAAGGACACTTGAAGTAGGGGTTTACTTATTTGGGGACATCATGCCACCTGATGTTCACAATACCAAGCAGACCCAAAAAAAGAAACAAGAAAAGAAAACAATGCTAGTTTAAAAAAAAACAGGGAATTTCACACATCTCGAATGAAGAATGCCAAAATGCTTACCTGCCACGCCCCCACAATGGCATTGGCTATTAATATGAGTACAATTACAAAAGGCTCCACAAAAGCTGTAATTGTCTCTTTGCTTTCTTCAAAGCAGGCCAAGACAAAAAACATACAAGCTGCTAATAACAACAAAAAAACTAGTAAGTCTTCGAACTGTTCAAGAACAAGTTCCTATAGAGAGTTTTCCCTTCTTCTGCTGGCAATTCGTTGGGCCCCCATTGCTCCTTCAGCTTCCTGACCTGCTCCCGTCGCAGCCTTAATTAGTCTCTGATTAGGATTTCCTGTGCTCTAAAACTTCTTTTCCCCTTACTGTCAAAAGTCTAAAAACAAACTTCTGCACTCTTCTACTACTACTAGAACTACAATTGAAAAGCAAATTGTTTTAACCGAGAGACTGGTTGGTATATGATCTCTGATTGCTGGCCGGGTCGAGCACTGTGAAACCTATGGTAGTAGTGCCTCTCACGACACAAGAAATATAGACATAGAAAAAATACTATTTCGTACAAACAAAGCTGAGCAGAATCACCTTTAGAAAGATAAGGATCTCACTAGCCCTGCAGAGAAAGAAATCATTGGCTGAACCGTCGGGACCACCTATCCTTTGTCTAAGCCAATCACATTCCTTGCACTATCTTGAAAGCCGCAGCTTGTCCATGAGACCTCTGAAAGTCTGCTTGAATTTTACATTTGCCCAGATTCCTAGAAATTCACACAAGTGACAAAAGGGGCGAGGATGTGCTTTTTACGTTGTGAGGAACCTGGGGGTGTACTCACCTCTTTTTCCCCAAACTCCACCTCTGAGGGGGCCAGGGAAAGCCCATCGCTTCTGCATCCCGACCCTGGGGGTGGATATACGAGGGAGGATCAGATCGGTGGAGGGAACTTGGGGACTGAGGGAAGGACATCCTTCGGTGAGACACGGTATCCCCACTGTCCTTTTCACAATGCGCCCTCTATCCCTAAAGCCTTTGTGGGATATTGCCAACCCCTTCCCCTTTCCGCCTTTCAATCTGTTCACCAGAAACAATATCTTAGTACTAGGGCGAGGAAGAAACCAAGTAGGATGACCCATATTCACTTCATGTACACACACATATAGCATAGACCAAACAGGGGTGAAAAGGCTTCTTTTCTTAAATCAGACAAATCCAAACACCACTCTGGTACTGAGACGAGGAAGAGGACTATCGAAGCATACCAGAGGAACAACCAGGCATGTCAGTATAATGGAGTCCTCGGAGAGCTCATCGACCCACACCTGGGGTCACTTAACACACCTGAAGGATATATAAATCCCTGCCATTCTGAGAGAAAAGTGCCTTGGCCCCCTATCCCATTCAGTAATTTACCATGGCCCACAGGACATGGCTGATGGTCATGGGCCCTGCCACTTTGCACCAATGGGGAGGGATAGCCCATGACCTATTGATGTAGCCTGTATCCCCTTCAGTAGTAAATAACCATGTCCGGCTGGCCATGAATTTTGGCTATGGTTAGTGTTAAAGGCCTGTGGCTGTGTCTCTTGCCACTTAGAAACAATCGGGGTCAACAACTGTGACCCTCTGGCCATAGCTGCTTGCCACTGTCCACCTAGCAGAGTAAAAGACGGTGGCCCTCTGGCCATAGCTGCTTTCCACAGTCCAACTAGCAGAGTAAAAGACTGTGGCCCTCTGGCCATAGCTGCTTGCCACAGTCTGACTGTGGCCCACTGGTCATAGCTGCTTGCCACATTCCACCTAGCAGAGTAAAGGACTGGCCCTCTGGCCATAGCTGCATGCCACAGTCCACCTAGCAGAGTAAAAGACCGTGGCCCTCTGGCCATAGCTGCTTGCCACAGTCCACCTAGCAGAGTAAAAGACTGTGGCCCTCTGGCTATAGCTGCTTGCCACAGTCCACCTAGCAGAGTAAAGGAATGTGTCCCTCTGGCCAAAGCTGCTTGCCACAGTCCACCTAGCAGAGTAAAGGAATGTGTCCCTCTGGCCATAGCTGCTTGCCACAGTCCACCTAGCAGAGAAAAATACTGTGGCCCTGTGGCCATAGCTGCTTGCAACAGTCCACCTAGCAGAGTAAAGGAATGTGTCCCTCTGGCAATAGCTGCTTGCCACAGTCTGGCTGTGGCCCACCTGTCATAGCTGCTTGCTACAGTCCGCCTAGCAGAGTAAAGAACTGTGGCCCTCTGGCCATAGGTGCTTGCCACAGTCCACCTAGCAGAGTAAAAGACTGTGGCCCTGTGTCCATAGCTGCTTGCCACAGTCCACCTAGCAGAGTGAAAGACTGTGGCCCTGAGGCCATGGCTGCTTGCAACAGTCCACCTAGCAGAGTAAAAGACTGTGGCCCTGTGTCCACAGCTGCTTGCCACAGTCCACCTAGCAGAGTGAAAGACTGTGGCCCTGAGGCCATGGCTGCTTGCCATAGCCTGTCTAGCAGAGTAAAAGAGTGTGGCCTACTGGCCATAGCTGCGCCAGTGCTTCCCCTTTATTTTTTGTTTCTCCCTCTTTTATTTTTGCAAGATTTTCCCCAGACAATTTCTCGTGGGTACATAACCGAGTAAAGCCGTGCGTGGACATCTGTTCCTACACTAATGGTCCCTGCAGAAACCAACGTCTTTTAGTTACTGCGAAAAAAAGAAAACTCCTTTCAAATTAAAATGTCTTCCACAGCCACACTCTACATGTGCATCCCTCCTCCTTTTTTGGTCTCCCCAAATCCCCCATTCAATCATGTTGCGCATTACAGGACATTTCTTTGGAAAAGTTTGACATACAGGTCCAACGGTTCAAATGTTATTGGAAATAGAATGTTCATAAAGTCAGTGGTGCACAGGTGTCACCTCAACGATATATCATGTTTAAAGTGAGAAGAGGGGAGAGATTTGCACAGCAAGACTCTGATGCTGTGTGCAGGATGGAATAACATTCCAGTAGGCAGTACTGTGCATGGCAGTGATGACAATCTTTGAAATCCCCACTCCCATTGTCTAATTGTTGCTGCCCACTAATGAAGAGAAGATGGCAACGATATTTAAAAAATGCACTAGTTCAATTTGCACAAAGGAATATAAGCATGGAATTTAGACTCTTATAGGCTGCTGAATGAGCCGGTATATGTAGTGTGGTAGGTCATTCCCAGCCTTTTAAACATTTTGCAAGTGTGTAAATGTGACGGAAGCAGACTATTATAATCAAGTATTGTTGGGGAATGTAACTTATTCTTGCTGACTACAGAAGATTTTTTGTTTGGGCTATTAGGTGTTGCTTGCGACAACTATAACCTAAAACGATTGCATTGGAGTACAGACAGGGAGGAATGACATATGAGGAGGGGCACAGAGTCTTTAGGTGTTGTTTGGTTATGAGCCCACCCATTGCGTGGCCATTGGCCATGCTAATCCTTATGGCCATTCCCACCCATTCCTGCCTCTGCCTGCCCAAAACACCTCATTGCTACGCTTTGAGCTCGCTTTAATCAGGCCATACCATCAGGCTCTGCATTCTAAATTCTTGCCAATGTTATTAAGTCATTGGGGGTCATTCCGAGTTGGGCGGGCCCATTATTAGCGCCTTCCCCATTCCCATTGAGCATGGGGGCTCGATTGGGAATGGGGAATGGTTTTCAGAATGGGGACTTTCCGGGTCCTCCAAGGTTGGAATGACCCGGAAAGTCCGCATTCTGTCTACCCGGACCCAGACCCGGGATTGGAGGCAGCCATGGTGCTAATAGCCACAATGGCTACCTCCAAACTCGGTATGACCCCCCACTATCTCTCAGAAGACGGCTTTGGATCAAGCTACTGGTGTAATAAAATAGCTTACCAGGCCGGCCTTCAGCCACTCGATTGATAAGCACTCTGCATGCTTAACAAGCATTGGCCAAGCCACTGAAGTCCTGTTTGAGACAGGCAGTGGCAAAGCCAACATTTTTGGCTTGTGCATAAATTTTAAGATTTTGCCAGGCACTGCTATTAGATGCCTAGGTGTTCACACGGTTTTGCACCTGTTCCCAACAATGGGTAGTTAATACAACTACGGTTGTGCCTGGCAAGTGCCTTTCCCATGCCTAATCAAAAGCCCAAACTGTTGGCATTGCCACT
Organism: Ambystoma mexicanum; assembly: GCF_040938575.1. Taxonomy (NCBI): domain Eukaryota; kingdom Metazoa; phylum Chordata; class Amphibia; order Caudata; family Ambystomatidae; genus Ambystoma; species Ambystoma mexicanum. Next base: position 1,085,067,886 of record NC_090936.1, on the reverse strand, counting down.
GCATGTTTTTTTAGTTTTTTTTTTTTTAACTCTGGCACCACATGCACATGTTCTATGTATATGGTATTCCATTTTATGCTTTTTACAGGTATAAAATAAACTTGACTCACTTACCTTGTTCGATACCCGGCTTGGCACCGCACTGCACAGTCCATCCAGAGAGGAAAAAGTACAAGGAAATCCATAGAGAGTGGAGCTGGTTTGTTGGTAATCCTTCTGCAAAAGGTCAAAGCCAGCGGCGTCACAACGGGTTATTATCAGCTGGCTCTGACCTCGTTTCAGAGTGTGGGCTTCTGGGAAATCCAGGATCGGACTTTTTTTTATGAAAACAAGTCCCAAAACTGCTTACCTTCCTGTAATCATATTTGCTGTATATTTCCCTGGTGTGCCTCTGTCTGTGGGCAGCGCTGAATCTTTAAGCGCGCTGAATACATATAAACACGCTGCAGAGTGCAGGTGCGTCAGGGCAGTGCTCATTTCCCTAAGGATAAGAGGTAGTAATTTTTTTTATTTTTTTATTACTTGTGTATAATCAGAAAGAAAATTGACTTTTACAAGGTCTAATCTTTAGTAATAACGAATACAAGTTGAGCAATAACGTGTGTCACCAGGGCCGTTACCGCTGTGATAACGGACCCGACAGGGTTTGCAAAGGCTGCTTTAAAAGGCTAGCCCTTTCGTTTGGAAGCTTCCATCTTGGGGTTGTGCATGCAACCAGAACATGTTATAAACACCTGATTTACTTTTATTCCAAAGGCCCGTCCCCAAGGATACCTATACAGCTACCGGTTTGCTGTCCATGACAGGAAGTTCTGATGGTACGGGCGACAAATGGGCCAATCTGTTCCAATATGGTTCTTTGCTGTTAGAGACGATGGTTCGTTTTTCAATGTGCCTTCTATTGAAATCAATGGCACCTCCTGCTTTTTGCTATGGAGTGAGCCCTGCCCTGAGTTTTGGAGGTAAGTCAAGTCTTTTTGCCCAGATGCCCCAGGGCTCGGTGCGCTATATAAATAAACAAACAAATAAATAAATAAATAAATACATAAATAAATAAATAAATACCTTGCTCAGCTCATCTTATGTTGCCCCCTTCATGAGAGTCCTGCTGAAAGCACAGGAGGTCTCTGCCTAATGGGGTGACTGCTCGATAGACAGCGAAGGTCTCCAATGGGAGCTCCTTCCATGTGGCTGTGTACTTTATTTGATTAGGTGGAGAGTGTGTGGATGCCGATGCAACATGTATCCCACAAAACTACCTGTCACCTGATTGATGTCACCAATGCTGCCACACATCACTTATTTATTTAAGCACTAGACACAGGGATGTACGTGGAAGCCGGGCCAATTCTGTAAAACCGACCCTGTCTGCTTCTCTGCAATTCTGTTTTTCCCTTTGGCGGTTTTGCGCTTTAGTAGCTACAGTATTACTTGTACAGTTAACATTTGCCTTCCAGTGGTATTCTTCTACTAGAAAGGAGGAATGACATATGAGGAGGGGCACAGAGTCTGTAGGTGTTGTTTGGTGTTGAGCCCACCCATTGCCTGGCTATTGGCCATGCTAATCCCTATGGCCATTCCCACCCATTCTTGCCATTGCCTTCTGAATCTGCAGGTGGATAACTCATGTGTTCGTGATCACCCTATGACATGTGGAAACCCTGCACTTTGTAAGTTGAAATCCTGGCGCGGCCAATACAGTCATTCACCCTTCTGAGGTTGTTTAATTCAGTGCCATTAAGTAGGGTACTAATAGCATCCATGAGCTGTACCTCTGTACCTGGTAGATGAGCTCTCTCGTGCTCTCTCTGTCTCTCTCCTCTCTATGTCTCTCTCTCCTCTATCCTTTTCTCTCTCTCTCTCTGTTTCGCTCTCTCTCTCTCTCTTTGCCTTTTATCTCTTCTTTGTACTTTTGTCTCTCTCCTTCTGTCTGGTCTCTGTCTGTCTATGCGTGGGAGTCATGTTATCTGCTGAGCGTGTGCTAGTGCCACCCCAGTTGTTGCTGACAGCTGCGTAACCAGAGAAACAGCACAAATATCTTGGTTGGGGAATGTGTTTTTTTTTAAAGGCAGCTATTAAAGCAAAAACAAAACCAAAAAGAAAAGGATGTAATGGAATTGACATTGTAAACTGGCTTTTTTTTATGTACAATGTTCATTTCGAGGGGATTGGGATCTCCGACGTATTCCATATCTATGACAGTAATCACCACTGCTGTGCTGCTTCGGAAAATCTTTTGGCATCTTCGTCCTGCGTCGATGACGTCGATACGCCGCCCTCGAGGACCTCCTCCGACGGCCGACGTCACTGGATGTTATAAGTAGGACGCACGACACCCGTAGCCTCAGTTCCGTTTTTTCTGCGAACGTGTTCGCTTCGGAGATCTCGACGCGCCTCGACTCTTTGGAGTTTCTGTTCTTTCGGCTCTTCGAACCTGTTCGTTTGTGAAGGTTAAGTCTTCAAGATGTCTATCTCTTCTTCTACCCCGCGTCCTGGCTTCAAGAAGTGCGGGGACTGCGGGTCCAAAATGTCGGTGACGGACTTGCACGACGCCTGCCTCTGGTGCCTCGGGGAGGCCCATGACACGGATGATTGTGTCGACTGCCAGTCGCTTACATCCAAAGCCTTGCGGGAGCGCAAGAAGAAACTGTCGGTCGGTAAGGTGTCCAAGCCCCAGAAGTCGAGGTCCACGGGGCTTTCGACGGACGATTCGAGGGGCGACTCTCCGCATCGTCGTAGGAAGTCCAGTGGGTCTCATCCCAGAGTGGGTCCCGCCACTCCTCTGCCTCTTCGAGGCACTCCCGGAAGCACCGTCATCGGTCGCCTTCCCCGTCCTCATCCGAGGACTCCTCCTGTCGGCGGGTTGCTTATCCCGCCAAGCATGCGATGCCGGAGGAATGGGCTTCCTTCGGTAAGAAAATGCTAGCGATTCTCGTATCGCAGGGCACCGGTCTGTCCGCACCTCCGAGTGGGGTCAGTCGTGATCGGAATAGAGACACCGCTCGTACGCCTTCGGGCTCGGGTGGTCGGCACGATTCGCAGGAGCGGTCCTGCTCGGATAAGGGGAATCGTTCTAGTCATGCCCGTTCCAGGTCCCGGTCCTCGACGCGCTCGAGACCGTGTGAGCCTGTGATGTCTTCCAGGAAGACGTCGACGCCTGTGGTGCCAAGGTCGTCGAGGAACTCTCTCGAGGCTCTGTCTCTGAGGAAGTCGTCGACGCCATCGGCGCCCAGGATGTCGAGGGACACGCTCGGGGCTCCGCCCTCGAGGCCTGTGTCGACGCCGTCGATGCTGTCGGCGCCGCGTTCGGCGTCGACGCCGATTCACTCGACGTCGACACCATTTCACTCCTGGCTCTTGACACCTTTTGAGGCAGTGTTATCAGAGGTGCCCCGGGGCGCGGTGGTACCCCTTAGAAAGGCTGTGGCCAAGGTCAAGCATGGCTTTGTTCCCCATTCTGTGCCCACTTTCCGCCATCTTGAGTACATTTCGGAGTTGGATGAGGGCTCTGATGATGGCATGGTTCCTGATACGGTGCCAGATGAGATTCTCTCGGGACATAGCCAGAATGAGGACCTGCGTCAGTCCCTGCACGATGCCAGTGGTCTGGACACCTCTCCTGGGTGGAGTTTTGCAGGCCTGAGCCTGGCACCCATGCCGATTCCTCGTACCGGCGCCTTGTGTCTAGGGTCACCGAGTACTTGGGGTGGTCTGCTCTGCCAGGGGATTTTCTTCAGGATGACCTCACAGATATCCTCGACCATGGTCCACCAACTGACCTGGTACTGCCGTTCCATATGGCTCGACAGAGGAGGGTGGCAGCGGTTTGGACTGCTCCGGAGAGTCTCCCGGCAGTGGGCAAGTCTTTGCTGCGAAAATACCGCCCAGCCAGTAGCGACCCCTGCTACTTGACCAAGCACCTCACTCCGGAGAGTTTGGTGGTGCAGGTGGCTACGGCCCCAGCAAAGCAGGCGTCGTATCCTACCATCCTTCCTGATAGGGACGACAAGCGTTTTGATGGTTGGGCTAAGAAAGTGTTTTCTTCGGGGGGTATGGCTCTTGTCACGTTTCACGCACACTGTGTGGAACTGTGTTTCCTTAGTGGCTGAACATATTCCCGAAGGGGACGAACGGGATGGTTTTCTTGCTATGGTCCAGGATGGCAAGGATGCCATGTGCGAGGCCGTTCAGTCGGGTTTGGACATGGCAGATTGCGTCAGCCGGTCCATGGCTGCGAGCACCGTAATACGCAGGTTTGCGTAGTTGCGGAATTCGGGGTTTGCTCCTGATGTGCAGGCCCGGCTCCTCAACATGCCCTTTGACGGTGAACATCTTTTTGGCAGCAAGGCTGACGAGAACCTTGAGAGGTTGCAGACCTCCAAAGCTGCAGCGAAGTCGTTGAGCGCTGCAGTTCGCCAACCTCCGCCTTTTCGTCCTAGGGGACAGCAATGGAGGGGAGGTTGCTTTCGTTATTACTCATCCTTTGGTAAAGCGAGAGGAGCTTCCAGTCAAATGGGGCCACCGTAGGAGTGCCAGAGGTGGAAAGCAGGGTACTCGAGGTGCCAAGACCGCTCGGGCAGTTGCCTCTTTGCCCTCAGGCAACGCCGCAGCCACTTCAGCTCAGACATGATGCTCTGTCCCATGGTTCGCTGGTTGGGGGAAGGCTGGTGCAGCATCTTGTAGAGTGGCGTGCCTTTACTTCAGATGTGTCAGTTCCGGAGATCATAGCCCACGGCTACTGTCTTCCTTTCCGGCAGAGGCCTCACGACAATCCACCAGGGAATCTCTCTTTGAAGAGTCCGGATCCGCTCCTTGCGCAGGAAATTCAATCCCTGCTGGAGAAAGGCGCCATAGAACTGGTGCCTGTAGCGGAGAGGAACAAGGGATGGTATTCCCCTTATTTTTTTATTTCGAAGAAAGACAGGGTATTGAGACCCATCATGGACTTGCGCGTTTTGAACAAACTCCTCAGGAAGGACAAGTTCAAGATGGTTACTCTCTCTCAAGTCCTCCGGGCCCTTCAATTTCAGGACTGGTTGGTGTCTCTCGATCTCAAGGACACTTATTTTCATGTGCCGATCCATCCCAAGCACAAGAAGTACCTGAGGTTCGCGGTTGGTGACTCGCACTTTCAGTTTCGGGTCCTGCCGTTCGGATTGACCTCCGGCCCGAGGGTTTTCACCAAGTTCATGGTGGTGGTGGCAGCGTATCTCAGGAAAGGGGGGATTCACGTCTACCCCTACCTGGATGATTGGTTGATCAGGGCGCGCTCACCCGAGCAAGTCCTGGATCATCTGTCTGTCACTTGCCACTCCCTCCACAGGCTGGGCTTCTCCCTCAACTTAAAGAAGTCCCACTTGACGCCAACTCAGAGGCTCCAGTACATCGGAGCAGTGCTCGACACGTCCCTGGGGCAGTGTCTTCCTCCCCAGGTGAGGGCTCATCACATTCAGCAGATGGCGCACAAGTTCCAACATGCCCAGAGTCTCCCTGCGTTCGAGTTCTTGAGGTTGCTCGGCCTCATGGCATCCTGCATTCTTCTGGTGCCAGAGGCTAGGTTGCGGATGAGATCTTTGCAATGGGCACTCAAGCTCCAGTGGTCTCAGTCCTCCGGCAGGATGTCGGACCCCATTCAGGTGCCGCCCTCGGCCGCCCTGGACCTTCTGTGGTGGGCTGTCGAAGGCAATCTGATGAAGGGGGCTTCATTTTGGCTACCCTGGCCGGAGGTGACGATCGGGACGGACGCATCCCTCACGGGATGGGGAGCTCATGCCAACGAGTTGACAGTCAGCGGTCGTTGGTCTCCTTTGGAGTCCAGACTCCATATCAATCTGTTGGAGCTGAGGGCCGTCAGGCTTGCCCTGAAGGCTTTTCTGCTGACTGTGCGAGGAAAGAATGTCCTGATTCTGATGGACAACACAGTGGCCATTCACTAACTCAACAAAAAGGGGGGGGCAGGGTCTCTTCCTCTGTGCAGGGAGGCGATGCAGCTCTGGTTCTGGGCCATCCAGCAGGAAATTTCGATCTCTGCAGTTCATCTGGCCGGAGACGAAAACGAGACGGCGGACGCTCTGAGCAGGCAGAGCACAATCTCTCACGATTGGGAGCTGGCTCAGGAGATTCTCCTGGAGATCTTCGCCCTTTGGGGGACCCCTCAAGTGGATCTCTTCGCCTCCAGTGTCAACCGGAAGTGCGAAAGGTTCTGCTCACAGGAATTTTCTCCAAGAGGAGCCTTGGGAGACGCGTTTGTGGTGGAGTGGTCATTCCCACTGTTGTACGCATTTCCTCCAGTTACCGTCATCCTGCAAGTGCTGCGGAGGTTACGAAGGTTTGGTTCCCGGATGATCCTCATTGCTCCGGCATGGGCCCGGAGGACGTGGTACCCGGACCTTCTGGACTTGTCCATCTGCCCTCCACGTCGTCTTCCCTACCGAGACGATCTGCTCTCACGGGAGGGGGGTCAGGTTCTCCATCCAGAGGTCAGATCCCTCAACCTTCACGCTTGGCTTCTGAAAGGTTGAGGTATAAGGATTGGGAAGACGTGATGGAGGTGTTGCTTTCGGCCAGACGGCCGGCAACAAAGTCCCTGTACCGTTGCCGTTGGAGGAAGTTCTGCGACTGGTGCAGGGTTCAGAATGTGGATCCTTTTTCATGTGACATTCCTGTCGTTCTGTCTTTTTTGTTTTCTTTGGCCCACAAGGGCCTGCAATTGGGTACCGTTAAAGGTTACCTGGCGGCGCTGTCTATATTTAAGCGCTCGTCTGAGGACTGTTCTTATTTTAAAATCCCTTTGATTTCTCTGTTTCTGAAAGGGCTCAATAATGTGTTCCCTCTGTCAACTTTCCAGGTGCCTGGTTGGGATCTGAACCTTGTTCTCAAGTTTCTAATGGGTGCTCCTTTTGAGCCTTTGCTTTCTTGTCTTTTGAGACTGTTAACCTTTAAAACTGTGTTTTTAGTTGCAGTCACTTCCGCTTGCAGAGTGAGTGAGTTACAGGCACTTTCAGTTAAGCCACCCTTCACTGTGTTTCATAAGGACAGGGTTGTCCTTAGAGTTTGTCCTTCCTTTCTTCCGAAGGTGGTGTCGGAATTTCATTTAAGCCAGAAAGTTATTCTTCCGGCATTTTATCCTCCTCCACATCCTGGTAAGGAAGAGGGGAGGCTCCATAGGCTGGATCCTAGGAGAGCTTTGAGCTTCTACGTTTCATGCATGTCCCGGGTCAGAGTGGGCGATCAACTCTTTATTGGTTATGCTGGAAGGCGTTTGGGACAAGCTGTTACTAAGCAGACTTTGTCTCGATGGGTCATCTTGGCAATTTCCGAATGTTACCGCTTGGCGGGTAAGGACCCTCCGGTTGGTTTACGGGCCCATTCTACCAGGGGTATGGCTGCCTCTGCTGCCCTGAAGAGGGGTGTTCCTATTCGTAACATCTGTGATGCAGCCAGCTGGGCTTCGGTCCATACTTTTGTACGTCCCTACTCCCTCGATTCTATCCGGGGGCAGGATCTGGCCTTTGGCAAGGCAGTCCTTTACTCTGCAATTTGATTGGGCATTCTAAATTTCTGTATTCTAAATTCTTTTCCCACCTCCTTGCATTGGTACTGCTTTGGGAGTCTGTCATAGATATGGAATACATCGGAGGACCCAATCCCCTCGAAGAACAAGTTACTCTCTTACCTGGTAACGTTCTTTCGATGGGATGGTCCGACGACGTATTCCATATCACTCCCTCTCTGCCTTCCCCGCTACAGAATTTCTTATGTGATTGCAGCTTACGTTTCCGCAAGGCTTTGTGTGGTCAGACTGGCAGAAGACTGGTGCCACACATTCTGGGAAAAAACTACAACTGAGGCTACGGGCGTCGTGCGTCCTACTTATAACATCCAGTGACGTCGGCCGTCGGAGGAGGTCCTCGAGGGTGGCGTATCGACGTCATTGACGCAGGACGCAGACACCGAAAGATTTTCCGAAGCAGCACAGCTGTGGTGATTACTGTCATAGATATGGAATACGTCGTCGGACCATCCCATCGAAAGAACGTTACCAGGTAAGAGAGTAACTTGTTCTTCTAGAGTACATTTTAGCCATAATAAGAATGCTACACTTTTCCTACTGAAAAAAGAACATCATCAAAACCTTGCATAATTACACAAATAATTTTCTGATAGAAAGTTGTCATTCAAGGATTGACAGTCTGGTACGCAGCTATCACTCCTTCGGAATAGCTCTGCGAGAAAGGGAAATGGGACACTTGGCACCAGTGAGAGTGCCAGCACGCATTGTATGAAATAAAAGAGCATGTTGGCACCATAGGAGTGACCTTTGATAAAAGGATGTGTGCTTGAAGCAATAAGTAAATAATGACAACTGGGTTTATGGATCAATTCATTTTCCCAACATTCACCCTAACATTAAAATGTTTGTTACACTGAACCATAAATACTGATTAGGAGAACCTCAGGTTTTGGCAATGGGGAAAATGGCTGCCGCATCAGCCACACACCGATGGGGTCAGAGGGCTGGCCTAAGTTAATGTTTCCTTTCTCTGGTAGAATGATAGCCTGGTCTCAGGATACGTATGGCTGTCCACACTCAGTTCACAAACAGACATTGGGCAAATGTTAATGTGCATACCCACAATGCCTTGCTGGCGTAGCTCTGAACTTGAGGTGAACTCCCAGTGATGGTTACTAGGTGGCACTGTGGCATGTAAAGAGGAGGAATCTGTCATGAAGTGCTATGTAAAAACATGATATTTTCGTTATCTGAATAAATATCCTCTGTATACGTTTATCCCTAGAATTCTGAGAGATATTGACATTTCTTTGGAAAACAATCAGGAACTTTGAATGCAGAAATGACATACTGAAACTGTCACTCGCAGTCCGTGTGCCGCGGCACCGGAAGCACGGCATACAAAACCGCTCTGTGCTGTGACCCGGGCTTCCGGTGCTGCGGCAGCCAGAGTGCGTAAAGAGGAGAGAAGCAGGCAGCCGGAGGCCAGAGCCCGCATCAGGTAAGTGGGGGAGAGGGTGGGCGGAGGCGCTAGGTGCCGCGTAGTAGCTAAGGTTTCGGGGGTCCCCCCAACATGGATGTGGGAAAAGGAAGTGCACAAAAGGTTGCACCGACAGAATTGCAGCCTTTTCTGCTAGAATCGGAGGTATGTCCTTTTGTGCACGACTCAGAGACATAGACTCAGAACTGGAATACTTTATACTCAGTGTTTTTATTCATACGTAACATTTGCTAAAGCACATTCCCAACCTAACCGTAAAGAGTGCAGGTGCACTGCACACAGAATCGAATGCAATCATCTTCCCAATAACAGATACAATGCATCCATGAAACTACAATAATAGATGCAAAATAATAGGACAGAAACTTGAAAAAGAGAACATGTTGAGTAAAGGCAGTGTTCAGGAAAATCGTATTTCAAACTTTTTGAAAAGATAATAGATTGGGTGAAAGAGGAATGTGCAAAACGAAGCTGCACTTTGAGCAGAAGATGTTGTGTAGAAATGATCTGGCTGAAACATATTTTTTTTAATGCCTGCACTTCTAGAGAGACCATGGTTACTCGTGATATGCCCTCAAGATGTTTTGGACTTCAACTCCCTGGATCCCTAACCAGCATAGTCCACACCAAAGGATCATGGAAGTTGTAGTGCAAAACATCTGGGGGGCCACACCATGAGTCACCATGGTCTAGATCGGGGGTCTGCAATCATGGGCTCTCTAGATGTTTTGGACCACAACTCCCATAAATCCTAGCCATCATAGGCAATTTTTTTGTGTTTTTTTTGTATTTATTTATATTTTATATAATGCCTTAAGCCAAGACACTATACAGAGAACAGAGAACAGTACAATAAAATGGATAAGCATGAACAATCAGAAAACAATCAATCAGGCATGTTGAAAAAGATGAGACTTCAATGACTTGCGAAATAAAGAATAGACACAAATAGAATTAAGAGAGTAAGGAAGGGTGTTCCAGTGTAAAGGAGCTAGAAGAGTAAAAGTATGAAAACGAGATTGAGCACAAGGGGGACGAGGTGGCACCAGGAGAAATTGAGAGGAGGGGCGGAGAGAACGAGAAGTGGTATAGAAGGATACCAAAACAGAAAGATGATCAGGAGAAAGTCCATGAAGGGACTTGAAGACGAGGCATAAAAAATTAAATTTGAGTTGAGAGTGAAAAGATAGCCTACCAAGAGTAGTGAGGTAAGATGAGATAGAATCTCGGAAAGAAAGGAGACAAAGGAGACAAATAGAGGAGTTAAAAACAGATTTAAGAGGGGCAAGACGAGAAGTTGGAAGCCCAAAAATAACAGAGGAACAGTAGAAGAGCTGGAAAAAGATCAAAGAAGAAATCAACTGCTTTGAAGCTTGACAAGTGAGAAATGGACGGGTTTTACGGATATTGTGTAGATGTAATCAGCCAGTGCGCCATGTTAGAGAAATGTGGTGAGAGAAGGATAGGTTAGAGTCAAGATGGAGCCCCAGATTTCGAGCCGTAGACGAGATTGGAAGCTGAGATGGGGGAAGGAAATAAAAGACTGAGGAGGAAGAGGGGAAAGAGTGTTGGCATGGAAAAAGAGAATCTCACTTTTTCCAGCATTAAGTGTAAGATAGTGAGAAGACATCCCAGATTTGATGGCTAGATGACAAGTAGACAGAGTGTGGTGAATCTAAGAGGAAAAAGAAGAAAAGGAAAAGTTGAGTGTCTTCAGAATAAAAGTGGTGTGACAGACCAAAGAAATAAATAACGACAGCAAGAGGGGAAGTTTAAAGAGAAAACAGAAAAGGGCTTAAAATGAACCCTTGCGGAACGTCGATGATTTGCCAGCCCAGGAGACAGAAAAGGTTCTTTGAGACAGATATGATTGAAACCAGGAAATGACCGAGCCCTCTAAACCAAAGGGAGAAAGAGACGCCAGTAGAAGGGAATGGTCGAAGGTGTCGAACGCAGCAGATATGTCCAGAAGAATAAGAAGGGATGAATGTTTAGAATAGCGTGCAGTAAGTAGTGAGTTCAAAACAGAGAGCAGAGCAGTTTCAGTGACGAGTGACGAGGGCGAAAACCAGTCTGGAATTGTGGGAGAATAGAAGAGTCGGAAACAAAAGTAGAAACTTGAGAATAGACCAATCGTTTGAATAATTTTGAGAGATATGGTAGCAGAGAAATAGGACGGAAATTTGAAACAAGTAGTGGCTCGGCGGTAGGTTTCTTTAAAATTGGGATGATGGAAGCACGCTTAAACGATAAGGGAAACGTTGAGGTGGAGAGACAGATATTGAATTAAGGGGTGAGGTAAGACACCAAAGGAGGGTAGACTTTGAGAATGAGTGCAGAAGGCATTGGGTCGGTAGGAGAGGCAGTGGGGTGGGCTTAAGCCAATGGAAGAGAAGTATCAGCATTGATGATTAGTTGGAAGCAGGAAATAGAGGCAGAGGAAGCAGGAGTGAAAGACGTCATAGGTTCGAGTGAAATGGTGAGGGAGCATGGGAGTATTACTCCAAAACATCCAGAGAGCCAAAACTGAGTGGTCATGGTCTAGATTAAAGATGTCTCTGCTCTGTTTTTTTCTAAATATACCAGGGACAACTCATCTATATACCAAATTGTCCGGTTGACTCAGGATGCACGACCTGAAGGCCATGCGACAGGTGTACATTTTACATGGCAGCAGTAGAGCCGGACCAAAGAGGGAGGGATATGAAGATATATATCAATAAAGAGATAGCACTACAGTAGGGATTGAATGGTGGCATGAAAGCCAGAGTCCAAAATATAAGATACAAGGTTTATTTGAAACAATGGGGCCAGTTGCTAAAGGCAGGTTTACTGACGCTTGTCCATGTGGCCTGTAACCCCCAGGAACATCAGCACAGGGATCGATGGTGTACAAATGCCCAGCGATGCGAGTGCATAAAGCTAGGACTGGGAGGGGCAGAAGAAGCGATTGGAGGACGTCATGTTCGTTGCATTCATAGGCCATCCACTCCTCGATGGAACTGAGACAGTCCCACAGCTGATGGATGACAGCCAATCATGAACCTCTCAGATACATGTGCTTGCCATCAGCGCACTGGTAGATGGAGACGCCCGTGCCGGACACCATATCTCCTAGCGGCTCCATGTAGATGGTAAATAAAATTGGAGAGGAGATGTGGTCTTGCGCACTGGGGTGGTTGGCGAATTCGGCCCTAATCCTGCTCCGTTCCAGGACAGGTACTGCTGGGGGGTGGAAGCATAAGCTGAATTGTGATTGGCAGAAAGGGTTGACATGCCAAATGTCCTGGTTGTCTGATTCGCCCTAATCTCAGTGTGGGCATATTGCCTGGAATTCTTTCATCTCCGATTGGGCGGAACGCCACCAGGCTGATGCGGCCCAAAATGGAAAGTCGGTACCATTTGCAGAATTCCCCCCCAAAATTCTCCATTTTGATCTGCAGTACCAACAAGATTTTTTTTGGCCCACCTGTACTGGCCATGCCAGCAAATCAGAGGTGGTGCATGGCGTGAGGTTTCCCTTGTGTACTAACTATGCACCCCCACCTCCAATGCAATTGTACCGAGAAAAGGAGTTCCTGAGTACCCCCAACTGCACTATAAAAATATTGTAGTTCAATTGCGTCTGTACTTATTTTTTAGAATGGATAAGTTTTTCTTTTTTTTTTTTTTAAACTATTTCAGCTGAAAATGTAATTTTGGCCTTTAATAATGGTTTGTGTAAATTTCTATGTGAACTGAATCACAATAAATAAATAAAGATATTAAACATCACTGTGGAGTTTGGTACCATAAATTTGAAGTTGTGTGTGCCCCACCACCCCCGCCCCGTCCCTGTTTCACCCCCTACTCTGTCACCTTATCTTGGCTAGAGCACTTATCCTCTCCAGGATCGACTACTGTAATGCCCTTTACAGTGGCGCCAACAAATCTACCATACAGAAACTTCAAACGCTCCAAAACAATGCTTTGCGAGCAGCGCTTGGCATAAATAAAAGAACACACATCTCCACCATTAGACGTCAACACAAATGGCTATCTACAAACCACAAAATTCAATTAAAAATGATCTCCTTGACACATAAAGCTCTTAACAACGCCGCCCCAAGCTACCTTACGAACAAAATACAAAAAAAAACCTCCATCAGACCTATCAGAGCTACCAATACTAACTGTCTGGTAGTACCTAGATTTAAAGTTACCACGGTTGGTGGGAATAGTTTCCCTGTGAAGGCGGCCAAAACCTGGAATCTATTACCCAACAATCTAAGAGCAGATCAGCCGTACCCACTATTCAGAAGGAATGTTATCCAATATCTTATCTCCAACGACCACTAGATATAGGTTTATAATATTCCCAGACCTGACACTTGTCCCTCTCCTTTCTCTCACGATATGTTATGCGTACCATCCCCTATGTAACTCATCGACCTGCACGATGATGGTCCTGCACATTTGTATACTATTACTGTATCCTGTCTAATTTGTATAACTTGTATAATATCTATAATATCCATTACTGTATCTTGTATAATATGTATAACTTTTACTGTATCCTGTATAATCTGTAACAATGTAAGTTTCGCATTATCCTACCTGCTGCGCCCTTCTACCTATGGGTCTGGAGCGCATTAGAAATAAAACAAACAAACAAACAAACAAACAAACCTTTTACTGCAAGGGGCAGAGAGGGAAGCTATGAGAGAAGTTTAGACCATGTAGATGGGGACCTACAATCCCCCCCCCCTCCCAACCAAAACCAGACAAGCACACGGCCCACCTCCTTTGCTCCCCTTGCTCGGTAAAGCTAAGAACACGCGGTATTCAGCTGCAAATGATACTTTCCATAATCCTCTACTGTGACGTCACAGTAGGTGGACACAACATTTAGAAAATTGTTTTCATTCCCAGCTGCAATTGACATGCCTATTGGGATTATGCAGTTCTAATGGTTATTGCTGGGAGTAAGACCGTGGGGTATATGTGGCATAAAGTACCCCACTACCGCACGTTACAGGGATATAGCAAGCCGTCCCAGTTCCTTTATAATACCAGGGAACTCTGAGGTGAACTCGAATATCCTTTTTACGTATGCTAGGGAATATTTTATTCCTTATAATACTTTGTGACACACTATCGCAAACTTTAATATCCCACCTCGGGTTTATTGTAATAAAAGAGATCCTCCAGCTGCTGGTATATATATTCAATTTAGAATCCATATTTCAAAAACCAATATGCAGTTTCTAATGCTTTGCAGGACATAGTTTAAGCAGTTGCTAAAATGCATTTTAAAAGTTTTGATTTTGTTTGTTTTGTTTGTTTGTTTATTTATTTGTATATCGCGCCAGACCCAAGGGTAACCGGGCGCAGTGAGCAGAATATACGTGCTTTAAAATAAGTAATAACATGCAGATCCTTGCTCTCATGGGTTACACTCCAGCAGGGATTCACAATAAAGGAGCCATACTGCCATAAACCATTGCTTATCAGTTAATGGCTGAAAAGATCCCAGAAAGCTATTCTACATGAAAGGGAGGTGGAAGGTTGGGGCAAGCAGCAAGTATTTTGAGGTCACGACAGAAGCATGATAGCTGATTACAGGCCAGCAATGATGTCCTTTTCTCATTACAGGCCGGTAGTGATGTCACAACTAGCCTATGATAAGAACACTGTTTATAGGGGCAGCAGTGAGTCATTTTCTCATTACAGGCCGGTAGTCATGTTGCAACTAGCCTATAATAAGAACACTGTTTACAGGCTGGCATAGGGGTATTGCAGGCTGCCATGTACTATACATTAGTTCCTGACAGCATGTCAACTGGATTACCCGAAAGCGCCTGAGGAGAGCCTGCTACTTTGGCCAGCCTTTGAAGCCCCGAACCCCCACCGCGTGGCGCACCAGGCGAAGGGTTAAAAGGGCACGCTGCCCAGCGGGGTGCAGTGTTTGTTCACAGCAGGCTGGGTCCTGATCCCATTCTGTGCCCGGGCGCCACTGTACACAATCACGAGGGGCTGTGCCAGAAGCAGGGGAGTGCACGCATTCACTTCCTGTCCATGCTGTAAAAATAATCACTGTGACAATAGGGCCGAGGGGCGGGGCTGCGGGGTCAGGACATGCCTTTCCACCGAGCAGAAGGCGGGGCGATGCAGCTGTACCCCAGCCGCTGACAGCTTTTGAAACGTCCACCGAGTAACCCGCATTTCTTAAAATAAAGTAGCATTCATTGAAAGGAAGGACGCAGGAAAAAAACGTCTGCCCATTCGTCTGTCATAGTCCCGAGAAGTCACGTCCTAGATGTCACAGTATATTAAAAGCGGCACACCCAACAAAACAGACTTAAAGACGCTACAGGTCAAAACGACTTCTAGGCGCTGTTAATAGAAGGGAAAGAATAGGTGGGATGAAAATGAGACCAAGAAACCTCTTCCACCCGCCACACAATTTCAAAATGTTGCAGCCAGAAGAAGAAAACTAAACAGCTGTACAAAACCGTACATTATGCTGTCATTATTCAGACTTAAAATATTAATACATAACGATCTACTTCCAATAGTGGGGGTCCGGCAGTGGTGCAAATGGAAATAATTTAAAGGGGGATCCCACAAGGGCCGGGGTGGGGCGTATTTCAAAGGGGGTGCACTTGGCAGTTGAACCCTGCTTAAAGGAAATGTTCAAAATAATAGTTTAAAAGTGGTGCATTTCTCTTATGCTGCTTCTTTCCAAACTCCACACTGTACATACATTCCAGTTTAAATCACTTCCATGGCAGTGGGGCACCCAAAATATCTTATCACTGCCACTTTAAAATCGCTTTGGGATCCCATCACCAGAGAAATAACCTGAGAGATGAGATTTTCCAACAACTACGCTGGCAAATAATAAAAGGTGCTCCCCTTTTATACCCAGCAATCTATAGTGCAATATTCCCTGGAAAACAAAATCCAAATATGAGACGTGCTTTGATGACAATTTGATGTGGTCTTGCGGGTAAGCGTCAACACTGGGAACGGGACTACCTGGGTGAAATCCTGGTAGTCAAACACAGGAGCAAGCTTGCCGGCCTCAAAAACACCCAAGGGGTGTTGCGCCTGCCCTCTGGAAAATCAACAGACCCACAAGTCTCTTTTCCGTATGCCACGGCCAGGGAAACATAACTGCTCCAGTCTCCAGGATTGCAAACTTACTTGCCACATCCTGGACCAATATTCACGCCTCACTTGCAGTCTCATCTCCCCTCCTCGCACCGCTGTTATAAAGATGGCTTGAGAAAGTACACAAACCATAGTAAGGCACGCACACAAATATATTTTATGCAAATATGTTAGGCAAAACTTGTACAATTGTGACATTATGCACCAACACCCCATCTTGACTGCCATGGGACAGGGACTACAAATACCAGAATCCAATTCTGGAAAAGGCAAATGATCTGATCTGCTCTGCGTGCTAGAGCGCACAGAGCAGATTAGAGCGCGCAGAGCAGATTAGACCACCAAGCCCCCAGATTTGTGAGGGAAGCCCGTCCCTGGCGAAGCTGGGGGCTCGGTAATGTAAGCTGCTCTGCGCACTAGTGCACACAGAGCAGATTAGATCACCAAGCCCCCAGTTTGTCAAGCTGGAGCGTCTGAATTTAATCTGCTCTGGGTGCAGAGGACAGCCTCAGTGTTGCGGAGGCACAACCGTGGATCCTGGATGTGGTAGGAACAGGGCCGTCCTTAGTGCAGGGCTGCCCAGGTGACTGCCTGGGGTGATATTAGCCCCCCGCCATGCCAGCTTGGGGAGTCTTTAAAGGTCTCCCCTGAGCTGATGTGGTGGGAGAAGGCGTGGCATGCGCCCTATTGAAATTAATGCACCCTGCTCTCGGGAGCAAGGCACATTTAATAACAATAGGGCACTGATACATTTGCATCAGCGCCTATTAAGAAATATGGTGCCCCCTTACCCAGCCGCATGCAGAGGAAAGGGGCGAGACATTTTTGGTTTGCTGCCCGGGGCGCTGCCGCTGCTAATGCCGGCCCTGGGTAGGAATGAGCAAATGGTAAGTATCCCGCTTCAAGTCCACTAAGCAGCAGGGATCAATGCTGGGCTGTGATTGGGAAGACCCAGCAATCCAGCCAAACAGAGTGACTGGAGTATTCTGGCCAGGTGATTGGCTGGAATGCAGAGCTTTCTGGCTAATGAGAGTGCACAGAATGTATGTCCAGCCCTCTGATTGACCGATATATTCTCTTTGGCTGTTGGTTGTGCTCAGTTTGAGGTAGTTGAAGCTTTTGCACAGGGTGATCATTAGATTAGCTATTGCGTAGGAAATTCCACCCAGTCCCCCATTTAGAGCCAGCCAAGATGGTAGTCTTTCAGAACTTTTTGTTAGATAAGTAGAAGCAAGTGGGAGGGCATTAATCTCTTCCCCAGCAACCCAGCTATAGCCCATCTGTAGGGCTCACAGTGCCGTGCAGTGCGCAGGAAGGGTAGGGTCAAACATTGTTCCTTCTGACAGGATATCATTGGCTATTTATAACACGCTTAATACTTAGAGGTTTCTAAGCGCGGACCCAGGGATCGAACCTGTGTTGCACCGTGTCGTGTTGCTTCCAAGGCGAGCATGTTGACCCTGAGCTATCCTCCCAAGACAATGGTGGAACATGCTCTTTCCTCAGTTCTTTCTCACTATCCCATAACAGCATGCATCGCATTTGGCCTACTTTGCACTTGTATGGGATGTGAGAATTAGCACCCAGCCATCAGTGACCACCTGCTTTCACTATTCCACCTCTGCACCTCCAAGGATGCCCGCATTTTTTCCAGCTCCCCGTCCCATTCTCGCATTACTCTCTCCTCCTCCTCAGCCCTCCTGACTCCTGTGAAATCCTAGAACACCCCCACCCCCACTTACCCGCTCTTGCTAATCCACTCACTCCCCTTCCTGATTGCCACCATGGAAACAGAAAAGGGACGTAGTCGGGTCAGTATTGTCTAGCATGGCCATTTAGATTTGTACTTTTTTAAAGGGAAATTGGACGTGTGCAAAAGTCACAGGTACAATTACCTTAAAAAAGTGAGCACCTTAGAAAGCGCCCTGGGTTCAAATAGCGATAACCATTGCTCTGATAGTCAGTAATGCAGTTGAGCCCTTGCCAGGCACTCGCTACCTTTGGGCATACCTGTGTTAGACGGGTGGGCCATTACCGGCCCTGTACATCCCGCATAGCTGTCTGTATCTTTATTTTCAAGGCAATCTGATTGGCTGAAACCTTCTGCAAACAGGCTGATGAGTTAGCATTTATTCCAATCTGATTGGACCTCAGTCATTGGACACGCATCCAATAAAATCAGCCTGACCACCCAAAACACTTGGAGGCACAATCTACACTGTACACTTTGCGACTGGAAGGCAACTCAAGGGTGAATGCAGACATTTAAGTTAGGGCGATGTGCATAGAAACATCCAATGGAGAATTAGGAAAACTAGGAAAACTCCTTAGGTCAGTCGTCTACAACCTTTTCTATCCCAGGCCCCTCTTGAGGAAAGGTTTTCAAGTCGGGGCACCCCTCACCCCCAGGGCATTGAGATCATTGTCAACGTATCCATTTGAGCTGCTATGGATGGCATTTACACAGTATAACGTAGCGGCAGACTCCCTTGCACCCGTATCACATATTTAAATTCCTTCTCACTATCTCCTTCTCTGTTAATCCCTTCTGTATCACACGTCTTCCTTATACGCTCTCTTCCATCTTTACCTCTCGGCTGTTCTCTCTCTTCTTTCTTTGCTGCACCTGTTCTGTCTCTCTTCTTCCTCACTGGATTGAATGCCATTCTCTTGTTCTGTCACCTTACCACTTGCAATATCCATTTTCTTCTCATCCTTCAAATTCAATCTATTATCGCTCCTCTTTACACATTTCCCATTCCCCATTCTACTTCCCCTGCAACCATCCCATGCTGCCGCTCCTCTTGCTCCAGGTCTGTCTCTTAATTCTCCAGCCCAGCACCCATCGCTAAACCTCTCATTCTGTCTCTTGGCTTCATTTCACTCTTGCTTTGTTTCTTCTCTTTCTCGCCCTCCTGCAGTTTCTGCTCTCTGCTCCCTACCAATTTTCTCTTTTTCCCCTTGCTTTCTGTCTCTTTGTTTCTCTACTGTAGGGCTTGTCTCTTTTCCTGTTATGTCTCTTCTCTTACTGTTCTTACTGTTCTACCTTAGGCAGGGCTTTAAGTGGGGTAAGAAATCGAGGGGGGCCCTCATTTGGGGGCGTGGCTTGTGGGAGGGGCGTGGCCTAAAAAGTACGCAAATCGTAGGGTATACACACAAATATATATAAATGTTATATATTTGTGTGCGTACCTTACTATGGTGTGTGTACTGTGCAAGCCATCTTTTCTAAACATAGAAATATGTAACATATCTCTATGTTTAGAAAAGATGGCTTGCACAGTACACACACCATAGTAAGGCACGCACACAAATATATAACATTTATATATATTTGTGTGCATACCCTACGGTTTGCCTAGTTTCCAGGCCATCTTTTTTAAACATTTCGAGTTTATAAAAGATGGCTTTGAAAGTACACAATTCAAGCCGTCTTTTCTAAAGCTTTGACTACGGACAAAATTGTCCGTCGGCAAAGCTTTATAAAAGATGGCTTGAAATGTGTACTTTCAAAGCCATCTTTTATAAACCTCGAAATATGTCGAGGAATCCCCAGGTTCGCCGAAGGTTAAAGACGCCTCGGCGACCTGGGGAAACAAAGGGACAGTAACTGCCTCTGGTGACCTCTCGCGCGAGGGGTCACCAGATGCAGTTACTATGACCGACAGAAGTGGCAGCCAGCCACAGCGTCGCTGTGGTTGGCTGCCACTTTTGTCAGATCGCCTGACTTCATGGCAGGCGAATGCTTCCCCCGTCGCGGCCGCGGCCGCGACGGGATAATGCATCCTGCCAATGTTGCGGGCGGTGGGACGGGGCCCCGGCCCACTTTAAGCACTGATCTTAGGTCCTCATTACCATATTCTCTCATCTTTCAATCTTCTGCCCTCCAACACCCACTTTAAGTTCTCCCTCCACTCTCTCTCCTCCTCTTTCACGTAGTGTTTCCCGCTCAATCTGTATTCTTTCCTTTTCCATTCCGGCACTGTCTCCCCCCCCCTCCTATTCTGTCCCTCCAGCTCCCTGTTCTGTTTAACTTCCGTCATTTCTGCCCTCTTCAATTCTGTCTAACTCCTATTCCTATTCTGTTTAAACCTCTCCCTCCTATGACCCTCTCATCCGTGAAAGTAGCTTCACGCTGAAAGTCAGAATGGAAAGGCAGCGCTTGCCGCAGCGCTTGCCACAGCACTGCCAAAGCGGAGGTGTTGTGGCAAGCACTATCTTTGCATTCTGCCTTTCAATCGGGTGCTCCTTTCATGAAGGGAACACAGCAGGGTAGAGCCCACGCCAAGCTTGCTTCTTGAAAGCACTACCTTACTGAAAGGCAGCGCTTGCGCAACAGTCGCTTAACAGTCGATCAGTGTTTATTGGCTGTGTTGCAGCACGTTTTTGCATTCTTCTTTGTCAGGTGGTCCTTCCAAGAAGTTAAGACAGCATGGAAGAGTTCT
This sequence comes from Ambystoma mexicanum, assembly GCF_040938575.1. Lineage (NCBI taxonomy): Eukaryota > Metazoa > Chordata > Amphibia > Caudata > Ambystomatidae > Ambystoma > Ambystoma mexicanum. The sequence goes on along the minus strand of NC_090936.1, from coordinate 1,085,047,272 downwards.
GCTCTGTTTACTTCTTGTAAGTAGCATATTACTGAAAGGCTGAACGCATTGCCACCTCAATGCCAATAAACGCTGATCGCCTTTTAATTGTTCTTTTAACTGTAGGATTCACACCCCTCAGGCATGGTGCTGTGCCCCACAAAGGGGGCGCCCCACCGTTGGAACAACACCGCCTTAGGAGAAGAAGTTGTAAGCCTCCATACCTATAGGTTGAACATCCTTCCACTTTTTGGCAAGTCAGAATAATGTCATTGTCCATTTTCTTGGGACTGTTCTCTGAGAATAAAAAGAATCTATGTGACTACTGCGCCACCCAACATGTCGACAATTAAATTGGCAACTCCCGTCAAGCGCGGCGCGGTGATCATATAGATCACTGTGCCCTGCATCCCCCGCAATTACCTCCCCCCTACCCACATACCTTTTCAGCAGCACGCCGTGAAGTGTGCCATTGTGTCTACCCCCGACCTTGCAGCGTCAGTTCTCGCCCAGTAACGTGGGTCTGAACTGGCATCCCATGGTCCTTTTTTTATTTTATTTTTTTACTTTTCTTATTTCTTTATTGTGGTCCCCCTCTCCCATCTAATGGAAGCAGGGTCACCCCGGCAACCTCTGAACCCCACAACACCAACAAAAGGGAGCAGGGGATTACCCCCGCAACCCGCGCTCCCATTAGTCGGGTCAGCATTTCATTACCGCGTAAAGGCGCTGGAATGAAAAGGTTGCAATTTTCGGGACAACATTTTGGTACTGTTCGGAAGAAAAACAGAATTCAATAGTTAGGTAAGAAGAAGGTACATTTTGCCTTCTAGGGCATCTAGCCCTGGATTTATAATGGGCAAGTCCAGGGTTACAAGCTCCGAAAATGCAAACTTAAAACCAGGACTGGACTAGCATCAGGAAGCTGGGGAGCAGGTGTCAGAGGATCTAGGTCACCTGGCCTAAGCCCCACCCACCTGGTGCCTTCCTGCTTGCCGCTCCTTTTCACCACTTAGCAAGCCTCGCCCACCTGGTGCCTTCCTGCTTGCCGCTCTTTTCCCTACTTAAGGAGCCCTCTAGCCTCTTTTCCTTTGCAGCTGGGAAGCAGGTGTAAGTGGATCTAGGTCACCTGGCCTAAGCCCCACCCACCTTCTTAGCCCTGCCTCTTCCTTCCTGCTCTTAACTCTTAGATGAAGGGCGTCTCTCGCCCGGGCGTCCAAAGTGAAGGGCAGTCAACGAAAAGGGCTATTGCTGTTTGGACCTGTTCGGACCAGGAGGATCCAGGGTCCGACTCCCTGCTAAGACAGCAGGTAAGCATGCACCAACATGTGTTTACACCCTCTGTCCCAACAGGCCATCCCCACCCTCTCTGGTCCCCCCGTGTTGTTCCCTTGTGCACCCCCCCTTCCTGCACACAGGAGTCTGTCCTGATACATTCTGGTTTCACCATCACCGTCTTGTAGCCAATGCTGGATTTTACTTTTATGGACTTCATTGATTCACGGTGCGTCACCCTTTCTCAACTCTCATGCTGGACTTCCTTTGCATCTTGTACTCATGCTGGCCCTGATTCATGCTGTTCCATCTTCATCTTGTATCCTGGCTTGCAACATTATGAGTTACTACTGACTTCTGCAATTGTATTCGCTCTCCTCTCTTGCTTCTCCACTCTTTTTGACTGCTTACTCTCTGTTCTCTCCTCCCCTCTCCCTTTTCCTATCTCCTCCCCTCCTCCCATTACTTTCTTCTATGCAGTTACTCTATCAGAATTGTAGAATTGTCCCTGGACCTACTATGATAAAAAACCTCATCTGTCGCTCTCCTATCCCCTTACTGTTGCCCCCCCCTCCCTCCGACTCTACCAGAAATGTTGTCAGGCCTTGTATGGTAGTCGCCTGTCTGTTTCCATTTCCTTACCACACTCCTCCTCCCTTCCTTATCTATGAAGAAGTTGTAAGCCTCCATACCTATAGGTTGAACATCCTTCCACTTTTTGGCAAGTCAGAATAATGTCATTGTCCATTTTCTTGGGACTGTTCTCTGAGAATAAAAAGAATCTATGTGACTACTGCGCCACCCAACATGTCGACAATTAAATTGGCAACTCCCGTCAAGCGCGGCGCGGTGATCATATAGATCACTGTGCCCTGCATCCCCCGCAATTACCTCCCCCCTACCCACATACCTTTTCAGCAGCACGCCGTGAAGTGTGCCATTGTGTCTACCCCCGACCTTGCAGCGTCAGTTCTCGCCCAGTAACGTGGGTCTGAACTGGCATCCCATGGTCCTTTTTTTATTTTATTTTTTTACTTTTCTTATTTCTTTATTGTGGTCCCCCTCTCCCATCTAATGGAAGCAGGGTCACCCCGGCAACCTCTGAACCCCACAACACCAACAAAAGGGAGCAGGGGATTACCCCCGCAACCCGCGCTCCCATTAGTCGGGTCAGCATTTCATTACCGCGTAAAGGCGCTGGAATGAAAAGGTTGCAATTTTCAGGACAACATTTTGGTACTGTTCGGAAGAAAAACAGAATTCAATAGTTAGGTAAGAAGAAGGTACATTTTGCCTTCTAGGGCATCTAGCCCTGGATTTATAATGGGCAAGTCCAGGGTTACAAGCTCCGAAAATGCAAACTTAAAACCAGGACTGGACTAGCATCAGGAAGCTGGGGAGCAGGTGTAAGAGGATCTAGGTCACCTGGCCTAAGCCCCACCCACCTGGTGCCTTCCTGCTTGCCGCTCCTTTTCACCACTTAGCAAGCCTCGCCCACCTGGTGCCTTCCTGCTTGCCGCTCTTTTCCCTACTTAAGGAGCCCTCTAGCCTCTTTTCCTTTGCAGCTGGGAAGCAGGTGTAAGTGGATCTAGGTCACCTGGCCTAAGCCCCACCCACCTTCTTAGCCCTGCCTCTTCCTTCCTGCTCTTAACTCTTAGATGAAGGGCGTCTCTCGCCCGGGCGTCCAAAGTGAAGGGCAGTCAACGAAAAGGGCTATTGCTGTTTGGACCTGTTCGGACCAGGAGGATCCAGGGTCCGACTCCCTGCTAAGACAGCAGGTAAGCATGCACCAACATGTGTTTACACCCTCTGTTCCAACAGGCCATCCCCACCCTCTCTGGTCCCCCCGTGTTGTTCCCTTGTGCACCCCCCCTTCCTGCACACAGGAGTCTGTCCTGATACATTCTGGTTTCACCATCACCGTCTTGTAGCCAATGCTGGATTTTACTTTTATGGACTTCATTGATTCACGGTGCGTCACCCTTTCTCAACTCTCATGCTGGACTTCCTTTGCATCTTGTACTCATGCTGGCCCTGATTCATGCTGTTCCATCTTCATCTTGTATCCTGGCTTGCAACATTATGAGTTACTACTGACTTCTGCAATTGTATTCGCTCTCCTCTCTTGCTTCTCCACTCTTTTTGACTGCTTACTCTCTGTTCTCTCCTCCCCTCTCCCTTTTCCTATCTCCTCCCCTCCTCCCATTACTTTCTTCTATGCAGTTACTCTATCAGAATTGTAGAATTGTCCCTGGACCTACTATGATAAAAAACCTCATCTGTCGCTCTCCTATCCCCTTACTGTTGCCCCCCCCTCCCTCCGACTCTACCAGAAATGTTGTCAGGCCTTGTATGGTAGTCGCCTGTCTGTTTCCATTTCCTTACCACACTCCTCCTCCCTTCCTTATCTATGTCTTAGCCCTTGCACTATCTGAAATGTCATCAGGCCTAGTATGGTAGTTAATTTCACATTCTTACTGTTCATGGCCTGTAAGAATGTCGTTGTTTTTTCCCTTGTTCCCTTTCTTGCCTTGAAGCGCTTTGAAACACATTGTGTATAGGCGCTATATAAATAAACTATCATATCATATCAGCCAAACTGAATGGGGTATGCTGAGATGTATGCAGCACCATATGTGGAAGCTTTCGAGTACCTGAACTTCTATTGTTCCATTTAAATAAATAATGTTTTGGTTAACGATGTATAAAACGGGCATGCCCGAATCACTATTCCCAAGGTGACTTATTTGAGGGCAAAGCCATGCTAACAAAATAAAAGAAATTACTGATGAAGCTCAATTCAAAACTAGCAATTTTTGTTTCCATAATTCCTTCTTTCCCTCTGTCCTGCCTCTTTCAGCTCCTTTCTGTTTTTTTGGCTGATGCCATGCTGCTTTAATTGGAATATTTGGCGGCAGCAAGTGATGGGTTTGCCTCCCTTCGAGTAACGAGCTGGACAAAGGTTACAATGAGGTTTTATTTTACCCGCCTTAGGTCAATTACCAGAAAATTGACCCAGATTCTGGCAAACAGGAGGCAGCTGAACTCAGTGGACCATGGCCCGTCTTTCATCCAACCCTAACTATAGAAGCATGCAACATTCTTCCGTGATGAGGCCAGGCCACGATTTAATGAACTGAAAGCAGATCTCTTCTGATAAAGTAGGATCACCTGATCCAATCACAGAGGGATCTGGACACTGTAAGCGAGTCGTTTTGTGAAAAAATGTAAGTGAATTATTTTATAAATGATAAGAGGAAGCAGAATAGGTAAGTAGTCAGATTGTAATAAGAGGCCCCGTTTTCATGTCAGGGTAATTACATCCTGTTTTTAAGACCGTGTATAACGGGTCTCTTGTTCACCAAAATGAGATGAATAATTGAATCATTTATTACGATGGGCGAAGACAAGAGCACCCTGTGGGATGGGCGGGGCAACGTAGTGAATGATGACAGGGATATATTTTGGTGTTGTATTTATTTGAAGAACAGCGATGTCATTTTCAATCAGACATGACTTGCAATAACACATTCATGGAAGATGGAAGCATTCCCACAAAGGGTTCCTGTACGATAGCATAGCGATGAGAACTAGTAGTTAGCCAGTTTATGACGGTGTAAAAAATGTGACATATACCAAGTACAAAACAAAAGAAACAGAAACAAAATGTATATAAGAAAACACGCGACTTACAAAGGTAACATTAACCTAAGGGGGCAAGGAGTTAGGCTTGGCTGCAGGTTGGAGCGTAAAATGACGGTATTGCTGAGAATGACAATTGTTATAGAAATATAACAGAGAAGGCACCCGAGGGCTACTGAGAACTAATGATACTTCTGGGTTGATGGACATGTCCCATAATTTATACTAACATGTTCATTGCTATCTGTCTGGGTGATAAACTCATAGGCTAAGTGTTAAAATGATGGTTTAGCTGACTTTATTGTACAGATATATTAAGGAAGCAGGCATAAGAGAGCCACTGATAGTCAATTACATTTTGGTGTTAATGGCCCACTGTCATATTCTGTAATAATAAGCAAAGTGCTACCTGTCTGGGTGGATAGCGTCCACGTTAAATGCTTGCCTCTGACATAGAACAGCATGCACTTTGCAAGTTCCAATCCCGTGCCTGGACTCACTCATCCCTTCATTCTTCTGGGGTGAGTACTGTTACATTTTGTAGTAACAGCACGTGGTTTGATACTGCTGAGAAGCAGGAGCTGTCTGGTGTGAAGCAGTATATAAGAGCCGGAATTATAATCTCTCTATAAATGAATTTCATGTAATCGTAATGCGTGTCATGGAGAGCAAGAACCAGTGACGACAATGCGCCATCTCGACCACCAACCGGAATTCAAGGTCCTGTCTCAGTGTGCAGCAATGGACTTTCACAAGGATTCAACGGTGTCATTAACAGCCAGGACAGCTTGCCTTGCCGGGCCTCGTTGATATCAGCATCCGTGTGGAATTAACACAGGTGCTAATGTGGAAAAGAAAACATACCTTTTCCTGAATTATGAATTTCATCAATGCTCCTGTGCCATGCTAGTCCCTTTTCTATCTTCATTACACAAATACAAAGTAGACTGAAAAGGGACTAGCAATGCCTTCAAGTGACGAGGAAGTAGAAAACGTGGGATAGGGTACATTTTCAAACTACATTAGTGGGCCGCAGGTGTGGGTTTTATGGAGCAGCCAGTAGCTGGCTTGGAATGGGGGCTTATTGCAGCTAATAAAGACTGTGTTTTGAACTACCTGATTGGCTTTTTACCCAGCATTGGTATTAATGTATTTCATTTTACTTATCATTTATAGAAGGTCATATTGGAACTCCTTGGGAATATGTTTACACTACTTTACACATAGCCAGATCCCCAGACTCTTCACAACGGGTTGGACAGTAATCCCCATTCATGCACAGATCTTTTGCTATTGAATGCCTGTAAATAGGCCCCCCGGGTGGTATTATGGTACCCTTCCACAGTTGTCAATGCTGTTTGCCCAAGTGCAATCACATTACACATGCGAATAATTCCCTTTGGACATGTGCTATCCCATTGGCATGAGTCACACGCCCAGCAAGCGTACCTTCACATGCGCTAATGTTACTGCACACATGTACTATAATACCGCCATCCTCCCCCGGTGTTTCCACTGTTTAGTGCACAAGGAAATGTATCTAGGGTGACCGGAAGGGCCATTTTCAGGGCCAAGGATTTGGAGAAATGTTCCCAATTACTTCTTGGTAGGGGTACATGCCTCACCACCTGCTCTGCTAAATGCCCCTAGTAAGCAGAATTGCTATGTTGTACAGCTACAGTTGTACAGTCCTTCTGCCAAACTATCTTCTCATCCTCTGGCCCTCAACACTGCCAGCGTCCTTTACACTTGCCTCCAACTCTTCAGCTACTTACAGAAATCCTCCAATCTATGATACACAAGAGTAATGACAAGGCACCAATTATCGAGATTACATGGGAACTGCCATGCACATTTTATTTTTTAATACATTGAAACAATCCCATGGTGTACCTGAGAGAACAGCAGTAAGCTTGCAAAAAATATCATATAAAAAAAAATAGAGCTACATGATCCAAGTCAAGTCCTTTTATGGGCACTTTGTATCAGCTCTTTGCAACCCTAATATTTTTTCAAAACGAAGGGTGTGAGAGATTAACTGTAACATCGTTTCCCGACTGTAGGCCCCATTTCAGGGGCTAATTAAAATTGTTTTACAAGTCTATTTCTCTTCTTTATGTATGGGATAGGCAGCCAGGTGACCTATGCACCCCACTGATGTACCCTAGACATGAGGTTGCTAGATGAGCCACAGATGACTGGCATAGCCCAATGGTAAATTATTTGTGCAGGCAGTTTGACCATGTGATGTTTTAAAGAAGAGCAGCTGTGGCACTTCATCACTAGGTCAGGTTCAGGTACGACCATGCATTGTTCCTTCCTTCCTACACGTCGTTATAAAATGGAGAGAAAAGCAGGCCCAGCTGCCAGGTGCGGGTGCTGCTGAGTGCATGGATTGGCTAATCTGGAGTCCAATGGCAAGCACGCCTCCTACCAACCCCTGTAATGCTGGGAGCTGGAGCTAGGCCAGGCCCCAACAACGGCAAACTAGCTAGCACCAACCAACCCCTGCTGTGCTTGAAGCTGTAGATAGGCCATCCCAGCCACAACCCCTGTAGAGCTATGGGCTGAAGGCGGGCTTCCTAGCACCAACCCCTGGCCTGCTAGGAGTTGGAGGTAATTAAGCTAGCATCATCCCCTGCTGTGCTGGAAGCTGGAGATAGGCCATTCTAGCCACAACTCCTGCAGAGCTAAGGGCTGGAGGTGGGTGTCCTAGCACCAACCCCTGCTGTGCTGGAAGCTGTAGCTAGGCCATTCTAGCCACAACTCCTGCAGAGCTAAGGGCTGGAGGTGGGCGTCCTAGAACCAACCCCTGCTGTGCTGGAAGCTGTAGATAGGCCAGTCTATCCACAGCTCTTGCAGAGCTAAGGGCTGGAGGTGGGCTTTCTAGCACCAACCCCTGGCCTGCTAGGAGTTGGAGGTAAGTAAGCTAGCATCATCCCCTGCTGTGCTGGAAGCTGGAGATAGGCCATTCTAGCCACAACTCCTGCAGAGCTAAGGGCTGGAGGTGGGCGTCCTAGAACCAACCCCTGCTGTGCTGGAAGCTGTAGATAGGCCAGTCTATCCACAGCTCTTGCAGAGCTAAGGGCTGGAGGTGGGCTTTCTAGCACCAACCCCTGACGTGCTATGTGCTGGAGGCAGGCTAGCTATCACCAACTCCTGCTGTGCTAGAAGCTGTAGCTAGGCCATTCTAGCCACAACTCCAGCACAGCTAAGGGCTGGAGGTGGGCGTCCTAGCACCAACCCCTGCTGTGCTGGAAGCTGTAGATAGGCCATTCTAGCCATAACTCCTGCAGAGCTAAGGGCTGGAGGTGGGCGTCCTAGAACAACCCCTGCTGTGCTGGTAGATGTAGATAGGCCAGTCTATCCACAGCTCCTGCAGAGCTAAGGGCTGGAGGTGGGCTTTCTAGCACCAACCCCTGACGTGCTATGTGCCGGAGGCAGGCTAGCTATCACCAACTCCTGCTGTGCTGGAAGCTGTAGATAAGCCATCCTAGCCACAGCTCCTGCAGAGCCAAGAGCCGGAGGTGGGCGTCCTAGCACCAACCCCTGCCGTGCTTTGAGATAGGCCAGCATAGTCCAAACCTCTGCAGAGCTAGGAGCTGGAGGTAGGCCTGCTAGCGCCAACCCCTGTCATGATAAGACTTGAAGATAGGCTAGCCTAGCCCCAACAACTGCAGAGCTTGGTTCTGAAGGTAGGCCAGATAGCACCAATCCCAACCGTGCTAGGAGCTGGAGATAGGCCATCCTTGCCACAGCTCCTGCAGAGCCAAGAGCTGCAGTTGGGTGTTATAGCACCAAACCCTGCCGTGCTGGGAGGTAGGCCAGCATAGTCCAAACTCCTGTAGAGCTAGGATCTGGAGGTAGGCCTGCTAGCGCCAACCCCTGCCATGCTAAGACTTGAAGATAAGCCATCCTAGCCCCAACAACTGCAGAGCTTGGTTCTGAAGGTAGGCCAGATAGCACCAACACCGGCCGTGCAAGGAGCTGGAGATAGGCCAGCTAGTAGCAATCCCTGCGTTGCTAGGAGCTGGAGGTACACCAACTAGCAGCACCCCCTGCCATGCTAGGAGCTGGAGGCAAGCCTGATATTTTGATGCGCTTTTATTAAACCAGTGTAGCGTTTGATGTCTCAACTTTTTCAACCTGTCCATGGACAGTATTCTTACAGATTCGCCATCCATTTCCTGGCTGCTGGAAACCGTTTGCCAAGGAACTTAGAGTTTTGAGCTCCTAACTCTTGAAGAACGGTGTTGGTAGACCTGCCATTTCGGGTACCACACAGCGAATTTTGACTCGTCACTTCACCATAACTGAATGGTAAGATACTAGTATACATACCTTTCTGAACACCAAATAAGACCCAGCCTTTTCCACCATTGTCTAAATCCCATTGATCGATATTCGGTGCACACAGGAGTGTAAGCAATTCCTAACCTAATAACGTGTATATTTTAGCCAAAGATATCACTACTCCTGGTTCCTCACTACTTTCTCTTTTTCTGCTTTGCCATTCCATGCCCAAAAGAAAATTGCTATTCTATACTTTGTTGCCCCTTTTGATTAATCTGAATGGGAGCTCCCACTATTGATTTAAACAATAGCCCATAGACAAATGGATATTGATACCATTGTCTAATCTATTGCAGGTGATGCCCCGGACAACTAGCTCTTGAAAGCATGACAGATGGATGCCTAGATAACCCGATACCCAGTTTACTGGTTATAAAGTGCCATTGCATCACTGAGGCATTACATTTTTCTCAATGTTGTTTTTTATGAAGCTTCACTTCGTTTACTTTATTGTTTTTGTTGTACTCAGTGCATTGAGTAAACTACGGACAGTGCCTGACGAATTTCCCAAAACACTTTGCACGCACAAACCTGGAAAGAAACATGTTGGGAGAATCTGTTGAGAGTATGTGTATGAGTGATTGATGAATAGTACGATTGGAGTGTCGGATGTGTCTGAATTACGCCTTTTTGCACAGCACAGGACACTTTAGCTGCACAGACATTATAGGGCTGACCATTAGAAGCCCATAACAATTACCGCTGTCTGAGATATCATTGCACTGTATTGTTCTGATTTAGTATTTGATAACAGTCGCCCACATATATTTAAAATAGTTTTTTTTCTGATTATTGTGATTGTTTTTCAATTGGATTGCATTTTAGAAATTGTTTCTGTTGAAACCTAATAAAATGGTCTATTTTTGTATTTACCATGCTTCACGATTCAATCTACAAGCAGCACTACAAGCAGCACTTTTCTCGTTGACAACTGGTTTCCCAGTGGTTTTCACTCTCTTGCACTAGAGTACGCTGCCCCTCTAGCACCCTTTTTGTGTGTAGTGAAAGGTTGTGTATCTATATGAGGGTTGGTTAGAGGTGGGCTTTGTGTCACTTATATCTCTTTGTGTTTTGTGGCAGGCCTGATAGCACTAACCTCTGCCGTGCTAGGAGGAGGAGATAGGCCGATTTAGCACCAAGGTCATTTTCAATGCATAAAAGATTGGGTTCCTCTAGCATCCACCTGTATTAGCACCTGCTTTTACCAGTTCATAGGAATCCATTGTAAATGGCTCCTAGAAGTGCACATTGCGGGAGGCATTTACACTTTTTGCACAATGAAGAGCAAATGACGAAACTTGCACAGAGGGAACCAAAGTGTGTATAAATTCAAACGTAAACAGCATCTTCATGCAATTTACAAAATGGGCCTCATTACGACCCAGGCGGTAAGTTACCACCTGGGTCGTACCTTTACCACCATGGCGTAAACTACGTTTACGCCATGGTGGTTGGCGGACTTACCGCCCCATTCCGAGGTTGGCGGGGCGGTAAGTCCCCATTAACCCATTTACCCTTCCCCATTCCCATTTTTGCCCCATAGGGCATAATGGGAGTGGGGAAGGCGTTAATTACGCCACCGTAAATTACGGTGGCGTAATTAACAACAAGGTCCCTTAGCGCCATGGATTTTAACACCTGCTAAAAGCAGGTGTTAAATCCTCCATGGCGCTAAGGGACCTCGGAATCAGGCGGTAAGGGTCGGCGCTGTTTACGCCGCCATAAACCCCTTACCGCCTGGGTCCTAATGAGGCCCAATGAGTTTAAAAGAGTAAGATATAATGTAGCACAACGTAGCTTTACATAGCACAGCACAAAATAACATAGCCCATCTTAAAATGACACAGCATAACATGTCCTAGTTGGACAATGCCGGATTAAATAATGAATGGATTTCATACTATGTGGTGTCCCTTAACAGCCTGCTCACCTATCCGCTGTATCGCTCCTTTCTATTTACTGAATCCCAATACACCAAATACTTATTTGTGGCTAAAAAATGTGGCAAAAAGGTTCACAAGACTTCCAGGCCCTCTCCACCGTGTGACATTACAATGTTCCCGGGGAGGTGGCACTGCCGGGAGGAGATAGGATTCACGGAGTGTGCTGAGGATGTGGACGCCCCGCTATCAAGGGCATGAGACTGCAACATCTGCTGGGGACAATGGTGAAAAGCCAGCTGCAGCACCCGAGATTGGTGAGGCGATCTGCGGACTCGAGTATTAACAGCGTCAATCTAGAAACGTTTCATTATGCATGGGCTTCAAGGACATGTACACCGACCGTTTATACATATTAGAGCTGCAATCAAGTGCACGACGCGCCGCAGGTGTAAACTATTCTTGTGCACCAGTGGAAGATAGCCTGCAGCCTTTACAAATCAGGGGATTTGAAGGGTTATCCCAACTTTTGAGAAAGACTAGACAAAAGGGCTCCTCAATTCCTTACGGGATATGGGAAGACTATACAAAATGGGACTCAATTCCTTACGGGATATGGAAAGACTACACAAAATGGCTCCTCAATTCCTTGCGAGATATGGAAAGACTACACAAAATGGGTCCTCAATTCCTTACGGATATGGAAAGACTACACAAAATGGGTCCTCAATTCCTTACGGGATATGGAAAGACTACACAAAATGGGTCCTCAATTCCTTACGGGATAGGGAGGTTTCATCGCAGGAGAATTTGTCGAATTCGTCAATTCTTTTAACGAACTTGCTCAAAATATACATGGGGGTGGGTTAAGGTAACAATTAAGGTGGGGGAAGAGGGGGAGTTCGGGGTTCTCCCATGCCTACATTTGCGGCCAAATTGAATAAAAGAAGAAACAAATTAGACGAAATCGGATTCAATGATTTCTCCTCGATGAAGTCACGTAGAACTATTCCTTACTCCATGTAGAGAAGAGTAAAAAAAAGGGTGAGAGGTCTGTCCAGTTGGTCCATCCCATTAGCTAAATCTTTATGTAAGACCCCACTCCCTCTCATAGTATTTTTGCATATGGTGAAACAAGCATATGGTTGTCTGCGTTCATAAAGCTGCCCTACAGGACAAAGGCAATTTGCAATCTTTTCAGCAAATGTGTGTACCCACAATACACTGCTCTGCAGCTCTGAACTGGATGAGAACGTCGAGGTGACTCTCTGACAGGCTTCACTGGTATGGCTTATTCCACGTTCATAGTCCTTACGACAAGGTTTTGTGAGTGGAACTGTACCTGTAATTCTCAAAATGACTGTCTTAATCCTAACATAAGAGTGCTAGCACCACTCAATAGGACTATCTGACTGTTAACAGGACAGTACTGGCAGCTCCCAGCAGGCCTGTCTTACTTTCAAAGGGATAGTAATGGCACTTCCCAGCATTATCTTTCTAGACAGTACACACATCTCTCGGAAGGTTTACATTGCTATTAAAGATGCAGTACCTCTCAGGAGAACTATCTTACTTTCCATTAATAGCACTGGAACATTTCAACAGGATTGTATGACCTATAATGGACTTGTTTATTTATTTATTGTTTGCTTGTTAGGTGCTTATACAATAAGAATATACTGTTTCAAAGCGCCCACAGGACATGGAGGGAGTGTAGGAAATACATCACAGCACAATATTTAAGAGCAGAGGGGAAGAGGGAGGGGGACGAACACACTATGCCTTGTGAGTATTCAGAACGTGCAAGTGCAGAAAGGAAGAGGGAAGAGGGTGTAAGTGCATGGGTGTCCGAGGCCGTGGGTGAGCCATGGGCGAAGTGCTAGAATGTTGAGTGCTACACGGCCTGGGCCGCAGGAGGTGTAGGTGCAAGTCTCCAATATGGAGGGTGTGCAGATGCAAAGTGCTGTGGAAAGACTGGAGCTGGGAAGAATAGGTGTGGGAGGTCAAGGCCCCGAAGATGCATAAGGATCAAGGACACAGATTCAGCAGCTGTGAGATTAGCAGAAGAGGGAAGGAGGGAAGGAGGAGGAAAAGGGGAAAGTCTTCAGGAGCTTCCGGAATTTGAGAAGATCCTGCCCAAGGCGCAGGGGGTGGGGGAAGCTATTCCAAAGGAGGGAGCCCGCAGAGGAAAGGGAGGGACCCCCTGCCCTCTGCTTAGAAAAATGCTTAACACACTAAGAGTTGGTGCCAGAGGAGCGAAGTGGTCTAGAGGGAGAGTATTTAATGAGATAAAGTTGAAGATAGTGTGGTCCCCGGGCCCAGACAGCCTCGTGGATGATGCAGAGGGATTCGAATTTAATCCTTGCAGCAACCGGGAGCCAGTGAAGACTTTTTACTGCAGGAGAGATGCGTTCCCTGGGCTTAAGGCAAGGATAAGTCTTGCTGCCCTTTTCTGGATAAGCTGGAGGGGTTGCGGAGTGGAAGAAGGATAGTTCAGGATGATGCTGTTACAGTAGTCAAGAGTAGAGAGTCACGTTGAGCCTCTGAGGGAAAGTGAGAAAATGTAGAATTCCTTTGAGAAGGAAGAGCTGATAGTTGGACTTCTTGGCAATGAACTCAGTGTGAGGGAGGAAGGAAAGAGAGGAGTCGAAGATGACTCCAGGATTTCTGGCTTCAGTCGAAGGCGCGGGGGAAGAGACCCAGGAGGCATGCCAGAGTGAAGGGAAGAAGGAGGGAGCAGGGGTCCCAATGGGAAAGATCTCAGTTGTACAGGCGTTGAGGCACATATCATTGGAGGCGCACCAGGACTGGATGGCAGATAGGCAGTCAGGGATGATGGAGGGTGCCAGAGGTCAGCAGGGAGTCTGAAGACTGTGTGTCATCTGAGTAACTCTGGAAGTTGGAGAAGAAAGAGGAGATGAGGCGGGCAAGGAGAACAAGGTAGATGTTAAAGAGACATGGGGAGAGTATAGAGCTCTGATGGACACCACAGGTGGAGATGGAAGTAAGGGAGGAGAAGGGACCCAGGATGACTTGGGAATAGCGGTTAGTGAGGAAAGAGGCCAGCCAATCCAGTGTCTGTTCCGAGATACCAAGTGTATCGGGGAGCCTTTGTGTGAGGATGGAATGGTTAACTGTGTCAAATGCAGAGGAGAGATCAAGAAGGATAAGGACAGCTGGGGAGTTGGAGTCCAGTGATGCGATCAGTTCTCCATGGGTGTTCAGAAGAGGAGTTTCTGGATGCTTAGAATCCAGTTTGATGGTCATGGAGGCCTCCAACAAATTCAGTGTGAGAGTTAAGTTGGGGTAAAGTCAGCTTCGCAAGTAGCTTCCCAGGAAGGGGGTGATGGAGAGACGGTGATAGCTGGCAGGGCAGTTAGGGTCAGAGGATGTTTCTTTCAGAAGTGAGTGCACAAGGGAAGAGGGGAAAGATCTAGTGATAAAGGAGTGATTGCAGGAATCTGCGAGAGCAGGGGCAAGAGAGCTAATGTTATCCTTGATGGCCCTGGTTGAGCAAGGGGAGACCTATTTAGAAGAGACCTTAATGTATCGGACAACTCTGGTAACTTCTTCAAGTGTGAAAGGAGAGAAGGAGGAAAAGGAGGAAGGAGGAGTGAGGAGGGAGTGTGGTGGGGAGAATGGGATGGGTTGTGAGGGAGTGTAGAAAGGGTGGTCAGAATGTCCTGAGTTTTAGTGGCAACGTGTGAGGCCAGTGCATTGTAGAGGGCCTGGGAAGGAGAAAGGAAGGAGGAGATTGCGGAGGGGTTGGCTAGTTCCCTGCACATTTTGAAAGGTTCAGCCGTCTTATTGGATGCACCAGAGACCTGGGCCTGGATGTGGGCTCATTTCTTTGCACGGATGGCGATCTATATTGTCTTTGGAGCCGTTTGTCAGAGGATGAGCCTGAGGTTTGCCACTTCCGTTCTGCTGCCCTGTACTTTCGTTTCAGGGCTGCAAGTTCGGTGTCGTACCAAGTGCTATGCTTTGAGGCAGGTTTCAGACGAATCCACATGACTGGGCAAGAATGTCAAGAGTGTTGGTGATGGAAAGATGGAGGTTGCTGAGGGCAGAGTCAGAGGTGGAGTCAGAAGTGAGAGAGGTGATGGGGCTGAAGATGGAGGCGAAGGCAGCCGCAGTCACTCGTTTCATCGGGCGGGTGTTAGTGAACGAGGTTGATGTGACTTTTGGGGGGGCGGTCAGGGGGCCAATGGGACCCAGATGGGAGGAGAGGAGAGAGTGATCTGACCAGGAGAGAGGGGTGACTAGTGGGGGGAGAGAGAGTTTAGAGTGTATGAGGGCATCCAGTGTGTGTCCAGCTGTGTGGGTTGGTCCCGAAGGGAGAATGGAAAGGGCAAGCGAGGAGCAGAGGTCAGTGAATAGAGTGAATGCAGAGCCAGGGGAGCACAGGTGAATGTTGAAGTCACCCAGCAGGAAAAGGTTAGAGGTGGAAAAGGTAAACAAGAGCAGAAGTCAGCCCATTCAGAGAAGTAAAGAGAGGTGGCGCCTAGAGGCCGGTAGATGGTAGCAATAGTCAGGGTGGAGGTGGGAGAGGTGACCAATTTGCAAACCAGGCTTTCAAAAGATGAATAAGACTGGGTAGATAAGATGGAAGCAGGAACCCACTCAGGGAAGATTAAGGCACCCCCCCCCCCGACAGTGTGGTGAGGTTGAGGCTTGGAGATGATCTTGAAGCCATCGGGGAAGGGGAAGTCAAAGGCAGTGACTGAGCTGGCATTGAACCAAGTCTCGTTAAGAGCGGGAATGTCAAGGTTCAATTGTCAGAGTGGGCGTTATGAGTAGCCAGGTGGAGGTGATAAGTGCTTTAGAAGGTTTTCTGAGGTGGGGTACAGGGCAGTGGTACACCATTCAGAGGAGGGAGGGAGGAGGGGGGATGCAGGCGAAGGAGGGAAGTTAATGAGATAAGGCAAGATGCAGTCAAAAAGAAGGAGGTTGCGTTGTGGATGGACCCTGAACCAGAATGGTGCCAGTGTGATAGACATTAACGAAGCAACGAGAGGATGCAAGCCAGCCAAGAGGACTTCCCACTTGGTGTCATTGTTAATAGAGGAGTGTGGGGAAGGAGAGAGAGTGGAGATTAGATGGGGAGTCCATAGATCAGGAGAGGGGATAGAGAAAGGGATATCAGTGACAACCTCTCTAGAGGAAGCACTTACATAGGTGTCTGCAGTAGGATGTCCAAGGTTTGCACTCAGGATATCCTATTTGTACTTTTTCCTATCGAACTTCCTGAGAGAGGGGGGATAGGTGATAGTGCAGCAGTTAGAGAACATGGATGAGATGGAGAGAGCCATAGGAGGGCACAGGATTTAGCCACAGAATGAGGGAGGCGAGGGAGCACTGCACAGTTCTGGCTAAACTCACTAGGGGGCATAGTAGAAAGAGTCGGAGAAAATAACACCCCCCAAATTCGACTTTAAATGAAGGCAGCAACAATGCAGATGGAAAACAGGTAATGCAAAACACCCAAATATGTACTGCCACTTCTCGACAGGAAGGTTTTATTTCATTGAAATGGTGCAGCCGGTACAGGAAATTCTCTGCTGGAGTTCTAGCACAAAGCATTTACTCTTGCTCATGTGCAAATATGTAACCTCTGTATTAATTGATTATTATCATATACATCTGTAACTATGCAACTACGGTATTACCTTTTGCCTACCTCTGTAAGAACAGCGCCTAGATGCCTCTGGATTCGAAGCGCTATACAAATTGCAAAATAAATACATCTTTACCCTAGTCTGGGAATACAGAAACATAAGCATCCTTAGGAGCCCAGGAGAAACATTGTGTTTGAATAGTTTTCCCCACAACCTGCTATGGTCTACCGTATCAAACGCGGCAGTAAAATCAATAAATGCTGCGTAAACCAGAAGTTCCGGATTGTACCCGCTTGTTGAATTATGGTGTATAGTGCGAGAACATTACTGTTGGTACTGGAATTCGTCCAGAAACCTGTCTGGTTGTAAGGAATGATATTACATTTTTCTACCCAGTCTTCAAGCTCTTTAAGAAGGACCCGTGCAAAGATTTTTGCAGACGTGCCCAGCATGGCAAGCAGGCGATAGTTCTTTGGATCGCATTGCTTGCCTTTCTTCAGTACCGGCACAATTATACTGTCACGCACAGGAAGACGGAATATTCGGCAGAGTCTTAATACAACGAAAGAGACAGTGCAGACCATGCAACCAAACATCCGGATCCGACTTAATAACTGTGCTGCAGACCCCGTCAGGACCAGGTGCTCTTGCGGACTTGCTAGTTCCTATTATCCCAAGTATATCATCAGGGCCAAAAACACAAGACCAGTTAGCCAGGGAGGCCATCCAAGTAAGGGCAGCTAAATGTGTGCTGAATGTGAGGTCCTGCTGGATGTACTGGACCCAGCCCAGCTCAGATATACCATGTATCTATCACTCAGGGTATCTGATCCTTGCCATTTACGATCTCCCAGAAACCTTTGCTGTCGTTGGAAAGTGACACCTGCGCTAACTCACGACAACGCAGACACCCCTTGACTTACTTGTGTTTTTTCAGCCATTTACAATAATTATGTTTTGCAACATTTATCCTATGGCTGTGGACGAGCGGGTGTACTTCTGACTTGGCAATGGGCTGCAGTTCTCCTCTCAATTTCTTCTTTCCATCTATAGTTTCCATGCAAGGATGTAGGTGAGAGTTCCTAGAGCCTAAACCTACCCTACCAATTAACAACTCAAAACCTGGTTGTTCAACAAGTACCAATACTCTCTCATACACTTCTTGCCCTAGACGGAAAAACCTAGCAAAACCAGATCATTGTTATGGTATATAAAAGACTATACGCCTGTTATGCTGCTGCAACTAAAATGTATGTAACCCAGTCCTGATAACAAAGATATGTTCTCAGCTATCAACAAAGATGTATGTACCTTTAACTTGCTAACGAAGATATATGTAATTACACTGTGAAACCCAAGGATTTGGGCGTATATACAAATGCAATAAATAAATAAATAATAAAGGAAGTAGTAGTCAGGGAGACCACCATCAGGGCGCACCTCTCCGAGAAATGTACAAACTATCCAGCATATCTCACGCAACCAGCAATTCCTTAGCCAGATCCCGGTCGCTCCAAAAGATGCGGTTCATCCCGGTGTTAATACTTAAATGGCCAGCCAGTAGGCCTTATGCCCTGAGTCATCACCTGCAGATCTAGGTGCGCCAATATAGGAAAATTGTCACTTTCCAAACAGTGATACACACACGTATCCACCACCATGGAGGGCAGATTGAGAACAAACATGTAGTCTAAAATTCTACTCCCCCCTATTGGCCGTCCGGGTGAAATTTGGCAGGTTATCCAAATATTGGGCACAGTTAATTACCATGAAAACATACATAGACAACCAACAAGCCCATCTGGATCCCCATCGATGTGCTCTTGAGGTACCCCCACTGAACATAAAGGGCCCGATACGGGGAGTTCACTCTCCAGGGAGGTGCCGTATAATGGTATTGTGGCATTGAAATCCCCACAGAGAATCATTGGGCCCTCGTAATTAAAATCACTCACTATGCCCTCCATTTCCTTATACAGTATTGTAGCGCTCCCTTCATAAGGTGGAACGTGAATGTTGATGAGAAATAGCTACCGAGGGCAAGCTGAGATAGATTGCGGATATAGTGACACTTTGCCCAATAAAATGTTCCTGGAGGAAGAAAAACCTCAACAAGCCCCATTGAATTATTTACCCCCGTTGCAAGATCATCCCTTAGGGTGAACTCTAAGGCCCTTCTCCGCCTCATGTGTTTTAACGTTCCACCCGTCCACCACAAGGGGGCCGATTAGCCAGGTCTCGTGAAGCATAACAATGCTAGTCCCATCAACAAAATCAAAAAACCATCCTGACGGAACAAATGAGAATGCCCTTGTGCATTCCAACTCAAAGACAAAAAGCAGTAAAGTAGAGCCATGATTAGGGATGAGGAGCCCTGCTTGTTTCAACCAAGAGGACTTGCCTATCATCTCTCCTAGAGATATAGTGGACTTATGGAGTCCAGAGAATTGAAGGCGCTTGACCTCTCATCTATGCTCTGTTGTCATCCTCCTGCCCCCCACCCCCTCCAGGAGCCTGGTATTTGTGCCCCTTAACATTGACCAGTTCAATCATAGAGCATTCGTACCCCAGCTTATATATTGCATCGCAGTGTTTCAGGAGATAATAGAGAAGAACTTCAGAGAAAAGTGGCTAAAGGACATAACTTCTGGAGTAGTCTCACATCGGTCCACAATCCTGATACCATTGCTGTGGATGTACCCCAGGGAGACTACTGCATATAACAGATCAGAGCAATTTAGACGAAGGCTTTGCCCCTAACAGAATAGACCTTGTACCCGTAAGACCTTGACAGTATCAGCTGCCGTCTTAGGCGCATTAGCAGAGCTCCCTTCAAAAGTATTACAATCATTCCCACTCTGTATCATAACACTATTAGTGTAACGAGTATCTTCTTTTTGAACTGCAGCCATGTTGGATATGGGTAGGCCATCAACATTGTGGGCCAATGCAGTATCACCTTTCCATCCCTTGGCTCGTCACCTGTTGAAGTGTGTCCTTAATAATGTTGTTGTTTCCCAATGGGCATTTATTTTGGATCTTAAGTTCACTATTCAACTTACTCAGATCTTCGGCTCCATCAAGATATTATCCCTTGTGCGCTCGATCTCCATAGAAATTACACAATTTGATCGCCATTTAGACTTACGGGCCATCCCTTCAGGAGGACGTGCATGAGAGGTGCTGCACTTATGACACTGTGTAGGCCTGTCTTTTAGTGCCTTGTTTGTTTTCCTTTTTTTCCTGACAGATCCTCATACATGACCGCCTGTCTCACTGGCCTCGTTTGTTCCGTTGGTACCAGCTGATGGAATCAGGGATGGTAGCCACCTTAGCTTCATTTCGGGGCCTGCCAACTTGCCGCTTGTTGTGCATTTGTGACTCAGAAAGTAATAATGCAGAGATGGTATTGACTTTCCTGCTAATTATGTCCAGTGTGGTGTTTGATCATCTGAGAATTGATCGCGGGCTGTCTGTTTTTTTTCTCGAACAGTTTGCCGCAATCAATTCTCACACGATCAAACACCCCCAATGCGACTGTTAGCACTACCCTCAAATGGAGGCTTATCCTCCATCAACAGCTCCGTGTGCGGCAGATCCAATACGTGAACTGTAGAACGTCCCACTTGACCAAAATGCACCGGCCTCGGTGGACATTGCATCAATGGGACGTTGGAAACTGGAGAGCTAGAAATTACCTCAGTATATTGGGTTACGTTAGGAGTGATCAGGACATGGACGACAGTTTCAATGGTTTTGGACCCTAAACAGGGCACAGACACCATGTGTTCGTTCATCCATTAGATCCATTAGATCAGAGCAAAGATCAGTTGCCGCCTCTTTGGTCACACTGCCCTGTATCAGATACAAATCTGTGATCTTCATATCATTATTCCGATTGCCTCACTAAGAATCACCGTCCTCTGTGGAAAGCCATGCGGGGATGACAGGACGCTTCAACATTTGTTTAGATACATCGATGGAGGGGACCATAAGGAGGTTATCTAGAATGAGAGAGGCAGACACGGGTGGGGGGGGGAGCTTACCACCGGCTTCCATGTCCAGCACACCCCACCCCCACCCAGCCCCCAACTTTGAATCCTGAAGCAGGTCAGGGGACTTGTTAATGGTTCGATCGCGGCTGCCGTCTTCCCAGAGCTGCTCGTTTAACAGTTTATTTATTTATTTATTCATATTTTTAAAGCGCGCATCAGCCCAAAAGCATCGTGGCGCTGTTACATATAGGAATGTCTGGTTACAAAGGAAATCTTAGTGGTTACATTGATATTTGCATTTTGCGGCTCATTTTGGGGTTACATAATATAAGCAGAAGAATATGTTGCATTTGGAGTTCATTTCAGAGGTTCCAAGAATACACACAGATAGCAAATATATTGCAGCTGGTGGGGTGCAGTCCTTTTGCAGTGACAGCATGAGCAGCCGTAGGAGCACAGCGTTTGGGCGTCGTCTTTGTTGTGTGCAATATCCTCCAATCACAGAGGGCGTTAGGCAGTTACACGGCACGAGTTCGAATTGCCAGAAAATAAACTTAGCAATTGCTTCTGCAACAGCACTTACCACAATGGCAGTGGCGCTCCCCAGTCACATTTCCACAGTGGAGCGTATGCTGGCACCCGAGTCGCCCTCACTGGATCCAGCACCCAGACACCAAGACACTCAATGACACTCCATTACTTTTTGCAGAGCCAGAAAGATCACAGGACAAATAAGCATTTTCTTCTGAGTTCAATCATGAACACCTGAAAAATAACCCATGAGTGCAGCGTTTCCTAGAATGCTGCTTGCAAACAATAAAAAGTGTGCACCTTTTAAACCTAAAACGTTGTAGGAAACATTCACTGCTGAGCAAAATCCCAATAAAACATTTCACCTGCATCAAGATCAGAGATTAGGGCCCGATTCATGGAATTTTTAGCGCAGTGCAAAGTCACTTTGTAGTGCTTTGCACTGCAAAAATACACTTTGCACCGCTCTGTGAATCAGGGTCTTTGTTGGCAAGGCAACGTCACTTTGCACCGCACTAAAAATTCCATGAATCAGGCCCTGTGGTCTTTTAACTGTCCCACATCTTAGCCTGATGGTGTTGGTTAGAACCCCGTCACCGGCAAGCTATAATATTGACAGGAGGAAACGATTTTTTTCCTTACCCAAATACCAGGAGGAGGTGGGTCAGGGGTTACTCAGCCCAGTCCCACCGACCATTCAATACCCCGCCCTTGTCATGTCAGACTGACTTCCGGTGTTCCCGTGGTATCATTGTATGTCAGCATGGCGTTGCCCTCTGTGACTCTGGTGCTTTTCATGGGTGCCCACTTTTGTTTTTTCAGTGCAGGCCCAGAAATCCCATCCGGAGTACTAGCAAGTGATGGAGCCAAGCAAAGGAGCTAGAACCCTCGCACACAGGGTTTAGGCCGGGGGGATGTGGGGGGTGGGTTCGCCCCCAGGGATTGTTGGGAAAATGATAAGTCAAAATGGTGCATTCGTTACCTCATCTTCCAATTGCACAAAAGCCATAAGATTTGCAGGCATATCTGAACAAGAGAGATATTGCAATGCTTAGTGTGTAGTGAGGTTTTGAGTAGAGCAGAATAAAAGGGATGCAATCCTTCTCTGGCTCCCAATAGGGATGTCTATAGAAAGCATTGTGAAGGTAGAGGTGGGGGCGAAAAAGCGAAAATTCGCTCTGTGGAGAAATTGCAGAATTCGGGGCAAATGGCCAGTTTCGCCTGAAGAACGAAATTGGACATTTGGATGTTTTCTTGCCTGACATTTTGTTATTTCTTCCCCCAGAAGTTTCATTTCTTTTCTGAAATTAGTTGTTTCAGAATTCCGTGCAAAAAACAAAATGGAGTGGAAACAATGACATTTCAGACAAAACACGAACTTTTAGGCAAAAATGAAAATCGTCCAAATCATTTAGCCCACAGTAATTTCACCCACCACTAGTTAGGGGTACCAACTCTAAAGAGACGAATATCTGTATATTTGTAAATTTGCATACATTTTGAATATATTTGCCATTAAGCCTTGTAATATACAATTGGTCACTTTTCTGTGAGAGGAGCATGACTGGCTCCTGAGGTCGCCATGTGTGAGCACAGGGGGAATTCAGCGTACAATGAGCACTCTTTAAATGATTAATATTATAATTATATGCAGCGCACCGCCATAGACCATTTTCCGGTGTAGTATAAGAGAGAGTTTCTCTATAAAACACATACATTGACCTGAAACACTTCTGAATGATTTCATTCTTGTTTAGTTACACAAATAAGGAAGAGACAAGTGATTTGCTCAAGATCACATACTGTGTCATGTAAGGAAGCTGGGATTTTATCTCTCGTTTCCTGGTTCTCCAATGTACACTGCAGAGTAGACTGCCATGCCTCCTGTTGAAGCTTTAGATTCTGGGCTGGTATACAATGTTTTCCGTGCAGTTTTCTTTCATTGGGCTGAACTAGAACGCTCCTCAATAAATTTGACTTACAAAGCACCAACTCACATGGTGAACCAATCCCACAATATATAAAGAAGTCTAATTGAAACTTTCAACCTAAAAGATAATTTAGAAGAACATTATGCGCTCAGACCATCAGAGAATTATGTTATCCCTGATTTTGATTTATTTTGAATGTGGAGCCTTGTTCAGGTGTAGCACATGGCGGGATGTAAGCAGCTGCAAGGATAACAATTTTCAAAGACATTACAGTAATGCCATAGATCAATTGCAGCTCTCTATATAACATATCTGTTAAGTTTTAGGGTCCAATAGAAATATGAGTGCAAACATTTGTGCCTGTCTCTTCAAAAGAAGAAGAAAGTGGCTGCAGCTACCACTCGATGATTACAACAGGTTCAGTGGAATGAAGCTGTTCACAGATCTCAGCAACAGTTGCTCCGGCAGCTGAGCTGTTTGCAGCAGTGTCTCTAAGAATTCATATTCATATCTTATCTGGACAGCGCCATTGTCTGAATGGTATAGCAGTACATTCCTAGCAATCGAGGTTAATGAGAATCACTCCAAGTTCCTAGTCTCAGAGAATAGAGCAGACAGTGCTGGACTTATTCTGGAAGCCCGAGAGATTATCCATGTTTCTCACTAAGGTCCTCTGCAAGAGCGCTCCAGTATTTTGGTCTTAGCAACCCAAGGTTTTTGCCTAGTACTCCAGAGCTATCATGGGATAGGGAGCGTGCAACGGCACCTTGCATGGTGACGATGGGTGCAGGTATGCCAAGAAGGGTGATATGTTAAGGTACCGCGGTGCCTGGCTGAAGTCCACTTTTTTTGTGTAAGAACAAGAAGCTTAACATTGTTCCTGTGTTTCCCAGGTAGACAATGTAGCCGGGTGACAACTGGGGATATAGGTCCGCGTCTGGGGGTGCACTTCACTCTCCGAGCAGCCAAATTCATGACGGATTGAAGTTGCTGGAGAGCTTGTTGAAGAATAGCCAGGTAACGTTAATTTCAATGGTCTAGCTCAGGCCCAATAATGGAGCTAGCTAGGACTGCACCATGATGTCCAGACAAGAAAGGTCAGAGTTGTTCTAGTGGTTCTATGCAATTTCATCGCGGGATGTTTTTTCGTGGTTTTTTTTAACGCGATTATTTTTACGAAAAAACCCATCAAATTTTGTAAAAATATTTTGGGGGCGTTCCCCCCGAATCCCTCTATTTTCTTTCTTTAATATGTATTTATTCTCAAACACCCACACCCCATATATATAATTTACTAACCCCCCCCCTAAAAAATTCAAGGGTTTTTTTCGGAAAAACATTTGCAGCAAAAAACCCTGCCAAAAAACATCCCACGATGAAAGGACATCGTACCATTCTAGTGACATGAAGTAGTAACTTGCTTAGCTGATGACACTAGGAGTGTGTGCATCCAGGGAAAAGGTTGACTTAAAATACATACCCACAGATTTTACTTTACAATGATCTGGGATATCAAGTCCAGAGATAGACAGATGTGGGTAGATCTTGATGTTTTTGAGTTGGACATATGGGAATTCTACTAGGAGAATTTCGGTCTTATCTTGGTTTAACCCCACATAATGTTCCCTCACTCATCCGTCTACTTGATTAAGTAGGTTCTGGATGTATTGGATGTGGGCCCCTGATACTAGCTAATATCAATTCATCACCAACAGTATCGGTTCCTGTAAATTACATCAAAACAACACAGTGTTGGATCTCCAGCGACCTCAGCACTGCCTGCAGACTCATTTGGGGCGTACAGTCGGAAACTGAAAACTGTAAACATCTGTACGGGGGCAAAGCATGGTTCCTACTCCTGAGCTGTGGTGGTAGCTATAGAGTAGAAGGCGCTAGTTCCTGCATCGGACCCCTTGCAATCTGTCATATGGTACCTTTTGACTTTCCACTGCTTAGTTGTCTTCTCCACTCTCACTCCAACAATCCACTTTTCTTCTCTCAGTCCCAAAGGTCTAGAGCAACACCACCAGTAACTACTGCAACAAACAACAGAGCGCCTTATCACTGAGGTCTGCAGCCTTTGGATCACCAGATGCCATAGCCCACTGCCACTTTTAAAGCAGAATTTCCTCTACTCCCCTTGCCAATGCCTCGAGGTCAATCTTGAACTAGTCTCTTCTCCCCAAACGCTCTCATCCAGGTTACCAAACTGGGACTGGTTTCTTCAGACCCGCCCAAACTGTACAACCAGGTTGACATCTCCAGTGGGCCATATTGTCCACGGAAAATCACTACTGATGTTTTCTTATACAGAGTCATTGTGAACGTCCTGACTGGATTCCGCCGTTCTGCAGTTCTACTACAGCAGTGCAATATGATACTTGGAGGAGCTACCGGGTTCCTGCCCCCTCCTCCAGCTGTGGAGGGTCTCTCTAAATGTGTGTCATGAGGGGGGATGTAGCAGGAAGGGGCAGACTTCCTGCTGTTCCTGCTCGAGGCACTGCGGTCGGACCAGCCCAGCACCCCCTGTCGTTTTCTCTTGCAGTCACCCACCAAACACACACTTTCTTAACACTGCCAGACAAGTGACGTGTCCAGACTTTTGACTGGGGTGGCCCAAGTGGGGCACTGACTTGTGCAGGGGTGGCATGAAGTACGAGTGCACACACACACAATGATCATAGTTTAGGATAATGGGGTTGTGCCTGGAGTGGCAAATCAGATTCGAGGGGTAGCACGTGCCACCACAGGCCACTTCCTGGGCACGCCCCTGCTGCCAGCCCTCTAGCTACCTTTGCCTGCTTTCCCACCCTGCCACATCTCATCAAAATGGCGTCAGTTTCAGGATAGTCCTATCTTACTGCTGAGAAAGATTCATCTGAATGACTGTGGGATCTGGAATGCTGTGGGAGTTGGGGTGTTCAGCCCTCACAATCGTGCACACGAAAATGATCACCAATAAGGATGTGCATGTGGCAGGAGTTGGACATAACTGCAAACAGAGTCTGTCCTTGATATTTGTAGATCTGTAATTACTGGTTGAATCAGCCTCACTGAGTGGGGCTGTCAGCAAGCTGTCCAAGCATCATTGCAGGCAGCATTAAACAACTGGCGATGATTAGGAGCAGGTGGTCGATCCGTCGCCGCCGAGTTTGGCCCAATACATATTGGACCATGTTTTCTTCTCTTTAGCCAGTCAAAAAGTGGGGAATCCAGGCTCTGACCACAGTAGAAGGTTGCCTTTTATGTTCTCTTTGGTTCCGATCACAGTTTTAAGCTCTCTAGCCAATGAGCAAGCTTGGAATGGCGCCCATTCCAAGCTTCCCTTTCAGATATTACACACTGGGCACGGGTCAAGGAGACATGGACAAAATGAGGCAACACTTTCTCCCCTCTGCACAAGCTCTGATAAAACAGCCATTACCATTATACTCTATTGTATGCTAGATGATAGCTGCCCTCTTCAGTGACCCTCACCTTCGGTTTAGGCTCACTGGTATTGGTATAATTGACCTAAAAACATTTGACCTAAAACATTTGATCGATTTTTTCGACCTTTTTTTGGGTCAAAATTAATTAAATATATATATGTGGGTGGGTAAGGGTATAGATTAGGTTGAGGGGAAGTTTATGGGGGTTTCAGAGGGGGGCCTCCCACCACATTTTAGATCAAAATAAAGGTCAAATAAATTTGATCAAATGTGATTAGGTCAAATGTTTTAGGTCAAATAGACCCAAACTGTCTCACTAACTTGGGCGGCGGTCACCTACTACATTACTGAGCCCTCTGGTGAGCCTGCCTCTAATGCTTCTTTGGGCCCCCTGGCCTGGCACAAGAATTGTATACCTATGTTATGTTATGTCATGTTAACCAACATTTATGCTAAGCACTTCAGGGTGCCACCTCTGCTCTGGTGCCATGTTGGTCCCCTTACGTCAAAAGGCTTGAAATGCATTTTGCTGCCATTAGGGAAACGTGTGATTCAGCCAAAAGATCATCCCTCCTCTTTTATGCTGGCACAGGGGGATCAGGAGGGCACAGGATCTTCAAAACTGACTGTGGAGGGTCAGAGTTGGTATACAGTCTTTATAACGCATATTGTATGTATAACGAAAATGTATGTGGGGGTGGGGTAAAGTTTTAAATATTGTGGGGAAATGGTTGGGGTGAGTTTTTAGGGCTGGGGAAACATGGGTCTGGGAGGACCCTCCTGCCACAATGTGGGCCCTCTCGGTCAGCACGTAGACACGGGTCACGAGTGCTTCCGGCATCAGATGCAGGGCTCACTCAACGTCATGAGAGTGACACTCACTTCGGCCCCTGCTAAGAGGGAATGCCTTCAGAGCACAGAGGTGCACACTGTGTGATTCACTACCGCAGTGCTGTTAAAGCACAGAGTGCTTGTTCTTGGGTGAGCAAATTGTGACCCCGCAAGTGTGTAGTTTGTGGGAGGAGAGGAAAAAAGGAAAGTGAAGGAAGGAGAGAGTAAGTTGGGGGGAATGGGTGAACAAAATGGAACAAACTTGGGCAACAAACATTGGGGTAAAATACCACCGTGTCGAATAAACGTGCGAGCAGGGATGCATTTACCAGATATGCAGCTGTTATGCACAGGTTTTTCTTTTTCTATTTACTATGGAGAACAATGCGTGTGCATTAAGAATTAGGGTCCTTGGACACATTGTGAATCCTGTTGACAGGAGTGAAACAGAGGACTTCTGGTTGAGTCTGTCCTCTGGACATGAAACTATGTTGAGTTTAGAAACAATTCACTTGATGGAAGAATTGGGTTTTCTGTGTTAGAGTAGTGTAAAGAGATTTTTATCTTCAGAGGACTGGTTAGGTAGTGGTTTAAGAATTTTTAAGTAATTAGAGTTTTAAATGGTGAATTTGCTAATCTTCTTTTGTATGACTATATGTGAAAAATCATTTGTATTTGATAGTACCACATTAATTAAAAAATTAAAAATATTTTTTTTTTATCTATTTCCTGCGCTAAACTGCTAGGGAGGAGGCCTTGTTTTGTCAAAATATGATGCTGTCCTTTTCAGCATTGAGCCCTTTGTAATCGAGCGCCGTTTAAAAACACGACTACTGCTTCGTAGAGTGCTTCGTGGCACCGTGCAGCCACTTCAAAGCGCTCCAGGGACTCGTGGTTAGTATGAACGTGGAAGATGAGTCCTCGCGTTGATTAGTTGCAGGGGGTTGTCTGACCGGTCGATGGAGTTCAAGAGGAGAGACTCGCGCGTGTAAACGCCGCGGTGACGTGGGTCCTGAAGTGGGCTTCTATATGGAACTCTGCTTCATTCCCCCGGCCTGCAGGAACTAGCAGAGTGCTGTGGGATGCTAGCAGAGAAGGGCCAGCCCTACCACTTATGCCACGCCATCTTTGAAGTGGTGGGACTTGCGAGTAGCCCTGTGGCGCCCCTATTGCCCCCGATATGTTCCCTGACTGCACTGCACTTCCTTACCCTCCAGCACGGCTTCAGCTCAGCCTCTGCGTCTGGATAGTTTGGTCATGCGGGATTCCCATTTCCTCTTCCTTTATGTTCAGTTGTCACTGCTGGTTACTCATGTTATGTTAAATTGGTTTTGATACCTAGGACTGTGGTCATTTGCATTTTCTTGATATCATTTCTGTTCCTTTTCTGACCCCGCCCCACTCCAGAATGAGCTGTAACAAGCATCCTTCCTGTACCCTATTTTAGCACCGTGTCCTCACTTTACAATGTCTTATTTCCCCTCACAGGAACACATTCCAATTGACTGGTTACACGTGGTTTCTTCTGAGCCAATTTCCTGGCATATTAAACCACCAATGAGCCTCTTTGGAGAAACATCTGGATGACGTCAGTTTTATTGTTATTTCTTTTTTTTTGAGTTTTGTGGCATCGATTGGTTTTAATTGGCACTTTTTATTTAAACAGTAAAGTTCGCTTGTTATTTCACTGGACATACATATTCCAAAGTCTAAAACACCATATGCCACAAATGGATCCAGTAGGCATCATTTGGGACTGGTCAACTAACATTTCGACTATGAAACCTTTAGTAACTGGGCAGAAAGTGAGCCTTAGTGTTTTTTGCACTGATCACAGTGGTAATACAATTACCGCAGTTGGCACACAGCGCTATCATCCGGAATAGCTTCTTTTTTTCTGTATAATACCACCAGGCTCTTTATAGTGTTCCCTTTAGAAATACCACATGCAGTAACTTCCTTTATACTGTGTAACGGAAGGGATGGCCCCTACTGTGGAAGGCTGAGAGGGCTGTTGTACAAATAGGGAACAAAAGAAGAGCTCCAACCACAGATATACTTGTAGACACTATCCTTAGATTGGGGTGTCTGAATGATTAACAGAACTCATACACAATATCAGACTGTTTATCCGAAAAAAGAAATCAGAACAAAATAGCAAAAGCGGCAACAATGTATATGTTATCTAAAAATCACATATTTAGTGGGTTAGTATCATTTGGGTGATGCAGAATTCATTATACAACATCAAGGAGAACACGGGAAAGAAAAAACAGTAGCAAAAAGTTAACACTGTATAGCAAAAACTGTTCAACATTTGCAGTTAGAGAAATATAGGCACCGAATATTAGGTCCTTAAATTTTAGCTAATGTTGTTTAGAAACCTGATTTAACTCTAAGTGCCTAGAGGTTTTTTTTAAGGAACTGAGCTGTGTTCGATCTAGGCAGGACCAAACACGTTGATCCCAAAGTGCAAATTATTAATATAGACTCAGAGGAGGTGAGAAGTGTGAGGGAAAGCTGATTAGTCTGGCCTCAGGTTCAGCAAGACGCACTCTGCCTAGCTATGCTCTGAGGACCGTGAAGATCAAACCAGGGTAAGTATTGAATCCCATGAACAGAGGACCAAGAACCATCGGCATATAGTTTCCTTAGGGTTCTACAGAAATTATGGGTTAACTGTTACCGGGGTAGTAAACCCATTCCAGGAACACAGTGTTTTAAAATATAGCATGCAGTGTTTCTGAAACACCAAGTGTCTGATATGAAGAAAAAAAAATGCATTTCCCTCCTAGTTTGTAAAATTGTAGCAGTTCCTCCTCATGGACACTAAATGCATGCACAGAAGGGCCCATATTGCCCCTTCTGTGCAGAGCTCCGTGCTATGTGACGGTGAGATTGTGAGCATCAGAGATACTTGCGCTGTGACCCCTTTGCGACTTTCCCCACATCTTTTTGGGACAGAAGCTACACTTCAAAATGATTTTTTAGGGGCAGAGAAATTCAATTTATGGGGCAACATCTTTCAATTTTTGGGAGGTATTTCTACCTCTTATTGTGAGATATTGCTCAGTAGTTTGGGCCTGATCACGAGTTGGGCGGTAGCCCTTAAATGCGGCAGTAACGCTAATACCGCCACATTTAAGTGCTGGCCTGATCATAAATTTGGCGCTAAATGGGTTGTGTTACCTCCAGCTTTTTGCTGGAGGTGAAAATTCCATAATGGACCCAATGGGGAATAGGGATTTACTGTTATCGCCCAACCCACGCTGGACCAGGTGGCGCTAACGCAATTAACGTTGGATGGAATACCAGTGGTATTACCGCAGGGATACTGCCCAAATTGTGGTCAATGAGTATGGTCTGTAAAAATAGGCGATATAAAACTACAAGGATTAGCACTGTTTCTTGATATTTAAAAAAAGAGAAAGATCTCCGGAAAGGCCACTCATGCAACGGATTTCACCACTGCATAGGCAACACCAATGTGTTCAGTTATAAATAAACTCTTTAAGTGCAGGGCTGAGGGGGTCAGGACCACCAACCACTCAAAAGCACAATCAAACCCTATTTGTATCTACACTATCAACCAGAAGGCCCACAGCTGCCGTTTCACTTAGCTCAGATTTATGGAAGCCCAACACCCCAACTCTAACTGATGTGTGTGGAAGCAGGCGTGCAATAGCACCTGGAGCGTTCCAAGTGCCGAATGGGATTACCACAATAAATGATCTCAGGCCCAAATAACAGGACAGACTCAAAGAATATGGCAAAAAACGACTTTATTATCAGTTCAATAAAGTAGGCAAATCTGGTGAATAAACAGAGGTGGTTAGCAGTCATCTAGTGGTCGATTTCTGTGAGGCATGATGCGAGATCCGGGGAGGTGGATGAGGGTTCCTTTGGGATCTTGTAGACGATTTGGGTGTCATCTGCATAGCTGACGTATTACAGGCCGTGAGAGCGGATGATTGCGGGGATGGGGCTCAGGTAGAGGTTAAAAAGCAGAGGGGAGAGTGAGAGGCACCCTGTGGTACCCTGTGTGTAACCGGGTGTGGAGACGAGGAGAAGGGAGGCATGTGTATTATTTGGGATGTGCATGGAGAGGAAGGAGGAAATCCACTTCAGAGCTTCGTCCCTGATGCTGAGAGAGTGGAGTCTGTCCATAAGGGGGAGGTGGTCAATGGTGGTGAAGGCTGCTGAGAGGGTGAGAAGAATAAGTGCGGCGCAACCTTCCAAGACTGAAGGTCTTTTGAGTTAATCTCAGATGGAGACTAGGCATGATTCAGTTCCTTGTAGGTGCCTGAAGCCGGATTGGGAGGTGTTGAGGAGGTGGTAGGTTTCTATAAAAAAGCATAGATGGGTGTAGGCTGTTCGGCCAATTAATTTAGCTATGAATCGGCTGTTTTTGAGCAGGGATTTGATGTACGAGGTCTTGAATTCTGCTGGGAAGGTCGAGGTGGGAGACAAGTTAATGGATCTTGAGATGTTACCGGCACAGTTTGAAGATAGGATTTCTTTAAAAAGAGAAGGAGAAGAGGGTATCCAGAGGACCCTGAGGGGTAGCTGTTAGATAGTATCTTTAGAAATTCACAGTGGGATATAGGACAGAAGGAAGAGAAGATCGAGCGGGTGGGGGCGTATATGAAAACCTAGTTATGGATGCTGCGGAGTGTGGCATGAGTGATGCTATTTTAGTGGCAATGGCTAGGTTTCTTTCAAGGGCTATGTTGTGGAAGTGCTCTGAGAGGGATTTATAGTGGTTGGGTGTGGGAGGCGAAGGAGGCGGTGAATACCGGGGCCTTGAATTTGGCAATAAGCTTGTGGAGTTCCCTACAAGTGTCTGGGCCATTGGAAATTCTATTGCAGTAATAGGATGTTTTGGCCTTCTGTATTTCTGCCCTGTAGGCCTTAAGCTGCTGGGCATACGACATTCTATTATGCTGCAACATGTTAGCCCGTCATCTGTGTTGTGGTATATGGTCTGGGATTTGAGAGATGAAGTGAACCATCTGGGGGAGAGGCCATGTCTGTTAGAGAAGGATCTGATTGGGGTGAGTGGGCTACAAGCGTATGAGAGTCATCAATCAAAGTCGCAGATGGAGATCTGTCCCGAATGGAGTGTTAGGGAGGTTAGTGAGGCAAGTAGGGAATCTGCCAGGTCTTGAGTTACCTTGACTTTCTTCCATAGTGGTGAGTGGGTAGGTGGCCCAGGGGCTGTCAGAGAAGATGGCGGATCTACTGGAGCTGCTGAGCATGACGGAGGAACTGCACCCTGTATCCTATGGGAGGGAAGCGTGAGAATACAGGAGCAGACCGGCGACCACAGTCAAGTGTGGGGTTTGCACTTTTGGGATTGGGAGTGCAAACAGACCTCTTTATAGGAAGTACTGTGTAGACAAAGTGCAGTGAAGTGGAATAGAGCAGGAATATCGGATGCTAGACTAACGCAAATCTCTGTGGAAACATATTCCGAGTGGTAGAATGGAATGACAGTGAGATTCAAAAATGCAAACCCACAACAAATCCCTGTGAAAAATGCAGCGTGATGGCACAAAACAGCAGCGAAGTTCAAAATGAAGCAACCCAACACTAACCCTGTGGAAAAATGCAGAGTGGTGGCACAAAACAGCGGTGAAGCCCAAAATGAAGCAGACCCCCAACAATATCCCTGTGGAAAGATGCAATGAGTTTGCACAAAACAACAGTGAAGTTCAAAATGAAGCAGGCCACCAACAATATCCTGCCGCACCAGGTGTGTCAAAATGCACCTCAAGGGAGGTCTCGAGACCACTGGCATCTTAAAGGCAAGCAACTAGATCTTCCAGATGAGACTGATCAGAGATCAATTCCTCTGGAACCTTAGGTGTTCCAAAGCGTTCATAACCAAAGCGTATGACGTTGTCATCTTCTACGTCTTCCTCAAAGATCGACCCAAAGGGTTTGAAAAAAATCCTGTTTAGACTGTGGTTTAAAACTCACAATTGGGTCGGAGATCAACGTCGAATGGCCCTTCGATGTCGACTCCTTCTAATGCAGCAGATAGGTGAAACAGTCAGATGAATTGTGCTATTGATAGAAGCATGAAACTTGGAGAACCCATACTACATATGGAAAGGGAACGACAACTGGTTTTACATCACCAACCATAGGCATATGGGAAACATGAAAAGGCAAGTCTGAAAAATATTAATTTTCAGTTAAGTTCATTAAAACATAATAATAATTGTACATTTTAAAAGGTTTTTTCTAATGCCGGATTCCATGTGTTCACAAGTGCTGTACTTATAGGTGTTATCATTGCCCTTCTTAATGGTACTCAATATATTTCCCTTGGCATGATGAAAGGCTGAGCCCATACTGGTCAGAATTCCAACCTGGGTCCTGTAGGATGAACAGAGATATATGGGAAAGCGCTAAATTCACTGAGCTATCTTTAGGCAAATATGGGGAAAAATACTTGCCAGGCACCACAAAGTTGTGGCGCTCATGACGGACATCACTATTCAGGCAAAGTTGTGCGTTTTGGGGGTCAAAAAGTGCATAAAGTCTTTCTAAATAGTCTCATTTGCAGTTGCACTTTACGATTTATGGTAACCTACAATAGATTAATTGGGTAACTGTTAAAAATAAATTTTCTTTTCATGTGTGATGGCTGTCATGTGTGCAGTGACAAGGTAACAATACATTCTACCAAAAAAGAGGGCTTATTTATTACACAAATGATTCGTATTTGAAGAAAGGAATACTACCATATATATATATATATATATATATATATATATATATATATATATATATATATGGTAGTATTCCTTAACATATATATATATATATATGTTGTTCATATGATTGTTCACTAAGATCTTTTCTTATAGTTTTGGTTACTTTGCTGAGTAAGCAAATGTAATGTTCTTATTATTACAATGTATGAAGTAATCATTAGACATAAATATTGTGCCATTTTTTAAGAGGATTATATTATAATAGTGCAATGAACTCATTTCCAAGAGAAAACATTAGAAGGCATGGCATGGCGATATACCAAAATCACCAGAAAGGCCTTGGCACTGGGGCAGTTTTCCACGAAGGCCATTTTCTGCATTATGGGCAAGCAGGGGTAAATACATGTGGTGTTAGACGCTGCAGCTTGGACCTCTGGCCCAGCTAGGCTAGAAGTCCAGTTCCCCGACACAGCATATTCACACCCCAATCATCTCCACCTGCGCGCACGTGCTCTCAGTGGATATTTGACTTTACAGTATTGAGGTAGACCATTTTCTGTTCTTGGCCCCACAGTATGGAATGAATTGCTTCTGTCATTAAGATATGATCAAAACCACTTGATCTTGATCTTGAGAGGAAACTTAAAGCCCTCCTCTGTGCACACACCCAGGCTTTGTTCTCAACTTCCGCTCAGCATCCTGCCTGCTAATCGCTGCTGGGATTGTCTGTTTGCTCTGCCTGCTGCACAATTTTGCTTGATGTTTGCCATATCTCGATCATGCCAAGATGCCCACAGCAAACAATGCACTTTACAAAACACCACTGCATGGCGACATTCCTGCAGGAAACGAGCAATGACAATGATCTCCAAATACCAGGCAGTCCCCACCTCAGGGGGCCTCTCTTGCTTTTTCTCTCATTCTTCTTTGAACCATAAAAAACCAATGCAACCCACCCCATTCGCCATATCTGGGTTTTTTCTCTGGGCGGGAATCTCTCAGCAATGGCGGGGGTGGCTTTAGCAAATGTGTCCCTGTCAACACGACTGCCACCCACAGAGAGAGAGAGAGAGAGAGAGAGAGAGGGAGAGAGAGAGAGAGACAGAGCGAGAGAGACAGAGAGAGGGAGAAAGAGAGGGAAAGAAATTCAAAAAGAGAGGGAGAGAAAGAGAAAGAGAGATAGGGAGAAAGGAGAGAGAGGAGAGAGAGGGTCAGAGAGAAAGAGGGAGAGAGAAAGAGAAAGCGAGAGAAAGAGAGAGCGGGAGAGAGAAAGAGAGAGAGGGAGAGAGAGAAAGATAGATAGAGAGAGGGAGAGAGAAAGAGAAAGTGAGCGAAAGAGAGTGTGAGAGAGAAAGAGAGAGAGGGAGAGAGAGAAAGATAGAGAGAGGGAGAGAGAAAGAGAAAGCGAGAGAAAGAGAGAGCGGGAGAGAGAAAGAGAGAGAGGGAGAGAGAGAGGAAGATAGATAGAGAGAGAGATAGAAAGAGAGATAGCAAAAGAGAGAGGGAGAGAGAGAGAAATAGAAAGAGAGAGAGGAGAGAGGGAGGAGGAGAGAAGGAGAGAGAGAGAGAAATAGAAAGAAGGAGAGAAAGAGGGAGAAAAAGGAAGTGTGCGAGAGAAAGAGAGAGAGACAGAGAGAGGGAGGGAGAGAGGGAGAGAGAGAGAGAAATACAAAGAGAGAGAGAGGGAGAAAGAGAAAGAGAGATAGGGAGAAAGGAGAGAGAGGAGAGAGAGGGTCAGAGAGAGAGAGAAAGAGAGAGAGAGAGAGAGGGAGAGAAAGAAAGAGAGATAGCAAAAGAGAGAGGGAGAGAGAGAGAAATAGAAGGCGAAAGAGAGAGAGAGAAAGAGAGGATAGAGAGGTTCAGAGAGAAAGAGGGAGAAAAAGAAAGTGTGCGAGAAAGAGAGAGAGAGAGAGAGAGAGAGACAGAGAGAGAGAGAAAGAGAGAGAGAGAGACAGTAGAGAGAGCCAGAGTGCTAGATGGGAGTATCATATGCTGTGCACAAATAGTTTTTACTACTTTTTCTCACAGAGAGAAAATAAAGGTGCATCAACTAATGGGTGTAATATGCTACTTTTTCCTGCACGTTTATCGTCCACATGACACAATTGAGAAAATAATTCGGCACATTGTCCGATGTCCTTATTTCCTGGGATTTCCATTGGTTCCTTACACAGTCTTTAAATATGATCAGACATATTTCGGTTGTATGTGATATTAGTGTTTTAAAAACACCATTTTGTGGAACTGTCGAAAAAATAAAGAGTTCTTAAATATTGTGCACCGATAAATTATTGGCACGCTTGAAATTATCGTTCTTAAAACATCGTGGACGTGCTGCAAGTTGGGAAATCAAACATTTGTTATTTCTTAAAGCCATGAATTAAAAAGAGCAGATAAATGTCATACAGACAGTGAACCAGTAGTGAAACTAAAAACCACACAGAAATGTGGAGCTGTCTGCTTACACCGGCGATGTAAGAATCACAGCACTTCAGCCTGAGTGAGGCATGAGCCCAAGGAAGTAAGATTTAGCAGCTCTTTAGCCTGAGTGAGGCATGAGCCCAAGGAAGTAAGAATCACAGCACTTCAGCCTGAGTGAGGCATGAGCCCAAGGATGTAAGAATCACAGCACTTCAGCCTGAGTGAGGCATGAGCCCAAGGAAGTAAGAATCACAGCACTTCAGCCTGAGTGAGGCATGAGCCCAAGGATGTAAGAATCACAGCACTTCAGCCTGAGTGAGGCATGAGCCCAAGGAAGTAAGATTTAGCAGCTCTTCAGCCTGAGTGAGGCATGAGCCCAAGGATGTAAGAATCACAGCACTTCAGCCTGAGTGAAGCATGAGCCCAAGGAAGTAAGATTTAGCAGCTCTTTAGCCTGAGTGAGGCATGAGCCCAAGGAAGTAAGAATCACAGCACTTCAGCCTGAGTGAGGCATGAGCCCAAGGATGTAAGAATCACAGCACTTCAGCCTGAGTGAGGCATGAGCCCAAGGATGTAAGAATCGCAGCACTTCAGCCTGAGTGAGGCATGAGCCCAAGGATGTAAGAATCACAGCACTTCAGCCTGAGTGAGGCATGAGCCCAAGGATGTAAGAATCACAGCACTTCAGCCTGAGTGAGGCATGAGCCCAAGGAAGTAAGAATCACAGCACTTCAGCCTGAGTGAGGCATGAGCCCAAGGAAGTAAGAATCACAGCACTTCAGCCGGAGTGAGGCATGAGCCCAAGGAAGTAAGATTTAGCAGCTCTTTAGCCTGAGTGAGGCATGAGCCCAAGGAAGTAAGATTTAGCAGCTCTTTAGCCTGAGTGAGGCATGAGCCCAAGGAAGTAAGATTTAGCAGCTCTTCAGCCTGAGTGAGGCATGAGCCCAAGGATGTAAGAATCACAGCACTTCAGCCTGAGTGAGGCATGAGCCCAAGGAAGTAAGATTTAGCAGCTCTTTAGCCTGAGTGAGGCATGAGCCCAGGAAGTAAGAATCACAGCACTTCAGCCTGAGTGAGGCATGAGCCCAAGGATGTAAGAATCGCAGCACTTCAGCCTGAGTGAGGCATGAGCCCAAGGATGTAAGAATCGCAGCACTTCAGCCTGAGTGAGGCATGAGCCCAAGGATGTAAGAATCACAGCACTTCAGCCTGAGTGAGGCATGAGCCCAAGGATGTAAGAATCACAGCACTTCAGCCTGAGTGAGGCATGAGCCCAAGGAATTAAGAATCACAGCACTTCAGCCTGAGTGAGGCATGAGCCCAAGGAAGTAAGAATCACAGCACTTCAGCCGGAGTGAGGCATGAGCCCAAGGAAGTAAGATTTAGCAGCTCTTTAGCCTGAGTGAGGCATGAGCCCAAGGAAGTAAGATTTAGCAGCTCTTTAGCCTGAGTGAGGCATGAGCCCAAGGAAGTAAGATTTAGCAGCTCTTCAGCCTGAGTGAGGCATGAGCCCAAGGAAGTAAGATTTAGCAGCTCTTTAGCCTGAGTGAGGCATGAGCCCAAGGAAGTAAGATTTAGCAGCTCTTTAGCCTGAGTGAGGCATGAGCCCAAGGAAGTAAGATTTAGCAGCTCTTCAGCCTGAGTGAGGCATGAGCCCAAGGAAGTAAGATTTAGCAGCTCTTTAGCCTGAGTGAGGCATGAGCCCAAGGAAGTAAGATTTAGCAGCTCTTTAGCCTGAGTGAGGCATGAGCCCAAGGAAGTAAGATTTAGCAGCTCTTTAGCCAGCCACATTTTCAAAAGCAATTTGCTGAAAGGCAGAAGTTCTGGGCAGGGAAATAAAGCACTCGGAATAGCTATGGATGCGGTGCAGTAAACCCTGGAAAGGTAGAAGCATCGACATATTCCCAGAGTGTTGCTTTTAACTTAAAACATTTAGAGCATGTATGTTAATGATCATTGCGGATTCAGCACATGGGTAAAAACTCTCATTTCGATGTGTGTTAGAGTTCTTATTTATGCACGGACGCGTTGTGTTTCATCCGATTTTATATTGTCAATGAAAGTACAAAACGGCAAAAAATTAATTCAGTGTTAAATCAGCAGCTTTTATTTGTGCGCCGTTTTTTTTCAACGAGGTTTTCACTGGCTAGCACACATTTCTTTGCATGTGTGATCCAATCCCCATTCGGGTCCATGAAACCTGCTAAGGCCTATCACATAATCCTGAGCCAAGACAAAACCTCATAGGTCCCACCCGCCCCCTCTTTCTTGCACAATGGCTGCTCCCAAAGAATT
The DNA here is from genome assembly GCF_040938575.1 of Ambystoma mexicanum. Lineage (NCBI taxonomy): Eukaryota > Metazoa > Chordata > Amphibia > Caudata > Ambystomatidae > Ambystoma > Ambystoma mexicanum. The sequence goes on along the minus strand of NC_090936.1, from coordinate 1,085,008,365 downwards.
GACTGTGGGCCTCGAAAGGCGGGGAGTAAGGCCAGGCCTAGCACAGAATAACTCGAGACGCAGGTTGCTTCATCGAAAAAAACATGTGTTATGGTCTCAGATTGATAATTTTCTTAAAATGTTATGAGTTATATAAAAAAAAACATGGCTATGACAGTTTATCATAAAAATGGTGATCGCACTCCTCCATAAGGCATAAAGGGGGCAGGTCCAACTGGTCTCCATGCAACCTCTTGTCAGTGGCTACAAGGGTTGGTCCAAAAAGGACCAAAACCCCTTAGTGACTCACCCAAATATTAATGGGCTGGGCCAGGCCACCCTGATATGTCAACTCAGATCCACCTCCCCACACGCTCTGACTTACCACGCCCCGTGCCCCGTGCCCCTGCATTCTGCCAGTAGCCATTACCAGTGAGAGCTGTCCTCCCGCCTCCATCGGAGGAAAAAATGGCGTACCAATAATGATCAAAATAATAATTGGCTATTTATAATGCGCTTAATACCCAGAGGTTTCTAAGCGCAGACCCGGGGATCGGACCTGTGTTGCTCCGCATCGTCTTGCTTTCGAGGCGAGGACGTTGTCCCTGAGCTATCCTCCCGAGACGGTAGATGAAAAGTTCAAGTGATACTGCCCTGGGCTGAAAGGGCTTCCTGGTTACTCACACACCCTGTTATTATCTTTATGAAACCCACAATGGTGAGAATGACCGCCTTCCTGCCACAGGTGGATGGGTGTGCTCTGCTTTTATGCGGGCCTGCAGCCAATGGTCTCTTAGAGCAGGGAGCTTAAATCACAGGACGACCAGCCCAGCAACTCCCTTGTGGGAGACGCATGTTCCTGAGCATGCTATATGCTGCTATTTTCATTTCACACACTGTGGATGTTGACAATTCACACACAGGAGGGGACGGCTAGGGAGCAAGCCATCAGAAGACAGATCTTACTAAGGAGTCCAAAAGGAATCTATGGGTGCCAGACAATTAGGAGAAGACGGCTCCCCCGAAATTGGACACTTGTTATAAAACTAGACAAATGGGCCGATTGCTGCAAGACCAGAACTGTCAATACACCCTGATGTATGGTGTTTGACCATCAACCACTTCCAAGACTCCTCAACTCATGACCGCTCAGACCTATGCCTTGACATACAGACAGGAACTGGGAACTGCCCAGTTGCCAATGCTCCCCGGCTAAGAATTCCTTGCGCCCTTGCTGACATATACCATCACACTTCTATGAGAAGATGAGGGACCTAGAGACACCGTAGCAGCTTGTCTACACCACCAGATAGACATCACACAGATACACCATCGCCAAACATCAACAACACAGACTCGTAGAGCGGTTAGCCTTCTTGATCCCTGCAAAGACCACCTCCTCACTCACAAACCGGAGCTTGAATGTGATTGGCAGGCCTGTTATGTTTCCATCACGACCCCCCCCCCGCACCCTGCTCCGCACCCACTGTACCTTCACCCAGGGGTGTTGCTAGGTCTGGAAAAGATCTGGGGCTACACTAATGTTGGGACTCGGGGCTAGCTAGGCTTTTGGGTGTAGACCCTGAGCTTCTATCTGAGGTTACAGCCAAAAGACCCCATCAGCCGCCTCCTAGCAACACCTCCACCTTCACCTACCCATTAGATAGACTCCATGATTAGGACCCCTGCGTAAAGCCCTAAACCCCTGACCACACACACCTACCCCACAGCAAATAGGCTGAAATAATTATGAGGTGTCAAGGCTTACTCCCCACTGCCATTTTTACCCTCTGACCCCACCGACACACAGCAAGAACATGCTCTGATCCAACCAACACCCACCAAGATGACTCCTTGACTCCCCCCACCCCCTCCCATGCAGTGAAGCTTGCACGTGGAAACGGGGTATCTACAGGCCCCTAATCTCCTTTTTTGGCACCGCTAGACAGGAGAAGTTGCATCGTCACACATTAACTCAACCACAACACGCATGGAAGCTGAACAATAGGACCTGCAGGGATCTGATCCCATACTATGATCCCCCTATCACAAATCCTGAACTAGAAGGTGATAGGCAGAGCCAGGACCGTCCTAACATGACTCTCACACCTGCACAGGGATAGAAACAAAGATTGATGAGAGAGAGCTAAAAGCAGCTCCCGGGTATCTACCATCTCCCAGTATGAAGAAGTCACCCCCGGGGAACGAGGAGCAAGTACTTGGCGAGTTACCTGTAGCATAAAAACAATAACATTGTGACCATTAAATATCACCAATAAGGGTTTAAAAGTCTTATGGGTGTGTCCTAATGTTCCCGCAGCTAAATTTCCAAACACCCAGAGTTAATGTCACAGAGGTATGGCGTCTGTCTGCCCGGGGAGTAGAAAATAGCTCCACCTGGTGGCTGTTGATGGTAGTTGAACTTGTGTATCCTGTGGTACAAGCAGGAGTTAAACAGCTCCCAGCTCCTGGCAATCCCGAACCCTGTATCCACGGACTTCCGACCACAGTTAAAACATTCAGAAACCACATGGGAAGGCCATCAGCGCCACAAGATCATGTACATGCCAGAGGTGTGCTTTACAAATCCCACGTAACATTACAATGCATAACCTGGATACTCAGTTTCAGAAATGATGTCAATAGCTAGTTATTCATCAGAAATGTGGCTCCCACAAGATAGCTCTTCATGTTTTAGGAAAACTGAGAGCCTGCTTAATTTTCTACCAAAAAGGGTACGTTTTGAAATGATTTAATTGCAATTTGTCATTACATTTTGTTCAAATAAAAGCACCAGTTTATCGGCAAGGCAGCCCGGCGCTGTACATTATGGCAAAGAAAAGCACAGAAATAGGGAACCACAGCGCTTAAGCCCAGTGCTGAATCCGCCAGGCTTCTAAGGACTGCTTCATCGGATTTCAAATGTCTAGCCAATTACTCCCTCGTGGGTCCTCGGGGGCCGAATCAGGCCGAGTCTTCAGGATTCACCATTAATATTCAGGAGCTAAATGTACATATGATGTATTTCAACGGGGGCCATTGGAATACGCATCGGTCGTTCTGCAAAGAATGCCGCCCTCGAGCGCTATCAGCAATGTACTTACTCCTCCTTTAGCCTGTCCTTACTTTTGTTCCAGCTTGTATATTTGACAAGCAAAAGACCACATCCATAAAGAGGGCAGCCAGGATGAAACCATGCCCCTTATGTTTGCAAGCATGTGTGTGGCACAGTCAAAGCTGCCATCTGGCCCCACGTCAGAAGGGTCACCTTCAGCCAGTCCTGGTCTAGCATTAAACACTTAGGATTCTGGTACTTGTAGTTTCACTTTCCCATTCTAAGTATGGGCCTACAATTCCCAGCATGCAGAGTGCTCTTGGCTAAAAACCCAGAACTGGCTGCTGGTGACCCTCGTGATATGTGGTCCATTGGCAGTTCTGGGCCGCTGTCCCATTCTAGCAAATACTGAAAGTGACAAGTGAGAACTTTACACAATAGGTCTCCATGACCTTCAGGAAGTCTCCCACATGTATCTAAAAATCTCCCTGAAGTTTGCCCCAACCCTAAATTACCGCGAAACTGACACGATCAGCAACGAGCTTACTAAATATCGGTACAATTACCTGAAACCTCCCTCTAGATGGATACGGGTATCTGAAATCTCCCCGAAACTGACACACGCACAGGTCAAACTCTCCCACAAATTGATTTACAGGACCCCACCCCTCCCCTCTTTTCTGCATACATGAACGCGCATATGCATACCTTGCGCTGAAAGTATGATCTGTTGCTGGGCAAATTAAAAAAGGGTTGGGTTAGTGGGGCTTTTTTGGAGGGCTTCATGGCAATGATTTTTGTTTTTTTTGCATCATATCTCACAGAATGTGACGTTGCACCACCGTAAATTCTCATTGCATTGAATGAAGTGGGCACAATTGTTGAGTTTTAAGTACCAGGCTACTATGCAAGTCTATGCAAAAAGGACGAGCATTTCGTCCTTGGCACTCAAGGGAAATAAAATTGTTCAACCTGGTGCCAAGTCCACGCGAATAAGTGACGCATTGCACACCAACCTGATTTGTTTCCCCCAAGATTGCACAATGTGTCAGCGTACACGCTGGGAATCAAAGTTACTACCACACAATGCAAACTCACATTGTTGTTATTATTACTCCTATGGCATTTATTGAGCGCGGCCCACGGGTCTGTGAGGTAAGCAGAGATGCAAGGGAGCGGGGAGCTAAGAATGGGTGAGGCCGTCGGCGATGAGGCGTCTGCTTGCTACTCCATGTACTGGGAACGCCACAAGCCACCCAGTGAAATGGGCATATATTAGAAATATAGAAGTATGCCATGCGTTGACCCTGAGGAAGTGCCCAGTGTGCCAAACACGTGTTGACCTGAACATTCAACCAATGCATGAAGTCTGAATATGCAGCATAGACATCAATCGAACCTAGGTATCATTGTCACCCTTTATCTATAGAAGTGTGTTGGAGTGTGAGTTGAGAAACACTCAAACAACAGTGCATGATATTGTGTTCTGAGCAGCAGGCAGCCGATGTGGCACATGGATTACAGCAACAGCGGGGGGGAGGGGCAGTAACTCGCACCCCCAGAAGCCCTCCAGCTTCTGTGGCAGACTGTGAATTCCACTTTTCTATGGCTGGGCGAGACATTCACCTCTCCTTTATGTACTTGGCAGTGCTTAATCTGTAAAACAAATAATTATAAAATAATAATTAGTGCCAGGGCTCACACATTTTCTAGCACTCCTGTGACACTGTGGGTGGGTACTACTGCTGCCACCACTCATAGCTTTTCCGCACAGTGTCGACATATTTGGGGTTGCACGACAGCTGGCACCTGCTCATTGTGGTTGATGGATGCACTGACTATCACCATTTCATAATTAAAGTGAGTCTGAGACAATAAGTGCCAGGGCTCAAATATAAGTGCCAGGGCTGAGCCCTATCAAGCACCCCCACACATTAAGCACTGGTACTTGGGGCGCGCTCTTGTTCCGACTCGCGAAATATGGCAAACCTAGCACCACCCCCCACCAGAACCTTGATGGTTCGGCTTGCACGCAGCTGCTTCTATAACCAATAGGGTCCTTTTGGTCCACTTTATTGTAGCTGGCCTCCTCAGCCATGCTCTATAGATGTCATTTGCCATGGAGCGTACAGTCAATTCCTCATTGGTCTCTTGGCATAAGGCAATGGCCTGTACAGTTCCTCTGATCGCTCGTGCTAGAAATAGGGCTTTAAATACATTTTCCGCAGATCGTGATATAACAGAGAAGTTGACATAAAGTGATTAGGGTTTTCTTTTTATAATGGTTACACTTTTTTCACACTAATTCTAGTCTCGGGAGGATAGCTCAGGGGCAACGACGTGCTCACCTTGGAAGCAAGAGTATGCGAGCACCACAAGTTCAATCCCCGGGTCTGCGCTTAGAAACCTCTGGGTATTAAGTGCCTTATAAATAACCAATGACAATCCATTTATTGAGCAGTGTAGCAGCAGGCAAAATTCAAAATCTGAATTTGACATATAAGGAACTCAGGTGTTTGCGGCCTCAAAACATCTAGATACTTTGCTTGCTTTTCCAGTAGATACTGAGGCTTTCAGATTCTCTTATTTGTAGCACTATAGTTTGTGTGAAAGGCCGATTTTACAGTGGGCATTGTTGCGCTGTGTATTTGGCCTAGAATCATGTTCCATCTTCTAGAAAAGCATTTGAATGGCTAGTCATGGTCCATAATGAACTATTTATGCCCTCCCACCCCGCCCATTGATCTCTCTGCCTGCCCGCCATACTGTCCGTTCATCCATAGCTCCACCAATCCACCTCTCCATCTGCCATCCATTCGTTTCTCCATCTGTCTGCCATGCGACCGATCAATGGATCCATCCATACACCCGACACTCTGTGCCTTCCCTCACTCTTGAATGGCAACGCCTGTGTTGTATAATGCATCAGCACAGAGCTCCCTATGCTGTTTCTCGCTTCCTGCTCCACTTGCATGAAATTCTCTTCCCCCGGACATCAGAGAAACAGTCCACACAGATGTGTCCAAAACCTGACTAAAAGCCTACCTCCTTGCCTCTGAGTTACCCTCTTAATGTACCTCTCATCTGCCTGCCAGCTAGCATTTCCCCCTTGCCTCTAACCTGCCTCTGTCCCTCATTTCCTCTGCCTCCCTCTTAATGTACCTCTCATCTGCCTGCCAGCTAACATTTCCCCCTTGCCTCTAACCTGCCTCTGTCCCTCATTTCCTCTGCCTCCCTCTTAATGTACCTCTCATCTGCCTGCCAGCTAACATTTCCCCCTTGCCTCTAACCTGCCTCTGTCCCTCATTTCCTCTGCCTCCCTCTTAATGTACCTCTCATCTGCCTGCCAGCTAACATTTCCCCCTTGCCTCCAACCTGCCTCTGTCCCTCATTTCCTCTACCTCCACTCTAGCACTTCACACCCATCATGGTCACATCCCGAGCAGAGCTGGCCATACCGCCTCCCTGCACTAAAAATATCCAATGTTGGGTGAGCTTAATCTATCTATGTCCACTTATGTATTGTCCTCAGTGACTGTTCCATTTACTCCCCTCCACAAGCTGGTCAGCAGGCTCGGACTGGTTTATAGGGAAATAGGGCAATGGCCGAACTAAAAACGCAAAATGCTGGTGTGGGCCAGATTTTTGGGTCAAATCAAGACACTTTTTTGGCCACTATGCGGATAGCAGCTTTGACCAGTGTTGCTGAATACATATATTTAAAATGCACAATATGCATCATATTTTATCAAACACTCCCCTTTGGGTACTATTCAAACAGTCTGTTACAAAAGGAATGAATTCGCATTTGCAACTGTGGGCCACTGTTTCATGGGTGCCTGAAACAATGTAATGCTGCTGTCGGACCCTGCTGGTCAGAATGGCCCACAAACTCACCCCATTGTTAGAAGCTCACTGCTTCCCATCAAATCTGATTCCTTATCTATTGCATGTTCTTTTGGGATCAAAAGAGCAGTTTTCCTCCTGTATATAAATAAATAAGTAAATAAGTAAGTAAATAAATAAATAAATAAAATCTGGGAGATACAGGATCAAATACAATTGTAGAGTGGCTCAGACTTTCACCATGCCTGGGTCGATAAATTGAAGAGGGTAGCACCAATTCAATGTGTGCAAAGCACTAGAAATCCCTGTTTGGCGCTACTATGTCAGCCCATTGGCCCTTCTCTTTTGTACCTTTTCCGAGTGCATCTCTCGACCTTACTTTGTGTATTGCTGCACTGTACATATCGGTTCCTCTGTTAACATATAGTATCATGAGTGTATTGTCATGCAAACGGTGCCTAACTATTCCACGTTGGCTATAGCAATGCTACGCCTTTGTTGAATAAACCCGAACTGTGCCGCAAGATATTAGCTTCAGGTATCAAAGCACACAACTGAGGCGACCCCATTAGACACACCATCAATTAAATAGCAGGCGGGGCTTTGAGCAGGTGGGCCGGGTCACCCCTGATCCCAACCCTGAGAAATCTCTCCACAGAACCCTTGTCCACAGGCAATGATTTTGTTTTACATTTTCCATTTCTCAACAACATCCCCAACCGCCTCCGTCCTCGCCTCCCCTGCCCCCATCCACCAATCACCATCACCACACCCCACTCAGGTTGGGACCTCCTACTAAGCACACTCATTTTCTAATTCCGAAAATGTGGGGAAAGTGGTGTAAATTTGAACCGAGGTAACCAATCCTGGCTTCTCGCATCGTCGACACTGTGTGATCTTGGGCACATCATCTTGGCTCTCCCTGCCTCGTTCTACTGATTTGGCAACGTTGTGAGCGCATACAGCCTTGACCACTAAGCCCAGATCTAGCAGACTTGACCAGGCTGCCCCTCGTTTCCGTGCAGGCTTACTAATGCAGAGCTAGAGTTGCCATCGGAACTGGGGGTACACGGAATGCGAAAGTCCTACGCCCGAGCAGGCTGCACGAAATGCATCCTAAAGCTTAAACAAAACACTAAATAATGAATGCTAAACGGCACCCTTGCTTCTTGGGCCACGCCTCTTTCATACCGCTGCAAGGACCCCCACCCCTTTCACCCCAACCACGGCACTGAAAGTAAGCCTACATTAAAAAGATCGGAATTCACTGGTTTTAAAAATATATATATTCTTCTAGGGACAAACGGTGGAAAGTTGACATTATGACAGAAAGCACCTTCCTCCCCCTTCAGGCCGAAGTAGTTAATTCCCTTCAGAACACTCCCTTAAAAACTACAGCTGAAAGTAACAGTAAAGGGACCGCAAATAATGAGAATTCGGCAAATGTCGAAAAGACGCCGCAGAATTGAATATTTTCTGAACGTCCAGAGACTCAACACCTGCTGAGAAAACATGAGCTACCGGTAATAACCCAAGCCTTGTTGCTGCCCGACCCCCAGGCCCTCCATCAACACGGGCAGAGAGATGTGGAGGCTGGCATCCGTTCACTTGGTGGAGGGTGCAAACGCAGCCAGACACCTGGCGAAGGCAAGATTCCAGCATTAGGGTAAGAGATTACGGTGTCTGACCGGATGTCTTCTTTCACCCGTCCTATCGTATGCACTTATGCAACTCCCCGGACCGTACTATGTAACTTTACTATGTAAATGCACTCACCTGGTAGCTAAAGCTGACATCTCTGCGAATTATAGAAATTACACTTCTATGTAAATATACTTAATAGTTAACTGCCCTGTGACTATTTAAGTGCATTATTGAACTGCAGTAACTACGTAACTTTATTATTTAATTGTACCACCTGAACTATGTAACAACATGCCCTACTGCAACTGTCATGCAAGTTACTATGTAACCAAACACTGTGTGCTTCGAAGTGTAACATATATAACAATGTAAGAAAACGAACAAATTCCTGTACTTTGTTAATTGCAATGCATCTAGATACAAGGTGCCAACTACAATGATTAACTGTGCAACTGCACTTTCTATTATATAAAACTATAGCACATTTACATTGAAGTGTGCGAACTGTGTGCTGTACATATTATACTATGCAACTATAATGGCAGTGAAACTTGAATGTGCTAATTGTGTAACTGCACTATCAAAACAATGTAACTATAATAAATAGGCAACTTTACTCTACGATGTAACTTGAATGTGCTAATTGTGTAACTGCACTATCAAAACAATGTAACTATAATAAATAGGCAACTTTACTCTACGATGTAACTTTAATGTGCTAATTGTGTAACTGCACTATCAAAACAATGTAGCTATAATAAATAGGCAACTTTACTCTACGATGTAACTTTAATGTGCTAATTGTGTAACTGCACTATCAAAACAATGTAGCTATAATAAATAGGCAACTTTACTCTACGATGTAACTTTAATGTGCTAATTGTGTAACTGCACTATCAAAACAATGTAGCTATAATAAATAGGCAACTTTACTCTACGATGTAACTTTAATGTGCTAATTGTGTAACTGCACTATCAAAACAATGTAGCTATAATAAATAGGCAACTTTACTCTACGATGTAACTTTAATGTGCTAATTGTGTAACTGCACTATCAAAACAATGTAGCTATAATAAATAGGCAACTTTACTCTACGATGTAACTTTAATGTGCTAATTGTGTAACTGCACTATCAAAACAATGTAGCTATAATAAATAGGCAACTTTACTCTACGATGTAACTTTAATGTGCTAATTGTGTAACTGCACTATCAAAACAATGTAGCTATAATAAATAGGCAACTTTACTCTACGATGTAACTTTAATGTGCTAATTGTGTAACTGCACTATCAAAACAATGTAGCTATAATAAATAGGCAACTTTACTCTACGATGTAACTTTAATGTGCTAATTGTGTAACTGCACTATCAAAACAATGTAGCTATAATAAATAGGCAACTTTACTCTACGATGTAACTTTAATGTGCTAATTGTGTAACTGCACTATCAAAACAATGTAGCTATAATAAATAGGCAACTTTACTCTACGATGTAACTTTAATGTGCTAATTGTGTAACTGCACTATCAAAACAATGTAGCTATAATAAATAGGCAACTTTACTCTACGATGTAACTTTAATGTGCTAATTGTGTAACTGCACTATCAAAACAATGTAACTATAATAAATAGGCAACTTTACTCTACGATGTAACTTTAATGTGCTAATTGTGTAACTGCACTATCAAAACAATGTAGCTATAATAAATAGGCAACTTTACTCTACGATGTAACTTTAATGTGCTAATTGTGTAACTGCACTATCAAAACAATGTAGCTATAATAAATAGGCAACTTTACTCTACGATGTAACTTTAATGTGCTAATTGTGTACTAACTAAAGTTATGCTAACTGTGTAAGTGTCCTATATACCCAACTATGAAAGGGTCACTGCACTATGTGTATGCGACTGTGCTAACTATGCGATGATATGCATACTGTGTAGCTTTAATGTACCAACCATCCATCCACTATATACGTATACTACGAGAGTATATTAACTATGTCACGTTAACACATTACTGTGCTGACTATAGAGTTATACTGAACAACTATAATTCTCTTTATAAAAGTAATATGCCTGTTAGATCTCGTGTTGTTTTGCTGCTTTTTCAAAGAAACAAGTTGCACTTTTCCTGTGGTTAATACGCGAGCCCTCCCTCCGACCCCCACTGTACATACACTATGTGACTATGCCACATTGCTATGCATTTGGCTATTCAAGTACACTATGTGAAGTATGCTATGTAACTATGCTGTTGCTGTGTGACTATATTCTGTAAATATGCAAATGTACTAAATATTAGAGTGTAAGTATACTATGTGAATGCATTAGCAAACTCTGCCATGCAACTATGGAAGTATATTGTATGGTGTGTAAACGAGCCCCGAGGCCTGCGGGCGTGTGGCACGTTAGAAGCATTAAAATAAATAAATAATATATTATGTAACTATGTAAATGCACTAAGTGTTTGACTATGCAAGTATACTGAGTGAATATATCATGTAACTAGGCAAATGCACTAAGTGTTTGACTATGCAAGTATACTGTGTGAATATATAATGTAACTATGCAAATGCACTAAGTGTTTGACTATGCAAGTATACTGTGTGAATATATAATGTAACTATGCAAATGCACTAAGGGTTTGACTATGCAAGTACTGTGTGAATATAGTATGTAACAACTATGCAAATGCACCAAGTGTTTGACTAGGCAAGTATACTGTGTGAATATATCATGTAACTATGCAAATGCTCTAAGGGTTTGACTATGCAAGTATACTGTGTGAATATATCATGTAACTATGCAAATGCGCTAAGGGTTTGACTATGCAAGTATACTGTGTGAATATATCATGTAACTATACAAATGCTCTAATGGTTTGACTATGCAAGTATACTGTGTGAATATATGATGTAACTATGCAAATGCACCAAGTGTTTGACTAGGCAAGTATACTGTGTGAATATATCATGTAACTAGGCAAATGCACTAAGTGTTTGACTATGCAAGTATACTGTGTGAATATATCATGTAACTATGCAAATGCTCTAAGGGTTTGACTATGCAAGTATACTGTGTGAATATATGATGTAACTATGCAAATGCACCAAGTGTTTGACTATGCAAGTATACTGTGTGAATATATGATGTAACTAGGCAAATGCACTAAGTGTTTGACTATGCATTTGCACTATACTATGTAACTATGCAATCTTACTAGGTAACCATGAACATATTCCGTGTGAATGTACTACGTAACAACTGATTAAGTGCACCATGAGTTATGAAGATGTAGCCATGCAACAGTTTAACTGCACTTTGTTACTTGGGAATGCACAGCAGTGTACGCCACTATACTAAGCGTAACTATACCGCGTAAATACATCACTGCAAGCGTGTAGCCCGCGGAACTGTATGCTGGTGGTGTGGGGACTTTGTGAGAGTACATTGTGTGCCCCCTCAGGCTCCCTCCCATCAGCATGTCGGAGCTTTAGACGGGCACTAATCCGCGTGGGGATTTGGGGATGGGAGTGGGGGATGGTGATGTTGAAGTGGCAAAGAAGCTGAATGGGGGAAACGGCGGGGCGCAGCGAGATGCGCGGAGAAGGAAGGTGGTGGGAACAGCGAAGGGAATTCCTGTACTCACCCAGCAGGCAGGACACACACAGGGAGGGCCACATGTTTCCCCCTCTTCGCTGGATCCCAATCGACGTATGGAAACTTCTCGCAGCAGGTGCAAGGGCCGGGGTGTCCGCGGACGGCGGCCCGGGGATTACCAGTTTATAGAGAGCTTTGTCCGCGAGGCACCAGACCGCGGCGTGCAAACAACTCAGGCGGGGGAGGCTGCGGGCAGGGTGGGCTGCAAAGAAGCGGCGGCCTGCAGGGAATTCAGCAGGCAGCTGCAGGAGGGCAAAAAGAGGTCCAGAGGAGTGGGGGAGCCGCAGGCGTGCAGGAAGCTTGCAGGTGGATCGTAGACCGCTGCAGTGGGGTTGCTGGTTGGCGTTTTGGGAAGGGCTGTGGGGGGTCCTAGTCAGGTCTGCAAGTGTTCTTCAGGAGTTACCGCAGTAGAGTTAGAGGAGGGCTGCAGGGAGTATTTGGGCGTGAGGTTCGGGGGGTGCTGCGGGTTATCCTCCTTCCTTGGTGTGCTTCTCGCAGGGGCGTGCGTCCGGTCCTTCCCCCCTCAGCAGCAGGACTCTCCCCAGAGTTGCCCTGCCCTTATCTGCCCTCCGGAGTTTCTCTTCGTCCCTATCTCCCGCCGCCTCACTTCCCCCGGGTCTGGCGGGTGCTACTCCCAGCTTCTCTATCTCATCTCTGGGAGTGCCTTCGGCTGCGCTGCCCCGTGCAGCGCTTCGCTTTCCCGGGCTCCCGCAGCCCCTCTCCCGCAGCCTTAGCTCCTCTGCCCAGGGCTGGCCGGTGCAGGATGAGGGGGGGCTTCTTCAGTCTTGGCTCCGAGGGGCTCCCTGCGGCTGCTGCTGCTGCTCCCGAGGCTGCCGGCTCATCCCTCTGCCTGCTGCAGCTGGAGTGTGTCCACTTCCCTGGCATGCCTGCTGCCCAGGGTGTTGGGAGAACGGTAGAGCCCCCCTCCTGCGAAGCCTGCCCGGGCCCAATCGGATCCCAGGGTGGACCCGAGTCCAAAACAATAACAGAGGAAACCCCTCCCTCTGCAGAGCCGTTCCACATACTGCAGGATGTGAGTGCAGCGAGGCTTCCTCGCGCGGAGACCGCCACCCTTCCGCTCCCCCCCCCAGCTCGGAGCATGTGCTAAAAGGGTTAGCGTGCGGGACAAATATAGCTGCCATGCCAGTTATTTCAAGTGACAATGGCCTTTAATAGCACCGCATTCCCCGTGCCCGGGGCACGGTAGCACACCTGCCTGGACATATCTACCATATTATAGGAGAGACCATCCATAGATACATTATAATTATATTGTATTTTCCGGGTTCTCTAGCGCCTACACGCTGAGATTACACACCAAGCGCTTCGCGTAGTGTCTAGCCACCTGTAAACGCATTTTACATCTCCCCGGAGGACGGTGATTCCCGCAATGTAGTCAGTCCGGTGGGAGGGAGAGAGGCCGGTTTGTGCGTTTTCGTTGTTTTTCGTGAATTATCTCAAATCACCGTTTTGGTTGTATTTTCCTGGTTGTTTCATCCTAGCCCCCACCCACACCAACAACAGGCCAATGCGTGTTACACCACACTTTCTGTTGTTGTACCTCACCTTTCAACCAAATCCAGAACCATGTAACGTGGTCCTGGATTTGGTTCATAGCATTCTACGTCACCAACGTGGAATGCTATGAAAGTCGGCAGGTGGTTGATTACAGGACTGATCTCTCCCCCTCCCGAGCCCCCCCCCCCACGCTCTGCGCATTACTTTGTAAATACCCCCGGGTTCGGCAAGCGACACTTTCTGGGAATATTTTGTTTTGGGCATTCATGTAATAAATAAACTAGATAAACGAAGAGAGAAAGAAAGAAAGAGCAACAATATTTGTAAAATCAATTATTTTTGATAGCCAAGTATAAAAAATAAATAAATAAATAAATAAGTAAATATGTCAATGTCCAACATGACTCGGCTTCGCGGGAACTGAGAAAGCGCCACACATCACGTGGTAACACTCGGCGGCTTGACTGCCCCCTATAGAACTTGAGTACATTCTGTGTGATGCTCTGGGAGCTGGCAAATGAGCCTCAGCGTGCTTGTAGCGGCTGGTGGGCATTCTGAAGCTCCAGCCCCCATGCTCGTGGTGTGTAGGCACGTACTATAGGATACTGCCGATATACTCCAAGCCACACTCGGGCCAATATGCGGAAGGTGGTATCCGTGTCTCGATGCTGGTCAATGACTTGGTGAATAGAATATCTGACTGATTTGAAAAATGGTGGATTATGAACTGGTTGGTCGATTGCTTTATTGGGTAATTGATCGATTAGTTGATCCATTCATTGGTAGTCTGATAGACTGGTCGATTGGTTGACTGCTCGGCCAATGGATCTATCGATTTGACAATGTATTGGTTGATCGGTGATACATTGATTGTTCGATTGACACATTGATTGACTGGCGCATAGAGGGATTGATTAATTGATTAATTGATTAATTGGACCATTCATTGAGTGAGACATTGCTTCATTGATTAAATATTTGATCAATTGATTAATTGTTATAGGGAATTATTTGATTTGACTGTTCATTAATGTATCACTTTATACATTGATTCACTTCTTGATTAATAATACATCGATTGACTGATTAACTGATACATTGATTGTTTGCTTTAGGTGAGTCTGGGTGTAGTGTACACTGAACATTCAGTTGCACAGTGGTGCTTCTGCTGCTCACATGACAGAAGCAGAGATTGTGTCCAGGTGGATAACGTGTGTAAGCCCTGAAACTCTGAACAATAAACAACACCCCTGCCTGACCAGCACTGTGTATACCTTTGTCTCACTCTTTCAGCCTGTCACTCACACTCACGGACTCACTCTCATTCTCACTCATTCACGCACTCACTCCCACAACACATCTGTCTGACCTTATGACTTGACTGACCCAATTTTTCAGTCTGTCACCCACTCACCTACTTACACAATACCACTGCCTGACCCGCACACTGGGTATGACTTTGACTCAACCTTTTAGCCTGTCACTCTCAGTCACTCTCGTTCACTCACACACACTCCCTCCCTCCCACAATACACTTGTCTGACCTGCGCATGGTGTATGACTTTGACTCACTCTTCCAGGCCACCGCTCGCTCGCTCACTCGCTCACTCACAAACACCCCTGTCTGACCAGCACACTCTGTAGGACCGTGACTCACTTTTTTTAGTCTGTCACTCACATCTCTGTTCTCTACCCTGCTCTAGCAGTGTTGCTTCTGCATGACTGGGCTTTGCTGCGTCATGCCCGTTGGCGGGCACCGGAGAGGGTACGGAGATTGGGTGGTCGATGGGAGTGTGCGGTGACAACAGCAAAGATGAATTGAAATCATGGCACAAGTCCTAAAAAAAGGGGGGACTCATTAACATAAGTAATGGCAAGTGATGTCACAGGAAGTAAAGAGATGTTAAAGTGAAATATACATGTTTACCTCAGTTGGTGTTTCCCAAGGAAAGAGACTGCACATGGCAAATAAGTATTTGCCTCTCAGAAGAGCGACCATCAGCACCCGAAAAAAAACGAAATATAATAATGTTGCTGTCAACGTATAAACAGTGCGCACCTTCTAGACTTAAAACGCGGCTTTAACATATTTCCTGCAGAGTAAAAACCTAATGGGATATTTCAGGGGTAAAGTAAGCAGACCTCGATGTAGTCTTGTGGATAAGTGTCCTGATGATCATGATTAGAATCCCAGCTTCAGCAATACCTGCAATGGCAGAACACACTAAGGGACAAATTCATAGAAAAACCGCTAAAAGCCCGATTCATGGAAAAGTGCGCAGAAAAACTGCAGTGCCTGCATGCCGAGAACATCACTTCGTGAGCCTGCGTGCAGAAGTTTTTCCACGCACTCTGCGTCTCAATGGAATTGTTCATGCAAAGTTACTGTATACGTAAGTCACGGCCGGAATGCCCCCAACACGCACCCACGCAAATCAAAAGCAGCAATAAACACCAACTTTGCATGCTCCCCGGGTGCAAATACATGCACCCTCAAAACAGTGTGTGGGGTCCCCCTCGCAAGCATGCCTGCATCTCGGGGACCCTGCACAGGGTCCCCCGTAACTGTTACCGCCACCACGACAAAATGCATACAATTTATCGTAACTCAGGTAAAACTCAGAAATTCTGCGTGCGCACCGCCGTAAACCGTTCCTGAATCCCGCTACACTGCGTACGAGCACCCCTAAGTTAGATCAGAACCACGGCTGCATGCACGCACCCCTAAACCCAACACCTGATCTAACCTCTGTATAGTGAATCCTATGTGCAAGTGTCTGTACGCCTGCCTTCGGGTGGCGGATAGTATGAGTGCTTTGCATGGGCATTTCCCGGCCGGGAGGTTGCCTGGTCGGATCCCTAAATACGCATTGTTCCACGTAATAGTGGGCGAGCGATGGACTGCCTGCGGGCGTCCCTCGTAATGGCCACTTTTTTGCATGTTCAGCCCCCTAGCCTTTGTTCCGACACCTTCCCTGCCCTCTGCGCAAGCCACGCCCATGCTCTGTGCAGTGTCTCGCGCAAGGCACTTGGCCACTCGCAGGGGTGTACCGGGCCGCCGTGTAATACATTCAAGTCCAAGGGAAATCCTGCACATTCGATTCCATGAATCGGCAAACAGGATTACGCACGCAGTTTGGCACGCAAATGTTCCCTATTTTCCACACAAATAATTCCATGAATCGGGCCCTAAGTCTACGCAAACTACTTTAAGCCATAAGGAGGAGGATGTGGTGAGGGCACACATGCCCCAGCCCCTGGATGTGATAAGCCTCAGCCCACAGGTGACCTGGCACCAGGAACAGGGCATGGTCACTGGGGCCAAGAGGGGACATCCTGCAGAGCAGGAAGCTGCACCACACCATGATCAGGCACAGGTGAAGGAGAAGGGGCCACAGAGGAAGACGCGCTTCACCAATGAGAGTTGGAAATCCTCACAATCTATGTGCAGGAACACCATGTGGACCTCTACTACTCGTCTAGCAGCACCTGTACTCCCACTCAGAGAATGAGGATGTGGCAGGAGGTCACAGACCTCATCAACACTTGCAGTGTGGAGAGGTGCGTTGTTAAATAGGTCCATAAGTGAATGGAGGACCTCATTCATAGGACAAAGGTGAAGCTCAGTGGCAACCAGACCACTGGAGGGGCCACCAGAGGAGGAGGAGTTCGCTCCTTTCGAAGAGGTTGCAAGTGGAATGATCAGCAGTAAGCAAGTGCTTGGCGTCTGAGGCATGGGCGCTTATGTCGACACATCTGGTGATAATTTTGCATGACATTCTCACATATTTGTTGGAGTACAGTTGGCTGCAGTTGGCAGCCATCCATGGGCACTGCATGAAGGCCACTGTGTACACTTCCATCACCTGTTCTGCATTCAGGGAGGTGGTTGTGTGGTTTCTGTGGGTGGTGTATGTTGGTGTCCAGTATACATCAATGTCTGCTGGCTTTCACTGCTGTGCCAGTACTCAAATGTGTGGCAATGACATGCAACACACATTTCATTGTCCATATTCACAGTGTCATGCATGCGTATCGTCTATTGTAAGGCCAATCAGGACTCACGTTGAATCACAGCAATGTGTGCATGATGTCACAGTCATCCATTTCCTCGCCCTGGCTGCCGGTGGACATGGATGAGCAACAATGTTTGTGCATAGATGCACCAGGCCGTCTTCCAGATGGGACAAGATGTGTTTGGCCAATATATGTTTCAGTGTAGTACATTCCACATTTGGATTGTCAATGGAGAAGTGGCCCTGCAAGCGTGCCTTGGTCAGTTCCATGTGTGGGGTGCATTTATAGACCCTAAAAAGAAATCCCTGTCACCTGAAAAGCTGCATTAAACATTGCTACTAAAAACGGCAGTGCTTTGCTTTCCCTGGCACATGTGTGGCAAGCATTTGAACATTTCACCAAGAACGGTTCTCCGTTTGCTTTTCTTGCATCTGAATAACAAGAAGTTATGCACTGCATTCAAAAAGGTCTGGTGTTTGCTTTTTCTTTCATCGGAAAACCAAAAAGTTATGCACTACATTAAAAAATGACCTTGTCTTACTGTTAATTCACATGAGGGGCAAGGATTTCAACATTGCAACCCGACAAGGCTTTTGTTTTCCCTTTCATGTGAACCGCAGTGCTCTAAAACACTGCAAATGAAAACAAAATGGCTTGGCTTTTGATTTTATTCCATGTCAAATCAAAGAACCCTGTGCAGGGGGCCTACCCCTCATGTCAAGAGACCAACAGCAGATGCAAACGCACTTAAAATGGACAAATTAAAGAATTTCATGACCTACAGAAGAGCATTTCAAATGGTAAATGAAAAAAAGCTTGCACAACTGTGAAATAAAGAAAAATGACTTTTAAAAGCCACTGTGAAAGGATAGCTTTGCTCGCACAGAATTGTCAGTGAAATATGTTGTGGGTGGGGTGTTGACTAAAGCCATGCACATTATGTTTCCCACCTCAACACTTCAATCACCTTGGAAGAGGCTCAGAATACCATACCAGAAAAAACAGTTTTGAGCTCAGGCACAAAACTTAATCTAAAGCCTTGCCTCCCACTGGAAGTCACACCTATAAGTGAACTATTCCGCAATGACATGTGAGGTGACTGAGGGTGTTATAATTCCCTGCTCTGCCAGACTTTAAGGCAAGGGGCTCAGGTAGGACAAAGCAAGCAGGCGTGGCTGGAGCTTGACCAAGAAGTGTGAATTCCTCCTGCACCCACTACCAAGGACAAACTGACAAACTTCAAAGTGTGTAATAAAAGTCTTTCGTCACTGGCTGAGTGGGGGAAGACAGTTGGCTGCGGGGGATGAAGCACCGCCCTCCCATATGTCACAGATCCTCCAAATTGACAGTAAAGGATTGATTCATTTAAGGCATTTTTCACATCACTCAGAATAAGAAGTAATTTCGTTTTCTGCTATTTTTCCATGTGATTTCCAGGCAGTTGTTTAGAGACTAAGGGCATGTTCCTAGGACTTTGTGGACTGAAATGGCCAGTAAAGATTAGTTTCTGGCTGATTTAAAAATATGACAAGCATGAGATTTGATGGAAAGATGGCAAATGAGATCATGAACATGCTTAATCATTTGCAGAGTTATAACTGTTATATATTTTATGAAAAGGACAAAAATGCACCAACGGGCCATGCTACCTTGCACAGAGTTGGCGATCGGCTTACATAATTCCCTATGACTAACTGAAACCGCATATATATTTCTTATGGCAATGGCTAGTATAAATATGAAGCTAGGAAACATAACTCCGTTTTGCTAAAAAGTGAACTGAGAAACAAAGAACTGTAATAAATGCCAAACACACAAATGCTGCTCCCTCCTCTGAACCAATGATGCCACGGAGTGGGGAGAGGAATGGTAGATTGTCCTATCCCAGGGTAGGAGTAATTATAGAGTACTCCCCCCTTGATTGTAAAGGGAATGATGTCATTTGGGCTATATAAATGGGGACTGTACTAGACAGAAGGACACAAACCCACACACAAGAATCCAGGGAGAAAGGAGAAGGAGGACGGAGAGGAGGCCGCTGAACCATACCAAGGCAGAGTGCAGAGACCAGACCCCTTGCCTAGCTGTCGAGAGTGTCCTGAGATCCAGCTGGCTGTCCAGAATCCCATGCAGGAGAGTGCAGAGACCAGACCCCTTGCCTAACCATCCAGAGTGTCCTGAGATCCTGTTGGCTGTCCAGAATCCCATCCAGGAGAGTGCAGATCCCAGACCCCTTGCCTAACTGTCCAGAGTGTCCTGAGATCCAGATGGCTTTCCAGAATCCCAAACCAAGACCTCCTTTGTAAGTAGCAGATAACCCCATTGTACATCCCATTGAACCCCCATTGAAAATGCCATTGAAAGTACCAAATTGCCAGTATAATTCATTCACCTTTCCATAGAAGAATCTGTATTAGACTGTGTACGTCAGTGTATTCCCTTGATACATCTTTCAGTTGTCTGTATAAGTCCTTAGTATCATTTTGAAATAAATCAATTAATTCCCCCATTGAAATTCACGCTCAAAATTGTTGCCATTCGAAATCAACAATCTTGTCAAGTGTTTTTATTAACTACTGTCATTAAAGTATAGCCTCAACAGAATCCGGGGTCGATTAATGGAATAAATGTGCGCAGAAAATTCCCGCGCAGAGGTGCCAAAATGTGCGATTCGCAGTAAAAGTGCGAAAATCGCAGTGCAAGTGCGAAAATCGCAGGGAAACCAGCGCACATCGATTCATGGAAGTCCGTGCGCGAGAAAAACATTGGATGTGCACTGAAAAAGTGCGCCGCGCACGCTGGCGCACAGGTCATCCAACAGCGGGCACCACAGCCATTGCGAAATCGCACATAGCGCGGCACACATCACAAAAGTAGGCGTAACACGGGGCTTGACACTCGGAATGAGGAACAACGCGTGAAAACATGGTCATCACGGGGGAAGTACAGGAGTCAAGTGCGCAGAACGCCCACACGCTCGCCTACAACCCGTATTCATGGAATCGAATAGGGCAAACCAGCGCACTGTGAAAGACGCGCACAGGGCCAAACAAGTACGCCACAAGAAAGCAGGCGGTAGCGTCCCTGCACCTGAAAAAAATGTGCGCCAAAATGTGCGCTAACAAAAAGCACCCATATACAGCCATGATGAATGGTCCGTACAGTGGCCCTCTAGGACAAATGAGGTGCAAAGGGGTACCGACAAACACGGACACCCGCTGTGTGAAAAATAGCGTGTGCGTGTGTTCCTGGGTCCGCGGGAAGTTAGACACGCGATTGGCCTCGGTACGTGTACTTCGGGGTGCGCGGGAAGTTCCACACGCGATTGGCCTGGGTACGTGTACTTCGGGGTGCGCGGGAAGTTCCACACGCGATTGGCCTGGGTACATGTACTTCGGGGTGCGCGGGAAGTTCCACACGCGATTAGCCTGGGTACGTGTACTACGGGGTGCGTGGGAAGTTCCACACGCGATTAGCCTGGGTACTTGTGTTTCGGGGTGCGCGGGAAGTTCCACACGCGATTGGCCTGGGTACGTGTACTTCGGGATGCGTGGGAAGTTCCACACGCGATTGGCCTGGGTACGTGTACTTCGGGTGCGCGGGAAGTTCCACACGCGATTGGCTGGGTACGTGTATTCCGAGGTGTGCGGGAAGATTCACACGCAATTTCAGCAGGGTACGTGTATTTCGGTGGTGCCGGGGAATGCTACACGTGATTTGGCCGTGTGGGTCCTCCCAGGTGTTCCCTCTACACCCTCCACGGCCCGTGCAGGCAGCCCACACCACAGGGGACTACTCTGCACCCCTGCTAATGTCCCACAGGCAACCCATCCACCATGGCCATGCCCCCCAGCCAACCCACATGTCACCTTGCACTACTGATCACCAACACATGTCTCCCAGCACCCCCACCCCCCAGCATCCAGGGGCACCCTCCACCAGGCCCCCACTCATGTCTCCCATCACCCCCACCCCACAGCAGTGCAGGGGCAGCCTCCACCAGGCCCCCACACATGTCTCCCACCACCCCCAACCCCCAGCAGTGCAGGGGCAGCCTCCACCAGGCCCCCACTCATGTCTCCCATCACCCCCACCCCCAGCAGTGCAGGGCACCCTCCACCAGGCCCCCACACATGTCTCCCACCACCCCCACCCCCCAGCAGTGCAGGGGCAGCCTCCACCAGGCCCCCACTCATGTCTCCCATCACCCTCACCCCCCAGCAGTGCAGGGCACCCTCCACCAGGCCCCCACACATGTCCCCCTGCACCCCCACCCTCCAGCATCCAGGGGCACCCTCCACCAGGCCCCCACACATGTCCCCCTGCACCCCCACCCCACAGCATCCAGGGGCAGCCTCCACCAGGCCCCCACTCATGTCTCCCACCACCGCCACCCCCCAGCATCCAGGGGCACCCTCCACCAGGCCCCCACTCATGTCCAACCCATGTCTCCCACCACCCCCACGCCCCAGCAGTGCAGGGCACCCTCCACCAGGCCCCCACACATGTCTCCCACCATCCCCACCCCCCATCATCCAGGGGCACCCTCCACCAGGCCCCCACTCATGTCTCCCATCACCCCCACCCCCCAGCAGTGCAGGGGCAGCCTCCACCAGGCCCCCACTCATGTCTCCCATCACCCCCACCCCCAGCAGTGCAGGGCAGCCTCCACCAGGCCCCCACTCATGTCTCCCATCACCCCACCCCCCAGCAGTGCAGGGGCAGCCTCCACCAGGCCCCCACTCATGTCTCCCACCCAGTGTCTTAAGTGGCACTACAAATCGAGCCGGGGCTCATCGAGGGGGCGTGGCCTAACAGCGGGGGTCTTGATGGCCCATTAGGCCACGCCCCCTTGACAAGCCCCGGCTCAATGGGCTACTGCCACCCCTGCCAGGCAGCCTTTTGTAGAGATTAGCACCCTCTCCCCTATGGGGGAGAGGGTGCTGATCTCTGCATTTATTTTGTGTAGGCTTGCCTGGTAGGGGACAGCGCCTGCCTATTCAGCCTTAATGGTGGTGCTGCCCCTCGCCAGCTGGGGAGGGGCAGCACCACCATTAAGGCTGAAAGGGTGAGGCCACTGGAAGCAGAGGCCTTTTTCCTAAATACTGAAACTCCCGCGAATGCACGGCAGCTCCAGTATTTAGAAAGCAAGGCCGCTGCTTTCAGCGGCCTCACGTTTTTTCCATAATGGTGGCGCCGGCCGACAAGAATCTCTTGATTAAAGGGATGCCTCGCAGGTGCGGCACCACCATTATGGCTGAAAGGCATTTTTTTCTGTAGCCTGAAGCTCTCGCAAACGAGCGAGCGCTTCAGGCTGTGGAAAAAAATTCCTTTTCGTGTAGTGGCCGGGGCTGCCAGGGGAGATTACTGGGCCCCGGCAGGGCCCCGCCTCAAAACGAAATTTCGGAGCCCCAGCCCACTTAAAGCCCTGCTCCCACCACCCCCACCCCCCAACATTCAGGGGCACCCTCCACCAGGCCCTCACACATGTCTCCCACCACCCCCACCACCCAGCATCCAGGGGAACCCTCCACCAGGCCCCCACTCATGTCACCCATCACCCCCACACCCCAGCAGTGCAGGGGCAGCCTCCACCAGGTCCCCACTCATGTCTCCCACCACCCCCAGCCCCCAGCAGGGCAGGGCACCCTCCACCAGGCCCCCACACATGTCTCCCACCACCCCTACCCCCCAGCAGTGCACGGCACCCTCCACCAGGCCACCACTCATGTCTCCCATCACCCCCACCCCCCAGCAGTGCAGGGCACCCTCCACCAGGCCCCCACTCATGTCCCCCTGCACCCCCACCCCCCAGCAGTGCAGGGCACCCTCCACCAGGCCCCCACACATGTCTCCCACCACCCCCACCCCCCAGCATCCAGGGGCACCCTCCACCAGGCCCCCACTCATGTCTCCCATCACCCCCACCCCCCAGCAGTGCAGGGGCAGCCTCCACCAGGCCCCCACTCATGTCTCCCACCACCCCCACCCCCAGCATCCAGGGGCACCCTCAACCAGGCCCCCACTCATGTCCCCCTGAACCCCCACCCCCCAGCATCCAGGGGCACCCTCCACCAGGCCCCCACTCATGTCTCCCATCACCCCCACCCCCCAGCAGTGCAGGGCACCCTCCACCAGGCCCCCACTCATGTCCCCCTGCACCCCCACCCCCCAGCATCCAGGGGCACCCTCCACCAGGCCCCTACTCATGTCCAACTCATGTCTCCCACCACCCCCACCCCCCAGCAGTGCAGGGCACCCTCCACCAGGCCCCCACACATGTCTCCCACCACCCCCACCCCCCAGCATCCAGGGGCACCCTCCACCAGGCCCACACTCATGTCTCCCATCACCCCCACCCCCCAGCAGTGCAGGGGCAGCCTCCACCAGGCCCCCACTCATGTCTCCCACCACCCCCACCCCCCAGCAGTGCAGGGCACCTTCCACCAGGCCCCCACTCATGTCCCCCTGCACCCCCACCCCCCAGCCGTGCGATTTGCCTGGGTACGTGTATTCCTCGGGTGCGCGGGTAGTCTCCCATGCGATACCATCAGTGTACGTGTATTATAGGTGCGTGTGAACTTCCACATGCGATACCAGCAGGCTACGTGTATTACGGGGTTCGCAGGAAGTTCCACACGCGATTGCCCTGGGTACGTGTATTTCGGGGTGCGCGTGAACTTCCACACGCGACTGGGCCTGTGAGAGTGGGGTACGTGTATTCCAGGGGTGGGCGGGAATATTTACTCGCGACTGGGCCTGGGAGAGCGTGTTACGTGCATTCCTGGGGTGGGCGGGAAGATTCACACGTTCGCCTACAATGCGCCGAAAAATAAATGGCCCAATCCTGAAACACGTACGCCAGCATGAAGCAGGCGTACATCGACCCGCGCAGCATAAAAGTGCGCGCAAGCAACAAACAAGCTCAGACGCCAGGATGAATATACCGTTCCTAGCAGCAGTGGCCGTGGGTTACCAAAGGAGGAGGAGGAGGATAGTGAGGGCCCGAATTTTCACTCCCAGAACCAGCCTTTTTGGGATGCCTGATGACCAGGTGTATGGGAGGTACAGGTTTCCATCACACATAATACTGGACCTGGTCAGTGAGTGGGAGGATGACCTCACATCACCCACCCTGTGCTCCCAAGCACTCAGCCCCCTGGAGAAGGTCCTCAATGTACTGTACTTCTTGGCCACAGGATCATTTCAGCGGACAAGTGCCATAGTGGGTGGGGTGTCACAGGCCACGCAGTCATGCTGCCTACACCAGGTCTTGAACATCATCACTGCACGCCCATCAGTCCGTAGGCACATATACCTGCCCAGGACACCTGCAGAAAGGCAGGCTGCCGCCCTCGATTTCTACGGTGTGGCACAATTCCCCAAAGTGCTAGGTGCCATTGACTGCACCCATGTGGCACTACGTCCCCCAGGGCATCTGAGCACATCTATAGGAACCGCAAGCACTGGCATTCCATCAATGTGCAGGTAGTATGTAATGCCAAGGGAATCATCACCTTAGTATATACCAACTATCCAGGGTCCACCCACGACAGATTCAATTACCGAATGTCTACCCTAAGCCGGGACCTAGAAGCTGGGCGGCATGGCGATACATGGCTGCTTGGTGAGTATGCATGCCACTGCACATGCATGCATGTCAGATGCAGACTTATGTCACTACTTCACTAATGATACTCATCACCTCCTCACCAGGGGACAGTGCCTACCCTCTGAGCACCCACATGATGACGCCAATTCGGAACCCCATCACGCCTCCCGAGGTAAGATAAAACACAGCCCATATTGCAACCCGGGGCATAGTGGAGCGCACATTCGGAGTGCTCAAGTCACGCTTTCGCTCCCTTGATCGTTCTGGCGGGCAGCTGTTATATGCGCCCCCAGTAGTGTGCAGGATCATAGTGGCAGCATGTGTCCTGCACAATGTTGCAACACGCCGGGGCCTGGCTGTGGACATGGTGGTGCCCCCACATCCCCAACCACATGCACGCCCGCTGCGCATGGGAGGGGAAAGGGCACGGGGTGAGGCAGCCCGTACGCAGCTGGTGGCTAATTACTTCACATAGAAATCACACCCCTGTGGAGTGCACACATCCCTGGCACATACCATCTGATAATCAACGATGACTCGACCTGACAATTATGACGAACAAAGGGACAGTCAACTGTCAGAACCATAGCAGCCGGGGGTGGTGGGAGACATGAGTGGGGGCCTGGTGGAGGGTGCCCTGCACTGCTGTGGGGTGGGGTTGCAGGGGGACATGAGTGGGGGCCTGGTGGAGGCTGCCCCTGGATGCTGGGGGGTGGGGGTGCAGGGAGACATGAGTTGGACATGAGTGGCGGCCTGGTGGAGGGTGCCCTGCACTGCTGGGGGATGGGGGTGGTGGTAGACATGAGTGGGGGCCTGGTGGAGGCTGCCCCTGCACTGCTGGGGGGTGGGGGTGGTGGGAGACATGTGTGGGGGCCTGGTGGAGGGTGCCCCTGCACTGCTGGGGGGTGGGGGTGGTGGTAGACATGAGTGGGGGCCTGGTGGAGGCTGCCCCTGCACTGCTGGGGTTGGGGGTGCAGGGAGACATGAGTGGGGGCCTGGTGGAGGGTGCCCTGCACTGCTGGGGGGTGGGGGTGCAGGGAGACATGAGTGGGGGCCTGGTGGAGGCTGCCCCTGGATGCTGGGGGTGGGGGGTGCAGGGAGACATGAGTTGGACATGAGTGGGGGCCTGGTGGAGGGTGCCCCTGCACTGCTGGGGGTGGAGGTGGTGGTAGAAATGAGTGGGGGCCCGGTGGAGGGTGCCCTGCACTGCTGGGGGGTGGGGGTGGTGGGAGACATGAGTGGGGGCCTGGTGGAGGCTGCCCCTGGATGCTGGGGGGTGGGGGTGATGGGAGACATGAGTTGGACATGAGTGGGGGCCTGGTGGAGGGTGCCCCTGCACTGCTGGGGGGTCGGGGTGCTGGGAGACATGAGTGGGGGCCTGGTGGAGGGTGCCCCTGGATGCTGGGGGGTGGGGGTGCAGGGGGACATGAGTGGGGGCCTGGTGGAGGGTGCCCCTGGATGCTGGGGGGTGGGGGTGCAGGGGGACATGAGTGGGGCCTGGTGGAGGGTGCCCCTGGTGGCTGAGGGTGCAGGGGGACATGCGTTGGTGGGCAGTAGTGCAAGGTGACATGTGGGTTGGCTGGGGGGCATGGCCATGGTGGATGGGGTGCCTGCGGGACATGTGCAGGGTAGGCCCCTGTGGTGTGGGCCACCTGCAGGGGCCATGGAGGGTGTAGAGGGAACACCTGGGAGGACCCACACGTGCAATTCACGTGTGGTGCTCCCCGCGCACCCCTGGAATACACGTACCCTGATGGAATCGCGTGTGATACTTCCTGCGCACCCCCGAAATACACGTACCCTGCTGCTTTTGCGTGTGATACTTCCCGCGCACCCCTGGAATACACGTACCCTGCTGCTTTTGCGTGTGATACTTCCCGCGCACCCCTGGAATACACGCACCCTGATGGAATCGCGTGTGATACTTCCCGCGCACCCCTGAAATACACGTACCCTGCTGCTTTTGCGTGTGATACTTCCCGCGCACCCCTGGAATACACGTACCCTGCTGCTTTTGCGTGTGATACTTCTTGCGCACCCCTGGAATACACGTACCCTGATGGAATCGCGTGTGATACTTCCTGCGCACCCCTGAAATGCACATGCCCTGCTGTTTTTGCGTGTGATACTTCCCGCGCACCCCTGGAATACATGTGTCCTGATGGAATCGCGTGTGTTACTTCCCACGCACCCCTGATGTACACGTACCCAGGACAATCGCGTGTGAAACTTCCCGCGAACCACTGAAATACATGTTCCCCGCTTGGCGTTTGCTGTTTGGCAGCCCTGTGAACTGGTCCAGGGTTAGCGCAGGCCTTTGCGATGATTTGGGGATTTTGAAGGCTTTTCCTTGCGCGAGGGCGTTCTTGGGGGCGTAACTGGCGCTGCTGCAGGGTCGCTGCGCCACTCTGCGCCACGGCTGGTTTCAGAGGCTAAAATCCATGAATACGCTGTGCGATGAAAAGGATTTTTTCGCACGCGGCTGGCGCAGTGTATCGCACGGGGACACTGTGCGCCAGCCGCGTGCGCCACTTTTGTGCGAATTTCTATGAATTACCCTGTCCGTCTCTGTGTAACTGAAAATCGAATTTGCCTATGCATCATGTGCATTACCCCACAATCTCCTAATTTGCTCTGTCCTATTGAAAACCCCAAACTGTAGTCCCATTGAAAGCAATCCCTTTTGCCTAGAATCCTATGTTATGTGCCTCTGTCCTTGTCTGTGAAAACCGATCTCCATTTTGAAAGCTAAACCCTTTCCTTAGCTACCTGTCATTGTAAATCCTGTGTAAAACGAATTTCCATTTGCCGTTTGTATTTTTTCCTTTTGCCTTTGCTTTCGGCCCCACAATCGATTTTCCTACCTCATTTCAACATTGTTCTGTGTACTGATTAGCAGTCTGTAAACTTCCACATCTCATCAAGTGTATCAACACAAATTTCCTTTATTTTGTCCCACAGCAGTTGTGAGTAGCCGTGTGAATAATAATCCAAGTCCGATTCTGCTGTTTTGCTCCAAAAACGGGTTTTCACTTTCTTTTCTGGCCTCCAATCTTGGGGTGGTGGGCTTTATTCCAAATCCGATTTTTCTCTCTCTATCCTTACTCCTTGCCACTGCCTTCCATTCAAAGGAATTAAGTTATCTGATGTTTGGGGTGAGTGTTGCAGGGGAGAGTGCTAAACCTTGATGAAAGCACTTGATTAAAAGCTGTTTCTTTTTCCAGTTTTGCCATTAAAGATCTGTGTAAACTGTGATAGGATATCTGAAACGAATTGTTCTGTAGGAATCATTGTATTTGTGTTGCCACATATTAGTGGCTGTTGTATTTAGAATATGTTTCCTTTTTCATTAAATAATAAATTAATAAATATCTTATTGATACACACCGGCCTGGTTCCTAGTCCATTGTGACATGGGGTGTTTGTGAAGGTTTGGTGCGAGACGGGTTGGAGGCCTACTCAAATAAAAGAACCTATGGTTTATTAAAAATAAAAAGCGCTTTTATTGTGCACCACATTCATTGTCGGGGAATGAGTCCCTGGCTGGAGTGTGCTGTGTTATAATGCCCCCGGGCTGTCAGTGCGCTATATAAATGTAAAAATAAATAAAACTGTGACCCATGTCGCAGTCTCCTCACACGTGGTTGCGATGCATGTGAATGGGACCAACCATGTATCTTGTGAGGGGCAAATTTGCAATGGTGGTTGTGGAGGTAATGGCAACACATATGCCTGCATGAAAGTTTGGGTCATCAGATGTACAGGTCACCGTTCCACATGCTGCAACAAGATAAGGTGGGAGTAGGGGCTCACTGATGATGCACAGACCTCCAGCCTTCCACTGATGGGAATCACTCTCAATCATGTGTGTGAGTATGTACTCTTGATCCCACAAACCATGCCATGTTGCATGGTCTGATATGTCCAGGCATGATTGCACAGGTCACCAAATGCCATTCATTTGCGCCGTACAGGTCACTGTGCACTCAATAACAATGTGTGATGTATGTGTGGCTGGCCATTTTGTGTCTGTATGCATTGTAATGCACATATGCATGTTCTAGCAGGTACTCATGCCTCAGAATTTTGTTGTCTATCTTTGTGCAGGTGATGATGCTGTAGATGGAGAGGTGGAGGAGAAAGCGGAGGGGGACACATGACAGATCGCCAGTGGAGGCTGGCGTGTCATGCCCCGTGAGAATCCCCTGGTGCTGCAGACAGTTATTGGTAGGGTTGAAGACTCTTCACCTGACTCTTAAGACTCTTCACATGAAGCTGCTGATTGAGATGTGGAGGACTCATGGAGGGATCTGGAGGGAGCCCCCATGGGCAGTTTGGATGAGGCTGTTGAGTCCAAGGAGGTGAGCCAGGAGTCACAGATACGGTCAGTGGGAAGCTTCGGGTCTACAGTGGTTGCGGCTGTAAGATTGCCTTTGCCTGTGTTGGAATCAGCAGCAGTGGCTGTTGTCCAACAGAGGATTGCAGACCTGCAGCCAAGGACAAGAGTCCCACTGCGACGGACTTGGACCCGGCATCCCAACACTGTCAGCCCGCAGACGTGGTGGATGTGTGCATGATGGACAGTCGGAGTGGGAGCAGTGGATGCTGCATGTGACCATCCAACATGGTGAGCTTATGCAGGAAGTGACTAGGGACATCCATCACCTGGCTGAGAACATCTCCTCACCAGCTGAACGGGATGCAGAGCATCTGCCCCCCCCCCCGGACCATCAGCAGTGGTTGATGAACAGCCTGATGAGGACACTGCATGCTGAGATGCAGTCCTCAAGTCTCTTCCACAAACTGGGCAAGGAGGCCAACATCAAAAGCCAGCACGCTGATGTGGAATCTCTGCAGGATTCCTTTGTATCAAAATGTGGTGGCACAGAGAAAAGACCTGCAGCTGGAACTGTTGGTGTCCCGGACCTCCCATTGCCGTGAGATGGAGAGCTTGAGTGCTTCATTGCATGATGAGCTATTGGCTACAAGGTCTCACCCCCACCAGGAGATGGACGCCTTGAAGCAGATGCTCTCCCAGCACTCTGATGCATCACGAGTGAGCGCAGATTCGGACTCTGTGGCCACTCGGGGGGAAGTTCCTTGTGACCTCTCTGCCATTGGCTTACTCATGAATGCATCTGTGTCATGAGTGGCCATAACAAATGAAGACCATGCTTTGGCACTACATGGACAGGATGCCCCACCACCACCAGATTATCCACCACAAGATGGCAGTTCCAGACTACCCATGCTGCCTCTATCACCTGTGCACTGATGTCCATGAGCAGATGGAGGAGGTTTGATTTTTATGTTTTTTGTTGATTTTTCTTCACTTATGTGGACACCCCCTGTTTCCCAGGGTGGACATTTTGTTTTACCCGTATCCATGGACAATTTTTCTTTTATCTTTTTGTTACCTTGAGTGATGTGCCATTGCCCTCTCTGGGCCTTCCTTAGTGAAGCACTGGACATGCAGCCATGCACAGTTGAGACAATTGCAATGGTTAAGTGGATGGCAACAGCCTCCCATATACAGGTGTAGATTACAATATACATTGATTTACACATGTGCAGTCTGCATGAATGACTCCTTTAGCTGGTCCAATCAAATGCCCTATGTCAGTACAGGTATCTTACCTCATCTGGTACCTACACTCCCTGAGTGGTCCACCCAGCACCCTTTTTCCACCCAACTCCCCATACCCTCTGCTAGACACTGGCCCTCCATGCCGCAATGCAGAGGCCAGTGTTAGCTGGAGATGGTGAAGGAATCACAGTAGAACAGCTCTGCTAGCAGGTAAGGGTGTGCACTATCAATCATGAGCATGGCTGGTGACATTTGCACCCTAATATAGGCAAGCAAAGGCAGACGTAGGGTCTGCATGGATCATGTGATTTGCTGATGGTGACTGTCACTATACATGTGAGTTGGATGACATGTCTGTGTGTGTGCATGCCCCCTTGATCATCCATGCATGTGCTTTGGGGTTCTGGTTGCACTTCCACAGAGTACAGCAGACTCAGAAGGCTGTGCTGCACTTATCCTACTTGACCAATCAGCAGCCTCTGACACTATCAACAACCTGCATCCTCACCGACAGACTCGACTCTCTAGGAATCATGGACTCTGCATTACGATGGTTCTCCCCTTACCTCACTGACCATCCACAAATCTTCTTCCAGTGTTAGGTTGGATCCGATCTCCTTACCCAAAATAAGCCCACCTCTTACGAAGTGAGTGCACATTTGACCGTAAAGCAAGTTTTTTGTACACAAACAGCCGAGAGGGGCTAAACGACTCTTTACAGACTGAAATAACCAGATTCTCTCAGAATCACACAAAGGTTACACATTACATATATTATCGCAACCTTTAACAAACTCCTACAATTGTGTTACAAAGTCATCCCACCAAACATGATTTGTTGAATCTATACAAGGAAATCCACTCTCCCCAGGTTCTCATGCTCTCATTGGATACATTCACTTAACCACCATCCCCTTTCAGCACACACTTGCATTAGCTCATATTTACAGTAAAACCACTTTGGGAATCTTTCCATAGTCAGGTGTGATATCTTCACATGCTTACATATTCATGTGCAACAGTTCTGATTTATTACAGGTTCCATCTGTTTGGGGACTTCTAAGCCCAGTCGTGATGCACATGGCTTTCACAAGGACACCTCAACAATATGAGAAGGGAGAGAAACAACCAAGTTCCCTTTGAACCGATGATACGCATCTTATCCTCCCATACTTGATGGGGTCCTTGGTATCTCACATTTCATTCTAATCTATAATGACTACCATTTCAGCATGCATGGGTTATGGCCACATCCTGGTCATTTCTGAGAACCTGATTGGAACCCATAAACCATTTGGCAACTCTGCCCTTAAGCACCCCTTGCACCAGGTTTATTACCTGACCCCAAACTGACCCTACCAGGTGGCTGGTCTTTCCTGGTCACTGAGTAACATAACTCCCATGTTCGAAGGAAAATTACATCTCCTACCTATAATAGAACCAAGTCCTAAACCCCTGCCTGGACACAGCTGACCATCTGATGATGTTATTGCAGCTGGCTGAATCCTGTTCGCCTCCTTCCCCCATCCTTCATCCTCGATCAACCAACTTCCCAGGCCACACAGAGTATATCTCGCAAACCCAGGGTTCTGTGGCCTACAAAAACCCCAACCATGAAGGACCCGTGGTGTACATCCTCCACATGTATTTGTGTATTCACCATGTACCCCTTGTTCCCCAACTGTCCCAAACACATTTCCCTGAAAATGACTGTGTATATATGTATGTGCGTGCATGTTCAAGACTACTGTATTCCCTCACAGTGGCATTTTCATCCATGAATTCTTTTCTCGCACGTGCATGTAAAGCTCCTTGACTCTCATCTTTAGGCAGTACCTGGCACACAACACAACTACATTGTGTTTACATTGTATCAGCAGACTTGTCATTATGTTGCTATGTGTGCACAAATCTAAAATGTAGCAACTATACACAAAATACACAATATTACACTAGTAGTAACACTCATTCCATTCATGTTTACTACACTAGATACATACAAAATCACAACATTGCGCTGACATCGTGTCTAACCAAGTCACCAATAGGGCGTGCGCAACATAAACTCTTTTTTCCCATTGAAACCATTATCAACCACCTCAACGTTCCCCCTTTAGTTGATTTATTAACTAATAAACCCATTCCTTGTTCTTTTAAACTATTTGCTTGGGGAAACAAGACCTGACAAACATCTCTCATGCTAGTTCCACTATGGGCATACGCCTCTGCTGAACAACCCCAACTCGTCCCCTGACCATTCCCACAATCTAACCACTGTTCCACTAAAACATCCCAATTTGGTGGAGGACATAGGACAGCGTCATAACCAACCCTGGACCAACTTCTAACTCTGTCTGAGTACCCATGTGATATTAAATGGCAGTGGTCCTAGCCATGGCCAGTTTCAGAGTCATCATGGCAGCTGCTTTAGGTATCTTGGCAGAACAGCATCATAAGAGCATTGAAAGGTACAAAAGATGATAAGCAAAAAGACTAAAACCGGCATGAGGATCTTCACGGCTATGCTCATCCTAGAAGGCTCCCAAGAGAAAAAAAGAGTCCAACTAAGGGTCATTCTTGATTCCTGTTTCTTTCTCCATGACCACCCTAAGCTTATTCAAAGGACATCCCATTGAGGGGGCTTGTTTCGTCAACGGCATGTGTACAAGAGTGAAAATCATTGAGAAAAGGAGGGAAATGAGGAAAGCACTGAGAGGGTTGAAATCTACTCTAGACTGTGTTGTGGCAGCCAGCAATATAGGCAGTAGCAGTAGGGACGACCCAAAACAATTATCGCCCTATTACCCTTTTGGATGTGGTCGGAAAAATGTTTGGAACCCTCTTCCTAGCTAGGTTGAGGGCCTGGGCAGCACGAGAGGGCCTCAATAGCCCCTTGCAAAAAGGGTTTGAGCAGGGACTGGGTACAGGCCCGAACATCATCCTGTTGAAAATTCTCAAAGGCAGAGCATTGGAGGCAAGGCGAAAACCTACTTGGCTTTTGCCAACCTTGTGGAGGCCTTCGATAGTGTAAATAGGTCACAATTGTGGAGTAAATTGGCAAAATGAAATTGCCCCTCTGACCTATTGGATCCTTTTAAGACTTTGCCCACGGATATAGGCTTAAGGGTTTGTTTCAAATGCTGCTGGCCTGTTGTCAGAAGAAATCCAAACATTTAAGGGGCTGAAACATGGCTGTCCGTTGGCACCTGCAGCTTTAACCTTTTTGTATCAGACCTGAGAGAGAAGTTAAATCAGGCAAAAAGCTTTTCCCCAGGAATTGGAGGAAGTCCAATCAGCTGGCTGCTTTACACCGATGATTTGGTTCTCATGGACCAAACCGCGATTGACCTTCAACAGCAGTTGGCAAAGCTGGACGAGTATATTGAAGAGAATAATCTTGAAATAAATCTACAGAAAACTAAGATCCTCATATTACAAGAAATGCAGAGAAGGATTAAAACTCAGTTTGTCTGGCGCTTGAAGAAAGCAGGAATTTAACAAGTGGGGACGTTTGGATACCTAAGGTTCTGTGTTAATATTAGTAAGGTTGAATCAAACAGTGAAGTTAACTTGGAAAAAAAGGTAAGAATGTTGGTGAATCAGGCACGGATTTTGGACAGAAAGTTTTGCAGGTTCTCTTTATTGCTAGTGCTGGATTTCTATAAGCTAAAGGTTACAGCAGCGCTTACATTTTGTTTGGAGTCGCTTCTCTTTCTCCACCAGAAACTGTGGTTGGTTCTCAAGGGTATATTTTGGAGAAGGGTTTTTACGAATCCCTAGGTCTATCCCAGTATAGGTTTTAAGAACAGAACTAGGTTTGATTTCATTAAAAGCAATGGTAGAATGGAAATTATTGTCTTGTATAGGAAATGCAACCTTAAAGACCCACTTCAATCTTTGGGTTTCTGAACAAAGTACTAAAAGGTGGCTGCATCCATGCCTTGGGGACGTGGGGTGTATTCTGTAGAGACCTGTTGATAAAAGTGGGTGCTATAAAGGAGGATCTAAGGACTAATCAAAACAAGGTAAAATTCAAACTTTGGAAACTGGACTGGATCTTAACAATTGATGAGGCGAAAAAGTTTAAACTGCTTTATCACTTGAAATACGAAATAAGGGCCTACCGGTATGTTCCGAAATATCAATGCACATTTCTAGCATTTCATTTAGGACTCAGGTCATGAGGATTCCTCAATTTGCTCCCAACTAAAGAAGTTTTGTCCACTGGACTGCGAATCAGTTCAAGGGATGCGCAATGTAGTTATTGTAATATGGAGGGCATGGTTGAATCTCTGCACCATTTATTGTTATTTTGCACATCCTTGATGGAGGCAAGAAATAAGCACTTTAAAACATACTTGGATAAATTATGCACTTTAACGCCTGAATAATGGTGGGTTGTACTAATAAGTGGGGAAATGACATCTTTGTTTTTAGCTACTGTTAAAGTTTTAGATATGGTTCTTAATGGGGAATTTTAGGAAAGGGTTTTAGGGATTAAAATACTTAGGTCCTAGAAATGGTAAACATTTTAAGACAATGGGGGTCATTCCGAGTTGGGCGGTAAGGGTTTACGGGCACCGGTAAGGATGCCGCTGCCAGTAAATCATTACCGCCCTATTCTGAGGTCCCTTAGCAGGTCCCAGCAGGAACGGGTGGTCTGACCACCCGTTCTCTGCGGTTCCCGTTAAGGGACCTTGGAGCTAACCGTTATTTGCGGTACCGTTATTAGCGCCTTCCCCATTCCCATTGAGCCCTATCGGGGCTCAAATGGGAATGGGGAATGGTTTACTGAATGGGGACTTACCGGTTCCTCCGGGGTCGGAATGACCCGGTAAGTCCCCATTCAGCCAGACCGGACCCGGACCCGGATTTGGAGGCAGCCATGGTGCTAATAGCCTGAAGACAAAAGGGGACTGGGGATTGTTTTTAAACCTGAGGCCCGGACCGTGCCCCTCATGCAAATTTGAAAATATTACCAAAAAGATCCTGCTACCTCACTCTCTCCCCTCTTAAATGAGGTAAATACTCATAGTGGACCCTAGAGGATGTGCAACATCACAGGACAACTCAATTACACGTTTAAACCCATGATATTAGAAAAGATATATATATTTTATTTTATTTCATCATATCCTGCTCTTAAAAATTGTATAACCTACTTAGGTGCACAATGTCTTTTTTTAAAAAAAGATCCTCGCTCAAATTCATTACAATCATAAAGAACAGAAAAGTAACACACCACAATTATTGAAAAAAGGGGAAAAAAGAAAAAAGTGAAAAGAGTGAAAGAATCAGTATGTGAACTGAAACCACCTAAATGCACAAAACAATCCTACACCTTAATTGTGTCGCTAAATAGTTACAAAAACAACTTTACAAAATCGGCATATAAACAAGAAAAAAATAATACACTGAGATTACATAAAAACACATTAAGAAACCACTGTACAAATCAAAGAAAAGCAATTTACGCTACTAGCAGAGCTGCATTAGTATGACATTACGCTGTCTAGTGATTTATCCCCATATTTGGTGACAGGAATACTCAGTATTTTTAATAAGTACAAGCTTTAAATGCACTATTTTAAACGTGTCTGTGATCACACGGTTTCGTTAACCCGACATGTTTCATTCTCTAGGTATATATATTTTTTCAAAGGAAATTCTTCAGGGGTTGTTGCTTCACAATTCGGACGGTGTATCATTGGCCAGACTTGTATAGTATTGATTCTCTTAAAAATGTATTTGTTTGCCGGAGTTGCAGCCCTCGAGGGATTCCTTCTTATTATGGCTTAACTTTAACCTGATAGAGAAGAGGGGGAAGAGGAATAAACACACCGTTCAAAGTCAGTTGTGTTAGGCTCAGGACTTACGCTGAGCACTCATCTCTACCTAAGTATTTCATTAACTAGGCGAGGTTTACCACACTTCAAACTTGTAGAATTGCAAGTGAAGTAGATCGCGCTTCTGATAAATAGAGCGCTGGTTCACTAGGGGGGAGAAAAAGAAAAATGACACAGGTTCAGTGTTCGGTATGGAGAGAAGGGACACATTTGACAATGTTCTTTTATACTTAAGATTACTCTGCTTGAAGCCTATGCTGTTAAATCGGTCATGAGGATTCCTCAATTTGCTCCCAACTAAAGAAGTTTTGTCCACTGGACTGCGAATCAGGTCAAGGGATGCACAATGTAGTTATTGTAATAAGGAGGGCATGGTTGAATCTCTGCACCATTTATTGTTATTTTGCACATCCTTGACGTAGGCAAGAAAGAAGCACTTTAAAACATACTTGGATAAATTATGCACTTTAACGCCTGAATAATGGTGGGTTGTACTAATAAGTGGGGAAATGACATCTTTGTTTTTAGCTACTGTTAAAGTTTTAGATATGGTTCTTCAGGGGGAATTTTAGGAAAGGATTTTAGGGATTAAAATACTTAGGTCCTAGAAATGGTAAACATTTTGAGACAATGGGGGTCATTCCGAGTTGGGCGGTAAGGGTTTACCGGCACCGGTAAGGATGCCTGTGCCGGTAAATCCTTACTGCCCTATTCTGAGGTCCCTTAGCGGATCCCAGCAGGAACGGGTGGTCTGACCACCTGTTCTCTGTGGTTCCCGTTAAGGGACCTTGGGGCTAATAATGGTACTACAATTTGCGGTACCATTATTAGCGCCTTCCCCATTCCCATTGAGCCCTATCGGGGCTCAATGGGAATGGGGAATGGTTTACTGAATGGGGACTTACCGGTTCCTCTGGGGTCGGAATGACCCGGTAAGTCCCCATTCAGCCGGACCTGGATTTGGAGGCAAACTCGGAATGACCCCAAATGTGTTGTTGTTTTATGTGATGAAATGTGATTTACCTTTAACAGTGGATGGAATTATGCTTGAAAGAAATGGGAAATGTTTGTAATAAACTAAAGATGCAGTAATAAAAAAAATGCGGCGATTGTCTCTGTCAGAGTTCCATTTTCTGAATCATTAGCGGGCATGTGCTGCCTATCATTTGACAAACAGCCCCCTCCATAGCTGCCATGAGGTCGAGGGTGTCCCTGTTATTCAGCGCCATAAGCCCCAAGGACCTGCAGCTCTTCCTTTATGGCACTAAAAGCTGATTCAGAAGCATTCATAAACAGTAAGAGTTCTTAGTGAGCAACCTGAAGCCACTTTGCGTAAGCAAAGAACATCTCAGTTCTGCTGAACAATATACACTGTTCAGGAATGTTCATCAGGGCTTCTGTGGACACTGGAGATGTATAATTCGATATTTTGGTCCAACTCAACAATTCCGTTTCTTCACGTTTAGGCAAAGTCAATAGGGTCTCCATGTCTGATGAAACAAGGAATGCAAGGGGCACAGAGGACACAATGCGCCCAGATGTGGCTTTATATGATGTGCTGGCAAGTATCAAAAGTTTCTGCAGGACAATAAGAACAGGCACGTGATATGTGGTGAGACTGCCACACCTCACCAGGCTGGAGGTTTTTGTTGATAAGAAAACTGTCCACATGACCAAAACACATCGAGAAGTGCTGTTGTACCTCCAGCTTGATCGGCAATGTGAAGTGTGCAGCTGCAGTCCCCATTTGTGGCTACAGGCACTGTGCCATTGCCCTTAAAACACAGAGAAAAATGTGTAAGTAACTTGTTCTTAACAGTTTCTCTGGTTCCTTGAGCCATGTCAGATTTTGCAGGTACTTATTCCAGACATTTCCACAATCCTGATTGATTTGTGCCATCCCTTCTTCCGAAAATCCCCTAATTCCTTCAGCTCTGCAATACTTTACCCCTTGCTCCAATCCCAACAATAGACCCTTCCAAATTAAACTGGACTCTCTGTGTACACCGTACATTTTCCTGCTCTTCGATCTTTACTGGAAGACTCCTCATCAATAGGTAGGACAGAAGCTGTGACTGATTGCCTTTGAAACTGCCCTCAAACCCTGCACAATGCTAGGTGCACCAGGAACAGTGCTTCTGTTCACTTTATCTCATCTGGAATAAACAGTCTAGGGAGACCAGAAGCATGGGGCACAAGACAGCACATGTAGCAAGACTCTATATATCTGTCTCCCACCCTCCTCATATGCTTATACCAAACATTATCAGCTGCAATGCCATGTGCATCCACTATTTCATCTATATTTACATTGTCATTATCTTTCACGAGTTCAGAATCGATAATCCTTGGTGATCTAAATAACACTTCATCAAATCTTCCATCGCTAAACATGTTGAAAATATTCACATTTACACTAGTTGTCTCGCCTAAACAGAATAACAAGGGAAGCGAGAGAAACATTCTAACATTCATTCCAAGTCCGAATTTCTTCTTTGTATTTACAATAACAATCCCTGGCTTTATTTGTACCCCCTTCCCAACTGGAACAAAGCGCAAATCTTAGGACATACTTAACTTTGAACCTGTTCCTGTGCCAGTGGAGGGGCGCTGGTATCCCTTCGAACATCACCAATTTGAATAAAGCTCTTGTTGCCCTCCACCTAAACAGCAGTCAGAGTCACGAATATCACTCAGTACGGCCCATGGAAATGCCTTTCATTCTAGCATTGTTTGAAGGAGCAGATAAAAACGAAGTCCCCGGGGAATAACTGCGACTGATGTAGATCTTCAGATTCTCTGACCCTTCCTCCGGTTGACTGCTGATGAGAAAAACCTGTGACGATACAAGTCTGACACTCTTGATTAAAGTCGTACGGTACTCCCTATACTCACCAAGAATCTCTGCTGACTTGTGGGCATCTGATACTTTGCGTGCAGGTGAAAGTGATGTGTGGAATCTGTGCCCTGTCCTTATCTCATGACGACTTATATGGTGCTCCTTCCTTTGCTGATTTCTTAAATGAAATAATGCTAGCGGTCAGGAGTACGTCCCATTCTTTCTTAGATCGTTTCAAAGCTTTGATAATCAAACTTTACAAATTGCATTTAAATGCTCCATGATCTCGTTGACCTGAGGGTTGGACACCAAATACAACCTGTGCTTGCTTCCAAAAGTGAAGTGATTTCTGAAAACAAGGTATTAAAGAAGTGGTCCCGTTGTCAGACATCAGGACCTCATACATTCCCAGCAGTGGAAATACCTCCCTCACCAACAGATTTGCTGCAGACTAAGCATCAGGGTATACGCAGGGACCAGGCTCAACCTATAGGAAAACTGGGAACACTACTACAATGAGATATCGAAAAATGATTACATCTTTGTATCTTATCCACAAAATCAATGTGGAGTTCCCGAAAAGTCCCCGAAGGTCTAGGCAACATTCCTCTTACTGTCTTCATTGTGTTTCGAGGATTAAACTCTCTACATATTATACAGTTCCCTACAAATTTAATCACCTGTTCTGGCAGATTTGGTATAAACCATTCCTCCTGGAGCCCTGCTGTGATTTGTCACCGAGAAGTGCGCAACGGAAATGTAGTTGCTCTAGAGCCACAAGAAGCAGCTCGACAGGCATCACTACCATTCCTGCAATTCCCCTCTTTGACAGAGCTACGTCTCATCTTTTAATTCTCTTTCTTGTAGTTCTACAATCTGAAGCACAGGAACCGCAGTATACGGGGCTGGCAACTGCACCAGCTTGGACATGGTTTCCACTTCCTCGGGATCCATAAATGGCAAATATGCAGCTTCTTTTGCTGCTCTGTCTGCAGCATCATTTGTATGCGCAGCACATTTAAGTATTCCTACCTCTGTTAACAGTATTAATGCTTTGATTAGTCTGGATAACAGTGCAGCATGCTGGACAGGGGTTCAGTCAGATCTCCTAAACCCTCTTCTCTGCCATCCTGACAAGCCTGAATGTACCGTGGAGGTTACATATGCAGAGTCAGAATAGATAGTGACTACCTTCCCCTTACACATTTCCAGCACCTCTATCAGTGCCACTAGTTCTGCCTCTTGTGCAGAGTAATGTGAAGGCAACCGTTTCTTCATCCTGACCTGTATACCCCATCCTCAAGGCCAACAATGGCCACACCCATATGCCTCTCACCAGTGTCCTGATTAATTGTCGAATAACCATCAACAAAGAGTACCTCACCTCTCTCTAAGGCATCCTCCTTAACATGTGCCTTCTCTTCTCCTTCATAAGTTACACAGTAAGGGACAATGTCATCAGGTGTCAATATTTCAGCTACAAATGCCACGGGATTGACTAGGTGACACCTTACTGGATGTTTGGAAGCACTTGATAGAATAACTTCATAGCCAGAGACTCTTTGTGGTGTCAAAGTCTATTTGGATTTTTCTAATAATCACAAAAACTGCATGCTCCACATACAGTTTCACCGGGCAATCCGTAGTAATGGTCGAAGACATTTGGATCACAAAAGCTGCTGCTACTAGAGATTGTTTACACATAAACTGGCCTTGCATAACTGGAGTGCAGGATTCTGCTGTAGTAAACCAAGGGTTTATGGCCTAGCGATGTCTTCTGGGCCAGGACCGATGGCATCACCTGCCCATACGAATAGGAGAATAAATAAAATGACTTTTGGTAATCTGGGGTTGCCAGGACTGAACCACTCAATCTGATCTTTCACATTCTGCGCTCCCTTAAGTACTTGCAGTTTCACCGTAAATGGGTGATGTGTATTCTGAACTGCAGTGGCTCTC
The DNA here is from genome assembly GCF_040938575.1 of Ambystoma mexicanum. Lineage (NCBI taxonomy): Eukaryota > Metazoa > Chordata > Amphibia > Caudata > Ambystomatidae > Ambystoma > Ambystoma mexicanum. The sequence goes on along the minus strand of NC_090936.1, from coordinate 1,084,966,796 downwards.
TCGGGCATTACCTTTCTTCCTGTGGGAAATGTCACTTGCCCCACATATACTACCTCTGTCTGGCAGCATTGCAATTTTTCTTTGTCCACTTTGTACCCCTTCTCAGCAGGCAGTGTGAGGAGTGTCATTGAATCTCCTCGACACTGCTCTTCTGAAATGCTACAAACTAGTAAATTATCCATGCACTGGATTACCGTTTGGGACACATGTAAATTCCCCAAATCATTTGAACCACCCTATTGAAAACACTTGAGAATCGAGGTGTAAGGGGACCGAGAAAAATGCATTTTTGAAATTAATCACAGTAAAGTGGGTCGACCCAGTAGGGTTGTTACAGAAAATGGTAGCAGGATTTGTCACCACCAGAAATTCTGCCTCAACAATATTATTCAGATTTAATCCTGAACCATTCTCCAACTGGATTACTTCACTTTCTTCACAGGGTAGATGGCTGTTCTACATGGGGGCACAGAAGGTTGTGTTATGCCTTGCTTCAACAATGCCCTAATAGTCTCATAATTCCCTTTGTCAGACTCTCCATATGTGGGGTACTGCCTCACACGTGGCAATATTGCACCAGGTTTCAATTATATTATCTGCTCTGCTCCAAAACTCTTTAAAACAACCCCACATCAAGAGGATTGCTGATCCAGAAAAAGTTGTAGCACCTTCTCCAAATCCTCCTTCCAATATGGAAATCTATTTCTAATGATAAACATGGTCTGTGGTACTTCCCTTTTCTCTATCGCTATCTGGTAAGGCACCCAATCTCAAAAACCATCCTGCCTGTGTCTTCACCATCCTTGAACAATTGTCCGTCGGACAGATCCCTTAGCGATAAGGTCTGATCGATGCACAAGACTGTGCGCCACTCTCTGCCTAGCTCATGGGTGTTTGAGAGAACTGCCCTGTCCTTTTTAATGACCACTGCCTCCATAGGGATTGTGACAATGGTGCCTGGCATTACCTCCTGTCATTCAGCAGGGCAAAACAAAAATTCTATTGGTATCTTCCATGCCCGATCTCCGATTCCAGGGACCCAACACAATACAACCATTACTCTGTAAAAGAACAAAGCTAAATGCACAGGCACTCCTCTTATTGCGCTGTCACTATAACATGAATACAAAAGTGCTGATTCCCTCACTGGATACAAAAGTGGAGTCGAGCATACTATACTTTCCTCTATAAAAGCGATCAGCATGTTTAACTTGCTGAGGAGATCTCTGCCCAAGAGATTTGCCAGAGTATCTGTACAGTGCAACAAGGGAGTAGATACATTTTGTGTACGTACCTTAATATGTATATTATTGGTGTTAGGAACTGACAGGATAGTCACAGATAATCCCTGTGTGTCCATCCTTCTGCCTGACAAGGGAAACTTACCTTCCTCGATGCAACATTTTGTAGCCCCCATTTTGTCGACCATGCATGAAAACATTCTATCACCTACCTTTACACCTATCCAGGTTTCCTTTTCTCTCCTTTTCCTGCCTTCTTTTACAAAAATGCCCATGTGTGCCTGAATTTACCCTTGGCCTCCGTTCCCACAACCTTTTTTGTAATCCATGCTGAACTGCTTTGGGAAGTCTCTTTTTTAACATGTGGTAGAAAATAGCCACATTTTTATCCCACCCTTCTTCAGTCTCTGCTCTCCACATTTCCTGAATCAACTAGATATGTGCGGCAGGTTCATTATCAAACTTCATTGTTTTAGCCAGAATCAAATGTACATCTGGTGTATCAGGATACTTGACCCGCAGGGCTACCCATACCTGTGCCCTGCAATTATTAAAGGGGGCCACATCACTAGTGTTCGTATCAATCTGAACTCACAGATACCCTGATCGCCTCCAGAGTTCATTGGACTGTTTCCCCATTAGAACCGTGAACAAGCTTTTCATGACCCCTATGGTCAACATGACACCAGCAGTCTGTTTTTCCAATGCATATATATATTTCCCCATCCCTGCAGTGAGCAAAGGGAGTGTCTTCATCAAATTATTCCAGTCCATGTGTGACAACGGGACATAATATGCCTTCCCTCATCCCTTCTGGAGCAATGTTAATTGAGTTACTCTTGCTTTTACTGGGGCTCTCCCAGTCTTTCTGTTGCTTCTTACTATGGCCATTTAAGGACCACTGCGTATCTTAAGACCCCATGGCATGATTTCTGTAGCCGCTGTTGCTGGAGCGGGAGGTGGGGCTTCTGCACCATGTTCTCCCTGCTCAATATCCGATTCCCATTCATCCTCCTAATTCTCTTCCCCTCCTATCAGGTTCCCTGGCCTTTCCATGGGCATGGAAGCATACTCAGCAATGCCATGGTATGGCAGTTCCTGTTCTTGTCGTTCAAGCCCTGTACCCAAAGCAACATTTTCCTCTTCAAGGCCCACGTGGACATCCTTGATGACTGACCTATCGGGCCTAAAGAGGAACTGTCCATACTGCTCTCTGCTGCCGCAACAGCACTACCTCTTTCTCCATTAGTCTCAATGCTTCTTCCAAATTCCTCCCCTACTGGTTTTCCAATACCATTCACAACCTATCCTCTGTTCTAGCGGTAGAAGGCACGGTTCTCCCCTTTTCACCCATTCTCAGCACTTCAACTAACCTTTTGTTTGACTGTGTCACTCTCTCTCGCTCCTCCACCATTAACCTCTTTGCTAACCTAGCGATAGGGGGAGTTATTCTCTTTTTCCCCCTGTTCTCAATCTCTCTGTGTCCTTGACCATTGAAGAAGTTACCCTTCCACTTTCCTCTGTAAACCATCTTTGAGAATCTGTAGTTGAAGGAGACGTTACCTGTGTCTGTTTCGTAACCACTTGAGTGACCGCTGGAGAAAATGGGGTTTCTAACTCTGGGTTAGTATACCCCTCTGCGGACGATAAAGGATAGCACCCACATGGTGGCAGTGCGGAAGGAATCTCTGCACCCTCCTTTCTTGCCCCTTCTTCTGCAACTTTAACCCGGTGGACATTTGCACCCTTCTCATATATTTTCCATAATTCTAAAATATTTAAGCTTTTCTCTAACTTTGATCCTTGTGTCTAGTGACTAAAAATGTATACACATTGTATTTGTATTTGTATTTGTTTTTCTTTATTTGTATAGCACGCCTGGCCCAAAGGCATCTCCAACTTTGCCTTGTCAAAGGTCCCTTCTTCAGGCCAAGAATTAAGCATTTTACCCTTAGTTTCCCACACCCATTCTTAATGGTATTTCAAAATCTTTACCTTATACCCAGGAACTACCTGACACAAGTGATCAAGAGGAGTCTCCATACTCCAAACGCCTAACTCTAACAATCCTATTGCAAAAATCAACAATCTAAACGCAGAAGTCGAACCCGTTGCACAAACGTTTAACCAAATAACCACTTTTTCCCTTACCAATTTCATAAAGGCTTCTCCACAGCTACTCACCTTATTCACTTTCATCACAATCACCTCACTAGCTATTCACTTTTAATTGTACTTCCCACTGTTACAGAAAAGACAGCATATTTATGAAAAAAAACACAATGCCGGCCCAAATCCTCTTTACTTCCCTCTACTTCTCATTTCTTTTATAACATTTTCAACTACAATGTTGCCTTTTTCCGACTACGGAAAGATACCCTTCACTACCTCGACGAACCAAGAAAAGAAAATAACAAACTAGGTAAAAATATATGTAAAAAAAGACTTACAACATGGAAGAGCTCATCCACTCAGCCACAAACACTCGCCCTTTCAACCCACCTAACATTATCTGACTCCACACATACACACCTAATTTACCCTGCCAGAAAACTACAAATCAAAGAAAACTCGCTTTTCCCCTATCATCCTCTTGATTAACCTGTCAAAGTGCACTCACGTAAAATGTTCTCCAAAGCGCTCCAAAGTGGTGCACCATCAATTCACCCTGCACAGCTGGACCGCAGCACTATTTTTATTTTTATTGATTGGCTGAATATTACAACCTTTCAATTCATATAAATGCATCATACAAAACTGTTTTAAAACAGAGTTAACATACAATAACATTTTCTTTCACAAATTCAGAGAAAAATTCAGGATAAGTCACGATTATACACATATCAGTGAATTTTAGATATCAAGGTTAATAACAAAATCTAAGGAAAAAAAAACCCTGAGAGAAAAAAGAAAAAGTTAATATATATCTCGCTGTTCTGTCTGGCCAAGTTTCAGCTCATGTAAAAAGCCAATGGTGGCTATTCGTACAGACATATGTTTGGCACCAAAAACTTGCAACCAGAATTCCTCATTTTCTGTTACTCCCAAGGAATCAAAACCACGTGCAAAATATTTATAACGTTGCAGTGAAACTCCAGAGCAATACGCAATAATATGCTTCATGGTTTCAGGAAACCTGACAGGATTGCAAAACCGGCAAACATTCTCATGTGAGGCCAGACAATGCCGTCTATGTTGTATATCGCGGGTGGGCCACAGATTTAAACAGAATCGCATAAAATCTTGCCTAAATTTATGAGAAGGGTATTTTACCAAATACGATCCCGGGGTTCTGAGTTGTTTATGCCCAAATTGAGTTTGTTCCCAATATTTAGAAAGCTGACACAATTCTATGGTCGAGATCCAGTCTCGCTGATATAACTTTAACTTTGCACAGTCAGGGTTGTTAATTAAAAGGGCAATTGTAATGTCAGCATCAATGAGAATGTTTATGGCCAGGTTCCGCCATCTCTTTGGAAAATGTTGCATAGATAGCAGCAAATATCGGCCTAGAATATAGGAGATATCTTTATACTGCAATGAAATTATACATTTCCGTAATAACGAACAGAGTTTCCAGGCAAACATTCTATATAAAGATAGTGAGCCTAATTCAAAGCGAATTTGGGCAATCGGGACACAGTTAGGCAGATTGAGTGCCGAACGCCAAAATTTGCCTTCCAATTGATCCCAAAATGATCGAGGTTTAGGTGTCCAAGATTCGGAACCATAGGTGATAATTGGTAGCACTTTCATTGAAAAAAGGGTTAACATAGTGCTGCATGTAAATTTATAGAGAATTACTTTCGATTGGGAAATTAAAACCTGTAATTTGGAATTTGGAATTTATGTCTGCTACGTAGAGCGAGTCTTAGTGTCGCTAACTATCACACCCAGATATTTGTAGACAGAAGTGGAGAGGATAGGTTTGTGATTAAAATTCCAGATGAACGGTTTACGGATTTGACGCCTCGTATTATAGCATTCCATAACTTGGGTTTTTGCTAAGTTAATGGTCATGGCGTTTTCATGGGCATATAAGGTTAGACCTCGGATTAGTCTTTGCAGTCCCACTTGTGTTTTTGAGAGTAGGATCAGATCGTCTGCATAGAGGACTCATGGGATTTGGTGTGATCCTAACTTTGGAACATCAGAGTTAATATTTGTACATTTTTCACCCATGTCTAGAATGAAAAGGTTGAAGATGGTAGCTGCCAGAATACACCCTTGCTTCAGGCCTCGATAAGTCAGTAAAGGGTCCATCATATGGCCGTCAAGGGTGATTCTAATGCGTATTTATTTATTTATTTATTGAGCGCTTTACGCCAAAGCGCTGTACAATGAAACAACAAATACATAGAAATAACAACAATTAACATTGTGAGCAAAAATTATAAATTGAATCATTCCACAAAACAGTGCAAAGAGCAATTAACTGAGAGGGGGGGAGTGGAGCGGCCAGGCAAGCCCGAATTTGTATTGATGTATTAGAATAGAGTAGTGAAATTCATTTAACTAGGGAAGGGGGACAGCCCATTTTAATCAATTTATGCAGCATCAGAGCTCAATCGATGGAATCAAATGCCTCCTTGAAATCCACAAAGGCTATAAACAGTGGCTGATTTTGCTGAAGACAATTGGGCCTCATTACGACTCAGGCGGTGAGGGTTTTACGGCGGCGTAAACAGCGCCGACCCTTACCGCCTGAATACGAGGTCCCTTAGCGCCATGGAGGTTTTAACACCTGCTTTTAGCAGGTGTTAAAATCCATGGCGCTAAGGGACCATGGAGTTAATTACGCCACCGTAATTTACGGTGGCGTAATTAACGCCTTCCCCACTCCCATTATGCCCTATGGGGCAAAATGGGAATGGGGAAGGGTAAATGGGAAAATGGGGATTTACCGCCCCGCCAAGGTTGGAATGGGGCGGTAAATCCGCCAACCACCATGGCGTAAACATAGTTTACGCCATGGTGGTAAAGTCACGGCCCAGGCTGTAACTTACCGCCTGGGTCGTAATGAGGCCCAAAGGGCCTTGATTGAGGTGATAGTTGCAATATTGATAGCTGTGCCCTTTCCTGCAACAAAACCAGTCTGGAACATGTCCTGCATGCAATTTGGAATTTATGTCTGCTACGTAGAGCGAGTCATTCTCAGTGTCGCTAACTATCACACCCAAATATTTGTAGAAAGAAGTGGAGAGGATAGGTTTGTGATTAAAAGTCCAGATGAACGGTTTACGGATTTGACGCCTCGTATTATAGCATTCCATAACTTGGGTTTTTGTTAAGTTAATGGTCATGGCGTTTTCATGGGCACATAAGGTTAGACCTCGGATTAGTCTTTGCAGTCCCACTTGTGTTTTTGAGAGTAGGATCAGATCGTCTGCATAGACGACCCATGGGATTTGGTGTGATCCTAACTTTGGAGCATCAGAGTTAATATTTGTACATTTTTCACCCATGTCCAGAATGAAAAGGTTGAAGATGGTAGCTGCCAGAATACACCATTGCTTCAGTCCTCGATAAGTCAATAAAGGGTCTGTCATATGGCCGTCAAGGGTAATTCTAATGCGTATTGATTGATTTATTTATTTATCGAGTGCTTTACTCCAAAGCGCTGTACAATGGAACAACAAATACATAGAAATAACAACAATTAACATTGTGAGCAAATATTATAACTTGAATCATTCCACAAAACAGTGCAAAGAGCAATTCACTGAGAAGGGGGGGGAGTGGAGCGGACGGGCAAGCCCGGATTGGTATTGATGTATTAGAATGGAGTAGTGGAATTCATTTAACTAGGGAAGGGGGACAGCCCATTTTAATCAATTTATGTAGCATCAGAGCTCGATCAATGGAATCGAAGGCCTCGTTGAAATCCACAAAGGCTATAAACATGGCTGATTTTGCTGAAGACAAAGGGCCTTGATTGAGGTGATAGTTGCAATATTGATAGCTGTGCCCTTTCCTGCAACAAAACCAGTCTGGAACATGTCCTGCATGCACTATGTTCTGATGATCCAGTCGTGTAAATCTCGCAGTATTAGGGATGCGAAAAAATTTCCTGGAGCGTCAAGAAGGGCGATAGGCCTATAATTGGCTGGATCATGCCTATCTTGAATATGGGAACAATAAGAGAGCTGCACCAGGATTTTGGGATCTTTTGAGTAAAAATTATTTGAGAGAATAGCTCATAGAGAATTGAAGCCCACAGTTCCAGAAATTGTTTCATCATAAGGTTAGAAAGGCCGTCGGGACCAGGGGCTCTTGAGCGACTGGCTCTGTGAATATAATAAAGAATGTCAGTAGCATACGATGGAATTGAAAAAGGACCCTCCAACTTGGGGAAAGAGGGGGAGAGCTTTGAGTCAGGAGCAGCATATAATCTGGAAAAATGGGCGAACCATTGGGTTGTTGACACATCATTTATTTGCATGCAGCTTTGTGAGCGCCCATAGGTTTTGCCAATAAGGGCCCACGTTCCAGCAGAGTTTTTAGAGAAAATCTGAGTTAACATAGATTCACCATCTTTTTGAATCGGAGCTGCTTGATGAGCTCTTCTCCAGTTTCGATGTTTAGTCTCAATAGTTTTTAGAGTAGTCCATCACAGCTCATCTGGTAAGAGTTCGGGCAATTTTTTTTCTCTCCCAAATAACGCCATTCTCCTTTGCATATCTAGATCGAAGATATGAATGGTAGAATACATAATCACGGTTTAGAAGTGGTGGAAAATTGGTGTAGCAAAGGAGTTAGTCAGGGCCAAACACAGTGGAGAGCCAAGGATTCGAGAACTTGTCCTTTAGCAAAGTACTAAAGTATGATAACTTCGGTTCAGTCCAATACAATCGATTCGAGGCATAATTAGATCGGACAATAGCTGACATCTTAACAATAGGTGTGTCTAGGCTGTTCGTATCGATGGTTCATTTAATATTCAGGATGTCGTGGTCACTTTCTATGGTCGCTAAGACCTGGAAACCAATTAGCGAGCAGAATAAATCACGGCTAACATAAATAAAATCGATGGTGGCAGTGGATATGCCTCTCTTCCAAGTAGCATGGGGGGGCGAATCTCCAGGGAAAGACCCACTGACCATAACCAGATTCTTGGAATGCACAAAACTATTCCAGTTTCGTAGTCTAACATTAGAGGAAGCTTTAGGGTTATCTAAGCAATGTAAATTTAAGTCGCCAGCTAAGATTACATGATCAGGTGGGGAGGTTTGCAGCATACTCAACCAAAGAGATTCAAGAGCTTTAAGAAATACATCAGAAGATTGTGAAGCAGGGTTCCAATATACATTTATAATGGAATAGTGAATCTGCCTAATGGTTATTTGAACCAGCTTCAAATAAGGATTAGGTGCCTGATACACTATTAAAGAGATATATGGGCTAGTTTTAATAGCAGCCAGAAGGCCAGACATCGGGCGGCCTCTGACCGAACAAATTGCTGAATTTAGGATTATATGATAATTATCCCAAGAGGGACACTGGGTAAACCATGTTTCCTGGAATAAGACAACATCATGTCCAGAAAGATTATTAACTGAAGATGATAAGAGATGTCAATGACCCCTCGAATTCCAGCTAATCAAGGAAATAGAGGGCATAGTACACTGGGAGGACTTAACTGTTTTCACACAGGCATTTGCAACGCAATGAATCCTGGCTAGAACCTTTTAATGAGTTTGCAATGTCTGTAGATCCTTCCTTCAATTGATAGTTCCTTATATTGGGTAAAGGTGCCGGGGCAGATCTCATGCGGTCAGTTAGTAAGTCAAATCCTAATTCATTTAGCTCGAAACTAGCCACCCACAGAGTGTTGAGAACGACTCTTGATCAGAGCCAGATCCTGGCAGCAGAAAGATCAGTATCATGAAGAAATTCGATTAGTTCCACATCAGAGGTTTCAATGTCTTCATACATCGGAATGTCTCAAAAAATTGCCAGGATACTGGTTCGATTTAGGTCATACTTAGTATAGGGGAGCTCTCTGTATTTAATAATTAATGAGTGAAACATGCGCTGCAGTCTGTCTTTTTTAGAGGGGCACTGGGGGGGAAATGCTTGGGTAGGGAATTGGGAAGAGCATTGGGCCTTTGCTCCAAAGGCACAAGTGAAAATTTCGAAGGCATCAAAGGAGTCTTGGGCTTTGCCTGGAAAACTTGAGTCAAAGACTGACTTTCCACTTAGTCGTTGGGGCGGCTGAATGTGTTCAGTGGTTTGGGAAAATGCCGAGACATATATTGATCAATTGCTCTAGACATAATTTGTTCGAATGAAGGACTTGCAGATATAGAATCGATGGGGGTCAATACGACCTGGGCGCAAAGGGATACCGGGCACCGGTAATGACACCGGTGCCGGTAATCCCTTTGCGCCCTATTCCGAGGTCCCTTTGCGGGTCCCTCCCTTAACGCCTGGTTTGACACATCATTTATTTGCAGTCAGAATAGGCTTTAAGAATTGAGTGGAAGGAGGAATGGGTAGGCTAATATTTTCAGTTGAGGAAGTAGTTTTGGGATTAACCAAATTAGATTTGATTGGATGAAAAGAGATATAAGAGTCAATGGCCCTCATTCCGAGTTTGGATGTAACCATGGAGCTAAGAGCTCCGTGGTTGCCTCCCAACTCGTCCCAAATCCGGCCTGGTGAATGGAGTAATTACCGGTCCATTCCAAGGTTGGAGGGACCGGTAATTCCTCATTCACCAGGGCCCTTCCCCATTCCCATTTTTGCCCCCATAGGGCTCAATGGGAATGGGGAAGGAGGTAATTACGGTACCGTAAATTACGGTACCGTAATTACCTTAAAAGTCACTTTGCGGGTTCGTTTTTTAACGCCTGCTAAAAGCAGGCGTTAAGTACCAACCCGCAAAGGGAACTCGGAATAGGGCAGTAAGGATTTAACGGCACCGGTCTCGTTACCGGTGACCGTTAACCCTTACCGCCCAGCTTGGAATGAGGCCCAATCTCTTTATTGATTTTAAAATGCCTAAGATCAAGGGCTAGGTCATTTTGAATCGAAGCATTAATCGTTAGAGAATTAGATGGGTTTTGAGGTTTGGTAGATACAAACTGTTGACTCTCAGTTAATGCAACACGTTTGTTCAGTGGTGCATAGAGAGGAGGTAGCACAGAGGGCAACATTTTTTTAGTTCTCTTTGCCAGAGAAATTTGCGCATACTTAAGCTGCACTGCTTTGGCAGCAAGAGTAACTTTCTTTGCCGGGAGCTGAATGGCTTTAATAAACGACTTTGTGGCTGAAGAAGAAATGTGCTGAGCGGGTCGATTTCTGTTTTTTTTGTCAGTTTACTTATGGTTTGGTTTTTCTTTTATGGGTAGGGAGCCCCCTGAAAAGATGGGATAGGGTTGCTTATCTGGTACTGAACAGTTAGGCAAGGGAACACTTGCAGCAGCCTCTACGGATGATAATTTAGGGGGAGGATCCAAGGTTTTCAAGGTTGTAGGAAATTCTTCATGAATGACTCGAGGAAAAAAGGGAAGAATACTGGGACATGATTTGGATCGACATCCGCAAAGGAAATATTGGATGGAACAGAGCTAGTTTTTTTTGCTTTAGTTTGCTTATGTGCTGTTAATTCGGTTTGCCATTTAGTCATTTTTGTAATTTGTATATCTTGCTTTGTCAACTTGGAGTCAATTGTTTCATACAATTTAAACAGCGAAGAGATCGCTAAATTCATTGCGTGAAGAGTTTTTTCAACTACTATTGCAGAGGAGACAGCCAACAAGGGTGGAGGGCCCGAGAAGGCTTGGGAAGGGGGGAAGGCAATAGGGGGGACAAGGGGGGCTGGTGCGGAGTAGGGGAAATATAAGAGGAAGCTATGACTGAGTTGTCGTCAGAATAAATGCGAGAAACTTCAGGCAGATCAAAGTTAGTATCGACCTCGCCACCGTCAACAATCAAAGAGGAGTTGGAATGAAGTTCGATAACATCAGGGTCAGTTTTTACACTGGGGCCTCATGGGGTAGAAATCGGTTGAGGAGTTGCTTTGAGATCAGGCAATAAGGGAGAGATGGGAGGCGGGAGATCACCACTCAAGAGAGTGGGTATATCCTCATTTGAAGAGTCTTCATCCTCACAGATAACATCAAACGGTTTTGTTTGAGCTGATAAATCAGCGCCCTTAATCATGGTTGCATCCGAAATAGTCGAAAATGGGGCCAGGGGTAAAGTGGGAGCAGTAATCGGAGCGATTGAAGTAAAGGACAGCCGAGGCGTATTGGAAGCATTAGTAAGCGTACCTGCTGGATTGAATAGCATTTGATGAATGTTTCGGTTTTTTGAATAACCACAGGCTAACGCCTGAGACCCGGCATTCGAGCGAGGTCGTGGAGTGCTGCCCATTTGGTTTAGTTTCTGAGTGGTTGCTGTAGGAGTTGCGGGATCGGGCATGTTGGTTTTCAAAGAGTAGATACTGCGCCACATGGCTAAAAACTCAAGACGATAGAATGTACAGACACAGTAACACTTCGATGAACAAAGAACAGAAACAAAAACAAAATAAAAATAACACAGGCGCTGTGCGCTACACAGCGAACAGCAAACAGCTCACTTAGGAATCACTTGTGAAGCGCGTTCACAGTGGTGATATAGTGAGTTCTGGGTAATAGGCGGGATCAGTGAAGCAGCACCAGCCTGCAAAAAGTATCAGAAAGTTAGCCGTGTCCAGCAAAAAGAAAGCCCAGCAGAAATGTCCTTAGTGGACAAGGCGTACCATAAAAGTCCAAGACACAGTAGTCACGAAAAGTACAGGGTTGCAGGGTCGTAGTAGCAGTAGAGCGAAGACCCAAGCAGGAACAGCGTTCCCTCACATCAAACAGCTCACTTAGGAATCACTTGTGAAGCGTGCGCTGAAGTGCGTTCACAGAGGTGATATAGTGAGTTCTGGGTAATAGGCGGGATCAGTGCAGCAGACCCGCCCATAAAAGTCCAAGACACAGCAGTCACAAAAGGTACAGGGTCGCAGGGTCACCGTCGCAGTAGAGCAAAGACCCAAGCAGGAGCAGCATTCCCTCACAGCAAACAGCTCACTTAGGAATCACTTAAGCATCATGCTTTTGGGAGCAGAAAGACCTTTAAACATTATGGCTCCTTTTAACGTGCACAAAAGACTTGTCCTCGCAGAGAAACGCTAAAGCCGATTTGTGCAGACAAGAAACTCCCTGTATCTCGGACAGTCTGGAGATCAAGTCGAGGTCAGCAAATGTAGGGGTGGACCTCTGATCTCCTTACACAAAATATGCCCACCTCTTAAGAAGTGAGTGCACGTTTGTCCGTAAAGCAAGTTTAATGTACACAAAAGGCCGGAAGGGGCTAAATGACTCTTTAGAGACCAAACAAACAAGATTCTGTCCAAACCACACAAAGGTTACACATTATATACATTATCACAACATTTAACACACTCCCACATTTTTTGTTACAAAGTCATCCCCCATACATGATTGGTTGACCCTCTACAAGGAAATCATATCCTACCAAGATCCCACGCTCCCATTGGATACATTCACTTAACCAGCATCCCCTTTCAACACACATTTGCATTAGCTCATATTTCCAGCACACCCCTTTTCGGGATCTTTCCATAGTCGGTTTTAACATCATCAGTTGCTTACATATTTACATATAACAATTCTAATTTATTACAAGTTCCATCGGTTTGCTGACCTCTAACTCCTGTCATGATGAACATGGCTTTTACAAGGACACTTTAACACTATAAGGAGGGAGAGAAAAAAACAAGTTCCCTTTGAACGATGATAAGCATTGTATCTGGCCAGACTTGCTGGCATCCCTGATATCTCACATTTGACCCTAATCTTTAACAACTACCATTTCAGCATGCATGGCCTCTGGCCACATCCTGGTTTATTACCTGGCCCCAAATCGACCCTACCACATGGTCCCGACTTCCCTGGCCACTGAATAACAAAACTCCCATATTCACAGGAAGATTACATCTCCTAACCAAAATAGTACCAAGTTGTAAACCCTTGCCTGAACGCAGCTGACCTTCTGATGTTATCACAGCTGGCTGAATGCAGTTAGCCACCTTCCCCCATCCTTCGTGCTCAATCAACCAACTTCCTAGGTTGCAAAGAGTTTATCTCATCAAACCAGGGTTCTGCGGCCTACACAAACCCCAACTATGAGGGACCTGCGTTGTACAGCCTCCCCATGTATTTGTGTATTCACCATTTACCTCTTGTTCCCCAACTGTACCAAACACATTTCCCTGAAAACCCCTGTGTATATATGTCTGTGCATGTATGTTCAAGACTACTGCGTCCCCTCATAGTGGCTTCTCCATCCACAAATCTCTTTTCTTGTATGTGCATCTAAAGCTTCTCATCTCTCCTCTTTAGGCGCTATGTACACAACTACATTGTGTTCACATTGTATTGGCAGACTTGTCATTATGTTGCTATGTGGGTATGAATCTTAAATATATCAATGATACACAAATAACTAGTAGTAACACTTATCCCATTCATATTAACTACACTAGATATATATTAAATCGCAACATCTTGCTAACATCGCATCTACCCCAGTCACCAATATGGCATGGGCAACAAAAACCTTCTTTCCCATTGAAACCATTATCGACCACCCCAAAATTAGCCACCCTTCTCCACTCCCCTCCACTCTGTCTCCAATGGGATCCTGCAGGGGGACTCTCTATCTACCCTCCTCTTTGACATGGGCCTGAGCTCCCTCCCCACCCTTATCCATTCACATGACCTGTCCTGCTACAACTACACAGATAACACCCAGATCCGTCCAAGACCCTAGCTGCTCCACATCCTGACCTTACCTCGGGATGCACAGATTTCGAAAAAATGCCTGACAGCTAACCATATCCTCCTAGATCCTAGTGGAAGTTGAATCATATTTGTGGTAATGCAACACTCTTCCACTGACCCACACCTTTGCTGTGCTCCCTAGACCCCACTCCCACAGCATACACCTCAGTATAGAACCTGGGATGCACCATGCATTCTGAAAGAACACTCTCGCCCCGCATTTATGATGCTTGTAGGTCCTACCATCTAACACCTCCACATCCTTAATTGTAGCTTCCCTTACCTATCCTACCCTTACTGAGTCATGACAGTGTTGGCCGTTGTCTCCCACCTAGACTGCTTTTTATTCCATTTATGTGGGCATCCTTACCTATCAGCTCAGAAAGCTACAACAGGCCCAGACCAAAATAGTATGCCTCCTACTTGCACTCACACCAGGGAACACATGGCCCCTGCACTCCAGGTGCTCCACTGGCATCCCATTGTCTGACACACCACCTTCAGAGCCATTTGCATCACCAACTGTGAATTCCACAAAATGTGCCTTTCATTCCTCCAACACTGACTACCAACACAACAGAAACCTCACATCAGGCTATGCACTCGTCCTTGTGATCCCTTCCTTAAATTCAATTCATATTGGAGGTACCTCTTTCTCTGCTCAGGTTCCCACACTCTGAAACTGCCTCCCACTCAGCATCTGGCAAATGGAGGACCACCTTACCTTCTGGAAGGCACTCAAAACCTGGCTCTTTCCTTCCCCAAGCTGGACAAAGGCCACACCCCATGCAATGTCCCTGCACAGATTGCCCTGTCGGCCCATGGCAGTGTTGTACTGCATGTTATGCCTGTGTTGGTTTTCAGCAGTCCAGGTTTATTTTGGGCCAGCAGGGTGCCTGGTCAAAAGGAGTACATCAGCTGACTTGTACACAAATGGCAGAACAGCCTGCCCTGCACTGCCCAGGGCTGATTTAGCGCACTTGGGCCATCTAGATATGTGCTGATTGACATATGTGGACCCCTGAAGCCTTTCTCTGTGTTACACATACAAGTCACTTGTTGTTTACTGTGGGGCTTCTGTATATTTTGTCATCTTCAATGTACTACATGACCTCTATTTTCATAATTGTTGTTCAAATCTTGCAAAGTGAGGGACTGCACTGTATGTGACTGTATGTTATGGGCACATGCATGTGAAACATCATCCCCAACCATCTCCCCTAGCAGAATGCCTCAGAAGAAATGAAAACACAAGGTCAGAGCAGGTAACACATCCCTGCACCCAATGACACTGTACCCTGTGCCCCCTGAGTTCCATGAAACAACTGCAAACAATGACCTGCCACTCTCCCATCTCCATGTCTCCTTCTGCACCAATGCAGCTGGACCTGCTCACCTCAGGTCAACGTACTGAAAAACACCCCACACAGTGACAGCATCCCTGCCCACAACACCAATACCATGTGCCCCTCTGAGTGCCATGCAACAACTGCAAGCAGTGACGCCCCCATCCTTCCATCTCCATGTCTTCCTCTACACCCATGCAGCTGTACCTGCTCACCTCAGACCAACGCACATAAATACACACCACATAGTGAACACATCCCTGCCACCAATGTCACCATACCCTGTGCTCTCATGAGGGCCATGAACCAACCTGCACAAAGTGCACACCTGGCTCCCATGCACTGCATTTCATCCTAAATCACTTTCTCAGCTTGCATAGACATGCAGTGTGTGAAAGTAAACCAACTGGGCAGCCTTGAGGTGTCCCATATGGAACAAGGTAACCTGACAGCCATGGTCTACCCAGTGGCACCAAAGGGTGGGTCAGCACCCCTGTCCATCCATGGACCGGCCCTTGATACCTTTGAGCTTTGCCCTCCAGAGTGGGCTGGGCCCTCTGTGAGGAACTCTGCAGAGTAACGGTTCTGGCACATTGCATCAGAGGCAGGTGCACAATTGCTGGTTTAGCACCACTGGCTGGAACCCCTCTGAGCCATGCCATCTGGCGACGCATGAGCATGGCTTGTCAAACCTCCTTGTCTGCTCGCCTGGGCATGCATTGCGGAATAAAATAAGGACTTAGCCAATGAATCGTGGATGGAACTGTGAAACTTGACAACCACGGGTTACTAAGCAGTGCCTTCTGTTTGCCTGGGGTGTGCCACTGGCCTTGCAAACCTCCAATGCATTTAGCAGCTGCCTGCCCTGCCAAGGTACCCGTAGCCACCCCCCTGGACCATAAAACCACAGGGGCGTTCACTCCTGGGGCCACACAGAGGGGGTTGTTATGTGCCAGGAGGCCAGGGGCTGTGCCTGGATATCAGGCTCATTGGAAGAGCTATATTGTGCCCTGGCCTGAGCTCCATGATGGCTGTGGTGCCACCCCCTCCCCTGAGAACATGCTTTGAATGTGTGTCAACCGTTTGCCTGGCCAGAAGTGGACCTGTGGAATCCTATTGGGGCCCCCATCCATCCCTGGAGGTACAAGCACAAATGTGCCCTGGCCACTGCCACACCTCCTTACACCTGACCCTTATGCCCCTGGATTGCATACAGGTCTGCTGTGGCCCCTGGCCAGTGGGTCGTGCTGTTCTTTGGCATTTGGGCCACATGAACCTTCATGCCCCAGACCACTGGAATTCATTGCACTACCAGATGGCCGGCCTCCTCTGGAAGTCCATATGGCTGTCAATGATCAAAATTCTATTTCAATTTGGGTTCAGAAGGAGGCAGGACGCTTATGGTCAGAACTCGCCCTCTGCCACCCAGGGTACACATGATACAAGAAAGCTCAGTCACAGTCCTCTGGATTACTGTACACAGTGTGTAAGGTACCTACCTGTGCCCCATTTGGTTCTCAACCTGTTCTTTATGGTGAAAACACTGTGCTGTGGAGGCTACCAGCCCAACACCATCCATGTGGCATGCCCTGAACAGAAGGACTTGGGCCCCCTGAGTGATGCTGTGGAGTCTGTCTTCTGTACACCGTATTTCCTGCACATGCCACTGAACGTGTATGCAGTGCTGGGCTCTTCACTTGTCTGTTACTGAGGGAATCCTGGTCTGTTACTTAATCCCCGCTTTCAGGTCACATTCAGGGTCTACCCACATCTGTTCTGAGGCCATATTGAGTGAACAGAAACTCGTGTGGCTGGGCCTGATCCCTGTTGGGTTGTTGTCCCTGCCTGGTACCTCTTGTGGTGTCAAGTGCTTGCTATCTTCATCTGTAACAAGCACCACCTGGGGAGTGCTTGCCTGATGGATGTGGTTGCGGGGCCTGCACCCCACACCTGTCTCATGCTGGCAGCTGTGGAACACCACAGACAGCCACATGTGCCACAGCCAGCTGCCCTTGGGTAGGGGAATGTGCGTTGGGGGTTCAGCCCACCACCACCAACCCCACCAGGTGCATGCTCTGGGCATGCCTCATCTGACACTGAGGTGTGAAACTGGGAGGCCAGGGGCCCCAGAAATAAGTAACCACACTAGGTCCATGGATCCAGATATGGTGGTGATCTGTGTCTGAGATTAGGGAGACAAAGGCAACAGGGACCCTGTGCCAGCCACAGTTATGCCCCGGGGAGGGCCCTGGGTCAATTGATGTTAAAGTGCCCCTCAGACCGGTGTAACCTCAGGAGGAACACGCAGCTGCAAGGTGAGGATGAAGTTGTGATGATCAATGTGTTCTACAGATTACACATACAAATTGCAGCTATCTGTGTTTGTCATTGATGCGTGAGCTGAGTGATCCACCAACAAGAGTCAGAGATAGCTTTCATCCATCCAGATTTTGGCCAGCACCTGCTGGTGCAAGAGAGGTTGAGGGAGGCAGTGCCAGCAGCAGCCATCCTGCCTGCATGGCGAGACAGACCCTTGTCCTTTTCAGCATTCACATTTGGGAGTCCAACAAGACCATTGTGGAAAACAACAAACGTATTCCCAGTGCACTGCCCTCTAAGTCTGGTTGCTGGCCTCTGTGGCAGCATGATGGCCCTTCACATGGTGATGGTGGCCAGGACTGCGACAGGCATATGTGTGCCTTGTGCAAGACCACCAGCCCCATCACAAGATTCAACTAGGGTCAATTGCAAGTGCAGCAACTGTAACATATGCATGTGAACCCGGCCTCACCATTTCTTTCCATCCACCCAGAGGGGTGAGGGCAGGAGCCCCCCCAGCCCCCCAGCCCAGCAGAGGATCCCCAACAATACCCAGGCACGGAGCGTGCTAACGGAGCAGGGCCTGCCTGACCCTGTCCACAAGAGGTGCCTGACTCGCCCATGCCGGGCGCATCGCGGCACGATATCGAGGCTGAAGCTCGATTTGAAACGAAAGAACCGCCGGCAGGCGGAATCGCCGGCGGCCAATCCTAAGGCCATACAAAGGCCTGTTCTGCGCCCAGGTCCCCCACTTCTTTCCATCCACCCAGAGGGGTGAGGGCAGGAGCCCCCCAGCCCCCCAGCCCAGCAGAGGATCCCCAACAATACCCAGGCACGGAGCGTGCTAACGGAGCAGGGCCTGCCTGACCCTGTCCACAAGAGGTGCCTGACTCGCCCATGCCGGGCGCATCGCGGCACGATATCGAGGCTGAACCTCGATTTGAAACGAAAGAACCGCCGGCAGGCGGAATCACCGGCGGCCAATCCTAAGGCCATACAAAGGCCTGTTCTGCGCCCAGGTCCCCCACTTCTTTCCATCCACCCAGAGGGGTGAGGGCAGGAGCCCCCCCAGCCCCCCAGCCCAGCAGAGGATCCCCAACAATACCCAGGCACGGAGCGTGCTAACGGAGCAGGGCCTGCCTGACCCTGTCCACAAGAGGTGCCTGACTCGCCCATGCCGGGCGCATCGCGGCACGATATCGAGGCTGAACCTCGATTTGAAACGAAAGAACCGCCGGCAGGCGGAATCGCCGGCGGCCAATCCTAAGGCCATACAAAGGCCTGTTCTGCGCCCAGGTCCCCCACTTCTTTCCATCCACCCAGAGGGGTGAGGGCAGGAGCCCCCCCAGCCCCCCAGCCCAGCAGAGGATTCCCAACAATACCCAGGCACGGAGCGTGCTAACGGAGCAGGGCCTGCCTGACCCTGTCCACAAGAGGTGCCTGACTCGCCCATGCCGGGCGCATCGCGGCACGATATCGAGGCTGAACCTCGATTTGAAACGAAAGAACCGCCGGCAGGCGGAATCGCCGGCGGCCAATCCTAAGGCCATACAAAGGCCTGTTCTGCGCCCAGGTCCCCCACTTCTTTCCATCCACCCAGAGGGGTGAGGGCAGGAGCCCCCCCAGCCCCCCAGCCCAGCAGAGGATCCCCAACAATACCCAGGCACGGAGCGTGCTAACGGAGCAGGGCCTGCCTGACCCTGTCCACAAGAGGTGCCTGACTCGCCCATGCCGGGCGCATCGCGGCACGATATCGAGGCTGAACCTCGATTTGAAACGAAAGAACCGCCGGCAGGCGGAATTGCCGGCGGCCAATCCTAAGGCCATACAAAGGCCTGTTCTGCGCCTGTTACGCGCATGGAAGCGCGGAGTGACCATCAACTTGCAACCTACCCACTACCAGAACCCTCCCGCATAAGGAGAACGCATTGTAAGTACGTGCAAGTACCGGGACACTACTGTATGCATGGACTCCTAGCCACCCCCACTCAGATGGGTCTATGGTCTCTAGTACTACTCACATACCCTATGGTCGCATTTAGACCACACTACTGTGTTGTGCCTTATGGTCGCATAGTGACCACGCTATTGTGTTGTGCCCTATGGTCGTATTTAGACCACACTACTGTGTTGTGCCCTATGGTCGCATAGTGACCACGCTATTGTGTTGTGCCCTATGGTCGCATTTAGACCACACTACTGTGTTGTGCCTTATGGTCGCATAGTGACCACGCTATTGTGTTGTGCCCTATGGTCGTATTTAGACCACACTACTGTGTTGTGCCCTATGGTCGCATAGTGACCACGCTATTGTGTTGTGCCCTATGGTCGCATTTAGACCACACTACTGTGTTGTGCCTTATGGTCGCATAGTGACCACGCTATTGTGTTGTGCCCTATGGTCGTATTTAGACCACACTACTGTGTTGTGCCCTATGGTCGCATAGTGACCACGCTATTGTGTTGTGCCCTATGGTCGCATTTAGACCACACTACTGTGTTGTGCCCTATGGTCATATTTAGACCATACTACTGTGTTGTGCCTTATGATCGCATTTAGACCACACTATTGTGTTGTGCCTTATGGCCGCACCGATGTCCCTCATCTGCCTATCCTCTGCACGGCGCATTGCCCCTAGCACACACATTATGCTACTTTGCCTGACCGTGATCATGTTCCCCTTCTGTCTCATGCAAAACAATATACTCTGCAACGGCAACAGCTACTTAACCCATAAAAATGGACTAGCTAGACCCGCCTGCCCAAGACACTACCCTATCGTCTGCCCCACACCATTCCTGCCCACTACTCCAGCCTTCCTCCCGGTCCCACAATCTGCCTATCCTACCCATGACCACGCACAATTTTACGATGTCCTAAACAACAAGAGTGCAGATAGATCCAAGCAGAACCCTACAGACACTAGAGCACCTTGCCCCACCCATCATCACAGCCCCTCCACGATGACTGACCTTACTGTCTCTCAAACAACCACCCTTATCCCTACCGATCGCAACAATAGACTTGGTGCCAGAATCCACCACAAAACGAGCAAACGCCCACCTAAACCACCCAACAATACCAACAAGTACACTATAACCCCCATCATCTCGACCCTCCATACACTAAAAGGAGCTCTTCTAAATGTTAGATCTCTGGTCGCCCATTCTACAGAAGTCGCCGACATCATTCTGACTAACAACCTAGACTTCCTTGCTATGACAGAAACTTGGCTACATGAGGCTGCGGGACCATCCCTTACCCTAGCCATCCCTGACAACTATACTATCCTCAGAGTAGACAGACCTAACGCCCGAGGAGGTGGTGTAGCCCTCATCTTCAAGTCCTCACTTGATATCAGACTAGGCTCCTCTCCTCCACTCAAATCTTGTGAACACCTCACAGTCAAACTACAAACCTCCCCGAAGAGTACGATCACTATGCACATAATCTACAGACCCCCGGGCCCACCTGGCTCTTTTGAGGAAGACATCACCTCCCTAGTAGCCGAAAGCTCCAAACCTTCAGCACAAATAATTATACTGGGAGACTTCAATCTTGGGTTTAATGACCCTCTTGACTCCCCTGCCACTGCCCTGGCCACGGCATTAGAGGAGCATGGCCTCCTTCAACTCTGCTCTAAACCCACCCACTCGAAAGGCAGAATCCTTGACTGGGTTACCGCCCTCAATTGCAACATTACCCTAAAGGACCCTGTACAACTCATCTGGACGGATCACCACCTCCTCCCCCTTGACATTAATATAAACAACCTAGTGCACAAAAAGCCTATTATTGCTCCGGCCTGCCAAACTAGGAAAAAGAGCAACATTACAGCTGAAGCCTTAATGCCTCTGGTGACCCCCATTCTGAACGCCCTACCAACTACAACTGACTTAAACTTGATGGTCAACGCCTATAATGACTCCATGGCTAAAGCTATCGACACCATTGCTCCACTAAAAATGCGTAAAGGGAAACCTAAAGCGCACCTGAATACATGGTACACCCCAGAGCTCAAACTTCTCCGACTACAAAAAAGCAAACTGGAATCACTATGGAAATCGGTGCCTTCAGCAGACAATAGAACTAACCTCACCAACTTCTCCACCCACTACAAAAATGAGATCACGCGTGCTAAGAAAGAATCTCTTAATTCCAGGATCTCACAGGCAGGCTCCAGCACAAAAGAGCTCTTCAACATCTTAAAGGAATTAGAAAACCCCACTCCTCCTGAAGATACCTGCACAAAGGATAAACCTTGGATCCAGAACGCCCTTGCCAACAAAATCTCAGGGCTCCAAACTAAAATTGAAAACAAACGGCAACAGCTCACTCATGACCCCTCCTCCAGACCCACCCATCCCCCACTCACCGCCTCTAGCTCAGGCTTCACCTTCA
Organism: Ambystoma mexicanum; assembly: GCF_040938575.1. NCBI lineage: Eukaryota > Metazoa > Chordata > Amphibia > Caudata > Ambystomatidae > Ambystoma > Ambystoma mexicanum. Next base: position 1,084,944,646 of record NC_090936.1, on the reverse strand, counting down.
AAAAGGTTACCACACTTGAAGTACAAAAAATTATAGCATCCTTGAAACCCTCGAACTGCAAGGGGGACAGCTGCCCCGCACAGATAATCAAGGATGCTGCCGGGGATCTCTCCCCCTTCATCACCAAATTAATAAACTTGTCTTTTTCTAACAATATGGTCCCAAGTAATCTGAAACAATCCTGGGTCCTACCCTTGCTAAAAAAACAGACCCTCGACCCAGACATACCCACAAATTATAGACCCATTACCACTGTCCCATTTTTACTAAAGATCCTTGACAGAGTGGCCTATTTACAAATTCAGGATTACCTTGAAACTAACCGATTACTAGGTACTCGCCAATCTGGCTTTCGTCCCCAACATGGGACGGAAACGGCCCTTGTTGATCTCAAGAGCCAGATAGACGAAATCAAAGATAAAGGGAGGGCTGCTATCCTGCTTCTCCTCGACCTTTCCGCTGCCTTTGACCTGGTTGACCACAAAATCCTGTGCAACCACCTATCATCGGCAGCACACTTCTCCCACTCGGCGGTCACATGGATCCAATCCTTCCTGGACAATAGGACCATGCGAGTCTTCTCACCCATAGCAGCAGCCGACCCTATTCCCATTACCTGCGGTGTCCCACAAGGATCGTGTGTTTCACCCACCTTGTATAATATATTCACAAAGCCCCTTTTCGATAAACTGGACCATCTGGGTGTCACCTACACTAACTACGCAGATGACACCCAGATACTCCTCACTTTATCAGGCAACCACAACACGGACGCCCACAGGATCGGTGAAGTCTTCTCCATCGTTCAGGCAGGGATGGCCACACATGGCCTCTGCCTGAACGATGACAAGACTGAACTGCTCGTTGTCGGCTCACCCAACACTATCCGGAATCTCAGCCCGAGCTACTCTAGCTTCATCATTGATGGCAACACCATTCCCACTGCCAAAAGTGTAAAAACTCTTGGTTTCTATCTCGACACTAACACCAACCTCGCCAAGCAAATTAATAAGACCGCCTCAGCCACTGCTTACACTGGGAAACTAATCAGAGCCTGCAGACCTCTGATATCCCCCAACAATTGCCTTACTCTAGCCAGAGCACTTATACAATTCAAACTGGATTATTGCAACAGCCTGTATGTAGGTGCCAATAAAACGGTTGTTAATAAACTACAAGTTCTACAAAATAATGCACTCCGTGCCGCCCTTAATATCCCCAGAAGAGAACACATCTCAGCCACAAGAATCTCATGCAAATGGCTCTCCATCCAACAAAAAATAGACCTAAAAACTATCTGCCTCACCTACAAAGCTCTTAACCACCTGGCCCCACCTTATTTAACCGATAAATTCATTTTAAGACAGAATATTAGAACCACCAGATCCTCTAATACACTACAACTGACAGTGCCCAAATACTCCCTCAAAAGAGCCGGCGGATCCAGTTTCCCAGTTCTAGCTTCACAATTATGGAACACTATCCCATCGGACATCAAATCTACCCCTACATTTCAACCTTTCAGAACTAAGATCATCACCTGGCTACTTAACAATTAACTAGCACCGTATGTATGTATGTCACTAATTCTACTATTACTGCTGTCATAACTGATGTTGTAACTATACTTACATTGCACAATTGTACAAATGTTCCTACCTATGCCTGTAACTTGATGCTCAAGCGCCCATATACCTCTGGGTCAGGTGCGCTATATAAATAAATAAACAAACAAACAAACAAACCATGGCTGCTGCCACCAGACTTGCCCCCCAATGAATCCCTATTAAAGGATGTGAAATGAACACATTCCATTTAAAGGGAATTGAAAGAATCCTGTGACATCTATTCAAGACACTACCTCCCCAAATTGGGAGTGCCCAATATGCATACCTGCAGCCTTCCCTTGATGTGGTGGTTGTCAGGCTCACTCACTTGAACTGAAACATGATTCACCCTTACCTGTGAGCACCATGGTAGGCACAGGAAGTTGGCTGGCCAGGCATCACTATCTATGTCTGCCGTCAAGGGGAGGTCCAAACTGGCCAAGTGTAGCTACAGTCACCGAAGCAGCCATGATATGCCATATTGTTCTAGGTCTGATTGATGCATGCATCCCAGGAGGTCAGCGTCTGCTGGCATGTATTAGGTGTACATCCAACAAAGAAATCAATGTAACTGAGCCAGCCATCAAAGGGGACATCACTAACTCAATGAGCCATTTGAAGTGTTCTAGCCATGAGTACAAACACGTGTATGGCTGACCCATTGAGACAAGCAGAGGCCACTGGCTGGATCCTCACAGTAGCTGCACCTGCCTGAGTGTGGCAATGGTGGTACTTTGCACCCATCTCAGGCTGATCGTCATGCCCTTAGGGACTTCTGTGAGACAGAAGCAAGAGAGCATGTAAAGCCCCAAGACTTGGGGGTTGGACAGGTCAACCACACATGCACCAGCAGGTCAGCCTGCACCAGGGGTGGCGGTAGAAGGGGAGCGTCTGGCCTCAGGCACTACTGAAAGTGGGAGGGATCACACAGCATGCCACCACCAGTGTGGTGACAGGGGGGTTGGCTCCCCACAGAACGGTGGTTCTGAACTGCTGCACATACATGCTCGGTGGCGAAGGCTGACCAGCATGGCTGAGAGGTCCCGCACTGGGGCAAACAACACCCAACCCTATCCACTCTAAATTGGCCACCAGTGAGCTTCTAGGATACTCATCCTCTGCTCTGCCTGTAGAGGTAAAACACCCATGTAACAGGGCTCACCTGAGGGGGCATACCCAGGACAAAGTCCCAAAGTGGGTGGAATTAATTTCCTTACAATGCATGCCCATGTTATTCCTCGTTCTTCCTCATTTTGCGTAATGAGTGGGGAATATGCATGTTCCACCCTGTGCTCTATCACCGATAGCGTCTCTTGTGCTAGATGGGATTACCAATGAAGATCTCAGACCAAATAACCAGACAGACTCAAAGAATGTGGCAAAGTGCTACTTTATTCTCAATTTAATAAAGCAGGGTTATCTGGCGGACATCGGACTGAAGCTTGCACACTCACACACAAACTTGAATACACAGGGGCTTATATTCCAATATGCCTCATCTATGATGTCATAATACGTGGCAAACCATAAAACCTATTAGAGGGGGGATTGGTTAGGGAAACATGTCTATTTATAGGATGTATGCGGGTTAGTACTTCATTGATTGTCTCTTATCTGTTAGACAGCCCTCAAACTACCTCTAAATACATATAATACTGATTATAGCAAACAAAATGGCAGTAGATTGGTCTATGTAACATTGTATACCAGGTTGTCCCATAGAACCCACTGATTGGTTGGCATTCTCAACCAACCTTCGACTTTTGACTCGGCTAGCAGCACGTAAGGAAACATGTCAGATTACTCCCTACTTTCCCAATTAGTCCATCATCTCTCATCAGTCCGGCCGGGAGCCACAGTTTCCCGTCTGTAGTTGACCTTGTAGTCTGTTCTCTGTTCTAGGAAATTGAAGGGAGTGAACGCACATCACAATCTTCATTCAAGGCTTAATGAATAACCCTTGTTTTCAAATTCTGAGTCAAATGTGAAGAGACCATGAATTTGTCAATTTCAGCTTCTTATTTACTGCTATATAATTTAATTATACTGGGTGTCATTGCTCCTCTTGGCCTCTAGAGACTTGCTCGCTCTCCTTTGAATAGACCTTGTAGACTTTTAATTGTCCAATATTTAGCTCTTGTAAATGTTTTATTCTTCTTTAATCTTAGTGAAATATGTCTTACATCCATGACTCATCCGCCTGCCTCCCTTTTGCTTTGCAGCTATTCCTTAAAAGTAACAGCCTTGATTCCAAGCCAACATTGACTCCTCTTTATTTTGCACACAAAGCTGTTCTCCCAGCGTCTCCTGACTCTTTAACCCTGGTCTGTTTCTGAGGTAGTTGAGCTGAATCTTTGCACAAGCCGGCATCCATTTTCCAATAATGACCGTCCTAGCCACGTTATATGTTCCTCTATAGCAAGCTTCTATGTATCTTTTCTACCATGCGTTACTCCGTATTTACACTTATTGGTCAGCAATTTACTTTATTCTTCTTTTGTGTTCATGATAACTTTATCGTTTTGTACATGTTTCCCTTGTCACTTCAGTTACATCGTCACTCTTCAGTATTTTCATATCATTTTAGTATGGCTTTGTATATATTCTATATGACATCATTCTATCCATGTCAGGTTTCACTCAGCGCTCCATGATGTCCAATGATGCGCGCTGACATCCTTCCATACGGCATCCGTCCACACTTTCAGTGCGAGGGTACATTTGGTAGAGCTGTCTGAGTGCATATTGCCTCTCGTACTCTCGATGCGATATAGAAATAACACATGGGGTCCCATACTGAGCCCTTCTCCTACTGTTCCAGTATGACGGCGGTGAAGGGTTGTGAGGTAGAGATAATGCATCGAACTGCTTCACTACAACCCCCTATGTGTTTCTTTGCGCTGGCCCTTCCCACACTCTGTGCAGTGTGTCGCGCAAAGTGTGCAGCACCATGCAAAGTAGTGAAGGACATGCGCAAAGTGAAAGTAGACCCATACAAAGTCGATCCGTGAATCGGCAACATGCGTTTTGCGTGCCACAAAGTGCATTTTTTATGCGCAAAGTACCTCTGCAGCGCAAACAACTTTCTATGAATTGGGCCCTAAACCGTTCCTCAAACACATAGAGCATTCATTTAGAAAAGCCTTTTCAATGGCACAATCCAATTGGAAATGTTTTGTAAATCAGGCCTCTAGTGGGGATGGTGTCCGCTAGCTTCTTCCTGACAGCGTACACCCGATCCCGGCGTTCCTCCACCTCCTACTGCTGCCGGAAGACTCCATCCAGGCCGGCGAACACCCGATCCCGGGCCCCGCCTCCCTCCTCCTCTGACTGCTGCCGACAAACTTTATTCGGACGGCGCAAATGAGGAGTGCGCCGTCCTGACACTGCGTGGCAACCCACCGGCGGTTGAAGCCCGGCTTCCACGGACCGCTCTTTGATACAGGTGCGTGGCTCCCCTCCCACCGCTCCACGATGCCAGAGGAAAAAAAAAAACATGGCGCCCTCACAGAAGGGCGCCCTCTCCACTGGTTTACATCACACCAGCTCTCTGTCCCAGAGCCTTCAGACTGCCTGCTAAACTGCACAGCAGCCAGCCCTCCCTACCACGGCCCACATACTATGCCTCACATGTTTTCAGACCCAATCGAGCCTCCAACTCCACGCCATAATTGCAGTCGATTAAACGCTCACCAGCAACCACCCGAAGGTGGTGTACTCATCAATCCATAGCATATCACACCAGTAAACTGGCACAACCAACGTCACCAGATGAGAGGCACGCTCGGCTCCCAACATTACACAATCAGAATGAGTTCTCCCCCAACTCAACCTGTGATACCACAGGTAATTCCAGCTCCCCCCATGAATTCTACTGCCATTGCCTGGCGCATGCCACCTCCATTCGCCATGACCCCGCAGGCTGACAAAGGTGAAGAAAGCACCCTGAAACTCCGCAGCATGTTCCTTAACATAGCTGGTAACGAAGTCAAGATGCTAATTAAGACCATCCCAGCAAATGAACACCCTGATTTCTCATCGCTGCCCACGGCCCTCAACAAGAGACTGGTGATTGAGCCCAATAGAGACTACGAAAGATACATATTTAATCAGTGTACCCAGAGAATTGACGAGACAGTAGATTAATTCATCACCCGCCTACAAATAAAAGGTGCACATTGCCAATTTCACGCCTTCTCGCTAGATGAGGCAATCCGCCTGCACGTGATTGAATGGTGCGTATCTCAGACACTCAAAAAATAACTGCTCAAGAAATCAATCACCATTGAAGAGGTCAGTGAAATGGCCAGGATCCTTGAAAGGGTGGACATACAGGCAACACAGATGTCAGGCAACACCACAGCCAAGCAAGACAGGGGTGAGACAGTGGCAGCGATCCAACCGAGCAACGCAAGAACAGTGGACAGAAACATGGGGAGCAGCTGTATGATGACTCCAAGAACACAACAGCAGTTCTAGCGCTGTGGGATGGCTTTTCCCCACTCAGGGACATGTCCTGCACTCACCAAGAGGTGTGGGAACTGTGGCGGAGAAGGCCACTTCCAGTAAGTCTGCAGGGAAGGCAGTCCTTTCCGAACACACCGCACGTTGGCAATGCCACAGTATAAGACGTACAACCGGAACCCACAAACACAGACGTATCAGATGTGCCCATACCAACAAAGCCCAAGAAGATATATTAGAGTTGTCGAAGACATCTACCCAGATGATGATGCCCAAGATAACGAGACATATGACCAGACTCCACGGATTTGAGATGAATATGATGGTCCACCAGCACGGCACATATTGTAACCGTAATCTTCGCCATGCATACTTCCTCTTTTCCTCTTTGTAACTAAGCAATTACAGTCTGTAACCGCACTCTTTACTATGCACACTTTCCTGTAAAAGCGCCTCAATGCCTAAGGGCTGTAGTGCGCTATACAAATGTAAAAATTAAAAAAAAAATAAAGAATACTACATGATGGCACAGCATAGGCTAGAACACGAGAGTGACCAGTACGACCAATAGGCACAAGATGAATATGTGAACCTCACCATGGACGAAAGAGAAGCCAGAGAAGCACCCAGAATACCAGTAGAGATAGGCAGCAAACATTTCTGCTTCTTAGACGATTCAAGGGCCACCGTGAATATTATGGGAGAGAAAGAATTTCACCAAATCCCTGATAAACCAGTGTCCAAATAATATCCAAGATCTTCCAGTCGGGAGCAGATGTCCCTCTACATGCCATCAGATACTTCGGACGCTGACTCATCCATGGTGATCGGTCCACAACAACGGTCATCATCCATGTTATCCGAAGTCCGACCAAAGGAAGATGACTCCTAAGCTACCACACTGCACCCTGTTTGGGCCTAATAGACATTCACGTTCAGGAAGGCGATACCATCTGCTCAATGGCCCCAACACACAAAGCAAGAGTTCAAGTCTACAACATATGGAACAGTCCCTCGCCAGGGAATGCCATCACGAGGGACACGATTATGAATGAGTTCCTGCTTCTATGCAAAGGACTAGGCAAAATGAAAGGTCCCCCTGTGAAATGACACATTGATCCATCAGTCAGACCCGTTCCCCAACATCCGAGGAGAGTTGGGTTTCATCTGCAAGCTGCAGTGTCCAATGAACTCAACCAACTGCTGGACGACGGAATCATTGAACCAGCAACAGGTCCAACCCCATGGGTCTCGCCATTAGTGATTGTACCGAAGGAAGGAGGCCGACTAAGACTCTGTGTGGATATGAGAATGGCCAACACCGCCATCCAGAGAGAGCGCCACCCTGGTCCATGGATAGAGAACATGATAGTCCAACTTAATAAAGCTGGCCTCTTCTCCAAGCTTGACCTCAAGCAGGGGTACCATCAGATGGAGCTCCATCCTGAATCAAGGGGCATTACCACCTTTGCCACCCATGATGGCCTCTTCCACTATAAACACCTACATTTTGGCATCTCATCTGCGGCCAAGATTTTTCACTAAGCCATCAGGCAAGTCATTCGACCGGTACGCGGAGCACTGAACTACAGTGATGATATTCTCTTATTCGGAAAGTCACGAGTGGAGCATGACAAGGCCCTGCAAGCAACCTGCAATGCCGTTCAAGGAGCAGGTCCTACCCTCAATGTTGACAAATGCTGTTTCAGCAAAATCAAACTCAAATTCTTTGGGCATATCTTCTCTGCCGAAGGCAGGACCCACGACCCTGATGAGGTCTCTACCATATTCAACCTTCAAGAGCCTAGTCAAGTGGCTGACATGAGATCTTTTCTTGGGGTGGCAGGATATTGTGCCAGATACATCTTGCACTATGCCACAATCACGGAGCCACTACGGCGGCTACTACAGAAGGAAGTTCCATTCACATGGTCAACGGAGTGCCAAGGGGCATTTGAAACCATCAAGCAGGCGCTGGCCAAAGCCAGGAGGCTTGCCTACTTCGATCCGGATTGGCACACAGAGATTGTTGTTGATGCAAGTCCCTTGGGACTAGGTGCAATACTGGCGCAGACAAATGGGATAGATGTCCACCCGAGACACATCGTGGCATATGCCAGAAGAGCACTACCACCACCTGAATCAGCATATTTACAGGCCGAAAAAGAGAGCTTGGCAGCCGTATGGGCGTGTGAACACTTCCACAACTTTGTGATAGGCAAGAAGTTCACCCTCATCACGGATCACCAAGCCCTGCTGTCGCTCTTTGGGAACCCGAGGACAAAAATGCCCAACAGGATTGAACAATGGGGTATCAGACTCCAGGAATATGACTTTGAATTCATTCATCGACCTGGGGGTGAGAACAACCCAGCTGACTATTTGTCTAGGCATCCTACAGGCAAGTCGGTGCCGAGACCTTGCCACATCCAGGAGCATGCAGAGATTAATTAGAGAGACTAGCAAAAGTGCACACAGAATTGGCCGTAGCGGATAAAACAATACTCCTGAGAGGATGCAGACTTGTCATCCCAGCAACCCTCCGGTCGGAAGTCATCAAGACAACCCATGAAGGGCACTGTGAAGCAGACAACACCAAGAGACAACTCAGATGCCACGTGTGGTTCCCGTTCTTGGATGCCATGGTCAATTGGTGGGTGAGAAACTGCATAGCATGCCAATGCACAGCCCAATCTGAGGCTCCGATCCCACTACAACCAACAAAGATCCCGGATCACCCCTGGGAGAAGGGAGAAGGTAACAGTGGACTTTTATGGTTCCCTCGAATCGGGGGAATATTTACTGCTGTTCATAGATGAACACTCGAGGTTTCAAATTGTGAAAAGGTCCCACATCCACAGCGTTTGCCCAAGTATCAGCTATCTTCGATGAGGTCGTGAGCGAGTGGGGAATAATGGACACCATCAAGTCGGACAATGGTCCGCCATTCAGCAGACATTAATTTGCGGCCTTTGCAACTACCAGAAAATCACACCCCGCTGGCCACAAGCCAATGGGATGGCAGAAAGGTTCATGGCCTCAATTAAGAAAACCCTACAGAGAGCCTGCATTGAAAGCGCTGACCCTCACCAAGTGCTCTGTCGCCTGCTACTAGATTACCACAACACGCCTCATGAGGCCACAAATAAGACTCCTGCTGAACTCATGATGAAATATCAGGTCTGCACATGCATCGTAAGACAACCGGTGAGTCAGCCGGAAGCAGACCAAGAAGTCATAAGAAGTGATTCTGAGCGGAAGGAAAGGGCTTGTGTGGAGACCGATGAAAGGAGAGGGGCTGACCAAAAGAATTTCATGTAGGGGATGAAGTGCTGGTCCAACAAGTCATGTCAAGAAAACCGATTCCCGGTTTGTACCGAAATCCCTACAGGTCACCACAGTCAAAGGAACCATGATGACCGTTGCAAACTCTGAGAAAGAAATAAAACGGAACAGTCCATTGTTGTCACTGAAGAAGCAGAAAGATCTCCACCTCCTGATCTAGACCCAGAGTCTTATGACATCAGAGATGACTCCCCCTGGGTCCCTGCCTCGACCAGAGACAAAGAGAGCTGACCGACTAGAAGGCGGTCCAAGTGAGGGCCCCAACAGCCGGCCTCAATCAGCTGTCAAGAAACCACTACGCCTGATCGAGGAATGTTGAAAAGGAACCAAGGACATTTGTCCGGGGGTGTTGTCAGGGTTCTATGTCATTTTATCGCAGGATGTATTTTTGCTGTTTTTTTACCACAGATTTTTCAACGAAAAAACTAAATTTTTATTTTGTATTTTGGGGGGTTCCCCCTAAGCCCCCATCCACTTTTATTTTTTATATGATCCCGAACACCGACACCCCAAATATGTATTATTCCAACCCCCCTAAAAAATTAGATGAGTTATTTTTGGTTAAAAAATTTGCGGTAAAAACCCCCGCCAAAAACATCCCGCGATGAAAGGCCGTTATACCCTTGTATACATTGTACCCTTATCAGAGGGCTCATCGTCTCTTTAAGAGAGAGACATGCCCATGTGGACAAAGTCACGTGGGCCATGACGTGGGAGGAGGGAGGAGGCTTCAGGGCTTGTAGTCAGTATCCATTTGTCCATTAAAAAAGGACGTTTATATCCTTCTTGGCGTGTATCCCAAATCCTTCTAGGCCGCAAGGCCCCAACATCCTCCTTGCATGCTCCCTGCACTTGAGCCCGAGTGGAAGTATTCATGTGTTCAGGGGATGACAGGGAAACCCAATACATTGTTCTTCCGTACGGGATATTTCAGTTTGCAAGCAATGGAGTGAGGGTGCTTTTTTAGGAAGATCAACCTAGCCTCAGCCTGAAGCAGCCTCTTATGAGCTCAGTGGGGCATTTGTGCCGCTGCTGTGCACATGTACCGCGAGATGGCGCGCCCATGGGGCGCTTCAAATGAACAAAACACAAACGTGCAATCTTCTCCCATTTGGATGCTAATCGACCCGCCACACTCTGCGTGTTGGCAGAAGTATACAGGAGCACCACTTACAATCTTATAACGCGAAAGTCAGAAAGCGTGTATAACTCAAGCAATGACAAAGCCAACAGTTTAGGCTTTTGCTAGGCATGGGATTGGCAATTACCAGGCACAGAACTAATGCTCTACCATGCTATAACATGCAGAGAGCTGGACACAGGGGTGGACTGGGAACCAAAAGAGGCCCTGGAAATAATTTGGAAAGCAGGTCCATTTTACCGTTTTTCAGCAAGCCCAACCCTTTTCCTATGAGAGCATTCTGAACTAAAACACAAAAACGGCACAGGGTGCAGAGGCCCACCGGGGAATCTCCAGAGTTCCACATAGACCTGTCCACCCCTGGCTGGACAATGGTTGAATGAGCATGTTGAAGCCGATTGCCACCCTCTGTCCAATTTGCATGAAGTCAATGCACCGTATTTCTCAACTCTATATATGACCACTGTCTAGCCCCTAGTCCAGCCTGGGCATATGACATAAGTGCCTGGAAAATGCCTATCTAATGCCTAAACAGGAGACAAAACAGTGTTTTTTCAGGGATTTAGTTCAAGGAACATATGTGAGGACACGCATTTTACAACACCCAAAGAGTAGCCAAAGGCGCTACCCGCACACATTGGTTTTCCTGACAGATTTGGATTTTAGGTCGCCTTTTTAATGCATGTGCCACTATTATTCAGTCCAGTCTTGCGTGTTGCATGTACATAGCACAATCAAAGGCACGGCCTTAGGGTGCACAGAGATATCTATAGTTCATTTGTTAAAGCATTGTAGGTACTTCTTATATTGATAAGAACCAAACTCTAAGTCCCAGAATGCAAAGAGCTATTGACTGAAAGACCAGACTTGGCTGAAGGTGGTGAGTTTTCCGCTTTGGATGGATACCTGCTAACGATTCACATTGCACAATTAGGTGGTGTGGAGCTGTGAAATTCTTCAGTTCCTACTTGCATCCTTGACTAATCTCTGAGAATATAAACTAGAGCACAGCATTATCAGTGGAAGAGGAAGGGAGAAATTATGTAGACCCATATCAAACTGCACAGAATCTGTTGAGTGATCTTGGACGCCCGTGATTGACACATAACACCAATAGCCAGCTTTTAATGCTGAAGAGGAAAAGGGTAAACATTTTAACAAATGGTGAAATGTGTAATCCATAAGAAACAAAATACCCTCTCTAGTATGTGTTGTCCGATTCCCCTATGTGTTCATCAATTCAACACTTATGTCACAATATTTGTACCTCATTTATCTCTTTAATTAAATCATACTTCCATCATATTAGGATATGCTAACTCGTCCTATATAAAGCCACCAATCTCTGTTAAAAGAAGTGTTATATTTTTCACATATACCTTTTTACAGCTTTTAAGTCACAGCCAATAAAAAAAACATATACAGTATCTAACAGTTTTCATGTCAAACTATGTACTATTTTATAGATTTTGTTTTGAAACAGTTCCCCAACATGTTTCGGCCATACACCTACTACTGGAAGTTCTTCTGGGGGACTTCTATTTGCTAGGGTGTCAATCTCACTCTACCTAATCCAATCAGAGTAAGGATGACCTTAACTGGTAGAAGATGCATCCAATGTATTCTGTTCACAATACTGGTTCTAGTGTGCACCAGGCCTTCTGTACTTCAAGGCAGACCTGTGGTTGATAGAGGGTAGATACACTGGGGCAACGGAAGCCCCCGCAGCACCTCTGGTGCGGGGGGCCACATGCTGCCAATGCCCAGCTGGGGGGCCCAGTGACGGTCGGGGGCCCCTCACCAGTGCTTGCAGGGGGCCCCCTACATTTTGTGTTACGCCACCGGGTAGACATTGTTCTATTCACTCTATATAGGGCCTCACCGCGAGTTGGGCGCTAACCCCGGTGGTATTACCGCCGGGGCTTAGCCCTACTGCCAACCCCCCCGGCGCTATTAGCGCCAGATCACGGGTTTGGCGGAACGATAAGTCCCCATTTCCCATTGGGCCCATTCGTGAATTTCCCATTTCCCATTGGGACCAATGGGGAATTTTCACGCTATTGCTGCCGGCAGTATTAGCGCGGGCGGTAATAGCGCAAAAATCGGCAAAATCGTGGCAGAATTGCCCCCAGCTGGGAGCTGGTGGCAAATCCGCCAAGCCCATGATCTGGCGTACCTTTAAATGCAGCGGTAATAGCGCTACTGCCGCATTTAAGGGTTACCGCCAGACTCGTGATGAGGCCCTATGTTTTGAATGTTCTTGGAGAAGTCCTCATCTCCATGGACGCATACCTATTCTGGGTGCCGTGGCTTAGGAATGTACAAGGATCTTTGCAGAGAAATTTACGCTGCTAACAGTTTCTTCCAGGTCACAAATTATCCTTGTAGCAGCCCTCTCTCTAGGGACCTATTTGGACTGTGATTTCCCTTTGTAAATAAACACGTAGGCGAGTGTAAAAAGAATATGGAGAACACTGATTTAGGGTGGGAAAGTTAGAGCTAAAGATTAATACGTCAAACATTTTACCTTGATGTTACGGTGCATAAATGTAATCTGTGGCTACTCCCTTGCTGAAACTCTTACAAGGAGATGTAAAAAATATAAAACTGACTATCTCATCAGCTATTAGTGCAAGAAGGTGATGTTAATGTTAATGTTAAAGGATGTTTATACCGCGCGCTATCACTACCGCAGTGGTCCCCTCGCGCTCTGGCGGATCTGTAACAAAGGGGGTGTAGGTTAGGCGGGTCTTAGGAGCACTTTCTAAAAAAATTCTACCAGTTTGTTGCTCACCTACTTGATACAAGTGGGTATGATATGATAGGTTATTTATAATGCGCTTAATACCCAGAGGTTTCTAAGTGCAGACCCGGGGATCAAACCTGTGGTGCTCTGTGTCATCTTGTTTCCAAGGCGAGCAGGTTGCCCCTGAGCTATCATCCCGAGAGTGATCAGATGTCTTTGCCGGATTTCACATGCCACATTCTGCATGCCTGGAAGACATAGAAAAAGGACCAGAGTGTGCAGTATGCTCTAATATATGTGGAAATGTACAAGAGTACTGCAGATGTTCCATGACGTCCCTCAGGACCACACTATGCCAATAGCACAGAGCAATGTTGGGCCTTGGAAATTAAGGGCCTAATTTATGGAACGTTACACTTTGCACTGCACAAGTACTCTTTTCACTGTGCTAAATGGGTTTAATTCACAAAAAGAGCATTAAGTCGGCACTACTTAGTGCTTTTTCATTATTTAGGACCTTTTAGCACAGGGCAAAGAGTACTTTTGAACTGCAAAGTGACTTTGGTCTGCAAAAATACACTTTGCATCTATGAATTAGGCACGGTTTAATGTATTTGTTGGTAGTGCAAAGTCACTTTGCACCACGCTAAACGTTCCATGAATTAGGCCCTAGGTATCAATCTAGTAGGCCATATCATATACAGCACTACCACAGTGTCTGGAGATAAACGAGTGGGAAAAACTAAGGCGTATTTCTAAAGTAGATCGATGTGCCAATATTGCTACAGGGTAGAATTAAGCTACGTATGAGAGAAAACTCTGCTACCAATGCCAATTAGCAGATACAGTCCAAAAGAACATAACAATTACACCTCCTTGTTCCGCCCATCCCTGTGGCTCTTTGTTTTATAAATGAACTCTTATTCCCGTTGGTTTCAATCCTAGTTGCCCCCTTTCTTAAAATGTATGGTCAGAGTCCATTTTAAATCATCCTCATTATGTTTCTGCTCAACATCATGTGCAATACTTGGTGCACTTGAGAGAATGGCTGAAGGGAGTGATTCCCTTCTTTGAAGACATATGATATGCGTTGGAGGAAAACATACATCTTGAATTGGTTGATACAATGATTAAGAAGCTGGCACAAAAATGGGACAGAAATAATAATTTCCTAAAATTAAGCACAAAATGTAAACACCCGCTTTGCATAAAACAAGGTTTTCCTGTGAATGCTCCATTTAGCGACATAGAGACACTGTACAATAGAAACGTGAGAAGATTGATAGTGCAGTTACGATTAGAACTACGTCCACCTATGTCTAGATTAGATGCTTGGAAAAAAATTCCTTACCAGGAGCGTTTATGTCGGATTTGCAACATGGAAATTTAAACATTGAGCCATTTACTGACTGGTTATAAGAACCTCAGGGATTTGTAAATGAAACGGTACCATAACCTGCACTTAATCATTTTAACACCGAGTAACCCTGGGCGCTCTTATATTCTGGTAGCACCACGATGTTGAATTTTACAATGTATCACATCTGGCTAGACATTTATGCTTTTATGATTTAAGATGTCACACATATTGTTAAATTCAAGATGATATGATTCAAGTTGGTATTATTTTTGTATGGTTTTTATTATGACATTGATGTATGTATTTCAGCTTAATGAGATGTTTTAATATTATGATAATTGCAGGTTGAGGATTTTAATGATATGTGTGCATAGTTTTTGATATGTAGTGTTAAAAGGAGTATTTAACCATATAACACACCATATAACACTTTACAAATAAAAAAATAAAATTGTTGCCTACATCACTGCCAATTTCTTCTGCGCAAACAATTTATTAGGCAGATGAAATTCACCATCAATTCTCTTTGTGGCTAAAATGACTGCAGACAGTATTTTATGGAGAAGACTAAGGAGGTGGTGAAGAAGAGCATCAGTAGGAGTGTGGAAGAGATGGTGAATAGTAAGGAGGAGGTTGGAGGACTTACCCAGAGAGGAGAGGAGGGATATATTCAAGAAGAGATTAGTAAAGATATTGATAGAATGCAGGAGAAGGAGTCAGGGTTTAATGACTGAAGATTGCACCCTAAGGATGAGGGATGTGAGTAGAGGATGGTACAGGCAAGGCATTTAGCAAGGCACTGAGTGGGAGGAAGGGAGAAAGAAATTACTTTGAGGAAGCATAAGAAAGATCTCTTGAGGTATGAGATCCTTGCTACTCATGGAAGCGGTAGAAAGTGATGGATCAGAGTGGAATAGAGCCTTGGCCTTAAGAGAGGGAGGTGGTGAGGACACCCTGACCCACTTCCACCTCTTGCTGGAAGCTCTTGGGCTCAGTTCCACCTCACCCAGCCCCACTTTCTGCTGCTGCCCAGACCTAACCTGCAGGTGCATGCAGAGCCTCGGATGGTGGGCTCTACCCTGAGTCGAAGACAAGTAGCAGAAGGCCTCATCTATAGACCAAAGACATAAAGAAGTGTAGAGGTACCCCAACCTCCACGCCCGTGAGTGACTGTGAAAGGAGAACATCTGTCGAAGGGGTTCCTAGGAGGAGGGTTATGAGGCCGATTCTTTATGTTGAACCCAGAGTCCTGCTGAGCACACACGCTATTTTTTAAACAGCCAGACAAATACATCAGGTTGTTGAGTTGCATTTTCATGAGTTGCTCTCTTTGTGTATCGAACACTAAACCAGATAAACCATTATCTGTTAAACCTAACCTTCAGTGTCGCCATCCAATGTATGTAACTCATCTTTATGATATGAGGCAGCGCCTTCCGTCAAGGCAGCCTTTTATCATTTCCATTTCCCTTGTACAAATATTTCTTTTTTTAGCAATGTGTACGGTTATTTATTGGGTTCTACGTTATTTTGCCATTGGATTTTTCGTCGCGGGACTTTTCATCGCCTTTTTTTATTGAAAAAAACTTGTTTTTTTTTTTGGGGGGGTTACCCCCCCACAAACCCTTTTTTTAACATTATTCCCTTTCATCCACAAATATTTATTTAATTTTTACCCCCCCCAAAGAAAACGATGATTTTTTTTTTAATAAAAAAACAGCGATGAAAAGTCCTGCGACGAAAAATCCCACGGCAAAAAAACTGTATACCATTTATTTGTGACTGGATGGCTTTACATCTTTACTTTTCCTTTTGCTTTAAAGTTTGTGTTGCTGTGAGCTAACACATTTTTATTTATTTCTTTGTAATAAAAATGTGTTTGTATCCTCTGAAGACTCTTACCATGTTATGTTGTTCGGCTCACTGGAGCGACTGGACCAGTGTAACTCTGTGTTGATGTAGGACCAAAGCCATAGGACCTACCCAGACATGGAGGCGCTGTGTGTCACAACGCAGATTTCGAAACTACACGGAGGACACCATTGACAGCAACTTTAAGGCTGCTTTCACGGTCCCGCTAAGAGGCACAGAGGACACATCATCCTCTGCACACGTCAACACAGTTGGCTTTTGCTTGAAAAGTGTCTCCACACTTGTACGGCTGGGACACATTCCCAGGTTGTGTTACACCTTCATGCACGGATGCTCACCATGTTTTGAAAACACCACCTTTCCATGCAACGGGTTTACAGCACAATACATACCACAAGCTGGGAGGAATCTAGATCACAATTCACGTCCTGATGAAGCAATAGGTCGAAACACCATTGTGTCGACTCCCCTGTTTGTCGTAGTACACCAGGGTGGCAAATACACCTGACGTTTCACTCTTCATTGTTTCACGGTAACCTTGTCAAAATACAAGGCTGTATAACTAACTAACTACTAGACAATTGAAAAATGTATCAATTGCGGTAAGTTTGTTTCTTGTTATGAATGTGTAAGGTTCAATATATGTTTTTATGGTATGTCACACTATATACTTTGTATAAATACACAAAAACGACTCTTTGTGTTTGAAAAAGACTACTGAATTGTCAGTGTGTTCTTTACTGGGGTTCTGTTAGGGATTGCTCTGACCAATTGTGTGTATATATACCAAAGTCATGTGGGTGTTGGCCACTGGGCTACAGCAGTGGTGCATGTTGGCCTCTTCTTGTAAAGCAACTACAGTCTAACATTTGTCACCGTCACTGTATACATTATGTAAAATGCTTCCTTCGGGGTGAAATTAAGTGCGCATCCAAAAATAAATGATATAAAAAGAGTCAAATGAACACACTATGAAACATAGCGATTGATAGAAGAAAACACAAGCCCTGAAATTTCCCTGTTGAAGAACAGCTCAGGTCCTTAGTCTTCTTTATTTTATTTTTGTGCTGTGTGATGTGTGTAGTTAGGGCAATTCTGTGTTTCTGTGGATGAATAAAGCATTTCCTAAATAGTAACTATGCTACATGTATGATGAAATTACTATTGCGCTGTAGGAGTACAATGATTTTTAGTGACTGTATAATGTTTGTAATAAGCCTATGTACAACAACAATTGTTGTTGCTCAAAACACCTACTACTAATCCAGCAGTGATCTCACTCATAAAGGAAACAAGTCAGAGCACAATGTTATACCTCCTTTGACGTTTATGCTGACACAGGCCGAGGGCAGGCTATATTTTTAGAAGGGGTGCGAGCTGCCACAGTAGCGACCCAAAACATAAATAGTACAGGGACCCAAAATAAAAGAATGTCCAATGAAAGTTCTAGAAGAATTGTAACCTTTAATTAAACTAAAAAGGCATGCAACGAATAAAAATACTAACAACCCACTCTTTTAGGCGAGAACACAGAGAATGAGGACTTTGTAGCAAAAGTGGGCACACTGACAAGGGTAGAAAGGCAAAGTTCAGCAGCAATGTCTGAGTTCAAGGATGTGTCTTTTGGAAAGGTATAGCGTGGGTATTACAAGTCACTAAGGTCCTCAAAGTTGGAACAAGGGGACAGGACCACCGCAAATACATTGTCTGCTTGTCTTTGAGGCTGAACAGAATTGAGGAAGGCTACTAGACGCTGAACTGCATGGCGAGACAGCATTGAGAGGATCTTCCCAATTGTGAGTCAATGTTGAGACAATTCAGGACTCGGGCCCCCAATGGATAGAAGCAGAATTGAGAAAGGTCGAGATTATGGAATACAGTGGTTCGTGTCCACGCCGAGATGAGTTAAGATGTTGGCTTCCACTGAATTAAGTCTGCGGTCAAAAGTGGTGAGTCCACTGCTTCTTCGAAGTCGAGCAGGTTGGTGAGTGGAGTTGAGTTATTGGCTTCTGTGGGTCGAGTCAGTGTCTAGATGACTTGAAGATTCAGCTAAGCAGCTCGGAGCACTTTCAGTGCAACACAGCTGCACATAGGTAAGTGTGTTGAGCATGTTCGAGCTGGCTAGAAAAAACATCTTGGGGCACAAACAAAGCTTCTGGGCTGATTCTGGCTTCAGATGTGCTGGGAGGCTGAGTCCTAGGTCTCCAAAGGCAAGGTGAGTGCTTAGTACAGCACTTCCACTCCAAGAAGGTTGTCTGGCACCTTCAAGGGTCCTTCATCTCAAGTGAGTGGGATCCTGCTTCCTGTGTACAGGCAGCAGGTAGGGCTTGGTCCACAGCAACATCACCCCAAATGTTCCTCTCGGGTGGTTACAGGCAGTGGCTTGCCTCATGTGAGGAAGTCTCTGCTTTTTATCTCCGTGGAAGAGGACATTGGACTAAAGTGTGTTCCCAACCAGTTTCCATGGAATCCTTCTTCTTTCAAGAGTACAAAGATGAAGCCAATAAGCAGAGGGCTTTTCTGCACTTATATCAGCAACATGCCACAGCTGATTAGTTCATTTCTAACCTTTGGTAAGGGCTCTAATTAGGGTTGCTATGACAAATGTCCTTTGCCATTTGATGTCATACACAGCATGCTCTGTTTGCAGGGAGTGGGGTGAATTTGGGAGCTGCAATAAGGACCAATATAGGGGAACTCATCTGTGGACGGTAAACTCAACCTACTTTAAAGAGTCTCCAGTAATCAGAACCCTGGTGATGGGCGGAAATTGCAGCCTGCCAGGTTGCCGTTGGAACACCTGTTCCCAGATAACCCCCTCAGGGAGAAATCCTGCTCTGGCGGGGAGGTGCTGGGGTGAAACACACCCCAGACAAACTGAACACACATCCAGCCCTCTCATACAAGTGTCACAGTCCACCGCGTCAACAATCAAATTATATTAAAGGTCTGTGACCATATAACTCTTTTCTCATGAGCCACCATGACAAATCTGGCTTAGCTAATCTTTAGATATCTCCTTGCCAAAAGCACCCCCCGCTCTCAGGCCAGAGAGTTATGACATTGGGAAAGGGGTGCCTGTGATTACCAAGGCAGCTCCCACCTGCTGAAACTTTGGGACACAGCAGGCTGCAATCAGGGATGCATATGGGTTGTTTGGCCTGCCCTGCTGCTACTGCAAGGCATTTTCCGGGATTATTTCGGCAGATTGTCCCAAGAAGGGCTACACAAGTTACACTGTCTGTTTTGGCATGGAGTATTTATGAAGGCGTGTCTGATTTAGGAGAATTCACTTTCAGAGTCAGAATTGCTTGAATCATTTGTTTGTGGAAAATTAATTGTATTGAATATTTTGAACCATAGAGGGATGCGGAGTACTTGCATCGTGACTTCAAATGTGGTTGTGAGACTCATGCATAGATTAGACAAATTCCATATTCATGAGCTACATCACATACTCCCTCTATCCCCTATTTCCCACCCACCCTCTAGTCCCCCCAACTTGCTGATGTATGTGTGCATTAGTGTGGTTCCGTGTGCATCTATATGGATCAGTCAATAGGTGCCAAGTCATATATGGTATGGCATGGTATCGAGTATAGGGTTAGAGGTAAGTATCTGCCAGTGTCCTCAGGTGGTCGTCTTGTGCGGGTTTGTTTCGGCATTTTAGGATGGAGCATTCTAATGAGCCTAATCTGGTTAATAGCGATAGCCAGGCCTGTTTAGTTGGGGCTTTGTCTGTTTTCCAATGGATAATCAGGATTTTTCAGGCTGAAAAAAGGACTGCATGTACCAGTTTTCTAACCATCGGGTCGCTGTGCCAGTCTTCGTCCTCACTCCCAAAGAGCATTGGACCCGGGGCTAGGTCAAAGGTGATCCTGTGTGCCCGGTGGTGTGTTCATGAACCATTGACCAGAACGTCCTAATCTTCAGGCAGGTCCATAGGATATGTCCCATTGTACCCAGTGCCCTGCAGTGTCTCCAGAATCTGGGTGTATGAGCCAGCCCCATTCTATGTAGTTTGCTTGGTGTGTACTATAGCCTTTGGATTAGTTTGAATTGGATCTCCCTGTTGCAGATATTGTATGAAGTTATGGGTATAGCGTCAAAGAAATTGTAGATATCCCTAGGTTAACTGGAATTTCAAGGTCACTGAACCATTGTGCTGCTAGTGTCTGCTTTCGTTTGGGGTGCAGATGGTTTAGAACGCGTGAACACGTGGGTAGAGAGTCATGTTTTGCTCCATCTCGAGCTCCCCAGGTGATGGTTTGGCTATTAATGTTCGCTCGGTCGTGTTTGAGCGTATTACTGCTATCAGGGTATGGTATCACAGCCAGTCCGATTTCTGTAGTTGTAGAACCTGACTGGCCTCCTGGTATTCAATGGGGGTTTGCTCATTATATAGTTCCAGAATCTTAACCCCTGGCCATATAGAATCCTGATTAGGGTGTAGTGGGTAGTTGAGCCAGTCGATAAGATCGCCCTTACACTGATCCACATAGGGGAAACTTGGACAATAAAGATTACCCCTGCTAACTGCGCAGGGAGTATTAATTCTATTAAAGACTAGGAGGCGAGCATTATGCTTCAACTTCTTTAATCTACTACTCTCCACAGCAGTTTCAACAAACTCAAAACTATACCAAAACGCTGAAAAACAGTCTGAACAGACTTTTTCTTCCTTGAACTACAATCCCCATAGTCTCTGTAGTCCATCCTACTCCAGCTCAGCTATGACCATATCCTGTCCCTGAGCTCCTCCTCTCTTTTACTCGCTCTGACAGTCCCAGAGAAAACTCCACACTTAGTCCTGCAACTGGCAATGACTTGAACCCTTCCAAACGAATGTCGCACTCCTTCAACTCAGGCAACGACTTCTACTCGTCTTTCCCTTCAATTATTCTTCTGCTCCTCTCCTAGAAATAATAGAAAAGCAGAAAAATCAGGGAGGTGTCCATGTATTGCCGTCATCCACATATTATTATCACATACATACATTCAATAATATGCACAATACATTTCTCGGGTGGGAATTTAATGCTCGCCTCCTAGTCTTTAATAGAATTAATACTCCCTGCGCAGTTAGCAGGGGTAATCTTTATTCTATGGCAAGACTGGAGGCGAGCATTATGCTTGTTCAAAGCTGTCCCAATACTGCACTCGCCATACTCTCTGTTGGTTTAAAATAAAATTCCCTAAATGTGCGATCATTCGCCCAGTCTGCTGCTGCCATAATATCTTGCAAGGGAACCCCTGTCCTATATGCTTTGGACGCCATGGCCCCCCTCACTGAATGTGCACCGAATTGTTGCAAATCGATCCCTGCTGCTAGCATTACTTCTCTGACCCATCTCGCTATGGTAGCTGTCTTTACCGCCTGAAAGGGCTTCCTACGCGCTATCAGCAACTGACTTGTACTACTCGCTCTATCTTCTGCCGTCCTGGCCTCGTATTCCTTGATGCAACTAGCTACGCACCATTTGACATTATTGGGGAAATAGGGATAGTGCACTGCGGATGTACTTGATTTCGTCCTTTGCACTACTACGAAGGTCACTCCCTCTGGTCCGAACCTCCTCCTATTGATTTCTAAGGCCCTAACATCTGACACTCTCTTGCAGGATATGAGACATAACAGCATAGCCAATTTGCCTGATAACTGCTTGAGAGACAAAAATCTATTCACCGGCCAACTCTCTAATAATTCCAAAACTCTCGTGACGTCCCATAACACCGTATATCTGGGAACCGGTGGCGCTTTAAATTTAGCTCCTCGAATGAGCCTACAGACTGCTGGGTGTTCACCCGCTGGTGCCCCTTCAATCGGCATATGACCCGCGGAAATCGCTGATCTGTACACTCCAATAGTGCGGAAAGCTTTCCCATCTTGTAGCAGGTGCGCCAAAAAATTCAGAATGGCCACTATAGGAGCAGAAATGGGATGAAAACCTCTCCCTCTGCACCAACTCGTCCACCTGGCCCAAGCCGCGTCGTAGCTCCTCCGAGTCGATGGAGCCCAGGATTCGGCAATAAGCTCTGCTGCCTGCATCGAAATGCCTGGCAGTTCCCATCGTCTCCTGATATCCTGCACGCGATGAGCGGGAGTGTCTTCTTCATTCTCAGAGGATGACACTGCCCAGCTGGGTCCGTGAGCAATCGTTCCCCTTCCGGGAGGATCCTCGGCAGGTCTATCAACCGCTCTATCAGCGTCGGGAACCACACTTGGGCTTTCCACAACGGTGCTATCAGCACTAGCTCTGCTCTCTCCCTCCGACACTTCGCCAGCACTCTGCTCAGCATCATGAACGGAGGAAAGGCGTAATGCATGCCGCCTGTCCAGTCTTGCAGGAATGCGTCCGTACCCCTCGCGTCTGGGTCTAGTCTCCAGCTGAAATAGCTGGATATCTGGGCGTTGAGACGAGACGCAAATAGATCCGTGTGTAACGGACCCCATTTCTGATCTATCATCTGAAACACTGATGGGTCTAGCTTCCAGTCGCTGGAGTCTGTGAGGTACCGGGAGTTCCAATCTGCTATCACATTCAGTGAGCCGGGTAAGTACTCCGCTGTCACTGATGTCCCCGTCCTCAGGCAATAGTGCCAGAAATCTTTCGCTAGCTCGGCTAGCAGCCTGGACTTCGTCCCTCCTAAGTGGTTTATGTAACGCACTGCCGATATGTTGTCCATCTTCAGTAGGACGCAAGACTTCACTCTGTCTCTCGTGAATGTCTTTATCGCGAAGGAGCCTGCTAGGAGCTCTAAGCAGTTTATGTGCAGGTTCAGCTCCTCTGCGCTCCATCTCCCTCCAGTTTGCAACTCTCCGCATCGCGCTCCCCATCCTATACGGCTGGCGTCTGACTCTATCACGAGGTCTGGCCGGTCCCCGAATATGGCACGCCCATTCCAGGCGTCCATATTCTGCAACCACCATTCCAGTTCTGTGATCGATTCCTGATCTAGTGGTATCGATTGATGATACCTCAGCCCTTGTTGCAGGTGTCTGATTTTCAATCTTTGTAAAGCTCGATAGTGTAAGGGACCTGGAAAAATAGCTTGTATTGAGGCTGCCAGTAGGCCCACAATCCTCGCTAGGATCCTCAGAGATATGACTCTCTTCCCTAGACATGCTCGGATCTCTCTCTTGATATCTCGGATCTTCCTCGCTGGAAGTTCCAGGGTGGCTTTCCTCGTGTCCAGGATGAATCCGAGAAAATCCAACCTCTGTGCCGGCTTCGTATCCGACTTCTCTGTGTTCACTAGAAACCCCAGTGACTGCAGGAGGTCTAGAACCCACTGTGTCTGATATTCCAGTGCCTTCTGATCTTCCGCTAGAAGCAATAGATCGTCTAAGTATATGATCAGCCGAATTCCTTTTTCTCGGATGGCTGCGGCTACTGGTTTCATCAGCTTCGTGAACGCCCAAGGCGCTGACGCAAGTCCGAATGGCATAGTCCTGAATTGCCAGAATTGTCCCTTCCAGCGAAAAGCCAGAAATCCTCTGAACCGCTCCTGTACTGGGACTGTAAGGTAGGCATCTTTCAGGTCTAACCTGGTTAGCCAGTCTCCCTCCCTCAGGGAGTCTCTGAGCTGATGGATTCCCTCCATCTTGAAATGATGGTAAACTATCCATCCGTTCAGCTCCTTCAAATTTATCACCGGGTGTACTTTCTCCTTCCTGTGAACGAGAAACATGTTGCTGAGAAAACTTGGGACCCCGGGGCATCTTTCTATGGCTCTCTTCCTCACTAAGAGCTCTAATTCGGTATTGAGGGCTGCTTGCTCCCCTCTTGCTAGCTGCTGGCGCTGGGGGGCTCTTGTCTGCACTGGGTCTTGGATGAACTCTAGCTGCAGACCTCTGACGGTTTGCAAAATCCAGGCATCGCTGGAAAGCGCGCGCCAGCTTCCCCAGAACCTCTTTGTTCTCCCTCCCACTGGAGGGTATGTTATCGCTCTTACCTGGTGTAAACCCTTGGCCTCGTCCGAAGCCTCTTCCTCGCCGTCCTCTGCTATTACGACCTCTGGCCGGGAAGAACGTGTCCTGTTGCCTGTTCTCCCAGTACTGGGCCCTGTGATTCGGGGGTCTTCTGCCTCCCTGTTGGCGACCGGTCGAGCGACCCCTGTAACGACCGGTCCCGGCAAAAACTCTCTGCGGGAAGACCTTACGGATGGAAGCTTGCGCCTTCTCCAGAGATGTGTATGTGCCTACAAATCGGCCCATCTCCTTCCCGAAAGTCTCTCCAAACAAGAGGCCTTGCGCTGTCTCCCCGGCCTCGTAGGATGCCAGGTCGCTGAGCTTCGAATCTATCTTCAGAAGCAATCCTCTTCTCCTCTCGGAGGCTATTGCGCAATTCGCGTTACCTAGGAGGCAAACCGCCCTTTGCGCCCATCCAGCTAGGGCCTCTGGATCCACCTCCTCGCCTGTGTCTTTCGCTCTTTCAGCTAAGTCCATGATCTTGGCGAGCGGACCGGCTAAGTCCAGGACCTTCTCCTGGCAACTCTTCCATGATCTATCAATTCCTTTACGGGGGTCCTTACTGGTCTTTGAAACAAAGGTGAGCATCTTTGGGTCCAATTCGGGGGCTTCCGCCACCTTCCCCGGTAAGTCCGGCCTGGGACATTCTGCACGAAGCCGCTGGCGGACTTCCTTATCCAAGGCTTTTCTGAGCCTTGCTGTCATGTACTGAGCCACTCTTGGAGAAGGCTGCCAGTCGGAAGATCTCGGATTTCTGATGGCGTCCGGATCGAACATATCATCTTGCTCCTCGTCGAGGTGCTTCTCTTTGCGGGCTTTCTTACCCCCGCTGGGCGTAGCCCACTCCTCCTCGACTGGTTCCTCCGGCTCTTGAGGGGACAAGTCCTCCTCCTCTGGCTCTTCTTCCGAGCCTGGGTCATCATCTCCCACATTATCTTCCCCGGGAGAGGGGGTCATGAGGTCCGGCACGGCTTGACGCTGCAAATATGCTCTTTTGAGCTTCGCGAAAGCGTCGGCGACCTCCGGGGCCTTATCTCCTGCCCCATCCGATGGGCCCTGGGGGTCTGCAGAGGCTTTCCTCTTGCGGGCCTGAATACTCCCCTTAGACCCTGCTCCAGAGGGTTCCATGGGCAGGCTGCGAGTCGTCTTGGTGCTTTCCTTCGGCTGATGAAGCATAGCTTCTAGTGTCTCTAGCCTTTCTTGTAAGGGTCTCACCCCTTGAGCCACCGCATCTATCAGGGAATTCCCCAGCACCTCCTTGAAACTTGCAGCCAAGTCTAGGGACTGCTCCTCCTCACTCCACTCATATTCAGACATGATAAGGGGTGCTGCGTGCCTCGGTACCTGCGTGCAGGTGTCTTCTGCTGCCCACTTCCTGATAGATGCTCCCCTGAGACCTCTCCGAGTCTCCAAATATCTTAGATCTTACTTTTTTTTTTTTATTTTTTTTATATAGTATGTGGCTGCACCGGACTCTTCTTGGTATATTATGCCTGTGGTGGCTTGCTAGCTTTGTAAGTCAGCTGTAGGTCTCTTTCCTTTTTTTTTTTTTTATTATTCTCCAAGGCCTCGCTCCTGCTGCCTCTTATGAGGTAATGCAGGCCCACGCTCGCTAGGCGCTTCGCGCGCGCGCGGGGAAGTCAGGACTCTCGTCCTGGAGCTTCGGATCGCTCCGAATGTGTAATCCCTTTCTGCTGCAGCCGCGTCGCGTAATGTAAGCGACGCGGCTCAGCGCTTCTCTAGCTCCGCCCCCCCAAGGGTGGGGGGACTCTTCCTGGCCCTCCGCGAGGGCTCGCCGCGTTCGGCGCACGGCTCCTCCCCCCCAAGGGAGGGGGCCCGCTGCAGCGTGCCCGCTCCCGCTGAGTGAGGGGAGGCTCGGGGAGCTCCAAGGCCCGGCGGGACACCCCTCGAGTGCCAGAAGTGTGGCACGGGGCTGGAGGCCGCCGGAGCTCCCGATGCTGCTGTGAAGCAGCTAATTAGATCGCTCCGCGAAGATGCGGAAATGCGGCGTTTCCGACTCGCAACGCAGTTCCGTCCTACCACGCATCAAACAAAACTTTATAGTACTGTCCTAAACACTGCCTCTCAGTGTAAACTTGTCGTGTAGGCACCTGAAGCCTTCCAGATAACCTAAAACCTACGCTAATGTACACAAACCCACATTATGCTAAGAGGTAAACAGAAAGTCACTTATCTGCTTGAAGAGCAGTAAAAGAAGAGGAGGAGCTCAGGGACAGGATATGGTCATAGCTGAGCTGGAGTAGGATGGACTACAGAGACTATGGGGATTGTAGTTCAAGGAAGAAAAAGTCTGTTCAGACTGTTTTTCAGCGTTTTGGTATAGTTTTGAGTTTGTTGAAACTGCTGTGGAGAGTAGTAGATTAAAGAAGTTGAAGCATAATGCTCGCCTCCAGTCTTGCCATAGAATCACCCCCAGGAGCGCTCTCATTTTGTGCCATTGTGTCAGCGTTGGGCCCAGTAAGGGTTGTGAGCGTGTGTTATTGGGCAGCCTCTATAGTAGGATGGCTAAGATTTCCGATGGGGAGTACGGTGCTTTTAGGGACAGTTCCATGTGTTTCCAGCTCAGTGTGTCTGTCATATCGAGCCACTGCTTGGCCCAACCTATTTGGGCCGATTGATAGTAGGTACACTAGGTCGGTACCACCAGTCTGACGTCACCATTGGTGGCCTGGAGGATTTCTAATAAGAGCCGTGATTTTTTCCCCTCTAGAGGAATCTGGATAGACATGTGTCCAGGTCCCTGTATATGTGATGGGTTGGTGTACATGTTAGCATCATGGCCATGTAGATTAGTTTTGGGAGGGAATTCATTTTGAATGCATTAATGCGGCCAACAAGTGACAGCAGTAGTGTGTCCCATTTGGAGGGATCCTATTTGATTTTGAGGAGGGTTGGGGGTAGTTTAGTTCCATGATTGAATGGAGTGAGGGCTGATTAGAATTCCTAGATATTTAATACTGAACAGCTGGAGGTGAAATGGAGGGACTCGTCCTGGGTCCCATGGCACATCCGTTCTAAGTGGGAGGATTTCTGACTTTATATCCTGTCATGGGGCCATTTGTGCGTAGTAGGTAATGTAGTCGTGGGAATGACGTTCGCCATTTGCTAACATAGAGCAGGAGGTCGTCCGCATATAGCGAAACGAAGTGCTCCTCACCTCCCGGTAGTATTCCCTTCCATCCCGGGTCATTACAGAGCTTTTCCGCCAGTTTTACCAGCACGGCTACTGCCGAAGTCGTAATGAGGCCCATTGTCTTGTAGATGTCTATAGGAAGGCCATCCAGCTCCGAAATCTTGCCTGCCGATAGGAAATCAATAGCCAGGGTTATTTCTACGGCTGTGATCGGGCTTTCTAACTCAGATATATGTATAGGCTCTATTTTCTGTAGTTGGAGGTCTGCCAGAAAGGAATCAATCTAGCTGGGAGGTATCACCATAGAATTAGTGTATAGTTCGCCGTAGCATTCGGCGAATCGTTTGTTTATGTCGGTCTCAGTCATAAGAAGGGTTCTATGGTGATCCTGGTTACCATGTATGCTCTGGGAGGCTTGTCTGGTGCAGATGAAAGGGCAGTCTCCGTCTTGAAAATAGGCTTGCAACCAACTGGTGAATGAGTTTTGAGCCTGTTGCGTTGAGACATGTTTGAGTTCCGTAAAGAGCCGGGTAAGTTGTGTAAGTATTATGGGATTGCGTGTGTGTTTATGTATCGTCTCATTTCGTGCTATGCTGTTACTTTTCTGTGTTTCCTGTTCCCACCATTTCTTCAGTTTGTGGGACCATCTGAAAATACATTGCCCCCGAAGAAAGGCCTTGCAAGCGTCCCAGCAGCTGCTGGTGGGATATTCCGGGGTCATTCCGGGGTCAGGTTGGCTTTCCAAAATATGTCGCTTGAATCATTTATTAAATAAAAATCTAAAAGCGCAGGCTATGACGCCCTCACACGCAGCAATGGGCCATAACATGTAACGATTATTTTAGGGGCAGGAACAATGCACACATCCAGGTTGACTCAACATAAGTGTTACATTTCCTAAGGTGTTTGCAATACCCTGGTTTCTCCAGTGAAGAGTGTCTAAGAGGCACTGTGGATGATGGGGCTTTATTTTGATCTTTGTCATCTAGGTCAGCAGCAGCTGAACATGTGCTCTATCTCAACATCATCCTGAACAGTATATGTGCAGGGCAGGAAGCGCTGGTTCATCTTCTGCATCATTAGAATTCATACAATGACAAGCTTTTCTTTCTGTCTCCAATTATGTCTTCCATTGCACTAGAACATGCTTAGAGTTGGTGCTTAAAGCAGGTCACTATAGCTATTAGATTGCCAACCTGCTTAGTGTTGCCCACTGCTCCATTTTACTGTGCCAATAAAGCAGACACTCGTAATATATGGCCGACAGCTCATTATCTGTGATAAACTGCTCAAGCATTGTTTCAAACGCATTTCTTGATATGGACAATTACTCTTTTTTTCATCTTTGTATTCTACTCAAATGTACCTAAGCCTTTCCAAATAGTTCTCAGTGCTTTTGACTAATCCTGCGGAGCTTATGTACATGAAGATGGACCTGAGCATGTGCTGCTGTACTCACTGGTAACTAACAGAGAAGACATTGGTGAGGTTAGTGATTTACACTGCCATGGGAGTGTGGAAGCAGGGCATGAGGATGGTGGATGGAGCCACAAGGACTACTATGCGTGGAGATAGAAGAAGGCATTTCTCCAGTATATGCCCTGGTGAGCTGTAAGTAAGACAGCTCAATGCAAGGTACTGTAATTGGTTCCTGGATCGATGTCTTGTGTTTTGCCATATCTATCATCCCCAAAAGAGGGAAAAAAGCAGACATTCGAAATCTGTAGCATGGGTACAATTGTGGTACAGACGAGATCCTTGGAGCAAACTATGTCTTTGTTGATCCTAGCATTTGTTTCTTTGTGCTGGTGGTCGCCAGCCCATGTCTTTGTTGATCCTAGCATTTGTTTCTTTGTGCTGGTGGTCGCCAGCCCATGTCTTTGTTGATCCTAGCATTTGTTTCCTTGTGCTGGTGGTTGCCAGCCCATGTCTTTGTTGATGCTAGCATTTGTTTCTTTGTGCTGGTGGTCGCCAGCCCATGTCTTTGTTGATCCTAGCATTTGTTTCTTTGTGCTGGTGGTGCCAGGCCCAGAGCTTCAAAATCCTCTTCTTCTTCTTTAGTGTCCTGTCCCAGGGTCTTGATCTGGTCTTGAAGTACATGAAACCGAGCGATCACATCACTGATGACAGTGTTATCATTGCTGGTTTCCCCCATTACCTGGGTGTCAAAGACACTAACTCGTTTACGTTTACAGTTTACGGATAGTAGGCCAGAGAAAAAGAGCTACTTGTGTTAAGTAAAATCTGCACCTAATTAATACTGAAACCCCAAAAGATGTTTTTTCCCACTCTTTAGATGTTGACCCAGCTATCTCTACTATTGATGAAGTGGTCAAAAACCTTCATGATATAACTCTTAGTACTATGGATAGAATTGCAAAAGCCAACACTAAAACAATTCGCAAACACACCGTCTTCACCTTGGTTCTCTGAAGAGTTACACTCCCAGAAACAGCCAGCAAGGCATTTGGATCAGAAATGGCAGGGAAACCCAATAACTTGTGTGGATGATCTGTGCCCAGCAAAAAAGTTAAAAGAGTGTTTTCCTGTCTTTGCTTCTTTTTTGCGCAGATATTTCATCTGTCACTAACACAGGGCTGTTTCCCTGATTCTTTGAAATTCTGGGCATGTGTGCCCTTTACTATAAAAAGCCAACCTTGATGCTAATCTTTTGGCTAATTATAGACCTGTTACATCTCTTCCTTTCTTGGGTATGTTTTTAGAAAAAGCAGTATTCGTTCAGTTAATTGAATGGATTAGATCGCAAAACGTATTAGCCAATCAGGCTTTTGAACAGGACCTAGTACAGAAACGGCAACATTGTAGATTTTGGATAACATTATGACGATTTTATATGAGGGGGCATGTTATGTAATGGTTTTATTAGCTCTGATGGCGGCATTCGATACTATTGACCTTGCGTTCTTCTTGATATACTGATCAAAGAATTGTTGGGTGTCTTGGCCCACGTTGAAGTTATTATGCTGCAACACTTGGTGCTGTGGGCTTAGGAAATCCAAGAGGGCGGAAAAGCCCACATTTGTGCCAGAATCCTAGAGAACCGTGCAGTTTTGCGCACAGCAAAGTGGTCCCCTGACCTGCTACCCACCAGTGCAAGCATGATGGGCCAGGAGTGTCATGAGTGAAATGTGTGCCAAGGGAAAAACAGCAGTGCCGGTGGCTGTCACCCACCCTGAACCTCTAGAGGGAAATAAAATAATTTTAGCATATTTTTCACTTCTTTGCATACCACATCAACGTATATTGCCTGTGTTTCAAACTCCTACCTGTTTTCATCTAAACTGGCTAGAGGGGAACTGAATTATATTTGATTGCATTCCTGAGAACTGTTTGCTTTCTTTCCATCTCTTTACCTTGCATAAAGGGGGGGTGAATTGTCAAAGAAAAGTGATTACATTGTCTTTTGTCGAAGTCATATCAAGTTATTTCTGTACTGCATTTTCATTTATCATTGCATTGTCCTTGAAGCCATAAAAGCATTCTCAGCTACTTTATCCTCTCTATATCACTTCTAAGCCATCAAAAAGAGTGTACCACTGTAACATTATCCATTGTTGATCACTATCATCCTCACAGGTGTGCTATCAAATATTAATTTACTATAAAAGTGTGATAGATATATATTGTTTAAATTTCAAATAAACCTTTTAATTTGCAAAACACACCTACTTCTTGGCTCAGTGGGGTCAGGGGGATTCTAAGAGAGGGGTGTTATATAAGGGTTGTCATCCAGAATAAACAAACTGGACATAAAAATATATCAATAAGGGTTTCCCTCAGCATACCAGACTAGGCATTGACTTAGCTGTAGTGTTAAATTGAATCCGCTTACAAAGTGGGGGCTCGTAGCTGGGGATTCTGGATTAGAGTTACCACTTGTGCAGCTTAATACAGTGTGCCAACTGACCGGATACACATATCCGGTTAGATCACCACGCTGTTTTACACTGTGAAAGCACTCCTTAAAGGAACACTCTAAGGAAAAGGTCTGTTTTGCAAAATAAAATACAAACTTCTGTAAGTCAGGAAGGAACTCAAATTCCAGAATGACGACACTGGTAGACATCAAAATAGCCAGAGAGCACTTCTTACATAAGCTATTTGTGAGAGGTGAATGGACTGAGCAGGGCAGGATGCGTGGTTGCAGGCAATCACACAACAGGTCACTGCAACTGGGTTAGATATCTGGAGAGATCAGGGTCCTTTACATGTGGCCCTGAGTGAACTATACATGGCTCCTAAAGCTAAAGATGAACACGACAAGATGGTTAGGATCGCGGCATATTTGTATCTATATATGGGAGCCATGCAGGACGAATGTGCTGAAGGCCAAGATCTGGCAAGTAGGCAACTGTTGGCATTAGAGAAGGCCCAATCTGACCTGGTCTCTTCTGTACAGAGGAGAAAGGAGTCAGAAAATGATAGTAGGCAGTATATCATTAAAATAAAAGAGGACATGGATATACTGCAACAGGAAAAGACAGATCAGGATACCAGAATTCTGGCTTTGCAGAAGGAGCACCAAGACAGTATGGACTCCTTACTGCAGAGCCAGAAAAAGCTGGAGCAACAGATCAATTTCAACAGGGCATGCACAGAGCAGGTAGCCACCCTGAAAATCCAACTAGACAGAGAGAAAGAGGAAAGCAATACATTGATTTTGAAAGACCTGGCTACCCAGGCAGAGTTTGATGATGAACGCCAGAAAGCTGGTGCCTTTCAAAGGCAGAGGGATGACCTGGCGTCACAAATGCAGGCTCTTGGTCAGGAAAGGGATACCCTAGGCCAGGAAGTCTGCCATTTAAAAAGAAAAATTGAAGAAAATCACTTGGCCCTCCAGGGGCTGGGTGACCTCCAAAAAGAGTATCAGGGCTTGCTAGATCACACCAGGAGGGTGGAGGAGGCTCTGGCAAGAAAGGAGCAGGCCAGTAGGGATGGGACTCAGGAGGTAATCCTCCTGCAGCAGAGACTGGCCCAGTACTCCAGGAGCAATCAGGAGGCACAGAGAGAAAATGAGGCTCTCTGTCAGCACAATGATAGGCTCCAGCAACAGGTAACCATGCAGGAGAGACTGATAGTGTCTAGTAAGGCCTTAACTGAGGAACTGAAAGCGCAGGCTCTTGCATTGCAACAGGGAGCAGGGGCTGACAGAGATGAAGTTCGCTGGGAAAGGGAAACACCTGAGCATAACCTCAGAAGCCCTAGTACCAGAGGCCTTCATCTCTTTGAGTCCCTGGACTCTGCCACTCCCATGTCCCCTGGCGCGCATGAGCACAGGGCCACAGGAATGGCAGATTACTATCCAGCCAAAAGTATGGGGCTCATAGGCCAGTACCACCCAGGAATGGATGGGCGGGCACCCGGGTATGGGCACCTAAGTACAGTGCAATATAGTGGGAAACCCCAGGAAATTAGGCCCCCTAAGGGCATCCTAAAAACCTCTGCCCAGTTAGGTCACTGGGGGGGGTAGCCATCAAATCCTGGTAGCAAGGAGGGATCTGAAGACTCCTCTGAGCGTCACAGAACACAGGAGACCAGGTTCCCACATTCTGCCAGCTATTCCCAGGCTCGCAGAATCCGGGAAAACCTGGAAGATCAGACGGGCACCTCTGGGAGCAGTGCTTCTGAATCAGAGGATGAATGGACCAGGGTTACCCGAACCAAAAAGGCCAATAAGGTGAAAAGGGCCTTGCTTAAGGACCCCTTAAAACAGATTAAGGCAATCAGGAGTGTCAACACGCCTTATCATAAGAACGCCAAGTATTCTGTTTGGGAACACTTGGAGCTCTATGAGCAAATGATGGAGACTTTCCATTTGAAGGACAGCAGTAGCTGCATCCAGTACGTCAAATGGACATTCTCCCCTGAATACTCCAGTTTCTTTGCGGGGCTGGAGGACCAAAACCTTTCAAGATGGTCCACATATAGGGCGGCCATCTTGAAACATTTTTCTGTACATAGAAATCCCCAAGAGGCTTGCAAGGCAGCCTACAATTTTCAATGTGGGGAGGATCAGGCCCCACAAGAATTTGTGCAAGAATTGAAGCATGCCTTTGCGCAGACCACCAGAAGGGTGCGCACGGACAGCAGAGAATTCATCAACACATTTTTCCATGCTCTTCCCAAGTACATAATGACCCAGCTCGTGAGAGATTTTCACGAGAAAAGATCTTTAGACTGGGTCATTGAGCAAGCCCCCCGGATCTATGAGGTGCAGAAGCCCATAGAAAATAAAAGTAATGCGCAGAAAAACCCCAAAACCAACAGCACCCCTGCTGCTGCCAAGGTGGCGGAGGTAAAGGTTGCCCCCGTTTTAGATTTGGAGATGGGGGGCCTAAAAACCTGCCTGCACCAAATAATTCACAGCCCAGAAGGCCCTCGGGCCAGTCACAGACAGGGAGTCGAGGAGGTAGTCCCACAAATGGGGTCCCTCGCTCCCCTGATTATGTAAGTCCCCGCTACAAGGGAAACCGACCCCTCCTGGGTTATGTGTGGACTCCTCCAGCCCAAGGGGGGGATCCAGTCAAGCACCTAACCCAGAGAACTTCCCTCCAAACTTCCCACAGGAGGGCAGAAATTCACCAAACCCTGGGCCGAACTTTTTCCCCAGGTATCCACAAGGTTTCCAGCCCCAAACTCATCCATCCTTCTTTCCCCAATTCCCTGAGCCCAGACAACCTAATCCGGGAGAGGGGAGGTCAAGGGTGGAGGGGTACCCAAATCTTCCCAACCCAGGGTATTACCAGAGAAGGGATAGCAACCCTTCCCGGGAACAGCCCAGGGGAGAAAACCGAACCCCGTATCAGCCTGAGCGGGTTTCCCAGTTAGAGCGCCAGGTCCAAAACATGGCACGGGATCTGGGTCACATGCTGAGGGCGCAACCGAACCCTCAGATGAGCATGCCACCACAGAATGCCCCAAACTCTGGGTCTGGTGCTCCAGAACAATGACGGGGGCAGCACCCTGATAACCCACCGGTTCCCAGGGAGGAGGCACAAGGGGAAGGGGGGTGTAAAGCCTTGGAGGAAGCTTCCTTCCCAACTTGTAAACAGCCCCTGGAAAACCAGGAACCGGAAACAAAATCTCCTACCCCTGAAAGTCTGCCACCCAAGGAGCAGAGAGGAGGTAGGAGAAACAAAGGACCCAAACAGACCCACTTTGTGGAGGAGATAGAGGTCTTCCAATTTGAGGGAGAGGGATCCTCGGAAGATCCTGGGAATAGGATCTTCTCCTTCAGAGATGGGGGAACTCCTCCCAAGGAAAAATGGGTCCCAAGGGATTTCAACCCAGACTGGGTAGATGTGGGGATTGAGCTGTCGCCGCCCATCATCCTATCCCAGAACCAACAAAACCAAAAACCCCTGGTTCAAACCCATCCTGGTGATTGCCTCCCAAAAGGCAGGGGCGGCCCAGAACCGGAACCAGGGGAACCTAAAACCGAATCAACAGACTGGGTAGATGTGGGGATTGAGCTGTCGCCGCCCATCATTCTATCTCAGAACCAACAATACCAAAATCCCATGGGTCAAACCTATCCTGATGACTGCCTCCAAAAAGAGGGGGCAGCCCAGAACCCGAAACCATTTCCAGTTGCCAACTTTTTCTTTCAGATTCCCCAGGCTCTCCACAGAATTCTGCCCAAATCTCTTCTCTCGCCATGTCCAAAACCAGAAAATTAGCACACCAGTTGTCCAAAAATGTGCATTATCTGTGCCCCCTGGAGGAGAAGGAGGGAAGATACTATGCCCTGGTACAAGTACAGGGGCAGGGTACAATTTGGGCACTGGTGGACACTGGATCCCAAGCTGCCCTTCTGTCCAAAAGGGCCTTTGATGAACTAAATGCAGGAAGGGGAGAGAATTACCGAATTCCTCTCACCTCTCTTCCTGGACAACTGCAGAACTTTGACGGGAAGGAAATTCCCGTCGAGTGGACTGCAGACTTGGACATTAAAATTGGGCGACACA
This sequence comes from Ambystoma mexicanum, assembly GCF_040938575.1. NCBI lineage: Eukaryota > Metazoa > Chordata > Amphibia > Caudata > Ambystomatidae > Ambystoma > Ambystoma mexicanum. The sequence continues at coordinate 1,084,908,997 of NC_090936.1, read as the reverse complement.
AGGTGAAGCACCCGGTCATAGTAGTAACTCCAGAGGGCACCCCTTGTTTACTAGGGAATTACCTCCCGAGAAGGTTGTCACCCCTAATAGATTGTGTAAACAAGGTCCTCTGGACCAAGAGTAGCCGACCAATAAAATTAAAACAGAGTGTCAACCATGTTAGTTTAAACGGCACCTGCCACATGGTTGAACAAAAATCTGACCAAGTAGAATTTCACTTCCAGAACAACCAAATTCCCGATGTGACAGTAATAGCAGTAGGGCAACAGAATGGTGATGGGGGGTCCTCATCTATTTCTGAAAATCAACCTTCCTTCCAGTTTAAGGTGGCATTCAACACTGGAAGGAAACACTCTGAAATTCTTTACAAATCCACAATCAGACACTCCCACTCCTATAGTCCAGAAAGATGTGAAATCAGCTCAGAGCCTGGCCGATATTCAGCAAATTGGAGAGTAGTTGTTCATCCCTGTTCAGTTAAATGATGGGAAGGACTCTGTTCTCGCTCGAGTGTGTGTGAACAATGGTAAGAGCTTCATCACCGAAGCCATGTTCCGCCAACTCCCAAAAGATCCAGCTATTCCCACATTCAAACTGATAGACAAATGCAAAATGGATCTGGAAACACCCAATTCCAAACATCTCCTGCCAAGCAGGTGTATGCTCAAAATTTCCATTGGCAACAAGAGCATAGTCCATAATTGTTGGGTTGTGCGAGACATCACTGCCGCCTTTTACTTAGGCAGTGACATTCTCAATCGCTTCGCCATTAGTTTGGACTTAATAAACTTAAAAGCTTGGTCCCGATTAGCGGATAATCCCATGGGCTTTGATGATCAAGAAAAAGCATTTAGGTCAGCTCAATTGCTACCTTATGCAGTTGAAATTCAGCTTAAAGAGGAAGTCACCATCCCAGAAAGGACCCGACAATTCTCCCTGGAAGTGAAAGTTAAAAGAGGACAAAAATTGAAAAACCCTGATGCTTATATTCATCTAAATGCGTCTCTCCAACTTCAAGGGTTGGGGGAAATCCAGGTCACTGCTATCACTAGGTCCCAGACAAATGCTCACAATGATCTTTCAACTGCACAATGGAGTAAGGAGACCCCTGATGCTGATTTGATTACAGCTCAGAAGGGGGACCCAATAATTGGTAAGTTTTACCAACACATTGAGGACCCTGAGAACTTTCCCCTGATGGATACCGATTACATTGGGAAGGAGGACCTTAGAGTGTTGATGAAATGTCCAAAGATGTTCCGAATCCAAGACGTTTTGTTGGTAAGGAAATCCCAAGCTGGCCATGATCAGTGGGTGGTCCCTACCTCATTCCGAAGACTGATGTTAAGTCACACCCATGATGCGGCCACCGCCGGTCATAGGGGGTTTCACACAACACTTGAGATCTTAAGAGAGGTTGCATACTGGCGACACATGGGGCAGGACCTCGACCAATACTTGAAGGGGTGTCTTGTGTGTGCACAATTTCAGCCAACATCCCTCACACATCGGGCGCCTCTCCAAAAGAGGGGGATGACACTGCCATGGTCAGATTTACAAATCGACTTTGTAGGCCCTGTGATTCGCTCATCTAGAGGAAACAAGTACATGTTGACGATTACATGCTTGTTTACCAAGTGGGTGGAATGTCTCCCGGCCCCAAACTGCAAGGCAGAAACAGCAGCTGCCCTGATGATTAACCACATCTTTTCCCGTTTTGGTCTACCTCAAAGGATTGAGTCAGACAGAGGTAGCCATTTCACCAGCGAGGTAATGACAAAGATGTGGGAGATACTGGGGGTTAAAAGGAAGCTACACATTGCTTACAGGCCAGCTTCTTCTGGAGCAGTAGAGAGATACAACCAAACCATTGTGAGCATCTTAAAAAAGTTTGTGGCAGATTCTGGGCCAAGTTGGGATATCCGATTACCTCTGGCCCTAATGGTCATCAGATCTACCCCTTCATCTGCAACTAAAATGTCACCATTTGAGTTGATGACCGGACGCAAGATGGTTCTTCCCCAGCATTTGCTCTACAGAACCCAAGAGCAGACACTGATAAATGCCTCCACAACTCATGAGTATGTGGAGAATTTAAGGAAACACCTTCAGCATGCTTTTGCCTATGCTCAGCAGAATCTAGAAAGATCAGCTGATAGCATGAAGACCCACTACGACCTGAAAACCACCAGGAAAGTATACAAGGTGGGGGACCGGGTCTATCTATACAATTTCCAAAGGAACCAGGCCAAACAGCGAAAATGTTTGCCTACGTGGAAGGGACCGTTTGAAATTATAGACAAAATCTCCCCTGTAGCCTATAAGATCCGCATCCCCAAAGGTAGTCTGGCGGAAGGGGAAGACAAGTGGGTCAATATTAATCAGCTAAAGTGTTGCCATCCCAGGCACACTCTGCAACAACTGGAGGAATCCTCTGGAATCCCAGAGGGGGCCGCTCCAGATTAATCCAGTTCCAACCTAAATTATCCCATGTATATAGCCTCTAAAATATTATGATTCTTGTAAAAATGCTTCCTGTTATATCTTGTTTTTTTTAAAAAATATGACTGAAAAATGTAACCGGATGTATAAAATGTATGTGTTCGCCACACCGTTAATAGTGGTGGAGAAATGTCTACGAATAGGTATTGCCGCTTTTGCTTTATCATCCTAGGAGAGATGAAACCACGGAGACTGACCAAAGAGAACGACCCGGAGACCGGGAGCAAAGATCCGAGGGGCCCAGGGTACCGCCCAATATTCCCATCAGGACAAGCGAGGAGAAGCGATCGATCCAACCGGATGGAGGAAAATATGCTGAACTGTGCCATCTACGGAATTGGAAGAAGATGATGTGGACATACCAACGCGTGGATCAAAACATCCTTTGCACCCGACTCTCCCTCGACTCAAAATCAAAGCGCAGTCGGGCGGGGGGCTTGTTGGGTGTCTTGGCCCACGTTCAAGTTATTTTGCTGCAACACTTGGTGCTGTGGGCTTAGAAAATCCAAGAGGGCGGAAAAGCCCACATTTGCGCCAGAATCCTAGAGAACCGTGCAGTTTTGCGCACAGCAAAGTGGTCCCCTGGCCTGCCACCCACCAGTGCAAGCATGATGGGCCAGGAGTGCCATGAGTGAAATGTGTGCCAAGGGAAAAACAGCAGTGCCGGTGGCTAAAAAAAAAAAGTGCTTTGAAATCACCTTTGTTTCTCTGAAATGCAAGCTAAAAATGCCTATTTTAAACATCACAAGATATTCAAAAATCTCAATGAACACCAGCAGGCATTTGGCAGAATGTATTCGTGTGTGCATACTAAATCTGGAAAGAGAAAGAGCCCAAAACAATGTTTATAACAAAACTGGCTGAGCTGCGGATGTCAGCAGCTTAACTGAAATTGGATTTAAAACCACTAAAATCGAAATGTTTAAATTAAATGAGTGACCTACTTTTGAGTGTCACATAGTTAGCAACTGTTCAATGTCATAGTTTTGAACTTAGAATCGGCATTCTAGCTGCATGTGTGAAAATTGTAAGTTTGATTTGAATGAAGAAAAACTGGGAACAAAAGTGACATTTAGCTGAAGCCTGGCTTGATGAAACTGGATTCTGCCTGACAGCTACCCCCGACAGGAGAGGGAATTCAGCAGCTGTGTTCCCAGGCCTGGCTGCATCCTGCTGCCCCTGCCAAAAGGAGATGACACCTCTCTGATTGAATTAGGGGAGTGGCACCTGGGGACTACAGGAAACTAAACAAAGCGCTGTCCCTGGCTCAGGCAAATGTTATATTGGGGGGGGGGGTCGTAAAATGGCTTCCTCTTGGGAGAAACTGGGAGGGGCAGTGCCTGTGAGAGCAAGCTGAGCTTGGGGGAAGTGGATAAACCAGAAATTGCACCATGTGCTTTGGAAAACCACATCCCTTTGGGGCCAGAGCATGATTTTAAAAAGATGGATAATTCATAGTGCGGACTTGTAAAAATGATATAAATAACATCGTCATTCTTGTGATTTTTCTGTGCACATTTTAAGAGGTGTTAGGACCCTGTGGTATGTTCTTGGGGATAGTAGCGGAAAAAAGGTTGTTACTCCAAATGTATGCATGTTAAAAATCTGACACTTTATCATCTGAAACCCATATCCCTGGTGCACATTTGTGTAAAATCTGGAAAGGTTTAGAGGTCGTTATCTGGATGAAAAGGGGAGAATTCTGTCATAAGTGGACACAACATCGTACAAAGACATGGATCGGATGGTTTGGTGCTACAGAAAATATGTTAACTGGACCTATAATATTAGAAAAATGGTACATAGATAAATATGTATTTGTGTCAGAAATAGATTTGTGTGCAATTTGACAAGGGGAGGTTCCTCTGACCATAAAACCTACAGCATCACTCTGACACTCCATTTCCTTCCCCCAATCAAGGGAGAGAGGAAAGCTTGGCCAATGATAAGTGAGAGGGGCAGGCTTAGCTAGGCCCAGGCACACACCCATTTTCAAAACACATAAAAGGAACATTGAAACCCATGTAGAGACATTCACTTTCCACTTTCTTGCGGGACGCTTTGCCGGGAGACTCCAGACTTCAAATCCAGAACTCCAGGGATCCAGAACTTTACTTCAGAACTTGTAGCAGAGAGGCTAACCCACAAACTGAGTTCTCTTCAGCAGGCCTCAGAAATCATTTGCAAACTATTCAACCGCCGGGCTGTGCAGTTTGCTGCTTGCTAAGAATCCACTTGATCCAGACCCGCAGAACCAGAGACCGCTGTATCCGGAACCGCTAGCAGAACTGATAACAGAACCAGAGACCAGATCGCTGTGAAGAACTGCTAGCAGAAGTCCAGCCAATCCTGACCCGATCGGTGACGACGTCGCATTCCTGTCCAAAATCTAGTGTGACTACCCAGCTAGCACTGTGCCAAAACCAATCTCTTACTTTAAAATAATCTAATCCAAACTATTTTAGCCTATTAGAACTGCCTCCTAGAATCGTGTCATTCTGTCATCTTTAAAACTGAAAACTGTCATCTGTCATTCTGAGCTTTAAAATGTCAAATCCGAAAAACTACCTTTACTAAATCGGCCATATCTCCGGAACCGTTTGTGCTAGGAACGAGATTTAACTTTCATCTTAAAGCTAAGATTCTATGCTTTCCAACAAACCTAGAACTTCCTATTCCTTATAGTGCCTCCGTAATTGCGCTCGACGCACGCGGCTAAATTGCCGCGATTTGACATTTTGCTTAATTTCAGCCACGTGTAAAAAGATTTGTCCTTGCTTTCCTTTACTGAAATTCGTTTGCAACCTGACAATCATTCATAGAGCATTGCTAAAGTGATCCTGAACTAATACAAAGTAGCTGTCACCCACCCTGAACCTCTAGAGGGAATTAAAATCATTTTAGCATATTTTTCACTTCTTTGCATACCACATCAAAGTATATTGCCTGTTTTTCAAACTCCTACCTGTTTTCCTCTAAACTGGCTAGGGGGGAACTGAATTATATTTGATTGCATTCCTGAGAACTGCATGCTTTCCTTCCATCTCTTTACCTTGCATAAAGGGGGGGGTGAATTGTCAAAGAAAAGTGATTACCTTGTCTTTTGTCGAAGTCATATCAAGTTATTTCTGTACTGCATTTTCATTCATCATTGCATTGTCCTTGAAGCCATAAAAGCATTCTCAGCTACTTTATCCTCTCTATATCACTTCTAAGCCATCAAAAAGAGTTTACCACTGTAACATTATCCATTGTTGATCACTATCATCCTCACAAGTGTGCTATCAAATATTAATTTACTATAAAAGTGTGATAGATATATATTGTTTAAATTTCAAATAAACCTTTTAATTTGCAAAACAAACCTACTTCTTGGCTCAGTGGGGTCAGGGGGATTCTAAGAGAGGGGTCTTGTATAAGGGTTGTCATCCAGAGTAAACGAACTGGACATAAAAATATATCAATAAGGGTTTCCCTCAGCATCCCAGACTAGGCATTGACTTAGCTGTAGTGTTGAATTGAATCCGCTTACAGAATGGATATCAAAAGTACAGTTCTTAATTTGATTGAGTCTTTTTTCAAATCTAGGCATCAATTCATTTTAATCAATCAGGAATGCTCAACCCCAGATTTTGTCCCTTTTGGAGTACTGTGGGAGTCGATTTTATCACCAACCCTTTTTTACTTTCATATGTAGCCTTTAGTGGATATCGGAGTCTAACAGAGTGTTAATGTTTTCATGCATCAATATGCCGATGATACCGAGCTCTATCTGAAACTATCTTCTAATGTAGATTTAACAAATTTGGTTGAATGCCTTCTGGATATCGAGGGGTGGATGGCTTCACATTTCTTATTGCTGAATCCCCTAAAAACTGAATTTCTTCTATATTCACATACTAAACCAGACCCCCTTCTTTTTATGAAAATGTTTCAGGAATGAAAGGTTTAGGTGCCCCTTCTCAGTTTGTTCCATCCGCAAACTCTTTAGGTTTTTATTTTGATGCTCATCTCTTTTTTTAATATTCATATTAATGCTATGGTAAAATAATCTAATTTTCAGTCATTTTCATAAAGAGCAGTGAAGCCTTTTATTCTGGAGTCGCATTTCAGCACTTTAATTCCGTTGTTGGTTATTTCTCGAATTGATATTGTCAATTAATTGAACCTCCTAAAAATACTCTGCTTCCCGCTAAAATCAGTCTTCAATGCAGCGGCCTGGTTAGTCTGTGCGGCTCGTAAATTTGATCACATCTCCCCTATTTTAATTAAACTGCATTGGCTTCCCATTGATTTTAGCATACATTTTAAACTGTTATGAATTGTGCATAAAGCACTTTATGCCCGATCTTCTGAATGCCTTACTAGAAAACTAAAAATCTCTGGAGATTTCAGAGGACCTCTGAGCCAGGGGTTTCTCTTACTTGAGATTTCAGGTTTTAAAAGCTCGTTCAGTTAGAAAAGATATTTTTCAGGGGCAGCTGTTAAACTTTGGAATTTACTCCCAAAAGAGATATTCAACTGATTGAAAATTATCTTAAATTCAGGAAGAAAGTAAAAGCAAGGTGCTGGGTTCAGGCCTTTTAGTTGAGCAAGATCATAATTATTTCCGTCATGAATTGCTTTTTAGGAAACCTTTGGTAGTTGAGGAAATTTTATTTTATTATTGATTATTTATTGAATTTTAGGGCACAGGCTGTTTCTTAGGATATGTGATTTGTATTTATTGAATTGTTGTATTTTGCCTATCCTTCACCATACTGTATATGTGTTTTGTAGAGCGATCTGATGCTCAAGCCATGTTCGCTATAGAAAAATAGCAAATAAATAAAAAGTAAATACTAATACACCTGCTTCATCTTTGTGTCACATCACATACTAATTTATGGCATTGGGCTGTTCAAAGAGCACTGAAGCATATATAGGGTTGAATTCCATTCGATGGAAACCTCCTGTATGAGGCTGAGCTGGGTAACGCCATTCATGGTTTTCAAATTGTTCAACGTCTTCTGGGCTTTGATAGCCTATTTGCTATGGCGACAAATTATGCAACATAGGGCCATTTAATTGGCAACCTTTGTGTCTTTCTTCAGGAAGTCCTGTAGAACAAGGTTGCTGAAACAGACATTATTTTATTTCATTTTGAATAAGGTCCTGGATGTACATGAGGCATGAAGCGGGTTGACCCACAGCCATGTGTTGCAATGACGTGGCAATCTACAGCTATGATAAGGGAGGTGATTCGGAAAGAAAGTTGATTGGTTGCCTGGCTCACATGGAAGAGCCCACAAGTAAGTGCACATGTTTTTTCAGGCTCTGTCCAGGGCACGGGTGCGGCCAGTGATCAGCTCAGCTCAGCATCACGATAGAAGTTGGGTTTTTACTGCATGAGAGCTGGAATAAAGAATTGCGTGGGTGAATCAAGTACTAGTATGTGTGCTGGAAAGACCTATTAGAGAAGTGGTCTGTATCACATGGGTGATGCTGTAAAACCATGCCCTCCAAGTTTAGAGGATGTACCGTTTGGAAGTTCTTTGTTAATGTAACCAACTTAATGTATCATATTAACTTCCTATATATGGCTCATTGTGTATAACCCCATAAAACCATAAGGTTCCTGTGGTCGGGGGGAACACTTTTGGGACAGGGATACTTTGCTAGTTTCCCAGCTATTTCTGTACAGCAATATGGAAAAAAACCTTGGGGGCATTACAAGTTGGGCGGTAAGGGATACCGGGCACCTTTAAGGAGACCGGTGCCGGTAACCCCTTACCGCCCAATTCTGAGGTCCCTTAGCGGGAACTGTAAAGGATGTGTGGTCTGACCACGCGTCCTTTACGGGTCCCGCTAAGGGACCAGGGTGCTAATAACAGGCCTGCTATTCGCGAGCCCGTTATTAGCGCCCTCCCAATTACCATTGGGTCCTATTGGGGCTCAAATGGGAAAGGGGAGTGGTTGATTCAATGGGGACTTACCGGTCCCTCCAGGGTCGGAATGCACCGCTAAGTCCCTATTGAACCAGACCGGTGCCGGACCCGGTATTGGAGGCAGCCATGGCGCAAACAGCACCATGGCTACCTCCAATTTCGGAATGAGGCCCCTTGTCTCAACCATTGCTACCTGGGTTTTGTGAGGGGTCAGCAATGTGAGGCGGACTACTTTGTGAAGGCTTTTCAAAACATGTCATTTTATTAACTCAAAAGGTTGTATAAATGCCTCACTAGCCCTACCCTGAGAAGGATTTCCCTACCTGAAATAAACTAGATGAAACACTCTAGCAAAAGGTTTCTGCCCCTCACACTTGTACATACACCAACTCAATAAGGTAAAATATGGCAGTTCAAAAACAACACATATAACAGTTAAGTTCACATCATGATCATTTGTTCTCCTTATAATCTGGGTTAACTTCCCATCCCCAGATTCAAGCAGGATTTTGTTTTGCTGTTCCAAAAGGATAAGGAAATCCTGTCTCATAACAAAAAGTTCCACTTCAGTTCTTTTTTTGTTCCACTTTCATACCACAAAGTTCCAACCTGAATTCAACCAACAGTTCACAAGTGTTCAACAAAGGTCTTCTCTTTTCACTTGTAACCAAGATCTTGAAACAATTTCTTTTCATCAGCAAAGAATATTTTTACACTTCATTAGTTTCAACAAGAATGTCTTTGTCAGGATATTTCTGCACCAGTTCACAAAACCACTTGTTTGAGAATATTAAATAATTCTGCAGTAGTTCATACAACACTTGCTTCTGTGGTATTAATTTGTCAGGGTGATTCTGTATTGTTGCACAAAACAATTAAGTGGTTCTTCAACTGCTTCTTCAATAATTGTAAAGACACCACAGTACTTCAATGACTTCCACTCGGTCTATTTGTCTGCCAGGCCTACTACTACAAAGTTCTCTGTTCTGGTGTACTCTCTTACCAGAAAACAGAACAAATTGTTAAAAAGTCTTCTGACCTGGTGTACTCTCCTGCCAGGCTAGAACAAACTACGAACTACAAGTACTTCAGATGGCAACAGTCAGCTTCCAAGACTTTAGCAATGCCTCTTGATTCACCAAATCAATTTTAAGAATGTCTATAGGGGAAATCAGAACCACACTGGTGCTATTTGCCACACATTTGTGATTACAATACGTAATACAGGATATGCTCCAACCCTCCTGAATACCTTTTATCAGAAGGAAGGTCTCCTGCCACTGTTATCTTCCCACTTATGCTCCACAACTTCAAATTCAAATATTACTTCTGGGATAACAAGAAACACCTTGGGGGTCTTTGGTACACCCTTGCAATTGCCCCACATAATGCAGATTAAGCTCCACTCCTCCTGAATATCTTCTATCAGAAGGGCAACCTTCCTGTCACTCTTGTTTCCCCCCTTCTGCACTAACCAAATGCTGATTATAATCCAGTTTCACTTTCACACGTCTTTGGCTTTGGCAATGTAGGTTTAAGTCATCTCCTCTTACAACCTCCTTTAAATATAGGCAATAGTTCTTTACAAACACTGATGTTTTCAATTTCCTTCTTTTGGCTTGGGCAATACTGTTTTTTTTATAAGTTGCCTTGGTATGATTCTCTTTGGCTTTGGCAATAGTAGTTTGTATTTTCTTCTCGGGTTATTGCCCTTTCTTGTTCTGTGCTTTTAATATAACCCACTATGTTATAATCACACCCTTATGGTTTGATTATTTTAAGTTCTTATCCTGCTGTCTGCTCCTTTTTAAATCAATTTGGTCTTCAACAGAATAATTAGCCTGCTTAACATTAGTTCGGTTTTCAAAAAGTTTCCTCTTCTTTAACGTTGGTCTATTTATTTCATTTCTGAGGTTCATTTCCCTGGACTTAGCCAGTGGGCGGTTACAGAGTGCTCTGGGGTCACAATGTAACAGTGAATTTGTCTGTTTGCCTAGTGGCCTGCAGGTCTTCTGCTTTGCGCGGCCTGGCAACCTCTCTGCGTCTTCCTGCGGCCCGCATCTGTCAAGATCAGAGCTCTCCTGGCTCCCACAGCTATCCGGTGCTCGCCTGCCACTGGTGCTCTGACAGTGGGGAAATCTGCTAAATGGAGTGCTTTCCTCTGCGCGATCTCTGCATTTGCAAACTCGAGAAGAGGAGACCCTCTCAAGACCAGCATTAGTTTCAAACACCACAATGGTCTCAGCGTCTCAGCTCTTCTTCATCGTCTGCTTCTGCTGCCACTAGTACTCTTCTTCTTCTTCTTCTTAATGGCCTGCACTTGAGGGGGCCTTTTATGCTTCTCAGTCTCCCTCAGGTGTGGGTCATTATTCCTAATGGGCTGCAACTTGCAATCTTGTGCCTCTGCAGTCCTCTTCTTTGTCCCAGTACTTTGGGAATTGTGGGACTAGAAGTCTGCAGCATACAATTCAACGTTTTCACTGAAATTATCATTGCCAAGTTCATTTCTCTCCTTATACATTTTCCACAAAGGAGGACCATCAGGATTCCATGACATATTTGGCTTTACGGTGGAATGGGGGTTTTCAGGGTTTAAATTGATAACATTTAAAGACTCCTCTTTCTTATTTCCTTGGGACTCATATGGGCTTTCATTTCTAGGTCTGTCAGTGACTTTAAATGGGGTTTTCTTACTTCTAACATATGGCTGGTTATAATTGCCTTCACCCACATTCCGCCAGTTAGTTTGAGAAAAAAAGCTCTTTCTGACAACAACTCATTACATATCCTTTTATCAAGGATAGTCCCTTGGGCCCTTCTCCTCCCAGGTGATCCTCCTGGGCTAATACCTCCACTAGGGTCAGGATCAGGAAGCGTCTGCCTTTCCCTGGCCACCTTGGAGGAGACTTTAGGTCGGGTTTTTGGATGACTCTGCAGGATTCATCACAGTTCCTTTTTGGATTATTTGGTGAAAGGCTGTTGTTCAACAAGTTTCAAGCAGCATGCAAAACAGGACCTATGCTAATCATTCCCACCTTTCACTGAAAGCAAAATGTTGCTACCATTGTCTCATTGATAAAAATAACAGTCAACTGTTTTCCTCTAAGCCACCCAAAAAGCTTTGCGTTGACCACTGACAGGATGTTTGCAATTCTGTGTGCCTTATCCATGGCAAACATTGAAATAGTTGCCTGTTGAAACACTTTTTGTAGTTTGGCAGTTGAGGTAGGGGTTGTTGTGTCTGTGACCAGAAAAGTAATGTGTGGGAGGGTTTGAATAAATCTGAACCACTGGCACTGCTCTGGGCACCTTCCACACTAGTGTTTCTTGGCCCTTCTAATGCCTTGCAAAAGGAATCCAGTCATATGCAAATCAGTCAGGTACTGGCACCAATGAGAGCAGACCAGCACGAACGGATAGGCCAGGTCCCCTCTGCACTAAAACATAAGCAACCTCAGACATGTTTTGGCCTTCTTGGGCTTCATCAGTGAGGGACAGCTTGGTTCCCTATGGCGCAGCGAGCAAGGGACACACGACTGGGCATACCATCTTTCACACAGAGAGACAAACTATAACCAAAAAAGTGAAGGTTTTAAATAAATCTGAACCGCTGGCACTGCTGTGGGCAACCTTCCACACCACCGTTTCTTAGCCCGTCTAATGCCATTGCAATAGGGGTCCAGTCATATGCAAATCAGTCAAGTACTGCCACCAATGAGAGCAGCCTATGCCGAGCTGCTAGGCCAGGTCCCCTCTGCATAGAAACACAGGCAACCCCAGACATGTTTCTGCTTTGAAATTTGCCCAGATCAATGCCAGAGGTTAGGATGAATTCAGACGTGGATGCCGAGCTTCCCATTTAGGTTTGGTGTTGGAAGATTCAGTAGTGGACATAGTAGAACCCTGGATCCCTCACGCTGATAGACCTTTGTCTGTTGCTGCCACCACTTCCAGTTTAACTTACACTACTTGCACTGCTGTGGTTTCCTTTGTTGGGGGGGCAGAAAAATGGCATAAATTGTTAGCATAGATGATGTTTGCCTTGTGCTGTGCTGCAGTTTGCCCCGGTCAAATTTACGTAACCATGCCCAGAGCTAACAAAAGCAGTGCTATCGTCATCACTAGAGTGTGTCGGTGATTACTGCATTTTCATTTCAATACGGCCTGCAGGGGTCCATAGCCGGGTACTGATATCATCATTGCTTGAAAAGTGAGGAATGGCTGCACTTGACCCTTTCTGCACTTTAACCACCATTCCCACCTTCTTCTGAAGTAGGTTCCCAATCTGAAATTGCAGCTGGAAATATTTGCTTTCTTTCTGGTGCTCGTCCCTCCTCCTGTGACTGTACCTCACCACTGAAGATTGCCTCAGGTATTACAGTGCAGACCCCTTATTTTCCACATGATCCAAATTGGATGACGCCTTGGGTTCATTGTCTGCAGCACTTCCTCAGTGACGGCTAGACACAGGTGGGTGCACAAGGTACATCGCCAGGTTTCTGGCTCTGGATATTGCAGAAGTTGGTCGCAATGCACTGTTCTTAAAGATGTCTCAGAACATGGAGGTTTGTGGTGTAATGCAGAAGGTATGTGGCCAAGGAGTTTGGGCTGGCTGCCTCTTTTGCAGTGGGCGCAAGCTTGATTTACATATGGTTTTTCTCCTTATTTACATATGGTCTTTCTCCAGACGAAGAACGATGGTCTGGAGAGTTGCCCAGAGCAATGCCAGAGGTTAAGATTAATTCTAAACGTTCCAGCCTTCACCTCTTTTATTTTTCTGTTTTTCAAATTACTAATTGCGAACATTTCATGAATATGTGAGTAATAATAATCTTTCCCAATTTTCATCTCTCACCTTCCCTTGTGATTTCTTTTACTACACCCAGTTGAGAGCCCAACTGTACACATTAATTTTAAAAAAGCAATTGGTAAATAATAGAACAGTGACAAAAATGTATGTTAATCAGAAATAATAATGATGAGGAAAACTAAAAACTGTCGTAGTAATTCACAAAATATAATAGTGACACAAAATTAAGTAGCATTGGTTAGAAATAATATTAATAAAGGTGTACAAAATATAGGTAATTCATGAAAAATGAACTTGTTGCAGGAATATTGATAAGAAATAATATTCCACGTAAGTAAAAGTTCAAAAGTAGTAATTCCTGAAAAAGTACAGTGATACATGGTTAATAGTGACTAGTAATAATTATAAACAAGTTGAATAAAAAAATAACTCTTCACGAATAATCCTAAAGTGACAAACTATGAGTATTGATCTGAAACAATACAAATCAAGTTGAATACAAAAAGTGTATTAACTCTTGAAATACAATAGTGACAAAAATAAGTGATTATAAAAAATAACAATCAGGGTGAGTTAAGATAATTCTTGTAAAATAAAATAGTGACTAAAATGTATGTTGATAAGATACAATAATATTCAAGATGAATATAATAATAGTACATGAGAAATACAATAGTGTCAAAAGCAAAATGAATATTACATTTTTAAAATGATTTTCTTTAGTTGTGTTCACTGTACAGAATGTACATTTACACACATCTCATACAAACATATTCAACATAAACACACTAAGACAACACACTGTACATAAATAATATAAAACAGGTAAATCACATAATAAAATGGCAGATGGAAGACAACGTTAACACCTTATTACTCAGTTCCTCAGTTCTAATTAGAGTTCTCCAATTAAAATTCACATACTTTGATTACGTCTAAAATTTCTTGCTCCGTTACTCTGTCAATTTCCCCAAAAATATCTATTCGAATTTTGACCAGGACTATCGATAGTGACAGTTGGGAGCTCGTCATGAGTCTATGCCATAGGTCGTGAGTTAGGACTGCCGACGTTCAGTGAATGAACCACTCAGAACTGCGCACCCTGTGATTAAGGAACACAGGACACACAATCACCAAATTAAATAGTGACTCAGTGGAATCTGATCCACATATTCTGCAAGTACGCAATGACCTTGGTACTCCAACCTTTGGGCCTAGAATCTTTAACGTGAGAAGGTAGTTAAACCGAAATTGTTGATACCATTCACAGTATTTGAGGCAAGGACATTTCGCTAAGTACACTCTTAACTGATTTGATGGTAAATAGAAATGTTCCTTGCCTGCATACAAGTTTTGATGACTGAGATCTGACAAGTTCGTTAATCTGTCCCATTTTTTGATTTCGTTCTTGAAGACCACTTCTGATTCAGATCCGTTTAGATCGACGATAATGCAAAATTTATCACATCTTTTTCTTAATTCTTTCAAGAATGGTTTTGTTTGTTGCAAAATTACGGCCTTTAAGTAGAACCTGATGGAGTGTTCACCTGTTCTATCTAGTGTATCAACCAAGAATACACTCCTGCTGATGTACTGAGACCACCACGACGTGAGGCCCTATACCAGTCTGATGATTGGTACTGAAATCGGATTACCCAGAACCTGTTTCAAAGGTTTTCCCTCAAACACATCAAAAACGTTCCTGCCTGAGATGATCATCATATGTCTGCCGATGATATTGTGCTTAATTGTGGGATTGTGTGAGAAGAGTGAGAAATCTATTCTGTTCAGTGGAATGTCACGATCAGCTTCGTGTATAGACTCAAAAATCAGGAAGTACTCGATTGCCTGTCGGATCAGACTGCTGTGGCCCTCCACTGTTTGCCATTTTTTGCCCATTGGGCAAGCAACTGGACTCCTTGGTCTGTCATTCTGGGCGTGGGAGCCTTGTTTAAGGCGTGCGCTCACTTGTGGATGATTGCTTTTCCTTGAGTCTATTTGGGAGGCATAACTTCTGTTTGTGTTTGTTTTTGGTGTTTTCTAATGCTCTTCAATACTTTCTTTTCCCCTCCTCTCCGATTCCCTAGTAAGTCTATTTTGGGTGTGTCCACTTGTTTGATGTTATTGCGAGAATTATTTGTCGCTGTTGGCTCCTTTTCTAAATTTGATGCAGCCAGTGTTTGCTGTGGTGCCCCAAGGGACTTGGCTGATGGCAGTTTCTTACTGCTTTTTCTGAGCTCCACTGCAACCTCTTTACTGTGGTTCTCGTCACTGATGCAGATAATTTCACCTGAGTTGGTGTCTATGCTCTTCTTTTAGTTACTGTTTTTTTTCTGCAAATACGATATTTCGTAGAAACTTACGTGACCCCATTGTTGAAAGTTTTTATACCACCTTTCATGTTTTTAGATTTTTTCTTTCTACAATGAATTTCAGTTTGTTTGCGTTTTGCTGAGGTCCCATCCAGGATGAGAGTCTCTGTTGGTATAGCTTCTCTAGCGACAATCGTGTCTGTTTCCATAGATTTTTGGGATGGTTCACGGAGCACAGAACCACACGCTTCTCGCATCCATTCAGCGCACCTGGCAGCATTTCATTTAACAAAGGAGACCGTATCTCATTTAAGGACTGCGTATTCATTCTTACTTCATGGGCCACAGTGTTGTATATGTGTCGAAAATTGTGGTGTTTGCTTGTTGTTCAACCTGTGTTAAGACTTGCCTGGACATTTCGTACTCTGAGTTGTTTGTTTTGGCGCTGGTCATTGACGCGTCATTTATTGTAATCAAGGTATTGTCAGAAATAGCGCGCCCATCTTTGGTTACTTGACTACATAGCTTTTGTCGGGCTACTGGGGAAAGAATGAGAATATATTTCCCTGTTTTATATTTGCTGGGGAGGCTGCCTGATGCAGCCCATTATGCTCAGAGGACTTGTCAGAAGAAGGTGCATCATAGCTCCTTAACGTACATCTTTTTGCTTTCCCTCTCATTTCTGAGCCAGTTCAGTGCTGAGGATCAAAGAGACTGGCCCGCAGGTTCCTCGCTTACTCTGGCTATAAGTCTTTGCCTGTTCGTGTGAGGGGCAGGCTCTCTAGAGCTGGGCGTGTTGGAATTTCGCCAAGGTGTCTGTCAAGGTGTAACCTGTTCTTTGCTTTTTCGACAAAGTCTCTGAAGTGAATTAGTGACTTTTTTGGGTAGTTGGCGGCTATGCTGTCTCAACCGAACAAAGGACAAATTGAATTGCTAGACTCACCGGTCTGAAGCGTCCTTGGCTGAGAAACAGCTTTGTAGTGGCTTAGATGTTTCAGTGTTGCGCCTTTCGCTGCTCGTCTACTCGGACGGCAGGGACTGCTCCACTCTGCCCCACTCCGCCCCAGGGACTTGCAACGTTTTTGAGGTTTAGTTCTGCCTAAAAGAAAGATTGCCAGCAACAACAGACCAACACTCTCGATCATTTCAGGGACTGCTCTACTTTGCCCCGCTCCGCTCTGTGGACTTGCAACGTTTTTGAGGTTTAGCTCTGTCTCAAAGAAAGATTGCCAGCAACAACAGACCAACAATCATGGTCCCTGCAGGGACTGCTCCACTCTGCCACACTCTCTGAATATTGATCAGAAATAATACAAATCTGGATAACCACATTAATAAGCAATACAACAGTGACAAGATTTGGTCCATAGTAATAATAATCAAGATGACTACATTAAAATAGTACAAAATAATAAATAAAATATTAGTGAACCAGAATAAAAGTAATGATCTACTAAATTATTTAAAAAATAAACCAGTTAAAATGAATGAATGTGAAATACTAACTGAAAATCACAATATTGAAATGCACCCATTACACACAAGTTCACTGATAATAAAATGACAACGTATAAGAAATGATTTCAAAATTATTTCTTTAATGAAAAGATTTTAAACTGCCTGAGAAGAAACCCCTGTGGGCATGAAAGCTAGCAGACACACATATGTTTCTAGTCAAATAAAAGTATAATTGACGCAACCTCCTCTGTTGTTTTTTGATTAAAAAAAACAACAAAATGAATTATTTTTCTGGCTGACACAGTATTCTTACCTCTCTTTCAGTTAGGAATGCACAGGACAACCTCATTTTCTTTTGGAGGCTTTTTAGAGTGTTGAGGTATATGAGTGTTTTGGATGCGTTTGATCGTTAGCTGTATTTTCGGCATTTCTTTAACGTTTTTGGTCGCTTTGCTATCTCCTTTTGTCTGGTTGTTTGTTTAATTTGGATCTCTCACCAATCTTCCCTTTTCACCCTTACTCACTTGTAAACATAAAAAAAATCCCTCTTGTACTTTTCCCTGTTCCCCTTTTCCTTAGTGTCACCACAAAAATTACAAAAACTTTCCTTTCCTGTGTTTGTCGAGAAAACGTTGCACGTGACCCAGAGAAGTCTTCCGGTCCTGTTCTCAACTACACTGTCTACTGTTTGTGTATTTGGAGAACCGTTTCCATCATATGAGTCTTGCATGAATCCTTTTGTTGTTGTCACACATTTGTGTTTTGCGGTTTGGGACTTTAGGCAATATGTTCTTTTCTTTGAAGGGAGTGCTGTGGGGGTGGTAGAAGATGGGAAACATGCCTTCTTCTTAACCTCCTTGTCAGAGATTGAGGAAGTCAGCCAGCAAGGGGAGACAGAGTCTGAGGTGAGGCAGATGTAGGTTGAGATGAAGTATGTGGCGGGGAGGACAGTGGTTGAGCAGGGGGAGATGTTATTTGAAAATCGGAGTTGATAAAGAGCGGAAGGCAGAGCATGAGGAAGAGGATGTGGCTACCAATCTGGAGGAGGTTGTGGTAGCTGCAGAGCCACTCATGGGTACCTGCAGAAAGTGGGTAAGGACATTCACCTTAACCGTAGAGTTGGCAGGAGGAGGTGGTACTCTTGGAGCAGCATGGAGAGGTAGGCACAGTGGTGCAGGGGCGATGAAGGGCAGAAGGGAGAGGAGTAGCAGGTGGTGGTTTTGCAGGGGACTGAAGAGCTTTGCAACACTATGAGACGAGAGGGTTAATTAATGACCTCATACTGCAATCCCTCTAAAGGGTATTATCCTTACAAATACACACATGCTGTATGGTCTAGTCGTTTCAGTAGAACACAAATATTACATTCACAAAGACCATATTTTGATATAATTTTAAAACAATTTATTAATTCACAATACAATATTTCAATTAATACAATTTCAGCACTCACAAGTAGCAGAAATGTCTCTTCATTTAGCAGTAAACAGATCTTCAAACATCACAATGTTTATCCACAACTACAACGTTGTTATTTTGTTTAACAACTGTGGTCTTCAGCCATTAACCAACAATTCGTATTTAAAGTGCTAATGCTTCCAATATGAAGTGCAACTCTATAGACTAAAATAGTTATTACCTCATTCTCACACACCAATTCAAAAAAATAAATAACGAAAAAAAACATATTTGAGAGGTGGGGGTAAGGGATTATAAAGTGTGGGGGTGGTTCAGGTGGGGTTAAAAGCATGGGAAAACTAGGGGCTTGGGGCGGGAACCCCACCAAAAAGAATTTGATACATTATTTGTTTTGAGTATTATTTCATTAACTATGCTTTGATTCGTTGTAACCACATGTAACCGTTGGTTAGTTATAATTCCAACAGCTGCAGCAGTGTCACCACTCTGCTGATAAATGTAGCATACAGGCTAACCTGCTGATTGGCCTCTTCAAAAGGTTGCAGCAAAGAAAACCATTGTTCAGCATGTGTCACTGTGTAGGGGTTAAATAGGCACCATCCAGTTGCTGGCTCCAGCCGTTGTAGAGTTGGCTACATTACTTTGTTCCAGCAGACACTCCAGCATTCCACTGAGTCAGTATTCAACTTTTCAGCTTATTGTAATGGAGCGGGTGGCTTGCCTGTGACTTTAGTAACATATTCGGGGCATTGCAAGAGCCACTGATTTGGGCACAGATCTTCTGGGCCACACTTACCATCTCAATTTGTGGCGCGTATGGGCTTATGTAGTGGCTCATAACAAGATGGGGGACATTAGCAAAGCAGTGCTCTGCCTATCCCCAGGGCAGCTTTATTAGATCCATTGTCAGCTGACACAAAGCCCACTTGCAAACCACAAAGAGCGAGACAATGTGCCATACTCTCTTTTACCTTCGTCCAGAGATCAACTTTGCTGTTGGACCTGCTGCCAAAACCTACCATACACAAAGTGGCCTGCTGCTGAATGACAATGTGTGGCTGCTTTCCTCTGCTTTGCTGACTGGAGGAAAGGGGGAAGGTGTCCCAGTGCCCTGTGCTGGCCATGAAATCTGTGCCTTGAGCACTGGTCCACATGCCCATTATTAGGTGGATTTTCTTACCATAACAGTTTCCAGTGCCATTCCCACTGCTTCTACAATATCGTCATAGAGGCAAGGTACTGAAGTTCACATGAAGTAGTGCAGACTCAGAGTTTCCCAGTCGGGATCAATGAAGCCAACAAATTGTCTGAAGTCATGGCTCCTACAAAGGAATAGGGCAGCAAATCTATTCCCAACACTAAACCAAATCTGCCTTTGAATAGACAGAGTTTGTATGTCTTTTGAGAAGCTTTGTGTCACACACAAATCCTTCAGTGGGATCATGCATAAAGGGGGGAAATAAGTTGCCTATATGTTGTGGAATCTACAGGCAAAGATGGTGTTCTGACAGGGTTAGTGAAAAGTTGCGAATCACCAGGATATTGTGGTGTAATGGCAGGGCATGGGGGCAAATTGGCCCATTGTATATAGTTGAGGGGTGTCCTTTTTCCCCTTTGCCAAGCATGCAGATGATGCAGTCACATGTGAGCCCACAGACAAGATGTGCCCAAATTGGTACCCAGCTTTCCTTTCAGGACACTTTTGTTTGCTTGTGGCAAGATTTGTTTTTTTGATTTTCCATTGTAAAATGCCTGTCTGTGCCTGGGCTCATTATCATCAGACCAGCCTACAGATGTGATCTGCAGTTTTGAAGCACCGCTCCACCACTTAAACATAGCCACTGGGGCCTCTGATGCTACCATACCAGCTTCCTTTATTCCAGGATCAGCTGGCGACCAAACCCCCACTGGTGAGCCTCCCCATTGGCTGCTGTGCCACGTAAATGACCCTACAGAGTTGCGCCGGATGGTGGTGCCAGCCATATTCAAAGGCCGGGTTCAAAGGCCCCCATTGCCTCTCTGGGACTGGGCTCATTATCAACAGAGCCCGGTGGCCTGTGTTGAGGACCAGCCTACAGAGAGGATCTGCAGCCTTGAAGCACTGCTGCACCACTTAAACATGGCCACTGGGGCTGCTGATGCTACCATACCGGCTTCCTTTATCCCACGATCAGCCAGCTACCAAGCCCCCACTGGCGAGCCTCCCCATTGGCTGCCCTGCTGGGGAAATTACCCTGCAGAGTTGTGCCGGAGGGCAGAGCCGGCCATATTAGAAGGCCAGATTCAAAGGCCCTCATTGCCTGTCTGTGTTTGGGCTCATTATCATCAGAGCCCTGTGCCCCATGTCGGGGACCAGCCTACAGAGAGGATCTGCAGCCTTGATACGCTGCTGCACCACTTAAACATGGCCGCTCGGACTGCTGATGCTACCATACCGGCTTCCTTTATCCCAGGATCAGCCAGTGACCAAGCCCGCACTGGCAAGTCTCCCCATTGACTGCAGTGCCAGGTAAATTACCCTGCAGAGTTGCACCAGATGGACAGAGCCAGCTAAATTCAAAAGGCCGGATTAAAGGACCCTCATTGCCTGTCTGGGCCTGGGATCATTATCATCAGAGCACTGTGCCCCGTGTTGAGGATCAGCATACAGAGAGGATCTGCAGCCTTGAATCGCCGCCGAACCATATACACATTGCCGCTGGGGCTGCTGATGCTATCATAACAACTTCCTTTATCACAGGATCACCTAGTGACCAAGACCCCACTGCCGGGCCTCCCCATTAGCTGCTGTGCCACGGAAATTACTGTGCAGAGTTGCGCCGGATGGTGGAGCCACACATATTAGAAGGACGGATTCAAACGCACTCATTGACTGTCTGGGCCTGTCCAGGCATTCCCAGCATTGCGGCCCACAATCCTGACTTGCCC
Source organism: Ambystoma mexicanum (assembly GCF_040938575.1). NCBI lineage: Eukaryota > Metazoa > Chordata > Amphibia > Caudata > Ambystomatidae > Ambystoma > Ambystoma mexicanum. The sequence continues at coordinate 1,084,887,641 of NC_090936.1, read as the reverse complement.
ACACTGCCTGGCCTCTGGCATCTGCCCAACTGCCCATCGGGCAGAGGTGCCGCCATTGTTCACAATTCAGCAATGACCATCAGAGTAATACCAACTCCATCAAAACTAGGCAGCCAAGCCCTACTCACCAAGATTACTATCAACCCCGAAACCATTATCAACCTACTGCTCATCTATCGGCAGCCCAACCCCTCAATCACCTCCAATTTTAACATAACATCCCTTTTCTTATCTTCCCACTCATCAAGCCTAATACCAAATGTTTACTCCTAGGAGACTTTAATCTAGAATGTAATAACCCTAGCGACTCCAAAGCCACCATATTAGTGTCCTCAATCAACAATATGAACTTCATCCAACTAATCACTGAGTCCACACACAACAAAGGCTGCATTGTAGATTGGATACTTAATCGCAACATCACAGCCAATATAACAAAATTCCATCCCATACCATGGACCAACCATTCAACATACTGCATCACAGAAGCACATCTACCGCCACTACCAAGCCCACTCCCATTATCACCAGCAACACATGCAAACTTACAGAGACAAACCTCGCACCCACCTTACTAAAACACCTTGCTAGCCAGGACATCAGTTCAACCAGCCGAGAGGCCATCGCAACACACGTCAACCTATCACTCACATGAACACTCAAATTACAACACGTCCACCTCAAAAGCATAGGGCCCAAACTATGCAAACACACAAACATCCAGTTCTCAGAAGAACTTATTGCGCTCCACAGACATAATCGAGCATTAGAACACCTCTGGAAAAATAAATCATCCACCAGCAACCTAGAAGCATTTAATTTGGCTGCTAAAGTCTACAAACACACCTTGATCACATCCAAAGCCAACTCCTATCTATATATATAAAACTTGCAGGTATGTTTCCGTACTCAGCTGATGCAATTTATCAGTGTTAGGTTGCACTCTGCTGTCCAAATGGCAAAGTGCACCTCTGTGTGCCCTTCCAATTCAACAATAACTATCATTTTACCGGGGGCATGGCCAGGCAGCCATGGAGTAGGCTGCATCCTCATCTAGCTCTGTGATCCGTCTGCAGATCCTACGGAGCGAGAGCTGCCTGCTGGCTACATTTGGCTATAAAATAGTAACAGAGGAGTATAAAGGAGTCCGGAGTAACATGCGAGCGGCTGCATGCTGAAAACCCAAGGCGTTCCCCGGAATTGCAACTTTGTTGCGACTAGAGGCTGCCGAGATGGGGAGTACAAAGGCAAGATGGCGGCGAGGTCGAGGCAGTGGGGCCTGTGAGTAGACACGACGGAGAGTGCGGCGTGTCGAGGAGCAGCGAACAATCCATCGGAACAAACGTGTGCCGGGAGTTTATATCATGCTTTCCTCTGAACGACCCGGAACGGGAGAAGAATCGGGAGGACTTGGTGGGGGCGAGCCACGCGGGGGCCACAAGCGTGGAAGCACGGCTGGATTTCGTGTGCCCACTGGGTGCACCACGGCCTGGACCGGGACGGGCACCCGGGGAGCGGGAAGCCCCCTACATGGCAGAAGCGGAGTGGGGGAAGAAGCCCGTGCCTGCGCAGGAGGGCCGGACTTCAACACAGGAACACCCGCAGGCACAGCTACGCGCTGAGGCTGGAAGTCTGGAATAACAGCGCAGAGCACACAGCTGGGCACGGCGAATATAGGTCGCTGCAGATAAGTGGAGCCCGGCAGGGGATGATTAAACAGGATTGTAGTGCCTGAATGCACAGGGGGCACAGAACATTGACGCTGCCCAATAGCCCATGCTAAGATGGGCAAGTAGGGGCCAAAATGTTCCAAAACGTCCCCCGTGAACTTGGCAGTGACCGCCACCACTTAATGCTGTGAGCTGAGTGATGAAGAGTCCCCCTCCCCCTGAGATACGGAGAGGGGGCAAATTGCTGAGCAAGTGACCCAGAGACATGCACCCTGGCCACAGCACACTTGCCACAGCGCAATCGCACCGCCCACCTGCCCCAGCCAAGCAGGGCAAGCACGGGCTATGAAAATCCCCTGGATAGCTAACATCCAACAAGGAGAGCTGTGCGACAGGATTCTCCCCACCTTTGTCCCCCCCGAGATGCCGGTGTGGGGCAAATAGCTGGGCAAGTGATCCCGAAGCATGCCCCCTGCCCACTGATCATAAAGGGCCAGAGGGAAGCACACCACAGATCGGTGGAGTGATAAGCGAACCGGGGGGCAAGGTGTGCAGGGCAAAGTCGAAACAACAGTTAAGGCGGAGTGTAACGGCCGCAGCAGTGGTGACTGGGGGCGTGGACGAAGGCCTGGGTGTCTCACAGAAGCTGCAGTAACTCCAACACAGAGGTAGAACTCGGAAGGACTATCACTGGTGTGCATCAGAGCGTGCCTCACAGGCATAGGATGGAAGGTCGGCTGAGGCAGTCATCCCCGACGAGAAAAGGTCTTGGGGCAGGATAGCTGCGGAACAATGATCGGGAGGAGCGGAAAAACCAAGAACAAACAGCCCACAATGGACATCTTCGCGAAAGCCCAACAGACCCCTACTACACCAGCGCAAGGGGCAGCAGCCATGCCCAAGGAAACAGGCGCCCCGCGCGAAGACAGGGCCATTCTAACAGCCATTGCAGATATGAACTCCGCATAACGATGGCGGACATGAGAACGGCACTTGAGAATAAAATCGATGTGGTGGGGATTGACGTGAATTTTCTGAGGCAGGTTGTGAGAGCCCTTGCGGAGAGAACGAGCAAACTGGAAAGCGCGGTGAAGGCCAACGCAGACACTGGAGCGAATAACACCAAAGAGGTCCATATACTAAAGCAGCAGGTGGCAAACCTAGAGAACCGAGCAGAGGAGGCAGAAGGCCGGGCGAGGCGCAATAACGTCAGGATTGTCAGACTGCTGGAAGGGGAAGAGGAGCAAGACCCCACGACATACGTGGAGAACATGCTGCTGCAGGCGATAGGGGCTGGCGTGCTGTCCCAGGGGTTTGTGGTCAAGCAGGCTCACAGAGCACTGATGAGAAGGCCGCAACCTGGGGCTCCTCCCAGGGCAATAATAGTGAAAATTCTAAACTACAGAGACCGTGAGAAGATACTCAAATTTTTTCGGAAGGGAGGAACACTGGAGAGAGGATCGGCGGCTATCTCGGCATATCCAGACTATACCATGCTGGTGCAGCGGTAGCGATACAGCTATGTGGCAGTTAAAAGGAGAATACGTGCAGCTAGATACAAATACATGCTTCTGTACCCGGCGAGACTCAAGGTTGTCTACAAGAATAAGGTGCTGTTCTTCGACACCCCGGAGGAGGCAGGAACGTGGCTGGATGCGCATGGCTGTCCTGATCGTGATGAGGAGCAGGCCCAACGAGAATGTGATAATTGACAGTAACACTGCATTTGGTGGGATGGGAGCAAGCGGCCAGTAAAAGAGCAATTGAATTGTGATATAGCATAGTGATATGAGAAGTTAAGTTAGAACTAATGGCATTTGGACATGTTGGTCTCGAATATAATCAATCGGAAGTAAAATGCAGGATTGGCAGCGAACACGCCACTCAGTCCGATGTAATTAATAGGAGCTATATGCTGGAGGAGGTTTACCCCCATGAAGTAAAATAGTTAGGTCACCACTAGGGTGATGATTCCCTGTTGTTCTGCTAGAACGGCCTAGGCCGGAAAGGAACTAGATGCAGGGGTGCCAGAGATCCAGGGATGGAGATGGGCAACAGTTGGGGAGTGGCGGGTGGGGGAAGGGGAGTGCAGTGGAAGTTGGGGCAGGGGTGTTGGAGGGCAGGGGGAGAGCTGGAGTAGCTGGGGGTTTTGGAGTTGGGGTCAGGTGGGAGGGGGGATAGTTTGGGGCATTGTTGGGGTGGGGGCCGACGCACTTGGGATAGACTTGAGCCATGGGAGACCTTAAGGTAGTCACCTGGAATGTTAGGGGACTTAACAGTTACCTGAAAAGGAATAAGGTGATGATGTACCTGCGCAGGCAGAAGATTGATGTAGCCCTGCTGCAGGAGACGCACCTAACGCCGGCAAAGCTGGAAATGGTGTGCAGGAAATGGAAGGGGACGGTGGTAGGGGCGGCGTATTCGGCTTATGCAAGAGAGGTCATCATATGGGTGGCGCCACATGTCCCGTTCAGCTACTGCGATACACGGCCGAGCCGGATGGGAGAATGGTGATAATGAAAGTGCTAGTAGAAAATAGGGAGATATGTATAGTGAACACTTATGCCCCAAACCAGGACACGGCGGCATACTTTAGATCCTTATATGGTAAATTAGGCAGGAATATGGGGGGGCGGTGATCTTGGGGGAGACTTTAATTGCGTGTTGCACCCGAAACTTGATAGATCCGATACTAAACAAGATAGGCCCACCCCTGCGGCCAGAGCGTTGCAATTACTGCTGGCGGAATTTGGGTTGGATTATGTATGGAGGTCCCTCCACCCAAGTGAGAGACAATACTCCCACTACGCAGCCCGGCACAACCTATATACCAGACTAGACTATGTATTTGTTACACAGGAACAGACAACAGAAATTACACAGGCAGAGTATAAGGCGAGAGTCCTTTCAGACCACTCGCCGATGATTGTAGTATGGCAATTCAGGCCCCACAGGGCAAGAATACCAACGTGGCACTTAAGGGCGGAGGCTTTGCAGGATAATGTTATAGAGAAGATATGAGGGAGGAAATTATTCGCTTTTTTTAAATAAATAAGGGTAGCGTCCAGGCGGCGGGCACACTATGGAAAGCGTTCAAAGTGGTGGTGAGGGGGATAGCCATAGTGAAGTCCAAAGGGTTGCAATGTGCGATTGTAGCGAGACTTCAGGCAATGGAAGCGGAGATAGAGTAAATAGCAGAGAAGGGAGGGAACACCACAGAAGACGCTGAGGCAGTGCTTGAGCTGCAACAAAAATGTGCGGGATGCTGGGAGAGATTGTGCAACTTAAACTACAGGAAGTATATTGAGAGACAACACACAGGGGGGACAAACCCGGTAAAGTTCTAGCTTGGTTGTATAAAAATGAGACTCCCAGACCTACCATCAGGACGATGGAGAGAGAGGACAGGAGCATAGCAGATACCCAGAAAGAGGTTAACCAGCAATTTGTAGAATATTATAGGACCCTGTATGATGATCAAGGGGAGAGCAATAACTAGGAAATTAGAGAGACATTGGAATACATTGGGTTGCCGCAGATCAGCGCAGAAGAAAGGGAAGAACTTGACTCCCCGATTACCCTGGAGGAATTGGAGGAGGTGGTGAAACAGTTACCCACCAGTAAGACCCCAGGAAACGACGGGCTGCCAGGAGAGTTTTATAAAACATATGGAAAAGAGGTTCTCCCCCCGCTTTTAGAAATGCTGAACGAAGCGTACGAGACAGGAAAATTGCCAGATTCCTTTAGGGAAGCGGTTACAATACCCCTCCCTAAACCTAATAAGACTAGAAGCAATTGCGGCTCATATAGGCCCCTTTCAATGCTAAATCAGAATAGCCTAACAGGAACATATCCCATAACCTAAGGCGGTTGCAATGAATCATTGAGCATACAAAGGATGATGAAGTGGAGATGGCGGTGGTATCGCTGGACGCAATTAAGGCGTTTGACTCGGTCAGATGGCCCTGGCTGCTTGCGGCGCTGAGTGGCTACGGCATGGGACCAGGATATCTTCAGTGGGCCAAGCTCGTATACAGTGCGCCTTTGGCCAGGGTAAAGACAGGGGCGGTTATATCGCAGAGGTGGCAACTAAGCAGGGTTACCAGGCAGGGATGCCCGTGGTCCCCTATGTTGTAAATTCTGGCACTAGAGCCCTTGGCTATATACCTGAGGCAGCAGAATGATGTGATAGGCATCCCCCTGGGAGGGGAGCCGCAGTTGATCTCCCTGTATTCAGACGATATATTGTTATACCTACGCTACCCTGAGGAGAACCTCCAGTACATTCTGGAGGTGATGGACCGATTCGCGGGGCTCTCTGGCATAGCGGTGAACCCAAGAAAGTCCTGTGTATTCCCAATGGGAGGGTACAGAGGGGTCCCTGCAAATAGGCTACCGATCCTGCAGGTACCGTGGGAGACTAACACCTTTAAATACTTGGGAATAAACATATATCATACGGTAGACGAGGAACATGCACAAAACACGGAGATGGTGGTTAAGAAAATCGAGAACATCATGAAGTTTTGGGTTAAGCTCCCCATGGCAATGATGGGACGTGGAGCAATGCTTAAGATGGTGGTATTGCCCAGGTTGTTGCACTGCTTCATGAACATTCCATACTTGATACCTAGAACATTTTTTTCCAAATGGGAAAGTGTATGCAGGGACTTCTTATGGCATGGGACAAGGCACAGAGTGGCCCTGAGGAAGCTACAAAATCCATATCAAAAGGGGGGCATTAAATTACCGAATTTTGAGGCATACTATACTGCCATCCGACTGCAATTTGTAGCGAAATGGCTCTCTGATGAGCCGACCCCGTAATTGAAACTATTTAAAAGGGATAGCGCCCCATTCTTTCTAAAGGAAGTGATTTGGTTACCCAAGCAGGAAATGGGGAGACGCCTGGGGATGATGAAGCTCGGGTGGCAGATATGGCGAAAGGCCTGTCAGTTAATGGGAAACCCAGCCCCATGCTCCCCGCAGATCCTGTTGGTAGTTGTAGCAGGCAAGGACATGCAATTGAGGCAGGCTATTAGGAGATACTGGGAAACGGTTGGGATATCAATAATGGGTGATGTATGGCAGGAGGGGACCATACGGGACTTCGAAGGACTGGTGGAAGAAACTGGGCTACAGGTGGGCCAGTACATAGTATATCACGGGATGGTACGGCGTATCAGAGAGACCTGGTCAGAGATTGTGCTTGCTGAGGAGCCGGATACCACCATAGATACAATATATGATATAGCGGAGGGAGGGCATGAAACATCTACAATATATGAGAGGATAATGACCAAGGTTGGGAAAGAGGTTGCACAACTCAGGTTGGACTGGGAGGAGGAGGCGGGGACCCAGATGAGTGATGGGATGTGGGAGCGAGCTCAAGGGTACCACAAAAAAGTGTCAAGAAACGCCAGATTGCAACAGATACAATTATATGTAACCCACAGGGCGTATATGACACCCCAGAGAATAGCCAAATTCAGGAATGCAGGGCGCCAAGTATTTCCGAAGTGCAATGAAGAAAACGTCGGAATGACGCTTATGTTCTGGTCATGCCCGATAATAGAACATTTCTGGGGGGAAATCGCACAAAAGATGGACGACAAAGGAATTAAAATAAGGGTAGACACGGCGTGGGCTTGCCTAATAGGAGGATTCCCCAGGCCACGTAAATTGCAGCACGTGAGCAAGCTGAAAGACCTGGTGTATGTCTTGGCAAAAAGAAGAATTGCTATGGGGTGGAAGGCGTGCTATAAACCTAAACTCGACCTATGGTGGAAAGATCTGCAGCAATGGGCAGAAGCAGAGACGGGGGTGTGGCAAGAAGCGAGCAGAGGTGGGGAGGGGGCAGAGGCGGGCTCCCTGGCGAGTTGGAGGCAAGTAGTAACAGAACTTTTTGGGCCCACGTATGATGAGGCTTGTGGTCATGATTCAATGTGTTCAGACGAAGAACGCAGGAAGCAGAGGCGGAATAAATAAGGAAGTAGGCTGGGAGGTAGGGGGAGGGGGGAACAGTGGACCTGGATATAACAACTCATATTTGATTAATAACCTTTTTGCATTGTTTGTTTGGTTTGTTGTGTGTGTTTAAAAGTTAATAAAAATATATATTAAAAAAAAAAACTATCATTTTACCAAACAGAATGAGAACGGTTCTATATGGTCACCTTCATCTTCTAATATCACAATCATTCAGAATAATTTCAAGTGACTTTTTTCCACCTTCACTTTTCTTCACACAGGGAACTATGGTTCAAGTGTCAATGAACAGTTAATTACTTGCTCAATATTTCAGTCTTCAAAGAGCGAAACGCTGTAGGACAAATGCCTCCTCACAAGTTAAAACTGAAAGTAGCTGCTGCAATTATGCTGCTACGCAACATTATGCCACCACAGGGACTCTGCAATGGAACAAGGTTGACAATTACACGTCTACAAAGTCACATCATAGAGGTCTGTGTAATCATTGAAACACAGATACTGTTGTTATACCATGCATACCTCTCATTCCATCTGATACAAACATGCCTTTCAAATTCAAAAGAAGACAGTTACCTAGATGGTTAGCGTTTTCAATGGCTATTAATAAGTCACAGGGACCTATGCCCCCTTCCTTGAAGCGATTGGCGGTGACCATTGTCACAGGGCCAGACGCCCCTTTTCTGGAAGCGATTGGGGGTAATTCTGATATTTAAGAAGGGGGACAGAAGTGACCCTATGAATTACCGACCAATATTGACCGTTGGCTGGGCCTGGGGTGTTTGCGGCCGGTAGTCGTCGTGTACTGTTGTGCAAGGCTATGTGTGTTTTTTTGTTGTTGTTGCAATGTAGTGAGGTTTGTGCGGTTTTTTGTGCTGTAGGTTTTGGTTGTGTTTGGTTTGGAGTTTGAGAGGTGTATGCAGAAAGGGAAATTGTTAGTAGGGTTGGTTAGTTTGCGTCTCTATCCTGAATTGAAGCGCTCGGCTTGCGTATTCTCCCTGTTGCGGCTCTGTCCTGATCTGGATCTGACTGGCATACAGGTTCCTTACTCCTCTAGCCCCCACCTCTAACAAGCTCTCTCATAGCTCCCCTTATCCTCCATTCATACTCCTGTGGCCAGTGCATCTGCCAATGACAACCTCTCAGGTGGTGGGGTGATTGCCAATATCTCGATAATTCCACACCAATGTGGAACCTGGCGGTAATTGAATTAAGGGGCGGGCGAAAGTGTTGGTGGGATTGTCTGGGTTAGTTGACTAAGTCTCCATGCGTGCCACCTGTGTTCCTGACTATCCGGTGTCACCCGTCCATTTGCCGTGGGCTTTACTCTCCCGGGTCAGGGATGTCTGTGTCTTTCCGGTTCAGTTATCCTTTTTTCCAGTTTCGGTTTCCAGGTTTAGTCTGTGGTGTTGTAGAGCCAGGCTTTTAGTGATTTCCTAAATTTTAGGTACAGGAACCCTTGGCGCCAGTTCCTGCATACGAGAACGTTTCTCTATCATAAAAGAACTAGTGAACCCTCTACCTCCCACACCAGTGCTTGTGGATAAAACCTGGTGCTTCACCATTCAAACAGCATTCTCTGACAAAATTGAGAAACCTGGAGAGAAAATGGACACAAAATAGGTCCAACTAGCCTCCAAAACTCTGACCTCTATCCCCCACCCCCTGGCCAGGAGCCACCCTCTTCAGTGCCACCCTTCCAATTCTCACCAGTCTCCATCAAGGGAGTCTTCATCTCCATCCAGCACCTCAAACCCTCGAAGTACAGAGGCGACTCCTGCCCTGCAAGCATCTTCAAACTCTGCGCCACTATACTCGCTTCTTCCATCACAGATGTTGTCAATGCTTCATTTGCATCCAGCAAAGCCCCCACCTCCTCAAAGACGCCTGGGTCTCATCCCTCAGTAAGAAGCCTTTGCTAGACCTGGAGCTTCCCACCAACTACCGACCCATTAACACAGTACCATTCCTTCTCAAAATCCTCAACCGCTTGGAATACACCCAAATGCAAACATATCTAGAACAATCACACCTACTAGGCACCAGACAATTAGGCTTTCGACCTAAAAACAGCAAAGAAACAGCACTCGTTGCCCTTAATATTCAGCTAGACACCGTTTATGATACCAGTAACTTAGCCATCCGACTCCTTCTCGACCTATAAGTGGCCTTCGATCTCATTGACCATAGCATCCTGTGCCCCACCTCTCTGCCATATCGATACATTACCCTGACCCACAAGACACAGAGCCTGCTCCTCCCATTTCTGACGCGATACATGAGCGCTATACAATGGATTCAGCCCTGGGGCACAGATAAATGAGATAAATGGTACAGCCTAGGATATAATAGTACAGTTGCGAAAAAGAGTGAGCAGCACACACGCCTAGAAAATTGGAACTCTGGTAGCATCACCCCTGAAGAGGATTCTTTTAGACATGTTATCATTGGACCTGAAAGGGGAAGGATAAGGTGGGGGGATGGGAAAGGAGGCGTTGGGGGGTGGAGGGGTTTGTTTGTTAGTGGTGCTAACCAGGCCTGCCAGTTAATAATCATTGACACTTTGGGCCTCATTACGAGTTTGGCGCTAAAAATCAGCCCTTAACGACATGACGTTAATAACATGTCCGTCTTGGCTCCAACCCGCAAACAGCGGGTGATTAAGAGTGCGCAAGCACGCGCACCCTTGCATGCCGGTAACGGCTGTACCGGCATGCCGGTAACGACCCTCAAAGCCCCAGATAGCGGCATCGACGAATGAACGCATAACGCCTCTGCCCTCGGCAACCCCTAAATAGCGGTACCGGTATTAACATAGTGCTAAGAACGGGCCCGTTATCACCGGACCCGGAAGTGACATCATCGCGCCGGAATGGGAAATGCCTTGGCGGCCATCTTCAAAAACACAATCCATTGCCATCCTCCACATACTGGACCTTCACCACCAGAACTACTAGCCCACCACGGACAAAATGTCGAAGGCCACCCAGAAAGGCAGGGCCCGCCTGCACAAACCATGGTTCACGGACGTGGAGCTGAACATGTTATCTGACACCCTAGTGGTGAATGCTGATGTGGTGTTCTGCAGCGACCTCAGGCGTCCAGCCCAGTTGAAGAAGAAGGCCATCTGGGAAGAAGTAGCCTGGAAAGTAAGTGCAGTGGGCACCACCGCATGCACAGTGCGCGATTGTAAAAAACGGTGGGATGACCTCAGGCTTAGAGTCCGGAACATCTTTTCAGCCAATCGGAGCCAGGGGCTGGCAACAGGAGGAGGACCACACTCACCAGTGAAATTGGCCAGATGGGAAGAGACCTGCAGCTCAGTCACAGATGTGGAGTCAATAGGAGTCGGTGAAGCTGAGTTTGGCGTGCCAACATCGGCAGATGAAGGTGAGTGTCCCTACAAACACGCGACAACTAATCAACTTCATTGTCCCCCAAATGTGACAACAATGCCAGCCAATAAATGGCCCATCATGCACACCTACACATATCCATATACACATGCTGGGCCCACCACCATCCCATCCCAATGCATGCTGCATGCTGCGCCCATACACGAATACACACCCGACACACAGATGACCTGCACGTGTCACACAGGACGACACTCCCAACACACATCAAGGCCCAACAGCAGCCACCATGGTGTACATGTGACCACCTGTACGATTCCAAAATGCACCCTCCAACCTTGCATGTACACAGTCCGCTACAAAGCCAGGCATACAACTGATCACATGGCGCTACCTGCTCAAAGACTAATGCATGCATGATGCAAGCACCACCATCACTGATGCCCTGCCACTCTCTGTCCCCCACAGGTAAGGATGCATACAGTGATGAAGCACATGGTAGTGCACAATGCACAACAGCAGCCAAAAGGGCAAGGAGTCAAGGTGATGGCACAGGACCATCTACATCAAGTGGACCAAGGATGGGCCGAGCGGCACGCGGGACAACAAGCAGTGCCATACCAGCCACACAGACACCCACACAGGACGAGCAGACACCTGCCCCTGTACCCCTGGACACACTATCCACACAGGCTGAGGACACAACTGGCATGGACGATGGCACACAGTCTGCTGCTGCCAGCACAATTGGGGAGATGGCTGCATTGGCACAGAATAGTGTTGACGAGGAAGCTGACCCTGACGATGAGGGCAATGCAGGACTTGCCCACTCTGAGCCTGTAGTTCACACACCAAAACCACAGGTCAACCCACAGGACACACCTCAGCGGGAGTCATCCGACCAGGGCAGCCATGGTGAGTGGTCTCCGGCAATGCACAGCCCCATAATGCATGCAGTGCCACCACATCACCCAGGGACGTCAATCCAGGATGGAGGCCCGGTAGGAGGCGATGCAAGGCTATGTCCAGCAGTACCTTGCTGAAGGGGAGACAACACACTGTATCATCCAGGACAGCACTGCGGCCAAAATCCAGCCAACAACTCAAGTGCACAGCAAGTGCGCAATGGCTTCAATGCCTTGGGTCAGATCCTCACCAGGATTGCTGACAGCATGGAGCAGCGGAAAACCCCGGCTTTGGGCTCACAACCATCTGGCTCATCCGCATCGAACACGCCAGCGAGTTCAAGGCAGACAAGCCCCGTGCGCAGGTCCCTGCGAAGTGCACGGCGCTCAGAAATCCAACCCCCACCTCCAAAGGGGGCTCCACAGTAGCAGGGCCACCCTGCAGAATCTCTTTAGGAATACATCCAGACACATGTTGCACCATTGTTGTTTTTGGGTTTTAGGGGGAGGGTGGAGGGTGGTGGTGGGTGTAGTGTGTAGTACTGGGGTGTTGGGGGGCATGGGAGTAGTGTGGGGGGGAGGTGGAGGGGTTTTGAGGGGCGTGGGAGTAGTGTGGGGGGGAGGTGGATGGGTGTTGGGGGTGTGGATTGTTGAATTATGTTGTACAATAATTCTCACTAATACACCTGTTGTGTAGCAAACATCACAGGAGCAGACATTGCTGATTTGTTGTTCGTCAGTTTATTGCTTCATAGTGAACTGTGCCCATATACCCACACACCCAGTGCCCACAGTTTCCAATACATGGCACCCTCTGCATCCAAGTACATCAAAATGATTGGTCTATGACCAATTGCCGCAATGCGCGACCCTCACGTGTATCGCGTCCTGGCCTATGCCCTACATCTACTCCTTCCTCTTCTTCTACTTCACCAGGTGGTGGCAGCTCCACGTCAGGTGGCAGGGGTACGTTCCTCCGGATGCACATGTTATGCAGCATTGCACATACTGTGCTGATCTTGCCCACCTTCTCAGGCCCGTATATGAGTGCCCCTCCCGACCTGCTGATGCAGCAAAACCGTGCCTTCAAAAGGCCAAACGTCTGCTCAACGACTACACGCGTACGTGCATGTGCACGATTGAAGTCCTCCTTGTGCGTGTTCTTCGGATTCCTGACAGGGGTGAGTAGTCATGCCTTCAGAGGATATCCAGCATCACCTACATGGGAGCAGAAGGAGGTATGTGTAAGGATAAAGCTCAGTTGCCATGTGTGCTCAGCCTGTACATCATTCAAGTTCATATGCACAATCTCGTCAATGGCAGCCACATCCACATGACTGTCAGCCCTGTAAAGTGCATGCCAATCCATGGAGCGAGCCTTGGGTGACATACAAGACCCAGGGTCCTAGGCATTTAAACCACCAGGCCCCCCGATGCATCTTGGCTAGGGGCATTTTGTATGCACATGTGAGGGCTGTGTGTCGGCGGATGACTCAAGATACTTCCATCCCTCTCCTCCCATGGCCCAGGGGGCATTCTCCTTGCATATGCATGTAGCCCCCCATCCCTCTCCTCCCATGGCCCAGGGGGCAGACTCACCCAACAGCCAGCCACTTCGTACAACATCTCCTTCCATGTAGCGGGGTAGTGAGGAGTTCCGCAGCACTATGGCATCATGCGTGGATCCTGGGTATCTGGCACAGCAATGTGTTATTATCTGGCTGGCATCACACACCATCTGCACATTGATGGAGTGGTATAGCTTCCGATTCCGGTACACCACCTCCACGGCATGTGGGACTACCAACTCTACATGGGTGCAGTTGAGGGCACCAATTACATTGGGCATGCCTGCCAGAGCATGGAATGCTACTTTGGTGGCATTTGCCTCCTGTGGTGTCCTTGGTAGGGATATGTAGGCACTTGCGTGCTTCAGTAGTGCATCGCGCACTTGGTTTAACACAACAGAGAAGCATGATTGCGACATGCCATGCATTTGGCCCACTGTGTGTTGGCAAGTGCCTGTGGCCAGGAAGTGGCGCACAGATGCCACCTTCAGCAGAGGGGGGATGGCTGTGCGGATGTTGATCAGGCTGACCAAGTCTTCCTGTATTAATTCCACTATGTTGGTGATGGTGTCCCAGTCCAGCTGGTACAGGGTGTGGATCTGTGCTGGGGTTAAGTCAAATGGATTGGCCCTTATGCGTGGAATTGATGGCTGTCTGCGGGGAACAACTACCTGCACTGGTGGGATTTGCTGGGCCTGTCTCACCCTCCTCCTCCTGCGTCTCCTCTGTGTTTCCTGTTGTACTGCCTGCTCAAGGAGTAGCAGTGCAGCCATGTCCTCCAGCCCCAGTATAGCAAGTGCAAGTGGTAGCATTTTGGCTTGGAAGTGGGTGTGGTGTGTGGGTGTGCTCCTTTTGTGCTGGCCCTGACTCCATTGCCTTCACCTGTGCTGATTGTGTGCACCTGTGGCACTTGGTTACACAGCAGTTTGCTGTTTATGGGTGGTCCGCGATGCCGGTATTGCCGGCATCATGGTGGCCCTTCGTACCGGCATCTCAATGCCATTATGTACTTGTCCGTGCGACTCGTGGTGTCCCCTTTGTTGCGGGATGCCGGTATTATGGGCACGCCATCCGCGCGCGTGCCTGCATACCGGTACGGTTGGGGCACGGCCACAGCGGGTCCTTGTCGATGCCGGTAGTACCGAAATCTAGGGTCATGATACGACGGCCCTGTAATGGATGCTAGTATTGCCTTACCGGTGCCGTTATTACCGGAGCGCCAACCTTGTAATGAGGGCCTTTGTCTTGGAATCCACTTGTTGCAGTGGTTGGTTACCCATCACAAGAAATACAACGACTAACGTATTTAAAAGGGAAAAAGTGTACATATATGTCAAAAGGTAGGAGAAAGATTTTTTCAGTAATTAACCATGTTGTGAGCCGTTTCATTTTATGTAACCATGATGTGACATAAGTTTAATATGCCATACCATGAAAAACGTTATCAAACTTTATTTGGAGATAAAAAAGCTTACGTGTGTAAATGCTTCAATTCAATCATTACAATTTGACCTATTATGAATAACTAAACATAAAATAAAACCAACAATTTCGGAACCTTAGCTCACTCTCATAAATATAAAGTTAAAAAGTATGATGATCACATGTGTGTATCATTACAATATACACCAACAATATACCAAGTAAGTATGGGCAAGACAGTTTGAGCAAAACGCAGATTTTCATGGATTCAACCAGGTCCCACTTTGCATGTTTTTTGGTGACATTCTATATGTGAGGTTCTACTGAATTTAACTGCTCACCTATATAAACTCAGGACAGGCGATGGCTGGTATTTGATGAGGCCGAAGTGTCTCAGGCTTTTGTGGGAAAGGATTTGTAGCTATGATAATGTAGGTCACAGTACAATTAAATCCTAGGTAGAGCTAGGGAATCAGCTTAAAATGTGTTTTGTGAGTTTGTGTGCACTTGATTTGTTGGTAGGTGAAGTGTGGGTGGATGGGATGTGCACCCCGTGTGAATTCAGTAGGTTGAGTAGAAGGCCAAAGCACTGAGAGAACCCCATGTGCATTTAGTATTCAGATATGAGTAAAGCACCTTGCAACCCACGAGCATTCAGTAGACGTAGATGACCAAAGAGCTGAAGGAACCCCACATGCGATTAGCAGGCACGGGAGATGGCCAAAATACTGAGACATCTATGTGCCTTTAGTAAGACTGTACTGAGAACATTATGTGAATTAATAGATAGAGAATGCCTAAGCCACGAGAACCCCACATGCTTTTAGTAGGTGAGGAGATGGCCAAAGCCCTGAGAACCTCATGTGCATTAAGAAAGCTCAGATGGCAAAAGCACTGAGAGACCCCACATGTTTTTATTAGGCAGATGAGAAAGCCAAAGCATTGAGAGACCCTGTTTGCACTTATTATGTAATGGAGAAGGTTAAAGCATGGCAAGCCCTACGTAACTTCAATAGGGAGAGAAGAGCACAGCACAGAGTGCAACCCAACATGCATTTGGTCAACTGAGAAGGGATAAGCGCTGAGAATCACATGTGCATTTATTAGTCGGAGCAGGCCAAAGCACTGAGAGAACCCTGTGTGCATCTAGTAGGCATAGGAGAAGTACTAAGAGAGCCACACCTGCATTCAGTAAGCAGGACAGAAAGCCAACGTATTGAGAGAACGCCACTAGCATTAAGTATGTGAGCGAGAAGGCTGAAGCAAAAGGGAGGAAGGATAGCTCAGGGGCCACTCAGTCTACCTAGCAGAGGCGTTGCTAGGGGGAGGTTGAGGGGGCTATAGCCCCGGGTCTATTGGCTGTAGCCCTGCATAGAAGCTCGGGGGCTACAGCCAAAGGTCTAGCCAGCCCCGAGTCCTGACAGTTCCGAGATTAGTGTAGCCCCAGATCTTTTCAAGACCAAGCAACACCCCTGCTACCTGGGAATGCGATTCGGCCAGCAAAGTTGTCAAATTATCCATTGCATACATCTCTCTGGCTTTATGGGCCCATTCCCTCTGGGTAGGGAGGTGTTGTAATTTCCAGTGTATTGTTAAGCACACTCTGGCTGACAGGATCAGGGTCTGTGTCTTGCGGGCAGGGTAATCCATCGGTCCCCCTCTTTTTCCAACCTGAATAATACCAGTAGCGGGGCCATGGTCCTATCTATTCCATCTAGATCTTTGGTCCAAGCCAGGACTTCTTTCCAGAACATTTGGGCCTTTTGACATCCCCACCATATGTGCCTGTATGTAGCTGTCATACCGCAGCCTCTCCAGCATAGGGGAATGATGAAGGATGACATCTGAGTCAATCTGCGTGGTGGGGTTGCCATCACTGAAATAGCTCATAGTTGTGTGTCTTGTACTGCTTTGCTATCGTCGAGGACCATATTGCGCTACCTAAAGTCTGCCAGTTGTCCTGTACGTCCTGCCGTTCCAGGTCTCTTTCCTACTTTATTTTACTGGGGATGGCCCAGGCTGGTTTTATGGTGAATAGAGCCCTGTATAAGCTTGCAATTGGACCCCTGGAGCCAGTGTGTTTATTTAAAATGTGTTCAAAGGCAGTGAGGTATTTTACAAGGAGTCCACTCCATGTGGGGTCGCTTAGGACCCCTTTCAGCTGAATGTATATAAAGGGGGTCATCGGTCGTGATGCCAATAACCCGTCCAACCTTTCTTTGTCTAAAAATTGCATGTACTGCCATAATTGGCCTGCCCTCCCTAGGCCTGCCTCATTGAACTACAGGCAGCTAAGGGGTGAGGGACAAGAAGTGAGTCCCTCCATGTCCCTTGTCTTTCTCCACAGCTGCCAAAGAGTACCCAGAATGTTGGTGTGCCCGCACCCTCACAGGAAGATTTCTGTGTGGTACCCACAGCCATTCGCCTAGAGTGACTGGGGACAGCAGTACATTCTCCAGGCCAACCCATTGCCTCTCATTGTTTTCCGTGAGGTGGTCTACCAGGATCCTAAATTGTGCTGCCCTAAAATATTCTTTGAGGTCCTGTAGCCCCGCTCCTCCCTCATCTATTAACTGGATTACTGTTGTATAAGCAATCCTTGGCCTCTTCTCATCTCATAAAAACCTCAAGAACGTTCTTTTCATGTGCACAAAAAAAGAAGCCAGGCCCATGATCGGTAATGCTTGAAATAAAAATAACAATCGCAGAAGAATATTCATCTTAATTGTGTTCAGGTAAGCCGCCCATGAGAGCATCAGCCATGACCATCTGGCAATGGCCTTCTTAATTATCTCCCAGAAGGTCAGAGAGTTAGCTACATATAGCTCTGCTATGTCCTTCAGGATATGTATCCCGAGGTATTTATTCCCAGAGGTTTGTATGCGAAGCCCAAACTTTCTCAGGAGTTATTCCTCCTCTGACAAACACACAGCCAAGGGGAGGGCAACTGACTTGTTCAAATTTGTTTTGAAACCCGAGAGGGTGCCATATCTCTGAGTATGGCCAGAAACGTGGCTCGTGAAGTTTGGGTATTGGAGACACATGCCAAAATGGCATCTGCAAAAATGGCCAGCTTATTTTCCTTCCCACCTCCTTCCGACACCCTGACCAGGTTTTCCTCGTGGACATGCGCTGCCAGTGGTTTGAGTGCCAGTGCAAAAAGCAAGGGGGATAAGGAGCCCCCCTGTCTTCTTCCACCACCCATACAAATTCAACCAATGCTAACCCATTAACCACAACTGGTGCCCACTGAGCTCCGTAGAGTGCTGCAACACCTGTTACTCACTTTGTGGCCAACCCAACCTTATCAAGTACAGCCATCAAGAAGGGCCTCTCTATCCAGTCAAAAGCTTTCTTAGCATCTATAGTTATGATCGGTTCTGAGTCGCATTCTCCTATCCCTGCCATTATGTCCTAGGTATTATGGATATTGTCCACCCCTTGTCTACCTCTTGTAAAACCAACCTGGTAATTATGCATTAACTTTGGTAGGTATCTACTGAGCCTTTCTTCTATGATACTGGTATATTTCTTTGCATCTACATTCAACAGTGATATCAGTCTATATGAACTGCATTCCAATCTCTCCTTACCTTCATTAGGAATAACTACTATTCTCACCTGGGAGAATGACTCTGGTGCCCTTCCCCCGCAAGAATGTGGTTAAAGAGTATACTCAGGAATGGTGAAAGCACGCCTCCATATCTTTTGTAGAAGACCGGGGTGAACCCATCCAGTCCCGTTGTTGGCCTGCTCTCATCTTTAAGATTGCTCTAAGGATGTATTCACTCTCTATAGGAACTTCCATCTGTGTCCTTTCCTCTACAGCTAGGGTCAGCAAAGACATCTCTTCGAGGTATGCTTTCACTTGGGCTCCAGAGGTTTTCTCTTCGCTTGTGTACATTTGGGTATAATACTGGCAGCATCTTTGGGAGATATACTCTGACCGAGTTAGGATCCTGCCTTGACCGCTCGTGATCTTAAATACTGCCCTTTCGGCCCTCTGCACCCCAAGGCAAGCTGCTAAAAGAGTATGAGCCTTGTCCCCTTTTTCATAAACCGTTGTTTCAAGTACCCAAGTTGGTTCAGAGTTTTTCCCATCCAAAGGTCTGTAGGTTCCTGACGCAGTACGGACACTTCCTGTAGTATAATAATTTAGCATTTATATAGCGCTACGAACCCTCAGATATCTGGGGGCTGGTTATTATTACCCACACTGTGTGGTGCTCATTTATCGACCTCAAAAGGATGAAAGGCTGAGTTTGGCCCTGCCGGGATTCGAACCTGCATCAGCAGGCTCTGCACAGATGTCAAAGCGAGCGCGCTGTGCTATCGGACCGGAGAATTTTGTCAAAGGTGCTTGTTCTTCCTTACTCCTAATCTTCCATTTCAGAACAACCTCTGTTAGTGTCCTTTGCCTTTTCTTTGCCCACCCTTCTGCAATTAGATGGCCTCGGAATGCAGCCTTTGCTGTCTCCCAGACTAGTTGCGTGGGGTCCTATCCTGAGTTGTTAACTTTGAAAACTTCTTTCATCTCTTCCTGCATGTTCTCTGAAAATGGGTGATCTTATAGAGCATGTCATTACAAAATCAACGCTTTTCTGTCTTAGGCCTAGGACCCAGGTCCAAAGCTAGTTTAGACATGTCATGGTCGGACCACCAGACCACCTATATCTCAGCCCCCTCACAGTTATGTTCCTGGCCTGCGACCACTAGAAGCTAGTCTATTTGTGTGTATGTTTTGTGTGGTGGGGAGTAGAAGGTGTATTGTCATTGCTTCAGGTTGGTTACCTTCCATGTATCGATCAGGATAGTATTTTTTCGGAAAGTAGTTTAAGCTGTCCTCATCCCTGCCCATCAGCCTTACCACACCATCTCTCAGGGAAAACCATTCCCTTTGTGGAAATGTCATCATATTAAAGTCCCCCCACAAATCAGGGTGCCCTTCTTCCAGTCCTCTAAGAGCTCCACCGCCTCTGTACAGAAGGCTGCCCAATGTTGGTTTGGGGCGTATATGGTACATAGGGTCACCACAGCATCTCCTATAAAAAGTGTCATCTCAGCCACCTCCTAACACTTAGGATTTCCAGGTCCAGCGACCGTCGAGTGATTATGCCTTCTCCTGCTTTCTTACTCTCACTTGAGGCCCAGAGCACAGTGCCAAGGTATGACGCATTTAACTGGTATTCTTCTACCCTCTTGAATGGGGAATTACCGGGCCATTCCGAGTTTGGAGGGCCCGGTAATTCCTCCTTCAGAGAACCCGGGCCCGGACCTTCATTGGGCTCAATGGGAATGGGTGCGGGAGATAACAACGGGTCGATTACGACCGGCCCGTTCTTAGCTCCCTGGTCCCCTCGCGGGACCCGCTCTGGACGTCTGGTAACCAGACGTCCAGAGCGGGTCCCGCGAGGGGACCTCGTAATAGTGCAGAGTGGGTTTTAACTGTGTCGGCACCATTACCAGCGCCGTTAAACCCATTCCGCACAACTCGTAATGAGGCCCACGGTTTTGGAGGCAGCCATGCCCTTATTAAGGGCATGGCTGCCTCCAAAGTTGTAATGAGGCCCAATGAGTTTTTAAAAAATAATTCAAAAACAATTATTTAAAAGAAAGAATGTCAGCAAAACTACGTAGAGCCCAGTCTTTCACCAAACCATGCTCCAATTACCTGCAGCCGGGCTGTGCTTCCCCTTTCAGAGGTTCTTTCTTTCCTCTAGCTGCATTCCCCATAGCCCCGGAGGTGTTTACAGCCTTGCGTGCAGGATCCAAGCTCCGTCCTTTCCTGTGACAATCCTCTGCACCTTGACTCTCATATCTGGTTTCACCCAAGGGGATCGGGGCCGGGGATTTACCAGGCAATCTTACAGCATCTGACCACTCTCAGAGAAATGGTCCCTGACATGTCAGGAGATAGCCCTCAGCTCTGTCGTCCATTCTCCCCGTGCTGCCTCCCTGCTGCTGCTTCTACGTGGCCAGGGGATATCCCTCAGCTGCGTCTTCTGTTCTTACTGCCTCTGGCGGGCAAAAACGACGACAGAGGAGGCATGGTGGGCGCTGCCCCTTAGTGGGGGCTTCTGGCCAGCCTCCCCCACTCGGATCATTGGGCGGACCAAAGGGGGGCCTGCCCCGGAAGTGGAGCGTGGACAACGCCGGGAGGGGGCACAGGACTGAGAGCGAGTTGGGCCTATAAAGGCCTTCACGCAAGTGCCTTTCTCTCTTGGTCCCGCCTCCTTCCCAGCAACAGAATGGAATTCGTTTGAGGAGCAAAAGGTCGCGGCTTGGCAAGCAGCGAATAACAGTTCCAGAAGAGAGGTGCTGGAGAACATTTTGGAAGCGCTCTAGCTAGGGGGTCGACGGACTAGGGGGTGGAGGGGCAGCGGACTTGAAAGTGGAGGGTGCAGGGCGATGTAGAATCGGGCTCACAGCAAAGGGGCCACACCGGGTTGTAAAAATTGGAATCCGAATGCTGCAAGGCCGGTGGTCGGGTCAGGCATGTGGGCGCACGGGTTGGAGGAGGCCGTAATCGATGGGAAGCCTGTGCTTCTGGGGGAAGGGGCCGCTATGTGTCTGGGGCATGGGTGCGCTGGATTGGAAAATGCTGTGCTTGCTCCTCATGCTTGCAAATACATATACAACACGTTGTTGGAGGGGAGGAAGGCGCGGGGTAGTGTGGGAGGAACCGAAGGGTGAGAGTTCCTGGCATTCAAGGTGGTTTGCCGGGTTATGCATGCACCAGATTGCATCTTTTTGGAGCCCCGAGAATTGGAATGGGGTCTCCAATGTTCGAAATTCAGGCACGAGGGTCTATGAGGGGTGAGGTTGCGCCGTGGGGCTAGGCATGGGTACAGGTGGGAAGTACATCATGAATTGAGGTGGTTTTGTGACCCGAGGCATTGGAGGCGGGGGGATGGTGGAGGGGGAGAAGCCGCGAGGCAGGGCAGGGCGGGGGGTCGCCAGAATGACAGAATTAAAACCAGCATCATATGAAGCATGACCAGCGGGTGGGGGGAGGGCCGGAGGTAGGTATGCCCAGCACGACGGTCACTGTGTTAAACGGTAATTGTATGGTGCCTCCTTTATATTTATATTGGCCTAAGCCTAGTCGCTCCACGAGGAAAATCACGTTGCAAAGTTCTGATCTAGATTGACTTTGCCGCCATTTTAAGATTCATCCTCCATTTTGATTTCTACTCGTGCGTTCTCTGTTCGAAAATGGTGGACTATGTTTTCAACTTGCAACCAAGCTTCCTGACCTTTGAGTTCTGTTAATGTGTAGACTGTCCGAGAGCCGACTGTTTAGACTAGGCAACGAGGTTTTGCACTGCATATGAACTGTTGTTTACGTGTTGTCTGCGCTCACAAGACTCATCCTTGAATACACACTGGGAACAATGTAAAGCATACCTCAAGCATGGACACAGGCCGAACGCAATTGTAAGGGAATCATAAATAGTACTTGTTGTAGGATTTGAGAACATACATCGTCATTGTGCCTCAGCAGAAATACAAACCTATGTAATCCTTTGTATAATACTGTATGAACCGTATGTGAACTAGGCACGAAATCTAGACCACGAATTATTAATGTGACGAGGGGCTGGACAATATTACTTTAAATTGTATAAAAGCATGAATGTTTAGACATCCACCACTCTCTCACCTCTCTTGGTCGGGCTGGTACACATTGCGGGGTGTTGGGAGCCAGATAGTTATCTGTGTTACTTTGTAAACTGTACAGTTTTAAAAGATGTGTGAATCTTTTCAGCCCGTGATTGGTGTATTTCCTTTGTGGTACTCAGCCTCGATATTTTTTTGTTCTTACAGATAGCGCCCGAATAGGGACCCTCAATATTGATGCCATCTCATTGAAGAGTTGACGGGGCTATCGGACCGGGATCGGACGGTGAGAAAGGGGGCCCCTTCTTGGATGAGACACGACACCTCAACAGTACTGCACAACCCGATCCCTGGACGGTGAGCTTGCGGTCCAAGACGGCATCTTGACGAGGGTCCATATATTGAGGCGGGCAGTTTTGCCGAAATCACCATCCACGAGGGTCCTTTGTTGTCCTTAGTAATCCGATCAGACCTCCCTTAGTTCTATGAATCAGGTGAGTCGTGCCCCGATTCCTAAGTATCCTGATATTTGGTTGTAGTATTGTCCTCGCAAGCAAAATCATTGCCAGGTAACACCAGTAATCTGACATGCCTAGGAAATTTCTGCCTGTTTCAGGGCATTATTCCCCAGAGACAGACAATCTTTGGAATTTGGCCATCCGGCACCACAGGAGGGGTCGCTGGCATGTACTATGTACTGTAAGTACGGCATTGGTAGTATAGCATTCAATGATATTTGCACAGACAAACTAGACATGTTTCTGAACTTAAGTGGCCAATTAATGGTAGTTTTGAGATTTTTCGTATAGAGTATTTAGAATCTATATTGTTGAAGAAAAAAGTTAGACCTGCAGCATTTGATATATTACAAAATTGGGAAAAAGATGCTATGCAGCAGCTGAAAAGTAGAGAGAAACATGCGCGTCGACATATGTCAAACGCCGAAAAAGCGTTATGTAGCGTTATTGTATGATCAGCAAAAACAGTCAGTCTGCTAGAAACATGGATAGGGCCTTTCAACTTGGTATACAGAAAATATATCCGTCTAAAGACTTTCATGCATCAGATGAAGTGATTGATAAACGTTTAACTGAACGTAGGCCTGGTGCCACTGCACCACCTCCTTATGTACATATTCCTGTTGTCTTACCTCTTCCTGCTGTTGCTCCTCCTCCCTTAGTAATTCCTGCTCCTCTTATTGCTCCTCCTATTGTTCCTCCTATTGCTCCTCTGCCGCCAGCTATTGCACCACTTCCTATTATTGTTCCTCCGCCTGTACCTCCACCTTTGCCAGCTGTTGTGGTTCCGGTAGATTTGTCTTTGGCGCCAGTAATAGCACATTCATTGCCTGTTATACAGGATTTGTCTACACTTTCTTTTCCAAGAGGTTCTGCTCCGCTTGTAGTTGATATGGGAGCGGGTGCTGAAGTAATACAGTTTCTAAAGAGAGAAAAAGATTTAAATGCAAGGGCTAGACAATGCATGGAGAAGGATGAACAATCTCATGTTCTAATCTAGAAAGTTTTCCTGAGAAAAATGCCTTTATTGAAGGGGTGGGAATCCATTTAACTGTAATGTGGAACAGACTGAACGATGTAGATATCCCACAAGGGTTGAGGGATTTTAATGTTTTAGCATATTCAAGAGATACTGCAAAGAAAGTACATGAGCACGTCGAGAGGGTTTTTGAGTTTAGAAGGGAGTTAGAAAAGTTAAAGAATGATGAAATAGATGGTGATAGTGTGGATGCTTTTTATGTACAGAAACGGTTCCTTCCTCTTTGTAAGTCGATGAGTGACGAAACACGAATTTGCACAAAAGATGGATTTCAGACATGTCGATATCTCCCGTAGAAGTATATGACACGTATAGTCAGTATACCCCAGAAATGCATAGGAAAGTGATACAGGCAATGGTAGAATACCTGCAGGATGAATGTATAAAAAGAAAGATTTGTTGTCCCGCAGAATTATTGAATATCCATAAGAGAGCTTTTTCATCTAACACTACTTCCACCGCTCTAGCGCTCGATTTAGCTCAGTTGCTCAGTAAGCGTTCGGAGTTGCCTGTTTCTCAGTTGCCTATGAGAAGGTTCCTCTGACATTTCTTCCTAAAGTTGAGATCCCGGCTATCGTGGCAACAGGGTTAGCCGCCTATGATATTGAAGCACCTTATATATCACATTTTGTTCACGTCCCGTTCTCAAGACAGGAGGTGAATACTATTAGACAATCCATCCAATATATTAGGAAAAATCTGACAGGGTTCTATAAAGAGATATAATCTGTCTTGCAATCGTCAATATTCACTTTGGGTGATATAGATTTGTTATTTCCTGTGCTCCTACCTGCTGATTTATGGAAACAGATTAGGACTGCAGACGATGCAGCAGGGTTAGGTGACACATGGGATAGTTTGGCTAGGCAAGATAGAGAAAGGAAAGCTGGTGAGAGACCACCAAAGGCGATACTCAGTTTGCGTGATAGAATTGTGAAAACCTTAATTCCTGAGAGAAGGTTCATTTGGGACAAACTTACTGCTTGTACCCAAGGAAAATCTGCGGGTGCTACTGAATTCTTTAATCGTTTTGAACAAATATTCTCAGATTTTAGTGGACACAATTTGAGCACCGAGTCCGGCAAATGATTATTTGTGGACAAATTTGTGTGTGGATTGTTACCTGATATCCAGTCACAAATTATGACTTCTGACAGCGCTTGGCAAGCTAAGTCGCAGTCTGAAGTATTGCATATGGCTCAGTATTATGAGAACAGAGTCAATGATGAGAAGGAAAGGATTGAAAAGAAAAAAGGAGATTTGAAAACTAAGGTATTGTTGCAAAAGATAGTTAGAGGACCTAGAGGGGGTAGTACACAGTTTCGGGGACAGTATGTTCCACAAGGTAATGCGCCGTTGGGTCCTGTACATGCGAACCAATGTGCTTATTGCAGACAAGAGGGTGATTGGTGAGCACAATGCCCGATCCTCCAGCAGAGGTCGAATAACACATATCGTGTCATGGGTAGATGATCCAGAGGCCGCCCTGGGGTAGGGGGTCCTGGTAGAAGCAAGTTTTCTCAAAATTCTCAGTCTTTTTCGCAAGACAATCAGCAACCAAGTGTGGATAGCAGAAATATTTTCGATAATCCTTCTACTGCTTATCTTTCTGAAGATCTTCCCTTTGACGATATATATTGTTTTGCTAGGATTGCCCAAAGCAGGGTTTGGAACCAATGCCTATTCCCATTAATCAGAAAGGTCCCTATGTTGAAATGATAGTGGGGAATAGGAAACATCTATTTTTGATAGATACAGGAGTGCAGAAGTGTTCCATTGACCATTTACGGGTTCCAGACATTCCACTGTCAGGGCAAACTAATGTTTCTGTAGGGTTTTCTGGTACGCCAGTGGTTAGTCCGGTTTCTTTGCCGGTACCAATTTCACTGGGTCCATTCATGGATCACTGTTCGTTTCTTTTGACATCGAACTGTGGAGAGAATTTGTTGGGGTTGAATCTGTTGAAGGAATTAAATGCGGTAATTCATTGTTCTTCGGATTGGAGTGCTTTTGACGATTTCACCA
Source organism: Ambystoma mexicanum (assembly GCF_040938575.1). Taxonomy (NCBI): domain Eukaryota; kingdom Metazoa; phylum Chordata; class Amphibia; order Caudata; family Ambystomatidae; genus Ambystoma; species Ambystoma mexicanum. Next base: position 1,084,861,530 of record NC_090936.1, on the reverse strand, counting down.
CAGCAATTTTCTGCCTCACAGTTTCTGACTAGACCTCTGCCGTTGGAATTTAGTGAAGTTCCAGAGTGTTTATGGGCAATTGATGACAATGATGTTGGTGTTTTGCAGATTGAGCCTGTTAAACTCGTTTTGAAACCAGGAGTAAAGTTGCCACGAATTCCACAGTATAAGATTCCAGTTGATGGTGAGCAAGCTTTGAAGTGTATAGTTTCTGATTTTGTACATCGTGGGGTAATTGAAGAAATTGCAGTAAGTTTGTGCAATAGTCCGATTTGACCTGTGTATAAGAAAGGGGATAATGCAATTCCTTTTCATTTCATTATCGATTTACGCGCTATCAATAAGATTGTTGCTCCACAATTTCCAATTGTGCCTGATGTAACAACAATATTAACGATGATTCCAGTTTCTGCTACTCATTTTAGTGTCGTGGATCTTAAGAATGCCTTCTTTACCATTCCTATACACAAGGATAGCAGATACTTGTTCGTGTTCACTCTATGGGGACGCTCGTTTACATTTACCTGTGCGCCACAACGGTACACGGAAAGTCAGAGAATTTACAGTAGGGCTTTGAAAGAGCAGCTCGACACATTTGAGTTGCCTACTACTTGTACATTGCGACAATATGTCGATGATCTTCTTTTGGCTGCAGATTCAGAAAGTGCTTGCCCAGAAAGGCACTGTGCTATTGCTTACTAATCTAGCAAAACATGGACACAAAGCTTCACTGAAAAAGTTTCAATATTGTCCACAGGAGGTCGCCTATTTAGGCTATCTCCTGTCAAAGGAGGGAAGAACATTGACACATGAACGAATTAAAATAATTTCTAGCATGTGTGTCCCAAATACGCAGAAGGAAGTCCGAGCCTTGATAGGAATGGCTTCTTACTGTAGAAAGTGGATCCCCAATTTTTCGTTAGTGATCAAACCAATGTTGGCATTGACAAAGAAGGACATTTCTTTGCCACTACCGTGGGACTTTGAACACCAGAAAGCTTTTGATCTGCTCAAGACTGCACTGTGTTCAGCACCAGTTTTGGGCACACCAAATTATGAAAAGGCCTTCGTGTTGTTTGTGCATGAACGTGATGGATGTGCTTTGGCTGTGTTAACGCAGGAACATGGGGGGAAGAATAGGCCGTGAGGTTACTTTTCCTCCACCCTTGATCCTGTTGCATGCGCTTTGCTGAGATGTCTGAGAGCTGTCGCTGCTGCTGCTGCATCTGTGAAACAGAGTGAGGGAATGGTCCTAGGCCATGCTTTAACCTTGTTGGTACCTCACTCTGTAGACGTTCTATTAAACAGAACGCAAACACAACATCTTACTTCCGCACGATTAACAAGATATGAATTGATCTTGTGTGCACCGCATATACAAATTAAAGATGTTGGGCCTCATTATGAGTTTGGAGGCAGCCATGGAGCTTTTAGTTCCATGGCTGCCTCCAAACCGGGCTCCATTACTGGGTTCCTGCAATGGGGACTTACCGGATCATTCCGACATAGGAGGATCCGGTAAGTCCTCTTGCAGGAACCATTCCCTATTTCCATTTGAGCCCCCATGGGGCTCAATGGGAATGGGGAGCGAGGTAACAACGGGCACATTACAAGTGTCCCATTGTTACCTCCCTCTTCCCCTCGCGGGACCCGGAAAAGAAGTCTGGTTTTACCAGACGTCTGATCCGGGTCCCGCAAAGGGAAACTCGTAATAGGCGCTCCCGTAATGAAGGGGGCCGGTCCCGTACCAGCCCCCTTCATTACGGGAGTGCCAGTGTCGTAATGAGGCCCATTGTGTATTAAATCCGGCTGAATTGTTACCTCTCCCGCAAGATATTGCTTGCTGTGACGAAATGTCACATGACTGCCTTTATACTACACAACAAGAAACTAAAGGCAGGATTGATTTGAAAGATACACCTTTGAACGATCCACAAGGGGAGCTATTTTGTGATGACTCCTCCTTCAAACGTCCGGATGGTACATCCACTGCTGCTTATGCCATCACTACAATAAGCACGATTGTGGAAATCAAGAGAATTTCGCATAACTCCACGCAGGCCGCAGAGATTATTGCACTGACTCGAGCTTGTGAACTTTCCGAAGGGCTTAGAGTGAATGTATATACTGACAGCCAGTATACTTTTGGACTGGTTTACAACTTCGGTAGACTATGGGCAGAACAAGGTTTCTTGACCTCACATGGAACGAAGATCCAATATGGTACCTTGACAGTTCAGCTACTCTCAGCGCTTGCACTTCCCACTCAGCTAGCAATTATGAAGTGTGCGGCACATCAGAAAATCATAGATGATGTAGGAAAAGGGAACACTTTTGCTGACCAGATAGCCAAACAGACTGCTACTGACCTCTATTCAGATATGTATACTACAAGAAGAGCCACAAACATTTGTACTATAGATCAAGCAGATGCCACTCTAGAAGAAACTAAGCAATGGGCTGAAGGCTTGGCGAGGCTGGATGAAGACGGGTGTTGGGTGGATAACTCAGAAGGAAAATAGATGTTGCCCGATGTGTATGTTACCATGATGATTTCAATGGCCCAAGGTCCCATTCATGTATGTGCTAGGAAGATCTGCAAAATGTTAAAATCTGTCTGGGTAAATGTTAACATCCCGAAAACTGCTGAGCGTTTTGTCCAGAGTTTTATGGTCTGTCTACAACATAATATGGGTAAGGGTAAATCGACACCAAGGCGTAGTTTTGGTGCACCTTCTGTCCCTTTTGAGGTAATTCACTTTGATTTCATTGAAATGGAGAGCTGTAACAATTTAAAATACGTTTTGGTAGTCATTTGTGCTTTTAGTAAATGGGTGTAAGCCTTCCCTGTGAAAGATGCCACAGCAATGACAACGGCGAAAACCATGCTTAAGGAATATTTTCCTAGGTTTGGTTTGCCGAGGGTCATCTGGTCGGATAATGGTCCACATTTTATCACTGCTGTTATTCTGCAAGTATGCGCGAGATTAAAGATCGATAAACGGTTCCATTCGGCTAGACATGCTCAAAGCACTGGATTGGTAGAACGTCACAATGGTATTCTAAAAAATAAGTTTGCTAAGGTGTGTGCCGGCACCAATCTGAAATGGCTGGACGCTTTACCGCTCGTGCTTCTCTCAATGCGCACAACCCCACAGACTAGGACTGGGCTCTCCCCTTATGAGGTTGTAATGGGGAGGCCAGCTAACATTTGGAATCTTCCCAAGCCAAGGGTCCTGAGGGATGTAGAGCACTTACTTCTTTGTGAGTACTGTGAGTGGTTAACTCAAAATTTGTATTTGATTTATCAACAGGTGCGAGAAGCCGTCCCAGTTAAATATGAGGGGCCAGGTCACAGAATTCGACCCGGCGACTGGGTGCTCACAAAGTGTTTTGAGAGAGCATCCAGTCTCACACCGCGCTGGAGAGGACTTGATACGGAGTGATTTGGCACGTGAAAAAAGTGCACGTCAGCATGAAATCCGAGGAAAGGCCCTTAGGGCGTAAGCACGTAAGTGACGTTACGCGCGTGGGCGTTCCCCACAACACGGGTGCATTGTGGTTCAGCACGTGAGAAAACTGCACGTCACCCGTGCTATTGGAGGAAAGGGCCTTAGCGCGTAAGCGCGTAAGTGACGTTGCACGTGTGGGCTGGCTTAAAAGATACAAGTATCACGCTATTTTCTTGTACGTGCTTTTTGTGGAGAGCGAGCAGGTGTTTCTTGTACTTCTTGTCGGTTCACATCCGATTACTTCACAACGTTTCCAGTTCGTACTCCCTGTTTCCTCAGACTGCATTATTTTCTTCTTTTGGCGGGGGTGTTGCCAATGCGCACACGTGCGTCTTTTTCACGTTCTTTTTCAAGGCAGACGGTGAGTCGCGCACGTATTTACCAACTGTGGTTGCCCCCGTGTGTCGCGTTCCCCAGGCTGCGTGTAACACGCGTACACTTATTTCTGTGTTTCTGGGTGCCACAGCGTACTGCGGGTTCATTTTTCCACGCACGTGGACTACCAGGGGTTGCGTGCACGTGTACTTTTGTTTTTGGGGTGCCTGTGCATTGCGTGACCCGTCATCTTCCCCCAGGGGTCACATACAGCCTTGCTAGAGCACTAGGGTACGACTTCCATCTAGTACCCTACCCCTTTCACCCCAATTGCCCAGGACAATTGTTTACTGCAACTCCCATACGCACAACAACATCAGTGCCATGGTTGCGAGGTGACCAAGCAGTAAGGGAGGCAAAGGTGGCCGACCTCCAAAAGGTGGGCTTGGTGGGCGCGGTAGGTGACGTGGCCAGGATTTGCAGGGTGCCCCTAGAGCCCCGTGTGTGGAGGACCAATCGGGGACACCTATGCCCCCCCCAATGGTTGTGGGAAATGTAGCTGACACCATCCCAGCTCAGCCCTTGTTGGACCGGCCCATTTTGTCACCTGAACCGGCACAGGATGACTCCCAGGCTGACTTCCAGGTCAGCAAGTCTAATCCACGTGTGGCGGTGAAAGTTGCTGTCACCAGGCCACGTGGATCTGGGGCAGCAATGTCATCTGCTGCACCAAGTAGCCAGGGTGGGGAGGCTGCAGGGGCAGCTGCAGCTCAATCCACCCCAGCTCCGAGTCTCCCAGCCGGGACAGTGTCGGTCCAGGTCCATCACACCGACTTTGGCCCTGCCGACATCACCCTGCAGCCAATGCCTGCACTAAGACCTATGGTCATTGTGCCTTTACAGGCTTCTAGTACCCAGTCCACCTGCGCGCACCACCTTACAAGAAGAAGAAGAAGGGTGCTCTTGCACTACAGGCTGAGACCCCAGACACGGCTACACACAGCTTCAATGACGCCGAACTTGATGCACTTGTGGCCTATGTGTCGGCACATAGCCGTGAAATGTTGGTGACTGCAGGCTGTAAGACTACGCCTGCTCAACGTAGGGCCCACTGGCAGACCATCGCGGACCACATTAGTGCCCTTGGATTTGTGAGGTGCACAGCTGGTGATTGCTACAAGCTGTGGAATGACCTGAAACGCAGAGCAAAGAACAAGCTGGCTTCCAATCATGCCTCTACTCTGGTGACTGGCGGTGGGTCTCCACCATAGGACGATCAACTCACTGAACATGAGTCTGTTGCAGGAACCTTTGTCACAGAGGAACAGATCCAAGGCGAGGGAGACCTACCAGATTATGAGGCTTTGTCCGGTGAGTGGCCATGCAAGTGTGTGTAATCCATGTGTATGTTTCTTGGGTGATGTGTAATGATTGAGTGCCAGGTGAGGGTGTGTACTCCTGAGTGGTATGGGTCACCCATGTGCTTCCTCCAAACCATTCTCCAGCCTTGGGTTTGGGTATGACAGTATCCCTTCTGACCACAGTAGCCAATTAGCGCCACATTACTGCAGTTGCCCTTGAACTGTCATCTTGCAACAACATTGTTCTGATTTTTCAGTGTTCATTCAGCCTGATTGTTTCAATCCTCCCATTTTTGCAACACATTTTTCTGCCCTAATGCCACATATGTGACATGCTTCTGTCATAGATTACAACCCACATTGGCCCACATTTATTTATGAGAATGATTTGACCATTCAGGCTGATTGAGTAAGGGCCTGCTCACATACATTTTTGGGCCCTGTTTGAATGTTGAACATGACTGTTGTGTTCTGTCATGTTGAAGTGACCAACCATTGATGTATCCATCTGCCTGCCATCACTGTATTATTGCACACTGGATGTGTTGCAGTGTGTGGCACATGCATATTTTGTCACACTATTTTGCATTTTTCATCTCATCATGTCCATCTCACATGGATGGGTGACAGTACTCATTCACTGACATATGGCTGTACTTGTCAAATGTACCATGGCTATGATACGTGCCATCTGTCTGCTGGCATGTGCCATGTATGTGGATCGCCCATGCCATTCACAGGCTAATATGTGATGCCAGTGCTATCCAGCATGCAGCACATGTGTTGATTTTCCATCTTGGAGTCCTCAGTGTCTGCTTTTTGCCTCCCCTTCCAAATCATTGACAGTGCATGCATGCCAAGGTTATGGTCGTGTGGGACATGTGTTATTCATGTACTGGATCTCTGCCTTGTCAGGCCTATGTGTGTGCTATGGTGCTCATGCCTGTTTCCATTTGTTGTCTTTCATGTTTTTGCAGGTGATGACGCACTTGATGCTGTAGAGGTGGAGGAGATGGTGCAGACCCAGGAGGAATCTCAGCCACGACCGGGCACCAGTGGAGGACATGGTGTGGTGGTGGGTGAAAACCCAATCCTCCTGCAGACCATACTGTCCAGGGGTGTCTCTGGGTGCACCTCCACAGACCTCTATGATTCAGGTGCTGAATCGGATGATGAGACTTATGTGCTGTCGCAGGTGCGTGTTTCTGGCAGGGATGCTGTTCTGTCCAACCCACCTGCACCAGGGGTAGACCCCTCTATGGGGATGTCATTGTTGGTAACTCTGCCTTTGGTGGTTACGGATGCAGGGTCACACTCCACAACATCTGATCCTGTTCCTGGGCCAGCAGATCAGAGGGGGAATGCAGTCCTGCAGCCTCAGGCCGTGCCAGCACAGCAAGGTGCAGATCGCCTTGCCCCAAACAGGTGTGGTGCCCGCCGACGCGGTGGCCGTGCGCCACCAGGCAATACTGTATGGGAAAACTCCCTGTACGGTATAGCAGCACAACAGGGAGCATCGGTTGAAATGATGGCTCAGGCAATGGAGAGGGAGGCCACTTCCATTCTCCCCCCTGAAAGGCAGATGGAGCTCCAACAGCAGGCAACAGAGTCCATTTTCCAATACCACAGGGAGGACATGTTGGCGTCCAACAGGGACTGACGGGAGGCACTGGAGACTCTGCACAAAGCCATATCTGTAGAGTCCCAGGGCCACAGGGAAGCCCTGAGGTTAGAACTCAATTTCCTCAGGGAAAATCTGGTTGAACGTGAGGCTTCCCGAAATTTTAGGGCAGAACAGCAGCTGGATCAGCTCACACGTTCGCTCTCAGCTGAGCTCCAGGCAACTCGTGAGGAGATCCGGGCATCATGCGAAGTCATGCGTGCAGAAATGCAGGCAACCCGTGAGGTGCTGCATGGGGATCTCCATACTATCATCCTCCAGAACCAGACCTTCCACACCCGCATGCTTGTTGCCATGAAGGACCATACCAGGGCTTTGCATGGGCTGCCTCCCATAGCACCACCACCTCCTGATGTAGCAGCAGAGGGTGAAGAGAGCGACAGCAGTTCTCCCACATTGGCGTAGCCGTGCAGGCCATGGGCCCATGGAGGTATTTTTTTTTCCACAACATTCACGCAGGTGGGTGTTGGTGTGCACCCTGTCCTCGAACCTCCTTGGTGGCCTCTCCCCACCGGCCCACACATGGCCATTGTTTTTTTTTTTTTTTTTTTTTTACAGTGTCTTGCCTTGTGTGGCTCCCGTGGGCATCCACTGTGTATTCCAGATGGGCACATGCAGGCTTGTCCTGTGTTTGGGTTAGATGATTGGGTTCGTGACACACACCACTCCTGCTTCCCCTTTCCATGGGCTTGCAAAGGGTGTGACCAAGTGACAGTGACTTACACAGTGACATTGGGCTCCCATGAGCTGTGTGGGCAGTCTGTCGTCAAAACTGTGTGGACATCCCTAGTGGGGATTGTTGTTGTATTGAACACTGAATGGTGTATTGATATGTGCTTTTGCATCCATGTCTTCCTCCTTATTCACAGGTACCTTCTTCATGTCTTCACAAGGCCGTCTCCTTTGCAGATGCAGTTCATGTTGTATGCAGTACACTGACACATTTGCCTGACAGCAACCCTCTGCAGATGGAAGGGGTCGATGTGCTGGCTTATTCAGGTTGTAAGACTTGCACTACTTTGATTTTGTACTGTCATATTTTGCCATTGTGTCATCCTGTGTTGCTGTATTGTGTTGCTGGTAAGTATTTGTTCATGTGTACTATTTGTTATTGATTACTGGGAGCATATTGTCTTTGGCCTGTTTCCATTTGGGACAGTGCACTTTCTGACACTTGTGTCATGTGTTGTGCATTCATTTGTTTGCTTTCACATTGCATGACATGCCATGGTGTGTTGGGTAGCTGAGATGGGGAGGGGTTGGGTGACATGGCACTATTTTCATGTTGTATTTTGCAAGGGGGTAGTCATTCATGCAGCATAAATGTGTGCCTTTTTGTGACACAGCATTGGTTGTCTTTCAGTAGGTAGGGATGCACACAATGTAACACTTCCAGGTGACCAATCTCAGGTTGGTAGGGTTGTGACAGTTGACTGTCCCTTATGTCATCATCATTGATTGTCAGCTGGTATGTGCCAGGGCTGTGTGCACTCCACAGGGGTGTGATTTTAGGTGAAGTAATTAGCCACCAGCTGTGTACGGGCTGCCTCACCACGTGCCCTTTCCCCTCCCATGCGCAGCGGCCGTGCATGTGGTTGGGGATGTGGGGGCACCACCATGTCCACCCGCAGGCCCCGGCGTGTTTCAACGTTGTGCAGGACACATGCTGCCACTATGATCCGGCACACTACTGGGGCGCATATAGTAGCTGCCCACCAGAGCAGTCAAGGGAGCAAAAGTGTGAAATGAGCACTCCGAATTTGCGCTCCACTATGCCCCTGGTTGCAATATGGGCTGTGTTGTATCTTACCTCGGGTGGTGTGGTGGGGTTCCGAATTGGTGTCATCATGTGGGTGCTCAGAGGGTAGTCACTGTCCCCTGGGGAGGTGATGATGGGTATCATTAGTGGGGTTGTGACATTACTCAGTATCTGACATGCATGCATGTGCAGAGGCATTTATACCCACCAAGCAGCCATGTATCGCCATGCCGCCCAGCTTCTAGGCCCCGGTTTAGGGGTGGCATTCTGAAAATGAAACTGTCATGGGTGGACCCTGGATAGTTGGCATATACTGAGGTGATGATTCCCTTGGCATCACATACTACCTGCACGTTGATGGAATGCCAGTGCTTGTGGTTTCTATAGATATGCTCAGTTGCCCTGGGAGGACGTAGAGCCACACGTAAAAGTCCTGGACGGCAGCCTGCCTTTCTGCAGGTGTTCTGGGCATGTATATGTGCCTGCGGACTGAAGAGCGTGCAGTCATGATGGCCAACACCTGGTGTAGGCAGCGTGACTGTGTGGCCTGTGACACCCCTACCACTATGGCACTTGTCCGCTGAAATGAACCAGTGGCCAAGAAGTGCAGTACATTGAGCACCTTTTCCAAGGGGCTCAGTGCTTGGGAGCACAGGGTGGGTGATGTGAGGTCATCCTCCTACTCACTCACCAGGTTGAGTATTATGTGTGATGGGAACCTGTACCTCCCATACACCTGGTCATCATGCATCTCAAAAAGGCTGGTCCTGGGTGTAAAGATTCTGGGCCTGGCTATCCTCCTCCTCCTGCGGTGTCCCACGACCACTGCTGCGAGGAATGGTACATTCATCCTAGCATCTGAGCTTGTTTGTTGTTTGCACGCACTTTTATGCTGCACAGGGCCGCGTACGCCTGCTTCCTGCTGGCGTATGTGTTTCCGGATTAGCGCGTCTTTTTTGGTGCACGCGTTTCCCCTGTTCGATTCCATGAATACATGTTGTAGGTGCGCGTGTGGGCGTTCCGCGCATTTATCTCCTGTACTTCCCCCGTAACGCCCACATTTTCACACATTGTTCCCCATTCCGCGTGTTACGCCCCGTGTTACGCCTACTTTTGTTATGTGCGCCGCGCTATGTGTGCTTTCGCTGTGCACGTAGCACATGCCGTTTGATGATGTGTGCACCCGCGTGCACCACGCAGGATTTTAGCGCACATCCCAATATTTACAAGTGCACAGACTTCCATGAATCAATGTGCGCGGCTTTCGCACGCCTGTGCTGCGATTTTCACGCTTGCGCTGCGATTCGCACGCTTTCGCACGCTTGCGTGGCGCACATTAATTCCATGAATCGGCCTGTAAATAAATTGTAATGCTTTGAAATCAAGGAATTGCTAACATGTCACTAAGTTCAAGTAACAAACACAAAACACATTTTAAAGTGCTACAGTTGCGCGATCATTGCACCGGTTACCAAATTGGCATTTTATTCACCACTGCAGCTGCTTTGCTATATTTATACAGCCATTTCGGCCGATACTTGCATTTAAGAAAATGTATGCTAAAACACTGACGTTTCTTCAATACAGGGCCTCATTATAACCCTGGCACGCCCGTAATGAAGGGGGCCGGTACGGGACCGGCCCCCTTCATTACGGGAGCGCCTATTACAAGTTTCCCTTTGCAGGACCCGGATCAGATGTCTGGTAAAACCAGATGTCTTTTACGGGTCCTGCGAGGGGAAGAGGGTGGTAACAACGGGACACTTGTAATGTGCCCGTTGTTACCTCCCTCCCTATTCCCATTGAGCCCATTAGGGGCTGAAATGGGAATGGGGAATGGTTCCTGCAAGGAGGAATTACCGGGTCCTCCTATATCGGAATGACCCAATTATTCCCCATTGCAGGAACCTGGTAATGGAGCTTGGCTTGGAGGCAGCCATGGTGCTAGTAGCACCATGGCTGCCTCCAAACTCATAATGAGGCCCCATGTATTGTATTTCAACGTCCAATGTCACTGTTGGCCACATGATTGATCGATTGTTCTGCAACGGTAGGGACGATAACAGGCATTGTTCCTTGAAGCTCTTTTCCGAAAAGTTCCTGCGAAAAACTCTGTAGTCCGTTTGCTGGTGATCTCCTGATCACGTGGTTTCCTGATTGTAGATAGTCTTTCCCAGTCCCCAGCCACTTACTTATTCTTCAGTGCAAAAGGTGGCAAAGGACAAGCTCTATGATCATTCCTCTGTGTGCACAGTCGTATTTGTGCAGTTAGACTAGTGCTGTGGATGCAGATTGAACCTTGTGACTCCTGGTACCGTGTGATATGCGAACAGTGTGTCGTTGCTTCCTGATGGAAGTGATGAAATAACAACAGAACCGTGCAAGGGTGCAGAAGGATCTGCAGAAGCGTTTGGAGACAAAGCAGCAGTCTCCCCAGGCCTTGCAGGCTCAGGAAGTGTCTCTGGAACACCCTCAGTGCTGTTCAAAGCTGATTGATTGTTGGGAACAGAGCAAGTAGGTTTCTTCTTATCTTCTCCATCGTGTGGCAAAGGGAAAGGTATCCTCTTGACATGCGTATCGTGCACCCAGTGTCGTTTCCCCGCTAATCGTACGACAGTCTGTGTGGCCAACAGGACCTGGCCATGCGAAAACACACGGAAGACCACGCTCCTGCCCAAAAGGCCATTTTCCTGCCCCCAAGAGCCCCGAGCACGCTCCCACCAGCCATCTGCTGCTGCCTGCCTGCTGCCCATGTGCCCTGCTATTTGGTGCCTGCACGTCAGCCATCTGCAGGGGTCCAGTTGCTGTGTTCACCCCTGCTGGAACAGAAGACTCCCGACTGGGATACCATCGCTCCACAGCCCAGCCCGAGGACCCAGTTTCCCACCCACGTCTGCCTCGGGTGTCGCCATGTTGGGGCAAACACCATCTGAGACCACTGGCGACCCCCAGCCAGAGAGGCAGAGGACCACCAGCTTCAGTGAGAATGAAGTTGGTGTCCTGGTGGAGCATGTCCTGGGGCATTATGCTGGCCTCTTCGGAACATCACGCGCCAACAAGGAAGGACGGGAGAGGATCTGGGGATCAACGAGGAGGGGGTGGCAACCCACGACATCAAGCACGTCCGGAAGCGGTGGGAGGACTTCAGGTCCAGGACCCTCTACAAGGCCCGGCGCCTCGCAGAGGGGGGCCGGGTCAGCATGAGCAACATCCAGATGAGGGTCCTGGAACGCGTAGGCCCAGCGCTCCACACCCAGATTCTTTGGAGGCAGACCCGTCTGGAGTTGAGCGGTAAGTGGCCAAGCATTGCTGTGTGAGACAGGGCATGTTGCAGTGTGCTGGTAGTCTGATACTTGCCTGTGTGTGTGACATAGGCCATGTATGGATGTGTGTGTGCAGGGTCATCGTGGTCATGCATGTGAGACCAGTAATGTGTGAACCACATGGATGGTGCATGTGTTCCAATGCAACATGGGGAGCTGTATGCGGAATGCACACATGAATGCATGCCAGTCTCTGTTCTTGGACATGGAGGGGGGTGAAGGATGTGTGCTGCTCTCATGTACATGTATGGTGCACATGTGTGTGTGTCTGAGAAGTGTGTGTGTGACTTTGAAACGCCATGGATGCATGTCACATGTCTCATTCACTCATGCATTGCGGTCACCGTTGTATCCACTGTGTCTATCCACTGTGTCTGTGGTGTACAAGCCATGATGCATGACCCTCCAGTGATGTGTGTGCATGGGATTAGTGTGAGCCATGATGCATGTGAGTTTGAAGGCAACATTTTGGTTAAAAGAAGCCCTTGTACATGGATGCTGATGTTGATTGCAAGTGCCATGCCTGTTTCTGCATGTGTGTTGCGTGCATTCACCCATGTGTTGTGGAGGGACAGGATGGAAGTGACATTTGACAGAGCCACTCATGTGTTATTGCTTCCTGTCTAGGGGAATATTGTACTGTACCCTGATGCTTGTGTTCTATGTCTCCCTCTACGCAGCGTCAAGTGAAGAAGAGGGCGGAGACGGGGCTGTGGAGCCAAGCGGCGGGGATGCCTCGACCGGGCGGCGACGCAAGGCCCAGCCACCCTCCCAGGAATTGCCATCATCTGGGAGCGAGGGGACTGGTGCCGCGTCTGCCACTACGGCTGTAGCGGAAGGGCCGGGTGAGCCCCCAGAGGGGCTTGCAATGGCGGAAGACGGTGTGGAGACATCCAGGTTGGTGGTCTCCACAGAGGAGGAGGAGCACGCTACTGAGCCGCACATGGGGCCTGGTGGGGGTAGTACCACTGGTGCAAGTGGTGCAGTCCAGGGCCAGGGTCAGGAGGCAGCACAGGTCACCGCGGAGAGGCCTGTGCATGTCGCTGTCCTTGACCCTGTGACTGCACCACCATGCACCAGCAGGGATGCCCCGTCCCAGGCCCGTCCGCAGGTAGGGGGGAGTGCCACGTCATCTGCCTCTCCACTACCTGCGGACGAGGGGTCCCACGACCGTATGGGCTCCGTCCTGGTTGGTGTCGCGTTGCGCACGCGTGACATTCGTGATGACGTGCGTGCTTCCTGGGCGGAGCACGCACACCATCACAGAGAGCAGCGTTGCAACGTGGCACTGTTGGGAGGGGCCCTGGTCGGTGGGTTCCTACATGTGTCGCGCACTCTAGCGGACCTCTCCTCCTCTGTGGAGACTATGCGCCAGTCGTTCTCCCTGCCGTCTTCCGGCCCAGATTCCACCAGGGCCCCCTGTGGACCTGGCCTGACCAACACAGCCAGCTTCATGGAGATCCCATCCCTGCCACAGTCGGGAGTCGGCGGTCCAGCAGGGGTGGACACCACAACAACTGGAGACCAGCTGATGGAGGATGTGCAGGCATCATCGGACAGGGCACATGGACAGCAGCAGCAGAAGAAGGCTCTAGGTGGGAGCAATGATGGCTCGGGCCATCGACATCAGAGGGGCAGGCATCGGCCAGAGGGCTGGAATGGGTGTGTCTTCCGTGTGGCTGCGGTTGGTCCGGCGTATAGATGCAGAGCGGCGGCGGGCAGAAGAGGCGCGGCTCACAATGGTCAAGGCAGAGAACTCCATGCGGAGGGCACTGAGGCGGGCCGAGTGCCTCGAGGACATTCGCAGGGAGTTGGAGTCCAACATGGCATCGTCCCTGCGAACCCTCAGGGCCACGGAAGAGGACCGCCTCCAGGACATCGAGCAGGAGTTCGATGATGCCCTGGCCTGGGAAATCGGGAAGTGAGCCGCCGGACTAGCTCGCCGCCATTGTATATAGTTTGTAGATTTAGGTTTCCTTTATCTTTTTCATTCATTTGGGGCTCTTGGACTATGCCCCGCCTTTTTGTATATAGTTCTTTATTAGGTCGTTTTTTTGCTAGGTTTCATTTCATTCGTTGGGCTCATGGACCCTGGATTACTTCTTTGTACATAATTGAACAGTGGATTTATCTATTATTATTTTTCTCACCATGGAGCAATGGATTTTACAGTTTCCGTTTCCTTTGGATTTGATTTGGTGGGTGGAGACTTTGGACACATTTTCATTTCGATTTATTTGGATTCAGTCTTCATGTTTTTCTTTTTGTGTTTTGGACATGCTGTATTTCATCTTTTATTCAAACATTTTTTTCATGCTTTCATTTGATTACATTCTTTCTGTGTCCAGTACATTTTGGTTTATTACTTTGATGTGTGGTATTCTCTCATTGGTTTCATGCATGTCACGGTGTAGGTTTTCACAATCACCAGCACCCATTGTGTGTGTGTGATAGACATGTGTTGATGTACATTCTTGCCATTTGGGTTGTATCATGTAATGGGCATTTCAATGTGGGGCGGATGGGATACTTGGTTGGGTCTTTGCACAGGGGTGGCGTGCGGTGGGATTAGGGAGGCCATGAGGCCCATGATTGTGGATCATGATGATCTGTTTGGGGGACATGAGTCGGGGCCTGCTGGCAGGTGCCTGTCAATGCTGGGAGGTGGGGGTGCTGGGGGACATGAGTCGGGGCCTGAGCCTCACTGCTGGGGGACATGTGTCAGGGCCTGAGCCTCACTGCTGGGGGTGCTGGGGGGCATGAGTCGGGGGCTGCTTGCAGGTGCCCCTCACTGCTGGGTGGGTGGGGGTGCTGGGGGACATGAGTCAGGGCCTGAGCCTCACTGCTGGGGGGTGGGGGTGCTGGGGGACATGAGTCGGGGCCTGCTTGCAGGTGCCCCTCACTGCTGGGGGGTGGGGTTGCTGGGGGACATGAGTCGGGGCCTACTTGCAGGTGCCCCTCACTGCTGGGTGGGTGGGGGTGCTGGGGACATGAGTCGGGGTCTGCTGGCAGGTGCCCCTCATTGCTGGGTGGGTGGGGGTGCTGGGGGACATGAGTCAGGGCCTGAGCCTCACTGCTGGGGGGTGGGAGTGCTGGGGGACATGAGTCAGGGCCTGAGCCTCACTGCTGGCTGCTGGGGGTGCTGGGGGACATGAGTCAGGGCCTGAGCCTCACTGCTGGGGGGTGGGGGTTCTGGGGGACATGAGTCGGGGCCTGAGCCTCATTGCTGGGAGGTGGGGGTGCTAGGGGACATGAGTCAGGGCCTGAGCCTCACTGCTGGGGGGGTGGGGGTGCTGGGGGACATGAGTCGGGGCCTGAGCCTCACTGCTGGGGGTGGGGGTGCTGGGGGACATGAGTCGGGGCCTGCTTGCAGGTGCCCCTCACTGCTGGGTGGGTGGGGGTGCTGGGGGACATGAGTCAGGGCTTGAGCCTCACTGCTGGGTGGTGGGGGTTCTGGGGGACATGAGTCGGGGCCTGCTGGCAGGTGCCCGTCAATGCTGGGTGGGAGGGGGTGCTGGAGGACATGAGTCGGGGCCTGCTGGCAGGTGCCCGTCAATGCTGGGTGGGTGGGGTGATGGGGGACATGAGTCGGGGCCTGCTGGCAGGTGCCCGTCAATGCTGGGTGGGTGGGGGTGCTGGGGGACATGAGTCGGGGCCTGCTGGCAGCTGCCCCTCACTGCTGGGGGTTGGGGGTGCTGGGGGACATGAGTTGTTGATCACTAGTGCAAGGTGACATGTGGGCTGGCATGCCTATGGTGGATGGGCTGCGTGCGGGACATGACCAGAGGTGCTGGGTAGTCCCCTGTGGTGTGGGCTGCCTGCAGGGGCCATGGAGGGGGTAGAGGGCACACCTGGGAGGACCCACACTGCCAATTCACGTGTGGGACTCCCCGCGCATCCCACTGGATACACGTACCCCGCTCTGACAGCGAAAACACGTGTGAAACTCCCCGCGAACCCCAGTAATACACGTACCCCGCTCGCACAGAGCCAATCGCGTGTGAAACTTCCCGCAAACCCCAGTAATACACGTACCCCGCTCGCACAGGGCCAATCGCATGTGAAACTCTCTGTGAACCCCAGTAATACATGTACCCCGCTCGCACAGGGCCAATCGCGTGTGAAACTTCCCGCGCACCCCCGAAATACACATACCCCGCTCGCACAGGGCCAATCGCGTGTGATTCTCCCCGCGCAGCGGGGTACGTGTATTTGGAGGTGTGTGCAGAGAGTTTTACAGGCGTTTTCGTGGTTGGGGGCTTGTATGCTGGTCCACTGGCCTGTGCGCCATGTACGGGATTTGTGCACTGTACATGGTGCACGGGGAGGGGTTGGGGGCGTAACTGGTGCTGCTGCAGGGTCTCTGCGCCACGGCTGGTAATGGATGTTAAAATCCATGAATACGTTGTGCGCGGAAATGGATTTTGGCGCACGCGGCTGGTGCAGATTGTCGCACGCGCACACTGTGCGCCAGCCGCATGCAACACTTATGCGCTCAATTCTATGAATTACCCCCTTAATTTTATGTATTTATTTAGCCATTTATATAGCGCGCAAAACCCAGAGGTATCTAGGCGCTTAGTCACTGGCGTAACGGGGGCCCCACCACCACCGGTGTGGGGGGCCCCACCAGCACATGGCTGGGAGGGGGCCCCAGTAAAAAAAAAAAAAATGAAAATATTATATTATATAATAATTTTATGAAAATGAATAATATTTTCAATATAGCCCAAAATGTCAGGGGGGGTAGTGCTGAAGCCCAGTCAACTCAATGGTGTTGCGCTACTACTTGTGTTTAATGCCTTGCTTACTCCTAGCCCTATTCTTCCTCGTCCCAGTACTTATATACGAGGCAGTACGTGTGTTTGAGGCACTCTGCCTCATACAAAAGTACTGGGAAGAGGTAGAGGTACATGGAGGTAATGCCTGATTTAGCTACCTGTAATCTTCATCACTCCTAGTCCCACTGTTCCTCATCCCAGTACTTACCTATGAGGCAAGGAGCCTTATACGAAAGCTCTGGGACAAGGAAGAGGGACGCAGAGGTAATTCTGGGCCAAGGAGCTGATTGTGGAGGTTGGGGTAGTGGGTGGGAGGGAGAGTGGATGTGTGGGGGGGGCAGGATTGTGTGATAAATCATAATGGTTGTCCATGTCCAGGCTAAGCAGGCATGATATGTGGTATTAGTGGCTAGAGAGGCATTTTGATTTAGCCAGTCTAGTCATTCCTCAGTTTGGTATGACTTTCTTTTAACTGGACATTTCTGATAAAGTAGTCCTGCTAACTTTAATTACCTGGCTAGATTGGCATTTGGGTGCTGCCAGTCTAGCCATTTCTTACTGCGGCATTGTATATTTTTCTGGGCATCTGTGATAAAATGATATGATGTGATTCAAGTCATTTATAACGCGCCTGTACACAAGTGTACACAAGGGAGGGATGATAGAGGGAGGACAAGACAAACGATCTCACTAGGCCTTGTGTCATTGTGAGAACGAGAAGTGCAAGGGAAAAGGGAGCAGGGAAGTGCAAGTGAGAGGGGAGGGGAAAACAGGGCAGCAATGCTCTCAGTAAGTGCAGCCAGGGCAGAGCAGCTATTGGTTGCGCAAGGAGAACAATGGACTGCAGGGTTACAGTTACAGCCCCTAAGTGCATGGTAGGCCCGGAGGCAGTGCAAGGGTGACCAATCAAGAAAGAGCCTGGACTCAGAGAGACTCTGAGGGTAGCCAAGCAGCCAGTCAGTACAGCAGAGAGGTAGGTCAGGTAGGTCAGCAGGGGGGGAGAGAGAGCGAAAGCAGCAGAGAAGAGGAAAGCTTTTAGCTGCTTCCGAAACTTCAGGTTGTCCGCCTCAAGTTTGAGAGGGGCAGGGAGGCCATTCCAGTTGGAGGCACCAGCAGAGGAGAGAGGTCTACCCCCACTCTCTGCCTGGAGAAATGTCTAAGCCTTAGAGAGTTGGAGGTAGCTGAGTGAAGGGTTAGAGAAAGAAGGTATTTTGGAAGAGAGCATTGGATTTAGTGTTGGCACTGGCCCCAGAAAGCCTTGTGGGCAATGCAAAGGTTCTTGAACTTGATCCTTGCAGCCAGTGGAGAGATTTCAGGGCTGGAGAAATACAATCACAGGGCTTGAGGCCAAGGCTAAGTCTTGCAGTCTTGTTCTGGATTA
The DNA here is from genome assembly GCF_040938575.1 of Ambystoma mexicanum. Taxonomy (NCBI): domain Eukaryota; kingdom Metazoa; phylum Chordata; class Amphibia; order Caudata; family Ambystomatidae; genus Ambystoma; species Ambystoma mexicanum. The sequence goes on along the minus strand of NC_090936.1, from coordinate 1,084,843,417 downwards.
TTTGCAGATGACGGAGACTAGAGGAAGACAGATTGAGAAAGTGGCTGTTGCAGTAGTCCAGCTTAGAGACAGTGAGCTTCTGGTGGAGAGTGAGAAAGGGAAGAGTCCCTTTGAGGAGGTGCAGCTGGTAGTGGGACTTCTTGGTGATGTCCGAGATGTTAGGAGAGAAAGAGAGTGTGGCGTTGAAGATGACACCAAGGTTTTTTGCCTCGCAGGAAGGCAAAGGAAGAGGGCCCAAGGTGGTCTGCTATAGTGAGAGAGGAAACACAGTGACAAGGGTCCCAATGAGAAGGATCTCTGTCTTACTGGCATTAAGGCAGAGATTGTTGGAGGCGCACCAATCCTGAATCGTGGATAGACAGTCAGGAATGAGCAAGAGAGGAGAGGAGGATGAGGGGAGCCTGAAGGAAAGCTGAGTCATCCGCACAACCCTGAAAGTTAGAGGATAAGATAGAGATCAGGGAGGCCAAAGTGGCCAAGTAGAGGTTGAAAAACCAGCGTGAGAGGATAGAGCCCTGGGCAATGCCACAGGTAGAGAGAGGTGGCGGAGAGAATGGGACCACGATCGACCTGGGAGTGGAGTGGCGGTCCAAGTGGAAATAGGTCAGTCACTCTAGGGTCTGATCTGTGATGCCCAGGTTCTCACAGAGTCGATTGATCAGGATGGCGATGTTGACCCTGTCGAAAGCAGAGGAAAGATGAAGGATGAGAATAGAAGGAATGCTGGAATCAAGGTTAGAGAGCAGCACAGGTGTTAAGGAGAGCAGTTTCCATGTCTCTGGCAGCTCTGAAGCCAGACTGATGGTCATGGAGACAACCAACAGATTCAGTGTGGAGAGTAAGCTGGGAGATGGCAAGCTTTTCCAAGAGTTTGCTCAGGAAAGGTGGAGATTGAGCGATAGTTTTCCGGCAGGTAGGATCAGCAGACTGCTTCTTGAGGAGTGGGTGCACACGGGAGTGCTCAAAGGGAGAGGGGAACATTGCAGTGGCGAAAGAGTGATTACAGAAATCGGCCAAGGCTGGAGCGAGGGTGTCAATATGGGCTTTGATGGTTCTGGAGGAGCAGCGGAGCACCTGTTTGGATGACACTTTCATAGATCGGACTTGTCTAGAAACCTCGTCAGGTGTTGTCAGAGAGAAAGAGGAAAAAGGAGGAGGAGAGAAGAGATGGCCAAAATGGGCCGAGAGAGGAAGAGGACATAGAGGACAGGATGTCCTGAGATTTAGCAGAGAAATGAGAGGCCAGCGCTGTACAGAGGGCATGGGAGGGAACAGAAGAGGTATAGACCACAACAGGATTGACCAGTTCCTTGCAGATTTTAAAGAGTTTGGCCGTGTTGTTCGAGGTCGCAGAGACACATGCTTTAATGTGTGCTCTCTTCTTGATGAGTGTTATTGCTTTGACTGGCATTTTGCTGAAAACAGTCTAGGTATGTCTAAATGTGGCCTGGCATTCTGTACTATAATGTTATTACGTGTTTACACTGGTCTACATTGTGCAGCCAGTTCGAAGCATTAATGTTCCTGTGCACTGTTGGTGACTTGCATGTATTGGATTGTGTTACCCTACAAAACAATTGCAAACACTCTGGCTTAATAGCCAATTTATCTCAGAAAGTGTGCTGTATATTGCATTAAAACACATATTTATATCTTTTTCCTAGTGCAGTGTGCGGCATACCCCTTCAGCAGCACGTTCATGCGTATTGTGCAAGCATGACAGTCTAGGCCGGCCCAGAGTGTGGCGCAACCCGTGATTTGTTGCCGAGTTGGGGGGCCCCCTCAGCATGGCTCGCAGGGGAGCCCCCACATTTTGTGTTACGCCACTGCGCTTAGTTTTAGGAGATTGGTTACAGTCATGTGGTAACATACAGAGATTGCATTCTTTTCTTACATTCTTATTTTACATCATTTACATTGAATACACATAGTAGTCGGTTATGCTTAGAATATTTCAGTACAAGAGTAACTAGCCGATGTGCAAGCGGTGAGTCAGGCTTGTCCTGTCAAGGTATTTTGCAAGTGAGAGCTGTGTGCTGAGTAACAGTTAATTGCAATCTCGGTTGAATAACAGGGTTTTTAGTCCTTTGCGGAAGGACCACAGGGAACTGTCAGATCTCCTTGTGTTAATGGGAGTTTATCATTTGATAAATACTTTACTTTTACCATTTTAAATTAAAGTATGTTTCTTGGGCTTCGGGCCTACTACTTGCTTTAAAATCACCGATATTCGAGCTACCGCCGCATTCCACGTCTACATCCCACCAGAACATAGCGTTACTGTGTTTGATTCTTAAGTCTATTTTCAGCAGCATGCCGTTACGCAGTTGTTTCTTTTCTGAGGTGGCTTTTCCTTCCATGTCTGTGTGCTTGCTAATGTGCTTATCCTAATTGCTAATCCCATGTCGATAGGCTAGGAAACCTTGTCCTAGAGGAAGATATGTCACTCTATCAATCATGTTTCAGGTTGCTCGGTCTCCTTTCGGAGCAGGAGCAATGAATAGGACAGGACATATCAGGCTTTACCCCAGTCACGTTGTGCTCCATTCAATCTGGTTTCAAGTTTTTCTCTAGCTTCTTCAGGCAGGTCTTTGTAGGTACCCGCCCCACACGCACACCTCCCCAAGCACTTGACACCTTCCCTTGTGGCGTTCTTGTCGGGTCAGTTTCTCATTGGTCTGCGCTTCCCCAAGAACCTAAAGCTCCATCACAAAGGATACATTGATAGTTTTGCCTGCTTTAAACCCGCCATCCAGATTACTTATAGGTAGTGTGAAGAAAGTGTTAAATTCTGCAAATATGCAAACCCTCCTTTCTGGGTTTCTAAATGAGAATTCGGAGACAGTTTAAATGCTTTTGTCTTGAAACAAGGCACAGCGCAGGTAGCGGGGGCACTTGGAAGTAGGCCACGGAATGGGCGGAGGTAAGCAAATACGATTGTACCGACGTGTTGAGACCATTTCATAATGGGAAGGTTGTTGCAAGAAGAAGATGGCACAGTAAGGCTGCTAAGGAAACAAGTAGGGGAAGGGATAAATGAAGGAAAATACCTAAGGGAAGTGTAAGTGGGGAAGGGCTCTGGGGGAGACAAGGGGGAGCAGAGGGGGTAAAGGTCCAAGTGGTATGGGGGGAGTAAGCGCAAGTCTGGGGGGGAGAGACTGGGATACTTGGGGAATAGAGAGAACATAACATGGAGGCCAGGGGGGCAGGTGTAATGGATTACAGGGAACAGAGCATGGAGGCAAGGGGGGGGGGTCAGGCGAAAGAGAAGACAAACGGAAGGGGGAGGAGGAGTCAGACTCAGGAATGGAAGTGTAAGTGTAAGTGCAAGGGAGAAATGGAACGGGGTAGACTGGGGTAAGATCTCTGAAGATGGATAAAGGGGAGAGAGAACAAGGGGAATGGAATGAAGGTGAATCAGAGCACACCGACATGGGAAATGGGAGATAGAAATGAAGCCGGGATCACTTAGCGCTAGAATTAGATGGTTGGTTGGCCAGGTAGAACAAGCGAACAGGAACGTAACAAAGGAAGAGTTGGTACAGTAAAGGGGACGGGAGCACAGAGCAGAGTAGAAACGTGTACTGTGATATTGGACACCGGAAAATTGTCTGTGAGTTAGAAACGTGTACTGTGAATAAGGACACCGAAAAAAGTGTCTGGGGAATGTGTACTGGGAATAAGGACACCGGGAAAAGTGTCTGGAATAAAGTTCAAAATGTAAACAAAGAATGGCCACGGGTAGCGAGAAATCGGTAGGGAGGGCCAGGCTCAATTGGAAGGGGTCCACCGGACACGGATGGTGGGGGGGTGGTGGACGTACTTAAGAAGCTACTCCCGGCGTAGAAGAACCTGTGGTGTGTTGGACACACGTATCGCCTGCAAGATAACTCCTTGGGCCTCATTACGACCCAGGCGGTAAGGGGTTAACGGCGCCGTAAAAGCTGGCGGCGCCGTTAACCCCTTACCGCCTAATTACGAGGTCCCTTTGCAGGTCCCTACCTTAACGGCTGGTTTTACCAGCCGTTAAGGATTGGACCCGCAAAGGGACCTTGGAGGTAATTACGGTACCGCAATTTGTGGTACCGTAACTACTGCCTTCCCCATTTCCATTGAGCCCTATCAGGGCAAAAATGGGAATGGGGAAGGGCCAATGGTGAATGGGGAATTACCGCCCCGCCAACCTTGGAATGGGGCGGTAATTCCGCCATTCACCATTCGCCATTCACCATGGCCGAATCAGTAAAATACCGGCGGCAACCATGGCTCTACTAGCGCCATGGTTACCACACGGGTCGTAATGAGGCCCCTTGACTTTATGCAAATAATGCTTGCTGTGGCATTGTGATTTCCAACTTGAAAACGTGTTTGGTCTTTTATTCTAGGTTATCCATCCCGGGCTCGGGGTTGTGTAGGGAGTGTATGAATGTGGCATACAAGATGTGGTGTAGGGATTTGGGGGAGGCGCATCAATGGGCTGCCCCTGCTATGGCACCCACGCCGTCAGCCTTGGGGATCCCGCGTGTCCAGCCAGAGCCCTTCAATGGTGTTGGATGTCCCTCTGGGTCTTTGCATGCCTTTCCACGAGGTGCTCTGTCTGGGTGATCAAACTCCAGTGCCGGTCGCGTGGACACACAGCGATTGACTTGCCGTAAGCAGCTTGATCTGCTGCCAGCGCAACAGGCCCGGGAGGTATCGTGGGGGAAATAAACCTCCTATCACCTGCCCTGCAAGCTGCAAGGGGACCATGGTCTTCCTGGTGTCTTCACATAAAAACCATTCCATTATCATCATTATATCTTCCTTCCTCGGTTTGGGCTCAGGGAGCTGACATGTTAAGCTGCCATGTCGTCCGCACCCCATGGAGGTCTCTTGCATCTTTATATAGGTAGCAACCGTGGCGTTACTTTATAAAACAACATTCCACTAAAATAAGAAAGTATTGTATGAATGTATGCAAGTTATGCAGATCAGGCATGGAATTATCTGATTGAATAGAGTGGTCTTGATTAAATGACAGGGGCTCGGAATGGCTTTACATTGAAATATCATGCAACTAATGTTAAACATGACAAGACCAAATATTTTACTGAAAAATGACCTTTGCTCGTGCAAAGGAGCTTCTTTATTTATGCTGTTCAGTGAAAGAGAAATAGAATACACTGCAACTTGTATTTCTGTATTCCACAAGAACGTGATGTGCAAGAATCTTAATTGCAAATCATATGAGAGGGTTAGTATATTTATGATTAGAATAATATATTATTTGAGTGGTATTACAAATGAAGACTAGATAAATAGTAGCTTTTGTATTTATTTTTATTTTATGTATAGAGTACTTATGCCTAAGCATTTTACAAGGTAATAACTGCAATAAAATCACGAGAGAAAATGTAAACAATGAAATGGATTCGCATTGGGCAGAAGAGTAAATCAAGAATGACTACAGACGAGAGGGAAACATATATACCAAAGTAGAGGAGAAAATAGAGAGCGAAGTGTGTTGCAGTGTTTGTGAGCAAGGAGAGCAAACGAACGAAAGCTGTTTTGTTGTGCAAGCATCCGTCTTCGTAAAAGAGGAATTACTGTAGTCCCAATCATCATTCCCTTTGATACATGGTTAAATGACTGAATAGGGTGTCTATGTTTCTGTCATTTGCAGTATATTGTTAATTTTGGTTTGGCCTTCATAACTGTTGCTCATGTACAGAAATATAAATAATTGTGTTTTTGCCTGTTTTGTGGAGACATGTCCACATTTTTATACCATAGGCCTCATTACCAGGCGGGCGGTAAGGGATTACCGGCACTGGTAAGGGCACCGGTGCCGGTAATACCTTACCGCCCTACTACGAGTTCCCTTTGCGGATCCTCCCTTAACACCTGGTTTTTCCAGGCGTTAAGGACGAGACCCGCAAAGGGACTCTGGAGCTAATAAAGGTACCGCAATTTGCGGTACCGTTATTAGCGCCTTCCCCATTCCTATTAAGCCCTATGGGGGCTCGAATGGGGAAGGGCCCTGGTGAATGGGGAATTACCGGTCCCGCCAACCTTGGAATGGACCGGTAATTGCTCCATTCACCAGGGCGGAGTCGGACCGAGTTTGGAGGCAGCCATGGCCTTAATAGCGCCATGGCTACCTCCAACCTCGTAATGAGGCCCCATGTCTCCTCATCCCAAATAGCTTCTGGAAAGCATAGTATTGTTAAATGTCTTTTGAGCTCAATCCTTATTAGATCAATCTCTGATAAAGAGTGAACACACACCAGTTTACAGCTGCAGGAAAAGCCTTGTGTGAGGCAAAGGCAGTGTAGAGCAATGCAAAGGCAGTGTAGAGCAATGCATCGCTTATTGCTACTAGAAGGTCAGTTAGTTCAGAAAAATAAGAGCAGTGAACAGATTGTTGTGGCCGTGATGAATCAATTTCTGCGGCCCCATTGGTCCAGGGATTAATATCAGTTTATTTTATATATATTTTTTATTTTTTTATTGTGGCTTTAGTTTATATTCCGTTAAGAACAAACCTTTGCACATTTAATATACAAAAATACAAAATCACATTTATCAATCCAAATAATTAAAATAGGTCATCAAATATCACAAAATAAGCACATAAATGAAATGTTATTATATTAAAACATACAATCATGCAGTCTAGTTATCAAGAGTTGCCAATTTACAAATGTTATAGGCCGCTGCGTTGACTACAATTGAGTCAACGCTTATTAAGACTGCTAAAATTCGTCCTTGCTTATATTGTCTATTAAGTGGACAAATCCCCCATATCCTTTGCTATACAGTACGTTCAAAGCTGGGCAAGATGTCAGTAAGTGTCTATTGGGCTCTACTTCCCTAGCACAATGCATGCACAGGTCACCTTGTTCAGTTTTGGCCCACTTGTTCTTATATTCCTTTGTCTCTAGTATGTTAAACTTGAGTTGCATTGTAAATCTTCTGAGGGCAGGATTGCACAGTTTCAAAAGATAGCTTTGAGGGTGACCATTCTTAAAAGCCTACTGAGAATATTCTCTATATCTACTGAGGCTGCTCAGTCTATCTATTGCCTTAAACATGTCTGACACAGTCATTTTCCTTTTTATTAATGATAAGTAGTCTGGACGCTCAAATATTATGTGCATGGTAAGGTCTAGTTTCGACAACAGGTCTTCCGTAAAGGTGTGAAGATCTTTAATGAGGTTATTAGGGCACCGTTTAGTCAAATCTTTGCCCAGAAATTGGAGTTGGTGGTTTGTACCCAGTGCCATCTTGTCCATTATAAGGACAAGTGATATCCTTTTGAATGCCCAGCTTGAAGATAAAGCCTTCAGACCGTACTGGAGACTCAGAACCTCCACTGGGACGCCTCTCGGCATATTCATTATGGAGCGTAGAAGTTTAGCCTCCAATTTATTAGGCCAGTCAATTTCCTGAGTTGGCAAGATCTCAAGTGCATACAAAATGGCAGGACGTTTGCTTGTCTTGTAAATTTGTATGAACCCTTCAACGTTATTGCCACCCCTGTGTTCCACATATGATTTTATGGCTGCCCATCTCCTCCAACTCTTTATACAAATATGATCTTCATATTTGGAGGCTTATGGGGTGGACCATATTGGGAAGCCCAAGTAGATAACTTCTTTAACAGTGTCCAAGGTTGAGCCATCCAAATGCCACTGTGGGTTCTTTAAGTTGTTTTGGAATTCCTTCAGACACATTGAGCCTCATTACAACCCTGGTGGTAGCAGTATGTGTGAAACAGGCACGGCTGCCACCGGAGTTGCATTTTTTTCCGGTGGCCTGAAATTGGCAATTACCGAGTCATTACGACCTTGCCGGACCCGGTATTTGCCCATTCCTGGGCGCTGGAAAAAATACTTCTTTTGATCTTATTTATCACCATGTGATTTTCTTTCGCATACTGATTTAAGGCGTGCAAGGAATGCTGAAGACCAATCTGCGTCTGGTCGAAAATTATAATATCGTCAGCGTATGCCATTACAATGATTTTTATGCCATTTATGGTAGGGGGGACATTTTTAGGTGCCCTTAGTGCTTGTTCTATATCGGCTGTGTTGAGGTTGTAGAGAATAAGACCGAATGCACAGCCCTGTTTAAGCCCCAGTAAGGAATTGGTATATTTTGTCAACGACCCCTCCTGATTGAGGTGAACCGCTACTGTAGTGTTACTATAAAGGGTTTGTATATGGTAGAGTAGAGCCGGATCAATGTCCCAGTCTTTTAATTTCCCCCACAGCCTGCTTCTGGAGACCAGATCGAAGGCGTACGAAAAATCAACATAGCTACAATAGAGCTTATTCTGCCATTTTGGTCGTCGTGCCCGTAGATATTGTAATGTTGCTATGTTGGTGGTAGTGTTATAGGTTTTCCTAAATCCTGTTTGGAATGTACTCAATATGTTCTCTGTTTCCATCCAGGTATTTAGTTGCTTCAGAAGCACGTTGGCAAAGATTTTCTGGCTGCCGTCCATCATCGCCAGCAGCCGATAGTTCTTTGGTAAAAGTCTACCCCCCTTCTTTAGGATAGGGACCATAATAGACTGGTGCCAGCTCTCAGGAATTTGTCCGGTTTTGAGTACTTCCACTCTTGCTAGCCGGTTGACCTGACTCCACTCAATTTGCAACCACTGCTCTGTCTCCCGGTCCATTAGTTCCTTGGGGCAATAAATATCTTGGATATGTTTAATCCACGTTTCTTGTGAGATTGGGTTAAGGTCAATCTGAGGGGTTACGTTTTTAAAGCTGTTGAAATGCCGCCAGAATTGTGCCTTGTTGTCCATTCTCAGCCATAGGAACATGTTTCTCCAATTTACAGACCTAATGGATGCTTCATGGCTTTTAACGCAGTTTCTGTACTTTGTAGCCAAATTTATCGTTCTTTTCTTGATGGTATCTGGGGATATCAGTTTCTAAACGATCAATCAGCCCCACACCTCTTGTGCACCAGAAGGGATACGAACTGATTGGAAACACAAGCAAATTATAAATCTCATTGTCCAATTTTTGTAACGTGAACGGAATGGAAGGCTTATCTCTGCAAGGTCGTGATTCGTTGATAAGTTGCAAAACAGCGAAAATACAATTATTACGCAATGATAAAAGGAGCTGTCCAGTCATGGTTGTATAAAAATATCTACTTTCTTATTATTCGGCAGACACTTCTATCACACTACAAAATACAACCCACTCCGTAAAGGAAGGCAGAGAACAGACAGCTTCAAGAAGGAAAAGGGATGAACTCTGGATACTGACAGGAGGGTTGTCGGTAAAGTAATTAATCGCAATAGTTCAAGGATACTTGGTTTCAGCACAAAGGGAGCAATGGGGAAGTAAAATGCCACATATGGCCTTCAAAGAAGGGTCAGGTGGATGGAGCCACAATGTACCTTGTACTTGTAGAGGTTCCTGGTGCTCACCAGGGTGGAGTCGGTTTCAGGGCACTTTGCAGCTCCTGCGACAGAGTTCAAGATAGGAGACAGCTGCGGGTATCAGGCGGCAGGCAGTTCGGCGAGCGAGGCTGGATGAATGGCTGCAGGTTGGCCTGCACGGCGACTCAGGGACAGGAATTGTTGTCACAGTGCTGGTTGGCGGGTCTGAAGCACTGGTTGAGGCCTCTCGGATGTTGTTAGCGCTTTGGTGTGACAACAGTCAGCGGTGCTGTCGGTTGTAGCTCGAGGAGCTCGACTGGCTCAAAAATGTCCTATAAGGCGGACTCGGATTAATGCCTGTCAAAGCACTACTCCTAGCTTCTTGACTGGGCTTGTGTTGTCCTTTAAGGTGAGAGGCCGAAAGCTGAGGAGAGTGTTGCAGGCACCCGCCTTGTCTTGGGTTTGGTTTGGAGACTCTCTGGCACTTCCCACCGAGGAAGCTTGCTGCCGAGCCTAGCAGAACATGCTGTGTGCTGGCTTGGCATCGGTTCTGTAGCTGCTGGAGGCTCCTCTGGTATCAGTATTGGACACTTTGAAACACAATTTACTTGATGTATGGGCGCATTGCAAAATGCACAATAAATAAATAAATAAATAGTATCTTCCTCCGTTCCCTGGGAGATGTTTAGGGGAGGGATCTTGCTTTCCTTTTTGGAAATCCTGGCCTTCCTTCACTGGCAGAAACTGTAATTCTGAGTTCTTCTTCTTACTCCTTGCAAAGTCCTTGCAAAGTCTTCAGAGTATCTGCCCAAAAGAGGGGCTAATTCTTCTTTTTAAGTCAAATGGGCCACAGTGATTGGTGTAGTCTAAGCCTACCTTAATGAATCAATCCTGGGTCCCCACCAACAAAAGAAACGGTAAAGGGGTGAAAACATGTAATACTAATCCCACCCATCTTCCTGTCTGTTGTGGATCAAAGGGCCTCCCTAGTTAATGTAACTCTCTGCAGTTCCTGATTAAAGTGGCAGGTCTCCCTTGAAGCTGCAGCAAGAACAGTCTTTCGGTTTCCATCCATCCACATACTCATACCTTATGAATGGGGCCTCCCTGTGGAGGTTGCGTACTGTATACACATAGTCAGAGACATGACTGGTCAATGCCCTTAAAACGGAGAGGCAGGAGCTGGCATCAGTTTGACACAGTGCATATCAAAGGTTGCTGGGGTGTTCCTGTCTTTTGTGGGCCTGTTTGACATATACTCTATTAATATGTTAATTATGTTAATTGCTGCCACCAACTGCAGTGCTTACACAAAAGGACAGGGTGGATCCATGAAACCTTTGATAGTTAATTAGGCTGGCCATGACAGGAGGAAGGGTTTGGCCCTCCCCTTTTCTGAGGTGCATTGTGTACTCCACCTGTCAGATCCCAACTAACTATGACAGGGAGGACTGCACCTGTAGGCTGTGTCCACCCAGAGCACACAGGTCTATGTGTATTTTGTCCAGTGAGCATAGGAAAATATGTGCAGATTAGCCCCACACATTTTCCAGAGGTTGATCTACCATCATTCAATTTCATATAAAACATTTAAAAAGCCAGGCAAGCAAACACCCACAATGTGGATGGTAGAATTCCTCATAGTAGCAGACTTTACTTTACTTCACTTTAATTTATTTTCATAAGCCTACCAAAAAAGGCCCGGAGGCATACGGGCGCCCAGGACTAGAGTCCCTACAGAGATGGTTATAAACATTACAAACAAGAAGCCTAAAATCTAGCTGTCTATGCTACTGGAAGAAATTCATCTAAACAAGCAGATGTTCAGTTTTTTTCTTCAAACTCTCCAATGACTCACATCTTCTGAGACCAAGAGGCATTGCATTCCAGTTCATGGATGCTGGCACCCGGAATGCACTTCTTTTGACCAAGGTCCGATTAGCTCTTGGTACGTCTAAATGTTTCTTATCGTTTGATCTGAGGTCCTTGATTTCTTTTTTCTTGTTGAGTCTATCCACCATGTATGTTGGATACTGCCCTGACAAACATTTATGTGTGATGGTGAGTAGGCGAAACTCAATCCTAGCCTCTATAGGCAGCCAATAAAGGCATCTCCTGGCATTAGAGAGATATTCACATTTCTTCAGTCCCATTATGGCTCGAATAGTGCTAATTTGTACCACCTGCAATCTAGCCATCTCCCCCTGCCCAATCCCCACCAATAGAATACTACAGTAAGCAATCTTGGATCCAATAATCACTCTGGCTACTGTCTTACAGATTTTTTGGGACAAATATGGGCAAATATGGGAGAGAAGGCTGATGTAATATGCAGCTGAGGAGAACAGACTGAGCCTTCATGGCAAGGGTTTGGTCCAATATGAACCCTGGTGTTTTTATCTTATCCTTGGTTAGTATTTTGTAGTCTGCAATAAGGGCACCTTTATATTCTGCACTGAGATTCTTCAGTCTAGGGCTGTAGCCTATGACCATGAGTTCCGTTTTATAGTGGTTCAGCGCCAGACCAATCATGCAAATCCGGTCATGAATGAGGTTATGGGTCTCATTAACCACTCTTGCATCTTCCTGATACTCCACTGTCAATGGAATAAGGCATTGGGTATCATCCGCATAATTGGAAAAGCAGATCTTATGCTCCTCTAGCAGCTGGAACAGTGGCATTGTAAACATATTATACAAAACTGGCGACAAGCAAGTGCCCTGAGGCACTCCATATCTCAAGGGGACTATTATAGAATATTGATATTCTGTAATATGCTTTCACTATGCCCATTCGGTGAAACCCTGTATGACCATCTTTGCATGATGCGCACACACCAGGCCTGGCAGATGCTGCTACAGTCCAGAAACCTGACGTCACACTTCACTGTTGTGTTTTGTCTTCTTCTATCATTGCCTTGATTGGTGTACACTTGCCACTATGTTGGTTTCCATTACAAAGCCTGCGGTAGCGGCCATGTAGTTATCGTTAAGTTGCTAAACCCATAGGAAGATCACTTTTTGGACGGATTATACCTTCATTCCCCCTGGATGAATCCTCACCAAACTTTGCAAAGTATATGGCCTGCTCTGAATCTTTTTGGCAAGGTTTCGTCAAGGGGGGCAAAGTTATAAGGGGGTCCCAAATATTATTTTTTTGCCATAGACATAATGGAAAACATTTTGCTCATGCCTACAGCCCAAACCGCTGGACGGATTTTCGCCAATTTTGCACCAGGAGCTTTGTCCTGAAAGTGTACTTTGTAAATTTGGTGTAAATCCATCAAGTCGTTTTTTTTCAAATGACCAAAAGGTAGGTCCAAAAACTGTCTGAAATCTGGCTCTGCTTCGCTGAACCATTTCCCTGTTCGGTCCGCGGACAGCATCCAATTGGCTTAGAAGGTAACATGATGTCCGCAGACATTGGACGTGCCCCCTGATTGGATGGTGAAAAGCGTGAAGTGCGTCAGAATTTTGGAAACGCCAGCCATGTTGGATTCGCAGACATTCCCGCGGTGTCTGCGACAACGCAGTAGAAAAATATAAGAAACCACAACATTGCTCTTGTCAAACTTATCAAACAATCTCTGGGGAGGTAAGAGGTGATGAGAATGGGATGGGATATGGCCGTAAGAAACCACAAAACGGGTGTTTTCACCCCTGAAGTCCGCAAACAGTCCAGATGTTTGGGGACAGCCCTGTGATGTTCACGAACACTTTAGATGTTCGGGGACATCTGTGCCTATTTCTGCATTACTTGGATGGCTTATAACTTTGGCACTACTCAATGAAACTGCGTGACATTTTGGAATTGTATTCTATACTTGATTCCGAATGGTTTTAGAAAGCGTGGAGCTGTTTTTTCAAGAGGGAACAAATTTATTCCAAAATATTGTAAAGGCTTATAAATGTGGTGCCTTTTGACAAATCTGCATAACAGTTTGCAAAACTCTTTTAAATCTACATATAGATGTTTTTGTAAAGTTTGGTGGGATTGTCTCAAGAGGGGGCTAAATTAGAGGGGGGTCTGAACATTTTTAGATGGCTTATAACTTTGTTGCCGTTTGATGAATGTGTACAAAGGTTTTCAGAAGGATTGTAGAACCAACCTTCAATGATTGCGTAAAGACTGAATGGATTTTGTCAAGTGGGGGCTAAGTTATATGACTATTGTATGTACATATATTTTGACACTTTGGAAAAAATAAAACATGGGCGGATTTCAAGCAAACTCGTCTAAGGTGCATTGGCAAGGACCTTAAAGCAAGGTTTTGCAAATGTGCCCGTGTTTTATTTTTTGACAAGTGTCATAATATAGGTACAAAAAATAGTGATATACCTTTGGTGACTGAAGTATATCCTGTGGCCATGGGTGATGGTATAAGGTCATGACCCAGACAATCTGGCTACTAGCCATGACTGCGAGGGATGGAAAATGGTGTTAAAATGTCCATGTCCACCTGGGTCCGGCTATGTGGTAAAGTAATTCGAAAGTAGGATAGGTTTGAAAGTGAAAAAAATTGGCTCGTGGTAATATGGTCATAGGGTTCTGACTTGGCCTTCTGCAGGCCGCCATGAAAGGGAAGAGGCCTGCCTTCTCTTTCCATGGTGGCCATCTTGGAATCTTCCTCCTGTAGGAAGAAAAATCTATTTTTTAGCACTCTGGGTTCCCGCTTTGGGAACCAGGGGTGCTAATGGTCTTTATCCCACATTGCAGGGGCTGCAATGGAGGGTGATGGTCCGGAGCCCTCGTTATTTATTTATTTATTCATAACACACCAAAGCCCGCAGGCATCAGTGCGCCACAGTCACACTTCGCTTGGGCAGATAATTTAGGCTGACGGGTCGTTATCCCCCATTCAGGTCCCTGGAACGGGGGATGAACGTCACATTATTCACATTCGCATAACAAAAAATGCTAATGGAAATCTTGGAAAAACGTATTGAATCTATGTACTTTACTGAGAAATGTAAAGTAGATGGAGTCTATAAGATTTTTATTAGTTCTATTTTTTAACAGTGAAAGGTGCTTCCTAAAGGAACTTTTCAGTTTCTTTTTTTTTTTGCAGAAGTTAGAACGTAATGTGAGGAGGGAAATGTGGCAAGAGGCACCAAGCACTAATATGGAGGTGCAGGTGGACAGGGGAAGATGTTGCACATGTGTTACTTCTAACGTAGTGGGCAGTGTTTCTCATGCTCCTTCATTACAGCTTCAAACGCCCATCGAAATGGCTTCCCCCTGCAGAGTGGTTTGTTGCAGTATAAACAGAGGACTGTTGATTTCCAAACATATGGATCAATAGTCTCTTTTATTGCTTGCAAGGTAGCTGGTGGAATTTTGTGTCCCACAGAAGTAGGCTGTGTGGTTACAGTATTGATTGAGGAAGATGATGTGGAGGAAGACTTGGTAAGAAAGGAACAATTTTTCTAAGAGCATTGCGGTAGTTGGATTTGGTGATTACTTGTAACCATAACGTCCCTTTAACAAAGTTTTTTCACTGTATTTCATATGTTTTTATTAGTGCAACTTAACCATAACGTCCCTTTAAAAAAGTTTTTTCCACTGAATAGAATAGATACAGAAGTTATGCTAGCCCAATCCTATGCCGCGAAAGGTTAAGAAACCGCATGGCTTAGCTGTTGCTCCAGAAGTTGCAACTAACGATCACCTTTATGCAAACCGCCTGGTAGCACCCACCTGGAATTGGGCCACTGCCACCTTATATGATTGATCTCTCTAATTAAACTGCTTCTATTGTGTAATCTGCAGAGCTCTCAACCATAAAGGGGCAAGGCCAAAGCTGGTCTGCTGTTTTGGGTCAGTCTATCATTGAATGCAACATGCACTTATTTGGAAACCGAATCGCCGAATATTCTGGCACTCAGAATAGAATTACCCTGCAAGTTGAGCTATTTACTTGTAAATATTTATTTGAGACCTGATGTAAGTGCAAAGATACGAAGCAGACTGCTGTCCCTGTTTGGTACAGACTGTATTAACCACTGGGCTAGCAAAGTTGTAGTGGGTGATTTAAGCCTGCAGCGGTGACCCTGTTATGTCTTCGATAGCTTAACAGAGACTGAAGGTGAGTTCTGGAGGACCCCCTCTCTGTCTCGGCTTGTGTTGCGTCACTGTTGTTCTCGCTGGGGCTAAAGGAATGCAATGGAAGGATGGAAGGGGATAGGCTAGCATGTTTGACATATAGAACACCATGTAAATATTCTCTTAATCATTATATATTCCTTGATGTGTGCGCCTGGAGATATGCAACAAGCTTTAGAGTAGAGTTAGGAGCAGAGAGTGCTCAGGACCTCCTTCTCTGTACCCTAATGAATCCATATCAAATTAGAACTCAGGGGGGAAAAGAGAAGAAACGACACTTAAAAGGGTTCAATATAATACCAGCTCCGTATAATGGATTACTACCCACTTTAGCCAGGCTTTCCAATGCTACCCTGTTTGTCGAGCCCTTGGACCTCTATAATAGGGTTGTTGGTATAATAAAACGGTCCATTAGAAAATCTGTTGACATGTCCCAGTATAGAAAGAACAAAAGTAGAAAGAAGACCTGGTTTGATGCAGAATGTAGGCTGGTAAAGGAGACCATACTTAGCAAAATAAAGAAGATGGTGGGGTTGGAAAAGCAAACTGTTGCCAGACTAAGGGCAACATAGAAAGGAACACGATGAGTGCAGTCAGAACTCTTGATCAGCCCAGATACCGGCCTCTCAACTGAATAATAATAAAGAAATCTGGAAATTATCCTCTTATATTGTAATACTGTAGAGGGAAGATTATATCCTTTCACATCATCGGAGGTTCAATAGCGCTGTCTTCCCGAAAACCAGGGAAGGCACCGTGGCCGAATTTATTTATTTATTTTAATTTATATAAAGCGCCACACGACCGTGGGCCTCAGAGCGCCCGTCAACATTTTCAATGAACAACTCGAGATATGGATCCCTTTTCTAAAACTATTTTGCAATTAGCTCTTCCTGATCCCGGCGGCTCTGTGTAGCTGACACGGGCCAATTCTGGTTCCAGTCTATAAAACAATGTGCACGCAAAGTCCCCCAAAATGGTTAGCCAATTTCACTGTTAGATTCCTCTGGAAAGATTTTCAGTAAGGTGATACAGAATAGGTTGGTGGACTGGGACAATATCCATCAGTTGTTATCTCCCCTGCAAACAGATTTTAGGAAAGATGTCTCAACCATTGATCGATTTCTTTAGGCTTTTATTAATTTTGTACACGGTTGTCTTTCGTAAAACAAAGCCAACTTATTTAGCCTTTATAAACCTTCAAACTACTTTTGATTTAGTTTCACATCCCATGCTTTGGCTGGTGTTAGAAAAGTTATCTATCCCGGCAGATCATAACTGTGATGAGATTGTTATACAGAGAGGATTTTGTGAGAATTGGGGTTGTTTTAACACGGCAGAAATAACTGCAACAGAATTGACCGAATGAGAAATGTACGTAAT
The DNA here is from genome assembly GCF_040938575.1 of Ambystoma mexicanum. Classification (NCBI taxonomy): domain Eukaryota; kingdom Metazoa; phylum Chordata; class Amphibia; order Caudata; family Ambystomatidae; genus Ambystoma; species Ambystoma mexicanum. Next base: position 1,084,826,546 of record NC_090936.1, on the reverse strand, counting down.
GCACAAGTGTTCGTACATTTCGCATTCGGTCATACAAGGTCATTCAAGGTAAAACAACCCCAAATCTAAAGAAACCTTAAACCCCTCTCACATCCCCCACCCGCCCCAACCCCCCTACTTACCTTTCCTTCAGTCTCGCTGGTACCTGTGACGCCAGTTCCCTTTCACTTCCATGAGCGGGGTGTTGCGGGGGACACCCCTGCAGCCCCTGCAGCATTTTTTTTCTTTTTGAGTCAGGTCAGCTGCGAGGGGGTCCCCCGCAACCACAGCTGACTATACTGTATAGTATAGTGAGCGGGGAGTTGCGGGGGACACTCCTGCAGCCACTGCTGCCTTTTTTTTTTTGGGTCGGGTCAGCTGCAGAGACAGCTGTTCCGACCCAAAAATAAATAAAACGCCTGCACCACATAATAGATACTACAAAATGTCCTACGAACATTTAGTCAGTAGGACATTTAGTAGTATCTATTTTCAGTAATTTGGTGTTGTAGGTCCTTTGGATCCTGTCATTGTGATCAAATCCTTTTGTGACCCTGAAAGGAGGGCAAAATAAAGATATGCTTCACCGATTAACATGAAGGTTGGTTTCAGAGAAGGGCATAAATTGGCACTCTTACTCTTTTCTCTGTATATAAATGGCCTGATTGACGCCATTGTGGAATTAGATGCTGATGCCCCAAGCTTGGTGGGACACAGACTGGTGGCCCTCTTCTTTGATGATGATGCCATCTTAATATCTAATACACTCATGAGTCTTCAATGGCAAATCACTTTTATACTTTTAAAACTTTTAAAACTTTAAAAAAGAGCAGGGGGCCTTAAATTGCATATAAACAAAGATCAAGGTTTGCCAACACCTGAGAACAAACATGGCCCCCTGGCCTTTGTTTTTAACAGAAGATAAAATCATAGAGTCTCTGGAAACATTTGATTATTAATATTAGTTCTCCATACAGTACAAGGATGGGTAATATCACGTGCTTTGGAGGTTTACAACTCTCAAGCAATAGCCGCTACAGCTTATTGCTCCAAACTATTGGGCCATAGTAATATTAACATTTTGCAAACGAAAGGGATTATTGCAGCTTCCGTGTAATACCCCATCATTACCAATTAAGATGGAGCTTGGCCTAAATGGAATTGCCCAGATATTAAGGGCCTCCTTATAAGATTGCCGGTATCCCGCCAGTAATTTCGGCGAGATACTGGCAGACTGACCTAACGTTTTCGTCACCTGATATCGTGGAATTTCTGTGATATTATAGGTGGTGGAAAGGGTGGTAAATCACCATTCCATGAAGTCCCATAGGACTCCATGTAGGCTATTGCCAGTATTACCAGCAACGATATTACCAGGGCTGGTAATACTGCCTTTTTTGGCCAATGGGGGCCTGATTTACCTCTAGCTCTTGGCTGAAGGTAAATCAGTGACCCCCACTGGCAAACTTGTAGTTTTGTGGTGCAGTAAAAGTGCTGGTCACGGAATTGCCGGCACTTTTACCAGCACTTTTCCAACACTGCAACACTTGTAAGACCCTAACACTAAAGCCCCATATGTATTGAATAAAGATTCGGAAATGTGAGAACCTCAAGGTCTACTGTGAATCTCTCAAAGATCTTTTGCCAACGGCTGGCGTGCGTGAACTATGTCAAATCTATGCTATGAATTCTTTGACTTACAGGTCAATCCATGTTGCTATGGAATACGTGCTAAATCTCTACTGAAACAGGCATATAAGGAGTGTGAAATGCATGCAATTTGGTCTACCTGTGTAGGTGCCCACATAAAAACGGATCACCTAGCGTTTAAATGATTATCAATCAGGCTTTCGAAAATTATCTTGATCAGTTGGAAGCAAAGGTATGGGCTCCCATATTAAAATGAAATTTGGGGTTTCTCCGTGCCTAAGCCTTCACTGTAAGGTGTGGGGGGATAGGTTTGCGATGTGCCAACACTGTCTATTGCATGACAACATGATATATATGCTTCTTACTGCTATGTCCCCTTTATAAATGATCAAGAGAATACTTGTTGAAACCATTGTTCAAGGAAAGAGGATTAGTACCCGGCGTGTGTGTTTCTCACTGTAACAAGCGAACCGATTGGTGCGTTTGCAAGCCTTAACCGACCGTAAGGCTGCACACGCTATTGCGGGTCTCTTGCACCAGTGTCTGCCTGTTTTATTTTTCAGGCCACCATGGAAAGGGAGAAGGGACTAAGGGAGAAGGGACTACGTGTTGCCCCTTCTCCCTTTCTATTGTGGCCTTTTACTTGTTTACTATGGCCACCAGAGAAAGAGAAAACAGACTACTTTTTCCTGTCCATGGCGACCATTTTGTAAACCTTTTTTTTCAGCTAAACCCACCATTAGTACCCCAGTCTAACGGGCCAGAGATCTAATGGCAATAAAGCCTTCGCCTGTGGGCCATTACCGCATAAGATAATGCCCCTGGGGCCTTCGTCAAGGCCCTCTCTATGCTCGGACCAGTAACTATGGACCCCGGGGGCATTACCTTATGCTGTAATGGCCCAGATGCTCGAGTCTTATTGCCTAAATAAGGAATGTACGAGTTGCAGAACGCTTCTGTGAGGGCACAAACGACTTGGATTTACAAAAGTATATTGCCCAGTTTCTGGTAGGAGCAGTCGCCAGAAGAGACTAAAGATTTACTTTTGTGTAGCAGCAGCCTGGATGAGTTAGGGGACCTGGCGCTCTAATTGTGCACATTTACAGGAAAAGGGAATATCACTTAGAGGTATTGAGGAATTGTTACTGGGACTAGAAGTTTGTTACTGTTATAAATATTTGTAATAATGGGTTTTAATGCAGAATGCAAAGATAATATCAATTTTAGTTGTGGTAATCCATCGTGTTTATTTAGTGGAAGCCGTAGCAATGTTATTAACTATTTAGGAATTAATGCTCATGTTCAGTGTCATGGGAGGATCTTAATGGGTATTTTTTCTATCAATTTAACATATGTATATTAGTTAACAATTGTGCAACTTGGCCAGGGGGCACTTGTTTTTCCTATATTTTTATTTATTGTACATTTGCACGTTGTCATTAGAATGCATGAACTATATCATTATTTGTATTTTATGTCTTTCTTCAGTTGGGAATTTTGGTCACTATTGTGACCATTTTTTCTTTTATGCCTATGGTTTTATGGTAATGCCAAAATAAACTATGACAAATAACCATTCCACAGAACAGGCTATTTGACCCTCGGTAGAGGGGCTCCCACACTTTTGCACATTTTGTAAATATCCCTTGCCTACCCCATGCATGTTTATATTGTCCCCGGATTCATATCCTACCACTTCAGTATCATCCATATTTCCCTTTTCAAGTTCCAAAGCTCTATTGTAAGGTTTCCATGTGGGTCTGCCGCAGCCCAAGTTTGCGGCAGTCTTCACGTCGTTGCTTTTCCACCGGCAGGCGATTTATTATGCTCCTTCCGATCGCGTGTAGGCCCTCCTTTACCACCTGTATTGCCTGCCATTTTCCCACAGGCCCCAACAGAGTGGTTCTCTGCGCCACCATTTCTTCTCTGCCGGTATACCCTTTCCATAAAGCCACCCCTGTCACTCTCTTCGTCAGCACTCCTAATTGTGCTCCATGCACATGTTGCACCAACATGATATGTTATTTATAACGCGCTTAACACCCAGAGGTTTCTAAGCTGCGGACTCGGGGATCGAACCTGTGTTGCTCTGTGTCATCTTGTTTCCAAGGCGAGCATGTTGCAGCTGAGCTATCGTCCCGAAATCCACCGCCTCATCCCCTCTGCCAGCTCTGAGGTGTTGGCTCACACCTGTGTGTTTTTTTTTGTCGATGCCCCTCCCCCACAAGCTTTTTTTTTTAGCTCATTTGTAATTCACATGATTCTTTCTATGTGAACAGAAGACATCTCACCATTGCATGGCACCCGCCGGTAGGATTTCCCTCGCTAATGCTTGTACCTGTGCGTGTGCTTTTGTCAGTATTTGTATTTCGTATTTGGGTGCAAACCTAGGCAGAAAGCAATCGAGCACTGAACATTTCATTGAGGGCAACGTATGGGGTAAGGAGGTTAACATATGTGGTATGAGATGCTCCAGCCATGAAGATGGGATGTGATGCAGGAACTCAAGGAGCCTAGGTAGGGTGTTTTGCAGGCAGCTAGAATGTTCTTGTTATGTATCAGTTGTACACATATTGTGCACAGGACACCTTCACTCTCGGGTATTGTATTCCATCATGCCATTTCTGCTAGTACTGGACAGTGGAGGCTCGCCCATAGGGAGTACTAGGGCAGTGTCCTACATTTTCTTGGGGGCCCTTTAGGTCCCCTGATGATATTCTTCCCACAAACAACAAAACATTAATTTGCATTATGGAGCAAGTGATTTTAACTCACTCCACAATATTGCAAATGTAGTATTTGCATTTGAAAATAATATTTGTATTTTATTATTTTATATTTATCGTGTTTAGTTCATAGAGAACGTTTCACAAATGTAAATAATCATTAACACATGAATACAATACATTTCAATAAATAATTAATTAAAAAATATTGACCAAATCCATCTATGCCAACCATTAATTTAATCAACAGTCTATCTTTTCACTTCACTTTTAAGAACTCACTCATCCACTTTGTATAACTCCCTACTGAGCGCACCTCTCACATAAAGGATATCGATCGTAATGCGATGGTATGTCCATTAATCCCGGAGTTGAAATATTTTTCTATCTGCGACCAGAGACGATAAAGTGCGGTATGGAGGGAAGGAGTTGAGACAGTAACATTCTCGGGACTTCATCGTATAATAATTGTGCACAAACCTTTCCAGGTTGTGTACAGATGCAGGCCCACGTTTAACACATTCTGAAAAGAATCTAAAAACATTTAAATTATTTGCAAATGAAAAGGTTGGTGGAGTCCCTTCCGCCGTGCGCAGCACTTCAGATGGGTGAAGGCAGGCGCATAAAACACCCACGACTTCACCCATGTACAGTGCTGTGAAAAGCATTAGGGAGACCATGGGTCATATCACGACATTCAGGATGCTTCAAGGGCACGGGAAAAGCCTGTTCATAAACCCCACTGAGGTTCCTCTGCCTGTCTGTCTGAGGCTAGGAGGTGAGGGGCAGAATGTTGCCTCTGCCTGATCCAAGGATAGGCAGGGGGAGGGGTGAAGGGCGCCTTCTGACCCTCTTCCCCCAACGTGATGTTGTCTGGAGGAAGAGGGAAGTCCAATAGAAGATCACTTCTATGGCGTAGGTACATTTTTATAATGGACAAGGTAAACTTTTGTGTGCGTGTGTTTGTGCGTGTGTGAAAGAGATTTCATTTGTAAATGGGGCATGCATGTGAGTGGCAGAGTGTACCTGCTTAAGTGAAGTGTTTTAGTGGGTGCCGTTTGAATGATTGAGAGAAGCTGTATGAGTGCGTGACTGCTTGGGTGCATGAGTATATGAGTATGTGTATCTCTTTGTAGTGTTCTGGTGGCTGCCGTGTGAAAGATTAAGAGAAGCATTATGGGTGTGTGACTGCTTGTGGGAATGTGTATACTAATGTGTGTAATGCAAAGGTAAGAAAACATGTTTTTGCTGGCTGCCTGCAGTCAGCAAGAACATGTTTTGTTACTGTGGCATGGCATTTTTTTCCGGACATCTATGATAAAGTAAACATGATAAGTGGCTGGAGTGGCATATTATGGTGCAGCTAGTATAGCTATGACTTCTTATTGTGTCATGGCATTCTTTACTGGGCTTCAACTGTAAAGCAAAGCAAGCATGGTAAGTATTATTACCTGCCTAGACTGGCCTGCATTTGGGCAGCCAATTTGTGAAAAAAATCATTTTGGCATAGTATTTAGTTTTTAGGATAATTTAGGATTATGTTTTTTACGTGTGGATACTGGCATTATGTGCAACACAAACGTGAGTATGTTCTTACTTGGGAATATTGCTTGCATATATTGGTGCAGCCTGCATTGGCACAGCCAGCGTAAACACGTTTTTTATACTTGCATACATTGCAGGGAAGGCATCATGATAATGCATTGGGAAATGCTCAAGTGCACTGTTGGTGACTTGCAGGGGTGTTGCTAGGTCAAGCCTTTTTGGTTGCAACCCCTGAGCTTCTATCCGGGGCTCCCTCAGTTCCCCCCCCCAGCAACGCCTCTGGTGACTTGCATCTATTGGAGTTATTCATGAATTACCCCACAACACTGATTACAAGCTATCTGACTCTTTACCCAATTGTTCACAGAGAGTGTGCTGTATAATGCACCATTTTAACCCATTATTCAAAAACATTTCTCAGAGGGGTGATCACTGATTCAATTTTTGGGCCATTTACATGGAGCAAACCAGCCACCAACCCTGTTCAAAGAAACCCTATGACCTTGTGACAGGATGCCATCTGGTGAGTGTGAGATAGCCTGAACATTTTTGCTTTTTAGAAATAGAATTATGTGGGTAATACTGTCTACGAAAAGTGTGCAATGGCAACAGGACAGTTTCAAAGGCGACAGGTATGTTCCTGAACACAGCTGCGGGAACAGACCGATCAAGCAGGCAGAGGTGGTGTATTAAGTGCAAGCACCTCTGATTCAAAATATTATAATTGTTTTACCTTAGTCAGCCTGGTGGCAGTGGATTCATAATTCAATACACACCATGCCTACTTTTCTATGATGGCTTGTGGGGTTACACAATTATAAAGCCATAAGCATTTGGAGGACATATTATTGTTCAGTTGGTGAGGTGACTGCTTCATGACAGGGCTGGGTGTGCATTAGCTGTCTGGCCTGAGCGTACCTACAACAACCATGTGGGACCCTGCCCATAAAGCTTTTCTTTTGATACCCCTTAGGAAGGTCAACACCTAGGAGAGAGGAACACTACTTGGGACATCCCCTGGAAACCAGTGCTGAAAAGACAGTCCTGCCATTACAATGGCTACCGCTCATCAATAAAATGATCACTGGCGTCCTTTTGATGTAGGCAGACAGAGAACAGGGCAGAGTTAGAGTAGCACAGGAGAGAGCTTCAATTCACAGAGGGGTCCCACCATCTTGGAATTTGCTGGGGCTTCCAAACTTCCTATCCCCATCTCTACTTCTTGAAGGCAACGTAGGCTGGGTATGACATAACAGGGCAACAGACACTTGCTACAGCAGTAATGATTGGACTCCTAACAATAGGCTTGATGTGGGACAATCTGCTGTGTCATTCATCTGTATAAGGGAGTGGAGGCACTCCCCTTAGTTGATTCCTCTTTTGACCATTCTTGCAGCAGGATTAATCTGAAACCTGATTGGGAATACAGTCTACTCCAAAGCCCACTGCCAGAGAGTTGAAGACGAGGAGATCAAAAGAACAGGAAGACTCATATCCCTAAACACCCCAAGGGCATATTTGGGATGACAGGCTGGGTAGATAAGACACACTACAACTAAGACAACTGGTACCCAGCACCCTGCTCACTGGAGATGACAGAAACCTGCAAGTGCTCTCTACAGACCTTCGTGGTTGGGAAGGGCAGAAGAAATGGTTCCATATTATAATGTCCCTGCATTATCACATTGAACATGAGTGGGACACCCCCGCAACCCCAAAACCTTTTTTTTTCAAGTGGAACAGGGGACACCCCTGCAACTCCTGCTCTTCCTGACCCTATATATGTGGTCACCATATATAAAGTCACCACAGCCTTTTCCCGGTGACCATATGTATGGCGGCCATATAGATGGGGATAATATTACCAATGTTTGTATTGCTTCTGTACCAGCACGCACCCATCCTGAAGTGTATAGCCTGCCCTCGGTCTGCGCTAACCTGAGAGCCACATGAGGTATACATGTCAGGCTGTGCCTGTTTCACCTTTATGATAAGGATCACTGCTGGTTTACAGTTGTAGGGGACCCATTATCCCATATTCCTGCCCCTTCACCCCCATCATACTCGAACAGTAGGAGAAGGGCTCTGTATGGGACTCCATGTGTTGTTCCTATAGTGCGTCGAGTGTATGAGAGACGATATGCGCTCAGACAGCCGTACCAAATATACCCTCGCACTGAAAGTGTGGAAGGATGTCAGCATGCACCATTGAGTGCTGATGTAACTGAAGTGACAAGAGAAAAATGTATGAAACGATAAAGTAATCATGAATGAAAAAGAAGATACTCGGCCGAACTCTGAAATCTGCAAGGAGCTGGCCAATCCTGCCGCAGTCTCTACCTCTCCTGTCCGCTCCCAGGCCCTCTGCACGGTCCTGGCTTCTCATTTCATCTCTAAAACCCAGGACATCCTGTCCACCCTCTCGTCCTCTCCTCCTCTCCTCCTCCCCCCTCTACTCTCTCCTCTACCTATGCCCCCCCACCTCCTGTGGCCACCTTTCCTCCCTCCTTCTCTGCCTTTCCCCTGTTTTCCCCAGACGAGGTTTCTAGACAAGTCAGATCTATGAAAGTATCGTCAAAATAGGTTCTCCCCTATTCCTCCAAAACCATCAAGGACCACATTGACACCCTGGCTCCTGCTTTGGCTGACTTATGCAACAACTCCTTTGCCACTGGAGTCTTCCCTTCCCCCCTGAAGCACTCCCTTGTGCACCATCTTCTTAAGAAACCCTCAGCTAACCCCTCCTGCCCGGCTAACTAGCGCCCAATCTCCATCACCCCTTTCCTGGGAAAACTCCTGGAAAAGCTGGCCATCTCCCAGCTTAATCTTCACACTGAATTGGTTGGTTGTCTCCATGACCATCAGTCTGGCTTTAGATCTGACTCTCTTCTGCCTTTGACATGGTCAACTATGCCATCCTGCTCAACCGTCTCCGTGATAACCTGGGTATCACTGATCAGGCCCTGGCTTGGCTGACCTCTTTCCTCTCTGATCGACCCACCCGATCCTTCCTCTCCTCTATCTCTATCTCTACCTGTGGTGTTTCCCAGGGGTCTAACCTCTCTCCCTGGCTGTTCAACCAATAGCTGGCACTTCTTGCGCACTGCATTGCCACTTCTTGCCCCATTTTTCAGTGCTATACAGACGAAACTCAGCTCATTCTCAGGCTCCCTTCCACCATCTCTTCTCCTTCTCTCATCTCTGACTGTCTGTCCGCTATCCATGAGTGATGTGCTGCCAACAATCTCTGCCTTAATGCCAGTAAGACTGAGATTCTCCTGATCGGCACACATTCTCCCTCCTTTCTTGCCGCTCTCTGGCTGGCCTCTCTTGGCCCTCATCCTTCACCCACCTGTGAGGCTAAAAACCTCAGGGTCATATTCGACTTCACTCTCTCCTTCTCTCCTCACATCTCTGACATCTCTAAGAAGTCAAACTACCAGCTGCACCTCCTCAGAGGTATTCTTCTTTTCCTCTCCTTCCCCTAGAAGCTCACAGTCTCCAGACCTCTGGTTCTCTCTAGGCTGGACTACTGCAACAGCCTCTTTCTAAATCTGCCTGCCGTTACTCTCAGCCCACTGCAACTCATCCAGAACAGGACTGCAAGACTTGTCCTTGACCCCCAACTCTCTCTTCCTAAATATCTTCCTTCTGGAGCTCTTAGGTCATCCGCCTCCAACTCCCTCAGGGTCAGTCACTTCTCCAAGCAACGAGTTGGTGGTAGATCTCTTTCTTCGGCTAGGGGTCCCTCTGGAACAGCCTCCCTGCCTCCCTGAAACTTGAGGAGAACCATCTCTGGTTCCGGAAGCACCTCACAATGTTTCTCTTTACTTCTGCTTTCTCTCCCCCTCTCCCCTGCTGAACTCCTGACTGAAACTGCACTGGTCACCTGGCTACCATCTGATCGCAGGCCCAGGTCCCCTCCTCTGCCAGCTGCACACCTGCACTGCCTCCCGGGCACCCCCTGCACTTGGGGGCTGTTTCTGTATCCATACGGTCCCCCCAGCTCTTGACACTTGATGTCTGCACTTACCCCTGCACTTGCCACTAGCTGGCCGCACTTTTACCTATTGTTTATTTATTTTATTTATTCTTCACTGTTGATCTTATGTATTGCGCTTGTCGAAACTGATATAATATTGTTTCGTCTCCATTGTAAATGTTGGCCTATGCCCAGTCGCTTTGCGAGGAAATCCGTATTGCAAGGTTGTGACCTTAAGTTAATCAAGCCTCCATTTTAGGTTAAAGCCGCCATTTTGGCTTATCGTGCAAAGTCACCCTGTGGCCTAAAATGGCCGACCTGTGTTCTCTTGTTCTTACCTTAACCTCTTCAACCTCTGTAGGCGAGTTAATGTCCAACCTGCCTGCAGGCTACTTGTTAGGGTCATGTAGACCTTGTCCTTTGTTGACCTAGGGATCAGGGGAATATTCGAATCTGCGATATTAACCTACAAGTATACAAGAACGATAATGCTATTTAAACATCATATGTGAAACATCTGTTTGACCTGCATTGAAGTAAATGCGTAAAGAGTGTAAAGTCAAATCCAGAGAATAGTAGTGCTTGTTAGTAAATGTATTAAGAAGTAAACCACATGCGCGAGATATGTAAATTAGGAATTAACCTGGCGCGAACCCTACCCCAGTACATGATTAACTCGTAAGAGGCTGGACATCGTTACAAAGAAACTGTATAAATATGGTGATGTCCAGCTAGCAATTCCTGTTCACTGCTCACATTGAACCTGCTGGTGTTCTCTGTGAAGTACTGACGACCAAATAGCTATTTGTGTACTTTGTTTTGTAAACTGTTCAGTGTTGCAATAAAGATTCTGGGAATCTTTACAAGCCCGTGTTGGTGTATTTCTCTTTGCATGGTGTAAAGGCCTTAATATTGTATTTTCTGATTCAACAGATGGCGCCCGAATAGGGACCCTCAAGATTGACTTCGTCTCGTTGAAGGTTGGCTCAGCTATCGGACCGGGATCGGACGGTGACAGCAAAAAAAGGTCCCTCTGGACGAGAAGCGAATTCCTCGACAGAACAGTACGATCCGATCCCTGAACGGTGAGCTGTAGCCCGGGACGACGTCTTGACGAGGATCCATATATCGAGGTGGGTAAATTTGCCAAAATCACCAGAGACGTGGGTCCTTAGATTGTTCTTAGTAACCCGATCGGGCCTCGCAGTCCTTTGGTCAGGTGAATCGTGACCCGATTCTTAATTTAACCCTGACAATTTGAATTTGGCGCATTGTACTCGCAAGCACAATTATTTGACCAGGTAACACCAGAATTCTGATATGCCTGGGAAATTGTCTGCCTGCTTCAGGGCATTATTCCGCAGCGACAGACAATCTTTGGAAGATAGCCGTCCCGCACCACAGGAGGGGTCGCTGGCATGTACTATGTACTGTAAGAAAGGCTTTGGTAGTATAGCATTTAATGATATTTTGCACAGACAGACCAGACATAACTCTAATCTTCGGTGGTCAACCAATGGTAGATTTGAAATCCCTCGTATAGAATATCTAGAGACTGTATTGGTAAAGAAAAAGGCTAGACCTACAGCATTTGATGCATTGCACAGTTGGAAAACAGAAGCTTTGCAGCAGCAAAAGAGTAGAAAGAAACATATGCGTCGACATATGACAAATGCTGAAAAAGCACTGTTATATGATCAAAATAAACAATTGGAATCAGTTAGGAACAGGGACAGAGCGTTTCAATTAAGCATTCAGAAAATGTATCCTTCAAAAGATTTTCATACGTCCGATGAATTGATTAATAAACTTTTGCATGAATGAAGGCCCGATCCCTCTGCGCCACCCCCGTATGTCCCTCCTCCTGGTGCTTTGCCTCTTCCTGTCGTTATTCCTCCTCCTATAGTCCCCCTGGTCCTTCCTATTCTTCCTGTTGTTCCTCCAGCCGTCACTCCTTTGCCTGCTCCCTTGCCTCCACTTGTTCATATTCAGGATGTGCCTACTCTCCCTCTTCCAAGTGATTCCACATTGCTTGTAGTAAGCCAGGGAACGGGATCAAGGGTTGTGACTCGTAATACTGTGTCCCCAGATAAAAAGAATGAATTAATTGCTTGGGCTAAACATTGTATGGGGAAGGGTGAACAAGCTGATGTTTTTTCCACACTCGAAAATCTAAAAAGTATTCCTGAGAAAAATGTTTTTATTGAAGGGTTAGGAATTAATTTGAGCATAATGTGGAATAGATTAAACGATGTAGATCTCCCACAAGGGCTACGGGATTTGAATACCTTAGCATTGTCTAGGGATACTGCGGAGAAAGTACATGAGCATGTCAAGACGATTTTTGTGTATAGGAAGGAGTTGGAAGAGTTACAGAATGAAGAAACTAATGGTGATAGTTTAGGTACTATATTTTTACAGAAACGGTTTTCTCCTTGCCGGGAATTGGTAGGTGAGGAAGCGCGAATATGTACAAAGGATGCTATAAGATGGATTTGGGATATGTCGATAACTCCAGACGAAGTATCTGACACGTATAATAATAATAATACTAATTTGGCATTTATATTTCGCTACGAACCCTCAGGTATCTGAGCGCTGCTTATTATTACCCACGGTGTGTGGTGCTCATTTATCGACCTCGGAAGGATGAAAGGCTGAGTTTGGCCCCACCGGATTCGAACCTGCGTTAGCCGACTCTGCACCGATGTCAAAGCGAGCGCTCTACTCGCTGTGCCACTTGACCGGCTAATAGTCAGTATACGTTAGAAATGCAAAATAAAGTGATACAGGTTATGGTAGAATACCTGCAGGATGAGTGTGTAAAAAGAAAGATTTGTTGTCCCGCAGAATTATTGGGTGTTTATAAAAGAGCCTTTTCGATTGATACTTCTTTGACTGCCTTAGCGCTTGATTTGCCTCTGTTGCTTAGTAAGCGTTCGGAGCTACATACTTCTCAGTTGCCTATGAGAGAGGTCCCTCCGACATTTGTCCCAAAAGTTGAGATTGCGGCCGATGCTGCATGAGGTATAATCGCTGTGGACATTCCTGCACAGTACATATCGCAGTTTGTTCACGTCCCGTTCTCGAGACAGGAAGTGAACACCATAAAGCAATCTATTCCTGATATAAGAAAGAATCCGACGGGGTTCTATAAAGAAATAGAATTGGTCTTACAATCATCGGTATTCACCTTAAGTGATATTGATTTATTATTTCCCATACTCCTGCCAGTTGATTTGTGGAAACAGATTAGGACTGTAGGTGATGTACCTGGGTTAGGAGATACATGGGATAATATGGTTAGACTCGACAGAGAAAGACCAGCTGGTGAGAGACCGCCTCAAGTGATATTAACTTTGCCTGATAGGATTATTGTAAAATTAAAAACTATAGTTCCTGAAAAAAGAATCATTTGGGACAAGCTCACGGCCTGTGTCCAAGGAAAGTCTGACGGTGCTACCGAGTTCTTCAATCGGTTCGAAAAGGTATTTTCAGATTTCAGTGGACAAGACTTAGGCACAGAGTCAGGGAAAAGGCTGTTTGTTGACAAATTTGTACGTGGATTGCTGCCTGACATCCAGTTACAGATTATGTCCTCCGAAAGCGCTTGGCAGGCGAAGTCTCAATCAGAACTACTGCACATGGCTCAGTACTATGAAAATCGTGTGAATAATGAAAAGGAAAAACTTGAGAAAAGAAAGGGTGACCTGAAAACAAAAGTACTATTACAACAGATCGTTAGAAGCCCTAGAGGGGGTAATCAATTTAGAGGTCAATACGTTCCACAGGGTAGTACGCCCCTGGCTCCGGTAACCATTAACCAGTGTGCCTATTGTCGACAGGAAGGTCACTGGCGTGCACAATGTCCGACCTTGCAGCAAAGGTCATTTTGGAACATGGGTAGACGATCCAGAGGTCGCCCAGGTGTAGGGGGCCCTGGCAGAGGTCAGTTTGCGCTAGAATCACAGCAACCTTCTTCACAGGATAAACAAGTTTCGAATGTGGATAATAGAAACATTTTTGATCATCCTTCTGCCGTGTACCTCTCTGAAGAACTTTTGATGACATTCTGTTTCGTTAGGATTGCCTGAAGCAGGATTTGGAACCAACGCCTATTCCCGTTCATCAGAAAGGTCCCTACGTTGAGATGGCGGTGGGAAATAGGAAGCATCTATTTTTAGTAGATAGAGGAGCACAAAAGTGTTCCATTGACCATTCACGGGTTCCAAACATTCCCCTGTCAGGGCAGTCCAACGTTTCCGTAGGGTTTTCAGGCACACCTGTAGTTTGTCCAGTCTCTTTGCCGGGAACCGATAACACTGGGTCCCTTCACGGAGCAGTGTCCATTTCTACTTACTACAAACTGTGGGGAGAATTTGCTGGGGTTAAATTTGTTGAAGGAATTGAATGCAGTAATACATTGCTCCTCGGACGGAGTTTGGTTAAAAATTTCACCTCAGCAATCACTCGCCACTCAGTTTTTGACTCGACCTTTACCGCCAGAATTCAGTAACATTCCGGAATGCTTATGGGCAATTGATGATAATGATGTGGGCATTCTTCAAATCGAACCTGTTAAAATTAATCTGAAACATGGAGTAAAATTGCCTTGCATTCCACAATATAAGATCTCAGTTGAAGGCGAACAGGCTTTGAAATGTATAGTTTCTGATTTTGTACATCATGGAGTAATTGAGGAAATTACAGGTAGTTTGTGTAACAGCCCGATTTTGCCAGTATACAAAAAAGGTGATAATGCGATTCCTTTTCGGTTTATAATAGATTTGCGTGCTATTAACAAAATTGTGGCTCCTCAATTTCCCATTGTACCTGATGTTACAATGATACTAACTATGATTCGGCTTCTGCCACTCACTTTAGTGTTGTTGACCTCAAAAACGCGTTTTCCGTATTCCTATACACAAGGGTAGTAGGTATTTGTTCGCGTTTACCCTAGGTGGACGCTCGTTCACATTCACTTGTGCACCACAAGGGTACACTCAGAGTCCAAGTATTTATAGTAGGGCATTAAAAGAGCAACTCGATACTCTCGAGTTGCCTACTATTTGCACGTTACTACAGTATGTAGATGATCTCCTCTTGGCTGCTGATTCTGTGAGTGCCTGTAAAGAAGGCACCATGTTGTTGCTTTGTCATCCAGCAAAACATGGCCACAAAGCTTCACTCAAAAAATTCCAATATTGTTGTCAGGAGGTCGCCTATTTAAGCTATCTCCTGTCAAAGGAGGGAAGAAGGTTGACACCTGAACGAATAAAAACTATTTCTGGCATGTCTGTCCCAAATACGCAGAAGGAAGTTAGAGCCCTGATAGCTGGTGGCTTCTTACTGTAGATTGTGGATCCCTAACTTTTCGTTAACGATTAAACCAATGCTGGCTTTGACAAAAAAGGGCATTTCTTTGTCATTGCCATGGACTTTGGAACACCAGAGAGCATTTGATTTGCTCAAAACCGCGCTGTGTTCGGTGCCGGTTTTAGGAGCTCCAAATTATGAAAAGGCTTTTGTGTTGTATGTGCATGAACGTGATGGATGTGCTTTGGCTGTGTTAACGCAGGAACATGGAGGGAAGAATAGGCCGTGCGGCTATTTCTCATCTGCCCTTGATCCTGTTGCATGCGCTTTGCCGAGATGTTTGAGAGCTGTCGCTGCTGCTGCGTCTGTAAAACAGAGCGAGGGAATGGTCCTGGGTCATGCGTTAACCCTAATGGTACCTCACTCTGTAGATGTTCTATTAAATAGAACTCAAACACAACACCTTACTTCCGCACGATTGACAAGATACAAATTGATCTTGTTTGCGCCCCACATTCAAATTCAGAGGTGTTGTGTATTAAATCCGGATGAACTTTTACCTGTCCCGCAAGATACTGTTGATGGTGACGAAACGCCACACGATTGCCTTTACACTACAGAACAAGAGACTAAAGGTAGAATCGATTTGAAAGATATGCCTTTGAATAGCCCACAAGGAGAGCTCTTTTGTGATGGCTCTTGTTTCAAACTTCCGAATGGTACATCCACGGCTGCTTATGCCGTCACTACCTTAAGCACGATTGTGGAAACCAAAAGAATTATGCATAATTCCGCGCAGGCCGCAGAAATTATAGCATTAACTGGAGCCTGTGAACTTTCTGAAGGGCTTACAGTAAATATATATACCGACAGTCAGTATGCCTTTGGGGTAGTTCACAACTTTTGGTAGACTCTGGAAAGAACAAGGTTTCTTGGCCTCACATGGCACAAAAATACAGCACAGCACTTTAATAGTGCGATTTCTTTCAGCGCTCGCACTCCCTGTTCAGTTAGCCATTGTAAAATGTACAGCACATCAAAAGGTTTCAGATGATATAGGAAAAAGGAATGCTTTCGCTGATCAGATAGCTAAACAAACTGCCACTAATTTTAGTTCAGAAATGTATGCTGTAAGGGAAACTGTAAATGTCTGCACCTTTGGTGAAAGTATTGATTCTGTAAAAAACATTCAAGCAGATGCTACTGTAGAGGAGACCAAGAAATGGGTCGAGGGTGCAGGGAGATTGGATGGTGATGGGTGTTGGGTGGACAATATTGAAGGAAAATGGTTACTCCCTGATGCCTATATTACAATGATGGTCATTATGGCTCATGGTCCGACTCATGTCTGTACGCGTAAATTGACTAAAATGTTTCACAGTGTATGGGCCAATGATAAAATCTTCAAAATTGCGGAGCGCTTTGTCCAAGGGTGCATGGTCTGCTTGCAGCACAATGTAGGAAAAGGTACCTCGACTCCTAGAGGAAGTTTCACTCCACCTTCTGTTCCGTTTGAGGTAATCCACTTTGATTTCATTGAGATGGAACGTTGCAACAATCTTAAATACGTGTTGGTTGTCATTTGTGCATTTAGCAAGTTGAGGCCTTCCCTGTTAGAAATGCAACGGCCATAACCACGGCAAAGACTCTGTTGAAAGAATTATTTCCTAGGTTCGGGCTGCCGAGAGTCATCTGGTCGGATAATGGGCCACACTTTATCGCTGCTGTAATCCTACAAATATGTGAAGGATTACAGATTGATAAACGGTTCCATTCGGCCAGACATGCCCAAAGTGCCGGATTAGTGGAAAGGCATAACCGCATTATAAAGAACAAGCTCGCTAAGACGTGTGCTGGCACCAAGTTAAAAGGGCCGGACGCCTTACTGATCGTGTTGCTGTCGATGAGAACAACCCCTCAAACTAGGACTGGTCTCTCTCCCTTTGAGTTGGTGATGGGGAGGCCTGCTAATATTTGGGGTATGCCAAAGAGTCGCTCATTGCGGGATGTAGAGAATGTGCTTCTTTCAGATTACTGTAACCAGTTGACTAAAAATCTATTTTCAATTTATCACCAGGTGCCAGAGGCATTACCTGTACGGTACGAGGGTCCCGGTCACAGTCTACGACCGGGGGACTGGATCCTCACGAAAGTTTTCGAAAGGTCATCTTGCCTTGCACCTCGGTGGAGGGGTCCCTACCAGGTCCTGCTAGTCACCCAGACTGCAGTACGGGTAGCAGGGTGGAAGAACTGGATACACGCAACACACACCAAACGGATCCCGCAGCCCGTGCCATACGATACAGAAGACACAGAATCCCTTTCCAATGCTGTAACCAACGTGCCCGAAACAGCAACAACCGACAAGAGAGTATCGGAGACCGTTCCAGAATTCGTAAGGCCAGACAAAACGGCCATCTTGTCTCTGCACTCTCCAACAGTGGTACTTCCGGATCATCCATTTTCTGATCCCATTTCCATTCACTCGCCACCTCCAGTGGGAAGTGACGACATTTTGCTTTCTGATCCTTCAGCACCGGAAATTGTGAAATATAATTTACGTCCTAGAAGGTAGACGTACGGCACGGTTTTTTCTGTGCGATTGAAGAAATCATTTGAGGGCTTGCCTTTTTGGCCCGACTGTATGAAAGGATTCTGTTGGGTAAGGGTTGTGGGAAAGACATTAAGAAGACGCACGACTGGAGTCGCCAGCAAACAAACATTTGGTGTTTTTCGATTGAAGACTACGATGCCTGCACCCGCTACCGCTCGTACCGAACTTTTTGATAAATATGTGACTAGCAGAGACAATGAGCAAATGTCTGACGGGACCCCGAAAACGTATTGTTGTTTTTTTGTAATAATAACTGGGTTTTTAGTAACTACTGGTTTTGGGTTGTGGTATCTGGAGGAAGCATATCCGCTAGAGTACTTTTTACCTGTTGAAAATGTATCTGTTATACCCACTCTTTCCGTGCAATTGCATACCTTATCGCCTAGAGATTCTTCACATAGACGGAACTACCAGAATAATACTTTTTTGTTAATAATGAATGCCACTCATGCAATTTTTAATAGGACCAACAGCTGGATCTGCTCGCATTTACCGCAACATGGGGATAAGGGGCTAGGTTGGTACATTCATCCTTTACCTTTGACAACTGCTTGTTATGCTTCTCTTAGAGCACTATTCTTTGGCCGATGGAATGACAGCTTCTCAGGGAACTTTGATGGTATAAATTTGAATAGCTTTGAAAAACGTGTTTTAATGCCCCTGGGATGCTTGCTTTTTGCAAATAGGAGTAAGCCAAACGTTGCTTCTGTTAGGCCCTCTGATAGATTGTCTCGTCCTTTTCAGTCTTTGATCTCTTTCAAAATGGCTCCTATAGGCAATAAGGATGCCACGCCTTCATCTTATTCTGTTAACCATAGCCCCGATTCAGTTTCCTTCTGCATACAGAGGAATGGAACACGGTCAATGGGTGATTTTAGAATATGCGCCAATGTTGCAAATTCGACTAGTGAGAACAGACCTCTGTGTGTAGGTGAACCTGTCTATTTCATTTGCGGTAATGTGGCATTTCCATGGTTGCCCAGTGATTGGCAACAAACTTGCTATTTAGGGATTCTATTACCTGAGGTATTTATTGCCAGTACTGCAGAAATTTCGAAGACTTGTCCACGACGAGATGTGAAGGGGGATACTCCAGCACAAACTCTAGGAGACATCATGAAATCCTTTGTGCCATTTTTTGGGCAAATTATGAATTCAGAAGATATCAGGGGACTAGCGAGAGTACTGGAGAGAACCATCAACCGGACCACTTACATACTCTATAATATGAGGTTAGAACAGAAAGCGATAAGATTAGTAGCTCTTCAGAACCGGATGGCATTAGATGTCATTCTGGCTGAGCGTGGAGGAGTATGTAAATTAGTGGGGTCCGCTTGCTGCGTTTACCTACCAGACTCCTCTCCAACGATCTTTAGGGCGATCCACAATCTACATGTTCTTAGTTTGGAAGTGAATGTTCCTGAGGGAAATTGGGAACTTAGTGCATGGTTTTGGGACCTCCTACGGTCGTGGGGATGGAAGTTGTTTTCGGCCCTGCTGATTATCTTGGGTAGTTTTCTGTTCCTTTGTTGTTCTATACAGTGTCTCCCTGGTATATGTTCGGTATTAGGGGGGTGTTGCGCGCAAGCAACAAGTGTATTAGGGCATAAAATATACGCCCCAGATAAGGTTTCCAAGGAGTATGTGTTTAAATAAACTTTAGTGTCTGATCTGATGGCAATAGATATGTCTGATAATGATTCGGGGTGTATAGACGTAGAAATGTGGAGTTAGTCGCAAAGTGATTGAAGGTAGTTTAGCGCTTGGCGTAGGCCAAAAGCAGGGTTTGTCGAAACTGATATAATATTGTTTCGTCTCCATTGTAAATGTTGGCCTATGCCCAGTCGCTTTGCGAGGAAATCCGTATTGCAAGGTCGTGACCTTAAGTTAATCAAGCCTCCATTTTAGGTTAAAGCCGCCATTTTGGCTTATCGTGCAAAGTCACCCTGTGGCCTAAAATGGCCGACCTGTGTTCTCTTGTTCTTACCTTAACCTCTTCAACCTCTGTCGGTGAGTTAATGTCCAACCTGCCTGCAGGCTACATGTTAGGGTCATGTAGACCTTATCCTTTGTTGACCTAGGGATCAGGGGAATATTCGAATCTGCGATGTTAACCTACAAGTATACAAGAACGATAATGCTATTTAAACATCATATGCGAAACATCTGTTTGACCTGCATTGAAGTAAATGCGTAAAGAGTGTAAAGTCAAATCCAGAGAATAGTAGAGCTTGTTAGTAAATGTATTAAGAAGTAAACCACATGCGCGAGATATGTGAATTAGGAATGAACCTGGCGCGAACCCTAGCCCAGTAGATGATTAATCGTAAGAGGCTGGACATCGTTACAAAGAAACTGTATAAATATGCTGATGTCCAGCTAGCAATTCCTGTTCACTGCTCACATTGAATCTGCTGGTGGTCTCTGTGAAGTACTGACGGCCAAATAGCTATTTGTGTACTTTGTTTTGTAAACTGTTCAGTGTATTCAGTAAATAAAGATTCTGGGAATCTTTACAAGCCCGTGTTGGTGTGTTTCTCTTTGCATGGTGTAAAAGCCTTAATATTGTATTTTCTGATTCAACACGCTGACCTGTTCCCCTTCCCCCCACACTTTCCCTTTCCCCCGTCCCCTGCCCTTGCACGATCTCAATGTCACCTGGCCTAGTAAGATTGTTGTCTTTGTCTTCTCTATGTTCCCCCTCCCTTGCCTCGTAGCACCTTGAAACTCTTGTGTATAGGCACATTATAAATACCATATCATCATAAAGTAACTTGCTGACCAATAAGTGTAAATACACAGTAACACAAGGAAGAAAAGATACATAGAAGCTTGGAGGAGCAATAGAGGAATATATAGCGTGGCAAGGACGGCCATTATTAGAAAATGGACGCCGGCTTGTGCACAGATTGAACTCAACTACCTCAGAAATAGACCAGGGTTGAAGAGTCAGAAGACACTAGAAGAACAGCTTTGTGTGCAAAACAAAGAGGAGTTGATGCTGGCTTGGGATCAAGGAGGCTATTTTTAAGGAATAGCTGCAAAGCAAAAGGGAAGCAGACGGATGAGTCATGAATGTAAGACATATTTCTCTAAGATTAAAGAAGAAGAAAGCATTTACAAGAGCCACTTATTGGACAAATAAAAGTGTGCAAAACCTGTGCAACATAGGGTGAGCAAGTCGCAAGAGGCCAAGAGGAGCACTGACACCTAGTTTAATCAATTTAAATAGCAGTAAATAAGAGGCTGAAATGGACACATTCGTGGTCTCTTCACATGTGACCCAGAAGTCGAATACAAAGGCTATTCATTAAGCCTCAAATCAAGATAGTGATGTGCTTTCACTCCCTTGAATGTCCTAGAGCAGAGAACAGGCTACAAGGTGAACTGCCGATGGGAAACTTTGGCTCGTGGCCGGACTGATGAGAGATGATGTACTAATTGGGAAAGTAGGGAGTAATCTTATGTGATTCAAGCTCCTGGGTTTCGGTTTCCTTACGTGCTGCTAGCCGATTCGAAAGTCCAAGGCTGGGTGCGAATGCCAACCAATTAGTGGGTCTATGGGGCAATTTGCTATACAATGTTGCATAGACCAATCCGCTGCCATTTATTTAACTATAATCAGTATTATACATATTTAGAGGTAGTTCGAGGGTTGTCTTACAGATAAGAGATAGCCAATGAAGTACTAACCCATATACCTTCTATAAATAGATATATTCGCCTAATCTAATCCCTCCCGCTAATAGGTTTTTTGGTTTGCCATGTAGGATGGCGTCATAGATGACACATATTGTGGTATAAGACCCCTGTGTAACCAAGTTTGTGGGCGAGTGTGCAAGCATCAGTCTGATGTCTGCCAGATGACCCTCTTTTATTAAATTGAGAATAAAGTAGTACTTTGCTATATTCTTTGAGTATGTCTGGTTATTTAGACTGAAATCTTTATTGGTAATCCCATCTAGCACAAGAGACGCTAGAGGTGCTGGAGCACACAGTAGTGTGAGGCTGAGTAGCAGCCATTTTGTCACACTCCCCTCATCAATCTTGCAGATAGTTCCAACCCTCCCCAGTGCCCCCAGTAGAAACAAAACCCTTCAAAATAGCACTAATTAAATAGGTATGATATGGTATGATATGGCATTTATAACGCGCCTATACCCAAGTATTACAAGGCGCGACGAGGCAGGGGGGGGGGAACAAGGGGAGACAGACAACGATCCTACTAGGCCAGGTGTCATTCAGATCGCGCAAGTGCAAGGGTAGAGGGGAGGGGAAAAGTGCAAGGGGGAAAGGGAGAGGAGAAGTGCAGTACAGGGTTAGTAAAATAACAAGATAAATAATAAGGGCCAGCTGGTGGCAAGTGCAAGGTAAGTGCAGACAAGTGCTGGGGAGGGGGGTGTAGGGATACAGAGACAGTCCCACAGTGCAGGGGTTGCCAGGGAGGCAGTGCAGGGGAGAGTGGCTGGGCCAAGGACAGAGTTCGGTGAGTGGCCCAATTGCAGATTCAGTGCAGTTTCAGTAATTTTAGCAGGGGAGGGGGGAGAGAAAGCGGAGGCAAAGAGGAAGGTTTTGAGGTGCTTCCGGAACCAGAGATGGTTCTCCTCAAGTTTCAGGGAGGCATACTGAGGGAGTTGGAGGCGGGTGAGCGAAGAGCTCGAGAAGGAAGATATTTAGGAAGAGAGAGTTGAAGGTATTTTGGCCCAAGCCCCAGAAGGCCTTGTGGACAATGCAGAGGGTTTTGAACTTAATCCTCGCAGCCACTGGGAGCCAGTGTAGCGATTTCAGTCCTGGAAAGATACGGTATGGCAGTATGGCTCAGAGATGATTTGAAAAGAAAAAAAAATGTTGTTTTGTTTCGGCAAAGACCCTCAAAGATGAAAAAGAACACTGTCCCTGTAGAATTTGGGGTATAGATCACTCTTGCGGACTGGCAACATTGCCGAATAGGTTTTTGCTGCATTTTGTTTGCCATTTCTGTTGTTACCTGAAACTGGTAGATGGTAAATTGAGGTAAGGTATGCATTGGGGTGTGGTGGGATCTGAGGGGTGTTCTCCCCACGGTGTTTGTGGTAAAGAAACAGCAAATTTGGTGGAAAGAAATTCAACAAAGTTGCCATTTAGCAACAAAATGCGGCAAATCGTCATAGTACCAAAAATTAGAAGCCAGCCTGCGGAGAGTGAAGGCAGTCTTTTAGATGGCCTTTCATTCAGTTTCACAAGATAGAAAGAGAATCCTTCCAGAGATGTACAAATCCACAGTTGACACGATGCTCCAAGTTCAGTACTTACCAGCACCATTTTCACTTGCAAGGAAAACAATGTTACTAAGCCATAGAACAAGGACAAGGTTTTCTCGGCCATGAGATACAAAATGACAGAATCATAGGCATATTTAACTCTGACATAAGATTCAGACATTCTTAAAAACATACCTACCGGCACCAGGTTTATATGCTGGGCAGACAAAAAGTTCTTAAAAATAAATATTCTGCAGCCAAATCAGTGCTTAGTCCTTCCCATAATCTCCAGACCAGGCCCTGGCCACCAATTCCCATTCCTCAATAATTCAGTCATAGGTGCATTACCACATCCAGAGTCCTGACCAGTGGAACGGGTTACTACACTACAAAAACCTTAAACCTCAAGCAGCCAGTGCTGGAGTTTTGAGGAAGGGGATTGGTGTTTGTTCATGGCAACCAAAGTTTGGAATGGTAAATGAGGAAGGATGGCACTGTAGAAAGAATCCTGGAGAAGGAGTTAGAAGTGGAGGAACTTGGATGCAAGAGGGGGAGATGGCCCTTGAGAGGTTTGGTGAGTTTAGGGAGTTGGTTGGAATGGGGAGAAAGTTGGGAAAACTTACAGAGTTGCTGGCATATTTGAGGAGGTTGAGAGATATCAGTAAACAGTGTCGGGGCACACAAATAGGTGGTATGTGTACATATGGAGATGTTTGGTGATTATTTGAAAGATCTTCTTTGTGAGTGTAAGGAGGAAGCTGGTAAAGATGTGCAGGAGGCATTTAATCTCATCCTTAATTTCATCAGTGAACATCTTAAACTGGAGGCTGGTGAGTTTATAGAGGACGTTGGTAAGTTTAGGAGATGATTTGTGAACATCTGAAGGATGGATTGGTCATCTCAAGGAGGAAGTTATGATATATCTGGACAAGGAATTTTGTGAGAGCAAGACAGAGGCAGGGGACTTTAGGTCGGAGGTTTATAAGATTGAAGAGGAGGTTGGCAAACATTTTAGGAAGGAGGTTGAGAAATATTTGACGAAGAAATTTGATAGAAATGAGAAGCAGTTTGGGGATCATCAGAAGGAGGACATAAAAACAGTGAGAAGGAGTTTGGGAAACACCAGGCATAGATGCCAGAAGACTGAAAGAGATGATTAGAGGGCAAATGAGAGATTGAAAAGGAGTTATCAGGAGGGCTTGTTTGGCTGTAGACAGATATTAAAAGTGGGAGGATGAATGAGGCCATGGTATGGCAGCAAGGAGGTTGAGTATGACAGATGTAGAGAAGTGATGAGTGTGGGTAAAAGCCAAATACTACAACATTGAGGTAATAGGACCTCCTTCACCTCACCATAACATCAGGAGGGGTCAACCCAGTTGGCTTCTGCTCCCGCTCAGCCCGAATATATTCCTCTCCCGCCTACTAGAACAGACTCAATGGAGACTGGCTAAAAGCCCTTAAGAATTAAGTGTGCATGTACCTCTTTAATCCATCCATAAAAGTCTGAAAGGGAGAGACTCATTTGCACCACCAAAATGGGTGCACCTCTGAGGGCGGAGAGACTTCACGTGGTTTTCATCCACCCCCTGATATATTACCTTGACACATACTGCATTCATTGAGAGACTTTGGGGTTCCTTCGTCCAACCTTTGGAAGTATAATTGGGCTTATCCTGTACAATATGGGACTCATTTAGATGTGGGCAGATTTTATCTGTGAAATACTGACATTGGTAGTTTTATCCTCAGCTAGCGGTATTTCACACAATCCATCAAATTCCGAGGTAGTATTTCTGGAATACCCCCAGTGGTAACCTTAAAAGGAATTTTTGTGAACAGTTTTTCTATCCATTTCCACCTTTAATTTGAAGCTTGAAATGAGTAATGTACTGCTGTGGTTCAAATCAATACTGTACATTTTTTATAATGCAGAAAAGGGTCAATACTGATCCTTTTGCACTCTGCCCTAGTAAAATGGAGGGAGGAGTGTGAGGGATTCGACCATCCGCACATAAAGAGTGCGCTTCCCTGGGCTTTTTTTGTTTATTTAAAAGAATGATTGATTGGAGAACAACCTCCGAAAATATGTGGGGCCATTCCCACACATATTTTCCGGCCTCACTGCACAGCAGAAAAATATTCTTGTTCTCTGGGAGGACACAGCTTACCAGTGCCACCCTCCCCTGTCATGTGTAACTGACACCTGGCAGCCGTGGGTACATCAAAAGCCTTAAGCCATGGGCAGCCTGATTAGAATGTCAAAGCCCCATGAATTTTCATCTCCATTGTCAAACCTTACTGGTGGGGGCAAATACTAAAGAATGTTAATTAGCAGGCCTCAGGGAAGGTCTGGTTGCAGGAAGTGACAATGGAGACCAGAAGCCAACACATCTTTGTAATGCAATGTGTCAACTTGGTACTAACACCCCTCCTTGGTATGAAAGGGCAGTGAATGTCCTGTCTGGAACCACTCTGTTCAGAGCAGGGAAGTATGTGAATTGTAGAAGACAAATGTCTGCCTGCAACCCCCTACTTCAAAGGAGGCCCATGTTGTGATTGAGCGCTGCATAGGGCTCAGTTAATTAGGGAGACACTTTGATGTACAGCAGATAGGAAGATGGGTGAGACGTATAAGTATATGTTGTCATCCTTCCCTTGTCTGTAGCCAAGCACCCTGGTTCTGACCGGAAGCATCACTGAAGATTGTTGGTGGAGATCCAGGATTGGCTCACTTAAATTAGGCTTGGCCTACACTAATCCCTGGGCCCCGTTTGGCTTTAACAGAGGGATGATCCCCTCACTGATCAGATCATCTGAAGACTTCACAAGGAGTAAGAAGGACTCATTTGGACCCGAGCTGAAGATATGGTCTGACTTACATCTTCTGCCAGTGACAGAAGGCCAGAAGCTCCAAGAGGGAAGCAACATCCCTCCCCTAAACATCTCCCAGGGAACAGAGGGAGATACCAGACTCAGAGGACCCATCCAGCAGCTCTATTACCAGTTCCCAGCCAGCACACAGTGTGCCCTGTCAGATTCTGACAGAAAGCTTCCTAGGTGGGAAGTGCCGGAGAGTCTCTGGACAAAGGACCAGGCTGTTGCCTGATAACACCCACCTGAGCTTTGGGCCATCCGTCTTGAAAGGACACAAGCCCTGAAACGAAGTTAGGAGGAGTGCCACACAAGCATCATCCAGGATCCATCCTTTTAAGGACAATTTCGAGACATTCGAGTCCTCAAACCGTATCGGGCTGCACCACTGACTGTTGTCATGCCACAGTCACCAAAGCCGCCCGAGACCCCTCAACCAGCATTCCAGATCTGCTGACCAGCAATGATTCTTGGCCCTGAGCCGCCGCACTGGACAGTCTGCAGACATCCCTCCAGCCTCACTTGCCGAACTGCCTGCCGCCTGGTACCCGCAGCTGTCTCCAGCCAAAAACTCTGTCTCATGGGCTGCAAAGTGCCCTGGAACCGCCTCAATGCTGTTGAGCACCAATAACTCCTTCAGCACCAGGTACATTGTGTTTCTGCCCCCCTGGTCCTTCTCCGAAGGCCCCTAGAGACAGTTAAGACCGTTTGTCCCTTTGGTGCTGGGACCAAAATAACCTTGAACAGTAAGACTGATTGCTTTACCAACTACCCTCTTGTCAGTGTCCAGAGTGAATCCCTTTCCTTTGTGAAACTCTCTGACCTCTGTGTTCCTTTACATTGTGGGTTGTAATTGTAGTGTGTTTGAACTGTCGTCGTAATAATAAAGTAGATATTTTTATACAACCGTGACTGGACAGTCCCTTTTATCATTGGGTAATAATTGTATTTTCGCTGTGTTGCAACTAACCAACGATCAACGACCTTACAGAGATAAGCCTGCCGTTCTGTCCACGTTACCAAAAATTGGACAAGGAGGTCTTATAATTTAATCATATGCCAATCTGTTCGGATCCCTTCTGGTGTACTAGAGGTGTGGGGTTGATTGATGGTTTAGAAACCAATATTCATTACTGGACCACTGGTGCCCTGGAAGTTGATTCGTCACAACGAGGCATCAGATAAGTCCACATTTTCAACCCATTATCAAGGCTCACAGTAAATACTTTTTGAAAACTCAATTGAAGGGAAGCACCTTTAGAAAAGGTTTAAAAGATATTGAGGCCACTTCGACATTTTTACCTCCACCTTTGAAATGGAGATAAAAAAGGGACTTGCAGCTGACAGTCTGCCTGGAATACCACTGGAGGTATTCCAATGGAATACGATTGGCAGTATTTCTCACAAATCTAAAATTGGAAACAGTAAATCCAGCAGTATTTGTCCAATACTCCCGAAAGTATTATTACTACCCACTCATAATGACCCCTTCTTGCTCTAATAAAACATTGGTTAACACGTATCATTGGTCTGGCTGGTCAGCTGATCCCCGTCAATCACGTGATAATGTACCTTCCGAAATATGGTTTGCACATCCACCAATAATATCCAAATGATTCCTTAGGAAATCCAATGTAATTAAAACTCACTGTTGCGTTGAGGGGGAAGTTGCCCACTTCTTGTCGTGCGGTTAGTTTGCAGATTGTGAAGACGACCGGGGACCATCATCACATTGTCAGGGTACCGTCATGATTTTTTATGAATCCAGTTTTTGTCATAGCATATAAACATCTCTCAACACTCCGCATCACTAAATAGCCTTGATTCTCATTGGTGGATCTAACCATTTTGGCTAATCTTCAACAATGTGTTTTTTATTTTCAAAAACCATCGACAAAATGCTGAATAGTTGGTAAGGACATCAATGATGCCCATGCCAAAAGGGAGAAACTAAAATCAGTGCTTGAAAGAAGCTCCCACCATCCTGGAATGGGTATTTTGGATCAAGTAGAGTGGTGATCATCTTAAATATTTGTGTTTTTATTCACATAGTTGCTTGTGCGAGTGGTTTAGGTAGACGTCCTTATATGTGGATTTCGGAGGGTGGAGGAGGTGAAGGAGTTCACCATGTACATGTTTCGAGGTTGACTGCACATGTTTTCTTGAAGGCTCTATGGGCTGAAAAAAGAATGCGTAAGTGGATTATTCTTTTGCACCACAGGTCAGTATTTAGAACATATTACAGGAATAATAGGGCCTGTAGGTTTCAGCCTCAGACTAGTTCTTCCAGCTTAATGTTCTAAAGTCTGAAATATGTCAGTGGTTTTCCCTGAGAGGGTGATGTAAATGAGTTCTAATAATGAAGGCTGGGTAAAATAAAGTTCAAGAGCAATGTGAGGTGACATTCTGTGTTTAAGTATTGTGTATATTTTGTAGTCATTAACTATTAGCAAACGGAAACCATTAATGACCACCTCTCAGGCAATCAGGATGCTCAGAATACAGTCAATAACTATTGATATTGACTGCGTTCCAAGCCATCTGACTTCATAAGCAGATAGGGAAACAACAGAAATTAAAAAGCTCCTCCCCCACTTTTCTCAATTTTTCTATGTGAACTCCCCAGAAGAACCCAAGTGTGGAAAGCCACTAAGCAGTTCCTCCCACAATTTGCCACTTTCAGTTATTCAAAGATTACAAAATAAAATCACTTTTAATTTACTAACACATTGCATTATTTACTTTGCAAATTACACCACAACTACAAAAACTGTATTGCTGTTAACACTATGTTCTTGAAGCCTTATAGACTCCTGAAGGGGTAATAATGACCACACCCTGCCAAAGAAGCCTGGCTATTCTACAAAGCCAGCGGGTAATATCAACTTCAATTATGCAAAGAGTTCCAAGGGATATATCATAATATACAAGGATTATATATAGTGCTGCATAGTAGATTCCTTTCGCTTTTAAGTGCTGCAATAATAGCTGGTTTGATGACGCACTTTAATGGCACTTCATTTTTTGATCTCGGAGGATGAAGGGCTGAGTTTACCCAGCGAGATTCAAACCTGTGGAGGGGAGGCTGGACCCATGTATGAAGTGACCGCTTGCCATGTTCAGCTTTCCTCCGCAGATGACTTACATGGATGTTAGGCATTACCTACATGACCGAGGGGAGGCAGCCTGGTACCCCACCCCTGCTGAGGAGACCTCCAGCCCCTACATATGATAAGCAGATAAGACATAC
Source organism: Ambystoma mexicanum (assembly GCF_040938575.1). Taxonomy (NCBI): domain Eukaryota; kingdom Metazoa; phylum Chordata; class Amphibia; order Caudata; family Ambystomatidae; genus Ambystoma; species Ambystoma mexicanum. The sequence continues at coordinate 1,084,797,370 of NC_090936.1, read as the reverse complement.
AGGTTGAGGCACAGACCCGGAAGTCAGGTCCTAGTCGGGTAATACTCAACATCTGTCCCAACCGGAGGCTTCAAAACAAGACTTTAGTCACGGGAAGATTCCCCCTTTCCTCCTTGACCTTATAGAAGTACTGGTCTGTTAGCGGCACTAACCTGGGACCAACAACAGGAAGAACTACATGGATCTGGGAAGCTGCACTCCCACTCCTTTCCTGTTGAGAAGAAACAGTTCTGGGTGGAAGAACGCAAAACGCTAAGACGTATATCAGGTACGGCGAAAGGAAGCCAGTATCTGTTCTGGTCATGGCTGTCAAGTCAACACAGATCCACAAAGGTCATCAAATGCCCCGCAAGTAGAATAGAACTCACCTCCTGCTCACCTAAATGGCGGGGCATGTGGCGAGGTATTAAATGCAGGCCTGGGTGGGTCTGCAGGTACTTGCAATGAGGTTACATGCTACCACCGTCCATTCCTGGGTTGTCCTGGAGAATCCCAGGCCCTGTTTAATGTGGAAAGTTGTGTCTTCCTGACGAGAATCCCGCCCTGTACAGGATTTGGTTCTTAACAATGTGAGGAGTGCTGAATTAATCTGTCATTCCTAATTATTTTAGTTACTTGATTGAAACCATGACAAGCTTTCCAAATTGCTTTCTACTAAATTGTCTTTCTGTGGCGCTTTAGATTTTTTAAATGGAAAACCAACTACTTATGGAAGTATGTTTAATGTCTGCAATGTTTTCTTTACTATGGGGGTGGAGGGAGCAAGAACTGACATGTGTGTTATTTCTTACTGTAAACCACAGATGCATTTTGATTAAACTGCTTAAAAGAAATTTCTGCAACACGTTACAAGTTGTCTATTGGTGTTTTTTCATGCAAACTGTTCTACATAGTTTATTCATCAACAAATGCAAGACTTCTTACATTAGATTAAGAAGGAGGCCATACATTAAATGCGAGTGGCGATGTGTGCCCATATAATAAGGGGTAAATTACCCCCTACCAGACATTAAAATAATATTGCACGTCACCCCGGAGTTCTGTGACACTATAAACGAATGATCCACAGGGGTTAGTGTATTCCATATATTATTGAAATAATAATAATAGTCATTTTTGTTATTATGGTTATTATAATTAATCACGTGCTTGCTTCAGCATTCCCATAGATAGCAGGTTCGGATCATTTTATTAAATTTATCGTAATTAGCATCACTGAAGTCTACGTCAAATGTGCAATTGCAAGTCTGAACACAGGACCACCCGTCTATAAATGTGAGCCACTTTGGCATCTGACCTCCAGCCTGTGCTTTCCTGTGCAGTTATCCATGATGGAAGGAGAGCCACGCGCCAGCCATTGGCTCGGCCGCTCTTCCGCTTTGGGCCGGTCCCAGGCCCGGGATGATTTACTGCCCGCGCATGCCTTGGGAAGAATCCTATTTTATCCGGTGGCATCGCCTATTCTCCTGTTTGGAATTTGTGCGGATGACTAGAGAATAGATTTAGCGCGCTGGCCTGTAGCCTGTGAAAATGGGTCCCGCGGAGGGAAGAACGGGGGAAAGCCTGACACGGGGACAGGGTATCCCCGGGTGACGCGCGGAGAGCCCGGCGGCCGCCTCTTCGAGGAAGTCAAGCAGGCCCCAAGCACCGGAGGTGCCATGTGATGGCTGGACGCCCAGAGGGTTGTCTTGGGTAACCCGGATATCGCAGTGACCCACCTCATTTGGAAAATAATTCGAATGTCTTTCTAAGTGGAGATTGTGGAGTCACCGGCACTCCTGATCAAATGATACCTATCCTGTTTTTATGATCATTGACAATAACACACCCCGGTTATCCGTGTTTTTTTCGTCATCTGCAATCAATGACCGTGACTTGGCTCATGGTTTCCCTTACTGCGGTCCAGGCCGGAGCTATTGGAAGGTAAGAACAGGTGGGCGCTCAAGGTGCCATCCACAGGGTCTCTCATCTCATTCATAGAAGCTGCACCGCCTTCCCCTATAACAGGCGCAGGGGCCTGCAAAACGTCACGCCCCCTAGAACATCCAGAACCCATCCACCTGGCCAGACCCCAGTAAAGCATTAAGCATGCAAGGTAATAGCAAGAGTGCAGTGTAGCCTGTATTCTCGCCTTCCAGCCCGGCTATAGGGCTCAGACCACAGTCTTATTTAGTAAACACCTTTTCTCTGGATTAGCACCGTTTTGGGTTGCATAAACTCCTTACTGTACAGAGTTTTAGCATGTGCCAATTTTGCACTTGAAATACTGTTACAGAGCGCATATCCCAGCACTGTTACTGTAAGCCATTGGCAATGGATGACCACTTTCCAAACTGTGCACAGACCCTGCACCACGGACAACGCCCAGTGCTGTGAGTCTGTGCCAGTCTTCCCAGCTTGATGTATCTTCACTTCTTTTTATTTTTCTCCCTTGCTTCCTTTCTCCACATCCCTTCCTTCCTTCCCCTTCCTTTCCCTCCCTTCCCTCCCTCCCTCCCTCCCTCCCTCCCTCCCTCCCTCCCTCCCTTCCTTCCTTCTCCTTCCTTCCTTCCTTTTCCTTCCTTCCTCCCTTCCTTCCTTCTCCTTCCTTCCTTTTCCTTCCCTCCCTCCCTCCCTCCCCCCTCCCTCCCTCCCTCCCTCCCTCCCTCCCTCCCTCCCTCCCTCCCTCCCTCCCTTCCTTCCTTCCTTCCTTCCTTCCTTCCTTCCTTCCTTCCTTCCTTCCTTCCTTCCTTCCTTCCTTCCTTCCTTCCTTCCTTCCTTCCTTCCTTCCTTCCTTCCTTCCTTCCTTCCTTCCTTCCTTCCTTCCTTCCTTCCTTCCTTCCTTCCTTCCTTCCTTCCTTCCTTCCTTCCTTCCTTCCTTCCGCCTACGTGCACAATCTGTGACTCAGTGGTGGTGAGGCACTGGAGGCTTTGTGCGAGTCTAACACCAACTGAAGTAAATCTCTGTAAGAGTAATGAAACAGAAATATTATGTAACATGGTGCTAAGTTTGAACTCTCTCTAATTTACTGCCAGCCTCAAAAAAACATAGCCGTGCCCAAAATTAATGTATGTGATCCACGCTAAGGAGTTTGCTCATTTCTTTTGCTTCCTCCGCGGCCCTCCTCCCACTTACGAATTTAAGTACTTACATGTGCACATAGGTTTTGGTGTATAGGGACTTCCCAAGAGATAAAACAGTTAGTGCTGTGCTGTGTTGCATGTGGTTTCCCTGTAGATCAAGCCGCGTCATGAGCAGTGGCGTAGCAGGGCCCCCCTCAGCTACCGCTATTTAACTTATTTAAAAAAAAATTAAAAAAAAGAAATTGTTTCTTTTTGAAGTCAGTCTTCATAAAGAAATGATTTCTTTAACAGCGTAACAGAAAGAAGGTGTGTATGACGGCACAGTGACTACAAAAAGAAACTTTCTTTTTTAAGTCGGGGTGCCCATGACATGGAAGCCTCAAGGCTGGAGGCCTCCATGTCATGGGGTGGGGCGAGCCTCATAAATACCGTAACAGAAATAATTTCTTTAAGAAACCATTTCTTTTTGAAGTAATAAGGCTCCCCTCAACCCTATGACATGGAGACCTCCAGATCCTCTGCAGATGACGGGAACACGCGTTCCAAGCTGCTGCAGGGAGCGGAAATCCTCGTTCCCTGGACCAACGGATTGAAGGTAATGTAATGTGCAAGAATGAGTGAGTGCATGCATGATAAAGGGTGCACACTTACATGCATGGATGTCTACCTGGGTGGGCTTGTATGGTGAAAGGGTGCACACTTAAATGTATCGGTGGCTGCCTGCATGCGCCTATATGGTGAATGGGTGCACACTTAAATGTATCAGTGGCTGCTTGGGTGTGCCTCGAGGGTGAAAGTGTGGACACTTAAATGTATGGGTGGCTGCCTGGATGTGTCTATATGGTGAAAGAGTGCACACCTGGATGTATGGGTGGCTGCCTGGATGTGCCTGTATTTATTTATTTAGTTTAGCGTTAATTTATAACCTGCTTAATACCAGTGAGTGCTTTCTAAGCACGGGATCAGGATTCAAACCTGTGTTGCCGCTGAGCTAGCCTTCCTATGGTGAAAGGGATACACACTTAAATGTATGGGTGACTGTGTGTGTGTGGGAGTGTATAGTGAAAGGGTGCACACTTAACTGTATGGGTGGCTTTCTGGGTGTGCCTGTATGGTGAAAGGGTGCACACTTAAATATATGGGTGGCTGCCTGGGTGTGCCTATACGGTGAAAGAGTTCACATGTAGATGTATGGGTGGCTGCCTGGGTGTGCCTGTATGGTGAAAGGGTACACAATAACATGTATGTGTGGCTGGTTGTGCGTGTGTATGGTGAATGGTGTGTGTGATTGTGTTCAGGGACACAACGAAACCTACATCATTTGGGGGGCTAACCCTTCAAATGTTGGCAGAGAATCTATGTGATCACTGTGCCATCCGTAACTGCGCCAATGAAAATGTCGCCATCAATTATGGCATGGTTATGTGGGGCGGTGCTGAGGCTGCTGGGTCAGTTTAAAAAAAATCTTTTTTCTTTCCTATCCCCTGCTTAACTTAATCGTAAGCGGGGGGACCCTCACAACCCCTGGCTCCCATTACTGCGACCAAGGAGAGTGGGGGACACCCCTCCAAACCCTGCTCCACTTGGGCAAAGTAGTGGGAGTCCGCATTTTCTAAAATAAAGCGCAGGAAGCGCAGTCAGCATTTTAGAGTTGCAGTGATGGGGCGGTTCCTTGGGAGAGGCGCTAATTTCATGGGCGGTGGGGAAGGGGCAAACTTATTTGTGTGGGGGCATCTAACTTTTTTACACATTCTAATGAAACTGTTCTAGTGCAGCTTCAATGTTGCAAGCAGTTAACTCTCTCCTTTATGTCTGAAAGCACTAACCTATGGACTTCTGTAAGAATGAGCGGTCTCCTGGCCCCTCTCTAACATTCCAATCACTCCTCTGGCTTGCAAGTACTAAGGCCAGATCACAATTTCAATTGCCTAAAAAAATCATGCTTTTGAATGCAGGTGCTAACAGTGAAATGCTTTACATTAGTAATTGCCAGGCCTTTGTCAACGGCTGAAACCCAGGCACTATTTGACATCTGTGTCCTGTTCTGTCCAGCAACGGCTCTGTAGGTCAGCCAGGTCAAGTCAACATAGCTCAAAATGTCAGGGAGTGGGGAGTCGGCTGAAGACCAGTTGGCTCAATGGTGTTGCGTCACTGCTTGTGTATATGCCCTGATTACTTATTGGTAATCTTCATCACTCCTAGCTCTATTCTTCCTCAGCCCAGTACTTGTGTATGAGGCACTTTGCTCATACACAAGTGCTGGGATGATGTAGCAGGACTGGCTTAGTTACCTGTGATCTTCATTACTCCTAGTCACACTATTCCTCATCCCAGTACTTACCTATGAGGCAAGTTGCCTCATATGTAAGCACTGGAAAAAGGAAGAGGGACGCAGAGGCAATTCTGGGCTGAGGAGCTGTTTTTGGGGTTTGAAGTAGAGTGTACGAGGGAGAGAGAAGAGAGAATGTGTGGGGGGATGTGGGCAGACAGGGATGTGTGTGGGGATGGGGCGGGATTGTGCGATAAATCGTAATGGTCATCCATGTTCAGGCTACGCAGGCATGATATGTGGTATAAGTGGCTAGAGAGGCATTTGTTTGCAGCCAGTCTATTCATTTATTAGTTTGGCTGGACTTTCTTTTAACTGTGCAACTCTGATAAAATAGTCTTGCTAAGTGTAACTACCTGGCTAGACTGGCATTTTGGTGCTGCCAGTCAAGCCATTTCTTCCTGTGACATTGTATATTTTTCTGGGCATCTGTGATAAAACAACCATGATAAGCGTTATTGCTTCGAATGACATTTTGGTGCAACCAGTCTAGGTATGTTTAAATGTGGCCTGGCATGCTTTACTGTTTTATGTTATTATGTGTCTATACTGGTCTACATTGTGCAGCCAGTTGGACATATTTTCACTGTGGCATGCCATTTTCAATAGCAAAGCATTACATTAATTAACATTGGCTCAGAGGGAGCCCCACTGGGGTGGAGGCATGCATGCAGTGTGAGTAGGGGGTAGTGGGTGGGAGGTGTTCATGGGGAGGGCAGCTGAAAACCCCCTGGAAAATACAAAACAAAAATGAAATGATGAAATGCTTCTGCCTGCGCATTCCTGCCAGCACTCAAAAAGCCAGCATTTTCAAATGTAACTGATAAATCAGCGGGAGGAATCCGACGTTTGCTAATCTGTGCACATGATTCCACTCTCTTGTTAGAAGACAAACCTCACTCCACTTTCTCTAACCCTCAAAACAAGTGCATGATTTCACTGCAGTGAATCATTGTCTATACACTGCACTATTAACCTGTTTAGAAGATTTGCCAGCTGTTAATACCACCCACCCCCTTGCAGTATCTGCGGGTGGAAACCCATGAAACTGTTAGGGTATTTTGTGGTATTTTGGTGAGCCCCAAATATGTAGGACTACCTGGTATTATTCTTATAGCGGGATCATAAGCGATAAACCGACAACCGGATCGACAACCGGACCTGGAGCGCACTAGAGCACAATTTCATTATCTCAGAATAGACTTACCAGGTCATCTGAATACTGTCATCTATGTAATCAGCCCCTTAGGATATGAGCCCATCCACAGTGACCTGTCTTACCTTGTGTTTTAGCACACATGGTCAAATGAAAATACCACATGCAGTAAACCAAAATACTTTACCAACTTCACACCTGTTTGTATGCTATCACAAGTAACTAAGACACATAACAAATAGACCAAGGCTGACTTTTAATATATACTATATACACAATTAGAACTTATGAGAAAAAAAAAGATGAACAATGTACTGAGTTTTCACATGACACTCCCTGTGATTCAAAAATGAAAATGAAATAGCCACAAATACATTTCATTTGTAAAACCTCACCCACGGTAAATAGCTTTTCCTCTGAATGGGTTTCAAATACCTTTTATTGCGTTATATGGCCAGAACACTTCTACTCTGACCTTGAAGCTTATCACTAGTCTTGGCAGCGGATAAACCTTCTGTTATATCTGAAGCTTGCTGCATGGACGGTGAACAAAAACACATCGGAAATAACACTCTACGTTTGTGAATGTAACACAGTTTTCCAGGCTGCAACTCCCTGCAGAATGCACTTGAAAAACAGGCAGACATGCACTTCAATTTATTACTGGGATCTCACCTAAAGTACGCTCAGCTCAGGTGGTCAGTCTCTTTATCTGATTGTTCTCCCTTTTCAGCAGGAGAGCTCATCACACACTCAGCCAATGCAGCACACTCCGACCGACCGAGAAAGAGAGAGTGACCACTTTCCCTCTGATAGGCAGCCCTTTTTAAATCCTCTCTGTGACCTGCCCATGAAATGTATGTTTGCCTAAAGAAATGTAAGAAAATGCCTACTTCTAACAATGATGTCACATGCCAATCAAACAACAGCTTCCCTTTGTCATGGTAACCAAAAAATTCCAGCGAGCATGTAATTAGCCTGCACCTTTGCACAGAGATTCATATGTAAGCAAAAGAGTGAAATGTCTACGCTGGGTCCTGCTCTGAAAGTTGTTAACAACAAACTTGCTTTGAGCAAAATGAACTTCACATTCCTCAGCTTACATCTTGTCACGTCTTCACCGCAAAAATGATTTTAATTCTCCATGTTTGTTTTCAAGCATATTGCACAGTCTGTGCTGGTACCATTTCATAAAATGAGCAGGCTTGTACCATATTTAGCACCAATATTTATGCACACAAAATACATCGACTGAGCTGCCTTGAACGTTAGTCAGGGTATAGGTTACTAGTTTAGGGGTATTAACAGAGTAAGTAAACTGTTAGTCTTATGCTTCATTGCAAATCAGTCCATGTTCCATGGTGTGATGATAACTGGACACGTCAGTTTTTATGTAATGCCGAATTCAAAACCCTCTTTTAACTTATATGTTTCTATGAACTCACAATACTGACTCACACCAGATGCAGCCAAGAGTCCCACACCCGAGTCTCACATTACTTGTTGTCAAATGGGAACAGTTTCATTTGGATTAAATTCTGAACTGGCTAAAATTCTGAGTTTCCTTTTTCCTTACAGAACCACTGATGGTATCCTAGAAATATTAGGATTGCAGCAGTATTCTTGAAATGCCGCCAGCGTTAAATACCACCCTTTTGCAGCTTGAGAAAACCTCTAGATTCATCCAGCAAAAAACGTCAAATATACATCTCCATCCCAAAGGAGGTGCTAATGATGGGCAGGGGCCATGGAAAAAGCTGTCTCTGAATTGGCAGCAGAGCCTGAAATAAGATGTACTGGATATGAAGAGAATCCCCAATCCTACGCCATTAAGAAATATTTCACATAGAATGTATGTTCGTGCTGATGAAGGAAACCTTTTCTTTTGTCTTCCTAGTATCATCTTTAGGCCAGGAGAAGGCCAATGACCACCACCTGTGCAGCATACACCAAATCAGCAAATTATATCCACTCCACCTTCTCGAAGATGAGTGGCAGGGACACTGACACTGTGTGCTCTCGTGTTTCTACCAATGTCAATGTACTGTCAGTTGCAGGCAGCAAAGTTGGTCAAAGTGCCGGTTGATTTTTCTCCCTACACCCACTGGGGTCTGTTGCATGGAACTGAGTGCCTCCATCTGCTGCAGCGCCAGCTGCACCAGAGTGTTGTGCTGCAAGTCTGTGTCCTTGAGATCAGAGAGGCCAGCTGGTTGGCTGCAGAAAGGTTAAAGCTGTGGCCCTGACACATACCCTGATAGCAAGGTCAGGGGCGTGGTGGTGCTGTGTGCACGTTGGGTGTCTGTGGATCAAGAGGAACGTGGTCATCGTCATTACCCTCTGGCAGGTCATGCTGACATTAACAAGGGCAAAGCTCACGTGGGTCATCACTCCCAGCCTTCTGCTCCAGTACTTTCTTCTGCACCACCATAGGGACAACCTCACTGGTAGGCAGTAGATAAATCACCATGAGAGGAGCTTGACTTTTTTAATGGTATTTATTGGGTGATATTCAACAGTACAGATGCATAACTGAGCGCTTTTGATGGAGGTGAAGCTGGCCTGGCAAGTCCTTTCAGTAGGATTTGAGATCCTAGTAGGTCCATAAGCCTTCCCTCTATAAGGTAGCGGGGGTACTGGACAATGACATGATGTCCTGCACCATGTGGTCACAGGCACTGTTTCTTGTGGCCATGCATCATGATGTCCTATCTCATTATGTGGGCTTGTTGATCTTAGGAACCTTGCCATTGGCCTTCATAATAAGTGCAGAGAAGTGTTTGTATGTTGCTGATGGTGAGACCGGAACAGGTGACATATGCACCCACCACCTTTGTTGTGTAGGCACTTGGAGTGAATCAATGTCGGAGATGCGGGTGCGGGGATTGTAAGGGAGTGTTTGTGCGACTGTGGGAAGATAACACCTCTGTGCTCTAGCACCTTGAAGCGTCTTTGTGCTAGATGGAATTACCAATAAATTGTCTCAGGCTAAATAACCAGACAGACTCAAAGAAAATGGTAAAATACTGCTTTTATCTCAATGAAGGAAAACAAGGTTCCTCGTCATTCATCAAATCGATGTATGCAGGATCACAACGTTTTCTTGATTATGCTTTGTTTATATAATGCTCGATGCATCCTCTATGATGTCATCCTACGTGGCATATTACAAAAACCTATCGAGGGTTGGGATTGGATTAGGGGAACATGTCTACATGTAGAATGCATGAGTTTTAGTCTCTCATTGGCGGCCCCTTGTCCGTAGGACATGCCCCAAACTACTTCTATATATGTAGTATACTGATTACAGCAGAGAATATGGCAGCGGAATAGTAACTTGCAACATTGTATGAAAAAGTGCATGGCGGCATGCTTTTCTGATTGGTTGGCAACCGAAATCCAAACTTGGACATTGGCCCGCTAGCAGCACAAACATAGAAACGAAACCCAGGTGCTTTGAGATAAGTCAGCTCTCCCCTTGTTTTCCCAATTAGTCTACACTCTCATCGGTAGGCCTCATGTCAGAGTCCTCTGTTAGAAGATTGACCTTGCCAGTCTGCACTGTCCTGAAACATTCAAGGGAGTGTAGGCATACCATTATCTTAGTTTCAAGCCTAATGAATAACCCTTGTTTGTGAGCTCTTCGTCACATATTAAAAGCCACAAATGTGTCCATTTCGACAGTCTAACTCCATTTGATGCAATTATACTAGGTGCAGTTGCATTTCTTGGCCTTTAGAGACTTGCTCACTCTATCCCATATAAACTTTATACACTTTTAATTTCCCGATACTTGGCATCTGCAAATGTTCTTGTTCCCCCTAATCTTCAGAAATATGTCCTTTGCACATGGTCTGCTCTCCTGACTCCCTTCATTTTTTGCCTTCATCTCTCAAATTAGTATCCTTGTTCCCAGGCCAATGTACTCCTTTATATAGGAAGGGAAAACCAGCCTCTTCATCCTCTTTTCACTTCATGATCCTGGGCTCGTATTTTGAGGTTGCAGGGTTGATTGACATAAGACATCGTCCATCTTCTTCTAATAGTCATCATAAACGTGAATATGTGCCTCTATAAGCAAGCTTCTATATGTTCTTTCTACCTTGCGTTATGGCATGTTTACAGTTATTGACAAGTGAGTCACTTCATTCTCCTTTGTGTTCATGTTTACTCTGTCATTGGGTACATGTTTTTTTTTAGTGCACCAGTTACATCACCACCCTTAGGTATTTTCCTATCATTTCAGCATAGGTTCTTATATCTTCTTTATGACATTCCTTTGCTGTCATCAGACTTTGTTTTAACATACATCCATTTTGTTCATGACTGCATTTCACTAAGGGGGCGGAGACCAGGGAGAAGGTGTCCACCTGCTCCTCTACATTCCCCCCTCTGGTTGTGTTATCGACCAAACTCTTTGCCTCCTCTTCTGCAATTCCTGCTTCCTCCTCTATCATTTCTTCATATTTTCTTTTCTTTGGGACCCTTATGTTTGTAACCACCCTCAGGTGACCAGCATTTTTTATGTGTTCATCCACACTCCAGGTCATTAGCCGACAATCTCCTGCTGGTTCACAGAATATCCAACATCACACATATTTCTTCCGATCCTTAGGATAATAGAACTTAGTTCCTGGATGGTCATTTTGCACTTGTTTACCAGTTACAGTATCAATGTCAATCATTATCTTTATTCCAATAGCTTTCTTGGCTGTCTTTTTACATTGTCCCACAACGATCCTTATGATACAGAATCCTTGCAATACGAACACTAGTATTGCTCCAAGCATTTTAAAAGCATTTGCCAGCCAAGTTGGAATCCATGAGAACAAAGATGTAAACCAATCATCATTTTCAATTTGATTGACTTCCTTCACCATTTTCGTGTGTAGGTCTGTTAGTGTAGTTATTGCTTCTGTCAGGGTTCAATTTTCTTCATCATGATTAGGTGTAAATATACAGCAAGAAGGCCCAACCTTGGTGCACACGCCCCCCTCCATTATTGTAATTAAGTTCAAGACATATCTGTTCTGGAGGGTCACAAGCCTTATTGCCCTCAATTCTAATTGCATTAAATCTGTTTATTGTTGTGTTAATAGTCTGCAGTAGCTCCCATCTGGTATTCTGGAGCCACTTGGCATTTACCCCAGTTTGTATTCTTGGCATGAATATAGATGCAAAGATCAATGCCGTTCTGCTGAATAATTTGTGCTCATCTAGAATGTCATAATAGGGCAATAGGGCAATGCCCGAAGTGCAGCTACAACATACTTACATGTACAGTTTTTTGGGATCAAAGTGGACCAGTTTCATTACTTACTAGACTGCGGATCTAGTTTTGACGAGTGCTACCAAAAAAATATTCTTTAAAAGGCACAATTTGAGACACATTTTACCCTTCCAAAAAACATGGATACTAGTCAGTCAGTCTGACACAAAAGGATCGAACTGAAATGTGTACATGTGGTCCATTTTTTCATTAATAAATCCTGTAGTGTTCACCACTCACACTCTGATTTTTTGAAAAAATATGTGTTTCTGTCACCTTTGTTGATTCTGGTTAGGGATATTTTATAGGTCCAAAAATAAACAGGTTAGTACTTCCAGTGTGAAGGGACTAATTAGTGACCACAAACCACAAATGGCTCCACTTTTGTACAACATTATAGGTTTCATTCTTGATTCTGTATTAGTCATTCCTTCATGGAATATTCAATTTCATAAATTAGCTTTTTCTTTAAATCAAAAACAAACTCTTTTATCTAAAGAAGGGCCCATAATTACATGCCACTGCATGTCTCTTAATTCTCGCAACGGGAGTTGCGTGTAAACACCCATTGTGTGTAAACACCCATTCCGAGAAGAAGAGAGAGCATGCCAGCATTTCGCCACCTAATGACTACCCAGTAAAGGTCTCAATATGTGCATGTATTGGCAGTAATTATGGCCCATTGTTTACATAAAAAAATATTTCATTTGAAGAAAAAGCTAAGATAATTACCAAATCAAATATTCCATGAAGGGATGACTAACACAGATGTAGACAAATGTACACTTATACACTAATTGGATGCCATATGCCTCTCCCCTGAGACTATCACTGGATCCCAGTGCTGAAATATGAAGGATCTTAGCTTTCTTTAGACTTTACAAACAACAAGCTGTGTCCGCAACTAAGGACATGGAACCTTACCACAACTTCAACTATGGCACTTACCACTTGCCCTCACCAACATCACATACTCACATGCCTCTCCTACTACCCCTCATACTAACACTGCCCACCCAATTTTACTTGCAGAACTATGTGCCCTTGACGTAGACCTGAGGAGCGCTATGCAAAAACATTTTACATTTGATTGCATCACCCTGCGAGGCCTTAGTCAATTGGGAATTGTGACTGGTGTAGGTTTCTGACTTCATTGGGCATGACTGCTGCATGACTTCCCACATGGCATGTGACTACAGACACGGTTATCACGATGGAGTTAGCATTTCTGCCTGACTATGGTATTCAGAGAGACTCCCAGGACCCCCCTTGTCAATTTGCATATTTAAGTAACTTTGGGTCTCACCCTAAGTTATTAGGGGAATCCAGACGTGGACCCCTTGCTCACTATTCTTAGCGAGGCACAGCTCCTCCCTACTGATGAGGTCCAACCAGACCGAAACACGTGTCTGGGGATGCTGTTGGTACTCTTGTTCAGAGGAGAATTGCCTAGCATTTCGGTGCTGGACTGCCCCAGGGCAGGACAAAGACTGATATGTTTGGGACATTTCTTCTCTGTGAAGGATAGTGAGCTAAAGACTCTGGGTAAGTCGCTCGTAACCAGGACTAATGTCTGGCAGAGAGACTCCCAGGGTCCCCCTTGTCAATTTGCATATTTAAGTAACTTTGGGTCTCACCCTAAGTTACTAGGGGAATCCAGACATGGACCCCTTGCTCACTATTCTTAGAGAGGCACAGCTCCTCCCTACTGATGAGGTCCAACCAGACCGAAACACGTGTCTGGGGATGCTGTTGGTACTCTTGTTCAGAGGAGAATTGCCTAGCATTTCGGTGCTGGACTGCCCCAGGGCAGGACAAAGACTGATATGTTTGGGACATTTCTTCTCTGTGAAGGATAGTGAGCTAAAGACTCTGGGTAAGTCGCTCGTAACCAGGACTAATGTCTGGCAGAGAGACTTCCAGGACCCCCCTTGTCAATTTGCATATTTAAGTAACTTTGGGTCTCACCCTAAGTTACTAGGGGAATCCAGACGTGGACCCCTTGCTCACTATTCTTAGAGAGGCACAGCTCCTCCCTACTGATGAGGTCCAACCAGACCGAAACACGTGTCTGGGGATGCTGTTGGTACTCTTGTTCAGAGAAGAATTGCCTAGCATTTCGGTGCTGGACTGCCCCAGGGCAGGACAAAGACTGATATGTTTGGGACATTTCTTCTCTGTGAAGGATAGTGAGCTAAAGACTGTGGGTAAGTCGCTCGTAACCAGGACTAATGTCTGGCAGAGAGACTCCCAGGACCCCCCTTGCCAATTTGACTATGGTATTCATACATGACTATCCTATTGCATTCAGGCGATACAAGTGCTATCCTGGTTCATCCTTGCCTTTCAGCGATTTCTAGTTTTCATTTGGAAATGGGTGACCTCAGTCCCTAAATGTGGATACATGGACATCAGAGCCTTCCACATGTTAAGGAGCAAATTGAGAAAAGTGATGGATTCGGCTCCAACCTCTTGGCTCGAGATATCCTCCAGGTCAGCTGGGTCCAAAAAAGTAGGCCCCAGTATTGGATCTTCCACAGGAAGTAGTAGCAATGGTGGCATAGCTCCCCCCATCCAATTGGCATGATCTCCCAGTTGTGCAATGAGGGACCTGCATCCCCCTCACCTCATTGCACCACTTATGGACATTGGGCCTCATTACAACCCCGGTGGCACCCGTGCCAGTAGAACCGGCACGGCTGCCGCCAGAGTTGCATTTTATCAGGCACCCGCAAATGGGTCGGCGGACCCGGTAATTGCCCATTCGCGGGTGCTGGCAATAAGGGACCCCCCATCCCCGTTCGTCCCCATAGCGCTGAATGGGAATGTGGACGTCGGATGCACCGGCACCGTTGACAACGGTGCTGGTGCATCCACAAGCTGTGCTGGCAGATGCCTGTCAACCCACCAGGTCGGACCTGGCGGGCTGACAGGCACCCGCGAGCACAGCCCATAGTATGATGGTCCGGATGCAAAGGCACCGGCAAGTTTACCAGTGCCGTTGTATCTGGACCGCCAGGGTCGTAATGAGGCCCATTGTCACGGGCATGTGGAGAGAAGAGACTGCTGCTATCTTATCTGCTATGCACTGCCATCTCTTTAGCTTCTTGGCAGTTCCGGTTTTGATAGTGAGGGCTTCTCCTTTATTACCTCTTCCATCAGCATGTTGATAGTTTCTGCCTGTCTGAATCTTTTTTTTGTAGGTGTTTGCCACCTCATAACCACTCTCATGGCTCATCTTGTCTGGATGGCAGGTGTAAAGCAGTGATTCAAGATGGATTGTGTTTTATAAAATGGCCACTGTGTCCTCGTGGTGGTGCTAATTGCATTTTCATAGAGACCACCAACTCCGACAGCATTTATGAATTCAACTCTGGCACTAAGAGTATTTTCATTACAGTTACAGCCATACCGGTGGTAATCTGTAATTGGGTTGGACTATTCAGATAAGCACAGGTGACATTGCTATTTTCGTCTTGTGATTTTCTGCAGAGAATATTGCCAAAGGTGTAATGAAGTCCTTCATCTATTTACATTAGTAATATCGATATGTTCTTACCTTAATATAATAATACTGAAATACTAACAATTTGTAATTGTATGTAAACAGCACTCTTTCCTTATGATCAGATTCTTATTGTGTCGTTGTACAAGTCCCCGAGGTCTACGGCATGTAGTTATGGTTTGGCTGCACCACACAGCCATTGCACCACACAGCCATTGCACCACACAGCCATTGCACCATGTTGTTTAGTCAAAAACAATATGAAACACATGTGTTCATGTCAGGGGAGTATCCACCATTGCAAAAGTGGAGGGGTGAGCCACGAATAAAAGTCCAGCTACTTTTCCCCCTAAATGCAGTGCCCGCGATTCCTTGCTGTCACATTCGCGCCACCCCCTTATTCCAAGCCAAACAACTTTTTTGGTAACATTAATGGCATATGGCATTTTAAAATATACAAATGGAAAAGAAATACAACTGAAGGACAATTACAGGTGCAGGAAACTCATCTATTAGAGCTTTATCCAG
This sequence comes from Ambystoma mexicanum, assembly GCF_040938575.1. Taxonomy (NCBI): domain Eukaryota; kingdom Metazoa; phylum Chordata; class Amphibia; order Caudata; family Ambystomatidae; genus Ambystoma; species Ambystoma mexicanum. The sequence continues at coordinate 1,084,781,523 of NC_090936.1, read as the reverse complement.
GCTCTGTTGGACAAAATACATGCAAACCTCCAAATGTGCGTATGGATTGCACCAACAGAAGTGACTTCACAGAAAAGGACATTGCAAGGAGCATCATCAGTCTTTGATACTTGGAGGCACCATGGAAGTGACTTTAGAATATGTTGCCATAAGTAAGTTAAGTGGCAAATAACTTTGTGGTGCAAAATACCTAAATTGCAGTATTAATATATATGGAGCAACTCTTTAGTCATTAGGTTTTTTTTTAATAACAGCATGATATATTAACATAAGCTATGAAGTGACTCTCCTACAGAGCTGCAGATAAAACACAGTGGCCCTCATTACAACCCTGGCGGATTTTTTCCGCCATCGGCGGACTTTTCCGCCATGGCGTAAAGTCCGTTTACGCCATGGCGGATGGTGGACTTACCGCCCCATTCCGAGGTCGGCGGGGCGGTAAGTCCCCATTGACCCATTTACCCTTCCCCATTCCCATTTCGGCCCCATAGGGTATAATGGGAGTGGGGAAGGAGTTAATTACGCCACCGTAAATTACGGTGGCGTAATTAACACCAAGGTCCCATAGCGCCATGGATTTTTACGCCCGCAAAAAGCGGGCGGAAAAATGACCATGGCGCTCTGGGAACTCGGGATTGGCGGTAAGGGGTCGGCGCAGCTAACGCTAGCGTAAACCCCTTACCGCCAGGGTCCTAATGAGGGCCAGTGAGATTAAATGATTTGCTGAGTATCACACACTTTGGTTAAATGGTGAAACCGGGATGTGGATAATTTAAGCAACTGAACACATCTTCCCAGGTTTAGTTGATACGGATATTTATTAAGGTTTTGCTTTCCATTTCATGTGCTTAAATAATACTATTTGGCAATGCTTTGGAAGCAATCCAAATAACGTAATAAACTAGCCTTTCTTAATAAACTAACTATACACTATATACATCGTCATAGACATATGTTGAGGAGTAAGAGTATGGCTTTAGTTTTATTCTCCCCATCCTGCATGCAAAGTCACAATAACATCATGCAAATTATTGTGAGCCTAACAAATCCCGCTTGGGTTGTTAAAGACACAGTAATTATTTCATAAAGCATGCATCATTAATCACCCTTCTCACTTCTGATCACCCCCATCCACATTTCTTAAGAGACAAGCTTCTTTGCTAATAGTCCCCCCTCCCTCCCATCAATGTCTAATGGCTCCCATTGTAATGCTCTGTGCCAGGACAATGAGGGTTGCTGAGCAGGAACACCATGCTCAGCATCCCCATTGTCCTGCCAGCGGGCCACCTTTCAGGGTGCCGAACTGGAGATGTGTTCCACTGACAAATGTCCTGGTCTGGCTCTAAAGGAGTCACTGAAGGGGCAACTCCCCCTCCCCACTCCGGTAGGTACACCACTGCTTTATATTGTGCAACGCAAAGCAAATGAGAAATAGCCTTTCATTTATTGGCATTTTGCAATAAAGTGCAGAGAGGGTGCAGCATCACACTACTGATGCATAATGGCCCAGCAAGGGTCCAAGTGTTCAGGCCCTACTAAAAGTTGGGTGGACTTTCAGGAAGACATGCTACTGGAGGTAATTACCTCTGTCAGCACCAGCACTTCTTGAGATTTGCCCAATTCATATCTTTTACCTGTACCAGCAGTAAAACCATTGGTATTGCTGGAATACTGCAAGTTTTATCCATTTAAAAAAAAAAGTATTTTACACCATCATATTGCTGGTGGATATGGATAATGTAAAGCATCGCTATATGCAGGTCAGGGTCACCTCTGATCCATTTCTGACCCTTTTATGCATTACATGGGTACGTTGGTGAAAGGATGGCGATCTTGGTGCCCACATTCTCACCCGCCCTTGTTTCTGGTTTTGTCCTGTATAGAAGGTAAGTGCATCAGTACCCCTCTGTACAGGAAACATGAGCTACAATTTGTACCTCTACCATAGTGGTAGAGGTCATTATTGGCACATTTTCAATTTGAAAATCTGTCTCGTAATACCCCCAGCACAATATTCATTGGAATGCCACCAGAAGCATTTCCATACTCCCTTCTGGATTGGATGGCTGGTGAAAAAACCAGCATTTGGAAAATAGTGTTGCTTTCCCCATCACTACTGCCCAACCCAGAAGCCCCCCCCCTTTCTCAGGTGCTCAGCTTGCTAATTATTCTAACCCCAGTCCTAGCAGAACTAGGGAAAGTGCTTCTTGATGTGATTGGCATATTCTTCGAGGTTTTTACATGTTATGTACAATGCCATCATGTACCCATCATGCCTCCTTGCAGCCACTGTTTTTTGGTTTGGTTCTTTTGGTTTTGTTTGCCACCATCTCAAATACACATTGGGCCTCATTATGAGTATGCCGGTCTGGTAACACAGTGCCGGTGCATCCGTCCTCCCCATTCCCATTGAGTCCTATGGCACTCGAATAGGAATGGCTAGTAATTTTTCCCGCCGCCAGGACTAGGGGGAATTGCCGGGACCGCCAGAGCTGTAATGCCCCGGTAATTCCCCATTGCCGAGCACTGAAAAAAAACCACCCTGGCAGCATCCGTGCCATTTTTACCGGCACGTCTACCGCCAGGGTCGTAATGAGGCCCAAATTGTCCTTTCCTCCATCCATAACATATGAATCAATGACACAATTGACCCATTCGTAGCTGCCAGAAGTTTGAATGCTACAGATTAAATATAAGTACAGCAAAAACAAGTGGAACATAATTAATTGGATGTCTGTCATATGAAGAGTTTATGGCACTGTTCCAGAAGATTGCAAACATTATGGACAGTATTTGGTCCCTTGATTTGATTGTGGCTCGACTAGCTCCTTTCACTCCAACCAACTCCTTAACTACTGTCTCAACTGTTTTCACTCCCTTTCCACCATCGCACACAGTTGTGTGGCTAAGCGGCTTCTGCAACTCACCGTGTCCCTCTTGTAAACTTGGGGAGTCACTCCCACAATATTTGGGGACTATCCTTGTGGCTTGAAGGGCAGTCCCTCCATCTGTACCTTTTCTATTCTCTTGCCCAATGACAACTCGGTCACCAGCGAGAGGGTAGTGCGGCGCTGGAGAAGGTGCCCTTCACAGCATCAAACCCCTGCAGTGTTCTGAAGCTCTCTCCGGCTGAGGGTCACCTGGCCATGAAGGCAATACGTGCTAGCGTGATGCATCATTTGGTCCCTCCGTGTTTGCCCGAATAGCAGCACAGCATCAAGGACACCACCACCAGTAAGCTGTGGTGGTTTCTGAAGTACCTATTGTGGGAACAATATGCTTATGGTTGGTATCACTAGTGCAGTATGCAGGGAGGACAGAGTTGCTTGGGCAAGGGGCTGCTGTGTTGTCTCTGCCATCCCCACCACTGGAGGGTGCGCTGGATGAGGGGGCCACTGGAAATTGGCCACTGTACAGGAGAAGTCATGCCTTGCTTCGGTTCCACGTGGGTGTCCATTGCAGTGGCCGACAACAATCACTGCTTTATTGATGTGTTGCATAGGTTGCAAATGACAGTGCCTTCCTGCTCTCCTCGGAGTCATCCTGCTCCATGATGGAGTGGACACTGTCTGGGCTAAAGGAGTCAGCTGCACCATCTATCATTTGCCAATTGATGCCTGTGCCTGCCCTTTCCCCTCTGCAAGAGCAGATAAGGTCTCTTCTTTCTCCTGAGACCCCTGCAGGGAGACCTCTTGATTCCCTGTCTCCTCCTTCACCACTACCTGCACCCTCTCCATGTCTGGCTCATGGCAGCACAACACCTTTGCTTCACCCTCCCCATCTCCTCTACAACTCCAAATGTGCTACAGCATTGTCCAGGAATGTCTTTAGTGAACCCACAACTACAATGCCCCTTACCTGCATTATGTCAAGTACTGCCTGGCCGTCCTCCTCAGTCACATCCAGCACCTTTTGCAAAGGACTGCCTTCATCACCTAGGCCTTCTCCACCTCTCCATCCCTCGTCTCCACCCCAGGCAATTGTAATCCTTCCACAAGACCTACCCCCCATACCTCTAACCCCCTTTCCTCCCCGAGACCTCTTCATGGTAATCAATATTCTTGTCCCATGAGAAGACATTATCCTCTTCATCCTTCAATCCCTGCCCCTCTTCATCATGTCAGTTCCCTTATTCATAGGACTGACTAATACACAAGGCAAGTGACTGACCAGGGCAAACAAATGCATTGACACAGGTTTCTCAGACACACAAAGGAAGTTGATTAAAAGAGTCTCTGGGTCACACAGAAATGGGAATGTTAAGTTTAAAAAGCAAGCAGGTATACAGAAGGGAACAGTTTTTGCACTAAAGGCAAGGCAAGAGAAACAATTAGAAAAAGTCACTTTTGGCTCAGTAGGACAAAGGACAAATACACAGCCAAGGATGGGGAAAGGTTCCCCAGCATTGTTTTTGGTGGACCCATCCACCAATGTAAGAAATGTAAGAAACAAAGATAAGGGACACAGCTTCTTTGACGTTTGCTGATATTTTACCTACATGAAATGCTATTCAGATAAATCCACATGTTAAATTAGAGGCCTATTTATTTATGTTTTTAGGAAATGATCAGTACAAATATGAATTTAGTCAGAGAGCTACTTAAGAGCTGAGCTACTTAGTAAAAGCCGTAGACTTCTTATGGAGCACACTATGAACACTGCCCAATGCTGTAGCCTCAAACCACAGGAAGAACTAAAGCTAGCGGAAACAATTCTTCCTAGCAAACACCATCATTCCAGATACTGGACATAAATTAACACAGATTGATAAATCAATTCATCAGATTAACAATTTAACCTTAAACAAAAAAATCCGAAAAGATGTGGAAAGGTATTGAAGAATTTACCAAAGAAGCTGCATACCCATATTTAGCAGCAGAAGACATTATAAAACCTAGACATAAAACATATAACAGGGGCAATTTTCAAAACAAAGGGGAAGGGAGAGGGGTTCACTTCTCGGACTACTCTAAAAGCAATTCCAGCAAAGTGAACAATAACGTTCATGCCAGAAAAATATGTGGGAACACGGCAGAAAAGGTTTTTAAGCATAGACGCATTAAGAACCTGAAACAGAGATCTACATTTCAGTTACCCAAATCAAGAGACATGTGGAATTTTTCACACGCACTGGAGATGATAGCACTGATTTTGAATTTATCATCAGACCCCTTCCAAAGTCCCTTCTATCTAAATGCTAATCTTTTTTACATGTAAAATTGACGGACCAAGTCAATACTGAAATTGAACTTCCTCACCAATAGACCTAAAATATTCTTTATGAATCAAGAATAAATAAAAAACATTTTAACTAAAGAGGGCTCTGCCCCTTCTTCTGCTTGTACTCCTCAGTCCCAACCATGCCAGCATAGTTTCTAGCATTTGAAAGAAAAGATGATCGCTAGACTAGAAGAAATATATACAAGCTCTAAATATGTGCCTTCAAATCGCTCCAAAGTTGATGCAGACACCTTACATGAATTTAAAAATAACCCTGCACTTATCATTAAACCTGCTCACAAAGGGGATGTCATCAAGATCTTATCAGACTTCAGGCATCCATTGGCAATGACCTAAGAAAATGTGGAACTTTATAGCATTCTTTATGATATGCCATATTAAGGAGACCCTCTATGAAATAGGGGGAGGTAATCAATAGGGAAATCCTCAAAACCAGCCAATTGGAATAAGCAAAGTTCTAAGGGATTGTGCGGCCCAAGGAGCAAGGGACCAATGGAGGCTAGTGCCATGGAGTTAAAACTAGGACCTGCTTACCTTGAACTCATGACCCCTTGCAGAAAACTCTAACTAGACCTAATCACACCTTCATATGAAAAGTCCCTATATATGCAAGTGAGATTAGGGACTTTCCTTGTGTTGGTCTTCATGCACTCCAGGAAAGACTCGGGTTCAGATCAATGTATGATGTGTGGGGAGGCAACTGTGTCAATGATACATTTTATGTTGATGTGTGAAAAAACGAAGCAGCTACAACATATGTATCTGAAGCCAATACTGAAGGAGGCTGGGATGAGGGACATTGGAACAGCAATGATGTTCTTGCTGCAGAGCATTCTATCCCATGCAGTTTTTGCAGTTGCTCAATAGACTTGTAGGTCTTGGTTGTTAAGAAAGAAGCTGTTAAATTCTGCCATCAATTGTAAATAGGTCACTAAAGTTAATAGAGGCTGTGAGCACGGCTCTCTTCTGTGCTTTGCTTCTGAAGTATACTCATTTATACCAATATGAATATAATACTGTTCATTTTTATATGTATTTTATGTATTGATAGATTTTATATTGAATAAAAGTGTGTTGACTGACTGATATAATATGTCATTTATACTGCACCTGTACACAAGTGTCTCAAGGTATGGCTTCAATCTCACCACTGTCCCAAAATCTAGATAATTTCCTCCACCGATTAGTATGCCCAATGCTGTCTTATTTTGCCTAGATACTTAGAAAGTTCCCAGATTGAGTGATGAATTCCCCTTCAACATACATTGAGACATACATCTATGCCTGGCGTATTATCATTGTTCTGTATAATTCCAGAGTTCAAAGTGTATTGATGTGATTGCAGGAGTATTGGATTATAGAATAATATCTGACACTGTCACACTTTCTTTACTGTAAAATTGATGACAACCGACCTACAAGATAATAATTACTTTCTATTTAAAGACAATTTCTGCTTGCAGAAAAAGGGTGCTACCATGGGGACACTATTTGCTCCTACTCATGCTAACCTCTAAGCAGCAAGTTCATAAAGCACCATATTGAAAATGTCAACCCATATCACATCAACATTCAGTGTTATTCTATTGACAACTAGCATTTGATATGGCAGACTTTCAGAAATGAGTTAGAGGATTTCCCCAACTATATGAATAGCCATAACATCCACTTAACCATTTACTTCAACTAGAAACAAGGAACAATCAGCCTTTTTTTGGCCCTAAAAATGTGTTACTCGTAAGGGCTCTCGTATAGAGCATTGTATAGAAATAGCACAAATAAGAGCACAATTCTCCATTACAGCAGCCAGCGCCCTAAATCTCAAAGGGGCAGTCCCCCCCTCTCATAGTTCCTGCATTTAGTATGCAATATATTAGCCATGCTAAAAGATTGAAAGAGAGGCTAATGTTAAGGGGGGATTCCCCACAGACATTTATTTGCACCCACTCAAAAAAGCCTTGTTGAGTGATCCAATCTAATATTGCCTCCCGTGCTAGCGTTTTGTCTGCTCCCTCGTGAGTGGATGTCGCCAGGCCCTAAACCTGGTCTCACTGACTGCTATCATTAACTCTGTCAAAAAAGAGGCCTTCATCAGAACAGAGTTCCCTGTGCCTGTCCAGTACCATCAAGGACAATATTTGTCACCATGGCCCCTGCTTGGCTCCCCGTGTAACCACTTATTCAATATGTAGGTCTTTCCTCAGGTTCTAAAGAAGACCTATGTCCTGCCCCTTCTCAAGAGTCTCTTTGATGTTCCAGAGATCCTTGGTCAAGTGCTATTATGCCTTTTATTGGTAGGATACTACAAAAAAGCAGCTATCTCCCATCTCCTGCCCTTTTCTAAGAAAAAAGATCTGTTGTGCATGTCCACCAATCTGGATTGTGGCCCTTGAGAGGTACTGAGTTCCACCCTTTTCTTCATGAGAGATAATCTCCACCTTTCTCTTGACAATAACCCCCTTGCCTTCCTTATCCTTTTTGATCTGTTCTTAGCTTTTTACACTGTTAACCATTCGACTCTCCTTAACTCTCTGCTAAATTGATGTGGCATTGAAGACACAGCCCTCAGCCCTCAGGTGGCTGTCCTCTTTTCCTCTGAGGCAGACTAGGCCAGGTCATGTAAGGCCCTTTTATCTCTGCCTACTATTACCAATGGTGGGTATCTCTCTTCTCCTGTGTCCTTTCAGTATATGCAGATGGATCCCAAATTGCTTTCAGCCTCATTGGCTCCTAGTGTGCTGTGTCCTGCCTCTCTCTTATCCAGTCCTGGACGTGTGACAACAACTTGCATCTGAATGTCTCAAAGAACAAAATCATTTACCTGAGTTCTAGCATTCCTCCCTCCTTCTTTTACTTTCCAGCTTCAGTGGACATTTTTACTACTGTCTCTTTCTAGAAGAAGCTTTGGAATAATCTTCAATTGCTCTCTCCCCTTTGTTCCCCATACTCTTGAGTTTCCCAAGAAGCCTAATGTCAAGTTTCAAGTGTATTTTGCTTTTCCTCAATTTCCTTCATAAAGAGGAGGTGACTGGTCCACTTAATGTTGGACTATGGAAACAGTCTCTGTCTTGACTTCACCAAGTTCATGCATCATATATTAAACAAGCGTGGCAATTAGAGACAACATCAAGCAACACTCATTATGTGTTATTTCAATATACTTGGCAGCAAATTCTACAAATGGCAATTGCAATGTAAATGTGGAATGTTAGAACTGTATTGTAGATTCATCTACTACATTATTAAGTATTTCAAACCCTTGTAATTAAAAGAAAAGAAAAATTGGAAATCGATGTATGAGTGTGTACATTTCATGATTCACTAAATCCAAAGTGTACATCCTCTGCAATACTCGCCTAGAATCTTGGGCAAAACTATAAAGCATGACCCAGCTTCATTACAAGCTTTAATCTTCATACATTATGCCCTAGACATGTTGCAGACCCTGACAAGAGTGTCTTCAGGACCTTATTGCTTAAATATAAAAAAATGTAGTAGTACGTTTGGTGAGCGTAATAATCTGTCCCTGATTAGGATAGCCTCTAATTCTTTATGGATGGTTTGTCTTTAGTTGTTGATACCATTTGGTACAGATCATTGGACCACTTTTAATATATTGTAGCACTCAATTGTTTTGTAATTTCTCATGATTAATTTTTAAGCGTCTTGTTTGTTTCCTCTTCACTATTATGAATAAACTCTTTAGTTCATTTTGTGGGATCTGCCTTCATTTCAGCAGCGTACACATTAATAATTCCATTTGTTATTGTTGGGAGTTTTTTCATTTAATGATCAGGTTTTGAAGTACCAGTATTGCAGGAAGCACATAATCTACAGTACAGTTCCAATTTCCTACTACACATTAGATGTCATTGAGAACGGGACTGACTGGCTACTTCTTGGCATCAGATCCTACAACCACTTCCCTTCTGCCTTAAAATCCCTCCACTGGCTCACAGTTAAAGCCATAATATCCTTCAAGGCTCTTTGCCTCATTAATCAGACATACAGAGTGTCCTGGATGCCTCCAGGGCAAGGGGTGCATGTACTCTGGGCTGCTGGATTCTGCAATGCTTTATCTCCAGCACTTTGAGAAGAAGAAATCCACCTTCACTGCAGGAAATGACTAAATATCCACCTCTTCAAATAACTTCCTGACCCTTAGGCATGGTCTGCCTTTTACTTGAGACTCTAGCTGTGTTCTAAGCCTTATAAACGGCACCTGCAGTGCAAATGAAAGGACTGTTGCAGGTGCCACTGTTTGCTGCTGTCCTCTGTTTTCTCAGGATTGTGTTAAATCCAGCCTACAATGCGTGTACAACCCATCCCAGGCACTTATGTGTCTGGATTCTGACAGACATTGTCCCCTCCTCTTAGTTTTTACCCCATCCGCAGGATTCCTTATCTGGCACGTTTCCCTTTTTGTGTGGTACCTGCGTCTACCGTACATGTACTGTGGGTTTTACATGGCACTTTCTGTACTTGCACATGTTCCTGTTTGTATTTAGGGTTCCCTTCCCTTTGCACTTTCCTAATCTGCGTGCAACTAGGTTGTGAAGCCCAGTTACTCCCCCCTTGCCCGTTTCACTTGTGGCACCACAAAGTGACTGCATTTCACACAGGGATAATTAAAAATCAACTTTAAAATCAATTAATAGATTGTGAAGGATTCTAACCGGGCGTCACACACCGGATCAGGACTCTTGCACTTAGCCTAGGATGTAGCACTCAATTAGAATACTTTCTCTTTATTTTCAATGAATTTGAATTGAGCCGATACCCAACCCGTCTCACACCCCCTTTTACAAATACCCCGGGTCACAATGGACCATGAACCAGGCCGGTTGGTGGGAATACAATATTTATTTATTTACATTTCAAAGGAAATCACACAATTTTTATATTGGGCAACAATCATCAATGAGGTGATAATTACAATGAAAACTACTGAAATACACCTGGGTAACCTTTTACAAGAACTTATCCAAACCACAAATGAATAGGACCACTTTTTCAATTAGGATAGATAGCCCCCGAGTTACGATTTCCCACTGCAATGTTCCCTCAAACCCCAATTAATCAAATTCGCATTTTAAAACTCGGATTTTGACAAATAATTAATTATATGTGTGTTTAAATAATGATGTACACATGTTTTATCACAGTATGAGGGATGTTATATCACTAGCAACTATAAGGTAAGGTATCACAAAAAGCATACAGTTAAAAAAACAACTTGAAATGAAAACACAGTGCAGCCAAATTCACACGTTGAAAAGTTGCAATTTACACATTTGCAGTTTTAAATGTCAAAACGTTTTCTTTTTTAAAACGGGTGAAATACATAGAATCAGAATGCCTTTTTAGGCTGGGTGATAGATGCACATCACAGGGACAATATGGAAGTGAAGAGTGACTATAGTTGGATAATTGGATGAGATTTTCAAGATGAAAAGAGGTTCGGTTTTGGTAAAATAAAGCAATTAAGGAGAGAACATCGGTTTTAAAGACAAGACATATTTCACTTACACTAGATGTAATGGCTAGAAAAGAGGAACGCCACCCGTGACTATAAAAGTTACGCTGCAGTTGTAATCCTTCACGCAGTGTACCCCTTTTCTTTAGGGAAAATTAATTTATTTAATCCAAATATTCCTGAGGAGTTACAAGATAGGGTGAATGAAAGAATGGGGCTAACACTAGGAAATCAAGAACATGATGCACAAAGAAGTCTAACAGTTTCAAACAAGTCACCAAGGTATGAATAGGACTGCTTAAAGAGTAGGACAAAGAAAAAAGGTCAAGATGGGATAGGCTATGTGTTGCTATCGGATGGGGAAATACTCACAATTCGCACTTGAGTTGGGATTTGGGACAGTCAACCGGGTTCTGGACTCAAAATCTCTGGTCACAACATGGCGGGTGCCCCTCACAGGAAACAGCTGGGCAAGTCTGGTCACTGGATGGCAAGGGTACAGCGGGCATGCATGTACTGGACAAAAAGCTGGTCTGGTCACAGGATGCTCCCAAAAGGGTACCTCAGCTTTTCCGGCTTGATACTGGGATTTTAGTGGGGTTTCTGGATCAATGGCCTTGCTGGGATAAGGCCAGCTATGCTCTGGCCTTGCTGGGATAGGAACCAAAAAAGTGATGGGTGGAAGGTTTTGAATAAATCAAAGCCACTGGCATTGCTCTGGGCAACCTTCCACACTACCGTTTTTTAGCCCGTCTGCGCCATTGCAAAGGGGTCCAACCATATGCAAATCAGTCAGGTACTGCCACCAACGGGAGCAGCCCTGCACGAACTGCTAGGCCAGGTCCCCTCTGCACGGAAACACAAGCAACCCCAGAAATGTTTCGGCCTTGTTGGGCCTCATTGGTGAGGTGCAGCTTGGTTTCCTATGGCGCAGCGAGCAAGGGACCCACGTCTGGGTATACCCTCTCTCACATAGGGAAACAAACTGAAACCAAAAAAGTGATGGGTGGAAGGTTTTGAATAAATCAAAGCCACTGGCATTGCTCTGGGCAACCTTCCACACCACCGTTTTTTAGCCCGTCTGCGCCATTGCAAAGGGGTCCAACCATATACAAATCAGTCAGGTACTGCCACCAATGGGAGCAGCCCTGCCCGAACTGGGTGTCCAGACATTTGGTCGACCTAAAACTGGTCGAATGACATTTGGTCGACGCAATTTGGTCGAAAACCAAATGGTCGAATTTTTTTTTTTAATTATATATTTATTTTTCGGGTTTTCGTTTTTTACAAAAATGGGTTTTTAGAAAAAAAAGGGGGTTGGGGGGGGGACCCCCCCCCCCCCCCAAAAAAAAGGTGAAAATAAAAAAAAAAAAATCGACCATTTGGTTTTCGACCAAATTGGTTCGACCATTTGTCTGGTCGACCAATTTATTTTGACCAAATGTCTGGTAACCCCCGAACTGCTAGGCCAGGTCCCCTCTGCACGGAAACACAAGCAACCCCAAACATGTTTCGGCCTGGTTGGGCCTCCTCAGTGAGGTGCAGCTTGGTTTCCTATGGCGCAGCGATGAGGGACCCACGTCAGGGCATACCCTCTCTCACATAGGGAGACAAATTGAAACCAAAAAAGTGATGGGTAGAAGGTTTTGAATAAATCAAAGCCACTGGCATTGCTCTGGGCAACCCTCCACACCACCGTTGTTTATCCCGTCTGCGCCATTGCAAAGGGGTCCAACCATATGCAAATCAGGCAGGTACTGCCACCAATGGGAGCAGCCCTGCCCGAACTGCTAGGCCAGGTCCCCTCTGCACGGAAACACAAGCAACCCCAGGCATGTTACGGCCTTGTTGGGCCTCCTCAGTGAGGTGCAGCTTGGTTTTCTATGGCGCAGCGAGCGAGGGACCCACGTCTGGGCATACCCTCTCTCACATAGGGAGACAAACTGAAACCAAAAAAGTGATGGGTGGAAGGTTTGCTTTGGCCTGGCAGTAGAGTCTGGAATCTTGCAAAGATGGATCTGGAAGGCATGGTGACATCATAGGATTATACGGTGGGGCAGGTTTAGGCTGGGCATGCCTCTAACAACTGGATTGGTCAGGGGTGATTGTTACCACCTTGCTGTCAGCCGGTTGGGTTTCAGGGGCATGACATCAGATTTATGATATGGGCTTTACAATGCAGAGGCTTATCCCACAGTTACTGTTGCTAAGATCAGTCTTAAAATAAATCACACATTTAGACAGTTGTGGCACTCTAGCAAACTACATAGGCAGATTACATATTTCACAAAGAACATGGCAGTCCAATTCTCACATTTGTAGGACTTTGTTTCTTCTGTCTAATAATTTTTCATCATTTTAGTGAGGACCACTTCCCCCAAAATCCCACAATTTTAGGTGCGTGTACATATTACCATAGGGCATATGTCCATTAATTTTAAATGTTACATCATATGTACTTTCCCATGATTCACATTCTCATGGTTTTGTGTCCCATACATGCTATGGACAGCCACGATATCTTGTTTGAAAGCCACGAAAATCATATTTAAACTGTACAACTTTTACATTACTGTGCTGTCCGGTTATAGAATTAACAGTCTTAAAACTTTATTCATTATATAGTTTTTTGAGCCAAGTGGGGCTGGCCTTTGTCCTTCAACTGGGACCAATTTATTCAGGCTACCAGCAAATGTCAGCTTAGCCCAGGGTTGTCATGGAGTTTTTCTTTGGAGCTCCTTGGTTTGAGTGGATGATTTTTGTCACTTCCGAAATCAACACGTAGGTGTCCCAGAATCTATTGTTTCAAGTTGGAGCACAGACACAAGTCTGACGAGCGTGTGATAATTCCTTCTCTTGGCCTATTCAGAGTTTCCAAGGGCACAATTAGCACGTAAGTGTCCAAGAATCGATTGTGGCTTCTTTTGGGGGGAAGGCTTCTCCAGTTGCTAGCAAACCCCTAAGCAGCAAACCTATTTGGCTAGTTTAAAAATGCAGCCAATACCTTAGTTATTTTATTTTTCTGCATCAGAATCATGTCTGTTGAAACAAAACATCCCATCTAGGTTTTCACACAACACCCCCCTGACATTTCCAGGCAAGGACAGGGCCTTCTTCAAGATTACACTTTTAAAACAGACATCTTTCTCATTTGCAAAAGCACATTCTGACACGTGGTGAATGCTGCTGGGATTTCCCTTTCAAATTCGATTTTCTCTTCCATCTGGACTTCAAACATTGTTTGTAGCCCTAGCCAGTTTCTCTTACACCACAGTCTGTACAAGTCAAAGGTCCATTGAAATTGACATATGCACAGGGAGCAAGGGTTTCTTTTTGCAGGGTTTATTTTTGACACCTTGTAGCCAAAAGTCAAGCGCTTTTCTGCATGGCTGAAACTAAAATTTCTGGTGACTTCCCAGACCATGCCCAACACAGCCTGCCATTCTGTGACAGTGCTTTCTTTTGCTGGCACAATCCGAATGTGGATGGGCACAGCTAGATCTCCCGGGATCCAAACTGTGTAAGGTTGAACAGACGAGGAAGAGCATAAGCGGGGCCATCATTGTAAAGGCCAAATATTTCCTTTTTCAAGGGGGTATGTGGATCAAGCAGCAAAGCAGTGCTGCTTCTTAATTTTCTTCTTGGTGCATGTAAGAAACACACTGGCAGGCTTTCTCAGTGTGCCCCCTTGTTCCATCCTGCCCAATATGTGCTTGGCAAGACAGTGCAGCCATCATTTTGTAGCTGCAAACACAGTTTTGATGCCGGGCAATGGTGCTTAAAGGAGCCAGCACAGCCATTCTGCTGTGAACTGCTGAAGTGCAGCTTGGTGATCTGGGAAAGTACTGCTGAGTGGGTAAATGTATCCGACAAGATAAATAAATAGATATGCAACCCTCCTAGACCCAAGGATGAAAACATCACCTGGCAAAACCATCAGGTGTGCCATTTCATGTTCTATACATTATGCACAGTTTCAAAAATAGATTCTTCAGATTTGTCACTGTTGAAAACTTCCCATTCATTTCTGTGCCTTTAAAAAAAGGTGGGAACGCAATGGACCACGTGGTGCACTCCTTTGCTCGGCAGAGACAATCCAACTGCAGCTGGTACAGAAATGTGAAGTCTACCTCTGAAACAATGGGAATGTGGGTTTCACAGTAATTGCCAGACAAAAACCACAAGTTATTTCCATCACATGGACCTGTAATAAACTATGCATAAGGATGACCACCGGACCCACACATATCTGCTTAGAGGATCACTGAATTGGACCAAGGTGTTGCAGGCCACTTTGGGTATACATTATGAAGAGACAAAGCATTAGGACCTTGAGGTGCTATGGTTCGTCTTAGTGGTGATCACTACCTGAGATAGACAGGCTAATATCATAGTTACGCTACATTGAACAGAACAGCAATCGATTCTGAGACATAACTCACATAAGCAGGGCCTCAATGAAGTGATAAAATGACCAGCACTAGTATTTGCCACAAGATGTCCTTCAGTTACCACCATTAACAGTATGTTTGGATATTCTTCTGTGAGGTCATTACTGTACTCTCTGGTTGCCGCATAACAGCTCCAGGAGGGTGCGTCCCTTCCTTACTTCTCTTCACTACCCTTCCCTCAACTTGTTGCTATATTTTGTTTTTTCATTACACTACATTCAGTAATAGGCCCCCCTGTGTCTCTTCATCATGTTGATCATTTGCACTGGCCACTTACCTTTGTGATGAAATATCTAGTTGTTATATTGCCTAGTTAAACGCTGGATTATAATACATCCATCATTATTTATTTTTTATTTTATTGTATAAAGCGCAGACCTAGCTGAAGAGCAGCAGAGTGCTTTACAGAGTGTGGTAGCCGCCATTTGGGCTGATATCTTTTAACATTAGGGCAGCACTGTGAGGTCTGTGCGTCGGTATGTACGTCCATTGGAATTACTCCTTAATCAGGGCAGCCGTCCTCAAATATTGTTAGTTCCAATGGCAGATGACTGCTTAGAAGCCTTCATTAATTGAAATCTGAAGACCACATAGCTTTAAGCCTCTTAAGTCTCATAAGAATCAGTACATGTCCTGCTACCATCATCCTTTTATTTGGATTTGTCTATTGTCCTTGGACTAGCATATTCATCCACATGCTTGTTCACAGTCCTGCTGTCTAGACACCTAGTCTCTGAGCATTGCACCAATGTTTTTCTGGTGCTTTTTCTCTCCCTGTCACACTCCGTCCTCCTCATTGTAACATTCTGGATCATTTTAGTTTACATAGCCCGACTACGCAAACTCGCTTGAGTTTGAATGTGGGTGGGTACCTCTTAATTTAGATTTTTAATTATGGTTACTAAATAACACTTGATATCAAGCAGACACCATCACCATGTGATCGTCCTTCTATGGCTTCACTAGATGTTCGAAACATTATGGTGGGTCGGTATTCACATCACTTTTAGGTTTTAACAGTACTATCTGTTCAGCACTGTTGAATGGAGGGATGTTTATCTCTTTCTATCTTTATCTTTGCATTCTATATAGGAAAGGGTACCATTAGTTATGAGAAATATTGATGGTGAGGATTCACCTTATTTAGTGTGGTATTCCAGAAATCCTGCACTTGTGCAAATGCAGTTATCACTAAGGCAAAAGTTCAATAGTGCAAAAAGCATATTCTTTTACTGCATTTTTGTACTAGGCAATTTGTAGCATGATGTTAATTTCCCCTGCACCTGTGCAAAGTTTCTGTAATACTGCCCTGTATTCCCTCTATGTTTAATTTGTCTGTTTAGCCAGGTAGATTTGACTATGCAGATGACATTTCACAGCACCATAATATGAAAAGTTTATCCTGGGGAAGGCCGTGCACAAAAATAAGAAGGCCTACTTCTGCCGAAACTATAGTCAACCCATTTTTCTTTAACTTAGTTTTTTTCTTTTTTATGGCTTATTTTAATTAGTTATTGTAGTGTATCTCACAGTTGTATGTGTAAGTGTGTTAATTGTGTCATTGATTGTATTGAATAATTCATGAGATTTAAATTGTGCTATCTGTTTTTGTGATCAGTGAGAACTGGGGACTCTAGGTACCTTGCTCTCTTTTGTAAAATATTGTTTCTTCTATGTTAGGCATGCATGTACTTTACAAAAAAATATTTTTGAATGATAACCTATGTTTGGTATAATTGATACATGGATATCTCTATCCTTGTCCAGCATTTTTCAATATTCTTTACAAAAATACATTAATAAATTATGGATTTACACATTTCTATTGCATTTGTGTTGTTCTCTGATCATCATTATCTTCATTAAACATTCTTTAACATTACTTACCATTTTTATAACTGTTGATTCACGTTTGTATTTTTTTTCAATAAGATTCCCTGGTATAGAACACAGTTTAAAAAATACCAGGTGTTACTTCAGTGAGCTACCTTTTCATACTCATACATATTTTGCCATCCTCTCTTTTGGAACAGATTGTCAAGCAGAAGAAAATGTAGAAGGGGTTATGGCACTTGTTAAAGTCAGGCTGCATGCAAACTTTCACTAAAGGCAATATCATCACTGCAACAATATTTCGTAATGTGTGCATAAATCGATATCACAAACATTACGGAGTGGTACATAACAGAGTGGACAATAACACCGAAAACACTGAAAAGATTCAATAAATATAGAATGGGTAGTGGGAAAGGGGTTAAAATCGGTTGGCATGGGGTTGTGGAGGCGTTATGAAGGTGGAAAATCAGGGCGGTTTGGGGGTACCCCCAAATAAAAAATAAATTAAATCATCAGTGTTTTTCAGTGTTTTGACCGCGATGAAATGTACCACCCTGTAATTGTGGTCGGCAAAATCATATATTACCCTTAATTCATGTACAGGTGGAATGCTGGGCACCAAGCATAATTCTCTAATGGGTGCAGAGAATCTTAATAATTGCCAGCGCATGGGGCATCCAGCCTTCACATGTCCCACCTTCTCAAGCCACACATGCCAAACACAGTGTGCTTTTTAGCAGATCATCTGAAAGCCACAGACCCTGCTTTAGCTCAGGCGGACTGCCTTCCAGCAAGTGTGCAGAAGCCACGACTTTTGAAGTAGCTACAAAAAAATGCTTACAAGGAACTTCAATAACAAATTGAATGAAGAGTGTTTTGAGCAATAGTAATTAGTAAACAGTAATTATGTCCAAAATAAAGCACACAAGAGTGTCGACCACGACATTCCTGCATACAGACTCTACATTAATGTACCCATAGGGCGCAAGAATTGGAATACTTCAATTTCTTCCTGAAAGATTGTGGGCCTGATTTATAAAAATATAGGAAAGTCCATTTGTAAATCAGGCCTGTGTATATTGGGTCAAAATGCACACCTTTGAATCTTAGCCGTATTCACCACCTTGAAGACTCCCTTAAGGTTCAATTCTATAACCTTGGAAATGTAATGCCTATATAAAGCCTTTGACGTCCGTCCTGGACTCTCTAAAGTGCCTGTACCAGACATCCGACTCCTTGCTCATCTCACCAGCAATCCCCTGTCTCTGAACACCATCTCACATACTATTCCCTGAATCTTCAACCGGGCCACAGAGAGATGGGTTCCACCTCAATGATGATGACACAAAAGTTATCCATTATGAAGTCAAGATTGCATAATTCTTCCTTTGCGGTAGCTTCCAGCCGCAGCCTCCCCACACCACAACACAGACAAATGGCAAACAATCCTGGTGTCACATTTGTCTCTGGCCTTTTCTATGAGGCCCAAGTGAATGCTGTAAGCAAAAAGGCGAACTTTAAACCTCACATCCTGAAAAACATCTGCTCTTTGTAGGAGTTCTCCCCAAGGAAGCACTTACTGTAACCTGTAATTCTTCATCACCTGGGTTATTGCAAAAGGCTGTTAATTGATGCGCCTAAAGGACTGTCCAGGAAACTACAACTAGTTCAGAATCGCAACGCTAGTTTAATATGCAATCTGATGCACCAAGGTCACATTTCAACCATTCTACACTCCCTGGATTGGCTAGCAGTAGAAATGCACGTCTCCCACAAAACCTTATTTACAAGGCCCTACACGACAAAGGCCCAGATTACCAGAATGCAGTGTTTAAATTCTACTCTAGTGAAAGAGCACTACATTCCACCTGGACAGCAGTCAGCATCCTTCGGTTCTGCAGATGTGTCGGACTGCAACTCCCATCAAACATAGCCAGCATAGTCAATGGTGAGTGATCATGTGATCTGTAGTCCATAACATCAGGACGGACACGCTCAGCAATTGTGTTTGCAAAGCATGGGTCGGAGGTATGACACTTACATCTAAAGGTCCAAAGTTCTGAAACAGACTTAAAAGGTTCAAACGAGACCTTTAATCCTGGATGTTGGCCACAACACCCCATAAGGAAGATGCCCCTTCTTGTAGCTGGCGCGAGAGCCAGGGCATTACGCAATTGTTTTGTTTTATTGGTTTCTCTGTTTCTATGTTATGCACGATATTCCTGAAGACATTCTAGAAGTGAGTCATGACTGATATAATGCATCCTTCGCATCCGCCACTTAGTTCATCCCATGTGCATTGAAGTGGTTTTCTTACACTGTAGCACTATATAAAACTCTGATAACATACATAAAGAAAAAATGGTGTGCTCTAGCACCTTGAAGTGTCTCTTTTGCTAGATGGGATAACCAATAAAGATCTTAGACCAAATAACTGGACAGACTCAAAGAATATGGCACAGTACCACTTTATTCTCATTTAATACAGCAGGGAGAACTGACAGACATTGGACTGATGCATTTAGACTAACACACAGGGCCTCATTACGACCCTGGCGGTAAGGGGTTAGCGCCAGCGTTAGCTGCGCCGACCCCTTACCGCCAATTACGAGTTCCCTTTCCGCCATGGCGGTTTTTACACCTGCTTTTAGCGGGTGTAAAAAACCATGGCGGTAAGGGAACTTGGTGTTAATTACGCCACCGTAATTTACGGTGGCGTAATTAACGCCTTCCCCACTCCCATTATGCCCTATGGGGCAAAAATGGGAATGGGGAAGGGTAAATGGGGATTGGGGATTTACCGCCCCGCCAAGGTCGGAATGGGGCGGTAAATCCCCTTACCGCCATGGCGTTAACGTAGTTAGCACCATGGCGGTAAAGTCACGGCCCTGGCGGTAACTTACCGCCAGGGTCGTAATGAGGCCCACAGACTTGTTTATACCGGGGTTTTATACCCCAATGTACGTCACCTATGACATCATCCTACATGGCAAATCATAAAACCTATCCATGGGAGGGATTGGTTAGGGGAACATATCTACTTATAGAACTTATAAGGATTAGTGTATCATATGGCTGCCCCTTAGCTGTAGGGCACGCCTGAATTACCTCTAAATATGTATTATACTGATAATAGGGGACAAAATAGCAGCAGATTGGTCCATGCAACATTGTATGTTAGGTTGCCCCATAGACCCACTGATTGGTTGGCATGCTATCCCAACCTTGGACTTTCGGCTCTTGAGCAGCACATAAGTGAAACGAAACCCAGGTGTTTGAATTGCATCAGATTACTCCCTGTTATCCCAATAAATCCATCATCCCTCATCGGTCAGCCATAAGCCAAAGTCTTCCGTCTGTAGTTGACCTTGTAGCCTGCTCACTATCCTGGAACATTTGATGGAGTTTGAGGGAGTGTGAGCACACTACTATCTTCATCCGAGGCTCTAATGAATAGCCCTTGTCTTCGACGTATTTGTTTATTTCGACCTTCTATTTACTGCTTTTTAATTCAATTATGCTAAATGGTGTTGCTCCTCTTGGCCTCTAGAGATTTCCTCATTTTATCTTTTATAGACTTTATACACTTTTAATTGTCCAATACTTTGGCTATTGCAGATGTTTTCTTCTTCCTTCATTTAAGAGGAATGTCTCACATTCAGGCTTATCCATCTACCACCCCTTGTGCCTTGCAATTATTCCTTGATCCCAAGCCAACATAGACTCATTCCTGTTTTGCACACAGGCTGTTCTCCAGTGTCTTCTGATTCTGCAGCCTTGGTCTGTCTCTGAGGTAGCTTGGTTCAATTCGACATGAGCCAGTATCCATTTTCCTATCATGGCCATCATTGCCATGTTATATTTTCCTCTATAACACGCTCCTATATATCTCATCTACCTTGCGTTACTGCTTATTTACAGTTATTGATCAGTTAGTTACTTCATTCCTGTTTAGATCCATGAATACTTTTTCGTTAGGGACATATTTTTCTTGGTACTTCAGTTCCATCGTCACTCTAAGGGGGTAATTCATAGAATTTAGCGCACAAGTGGCGCAAGCGGCTGGCGCACAGTGTGCGCGTGCGAATCTCTGCGCCAGCCACGTGCGCTAAAATCCATTTCCGCGCACAGCATATTCATGGATTTTAGCTACCAAAATCAGCCGTGGCGCACAGTGGCGCAGCGACCCTGCAGCAGCACCAGTTACGCCCCCAAGAACGCCCCTCACGCAGGGAAAAGCCATCAAAATCCCCAATCCAGCGCAAAGGGCTGCGCTAACCCTGTACCAGCATGGCAAGCGGGGTATGTGTATTACTGGGGTTCGCGGGAAGTTTCACACGCGATTGGCCCTGTGCGAGCGGGGTACGTGTATTACTGGGGTTCGCGTGAAGTTTAACAAGCGATTTCAGCAGGGTACGTGTATTTCAGGGGTGCGTGGGAAGTTTCACACACGATTGGCCTGGGTACGTGTATTTCAGGGGTGCGCATGAAGTTTCACACGCGATTTCAGCAGGGTACGTGTATTTCAGGTGTGCGCGGGAAGATTCACACGCGATTTCAGCTGGGTACGTGTATTCCTGGGGTTCGCGGAAAGTTTTACATGCGGAAGGACAACGCCAGTGCGCGATACGTCACAGATGCGCTTACGCGCTAAGGGCCTTTGGTCCAATGAAATCGCGTAAGTGTGCTGACGCACGTACGCGCTAAGGACCTTTCCTTGAATTACACGCTGACGTGCAATTTTTTCATGTGCCAAATCACTCCGTATCAAGCTGGCCACGTGAAAACACACGGAAGACCACGCTCCTGCCCTGAAGGCCATTTTCCTGCCCCCAAGAGCCCCGAGCATGCTCCGACCTGCCATCTGCTGCTGCCTGACTGCCTGCTGCCCACGTGCCCTGCTATTTGGTGCCTGCACATCAGCCATCTGCAGGGGTCCAGTTGCTGTGTCCACCCCTGCTGGAACAGAAGACTCCCGACTGGGATACCATCGCTCCACAGCCCAGCCCCAGGACCCAGTTGCCCACCCACGCCTGCCTCGGGGGTCGCCATGTCGGGGCAAACACCATCTGAGACCACTGGTGACCCCCAGCCAGAGGGGCAGAGGGCCACCAGCTTCAGTCAGAAGGAAGTTGGTGTCCTGGTGGAGCATGTCCTGGGGCATTATGATGCCCTCTTCAGAACATCACGCGCCAACAAGGAAGGACGGGATAGGATCTGGGACGACTTTGTGGTTGCCATCAACGAGGAGGGGGTGGCAACCCGCAACATAAAGCAAGTCAAGAAGTGCTGGGAGGACTTGAGGTCCAGAACCCTCATAAAGGCCCGGTGCCTCGTGGAGGGGGTCCGGGGCAGCATGAGTACCATCCAGATGAGGGTCCTGGAACGCGTAGGCCCAGCGCTCCACGCCCAGATCCTTCAGAGTCAGACCCGTCTGGAGTTGGGCGGTAAGTGGCCAAGCATTGCTGTGTAAGACAGGGCATGTTGCAGGGTGCTGGTTGTCTGATACTTGCCTGTATGTGTGACATAGGCCATGTACGTATGTGTGTGTGCAGGGACATCATGGTCATGCATGTGAGACCAGTAATGTGTGAACCACATGGTAGGTGCATGTGTTACAATGCAACATGTGGAGCAGCATGCCGAATGCACACATTAATGCATGCCTGTTTCTGTTATTGGTCATGGATGGGGTGTGAGAGATGGGTGCTGCGGTCATGGACATGTATGGTGTCCATGTCTGTGTCATGATGCCTACCCCCAAGGAGCCAGACCGGGCCCAGCAACCCCAGAGGCAGACATCATGTTCCCGAGGGAAGTCCCAGCGGCCCCAGATAGGGGCCCTTTGGACTCAGTCCTGGCGCCTTTAGCGCCAAGCTCATGTTGGACAACAGTCCAGGCGCCATAGGCGCCAGGCTCATAAAGGATGACTTTGTGTTAAGAAGTGCTTGCTGTGAACTTACCTGATGCAGGCCTGAATGGGACTATTTTACCTATGGGACTACTTTACCACACGGGTGTGGCCGGAGGAAGAATACATACCTTAGAGGAAGAATACATATTTGGAACTACTTTGAAGGCTATTTAAGCCACGCCCAAGCAGCAACTCACGCTTCGCGTTGTTCTGCACCTAGCAGCTGGACGCTCACCGTGTCTGCTCCTGCATCCGGACTCCAGCCACGCCTGACAGCATCCTGGAACACCTGTAAAGGGAGAAGAGAGGAGAACAGGAGAAAGAAGAGACATTACCTGCTTAATCCGCATTCCAGAGTCATCTCGCCGACGATCCTAAAGGGAAGACATTCATTTTTAAAAGCACATCGCATAGCTCGCTGCAGCGCAGCATTCCACTCACCTTTACTAGGCACATTCTTGCCCATCAGCGACCATCTGGATCTTCCGCCGCATTTCAGGGCCTACAGGAGAAAAAGACAAGAACAAAGGTGAGCTAGGGAAGAGAATAAGAAAGGCTTAATTTCCACCATAAGACTTACCTGTTGGGTCAATCCCTCTTCACTTCGGGTCGGCGCCGTTTCTTCGGCATTTCCGAACCCCGGCCCCTAAGGGGAAAAAGACATTAGCATTAGTGAGCGAATGCAAGGACATTAGCGGAACGCTCATCTAAGACTTACCTGATATTTATTGGGACATCTCTTCTCACTTCGGGTCGGCGCCGTATATTCGGCATTTCCGAACCCCTGCCCCTAAGGGGAAAAAGACACAAGCATTAGTGCATTAATGCAAGAACACTAGAGGAACCACTCATCAAAAACTCACCAGAATTTTCCTTCGACGGTTCCATTCCCTAACTCGGAATCTTCATTCAGCACCTGAAATAGAGAAAACAGACAATGGTTATTTAAAGCTTGAACTTGCAACAGAATTCTTACGATACCTTACCGGAAAAGTCAAGCGAACTTGAACTCTCACCAATCCGAGATCCAGTGAAGTAACTGGATAACAACGTTCCCCTGCATCAGAAGCAGGATGGAGAGCTCGTCCTTTCAGACCCTAAGGTGAGACTTCACGGGGAATCGCAGAAGGGTTTCGTGGAGGGTGAGAAGGGGAGTGGGAGGCCTACGCATTATCCCGCAGATTGTTAATACTCCCTTTTCACACACAGAAGGATATTTCTACGAGCCAGACAAGCCAGATTTGGGGGTCCGGTCCATTCCATCTTCCGAGTCCTGCGCATCACCCTAGAAGAGGCCACAGCAATCCAAACCAGGCCAGCGCCTCCGTGGGAGTCAGGTGAGCGTTACAGTCTGTGTGTCTGACTTGCGTGTCTGTGACTTGTAAATGCCATGGATGCATGACACATGTCTGTGACAATGTTCAGATTCACTGATGCAGCATACTCATCCTTGTTTCTCACTGTGTCTGGGGTGTACGAGGCCAGATGGGTGAAACTACGGTGAAGTGTGTGCATGTGATAGGCATGACCCATGATGCATGTGAGTTTCAAACCACCATTGGATGTTTCAAGAGTCCCTTGGACATGTATGCTAATGTTCATTGCATGCGCCATGCCTGTTACTGCATGTGTTTTGCCTGCACTGACCCATGTGTTGTGGAGGGACATGATGGAAGTGATGTTTGACAGTGCCACTCATCTGCTATTGCTTCCTGTCTAGGGGACCATTGTACAGTACCCTGATGCTTGTGTTCTATGTCTCCCTCTACACAGCGGCAAGTGATGAAGAGGGCGGAGACGGCGCTGTGGAGCAAAGTGGCGGTGATGCCCCCACCGGCCGGCGACGCAAGGCCCAGTCACTCTCCCAGAATTTACCATCGTCTGAGAGTGAGGGGACTGGTGCTGCGTCTGCCACTACGGCTGCAGCGGAAGGGGTGGGTGAGCCCCCACAGGGGCTTGCAACGGCGGAAGACGGTATGGAGCCATCCAGGTTGGTGGTTTCCACAGAGGCGGAGGAGGCCGCTACTGGGCCGCACATGGGGCCTGGTGGGGGTGGTACCACTGGTGCAAGTGGTGCAGTCCAGGGGCAGGAGACAGCACAAGTCGTCGTGGAGGGGCCTATGCATGTCACTGTCCCTGACACTGTGACTGCACCACCATGCACCAGCAGGGATGCCCATCCCAGGCCCGTCTGCAGGTAGGGGGGATGTCCATGTCATCTGACACTCCTCTACCTGCAGACGAGGGGACCCCTGGCCGTATGGAGAAGGTCCTGATTGGTGTCGCGTTGCGCACGCATGACATTTGTGATGACGTGCGTGCTACCCAGGCCAATCACGTGTAAAACTTTCCGCACACCCCTGAAATACACGTACCCCACTCAGTATATGCGTGCTTTTTATTTGTGCACACTTTTGTAATGCGCAGGGACGCTACCTCCTGCCTTCGTGTGGCGGACGTGTTTAGGCCTGTGCATGTCTTTGCCCGTGCGTGGGTTTGCCCTATTCGATTCCATGAATACGTGTGGTTCGCGTGCGGGTGGGCATTCCGTGTACTTCCCAGCAGTACTTCCCCCGTTACGCCTTCTTTTTCATGCGTTATGCCCCATTCCGTGTGTTCCGCCCCCTGTTCCGCCTACTTTTGTTGTGTGCGCTGCGCTATGTGCGCTTTCGCTGTGCGCTTAGCGCACGCTGTTTGGAGACGTGTGTGCCAGCGCGCGCTATGCACGGATTTGGCACACAACCAGTGGAAAAAGTAGCGCAGCGCCTTCCTTGGATCGCACGCGTGCGCGTGCGCTTGCTTTCTCACGCTTGTGCCTCCTTGCGCCTGCTTGCGCTGTGATTTTCGGCGCACGTTTGTTCCATGATTCGGCCCCTAAGTATTTTCATATCGTTTCAGCATAGATTTCTATATCTTCTTTATAACATCACTCTGCTCTCGTCAGATTCCACTTAGCACTCCATGATGTCCATAGGTGCGTGCTGACATCCATCTATGTGGCATCTTTCCACACCTTCAGTGCAAGGGTACATTCTGTGTTGCTGTCTGAGTGCATAACGTCTCTCATACACTTGATGCAGTATCAGGATAACACAAGGGGTCCCACCGATAATCCTTCATCTGCTATTCCAATATGTCGGTGGTGAGGAGGTGGGAACTAGTGAGAAAGCATTGACCTACTCCTCTACATTCCCCAATCTGGTTGAATCTGGTGCCTGTCAATGATGTGGGGGTGGGGATGCAGGGGGACATGAGTGGGGGCCTGCTGGCAGGTGCCCCTCCCTGCTGGGGGGTGGGGGTGCTGGGGGACATGACCATGGGTGCAGGGTAGTCCCCTGTGGTGTGGGCTGCCTGCAGGGACCGTGGAGGGGGTAGAGGGGACACCTGGGAGGACCCACACTGCCAATTCACGTGTAGGACTCCCCGCGCACCCCCGAAATATGCGTTCCCCGCTCTGACAGCAAAATCGCATGTAAAACTTCCCGCGCACCACTGAAATACACGTACCCTGCTGAAATCGTGTGTGAAACTTCACGTGCACCCCTGAAATACACGTACCCAGGCCAATCGCGTGTGAAACTTCCCGTGCACCCCAGAAATACACGTACCCTGCTGAAATCGTGTGTAAAACTTCCCGCGAACCCCAGGAATACACGTACCCAGGCCAATCGCGTGTGAAACTTCCCGCGCACCCCTGAAATACACGTACCCTGCTGAAATTGCGTGTGAAACTTCACGCGCACCCATGAAATACACGTACCCAGGCCAATCGCGTGTGAAACTTCCAGCGCACCCCTGAAATACACGTACCCCACTCAGTATATGCATGCTTTTTATTCGTGCACACTTTTGTAATGCGCAGGTACGCTACCGCCTGCCTTCGTGTGGCGGACGTGTTTAGGCCTGTGCATGTCTTTGCCCGTGTGTGGGTTTGCCCTATTCGATTCCATGAAATACGTGTGGTTCGCGTGCATGTGGGCGTTCCGTGTACTTCCCAGCAGTACTTCCCCCGTTACGCCTTCTTTTTCATGCGTTATTCCCCATTCTGTGTTACGCCCCCTGTTCCGCCTACTTTTGTTGTGTGCGCTGCGCTATGTGCGCTTTCGCTGTGCGCTTAGCGCACACTGTTTGGAGACGTGTGCGCCGGCGTGCGCCATGCACGGATTTGGCGCACAACCAGTGGGAAAGTAGCGCAGTGCCTTCCTTGGATCACACGCGTGGGCGTGTGCTTGCTTTGTCACGCTTGTGCCTCCTTGCGCCTGCTTGTGCTGGGATTTTTGGCGCACGTTTGTTCAATGAATCGGCCTCTAAGTATTTTCATATCGTTTCAGCATAGATTTGTATATCTTCTTCATAACATCACTCTGCTCTCATCAGATTCCACTTAGCACTCCATGATGTCCATAGGTGCGTGCTGACATCCATCTATGTGGCATCTTTCCACACCTTCAGTGCAAGGGTACATTCTGTGTTGCTGTCTGAGTGCATAACGTCTCTCATACACTTGATGCGGTATCAGGATAACACAAGGGGTCCCACCAATAATCCTTCATCTACTGTTCCAATATGTCAGTGGTGAGGGGGTGGGAACTAGTGAGAAAGCATTGACCTACTCCTCTACATTCCCCAATCTGGTTGAATCTTCTACCAATTTCTCTTCTTCAGTCTCCTTCATCTTTTTTTTTCAAACTGTCGTTTCTTTGGTATCCATATCTTTGTCACCCCCCCTCAGTGACCTGCATTCTTTATATGTTCATCCACACTCCAGGTCATCTGGCAACAATATCCAGATGGTGGACAGAATATCCAATGTCCTACATATTTATTATGATGCTTGAGGTAGTAGAACGGTGGTGCAAAGGGACTTTTCTTTATGTTTTCAGTCCAAAGGCACTTTTCTTTATGTTTTCACGGGTACTTTCCTCATTCTGCATTTGCTCTCCAGTTTCAGAATCTATCTCAATCATGATCTTCATTCCAATAGCTTCCTTGGCTGTCTTCTGGCATACACTGGGAATATACCGGACACAACTTTTGCAGATGCTGATACAGCATGAACAGGGAGAAAATACAGATATCTTGAAGGGGGCTTTAGGGGATACTGGGCCTCATT
The DNA here is from genome assembly GCF_040938575.1 of Ambystoma mexicanum. Taxonomy (NCBI): domain Eukaryota; kingdom Metazoa; phylum Chordata; class Amphibia; order Caudata; family Ambystomatidae; genus Ambystoma; species Ambystoma mexicanum. The sequence continues at coordinate 1,084,753,492 of NC_090936.1, read as the reverse complement.
AGGACCCAGGCGGTAAGGGGTTTACGGCGGCGTAAACAGCGCCGACCCTTACCGCCTGATTCCGAGGTCCCTTAGCGCCATGGAGGTTTTAACACCTGCTTTTAGCAGGTGTTAAAATCCATGGCGCTAAGGGACCTTGTTGTTAATTACGCCACCGTAATTTACGGTGGCGTAATTAACGCCTTCCCCACTCCCATTATGCCCTATAGGGCAAAAATGGGAATGGGGAAGGGTAAATGGGTTAATGGGGATTTACCGCCCCACTCACCTCGGAATGGGGCGGTAAGTCCGCCAACCACCATGGCGTAAACGTAGTTTACGCCATGGTGGTAAAGGTACGACCCAGGCGGTAACTTACCGCCTGGGTCGTAATGAGGCCTATGGTTAAATGTACATTCAGAGTAGCAGTGAAAGAGACATGAACTGGTGAGAGGACCAACCTAGTATTTGCAGACAAACCGTGCCATTGACTGTGTCCCCATAACACTGAGGGCCCATAACACTGTGTCCCCATAACACTCACTGCACATTTTCCATATGCAGTGAGGTTTGGACGAACTGGACAGGATCTGTGGGTGTGTGTGTGTTCTCACTGACCTTGTAGGGCACCAGAGGATCAGGTTGAATGGTCTACAACTGCACTTATTTTCCAAGGTTGTACATTATTAGTGTTTTTTTTAAAAGAAAATGTTTAATTTATTTTATTGATTTATACAAACCTTTAAAATCTTTTACAAACAACATAAAACAACAACAAAAACATACATCATACTTCATTAATCTCAAATCCTCTGACTCCTTCCAGCGTCCAACTTCCCCGAAGCTACTTTAGTCACAAGACATTACCTAGTCACCACAGTCCAAACTCAACCGATGTTCAATTATTGCTAAAAAGTGTGTTGGAGGGAATAGCAATTTTAAGTCAATTCCGTTAAACATGTGGCTCCACCATTCGTCCGCACACAGAGATGGATGACTTGTGCTCCAAGGACCCAAGTGCAAGGTTCTTTCACATCGAAAATAGGTACAGAATAGCACTAAGTGCTTGAGTGTTTCTGCTTCTTTTGTACAGAATCTGCACACAGGATTAAGATTTTTGTTACACCTCCACATTTGTAGTCGCTCTTTAGTTTTAAACAGGTTCATACGAAATAGCATAAAGCTTCTCCGTGCATTGGGGTCCAAGAACAAACTGATGTAGCGTTGAGCGTTGTTAAAGGCACGTGCTTCAGCAGGCAAGTTTATCACCAGTTTCGCCAATGCTCTTTGTGTGCAGGTTCGCTCCCAATCGAGGTGCCAAATTTTCAATTTTGCAGCGTTTGGATTTTCGTGGAGCATGTTAATCTTGATGTCATATTCTGCCAACAAACGTTCACATCTATGCATCCACATTGACACCAAATTTTGACCGGTAGCCGATGCACTACAAAGAATTGCAAACTGTGGGATGTTTTCTCGGGTGTGAGTCTTATGAAACAGGGATAACAAATTCCAGGTAATCCTTGCCTGACGTGATATGAGGGATAGTTCGTATCTCATGACTGATGTCATTGTCCCTCTTGGAAGACCCAGAACTTTCGTCCAAAATTGATTCTCCAAGGAAGACCATACATCATGAGAACAGCCCAGCGTGTTTTCAGCCCCATAAATCAGCACTGGAATAACTTTTTGTTGGTAAAACCGCTGCAGTGGTTCAAGCGAGAATTTCCCAAATTTCTTTTTCATAATTACAGCTTGACTCGCTAGCTGAACAAATTTCCTTTTCGTGTCTGCTATCCATGGGCCATCATTAATACAGAAGCTTATTACCATTCACAGGTATTTGACGCTTTGGGATATTGTCATCAATTCCCCACCTAGGAACCATATTAACTTTTTTGCTCCTTTCGAGGCTCCCCCTCTCAAATTCTTAAATATTAAGATCTCACATTTTTTTGTGTTAATCAACAGCCGATTCTCACGTAGCACTGAATGGCGTCAAGTTTTCTTTGCAGGCCGACAGGTGTTACATCCATCACGACTAGGTCGTCGGCATATAGGAGCCAGCTTACATGCGATTTGTTTATTTTAGGCGGGAATGAATTTACTGCATCTATTGATGTACCTATATCAGATATAAACAGACTGAATATAGCTGCAGCAAGAGGGCATCCTTGTTTGACGCCGTTGTGTGTTTTAATTGCGGTTGACAATGTCCCAGATTGATCTAAACTGATCTTAATAAATGTATCTGTGTCAAGCTCTCGAATGGCCGCTACAAGATCTTCAGGGCACCCCCACCGTTGCAATTTAGACCACAGAAGGTCCCGGTCAACAGTATCAAAGGCACTTGAAAAATCGATAAACGCCATGTATACTGCTGTATTTGATTTTAATGCTTCCATTTTGGTCAAGTTAAGTAGCAAGAGATTTAAGGAGCAACCTACTTGTTTAACAAAGCCAGCCTGTCAGGTGTCTAGGTGCACAGTTTTTACAGCCCCCTCTACCAGTTTTAGCTGCAGAGTAGTTGCGTAGACTTGACCCAATACGTCTAACAACGCCAACGGCCGATAATTTTTTGGGTTTAATCTATCCCCTTTTTTGAAAATCGGAACGATGATAGCTGACTTCCATGATTTAGGGGATCGACCCAAATTGTTTATTCTATCGAACAAAGCTGCACAAAACTCCGCCCAAATCTCAGGGTGCTGTTTGATGTGAGGCCATCCGGGCTGGGAGCTCTCGAGTTTTTGGCCTTCATGATTATAGTCGCAATGTCGTTTTTACAAAAAGAAAGTGAGCGTGGTGGAAAGATCTCTACATTCACGCCATCTGTAGTCTTGTTTCCCTTGTATAAAGCCTCAAAGTGAGAAATCCACTCTACTTCGGTCACCAAGCACGCTTGCAGGGACTTTTGAGGGGCCTGCATGTTATTAATAATGCCCCAAAAGTCCTGTGTGTTTTTAGGTGGGACTTCAAGCAGTTCTTATGTCTCTGTTTTGCTTCTAGATCCAAAGAATGCCCCTGACGAATTGCACGTCTCATCAGCCATTTATGTTTTTGAATCCCTGGATCGAACCGATGTTTGCAAACAAAGTTTGTATTTTTCAGCCCCACGTTCTTGATTTTAAATTGTAGCACTAACTGATCGTATTCCATTTGAGTACTATGCTGGCAATAGACAGTTGACAACTGGACAACCTCGTGCTCTTTTAGGCGTAATCTGACCCTACTTGCTTCAACCACGATGTTGCCACCTCGAAGTTACCTCCTTCAGTGACTTTACAAATTCAATTGTTAGCATATTATGGCCACTGCTGGTTTTCTTTGTTATCTTAAGGGATTTAATTCGGGCATGCAAATTGGGAGACACAAACACGTAGTCGGCGGCATGTCTCCAAGCGTGTTCCTATTCAGCATTTGCAGTTGCCTTGATTCTATTTCTTATAGCCAATTATTAGGTAGGATCTTTTTATCCTCCGCCACCGGTTTAAAAAGGTCAATATTCAGGTCTCCACAAATCATAATATTCACCCTTATCTTGGACTCGTACAGATGATCCAAAATTGCTGACAATTGCTCTATAAATTCTGTTTAGCCTGCCCTCTGATGATTCCAGTACACATTTAATAATGTTATTTCGTCAGTGTCCTCAGTGCACAGAGTCTGCCTTACAATCATAGTTTCCTGAATGAATGGGGAGTGATTGATGATCTTTGCGATCCTGAAACCCGATGCCCTGTTTACCAGTGTTAGCAGACCGGCATCGGACACCCTTTCTCTAGTTTTATTGTGGAGTTCAAGGCCACTTCGTAATCGCTTGAGATTGGGATTTCAGTAAACCATGTTTCCTGCAAGCAAACAATGGTCTGACCTTCCAGCCAGTTTGTGTTGAACAAGTGCATAAAGCCTCGCATGTTCCAAGAGGCCACTGAACACACACCTGAGGTAGACTTTTTTCCTGGCATTATTGTTGTGCGTTCGTGTTAAGCGTAGCAGCTAACCAGTCCCAGTCTCCATTGACCCCCATTGCATTTGGACAACTGATACCACTGTCAAGCAGTGTTCCCAAACTTTGGGCTCCACATATGGTGATTCTTATGTCCGTTTTAGTTGCATCAGGTACACACCCATCGTCATTCGTCTTTAGGTAAGAGTTTTTTCTCGTGATCTGTGCACTTTCACACTTGGGGCTCACCGACTGCCCAGTTCCTGTTTTCCTGACTTTAATGGACAGGGGGCAAACATTCTCCTCTTTATTTTGAACGCGTAGCACCGTACTCTGTTGCAGACAGCTTAGCATATCAGGGTTAACCCCTGCACCCAAGGCGGGTGGACACATGTGAGGTGCTTCCAGCATGTATACTTCCAACCCCAGAGAGAATAGAGCTACATTGGCATCAAGAATTGTGGTAGCTATCAGTGATGAGGACATGTGAAGAATTACTTTGTTGTTCCGTCTTTCGTTGGGGAATTCAATGATCCTTAAGTTGTTAGACGTTATTGCACGTAGGCTTGGGATCAGTTCGAACAGTCTGATGATATTAGCACGATTTAGAATCAGCTTATCTTTAGAGTCGAGACACTCGATCATTACCTTAATGTCTGACATCTTGCCGTGCTCTCTTTTCGCTTGACTTCCTTTAGTTACTTGAAGTTTCGCACATGTATCTCTATGATCGCCTGTTTGGTTTTTGTTCAGATTTTTGTTGGTAACACCACCTAACGCCCTTAGTGCACCCTGGATGCAGGGGGCATTCACTTTGTCTTTCCCGTTCGTATCAATTCGATAGCCCTCACGTTCTTCAGTCTGTACGCTTTTTTGAATGGCGCATAGCTTCAGCCTCTTTTCATGCATTGTCATGAACAGTGGGCTTGCTGGGGCAATCGGTCCCATCTCTGGGCTCGCTGATTCATTTACAAAGCGACAGGTTCTGGCTTTTCTGATTCCAACACCCTGCTGTGGTGCATCCTGTCCAGTTGACATGCAGACGTGGCTTCAGCCGCAGAGGCGCACCCCTTCGTATCGTCAGTGCGTTCAGTGCGCGTGAACTCTGGTGCGATTGCAGGAATTGATTGTTCACGCATGTTTTTCACGCTTGGCGTCGGTAGAATGGTGTATATAACCTTGTCTTGCTCCACATCATCGTATGTGGACATATTTAAGAGCTCAACTGATATGTCATTAGGCAGTGTTTCTGCCTCCACAACTACCGATGAGGGGCCGCTTCCTTTATCAGCTTCAATTGATGAGTACTTGTTTGTTGTCCAAGTTTACTGGAGTCCTTGGTCACAATTTGCACTAATTTTATGTTCCTCAGGAACTTCCTTGCTCCTATATTTTTATTATTTTTCCTGGCTGGCAGATTCTTTGGTTTTTTAGCGGGCTTCATTGGTTTAGCTTTTGATTCAGCTGGTTTCGTAGTGGTCTGAGGAGCAACCCCAAAAATAGAGAATACGTTAAGTTTCTCTACCCCTTGGCTCACAGTTGGCATGCTTATATCCATAATTAGATGTGGTTCCATATTCAAAGTCGTTGCTATTTGATCGTCAATACACATTAGTCTCTTGCATGCTCTGGCCTGCTCAAAGGCAGTTTTAAATGAAATCTCGGCGATTTGCTCACACTCAGATGAAGTACTAGTAGCCCATCCTTGTAAGTTTGTAGATGTGTCATCCACACTTGGATGAGGCTGGGTGACGTGTACCTCAAACTCAGAGCCAGTGAAGGCGGTCACGCAATATTGCGGAGTTACCATAATCCTTTCAGAACCTCGGGAGGCACCCTCTGCTTCACTGTGGTAGCTCCGCCCGAGGACCTTGGCGTCAACCCGGGGCACTCGGCTAGGGGCAACTTTGAACCCCTTCTTGATACATTCGTAGCATTCATAGCATTAGATTAATTGTGTTGATGGCGTCCTACTAGTCCCAATCCCTCATATTTGAATAATGTGAGTGCTTCTCTAGCCACTTCTGCCAAAAGTTTTTTGTCAGTGGAATTATTTCTCCTTTGGTCACACAGAGATTTGAAGGATGCGTCTAGACTTTTCAGCCCTTCATTGATGTTAGTAGATGACTGACTACATATTTGTTCTAGATGGCCCACTTTGGTATTCATTAGGGCCATCAGTGTAGTAAGGTCCTTCGTTGAGTCGTTCAAATTTTCATATAACTTCATTAAGGGGGCCAAGGAAATCACCAGAGAAGATATTATCGAGGCTTGTAACTCAGGTGTCAACCTAGACTCATTGGTCTCTAAGTTACTGGCCTGAGAGACCCGCTTCCTCCCCTTCCTATGCCTATGGACTCTTCCCCACTTTATTTTCAGAAAAGGCCGTTCTATAAAGGAAGAATCAGAAAGTTTGCAAGTGTCCGAAGCAGTCGTACCAGAAGAATGTAAGTTCTGTCCACGCTAAAACGTAGCTTCTGTCCCCAACCGTTTTGCATTAATTAATCTCTTTTGTGAATTCATCTGATTAAACGATATGTCGTTCAGCGAGATTTCACTTGAAGTCTCCTTTGGACCATTGGCTGACGGCTTCCTACATTTATAACTCACATTTGCCCATTTGTCCTCATTAGGTTAATTCAATTGAGCATTATGGCGTTTCAATTATGTTTTTTGCGTTTGTTCACATTGCAGGATTACATTTTTCAATGTTTTGCTGCTGCATGTTTTATTCATTGAGATCAAGCTATGCATGACCTTGTTAGCAACCTCTAGGGAATTGCGACGATCATCTCGCCTAGCGACCATCGTCCCCCCCATCAGTTGCGTTATGTCAACAAATTCCTTCGTCGTTCCATGAGGTAAACAAAATACTTCATCGTTGTGTTCTTTGTTGGAGTTCAGTTCCGACAATGTGTCAGGTCGATGAACCGGCAAGCTTGTACTCAAAAGCTTGCCTAGATTAGGTTCTACACCCGCTGAGTTTAACAAGGCATCTTCGCCGGCCCCAGCCACTCCAACTGTTTTTAACGCTGTATTATTGGATGCTGAAGTGGGAATCCGTTATTTTAAATTAGAGTTAGGGAGGGCTTTTCGGCTGTGATGGACCACAGCAGGCACTCCCCCCTCGCTCTCATCGTCACACGCAGGAGTCGCTACCCCAGCCGCTGACCTCACCGGCAGCGCCGGCAGCGCAAGACCAACCTCAGTCTCATCCTCATCCGCTGCTGCAGTGATGCGTTCTCCGTTCAAGGGCTCGTCCTCCAGACCCGACGGCAATAGCGAGCCCCCAGCAACTGCCCCCACGCTGGGTAAGTCTATATTCACCACTATGTTGCTATAGTTAATGTGTGATGATTTGTTATTGGCCTCTATCTCGCCAAGTAGAACCTTGGGACCCAGATTATGCAAAGACGGCTCTGTTGTATATTCGCTGTAGGGGTGTCACGGTATTCATTTTATGACGGTACGATAACCTTCTTGCCAAATGACGGTATATCATGGTTATCGCGGTATAGCAGGTGAAGTTAACTGATCTTAACAAATATTTTCTAAAAGGTCATAAATTGACAGATTTATCATCACAAACAAAACCAGGCACCCAGGGCCAGAATTGGGCTTTTCAACATACTTTCCACTGAAATGCCTTGCTTCCACCAAACACAAACACACGTGTGGAGAGGAGGGGGTGGGGTGGAGGCCTGCTGCAACTGGCAAAGCAAACTGAAAAGCTTTTCTTAAGTGGTCATTTAGGCTTTTTGCTTCCCCACTGGCTACTGGTGAAGATGAACATGTTGCCATCTTGATAACCTGCATGCCACAGATCAATGGAGGCTGATGGTAGTATACGCTTGTGCACATACACACACACACACACACACACACACACACACGCACTTTCTTTTTACGTTACAGCCTTTAGTTTACTTGTGGGCCAAAAGGTGTTCAGTAATCACTGACATGTTACCCTTTGGTATGGCAGCAGGGAATACCCACAGAGATGAGTGAATTTCGCAGTGTGACTTATTATATGTAAATTCAATGATAGAACCAGGGAAATCCCCCATTGCCATATGTTTAGAGAACATTATCCATTATAAATATATAAACCCCAAAGCCGCCACCCCAAAGTAAACCCTTTTCCTTCTTGGCACTGTATCTATTCTTCCTATTGCTAACATATTGATTTTGTGTAAGGCACGTGTGGTTTATGGAATGGCATTAAAAACTGCTCCAACTGAAACTACTTGGCAGACGGCACATCCAACAGTGCAAAACCAAGACTGTGCAGCAATTGCTTACTGCAGCCTTTCCAAATCAGATTGAAAAGCACACTACGGTATGAACGGTATAACGGTATAAACAATGTGACGGTTATTATTGTTCAATTAAGTGGTTCACGGTATCTTTAACGGTATACCGTTATACCGTTACATCCCTAATTCGCTGCTGTAACTGTTGGCCAAGTGAGCAATGGCTCCTAATGGCCGCGGACCCAAGGCGTTGCCCAAGTTTGCGCATGGGTTCAGTTCGACACACACTTTGCTCGAATCGGGCAGTTACTCACATGAATAATGACTTGCGCCCCCCGTAGTGACATTGCTGCTGTAAACATCTAGTTCCTCGCTCGTTGAGTTGCAAGAATAAAAGCAACTTACTTTTCCCGGGTGAGGGCCGTTGAGCCGCGCTGCTTTCATCATTAGCACCAGGACGTTCGCGTTTCTTCTGGGCCCGCGTTCTAGACACAGGAGTAGCTTGTGTAGACATTGATCCGGAGTCTTTGGCACCAGGCACCACTCGCCAAACAGCCTAACAGCAATGCGTCCAGCCCTTTCGTCACAGGGCTTACCCCACAAGGGCGCGCGAGGCGGCCTTTTAAGGTCAGCTGTTCAATAAACCTTAAAGGCACACGCATCTCGAGGGCACTGCACAGGATACAGGAGAGTTCTTGGAAGCAGTCCACTCACCACAGCCTAACAGCAATGCGTCCAGCCCTTTCTCCACAGGGCTTATGCCACAAGGGCGCGCAAGGCGGCCTTTTAAGGTCAGCTGTTCAAAATACCTTAAAGGCACACGCACCTCGAGGGCACTGCACAGGATACAGGAGAGTTCTTGGAAGCAGTCCACTCGCCACAGCCTAACAGCAATGCGTCCAGTCCTTTCTCCACAGGGCTTATTAGTGTTTGCGCAGTCAGTGGCCAGCACACCAAATTAAACATTGCAATTGTGCTGACAGAAGAAACTGAACATGGGATTTAATCTGAGTGATACTCTTTTAAAGAAGGAGGGATATTTTGACAGACAAAATGGTGTGTCTTTCCACAAAAAATATACATTATTTAATTTCACTAACATTGTAAACTGGCATTTTGCAAATGTTACAGTATGCATGTATAATGGTCACTTGCAGTAAATACTGCCGTCATAATAAGAACATTAAACTTGTCTTATTCACCAAAGCACATGACCAAAACCTAGACTAAACATATAAATTAATTTCTGAAAGAAGGTTATTACTCCAAGATAGACAGTCTGGTATGCTCATTTTGTACTCTTTCAAAATACTTCTTTGAGAAATGAGAACGGGATTGATAGTACTAAACCATGGACCATATATAATCATTCAGAAAGAAAGATTTTTGGTCTAGTTGGGTACATATCGAATCTACTGCACTAGTGCTCTGTTTTTACATCCCTCAGTACCCGCCCATGTGCCTGACCTCTTGGGCTGCTTATTGGAGCCTAGCCAGCTCTCTTAAATCCTAATCTTTGCCAAATGCACATACGCATCTTAAATCTCCTCAGAGAAATGTCCAATACCTGGACTTCGGTCCCTGAGAGTGTTCCTACCAAAAAGCGCTTTGAGGCCATATAAATAGGAAAAGGCACTATATAAATAACTTCTAAAATACAATACAATACAGTACAATACAATACTGAGTTTATGGCCCTTTGGAAAGTGCATATATATTGGATGGGATTACATCAGAATAATTCTGAGTCCAAATAACCGGACAAACTCTAGAAGATGGCAGGTTATTGTTTTATTAACAATTATCTGAACCAGGGAGGTTACAATAAACATCAACGGACGGAAGCTCCGTCTCTCAATGATCTCCACAAAAAGTACAATTCTTATACTCATTATGCATCAGAGTGATTTCATACTATGTGGCAATAATGAAAAACCTATGAAGGGCCTGGTTTGATTATGGGAACTATCTAGATATCCAATTGTATAGGAGCTAGGTGTGTTATTGGCGGTCCTTTATCAGGTGGACAACTTATACCTCCCTCTTAAAACATGTAATTTCAGAAACATTACATGCACAGTATCTCATTGGTCGTACAAGCTATAAGGTCCTTTGGTACATGGACTAATACAATTGGTTGGTACGCTTGTGCCATGTCTGGGACATGTGGTTCATTTAGCAGCATGTAAGCCAAGACCCAGGTGCAGGGAGATAGGACATGAAGCTACCTCACAACCCAATTAGCCCAGCATCTCTCATCACCCATGCTTTCTGCCATGAAATTGTCTTTGCACTTGGCCTCCTAGAGTATTCTCGTCTTGGGAATGTACAGGAGTGAGAGCACTCGCTATTGTGTCTGTAACTCCAAGTTCAAGCTCTATTTGCATCCTAGGCTACGTGACAGGAGACCACGATCTGGTCCGTTTTGCAGTTTTTAAATGCTCTAAATAAATTAAAACTTGGCCTCCTTTGTATTCTTTCTTGCACCTTAATGTGAGAAGATTAATCCTCCGCACACTCGTTTTTCTTCGGAGTAGATAGCTGACCTCAATTTCTAAGATCTTGACTTCAGGCCAGGCAGCCTCGCCACGCAGCTCCATGAGCCTGCTATTCTGCTACGACACAGCTTTCCATTCTCCGTTCATGGTTTCTGGTTTATTTATTTCACAATACTTACGTCCAGTTTCTGTACAATTGCATCTTCGCCTGCATTCTATTTACTGCTTATAGCTAGCCTCTACGATGATTTAATCTACCTTGCATTTCAGCTTCTGTACATTTATTGATCTTCTGTTTTCTGCAGCACTTTGTTAACATATAACCTTCTTCTTTTCCACGTTGATTAGTTTAGTCAATCCTTTACTTCATCATTTGTCCTCTAGGATCCATACATTGTCTTCAGTCAGTATCTTGGACGTCGTGCACACCTTCTTATGACATCATCAGTTCATGTGTTTAGCTCTTTTTCATATTCCTTAGGGAGTTCCTCCTGTAGGTTGTCATCACTTCGGGGGTACATTTGATAGGGTTGCCTCAATGGGTATCTCCTTCCAAATGCTTGCTGCGGTATTGGTACGATAGCTGGTGTCAGGAAAGGCATGGTCTCATTTCTCCAATACACGGGTTGTAGGGGGGCAGGAGCTCCTGCAGATGTATACAGCGGCTCCTCTACATTCCCCCCTCTGGTCGAGTCCTCTACCACCTCCTCAAGTTTTTCTGCTTTTTCTCCTATTGAAGAAGTGTTTCTTTGATGTCCATATCTTTGTCACCCCCATCAGGGTACCCATTGTTTTAATGTGTTCATCCATGCTCCAGGTCATGTAACTGCATTGTCCATTCGGGTTATAGTAGACCTATCGTCCCAGGTTATTCTTATGATCCTTTGCATAGCAGAATTGTATTCCTTCAGGTGCCGCAATACTTGCTTTTATGTGGTATCTGATGGCATCATCAATCAGCACCCTATTATGTGGTTCATCCTTTGCATCAATCATAATCTTCATTCCCTATGCTTTCTTTGCCATTTTCTGACATTTTATAATTATTATCCTTATCATACAGAATACAAATATTATTATCACCAATATTGCTCCAAGAAAGTTGAATATGTTGGCCATCCGAGAACGAATCCATGAGAACAGAAGTGCAAACCAACTGTCATCTCCAATGGCCTGTGTCTCATCCACCATTTTTATGTGTTTTGATTTTTTTTGTTGATTTTGAATGATTTATTACGCGCACCAGACAGAATCAACCACATTCGGGCACAGATCGTAACTAGAAAATCGAGGATTTCATAAGAGACGAAAGCGGGGGTACCTAGAATTCTGACTTGATTAACTGTTTACATTTATCTAAATAAAAATGTTTTCAGTCTCTTTCTAAAAAGGTCCAGGCTTTCACACTTTCTGATTTCAAGCGGAAGTTGATTCCAAATTTTAGGGTCATAGGCACCAAAACTTCTATCTCCTCTCGAAGTACATTTTGTTCGTGGAATGCAGAGTAAGAGTTTGTCCTCTGAACGTAAACTCCTTTTCGGCTGATATAATACGATTTTACCAGCTAAATATGCGGGGGCAAGCCCTTTAATGCATTTGAACACTAGGCATGCCATCTTAAATTTAATCCTGTCTTCCACCATCAACCAGTGGAGTGATCTCTGCATTGATGACACATGGTCTCTTTTCTTCAGTTTTCCAATTGCTCTCACTGCTGCATTTTGTGCTCTTTGAAGTCTCATCATTTGCTTCTGAGGAATTCCCGCTAGCAAGCCATTACAGTAATCTAGGTGGGGATTAGTCATTGCCCCCACCACAACTGCTCTATCTTCCATCGGAATGTAGGGGAGTATTCTCCGTAGTGATCGAAATGCAAAATGAACTATTTTCACTTTGGCCCCTACTTGCGTCTCGCTATTCAAATTCTCCTGCCACCAGCAGCCTAGGTTTTTTACTTTTTTTGCATATTGCAATTGTTCCCCTAGGATCATAGGGGGAAAACTTTGAATTCCCGATGTTTTTTTATTCTTTGGGCTGAAAAGTATGATGTCTGTTTTTGCTGCATTTAATTGTAAATGGTTGTTGTTCATCCATTCATTAAGTTCCCTCATACATTGGTTGATTCCCTCAAAGTCCTCTTCACTATTTTGTAACTCAATATACAGTTGCGTATCATCCGTACATAAATGAAATAGCAAATCATATTTCCTGAATATCCTAAAAACAGGGTGAAAATAGAGATAAAAAATGAGTGAGGACAGAGAGGAACCCTGTGGAACCCCGCAATCAAGTTCCACCATTTCTGAGATGATACCATCAAGTGTAACCCTTTGGGTTCTGTCTTTGAGCAATGACTCAAACCACTTCACAACCCATTCAGAGGCTTTCCCCACCTGTTCGATCCGTTCTGCCATTACCTGGTGATTTACAGTATCGAAGGCTGCAAAGAGATCCAACATTAATAACACTGTGGATCCCCCCCTGTCGGCAGCCTCCATTAAATCATCATGCACGGCTAAAAGGGCCGACTCTGTGCCATGGTTCGGACGGAAACCTGATTGGAGATTGTCCTTTATCCACGAAATCCATGAAAGCCTGGAACTGAGTGCACACCACTTTTTCCAGAATTTTCGTTGGCCACATTAAGTTAGCCACTGTTCGATAATTCTTCATTACTTCTGGGTCTAGGGTGTTTTTTTTATAAAGGTTTAATTAATGCTTTTTTTAGGGCTATGGGTACCTGCGAATCATGAAGTGACTTGTTCACAAAAGTCCCAATGAACGGTGTTAATTCCTTCGCTAACCGTTTGGCAGCATATGCTGGCATTCTACAGGAAGAATCATTAGTGGGTTTCAATTGCTCTAACAGGGTAAAAATTGTGTTATTCTCCACTTTTTGGAACTGAAAGACTGTTTCCCTTTGTTTTTCCTTCTCGTGTTCATCTTCTTCCTTCATTTTTCTCTCTAGTTTAGGGACCCATCCCTGTTCTATATTTTTTAATATGGTGACTATTTTATCTTTAAAAAAGGCATTATTTTATTAGCCTGTTCCTGAGATGCTATTATGGTTGAGTCCATACATGCTGGTTTACTACATTTTTTGACCACTTCAAATATGGCCTTAGACTGATTTCCAGCTTGCGTGATCTCATTGTGTAAGTAGTCCTGTTTTTCTACAAATAGGGCAGTTTTATATGTCTTTAGAACTGCCTTAGCCCTAACCGTGTCATTATTATTCTTGCTATGTCTCCAATTATCATTAGCTTTGTGCAGTTGCTTCCGAAGCAAAGCAAGTTCGGGATTAAACCAGGATTTAGATTTCTTGTTTTTTTGTTTTGTTTCAGGGGTGCATACTTGTTACATATTTCTTCCAATATGTCCATACCTTTATTAAAAAAATCACCACATGTCAATGAGTTATCAATAGCATTTAATTTCTACTGTACTTCTCCGCCTGGAGTTTTATCCAAGTCAGTGACCGGACGTGTCCATATTACTGGCATTTCTCTGCCTTTACTCTTTATTAAGTCTTTGCTAGAAAGTGTATAGAGTAGGCCACAATGGTCCGACCCATGGGTGTTGTTAGGTCTGGAAAAGACCTGGGGCTATGCTAATGTCAGGACTCTCGGGACTCGGGGCTAGCTAGCCTTTTGGTTGTAGCTCCTGAGATTCTATCCGGGGCTACAAACCAAAGACCAGGGGCTATAGCCCCCTTAGCACCCCCCTAGCAACGCCACTGGTCCGACCATAATACTGGTTGTATTTCTTTAAAAGCTGCAACTGTTCCTCTGGTTGCTAGCATATACAGACAATGGGCCTCCTTACGAGGTAGGAGGTAAGGGAAAAACGATGCCGGTAAAGGATTACCGGCATCGCTTACCGCTCCGGGCTATTACGACCCGCCAACCCGCTATTAGCGGCACCGTAAATAACGGTGCCTATAATAGCGACATGGGCATGGGCATGCGACCCTACATGCCGGCAATAGCGGCATGGCGTAAACAGGAGTACATCACAAGTCAGGCGGACATGCAAATAGTGGCATGAAGAAGGCGCTAAAAGTGGATACCGGCATGGCGGAAATACTGGCATCGCGAACCACCCGTAAACAGCCATGTGCAATGATCTCAACTACCACAGATGCACACAATCAGCACAGGTGGAGGCAATGTACACTGGGCCAGCATAAAAGGAGCACACCACACCCCTTCCCACACCCATTCACACACCAAAATGATTCCAATACTAGTTGCAATACTGGGGCTGGAGGACATGCTAGCATTGCTACACCAGCAACAACAACAACAACAGGCAGCACAGAGGAGACGCAGGAGGAGAAGGAGGGTGGGACAGGCACAGCATGCCCCACCAGTGCAGGCAGTTGTACCACAGAGGCAGCCCCCAATCCCACGAATCAGAGCCAGTCCATTCAACCTAACCCCTGAGCAGATCCACACCCTGTACCGTCTGGACCGGGACACCATCACTACCATTGTGGACATGATACACGACGACATCGTCAGCCTCATAGACATCCGTACCGCCATCCCCCGTCTACTTAAGGTGGTGTCTGTGCTCCACTTCCTGGCCACAGGCACCGACCAGCACACGGTAGGGCAGATGCATTGCATATCACAACCATAATTCTCACACACGCTGAACCAAGTGCTCGATGCCCTTCTGAAGCACACAAGCGACCACATTTCCCTACCACGGACTGCCCAGGAGATCTCAAACTCCAAAATTAACTTCTATTCACTGGCAGGCATCCCAAGTTGCATTGGTGCCCTTGACTGCACCCATGTGGAATTGGTGGTCCCACATGCCATGGAGGTAGTGTACCGCAACCGTAAACTATACCACTCCATCAACGTGCAAATGGTATGTGACTCAAACAAGATCATCACACATTGTTGTGCCCGATTTCCTGGATCAACCCATGATTCAATGGTTCTGTGGAACTCTACGATACCACGCTACATGGAACGACATGCCGGACAACGTTCCTGGCTACTCAGTGAGTTGCATGGCAAGCACATGGCAGTGTGATGTGGGGATATGATGGAGAGATGCATACTTCACCCGGCTGAGATTGGGGGGGGGGGATGCATACTTCACCTGGCTGAGATTGGGGGGGGAGAGATGCATACTTCACCTGGCTGAGATTGGGGGGGGGGAGAGATGCATACTTCACCTGGCTGAGATTGGGGAGGGGGAGAGATGCATACTTCACCTGGCTGAGATTGGGGGGGGGAGATGCATACTTCACCTGGCTGAGATTGGGGGGGAGAGATGCATACTTCACCTGGCTGAGATTGGGGGGGAGATGCATACTTCACCTGGCTGAGATTGGGGGGGGGGAGAGATGCATACTTCACCTGGCTGAGATTGGGGAGGGGGATGCATACTTCACCTGGCTGGGATTGGGGCGGGGGGAGAGATGCATACTTTACCTGGCTGAGATTAGTTGAGAGAATGAACAATACCCATACGGCAATACACTGTGCCCCAAAGCAGGCCAGACTGAACCTGACACCTGAATCCAATATGCAAGACATAGGGCCTCATTACACGGATGGAGGAGAACCATGGCGCTATTAGCGCCATGGTTCATGCTGGTAAAATACCGACACCGCCTTGGTGGAAAGGGGAATTACCACCCCATTCCAAGGTTGGCAGGGCGGTAATTCCCCCTTCCACCATTGCCCTTCCCCATTCCCATTTTTGCCCCATAGGTATTGCCCCATTGCGGTACCGTAATTAGCTCCCTGGGTCCCTTTGCGGGTTGGTTTTTAACACCTGCAAAAAGCAGGCGTTAAATTCCCCAACCCGCAAAGGGACCTCGTAGTAAGGCAGTAAGGATTTACCGGTACCGGTAAAATACCCTTACCACCTACCGCGTAATGAGGCCCATAAGCTGCACAACAATGGCAACAAGCCAGTATGCAACCATACCACATCGATGCACATGTACACTGCACATAATCAGACCGTAGCCTCTGCAACACAATGCAGCGACATACTGTTAGTATGGCCAATGCAAATGACCTATGAACAGCATCACAGCGGACATGCGTCCATGAGTGCGTACAAAGGAATCACATGAGGCCAATATACAGATTTTCACTCGTACACCACCACAGAAGTGCAGCATGCCAGCATGGGGACATCAAGGGTGGAATGGGAGATCACCAAGAGTCTGGTTCCAACGGTGACAGGATCAAAGGATACCATTAACTACACATCACCTAGATCATGGCGACAACTGCTGTAGGCAAGCACAGTGCATGAACACTCGCAAGGAATAGGACACCCCTGCATCAACTAGACGATGCTACGCACAACTGTGGATCATGTGACCACACACATTGCAGTTACTTTGATTACCTCCATTCATGCATGGATATGTTGAGGTGGTCAAGAAATAAATGCAGGCTTGTGTGTGATAGGTACAGGTTCAATTTGATGAGATCACTTACACATAACCATTGTTGCACCCATGCAGGTGATGCTGGCTATCCCTTGAAGAGGTGGCTCCTTACCCCTGTCCGGAACCCGCAGAACAGGCATGAAGAGGACTACAATCGTGCACATACCCGTACCCGTGTGGTGATCGAGCAGACATTTGTCCTTTTGAAGGCACGGTTTCGCTGCCTCAGCAGGTTGGGTGGGGTACTCCTGTATGGGCATGAGAAGGTGTCCAAGATCATCATGGCATGTGTCATGCTGCACAATATGTGCATCAGACCGAACGTGCCTCTGACCCCTGACATTGAGCTACAACCGCCTGGTGAGGATGAGGAGGATGGGGAAGATGGGGCTGCACATCAGGTAGGTGGCGATGCACAGGAGGGACGTGCTGTGCGCCAGCATCTGATAGACCAATATTTCTAATACACATGGATGAAGATGGTGCAATGGATGTGGTATTCAGGGCACTGAGTGTTGGGGGGACATGAACACTGTGCACTGTTCACCAATAAAGCACACATACACAATAATCAATGTCCACTCATGTGATTGTACTTGACACAACGGGTGTATTAACCATTAAGTGATCAGGAAGTACATGAACCCTCCATCCCAAACACCATCTCCCCCTCCCCCCACAACTACCCTAAACACCATCTCCCCCCTCCCCCCACAACTACCCTAAACACCATCTCCCCCCTCCCCCCACAACTACCCCAAACACCATCTCCCCCTCGCCCTCAACTACCCCAAACACCATCTCCCCCTGCCCTCCCACCTACCCCAAACACTATCTCCCCCTCAACTACCCCAAACACCATCTACCCCTCCCCCCACAACAACCCCAAACACCAACTCCCCTCTACCCCCACAACTCCCTCAAAGATGGAGTGCACGTTGGTGCAGCATTAGTGTTCAAGAGTAACCAACAACAGGCTGCCCCTATTTCCCACGTCCTCGACCAGCATTGGGTGGTTGCAAGTCGGGCAGACGCAAGGACCGCACAGACCTGTGCAGGGTGCTGGTCTGCCTGGAGCTGGCAGAGGAGGAGGTGCTTGGTTGCTCCAGTCCCTGTGCGGGACGCTGGCTTTCCATTGCATCCGCGATGCGGCTGAGGACCTGCCTCACAGCTGCCAACTCATCGCAAATGCACTTTGTACTGGCTTCTATTGTGAGTTTTATGCCCTGGGCATATTCCCGACACTCCCCCCTCACCAGGGCACCCTCGCTCATGTGCTGGCCAACCAATGTAGTGAGCTCCTCCTGGCGCTGTTGGATGAGGCTGATTCCCTGGTCTCTGCCCCTGCCTTTGGTTGGTCTTCGCACTGCTTGCAGCATGTGTCTGCCATCAGGTGAGCTGTCCCTGGGACTCCATCTCCCTACCAGTGACTCACTACCAGACAGCTCATGGCTGCTGGCATTGGATGTGGGGCGTGGGCTGTGATGGGCTGACTGCTGCAGGCTGGGTGTGCGATGTCCTACGGGTGCTTGGCATGGTTCCTCTACATCAGACAGGGGTGCCGTGGCAGCTTCTTCTCCAACTGAGCTGTTGGCAGCGGACAGTGAGCCTTCTGCCACTGGCTCCTGTGTGGTGGGAGTGGCTGGTGTGGGTGCCATTAATTCTCAGTCACCCTTTCACGCCTTGGTGACGTATCGACATGGGTGGCTTTGGGGCTCTGCGACGGTCCAGGTTTGCCAGTGCCCCTTGATGTGCTAGGCCTGGTGCCTCCTTCAATGCCCCTGGCCTTCTTCATCGGTGGTGGGGCCTGCGCTGTGGAGTCTTGGTCCTCACTGTCAGATTGTGAGCCTGTGGGTGACCAAGAGAGGGACAGCATCGGTGATGGTTCAACGTGCATCATCAGATGTTGTTTTTGCTGCAGTTCTGTGCATTTGGACTTTGATTGTGACATACAGGTTGCTTGCCATATGGGTGGCTCATTCAGGCATACGTCTGGGTGTGAGGTGCTGCATGCATGGGATGTGATGGGGATGTGCACAGCATATGGACAGGGTTGTGTACATGTGTGTGTGATGCCCCATGCATTGTCTGATTTCAGTGTCAGATTTGGGGGACAACGTCATGCTTTGCATTGCAGAGTTTTGTGTGGACACTCACCTCCATCTGCCGATGACGGCACACTGTGCTCCATTTCCCCCACTCCCACGATTGTCTCTATGCCAATAGTGCTGGCACATGTCTCCTCCTAGTGTGTCATCTTGATCGGGGAGCATCCTCCGCCACCTGTCCCCATGCCCTGGCTCCTATTGGCTGCAAGTATGCTCCAGACACGGAGGCGCAGGTCATCCCAGCGCTTGCGCATGTCCTTTACAGTGCGGGGGTGGAGCCCACCGCACTGACTTTTCATGCCACCTCCTCCCAGATCTCCTTCTTCCTTATCTGGGTGGGACGCTGCATGTCTTGCGCAAAAACAACCTCCGCATTTGCAGCTAGTGTGTCGGCAAGCATTGTTAGTTCCTCATTTAAGAACCGTTCCTTGCGCTGGCGTGCAGCACCTTGCTTCAGGGCCTTGGGCATTCTGATGTGGTGTTGGATGAAGTCGGGGCTGCTGTTGTGGTGATGCAGGTCCTGGGGGCTAAGGATGGTAATGGATTGTGTTTTTAAAGGTGGCCGCCGTGCTCGTTCCCATTCCTGTGCGATAAGGCTACTTCCGGTTCTGCTTATTTACGGTCACCGCTTTTAGCGGTCACCGCTAATACCAGATCCATGGATGGAGGTAGTGCTATCAGCGCTTTCCTTGCTGCCGCTAAGGGCGATTTTGGGGTCTTTAGCAGCATGGTAATGTCCTTACCGGTATGGAGCAAGGCTCGTGCCAGTGAACTTGTAATGGCATGCAATTAGCAGGCTGGTTACTACACGGACACGTTAATTGCTCCATGCCGGTAAGGACCGTTACTTACCTCCTACCTCGTAATGAGGCCCAATGTCCCTTATTGTGGGATGGTGCTGTTGTCAGCATAGTTAATCCATGATTATCCCAGATTTCTCTCAGGGAAATAGGGTCTGGGTTAGTTGGACTATCCATCCAAATATCCAATCTCCAAGGCAGAGAAGTTCATTATATTTACTTCCTTTTGATGTCAGATAAAGATCCAATGAATCCAGAAATGTACCTAGCGTACCTGGGGGTCTATTACCTAATGCCATTTTAATAGAGGTTGAGTTCGACAGTGTGATAGTAAAATCCCCCATTTGTACCTCTTGACCCCAATCTAATACCTCCATGTGAGAGAGTGTCACTGTTGATTTGTAAATAATTGCAATGCCCCTACCCTTTTATGTATTCAATCAATTTGTGTAGATTTGTCAACATTGATATAGCCTCTGTCAAGGTCCCATTCTCGCCATCATGAGATGGTGTGAATGTGCAACATGATGGCCTGATCTTGGCGCAAACACCTCCTTCCATTGCTGTAATCATGTCGAGGACACATCTATTCAGGAGGGTCATCAACCTTATGGCGCTCGGCTCTTCTTTTATAGGGTTAAATCCTTTTATAGTGGCATTAATTGTTTGCAGTAGCTCCCACCTGGTGATCTGTAGCCATTTGGCGTTCGCCGCTGTTTGGATTCCAGGTATGAAAATAGATGTGAGCATCACCGCAGTTCTGCTTGTTTGTGCTCATCAGGAATGTCTTCTCAAGCTGTTAGTGATTTTTGTGAGAAATAATTTGATCTCTTCATCCTCCGGAGTTCTAGGGACCTCCTTTTTATTAGGTGATCATCCACTTTTGGAAATTCTTTAATATTCAGGTCAATTTGTTGAATCACCAATGCTGGAAAATGGATATCCAAGGAACACACTCCACCCCAATTCCTGGGCCATTTCATATATGCTCTAGATCCACAGGCCCAATATCGATCCATTAAGACAGCTGTCCCTCTCCTCATTCCTGGAACGTCAACAGTGTTTTTGCACCCCTTATTATATCCACCTTGATTTTTTCATTGACTCCAAAAATACATTGGGCCTCATTACGGCCCTGGCGCTGACGGAATGAAGCAGGACGATACGGGACCGGCCACCTTCATTCCGTCAGGGCCGATTACGAGGTTCCCTTTGCGGGACCCGGATCAGACGACTGGTAAAACCAGACGTCTTTTCCGCGTCCCGCAAGGGGAAGAGGGAGGTAACAAGGGGACACTTGTAATGTGCCCGTTGTTACCTACATCCCCATTCCCATTGAGACCTATGGGGGCTCAAATGGGAATGAGGAATGGTTCCTGCAAGGAGGAATTACCGGGTCCTCATATGTCGGAATGACCCGGTTATTCCTTATTGCAGGAACCCGGTAATGGAGCCCGGTTTGGAGGCAACCATGGAGCCAGTAGGTCCGTGGCTGCCTCCAAACTCGTAATGAGGCCCCTTGTCTCATTAACCAGTGGGACTATAGACACTGGGCCTGATTCATCTTCCACCCATACCAGCAGTTTGGAGTACTTGGCCCAAGACTTTAGATACAGTCAACAGTGTTCTTGCACCCCTTATTATATCCACCTTGATTTTTTCATTGACTCCAAAAATACATTGGGCCTCATTACGACCCTGGCGCTGAAGGAATGAAGGGGGATGGTACGGGACCGGCCACCTTCATTCCGTCAGGGCCGATTACGAGGTTCCCTTTGCGGGACCCGGATCAGACGACTGGTAAAACCAGACGTATTTTCCGCGGCCCACAAGGGGAAGAGGGAGGTAACAACGGGACACTTGTAATGTGCCCGTTGTTACCTCCATCCCCATTCCCATTGAGACCTATGGGGGCTCAAATGGGAATGAGGAATGGTTCCTGCAAGGAGGAATTACCGGGTCCTCATATGTCGGAATGACCCGGTTATTCCTTATTGCAGGAACCCGGTAATGGAGCCCGGTTTGGAGGCAGCCATGGAGCCAGTAGGTCCATGGCTGCCTCCAAACTCGTAATGAGGCCCCTTGTCTCATTAACCAGTGGGACTATAGACACTGGGCCTGATTCATCTTCCACCCATATCAGCAGTTTGGAGTACTTGGCCCAAGACTTTAGATACTCATCATTCACCTTCTGTACTCCGTGCACTGCTTCCTTCCTCAGCAGATGAGCTGCACAGGACATCACTGTATCTTCCCATACTTTGGCCGTACTCGCTTGCCCATAGATCAGCAGTTGTGTACGTTCCCAGCATCCAGGTATTCCAGTTTTTTTCTGTCATGTCGGAACAGTTAATCCTCTTCATTTCTTCAACAATCACCCTGCCTTGTCCTGCAGCAGGATACACAAGCATTCTGTCTATCCAGGCTCTTTTTCCATTTGTGTTGTCTTGATATAATCATCCTGGTATGGAAATGACTGCCTTGATCTCCATTGCAAGGTTGGCCAGCACCTTGAAACTGTTCTATTGTAATACATGCTGCTAGATGGCTGAGGCACTTCACATCTTGTGCTGGCATCTCTTTTGAAATGAAGGTTTTTACTGTATTCATGGAATAGGGGATGAGAGAGCAGACACAGTAATTCTCATCAGATGCTCTTTCCCCCACCTTTTTCATGTACTGGTACCACATGTTATTGCCCAGGTGAGCTGAATCATCCAGATAGGTATTTAACCCTTGGTTATCTTCTTCTGCACCCCTCTTGTGTAACCTGACATGCCCATAAAGGTTAAAAAAATATCATCATTTGTACTGTTACTTGGAAAAATCATAGCAGCTCTTTTTTCCATGGGACCATTAGGAAAATAAAGACTTAGAAATGTGAGATACAGATAGATAAAGAAAATAACACAAGCATATGTATATCAGGCATAGAAGTCTGGAGAAACATTTGGTGTGCCATCCCAATACTTGTTGAACCTGTGCTCTCTCTATAATCACATTATCCTCTTCACGAATCATTTTTAATACAGGAATTAGATTTTACATTCATAGCTATGATATGTTATGATATGGCATTTATAATGCACCTATACACGTGTTTGAAGGCGTGATGAGGCAAAGGGAGGGGGAATAGAGGGAAGACAGACATAACGATCTTACTAGGCCAGGTGACATTGAGATCGCGTAGGGGAAGGGGAAGGGGGAAAGGGAAAAGTGCAGGGGGGCAGTGCAATACCTTGGATTGACAGTGAAATAAATAGAATAATGGCAATAATTAAAAAGTGCAGCCAGCAGGTGGAAAGTGCAAGGATATGTTCAGACATCAGATGTCATGTGCAGGTAGTGGACTGTAGGGATACAGAAAACAGTCCCCAAGTGTGGAGGTTGCCAAGGAGGCAGTGCCAGTGTGCAACTGGCGTGAAGGGGACCTGGGCCTGAGATCAGAGGGTGGCCAGGTGACCAGTGCCGTATCAGCCAGGAGTTCAGCAGGGAAGAGGAAGAGCGAAAGCAGAAGCAAAGAGGAAGGTTTTGAGGTGCTTCCTGAACCGGATATGGTTCTTCTCAAGTTTCAGGGAGACAGGGAGGCTGTTCCAGAGGGAGGCCCCAGCTGAAGAATGAGATCTACCTCCAACTCGTTGCTTGGAGAAGCGACTGACCCTCAGGGAGTTGGAGGTGGATGAGCGAAGAGCTTGAGAAGGAAGATATTTAGGAAGAGAGAGTTGAAGGTATTGAGGCCCCATGCCCCAAAAGACCTTGTGGACAATCCAGAGGGTTTTGAACTTATTCCTCCCAGCCACTGGGAGCCAGTGCAGAGATTTCACTCTTGGAGAGATGCGATCCATGCCATTAGCATCACACCACTCCTGGATAGCAGACAGACAGTCAGAGATGAGGGAAGGAGAAGAGGAGGCCGAGGGTAGCCGCCTGAAAATGAGTTGAGTGTCATCCGCATAGCACTGAAAGTTGGGGCAGAGAGCGGCAATGCGGTGGGCAAGAAGTGCCAGGTATTGGTTGAACAGCCAGGGAGAGAGGTTAGACCCCTGGGGAAAACCACAGGTAGAGATGGAGATAGAGGAGAGGAAGGACCCAAGTTGGACCTGGGAGGGTCGATCAGAGAGGAAAGAGCTGCACAATCTGCTTCACTATTGCAATTAATGTACTGGATCCTTATAACTGAATCATTTTTAGGTTCATGTAGAAAGGTGTGAATATTAACATCTCCCGGAACAAGAGCAGGGTAAGACTGGAGTATAAACACAAAAATAGAAACTACAAGCTGAGGTGTATCACTATCGATGGAAATCATATATTTATCATTGAAACAAATATTCTCCTAGAAATGAATCTGGGTATTGATCTCTATTCCAATTTCTAATCAGAAACTGATGTTTAGGCATAGTACTGATGCACTTTTTACTCCTTCAAAGAATTTCTAGAAAGTACATTTTGAGCCTCTGGAATTCTCTGCAAGTCTGTGCACTTAAAGTTTAAGGAGTGTCAAATGAATTCCAGTCCAAAAGAAATATGTGCTAACCACATTCTGTTTTATCATCCTTCCTGGTTATCGATCGAGTCTGCACACCTGGACATTCTTCTTCTTGTCTTGCTTCTTGGTCAGCAAGCACTGGAGGGAGGGTCTCGCCTTTGTAGATCTTTACCTTTCCTAAATGCAACCAAACTCCTCTTCCAGATACCTTAACTGCAGAAGGGGAGACTTCCTCAACACAAAAGGCACCATTGAACCTAGGCTTGTGGTGGAATTCTTAATAAGGATATGGTCGCCAACATAAAACTTTGGTGGTGGCAATAGTTCACTCGGATTGGTTGCTGGACTGTCCTCTTCTGTGTTCTTTGACCCCTCCCTGCAATGCTTGATTGATCTGCAATGAAAGAAAAACTGGTAGTCATATATGTCAAATAATTGTACATTTTATCACCTAGAACCTTCGCTACACTCTGGGCATCACTCCTAACTATAGATGGGGGCGTAAGAGGTGTCCTCGTGCAATGCCCTGTCACTAACTCATGGGGCGTAAGAATGTGGTCTGAACCTGACTGATTTTGAAGGGCATATAAGGCCAGAGGTAGGCAATATAGCCATCCCTTTTACAATGTTAATTTGATCTTGGCTATCCTCTCTTTGAGGAGGCCGTTGAGTAGCTCACATACCGTTTACTTTCGGATGATAAGCAGAGGAAAACATATGCTTTATGCTCAATAGAAGTCCTATTTGTTCAAATAGCCCATTTGACAGAATGTGGCCCGTTATCGGACCTTAGTACTTCGCACACACCCCATCTTGTAAATACTTTGCACACTAGAAACTTCACTGCGCAAGTGGCATCAGGGTGAGTACAAGGACCGGCTTCGATCCACCTGGAGAAGGGACACACCACCACTAATAGATACCTGTATCCATACATGTCTGCAGCATATCACCGTAATCGATATGCAAATGATGAAATGGACCATTTGGTCAGGTACTACTCCTCTAATTGTTCTCTGTGTATGCACAGCAGTAAACCTTTGCCACAAGATGCAGTTCATATCAAACTGTGCAACATGTTCCAATAGATTGGGAACAAACCAGTATTCTGCAATTGTGGCAGCAAGACTTTCTCTGGTTATATGTGCAGGGTAATGCAATTGCTCAAGTGCGACTTTCAACAATGCTGCTGGCATTACTGGCTTTCCATTGCTTTCCTCTCTCCATAATGCTTCAGTGGGGGATAAAGAACACCCCCTTTGTTTCCGTAGCTCTTGCTCTTCTTGTGGGGCTCTAACCTGAATCACTATAAGTTGCGTAATTGACAGCATGTTAAACCCTCTCATATTAACATGCTTCTATTCAGAATTTCTTAAGTATCTTCAGCATCAAAACTCAAAATGACTGATGAATATGCAACTCTTTTGGCTTCTATGTCTGTGGCTTTGTTTCCGCGAGAGATAAAGTCTGTTAGTTTAGTATGGGCTGAGCATTGTACGACCGCTATGGCTACAGGGAGTTGTAGTGCCTTAATGAGTCTGTCGAATAGAGATGCATGTTGCACTGGAGTGCCGTCTGCACAGAGATAACCCCTCCTTTTCCAGCGTGACAGCCCTGTGTGTACAGTTGAAGTCACATAGGCAGAGTCACTGTACATCATCACTTCCTGTCCTTCATGTTTTACAAGCACAACAATACATGCTACCAATTCTACTTCCTGTGCTGAAAAATGGGATGGTAGTCTTCTTCTTGTCTCTACCTCAAATTCACCATTTAATCTGTGTCTTACAACTGCAGAGCCTGAATTCCTTTGCCTACTAGTTTGGCCAATTTTCAAAGACCCATCAATAAAGAGAATTTCCCCTTCCGCTAGAGCATTTTCTATCACGCAGTGTATATCATCATAGAATTCGACATAATTTGAACAGTCATGCACATGATCACATTCTTTTACAGGTTCAGCAACAAACATGGCTGGGTTCACAATTTTAGACCTCACTACCTTAATGGATGGGTTGGAAATCATCACCTCGTAAACTGAAACTCTTTGTGATGTCAATATACCCTTGGGTTTCTCTAAAATGGCAAATAAGGCATGCTCCACGTAGAGAGTCATGGAACAGCCCATGATAATACTTGTGGACTTCTTAATTAAAAATGTGTCAGCAGCTAAAGATTGTTTGCATGGGAAATGTCCCTTATAACTGGATCTTAAATCCCACTGTAGTATGCCAAAGGTTTATACCCTAATGTTATCCTTTGTGTGAGTACTGCTGTCATTAGTGACTCATTGGTGTGTGAAAACAAATACATTCTTCGCTATAATGGGGGATTTCCAAAACTGGAGCTGTACAAATTGCTCTTTTTAATTCCACAAATTCTTTCTCCATTTCTTCAGTCCATTTCCTTAGAAACTTGTGCTTTCTTTAGTGCTTGCAAATGTGGCTTGGTATATGTGCTGTAGTCGAACTCCCACACACTACAAAAATTGCATAAACCTAGAAACTGCTGCATTTGCCTCACTGTGTTTGGCTTTGGTGTCTTCATGATAGCCTCAGCTCTTTCAGGTGTCACTTTCTTTCCTTCATGTGAATTTAACTGACCTATGTACAACAACTCTTCTTGACTATACTGTAATTTCTCGTTGTCTACTTTGTATCCCTTGTCTGCTAATATAGTCATTAACTGTACAGAGTCTTGTCTACATTCATCCTCTGTTTCACTGCAGATTAGTATGTCATCTACGTATTGAATCACCGTACTCTTGAGTTCAATGTTACCTAGATCCATCTGTAGGACCCTGTTAAAAATCAATGGGCACTAACAATACCCTTCAGGTAAACGAGTATGTTTTAGTCACTTTTGTCTGAATGTAAAGGAAATAAGGTCTTGTGAGTCTCTCTGCAAAGGCATCAAGAAAAACACATTTTCCAAATCAATCAATGTGAAATACTTAGCTTCAACTGGAATACCACATAATATTGTCGCAGGATTAGGAACTAATGGAAACTCGGCTTCTACAATCTGATTAAGATGGTGTAAATCCTGAATAAATCTCCACGACCCTCCTTTAGAGTTCTTCATTGGATACAGTGCAGTATTGCACGAGGATTCCGATGGCACTAGGATTCCATGATTCATCAGTGCTGAAATAGTCTTAAATATGCCTTCATCAGCTTGTCGAGACATAGGGTACTGTTTTGATCATGGTAAAATTGCTCCTGCCTTGAGTTTTATTTTAACCTTTCCTATTCCCGTAGGTCTATGAATATGGGCCCGTAGATCAAAGGACACTTGGCACCTTTTCTAGGTCTTCCTGAAAGAATGCTGGTCATTGCCACATTATCGTCATTCACTATGGGACTTCCCTTTTCTCAATCTTTATCCAGGACATAATGCTTATAAAAAACACTATCCCACAGTCTATACGTTAATTTCTGAACATATCTTCATCTGTTATGTCAGTCAATCTGTTTCCCTCCTCAAGAGCTATCACTGTCCTCCATGATCTGCCTTAGTCATCTACTCCTTCAAGAATTGCTATTTATCCTCATACTATATCTGCTTCCAGTTCTATAGGAATAGTCTGTCCTTCTTCCTCATCCATAGGGACTTGTGGTCTGAATAAGAACTCATCAGGTAGCCTCACAATCTTCCCTACTAATCCAGGTAGCCATGTTAATAAAATGCTCACCCCATAGATTAAGACTTCCAGATCTACTGGTACTCCTCGTAGAGCCACTTGTCCTGTAAATGCCAATGTAAACTCTCCTATGTTTAAATAGTGTATTTCTGGAGTGGAGCACACAATTCCTTGATCAGTGAATGAAATTGTCATGTTAAGTTTCATCATTAAATCTCTTCCCAGGATGTTAACTGGTGTCTATTGTGAATATAGCAATGGGACAGACATGTCACATTGCCCTGTAGACTGAAATAATTTATCAGTAAAAGGAACTAAATTTGTAGCTCTAGAGAACCCTTGAGCATTCATGGAAACACCTGACATTGCATATTTTCTCTTCTGTATACAAGAGCAAGTCGGTCCAGTGTCGACAAGCAAAAGAAAAAAGGATTTGCTTCCTATCGTCACATCGACCGTTGGTTCCTCTTGGGGGTCTGGTCTTACTGATAGTACTGAACACAAGTCAGCCTGTGAGCTGTCCTATTGAGGGTACAATTTCATCCCTGTCCCCGTGAATGGTTTCCCTCCTACCACAGTGACTCCCCCTATCCTAGGTGTTAGTGTTTGCCATGTGTTCGCATTCTGTTGTCTTTGCATAGGTGCTTGGTGCGATTGTCCTTGCAGTGGGTGCATTTCACCGACTCCTATTGCTGTGCCTGCCGTACTTGCATCGCCTGTGCCTGATAGGATGCGTGATCCGGGGCAAAGCCCTCTCTTATTTGTGTGCTGTATGGCAGTGGATGAGCCGTACCCTCTCTTAAAGGTTGTCCATGTTGTTGCGCGGTTCCTCGACCTCTAGATACACACGCAATATGCCCTGTCATCCCACAATTCCAACATACTGGAGGTGGCCCTCCGGCAAACCCTCCTTGGGTATTTTGACTTCCATTCTCAGTATTTTGAAATCCACCTTGGGCATTGTGAAATCCACCTTGGGAGTTTGGAAATCCGCCTCTTCTTCCTCTGAAGCCTACACTTCTTCCTTGTTGCAAAAACCCATACCTACTTTGATCCATTGGGTGTGCATTATTCACCTGTGAGATATCTATTATTTCACGCGTTCCTACTCCTTCTCCACTTGTCAATACTGTCCCTTCTAAAGCACATTTTGACAATTTCTTCTGTACTTAGCTTCCTCAATCTTTCTGTTCTCATCTTTCTTTTTGTTCTTCTCTTGCAATAACGACAATGATGCACAATTGTTAGTTGTATGTATATCAGCCCATGGATTTGCTTTCATCCCTACTTGTTTTTTCATTTGACTCTGTACCAGTTCTGGCAATCCTTGACACAGAATATGATAAAATTGTGCCACCGTTTTTCCCCACAGTACACGCATTTCAAGTTGCCATTTCTCTTGAATATCCTGAATATAAGCAATAGGGTCTTCATCTGCCTTCATTTTACGTGTCATAATTGCACCCATATCTGATGTATCAGGATACTGTACCCTGAGTGCCTTCCAAACATCTGCCCTGCAATTATTAAAGGGTGCTCTATCATGCATTGTGTTTTGTGCTGTTGCACCCACATATCTCGCTCATCTTCAAATGCCATCAGCTCTCTCCCCAAGAATAGCTGCCAATAGACCTTTTATGTCTCTTATGGCCAGCGTGTTTCCTCGTGTCATTTTCTCTAATTCCTATATCCATTTCCCAAACCCCGAAGGCAAACTAGGGAGCTTGCATTTTAAGTTATCCCTTTCCATCTGAGGCTATGGGATATATTGTGGTCTTGCTTCCCCTTCTCTAGTAAGGGGAACTGTGAGAAACCCATCCCATAGTCGGATCCCATTATTTGTTTACCTAATGCAGGGGTAATTGTCCCTGTTCATCTTGGTGCTGGTAACGACCTTAGCCTGCTCACATAAGGTGAAGACTCCCCTCTCTCACTACTAGATCGTCTTTGGTGAAGCTAAGGATATGGTATAGGATCTGGTATCCTTTCCTTAGGGTGTTCCAGATCCGATCATCTTACTTCTTTATCTATCTGTTGACTTCCCAAGGGGACACACGTAACTTCTCCCTCTGTCTCATGACCTGACTCTCTCTCCTGGTCTGACATTGCTAGATCCCAACTAGTGTGACTATCATCCTCTGCTTCTCTATCTAAATGTAATCTGCTCAAAGACAGTGCTTGGTGTTCATCACTGAGCATATTGGTTACATGTCTTTATATCGAGGTAATATATTACGAATGGCCATATATCAAATATTTTATCTTGAAAACCTTTATAGTGAATGCATTTTTTATTTATTTGGGGTACGAGGGGTCCCCCAAAACCCCTGTTTCCCACCCCAAAAACCCATCCCGACCATTTTACAAAAAAATGTAACCCTTTACCCCACCCCAAATACATTCACTATAAAGAGTTTCCTGATAAAAGATTCGATATAGGGGGATTCAATATATAGGATTCGATATAAATACTGCATACCAACATATTTTCCTCCTTATCCCGTGGTTTAGGTATCGGGGATCGGCTACCGCTCCCTCGGGTCCCATACTCGCTGTCCTGCCGTATTTGCTGATATATCTTTTCAATCCTTTCTCCAACGCTTTCTGCATCATACATTTCCTCTTCCTGTGCTAGTTTAGATGTTTCTTGACTCTTTTCTCTCATCGGGAGAACTTTACTTTTATTATCCCATTGCCCCTGTATTTCATTGCTTGGTTTTATTCGTTCTTTAAGAATAAGACTGGCATCAATACCTTGCTGCCTTCTATTCTGTTTTATTTCTTCATCCACTTCCCTTTGCTTTCTTGCATCCCTTCTTGCCCTTTCTTCTTGCTGCCTTCGTTCTTCCCTTCTCACTTCCTGTCTTCATTCTTCTTCTCTCCTTCTCTGTAATCTTTTTTCCTGCACTTTTTGTGTTTCTTCTTCCTTGCTCTTTCTTTCTCTCCTATCTATTTCTTCTATTTCTTTCTTTCTTTCTAGTGTCAAACTTCCTTTGTTCCTCTGCCTGTTTTTCGGCTTTTTCTTGTTCTTCTCTTTATATATCTGCTCCTGTCAATCCCTGCTTTTTCTTCCTTGCTCATCCCCCTAAACCTCTTTTCTCCCTATATATGCTTCTTTTCTTGCTTGTTTTTGTCTTCTCTTTGCCTAACCTTCCTGATGCTTTTTCCCATCCAACTTGAGTAATATATGTCCTCCCATCCATTCGTTCTGTACGAGCGTTACCTCATCAGCCCTATTCTTTTCTCCTTACCATCACTTGATTTCTTGGTCTATGTCTGTCGATATATTTGATCTCTCACCTCTTTCTTCCTTATCTCGTATGAACTTACAGGCATCTTCCTTCCTTTTGCTCTCCTCAGGACTGTCATCATTACTGTAAGCGGGGAGTTCATATGTTGAGTTACTATACCCCGTTGCTGCTTTCAATCCCATTAAAGGATAAACTCTTATCTCATCAGTATCTGCACTCTTAATTTCTGGCAAAGTAAGAGGAGCTCAGGGCTCAATGCCCTCCCTGTTTATTAAGCATCCACTCCTCCGGTGGCGGGTCCTCTTTCTCCTCTTGGTACATTTACCAAAGTTCTAAAACAACCAGTCTTTTCTCTAATTTCTTTCCTGTGTATGCAGCATGCACATATGTATTTATGTGTTGTAATACCGCTTTTGACAATGATCCCCCTTGTGGCCATGGTATGAACATTCTATCAGCTGTACCCTTTACCCACTCTGCACTGTACTGTTTGAGCTTGGGTGTATGTCTTGGTAATGTTTTACAAAGGTGCATGAGAGGAGTGTCCTCCATAATGGCAAGTCGCACTTGACTGTCGATACTTACCAGATCGTTAATACAATCTCTGTCTAGCTCAAGGCACCACTTTTAGTCTCAAAGCCACTTTTAGTCTCAAAACAACAAATATGAGCCAGCACCATCAATCGTTGCTCAGTCCTCTTTTGTTTCTGTCTTCTGATTGGTGCCAATTGTTTACTATACTTTAACATTACTTCAAACCTTTACAGCTTACTATCTCTTGAAGCTCCGCACAACAGATAACACTTAAAACACAAACACAATATACATTAAGAACTTTTGTGATCACCTTCCCTTTTCCCTATAATGTATTTATAGTAAGAGGAATTCTCTCCTCCCTTACAATTATATTACCATGTACAGGGTTTAAGACGTCACCTTTCACAGTCCTGACTGTACGTATTCTCTCTCTTAATATTCTGATTGCAATTTGAAAACGTCTTCTTCTATTTCCCTTGAAATAGGATTATTTAGGCATTCCCTTATCTACACAGAATTTCCTGTTACCCAAAAACATCACAATTGCGCCTCTTTATATTGCCATTTCCCTTAGCCTATTTACATCCGTTAATCAACTCGAGGCCTTTGGTATCAACTCCTCCTCCAATCTTACCACTTCGCCTTCCGTCCGCAGAACGCCCGTGGAAACCGAGCAGGGATTTCTTCAAAGCGAGACCTGCCCACCATCTCGATTTATCTTGCAAGTTTATTTCGATGGGCCGCCCTCCACTGCAAACTCCACAATTTTTCAGCTAATGGCGGAGGATGCACGATTCTCTGAAACTCTGAAGTCAAACTAGTTTATATCTGAAACCATCCACACTGCTACCACATGAGCGTATAGCCCTTTTTAATGTACATATATATTGGATGGGATTACACCAGAATAATAGTCCAAATAACTGGACAAATTCAAGAAGATGGCAAGTTACAGTTTAATTAACAAATATCTAAAACAGGGAGGAAATAACAAGCATCAACGGACGTTCGCTCAGTCTCTCAATGATCTCCACAACACAAAAAGTACAATTCTTATACTCATTATGTGTCAGAGTGATGTCATACTATGTGGCAATAATGAAAAACCTATCAAGGGCTGGGATTGGTTAAGGGAAACATCTAGATATACAATTGTATAGGAGCTAGGTTTGTTAGTGGCTGTCCTTTATCAGGTGGACAACTTATGCCTACCTCTTAAAACATGTAATTTCAGAAACATTAGATACACAGTTCCTCATTGGTCTTACAAGCTGTAAGGTCCTTTGTTATACGGACTAATACAATTGGTTGGCAAGCTTGTGCCATGTCTGGAACATATGGCTCATTTAGTAGCACGCAAGCTCAGACCCAGGTGCAGGGAGATAGTAAATGAAGCTACCTCACCACCCAATTAGCCCAGCATCTCTCATCACCCATGCCTTCTGATGTGAAATTGTCTTTGTACTTGGCCTTGTAGAGTATTCTCATCTTGGGGACTGCACGGGAGTGAGAGCATTCGCTATTGTGTCTGAAACTCTAAACAATATTTCCATCCTCTAGGTCACCCTCCCGCCTGGCATTTCTGATCATATACAGGTCAATAGAAAAGAGCATAACACCCAGCAACCTTAGGAACAAACAAAGCCTTGAACTTTTATGCTCTGTATATAATGATTTGTATGTTTCTTGTTAAAACACACAACTGTTTTTGAGATTTGTGTTATACCCTGTTGTTGTTTGTATATTTATGTTTATGCACCACTGTATGCACTGTCTAAGTTCGATAAGAAAGAGTACAATAGAAAATACTCTCCATGAAAAAAACCAAAAAAGAAATGTTTTGAAAAAGAAAAAGAAAAAAACAGACTCACTAGCTAAATAATAAAAGCTGTGTGAATTCAATTCAGTATTATGCTCCTCTTGAGACTGCTGTCTCTGTTAAGTTAAAAACATGACAAAATGAGCATTATTTACACAAATGTTAGTAAATACTTGATTGTATGTGGCAGGACGCCAACCCTTTTGTTTAAATTCTATTTAGCTCATAGTCCACCCATTAGTTAGAGCTGTCCCTCGAGTTACCCACTATTTCCATCCTATGCTCACGTGACAGGAGTCCACGATCTGGTCCGTTTTGCATTTTTTAAATTCTCTAAATGAATTAAAACTTGGCATACTTTGGGAGTCATTACAAGTTAGAAGGTAACCATGCCGCTATTATGGCTACCCCCTTACCGGGTACGGGGTCCGGGTTGCTTGAATGAGGAATTACCGGGCCATTCCGACCTGGGAGGACCCGGTAATTCCTCATTCAAGGAACCCATCCCCATTCCCATTCGAGCCCCCATAGGGCTCAATGGGAATGGGGAGGGTGCTAACAACGGGCCCGTTAACAACGTGCCAGTTGTTAGCACCATGGTCTGCTTGCGGGACCTGTTAAGGGCGCCTGGTAAAACCAGGCGTCCTTAGCGGGTTCCCGCGAGCAGACTCGTAATGAGGCGGTAAGGGGTTGACGGCTCCGGCACCTTTAACGGCACCGTTAACCCCTTACCACTTCACTCGTAATGACCCCTTTGTGTTCTTTCTTGCACCTTAACGTAAGAAGATTCATCTTCTGCACACTCGTTCTTCTTTAGAGTAGATAGCTGACCTCAATTTCTAAGATCTTGACTTCAGGTCAGGCAGCCTCACCACCGAGCTTCATGAGCCTGCAATTCTGCTGCGACACAGCTTTCCCTTCTCCCTTCATGGTTTCTGGATGATTTATTTCATGATACCAATATCCAGTTTCTGTACAACTCCGGCTTTGCCTGAATTCTATTTACTACTCATAGCTAGTCTCTATGATGACTTAATCTACCTTGCATTTAAGCGCATGTACATTTATTGACTTCTGTTTTCTGCAGCACTTTAACATGTAATCTTCTTCTTTTCCACGTTGATTAGTTCACTCTATCCTTTACTTCATCATTTGTCCTCTGGAATCCATAAATTGCCTTCAGTCAGTATCTTGGACATTGTGAACACCTTCTTATGATGTCACCAGTTCATGTGTTTCGCTCTTTCTTATTTTCCTTCAGGGAGTTCCTCCTGTAGGCTATCACCACTTCGGGGGTACATTCGATAGGGTTGCCTTAACTGGTATCTCATTCCAAATACTCACTGCAGCTGGTGTCGGGCAACGCACAGTCTCATGTCTCCAATAGAGGGGAGGTAGGGGGAACGGATCTCCTGCAGATGTATACAGCTGCTCCACTACAATACAATACAATCTGAGGATCTAGATGTGAGGTTAAAATAGCTCAGACATGTGTTACTCCATTGTGGGACAGAGAGCCCAACTGCGCGAGAAATTTAGAAGAAGAGGGGCTGAGAGGGCAAGCTGGCTGTGCACATGCCCTGTCCCCAACTCACAGACATCCTTAGAGAGTTATAAGTAGGGGATAATGAGCATGCTGTGCGCTATTGCAAAGACACAAACAGACGTGCCTCTGGGCATTGACCAACAATAGCACAATTTCTTCAGTTGGTGCAACATGTATATCTGAGATATGTTTTTTTTTTTTCATTTGTAACACGCCCAGACCCTGGGGTATCACAGCATGGTTACAGATAGCTTGGTAATTAGTCTTATCTTAAAAAAAGAGCATAAACATATTTTACGGACAGTACATCATACAAATAAGTAATGAACAGTTTTATACAGGTTTATACAGAAATATACAGTTATATATAGGGAGCACGTGAGGTTGCACTAGTACCTGATATGCAGTGTGTACTAGTATTGGTTGCACAACCAGGTCTTTAGCTGCTTTTTGAAGCTGAGAAAAGAGATTTCTTTTATGATGCTGATGGGGAGGAAGTT
Organism: Ambystoma mexicanum; assembly: GCF_040938575.1. Classification (NCBI taxonomy): domain Eukaryota; kingdom Metazoa; phylum Chordata; class Amphibia; order Caudata; family Ambystomatidae; genus Ambystoma; species Ambystoma mexicanum. The sequence continues at coordinate 1,084,717,690 of NC_090936.1, read as the reverse complement.
CCAATGTTTAGGTGCTAGGACAAGGAAACAGCAGCCCCCTGCTCTAGTGTTGTTGTAGCGGGGTGACAATAGAAGTTGACTGTCATTAGATCTCAATGTTTAGGTGGTTTCTTTTTTCTTAAGGGTGTTGTTCAGATATAAAGGGGCTTTTTTGGAGAGACATTTATGCGCAGTGCACCAAGTTTTAAAGATGATTCTGGCTTTGATAGGAAGCCAGTGGGCATCTTTCCTAATCTTGGAAATGTGCTCCCTTTTTGATATCCCTAATGATGCCCTTGATGCTTTATTTTGCAGGAGCTGTAGTTTACAGAGATTGTTATTGCAGGTGCCTAGTAGCAATACGTTGCAGTAATCAAGCTCAGAAGGTATCAGGGCTCTAGCTAGAGTGAGGCAGTTAGTCGGCGTCAAGAATTGTCGACTGAGTGCGATCAATTTAGAAGTGTAAGCCGTGGCTGATGAATGTGTTTGCTCACGGTGAGGTTAGTGTCCAGATATAAACCTAGTGTTTTTACCTGTTTGAGGACTGGTATCAGGGTACCATCTACGTTGATAGAGTTATAGTCTACATGAAGGGATGCTATTTTGGATGGTGAGCCTACAATGAGGATCTCAGTCTTCTCATTGTTAAGACATAGGCTATTGAGTGCCATCCAGTTCTGGATGATGGAGTATATTTTGTTGATGGTTGAGGTGTCCTGATCATAGTTCCCTGAGATAGGTATGAGGATCTGAGTGTCATCTGCAAAGTTAGTGTAGATGACACCCATATCGTCAAGAGCAGAGAAAAGGAGTTTTGTGTATGCGTTGCAAAGTGTTGGGGAGAGGCAAGAGCCCTCGGGTACTCCTAGGGGAACTGGAATGGGGTCAGCAGCTTCCTTGCCTATAGACACTCTCGATGTACGTTCAGCAAGGAGAGATTTTACCTAGAGAGTAGCGTCATTGGCGAAGTTAAAGTCATTGGCTAGTGATGTGCACAGCTTATTTTGATACACAAGGTTGAAGGCTGCAGAGAGATCTATCAGCAGTAGAATGCAAAGTTTCCCCGAGTCTCTGATGGTATCCATCTGGATTTTGAGGTCCAGTAGTGCCGTTTCGGTGCTATGGATAGGTCTGAAGCCTGATTGTGTGGTTCCCAAAAGCTGGTTCTGTTTGAGATGTGATTGAACCTGAGTATATGCTATTTTATCTATGAGTTTGAGGAGGAAGGGGACTGTTGTTATTGGCCGATAGTTAGTGGGTACTGTGGGATCTAATGCTGTTTTGTAGGCTTATTTGATGCTGGCTGGAACTGTGTTGGTAGAGAGGAAGGAGTTGATCAAGTTAGTAATGGTGGGGTGAGGGTGGTTGCACAGGCTTTCACTTGTTTGGCTGGTACGCTGTCACCTTTGCAGTTGGACGCTTTGAATTTGGAAATGGTGTTGAGCAGCTGTTCTTGGGTAATCGGGTCAAAGTGGAATAAGGAGCTGGGGATGGCAGTGTGGGTGGGAATGTAGTTGGTTGTGGGAGTACATTTTAGCACTTATCAGGTAGAAGTACCTTCCCAAACACAACCTCATTGTAGCCCCACATCCTTTTATTGTGCTTCCTAAGTGGCTCACCTCTCCTGCCCTGCCATTGTGTGATTGTGCATTTTAATGGGGGAGGCAATGACCTCCATCTCACCCCTTTCTCCCCAGATCCTGCTGTATATTTCTCCATGCAGGGGCTCCTTAACCATGTGTGGGCTGCCCCGACCACATGTACCCTTTGGGGCTCCTTCTCCCTCCTGCCCTCTCTGCATGCCCAGGGTCATTTCCTTGCTTGACGCATAGAAGCTCCATAGGGGGAGCAGTGCTCGCTTCCTGAAGTATACCTGAGCCCCTGTCTATAGAATCATACATTGTCTACTTCTCCATCTAAAAACCTACTAGAACATTTAGCATTCCATATGGTTGTGCCCTAATGCGTTTGCTTTTAGAATTGTTTTTACAAGCAAAACTATTACACAACATATGCTTTCAATCAAAGTTAATTAGGGCCATGGGCCCATTCCAATTGTCACCTGGTACACCTGGTTAAGAAGCGGCGTATACTATGGTGTATCGACAGTGCCCTACAGCGCGGTTCTTTATGATATAATATTTTATTTATAGCACACCTATACACACGTGTTTCAAGTCTTACGCTTTAAGTCTGCCATGGTAGCTGATTGGTGGTTGCACCATAACCAGTGGACCCATATGCCTGCAGGGTGGTAACATGACCTGGGTGACAATACTCCCCATGCTTTTTCCCCCCCAGGTAGTACGCGAGACATTGGGTGAGTGTTGGCAATAAATCGCAGTGGGATTTTAGTGCACAGTTATGGTCATAATAAACATAATCATAATTACAGTAACCATAATATGCTGTACTTTTGGGCATCGGGTCCTGAGGTTACCCCCTCTGGCCTGTGCTGCCATTCTTGTCCCACAACAGTGTAGTCACTGTACAGTGACCTGTCTTCTTTCTCTGTCTTCTTGTCCTTTTTCTAGGGTGGGAGGGTTCTGGGAAAAAGAAGAGACTCTGAGTGCACAGAGTACTCTTTGGTTTGTGTCATTACAGAAATGCTCAATTCTCTCCTACCATATTATTTTGTCCAAGCCCCACCTTGCAGCCAAAGCTAAAACCGGAGAAGCTAAATAATGGCCACAGAAGTTAAATAATGGCCACCCAATGCAATTGGATTTTTCAGTGTGGCGATCAGATGCCTGATGGGAACTGGACTGGGTGGGTTGTGTGTGGGGTGAGCTGGTCAGGAATGGCCCAGCACGTGAGAAAGCTCAACCCTCCCCCCTCCCCATCCCCCTCCCCCCTCACATAGGATGGTCTCGTCTTTTATTGAAAGTCCTCTAATGCCACCCTGCCATGATCTGACCTGTCAAGTTCTCAGGGTGCGCTGGCAGGCGGCGGGCAAATCACAGTGTTTATGAAAGTGCGGATGCCATCCTGCCGCGCCCCCATTCTGCCCCAGTGGCACGGCCGCACGCGGCGTCCTGTTGAGCGTCTACCAGTCCGGGGAGCGCTTGGGGACCAGATGTCGGCGAGCACTATTTTTATTCGAAGTAACAGTTACATAATGCAAATAATTAGGCGCCGCTCCTCGTCTGTGTCACGCGCTGTAATTAAGTACAGTAACTCAAAAGTGAAACTTACTAATTACGGGCCGGCCTCACTTTCACTGGCTCTCAGAGCGAGGCAAATTACGAGGGTAATTTATTAAAAACCCTACCCGGCCAGCCCGTGAGCATTTGGTTTTTAATTTCAAACCAGGGTCCCTGGAGAGGCCGCCTTTTTAATAACGATGGAGTAAACCCTCTCGTGAAAGGTCGCTGCCGCTTGGGAGAGCAGATGAGAGCAAGCACTGCAGAAACGAGGCTGGGTGTGCAAGTTTGTGCCTGTGCTTGCTGTAGTCTTTATTCATTGGGGTGTCCTTGGGGTGTTTGTATGCATTAGGCTGCAAAATAGTGAACCCCAGGGTTATCCCCCTTTACCTCGCCCAGGGCATGTATTCCTAATACACCTCTTCCACGTGTGCATCTTTTGCGTTAACTTCATCTGCATCTTCAAATTGTTACATTGCAATGGATATAGTTAAAGTAGAATAGGATTAGATAAGAAGGTAAGTTGCAGGAGACCCCTCCTGTAATGATGCGGGCATTGTGAGGAGAAGTGAAAGACAGAAGTAAAGGTATGAAGAGGTCCTCCCCCCTCCCCTTGTATTTTTTAATCTTTCCCTCCAGCACTATCTGAAGTGTCGTCAGGCCTAGTACAATAGTCGCTTGTTTTGTTCCTCCCCTCCCTTTCTGCACCCCTCTCCCTCACCATTTGTTTTTTTTCCGGCGCTACCAGAAATGTCGTCAGGCCTAGTATGGTAGTAGCCTGTCTGTTTCTATTTCCCTCCCACTCTCCCCCTCCTTTCCTTATCTATGTCTTAGCTCTTGCACTATCTGAAATGTCGTCCGACTGAGTACGATAGTTAATTTCACATCCTTACTGTTCATGGTCTGTAAGAATGTCATTGTATTTTCCCTTGTTCCCTCCCTTGCCTTGAAGCGCTTTGAATCACATGGTGTATAGGCGCTATATAAATAAACTATCATATCATATCATAGTCTCAGAAGGATAGCTCAGGGGCAACGTGCTCGCCTTGTAACCAAGGCGACCCGGAGCAACACGAGACCAGGGTCCACGCTTGTAAACCTCTGGGTATTAAGCACATTATAAATAACCTATCATATCAAGAGGTAAAAGTGACAAAGCTCTCTAAGAATAGTGGGCAAGGGGTGAGCTAGGGGTGAAAGATAGTGAGCTAAAGACTCAGGGTAAGTCTCTCGTAACCAGGACTAATGTCTGGCAGAGAGACTCCCAGGACCCCCCTTGTCAATTTGCATATTCAAGTAACTTTGAGTCTCACCCTAAATTACTAGGGGAATCCAGACGTGGACCTCTTGCCCACTATTCTTAGAGAGGCACAGCTCCTCCCTACTGATGAGGTCCAACCAGACTGAAACACGTGTCTGGGGATGCTGTTGGTACTCTTGTTCAGAGGAGAATTGCCTAGCATTTCGGTGCTGGACTGCCCCAGGGCAGGACAAAGACTGATATGTTTCGGATATTTCTTCTCTGTGACAGATAGTGAGCTAAAGACTCTGGGTAAGTCTCTTGTAACCAGGACTAATGTCTGGCAGAGAGACTCCCTGGACCCCCCCTTGTCAATTTGCATATTCAAGTAACTTTGGGCCTCACCCTAAGTTACTAGGAGAACCCAGATGTGGGCCCCTTGCCCACTATTCTTAGAGAGGCACAGCTCCTCCCTACTGATGAGGTCCAACCAGACTGAAACACGTGTCTGGGGATGCTGTTGGTACTCTTGTTCAGAGGAGAATTGCCTAGCATTTCAGTGCTGGACTGCCACAGGGCAGGACAAAGACTGATATGTTTGGGATATTTCTTCTCTGTGAAAGATAGTGAGCTAAAGACACTGGGTAAGTCTCTCAGTAACCAGGACTAATGTCTGGCAGAGAGACTCCCAGGACCCCCCTTGACAATTTGCATATTCAAGTAACTTTGGGTCTCACCCTAAGCTACTAGGGGAATCCAGACGTGGACCCCTTGCCCACTATTCTTAGAGAGGCACAGCACTTCCCTACTGATGAGGTCCAACCAGACCGAAACACGTGTCTGGGGATGCTGTTGGTACTCTTGTTCAGAGGAGAATTGCCTAGCATTTTGGTGCTGGACTGCCCCAGGGCAGGACATAGACTGATATGTTTGGGATATTTCTTCTCTGTGAAAGATAGTGAGCTAAAGACTCTGGGTAGGTCTCTTGTAACCAGGACTAATGTCTGGCAGAGAGACTCCCAGGACCCCCCTTGTCAATTTGCATATTCAAGTAACTTTGGGTCTCACCCTAAGTTACTAGGGAATCCAGACGTGGACCCCTTGCCCACTATTCTTAGAGAGGCACAGCTCCTCCCTACTGATGAGGTCCAACCAGACTGAAACACGTGTCTGGGGATGCTGTTGGTACTCTTGTTCAGCGGAGAATTGCCTAGCATTTCCTGTGCTGGACTGCCCCAGGGCAGGACAAAGACCGATAGGTTTGGGATATTTCTTCTCTGTGAAAGATAGTGAGCTAAAGACTCTGGGTAAGTCTCTCATAACCATGACTAATGTCTGGCAGAGAGACTCCCAGGACCCCCCTTGTCAATTTGCATATTCAAGTAACTTTGGGTCTCACCCTAAGTTACTAGGGGAATCCAGACGTGGACCCCTTGCCCACTATTCTTAGAGAGGCACAGCTCCTCCCTACTGATGAGGTCCAACCAGACCGAAACACGTGTCTGGGGATGCTGTTGGTACTTTTGTTCAGAGGAGAATTGCCTAGAATTTCGGTGCTGGACTGCCCCAGGGCAGGACAAAGACTGATATGTTTGGGATATTTCTTCTCTGTGAAAGATAGTGAGCTAAAGACTCTGGGTAAGTCTCTCAGTAACCAGGACTAATGTCTGGCAGAGAGACTCCCAGGACCCCCCTTGACAATTTGCATATTCAAGTAACTTTGGGTCTCACCCTAAGCTACTAGGGGAATCCAGACGTGGATCCCTTGCCCACTATTCTTAGAGAGGCACAGCACTTCCCTACTGATGAGGTCCAACCAGACCGAAACACGTGTCTGGGGATGCTCTTGGTACTCTTGCTCAGAGGAGAATTGCCTAGCATTTTGGTGCTGGACTGCCCCAGGGCAGGACAAAGACTGATATGTTTGGGATATTTCTTCTCTGTGAAAGATAGTGAGCTAAAGACTCTGAGTAGGTCTCTCGTAACCAGGACTAATGTCTGGCAGTGAGACTCCCCGGACCCCCCTTGTCAATTTGCATATTCAAGTAACTTTGGGTCTCACCCTACGTTACTAGGGGAATCCAGACGTGGACCCCTTGCCCACTATTCTTAGAGAGGCACAGCTCCTCCCTACTGACGAGGTCCAACCAGCGAAACACGTGTCTGGGGATGCTGTTGGTACTTTTGTTCAGAGAATTGCCTAGCATTGACTGCCCCAGGGCAGGACAAAGACTGATAAGTTTGGGATATTTCTTCTCTGTGAAAGATAGTGAGTTAAAGACTCTGGGTAAGTCTCTCATAACCAGGACTAATGTCTGGCAGAGAGACTCCCAGGATCCCGCTTGTCAATTTGCATATTCAAGTAACTTTGGGTCTCACCCTGAGTTACTAGTGGAATCCAGACGTGGACCCCTTGCCCACTATTCTTAGAGAGGCACAGCTCCTCCCTACCTCCAACCAGACTGAAACACGTGTCTGGGGATGCTGTTGGTACTCTTGTTCAGAGGAGAATTGCCTAGCATTTCCTGTGCTGGACTGCCCCAGGGCAGGACAAAGACTGATATGTTTGGGATATTTCTTCTCTGTGAAAGATAGTGAGCTAAAGACTCTGGGTAAGTCTCTCGTAACCAGGACTAATGTCTGGCAGAGAGACTCCCAGGACCCCCCTTGTCAAGTTGCATATTCGAGTAACTTTGGGTCTCACCCTAAGTTACTAGGGGAATCCAGACGTGGACCCCTTGCCCACTATTCTTAGAGAGGCACAGCTCCTCCCTACTGATGAGGTCCAACCAGACCGAAACACGTGTCTGGGGATGCTGTTGGTACTCTTGTTCAGAGGAGAATTGCCTAGCATTTTGGTGCTGGACTGCCCCAGGGCAGGACAAAGACTGATATGTTTGGGATATTTCTTCTCTGTGAAAGATAGTGAGCTAAAGACTCTGGGTAAGACTCTCGTAACCAGGACTAATGTCTGGCAGAGAGACTCCCAGGACCCCCCTTGTCAATATGCATATTCAAGTAACTTTGGGTCTCACCCTAAGTTACTAGGGGAATCCAGACGTGGACCCCTTGCCCACTATTCTTAGAGAGGCACAGCTCCTCCCTACTGATGAGGTCCAACCAGACCGAAACACGTGTCTGGGGATGCTGCTGGTACTCTTGTTCAGAGGAGAATTGCCTAGCATTTCGGTGCTGGACTGCCCCAGGGCAGGATAAAGACTGATATGTTTGGGATATTTCTTCTCTGTGAAAGATAGTGAGCTAAAGACTCTGGGTAAGTCTCTCAGTAACCAGGACTAATGTCTGGCAGAGAGACTCCCAGTTCCCCCCTTGTCAATTTGCATATTCAAGTAACTTTGGGTCTCACCCTAAGTTACTAGGGGAATCCAGACGTGGACCCCTTGCCCGCTATTCTTAGAGAGGCACAGCTCCTCCCTACTGATGAGGTCCAACCAGACCGAAACAAGTGTTGGTACTCTTGTTCAGAGGAGAATTGCCAGAGAGACTCCTAGGACCCCCCTTGTCAATTTGCATATTCAAGTAACTTTGGGTCTCACCCTAAGTTACTAGGGGAATCCAGACGTGGACCCCTTGCCCACTATTCTTAGAGAGGCACAGCTCCTCCCTACTGATGAGGTCCAACCAGACCGAAACACGTGTCTGGGGATGCTGTTGGTACTCTTGTTCAGAGGAGAATTGCCTAGCATTTCGGTGCTGGACTGCCCCAGGGCAGGACAAAGACTGATATGTTTGGGATATTTCTTCTCTGTGAAAGATAGTGAGCTAAAGACTCTGGGTAAGTCTCTCGTACCCAGGACCCCCCTTGTCAATTTGCATAATTTTAAGGGGGACAAGGGTGTTTGCCCCCCAACTTTTGTGGGGTATTCGTTTCGAATGACATTTTTTTTAAAAATGCATCAATTTTTTGTATTTTTGTAGGTAATTATTTTTTGTTACTAAAATGGGTGTTAAGGGTTAAAAAAACAGGGGTTGGGGGTCCCCCCCCAAAAAAATCATTTTTTTAGACGCATTTGAAACTATCACTAGGAACCATAGAAACATCTGCCAGACGATGCGAGTACCTGAGGATATGAAGGTGGTACTTATTTATTTATTTATTTTATTTATTGATACTTTGAGTTTCGCAGAGCCTGACATGCAGCTGGGAGCTACTGCAGAGTGCTAATAGGGGGCAGCGCGGGACAGTCTGGCAGGAGGGGCAAGGAGGAGCGGGTGTCAACAGTGTGAGTGGGGGAAGTACCCAGGCTAACTGTCTGAATTCCCAGAGGTTGTCACATGATGGTACTCCTTGGGCACATTGTGGCAATCGCTGGCAAATGGTGCGATTACCTCGTAACATAATGGCAATTCTTGACCAATGGCTATGCAATGCTCCTGCATAGATCAGATTAGAATGTTTCTTTGCTCAGGTGTGTTAATCGAGGGCGGGGCGACTGGCGTAGGCATGGTGAGGAAGTGTACTCTATTTCCTCTTTAATGATGCATTTTCATGTTTTTCAATGTATCTACTGTCTACATTGCCTCACTCCTTTAGGTAGCCTTCAGTGATTTTATGGGTGGGCCGAGGTGGGGGGTGGAGGGGAGGAAGGTGGGGGGCTGTGATGGGGAAAGAGGCACGTATTGATACATAGAGTACAGATGGCAAGAATCCATCCTCCACTTTCCGAGTGGGGCAGGATAACACTACATTTCTGGATGTGGCAAGAGCATGCCTGCAGACATTTCTACTGCTAACTGCCCCGCTCCAAATTAACCCACCTCTAATACTGTTGCAGTCTTCAGGGCCCCAAAAAAAGGTATACTGTTAGATTTATTATTTTACAAACACAATTGCACCCCAACCGAGTTGCAGTTTGCTCATAAATTGCACACATTGTAAATGTGATTGTAAGCACATTGGCATGTTGCTTGCTGTTTTATCCTCGAGACAGGACGAGGGGATGTTCAGAACATTCTCTTCCATGCAGGAAAATACCAGTGTTTTAATTTCTGTAAAGAGATTCTCGCTTTGCTAATGTTGTACAGCAAGTAGAGGTGGGCCGGGAGGACAGCTTTAGGGCATCGCGCTTGCCTTGGTGCAAGACAACACAGAGCAACACAGGTTCGATCCCCGGTGCGCACTTAGAAACCTCTGGGTATATAAATAACCAATTACAAGTGAAAGAGAAATGGTAAATAGATCAATCTGCACACTTTTTTATATCTCCAAACGCAAGCCCTCCTGTGCTCTTCTCGCTGGTAAGTGTGTATGAAATGGCAGCCCAGCAGATAACTTGCATATCAAAAGCGGTAGGGTTACATTTCAGCTCTGTTTGCATCTGACTCTGGGAAAGCACAAGAGAAAGGGAAAACTGTGAGTCCCCGGTCTTGTACCCAACCACACTCAGTAAAATGTGGCCAACATCACCCACAGCAGTCATTATGGCGCGATGTATGCCCTCTCAGAAAAGGTGGCTTTTCTGCTCTGTACAATATTTTATGATGTCAGCTTCGAAGCATTTTGGCAGTAGGGAAGAGTGGAGGGTAGGCGAGTGGAGGACGTATCTTCAAGGTGATCTCCTTGGTTACAAACATTCAGTGTAGTAAGGAGGCATCTGATAGGTTCATTATCACCATGAAGTAATTTGCCCCAATCTTAAATGCCTGGCAGCCATTTTAGGATCAGGCGAAAGTTCCATTTTCGCAGTTTACCTCCACTCCAGTATGTGGCAGCTCCTCAGAAGCTTCTGGCTGCTGCTGTCTGCAGGGCTACGCTCGCTGGGGGCCATATATTTCAGATGTGCTTCTGAGGTGTCCACGGGTGTCTCCGGAAGTATTGGTTGGGTCATGTGCCTCATTGGGCCTGCCTGATATTTCTCATTCCTTTCTGTCTTGGCTTCAGTGTGATTACTCAGTGCAGTATTTCTCTGCGGGGATCCCGGGTAACACAATTGTGTGCTGTTCGCTTGATTCTCGCGTGCAGCACTTTTCCTGGCTCTAGGAACATTAGGGAACTGCGGTCTTAGGGAGAGGGTCCCTGCATCTCCAAGTTTCACTATTATTAAAATCTAAGTCCTCTCACACTTTGTCTATGTGAAGAGCATGCACTTTGATTGTTTGAATGCTTCCTCTGCTGACCCTCCTCTCTGGAGAGTATAACCTGCTCTCAACCATTGCTCTCTAAGGGCCTTGTTATGAGCATGGCGGCCCCGGAACTACGGTACCGGTAAGCATGCCGGTACCGTAGTTCCTGGACCGCCATACTACGAGCTGTGCTCGCGGGTGCCTGTCAGCCCGCCAGGTCTGACCTGGCAGGAAGAGCGCCACCCGCGAGCACAGCACGTCGGATGCACCGGCACCATTCTGAATGGTGCCGGTGCATCCGACGTCCCATTCCCATTCAGCCTTATGGGGCCAAATGGGGATGGGGAGTCCCTTATTGCCGGCACCCGCAAATGGGCAATTACTGGGTTCCACCGAACTCGGCATGACCCGGTTCTTGCCCATTCGGGGGGGGCCAGTAAACATGCAACTCCGGCGGCAGCCGTGACGGTTTTGCCGGCGCGGCTACCGCTGGAGTTGTAATGAGGCCCTAAGTCTGTTTAATCTTGGTGATTGAAAAACCTCTCAGCCAAGTTGTATCACAAACCTGTGCGTTACACATAGAAGGCTTTGGTCCCCCTTCTATTTCTTCCTCACAGAATAATATTCCTTCACAGCCGCTCGTTCATTGCTGAACTATTGCTTCCTCTTGGGAGAATGTCTTAGAAACATTTATTAGATGTTGTTTTCTTGAGATAATCGGAAAGTGTGATCTAACCATACTAGTAGCCTGCAATCTGCACTTCCCTTTCATTCTTCCCAAAGCTTCCAGCTGTCTAGCCAATCAGCAAGCTTTGCATGTAGGCTCTAACCTCCCATAAAGGCTGTATTCCAAGATTCCCTTTGTGATATGTTCACACTGGGCACTGGTTAATGGGCACACTCAGTCACGCGAATCATCAGCCGAGGCTTCTCTTTTCCCCCTCCACAAGCTCTAATAGCATTTATTTATTTATTTATTTATTACATTTGTTGATAGCGCCCAGGACCCAGAGGTATCACAGCGCTAGAATTGCATTACAGACAGTGCATTACAGACACGAAGGTGCCTACATGGTAATGGATAACAGTTGTAGTTATAGACAATGGGCCTCATTCGAGAATTGAGGTAGCCATGGAGCTATTAGCTCCATGGCTGCCTCCGTTCCGGGCTCCATTACCGGGTTCCTGCAATGGAGACTTACCGGGTTACTCCGACATAGAAGGACCTGGTAAGTCCTCCTTGCAGGAACCCATCCCCATTCCCATTTGAGCCCCCATAGGGCTCAATGGGAATGGGGAGGGAGGTAATAACGGGCAGATTACATCTGGCCCGTTGTTGCCTCCCTCTCCCCCTCGCAGGACCCGGAAAGCACGCCTGGTTTTACCAGGCGTTCGATCCAGGTCTCGTGATGGGAAGCTTGTAATCGGCGCTCCCGTAACGAAGGGGGCTGGACCCGTACCGGCCCCTTCATTACGGGAGCGCAAGCCTTATAATGAGGCCCAATATCTATTACATCGTGGCGGAATACAGTTATTTAAACAAGCGACGCAATGCAGCAGAGGGTTTCAGACCTATTTGTTGAACAGCAGTGTTCGAAGTGATCGAAGTGAGTGGGAACAGTCGGGAGCACTGTTCCACTACTTTTATTTTTTTCTATTTACCATTCCTCTAGTTTTTACGGCCATATTTACCATTCTATGAAGAGAATTTGCCCATTCAGGCCCCTGTGCAAGTGTAAAGGTGTAATAGGAGCCTTAGCTAGTCACTTAGACTATTGCAATGCCCCGGCTGCAACACCTTGTCACATGTTGCACTATGCTTCCACCTACCCTCTCCCCTGCCCAGACCACAGTTTCGTGCACTTCTACTGCTGTTGAACAGTAGTGTTTTGATGTTTTTGCATTACAGCCTTTATTATGGGTTGCATTGTGTGCTAGGTGATCTTTCACCCTCTTTAGTGCTTCTTGGTTCGGGACCATTAACTTGGACGACAATCTCCTACCATGCAATAGAGCCCTGTTGTCAATAGAACATAATTAATAAAACAGAGTTGACGGCAGTCTTTGGCAGTCTGTGGCGGACGTGCAAACTGTCCCCCTCCAGTGGATGTCACATTCATCCTTTGAAGCAAGTGCTTCCCCAAGTGAGAGTTGCATAGTCTGGTCCATTCTTTGAGTGCTTTTGGCATCACTCCAGTTGAAATATGTACGACTGACGTAATTTCCTCTGACGACGTCTGACTCTACTAATCAACCCTCCCTGTCATCAGCAATCATTCAGGACGCCTGGCCTCACTCTGCTTAGGATGAATGAAATCCATAGGTTTGTGGGGTGGGCGAGCTCTCGTTTCTATAACACAGCCCGCCAAGGCGGCTACTGTACAGTTTGAGCCTGCCCCCTATGTGATTGCAATGGAACCTGAGAACAGCCTAGGGGGGTTGGCAGTGGTACCATGTCGACTTGCCTCATCAATGGGCGGCCATGGCAGGGAAACCGGAGCGGCTAACTGATGAGGATTTTGTCCTCGACGATCCGGCACATTGTTCAAACCTGACCCCTCACTGTCCAGTTCGGAAACTTCCGAAGAAAATTAAGGATTTCTTTCCGATGGCTGTCACAAGTACCTAAATTGGGCCTACTTTGATTAATCGTCCGGCGTGCCAGGGAGACTCTTATTTCATGAACGATGGAAGCAATCTCGAGATTGAGTAGCTATCCTGAATCAATCCATTTCCCGGGAAGGGGTTGTTAGTCAAGGAGAGGGAGAGGCTGTGCAGGATGGGCTTCAGGGGGCCGTGACAAGTTGGCTTTTTTGATAATGGAACGTCCAGCCTCACAGAGCATAAGATCCATTTCCTCCACGGACCACCAACTAGATCATGGTCTTCATCACACCCTCCATGGCTTGGATGAGAGAGTCAAATTGACCGCTCCTTCAATCTCAGCCCTAAACCTAGCCCTAAACTCATTTTTCAGCCTCTATGAAAACATAAAACTAAAGCTTTCAGCTCATATGTTACAACTGAGCATAATCATGATCACGCTACGTATCTAGAAGGAGCTGTTCGAGGAAAAGGACAAAGGCCCTGTTGGGTTGTCGAAATGATCTAATGAGGATGTGGCACTTTCCCCCTCCCTCCTCCTCTCTCACCTTACCCCCCCGTGTGCCCCTCTTGAAGGAGTCGGTGGGCTAGAAGCATGGTGCCACTCCTAATCTCTTCATTGGAGAAGTGTGCGTCAAATCCCCCGGAAAATCCTTCCAGACTCACGCTGGGCTCTAACTCTAAAAAAGCACCCGAGAAGTCTAAAAATGGCAAGAAGAATGCAGCAAGGAAGAATGATTTTAAGAGGTCTGCATCTTTCTGGAGAGGAAGTGGAAAAGTCTTTAGAGCAACAGTGGGATCCCTATATTAAGAGGTGTGCCCTACAGAGGGAAGGGTCCCTCACTGTTGGCCCACTACCAAAGAATAAGGGCGTTTCTACGCAAACTGGGTCTCCCTCTCTAGAGGGAGTTCTTTCTATAATGAAGGTGGTATCTGCACAAACTGGGGCTCCTTCTTTAGAAGCAATTTATGTTGACTTAACTACTCAAACTGGTCCACCACTCTTGGAACAAGTACTCAAGCTCCCTCGGTTTGAGTCTATTTTTAACTTTGGGAAAAATCGTTTAAATGGCAAACAAGTAAAAAAGAACTCTAGAAGTAAGGTGGGCTTGCAGACAGATTTGGGAAAGAGGGGAAAAGTTCTCCACAGCTGATGCTGTCTGGGATCAGGCTAAATCTGTTCTCTCGCAAGGTCCGGTACCTGTCTCCCTTGCAGGCAAGGTTCAGCCCTTCTAATGAGGGCTACCAGATTGGATGCAACTCAGAACGGTTTGGGTCTATTTGACCTACAACATTTGACCTAATCACATTTAATCAAATTTATTTGACCTTTTTTCAGTCTAAAATGCAGTCGGAGTCCCCCCGCAACCATTGCATTTCCCCTCAACCTAATCTATACCCTTACCCACCCCTATATATATATATTTAATTACATATGACCGAAAAAAATGTCAAAACTATTCGATCAAATGTTTTATGTCAAATGTTTTTAGGTAATTTATGCTAATACTGCTCAGAACTTGTTATTGCCAGCTAATTTTCCGCCCCCCTTACTTGGGGTCCTATGGGGTGGTCGCAATAGCCTATTTTGAGTAAGAAGTTACTTGAGGCCCTGGTCCACTAAGCGGATTTGGCTAGAACAAATCTTTAAAAACCCCCACCAAGTGGTGCTGAATAGATTAGCGACTTTACAACTATTCCATGAGATTCTTGTGTTTTGCCTTCTTACCACTAATGATACAGACTATGGGCCTCATTACGAGTATGGAGGTAGCCATGCCCTTAATAAAGGCATGGCTGCCTCCACACCGGGCTCCAATACCAGGTTCTGTGAATGAGGTCCCGCTAGGGGACCTCGTAATCAGGCATCCCGTAATGAACGGTGCCAGTCCCGTACCCGCACCCTTCATTACAGGAGCGCCTGCCTCGTAATGAGGCCCTGTGTGTACTTTTCTAATGACGACTGCACGGATTTGGTGGCTTTTCAAAGAAGTGGATGCAATCCATAGAATGGGGTATGATATCTTCAAAATACCTTTGGATCTCCCGCCCTGGAACCTCAACTAAAATGTAAAATGTGCCCACTGGAATGATATTGGCTTCAGAGTACCACTAAAAAATACTTGTAATAATTCTTCAAAGATGAATAGAGAGGTCCACTTTGAAATGTCACCTATCGCACATTTGGGCAAGAGAAAAGTGGTGATTGGTCATGGATTCCAGAGATTTTACATCAGTAATAAAAAAAACTGGGGGATTATGGGATGGGGTTTTAACCACTAGCTACTTGTCTATGATAGTCTGGAATATACTGAATTTTAGAAGCTTTATGAATGATGTATCAAGAGATATCGTCTTTAGTAGCTTTGATATAATTATGTTTCAGGTGACCTGGCTGACCACTTTGATTAAGATTGATGGCTTCATAGTTTAGCAGCAATTGGCAATAATCCCAAATGGAGGTTGTCCATCAGGAGGCTTGCTCATTGCAACTATAAAAAATGTTGTTGTGATAAAAGAGGCGGTCCTGTCTTCTGATGTACCCGGCATTCTTGTGGAAAAAGTCTATCTTAAAGAAGCTGTGGTCTCACAAAGTCTATTACTGGTCGATCATTATTGGAACCCCGCTAATTCCAACATAGATGAGTTTTTATTTAAAGTATCTGAAATCCTAGGGGAGGCCTTGTCCATTCAAGATCCTCTCAGTACTATTCTTGCGGGTGATCTAATTTCATGCTGCCTCTCATTGCAAAATGGTTGCCCCAAGAGATCACCTTATGAACACAATAGAATTAAATGGTGTACGTTTTTTGAGACCTGAGACTTGGTGATTGGAAATGGTTGTTTAGAGGGGATTCAAAACTAGGGGCTACCTGGAAGATTGGTAACTGCAGCTCAATTATCGACTATCTTGTGCTTTCCCATAACATGCTATCATAATGCAAGTCTTTTAAAATTGAAGAAATTAAATAGAGCAATCACAATATGTTGACAGCAACCTTCTTGATTGGCACAAAGGCTTGCCACATAGTGGAACACACAGCTCTCATAATTAATCATGGTCAATAGAATAGCTAAATTCAGGGGCTGGGGGCGGGTCTCACGAGAAACATAAGAGGCTATGTTGAAAACAGCACACGAGAGCAGCTGGTTTGAGGTGTGCACAGCCTCTTGAATTTCCTGTGGGACGGATCAGCCCTTTTGCTCTGTGTGCAAATTTGAGACCAAGTTTAGGTACAGGCAGTTTGGGAAAGGAAATGAGTTCTGAGAAAGAGCTTTAGAGCCCTGAAAACCCTTATGTTTTTGGGAGAAGAGTATCAGAGGGAAAAAAGGCTCTCACATCAGGATACGGAAATTGGCTTAGAGCACATCGCTTCCTGATGGTTCAAAGTAAGGGGGAACAAATGCTTGCCACCCTGCTTACAGAAAATGTGCGTAACTCTTGATCACTTGTAAACCAGGATGCTAAGCCTCAATTTCTATAACAAAGCAATCATGTTGCAGAAGCTTACTGGAAAGAGCACTCAGTCGAGCGCTATAAAAAGCTTAGTTGGAAATCCCAGAGCTGACGAATCATTCCTGTTGGGACCAACACAATATTGTAGAAGACATAAAATATCTTATTTCCAAACCCTCGTCCTCCAGAGCTGCAGGGTCTAATGTGCTCACAAACCAAATTCTTAAGTCTGATAAAACTCTATGGTCTCATATTCTATCATCTCTATTCAAGAATGTTATTAATTTTCGACTTATGCTGCCCACATGGAAGGTTTCCATAATAATTCCAATCCACAAGAAGGGCAATTGCGCAAATTCACAAGAAGGGCAATTGCGCAAATTCTTCAAACTATCCGCTGATCGCCCTTCTTGATGCTGACAGTGAAATCTTTGCAGCATTAATCCTACAGGAATGGGAAGCATGGGTCCGGAATTTAAAAAAGTTTTCATATAAGATTCAGAAAGAGGTTGTCAACCAACCTTAATGGCCTGCTAATTAATATGAGGCGCGCCAACGCATGGATCAAAGATGAGTTTGTCAAATCCTGTTAAAATGGAAACAGGGTCATGGCAGAGTGCATACCAGCCCTTTGCCTTCTTAAACTATACCTGGCAGACATGGGGGAGGATCTTCAGAAGGCAGCCTTTTCCAGACCTAAGATCGGAAAGCAAAATATCTGCTGGATGGCCTATGCTGATGATATTTTCCTAGTTGATCTTACACCTATAGGCCTCCGTGACTTTTAAATGCTCTCATGATTTACGCCTGTGAGAATGATCTGACAATCAACGGCATGAAGTCTAATGTAATCTGTTTCTCAAAGAAGGCGAGGAATCAGTATGGATTTCGATGGTTCTTAGATTCTGTTGAAATGTTCCATATGAAAAAAGTTCTATATTTGGGCTTTCAAATCACGGGCCAGCTGAACATCAAGTTCACACAGACAAATTTAGAAGAACAGATTGATAAATGTGTCTGTCAAATAAAAAGGCTATCAGTCAAAATATGTAGATTTTCTACTTTGCCGCTTATAAGATTTTATGAAGCCAAAGGGATTCCTGTCCTTCTTTATGGTAATGAGGTTGATGTGCAGGCGTTCTCTTAAGATTGGGTATGTTTTGAAGGGAGTATCTGGAAAGAGGTTCTCTATCTTCCATTAAGTCTCCAAATGGCCTCTTTGCGTTTTGAGCTGGGCCTTAACTCCCTGAAGGCTTGGTTGGATTGGAGGATAGTCTCTGTTTATAGGCTGATTTATTGTATCCCCCCTTACCCCTGCATGAGAACTTAAGAGCGGCATTGAGTGGTGGGTCAGTGCCAGGTCTTTGTAATCTGGGCAGTGTGGCAGAAACTATCCTGCTTGATTGTAACCATTCCTTAAATGAGTTAGTGGTTCATCCACTTAGTGTAACAAAATCCATTATGAAACTGGATTGGTTGGGAATTATAGAAAAGATGTGCAGCTATTGACTGCAGCGTACATTTTCTAGATTGGATAAACCTCTCGGCTTGCTGCTGTGATATTTGAGAAGTTTCCAAATGCTTATTGGCGGGGCCAATTTTTAAGATTTCGGCTGAATTTGTTACATACTGGTGAGATCCTTGAAGTGCGTAACAAGGTCCAGCAATGTGATGGTCTGTGTAAGCACTGCTTAGAGATTGATGTGCAGCAAACCTTAAAACATATCTTGATAGCATGTCCTGCTCTCCAGGAGTTGCGCCAGAAGTTCTTAGGTCATTTTGTGGATATACTTGAGTGGCTAAACCCTGAGGAGTTCTGGGAGCAGAATGTCTTCTAGACACAAACCTCTTCAACCATTAACGTTTTTAAAATGTTAAAAAGACTGGATTTTCATAATGTTCTTAATACTTTTTTACATTGGCATTTGATTGACCTTGTTCTTTTAACATGCTAGATTGCATTTATGATGGGGTGTATTTGACTTGTTGATATGTGAACGGTCCGTCTTTTTGCAACCATAACATATTAATAATAATAAAAGAAAATAATAATACTAGAACCCAACCCTATTTTCCTTCTGTTCATGTCTGAAAATCAAGACCAATGTCAAAGCTACAGCCATCATTTTTGTGTATTGATGTTTTTCCTCCTGCCTATTCAGGGATGCCTAGCAACATATGATAATTCTGAGGATCAGATGCGGTATCTTGCCTCCAGTAATTGATGTAGGCCAGTCAGGTTAACAGCAAGACATGTCAGGTGTAGAAAATGGGCTCACAAACCAAATTCTTAAGGTGTAGAAAATGTAAAGCTTTATTCCAGTTCCAGGTTCTGCAACTAGGAGAAGCAAGAGGGTGCATAGGAGGCAACCACCAGGTCCAAGTTCCCAACCGAAAGGACATTCATTCTGCCTTCAACTCTCAAAATTCCAAAAGGACCGAAGCACTCAGCATATCATCAGGGTGCCACACACCTCTCTTCCTAAAAAACAACAGAAGGAAGAGCAACACCCAAACAAACTTAACCAAGCAAACTCATGAGTGACTTTCTTGATGTTTCTCACACCAGTGATTCCTGCGGTCAGGGATGCCTAGCAACATAAGATAATTATGAAAGCAGACATCCTGGGGAATAGATGGGTGTCTGGCTTGTCTGGACCATACACGACTTTCAGGGCATAGTGAACCTTGTGGGCAGTAAACCTCATTATACAGCAATGTTGACTTGCGAAAGAACAGTGGGACAGCGTATTCTGAGTTCAGCCATCAATATCGATGCCAAGAATAAAGATGAGTCCCTTGCAATTTTTTGATGCAGCAATCAGGAACTTCCATCAAAATGTGTGCCATGCATTCCTAATAATGAATTTAACAAACACGTTTCTATTTCGGGGTAATGGTCCTGGTGTTCAGACAATCTTTAGCCAAAATAAATACCTTCATGTGAAAATAGTCTGGACCAAATCCTAAAGAAAATGTACACAACATTTAGTAGTTCATACATGTTTTTATTAAATTATACACTCCAATCAACGATTATTTATACAAATCCATGAAAGAGAATCTATCTAAAATACTCACTGCTAAGTCCCCAATGAAACGGCAGGTTGCAAACTGCAGACAAGCCAAAAAATTAATAAAAGGGGTGGGGAATGGGGGGTCACATCTGCATAAAATAAATCTTATCATACATATGTAGACCAGGAATAACACATACATGTGCAAAAACAATGAAAACACATATGGGTATTATATCCTAGATTGCTGGCTTGCACCTACAACTGTACAAATTATATTTCCCAAATCTTTTGACATTTTTGGAAATCAGCTTCAACACCAGCCTTCTGCAGGGCCATCAATGTTTACTTACCTAGATTTCATCAACACAATGTGTGTAGCTTCTAAAAATAGAGAACATATCCAGTAGCTAGGGCCACTACCCAATTATTCAGAATTACCATGTTTATAAATCAATGTGCACATCACATATTTCATATCTTTTTATTTATACTATTTGTTAAGAACAACAATTTGCACAAAAAGTCCACAAAACCCTTATTCAACTGTGCCTTCAATTGAGGAGTGTGTCATTTATGGGGCTGCCAGGAAAAACGTTCCAAGACTACAATCACATTAAAATAGACTGAAAAGAAGTTTAAAAAGTACATTCTTTTTTATTTGTTTGGCTAATTAAGTGTTACTCAATATTTAAGGAGAGCATCTGACCCGTCTGTGTTAGAAGATTCATTTTTTAAATGATGTTGATTGTGTATTCAGAGATTTACATTTTTCATAGTCAAAGTATCTAAAGATAACCACTTAATTTGAGCATTCTGGAGAAATGTAAAATAAAAAACCTAAATACTGACTCTCAGTTTGAAAAAGAATCTCAGGGAATGTAGATTATTAAGATATATATATCATGAAGGAACTGTGTCATGAAATTAGTTCCTGTTTTGGATTCATTTCTAAATTATTTTCTGAGGAATACATCTGTTTTAATATCTGAACACTGGCATAAAAAATACAAGTGTGCTGGTATGTAATCCAATGTTTCCGCCAGCCTGGGGTTTAGAAGCAGTGGTTTGCAACTTTTCAATGTCTGCAGCAACGACAAGGATTCATTTATTTCAAACACGTACCCAACCTGGTAAACAAGCACAGCTAAATCTTTCTAGTGGGGCAATGATTTCTTTATATTGGACTGTCAAAAAAGGTGAAGTTGTATATTTTAGAGGAAACTAATTGGATGAATCTGTGGGAAAGGACACCAGTCTCTACCTTGTGAAGTGAGAGTGAAGTCAAATATACTGCCTATAATGCCATTTCCGTCATCATATTGTGTTGGGGGAACAGTATACCCTTATTGTTTTTCATCAATTAACTCAATATCTAGGTTTATCAGCAATATTCTTTAGGGCAATAATACTGTCCACTCTACATATACATTCCAACCAAGTAAATGACTTCTAAGTATAATTATCTATATCTGTTACCAGATTGTCTTACAAAAGACATCAAATACAGTCAATTGCAGATGTAGTGTGGCGATTGCTACACTAAGTTAGTTTTTGTTTAATTTTGTCTTCCTGATAGATTGGCATGCAACATAGTTGCTATTGTGGAAGAGTGAGACAATTCTGAGTAGGCCAGGCCTAATATTACGTGTTAAGAAATAGTAACATTTCAGATTTTTGGGTGACCTAAATTAACACATTGCTTAAATACTAAAAAGCAAAAAAGTGGTTTTAAAAGCAAAGGCTCATTCTTTTGTATTAAACTGCAATTTAGCCAATGGCCCTCATTACAACCTTGCCTGTATCCTGCCGGTAATTCTGGCGGTACATCGGCAAACTAACCTACCATTTCCACCACTTGATATCCCAGGAAAACTAGGATATTACAGGTGGCAGAAAGGGTGGCAAATCCCCATTTGCATAGGACTCCATGGAGGGGATTGCCGGTATTACTGGGACCGTTAATACCATTGCTGGAAACACCAGCAGTTCTTTGCCGGTGGGGGCCTGATTTACCTCCAGCTATATGCTGGAGGTAAATTAGTGAACCCCCACACAAGTTTGCCGGTGTGGGAAAATTGCCAGGAGAATTACTGGCAATTTTCCCGGACCAGAAAAACTTATAATAACCCCAATGAGATTTTTTCTCATTGGATGTTTTACCTATCTTTAGAAACGTGGCACACATTGTGGCGAAGAGCTCTAAACTCTTTGTAAAGTTGAAACATGTTGGTCCTATATTTGTACTTCAATTAATGGAAACCAGCTTTGTCCGATAACTGTTCCACTCACCTGGTAACCATGGGGGCACTACACGATACTGGATGGGGTTCTAAGCGTTATCCCGGACCCCTCTCTGCTTGGGTATGTGCCAGACGTTGGGTAGTGCCTTAGGTTTTTGTGCGTTGAACTCTCCGTCCTGCGTCTCCGTGCAGGGGCGCGTGGTTGGTGCGGGCGTTCCATGGATCTAGTTGCTTCACTGTTCCGTGTGCCCTTATGTCGGGTCGAGACCGGCTGTGACTCTGACTCTGCTTGCTGTCTTCCAGGTGAGTTATAATGACATTTCCGTCTTTATTCTGTCTCTTACTTTCCCTCCGTTTTCTCTGTCTTCTCGGTGTCTTGCTCCACGACGCTGTTCCCTAACAATGTCTCTTTTTGTTTTCACAGGGGTGGTTGCGATCTCGGAGTTGCCGCAACGATGGCGAAGACCACAGTGAGTTATTGATGCGCGGTTTATTGTGGTAATTGCTAACCAGTGTTCTCTTCCCTTCTTTGTACAGGTTGCAGTGATGTTCCAGAAGTGATGAGCGATCGAAGTGCTGCTTGCCCAGGTAAGTCCTGTGTTAATGCTGACCTTGATCCTTCTCCCTTGCAGGTTTCAGTGAAACCCGTTGATAGGCGAGGTAAGAGAAGCACAGGGTGCTGCCAGGACTCGCTGCTTGCCCAGGTAAGAATTGTTATTAATGCTGTCCTTGTTTCTTTACCTTTGCAGGTTGCGGCAAACTCCGGAGATGGGCAAGGTAAGCGAAGCGCAGGATGGATTCAAGACCGGTTACTTCACAGGTAAGTGTTCTTGCTCGCTAATGCTGTTCTTGTTCTTCCAGGTTATTAATGGAATCCAGTTCTAGGGGCTTCAGGATCGGGCCGCCGCAGAAGCAGATGAGCAGGAGCTGGACACAGTGAGCCTTACGCTGCAGGAGAGCTGAATAACGCGAAGCGTGTTCTGCTGTTTGGGTATGGTTTAAATAACCCAGGTAAAGTAGTTCCAGGACAAGTAGTTCCAGCCCCAGCCACACACAAAACACTAGACCGCATGGCTTGGTTCTAAAGAACTGAGCTGTGTAATAGGCCTCCATGTTGGATTAAGGTCCAAAACTGGAATTGCTTTATTCCTGATAATGAGCCTGGCCTCATTTATGTTTCTGATGGAGTTTTAAGGCCCTCGGGGCCAGTGTGAAGGTCTTTAGCCCCACTGCTGCCAGGGGGCTGTTATACCTGAGGGGGTCAGGGGCATAGATCGTGACAGCACTCCCCCGTAATCCCCCTCTCAAGGTATTTCCTCCATCCGGCCCTGGTTTGGTTGGATGGTTCCGATGAAATCGTCTTACCAGGCGTGGCGCATAGACTTGCTCGCTAGGCTCCCATGTCCTGTCCTGAGGGCCGTATCCCTTCCAGTCCACTAAGTAATATAACTTGGACCTGGTGAGTTTAGAATCTAGGATGTCCTTGACTTCAAATTCGGGTTCTCTGTTAACCAGTACCGGATTTGGTGGTGTTTTGACCCAAGTTCCAGCCTGAACAGGTTTTAAGAGTGACATGTGGAATACGGGATGGATCTGCATATTTGGTGGTAAAGCTAGTTTTACTGCCCCAGGATTTATAATAGCCTTGATGGTATAGGGCCCTAGATATCTGGGACGAAATGTTGGAGTTCCTCTTATGAGCACGTGCCGAGACGCCAACCAGACTTCATCTCCGACTTTGTAGTTTGGGGCTTTTCTTTGGTGTTGATCAGAGAATCTTTTCTGTCTTTCTTTGTCTTGGATCAAGTGATCTGGTGCCTTTTTGAAGGCTTAAGTGATGGTTGTATGTAAAGTCTTTACCGCTGGCATTTCCAAGCCCATGGGGGTTTCTAATTCGGAAGTACGTGGGTGCATTCCATATACGGTATAGAATGGACTCTGTCCGGTAATGGTGTGTAGCGAGCATATTCGGCTATCCACAGCACATCCTTCCAGCTTTCTTACACTTGATGTAACATGCACCGTAGGTATTGCTCTAGTGTCTGATTCGTCCGCTCCATTTGGCCATCAGTTTGGGGATGGTGACTAGTGGACAGACGAATATCGATTTGGACAATTGCACAACTCTTCCTACAGAAGTTACACGCAAACTGACTCCCTCGGTCAGAAATAAGGAAAGAGGGGAAACCATGTAATCGTACGATTTGCACTAAAAACACCTTTGCCAAACTGGATGCATTTGGTAGACCCTTAAGCAGAATGAAATGGGCCATTTTAGAGAATAGGTCAACAACCACTAGGATAGTGTTGAACCCTTGACATGGAGGCAGATCTGTGATGAAATCGAGGGAGAGTGTGTCTGCCAAGGTGCAGGTGGAATATCCACAGGTTGAAGAAGGCCCGCAGGTCTTTGTTTCTGGGATTTATTCTGTGCACAAATGCCACATCACAGAATAAACTGCGTAATGTCCTTTCGCCAGGTCGGCCACCAATAATTTATTTTCACCTTCGCTAGCGTCTTGGCAATTCCTGGATGCCCTTCTATCAGGGGGTCGTGATAACCAGAAATTACTTGTTCTTGTAGTGCCTTATTCGGCAGATATAAACGCCTCCTGAAATATGGAAGTTGGTTCTTTGTTGTGTAATGTTCACCTTGAGTGGTCCAGTCTTGTAGAGCCTCAGTGTTCATTAGGAGACAAATTGTCTTTTGGAGTTCGTCCAGAGATAACGTTGTTGTAAGTCCTAGTAGTTTGTCATCTGGAATAATGGCCACCGGGTCTGGGGTTGAATATGTGTTCTCATCAATACCCATGCAGGATAGGGCATCGGCTTTTCCGTTCTGGACTCCAGGTCGGTACGTCATTATGTCATCACATTCTGCGAAGAATAAAGCCCATCGGAGTTGACGGGAGGATTGAGCCTTTGCCGTCTTGAGGTATTGCAGGTTGCGATGATCGGTGATTACTGTGATGGTATGTCTGGCGCCTAGGAGGTAATGCCGCCAAGCCTTAAAGGCTGCCTTGATCGCTAGGAGTTCCTTGTCTGTTATTGCATAGTTAAGTTCAGGTGTAGTACATTTTCACGACCAAAAGGCCATGGGGAGTAACTGGCCTGTTTCGGGATCCCTCTGGGAAAGAACAGCCTCCATTGCCATGCTGGAGGCATCTGTTTCCACTGCATATGGGAGATCTGAGTGGGGGTGTCGTAGCACCGGGGCTCAGGTCAATCTTTTCTTGAGTTCCTGGAAGGCCTTCTCCATCTCTTCTGCACCTTTGGAACAGTTTGTTGTTTTTTCGTAATAAAGAAGTGTTCGGGTACACAATCTGGGAGAAACCCGGGATGAATCGGCGATAAAAGTTCACAAAGCAGAGCATACTTTGGACACCTTTGACTGAAGACGGTGATGGCCAGCTAAGGATGGCGTCTACTTTGTGCATATCCATCCGGACACCTCTGGGAGTAAGGACAAAACCAAGGAACTCGACTTCGGTGATATGGAAGGAGCATTTTTCAAGTTTGGCGTATAGCTGGTGCTGTCAGAGTTTTGCAAGGACGGAGCGAACGTGCCTGACATGGTCCTGTTTAGAAGAGGAGTACACCAAGATGTCGTCGATGTAAACTAGGGCACATACGTCGATCAATTCCTGTAGTACATCATTCATGAAGTACTGGAACGCGGCAGGAGCGTTGCAAAGCCCAAAGGGCATCACCTGATATTCATACAGCCCATACTTAGTACGAAAGGTGGTCTTCCATTCATCTCCTTTCTTTACACGCACAAGATGGTATGCCCCCCTGAGGTCCAATTTGGTGTAAATTTGGGCATCCTTGACTTGGTCCAGCAGTTCTGGGATAAGGGGTAGAGGATAATGGTTTTTAACTGTTACCTGGTTTAGTGCGTGGTAGTCGATGCACGTTCTCAAGTCCCTCTCCTTCTTGGGTACAAAGAATAGGGGCGAGGCTGCCGGGGATTTGGACGGGCGGATAAAACCGTTTGCCAGGTATTGGTCCAGATATGATTTCAAGTGGAGATTTTCAGGTTCGGTGAGTGCATACATTCGACTACATGGGATTTGTGCACCAGGTACAAGGTCGATCTGACAGTCATATGGCCTGTGAGGGGGTAAGGTATTAGCCTGTTCTTTTCGGAAAACATCTTGGAAATCGTGGTATTCGCTTGGTAGTGTACTTGTTACACCTATTACCAACGCCTCCTTATCTTGGACAGGTGTCTCTGGGTCAGACGAGGTCATTTCCACTTGGTAGCACGCATGAGCACACTCATTGGAGAAGTCAAATTATTTGGCTCGCCAGTCGATGTTAGGATCGTGAGTCACCAACCACAGCATCCCTAGAATCACCCGGAACTGAGGGGCCTTGATAAGGTCGAAGGCAATGGCTTCCTAATGTCCGTCTTGGCACAGAAGTGTAAATTCTGCTGTGCGCTGAGTTACAGGACCAGAAGCTATCTCCGTGCCGTCAACAGTGGTGACCTTCTCAGTTGTCGTTTTTTGACAGCGGGGAAGCCCCATCCTTGTTGCCAGGCCTTGGTCTATGTAGTTAACAACGGCTCCGCTGTCTATGTATGCCTCTACACCATGCATCTGAGACGGTTGATGGTGACTGATCAAAATCACAGGCAGGGCAAGGTGTGAGGTCTGTGGCTCTTTCCCTTCGCTCAAAAAATGGACCTCTACACTTGCCAGGCCTGGAAGTTCTCCGACTCTTGTTCTCCTCCTTCTTCTCTGTAGCTCCAACGGTTCTCCTAGGGGGTTTTACTGGACATTCTCAGAGGAAGTGACCTGATTTCCCGCAGTACAGGCATAATTGCTGTTGTCTCCTTTTGTCTCTTTCGGCCTTGGTTAATGGGCTCCGTACCCCCCCAATTTGCATGGGTTCCGAAGTGTTTTCTGATGAACGCGGAATGTTCTCCTTTGAGTGTACATACACAATCCGATTCTCCGTTTTGGCTCGATCTGTCCTTCTATCTTGCAGCCTGTGGTCTAGCTGCACCACTAGGTTGATTAACTCTGCACAGTATTTTGGCGGGTTTACCACCTGAGCTAGGACATCTTTCAATTCCCCCCATAATCCCCGATGGAATAACGTTGTTTGTTTCTCCTCAGGCCACCCAGTTTCAACGACAAGTCTGTTAAAAGTGGCGATATATGTTAACAAATCTTGGCTGCCTTGCCGTAGGGACAGAAGTTCGTAATCCAGAGCTTGGCCCTGGGTATGTCGGACGAACAGCTTCTCCATCTCCTGTTGAAACCCCCTGAAATCCTGCAGGAGTGGGTCATCCTGGCCTACTAACGGTATGGACCTATCCGCAGCACTGCCACTCAGATATGACAGAACAAAGACAACCCACGACTGATCGTTAGGAAAGGCTCCGGGTCTACAAAGAAAATGGAGGTGGCACTGGTTCATGAATACTGCATATTTTCTTGGGACCCCCATAAAACTTTCCGGCGGGGCCAAAGGAACTGCCCCAGGGAGGACCACCTGCACTGGATTGACGGATGTGGCTGGAACTGACGGAATACTTCCTTTCAATGGAGCCTGCCCAGCCTGTGTTTGGAGCAATTGTCTGGCTAATTAATTGGTGCAGTCCTTGGGGCCAATCAACTCCCTCCTAAGGGCGTTGGTTTCTTGCCGGGCGGAGTGCACCTCGGCCCGTAATTCTCCCAGTAACTGGGCTAGTTGGTCAGTCTCGGATGTTTCCATGACGCCCAAGGGGGTTGTTTTTAATTGAGGCTTTGCATTCTGTTACGTTTACCTGGTATCCACGGGGGCACCACACAATACTGGATGGAGGTCTAAGCGCTTTCCTGGACCCCTCTCTTCTTGGTAATGTGCCAGACGTTGGGTAGCGCATTAGGTTTTTGTGCGTTGAACTCTCCGTCCTGTGTCTCTGTGCAGGGGCGCGTGGTTGGTGCTGGCGTTCCGTGGACCTTGTTGCTTCACTGGTCCGTGTGCCCTTATGTCGGGTACAGAACGGCTGTGACTCCGACTCTGCTTGCTGTCTTCCAGGTGAGTTATAATGTCTTTTCCGTCTTTATTCTGTCTCTTTCTTTCCCTCTGTTTTCTCTGTCTTCTCGGCATTTTGCTCCACTACGCTGTTCCCTAACAATGTTTCTTTTTGTTTTCACAGGGGTGGTTGCGATCTCGGAGATGCCGCGCCGATGGCGAAGGCCACAGTGAGTTATTGATGCGCGGAGCGCTGCACTGTTTATTGGTGTTAATTGCTAACCTGTGTTCTCTTCCCTTCTTTGTACAGGTTGCGGTGATGTTCAGGTGTGATGAGTGCTCGAAGTGCTGCTTGCCCAGGTAAGTGCTTTGTTAATGCCGACATTGTTCCTTCTCGCTTGCAGGTTGTGGTGAAACCCAGAGATGGGCGAGGTAAGAGAAGCGCAGGGTGCTGCCAGGACTCGCTGCTTGCCCAGGTAAGAATTGTTATTAATGCTGTCCTTGTTTCTTTACCTTTGCAGGTTGCTGCGAACTCCAGAGATGGGCGAGGGAAGTGAAGCGCAGGATGGATTCAAGACCGGTTACTTCACAGGTAAGTGTTCTTGCTCCCTAATGCTGTTCTTGTTCTTCCAGGTTATTAATGGAATCCAGTTCTAGGGGCTTCAGGATCGGGCCTCCGCAGAAGCAGATGAGCAGGAGCTGGACACACTGAGCGTTACGCTGCAGGAGTGCAGAATAAAGCGAAGCGTGTTCTGCTGTTTGGGTGTGGTTTAAATAGCCCAGGTAAAGTAGTTCCAGGCCCAGCCACACCCAAAACACTAGACCGCATGAATTGGTTCTAAAGAACTGAGCTGTGTAATAGGCCTCCATGTTGAATTAAGGTCCAAAACTGGTATTGCTTTATTCCTGATAATGAGCCTGGCGCCAAAGGCGCCAGGACTGACTCCATGTATGCTTCTGATTGAGTTTTAAGGCCCTTGGGGCCAGGGCTTTAGCCCCACTGCTGCCAGGGGGCTGTTATCCCTGAGGGGTCAGGGGCATGGATCGTGACAATAACAGAATTATCTGTATGCGTATTGTTTAATGCACATTAGTTTCTTTTTGATTTTCTACATATGTATATGATTTATTTCATTTATATAGAATGCCAACCTACGTATCTTTGACTTGTCTTACAGTCTACTACATTATTGTTAATAAGTTTGTAAAATGTTATCAAACATTTATTCTTTTCTTATCATGGCCACTTCATATCTTTGAATTTCATCCACAATCTTGCCTGTTGAAAGATTGAGGATAACCATTTATTTCTTCTGTAGAATTCAGGAAGTGCGCCCCCATTTTTCTTCCGTTATGGATTGCTTGCTCCAGAATCAATGAAAGTCTGAGTGCAGTTCATACAGTGAAGATTACTCAGGCTTACAGCTCAAGGAGTCTACATTCTATTAAAGACACAGAGGTGACACAGAGGTGAGCATTATTCTTTACACTCTGTAATGCCACTCTACAACAGCTCTTTTAAATCTCAAAACATTTCCTTTTTTTTAAAAACAGTAATCCAACAAAACTTCTCTCACAAGGGACTACAAATTCCCCCAAGGCCACTGTGTTTCTGTAGTTTTGTTCTTCCTGAAAACAGTAACCAATCCCAGTCCTGCAACATCCCTATGTCACATCCTTCCTTGAACGCCTCCACTTCCTTTGGCTATCCAACCAACCAACAAATCCAACTGGCAAACCATGGGCCCACGAAGTCACCAACATCAATCTCACTCGAACCTCCGGCCCAACCACAGCACTGCAATCAGCAACGCTCTAGGCCAGCTCACAACACACTTTCGGGTACGCCACCATCTCAGCTGTTCTTTCTTATGTTCCCCACCTGAGAAAAAAAAAACAACAGTCAAGCAGGGAATATGCAGCCTCATGTCCACACAACAGCATAATATACTATACATAGGACACATCTGCATACCAATCGACCAATCCCACTCTATGCATATCAAGGGTGATATAATGCTTGACTCTGTGTCTTTAATAGAATCAAGATGCCCTGCACTGTAATCTTCATTCTATGTCAAGACCGTTTGTGCTTGTTCAAAGATATCTAACACCACCACAGCCACAGAGGAAAAGGGCTTATAATAAAAGGTCTTAAAAGTAGCCACTGTATACCAATCTGCTGACTTCAAAATATCATGCAGTGACGTCCCCTGAAGCAAAGGATTTGGACACTGTAGCCCCTCTAACCGAATGGGCCCCCAAAACCTCTAAATCAATGCCTGCCAGTTTAATGAATTCTCTAACCCACCTGGCTATGGTGGCGGAAGCTACCACATGAAAAGTTTTCCTACATGTAATCAGAAACTGCTGTACACCTGGTGGTCTAACCCTCTCCCTGGCTTTCTCATAATCTTTAATGCACTGTGCTACATATAGCTTAGGCTCACTAGGGAAATACAGGTAGGAAACCACAGACGACCCGCTCTTAGTCCTCCTAGCTATACGGAAAACCACTCCTTCCGATTAGAACACCTTCCTGTTAATCTCGAGAGCCTTAACATCCAAAACTCTCCTACAGGATAACAAACACAGCAACATTGCTAGCTTACTGGATAGCCTGTGAATGGACAGCTGCTCATTACCTGGACTTTGCTTGAAAAGGCGGAACAACCACCTCCATGTCTCAGAGCACAGAATATGTTGATGATGGAGACTTACGCAGATTTACTCTGCGCAACAACCTAACAGTGGTGGGATGATCCCTGACCGCCAAACCTTCAACTTTCTCATGATCTGCTGCAGAAATAGCTGATCTGTACACACCTATAGTCCTGAAGGCCCTACCGTCCTGTGACAATACCACCAAAAATTAAGAACTTGCACTAAATGTGCTGAAACGGGATGAACACGCTGTAACGTGCTCCATTCCTCCCATTTGCTCCATGCGGTACCATAGCTCCTATGGGTGGAGGGGGCCCACAAGTCTCTGAATACAGTCCACAGTGACTCCTGAAAGGCCTGGCAAGTCCTACTGTTGCCTGAAACTCTGCACCCCAGCAGCTGCAGGTTCCCTGCTAGTACTAGCGGATGCTCATGGCCCCCTGGATTCCTCAACAGGCTTCTCTGGAAGGGAGTCAGCCTCAGAACATACAAAGAAGGTTCCATCAGAACCAGAAACCATGCTTGCAATTTCCATATTGGCACCATGCTCACCATCTCCGCTCTCTCCTTGCACACTTTCGCCAGTGTCCATGCTAGCATGATGAACGGGGGGAAGACAAAGTCTACTTCACCCGTCCAACTGTGGAGGAATGCGTCCGACCCCAGTGCTCCTGGGTCTAACCTCCAGCTGTAGTACCTGGGCGCCTGAGCGTTCAACCTGGAGGCAAAGAGATCAATGTCCAGTGGACCCATACTTCCTGCAACCGTAAGAAAACTGCTCTGTCTAACTTCCAATCGCTGGCATCCTCCAGGTACCTGGAGTTCCAATCTGACATCACTTTCTGATTCCCAGGAAGGCACTCCACTGCTACTGCTATCTTCCTCTCCAGGTAATAATGCCAGAAGTCTTTCGCTAGCTCCGCAAACATTTTTTATCAGCTCTGCCCCAATGCGATTTATGCAGCACACAGCCAAGATATTGTCCATCTTTAACAGAATGGAGCAATTGACTTTGTCCCTGGCAAAAGTCTTCACTGCAAACAAACCTGCTAACAGCTCTAAACAGTTGATGTGTAGCGTCAACTCTTCTTTGGACCACTTTCCTCCTGTTTGCAGCTGCCCACATTGTGTGCCCCAACCGGATCTGCTCACGCCACGTCCGCCATTCCACGCTTCCATACTTTGCAACCACCATCCTAACTCTGCTCGCATGTCGTCGTCTAGCGGCACCAACTGGTGATATCTCACTCTTCCTTGCAAATGCCTGATCTTCAGTCTCTGTAATGCCCTGTAGTGTAAAGGTCCAGAGAATATGGCCTGAATTGATGAAACTAACAACCCCACTACTCTGGCTAGATTCTGAAGAAAAATATGCTTCTCCTGCAGAACTCCTTCTTGATCACTCTCTTCGTCTGCTGTGGCAACTCTAACATGGCTTTCGTGGTGTCTATCATGAACCCCAGAAACTCCATTCTCTGCTTTGGAACTAGCTATGGCTTCTTCCAATTGATCAGGAAACCTAAGGCCATCAGCAAGGTACTCACCCACTGCAAATAGTCTGACAACGCTAGCCTGTCCTGCACCAGAATCAGGATATTGTGCAAGTAAATTATGATCTTGATCCCCCTGTCTTTGGTTGCTGCTGCTACTGGCTTCTTGACCTTGGTGAACGCCCACAACACCTACGCTAGCCCGAAGGGAAGGCATGTGAGTTGCCAGCCCTGCCCTTCCCACAAAAATCGGAGAAACTGCCTGTGCTCTGGCTCTACTGGGATGGTCAAATAAGCATCTTTCAAATCCAGCCTTGCTAGCCAGTCTCCCTTCTGGAGTATATCTCTGAGGAGGCGAATTCCCTCCATCTTGAAGTGTCTTTAAATCAACCAACTGTTCAGTTTTTCCAGGTTGATCACTGGCCTTGTCTTCCCTTTTCTGTGTAGCAGGAACAAATTGCTATAGAAACCAAGCAGCTTGTGCTGACTCCTTTCTATAGCTC
Organism: Ambystoma mexicanum; assembly: GCF_040938575.1. Lineage (NCBI taxonomy): Eukaryota > Metazoa > Chordata > Amphibia > Caudata > Ambystomatidae > Ambystoma > Ambystoma mexicanum. The sequence goes on along the minus strand of NC_090936.1, from coordinate 1,084,685,296 downwards.
CCTTCTCTACTAGACGGCTCAATCCTGCTGTAAGAGTTCTTCTACCCTTGCCATACAGAGCCACAAGGGAATGCGAGCCTGCTGCGGCGTCTCTACAAAGTCCAGTCTGAAACCTACCACTGTCTGAAAAACCCTAGCATTGCCTGATAGCTCCCGCCATTTGGCTAGAAACATCTGCATTCTTAACCTATCCAGGCTTACCGCTCACGCATCGCAGTTACCACTGACTGCACTCAGCTGTCTGTAACTACCCCATTCTCTATGACCTCTTGGCGCTTCTTCCTCTGGTGGGTAAAACGGGTCTTGCTGCGTTGACTCCCAATGCAGGGCCCTGGAGCCTTCTCATAGAACTGAAACAACCAGTCTAACATCTCCTATTTCGACAGGTCACAGTGAAAACCCTTCCGGGGAAGACTTTTCTGAAGGAGGCCTGAGCTTTCTCCACAGCTGTATATGTCCCAAGGAACCTGGACATCTCCTTCACCAAGGCTTCTCCAAAGAGCAATTCCTGTGCTGATTTTCCAGCTTTATGGGAGGCAAGATCCCCAATTTACTGTCTATCTTCAGCAACAGACTGCACACAGTTAGCATTGCCAAGGAGGCACGTCACCATCTGTGCCCAGTTGTCTAGAGTGAGGGAATTTAGGGGCTCCCTGGTATCTTTGAACCTTTCCGACAAGTACATAATATTGGCCAATTGCCCAGTCAGGTCAAAAACCTTGTCTTGGCAACTTTTCCAGGCGTGAGCCATGCCTTTCTTAATGTCTTTGGTTGCCTTGGTTACGAAACTGACCATTTATTAATCAGGTTCTGGTCTCTCCATCACCTTATGTGATAGTTCTAGCCATGGGCACTCTGCCCTCATCCTGAATTGCACCTCTTTTCTAGAAGCTTCCTGATCTGCTGCGTCATATACTGCAGCACCCTGTGCAACGGCAGCCAGTCTGTAGATTTTGGGTGCCGAATATTTTCAGGATCAAACATGTCATCCATGTCGTCCACTTCCTCCACTTTCGCCTCAGCCAATTTTGGCCTCTTGTGCTCTCTAGGACCCTTGCCCTCGCAGTCTACTGAGACTTCATCAGGCTCCTCGAGGTAAGGGGGGCTTTTCTGGGTCTTTTGACTCCCTGCAGCATACTCCCTTTCCTGGTGTGCTTAGTTGAGGTGCCCTCGTCAGGACTCTGTGCTCTCTGTCTCTTGTTTGAAGTTCCGGTACCTTTGGCTGCAATAAGTGTTTCTAGTACCTGCAGCCTGGCTTGAATGGTCTTGACCCCTTGAAACAGTGCAACAGCCAGTGAATCTCCTGAGACTTTTCTAAACGTAAGGGCAGTGCGCTGTCCAACTCAGGCACCTCCTCTTCACTCCAATCTGGAAAAGAACTTTCCTGCTCCATAATAGCTTCCTTTTACTCTTTGTGCAATTCTTTCTGTGCAAAAACATACCTCCACCTGAAAGATGCAGGCTGCCAATAGAGCTTGCACCTTGTGATCGCTGGAGCTGTTGTATACTAGGGCTTGATCGCTTTCCCCTGAGTACTTAATCTGCACAGGCAAGGTCCTTTATTCATTACTATGATGCAGTATGCTCTGCATCTCTAAGACATACTTCCTAGTGCACGACTGTGGACGCGCAAGACCCTTTCCTCACAACTATGATGCATCCCGCTCCATGTCTCTATGCCATTATTGCCATATAAGAACTTACTCTGGTTGGATTTGCCAGTATAAAATGCCAGGTCACAGTAAGAAAACATTTCCAGGCTATCTGCACTAATATAGGCCAGTCTAGCCATGTAATCAGTGGTGGTTGGTGGATTTTTTAATTGGAGGGGTGTAAATATTTGCCACAAATATTTGAGATCAGCCCAGCATAATGAGGGGTGCCTGGAACATCCTGAAAGGGGACCCTAGGGGTCCCTCACGTCTATGGAAACAAGGCAAGTCACCACACACAATAGATACGACAGACACGAGGTTGTATTCCCAAAGCTAGGGTTTATTGCAAAGCAAATAGTCCCAGTTGGCCAACTTGGTCTCACGCCCCACGTGTATCTCTAGACCTCGAGGGACACAAGAGAGTGAATTACGTACATCAGTTACATATATACAAAATGCATATCATACAATCAGCTGTGACATGTTTAACACCCCCCCCTTTATTGGGTTTCTTTGAACTCGGTGTGATGATGGACACTTTCGATAAATATGACACCTTCAAATATCTATTCTAGTAACAATATGCAATTTTGCAAGTGCGGAGGCATCTTTTAGTTGTTGAACAGAACACAGTGCTTCTGTTCTTGGAAGCGAGCTACATACGGGGGAAGAGTCACATTCCAGACCTTGCTATCTATGAGGTGCTATTTGTGTCCTGGGAGCCGACACGCTCTACAGGGCTCGGTAAAGGGGGGGCCGTAAGAAGAACATAATTCAAGCCTTTAGCTGCTTTATTCTAACATATTCTACCATATAACGAGACTGTATGGCAGCTGTGAAATGATTAAATGCCCTGCGGCTCTGCTTCAAGGCTACATTCGGGAGGGAGCCGGGCATTCCTTCCCAGTACTGCCTTTGTTGTGTTTCAATGAACTCTTATTAGCCTCGCGGCCCTGCGGCCTTGTCCTTTCACGTTCAGACAACAATATTAACAGTCGAGCAGTGTAAGCAGAAAATGTGCTGCGAAGCAATTTGAACAGAAAGCAATGAGCAATTGTTAGAAAACAAAATGGCAATCCTTGTTACATCAAAATGGCTGTTCATTGGTAAACTCGGAAACCTGTATTTCTATCATATCGTGCATGAGACGGTTGGCCCACGGCCACCAAAATACGTTTGCTGTCAATCATGAGAGGTATCCATTTTTCTAGACTGACTAACCCTCCTTTGGCCGTATGCCAAACGTCTCATTCATTTATTGTGTCCTCCTCTGATGACGATAAGTCTAAGGCACTTATGTCTGAGTTTTGCATGCTACTATAAGCATCATCATCTTCATTAATATCTATAGCCATTAATTCTTTCACTGTTTTCATTTCATTTGTGTCTCTGTCATCCCGGCCATAAATTTGTTTTCTTCTTGTTATCATATGCATACATCCCTTCGTACATCCCTCAGTTACCTCAGTGCAAACTAACGGTAGGCAGTGTATGTAACAACAGCACGTTATGAATATTCCAAACACCACTACTAATATATAGATCAACTTCCATCCCCAAGAACGCAGTATTCCCCAAAACCAGGACTCTATTCCCCAGCCCCCTTCTCCAGTAGGGAATTCGGAGTTTAGGACATGCATTTTCTTTATTGCTTCAAAAATCGTAGGGGAATAGTCATCTACAAATACACAGCACGCTGATCCCACAATTTTGCAAATTCCCCCACGATCAACCAGGATTACACAGAGAGCCATTCTATTTTGCAGCGTCATTAACCTTATTCCTTTTTCTTCAAACGTCATGTAAAATAGTATATCTGTCGTTGTGTTTATGGTATCTTTTAGTATTCTGGACAGCTGCCTTATGTTGTAGGAGTTCACTATCTGGGACAAGAATGGAATTAATGATTTTGCTACGTCCGTCGCTATCAAAACACCTTCGCTACTCCTTTTGGTTCTAGATCTGGATAATGTCTGCTGTTTCTAAGAGGAACACTCCTGGGAACAGTAGACCTAGGTAACATGTACCTCCCCAGTTTCTGGGCAACCAAGGATATGCTTTCTTTCCACATATAAAGTAGACTGGATCTCCCACATATACTGGTTCTATTTCCCATTTTAATACTACTGTATTCATGCATCCAGTAAATGTTCCTACTGAATAGGAGCCTTTCTTTTTTAGACAAAAAGGGACAGTTCTCGGGTTAAAATTCACTGTGTAAGAAGGGGGAACTGCATCTTTGTTCCCGTCTGTTCTTGCACGAAACGTCATTACAGAGTTTTTAACTGGTGGGGACAGTATATCTTGTCTATTTTGTCGTGTTATTTTTCGCGTACTTTTAGCCTTTGGCTCTGGGATCATCACTCGCGCTTTATGGAATATGTAACAACCCACAGGCCTCATAATTATTTCCTCAAACTCATTCATGTTTGTTCTGTCTAATTGACCCGTACCACTCTTATTCCATTTCCCATAGAACATTGCACTTAAAGATGCACTACATGCAAAACTTAATGGTAATGCTGTACATACCAACCTATTCCTTTCCCAGCATTCTGCGGTAAATGGGCACATACCCAGCAATTTGCTTTCTTTAGAATTGCATGTGTCATATTCATAATCAGTAACAGCGTATTGTTCCCATACCCTTCTCTGTGTCTTTCTTCCATTGGGGACAAGGTATAAGTAATCACCTGAACCGGGCTTTCAGTAGTGGATATATTAAATATTGGTAAAAACATTCCCAATGGGTGTATAGATTCCACATACCACAATACTAAGGCTGTCGTTATTGGTGCTACCACACTCATGAAGCACATGATTATTGTCAGTGCCAGCATACAATTTTTTTTACCATGCGTTTTCCTTAAGTTTACAGTCTTTATGATTAACTCATTCTCAGCAGCGGTGCAGGAGGAGGCTGAAACCGGCCCCGACATGTTTCTCATCGTCCTTCTTCTTCCTTATTAAAGTTCGTCGTGGATATCTCTCTTTGTTGCACTTGTTCTGATGTCAATAAGTTCAACTGAATTGTCACAGTTCAGTCTGCCAGTCCTTTATAGCCTGGATTTGCTTATTCGTTTTTAGGCAAGATCACTTGTCCTTTCTCATACTGCTCAGAGGACTTTTGATCAGTTATCTATTGCCTTAGTACCATGTGCGCCCAGCTTGTCCGCTCTGGTTCCGGACACATGTACTTTTTATGATCGCACCGAGGAGCCGCGAGTCTTGAATTGTCCGATTTGCACAATTCTCACTCTTCTCTCCTCTACACCTCTAGTTCCTTCTCCGTCCATGAGCGGAACCAGAGGTTAACATAAGCACCAAGGAACTGTGGATCACTTTGTCTTTTTAGGCCGTAAATCATATCGCCTCACTCCTGGTACTGTGTGATCCGTGAACAGTGTCGGTGCACTTCCAGATCCAGGCTCAGAGTCAGCCTGTGGCGCTACTGCAGGTGCTGGTGTGCGCCGCGCCAGTGATGCAGATTTGGTCTTTGGCGTGCTGGTGGGCGCCTAAGGGGTACACGTTTAGTGTCTGCCGGTATTTGCAACGCAGATTTTGTGTCGGCCAACAGTGATGTAGATTCTGCTGGGCAACGTTGGGGCACTCTTTGCCCTTCCCCCTTTTTGGCAATCTTTTCAGGCTTTGTTTCGAGTTTCACTTCTCGCTCGGGCACATTTGGTGGCAGCTTACTGGCAACAGTTTCTTTCGTTTCTGGGACCGCTGTCTCTTTCCGGTGGTCTGGGTCAGGCAAGTCTTTCAGCGAAGTTGGGATCTTTTTGGCATGGGTGGCATGGATCCACGACTTCCGTCCATCCACCCGTATCGCCGTCTGCGTTGCCAAGAGTACTTGATAGGGGCCGCTCCACCTGGGTGCTAACGATGATTTTCTTTCAAAATTTTTAAGCAGCACCCAGTCGCCTGGCTCCAGGGCGTGCCCCGGACCGGTGTATCTCACTGGTAGAGCCTCCTGCACCTGCTGATGAATCAAACGCAATTTCTGCATTAAAAGGTCCCAATAAGTACTAAGCACAGGATGTTCTACCTCGCTAAGTCGTTTTGGCTGAGGTGCGCACCAAACATTTGCCGGCCTCCCCATTAATATTTTGTACGGGGAGAGCCCAGTTCTAGCCTGTACAGACGTACACATACAAAATAGCGCTATTGGTAATGCATCCACCCACCTCAACTTGCTTCCTGCACATATCTTGGTTATTTTTGACTTGAGGATCCCTTTGTGCCTCTCCACAAGACTGGCCGAACTCGGATGTCTTGAACTATGAAATCTCTTATTAATCTGGAGACCTGCACATATCTGTAATATCACTGCACCCACAAAGTGTGGACCGCTGTCTGACCATAGGACACAGGGCAAGCCAAAATGGGAAAAATATTCTTTAAGCATTATTTTTGCCGTACTCATCGCTGTGCAGTCTTTGAAGTGATATGCCTCCACCCGCTTGCTGAATGCACAGATCACCACTAAGACATATTTCAAGTTTTGGCATCTCTCCATCTCTATGAAATCAAAATGGATTACCTCAAAAGGCATAGAGGGCGGGCCAAAACTGCCTATTGGAGTCACCGTTCCCTTACCTACATTGTGTTGTAAACACGTGATACAGTTCCGCACCAACCTCTCTGCATTCTTCTTTATGTTTACATTCTGCCATACTGTAGATAGGTGCTGTATCATCTTTTTCACACAGATGTGAGTAGGGCTGTGAGTCATTGTGACCATTGCAGTCACATAAGAATTTGTCAACATCCATTTTCTAGTTCCCTTGTCCACCCAACAACCCTCCAGATCTAACTCAGCAGAGCCCTCTGCCCACCCTCGTATTTCATCGGCCGTGGCTTCGGCCTGCATTTCTTTGACAGTGGCAATTCCATCTTCTATCCTACAGGGTACTTCCTCAGTCTGGACTGTCATTATCTTAGTATTTAAATCAGTGGCAGTTTGTTTTGCAATTCTGTCTGCAAACGCGTTTCCCTCTCCTACTTTGCATGTTACCTTTTTATGTGCCTCGCATTTCACTATTGCTAGGCGCTTTGGAAACGTGAGTGCAGATAGCAATCGTACAATCAAAGAGCCATGTTGAATTCTGCCACCATGTGATGTCAAGAAACCTCTCTCAGCCCAGAGTCGACCAAAGTTATGAACCACCCCAAAAGCATACTGACTATCAGTATATATATTCACATTCAAATTTTCCGAAATCTCACAGGCTCTGGTCAATGCTATTATTTCTGTGGTTGTGCCGAGTTGTAGGGGATTCTTTTGCTTTCTACAAAGCTCTCTAGGGTAGTGATAGCGTAGGCAGCAGTTGTCGTGCCATCAGGTAATTTGAAACAAGAGCCGTCACAAAATAACTCTCCATCTGGCTCTTTCTGTGGGGTGTCACTTAAATCAACTCTTCCCTTGGTTTCTTCCTCAATGACCATTAAGCAATCATGGGGGGGTGATTTGTTGTCACCAATTTCTTTTATGGGTAGTGGCATTAATTCTGCAGGATTCAAAGCGCTACACCTCATAATTTGGATATGGGGTGCGAACAAGATAATCTCATATCTTGTCAATCTAGCAGAGGTGAGGTGTTGCGTCTGTGTCCTATTTAATAGAATGTCTATGGCCTGTGGCACCATCAGAATTAAAGTATGCCCCAATACCATCCCTTCTGTTTGTTTCACTGACGCAGCAGTCGCCGCGACAGATCGCAAACATCATGGTAGTGCGTGCGCTACAGGGTCCACCGCAGAAGAGAAATAGCTGCGCAGCCTATTTCTTCCACCTTGTTCCTGTGTCAAAACCGCCAATGCACATCCTTCACTTTCACACACAAACCTTTTCATAATTTGGTGTGCCCAAAACTGTAGCAGAACATAATGCAGTTTTCAATTGATCAAATGCTCTTTGACATTCCTCATCCCACTGTAAAGGCATAACCGCATCCTTTCTAGTCAAATTCACCATCGGTTTCACAATTAACGCAAAATTACCGATCCATTGTCGGCAATACGAAGCCATGCCTATTATGGCTCTGACTCCTTTCTGTGTCTTTGGAATAGGCATACAAGAAATACTTTCTATGCGTTCTGGCGTTAGCCTTCTCCCCTCTTTCGAAAGTAGGTAGCCCAAATAAGCGACCTCCTTTCGATTATATTGAAACTTCTTCAAACTAGCTTTATGGCCATGTGCTGCTAGGTGTGACAGTAGTAATACAGTACTTTCTTTACAAATCTCCTCTGTGTCAGCAGCTAACAACAGATCATCTATGTATTGCAAGAGTACTCAACCCACTGGTAATTCTAGCATGTCTAGCTGCTCTTTCAATGCTCTACTGTAAATACTCAGACTTTACGTGTATCCTTGCAGAATCCGCGTAAATGTAAATGATCGTCCTCCTAATGTGAACGCGAACAAATATCTGCTGTCCTTGTCCACCGGAATGCTAAAGAACGCATTTTTTAGATCAACTACACTAAAGTATTCTGCTGAGACCGGTATCATTGTCAATATTGTAGTGACATCTGGGACTAAAGGAAATTGTGGATCTACTACTTTGTTAAGCGCGCAAATCAATTATGAAACGGTATGCTACTTCATTGCCTCCTTTTTTATAAACTGGAAGAATCGGGCTGTTGCATGTACTGCCGGTAGTTTCTTCAATCACCCCTAATTTCACCAAATCTGTAACAATACTCTTCAATCCTTTCTCACCTTCAGCCGAAATTCTGTATTGGGGAATTCGCGGTAGTGTAACACCCTCTTTCAAAATGATCTTTACTGGCTCTATTTTCAAGCATCCTACATCGTTGTCATGCATTGCCCATATACAGGTTGGTTCTCCCCACAATTTTCTGTTAAAAGGAAAGGACAATGTTCAATGAATGGTCCTATGGTAACTGGGACTGGTTGGGACACTGGGTTTATGACTGGTATACCTGCGAACCCTACGGAAACATTCTTTTGCCCTGACAGTGGTATATCCGGAACCAAGTGATGGTCTATTGAACACTTTTGCGCTCCTGTATCTACAAGGAGGCGGTGCTCCTCATTCCCGACTCTCATTTCTACGTAGGGTCCTCTCTGATTCACGGGAATAGACACTGGTTCCGACCCCTGCCCTGGGCTGTCCTATTGGGGAAATAACACGTCATCCGACGTGTAATCACTACTATTACTGTAATACGTATTTGGCTGTGTATCGAAAACGTTCCCACTCTTCCCTCTATTTCCCCCACTCTGGTTTCCATACTGTTGGTTTTGCTGACCCTGACTCTGGTTAGGAGCACTTTGGTTTTGGGCTTGGTTCTGATTACCTTCATTATTGTGGTGCTGCTGCATACTATTCCTATTTGGTCCATTCGCTCCTTGGTGCCCTCTGTGCTGTCTTCTCTGACCAGACCCATTTCTATTCTACAGATGTGGACATTGCGCTCGCCCATGTCCTTCCTCCTTACAGTACGCACACTGATTTGGTCCCAATGGCCCCCCATGCATATTCAAATTACTCCTTCCTTGTTCATTCCCTCTCCCTCTATTATGTCCTGCTACTTGCTTCAGTAACACACGTGTCTTCAGATTTACCCTATCCTTCTCCTCTTTCTCCGCGTTCACTCTGTTCTCATAATATTGGGCCATGTGTAATACTTTGCCCAGTGTTTTTGCTTGCCATGCACTCTGTGATGTCATTATTAGGTTCTGGATTGGAAGTTTTAACCCCCTCACATATTTGCCAACAAATAACCTCTTCCCCGCTTCCGAGCTCACATCCTGCCCACTGAAGTCTGTAAATACTTCTTCAAACCTATTAAAATAATCTGTAGCTAACTCATCCTTGCCTTGTACACATGCAGTCAATTTGTCCCATTGAATTCTTTTGTCCGGGACAATTTCTTTTAATTTCTGTACTATGCGTGCTGGTAATGCTACCAGGTTCGCTCCTGGTGTTCCTCCAACCGCTTTATTCCTGTCTTCTATTACCAAATCCGCCCATGTGGCGCCAAAGGTCGTTACGTCATCCACCTTTCACCTTTCCTGTTGGCAGGATCACTGGGAATATTAGGTCTATGTCACCCATGGTAAGCACAGATGATTGTAGGCAGGACTCTACTTCCTTGTAAAACCCTGCAGGATTCTTTCTTATATCCGGAATCATCTGCTTTATGTTGTTCACCTCCTGTCTGGAAAAGGGGACATGCACATATTAGGCGGTACAATGGGCTGGTGTTACCTGCGCCGCTACGTTGCCCACTGCGGGAACCTCTGTTTTTGGCACAAAGGTAGATGGGACCTCTCTCATAGGAAATGCCGCACTCACTGTCCCTCCCCCTTCTCTCATGTGCAATAATATTCCCAGATCAAGCGATAGGGCTGTCTCTCCTGTCCCTCGCTCTAGTGCTCTCTTATATACTGCCATTATTTCGGGTAGGCTGGCCTTGTTGTTTTTTATATATCTTTGTCAAGTAAATGTTCAGCCATCGACTGCAGTGCTTTTCTTTTCATGGGCATGGAATATTCATCAAATATCTCATGTATCTCCATTGTGGGAATACTGGGATCCGACATCCATCTTAACGCCTCTCGTATACATACTATCAATTTATCGCCCCTCTGTACTGACGACATTGAATGTCGTCGTTGTATATATGGCTCTACCGCTTCTTTCCTATCTCTCCCGATATCCTTACCCCTGTACCCAGGTACAGTAAACATTTCAGCATAATCATTATCTAATTCATTTTAAGTTAAAAAAGTCCATATACGTGTTCTCTCACTTCTTCATCTCTCTCTCTACAGCGTGCTAATGCATTCAAATCTAACAATCCCATACGGTGGTAATTTACCAATTAACTGTTTCCATCTCTCCACCAAATATTCACCCATACATTCCAACACTACCTGTCTTTCGTTGCTTCTTCGGAAGTCATACATCAATGCCAATGCTGTCGTCTCATCATTCCCATCTATATACATTTCTGCCTGTTGCTGTAATTCCACCTTCCTTTCTTTGCTGATCGCACTGCGAATTACCCTCGTGCATCTGGTTTGTTCAGTCCCGCCTCTCGCCCCCGTGGTTTCAATTTCAACCCTGGGAGGGACGGACGATACCGAGTCTGTATCTAAGGCGGGAGGTGCGGATGGGACAACAGGAGCGGGGAGTGTCTGCTGTGAGCCTGGTTGGCTAATAGGATGTGTCATGTGCGCGGTCTGTGGCTGTGGGAGGGCTTGAGCTACGGGAGGGAGAGTTTGAGCTTCGGGCGGGGTTTAGGCAATAGTTACTGACGTGTTTGGCCTCGCTTCTGATCTTGGGCCTTGTTTTGTATGAATCAATATGTTTTCTATCAATTCATCTGCTATGTGCAATTCTCGTTGTGGGTATATTTTTTCTATATTCAACTGGTCACGTCTACCTGACCTCCTTACACTCTCAGTCCACTCCTCCTCCTCTTTTTCTTCCGCTACTTAACCTTTCGATTTATGCCTGCGCGCATGCTTCGCTCTACTTCTAAGTCGGAGCATTGCTTCCCTTCTCCAGTCCTTAACAATATCAAATGCTGTAGGACGCGCTTTCTTTCTTATCAACACCGTTTCCAGGTTATCTATTCTCGCTATCTCAAAACTACCATTAATTGGCCACTGATGGTCTTGTTGCTTTCTGGTTTACCTATGCCAAGTCTCACAGAATATTATTGCTCCCACTCCATACTTCACATACATCTCAAACGCCGGCGTTCCGCCAGGTGGTCTAATTTGGCCATCTTCCAAACATTGTCTACCACAGCGGAAAAACCCCGCTAGGGTGGACAATACCCCAGGCATGTTTCAACCTTCCCCCTGGTTAATCAACCTTACCTAGGGCATTTGATTTTGCAAAGTCAACTCTCAACCAATATCAGGATTACTTTGAATCGGGGAATGACTCACCTGATAAATCAATTTGTCCATCAGGACACAAGTCGTCTGTATACTGACGCAATCAATGACGTCGTGTCTGTGTTTCTTGTCTTCCGCCTCATTTCGGGACCCTCGCCTCCTTGTTCTCTAGCCGGGTACGTCGATCAGGGATCAGATGTTTGCAGATCTGCAAAGGAATCTCTCATCACTTCTACAGGGTGCCCCGAACACCTCTTGATCCCGAATCGATCGTCCCGTCCTCGCCGTTCTCCGCCTTTACTCAATTACAACGTATACGATGGAACAAGTGGGGGAGGGTCCCTATTCGGGTGCCATCTTGAACGGGGCCCATAGGGGTCCCTCACATCTATAGAAACAAGGCAAGTCACCACACATGATAGATACGCCAGACACAAGGTTGTATTCCCAAAGCTAGGGTTTATTGCAAAGCAAATAGTCTCAGTTGGCCAACTCGGTCTCACGCCCCGCAACGTGCATCTCTAGACCTCGAGGGACGCAAGAGAGTGAATTATGTACATCAGTTACATATATACAAAATGCATATCATACAATCAGCTGTGACATGTTTAACACCCCCCTTTATTGGGTTTCTTTGAACTCGGTGTGATGATGGACACTTTCGACAAATATGACACCTTCAAATATCTATTCTAGTAACAATATGCAATTTTGCAATTGCGGAGGCATCATTTAGTTGTTGAACAGAACACAGTGCTTCTGTTCTTGGAAGCGACCTACATACGGGGGAAGAGTCACATTCCGGACCTTTCTATCTATGAGGTGCTATTCGTGTACTGGGAGCCGACGCTCTACAGGGCTCGGTAAAGGGGGGCCATAAGAAGAGCATAATTCAAGCCTTTAGCTGCTTTATTCTAACATATTCTACCATATAACGAGACTGGATGGCAGCTGTGAAATGATTAAATGCCCTGCGGCTCTGCTTCAAGGCTACATTCGGTAGGGAGCCGGGCATTCCATCCCGGTACTGCCTACGTTGTGTTTCAACGAACTCTTATTAGCCTCGCGGCCCATCGGCCTTGTCCTTTCACGTTCAGACAACAATATTAACAGTCGAGCAGTGTAAGCATAAAATGTGCTGCGAAGCAATTTGAACAGAAAGCAATGAGCAATTGTTAGAAAACAAAATGGCAATCCTTGTTACATCAAAATGGCTGTTCATTGGTAAACTCGGAAACCTGTATTTCTATCATATCGTGCATGAGACGGTTGGCCCATGGCCACCAAAATACGTTTGCCGTCAATCATGAGAGGTATCAATTTTTCTAGACTGACAATCCAAGCAGGGTTCGTCAGGGTAAAAAGCCAGACAGTTTGCAATTGTTTTGTCTAGGGCAACTCATGAACAAGTCCAATAGATGTAAGTCACCAACTGTGCACAGGAAACATTTTCAACACATTTTCATGATGCCTTTCCCCACAAAAATATGTCAATATAAAAAACATTTTCACGCTGGCTGAGCCCATACATTTCCATGATGGCTGCACCAATATATGCCAGTATTCCCATATAAGAACATCCTCACGTTTGCTCTGCACATAATGTCTATAAAAAAAAATATCCAAGTTGGTTCTGCCTCCTGACCTGAGAACAGAGATCTCCCATGTAAGTAGATATATCCCAAAGATATCAAGTGTGTGGGGAGCTACCTGCCTTAATACCTTTCCCTTAGTGGGTGACGGGGGGGACACACAACAGGGTAGACACTGTCCATATTGAACTAAAAAGTTTACTCAATGAATGCTCTATAGAAGAACACTTTATCCAGTTACCTTGATTGAATTGTGTTGGAACCTGTCTGTTCAACCCTTATGTTTGCATTGGTGGGTGCTCTCCATTAGTGGGATGGGGGGGTTGAAAGCATGTATACCCGTAGTGAAATTAACAAAAAATATAATTTAATTAATTCCCATAGGGTCATTTATCATGGGTTATTGTTTTTATCAAAATTCGAAATTGACAAAGGATTATCCAAGTGCACTGTAAATTACTCTGGTCTGTAATGTAATTGGGTAACCCTGCTGTTCAGTTGAATGTGCTAGTGTCCCCAAAACGAAAATCCTAACACCTTGCATTCTCTTTGAAAACAAATTGGGCCTCATTACGACCCAGGCGGTAAGTTACCGCCTGGGCCGTGACTTTACCACCATGGCGTAAACTACGTTTACGCCATGGTGGTTGGCAGATTTACCGCCCCATTCCAACCTTGGCGGGGCGGTAAATCCCCATTTTCCCATTTTCCCTTCCCCATTCCCATTTTGCCCCATAGGGCATAATGGGAGTGGGGAAGGCGTTAATTACGCCACAGTAAATTACGGTGGCGTAATTAACATCAAGGTCCCTTAGCGCCATGGATTTTAACACCTGCTAAAAGCAGGTGTTAAAACCTCCATGGCGCTAAGGGACCTCGGAATCAGGCGGTAAGGGTCGGCGCTGTTTACGCCGCCGTAAAACCCTTACCGCCTGAGTCGTAATGAGGCCCATTGTGCAAAATGAATTTTCCCTTTCAGTCCAAACCAGAATCCCAAGGGCCTGCATTTCATGCAAATAAAAAGCCCAAAACGATTTTCCCATTGAGTTCCTTTCCTGATTTTGCCTTTCAAATAAAAAACCCAAAACGATTTTCTTTCTTTGTGTCTATTTTTCAAACCCTGCCTTTTAATAAAAAGTCAAAACGATTTTGCTACTGCATTCCCACTCCCTGTACCTTGCCTTCAACTTAAGGGGTCATATATAACTGATGAGTGGGGGTCGGGGTTGCTGGGAGAAAAGAGCTTTATAACAGACTAAGCAATCACTGTGTGAATTATATTGTTTGTGGGTGAAATTGCAAGAAATCTGATGTATAGTGATGACTGTCCATCTCTAAATTTTACCTTTGTGTTGTAGTATCTGTAAGTTCATTAGAAACCGGTGTTAGTCAATTGGTGCAAGAAATATGAATTGGTGATATTTTGTAGTGCCACAGCGTTGGTGGCTGATGTTTTGGTTGCTATTCAATTTTGTAAAACCTTAAATAAATATATATTCTTACTATATACCGGCCTGATTCCTAGCTCATTGGTGGTACAGAGGGTATTTGTTGGGGTGGTGCAAGACGGGTTGGAGGCCTCACTAAAGTTGAATCTGTGGGTGCATGCCAACTTGCTTGGGGGGGGGGAAGGAACTCCCTGAGTTGAGATGGACCGGCTAATTAATTGTGACACCTTGCATAAATGGTTTGCTTCCATTCATCTTCCAACCATAGGAGCTGGGAGGTGGTAGCCAGCCCCCTTTACAAGGCCCTTTCTTAAAGCTCAGCATCTCCCTGTCTGGCCTTCACCTTCATCAGATCTGCTATGGAGTTGGCAGCAGCCACTAATCCTCCTCCTCACCTGATGCTGTCATCCCTGATGCTGCGCTCAACTACAATGTGGTAAATGCCTTGTTTGATTTTTCAACATCTGCCACATTTTGCATTCACCAATTGTGCACACTGCCCACTTGGGCCATGATGCATTCCTATGCATCCGCAGTGCTTCCTCACTGCAAACGAAGAACTACATAATATTTTGCCTCTGGATGTCCTTTATAGACCAACAGCTTTGTTTCTTTTTCAAAATGGCTGCCGCCATTTGTATCAAGCCTTAACTCCTTTGCCTGCAGCCTTGAGCCAGCCTCACATCACCTGGTTGGTTGGTTTCCATTCATCTTCCAACTACAGGAGCCGGCAGGTGGTAGACACCCCCTTCACAAGGCCCTTTCTTAAGTCTCAGGGTCTTGCTGTCTGGCCCTGTCCAGGCCGGGGAGGGCTGCAAGGGCCCCCTGTCACCACGACTATGCAATCCGGGCTCATGCGGCCATTGGCCCGCATCCACAGTTAAGCCCCCAACCTCTTTGCATCGCAGCATGCCCCCTCTACTCCCTGCCACCATACATGTGTGGATACATGTGTGGTGTTACTCCTCTCCCATGTTTTGGCTTTCATAGCCAGCTGTGCCCCTTCAAAGCCTTGAGCCACCTTGAGCCCCCCCACTGCTTCAGTTTCTTCACAAGACTCTGCCCTACTTACCTTTTGCAAGGCCATGAATGCTCTTGCACCGTGTCCTCATGCTGTGTCCTGATTTGCTTTTCACACAGCAGCACCTGACTTTTTCATCAGGATCTGAATAGCACCCCTTAGGGCTTTCTCTGACCTCAGCTGAACATTTACATGGAAGCTAGCACGCTTTCCAACTGCGCCACACTGACTCTTATTTTCTATGCCCAATTTACTGATTTCTGCTCACAATAGTGTACATTTGGCTCACTATCCATGATAGGATAGGTTATTTATAACGCGTTTAATACCTAGAGGTTTCTAAGCGCGGACCCGGGGATCGAACCTGTGTTGCTCCGTGTCGTCTTGCTTCCAAGGCGAGTATGTTGCCACTGAGCTATCCTCCCGAGACGATGCTCAGGTTTGTCAACAATGCTCATCCTTATGGCAGGTTGTTTCGTATCGTTCCCCTCTGTGAATGTACTAAAATTGTTGCTTCCTCCTGCCTATCTATTTACATAACACCACATTGGCACTCTAAACTTTCCCCTGTAAAATGGTTCCATTTGCCATGTGTATTTAGATTTTTTAAATCTAGAGGTGTGTTTTAATTCATCTGTTTCCCATGTTAAATTGTTGCATTTCCTTGCTCCTGTGTGGAAACACCATACTGGACAATCTGTAACCTTCCTGCCCTGAAAATTGCTGCCATTTTCCATGTGTGTTTGATAATCCTTTCTTCTAACTACAATCTTGGCCTGACATTGCTAGTATGCTGTAGGGAAATCGCATCTAGATGTAATCCACTCTGCTCTTCTAACTGTTTTCTGCTGCATGTTAGTGCTTATTGGAAAGCTAAATTTAGATGTGCCTTTACGCCTGGGCATTTTAGTACTTTGTTAGAAGGCTGAACTTAGATGTGCCTTTAAACCTGGGCATTTTAGTGCTTTGTGGAAAGTTGAATTTAGATGCTCACCCAGTCTGGGTATTTACAATCCTGCTACCTTGTGCATATATTGTTCAAAGCACCCCCTTCATCTGTGCCTGCTTAGCTGCTAGGGCACCTGGTGAGTATATTCATTCACTGTGCAGCTCCCCTGTCTGTCTCTCTCTCTCCTCCCTCTCCCAACACTAACATGGCACTGTCTATCTACCCTATATATTCTTACTGCTACTCTATCACCTATCCTATCTATCTCATGAAGTCTGGAACAAAAAGCTTAAAAGAACCCTCTTGGCCTATTAACCAGGCCTACCTATTGCGGACACTTACGTCAATGCTACTTACAGGCAGACTATTGCTGATATCCTTTTTTCTGTCCCCTCTTTGGATTTATGGAATTCCCACTTGGTCTCTACTATCTCCCCTTTCTTCACTTGAGCCATTAATAGTGGTACTACATGGGAAGTACTCATGGAATACTACTCATTCTCTAGGTGCATCATTAATATCTCTCACAATGGAACTATCATGGCCAAGGTTCTCAACCTACTCTTCTCCTTCTTGACCGGTGCCTGCCCTCTCTCATTAACTTTCACCCTTCTCCTGCTACTCCTCCTTCCTCCTCGTTAACTGTAGTGCGTGTGCACAAAATGAGCTAAAACAAAATGGCACCGATGCACGGTCTTTTTGGACATTTAAATCCATGATTACAATGAAAGCCTATGTTTTTGTGGGCACAGTAGGTAAACGTGCATTTCTGCAGTGGTGGCAAGGTCACATAATGATGTCAGCTGAACTAACTGTGGAGAATAGTTTTTGTATTGTCTGCTGAAGGACGAGTCAGAAAGGGAGTCGGAGCAGTCTGCAGGTGCAATGATAAGGGGTACCAGGAAAGAAGACCAGGAAGAGAAGCTGGGTTTTTCCACTTCCAACTGGAATTTTCCCCTCTTGGGGTCTCATTACGAGTCCATCGGTAACCTGCCGGTTTTTCCGGCTCGGTTACCGCCGGACTCGTTTTACCATTCGCCTCCATGATTCCTGCAATTACCGGGGCATTACAACCCCGGTGACCCGGGAATTCCGGAGGCGGAATTCGGTAAATACCCATTCCCATTGAGTCCCAGAGAACTCAATGGGAATGGGGACCATGGAAACACCGGCACTATCTCGTGATGGTGCCGGTGTTTCCACGTCCGCCTGCAGGCGGGCAGTGTTAAACCTGCCAGGTCAGACCTGGCAGGAATGACACCTCCGCCTGCAGGACTCGAGATCACCCGGTATGGAAACAACGGTGGCGGCGGATTTATCGCCACCGTTATTTCCATACCGGGTGACTTGTAATGAGGCCCTTGGCCTCTCATGCTTATTGTATGCTCTTCGGCTGAGGGCAGTCTGGTAACCTAGAGGGGCGGGGACTCCCCCAATAAGAGAAGAGGAATTCCTCTTGGGAATATTCAAATTGAAATGGACCCCGGGTGATGCAGTCTTGCTGAGAGGGAGGATGCTCCGCTCCAGACCCCGTTAGTACGAGTGATCCCTCTACCTACCTGCTCTGGGACTAAGCAGTGTTGTGGTGGCCGAGATGAAGGTGTCTTCTGCAGCCAGTCTAACAGTGATGCATTTTTTCTGTGTTCTTATATAACTGACTATATATATATATTGTATGTATGTTTGGAAGAGGTTGGAATAAATGGCCTATAACGGGCCATTTTTCTTTTCTATAACTACTGATTTAAGTTTGATTTCTTGCCTATCTGAGTCCAATAACTTGTTTTGTTAGGGTCTAGTGGGATGTAAGTTCTTCGAGGTCCCCCCACGTGGCCAAGAAAAGCAAAACATTTTGGCACTGTGAGCAGGATCTTTGTGCGGATTTCTATGCCAAAGAGCCATGCTAATTCGAGAACTGTAAAGTTTTGGACTCGGAGAGGCAATGATTTGTATGGTGAAAGGTGTGGTGTGCGGTATTGATGAAAGGGACATGAAATATTCATTGGATATCATGGGTTCCCTATTTAGGAAAAAAGGAGGCTCCGCAGGCGGTGACTGTCCTGAGGTGACTATTCCAGGGTGGTCCAAGGGGCCATATGACAAAGTAGCATAGACCTGGGCATGTGGAGCAGGTTTGCGCGAGATATGGGATACAAGTATAGGAGCAGCGAGCCCGGCTGAAGTAGTGAGCTGCCAGCAACGAGTGCCTGTGGAGAAAGGGAAAGAGTGTTCGGCTCTAGGTAGAAGAGGCTGGATTCTGTTACATGCCTTTCAAAAGATGCACCAACACAACTTGGAGTTACAGGCAAGTGTCCTGAGATTGGAAAAGGAGCTGGCCACTGAAAAACAGATAGCTTTTATGCAGCAGCTCCAAATGAAGTTGTACCATGATAAGGCAGACAAATATCAGGCGGTAACTGAGCGAGCAGCTGTGAGTGGAAACTTTGATTGCTTCTGCAGGGTTTGATTGGATCCCCGATCATGGGGATGTATTTGACAGTACTAGTACAGAAAGTGGGTCGGAGCCAGAGGTCTTGCCCAGATTGGAATCCGGTCGTAAGGAGGTTACTGCTAAACCAGTGATACGTAGGCGAGCGGGTCCTAATCCAAATAATCCCGGAGGAGGGATGGTGTATTTGGCAATGCTCCAGGATTATTCTCAGCAAGAGATTGCGGCAAAAATTAGCTGATTGAAGCAAAGGGCCAGTGAATCCTTGTTAACCTAGATGGTCAGGTTATTTGATGGTGGGGCGGCGGGTCTCCGGGTAGACACTACAGACACCCCCAGGTTTCTGCCATTGATGCAGGAAACACATGTGCAAGAAATGTTATGTGTAGGTCCTCCTCGTGAAGACGATGGGGGAGAGGTGCAAATGTCTTTATTACAACCTGCAGCCCAAGGGTGTAACCGTAAGTATCCTATCGCCTCAGATATGCCGACCGAGGACAAAAAGTGGTACACATTGAGAGAAGCCATACAGAGAGTTAGGGAATATGCCATGAAAGAGGCAATTCATTTAGATACTCCCCAACATATGGGGATAGTAGCATTATCTGTGTCCACCAGAAATACTATCATTCGAAACAGCCTCTCCAGCGTATACAAATGTAATGATGACTTTGTTGGTGGGAATGACTGGTTGAAGGACAGATGAGGTGGTGGATGCTATCAGGCAATTGGCAGATTTAGAGGAATGGGAGAAAGCAGAGGAACGCCCCTGAGAGTGGGAAAGGGAGGGGCGAAGTGAAAGATGCACCCCCAGAAAGAGGGTTGACAGCCGAGATTCTCAAGTATCCAGAAAGAATATGTTTTTGGCACTGCTAAAAGATGGAGTTCTGAGGGAAGACATTAATGGGATTGAGACACTGGAAATGTATCCCTCCCTAAATACTTCCCTGCTAGAGACCTCTGCTCCTCTAACTCCACCTCTCTGCTTGTCAGACTCTTCTCCAAGCAGAGAGTAGGGGGAAGGTCTCTCTCTTCGGCTGGTGCCTCTCTTTGGAACATCCTCTCTACCCCTGTCAGACTTGAGCCGGCCCTCCTTAAGTTCCGGAAACTTCTCAAAACTTTGCTTTTCTCAACTTCTTTTCCTCTTTCCCTTCCCTGCTAATCACCCCACTGCCGCTGAGACTGGCAGCCTGGTCCTTCCTGAATCTCACAGGTTACCAGGTCCTCTACCCAGTCAACACCAGCACCCTCCCCCCTGAGCACTGCCTTTGCGGGCCCCCTACCTGGTGGCTGTGCATTCCACCCGTGGGATTTCTCTGTCCTAGCACTTAGCCATTGGCCTCCTCCCTGGCTGCCCTTGCACTTCCCTCCCGGGCTCCCACCAGCACTTGTTCATACCTTGCTCCCCCAAAACCCCCTTCCCAATCTCCTGCACTTCTCTTCACTCCACTTGCACGTCCGAATGTCACAAGGCCTAGTAGGACCACAATTGTAAATGTACTGTTTTTGCCACTGTTATTTACTCTCCTTGTTCCCTCCCCACTTTGTCTTGTGCCGCCTGGAAACACCATTCTGTTGTATAGGCGCATAATAAATGCTCAATAAATAAATAAATAAATCTCTTTGAGCTAGCTTTCTAAATCAGTAACATCCAACTTTGTGCTCGAAATGCCTGCCAGTGATATTTGAAATCAGTCTTCTAGGGGTTAATGACTTAATTGGAGCTGTAAATTATGTGCCCCTATGTAATAAAAATGCCTTAGCCAAATGTTCCTTCAGTCACTTGATTTATAAACAGTATACGTGTTCTTCACTGAAGTACTATTAAAAGCAAGCTTCAGCAAAGCCAATAGTTCTGGCTTGTGTATAGTATTAGGCATTTGCCAGGCTCTGCTATTATATGCCTAGGTACTCCAACCATTTTGTCGATGCTGTCGTTAAAGCCATTTTGCAGATGCTGTATTTAATGGACAGTTATTACCATTATAGCACTGCCTGGCAAATACCTATCCCATACTTCCACAAAAGTCAAATCAGCTGGCATTGCCAATGCTTGTTACTATATACTGTTACCTTCCTCTTCTTTTCTATAGACCACCATTGATATGCTGGGATAAGCACTGGGGCAAAACATGCCCTAGTGCAAAAAAGATACATTTATGATGTATTTTTGCACCAGATCAAAGTTTGCCCTAGTGCTTATAACATGCCAAACTGCGCTTGTCATGGTGCAATAGTGTTTTAATATGTCCCATTATTTTTAGAAATAGGGCACACTTTGCCCTAGTACTAACAGAGTGCAATTTTGCACTTGCGCCACTGCAATGCTTCTATAATCTGGGGCCATATGTTAGCGAGCAGCTTCTGCCATGCGCACAAGTGCACTCTCCGGGGTGCAACGTCCTTTCATCGCCAGTAATTTCCACGCCTGGCATTTAAACGTGGAAGGAATTACGAAAATGGTAAACATTTTTTTAGGGGGGGTGGGAAAGGGCAGATAAGGGGTTGGGGTTGTAGGGAATAGGTACAAATTGGTGGGGTAGGGGTGTTTGGGGGGAACCCCCCTACCCACAAAAACAAACAAATAATTCAATGACCATTTTCGTTATTCTTTCCACGTTTAAATGCCAGGTGTGGAAATTACTGGCGATGAAAGAACATAGAACCCTCTATGGGATGGAATGGTGATTGTACTCTGACTTCGTACATGTTGAAGTCGGTGTGGGACGCAATGCTCTTTCTCTTGAGTTCTTTCAAAATGCTTGGGATGAGAAGTGGAATTAATGTCCATTTGGGTTCCTACCACTCACGAGGTGAATCTCATTAAGCCCATAGTCTCCTCTGTGGAATCGGGCTATCCTTTCCAAGCTCCACACGCAACTGTCATTAGTGAGGACATAGCTGTGTCCTCCTTTGAGCACATGTGTTATGGAACTAAACTTTAAGAGCGTGACATCGATCTTGTGATTGAGCCTGATTTTAACCCAATCTCCTTCCTTTATTTCTGTAGCATGGGTCGCTTTGTGTAGGCCACACAACTCCTTGCGTTTATCTTGTTTAATGTCATCCTGTTCAATGTGATCAATAGAGACCGAAAAATCTTCACTTATGTTGATGAACCTGGACACGAGTTTCGTTAAAAAGAAATGTATAACGTAGATTCACGATATCAACGCTAAATAGGCCATGCGCCACACAGGTTGAAACAGAGACACCCGTGTGATGTTTTTTTGCGTGAGTCTGTGTGTCACAGCTGCTCCATCGCTGTCGTATTGAGATCTTTGCTGAATGCCATGCTTGTTGGAGACTTCCCTTGATAAAGGTGTTGTCCTTCACCACTTGGCCGTTGGCCTCAAGGAGTTATAGTGCTGCTTTGCATTATACAATGTTCTTTATTTCCAGGAAGATTTTCATTTCATCGAAGACCAACTGGATGCCACAGTCAGTGATCATATGTCTCTGGAAGCCTTAAAAAATTGAAAGAATTGCGGAGTGTCTTCATCCCTATGTTTGTGGCATTATTAAGGACAAATTGTATCTTGATCAATTTCGATAAATAATCTATCTTCATTATGCCACAGCGGTGGTCATTGCTCGTGTTTCCCAACGGGTCTATGAATTCAAGACCTACTTTCTCCTATGGTTTGTTGGGGGTGTTGACATTTTGAAGTGAGACCTATCACTGTTTCTGCAATCATGACAGTGTTCTACCATGTTGTCTAGGTCAGTATCCATTTGTGGCCATAGCATGCTTCTCTAATGCATCTTTTGGTGAGCGTCCCACCTAGATGTCTTTGATGCACTTTTTCTATTATCATGACTCTAATCTGTGAGGAAGGGATGGCTTTGTCTCTCTTCAGTAGGAGACCTTGAGCTATTGAGAGGCCTGGACCAATTTGCTGAACAGACTAAAAGGCGGTCAGTAGATTCCTCTCATCGGGCCATTCATGAACTATGTCTTGTGCTCTCTAGAGGGGCATTTGACTGCATGTCTTTTTGTCCTTCACCTTCCTGGATTACAGGAGAGCTTTCAGCAAATATGTTTGCTCAAGTGGCCATGACGCATTTGTCCCGCAGAAAGGTCTTGGTTCCTTCATCTTTGTTGGGGACCCTCGAAATGCAGTCAACTTGATTATTCTTCCATCCAAGTAGATGTGACATGGAGAACGTGTATTGCCTGGATGTTGGTGGCTAATCTGGCCGACATTGGGATAGATGATTTGGTTCTGCTCAGGCTTAACATGTGAACCAACTGTTTGTGGTCTGTGAAGAGAATTAACTTGTTCTCTCAAATGTACACGTGGAGAATGTCAGTGGCCCATGCACAGGCTAACATCACCTTTGTTCCACTGAAAAATTGGATTTAGACGATGTGTTGTCCTTCGTGATTCTTCGCAGGGGGACTTCAATGCTGTAGGCTTTAGTGTTGACTTTGATGCACCTTTCAAGCTTTGCATCAACTGGTTTGACACAGGGTGCCTTGAGGAGGTGTACCTTTCTTTGTTTAAATGCTTTCTGTTGCAGCCTCAACCAGATACATTCTGAGCCTTTCTTTAGAACAGAGTGCCAGGGTTCAGTCTTCCCTGACACGTCTGGGATCAATTTAGCACAGTACTCCGCCAGGTTGACATGGAAGCTTCTACTATAGCACTGATCCCCAAGGTGTAGCTCGGGGGCAACATGTTGCTCGCAGCACCCTAAAAGGTTGCTCGCCAGTTGCTCTGGGCCATGATGTGGAGGTCAGGAAGGAGGTGCTGAAGGGATGAGACCACAATAGCAGTGTAGCCAGGACTGAGAGTCCTGAGCTGTGTAGCCAATGATCCTGTTGTGGTTCAGTTGGCTTATTTTTGTAGATGCAAGATTTGAGTTTGTTGCCACCATGCAAATTATTTTTCAGAAAATGCCTTTGCTCATTGAAGGGTCATTGCTAATAAGTAAAGGACCACTTAATGCAAAATTAAGTTAGAGGTCATTGCACAATTCCTGGACTAGAATGGCACATGGTCTACTTAACTTAAGTACTTCAAATTAATATTCCTATTAGCAATCTTACATTTATAATTTGTGTTGCAATAATTTTTCCAAAAACTGAGTGCGATTGTTCTGTCGAAGAATGGATGTTGCTCATCATTTCCTACGCACATTTTGCTAATTGCGCACGAAAGGTTGGGGATCCCTGTGCTATAGCCTTCATGAGATCTTGTTTGAGTTTTATGTCCTTGGCTGACAGCGTGCACAAGCACTCCACTGTTTCTGTGTGGCATATGCTTGTTTATTTGCACAGTCTAATTCCTGCAGTCTGCAACTTTTGTAAAACCAGTACACCAGTGGCATTGTCATCTGAACATACTTCTCAGTATATGAGGATATCATGCTGGAATGATGGTACATTTGGTACATCGATGAGTAAGGAATCCATCCTTCTTTGAAAGGTGGGTGCTGCTGACTAGAGTCCAAAGGGCATCTAGTATATCTATCTATATGTACCAAATGGAGTGAGGAATACAGTGAGTGACTTTGAGTCTCCGTGCCGCCTTACTGTAGTAGGTGACTGTCATGTCTAATTTTGAGTAAATTCTGGCCTTTTTCAACATGAGAATCAGTTTCAAGATTCCCAGTCAGAGGCAATTGCCTGTTATCATTTTGACACTAAAAAGCATCTGGCACAGATCAAAGCAAACCACTCACTTTGATTAATTAAAAGCCAAAATCAGAGGGTTTTTATGGCCTTTCAAAAGGAAATAAAAGAAACACATAGTGAATACAGAGGAGCTGGAGGCCCACAGACAGGGTTTACAGACTGAAAAGTCTCTGGTTTTACTGTTAGCTTGTGGCACCACCAATAGGTGGCTAGAATGTGATTGCAATCATCTGGTGGGAGAATAAGGAGTCATTCTGGTGGGGGAAACCCCATGAAGACATTTAAATACCAAGCAGAGTAGATTAAATTCAACGTGTCGAATTACTGGCACCGAATGGAGTGATTTGCGATAGCACATAAAAGGGGAGGCTTTGGATAGGTTGAATATAAGTTGTACTGCTGCATTTGTATTATTCTCCAGACACCTAAGCTGAGGCCCTGGAAAGGGCATGTATAACGCATGGAGTATTCAAATTGATCAAAACCCTACAATCATTGTGTGGTTCTCACCTTCAAAAAGGGGGAATTCATCGAGGTAGATGCTGCCTAAAATAGGCAGCCTTAGCAAACCCCCCAACTTGAAAATATACCCCAAGATCTGATTGACTGGCAACCCCCTATGTTCTGAACTTTTTTGGCATAAAAGATTTGGACCCAAACTGAGACAGAAGAGAGAGCCAGAGATGAATATAAACTTTACATAAAAGAGGAGAAAGGGGAGATGTCTGCGGCATCCCACATGACACAGGTATTAATGCTGAAACATAAGACTCCATTTTAACAACCTGAGAGCAGTCAGTAAGACATGTGAAAACCACATGGCCAACGCCAGTCATATTTTGTAACGAAGACAGCTAAATATTGTAGTTGAACCTATTGAAGGTGGATGAGATGTCCAACATCACCAATAAGGTGAGATGTCCATCATCTGCCCACCTCAGTATCTCATCCCAAATAGATAATAAGGAGCTCTCTGACCCATGTTTGAGCCACAAGCCAGATTGGACATAACTATTGGACATAACTATTTTTTTCAAGGTAGACCTGCAATGGAGCAAAAACTACTCAACAAGCAGGACGACTTATTCAGCAAAGTGGAATAGGATCCTGCATCAAGGCCATTGGTTCAGTTCCTTGATTAAGTGAAGGTAAACTGGCAACTGCAATAGCCAGGGAGCTAGTGTGTGACTGGGGAACCAGGATAGGGAGGCCATTGATGGGGTTGCAGATAGGTTTTAATTTATTTCTTGATTGAGACGTCTCAAACCAAAGTAGGAGGGAATCTTGTTGGTACCAGGTTGATTAATGAGTACCCCTTGGCTCAACCATTCGGAAGCTTCTATAGGTTCCATTGTCTTCTCATCTTGTAATTCCTGTAGCAGATCTTTGAGCACTTGCTGTAGCCATAGCCGGCACTGTACAGTCTGTGTTTCATCGAGACTGCTCCTGGAATTCATTTGATGTGTGGTCATAGATCAAGCAATGACCTCCAAATCGAAATGAAACACTACAAAAAAAGACAATTTGGAGGAACTGCATTCTCCTGTCTAATAGCCAATCTATGGAACTCAATGTCAAAGGAGATAAGAATGACAGAAGATCACCTTCCCCTCAGAAAATGACTGCAAATCTGGCTATTCAACTCATTGAGATTAGCATAAAAAAAGGCACCTCCCACAATATCACTGCAGGCCCAAGACAATCGGTGAACAGTACAGATCCTGGAACCAACAATAACATAACTACACTGTACAAACCCCTAACAACCCTTGCTCCTTGCTCCTCTCCGGCAACCCCCAGACATACCTCACATGAACTAACGGGCCAGCCCTAGCCCACACAAAGCACACAACTCACACATCCATCAAAAGAACAAACTGCCGCAAACAAACAAACTGGACACAATAACCCCAGTGCACACAATATAAACACACTCAGAAAGCCGGCACACACAGATGGCAGCTACTCCTGGTTCTACAAGCTCCAACAGAAGAGTACAACCTCTATCCTATCCCTCTTCCCTCATGAACCTACGCAACTCACTTTCTTACAGAGCCACGTGAGTGCCTGGAGACCAGGCAAATGGTAGCGGTGCACGGTATAAATCAACTAAACATAACATAATTAATCATGCACCCCAGTCTGCTGCTGAACAGATCCTTGTGTTGTTCCGTGTGTGCTCCCAGTCAGCCCTGGTTTATGTAGAGTACTTGATCCCTGATGTAGGGACCAAAGACAAGGTCTAGTTTGGCTAGATCATGCCATCCTAGGGCAGCAGGTCAGTGTCCTGCACAATACGCAAAAGGCATTGGCCTGGCATGATAGGATAGATCATTTATAACGCGCTTAATACCCAGAGGTTTCTAAGAGTGGACCTGGGGATTGAACCTGTGTTGCTCCGTGTCGTCTTGCTTCCATGGTGAGCACGTTGCGGCTGAGCTATCCTCCCGAGACCAATAACATGATCTTTTGGATGGTCACCACTCAGGAGGGTCTACAACAACGTTTTAGCTAACTGTACATTTCAAAGAAGAGAATTAACCATTTGCATATCAGTTTGATCCTGCCCACAAACACAGTCCAGCACCAAACTACTAGGCAAATGGTCTTCTGAACAAGAGTACCGACAGCAACCCTAGACGCATGCTTCTGCCGTTCTGGGGGTGCGGGGGACATAGTAAGGCAAAGCCATAGGTCTATGGGTGCAGTGACCAAAGGGTCCACATTTGGAATATGCATGATACATTAGGCTGAAAATGCCATGTTGTTCATTATTAGTCTTTGTTGTCATCATGATGTCGAAGTTGTGGGATATCACTTAAGTTTGTGTCAAAACTTCCCCAGTGGCTCCAGTTCCAACTCTATGGGCCTCATTACAAGAATGGAGGTAATGAAAATAGGAAGGTGGAATGGTATTACCGGCATCGTTAACGGGGCCGGGCCATTACGACTCGACAACCCGCGAATACTGCCACTGCCCGTACCGTGCCCCTTCATACCGGCTTGTGCGCGTACACGCGCCCCTTCGCGGAGGAAATACCAGGATACCGATAATAGGAGGACATCACAAGTAATGCGGGCATACACTTACCGGTATCCCGAAGACAATAAATAGGGCCTGCACGACGGCGGCAATACAGGCATCGCGGACCACCCGTAAATAGCAACCTGCAGTGAAGGCAACTGCCACAGGTGCACACAATCACCAGAGGTGGAGTCAATGGAGCCTGTCCCAGTATAAAAGGAGTACACTCACACACCACACCCCTTCCCACACCAAAATTATACCACTAGCTGTTGCAACCATGGGGCTAGAGGACATGCCTGTACTGCTACAACTACAGCAACAACAGCAACTACAACAACAACTACAGCTGCAACAATAGGCAGCACAGAGGAGACACAGGAGGAGAACGAGGGTGAGACAGGCCCAGCAATTACCACCAGTGCAGCCAGTAGTACCTCGTAGGTAGCCACCAATCCCTTGCATCAGACCCAGTCCATTCAATCTAACCCCTGAGCAGATCCACACCCTGTACCGGTTGGACCGGGCCACCATCGCCACCATTGTGGACATGATACATGACGACATTGTCAGCCTCATTGAAATACGCACTGCCATCCCCCTGCTACTAAAGGTGGTGTCTGTGCTCCACTTCCTGGCCACAGGCACCTACCAGCACACAGTGGGCCAGCTGCATGGTATATCACAACCACTCTTTTCACGCATGCTGACCCAAGTGCTGGATGCCCTCCTGAAGCACGCTAGCACCCACATATCCCTACCACGGACTGCCCAGGAGATTGCCGACACCAAAGCAGGCTTCCATGCACTGGCAGGCATGCCTAATTGCGTTGGTGCCCTCGACTGCACCCATGTCGAATTGGTAGTCCCTCATGCCATAGAGGCGGTGTACCGCAATCGCAAGCTATACCACTCCATCAATGTGTAGATGGTATGTGACTCCAGCAAGATCATCACACATTGTTGTGCCCGATATCCCGTATCGACACATGATTCCATGGTTCTGCGTAACTCCACGCTACCCCGTCACATGGAGCGACATGCTGGACGACGTGCCTGGCTGCTTAATGAGTTGCCTGACTGGCTCATGGCAGTGTATCGGGGTCGTGATGTGGGGGGATGCATACTCCACCTGGGTGGGAATGGGGGGGAATGCATACTCGACCTGGGTGGGAATGGGCAGTGAGTGGACAATGCACTCAGAGCTAAACGCTTCTGACCTGAACCTCCCAACCCGAACATGACACATCACTGCCTCACATTGGACCAATGCCTTACATCAATGACAACATGTAAGACGCACAACCAGGCCACCATGGGTATGTCAAGCGATGCATGACTAAACATGATTACAACTGTGCCAATGTGGCTAGTGTGATTAGGCACAGTGTAGCAATCATGGGAGGCAAGACATTGTTCCGCATCCACAGTACATCCGCATCAGCATGCAAGTTAACACCCTGCATCATCTGTACAACACCATACAAACTAGCAGACCATATTGCAGTACTCAATGCATCCAAATAATCTTTGTGCATACGTACAGGGACATGTGCATGTCAACAGCAAATAGCTGCGGCCATGGCTGTGAATCCTGAAGGTGGCAGCTCAGAATGACTCACACAGACCTCTCTGTACTCCCATTCAGGTGATGGAGGATATCCCTTGAAGCCGTGGCTACTTACCCCTGTGTGGAACCCGCGGAACAGCCATGAAGAGGAGTACAATCGGTTTCATACCTGTACCTGTGTCGTGATTGAGCAGACCTTTGGCCTGTTGAAGGCGCGGTTCAGCTGCCTAAGCAGGTCTGGTGGAGCACTCCTTTATAGGCCTGAGAAGGTGGCAAAGATCACCATGGCCTGTGTCATGCTGCACAACATGTGCGTCCGGAGAAATGTACCACTGCCCCCTGACATTGACATGCATGCACCGGGTGAGGATGATGAGGATGAAGATGGAGGAGAAGCAGCACCCCTGCCAGTACGTGATGCACAAGATGGCTGTGCTGTACGCCAATCACTGATTGACAAATACTTCTGAACCACAGGGACGTTCATGGATATGTGTCAGTACTACACTGAATACTGGGTCCATGTGGACATGCACACAGGGTATGTGGGGAGTTGGGCACTCTGCACTGTCATGAATAAAATAAATACACACGAAATGAACAAGGTCCAGGCATTGAATTATTTTTTACACAACAGGTGTATTACTGTAAACTACAGAAAAGTGCCTCACCCCTCCACCACTCACATGCCTTCCCCCTCCCACAACACACCAAAACTCCACATACCCCCAATTAACTCCCCATACCCCCCAATGAACTCCCCATACCCCCCATGATCTCCCCCTTATTTCCCTACACACCACCGACACCACCTCTCCCACTCCCATTGTTGTCCCACACTATTTTCGTGCTTTCTTTGTGTCCGGGGGCAGCATTTTGGACTACCTCGCACTACGCCTTGTCTGTCGCACAGGGCTGGAGGGTGCAGAGGATGCGGGTGTGGAGGATGGGGTGGATGCCGCAGGGATTGGCACGGCTGGCGCACGTTGCTGTTGCTGCATGTGTTGCAGTATGCTGGTCAGGACCTTCGTGGCGGCCCCCAAACTATCACGCATCATGACTGCAGAGGCATTTATGGCGGCAGTGTTCCCTGCAATGGCCTGAGCGATCTCTCGCCTTGTGTCCTCTCCATCAGCCACATATTGGCGAACTAGTCCATCCTTGACAGCCGTGCCTCATAGTCAGTGGGAGCAGCAGAGGTTTTGGGTGCTGCGGCTGGGCATGCAATTGCAGGGCTGGCCTCCAGGTAGAACGGAGGTCGGAACTGTGCAATGCAGGATCTGCAATGGGGCTTGAGAGTGTGGCCTGAGTGTGGGGTTGGGGGGTGAGCGGGGGGCTTGGGGTGTGTGGACATGCCACATGGATTGCGCCTTCTTGGTCCACGTACTCCTCCGCTCCTATGTCAATGTCACTCAGTGGGGCTGTGGCTGCTGCCTCACCCACAGAACTTGAGGCAGCAGAATGGGTGCCACTGGCCTCCCCTTCCACAGTTGTAGGCAGCTCTATGCTTGCAGTCTCATGCGCATCTGTGGGGCCCTCATGTGCCGGCATGGCCTGTGCACTCGCCCTGGCTTGTACTGTGGGCCGCGATGCTGCCCCGGAGGTGGTTTTGCCAGTGCCAGGTGGTTCTGGCTGGGACGTGTGTGGCCTTGTGGCTGGGTCTTCACTGCCATCTTCTCCATCGGTGCCTGGGGGGGTAGAAGAGATGCAGGGCATCAGTGATGGTGTTACATGCAAGATGCATTAGATGGTGCTGTGGAATTATTAATTTCTCATGCATTAATATCTTACACGTGTGTCACACAGGGTAGTTTGAAGGGGGGGCATTTTGGCATTAGCCGTGATGTCTTAATTTGGCACTGCTGCACGCAAGGTGGCATGCCATTGTATTGGGGTTTGTGTGATGTGTGACATGGGAATGGTCCCTGTGTGTGGGCTGTGTGTTGGTAATGGGATTGGCACTCAGTGTGGCAGGGTTTGGGCCTCCATCTGGACATGGATATGTTGATGTGTGTGTGATGGGCCATGCATTGCCTTGCCTAGGCTCTATTCCACATCACTTGTGCTACGTCATGGTTTGCCCTATTGGGGTTTGCAGGGTCACTCACCTCCATCTCCAGATGTTGCGGCACCCGTCTCCATCTCCTCGAAGCCCTCGATTGACTCCATCTGGATGGTAGCGCTGCATGTCTCCTCCCAGCGCATTAGTTTGACCGGGGAGTGGGCACCCCCGTTTGTGGCCATGGCCTCCCGTCGATTGCTGGCCAGGATGTTGCGTACCCTGAGGCGGAGGTCATCCCACCTTTTCTTGCAATCTTTAACTGTGCGTGGGGTGGTGCCGACTGCAGACACCTTGCGGGCTACCTCCTCCCATATCTCCATCTTCCTCTGCTGCACCTCCCTTTTGAGGTTATGGGTGTTGATCTCATCAGCATGGACAGCAAGGGTGTCTGCCAACATGTTTAATTCCTCCAAGATAAACGCTTCTTGTGCAGCAGGGGTTGGTTTTTCTGGTTGCCTTTGACACGTTCTCCTCAATGGCCCTGGTCTCTCCTATGCAACACTTGTGGTTTGGGAGGATTGCAATGGATTGCGTTTTTAAAGAGGACCGCCGGCGCATTTCCCGTTCCGACGCGATGACGTTACTTCTGGGTCCGCTATTACGAGCCCGGTATTTACATGGTGTTATTACCGGGTCGGTATTAAGGGGTTCCTCCTAGGCAGAGGCGGTATCAGCAGGTCCCGTGATGCTGCTATCTGGGGGTTGGAGGGCCTTTAGCGGCATGCCGGTATGGCCATTACCGGCATGGGGGGCTATTAGCGGCGTCATACGGGCACGGACCCGCCAATTCCTCCATGCCGGCAATGACCCCGTTTTTGGCACACTTCTTGTAATGAGGCCCTACGTGTTTATACTAGAGAGACTGTTAAGTACACTACTATGCATCAATCATTACACCTGATAGGAGGGGATGCACAGACATGACATGTCTTGCCCACTATCACAATGAGATTTGATCGAAACAGAAACCCTAGTTTCTCATGCCCATAAACAGAGGCTACTGGTTCCCAGACGCATCCTTGGTTATCTACACAGTGCATTGCAGATAAAGAAGCTAGCCTGATAAACTGACTTGGCTATCTTGGCTATATTGGAAGACATGTCACAAGAGGAAGCCATTCAGGAAGGACATTAAGATAAGAAGAGCTTGGGAAAGGTCATAGCACATGAACTTACTGTGCATGTTCAGAAGATGCAATGAAAACTGTTTCCTATTGTGTTGGGACTAAGGCATCTCTGCTCTTGGCTGTACTCAGACCAGTACTACGAATCATCATCATTATATCAGACAATACCCAGGGGTCTCTTGGGACCTACTACTCCTAGGTATACACCTCCCTTGTAGAATTATATATGCTAGCTGCACTTAGACCAGTACCACCAATCATCATCATTATATCAGGCAATACCTAGGGGTCACTTATTAGGACCTACTACTCCTAGGTATACACCTTCCTTGTAGCATTATATATGCTAGTTGCACTCAGACCAGCACTACGAATCATCATCATTATAACAGGGAATACCATAATTATATCAGGGACCACCTAGGGGTCACTTAGGACCTGATACTCCTAGGTACATACTGACTCTATAGTCGGGGATATCCAAGCTACTATAACCTGCAACAGCCCTTCCATCAACTCCTGTTAACCATAAACGACTTCCAATAATTGCTTCTTAGCTAGGTACGTACCATATAAGCCCAAATACAAATAAAAAATACAAATACAAACTAACTACCAGTTATCTTAAATGAGACCAAGCCAACTCTAAGGGATATGAATAGGCAGAATATGGAACAGCCTGGTTGCATTTTGTTTTACCTTCATTGAGATCATCTGGTGGGAGAATAAAGAGCAATTTTGGCGGGGGAAACCCCATGAAGACATTTAAATACCAAGGAGAGTAGATTAAATTCAACGTGTCGACTCACTGGCACCCAATGGAGTGATTTACGATAGCACAAAAAAGGGGAGGCTTTGGATAGACTAAATATAAGTTGTACTGCTGCATGTTTATTATTCTGCAGACACCTACGCCGAGGCCCTGGAAAAGGCATGTATAACACGCATGGTGTAATCAAATTGATCAAAGCCCTACAATCATTGTGTGGTTCTAACCTTCAAAAAGGAGGATCCATTGAGGTAGGTGCAGCCTAAAATAGGCAGCCTTAGTAAACCCCCCCAACTTGAATGCATACCCCAAGATCTGATTGACTTACAACTCCTATGTTCTTAACTTTTTTGGCATCAGAGATTTGGAAAGACCAAGCAACACTGGGGCCTGGGCAGAGGAGAAATCTTAAAAGGTTGTGAGGAACCTAGGAGTATCACATCTGTTTTACAGAGATTCAACTTGAGGCTATAAAATAACATCCAGTCCTGCATGAATTCTATGCAGGAGCTAAATTCTGAAAAATCATCATGTGGGTTGGACACTTTAAATACAACTGGGCGTCATCAGCATAAGAATGATATTGCAACCCACACTGAGACATAAGGGAGAGCAAGAGATGAATATAAATATTACATAAAAGAGGAGAAAGGGGAGATTGTGGAAGGTCGAAAAGGGCTGGGCCAAGGGTCACCCCTATGCTGCCATGCCCCACTGACCAATTCACCCTGTCACCTAACTCTTTATTCATTTAACTCTTTTCTGTTTCCTGCACCCACTCAAGACATATTATCATGTATGGAGCTATGGAGGGGTGACAAATGTGCCATGAAGCAGGAAGAAGAGATGGCGAACAAGTTCCCCAAACATGATCAATTGGTGCCCGGGCAAAGGTAACCAACATTTCAACACCCCTCTTCTATTTAAGAATACCCCTTCAGTTTCTATTATGTACCTAGACCATATGGGTCATAACTGCCCACTGTTAGGGAGTGGGTGTTCATAGAAATGAGCCCCTTGATTTCTGTGCCAAAGGAATGCCCACAATTATTTTCATTAATTCCGAATTTTCGATGATTAAACCCTGCGTTAATATACTTTCTGGCCACCTTTTGGAACACCCCAAAAATCTCACTTTCGGCCGTTAATAAATTGTCCACGTTTAAGTCTTTTGGGATTTTTCTCTATGTTATGTCATTGACTCTGGCACAGTGATGAGAGGAAACATTGATGAAAACCCACAGCTGACAGCATATTTACCAATCCTGGCCAAACCTTTAGACAGGTCAGTGCTAGTCAACCTTCAGGCCGCCTCTACCATGGGACGCTCCTTAATCTAATCCAGCCTGATTTCCGAGGAAGTCATGGAACTGAGACAGCCTGGGAACACATAGAAGGTACGGGACACGGGCGACGCTTCTCCAGCATAAAGCTCCTTGACTTGGTTCCGCGGATTCTAAAGCAAGTTAACTCCCACCACCTTCGGAGATCCACTCTTGTTGGACAAACATATAGACAAAGGGCCTCATTACACGGATGGCGGAGAACCATGGCGCTGTTAGCGCCATGGTTCATGCCGGTAAAATAC
Source organism: Ambystoma mexicanum (assembly GCF_040938575.1). Taxonomy (NCBI): domain Eukaryota; kingdom Metazoa; phylum Chordata; class Amphibia; order Caudata; family Ambystomatidae; genus Ambystoma; species Ambystoma mexicanum. Next base: position 1,084,650,517 of record NC_090936.1, on the reverse strand, counting down.
CAGCACCGCCTTGGTGGAAAGGGGAATTACCACCCCATTCCAAGGTTGGTGGGGCGGTAATTCCCCCTTCCACCATTGCCCTTCCCCATTCCCATTTTTGCCCCATAGGGCATAATGGGAATGGGGAAGACGCAAATTGCGGTACCGTAATTAGCTCTCTGGGTCCCTTTGCGGGTTGGTTTTTAACGCCTGCAGGCGTTAAATCCCCAACCCGCAAAGGGGCCTCGTAGTAAGGCGGTAAGGATTTACCGGTACCGGTATTTTACCGGTACCGGTAAATCCTTACCGCCATCCGTGTAGTGAGGCCCAAAGTGTCCAAACCTCACCACATCCTACCTGTCACCCTACCACTCATCGCTTTAGAAAGTAAATAGAACAAAGTAGGTGCCATTGTCAACATGATATGTCATTACAAAACTGCCCTCTATTCTAACTTCACAAGTGAAGATTGAGTGCTGTCTTCACTGCGATGAGACAATGAGAGTAAGATAACTTCTGAGATGGCGTCAAAGCTCACTCTCTTGTTTTGAAGCCCTTCACCCCAGAGAAGTATTTGCGAACATTATTTGTGGGTGCAGTTTACATTGGTGCCTTCTTTTGGAACATGAAACGCTCCAAAACATCAAACTTCTAAACTGAAACCATTCTTATTTCTAAAATTGTGGAAATTAACACACTCAACCTTCACAACCAAGTCAGTCGCTTTTATAACAAACCACCTTAGAATTAAGTTGCACCCACCTCCTCTCCTCCTCTCCCCTGCTGACCCCCTGGCTGAACCTGAAACTGCACTGGTTGCCTGGCCACCCTCTGATCTCGGGCCCAGGTCCCCTCCCTGTCAGTTGCACACCTGCACTGGCCCCCTGGCAACCTTTGCACTCGGGACTGTTTATGTATCCCTACAGCCCCCTACCAGCACTTGATACCTGATGTCTGCACTTACCCTTGCACTTGCCACCAGCTAGCCGCACTTTTTATTTATTTTGTGTCTTATTTATTTTACTGTTATCCTATGCACTGCACTGCCCCTCCCCTCGCCCTTCTCTCACCCCCTCCCGTGCACTTGCGCAATTACGCAATCTCAATGTCACCTGGCCTATTAAGATCGTTGTCTCTGTCTTCCCTGTGTTCCCCCTCCATTGCATCATCGCGCCTTGAAACACTTGTGTATAGGTGCGTTATAAATGCCATATCATATCATATATCACCTTTGCCTTTGTATAGGTTTGCATTCTGTTTACTAGTAAAATATGTATACACTGTGTTGAGTTAAGGCCTCCACCACAGTAAAGGAGGTTCTAGGGTAGGGTTGTCTAACTCCAGGCCTCGAGGGCCGGATCCATGCCGGGTTTTCATGATACCCCTCTTTAATATTCATGAGACACATTTGCATACATTGATTCTAAGTATATGCACATTTTCCCTCATGAATATTAATGAGGGATATCCTGAAATACCGTCAGGATTTCAGCCCTTGGGTCCTTGAGACCAACCCTGAGAGATCTCCACCCCAGGACCCAGCATGTGACATTTGACTGACTTGTGTTGTCATGATTGTGCACAGGGAATATAGATTTAATGCCGACATTCTGTATCCTTCCTTCATATATGTCATTGGCATATTTGGGACAGAGTAACATTTCTGCATACTTTTGCCAGATCTATGCCAGCTGTTGGGTAGTGAATTCTGTAGAAGCAAAAACACGTTAAGGAATCCGTTCATAGGATCGTATGCAGTGTTTTCAGATTGGAGTTTGAGAAATGAGAAATCCCAAATGTTACCCAATGGGAGGATAATCTCACACTGAGAGCACTGTGGCTATAGGCAAACAGAGCCGCCTGTTTCAATCCGGAAAAGCAGCAGCTGTGCTCCGCTTGTACCCAATGATTTCCCATAGACCAATGTAATTCAATGCGAAAAGACACGAAGAAAGCCATGCGTTTTGAGGGACCACGAGCTGCCAGTCATGGCACAGAGGCAAGTGTTGAGGGTCTGCAGGAAGCCCCCCCCCCCGAGGCCAAAGCGGACGACTAAAGGACCCTGAACAATGCTATGTTTCTGGGCTATAGGGTGCGCTCTGCTTCCATTTGTATGGCCTCTAGCTGATTAGCTGCACCTGAAAGACAGGAAGTGGAAAGAAAGGGGACATGCGAGATAGCTTTGCTATTGTGTTGATGCTTGGAGGCTTGAAGAGCCTTTAGCTCTATTTCTAGGTGTGCTGTGTCAACAGAATACAGGCAATTTGTATCTTCTGTGTTTCCAGTCAGTGCTCTCTTGAATTTGACATACCGTGGTACGATTCCTGTTCCCAGTGAGTTCATACGGGGTTTCTTTGCTAATAATGTCTTTGTCCATGGCGAGTTGCTTTGTAGCCCTGCTTCACCAGTTTGGAGACTTCCCCTACTGTGATCAGTGATTGCTTGAATTGGTTAAGCGATGCAGTTGATGGTGTGGGTTGATTGTGAATGATTTGTGCTGTGTCTCTGGCTCACTTGATGTCCTTGACCTTTTTGCTGTTGCTAGTTTCCAGCAGGTTATTGCCACTTTTTGTTGCATGAGGTATGGTGTCTCAATTCCCTGATGAAGTTGAACATCGTTCTGCTTGTGAGTTGCCACTCTGATGCGTTCTGTGTACTCCTGTTTGCTTGCCTTTGAGATTTTTGATGTTGGATATGTCACAGATATGATGCTTGTCTTACTGATTGTAAAGGGTTCCCCATACGTGTTCCTGTTTCCCCGATTGCTTTCTTTAGGGTTCTTAGTTCTGCAGTGAATCACATTGTTGCTTTTTTCATTTTCTCTGCTGGGTGGAATTTCCTATAGATATTAAGCACTTCAGGGCTTCAGTAATACAGCTGTGTAGCATTTCTCTCGTTCCCTGGGGAGCATGTGCTGTGGTGCTGAAACCTTTGGTCTGGTGACCTCCATTCTGGTTGGGAGAAGTTCTTCTCAAATGACGATTTTACAATCTCATGCTTATGGTTGCATGTCCTTTGTGTGGGTCGAGCGTGCATGCTGCTGTCACGAGGGGGTTGTTCCACAGTACCTGGGTGAGTGGGCCGTGAAGGTTCTGCCTTTCAGAAAAATGTAGAAAAGACCAGGAAATTATAAGGAGCCCGCATAAGGAGCCCGCATGGCCCAAATGCATGTCTTTTGGTAGCTTTTAGAAATAGCCTCAAAATTAGGCTGACTCAATTTCAATACTCATACTAGAAATCCCACAAATTGTGTAAATGTGTACATTACCCCACTGTACTACTGAAAGGCAACCCTTACCCCCTTTTACCCTTTTGTATTGCAAATAGTTGTTAAAGGATCAATGGGGGTTCATTCCTGGCTCCAAGAAACCCCTGGTGCAGCAGTTTACACCTGGTGCATATGATATGCCAAGACAGCCCCTCCCTACTCTTGAAGGACAGTCTTAAAATAAGAGAAATACTGCATCCCTGCTTTTGCCAAGGTTCATTCTTTAGCTCTTTCACAAAGCTTTCCAATGTGCTCTGGCACAAATCAGTACTTAGTAAGGGCTGCGGATGCTCTGAATTCAAGAATGAAGTGTTATTAGACGTCCATCTTATGCCCTGGCTCTAACACGCTTGCACTGTCAGCAGGCTTCTCTTCACCTCCCTGCAGCAACATCATGTCTGTTAGGCCAATTGATGGAACACCCAGATCCTTGTTGCACATGTCTAAAATGCAACAAAGAGAGAAGCAAAGCGAGAGCCACAGAGAAAGTGACGCAGACAGGGTTTGGCAGTAGCTAAATGAGAAACAATGTCAGACAGTGAAATGGTAACTGTCTGCAGAGGCCATTGTTAGGAGCGTAGTGTGACACCATATTGTTTTGCTGTGACTACGACTACTATTGCGTTGTTAAGCCTTTCATACATTTGAATGCCTTGGAATTCTGGATCTGCTATATTTGGCTTCTAGATTGTCTGTTCCCATCACCAACCTGCCCATCAAGGTCTCTGACAGCTCCCCACATTAACATGCTCACAGACTATGTTCCAGCATGTAAAGACTGGAGGGGGGTATCGGTACTCCTGCCCTCTATATGGCAGAGTAGACGCTCTGTGCACCCCAGCCAAAGTTCTAGCTATGGACAAGCAACCAAGGCTTAAGCTCTCAGGCGGTGATGGAGGCTGAGTGTTGTCCGTAAGCCCCCCACAAAGGAATGTCCACACACTATGTTATGTGATACACAGTTCTTTATATAAATAAGGTTCAAATATATACACACAATCAATAACACACGTTGTGCTCTGGCTAATCTACTATGGTAAATATGTACAATGTCTATGTGGTACCACTCTTAACTACTGACTCCTTTAAAATGCAACAACTGCTGACCGTTCCAGTGGCATACAAATCAAACGGTAATGTGTATCAGCATAAGACACAGGAAGGAAGACAAATTGGGTTGAACAATGGCAGAATGTTATCTCCCTCTACCAAGGTAAAATTCTGAGTGAGGATCCCCCCTGGCCAACCTGTAAATAAAGTGTATCAACAAGTCCTGTCCATATATGTTTAAATAGTCTTGTTTCCTGGTCATAAATGTTCCATTGCTCCAATGTACCCGAGTTAGCAGAGTTTCGTCAACGGCTTGTCAATGGATTTCTTGTGAGCTGACTTCATTTAAAGTAGGAGTTGCTGTCGTCAAGTTGGTGTGAAGAAAATGTGAACACGGTCGTCGAGACAGCAGCTTCAGTCTTTGCGGTGCTTGTCAACGATTGATTGTGGATGTCCTGCGAAGGCGAGGCGTGCGGTGCACCTCGATGACAAGAGTTTGGTGCCGCAAAGCAGATTCGATGAAGAACGTAGGCCTGGCAATGGGCGTCGGCTGTCGGCACTGATGTTGACGATCGGGACTCTACCATGGCTGGCTCTCAGATCTTCATTGGTCTGTGTCTTTGTGGACTTTAGGTGGCTGGAAACCCACCGGTGGATTCTCCTCGGCTTGTCGACAACCTCGACTTTCTCTGGTGGGACAAAGCATTTGACGGTGATGGCAAGGGAGTCCTTAGTTTAAATGTTCTTAGACAATGGAGCGTTGCGGCTCCGGTCAACGAGGTTGCAGCAGTCTTCCGAACCTCGGTCAATGGTGATGGTCGTCGACGGCCTCAACGTCCTGGTGCTTACTTACATTTTTCTTTGCGGACCCCGTCTCTGGTCTACTGCTGTTTGGGACTGACTTCCAGGGTGCCTTGATGAAGATCAGCTTGTGCACAATGTTCCCTCGTAGCTCGGGGAGAGGTCTCCTAAACAGGTCCTCCCTTGGATCAGTCCTTGACAGAAACGGCAGCTTTCGGAATCCGTCGACGGTGAGCAGCAGAAAACCTTCTACTTCAGCTGGGCTTCAAGGATAAGCAGCTTCAAGTTTCAACTTCAGCTTCTGAACAATTTTGGTAAGTGAGAGGTCCCCAGATATACTGCTATGTCTCTCATTAACACTGCTGAGCCAGGCTGAGGCAGCCAATCATTCAGAAGGGCATGTATGCAGGAAGGCAGCCAATCAGGCTCACAGTGCATTTAAGCCATTCACTTCCACCCAGACACCCATAACAAGGAATGTGGATTGGGGCAAGCACCCAGCCTTTCAGCACACCACACTGCATTCATGTCAGTTTTGGGCAGGGCTGTCTCATTCTTTGTGTCACACACACAGATACCAGACACCCATAACATGAAGTGCATATTGGTCACACACTCCATTCACCCATGTCCCACCCCAAGGGTGTACCTACACCATACAGTCACTTGGAAGGCTCCAGCCAGTCTGGCCTGGATTTTTCCACAATACCATGTATGGCTCTTCTACCCAACAGCCAGTCAGGGGAAAGGATAGAGCCAGGGCGTCCAAGGAATTTGGGAAAACAGGGTAACAGGTCATAACAACCAAGAGCTCACAGGGGCCATCTTGCCTTCTATCAGGAATCTGCTGATTCCTATGGCAGGGCCTGTGTATTCCAAAATGGAGGACACTCAGAGCACCTGTCAAATTCAGCATGGAGCTGCCACCAGCCCATACCCTGCTCTGTGGGCCACACACAGATGCCCAAAGACATACACTAGGGGTACAGGGTTGTACCCTCACCCATGGGTGCCATAAGGGTATCCCAAGGGTCTATTCACCACAACCAAAAAGAGGAAGAGCTGCACTGCCAGGAATCCCACATGGACTCTTGTGCAGAAAACAATACAGAACACGCATGATAAGGGAGTACGGGACAAGGACATGGAGGCCCTGTCCCTCCAATGCATTTCCAGCATCACACAGTACACAATACATACACCAGCAAAGCCACCCATGCATGGCAACTGAACAACCCTCCAAACAGACATCAGACCTCATAAAACTACACCTTGGCACCCATCATATATATCCCACACCTGCCAATGCATCCCATCACCACAGGCAGAAAAGGCACCCCCTTTGGATGAACGATTAAAAATATCGAGGCTTAATACCACATAATAGAAATACACCAGTCACAAGGTCAAATTATAATGTACATTTATTAACAGGCAGCTGTTTGGCTCTCAACATCCTGCAATGTGTGCAAGCAGACACCGTGAGATGAGAGAGTGCTGGACATTTCAAAAACACAAGTAGTTATACAGATTTTCCACAATCCCGGACACATCGTCCAGCCCCTCTTCATGTAAAACATTTACCTAGGGTTCATGGCCCGTCCACATAACTAAGACATGCTTAAACACATTGGAATAGTTTGTTGTTTTCCTTTAAACCTTTCACATGTTTTCCAAATATAAGACACAAAGGTAACATATCTTATCTTTCTCACTCATATTTGTCTATCATTTGTTCTTGAGTTTAAAGTCAGCTTAGTTTCAAGGACCGAAAACAAACATTTCTGCAAGAAGATCACATTCAACTATTCATCATTCTTCTTTGCTGTTTGAACGGGGAAGGCACTATTGGAACAGATGGTATCTAAATTACTGATTAGTACGGCTTTTGTTTAACTCCAAGGTTTCTCAGTGTAGGACAAACAATCAATTTTAGCAGCTTCAACATTCTTATCTACGTTGACATCATGGAAACAGTACAAAGTTCATTTTGCTATGCTGTAGCCAAAACCACAATTCTAAATATGGGAAAGAAAGCAAGAGGAAATCAAAATGGCGGATAACTCAAAATGGCGGTGTAGTCAGCCTATTTCAGGTTTATTCAATGCAATTTATAGTGCAATGCAAATGTGCTTAGGCCAATCATTTACTGTCAGGGGGGAATTCATGCAAAATATCATTTTACATGGATGCCAATTCCTCTATGTTGTTTAAACAGAACATCTAGAAATACACAGACACACAGACACACACGCACACACACACGCACACACACACACACACACTTCCAGTTTGCACGCATCTCCCAAAAGCAAAGCTCGCTTTCCTTTTTCCTCTCTCTCCACTGACCTAACCCTCCCACCCCTGTTTTCCCCTTTCAGATCCACCAGAGCAGATGAAGAGCATGCACATAGCAGAGTGTGGTATAAATCCCAGTAACATAAGATAACATAACACTAGCATAACAATAACATAGCATCACAAAGAAAACCATAACAACATTTCAAGCCACTAGAGGCACTGTCCCATATGTGAAACCTCACACAAGTCTTGGTTTTCCAGTAAACAATACTTTTATTTTTTATTTTATTTTATTATGTTATGGTTGTTTTCAAATCTTTGACAAAACAGAAAGAAAAAAGACTTACACATTTCCAAATATAAAAGCAATTCAACAAAATCAAAAGGCAAAACAGCATATAATAATTACATTAAATATGCAAATATAAAAAACATTGATATCAATTAATTCAAGTTTTAGTGAGCTTAAGAAGCCCACCACCACTAAAATAATTGAAGTAACCCCACCCGTTAAACACATATGCCAAAGAAGAAAACATCCATCCTCATTGCTACACAGAGATGCAAAGTTCGTAAAATACACCTCCCGCTTCCCAATGAGCTCGGGACAATGTACGTCAGATGTTCCAAAGTTTCAATCCTAAAAGGGTTTTTACAAAATCGACAAAATGTTGACAATTGAGAGCAACAATTAAAACGGGCTAGTATCCCCCTTGTCGGAATCAAATTCCATCTAAAACGAATAAAAAGATGCCTTAAACCTGGATGAGGATACATTGTTAAAAAATAATCAAATTTGAGATGATTCAAAGATGGATACAAGTGCATAGTGTCGACAGTCTGTGCCCAGTCCTGCCGGAATTGTACAAAAATGTTGCCCTCATTTGTGCGCCCCCGCAGTTTGGCAGCGCACAAAATGAGGGTGACATTTACTGCACCCAAGCAGATTGGTGGTTGCGGGGGTGTCCCCCACTCTGCTTGGGTGCCGTAACGAGAGTAGGGGGTTGCGGGGTGTCCCCCGCTTGCCATTTTGGTAAGCGGGGAACATGAAAGAAAACAAAAGAAAAGCACCCTGCAGCGTCAGCTCTAACCCACGTTAGTGGGAGGAGCTGATGCCGCAGGGGTAGCAGGGTGCAGGCGGCACACACAGAAGTGTGTCGCCATGAACGGTAAGTTGGGGGGGTTGGCGTGGGGGGTAAGCTTGGAAAATCAGGCCGGGGAAGCGGCCAGAGTGATCTATATGATCACTGTGCCGCGCCGTAACTGGCGTCAGCATTTCGGCCGTCGCAGTTCTGGGCGGCGCAGTGATCACATAGATCCGTCCCGCCTATACAAAAGTTTCTTAACTTGTTCAGGAGTTTCCACTAATTCCATAACAGTTAAGTTCAAGTCCATAAAAATAGAGCAGCAAGCTGCTGATAGAGCAACAAAGAAGTTGTCTCTGGCATTCCCCATGATCTTCTTTAAGTCACTATATAAACAGGGCTCCAATTCTGAAGTAATCATTTTATATAAGAAAGTCAAAAACCTCCACTGCGCTCTACATTTCAGAGGGCGGATCCCAAGATCATACTGAATAATAGAATTGGAAGGCAATTAGGAACGTGGAGGACAAGTCTCCACATAGTTCTTTCAACTTGTTTGAGGATATCCAAAGACCAACCAGGGAGAATCTCGATTACATACAACAATTTCAGGATTAACTTTCCCTCATAAAACTTAATGGCCAGGAGAATGGAAAGCCTGCCATACTTTATGTCCACGCGGAATAACTGATTAGCCATGGTAACTGCCGTTCCCTCAAAACCAATTTATATTCATGAGCAAGAAATGGAAAACCTAAATATGTGAAGGGTTCCACTCTCTCCAGCCGAACTCGATCAACATGGAATTTGTATCCAAAAGCCATCTATTTCCTTTTAATGGCACAGGTGAGCACTTTTGTTTTTGATGAATTAATATGCAAATTATGGGCAGTTGTAAAGGCAAAGTAAGCATCTAAAAGACGTTGAAGACCCCAAGATGTCGAATCAAGAATAACAAATCCTCTGCATAAGCGAGCCACAGGACCTTCAAAGTATCCACACAAGGGGAAGCCAGTACAGCCTTGATCAGGGAATTCCTAATGTCGGAGAGATAAAGATTAAATAGGTAGGCAGCCAATACACATCCCTGCCTAACACCTTTCATTGTAGGGACACTCCTTGATAGAGAACCCGCCAAATCCAAATGAATTTTAATATTCGTATTTCTATGAATGGAAAGTAACAAGTGAAGAAGCCCAACCAGAATACCCCAACCCTTCAACTTTGACCACAATATGTTACAGTCTACCGCATCAGAAGCGGTAGACAGATCTATTGTGGCCAAATGGACAACATCCGTCTTTGCAAACAATACTTTGCATTCTGGAATGTGTGGTTCGACTTTTGCAAATGTAAATATCCGAGTACAAGTAAAGGCAAGTATATAAATAATGAAGATTACCTCTGCTAACTGCGCATGGAATATTAATTCTAGTAAAGACTAGGAGGCGAGCATTATGCATTATGCTTCAACTTCTTTTATTACTAATCCTCAGCAGTTTCGACAAACCAATAACAAAACACCTTAAACATTTTCAAAGCGACTTTTCTCTTCTTAGAAATACAATCCCCATAGTCTCTCTAGTTCATCTCCATCCATGCTCAGCTATGACCACTTCCTGTCCCTGAGCTCCTCCTCTCTTTTACGCACTCTGAACTGTCACTTGCAAAATCCACACAATGTCCTGCTAACAGAGCGAAGACTTAACCACACCAAACTGAACCGTCGATCCTCCTCGACTTCCCAAGACTACTGTTGTTAGTCTCTTTCCTCAATTGTTCTTTTGCTCCTCCCCTATGGATGATACAAAGGAGAAGAATCAGGGTGGCGTCCATTGCAACCATCATACAAGACATTATCATCAACAATACATGAATGGGTGGGAAATGAATGCTCGCCTCCTAGTCTTTAATAGAATTAATACTCCCTGCGCAGATAGCAGGGGTAATCTTCATTCAAATACAAGACTGGAGGCGAGCATTATGCTTGTTCAAAGCTTCTCAATAGTGTAACGCTAAAGTCTCGGTTGGCTTAAAGTAAATTTCTTTGAAGGCGCGATCACTAGCCCAATCTGCTGCTAGCATAATCTCCCTGAAAGACAACCCTGTCGTGAAGGCCTTAGAGGCCATTGCTCCCTGCACTGAATGTGCTGCGTACCTCCTCAGATCAATATTCGCTGCCTGCATAATTTCTTTAACCCATCTGGTGATGGTGGCTGTAGACACGGCTTGAAACGGCCACCTACGTGCTATGAGCAATTGTGTGGTGCTGGCCGCTCTACACTCTGCTGTCCTTCATTCATATTCTTTGATGCAGCTCGCCACACACCACTTGGCTCTGTTTGCAAAATATGGGTAGTGGACTGAAGAGGTCCCTGTCTTAGTTCTCCTGACAATTGAGAAAGTGACCCCTTCCGGACCAAAGGATCTCCTATTTATCTCTAGCGCTTTGACATCAGACACGTGCTTACAAGATATGAGGCATAACAGCTTCGCAGGCTTACCTGACAGCTGCTTAAGGGACAAATATTTGTCTGATTGTCTGATGGCCAGCATTAAAAAAAACTGGAGGACTGCCGTCACGTCCCCAACTTTATTATAATGAGGCTCTGGAGGGATCCTAAACCTGGCTCCTCAAATAAGTCTCACTACTGCTGGATGTTCACCAACTGGCATGCCGTCAATCGGCAAATTCCCTGCTGAGATCACTGACCTGTACACTCCTATCGTGCGGAACGCTCTCCAATCTTGCAATAACTGCACCAGAAAGTTCAGGATCACTACTACAGGGGCTGAAGTGGGATGAACACCTCTCCCTTTACACCAGCTAGACCATTTGGCCCAAGCCGCATTGTAGCTCCTTCTAGTGGAAGGAGCCCAGGATTCCGTGATAAGCTCTGCAGCTTGTGTCGAAAAGCCTGGCAGCGCCCAGCTTATTCTGATATCCTGCACGCGATGAGCGGGAGTGTCCCTCTCACTCTCAGAGGATGATATGACCCAACTGGGTCCGTGAGTAGCTGCTCTCCTTCCGGCAGTACTCTCGGCAGGTACACCGAAAGATCCATTCTTGTCGGGAACCACACTTGTGACTTCCACAGGGGTGCGACTAACAGTAGTTCCGCTCTCTCTCTCCGACACTTCAGTAGAACTCTGTTCACTATCATGAAGGGGGGAAAGGCGTAGCACGGACCACCTCTCCATTCTTGCAGGAAGGCGTCTCTCCCTCGTGCATCCAGATCCAGCCTGTAACTGAAGTAGTCGGCTGTCTGTGCATTGAGTCGAGATGCAAAGAGGTCTTTGTGTAAAGGACCCCACTTCTGATCCAGCATCTGAAACACTGTCGGATCCAATCTCCAATCGCTGGAGTCTGTGAGGTAGCGTGAATTCCAGTCTGCCACTACGTTCAGCACTCCGGGAAGATATTCCACCGTCACTGACGGCTCCGACTGAAGGCAAAAGTGCCAAAAATCTTTTGCTAGTTCGGCTAGCATCTTGGACTTTGTACCACCCAAGTGGTTTATGTAACGGACAGCTGAGATGTTGTCCATCTTCAACAACACGCACAATTTCATCTTCCCCTTCGTGAAGGCCTTGATCGCGAAAGACCCTGCTAGCAGCTCCAGACAGTTTATGTGCAGACAAAGCTCTTTTTCGCTCCACTTCCCTCCTGTCTGTAGGTCTCCGCATTGAGCTCCCTAGCTCAGGCAACTGGCGTCGGACTCTATGATCAGGTCTGGCCGATCTCTGAAAAAATGGCCCACCCATTCCAGGCGTCCATATTCTTCAACCACCATTCCAGTTCTGTTATGGACTCTTGATCCAAAGGTACTAATTGTTGATATCTCAAGCCCTGCTGCAAGTATCTGATCTTCAGTCTCTGCAGCGCACGATAGTGTAAAGGCCCAGGAAATATGGCTTGAATGGAGGCTGCCTCACTAGTACTCTGAGAGAAACTACCTGCTTCTGTAGACATCCTCAGATTTCTCTTTTGATGTCTCGTATCTTTTGTGCTGGAAACTCTAGAGTGGCTTTCCTGGTATCCAGGATAAACCCCAAGAAGTCTAGGCTCTGTGCTGGGGTGGTGTCTGACTTTTCCACATTTACCAGAAACCCCAGAGACCCGAGCAGATCCTGTATCCATTTTGTCTGGTAAATCAGCGTCTCCTGGTCTTCGGCTAGCAGTAGCAGGTCGTCCAGGTATATGATCAGCCTTATGCCTTTCTCCCAGATCGCTGCTGGTACTGGTTTCATCAGCTTGGTAAAAGCCAATGGAGCTGATGCAAGACCAAAGGGCATTGTCTTGAATTGCCAATACTGCCCTTTCTAATGAAAAGCTAGGAACGTCCTGCACTCTTCCAATACTGGGACCATCTGGCATGCATCTTTTAGGTCTAGCCTTGTCAGCCAGTCTCCTTCCCTGAGGGAGTCTCGGAGCTGGTGTATGCCCTCCACCTTGAAATAGCGGTAGACTACCCAGCCGGTTAGTTCCTTCAGGTTTATTAATGGTCGGACCTTCTCTTTTCTGTGCAATAGGAACATGTTGCTCACGAAACTCAGAGTATTCGGGCATCTCGCTATGGCTTTCTTCTGGGTGAGCAGAGACAGCTTGTGGTCTAAACAGCTCTGCTCTGCACGTGCTAGGTGCTGCTAATGTGGCCTGCGCACTTGAACGGGTGGCTCTATAAATTCTTACTGCAGACCCTTTAAGGTTTGCAATATCCAAGCATCGCTGGAAAGCGCGCACCAGTTTTCCCAAAACATACCAGTCCTCGCTCCCACCGGCGGGTAATGGATCATTCTCACCTTGCGTGAATCCTTGGCCACGGCCGGTTCCTCTTCCTCTGCGTCCTCTAGGAAACAACCCTTGAAGGAGTCCTGCTGCCTGTTCTCCCAGTATTACGCCCTGGGATTAGGGGGTCTTCTGCCTCCTTGATTTCGACCAGCCGCACGACCCCTGTGGTGACTGGTGCCGGCAAAAACTCTGTTCGGGAAAATTTTATGGATTGAAGCTTGAACTTTCTCCAGTAAAGTGAGGTACCAATAAAACGGCCTATCTCTTTCCCAAATGTCTCGCCGAACAGGAGACCCTGCGCTGCTTCTCCTGCCACGTACGAGGTGAGGTCGCTGAGTTTAGGATCTATCTTCAGCAGCAAGCCTCTCCGCCTTTCTAAGGCAATTGCGTAGTTGGCGTTCCCCAGCAAGCATACTGCTCTCTGTGCCCAGCCTGCTAGGGCGTCGTGGTCTACTTCCTCCCCCATATCTTTAGGTCTCTCAGCTAGGTCCATGATCTTTGCCAGCGGCCCCGCTAAGTCCAGCACTTTTTTCTGGCAGCTCTTCCAGGACCTGTCGATACCCTTCTGGGGGTCCTTACTGGTCTTGGGCACAAACGTAAGCATTTTGGGGTCCAGCTCGAGAGTCTCGGCTACCGTACCCCGAAAGTCTGGCCTTGGGCACTCTGCGCAGAGGCGCTGTCTGACCTCCTTGTCAAGGGCTTTTCTCTATCTTATGGTCATGTACTGCACAACTCTAGGGGACGGTTGCCAGTCTAAGGACTTCGGGTTCCGTATGCTGTCCGGATCAAACATGTCATCCTGGCCCTCCTCGAGGTGCTTCTCCTTGCGGGCTCTCTTTTCCCCGCTGGGCCTGACCCAATCTTCTTCCACTGTCTCTTCCCCGTCGTAGGAGGACAGGTTACCTTCCACTGGCTCCTCTTCTGAGCCTGGGTCATCTTCTCCACCAGTGGGGGTTGTGAGGCTTGGCACTGTCTGACGCTGCAAGTATGTTTCAGCAAGTATGTTTCCCTGAGCTTTGCAAAAGTGTCGACAACCTCCGGGGCCTATTCTTTTGCCCCATCCGAAGGACCCTGGGGGTCACAAGAGGCTTTCCTTTTTCGGGCTTTAGTACTCCCCGTAGACCCTGCATCAGAGGGTTCCATGGGCGTGCGCTCTGTCCTTGCGGTGCTATCCTTGGGCGGTGTAAGATTGCTTCCAAGGTCTCCAGCCTCTCTTGCAGGGGTTTCACCCCTTGAGCCACAGCATCCACTAGTGAATTCCCCAGCACCTCCCTGAAGCTGGCAGCTAAATCCATGACTGCTCCTCTTCACTCCATTCAAATTCAGACATTCTGGGAGGTTGCTGTATGCCTGGTATACCTGATACAGGTGTCTGAGCACGCCCACGTCACTAGCTTGGTGCTTCTAGTGAGAGTTCAGGGCCCTCTCACAGTATTAAATACAGTTTCCTAATTTAAAATATATATACATTTAACTGCCCTCTGGGGGAAGGGCTCCGTGTCTCTGATGAGGCTTTGCACCTCTTGTCGTGTATGAAGGAGCCTCTCTGCTCCGAGTCTGCTCTCAGCCTGCAGGCTGTCTCACGCCTTCTAGGCGAGCGCCGAGCGTGTCACCGTATGAAGCTTCTCCTGTTTCAGTAATGTATATCAGTTCTCTATATCAGAACAATCACCGCCGGGCCCGGCTTTTATCCGTGCTTTTCGCTCTGTGTCGCCGAGATAATGCAACGCAGAGCTCGAGCACAGAGCTCTGGCTCCGCCTCCACAAAGGAGGGGCAGCGGGCCTCAGTGCTTCTCTGCCTCCACTGAGGACTCCCCAGGCTCCAGGAGGCGCAGGGCAAACCCCCGGAGTGCCGGTCATGCGGCACAGGGTGAATGCGCAGCATGAGCCTGCGCCGAAAGAAACATAACAATGATGTAGCGACATGAGAACATGAAAGGCTGCGTGTGGAGAAATAATACTGCGTGTCTTCGTGACAACTGCGCCAAGTATCTCAAACGAATATCTGCCTGAATACACACTTCTCTGTCTAAGCCATGTCCCAATTGCAAACAATGCTTGAATCTACTAAGCAAATCTAAAATCACATGTCATATAGGGAGATGAGCAAAATAGTACTTATCTGCTTGAAGAGCAGTAAAAGAAGAGGAGGAGCTCAGGGACATGAAGTGGTCATAGTTGAGCATGGATGGCGATGGACTACAGAGACTATGGGGATTGTAGTTCTAAGAAGAGAAAAGTCACTTTGGACATTTTTACAGTGTTTTGTTATTGGATTGTTGAAACTGCTGAGGAGTATTAATAATAGATGTTGAAGCATAATGCATAATGCTCGCCTCCAATCTTGTCTTAGAATTGTAATTAACTATTCGCTGAAGAGCCAGGATGGGTTCAACACGTCACCTATGACATATGACATCAGCAAAAGAATGGTTTCACAGCGTAGCTATTTTTAAAGTTAGCATTGTTTAGTACTAATTATACAATTCTTTCATATTTTTTAAGACTAATTAGGCAAAATATGTGTAGAAGGAGTTTGCAATTACTGGTTGATCCTAATTGTAAATGTTTTTTATAGGTCATTGTCCACATTGGCTGGGGAAGGCCCAGCACTGTGCCTCTGCCACCACACTGACACTATGAGGCTGTCTCGACAAGATGGCGCAAATTCATCTGACGAAACAGCCCCAAGAAACGCTAAGAAGCAACTCTTCTCATGGTCCCAGCACTTTTTGATGAATTAAGATATGTACCGGGTGCATGGTACTATGTATGCCCAAGTATAACTGTATATGAGCAGGCACATGACTTGTATGTCCCAGTACATGCATCTTATGCGGTTGTACACCTTCTAGCCAGGTGAACGCCTCTTATACCTTCGCACATCTTGAAGGCTCTTGCCTAGCTTCCAAGAACATGGACGAACTACATATTTCTAGACACCACCTTATATGGCCAGGCCTAACCACATACCTGTGCAGTGTATGCCAATGTAAGTGTCATACGATATAACTTGAGATATTTTTGTCAGTATAGAGTCATTTGGCTGACAGAGGTTTTTTAGATGGAATTTTTACTGAACAAATTCCAAAGAAAAAACTCGTCAAAATATAGAGGTGGTTAAGAGGACAAAAAGAGTAGGGAGGGGGATGGTTTAGAGTTTAAAATATAGTGAAGGAGCGGTTGGGAGGGAAACCAACCACAAATATATATTTTTTAAAATTAGATTCGTTTTTTCGATGTAATGGTTTTGGTAAAAATCCTGATATTCACTGTTGCTCTCCTCCCACCAACCCATTCACCATAAAGGTCCAATGGCCAGGATCTGGTTTGCATCTCCTTTTCCCCTGAAATGCCTGAATGACATGGGACAGATTGAGATTTTTGTTAGTGTGTTGAAAATTCACTGCAGCATCTCCCCCATCCCTCAAACATGGTGATAATGGCCATCAGCCAGGAGCTCATTTGCATTTCCTGTCGCCTGGGTGTGTTGCCGAAGTAAATTGACTGCATGTGCTTGGGAATTTACATTGGTCCACTGCCAAACAGTAATGGCCCTAAGAATGTTTTACCACTAAAAACACCTATGTAAAAGAAACCTTTCTCATTACTAGCTTCAGTGGTTTAGTGGTGGAAGGTTTTACAGACATCTGTGGATCTCTGGTTCGACAGCTGGGCAGAGATATATTTGTTTAAAGAGCCAGGATGGGCTCAAAGTGTTAACTATGGCATATTAAAAACAACAATGTTCAGCAATAGATTATTGAAAATGAAAAATGGCTTTCCATTTCAATCAAAATGACGTTTGTAGAATCGTCAATATTCGGTTCTAGGGTGGGAGATGCATGTTTGTACCCAGGAAACAATTCTCATTAGTGATTGTGTGAATAGTTTTTTCAATACAGTACCAGACTTAATAAGTATGTTCAAAGCCAATGGATTGGCTCCTGTTAAGGCACGAAACTGGAATTTTTTCAGACACTCTCATAATGATACTACCTGACCATAAAATGCCAACAGCTGAAACATTGTGTGATTACCTGGCCATTTGATAGCAGTGCATGGCAAATGCATACCTAGTACCTAGACACAAGACTTGCTTTTAACAGTGTGTCAGTGCAAGGACCATATATAAATTGAAGGGGCTGAAGGCACAATTGGTTAAGACATTTTTTTTTATTACAGATCCAATTAAGCTATTCACTATCAGACGATGGCTTAGAAATAACCAGTGGTGTAACACAAAATGGGTGAGCCCCCTGCAAACCCTGCTGAGGGCCCTTCCCAAGCTCCTTAAAGAAACCTATTGTCAGGAATCACGGCCAGAGGTTGCCTCAAACACGTAGAGTTGCTCATACAAAACACACAGTATGGCAAACTTCAACACCTAAACACGTACGCTCTCATGCCCTGCAACGGAGTGCGCCGTTTCTAGCACAATACAGGTTGGAATGGCAACAGGGTAAACAAACTCCACGGCGTGGGGCCGCCTGCGGTAAATCATGTGACACCCGAACACGTAACGTCAGCAAACTAAAGCCCACTCCCAACCCATGGCTCGTTGCTTCTGATTGAAGTTACTGACTTGTTTTTGCTTCATGGTTCCGTCACGTTGTATTTTGGATCCAAATCCTTGTTTCTGTCCTAGTTTCGCTTCATTTTTGTTTTGTTACAACCTACAGCGCTGCGTGCCTGGTGCGTGCAGCTTCTTCGATCTGCAGCATTGTATGCCGAATGCCCACAGCTCTTCCATCCCGCCGCGCTGTGCCTGGTGTGCGTGGCTCTTGAAGCTTGCAGCGCTGCGTGCCTTGTGCACTCAGTGGTTTTCATCTTGCAGCTCCCTGTGCCTTGTGCGTGCAACCCTTTCCTCCTTTTACAAGTTGCCAAACCACACCTTCAAATTTACGGACTGCTTTCTGCCTGATCCTATTGTACTTCACATGCCCGCACGTTACCAAACCACACCTTCTGTTTTATGGACTGCTTTCTGCCTAGCCCTACTGCACTTCAATTGTCTGCAAGTTGCCGAACCACACCTTCTGTTTTACGGATTGCTTCCTACCTGATCCTTATGGTGCTTCAAAAGCTTGCACGTTGCCAAATCAATCTTCTTTGAATAACGGACTCCTACACAACTTTGTTGTGCCCTTGCACACCATCTACTTGCTATCAGAAAGAACAATTTCCAACATCTGTGTTCCATTTACCCGTGGATTATTGCAGAGACTAGAGATGCTTGCTGTTTTTGTCTGCATTGGCGTTAGTTATTTGGACTTTGGGATTGCCTCACGGATCCTTCATCTCTGATGCCATCGGATCTATACCTAAAACATACCAACACGCTCCAGGAGTAGAACACTGTCCAAAATTGGTAAGACCGTTCTCTGGTTACTTAATAATATTCCCCATGATATGGTCTAGCAGTTATCTCATAGTAGGTCATATTCTTATATTGCCTCTTGTTAGGTACTCAATCTCTCCCAAATACCCTAAGAAGTTGTCGTCTCAACTACCAACTCTGCACTATTCTTGGGGTTCCTTTCTTACTGCAGGTGGGTGTGCCTATTCCGTGTGTTCGTTTTGTTCACTGCATACAAATCATTGGTACTAATTGCTTCTCTTGTGTTTTCTCTAGCTGTCGGTTCCAAAGGTGTGTCTCCTCTTACAACTATTTGATCTTTCTGTCTGGTACCTATTCAGCAGAAAGTTACAATTGTAGGAAGAATTCTTCAGCGACTCCTGTCTGATCAGACGTCCAGGTGTCTTCTTTATTAAGTTGTTGGCTCTGAAGTCTTAACACCTATGCGGTGTCACAAGTGCCTGAGCTGGCCTGGGCCACCACACAGGCACAATGATGGTGATGCTGCTGCAAGGGTATGCTATGCTCCACTAGGTGAAACATGCATTTTTTAGCAAAACTTTGCATGTATGGGATTTCTAAAGTGTGGGGTTTATTTGCAGCAGGATCACATGAACGGAAAGGCCAATGCAGGTCCAAACTGTGCAGCAAGATACATGACAAGATGTGACTGACAAACAAAAAGCCCATCAGTTAATTTTCAAATTGTAAAACATGAAAACCCTGGGTCCTTTTATAAAGCAGAGAGGCCATGGAAATATGGGCCATCTGCATATTGAAAACCACAATAAAATGCTGTTTTACATTGAAAGTAAAGAGTACAAAATGGGCCATGCAGAGGGAATGACAAAGAGCTAAAATCATAAGGCTACCTTTTCACTATGATATAAAATAAATGAAAGCCACTTTTCACAATAAAGAACAGCATGTAAAAATAAAGATATGTGCAGCTTGGAAGGAAAGGAACTGTGTACTAGTGAAATTCCCTGGCCTAAACCTTTTAAAGGTATATTATAATGTGAAATGGAACACTTGTACTTTTGTAGGTAGGAACAATATACATATGGGAACACAAATCTCCATAGCCAGAGTGCAGTGAATGTACATATGAGGATATAAATGTGAACATTAATGACATGATGCCAGATATTAAAATGGCCCTACATGAAGAGTACATGTGACAGATTGGAAAGCAAGTGTTTATGTTATTCAGTTCCCAAAATACTTGTGTGAGTATAAAGACATTTCCCTGAAAGTTAAAAACAGTCACCTTCCCCCATAATATGCCAGGCTCTCCATATGAAGGTCCCTCGCTTTGAAGTTTCAGGGCCAGAGATGAAGCTGTATTCATGCATGACAGAGCAATTTATTGGTGTTGCTGGGTCAACAGAAAGGCCACCATTAATGAGTTGAACAGTGTCACTCCCCAAAGTTCAAGAAGTTATGTGGTCCCTCTTTGGGCTGACTAGGGGAGGGCGGAGGGGGTCGGGATGCTCTGATATCAAGATTGTAAAATGAGGCCAGAAACCATCTGGACAGCGAAATAAGATCACATAAACATCCATTATCCCAGCCTTTGACTATTCAAGAATGTTAAGTGATTTACACCAGCCTGAGCCAAAGAAGAAAGCAGATGGCTTTGGCTCAGGTTGAGTGGGGAAAGCGAATGTCCATGTGCCACTAAAACAGAATATGCATATATGTAATTATGTTGCCATTAGTTTACATTGAAGATCAGATTTTGTTGATTTTCTCAAGGACCATAGGTTGTAGAAAGATAACCCAGATATTATGGGAAAGCCAACGAACAAACAATTTTATTGATATAACTCCTATAAATATTCGACCTTGGGAACAAAAGTGATAACTAAAATGTGGTAGTAACTCCCCAGAAAGCAGAGATGTGGGGAGGTGAACGTTTTAGAAATCAATATCTGGTTAGAAAATGTTATGTTGAGAACTGTTACAATTTTGGAGTTATGCACAAAAATCTGTCGTTCGTACATGCAAAATCCTGTAGACGCTAGATACTTCTTATTAAGTGTGGTAGGATGAGAAGAATTTGAAAATATATATATTGTTAGGTTTATTTAGAAATTAGAGAAAGTTGTCATGTAGAGATGTTTTCAGTGCAAAAATGTAAATGTTTTAAAAGTAAATACAAGAGGGTGGACTTATACTCTCCCAAATTTGGCCTTGATCAACTGAAGGGGCCAATCAGAACACAGGGGCCAGCCCTGCAAGAAGGGTATGGAGAATAGTTGACCAATGAAAAGGAATAGCCAATAACCTGGCATATGAAAAATCAGACATTTTTGTGGGTGTGATTATGGGTTTATAAGATGTCGTAAAATAGAAATCAAGGATTTCTTGCACCCAGATGCCTTTGGGTTGGGTGCACGTTATACATTTCAAAATAAATAAATAAGGATCTACCTAGGAAATGAAGAGAGCTGCCTAAAATCATCTTGGTGGGAAGATTGATGGAGATTTAACACTGCATGGAAGGAAACCAGGGAAACAGAGACAGATACAAGGATCTCTGCAAGGAGATCTAAATAGAGGAATGAATGCTGGTGGATATACCTGACTGAAGGGCCTGACCAGATCCCTGTGTTCCCCAGAAGAGAGTCCAGAAATGCTGTTGTCTTTCCTGAGCACCAAGCTCAGAGATCCAATGTAAGACATTGTCCAACAGAACCAAGTGATTTGGGGATCCGTTTGAGTTAATATATTCCCCTTAATTAGTGGGTGGGGGTAACTGAGTAGGCCCTTAGCATATTTTACTGAATAATAATTTAATTAACTCCCATATAGTTACTGAACGCGGGGAGGCTGTCCCCGGGGGAGTTCGAAACCTCTGCACTCTTTCCTAGTGCTAATTTAAGTTATAGGGCCTCATTACGAGTCACCTGGTATGGAAATAACGGTGGCGGTAAACCCGCCGCCACTGTTGTTTCCATACCAGGTGATATCGAGTTCTGCAGGCGGGAGGTGTCATTTCCTCCAGGTCTGACCTGGCGGGTTTAACTCCACCCGCCTGCAGGCGGACGTGGAAACACCGGCACCATCACGAGATGGAGCCGGTGTTTCCACTTCCCCATTCCCATTGAGTGCAATGGGACTCAATGGGAATGGGGATTTACCGAATTCCGCCTCTGGAATTTCCGGGTCACCAGGGTCGTAATGCACAGGTAATTCCGGGAATCACGGAGGCAGAATGGTAATACGAGTCCGGCGGTAACCTGCGGGAATTTCAGGCACGGTTACCGCCAGACTCGTAATGAGGCCCACAGTCATTTAAAATAATTTAGTATTTCTATTTCTCATTGCCAACCACAAAACTCCCTCAAGGGAAAGGGGTGTTCTTGTCTAAAAGCGAAATTGCTAAATTGTTCACCATTCCTGAGACCTGACGTTAAAGCAGAGGGGTGATTCATGTTCACTGAGTGTCAGGGCTTTTGGTGCAGGGGCAGAGAAGTGTCTGCTAAATGAAATAAAGAGAAGTCCCTAATTGAAATATATACTCCCTTTTGAGATTGAAAATGACCCTGATAGAGGTGAGATTTTGTATTGCTTCAGGGTGAAGGAGGATAAGGTTTCATGTGTGATAAATGTGCTGTTTTTCAATGTTTGATGTGCTTTCACATTGTTAGTTTGACATGTGCAAAGGGAGATTATAAGTCAAGGGTGTCCAGTTAAAGTTTCGAAAACAAAAGGATCGAATGCAAAAGGTGAGAGTGCATTCGACCGAAAACCAAAGGATCGAAAAAAAAAAATTCTATGTATTTAGTTTTGCTTTAAAAGGGTGTTTTAACACCAAAAACAGGGGTTTAGGGGGTCACCCCCCCAAAAAAAATGCGATCGTTTTTTTTGGTCGAATTGACTCGACCCTTTTGTCATTCGACCCTTTTGATTCGGTACTATGACCTATAACCTAAGTCAAGCACACTGCATGGGAGAAAGTGTTTCACACAAATGAAAAATGGTGCTATGATTTAAATAGAACTTCAGAAAAGGATCACCAAGTTCATGATTTAGTGATATTCCATGATATTGTTTAATTTTGACATTCAGGGGTTTTTGTGGGACAGGAGGGTTGAACTGTTTATTTGGTCTGTGTTCCATGTACAAGAGACACAAAAGTGAAATCCCGAAAAGTGAGTTTTTGCAGTGAAGCTTTGTTTATTGCCACAGAGAAGGTGGCGTGTGTAATCATTTGGTGCAGATATTCATTGGACATATTATTCAATAAATATATATTCTGTCTTTATCTCAGCCTGGTTCTTGGCATATTGGTGGCACAGGGCGAGGGATCTACATGGCTCTTTATGAGTCTTAGCCAGGGTTATACTGAATCAGACAAATGATATGTAAGGGTAGTCTCTGAATATACTGTTTCAAAAGTGCAAACCTATCTGGGAAGCACCGCTGTGCTGTACAAAGGAAAATCGTCCAGGGGTTACAAGCAGAATGAAAGTGGTATGAGAAACTGACATAGTTAAGGGGAGAATGCCAGTGTGGGCACAGTAAATCTTTTTCATGAAGCTATGCCCACAATGTTAGACAATATGATTACTGTAAATCACTTTCAGTTACTGCCACAATCAATGCCAGTATGGTGTGTGTAAATCACTTTCATGATACTGGAGTCATAAATCTATGCAAGTAAAGTCTCTGAAAAATACATTTGTGATGCTGCAGCAACAATTTATACCAAAACTCCCCATATTGCGCATTGAATAATGTTGTACAAATAAAACAAGCCAGCACTGCCACTATCATTAACTTTCATGATGCAGACCTCTTCTCCCAAATGCATGCATTGACCACACCCACACCTCACCCACCCCAAGAAACATTGCTCACACAATGAATCATGAGACACTCCAAACATGTATTTTGTGTCAATCAACATGGTCTTGTGTGGTCTTGTTTGAATCCAGTCTGCATATAGTAAATCAATTTCTCTGACTCAGTTGCAAGACTAATCCTTGGCCTCAAGCCCAGGGGCCGTATCTCTCCAGCCCTGAAATTTCTCCACTGGCTTCTGGTGGCTGCAAGGATCAAGATCAAGGCCTTTTGCATTGTCCACAAGACTTTCTGGGCTAATGCACTCTTCCAA
Organism: Ambystoma mexicanum; assembly: GCF_040938575.1. NCBI lineage: Eukaryota > Metazoa > Chordata > Amphibia > Caudata > Ambystomatidae > Ambystoma > Ambystoma mexicanum. Next base: position 1,084,626,757 of record NC_090936.1, on the reverse strand, counting down.
AACACCCTCCTTCTCGAGCCCTTCGCTCAGCTACCTCCAACTCTCTAAGGGTTGGACGCTTCTCCAGGCATAGAGTGGGGTGTAGATCTTTCTCCTCTGCAGGTGCCTCCCTCTGGAATGGCCTCCCTGCCTCTCTCAAACTGGATCCTGACCACCCGACGTTCCGGAAGCAGCTCAAAACTTTCCTCTTCTCCTCTGCTTTTTCTCTCTCCCTCGCCTGCTAACCTACCTGTCTGCTGTACCAACTGGTAGCTTGGCTACCCTCAGAGTTTCACTGGGTACCAGGCTTTTTCTTGACCGGCCACCCTTGCACTGCCTCCGGGCCTACCACACACTTAGGGGCTGTAACTGTAACGCTACAGTCCATTGTTCTCCTTGCACGACTTAGAGCCGCGCGCCCTGACTGCACTTACTCAGAGCATTGCTGCCCTGTTTTCCCCTCCCCTCTCCCTTGTACTTCCTTCTCCCTTTCCCCTTGCACTGCTTGTTCTCGCACGATCTGAATGACACAAGGCCTAAGATTGTATGTCTTGTCCTCCCTCTGTGTTTCTCCCTTGTCTTGTCGCGCTTAGAAACACTTGTGTACAGGTGCGTTATAAATCGCTCATCATATCAAATAAGTTTGTGAATAGATCACTGTTTATAAATTAAATATTCTCTCACTCAGTATATAAACAATTCACTCAGTAAAAACATCCCGCTCATTCTGTAAATAAATCACCTAAAGGAAAGGATAAGTTAAAGATGGTTTTAATGAAAGAATTGCTGCTTCACAGAGGTGAAGTTCACCTGATTCCCCCAAAAAATGACAAATGTTGGTAGAAGGACCCGACAATGGAATTTGTTTGAATTACTGGATGATGAGAACATCTCTGCACTGATGGCAAATTTAAAACCGACATATTTTGAGGATGTTACTTGTCAGGCATTGAAAATCAAGAATGTTTTACAATGTTCTCCCCTTTTTTCATTCAATTGACACAGTTATCTTTTGAACAGGAACACTTTCCAGACTAATTGAAAATCGGCCATGTTCTCCCGATGCAAAAGCAAATTTAGATGTAAACGTATTGGAAAATTTCCATCCAGTTACCTCCTGTTAGAATCCTGGTAGTTGAACTCGAAGTGTAACCGTAGAGTTCTTCCTACCAATGTACTCCTCTAGATGAAATATACATGTAGAGGTGTGTATTAATCAGAAGATGGAACACTGCATAAAACTCAGGAACTGCAACAAAATAGAACACTGTAATCAGTAACGTGGTTAAATATGATTACTGGACAGTATGGGACAGAAACAATATCCGTTGCTCTAACCTGAATGATGTAAAACGGTAACCCATGGACTGAATGATGTAGTACTGTCTATTCTCTTAGTGGTATGTAACAGTCGTAGTGGCCTGGAGACGGTCTAGGAAACAGAAAAGGGAAGTATAAAAAGAGCCACTGGATAGAGAGTTAATATCAGATACAAGGTACAGTACAAATTTACCATCTGGCACAGAACAGTGGTGATATCTAATCGGCACAAAAGTCCAAAAGATGCACAAAGTGTACTCCACCTAAACAATACTAACCAGGACGGCACGCAGACACCTACAGTGGTTAGTATAGTGCCTCTAGTTCTTCTGATACACTAGGACGCCTAACGACTTACGCCAGTTATGGAAGTCTCTAGTCTGTGTGCAGTGTTTGGTGGAGGTACACCGGAGTGCAAGCCAGAGGTTGTAGCCATGTTCCAATATCCAAAATCAGTCCTTTCTCGAGTCCAAGTCGGAGTTGTGCAAGATGATTCCAATGTGCCAAAACGATAAGCGAGGAGGATGGTGAGTAACGGTCCGGGTCAAGATTGAGCGAGAAATGGTACAGCCAAAATCAGAAACAAGGTTCATAGTCCGTGAGATTTCCGAAGTTCGTAACAAATGTTTAAAATGGTTAAGGTAGACGAGGAGTAGGCAAAGGCAATTCCGTGAGGCGTAAAGCAAAGGTCTGGTAACAAGGTAACTTCAAGGTTCAAATGGATAGAAGCCACGATTTTTGCAAAATCAGAAGCGGCGGTTAGCGGGAAGTAGAAGGCTAAGTACTTTACCTCACGTGAACACCCTTACATCCACCCCTCGAGCGTAACGTGTCACGTCTGTGCCACGGACACCAGAGTCGTCCCAGCAACTGCCAGGTGTAGTGATCCCGCAAGCGAGAGAGTACAGGAGCAAGAGGTTTAGGGATTCTACAGAAAGACAAGTAGGAATGTCTAGAACCAGTACAATGTTTGCTGAGTACTGCTGGAATTGAACAGGAATGCCCTAGAGGTCGTTTCTGATGTGTTGTCCGAGCCCCAATCCTGACAGTACCCTCACCCAAAGAAGCCCTCACCCCCCTCGTAGACCAGAAACTGGATAGAAGAGCTAGGGCATGGATGTTTGTAGATGGTTCCCATATCCTGTCCTCCAGATCATACCCTCTCCAGTCCACTAGGTACAGACTGACACCCCATATGGACCTTAGTGTCCAGGATAGCCTGAACCTCGTACTTATCTGATCCCTGTATGCTGACAGGGCGAGGAACGGATAGTAACCTAGTAAAGGGATGGCATGGCTTGACAAGAGAAACATGGAAAGTGGGATGGATTCTCCAAGAGCCAGGAAGAGCGAGGCGTACAGCCACAGGATTAATGACAGCAGTAACTGGGAACTGACCCACAAAACAAGATAAGAGAACTCGACGGCCCGGAATATGCATATTACGAGTGGATACCCACACCCTGGAACCCACTCGATACTGCGGAGCAGGTGTCCCGTGTACATCAGCAAAGGTTTTATCACTGGCTTTGGCCTTCCGTAACTGGCAGGTGCTGGCATCTTGAATCTTGGTCAAGACACGAGCGCAAGCATTGGCAGCAGGACTAGATTGCAAAGCCAATGGCTGCAAAGGAAGAGAGCGGGGATGCCTGCCATACATGGTGAAAAAAGGAGAGGACCCAGTGGAGGTATGTATGGAGTTGTTATTTGCAAACTCCGCCATGACTAAGACTGACAACCATGTATCCTGGTGTGAAGAATCAAGCCCCGCAAGAATTGCTCCAATGTAGAATTCAGATGTTCAGTTTGGCCGTCCGTCTACGGATGGTATGCACTTGAATACCTTTCCTTGATGCCAAGGGAATCCGTGAGAGCCCTCCAGAAATGGGAAGTAAATTGAGAGCCTTGGTCAGAAACAATAATGTGCGGAAGACCAAAGAACCTAAAGACATGCTTCAAAAACAGGTCAGCGAGGACGGGAGCAGTGGGAAGGCCTTTTCAAGGAATGAACAAGGCCATCTTGAAAAATGAGTCGATAACCACCCATATCATGTCGTAGCCTTTCGTCATGGGCAGCTCGACTATAAAATCCATTGACAACATAATCTAAGGTTGTTCCGGGATCGGCAGTGGTTGCAATAGTCCCATGGGCTTGGAAGAGGTGCCCTTGCTTAGCATATAAACAGCACAGTCCAGCAAGTATACCGTAATGTCTTTGCTCATGGACGGCCACAAACACCAGCACTTCATGAGATCGAGTGTCTTTGTGCCCCCGGGATGTGCCACGAAATTCGAATCATGGCACCATTGTATGGCGGCTTTACGAGTAGAATCATCTGGTAGATAAACCAAAACCTGATGATAAGGCAAGCCTTGCACAACATCCAGAGTGTTTCTCCTTGATCTGTTGTGGATGGTTACGTACCCACTTCAGTATAGTAGAACACAAGAAAGGTTGCATAGTGCAACCACACACCACCTGATGGGTTAATAGAAGCAAGTTATCCCTGTTGACACGTGCCTTTGGTCTGTGAATGTGTGATAACGCATCTGCCTTCGAATGCTTTGCCCCGGGTCGGTAAGTGATAATGAAGTTGTGCATCGAGAAAAACTTGTGCCAGTGAGCGTGACGGGCTGTAGTACACCTTACCGATTGTAGCACCAAAAGGTTACGGTGATCGGTATAGAGCTGTACAGGGATGGCAGTGCCTAATAGATGGTGTCTCGACACTAGAAAGGCATCACGCACTACAAGGAGCTTTCTCTCTTTGATGGTATAATTGACCTCACAGGGTGTGAGTTGCCTGGAATGAAAAGCTACTGGATGTAGTTCGTTGGAATCCATGCATTTATTACACCCCCAATGGCCATGTCGGACGCATCCGCCTCCACCACATATGGTAAAGCAGGATTCGGATGCATGAGCACAGGGGCAGTAGTAAACGCAGCCTTGAGGGAATCAAAAGCTCCTGAGCTGACTGGCCCCAGACAAAGACTGTCTTGGAACTTGTGCACGATATAAGTGGTGCAAGTATACTCGAAAAGGACCTAATAAAACATCTATAGAAATTCGCAAAGCCGAGGAGTGACTCTAGCGTTTTCAGGTTGGTAGGTGTCAGTCAGTCGAAGACAGCACTCTCTTTGGTAGAACTCATCTGGATCCCTTTGCCTGTTATGTTGTAGCCCAGGAATTCTACTTTGTTAACATGGAATATACATTTCTCTAGTTTGACATAAAGACTGTTCTCCCTGAGACGTTGTAAAACTGAAGACACATGCTCGACATGAGACTCAAATGTAGAGCAATAGATGAGGATATCATCCAGATATACAACAAGAAAACTGTTCAGCATGTCCCTAAATACATCATTGATGAAGTGCTTGAATGTGGTGGGGGCATTGCACAAACTGAATGGCATAACACAGTATTCATATAAGCCCCATATCTCGTTCTGAAAGCTGTTTTCCATTTGTCTCCCTCCCACATTCTGACTAGGTTTTATGCCCCCCCCCCCAGGTCCAGTTTCGTGAATATTGTGGAAGAACCCGATTGGTCCAGAAGAACAGATATTAAGGGTATGGGGTCCTGATTACATATTGTGACTGCATTTAGTGCCCAGTAGTCAATGCAAAGATGAAGGTCCCCTTCCTTCTTCGGAAAGAAGAACATGGGTGATGCCGCAGGGGAACGAGAAGGGCAAATAAAACCCGTACTCAGGGCTTTGTCAATGTAGTCTTTCAGGATCATGTCTTCCTTAGCAGTTAATGAGTACACACGATCTGAAGGAATCTTTGCACCCAGAACCCGGTCAATGGGACAATCATAGGGCCTCTGTGGGAGTAGTGTTTCCGCCCCTTTTGCATCAAAACTTTCCTGGAATGCCTTGTATTCTTTAGGCAATGAGACAGAAGTGACAGCCCCTATTACTGGGGCTATGTCCAGCAATGGTCGACAAGGGTTGCTTTACAAGGTTGTTGAGAGACTCAGGCAAGTGTTTTCACAGTATTCTGAGGTACAATACACATCTCCTGTCTTCCAATCAACAACAGGATTGTGTGACTTCAACCAAGGCAAACTCAGTATTAGTTTAAACTTAGGGGCAGTTATGAGGTCAAAAAAGATAGATTCTGTATGTCCGTCATCTGTGGTCAGGATTAAGTCTACCGTTTTTTCTGTCACCATACCAGACAGTAACGTGTTTCTGTCCACCACGCTGACCACCTCAGGCCGTTCCTTTTGAACAACGAGGAGATCATTCTCGAGAGCATAGGTGTTGTCCACATAATTTCCGGTAGCACATGAGTCTAGAACAGCTTCACTAACCCAGGAAAGACCAGACAGTAGCACGTTTCCCTGCTTCTTGGGTTTTTTTGTGCATGCTTTTAATAGGTGTTCTGTGGAACCACAGTAGAAGCAGACATTGGAAGACCTACGTGTTTCCTATTCTTTGGGCATCAAGGGGGCTCTAATGGCACCTATTGGCATGGGTTCTCAGTTACCATTGGAGGGGTTAGATGATGCTATGGGGATAATCACAGGACTCCTCCCCCACCTTCCTCTCTGCCCCATGGGCATCTATTTGCAAGACAAGATCCAACAATTCCTGGAAAGCAGTCGGAACCACTGGTACGGTGGCTAACAAGTCTTTCAAAGATTCAGACAAACCCTTATAAAACAGGGAAGTCTTCTTCTCCTCAGACCAACCGGTTTCAGTGACCAGCTGGTTGAATTTAGCTACGTAATTCAGAAGCGAGGAGTCTCCTTGTTGTAAACTTAATATTTCTAATTCAGTTGCCTGCGTCTTATATCTGGTATCAAAGACGCGACTCATAGCACTTAACAGGCCATCGCAATCGAATAACAAAGGACTGCTGGCTTCCAGTAATAGATTAGCCCATGCTGCAGCTGCCCCTCCCAAATGGGACAGGTCAAAAGCTGCCTGGTCGTGGAATCTCAAAAACGTTGGGGCGACACAAGAAATGTAACCTGCACTGATTCAAAAAGGTGCGATAGAACTTAGGGTCACTAAGAAACCTCTCTGGAGGGGCCAGAGGAAACTGAGTGGGCACATAATTGGGGGGCCGCTCCCGCCCGGTTGGGGTTCAAGATCCACTGAGCCGGAAGCTACTGCCGGGGAAGGGGCTGGAAGTCCAACAGGTTGAACACGGGCCTGTAGGTTATCTATACGCTGTTGCGTGGCGGCATGTGCAGATGCCATGTCGGCACGTAGTTCCACCACCATCTGCATGATGGTAGAAAGTGTTTCGTTCATGTCCATGTAAGGCTTCTGATTATTATGTCAGAATCCTGGTAGTTGAACTCGAAGTGTAGCCGTAGAGTTATTCCTACCAATGTACCCTTCTACATGAAATATACATGTAGAGGTGTCTATTAATCGGAAGATGGAACACCGCACAAAACCCAGGAACTGCAACAAAATAGAACCCTTTAATCAGTAACATGGTTAAATATGAGTACTAGACAGTATGGGATAGAAACACGATCCGTTGCTCTAACCTGAATGATGTAAAGTGGTAACCCACGGACTGAATGATGTAGTACTATCTATCCTCTGAGTGGTGAGTAACAGTTGTAGTGGCCTGCAGACGGTCTAGGAAACAGAAAAGGGAAGTATAAGAAGAGCCGCTGGATAGCGAGGTAATATCAGATACAAGGATTTTAAACTTACAGTGTGGCACAGAACAGTGCTGATATCTAATCGGCACGAAGGTCCAAAAGATGCACACAGTGTACTGCACCTGAACAGTACTAACCACGACAGCATGCAAACACCTACAGCGGTGAGTATAGAGTCTCTAGTTCTTCTGTTACACCTGTCCTGACGGCACAAGGATGCCTAAGGACTTGCGCCAGTTATGGAAGTCTCTAGTCTGTGCGCAGTGTTTGGTGGAGGTACACCGGAGTGCAAGTCAGAGGTTGTAGCCGTGTTCCAATATTCAAAATCAGTCCTTTCTCCTGTCTGAGTCGGCGTTGTACGAGATGATTCCAATGTTCCAAAATGATAAGCGAGGAGGATGGTGAGTAACGGTCGGGTCAAGATTGAGCAAGCAGTGGCAGAGCCAAAATCAGAAACAAGGTTTGTAGTCCGTAAGATTTCCGAGGTTCGTAACAAATGTTCAAAATGGTCAAGGTATACGAGGAGTAGGCAAAGGCAATTCCGTGAGGTGTAAAGCAAAGGTCTGGTAACAAGGTAACTTCAAGGTTGAAATGGATAAAAGCCGTGATTTTTGCAAAATCAGAAGTGGCGGGTAGAGGGAAGTAGAAGGCTAAGTACCTTACCTCACGTGAACACCCTTACGTCCGTCCCTCGAGTGGAACATGACACGTGCGTGCCGTGGATGCCAGTCACTATGGCAACCGCCAGGTGTAGTGCTCAGAGAGTGCAGGAGCAAGAGCTTTAGGGATTCTACAGAAAGACAGGTAGGAATGTCTAGAGCCAGTACGATGTTTGCCGTGTACTGCTTGAATCTAACAGGAATGTCCTAGGCAGGAACGCAGTAGAGGTTGTTTCTGACGTGTTGTCCGAACCCCAATCCCGACACCTTCCTCCAATTTTTAGGAACATTTTTAGAGAAAGTTGTGGCTATACATTTAAATAATTGGATAAAACCATGAAATCAATTACCCATGTTTAAATCAGGTTTTAGGGAGGGGTGTAGCATTGAAACCACAATTTTGCATATAATGGTTAGTGCGCTTAAATGTTTAGATGATGCTGGTGAATGTCTGCTGGGTCTGTTAGATCTATCCATTTCATTTGGCACCATAGACCATGAGACACTACTTGCAACACTACAACACCGAAAGGGGACAGGAGGCAAGGTACTGGATTGGTTCCAGCCCTTCCTGTCTAACCGGTAGTGTCTATCGGTCAAAATCGCTCAGATGTTCTTCCTGTACCATACGATGTTCCCCAAGGCTCCACTTTATCACCAATTTTATTCAACCTGTATACGGAACGATTAGGAGTTCTTGGAGAAAAAATTCAGGTTGATATGCACCAATATGCAGATGACACCCAGCTTTATATCAAAATTATTTCTGCTGGGGAATTGTCGTTATCAAATTGAGAATTCAATGGTACAATACTTTTTCAAATTAAATCCCTCAAAGACCGGGTTATAAGTATTTTCTCATTTAGGTCCTAACCCCACTATTGATGTCTGGTCCTCTGAATCAAAGATTTTGGGAACAATATCCCTTGCTCATAGCAGAACAGCTACATTGCTGGGGTTTATCTTAGATCCTCATGTAACATTCAGGCCTCATATTAGTGCTCTGGTAAAATCAGCACATTTTCATTTCTTCTCTCTCAGGGCGGTCAACCCTTATGTACCAGAATCAAATTTTCGTTTTGCTGGCTCAATCCTTGGTTTTACCTAGGCTAGACTTTGGAAATTCGCTTCTAATTGGTTTGAATACATCAGCATTGTCCCCTCTAAAGGCAATTTGAATGCGGCAGCGCATTTCATATGTGGTGTGGGTAAATTTGATAATATCACACTGATCTTAATAGCATTAGATCAGCGTCTCATTGAAGTTAGGATCCAGTTTAAGCTATTATATATAACGCACAGAAAAGATGAGAATCTCTGCTAGCATGAGAGGCCTGCAAAGTCAGGAATCGTTACACCTGAAAACTCGTAGATTCAAATGATCCACAACAATGAAGCAGTCTTTTGAGTGGAGCAGCTGTAAAAGCCTGCAATGCATCACCTGTTAAAATACGACTGATTGCGGGAATACTTAAAATTCCGAAAAGCTGTAAACACCTGGTTCTGGGAAACAGCTTTTAATTAGTTTTAACTGATCATTTTTAACTGAAATATTTTCTAAATGAAATTTACGAGGATTATTTTAACTTAATTGTATTTATTTCATAGTTATTCATAATGCGCTAAATACCTGCAGGTTTCTAAGCATGGAACCGGGGATCGAACCTGTGTTGCTCCGCATCGTCTTCCTTCCAAGGCATGGCATTGCCCCTGAGCTATCCGCATGGTCAATTTTAGAATTGTGCTTTAATATGAAAGACTTTTATTGGATGGGTTTAGGGTTGTATAGGCATTTGTTATTGTCATGTTTGATTGTTGTTTTATCTTGTTGATATTAACTTTACAGCACTCTGATACATGTCTTTGTCTAGTTCGCACCATCTAAAAACTGTAAATAAATAAATTAATTAATACATATGAGTGTATATATAGCACGATAATTTCTGGCTGCTTTGCATAAAATCAAAGGTAATTTCGGGAAAATACAAATGGACATAGATGTTTATATTTAACACAACTGCAATACTGAGGCAAGCATCTTTTTATGTATTTAATTAATTATTTAATTTGTATTGCGCAAAACCCACAAGGGTGCCGAAAATAATTCACTGCATCTGGGTGCAAATAGTACCACAATTAATAATTAGCCAGTGGGCATATTTATTTATTTATTTGTATTTGTAGAGCGCACTACAGGCCAGAGTCATCGAGGGCTGCTACAGGTGAATAATGTAAGAAGGCTTGATTAAGGGTTACAAAAGAGCAGCCCAACAGAGATTTTCTTGGTTACACAATCAATAATTAGTTACAGACATTCATAAACAGGACAAAATCAGGCAAATTCTGTCCCCAGTGTTGCATCACGCTTAAAAAGTCAGGCTATATTGGTGGATAGAATGAATGAGGAGGGACCAATAAAGAAAAGAAAATAAATCAGATTTCGTCAAAAGGCTAGCAGCGAGGTCAGAGAGAGGAGGTGAATAGTGACCTTATTCCAGAGGCGAGGTCCTAGCATGTAAAATCACCAGTCTCCTCTGGAGATATAGCGAGAAGGGGGAATAGTTAGGAGCTGAAACTGCCCAGACCTAAGATGTCGTAAAGAGTGGCGTGGGTGGATTTCTTTCATTGGGTGCATGCATGCATTCATGTATTTTGAGCACATAATGCACGCTGGGCTTGGTGCCCATTTGATTTGTTACAAAACTCACCCTATTCGTAAAACGTCTGCAACTATGAGTCATATATACAAATTTGGATACAAATGACATTCAGGTGTAACGTTTGAGAAGCTCAGTTTAACTTATGGGAAACGAGGGACATGAAAGCCAAGCGAAGATTGATACAGGTGAAATGCAATATATGCCGATTTAGTGAGATAACGGATCAACCAGAAACCACACGACATTTACTCACTGAATGCATATCGCTTAGACAGAAACGAGAACAACATCTTGAATCCATATTGCAGGAGTATAGATTACTGACAGCAGACATGATGTGGTGGTTGATATATTGTGGTCGAACTACTTCTTCAAGAATTGCGACAATTGCCTTTTCCAATGATCTGAAACTACAAAATGATCCAACATTGGTAGAAATATGAAGAGTATGCAATGTTGAAGATTGCTACCGTTTGGTGAATTGCTAAAACAGTTCTGATGGTGAATGCTATGGTTTGATTTTAAAACTTGTTTTTAATCGATTCTCTTTTTTCCTTTTATTATGATTTATGCATTCACCTCCTTAATGTATATTGAATTAGGATGATACAGCTTGATATATAAATGCATTGATGAAATATAATGTTATTTTGTGAATTCACCTTCGAATTGTAATGAATTTGAAACAAGTTTGTATTGTTTATTTTTTAATTGTATAGAAGTTGAACTGATGGATAGAAGACATTTTTTGTTGTTGTTTTCTGTTCCATCCTTTCTTTTATTGTATGTATTGTATGTATGGAAGAATATTGTAAAACTGATTCAGTTTAGTTATATCAATAATAAAAAAAAGAAGCTCAGTTGGAGCAGTACGCAACTTCTTTACTGCACTGCTTTAATTTCCCAAACGGCACAGAAGGAATGCTGATGATGGACAGTAGCTTGTAAGGATGTAAGTGAGCATTGTAAGGATTCCTAGGGCCCTTTGGTCCCCCCACACCCTGGGTGCTGCAAGACCCCCCTCCTACGCTAGTGTAAATAATACAGCCAGGCCAAAGTGTTGTTACTGCTTCAAAGAGTTAGAGCAATTATATATCCCAGGAGTTTGGGGTCTCAGGGGGGTGGGGCAAGTGTTGGTGGGAAATTACCTTAGGGATTAGCATGTCCATCAACAGTCAACGGGCAAGTCAATTATCAAACAACACCCACAAGCTGTGTGTTCCTCCTCACATCATCCACCTCCTATCTGTACTCCAATGCAATAGTTTTGGCTTATAGGTGGCGATTAAGCTTCACATAGTAGCCAAACCTAAACATGAATATGTGCTCTTCAAATGGCAGTGATCAGCAGGCGAATGGATTCCCTTCCTATCTCCGAGGTTGTACAGATGTGTGAGGACCTTTCAACAAACTAGGCAACATATGCAGCAGAGCCATAGGAGCACCTGCCGTTAACATAACTGATTACAGAGGTCCAGGCCACCAGTAGGAGACATGGCCTTGGAATGTTCTCCTTTGCTTGAATGGTTCAGAGGTATCTACCGGTAAACTGATATAGGTCAGTGGTCTGCAACCTGCACTCTCCAGATGTTTTGGACTATGACTCCCAGGACCCCTCGCTATTGACTGAGCTGGGTAGGGCAGATGGGAACTGCCATCATAAACATGAGAAGAGTCAAAGTTTACAGAGCCCTGATATAGGCCATATTGAATGACTAAAGTGGTTTCTCAAGCAGATAAGGTGCAACTATAGTAACAATCAAGTGTATCCACACGATGGATATTTTAGCCTATTAAAAATGTGATGTGTGGCAATAATGATAACAACTATAGTATTAAAAAATATAAAATGCATAATGTCAACCTGATGGATTGGAGCACTCAGATTTCACACTATGGAGGCAGCTGATGCTTGGGCGATTCCTTCCAATTGGCTAGCCCCTCTGTGATGCAATGGTGCTCCTCCAGGTCACCCTCTCTGACTCTTGCCACTTCCGTGATGGGGTGCTTGGACCCGTAAATGAGGGGTTCAGACTTTTATTTCTAAGAGCACACATTACAATCAGGGCTGAACGTGCCGACAGTGTGCTGACCTTTCAGACAGTTTAGTATTAGCAATTCCACAACACCCGAGACCGCGCTCAGAAGACACACACTAAGACACCCACTTTGTCCTGCGACACAGAATATTTTATACAAAAAAGAGAGAAAGTAAATGACAGGCCTTGAAAGATTGAATGCCGAATGCAGGACAGCTCCAGAGACAAGATGCGCAGAAGGGACAGCGAGCGCTGCTCAAGCGCCCGTCTTTCCGACAGTGATATTTCCACCACAATCTCTAGGGTTCAGCCATCAACCACGCAGAGCCTGCTGGGAAAACCCACCACAGACCCCTTGTGATGGATGCGTGTAAGAAAGCTGCGAGCAATTTGGGAACGCGGGAAAGCAGCTCTATTATTAATAAAATAAAACATGTGCAGGCGGTATTAAACTCACCTTGTAATAACGCTTCCGCTCAATTGTCATGTGCTTTCACAAAAATGTCATCCTGTACCCAATGTTATATCCGCCCTGCGCCCCGCTACGCGGTGACGTAGGGCGTCTGAATAAAAGCCCTCCCCCGCGCAAGGGAGGCAGTTCCGGGCACAGACTCCAACAAGGTGTGGCGTGTTTCATTTCACCCCGGCTGGAGCTGTGCCACTGCAGCTTACCTCAGAGGCCTACACCATTTTTCCTCCGCGCTGAGCCAGAACATAACAGTGGCGACGAGGGAAACGGGACCCAGCACACACGCTCGGCATCCGACCATCTCATTCCCCCTGCAACGCACGGCCGACCGACATCCACGGGCCACTGGCATTGCTCTTCGACGTGTGGGCCTACCGCACACGCAGTACGCACGCACGGCAGTGGACATTTGGAGAGAGGAAGCGGCCCCGTCCGCCAATGCTTCATAGGCAGGCCTCAACAGGGACCATCAAGAGATGATGACACCCGCCATGGCGACCGGCACGTCCACCCCCGGGCCTGGCACGCCCTCCAGACTCGCGGCAAATCTGTCGATTACGCCACCGCCAGCTCGCCCACAAAGCAGCTCCTCTACTATGATTCAGCCATTCGACCCGTTCACGGATCCATCCTCGGTTGGCCCCCGGTGGCAGCTATGGCTCCAAAAATTCGAGATGGCTATGGAGTGCAAAGACGTAACCTCGTCCAGGAAGATGAGATTGCACCTACTGTTAAAGGTGAGGGACGAGGTGCTACGCATTTTCAACGCGCTAACCATTGCGGATGGCCAGGACATTTACCAACTATCGAAAGACGCTCTGACGGCTCATTTTCTCCCGCAACTCAACCCTGATTATGAGACTTTTATATTCTGCACCACTTTTCAGGCAGAAGAGGAGACCTTGGATGCCTATCACACCCGGCTCAGGAAACTGGCGATGTCGTGTGAGTTCACGGATGTCGAGAAAGAAATCCGGAGACAACTCATCAACGGCATCCAATCCAAAAACTAAGAAGGTTAGTGCTGGGTGAGAGGGGCATCTCCCTGACGCGCATTCTGGAGCTATGTCGTCAAAGGGAGCTGGCACATACCAGGGCCGCCAACATGGGTATGACTCTGAAAAAATTACAACTGGCCCAGGTCACCAATAGACAGTCCACTAGAGATGAATCTGGTGGCAACCTCGCACCGACCAGATGGCAGCCACAGATCCCGGGGCCCACGGAGTGTGGATGGTGTGGTGGATCGCGTCATGGACGGTGAAATTGCCTGGCACAAGGCACAACGTGTGGGGCATGTGGCAGAAAGGACCACTATGCCAAGGTGTGCCGTTCTTTGGGCGCTCCACTACCGCCTCCGCAGAACCCCCAGGAGAGGAGTGGAACAAAGAAAAAGAAGCAGGCAGTCATGAGGCGCGTCGAAACGACCAACTTGTCGACCGAGGAAGACGGGTATGACATCACAGGAACTCAACTTGACCCCGGTAGAGAGCAGCGGACCAAAGGGAGAAAAGTCTACCTAGTGTCAGCCCTGGATCGTGGGCATGCTACGAAGAGGAAAGTGCTCCGGAGGCGCAAATGCCAGGTCACCATCCAAAACCAGCAGGTATGGATGACCATAGACACGGGAGCCTCGGTGAACATCATGCCCACATGCACTTTCAAAACATTGCAACCACCACCAGCCCTCAAGAACACTGACACTCTCCTTTTTGCATATGGCTGCAAAAAGCCGCTACCGGTGGTTTGCAGGTTCCGCACCACCCTCAGCCATGGTGAAAACAGGCTACCGTCCAAAATATACGTAGTGAATGCGGGGATTGAATGCCTTCTGAGCGGTGATGCGGCTGAGGACCTAGGGCTGGTACAGTTCGTCAGTCAAGTCAAGGAAGCCCAAGAGGTCGAGAAAATCCTTGCACAATATCCCAACCTGCTAAACGGGATTGGGTGTCTGAAAGGAAAGACGATCAAGCTCCACATTGATAAGTCGGTCCAGCCAAGGGCCGTCAGACATTGGAGGACTCCATTCCACATGCGCGAACAGGTGGAGATAGAAGAAGCAGGCATCATCAAAGAGTTGACGGGGCCGACACCATGGGTGTCCCCAATGGTGGTCACAAGGAAACCTAAACAGCCGGGAAAGGTCCGCATTTGCATAGACATGCGCCTCCCGAACACCGCCATCAAGAGGGAGCGCCACATCACGCCAACCCTCGACGAAATTGTGGCTGACCTCACGGGATCGAGAGTCTTCTCGAAGGTTGACTTGAAAGCAGGTTACCATCAGCTGAAGCTACACAAAGACTCCCGGTACATAATGACATTTTCCACACATTTGGGTCTGCGAAGATACAAGCAGCTAAGATTTGGTATATCTTCGGCGGCCGAAGTCTTCCAACAGACCATTCAAGAAGTCATCCGGGACATACCAGGTGTCCTGAATGTGAGCGACGACATCCTGATCCATGCCCAGGACAAAGTTGAACACTCGAGAAGACTACAGATGCTCCTGGACCGATTGGAGGATGCGGGTCTAACCATCCACAAGGAAAAATGTGAGTTTTTCAAGACGGAGATATTGTTCTTTGGCTACAAGTTCAGCAGTTCTGGCATCTCACCGGACCCCCAGAAGGTTGCTGACATACAGGCTGTGAGTCCGCCCAGGACACCCACAGACGTCCGCAGCTTCCTGGGGATGGCCACATACTGTGGGAGATTCATCCGAAACCTGGCCACTTTGTCGGAACCCCTTCGAGAACTTACAAAGCTCAACGCAAAGTGGGAATGGGAGAAAGCTTGCCAGGATGCCTTCGAGAGTATTAAAAAGTCGCTGTCCGTGGAAACGAGAATGGCGTACTATGATACTGCACTTCCGACTGAACTCTACGTGGACGCCAGCCCTGTCAGCCTGGGGGCCATCCTCATGCAGGTCACCAAAGAGGGCGAGAAGAGACCCATCGCCTATGCGTCGCGAGCTCTTACGGCGACGGAGCAGCGATACTCTCACATCGAGAAAGAGGCAATCGCCGTACTGCGGGGGTGCCGCCTTTTCCACCTCTATCTGTATGGCTGCAGGTTCACAGCGGTTACGGACCACAAACCCCTCCTACCAATCTTCATGGGCACCTCCTCGCACCCGCCGGCCAGAATAGCCAAATGGCTGCTACATCTCCAGCAGTACGACTTTGAGCTGATTTATCAGCAGGGATGCGGCAACCCGGTGGATTTTCTCGCCAGGCACCCGAGAGCGGCTACGCCACAGGAGGTTCAGGTGGCCGAAGAGACCGAAGAGCACATCTGCCAGGTGGTGCAGGCCATGAGGCCGAAGGCGGTCAGCATTGAGGACATTGCGGAGGAAACAGGCAATGACCCCTGCTGCGATTTGGTAAAAGATGCTATCATTTCGGGTGACTGGAGGTCATTCATGAAAAACACGCACAACAGGACGGAAGAGGCAAAGGCGTTCCTCACAGGAACATTCACCGTCCGCCAGGATCTGTCGATAATAGAACAGGGTCTGCTGCTCTGCAGAAATCGCATCGTCATTCCGCCAGGCCTGCATGACCAGATAGTGGCCCTCGCCCATGAGGGCCACCAAGGGATGGCTCGAATGAAGGCTCGAATCCGACACCAAGTGTGGTTTCCACGAATAGACGAAAAAGTGGAAAAACTAGTCAACACCTGCCTACCATGCCTGATAACCGGAGCCCCACCTGATCCAGAACCTATCCTTTTGGCGGAACGGGGCTCTGGCAGGTGGGACGCAATAAGCATTGATTTCTGCAAACTACGAAAGGGCCTGTACCTCCTGGTGGCCATCGATGACCACTCCCGATACCCCGAAATCGAGGTGGTCAAATCCACGGCGGCGGAAGTGGTCATCCCGGCCATCGAGAAGATGTTCGCGACACATGGACTACCCACTACGATCAAAAGTGACAATGGCGCACCCTTCCAAGGGGTGGAGTTCAAACAATACTTGCAAGATCTGAACATCCGGTATCACCACATCATGCCCAGGTGGCCCCAGGCGAATGGGGATGTGGAAAGGTTTATGAGAGCAAAGTATTGAGGCTATCGAAGGCAAATGCCAGTCCGTGGAAAGTCGACCTCTATCGGTTCCTGAGGAACTACAGGGTCACCCCGCACTGCACAACTGGCGTCTCCCCAGCTGATCTCATGTTTGGCATCGTCATAAGGTCGTCCATTCCACATCACCCCAGCAGAAGACCGGACGAGCTCGATGATGGGAGCACCAATAGAAGGAGAAGGGACGCCAATGCCCACATGAGTGCCAAGAGAAGGTCGCGACCATCCAACCACCAGGTGGTCGACCAGGTGGTCATGTTACGGAACCCGACGAAGTCCAAGATGGACTCCCGCTACGAGACTCTCCCATGCACCGTCCGCGAGACACAAGGGACCATGATAACTGTACAAAGGGGGCACCGTCAGGTGACGCGCAATACGTCGTGGTTCAAGGTGGTGCCGCGCAACCTCTGGACTGATGGGGACTGTCCCCAAGAAGATGAGGATTCCCCGCTGATCGAGGACGAACCTGAAAATCACCAGGGCGAAGAAAATGCAGGTGACAGAACGTGGGAGCAGTGGAGTGAACCGGACCTGGGTGAGCCAGAGGTTGAAGGTGAGAGATCTGATGAGACAGTAGAACCCACCTCCCGGGGTAGCAGATATGGCGTGAGAACCGCCACCAGGCCGCCAGCTCAGCTCAAGGACTATGTGTGGTAGTTTGCACCTTGAGAACTGTGAAAGTGGAAAGAGGTTTGCATTTGTTGCATTCATAAGTATAGGCCCATTTGTGTGGGTGTGTTCAGTTGTTGTGTTTGTTTATAATAAAGGAGGGATGTTATATCCGCCTTGCGCCCCGCTACGCGGTGACGTAGGGTGTCTGAATAAAAGTCCCGCCCCCGCACAAGGGAGGCAGTTCCGGGCACAGACTCCAACAACGTGTGGCGTGTTTCATTTCGCTCCGGCTGGAGCTGCGCCACTGCGGCCTACCTCAGAGGCCTACACTGTTCTGCCTCCGCGCGGAGCCAGAACATAACACCCAGCTTAAGGATTTGGACACTATACCTTGCCATCCTGGCCTTAGATAGTGTCATAGCCGGTCCCTAGTCACGTGTGACCTTCCTCGGCTCGAACCATTGTCTCTATGTCCTCCCAGCAGGCCATTCTGCCCAAGGAAATGAAGGGGTGTGCTCTGCTCAGCCTCCAGGCCTCCAGCTTCCGGCCCCATGGTCCCCCACCAGGAAACAGAACTCGTTGGAAGGCTAAAGCTTTGGAACTCGGGGCATGCAAACATTGCCCAAAATATGATTCAATGGGCCACACAGTGAGGAGGCGGAAGAGGGTTCCTAGTCAGCATGACCATTGTGCCTTGCTTGAAAAGGGGAGCTGCACACCCCAGCCTTGCAAACTCCATTTGTCATGAGAGGCCGAGCAGGGATTCCACAAGAGGAAGGGGGCCCTGTTCGACTCCTGCGGCCTCTGCTTTTATTTTGTGGGCAGGGCAGCTCTAGAGCCTCCATAATAGGGAGAATGGGTGTCAGGGAACCACGCAACCACCCATGAACAAGACGCTGCGGCCGTGATACAAAAAGATGACATTCAGGGGCACAGCAGCAGAACGTCACAGTGACTGGCTTAGGTGTGATTGTATTTCTTTAAAGAGGGCAGGCAATCAGAGGCAGCAGAGAGTGAGGCCTCATACAGAGCGTCCAACCTTGGGCTTAGGAGCGCTGTTTGGGCTGAATTCCAACCCCTTTACCCCCTACCCGCTCTCTCCAAATGCAGATGCAGTGATTATCCCCAGCCGAGCCTGCCATTTTCGGTTCCTATTAAGGTATCGTGGCCCTGAAGAAAGTGCTGACAGTTATATATGCCACTGAAACCGGTCGGCCTTTCTGTGGTTCCTGTGGTAACCTGAACCTTAAGGAGGCCACCTGCAGGAACTCTATTGTGGAACACACGTTAGATACAGCTCATAAATTGTTGGAGCCTTGTTGTTTTAGTTTTCAAAGTTACTGTGGGGTCGCTGAACAGCAGAATTAAAAGGAATTATGACAATCCTGTATGGCCTCCATCACTTGTTGGGGTATAACATTAAGTGCCCCTTGAATTGTGTTTTTTAACTGTGTTACTGAGAAGTTCACTCATTGCTTGGATTATATACGGCAAGCCTCTTCTGTCTGTCCCCTAACCCTAGATAAGCAGCACACCACCGCACCCTATGGATTAATCACCTCAGGAGGGCTTAGCTAGTATGTTTTGAGGGCAATATAGAACAGAAATTCAGCCGGTTAAATGTGGTTAACATTCACTTGGCTGTTAAAAAAAATTCACTCACCGGTAGATTTTAAGGATATTTTTATCGAGTGACAAAACACACACACACACACCCACACCCACACGCACACAAATGATATGCACACACTCACACAAGTATCAGCAAAACAATTAACAATAAGATGAATTACAGTGGAGCCAAGGTGATTATGAAAGATGACTCAGTGCAGGGACTAGGGACCCACAGCCTGCCGATCCATGCCAATTCATGCATATATGGATGGGTTACTTATCCATGGATATATGTATGGGTTGCCGATTCATACCGATTCATGCATATATGGATGGGTTGACTGATCCATGGATATATGGATGGGTTGCTGCTGATTCATGCCGCTTCAATAATATATGTATAGGCTACCGATTCATGGATATATGGAGGGGTTGCCGATTCCTGGATATATGGGTGGGTTGCTGATACATGCATATACGGATGGGTTGCAGATTCCTGGATATATGGATGGGTAGCCGATCCTTGGGTATATGGATGGGTTGCTAATGGATGCATATATGGATGGATTGCTGATCCATAGATATATGGAGAGGTTGCAGACAATCCCTGGATATATGGATGGGTTGCCGATCCCTAGATATCTGGATGGGTTGCCGATCCATGGATATATGGATGGGTTGTCGATTCATGCCGATTCATGCATATATGGATGGCCTACCGATCCATGGATATATGGATGGGTTGCCGATTGATGCATATATGGATGGGCTGCCGATTGATGCATATATGGATGGATTGCAGAGCTATGGATGTATGGATGGATTGCTGATCCATAGATATATGGAGAGGTTGCAGACAATCCCTGGATATATGGATGGGTTGCCGATCCCTGGATATATGGATGGGTTGCCGATATCTGGATGGGTTGCCCATTCATGCATATATGGAGAGGTTGCTGATGCCTGGATATATGGATGCGTTGCCGATCCCTGGATATCTGGCTGGGTTTCCAATCCCTGGATATATGGATGGGTTGCGATCCATGGATATATGGATGGGTTGCCGATCCCTGGATATCTAGATGGGTTGCCAATCCCTGGATATATGGATGGGTTGCGATCCATGGATATATGGATGGGTTGCCGATTCATGCATATTTGGAAAGGTTGCCGATGCCTGGATATATGGATGAGTTGCCGATTCATGGATATTCAGATGTGTTCCCGACTCTTAAATCTATTGGCTCACAACCCCTTGTGTGTGGAGGCGACTAAAATGCAGCTTCAGTTAGTGCAAGTTACAGGCCATGAAAGGCCGTTTATTTTTACATTACAACCTCTGTTTGGGAGTTAAAAAGGTCAAATAGTTGAAATGCTCATGAAAGGAGCGACAGTTTATATTTCGGGTAGATGGTTGATGCCAGGGATATGAAAAGTCTGCTGGCAGCACTGAGATTTCCCTTGTACCAGGGCAGAGAAAGCAGAGGGGCAAGAGCCCCAGAGTTACCACAGATCAAAACTCATACCCTTTATGAATCAAGATACACTTTAATCGGTAGTGGAGTCACCCATGCACACACTGTGGGAGTGGGCTAGTTAACGAAAGCATATCTGCCCATCTTGCAAACGAATAGTGCGCTCGTAGATTCATTTTAGTCGTCTGGTTTTACAAATCCGACCCAGACTTGCCAACTGGCAGCATATCATCAATATCACTGATATCAGGTCCTGCTTTTAAGTCTATCATTTACAAGATGGCAACTGCAGTTTTACTTTTTCATTGAGGAGTATAAGCCTACATTCCCCACCGTGGATTCAGGAACAGATAATTGTGATCCTGAAGACATGAAATCTAAAACCCTGTTCAAATAAAGTCCCCTAGGACACTGACCTGCCACCCCATCTGCTTTACCATGCAGGAAGTGGATAGGGGTGTAGTCTGCACTTGTTGCCCTTTAAGTAAAAAAATCGTGTCAGTAGAAAAGGCAGCGATCAAATAGCAGTGGTTTAGATGATCCTCTGGAAAAGTGCAATCCACCTTACAGCAGGAGTGCTGATACAAATTTGATAGCAGAATTAACGGGGGAGAATTGCTAGCCTGAAGGCCAAGACAGAGCTTGAGACTGTATCAGGCTTACAAGTGAGGCAGAACGCAAGGTAATGCTCAGACTAGATGTACCAGTCGGTCCTTGTATACTGTTAATGTCTATGGGGATCATTACATGTAAGCCGGTTCAGAAACAACGGTGCCAGTAGGCTTACCGACACTGTTGTTTCCAGACCGGCATACTACAGGTCTGCCTGCAGGAGCAACCGTGCCCGACAGGTCTGATCCCGCCGGGCACAGCGGCCACGGTAGGCAGACCGTGACGGAGGCACCAGCACCGTTATTAACGGTGCCGGTGCTTCTCCGGTCCCCACTCCCACAGAGTGCTATCTGACTCTATGGGAATGGGGAACAACATTTTATCGGGGCCTGACTTCCGGGCCACGGAATCCCCAGTGTTACTGGGAAGTCAGGCGATGGTAAATATTTACTGGTCTGGCAGCAATCCACCGGTATCACGGGCACGGTTACCGCCGGACCCGTAATGAGGCACTATATGTCCAAAACCCTAGAATTAGCTACGAGGAACAGAATATTTGTTCTTGTATGCTGCTGAAATTCGAACAGAACACCACTTTGATATAGGATCATGGGTAACCTCCTGCTATGTGCATGGCATTGCTTCGAGGGAGTGTGGCCTTTGGCCTCTTGCAAGGTGTGAATTCCGACCTTTTACATGGGACATTTCTGTCTACTTTGGATGTAACAGCCAAGTTGCTCTGATGGCTGAGGTGCCCAGCCTTGATTCCTATGCCCTGTACTCAAGAAAACAAACTCCAGATTTCAGTGTGCCCTGTGACCCTCATTCACCTGCTGCATCAGTCCATTGAAGGATATTTTAAGGATCACATCCTTTCTTTCTGCATTTCAGATTGTGAGCTACTTCATCCTGCTGCATACTCCAGTGTTTTCTAGTATCACTTCACGGCTAAAATGATCAGGCCAGAAATGTACACCACTCTGTCGGACATCTTTGCAGTTGGGTAGGGCAGAAACAAAATCCAGCAATGGCTGTTAACACTTCCCACAGCGGATCTTCTATATATTAGCACACAATGGAAAGGCCCTCCCACAGAAGAGGATAATTAAGTATGAAGTTGATTAAGTATTGACCCTACAGGAGTTGGAGTGTATGCACTGCATATGATTAATTAAATGTTTTCCACGATTCTGAACACAAGCATTCCCTTCACTTTGTTTCATGGTACATGTGTGAGATCAATGATTCTATTCTACAAGAAGAAAAGGAAAGAGCCGCGTTGCAGCTTAACGCTCTGCTGCTTCTGTTCACAGGATTGAAATCATAAATCCTGTGAATGGTGCGGAGATGGTCTTGCCCCCTCCTTGGAGATCCTTATCTTTACCCCAGTCGATGGGGACCTTGGGCAGACTGACATGTCAATACGTTTTAAGCAAGCTCCTTCTTCTAGAGGAATCCAGAGATGAGATATCCCCGTTTTGTGCCAACTTGTGGCAAGCCTCTGACTACCGAACTGGGCATAGAGGCGTTGGCCAGGGGAGCATCCCCACTCCATTCAAAGGTCCAGCATCATGGAGTGAGTGGCTGTACCCAGCCACCTTGGCCACCCAAACCCTCATCCCAAGAGAGAGGCAAAGGACTCTGCCACAGACCAGTGATGCGGGTTCAGGAATGGGTTTTGGGAATTCCAAAGTTGGTGTACTGTCTTCACTGGATATGGATGGCCCAGACACGGCACGGCACGGTATTTGCTATAAATGTGCATGTATTTTTTCCCAAACAAATGTATGCCCATTTCAGTTTTTCAAGTACAGGTTCCATCATTGCATCGTGCCACATTTCATCTCACCACATATAATTATGTCATCTTGGAAGCACACCACATTCTTCACATCATACATCACGTGGCCTATCATTGTTTTGAACAATAATGCAGAAGAAGACAGAAGAAACATCATCCTTGGATAGCTATACTGTCACGAACCTCGCCCAAAACCCCCTCTGGCAAACCCATTGGCCAGGTGGAGTCAGGACTCGGGCCTCTAGAGCCTGGCATCCTCTTCAAAAGCACCAGGCTCATACACCATGAAAAACAATGTGCTTGGGAACTACTTTATTGTATTGTCAGCCAACATGGAGGCATCCACATAGCTTGGTTCCTAAGAACCAAGCTATGCAGTCTAGTGTTTTGGGTGTGGCAACCTAGGGACTACTTTACCTGGACTATTTAAACCACACCCGAGCAAGACAACACGCTTCGCGTTACTTTGCAGCTTGCAACATGACGCTCACCGTGTCCAGCTCTTCCTCGAACCTCGGAGAAGCAGAAGCTGCAAGGAGACAAAAGGAACATCATTAGCAGCAGCATCTTACCTGCAGTCTTCATCTTTAAACACTCGCAGCTACTGAGAACAGCTTCCTCGAATCTGCATGCCTCCCGGACAGAACGACCTGAAAGAGGAAGATAGATGCAACATTAAAGAAAGCAGTAGAGACATTTACAAATTACGAACTGCTCAAAAGGCTTACCTGGCTGGTCGCCTCTCAGCTGGCACCACTCCGGACATTCCATTTGCGCTGAAGAACACCGCGACCTACAAGGGAGGAAAACACAGGTTAGCAAAGGCAAGACTTCACAGCGCTGCGTATAGCGCTTACTTACCGCATCATAGTGCTCTTAATGTGCCATCATTTACCAGTGGGGCTCAACCAAGCCAGTTCGCCGCGCTGAAGCTCTGCATACCTAAGGGAAAAAAAAAGAGACATTTTAAACAAAGAAAGGCATGCAGGATAGCAACAAAACTAAAGAACAGCAATAAGACCTACCTGAACAATATCAAACGGGCCGGCGTCAGTGAAGTAACTGGACCGCACTCGCCCATGAAAGACAACGCGCCCCTGCAAAGAAGGCAGGACGGAGAGCACGCCTAGTTCTACCACAAGGTGAGGAGAGGACGCCAGAGGGACTGAAATCATACAGGGGTGGAGGGAGGATACTAACCCCAGTCGGTCAGTCTTGAACACAGTCCTCCTGTATTTTCAGGCAGAAACTTCCCCGCAGACCACATCAGGGCAAAGCTGAGAAGCATACCAGCGAGTAACCCGGCTGGGTGGCGTCCCTGTGGATACCAGGTGAGTGTAACATATGCACTCCAAATTCCATGATCAAAGCCATCCAGTAGCATAGTCTGATGGCATGTATTCCTTGTCTCGAGTTTGGTAAACACACATGCATTGTTCAGTATAAACATCAGTATTGAGATACTGGGTATAGGGTAGGTGTGTAATAATTTCTCTTTTGAGGCTTCTCATGACTACAAATAATCTTGTGTTGCAACAAATCTTTTTGAAGAGAACCACAAAGCTTAGCCATTGTGGGGCCTCAAATGGTTCAATGGTCCCTTCTCTCTCCAGCTTGCCATACTATCCTCAAGGCCTTCCCTGTCTGAGGTCGGCCTGGCATCCTCTTAAGTTTGACAGGAACAGCTCCTGGGCGCAGAAGTATTTTGTTCTTTCTCTCTCTCTCTCTCTCTCTCTCTCTGTCTCTCTCTGTCTCTCTCTCGTTCTTAACATTCTCTTCCCAGGACAACCTCTCCATGTTAATCATATGCCCATCATTGCAAGGATCCAGTTTGATTTTCAGCCTCCTCCCTTTGTGTCATCCTAGTAAGACTGGACCATGCTCTGCCACATACCCTTTTTCCTGAGGCAAGGACACCCACAAACAAAATGGTGTCCATTTTGTTAACTAAAAGGTCAGCACTCACACCAGTAAACAGTGTTTTCTGGAGCATGACCTGCACTTCACTCACTTGAATGTGTTTCAAAATTCCCTTGCACCTGCTTGTGGTTTCTTCTGATGCACATGTAATGTTGATTGTCCCCTATTCTAATTCTTAGGCTTCAATAAACGTCTCTTGGGTAATTATGTAGCTTCAATGGACCATGTTTTGGATTATCTTGTCTGCTTTCTCCCTAAAGTTACATGCCACTGCTAGCTCATGCAGACTGGAATCATAATCCTTATCCGACTCCTGGGGACATTCCATTCACGTCTAAAATTAGATTTTGTGTAAAATCATGTTTTCCTTACTGGTGACATGTTTGTCCCGTCTCGGTTCATTATCCCCCTCTTTGGAACAGGGTACTATTTCTCTAAACTCATTAAGAATTCTTTGGCCTTCCACCTTAAAAGGTATTCAAGGGCATTGCTTTCTTTCTACCTGGGGCTGTGACGAATCAACTTCCGGGGAACCAGTGGTCCAGGGATGAATATCGATTTCTAAACCATCAATCAACCCCACACCTCTAGTACAGCAGAAGGGATCTGAACAGATTGGAATACAAGTAAATTATAAGACCTCCTAGTCCAATTTTTGGTAACGTGGACAGAACGGCAGGCTTATCTCCGTAAGGTCGTGGATAGTTGGTTAATTGCAACACAGCAAAAATACAGTTATTACCCAATGATAAAAGGGACTGCCCAGTCAAAGTTGTATAAAAGATATCGACATTATTATTACTACAACAGACAGTTCTAGCACACTACAATTGCAACCCACACTGTAAAGTAACACAGAGGACAGACTGTTTCACAAAGGAAAGGGATGCACTCTGGATACTGACAGGAGGGTAGTTGGTAAAGCAATCAGTCTTACTGTTCAAGGTTATTTTGGTCCCAGCACCAAAGGGGCAAAGGGTCTTAACTGTCCATAGGGGCCTTCAGAGAAGGACCAGGTGGGGCAGAATCACAATGTACCTGGTACTGAAGAAGGTCTTGGTGCTCGACAGCATCAAGGTAGTTCCAGGGCACTTCACAGCCCGTGAGATGGAGTTTAGTGGCCGGAGACAGCTGCGGGTACCAGGCGGCAGGCAGTGCGGCAAGCAAGGCTGGACGGACGTCTGCAGGCTGCCGGCATGGCGGCTCAGGGCTAAGAATCATTGTCTCTGTGCTGGTTGGCAGATCTGGAATGCTGGCTGAGGCATCTTGGATGGCTCTGGTGACTGCGGTGTGACAACAGTCAGCGGTGCAGCTGGATGCGGTTCGAGCACTCGACTGTCTCGAAATTGTCCTTAAAAGGAAGGACGTTGGATGATGCTTGTGTGGCAATCCTTCTAGCTTCTTCGCAGGCTTGTGTCCTTTCAAGGCGGACGGCCCAAAGCTCAGGAGGGTGTTAGCAGGCAACAGCCTTGTCCTTTGTCCAGAGACTCTCCGGCACTTTCCACCTAGAAAACTTGCTGTTAGAACCTAGCAGGGCAGGCTATGTGCTGGCTGGGTACCGGTTCTGGAGGTGTTGGACGGTTCATCTGAGTTCGGTATCTCCCTCTGTTCCCTGGGAGATGTTTACGGGAGGGATCGTGCTTCCCTCTTGGAACTTCTGGCCTTCCTTCACTGGTGGAATATATAAGGTAGAACGTACCTTCAGCTCTGGTCCAAATGAGTTGTTATTTTTAATCCTTGCAAAGTCTTCAGATGATCTGATCAGTGGGGGGCTCAGCCTTCTTTTAAAGCCAAACGGGAGTACACAGGGATTGGTGTTGGCCAAGCCCAACTTAAGTGACTCTATCCTGGGTCTCCACCAACAATCTTCTATGATGCTTCAGGTCAGAATCAGGGCAATTTGCAAAAGAAAGGGGAAGGATGACAACAAATACTTCTAAGTCCCACCCATCTTCCTGTCTGCTGTACATCAAAGTGTCTCCCTAATTAACTGAGCCCTATGCAGCACTTAATCACAACATGTGGCTCCTTTGAAATAGGGGGTTGAAGACAGACTTTCGTCTCCTACAATTCACATAATTTTCTGCTCTGTAAGGAGTGGTTCCAGACAGGACGTCCACTGCCCTTTCCTACCAAGGATGGGGGTTGTTAGTACCAAGTTGACACATTGCATTACAAAGAGGTGTTGGCATTTGGTCTCCATTGACACTTCCTGCACCCAGGCCTTCCCTGAGCCCTGCTAATTAACATTCTTCAGTATTCGCCACCACCAGCAAGGTTTGACAATGGTGATGCAAATCCATGGGGCCTTGACATTCTCATCAGGCTTCCCACTGCCAAAGGTTTTTGATGTGCCCACTGCTGTCAAGTGTCAGCTACACATGACAGGGGAGGGCGGTGCTGGTAAACTGTGTCCTCCAGCGTACAAGACTCTTTTTCTGCTGTGCGGTGAGCGTGGAAAATATGTGCGGTAATGGCCCCACATATTTTCAGAGGTTGTTCTCCCATCATTTATTCTTTTAAAAAAACAAAAAACACTCAAACGAGCGCACTCTTCCCGTGCTGATGGTTGAATACCTCACAGGGGCACATCCCTCTCCTCCCAGGGCTTCTACGTACTCCTGGAACAGCATCAGTCTGTGGTTCGATGGGCAATGGGATGCTCAAAATTGGAGGAGTGGTGTGGCTCCTCGTACACTGATGTCCTCATTACAAGTTTGGCATTATTCTGGTGATAAATCCTCTGGAATACCACCAAACGGATTTACTGTTACCGCAACTTGATCTGGCAGCATTACGAGTGGTAGTATGGCAGTGTTAGTTCCCATTTATTTTTACTAGTTCCCAGTTTGATTACGAGCATGGAGCTTCATTTGGTCCTCCCCATGGTGGCTTTCATCCTCCCTACTGGCAACCAGGACCTCCAGTACCACCAGCACCTCCAGTCACTCCAGCACCTCCACAGAACCGAAGGGAACACACCTCCTTCAGAGATCGCCAACGATCACCTGTTCCAGTACCTGTAAAGCCACCAAAGCCTCCTCCACAAATTGGTAAAAATAAATAAATGGCGTTTTCTGCTGTTTTTTGCATGGCGTTGATAACATTATTTGGGTAGAAATTCTCCTTTTTGCCACTTTGATGAGTGCTGTAATCTTTTGGCTGTTTTTTCTGTTAAACCTTAACCATTTTTCGCTGTTACTCCCATCCAGCTCTCACTTGGGACGCAACCCTTTAATGTTCTTGCTTGAATCAGTATGGCCCCTTAGCTGGAGGCTACTGCAAAATATGTCCCTTTGTCTCCCCAGGCAAGTAACCTCACCCCACAATGTGCCCAGTTTGTGGTGGATGGTAGTGATACATCGTGGCTGTACTTTGTGTGGCTATTTTACCACACATAGAACCTATCGTTCTCCCACTGAGTCTAAAAATGGAGGATCCAGTGTTTTTACATCAATTATCCCAGCAAATGTACCTGGTTGCTATTAGAAATGTTTTTTTCTTACAAGACACCCGAGAAGAAAACACTACACTAGATAATTGCCTTTGTGATATATTCAACCGGATGAACCTCAACCACCTCAAAATCAACCCAGGCAAAACAGAGATAATGATTGTTTCAAAAAAGGGAGGAGACATCAGCTACATCCCCTCCCCAAGAGAACTCCGCACCACATCAGAACCATCATCAACTGTTAAAAACCTATGGGTCCTGATGGATAACAATCTCACTCTAGAGCCACAAGTAAACTCTCTACTCAAGAAATTTTTCTTCCTCCTGCGAGCAGCAAAAAGGATCCTACCGTTTCTGTCGTTCGCCAACAAAACACTTACCATTATCGCTCTGATCATGTCCAGAGTAGACTACGCCAATAGCCTATACCTGGGCATGCCCAAACGACTTCTAAAAAAACTACAACGCATACAAAATGCAGCAGCCAGACTCCTCCTCAAGCTACCCAGAAGAGAACACATCACACCCGTGCTAAAAATACTACACTGGCTACTATTAAAACAGCGAATAAAGTTCAAGTCCATGTGCATCACGCACAGAGCAATACACAAACAAGGCGCAGACTTCCTAAGCGATAAACTACGCCTACATCAACCAACAAGAACACTGAGATCAAGCACCGACATCCGCCTGGAACTAAAACCCTATAACAGAAGAAAACTCGGAGGATCCTCTTTCTCTCACCAGGTACCGAAAACCTGGAATGACCTACCTAAGAATATACGGAACACAACAAACCACCTAGCATTCAGGAAACTCCTCAAATCATGGCTCTTCACAGTGTAACCACAACAGTGACGCACTAGAATAACCACCCCATTAAAACAACGGTGAAAATAACACCAACCTCGGCCACTCTCAAAATGGACAAATACTGAACCCAAAGAACCGACCACACGACAGACCATAAAATATCATGGGAAATAGCCACAATAGGAGGCCTCCAGAGACCGATCACATACTCAGACCAAGACGAAAGCCCTAAATGACTCATCCACTCCCCCCTGACGTACCATATCTAAACTGGCAGATGCATTTAGATAGAAAGTTTGAGAGGAGTTCACTACACCAGTCCCAGCACCCAAGGAGGAGAATAGACACCCAACCCACATTAATCAATCCATCAGCATTAGAACACCTACAGAGCTGGCTAGAATATAACGGCGAGGAGCAATCAGAACACTTTCAAAGCGCATTAGAACAGCACAGGGAGCGCCCCACACAAACCAAACCCTGCCAGGCGTAGTCCCTTTGCCCACCCTGATGAGATTGGGAGGATTGGCGAGTGTCACACTCGGACAGATTTCTGAACTTCTGTTAAACTTCATACAACCGACTAACAAAAAACTCAGCATTTCTGCAGACTTATCTCACTCAGAAATCTCGCACAACAACCCGCACACACTTCACAACACCGCAACAACACATAAGCAACACCAACAGCACACAAGGACTGACATCGATCCAATGCTCGCACCGAAGCTCAGCACCCGGTGTATACCGAGTTGAAGCTGCCAACAGACCACCACTCCTCTCACTATCCTACTCCCGCTACACCTACTAACCCATCCCACCTTCTCATTTGCAGACCCGCCAGAGCGCCTAGGGACCAACTCCGTTGGTGACGGTGCGCGGTACAAATACCTTTAACATTTATGGAGTATCTAGGACTCTATGGGGATTTCGGCAGGATTACCGCTGGCTGTAATTCTGCCAATTTGGCTGTTTTTTGACGGTATGGCAGCGGATTGGCCTCCAGCATTTTGCTGGAGGTTTTTCCTCTACCTCGCCACGAAAGTTAACAAAGTTAACTGAGTTACCACTTCATTACTGCCATTTTTTACCACACCGCTGTGCATGTAATGTGGCCCAAAGTCTTCAATTTGTCCCTTCCTGTCATGCACTTTGTTGGGATGTGGGAACTGGAAATCCTGTTGCTTGTAGCCTCTATAGAATCATGCTTCAGTCGGATGTCTCAACTCTCATACTTTTACCAGATGTCATTCCCCATGGAATCACTCCACTTACCCGCCAAACCCCTAACCCATCCATGTACGTCAATGGGCTCTCACTCGCCAAAATCTTTGATTTTACACCCACACTGGGGACGGAAAAGGTTGAGAGTTATGGCTTCAGTACTAATACACACCTAACAGAGACTGGCTGAATGTAGGGCTCCACATTTATTAACTATTTACAGATGACAAATCCGAATTTACGGGCCAGGTGAGTGGAGGAGTTGCTTTACAGGTATGGCGTTGCAGCATCCGCTCCTCTTATGGTTCTCTCTGTGCTCTTTATGCATCCTCTCCATGGCTCTGCCTCCACCACCAATCATGACATCCTAACACAGGCACAGTGGGCACCGTGAGCACAGGAGCGGCGCACAATGCGCGTTGTGCGTCACCACATTGGTGTCCACTTGAGCCCAGATTGCATAAAAAATAGGATGCGTGGGGAAATTGGTGGGTGCCTGCAGTCAGGACAGAAATAGATAACACGTTGTATCATTTGTTCAAACATTTGTAATTTCAGGCACAGTGTGATGCACGATTTTCCCAGAATCCCACAATATCGTCAGTCAAGTGCTAAAGTCAGGGTCAGGACCCTGGGTTGCCCAATGCCAAGTTCAGCAACTCACCCTCTCCTCCCCACCGCACGTTCTGTGTAAATAACTAATTAGGAAGCAGGATCACAGCCCATTGGAGGAATCCAGAAGGGGGCCACAATAAGGTGATCTTTTCACCCGCCCCTAGTGAAGGGTCCTCACCACCTCCAACCCTTCCCTCGCCCCCAAGAGATACCGATATTAGTATTCTGCATCTTGGCACTGAACAGGCGGCATGGGGAGTTGCGGGGGAGGTCAGGGGGTACACCCGCAGAATAGCCTCTTATGAAATTCCTGGCATTCCTCGGGGGTTTGTTGCTGTGCACCGACGCAGAAGAGAAAGCGCAGACTTGGGCGAACAAAGGTGCCAGGCCCACAATGGCCACTCCAGGGCTGAAAGGAAGAATTTCATTTTTAGAAAATTCGTGAAAAAATACCCACCACACAAGAGTCGGCGTTAGGCAGCTGGCGACTGGGGCCGAAGAGTGCAGGCAGAGACGGGGGCGTTTAGAAAATATACACTTGTTGTAAAAGAGACTCGGGGATTTAATTCCACTATGGCAGATAATCGCCAGTAGCTACCCAAGGAAGAGCTTCTTTCGCCCTTGCAGCTGTCACTTTAATTATACGTCAAGAGAATGCGACAGAGAAAGCAAAGGCTTCAAATGATCCTGAAGCGCTCGCTCGCGCGTGGGCGTCGGCTCTGTTGGTAACCTGGAGAGCATCAGGAGTCTAATTTGCTGGCCTCTTGGAGGGAGAGGCTCCATGGGCTTGGGTGGGACAGGTGAGAAGGGAATTACCTGCCTGCACCCTATTGTGGGAAAGAGGAAGTGAGTGCTGGGCTGTCTTAAACATGTATTCCACTCTGGGCAAAGACCATTTTTGGCACCTCTGGCAAAAGGGAGTGTAGGGTTGGGTAGAGGTTTCTAAACTCCTATGCGGTTAGATACCTGTACTTAACCAGCAGTGAGCTCAAGCATAACGGTGAAACAGGCACAACTTGGATGGAATACCTCTTTAGCTTTTTATGGTAGCGCAGGCTGAGAGTAGGCTATCCTGATAACAAAAGGTGTCCTAGCCAGCAAAGAAGCATTCAAAACAACAATATATCTGTGGTAGCAAAATAAAATAAATGTCCAACTAAGGTTTTATAAAAAAAACAGGAGACTGTAATGAATTAACTACAAACACCCTTACAACCCGCCCCAGTAAATAAATACATAGAATACGAATATTTTGCATAAAAGGAGGCACTCTGGGTATGAGGGCAGGGCACAGAAGGCAATTGTCTTTGCAGCACTGCTCACGTTTTAGGAACATGTCTTCAAAAAGGTAGAGAGCAGGGTCTCTTATATTATCACTAGGGCCCTATAAACAAGGCCTTCGGGGCAGAACCACTCTGGTATACCTGTATTCTTGTTTGTAAGCTTATCAGCATTGAACTGCGAGTCTGGGCACTTTTGTGCATGGAGGCAGGGTTGAGTCGGGGAGCGATGTTGCGTAGTTCAACAATGCGGTGAGGGAACGGCATGAGGTTCAAAGAAACTGGGAAGCAGACAGGTGAGGTTGAGTCGGCAGAGCTGGACGTGGGATCCACCCGGGTTCAACACAGAGTTAAGGGTCGGCAGTGGCAACCTCTCAGGGACTAGAAGAAGCCTCGGTCCAGGCGGGTGGTGTCAAATTGTTGATGCAAGAAGATTTGTCTGCCCTTGGTGTGAAGACAGGAGAGCATCGGCGTCGAATGGATTCAGAGAGGTGTAATCAGAGGTACAGGATGAGCGGGGACCACTTCCTTTGATCCTGGTTGATGTGGGGCCCTGTCTGCGTTCTCCGAGGCAATCTTCTTCTGAGGTGGTTAAGAGGAGTGTCTGATTCGCTACTTGGAATGCTTTATCATCATCACAATGGCTGAGAACTTTGGGCAAATTGTACCGCAGTAAAGTGAAGTCCTTCTTCTTCTTGGGCCTAAGATGATTAAATTAAGGGTGTCACTCACTTTTGCCACAGTATTTTGGTCAATCTCTTGCCTTCTGTAAGGGGTCAAAGGAAGTGGGGGAGGGGGCACAGGACGTTTGAGTGGCCTAAGAAAATTGCAAGAGGGTGGAACCCCTCTGCTGATTTAAACTCCTCTACTTTGATGCTCAAAACTTCTCTCCCCCATTTCTGCCTTACATAAAAGAGACTCCAGTAATTATTGCCCTGTTGTGACTGTGCCATGGATCTGGTATAACTGCCTTTAAAACCCCCCTGTGGTTATTTACAGTCCTCTGGGGAAGGCATCAAGCCTTACCAGCAGAGAACAAAGGGAGCTTCTAGGGCTGGACCCCAAAGGGTGTTTTAGGTGAAGCTCAGTACTAGACAGTGATACAAAAAGCCATGTGAGCTGCTTGGGTCACAAGAACAAGAATCCAGCTGGACAATGACAATGACATTAAATCTGGTTCTGGTTGTTACCACTGTATCATCTCACAGGCCACTATATCAGACTAGAAAGTATAAGATTGGGCATGTGGATACACCTAGTTCTGCGCTGTGTCACTAAAACATATGTCTGCATGTACTTTAAATGAACGTACACAATGTGCCTCATTACTTATTTTTTTTAATTTTATTTTTTTATTGAAAAACTACAGTTTTCTCCTTTCTCCCACCATCGTCAAGATGGAAAGAAAAATAAAAGAGAACTTTTGTTTCAAATCATCTACACATCCAACACATCATTATTATCAACTTCATCATTGTGTCTTACTATGCTTTCAACAAAATCTTCTAAGCATCATCGTATCATACAGTACACTTAATAGACAAGCAAACAGACAAAGTCAATTAAACATTCAACTTAACCAATTAAACAATTACGCACTAGGCAGTTCATAAATCACTCTGCCATTTTCGGGCACCAGCCTAGCACCCCTTCTGATTATAGAGCAAATCGCAGGAGAGCGTTCATAAAATTTACAATCGCACAAACATGTTTAATGTTTTGGCCTGAAGATATCAGACACCACCAGGTGATCATATCACCATTCGACGGGGCATATTCGCCTAGGTGAACAGAAGGCAGATCAACAATTGCTGGGCAGCTTAGAATGAGGTGTTTCAAAGATTCAACCGATTCCTCACAGAATCGGCATAGATTGTTGTTTATAGCAGGCTGCATTCTTTGAAAAAGAATTTCTTTCGTATTCAGCGTGTTTAAACGGAAACGAAGAAATTGTTCCCGATAATGACGATTGTAGCACTGAAGGAGATATAGTTGTTGCGAGTTAAATTTTTTTTGAACAGTACCTAACTTATTAGAAAGATCGAGATTTGAGTATCTTTCAACATTTATAATCCATGCCCAAGTTTCAATTTTTTTTTTGCCACTTTTGGGCGTGAAAACAGGTCGAAATTATTAATGTCAGCTGCTGCAATCCACTCTTGCACTCTAGAGCTCCATTGGGCCAACAGGTTACTAATTTTCGAGTCATCGGAGGCAGTAAATATTCTATACGCTGGCGATCCACCCACTTCTCTCATCTTGCGCCAAAGCAAGATGGACTTCCAGACCACATTTGAAAAAAGAGAATTTAACGAAAGTTTGTGACGTATTGCTATAATTGGAATACACTTCAGGAGGTTGAGAACCCGTTTCCAAAAAAGACCCTCTACAGTATTCCAATTTTGTTCACTGATATTCCATCCCGCTTCAGCACCAAACGTTAAGATAGGAATAACCTTTTGACGATAGAACGTTATCACCGGGGATAAGGAAAATTTGCCAAAGTTTTTATTGATCTGGGCTGCTTGCAGTGCCAGTCTTACTGCTTTCAATTTCATCGCAATTAGCCATTGGACTTCTCCGATTGAACTGTTAAATTCGATGCCTAGATAGCGAATCGAATTAACAGACATTAACTGTTGACCGCCTACCGCCCATTTAAATTCACGATCTCTTCTACTCGATAGCGAACCAATCGACACAATTTTAGTTTTATCTGTGTTAATGGCCAATTCATTTGCAACTATATATTCATAGAGGCAACTTATCAGACGTTGAAGGCCGATTTGAGTTCTATCGATCAGAACGAGATCGTCAGCATAGGCAATATACCGAACTGGAGTTCCGTTTAGACGTGGAGGAAAACAATGAGCTTGCTCCAAGAATAGTGGGAGATCTGCCAAAAATAGTTTGAACAAATCAGCAGCCAATGGGCAGCCTTGCTTAACACCCCTTGTCGTTGGAATGCTGTCTGATAATATGCCTTGTTTGTTAAGGCGTACTCTAAAAGAGGTATCCGTATGTAACGCCATTATTGGGTTAAGAAAGGCCATAGGACATTTCCATTTCATTAATTTGGCCCATAGCATCTGACGGTTAACTCCATCAAATGCTTGCCTCATGTCTATAAAGGCTAAATGCAATTTGGTTTTACTCTGTAGTGCATGATATTTCAAAGCTGTCAAAATTGAAAGGTTAACTTCCACACCTGTACCTTTTGAAAACCCAGTTTGCCGGATATCAAGGATTCCCGCCTTTTTTGCCCATCTCACCAATTTACATCTCAAATTAGAACCAAAGAGTTTTCCAATAGAGTCCAATAGGGCAATGGGACGATAGTTTTCAGGTGCATCCCAACAGCCCTTCTTATGGATTGGAATTACGATTGCTGTTAACCACGATTTAGGCAAACACTTAGATTTTGCGATTTTGTGGAACAAACACTCAATAAAAGGTGCCCAGATCTGTGGATTTTTTTTTAGTCTGACATTACTTATCATGTCTGGATCAGCAGCGCGAGAATTTTTCAGTGACTTAATAGCGTCAATGATGTCTGACAGCGACATCTGGATGTCCCATGGACCCAATCTAACCATTTGGGAACCTTCAGCTGGCTATTGAACACTGACCTAAAGTGTTTGCACCAGGTATCCCCTATTTAATATTCGCCAGATGTCGCGTGTGTTCTTTGTGATCATCAGTTTCATCATAAACTCGGCAGAATCCTGTTCTACAATCACTTTATGGGATTTCAACCAATTTCTATAAATCGCCCGTCTGGCCTTCACATTCTCCAGCATTGTCTTAGGCGGTACATTTTTTTGCATTTTTATTTTAGGGACATCTTTTCTTAGATCTTTCTTTTTAACATCCAGCAATTTACTAAAAGGGTGAGTATGCAGCTTATGTTGCTGAGCGGTGTCTTTGATTGAAATGATATGATTCTGTAGAAGCGGAATATAATCCACAGCGTCTGTCAAATCACTTAGATTAGCTGTTAGAACACGGATCTCATTTGCGCTCAGTCTTAATCGATTTCCGCTCATGTTTACTTCAACTGCTGCTGAGTATGGGGACAAAGTATCCGACACGCCTAAAACATTTGAGTTTCAACAGCGAATGATCGCTCTTAGTCGTTTTCAGTGATTGCAGTGTGAGAATCCTTGATCCCAGATTACTAGACACCCAGAAATAGTCAATTATACTGTGCGTGGATTCACGATGCCATGTGGCCTGAGCTGGAATATCGCCACGCACATTGCCGTTCAACAAAACACAGTCAAACGACTCCATAGTATCTGACCAACGTTGTTCTTTCTCACCTAACTCTTCATATGGAATCTGGCTATAAACTTGGTTGTGGAGATTGTATTTAAACCACGAGCCATTTAGGTCACCGCAGCATATAATGCTCAAGTTATTGTATTGCATGGCTGCCTCTTCCATTAAACAGCTGATCGCTGTGGTAAACTCTGTAACTTTTATTTTGGCCGGATTCCAGTAACAATTTATGATCAACAGAGTTGCAACTGTATTTGGAGTATCTGAACATGCTTGCATAATTAAACCTTGAACATAGGGATTAGGATTAAAACAAATGGGAGTGGACCACACTCGTGAAATCCGAACCATTGTCAAGAGTCCTGCCGATGGTCGGCCCTGAGTATCTTGTATTGCAGGATTGACCAATATATTGAAGCCATGTCTCATTGGAGCATCAACTAACCAAGTTTCCTGCAGACAAATTACAAACACATCATCCAATGGAATGTCAAAGTCCTGAAACAAATGTTGAAAGCCACAAGTGTTCCATGATAGGATCGAGAAGATTGCTTCCTGCGATCCCAATCATGGCTATTCCTGCTTCTGTTGTTTCTGATGCACCAGTTGTTTCTCAGACCGACGAGAGTCACCTTGGCGTATTTCAGAAGTCATACTGTGGCGAACAGATTTCACAACTGTTTGTTTTTTCGATGTTGAGCCTTGAGTCGTCTGCGCCAGATTTGAGCTTCTCCTGTCCACATCTGGTTCAACTGAGATATCAAAGCCGAATAACAGAAAATCTTCAGCTGCCTTGAGAAGAGTGTTACGTACACCAGCGGCATCAATATGAAGGAGCACCGCATCGGAGGCACTTTCTGTCACATACTCGACTATTTTAATGTCGTCTGATTCAATCAGCCGAAGTGGTGGAATGTGCTTAAATAATCGCAGAACATTTGCACAGTTGAGATTCAGATCATTATCATCCTTAAGTATGTTTTGCAGTCTCAATTTACACCTGCTATCCTTTGTGCGGTGCTGCAGCTGGTCCTGTGGCCTCAGTGGAGAGCAGCGTTGCTTGGTACGTTGGTTAGTTGTAAATTTTGGGTTCAGTTTCGAAGCAGTTGCCTTTGAGGACAGAACTTCCTTGTTCATAGTGGAAGCACGGCGACCTTGCACTACTTGCCACTCTGAGGGCGGGCAGCTTAGTCTAGTATTATCAGTTCTCATAGGCAAGTTTATATCCAGTGGCTGTGCTTCTATAGAGTGTTGCGTTAAGTCCTCATCACTACGATGGGAATAAATAGAAATGTCACACAAATCTTGTACGTCTGCGGCCACCGTAATGGCTAAAGTGCTGTCACTCGAATTTAGTCGTCTACGCTTAACACCATGGTTCAATGATAGAGACGGTGCAATAAGCTGTAATGAAGGAGGCACCTTTGCTCCATTCGTAGGTCGCTTGCACAGCCCTGGCCTTGGTGGAGTCGACAAGTTTCTTATGAAGCTTTTTGTTACAGCATGGGATGCTAATTTTGCTTTCTTGGCTGTAGAAGTCGCTTTAGTGTGCTTCACTTTCTCCTTCGACTTGGCTGTACCATTCGGAGCAAACGATTTTGCCATGCCTTCAAAGATGCCAAATGTAAACGGAGCACCGACCTGTGAAAAGACTTGCTTTGTTACTTTGTTCGCCTGAGAAGCATCAGCAAAGGGCACCTCTGCAGCCCCTGTTGGCAAACGTATATCAGAGGAGACATGTAAGAGGACGCAGTCAGATGAATTAGCATCACAGGCCACAGACGATGGATTAGCGCTGTGACAGCTTGTCGAATGTTGTAATGCACCAACCGTTTGGCATGTCATTGCGTCCAGGTGTTCACTATTTTGCATCGTAGCCCGGACCCCTGCTCAGAATTTGCCAAAGGGGCGGAGCATTGTGTATCATATTTAGGTGGGTCAGGACTATGACCTGACTTTAACAGAGGTACTAATTCGGATAGCACCTCTAACAGACATTTTAGCTGTAAATCGTGTTGCTCCTGTTGCAGGGTCACTAGATCATTGAGACGAGATTGCCAAAATGAACTTAAGTCTTTACCGGCTTGAACATCAAGTTGGATTAGCTGGGTAAAAGACTCTATTTGATCCAAAGATTCAAAATAAGAGCACCTTGGTCTCATAGTCTCGTTTAAAGTCTCATAGAGCTTTACAAACGGGATCATCGCCTGAGATGATGCAGCGAGAACATTATTGTGCAGTTGAATAGCTGCACCCGCAGACAGGTTTATTTTTGAAGTCGGCGTTTTCAGAGAGTCTTTACATGGAGTTGCTATAAATAGGGAATCATTCACAGAAGTAGTGCTTTTTACTGGGGTAACTGGCGCTGTTGTTGGTGCATTCTTTTTTAGCAGTGTATCAATAGCGTTGTGCCTTTTTATATAGCTGTTGACTTCAGATAAGTTCACCATGCCTTGAGAATGATGAGCTGACCCTAAGTCCTGAGCTCCAGAAAGTTCCATTCGAGATTTTGGTGATGGTGGCGCTGACATGATGGGAGACAGAAGCGCCTGCTTTTTCTGCAAGGGACGTGACGGACTGGCACTGCTCTTCAGACAGTCACTGGTCGAAAGCTGCAGCAAAGAAATGTCTTGAGCTATCTTGCTTTGAGCGGTAGAGCGAGCAAGCTTATCATTGGGAGGCCGCATAGAAATAGCACAAGAATCGCTAGAAGTCGTTGGTTTCAAGTCTACGTCGGCCATTTTTTGCACTTCGGGGGCTTTGCTCAAGGCACTGCCGGCCCGCGTCAGCAGAGTTGACTTTTGTAAAGTTATAGGAGCATTGAGCATGAGTCCAGAGTGACTGACACTTTCTTTGTTTAGTAGGCATGACACCGAACTTCCTGGAGAAACGCAAGAGTGCTCAGTCAAGGCCTTTCCACTTTCCTGTTGCTCACTAGAAACATTGAAGACTCCAGTGCTCACAGCACTAGAGACAAAAGTCAGTTGAAGCAAGGCTTCCCATTGAGTCGGCGATCTTCTGCAGAGGAAAGGCAGCGCGACCAGTAGCCTTAAATTGTGCAGTTGAAGTGTGCGCTCGAACCAACAGGCTCTCTTTTACATTTAACTTTTCCTGTGTAGCAGAGATCGCACTTATTATTTCTGCGTCCGTCAGATCAAATGGCGAAAACATTTTAAAAGGATGAGAGTGCGTGGCTGGAGCCATCTTCGATGACTCATGCTCCGTTGACGGCGACATCAGCAACGGGAGTGGCATCGGCACAAGGTCCGCAAGAGAAAGCATGGTAAGTGGTTTTGTAAGTGGTTTTGACAAGGGCTTGTGAATTGACGTGCTGGGCCCACTGTGATCCAGACTAATGCCTACAGACGCCGCTGTATCAGTGGCATTAACCGCACAGCTTTCAACCAGTGAAGCATCGTCATGATGTACCTGTGCAGTTGTTTGAACCATTTGGACAGGCGCTGCCGAAGTTTTCGGGAGCACCGGGGGAACCTCCTTCGAGCATGTAGCAGGCTTACCTTGTGACTTCTGGCCGACCGCTGCGTTGTTTGGCAGGGGAGTCCATGGGTTGAGCATCCGACGCTGTAACAATGTCTTATTACGTGTCTGAGGCCCCCCCAACGAAGGGGCCTTCTGCATTGCAGCCATTCCCTTAAATATAGAGTTGCCCCCGGCCCTCGAACGCACTCGGGCAAACTGGGCAAACTGGGACTCAGCCGGAACTCCACGCCGCACTCTGCGCGGCAAAGCAGTCTTTATGCAAATCCGATAGTGAAAGCAGAGAGAGGACTCACAAGTCGCTGCAGCTCCTCACGGTATCACAGACACAGAGTAACTGGGCAAACTGGGACTCAGCCGGGACTCCGCGCCGCGCCCCGCGCGGCAAAGCAGTCTTTATGCAAATCCGATAGTGAAAGCAGAGAGAGGACTCACAAGTCACTGCAGCTCCTCACGGTATCACAGACACAGAGTAACTGGGCAAACTGGGACTCAGCCGGGACTCCGCGCCGCGCTCTGCACGGCAAAGCAGTCTTTATGCAAATCCGATAGTGAAAGCAGAGAGAGGACTCACAAGTCGCTGCAGCTCCTCACGGTATCACAGACACAGAGTAACTGGGCAAACTGGGACTCAGCCGGGACTCCGTGCCGCGCTCCGCGCGGCAAAGCAGTCTTTATGCAAATCCGATAGTGAAAGCAGAGAGAGGACTCACAAGTTGCTGCAGCTCCTCACGGTATCACAGACACAGAGTAACTGCGCAAACTGGGACTCAGCCGGGACTCCGTGCCTCATTACAAGTCAGGCGGTAAGGGGTTAATGGCGCTGGTAAAGGTGCCGGGGCCATTAACCCCGTACCGCCTCATTACGAGGTCCCCTCGCGGGACCCGCTCTGGACGTCTGGTCAGACCAGACGTCCTTTGCGGGTCCCGCGAGGGGACCAGTATGCTAACAACAGCCCGTCATTAACGGGCCCGTTGTTAGCATGCTCCCCTTCCCCATGGAGCCCTATGGGGGCCCAAATGGGAATGGGGATGGTCTGGTCTGGGTTCCCTGAATGGGGAAATACTGGGACCTCCAACGTCGGAACGGCCCAGTATTTCCCCATTCAGGGACCACGGACCCAGATCCGAGTTTGGAGGCAGCCAGGCCCTTATTAAGGGCATGGCTGCCTCCAAACTCGTAGTGAGACCCCATCACTGTGACCATGCCGATGCCACTGTTATGATGCAATGACCTTTCTGGTAGTGAGTTGTGTTAACATGCTCTCGATCCCAAAAAGGTAAGAATGAATTCTTCAGTCTCGCTAGTATGTACCAAACTAATGAGTTTATTTCCTTGTAGAAACACCTGGAAACTGGCCGACACGTGTTTCAACCTTCATGTCAAGGCTTGGGTACACTTTTTTAAATTCATCACCACGTTAAGAAAACCAAATCCAATACAAATTTGGTAACGTAAACAGAAACAAAAATAAAAACATATTGAGTTTACAATGTTACAAACGGATTTGCTATGCATAAGAATAGTGGGAGTACATCGGTTACCCAGAGTTAAAGAGAGTTAAATACAAGTAATAAACAAACAAACAAAGATTCCAAATATAAATGCGCAGGGCTATTAGATACATAGCCCTATCACACATGCAAGGGGAGGGAAGAAAGGGACAAAACTATAAAAAGGGTAAAAGGAAATCATTAGTGTCTTCCTTTGTAAAGGGACAAATCTATTAAGGGAGTCTTAATTTAACTCTTACCGTTTCTATGCTAATGCACAAAACAACTTTGATGTAATCTTTTCCATCAAGCATGATTATATTGGTGTGTGAGGAAAGAATCATCTTATGCTGAGGCTGGGCGTTTATGGGAGTTAATTAAGTACTGTAATGATTGTAGCCACTTGTAACCTTTATTGGATGCTTTCCTGATACATGATAGAAAATACTGCCCCTTATTACTCCAGCATCTCTCTCCCCTCCTCAAACCCTGGGGCAGGGTCTTGTGCTTGGAGTCGCCACTCTAATGTTCCCGTTCAGCACTTGTGAAAAGCAACACGCACACACACCTCCTATGCAGCACACATATTTATAGACCCAACTTCATATTTACAGACACATGAACACCTATAAATGTAAAGATGCACACACATACATATACAGACAGACAGATACACGCACATATACAGACATCTAGGAACATGCACACACAAATGCAGACGCATATGTGCAGAACACATAGATGCATAGACTGACACACAAATATAAAACACACACACATATATGCTCACACATGCGAAGACCAACCTACCAATATACAAATACTGTGATTTAGACAATGAGAAAAACATATACACTGACTAACTGGATGCAGCATATCATACGCTGATGTAGTGTGATCTCCTTTTCGCAGTCTTTCTGCGCGTTCTTTCTCACTCTGTTTAGTCTGTCTCCTCTCTCTCGGTCTCACTCTATGGGCCTCATTAGAAGTTAGCCGGTCCGGATTTAACGGTGCCGTGTGGTGTTATACCCGCCAGGTCTGACCTGGCGGGCATAACGCTACCAGCCACAGACGGACGCGGAAACACCAGCACCATTACCACATGGTGCCAGTGTTTCCACTTCCCCATTCCCATGGAGTCCTCTAGGGGAATGGGGATTTACAGAATGGTGGCTCCGGAATTACTGGATCACTGGAGCTGCAATGACCCAGCAATTCCGGCAAGTCCGGAGCCGGTAAATCCCTATGGGTCCAGCGGCAGTCTGCCGGTTTTACCGGCACGGCTACCGCCGGACTCGTAATGAGGGCCTATGTCCATGCCTCACTCCCTGGGTGAGCATCATGTTGTTAGGTGTGGGTTTGCTAGAGCCACCCCAGCCGTTTCTGAGAGCTGCGTGATCAGAGAAAAAATACAGATATTCTGAAGGGGAGTTTGTGCTCTGTTTTTTATGGGTACAAGTACAATGCGAGCAGCAGAAATAGACCGGTTCCTTGATGTGTAGGCTGGTTTGGTATTTGTAGATATAGATAGGGCCTCATTACAAGAATCACAGTAAAAATCTGTTTTTACTGGCATGGAGGCAATACCGGGTCTGGGTAGCACTGACACCACTAACAGTGGCCGGTTACGAGTATGCGTGCACGCGCGTATCGGCATGCCGGTATCGACAGTACCAGCTTGCCGCAAAAGACCCAAAAACATCCCTTAGCGGCATCATGGAAAGCGCTGACACCTCTTCCGCCTCCGTCCACCCCTAAATAACTGGTCTGCCATTTGCGGTCCCGGCATTAGCAGGCCCGCTAATACCGG
The DNA here is from genome assembly GCF_040938575.1 of Ambystoma mexicanum. Lineage (NCBI taxonomy): Eukaryota > Metazoa > Chordata > Amphibia > Caudata > Ambystomatidae > Ambystoma > Ambystoma mexicanum. The sequence continues at coordinate 1,084,583,398 of NC_090936.1, read as the reverse complement.
AACCAGAAGTAACGTCATCGCGCTGGAACGGGAAATGGCACAGTGGCCATCTTGAAAAACACAATCCATTGACATCCTCGAGATACAGGACCTGGAGACTCAAACCAACACTCAGATCAGCATCTACATCACCAGCACTATGCCAAAGGCCATAAAGAAAGGGGCATCCCGGCAGCGGAAGGAGCGGTTCTCTGAGGATGAACTTAACATGCTTGCTGACACTCTGGCAGAGAATGCAGACGTGGTGTTTGCCTCAGACCTGAAGAGAGCTGCACAGCTCAAAAAGAAAGAGGTTTGGGAGCTAGTGGGCCACAGAGTCAGTGTGGTTGGCACCACCCCCCGCACTGTAAAGGACCTCAAAAAGCGCTGGGACCACCTGCGCCTCTTAGTGCGCAACATCTTGTCTGCTAACCAGAGCCAGGGCCTGGCTACTGGTGGTGGATCAAATTCACTCATTAAACTCAGCCGCTGGGAAGAAACCTGCGCCAGCACCATTGGAAGGGAGTCCATAGATGAAGTGGCAGATATGGAACGTGGAGCGTCGTCATCGGCAGATGGAGGTGAGTGTCCATAGAAAACACTGTAATGCAAAGTATGATGATGGTCCACCAATGTGACCGTGCCATGAGGCAATGCATGGGCCATTACACACATGGACACGTCCCTGCCTAGATGCCATCCCCAGCACTGTCACATTCACATTCATGCAGCATACCAATGCCATACCTGAAACGCACAAACAGTCAAACAGGGAAATGTCATGTGTCACACTGCACGCAGTCCACAACACAAAGGCATGTCACACAGCAGACACCACCTCACACATGTGTGAACCTAACGTATGCATGGACAACCCCACCATATGGCAAGCAACCTGTATGCCACAACTTTAGGACAGCAAGTCATCAAATTTGTACAACTGCACTAATACCATTGTATGCATGCTGCATGTACAACCATCACTGATGCCGTCCCTCTTTCGGTCCCCCACAGGCCGTGATACCGACAGCGATGCAGAGGACTCTGCAGCACCAGCCACCACTCCTTCGAAGAGGGCCAGGTCCAGGGAAGACACTAACAGGCTTTCCACGTCCAAGGGCACAGGCAAGGCTCATCAGCCATCGAGGACAAAGGCACCACAGGATGGCAGGGAACAGGGGCATCAAAGGACAGCCACTGCACCAACAGTTCCAACACCTGTGCAATCGGCTGCTGTTGAGCCAGTGGCAGATGGGAGCCTGTCTGCAGCTAACAGCTCAGTAGGTGAGGCAGCTGCCACTGCGCCACAGAGTGGCGATGAGGAACTTTCCCAAGGTGAGGTATGTGTCCCTGAGGAGGACAACCGCTCACTGGAAGTAGCTGCCACACCCAGCCCAGGCCAAACACCCCAGTACACCCCAATTAGCACACCCCATGGCAACTTGCACGTCCAGCCTGGAGGAGAGGCAGAACCTGAGGCATGGAACCCCACAGAGGACCCACCAGAATTGGGCCCCTTGCCAAATGTACCATCCACCTCCACAGGTGTCCGGGACGGGGAGTTCAGGATGGCACAGATGGAGGCGCGGCAGCAGGAGCTGGCCGGCCTTGTCAAACAATATGTCTCTGATGGTGACGTGACGAGGAAGGAGGCCTGAGAGAACACTGCGGCCATGAAAGGGGCCATAGAGTCCAGCATATTAAAGATCTGTGAGGGGCTGTCGGCAGTGAGGCAGGTCCTTGCCAGGATTGCGGATGCCTTGGAGGCTCAGCATCCTGCCCCGACAGTTGAGCATGCGCCCACAGGGTCATCGTCAAGCTCCACACAGACAAGCCCCCTGCGCAGGTCTGTGCGCCCCATGCGGCACCCCAACATACCGCCCCCGGAGTCCGACCCAGGACATATGTAGCAGGGTCATCCTGCATGTGCAGACCTATGCAGACTTGAGTGGCATTACATTGCATGCCATGTGTGGGGGAGTTGTGGGGGGAGGAGGATAGGGGAGGCGGTGTGTGGGGGAGTTGTGGGGGAGGTGGAGGGGGAAGGAGGTTTGTGGGGGAGTTGTGGGGGGAAGGGAGGAGGGAGGAGGTGTGTGGGGAGTTGTGGGGGAGTGGGAGGGGGATGGAGTTGTGGGGGAGTTGTAGGGGAGGCGGAGGGGGAGGGTGTGTTTGGGGGAGTTGGGGGGCTGAGCACTTTTTACTTTTTCCTGTTAAATACACCCGTTGTGTACCAAAAACCACTTGACTGGACATTCCTTATTGTGTATGTGTGCTTTATTGGTTTACAGTCCATAGTGTCCATGTACCCCACACCCAATGCCCTGAGTCCCACATTCATGGCACCCTCTGCATCCATGTGTCTTAGAAATATTGGCCTATCACAGACTGGCGCAGAGCACGTCCCTCCTGTGCATCGCCACCGGGATGATGTGCAACCCCATCTTCTTCAACTTCTTTATCCTCACCTTGTGGTTGCTGTTCAATGTCAGGGGGCAGAGGCATGTTCTGTCGGATGCACATGTTGTGCAGCATGACACATGCCATGATGATCTTGGCCACCTTCTCATGCCTGTACAGTAGTGCCCCACCGACCGGCTAAGAAAGCGAAAACGTGCCTTCAACAGGCCAAAGGTCTGCTTGATCACCACACGGGTATGGGTATGGGCCCGATTGTAGTCCTCTTCGTGCCTGTTCTGCGGGTTCCGGACAGAGGTCAGGAGCCACGTCTTCAAGGGATAGCCACAATCACCTGCATGGGTGCAAAATAAGGTATGTGTAAGTCAATTCCTGATAGACACCTGTACTTATCACACATGCCTGAAGATATTTGTTGCTCACATGTATATGTCCCTGGATGTATGCACACATTTTACATTGCCACAATGTGTGCTGTCCCATGGTCTAATGGTGTGTGTTGCGTCATCCAGATGATACAGGGTGTCCACTCCCTTGCTGGTGTTCATGCACTGTGGATGCATACCGCTGTGTTTGGTATCATAAAGTGATGTGTAGTGATTAGTATGATTTCATTACTAGCAGCATTGGCACAAGTCTCAGCGTGATTTCTCATTCAGCGCTTATTATTCCCATGGTGACATGCAGCACTACTGTGGTGGTGGCCCAGTGACAAGCAGAGTATTCCCTTGGTGGGATTGATTTGTGCACACTCATGGATGCTTGTCCTATGTTGTGTTTTGAAGCGGACATTTACATTGTGCATACTCACAGCATGTTGCTGGATTGTGTTACGGAGGGTGAGGTCTGATGATGTGCAGTGAGCGTGTTGTGGAATGTGGGCTGGTTGACAGTCAGGCATATTGTAATTGGTGTGCAGCTTCCGTCATTACTATGGGGCATGGTTGTCATGTTCAGTTTGGGATGCTTTGGGGCACAGTGTTTTGCAATATGGACAGTGTGCACAACAATGACACCAGGGTAGTGTGTGCATCTCTCCCCCCATTACACTGTCATGTGCCTGTCATGCAACTTACCAAGCAGCCAGGCACGTCGTCCTGCATGCCGCTCCATGTAGCATGGTAGGGTGGAGTTCCGCAGGACCATTGAGTCATGAGTTGATCCGGGAAATCGGGCACAACAATGTGTGATGATCTTGCTGGACAACTTATACTAGGAGGAAGCCCGGTATACTAATAGCTAAGAAAAGTTAGCAATGTATACTTTGTCTATGTCCGGGTGGACAATAGCCTGTATATATAAAGAGAGACAAAGCTAAAGTGTAGATGCCAGAGGTACAGAAAAACAATTTATCACATCAGGGATCGACATGTTTCTGTTGCTCTTTCAATACACTGGCACAAGAGGGTACCTATTAAACAGATTGTGTAGTACCCTACTTCCGTTGGAATCAATGTGTCATAAATTTAGATCTCTAGTTACTATACAGAGAGATATCTCAACATGTTTTATCCTCACAGATGCTAGAGAGTGTTCACTGTTATTTGCTAAATTTCGATTGTAACTGGGTTACGTTAATATTTTCCTCCTGATGAATGTTCCATACTTGTTTTAGGAACAGAAACATGTCGAGATATCTCTCTGTATTGTAACCAGAGATCTACATTTATGACACATTGATTCCAATGGAAGTAGGGTACTACACAATCTGTTTAATAGGTACCCTCTTGTGCTCTTTCAATACACTGGTTTTGTAACTAGCTGAACTAGTTTGTCACGTAACTTCTGTTTTAGTTTGTTTTTTATTGGATATTGTATGTTTTGTACTGTGGACCACTTCATTTAATTGGTTGTTTTAATTTCTATGATTTATTATTAAAACTTGATTTTAATTGTGACTGGTCCCTGATGTGATAAATTGTTTTTCTGTACCTCTGGCATCTACACTTTAGCTTTGTCTCTCTTTATATATACATGATCTTGCTGGAGTCACATACCATCTGTACATTGATTGAGTGATATAGCTTCCGATTGCGGTACACCACCTCCGTGGCATGCAGGACCACCAATTCCACATGGGTGCAGTCAAGAGCACCAATACAATTTGCCATGCCTGCTAGTGCATGGAAGCCAACTTTCGTGTCAAAGATCTCCTGGGCAGTCCTTGGTAAGGATATGTAGTTGCTTGAGTGCTTCAGGAGGGCATCCAGCACTTGGTTCCGCATGCGAGAAAATAAGTGTACTTGCAATGACACTATGGGGGTCATTATGAGATTCTTGGTAATGGAAAAACGATGCCGGTAAGGGAATGCTGGCACTGCATACCACTCCGGCCTATTACGAGTCACAAAATCCTAGAGCATTTTGGGAACATTAGAATGACCACAGATTTTTATATTTGACCATTATGTCTCACATAAAAGGGTTGCACGCTTGAATTTTGAATCACAAAGTATATAATGCACACTGAGTATGTTCCAATATTCACAACACAGACTCATCCCTAACATGTTCATACGGACACTCTTAGGATTTGGTTGTGAGGATATATTGGCTGCAACCTCTATCACTCTGAAGTATTTCCTCTTCCTCTTCCCGCACAAAAAACGTTTTTTAGGTTGATGGGGGGCGGGGTGGGGAGCAGGTCTCAGGGTCAGGATATATGTGTGTATGGAGCATTCCCAGAGAACAATATGTGAAGAGCCTGACCTCTACCGCTTCTGCATGTCTGACCCTTTCCACCGGATTTTTCCCATTCACTAATGCACAGGACCTGGGTGGACCCTGTGTTCCCATAACTTTCTCATGAATCCTGCCCCTGGAGGGCGGGGTGGGGAGGAGACACTTACCTGCAGCCCATGGGGCCACGCTCCCTCAAGGTCACGCCCCTTTAAAGAGTAGCCCGCCCCCCACGCCTCGATTAAGTATGCCACCTAAAGCATAGAAGCACTGGGGGCAGATGGGCCTGCAGGCCCATTCTTTTAAAAGTACCTTCTGCACAGTGCCTCGGCTCCTTGCCAAGAGTGACCAGCCGTCCCGGGTTGGCCCGGGGTGTCCCGGTATTTGGTGCTCTGTCCCCCTTTCTCAAGATTATGTTCCCATTGGAATCTTCATAGCTGGCAGACAGGAATGCACAATCTCGCACAGAAAAAATTGTGCCTTTTACAACTTAAGATAGTGTTAGTTTGTGATAAATGAATTACAATGTGTTTATTTGAACAGTAACACTTAAACCCCCTTCTCCTCCAAAAGCTACTGAAGTGTAGTGTCTTGACAGCCACTTTCAAGAGTTAGTCCTTCTTTTATGTCAGTTGCCCTGTCCCGGTTTTTTTCTTTTTAAATCTGGTCACCCTCTCCTTGCCCCTTCTCTGCCTAGCGGGCAGCACCGCATGGGGATTCACAGAGGGAAGTGATTGACACTTTCCCTCCTTTAGCTCCTTCTCTGCAGGGAGCATAGGAGGACCTGTGGAGAGCGTCTAAATAGATGACCTCACTGCCTCCTATGGCTGGCAAGCGCTCTTTTGTGCCATCTAATGGCTGTAGGGACAGAGGCACTGCAGGTACCCTATGTTGGACGGTGGCCCACGAGGTCATGCAGGGCTTCAATCCCTACAGGCGTTAAGAGGCACTTTTCTGCAGAGGGAACCCCAACAGGTTTATTCGCGGGGGATTCTTTGCATAACAGAAAGCAGTGACAACCCTTTGATAATGGGAGGCATGCAGGGCTGCAAATGCTCACATGCGATACACAAATACAAACAAAAACCAGCCCCTTGCACGTGGAAAAATGCATGAATGCAATCACACAGGCACTGACGCCTTTCTACTGCCCGCGCGGATGGTGCACACGCACACACTGGCCCACTTAGCAGGTCAGTGGACGCTCTGTGGCTTGAGTCAGGCAGTTAATGGAGAGTGAAATTTGGGGCGAATGTGAGGAAGTTGGCAACTTTTATCTCTAAAGCAAACAGGGAATTCCTCTGGGCGGCTGCTGGAATTAAACAAAGATCCTTCTTTTGGGCTTTTAGCGCGTCGCCATGGTAACGTTTAAGCTGCTGTTTTCCAGGCCCATGGGCCTGTTCTCCTTCAGTTTCCCCTCCTCCCCCTCCTACTGTCGTACTCAGGAGGCACTGGCTGATGGATGGGCTGCATGGGAATTCCTCCTCTGTCGCCCTCTTACTGGTTTGGGCTTTAGTGCCTCCCTGGGTTTATATGGCCACACCCCAAAGTCTATAGAATATGATATGATAGGATTTGGTATTTATAATGCACCTTTACACAAGTGTTTCTAGGAGCCACAAGACACAGATGGGAGATAGAGGGATGACAAGACAAACAATCTTACTAGGCCTTGTGACATTTGGATAGTGCAAGTACAACGAGAAAGTGCAGGGGAGAGGGTGAGGGGAGACGTGAAGGGTAAGGGGGAAGTGCAGTCAGGGCAGCAGGACTCTGAGTAAGTGCAAGGACGGCAGAGGACTACACAGGTGCACTTCCAGACCGGAAGTGCCAGATGGGCCAGAAGGCAGTGCAGGGTGACTGCATGGGCGTGGCACCCTGTGTGAATCTGAGGGCAACCACGACACCATTCAGGAAGAGCAGAGAGGTAGAATAGCAAAGGAGAGGGAGAGAGAAGGAAGAAGAGAAGAGGAATGTCTTGAGCAGCTTCCGGAACTTCAGGTGATCTGGCCCAAGCCTGAGAGAGGCAGGGAGGCTATTCCAGAGGGAGGCACCTGCAGAGGGGAGAGATCTACCCCCCACTCTCAGTTTGGAGAAATGTCTGACCCACAGAGAGTTTGAGGCAGCTGAGCGGAGGGCTCTATAAGGAAGGTGTTTAGGTAGAGAGTGTTGGATATAGAGAGGACCACAGCCCCAGAAAGCCTTGTGGATGATGCAGAGGGTCTTAAACTTGATCCTCGTGGCCACCAGGAGCCAGTGGGAAGATTTTGGATCTGGAGAAATGCAGTCCCTGGGCTTGAGGACAAGGATAAGTCTTGCAGTCCTGTTCTGGATTAGTTGAAGAGGCCAAAGAGTAGAATTAGGAAGATTGAGAAAGAGGCTGTTGCAGTAGTTCAACCTGGAGAGAACCAGAGCTCTGGAGACAGTGAGCTTCTGTGGGTAGGCAAGAACAGATAGGATACCTCTGAAGAGGTGTAGCTGGTAGTGGGCCTTCTTGCTAAGGTCCGTGATGTGTGGAGAGAAGGAGAGAGTGGAATCAAAGATGACGCCAAGATTTTTGGCCTCACAGGAGGATATGATATGATATGATATGGCATTTATAACGCGCATATACACAAGTGTTTCAAGGCACGAGGGAGGGGGCCCATGGATGGCGGCCAGAGGGAGAGAGGAAAGGTGGGAGCAGGGGTCCGAATGAGAAGGATCTTTGACTTAATGGCATTAAGGCAGAGGTTGTTAGAAGTGCGCCATCCCGGGGGGGCGCTGTTGAGCGCCGAACAAGATGGCCGCCTGAACGTGACTCTCCGTGGCAGGCAGTCACAGGATCCTCTTTTGCGGCACCTTTCTGGATTCGCACTGGACTCCGGAGGGCACGACTCGATCGAGGACGATCCATGTTCCATTTGGATCGAACCCCGACGCGAAACGAGGCCGGGGACCCCGAGATCCAGTCATCTCTCCGCCCCTCCCCCACCTGCGAGGCGGCTTCGCGCCGACGTCCTTCCTCGGCTGCGGGACGTGCCGGGCTTCTTGAATTGCTGGAGCCGCCACAAGCTCCAGCGAGGATCCTCACCCACTCCCGCCGGGGCTCGCTGACTGTGAGGCCTCCCCCGGAGCCCGGACCCTGCGCTTCCTACCATCGCGGAGGGGTGGCACTCATACGGCGGCGGCCGCGGCGCAACCCGGCGCTGCCTCGTGGTGTGTCCTTGCCGCCGCTGTGGCCTGGCCCTTCCCAGACTGTGGTCCTACTCGCCGTGGGAGCCGACGGCTGGAGGCCCCCCCCCTCGGGGACACTTCTATGGAGGGGTCGAGCTGCGGTGCCCCCCTGGACGCCTAGCGCCGTGCTCCCCTGCTGACACACACTGTAGGGCCCTGGGCGCAATAAGGTACGTGGTGCATGGGGGGGGTACCGCCTCACTCTGGTGGTGCCGGCCTCAGTGACTTGGGGCCCATCTTGCTGTGGGCTGGCGCTCTCACCCAGCGCAGTCGGCCTCGCCCTGGAGTTACATCACCTGGGTGCCCCTCTCTCCCGCGGATCTGGCAATTGACTTGGGGGGCTCTGGGCCACGCCAGTCACCCACAACATTATTATTATCTACATTGAGGGACCTCCTGGCCTGAAGATCCTCTGGATTTGGTTCATCCTACATCGCTGTTCTGGAGTCTCAGCCTGTCCATTTCATCGACCTCCGCTCCCACGGCGGCCACTACACACCACCGCTCTCGGCCCCTGGGTCGCCTACACCTGATCTCTCCGGGCTTCGCCTCCACGGGCCCCACCGGCCGCCACAGTCCCCACATAACAGGTCTACAGTCGCTGACCTCCCCTCTGAAAATCACCTGCTCTACATCACGCCCCGCGAGGTTCCCATACCTCCCTCTCTTGAGCTGCTGGGACCCCCCACTTACTCTATTGGAACTCCAACCTTGCCAGGATGACCAAGGGGGCCTCAAAGAGACAGAGCTCCATCAATATGTTCGCGAAGTCATCGGTGAGACCGCCAGAGGAAACCACCGAGCAGGCTCCAACGGCGTCATCATCCTCCATAGCTCCGGAGTCTCAAAACATGATGGATTTTATCCGGGAGGGCTTCACCGCACTGCACTCAAAACTAGATGACATGAACGGCACTATATCCTCTATCAAGGCCCATATTGAGAGGACGGATAGCAGGGTGGCGGAGGTCGAGACAAGGGTGGGCTCCGCTGAGGATGCATTGGGTGCTCTGCGCTCCGAGGTCATCGCCCTTTCCAATCGAGTCCTCGACGTGGAAAAGAAGAACGAGGACTTGGAATCCTGATCAAGGCGCAATAACCTTCGTATCATCGGCGTTCCTGAGAATGAAGTTCATGAATCAATGGAAGACTTTGTCGAACATACATTGCTGACACTCCTCGATTCACCCAAACTTTCCCCGCAATTTTCCATAGAGCGTGCGCACCGAGCCCTAACGGCTAAACACAGGCCCGGCGCTCCTCCTTGGCCCATCATAGCCCGTGTGCTGAATTTTCGTGACCGCGATGCCCTCCTCAGGGCCGCGAGGCTCAAGGGTGAGCTCTTACTGGGCGGTGCGAGGATCCACCTCTATCCAGACTTCTCGGTGGCCGTTCAACGTGAGCGCAAGACTTTCCTGGCGGTAAAACGCAGGCTGCGTGATCTCTCAGTTAAATACGCCATGCTCTACCCCGCCAAACTCCGTGTAGAACACGCCAACCGGGTGTTCTTCTTCACTCTTCCAGAAGAGGCCTCTAAGTTCCTGGACGAACATTTCCCAGGCTAATACCCCCTCTCTGTCCAATGTCCTACTGCCACCTTCCTATACTGGAGTCACACTGGTTTTCTATTCTGTAACCTGTTTAGAATGTTCACTGTCATGAATATGTGCCGCATCAACATGTGCAACATCTCCGCCCAAGCTACGTACAAGTTCTCACTGTTGGCACCTTTCATCTCACTTTGACCTGCCGTGCCCGGAGAGACACGGCCAATCCAGCCTACAGGCCCCCAGGCGCTGATGCCTTTGGTTTGGTTTTTGTTGAGGGGTTTTGGGATTGTCATCCCTCTGTTTGGGGGGGGGGGTGTGGGTGGGGGTGGAACATGTTGGGGGTTATGTTACAAAAAGCTTGGCGTTGGCAGCAATTACGGACGGCGATGTGGTACTCAACGACTGTTACTGCAGGGTTGCTAAACTGGCCCATTGGCTATTGGTATTTTCTCTGATATATTTGTCCTTGCATCAATGTCTGGGAGCGACTTGACTTTTATGAGCTGTAATGTTCGGGGGTTGGGTAACTACAAAAAGATGAGGCAGCTACTGCTACTGGCTGAGCGTCATGGATCCAAGGTTCTCTTCTTACAGGAGACACATGCCCGCACGGAACAGTGCATAAGATTTGCCAAATCATGGGGCCCCCACAGATTCTCCACCGATTTTTCCTCCCAAAGCCGTGGGGTCATGACCCTCATCCATAAGAGTCTCAAGTTCACTCTCATCTCCTCACACATAGACCCTCAGGGCAGATATGTACTGCTTCATGCTACGCTTCAAAATAAGGAGATAGTCCTGCTGAACATTTATGGTCCCAATATAGATGATCCAGAATTCTATGTACAGGTCTCGTCCCTTCTCGATGGCTTCCCCCTTGTCCCCGTCCTCTGGGGGGGGGGATTTCAACACAATTTTCGATGTAGCCCTCGATAGGTCTGGGTCCAAACCTCGTCAACTCTCTAGAGCAGCCTACGCTGCACTATCGTCCCTTCCCCGTCTCGCCATGGTCGATGCATGGAGGTTCTTTTACCCGGATTCCCGCGTTTATTCTTTCTACTCTTCGGTCCATGATTCTTATTCCCGTATTGACAGATGGGTGATCTCCAATGTCCTGGTTAAGAATGTCATACAGCTACAGATTCTCCCCAGGACCCTGTCTGACCACTCTCCTGTGACCATCACCATGAATTGGGGACCGGATCCGGGATGTACCAGACGTTGGAGGCTGAAGCCTCTTTCCCTGCTAGACCCGGAATTTTGCTCTGAGCTCGAGCTATCTATCGAGGAGTTCTTTGAGACAAACACAGGTTCGGTAGCATCGCAGGCCATTCTATGGGAGTCCTTCAAGGTTTACATTAGAGGGATGGCGCTGTCGAAGGAGAACGGTGTTCTTAAATCGATCCGTAGAAACCTCGCAGAGAGCAAATCCAAATTATCGACCCTTGAGGCTCAATGTTCACTTCACTCCACTCCGGGAACCCTGGCTGACATCGGGGTGGAGCTGGATACGTTCCGATCCCTGGCGGAGCGCGAACAAAAATTCTTGGATAACCCTGGCATGGCGAGGAGATACGGGGAGGGTGAGCGCCCTGGCCGATTTCTGGCGAGACTTATCCGTCACGAGATGGGGTCCCCGCATATACTTGGGATTGAGAGACCGGACGGCTCTATGGCTGTCGCCTCACAAGACATCAATACTGAATTTTTCAAGTTCTATGAAACCCTATATTCCAACTCTGATGAGGTGCCAGCGGTGGAGATCGACTCCTTCCTCGATACCCTTCCTTTGACGACTCTCTCTCCGGAGTCCGCGGGTTCTCTTGATTCCCCACTTACGCTTGAGGAACTCTCTGATGCGGTGGACTCCTTATCCTCGGGGAAGGCCCCTGGTTCGGATGGTATCCCAGTTGAATTTTATAAGCGCTATAAACGACTATTGCTCCGTCACCTGTTGGCTCTCTGGGAGGAGTCGGTTGAAGCCGGGGTATTTCCCCCCTCACTCCGTGAAGCCACGATTACGGTACTCCTTAAACCTGGTAAATCCCCCTCACAATGCGGTTCATACCGCCCGCTCTCACTTATAAACTGCGATGTCAAAATATTTGCTAAGGCACTGGCACTCCGGTTGGCTCCCCTCTTGCCATCTGTCATCCACCCGGATCAGGGGGGCTTCATCCCCGGTCGCTCTACCTCCCTGAACCTTAGGCGTCTCTTTAATATAATTAATAGAATAAACCCCGAGACACACACGGTAGCGGCCACCCTCGACATGCAAAAGGCGTTTGATTCGGTTTCATGGAGGTATTTGTGGCGGGTCCTCGAGAGCTGTAGGTTTGGTCCCTCTTTTCTCTCCTGGGTCAGATTGCTCTACTCTGACCCCGTGGCTAGGGTCCGTACAGGTGACCACTGTTCCCCCCTCCTTGGGATCACTAGGGGGACGAGACAGGGATGCCCCTTCTCTCCCCTGATCTTCGCTATAGCAATAGAGCCCTTCGCTGACATGCTCCGTCAATTCCACGCACATAGAGGACTCCGTACTGCGGGCCAGGCGGACATAGTGTCTCTATATGCCGATGATGCTTTGTTGCTTATACGCTCTCCCTCCGCCAACTTATCCCCAATACTGGAAGACGTCAAGCACTTTGGCCGAATCTCTGGCCTCAAGGTGAATTGCTCGAAATCTACACTTTTCCCTGTTACAGAATGCACTCTCCCCCCCCGGACACCCAAGGGTTCACATGGGCTCAGTCTACTTTCACCTATTTGGGGATCGAGATAACGCGCCATCGAGCGCTGACTTTCAACGAGAACTATCAAAAGTATCTCACACATTTGTCATCTAAGGTTCTAGCCTGGGACAAACTCCCAATATCCCTCGCAGGCAGGATAGGCCTACTGAAAATGGTGGTGTTGCCCCAATTACTCTACAAGTTCGCCAATATCCCCCTGTGGCCGGGGGGTGGTTTCTTCCGGGAACTGACTCGCACGGTCAATTCCTTCCTTTGGCATTCGGGCGCGGTCCGCCTTAAACTGGATACCTTATCTACCCCTATGGCTTATGGGGGCTTTGGTGCCCCTGACTTCTTTAAATACTGGCTGGTATCCCAAATCCAATATACATCCTACTGGTTTAACGCAACGGACCCCCCCACATGTCAGACTCGAGAAACTTGCGGTCTGTGACCGTGACATTCGCTCCTTGGTGATACAGCCCACCCCTCTGGAGCTGGACTCACAGAGCCCGGTTGCCTGCACATCCCTGGCACTGGCCAAAACATGGAAATTGTCTGGTACTGTTCACACCTTGCATGGTAACCTCCCTCTTTGGAACTTCCTACCTGGGGTCCCACGGGTGCCATCGGCCATGGTCCAACGCTGGGCTGAGGCGGGATATGAGTTGCTGCGCAATGTGTTCGATCAGGGAATATTTGTCGAATGGCCCGACCTCCCATTGTCCTTGAGAAGAGGCCGGAGTGTGTGGCTCCAATATTCATCTCTTCGCAGGACCCTTAAGCGTAATTATCCGATGTTTCCGGCTTTACCACCGGATGACCCTATCATCGAGGAGCTCACCTCCCCCTCGCCCACTAGAGGTAAAATATCTAGACTATACACCATGCTGCAATCCAGATCTATTCCAGAATTCACTAAGCTGAGGCGGGCGTGGGAGGTGGACCTTGGTGTTGAAATGTCTGATGAGCGCTGGGCGCACTTGTGTGATCGCATACACCGGGTGTCTTTCAACTCCCGCTTTAAATTGATACAGTTTAAAATCCTACATAGGTTCCACTACACCCCGATCAGATTGCACCACATGTCCAGTGATCCCCCCTCTAGCTGCCCTAGGTGCGGCCTTGATGCGGCTGATTACATTCATATGATTTGGTCCTGCCCCCGCCTTTCACAGTTTTGGGAGGCAGTCTGCTCGACGGTGTCGGCTATGCTCGACCACCCCATCAATCCCTCCCCGGTGGTATGCCTCTTTCACGACTTCCCGGGCCTCCCCCGGAACTCCAGAAAACTAGCGGGCCTCTGCATGCTTCTTGCTGTTCGATCCATCCTACTGTGCTGGCTTCGCCCCTTGCCTCCCACGCACGCCCAATGGCTAAGAGCGGTCACGTGGGCCTCGGACTCGGAGGAAGGCTGGTCTCACCTACAACCTACCCACTCTAGGCCCAGGAATGTCTGGCTCAGATTCCGATCTTATATGTCAGATCTGAATGTGACACCGGCCACATCTCCTCTAGCCACCTCTCCCCACCGACCCAGGCTCTCGCCTCCATCATAGCTTCCGGACTTTTTGTTGTTTATGTTATAAAAGTGCCCAATGGCTGTGTTCATCTCCGATGTAACTCCTGTTTACCTGCACTGTATATCTATTGTACTTGTATTGTACCTGCCTGGCGATGTTCGCCTGTCTTTTTTGCTGCCACGCTAAATGAATAAAAAGAAGTTTTAAAAAAAAAGAAGTGCGCCATCCCTGAATAGCGAATAGTCAGGAATGAGCGAGGAGGGAGAGGAGGCCGAGGGTCGCCTGAAAGAGAGCCCTGTGTCATCCGCATAACACTGAAAGTAAGAGGAAAGTAGAGATCAGGTGGGCCAGAGGCTTGTAAGGAACTCATGGTGGCTACAGTAAAGACAGACACAAGTGATCACAGTTCAACAGTGTTTATTAAACTATATATGCGGCTTGGAGAAAAGCCTAATCTAAGCCTAAATCTAATATGGGAGCAAGCTACGACCATCAAATAATAATAAGGCAATCCTAGTGGCGTCTTGTCAAATAAAAGGGTCTATACCAAGAAAAACCTATTGCCAATCCTTACGCTAAATACAAACAAAGAGTGTGGGATAAGGTTCACAGGTAAAGAACTGTTTACAAATAATAAGTCAGGATGCGGTAGTCGGGTCTCCCTTCCCCGCGTTTTGAGCACAGGACAAGATAGGACTTTGGAGCACAGCACACGCTCGAGCTTTCCCAGCACAAGCTAACAGTTCCGCTTTCAATTTATCAGGGCCTTCGGTCGTTAAGTCTCTTTTCTACAAAAAGTCTCTTGCCTCTGAAAACCTGATGTCTTCAACAAAATACTAAACAAAAGTTCCTTTCTGCTTGGGTGATGTCTTTTCACCCCTGGATTCCTCTCTTCTGGGATCGGATCCACAAGCAGTTCTTAGCAATATCAGACCCGTCCTGCCCAGCTAACTATCGCCCTATCTCTATCACTCCTTTCCTGGGCAAGCTCCTGGAGAAACTTGCCATCTCCCAGCTTAATCTCCATGCTGAATCTGTTGGTAGCCTTCATGACCATCAGTCTGGCTTCAGAGCTGCCAGAAGCACGGAAACTGCTCTCCTGAACATCCGGGAGGACCTGCTCTCGAACCTTGACTCTAACATTCCATGTGTTCTCATTTTGCTTGATCTCTCTTCTGCCTTTGATACTGTCAACCATACCATCCTGCTCAACCATCTCCCTGATAACCTGGGTATCACTGGTCAGGCGCTGGCTTGGCTGACCTCTTTCCTCTCAAATCGACCCTCCCCGGTCCAACTGGGGTCTTTCCTGCCTGACATCTTTTTCTCTCTTCCCTCAGCTCACCGGCTGTGATGAACCGCTTGGCTTTTCTTGTCTTTAGAGTAAAGGCCAGTACCACAGTGGCAATCATCTCCCCTCGGCTTGGGTATCAGCAGAGGAGGGCCTTGAGTACCTTTGATACCTGCTGCAACACAGGTTGGCTTTTGTTCGTGGTCTTATGATTCCTTATGTGGAGGTTTCACAGGCTTGGCTCGGAAAGGGCAGGGTCGCTTCTCTCCTTGTCACCCTCTCGGTTTGCACCATTGTGCGGTCTGCCTTGCTCATATTCTGCTCTCATGCTCCACCTTTTATCCCTGTGAGGAAGGGAAAGGGCTGTCAGGTGTGTGCAATTCTGGCCAGTTGCCTGACTTTGCCTGACCCTGACGTTGGGACATGTCAGGTAGATGGCTCTGGTGTTTGTCTGTCGTCTTTCATGGTGTACCAAAGTGTTTGTGATGGAAAAGCAGGGGGGTCGAGTGTTAGAATATCCTACAGGGTAGGATGGAGAAAAGGTATAAGAAGGGGGATACTGCATCTCACCAATTGGTGTCCCACTTCCACTCCCCGAGGACCCCCCTTTCAGGTGTTCCTACCTCACTGGTCCACCCCCAGGACCTGTATCCAATAGCAATGGCCATGTCCTGACCCCCTGGATGACAGATCTCTGGGGATTAGCAAGTGCAACACCTTCAGGTTTCTCACAGGGGCCAGAAAGACATTCAAGAGCCAGTGTGAGAGGGTAGAGCCATGGGGAACACCACACGTGAAAAGAGAGGTGGTAGAGAGAAAGGAACCAAGTAGGACTGGGGAGGGTCGATCCAAGAGGAAGGAGGTCAGCCATGCCAGATCCTGACCATTGATGCCAAGGTTCACAGTGAGACAGGTGATCAGGGTAGCGTGATTGACCATGTCAAAGGCAGACGAGAGGTCAAGGAGGCTGAGGACAGAGTGAGAGCTGGAGTTAAGGTTGGAGAGCAGATCTTAACGGGAGTTCATGAGAGCAGTTTCCGTGCCCCTGGCTAATCTGAAGCCAGACTGATGGTCATGGAGATAACCAGCAGATTCAGTGTGGAGGTTTAGCTGAGAGATGGCCAGTTTCACCACAGTTTACCTAGGAAAGGAGTGATAGAGATAGGGTAAGAGATGGCTGGGCAGGAAGGATCAGCAGAAGGTTTTTTCAGGAGGGTGAGCACAAGGGAGTGCTTGAGGAGAGAGTGGAAAGATCCTGTGGCAAAGGAATGATTGCAGAAATCTGCCAGGGCCGGACAAGGGAAACAATGAACACAGATTGAAAGTTAGTTAGTAGGTGATCCCCCCACTGTTCCATAATGCAAAGCTTAAGAATGTTGTGGGTGTTTCCACTGTACTTCGCTGCTGCATACCAGTCGAGTTTTCATAGTGATTTAAAGTAACGTGGGTATTCACTTTACTGAACTTCTTCCTACCTATTGTTAAAGGAGACTGTATTACTTCTAATTATAAGGTACAGGCTTGCATTGGTCCAATAAAGTGACACAAACCCAATGTCACGGCATATACAAAGTTGAACAGAACATTACAGCACTTGTGCCACACCTTGCATAATATTAATGTCTTAAATGGTTATTTCACAGAAACCGATAATATCAGTTGTTTATACATATGTTCTTTTACTAATATGCCAATGGTTTGCCAACACGTGTTTTGACCTTCTCAAAAAGGTCTTCTTCAGGGCTTGTATCCTTCATTCTGAATGTGAATCTCTTTCGCTCTCAAACTATACAAGGATTGTCCCCCTGACAGCTTGGTTCATAAGTCCATTCCATAGGGGTAGGATCTCTTAATGCAATTGCCAATGATAATATCTCCTCCTGTATGTCAATAAGTAGTCCTTTTTTCAGTCACTGGGAATAATCCCATTCCAAACTCACCCGTTTCATGCACCTTACCCACTACTGCTTTAGCCCTACTTACCTTTCGGTGGTTCACTTCTTTCCCATGCCGCGACTCACCCCCTCACCATGCGACGTCAGTTCCCTATTCCCACTGTGGTGCGGAACTGGCGTTGCAGGGTCCTTTTTGTCCTGGTTCTTTATTGTCTCTCACCTTCCAAGTAATGGAAGCAAGGGACACCTCATAGATGTCATTTAGGGGTCACCAGCAGTCGCAACTGCGCCCCTGAGGTCTCCCTTGCTTCAGTAAAAGTTGTTTGAAAAAACATTTTTTTTTTTTACATTGAGGCTCATGGGCTGTGGCCACCAGCATGCGGCTCTTTGTTTCTGGAGTGGCTTGGTTTCTGATAGCTATAGCCGGTACAATTGCTCAGTGGGTTGAGTGCTGGCTGCTGCAATGTGTGTGTGATCTGCAGGTTACAGGTTCGACTCCCAGCAAGGTTGATTTATCCTTTCAACCTACACAGATTGATAAATGAGTACCAATACAGGTTGGGTGATATTGTATGTATATTTGATCTATATGAAGAGCTTAAGCGTAAGTGCTATATAATAACACATCATTTATCTTTTGGCCTTGGACGTCTATTTGCATTCACAGTGATTTAGTAATATGGGCCTATACACAATCCCTCATTACGACCCTGGCGGAATCCGCGGTGCTAAATGCACCGCGGAGCATGGCGGAAAGCCGCCGATAGCGCCATGGGGGTTGGCGGATTTACCACCCCATGCCGACCTTGGCGGAGCGGTAAATCCCCAATCCCCATTTTGCCCTTCCCCATTCCCATTCTTGCCCCATAGGGTATAATGGGAGTGGGGAAGGAGTTAATTACGCCGCCGTAAAGTACGGCGGCGTAATTAACAACGAGGTCCCTTAGCGCCATGGTTTTCTCCGCCCGGTAAAACCAGGCGGAGAAAACCTCCATGGCGCTAAGGGAACTCGTAGTACGGCGGACGGGTCCGCCGCGATTAGCGCTGGCGGAAACCCACTCCGCCAGGGTCCTAATGAGGCCCAATGATATTAACGATACATATGGTGATCCATTCTTGTATGAAATGTATATCACTTTACAGTGATATAGTAACCGTATTTTTTGTAGTGTACTCGGAAACAATGTTATGTGATGCCACTTCCTGTTTTGTCAAGGGGTGAAAGGTGGTGTTCCATCGCTTCCCATGATGTCACTTCGGGGTGGGGTCAAATGACATCCCTTCCTGTGATGTAATCAGAGATCAAGGGTCATGTGATGTCACGTCCGTTACCCCTGGCATTTTGGTGAAATGATGTCCCTGGGACACCCCTGCAGCTCCCGAATGCAATTTTACCGAACATGGGGAGTGGGGGGAAACCCCTGCATCCCCTAGTCCCCTCATTTGGCAAAATTGCATTCAGTATTTTCGAAAATGACGAATGCGTGGTAAACGCGCATACATCATTTTCTTTCTGATATTTTCGCGGAATACCGGCGGTCTACATTTGGCCACACCAATTACCAGCCTATGTTGCACTCTGTCCTACTACCCTATAAACAATGTTTTAGGATCACTTTGCACCCTGTACTACCATCCCAGGATGTAGTGTTTGAAAATAAAATGTGTAAGTTATCTATATCCGGCACCAGTTGCAAATGTGCTTCCCATGCTACAGTTTCAGCAGTGCACTGATTAATGGCTGCATGTGTGCACAAGGCAACCGCCCATGTCCTTTTCTAAATGTAACCATATCAAAACTCCCATTGCACTCTGTTCGCCCTGCAAGCAGAGTTCTGTTATGGTTCTCCTCTGCCCCTATTCACCTGCCCAATGTTGCATCCGCCCTAATAAAAGCCCCGCCCCTGAGCATGGGAGGCAGTTCCGGGGCACACCATCACAGCGTGTGCTGCGTATTCATTCAGCTCCTGCCGGTGCTGCGACGCAGGCCGTGAGGCCTGCCTCTCACTTCGCACCCGCCCCTGCGCACACGGGGCCGCGGGGCCTTGATACATAACAATGGCGACGAGGTGGAGCTCATAAAACACACGCGCTCAGCGAACAGCCTACGCACATCGCGCAAAACCATTGCACAGCAATTTTTGGACACCCGGTGGGGGGTGGACCACACACGTGACCCCCTACCCGCTCAAAAGGGCAGTTATTCTACCCACCAGCATCCACCAGGCACGACGGCTAAGAGGACCCAGAAACTGGCATAACGTGCCTAGTTGGAAGAGAGCACATAAGGTGAGCGCCGGATCTGGCCACCACTGCACAGTGGTACATTCAGAAGGTTGCACAAGGACCCACACCGACGTAGAACAGCATGGCGACCGGGACATCCACCCCTGGACCTGGCACGCCGTCAAGAATCGCGGCTAACCTGTCTATGTCCTGGCCACAGCCCCGCCCACAAGGAGGTTCTTCGACACTGATCCAACCATTTGACCCCTTCACCGACCCGTCGTCAAGTGGACCCAGGTGGCAGCTATGGATCCAAAAGTTCGAAATGGCGATGGAATGCAAGGATATAACGACGGCCAGAAAGATGAAGGCGCACCTCCTGTTAAGCGTGGGCAATGAGGTACTAGGCATTTTCAATTCCCTAAATGTTGACGATGGCCAGGACGCATATCTGAGTGCAAAGGATGCCTTAACGGCGCACTTCCTCCCGCAACTAAACCCGGACTATGAGACATTCATTTTTTGCACTACTATTCAGGCAGAGGATGAAACGCTGGATGCCTACCACACACGGTTGAGGAAGTTAGCGATGTCCTGTGAATTTACAAACATCGAGAAGGAGATCCGGAGGCAAATTATTAATGGCATCCATTCGGAAAAGCTGAGGCGGATGATACTCAGTGAAAGAGGTATTCCCCTCCAACAGATCCTTGAATTGGGTCGACAAAGGGAGCTGGCACACACCAGGGCTGCCAACATGGGGGCCACACTCCACAAACTGCAACCCGCCCTCACCACAGCCATGGTGTCCCAGATCACCAACAGACAATTCACAAGGGACGAGGTTGGTGGTGGCTACGCTCAAAACAGGTGGCAACCACGTGTCCCAGGGCCCACAGAATGCGGTTGGTGTGGTGGACCGCGACATGGCCGACGAAACTGCCCCGCGCAAGGCACCACATGTGGAGCATGTGGCAGGAAGGACCACTATGCGAAGGTATGCAGGTCAGTGGGCACCACGGCACAGTCCTCCCAGAACCCCCAGGAAAAGAACACGACCAAGAAGAAAAAGCAGGCCAGCGCAAGGAAGGTCGATGCAGCCACCTCTTCAACGGAGATGATGCACCATGACCCCGGTAAGGAAATAGGCAGAAAAGGGAGGAAGATCTACCTGGTCTCTGCACTGAACCAGAGTCAGGCTCCACAGAGGAAGATTGTCCGACGGCGTAAGTGCGTGGTCACCATCCAAAACCAGCAGGTTCTGATGACCGTCGACACGGGTGCCTCGGTGAACGTCATGCCCACAAGCATATTCCAGACACTGAAACCACGACCAGATCTAAAGAGCACGGACACACTGTTGTTTGCGTACGGCAGCCAGAAACCCCTACCAGTCATTGGCAGGTTCCGCACCACTCTAGTCCACGGAGAAAACAGGCTATGGTCAAAAGTCTATGTCGTGAAGGCGGGGATCGAGAGCCTTCTGAGTGGGGACGCAGCGGAGGATCTGGGGGTGGTCAAGTTCATCTGCCAAGTCGATGAGGTAAAGGAAGTGGAAGACATCTTAAGTCAGTACCCAAAACTGCAAGACGGCATAGGGTGTTTGAAAGTCAAGACCATCAGACTGCATATTGATGAATCGGTACAACCGAGAGCAGTGAGGCATAGGAGAACACCATTCCACATGCGGGAACAAGTCGAAAGAGAACTCAAAGCACTGGAAGATGCGGGCATCATAGAGGGGGTGACAGGGCCTACACCATGGGTCTCTCCAATGGTGGTAACAAGGAAGCCCAAACAGCCCGGAAAAGTCCGGATTTGCATAGACATGCGTCTCCCGAACACTGCCATTAAAAGAGAACGCCGCATTACACCGACGATCGATGAAATTGTGGCCGACCTCACTGGGTCGTGTGTCTTCTCCAAAGTTGATCTGAAGGCGGGGTACCACCAGCTCAAACTTCACAGGGACTCTCGCTACATTACGACTTTCTCAACGCATTTAGGGCTGCGAAGGTACAAACGCCTGAGCTTCGGGATATCGTCAGCAGCCGAGGTTTTTCGACATGGGGGCCACACTCCACAAACTGCAACCCGCCCTCACCACAGCCATGGTGTCCCAGATCACCAACAGACAATTCACAAGGGACGAGGTTGGTGGTGGCTACGCTCAAAACAGGTGGCAACCACGTGTCCCAGGGCCCACAGAATGCGGTTGGTGTGGTGGACCGCGACATGGCCGACGAAACTGCCCCGCGCAAGGCACCACATGTGGAGCATGTGGCAGGAAGGACCACTATGCGAAGGTATGCAGGTCAGTGGGCACCACGGCACAGTCCTCCCAGAACCCCCAGGAAAAGAACACGACCAAGAAGAAAAAGCAGGCCAGCGCAAGGAAGGTCGATGCAGCCACCTCTTCAACGGAGATGATGCACCATGACCCCGGTAAGGAAATAGGCAGAAAAGGGAGGAAGATCTACCTGGTCTCTGCACTGAACCAGAGTCAGGCTCCACAGAGGAAGATTGTCCGATGGCGTAAGTGCGTGGTCACCATCCAAAACCAGCAGGTTCTGATGACCGTCGACACGGGTGCCTCGGTGAACGTCATGCCCACAAGCATATTCCAGACACTGAAACCACGACCAGATCTAAAGAGCACGGACACACTGTTGTTTGCGTACGGCAGCCAGAAACCCCTACCAGTCATTGGCAGGTTCCGCACCACTCTAGTCCACGGAGAAAACAGGCTATGGTCGAAAGTCTATGTCGTGAAGGCGGGGATCGAGAGCCTTCTGAGTGGGGACGCAGCGGAGGATCTGGGGGTGGTCAAGTTCATCTGCCAAGTCGATGAGGTAAAGGAAGTGGAAGACATCTTAAGTCAGTACCCAAAACTGCAAGACGGCATAGGGTGTTTGAAAGTCAAGACCATCAGACTGCATATTGATGAATCGGTACAACCGAGAGCAGTGAGGCATAGGAGAACACCATTCCACATGCGGGAACAAGTCGAGAGAGAACTCAAAGCACTGGAAGATGCGGGCATCATAGAGGGGGTGACAGGGCCTACACCATGGGTCTCTCCAATGGTGGTAACAAGGAAGCCCAAACAGCCCGGAAAAGTCCGGATTTGCATAGACATGCGTCTCCCGAACACTGCCATTAAAAGAGAACGCCACATTACACCGACGATCGATGAAATTGTGGCCGACCTCACTGGGTCGTGTGTCTTCTCCAAAGTTGATCTGAAGGCGGGGTACCACCAGCTCAAACTTCACAGGGACTCTCGCTACATTACGACTTTCTCAACGCATTTAGGGATGCGAAGGTACAAACGCCTGAGCTTCGGGATATCGTCAGCAGCCGAGGTTTTTCGACAAACCATTCAAGAAGTCATCAGGGGCATACCCGGCGTCCTTAACATGAGCGACGATATCCTGATTCACGCTCCTGACAGGGAAGAACATCTCAAGAGGCTCCAGACCCTACTGGGCAGGTTAGAAGGCGCTGGATTAACCATCCACAGAGAAAAGTGCGAATTCCTCAGATCTGAAATCACTTTCTTTGGTTACAAATTCAGCAGCACAGGCATCTCCTCTGATCCCCAGAAAGTTGCAGACATTCAGGCCGCTAGCCCACCAATTACTCCCACTGAGGTACGTAGCTTCCTGGGCATGGCCACCTACTGCGGGAGGTTCATCTGAAACCTGGCCACTCTCTCTGAGCCACTACGCGAGCTGACCAAACTGAACACCAAATGAGACTGGGGGCAGGACTGCCAAGAGGCCTTCGAAAACATCAAGGAATCCCTGTCCGTTGACACGAAAATGGCATACTACAACACTGAGCTCCCCACAGAACTGTTCGTGGATGCGAGCCCAGTAGGGCTCGGAGCCGTCCTGATGCAAGTAACTAAAGAAGGGGAAAAAAGGCCCATCGCATACGCATCAAGAGCCCTCACGGCGACAGAACAGAGATACTCCCACATTGAAAAGGAGGCCATCGCCGTGCTGTGGGGGTGTCAGCATTTTCATCTCTACCTATACGGACGCCGATTCACAACAATCACTGATCATAAACCCTTACTACCCATTTTCATGGGTACGTCGTCACACCCGCCGGCAAGGATCACCAAATGGCTGCTCCACCTGCAGCAGTAAAATTTTGAACTGGTCTACCAGCCGGGCAGTGGAAACCCGGCAGATTTCCTCTCAAGGCATATTCGAGCGGCAACCCCACAAGAAGTCCAAGTGGCCGAAGAAACTGAGCAGCATATATTCCAGGTGGTACACGCCATGAGGCCAAAAGCCGTCAGCATCGAGGACATTCAGTCGGAGACTCACAGGGATCCTTGCTGTGACCTAGTGAAGGATGCCATCATTTCAGGTGATTGGAAGATGTTCATGAAACACACACACAACAGAACAATGGAGGTGAAAGGTTTTCTGTCTGGCATGTTCACCGTCCGACAGGATTGTCAATCACCGAGAGCGGACTGCTGCTAAGAGGAAATCGCATCGTAATCCCATTGAGCATACAAGACAGGATAGTGGCATTAGCCCACGAAGGACACCAAGGAATGGCACGGACAAAAGCTCGGATCAGGCACAGGGTATGGTTCCCACAAATCTCTGACCGGGTCGAGACACTCATAAGCACGGGCCTGCCCTGCCAAATAACTGGAGCCCCACCGGAACCAGAACCAATTCTGTCTGCAGAACGTGGCCGCGCCCGATGGGAGGCCATTAGCATCGATTTCTGCAAACTACGGGAAGGCCTCTACCTCTTGGTGGCTATCAACGACTACTCCCGCTACCCAGAAGTCGAAATAGTTGAGTCCACGGCAGCGGAGGTCGTCATCCCTGCCATAGAGAAAATGTTCGCAACCCATGGTCTGCCAACCTCCATTAAAAGTGACAATGGACCCCCCTTCACGGGGGAGGAATTCAAGCGGTACCTGCAAGAACTCAATATAAAATACCATCACATCATGCCGAGGTGGCCCGCAGGCAAACGGGGATTTAGAGCGATTTGTGAGGACCATAAACTAAGTGTTAAGAGTAGCGAAGGCGAACGCCAGCCCGTGGAAGATTGACCTTTACCGTTTCCTACAGAACTATCGAGTCACTCCCCACAGCACGACAGGCATACCGCCTGCAGACCTCATGTTTGGAACAGTCATCAAATCCTCGATTCTGCATCATCCTAGCAGGACCCCGGATGAAGTCAACGAAGAGCACACAGAATGAAGGAGAAGGAGCGCCAACACCCACATGAGTGACAAGAGGAGGGCGAGGCCGTCTAATCACCAAGTGGGTGACCAAGTGGTCATGCTGCGAAACCCAACAAAGTCGAAACTGGATACCAGATATGAAGAACTCCCATGGACCGTCAGCAGCAGGCAAGGAACCATGGTAACTGTGACAAGAGGATGCCGTCAGGTGACGAGAAATGCGTCGTGGTTTAAGGCGGTGCCACGCAATCTGTGGACCGATGGCGAGTGCCACCAGGAAGACGACGAAGGTCAGCCCAGTGAAGAAGAGCCCGTGTCCATCCAAGACGAGACAGCTGCGAGTGATAGAACCTGGAACCGGCGAGCGAGCCGAACCTGGGGGACCCGGACAGTGAAGGTAAGCCACCCCCTGGGCCAGCGGGGGTTAGCCCCCGAGTAGGGCAGTATGGTCTGAGAACTGCTACAAAACCGCCCGCCAGACTAAATGACTATGTGTGGTAGTTGGCCCATATATCATGAGCGGTAAAGACTGGGTGGTTTTCTGACGCTTGGGTATGTTTAGTGTGAGTTTATACTAGTGTTATTGTGTTATTGTTATTTTGTTTAAAATAAAGGAGGAATGTTGCATCCGCCCTGCGTCCCGCTACGCGGTGACGCAGGGCGCCCTAATAAAATCCCCGCCCCCGAGCATGGGAGGCAGTTCCGGGCACACCATCACAGTGTGTGCTGCGTATTCATTCAGCTCCTACCGGAGCTGCGACACAGGCCGTAAGGCCTGCCTCTCACTTCGCACCCACCCCCGCGCACACGGGGCCGCGGGGCCTTGATACATAACACCCACCTCTCATTTATTTTTTATTTAATTGAATGTTTGTGGGGGATCCGCATGATCTATCGATCTAGGCAAATGACACAATGCATATCATTTGTATGAATGGGAAAACATTTTTCAAGGAGCTGTTGCTATACTATTATGGTAGCAGGGTTGACCTTGGTCTGATACATCTCCAACTCTTGGTTGGATGAAACAATAAGGTATTCAGCAACACTTAAAAAAGAGATTCCTCTAAAGGTCTCCAGCAACCCAAATATATTATTTTGATCGCTGGCAGGTGAGGAATTTAAAAGAAGCGCATTCATCATAGCCGAATGGCCTGGGTGAAATAGTTGACAAAGATCCCCTTAAATGTTAAATAGCTTCGGCAGCTTTTGAGGCTTCCATTAGGAATCAAATGTCAATTAAAAAAATATATGGTTTAGTTGATCGGTCAAAACAATGCAGAGGTGAATTACTACTTTAAGGATGGAATTAAAAGATCTAACTAAAATATTTTATTAACACTAAAGCCAACTCGTGCTTTTCAAAAGAAACGTTAGTACTGTTCATTGATCAAAACAGCCCCAGCCGTGACAAACCTGCTAGAATACAGATGGCCCAGTAAGTAAAGCTGTTTTGGGGTAACGTTTAGCTAAATGGCACCCTTTATGTATTTTTCTAATTATGCTACTCCTTCAAATACCTCAAGATCATCCTCACCTCACAAAGTGTTTCCTGCGACACAGCAAGGTGTTTAGTAAACCAAAGTCCACAGAGCATGCTGCTTGAACCACGCCTGCTATGTTCTACGCACTGCATCGATGTCTGACTACGCTTCGGTTTAACACCTGCTCACTGAACCGTCTTTGGCAAAGCCTGTGCAGGCCAAAGGCACAGTTTTGTGTGTCGCAGGTCTGCAGAGCACGCTGCTCGATCCACGTCTGCTGCGTTCTACTCACTGCATCGATGCCCGGCTATGCTTCGCTTTAAAAGCTGCTCACCGAACCCTCTGCAGCAAAGCCTGCCAAGGGCGCGGTGTTGTGCGACGCAGGTCCACAGAGCATGCTGCTTGATCCATGCTGTTACATTCTACGCACTGCATCGATGTCTTGCTTTGCTTTAAAACCTGCTCACCAAACCCTGTGCAGCAAAGTCTGCGCAGGCCAAGGGCACGGTATTGTGCGCTGCAGGTGTTAGGCCCTGCAATGCAGAATCTACACTGCCGACCACTCAATCCTAGCCTGATGCCTGTTCCATGAACGCTGCCTACTCTTGGCCCCAGGTAAGCGCAACCTCACATCCTCTTCTACTACCCTCCCAGCATGCCACAAAACCCCCCCAAATCTCCCATTGTCCTGACTCATGCCACCCCCATTAGCTTGTCTCCCAGCACCTCAACTCGAAACACTGGTCTCCAGTATCACACTAGGAAAACTTGCGCACCCCGCATCACCCCCACCACTTGTCTCCTGTCCACACTAGAAGCAAGTTCCTCAGATTACTCACCTGGCGAACTCCACCCACCCCATGGCTCCACACAAAACAGCCATGATACCCCCCCTTAGTGCTGTAAAAGTAGATTTTGCATGAATACCGCCTGATAGTAAATATTGTACTGTTTCCATGATGTCAACGTAGATAAGAATGTTGAAGCTGCTAAAGTGGATTGCTTGTTCTACCTTGGAGAAACCTTGGAGTTAAACAAAAGGCATACTAATCAGTAATTTAGATACCATCTGTTCCAATATTGCCTTCCCTGTTCAAACAGCAAAGTAGAATGATGAATAGTTGAACGTGCTCTTCCTGCAGAAATCTTTGTTTTCGCTCCTGACTTTTAACTCAAGAACAAATGATAGATAAATATAAGCAAGCAAAATAAGGAATGTTACCTTTGTGTTTTATGTTTGGAAAACATGTGAAATATTTAAGTGAAAACAACAAATTATGTAAAGATGTTTAAACATGAATTAGTTATGTCTAAAGGCTATGAACTCTAGGTAAATGTATTACACGAAGAGGGAATGGACGATGTGTCCGAGATTGTGGAAAACATGTATAAATACTTGTGTTTTTGAAATGTCCAGCACGCTTTCATCTCACAGTGTCTGCTTGTACACATTGCAGGGTGTTGAGAGCCAGACAGCTGCCTGTATAAACAGTACATTGCACCTTTGGACTCAAGACTGGCGTATTTCTATTATGTGGTATTAAGCCTCGATATTCTTTAATCTTTCAGATGGCACCCATATAGGGACCCTCAAGATTGATGCCACATCGCTAGACCAAGACGAAGCTACTGGACCGGGATGGGAGAGTGATGAGCGCCCTGCAAAATGAGACGCAATTCCTCCACAGTACTACACGCCCGATCCCTGGATGGTGAGTGGCGTTTAGTAGGGCATCACGACGAGGGTCCCCGTATCAAGGCCTGTTTGTCCAAAACTCCAGCCACGTCGATTTGATGTCTGATCAGAACTTTGTTGGTTGAAATCAGGTGAGTCATACCCCGATTCCTAAATAAATCCTGATATTTGTTGCAAGTGTTGTCTCTGCAGAAACAAATTTAGCCAGGTAAGATCGCGATTTAACTATGCCTGGGAAATTGTCATCCTGCTTTGCTGCATTTTTCCACAGGGAAAGACATTCTTTGAAACATGGCCAACCGGCACCACCTGAAGGGTCGCTAGCTTATTTAATGTATTGTAAGTATGGCCTGGGAGCTATCGTATTTAATGCTATTTGGCACAGACAGACCAAATATGTTTCCGAACTTCAGTGGTCAGTTTATGGTAGTTTTGAAATTGCCCGCCTAGAGCATTTAGAATCTGTATTGTTGAGAAAAAAGGCTAGGCCTGCAGCATTTGATGCAGTTAGAGATTGGAGGAAGGAAGCTGTGCAGCAACTCAAAAGTAGAGAAAAGAATGCGCATAGACACATGAAAAATGCTGAGAAAGCATTATTGCATGATCAGCAGAATCAGTCAGAATCCATTAGAGGTATGGACAGGGCTTTTCAACTAGATGTGCAAAAGATATATCCCTCGCAGGATTTTCATACATCAGACAAATTAATTAATACAATATTGAATGAACGTACGACTGTTTCAACTGCATCACCTCCTTATGTGGCTCCTCCCGTTGTTGTTCCTCCTCTTCCCATTGTTGTTCCTCTTCCTCCCGTTGTTGTTCCCCCTTCTGCACCTCCACCCGTGCCAACAGTTGCCGTCCCCATAATTCCGTCTTCACCAGCAGCAGTATTGCCTCGGGTACCTATTGAACAAGAATTGTATGAACCCTCTTTGCCAGGTGGTTCTGCTCCACCTGTAGTGGTTGAAGGGGCGTGAGCTGATTCAAGAATAGTGACTTGTGGCACAGTATCTAAAGACAGAAAGAGAGAATTGTATATGTGGGCTAAAAAGTACATAGAAGAGGGTGATGAATCGGCTGTTTTAGTTGCGATTTCTGATCAAGGGGGTATTCCTGAACAGAATATTTTGATAGAACGGATGGGAATGTATTTAGTTAATATATGGAGTGATTTGACAGACATGAATGTCCCACAGCGGTTGAGGGATTTGAATGTCCTTGCCCGCTTAAGGGACACTGCAGTGAAGTATATGAGCATATAGAGAAGGTATTTGAGTTTAAAAGCGAGCTAGATCGGTTACAGAAAGATGAGATGGATGATAATGGACGGCAAGCTTCGTATGTGCAGAAATGATTTCTTCCTCCATTGAAACCAATGAGTGATGAAATGAGTATTTACACAAGAGACGCTCTTAGATGGATTTGGTTGTTTCAATTTCTCCCATTGAAGTGCATGACATGTTTAGTCAGTATGCTCCGGCAATGCAAAGGAAAGTGTTGCAGGTGATGTTTGAATATTTACAAGATGAATTTATGAAGAGAAAGGAATGTTGTCCCGCAGATTTGATGGTTATTTATAAAAGAGCATTTTCACACGATACTGCATTGACTTCTTTGTCACTTGATTTCGCCTTGTTGCTTAATAGACGTTCAGATTTCCCTACTTTACTATTGCCGATGAGGGAGGTTCCTCCGACATTTGTTCCTAAAGTAGAGATTCCTGCTAATGCTGCAGCAGGAACACGTGCCACCACTATTGAAGCACATGTCTCACAGTTTGTCCATGTCTCAGTTTTCTAGACAGGAAGTAAATACCATTAGGCAATCAATTCCAGATATTCGGAAGAATCCAACAGGATTTTATCAAGAAATTGAATCTGTCTTGCATTCGTCAGTTTTCACGCTGGGTGATACAGACTTGTTGTTTCTGGTGATCCTTCCTGCTGATTTATGGAAGCAGATTAGAACTGTAGATGATCAGGCAGGGATGGGTGATACATGCGATGCAATAGTACGAGCAGATGGGGAAAGGAATGCTGGTGAAAATCAACCACAGGTGATATTGATGTTGTCAGACAGAATAGTGACTAAATTAAAAACTCTGGTTCCTGAAAAAAGAATTATATGGGATAAGCTTACGGCTTGCATGCAAGAGAAGCCAGAAGGTGCGACAGAGTATTTTAACAGATTTGAGCAAGTATTTTTGGATTTTAGTGGTCAAGATTTAAGTACAGAGCCAGGAAAAGAGGCTATTTGTTGATAAGTTTGTGCATGGATTGTTGCCTGAAATCCAATCATAGATCATGACTTCTGAGAGTGCGTGGCAAGTGAAATCATAATCTGATGTGTTGCACATGGCTCAGTATTATGAAAATAGGGTTAATATAGAGAAGGAGAAGGTGGAAAAGAAGAAAGGAGACCTGAAGACTAGAGTGTTATTGCAGCAGATAGCTAGAGGAGCCAGAGATGGGAATACACAGTTCAGAGGCCAATTTACACCACAGGGTGGCGCTCAACTGGGTCCCGTGCACATAAACCAGTTTGCATATTGTAGACAGAAGGGTCATTGGTGAGCACAATGCCCGATCCTACAGCAGAGATCAAATAGTACGTATGGTGCCATGGGTAGACGATCCAGAGGCCGTCCTGGGATACGGGGTCCTGGTATAAATCAGTTTGCATAGAACCAAGAGACACCATCAAAAGATAATCTGCAACAGAGTGTGAGAAGGGGGAATATTTTTGATAATCCTTCGAATGTCTATTTTTCTAAGGATTTTGCCTCTGACAATATACTGTTCCGTTAGGACAGCCCGAACCAGGGTCTGGGACCGATACCTATTCCCGTCGATCAGAGGGGCCCTACGTTGAAATGAAGGTGGGGAATAGGGAGCATCTCTTTTTGATAGATACAGGAGCACAGAGGTGTTCTATTGATCAATCATGGGTTCCAGATATACCACTGTCAGGGCAGAACAACATTTTTGTAGGGTTCTCTGGTATGCCAGTGGTTGGTCCGGTCTCTCAGCTGGTATCAGTTTCACTGGGACCATTTACTGATTCTTGTCCATTTCTATTGACGACAAATTGTGGTGAACATTTTTTGGGATTGAATTTATTAAAGAAATTGAATGCTGTGATTTACTGTTCTCTAAATGTAGTGTACTTAACGATTTCGCCCCAACAAATTTCTGTTCCACGATTTTTGTCTATGCCTTTACCAACTGAATTGAATAAGGTTCCGACCTGTTTATGGGCAGTTAGTGACAATGATGTTGGAATTTTACAGGTTGAGCCAGTTAAATTTGTGTTGAAACCAGGTGTAAAATTGCAGCGTATTCCGCAGTATAAGATTTCGTCGAAGGTGAACAGGCTTTGAAAAGTATTATTTCTGATTTCGTACACCGAGGTGCAATTGAAGAAATTGCGGGGAGTGTGTGTAATAGTCCGATTTTACCAGTTTACAAGAAAGGGGATAATGCGATTCCTTTTAATTTTATTATTGATTTGTGTGCAATGAATAAGGTGGTTGCCCCACAGTTTCCGATTGTACCCGATGTCACCACAATTCTGACTATGATTCCAGCCAGGGCTATATATTTTAGTGTCATGGATTTGAAAAACGCTTTCTTTAGTATCCCTGTGAATGTTGATAGCAGATATTTGTTTGCGTTCACCCTAGGGAGACGCTTGTTCACATTTACTCATGTGCCGCAAGGGTACACTGAGAGTCCAAGTATCTATAGAAGAGTGTTGAAAGAGCAGCTTGATACGCTCGAGTTGTCTTCCACTTGCACGTTGTTGCAATATGTTGATGATCTACTTCTAGCTGCTGATTCTGAAGATGCCTGCAAAGAGGGCACTGTGTTGCTGATAAATCAATTAGCATAACATGGGCATAAGTCTTAATTGAAGAAGTTTCAGTACTGTCAAAGGAGGGAAGAAGACTGACACCTGAACGGATACAAAGCATCTCTGATATGTCTGTTCCAAATACACAACAAGAGGTCAGAGCTATAATAGGCATGGCCTCATATTGTAGACAGTGGATCCTGAATTTTTCGCTGTTGATAAAACCTATGTTGGTACTAACAAAGAAGGACATTTCTTTGCCTTTACCGTGGAACATGGATTGCCAGAATGCTTATGATTTGCCTAAGGCTGCGATGTGTTGAGCACCAGTTTTGGGCACAACAAATTAGGAAAAAGGATTTGTTTTGTATGTGCATGAATGTGATGGATGTGCATTGGCTGTTTTGACACAGGCTTATCAAAAAGGGCACCTGGTTGATGCCTTGCTCTACCCAGGTGGGTAGTCACATATTAAAGAGCAAAATTGAGCAAGGTCATAGAATACCTGGCTGATTAATGAAGGGTGAACACACACCTATGGGGGTTACACCTTAGTAAGTGTGTACAAGTAACTGTGAATGACTTCTGACAAAATATATCAGGACAGTTCTGGGTGCTGCAGTTAGAATTTTAATAAAACTGCAGTTTACGTGTTTTTAGATACACTTGATAGAGAGTAACACAAGATACAACAGTATTTACACATTTTGAAGGTATAATAACCAGTTTGTGAGTGACAAATTTCAAATATTTGTAACGTCTTTTAAATGCTTACACATCCACTGAGTGGTCCTTGGGAAGGAAACCAGTGGATTTAGTGAGGTGATAGCATGTGATAGTCAGCACATATACATCAAAACAATGAGGGGTTGAACAAGGACAACGCAAACAAAATAACAGTCAACACGACAGTGTTTCGGCCAGAAAGTGAGCTTGGATGAGCTCTGATGGTGTGGCCTTCATCAGGACGAGATATTCCAAAGCGGGAAGTATCTTGTGAGGTCTGTTGAAATAAACAGACGGGGTGTTAGGAGTGGGCACATTCGTTAAAAACTAGCACAGGAAGAGGTATCAATACATGAAGGACCGGTGCTTACCGGAACTTCGGAGCGCAGTGGCTCAGGGAGAGGCAGTGTCAGCTGTACACTGGAGGATTTTCGAGGTCCTAGAAGTGGCCGTTCCTGTGGAAGTAGGAAGGACATGGAGGCTGTATTAAGCCATATGTAGTTGTGGAGCAACTAAGGGTAAAAAGGGGATAATAGCAAGCTTACCTTGAGGGCCTGTTGCCGTGCTTAGTATGGGTAAAACAGGCTGGCGTGATGAGTACGCTGAAGTCAACCGCAAGCATGAGGGGCTGCGGAAAGAGGGGAAACACGGGGCTAGGGTAAAAAGCCTCGGAGTGAGTCAAGTGTCAAGGTGCACGTGAGGGTTGGTGAGCCATGCAGGTCACAGATAGCCACGAACCAGGTGTGGCTGATGCAAGCGTGTGTGTTCCAGTGTGAATAATAAATGGACGGAATCGTCCGTGATGTTAAAATTACAACCTCTAGGACAGGTGGCGGAATAGCGGGATGGCCCGTGCAGGATCGCATGCTTGGCGAGGACGGTGTAAAATAGAGGCTGGGTTCCCGTTTTAAAGTGAGACATGCAGCTGGGAATTAGGTACACAATATCAAAGAGCTGCGGTGGTTGCATGCGCGTGTGCTTACCTGCGGATGAAAGAAGGATGAGCGCTGCAGAACAAGCTGTCAGCGGTCCTTGGCTGCGCACGGCGTGAGCTGTGGAGCGGACTGTGGTTAAATAGGGTGAGCGGCCATGATGAGGTGCGCAAGGCCGGGGTGCCCGTGTGGGTGCCTGACTGTCATGATCTCTGCTTCCAAAAGATCAGGACTTGCCCGACTCCCTTGGAAGCAGACCCATAACCCCGGTTCCGAGTGCCAGCCAGTCCCAATTGGGACCTTTTGGACCCTGTCCTGGCGCCAGTGGCACCAGGCTCATAAAGATGCCCAGTCCCAGCGCTGGAAGCGCCGGGCTCATAATGCTTGGGTGGACTTACCTGCAGCAGACCATGCTGCTTACTTACCTGCCAGTTGAACCCCTGATCCTCTTCTGTTTGGGACTACTTTTCCTGTTGGGTGGGGCAGGAGCCACTCCCTAGGTTCAGAACACTGGAACTCTTCTGGAAAGCAGGAACTCTTTTCTTACCTAGGCGTGGCTGTGGAAGGAGACACCTAAGCACTACAGGAGGCTATTTAAACCACACCCGATGGATGAATCTTGCTTTGCGTTATTCTGCATTCTCTGCAGCAGAACGCTCATCGTGTCTTCTGCTTCTGATCCTGGGCCTAAGGGAACAAAGGCTTACCATCCTGGAATCCAGTCTTCAGCAGCACCTGTAAAGACAAAGAAAGAACAGGTTAGCACTACGGTCTTCAGTGGCAGCGCATCTCTTACCTGGTCCATCGGCTGTCACCAACGCCTCGCGCTGCATTCCGGCATCTGAAAGACAAAGGCTTACCTACTCTTCGCATGCTCCGGAGGTCTTCGCACTGCATTCCGGTATCTGAAAGACAAAAGCTTACCAGCTCTTCGCACGCTCCGGAGGCCTTCGGCGCTGCATCCCGCATCTGAAAGACAAAAGAAGGTGCGTTTAAAGACATTGGGCAACTTTATTACTCACGTGCCATTACTCCTTCCCACGCCGAATCCAGTGGGTATTCCAGCACCCTTCAGCTTCTCTAAAGCTCCAAACTTGTACCTGCAAGATAAAAGGGACAGTTAGTGCGCATCGTGAAGCAGGCTACAAGCGCTTACTTACGTGCTTCCAGGCGCTTCTATTCCTCACGCGGGTTCGATCCTCAACTCTCATCAGCCCGCCATCCGCCATCGCCGGAACCCTGCAAAACAAGAGATATCATTACAAAAGACTTTTAAGACATTTGAAGTGCCCAGAACTTACCGTTCGTGCAGTTAACGACGGACAGCAGTCCTCTGAGGTCAAGAGGCCTGCACCCTTATCCAGTGAAGAAACTGGTTACGGCACCCTGCCCCGAGGCAGATGGAGAGCTCGGCGTTCACTTACCTAAGGTGAGGGCGTTAACCTTTGGGGTTCTACAGGAGAAGAGAAAGGGAAGAGGAGAGAGGCACCCAATAACCCCAGTTCATTAATCCCATATTTTCTATCTGCAGACATCTTACTCTTCGAGTCAGACATACAGTGCACAGAGGTCCAGCCCAAAGAGCCAACCGTGTGTTACACATCACCTTTGAAGATACGGCATTCACCCAGTCAAGACCGGCGCCTCTGCGGGAATCAGGTGAGCGTTACAGAACGCAAAGCCTACCGCAAAACTCCCACCCAGGCGCTATGGAAACCTCGGATACCGACCAGCTAGCCCAGTTACTTGGGGAACTAAGAGCAGAAGTGCATGCAGCCCATCAGGAAACGAATGCTCTAAGAAGGGAACTGATTATTTCCAAGGAGCGAACAGACGATCTCGCTAGACAATTGCTACAGTCACAAGCCGGACAAACTCCGTTACCCGCATCAGGGGCAAATCTTCCTTCAACATCCTCTACGAACCCAGTGCAGATCAAACTACCTGGGAATGTACCTCTGGCTCCGCCCGAACGATTTTCTGGTGGATTAAAGAGGTTTGCAGTATTTATTAATCAGTGCCGGTTGCACTTCTTATGCCGGCCAGCAGCCTTTCCAACTGATCAAGCTAAGGTAGCTTTCGTGCTTTCGTACCTTAGTGGCAATGCGGCAGACTGGTCGATCCCTCTAGTTAATCAAGATGATCCGGTTCTCCATGATTTTCAAGCTTTTCAGCTCAGTATGGAAAAACTGTTTGCAAGACATTCACAGGGGCAGGCCTTGGACAATGAGCTCCTTTCATTGCGACAGGGTAATCAAGACCTTTTGGCTTATATTGCGTCTTTCAACAGACTGATAGTGGAAACTCGATGGCCTGAGGACAAAAGGATTACGCTGTTTTATAGAGGTCTACGTGGAGAGCTCAAAGATGTGTTAGCCCAAGTAGTGAATCTCCCGTAAGACTGTTCGGACTATATTGACTTAGTCGTTCAAATTGACCACAGACTGCAGAACAGGAAGGCCGATCGTTCCAAGTTTGATGCTCGAGTATTTTCCAAACCACCAACTTCTACCAAAGGAGTAGACTCCGGGGAACCCATGCAAATAGGGGGCCTGAAAGGACCACTAACACAAAAGGAGCGGGAAAGGAGAAAACAGCTGCAATTATGCCTCTATTGCGGAAACTCGGGGCACTTTCTTCGAGACTGTCCGGTGAAACCAGCCAAGAAGGCAGTAGGAGCTGCAGTTACCAGGGTCACAAACTCTGAGCAGGGAAACGACCTCGCCCGACAAGAATAGAGGTCCTCTTGCCGAGCGTTAAAACAAGTTCCGTGACCTCGCATTTCGTGATACCTATGGTCCTCATTAGCCCTGAACATCCGGATCGATTACATGCGATTGAAGCTTACGTCGACAGCGGTGCCATCGGCAATTATGTGGATCATGAAATGGTTTTGAGGATGAATCTGACTCTTTGTCCAAAGGCTGTAATGGACGTCATTACTACGGTGGATGGTACGGAGATAGCCTCCGGACCAGTAACGCATACCACCCAAGAAGTGACGCTAGTAAGTCAAGATGGACACCATGAGAAGATCGTGTTCGATGTGATCAAGGCCCCTCAGTTCCAGATTATTCTAGGAATTCCTTGGTTAGAGAAGCACAATCCTCAGATCGATTGGCGAGCAAGAACGGTTCAGTTTCCAGAATGTGTCTCTACTTGTCACCCTCGACCTGGTGTTGCACTGGCAGCAATTTCCTCGGAGGCTCCCCAGTTACCTCCTGAATACCTAGAATTCCAAGATGTTTTCCGGAAGGACCAGGCTAACTCTCTACCTCCTCATAGGTCTTATGACTGCCAGATAGACCTGATACCTGGATCTACTCCTCCTTGTAGTAGAATTTATGCCCTCACCGAGCCTGAGAATCGTCACCTCCGACAATACCTGGATCAATACCTAGCGAATGGGTTTATTCGTCCTTCCAAGTCCCCTGCTTCCTCAGCTTTGTTCTTCGTTCCAAAAAAAGAAGGGGACCTTAGAACTTGTATAGATTATCGCGCCCTGAACCAGATCACCGTTAAGAATAGATATCCGTTACCTTTGATCCCTGAACTCCTGAACCAAGTCAGAAAAGCATGCATATATACAAAGCTGGATCTTAGAGGAGCCTACCACTTGGTACGAGTAAAAGAGGGCGATGAATGGAAGACGGCCTTCCGCACCAAGTATGGGCTATTTGAGTATCAGGTCATGCCCTTCGGACTTTGCAATGCCCCGGCCGCCTTTCAATATTTTATGAACGATGTCCTCAGAGAGCTCATAGATGTGTGTGTTGTTGTTTACATTGACGACATCCTCGTTTATTCTTCATCGGAAACTGAACATCGGAAACACGTGAAAATGGTCCTCGAGAGATTGCGTCAACACAAACTTTTCGCTAAGTTGGAAAAATGTGTTTTCAACGTGACTGAAGTTGAATTCTTGGGATTCATATTATCACCTAGCGGAGTGCGTATGGATTCAAAGAAGGTCGATGCAATTCTCAAATGGCCATCGCCATCCTCCGTAAAAGGTGTTCAAAGCATGTTAGGCTTCGCTAACTTTTACCGCAGGTTTATCCCCGAATTCTCTCGAATAGTACAGCCCATCACCGCCTTGTTAAAGAAAAACAAACGTTTTGAATGGTCTACCGAGGCGGAACAAGCTTTCCAGAATTTGAAGACTAGATTTATCTCTGCACCGATCTTAAAACATCCTCACCCAGAACTCCCCTACATCGTTGAAACTGATACTTCGAGCCTTGCCATGGGGGCAGTTCTATCACAAAAGGACCCAGTAACCAATCAGTTGCATCCCGTGGCATTTTGGTCCCGCAAATTCTCGCCTCCTGAAATCAATTACACTATTACTGATAAGGAACTTCTAGCTATCAAGTCCGCCTTTAAGGCTTGGCGGCATTATCTTCTGGGGGCCCGACACACCGTTACTGTGATTACAGATCACCGAAACCTGCAATATTTGAAAACCGCAAAAGCTCAATCCTCTAGGCAACTCCGTTGGGCACTATTCTTTGCCGAGTTTGACTTCATAATTACCTATCGACCTGGTACAAAAAACGGTAAAGCTGATGCCCTTTCTCGGATGGGAGTGGAAGAACATTTGATCAATCCTAAACCTGTACCTATCATTCCCGAACAAAGAATTCTAGGTGTAATCGCCACACAATCCATAGAGGAAGTTAAGGATAAAGCCAGGCTACTGGTAACTCCAGCAGACATACAGAATTGGCATCTGCAGGGAAAGGACTTTACGGTGAAGGACAACCTATTATATTTCCAAGAACGGTTATACCTGCCCAGCACAGATTTACAGAAAAAGGTAATCTCTTGTTATCACGATTCTTTAATGGAAGGACATCCCGGTATGACCAAGACCTCGGAAAAGATCAAGCGCTACTTCTGGTGGCCGTCTTGGAAAAAAGATATCAGAGACTTTATAATGTCCTGTGGAGTATGCGCCCAAAACAAGAGTCAAAAGGAAAAACCAGCCGGCCTCTTACGCCCTATTGACATCCCGCCTCGCCCTTGGCATACGCTTTCTATGGACTTCATCACCAATCTACCTCCATGCTCCGGATACAATACGATCCTAGTAATCGTGGACCTATTCTCCAAGATGGCGCATTTCATTCCACTCAAAGGCTTAC
This sequence comes from Ambystoma mexicanum, assembly GCF_040938575.1. NCBI lineage: Eukaryota > Metazoa > Chordata > Amphibia > Caudata > Ambystomatidae > Ambystoma > Ambystoma mexicanum. Next base: position 1,084,544,822 of record NC_090936.1, on the reverse strand, counting down.
CAACAGCAGCAACTCTGGCCCGAGAATTTCTCGAAAACATCGTCCGACTGCACGGTTTTCCTTCAGTTCTAATTTCGGATCGAGGTAGTCAATTTATTTCTCATTTTTGGCGAAGTTGCTGTCGGTCGGCTCAAATTGATGTGAGACTTTCGACCAGCCACCACCCTCAAACCGACGGACAAACCGAGAGGACCAATCAAACTCTGGAACAGTATTTGCGCTGCATGCTACAACAAACTGAAAAAACTTGGAAAGATATCCTTTGGATAGCCGAATATGCCTACAATAACTCTGTCCACTCGGGAACTGGGAAGACCCCGTTTTTTCTTTTATACGGTAGTCACCCTCGAACCTCGGAGTTGGATCCACTCCAAGATCTTGGAACACCAGCAGTAGACCACCTGCATTCTACAATCACCCAAGCCTTTAAGGAAGCCGTTTCTCACCTTCAAAGGGCTAAAGAACAATACAAGAAAGGAGCAGACCAACATCGGAAGGAAGCCCCCCAATATCAAGTAGGAGATCAAGTCTGGTTATCCACCAAATATCTACCTCTAAAAGGATCACGCACATTCAACCCAAGATACCTTGGTCCCTATTCCATCACTACCATAGTAAATCCAGTAGCGGTCAAGTTGGACTTGCCCCCTCACATGAAGATACATCCGGTCTTCCACGTCTCTCTATTAAAACCCGTGCAACCTCAAACCCGACTAACTACATCTCCAAAACCTATTCTAGTTGATGGAGAACTCGAGTTTGAAGTCAAAAGCATCCTGGATTCCAAGATCTCCAAATCTAAACTATTTTATCTGATTGACTGGAAAGGCTACGGTCCCCAAGAAAGATCCTGGGAACCTGCAGAATATGTCCACGCGCCTCGTCTAATCAAAAGATTTCATCGAACATTTCCTAACAAGCCCAAACCCCCGGAGAAGCCCGGTTTGGGAGGGGCCTTGAGGGGGGGTGCTGTCATGATCTCTGCTTCCAAAAGATCAGGACTTGCCCGACTCCCTTGGAAGCAGACCCATAACCCCCGTTCCGAGTGCCAGCCAGTCCCAATTGGGACCTTTTGGACCCTGTCCTGGCGCCAGTGGCACCAGGCTCATAAAGATGCCCAGTCCCAGCGCTGGAAGCGCCGGGCTCATAATGCTTGGGTGGACTTACCTGCAGCAGACCATGCTGCTTACTTACCTGCCAGTTGAATCCCTGATCCTCTTCTGTTTGGGACTACTTTTCCTGTTGGGTGGGGCAGGAGCCACTCCCTAGGTTCAGAACACTGGAACTCTTCTGGAAAGCAGGAACTCTTTTCTTACCTAGGCGTGGCTGTGGAAGGAGACACCTAAGCACTACAGGAGGCTATTTAAACCACACCCGATGGATGAATCTTGCTTTGCGTTATTCTGCATTCTCTGCAGCAGAACGCTCATCGTGTCTTCTGCTTCTGATCCTGGGCCTAAGGGAACAAAGGCTTACCATCCTGGAATCCAGTCTTCAGCAGCACCTGTAAAGACAAAGAAAGAACAGGTTAGCACTACGGTCTTCAGTGGCAGCGCATCTCTTACCTGGTCCATCAGCTGTCACCAACGCCTCGCGCTGCATTCCGGCATCTGAAAGACAAAGGCTTACCTACTCTTCGCATGCTCCGGAGGTCTTCGCACTGCATTCCGGCATCTGAAAGACAAAAGCTTACCAGCTCTTCGCACGCTCCGGAGGCCTTCGGCGCTGCATCCCACATCTGAAAGACAAAAGAAGGTGCGTTTAAAGACATTGGGCAACTTTCATGTTTGGGTGATGCATATCACGATACATATTTGCAAGAAATGTTTATTATTGACACAGAAGAAGGCACATATAACCCACGTGGGGTGGCATTAAACAGAGTCCAGCAGTGCCGCATGAAGTCAAATGGGAGTGGAGGCATTGTCTCAATTACAGGAAGTGTTTCCACTCTACACAGATGTTTAAACCTGCCCTGACAGAATTTAATTTGTGAACCCATTTCTGTTCTAAGCGGGTCAGGATTCTGTCGACATCTCCTACTCTGATGGTGGCAGAAACTTTCTGAATTACCACCCATTTAACGTCCATCTTGGTGTGGTTTTTCTTGACAAAATGATCTACCAGTGGTTTATCAGGTACTTCATCTTTTATACACGAGCGGTGCTCGCATATCCTGGTCTTCACTGGTCTCAGGGTTTTGCCCACATATATGAGTCCACCTGGGCAAGTTATAGCATATATGACCTGCTTTGTGTTGCAATTGGTGTGGTCCTGCGGAGTCCAATTGATGTCATTCTGTTTGAATATTTTGGTAGTCTCTGTAAATTGGCAGACGGTACATTAGCCACATCGGTAGTGGCCTTGTACGGGTGGAAGATTCCATAGGGTGCTTGTGGATTTGGTGGGCTCGATGAAGGTGTGTACCAAGGATTCTCGGAGGTTCCGGTTTTCTTGAAGGCGAAAAGTGGGACTTTTTGTAGTGATCCTGCATTTCTGATGATGGGCCAGTGTTGTTTGACAGTCTTTTTGATGAGGTCGCTGAGTGGGCTGAACGTGGTGATGCATACTAGTCTGTCAAGTTCCTTTTTGATGGTTTTGGTGAGACATATCTTGCGGTCGGTGTTGGCGGTCCGCTTCTTAGCATTCTTGATGGCTTTCCTGGGGTACCCCCTATCGGCGAGCCTGGTTTGGAGGTCAGTGGCATGTTTGTCAAACGTGGTGCGTTCGGTGCAGTTTCTTCTGATATGAAGGAATTGTCCGTATGGTAAATTATACTTCATGCTTTCCGGGTGGTAGCTGTTGAAGTGAAGCAAGGTGTTTCTATCAGTGGCTTTGCGAAATAGTTCCGTATTGAGATGGTTGCCAGATCTGTAGATGTGCAGATCTAAAAAATCGATCCTATGGAAATCCCAATGTATGGTGAATCTGATGTGTTGGTTCCGCTGGTTGAGCCATCCATGGAAGGCCATCAGATCTTCAGGGTTGCCTTTCCAGATGAGAAGAACGTCGTCGATATATCTCTTCCACAGGATGATGTTCTGTTGGTAGGGATTGTGTGCTGACACGATGTGTTCTGTTTCATAATGGGCCATGTATAGGTTCGCTATGTCAGGTGCGAACGTAGCGCCCATACTGACCGCTTTGATCTGTATGTACAATTGGTCTTGGAACAAGAAAAAGTTTTTGGTCATGGCCAATCTGACACACTCCAGGATGAACTCAGTGGGACAGCTGTGATGTTGCTTCTGGTGTCGAGAAAAAGTTTCAGTACTTCCAAGCGTTCTAGCTGGGGTATTGATGTGTAGAGAGCTTCCACATCTAGGGTGGCCGGGATGTATTCAGGTTTCATATCAATCTCATTCAGCATAAGGATGGTATCTGTGCTGTCCTTGAGATAGGAGCCCATTTTGTTGACAAAGGGTTTGAGAAAAAAGTTGGTGTAAACCGAAAGGGGTTCAAGTATAGAATCACAAGCGGAGACAATGGGTCTACCGGGTGGATTGGTGAGGTTTTTGTGCACTTTTGGTAGCATATAAAATGCCAGGATGCGCAGGTGGTTTTTGTTCAAAAATCTATGTTCCTCGTCGCATATCCATGATTCTTGTAAAGCGTGGTTTGTCAGGCTCAAAATTTCTTTCTGTAGTTCTTTGGTCGGATCTCTGTGTGGAGGCGAGTACACGTTGACGTCGCTCAACAGATGTAAGCATTCCATGTCGTAGTCTGTGGTATTGGACATGACAATACCCCCGCCTTTGTCGGCCGGTTTGATGGTAATATCGTGATTGGCTTTAAGTGAGGAGAGAGCCTTTCTTTCTTCTGTCGAGAGGTTATCCGGTTAGAAATTCCTTTTGGAGAGACCTTTCCGGATCGCGTTGGTCACCATTTTCTCATAAGTGTCGAATTCACAGGGGATAGTGTGCGGTGGTGACATGAATGTGGATTTGATTTTTAATCCTGTGATGTTTTCTTTGTCCCTTTCCGGGGATTAGATCCCGATGATGAATGTTCAGGTAAGTACACATCAAAGAAGTATTTGAGACAAATGTTGCAGAAAAAACTTTTGAGTTCGAGCTCTGTGTCAAATGCTTGGGCCTTGGCCGCTGGAACAAATGATAGGCCCTTTTCCAGGAGGTTTATTTCTGAGGTCGTCATTGTGTGGTTGGATAGGTTGAAGATGGGAATCCTCTCTGTTGTTGTCCTTGGTTGTTGTACCACTGTCGGGTGCGCATCTGTGGTCCCTGTTGTGCTGATCTCCTCTTGGGACGTCCTCGTTGCATGCCTCTGGGAAAAAAAGGTTGCTGTGGGTGCTGTTGATTGCCTGGGCCTCCACTGGCACTTCCGCTGCTGTTGGACGAACTGCCTGAGAAAGTGACACCGCGATTTCTTCTGTTAAAGGTGCCTTGTTGTTGGATTTCTATGTAGTAGTTCTCTCAGAGGTAAGGGTACGTTTTGTCCTCGGCATAGTTTTGTAAGTCCTTCTTAAATTTTTGTGCCTTTCTTTCGACAGTGATGGCTTTGAATTTGTCGATTTCGGTCTCTAGTTTCTCAAGTTTGAATTTGGCGTCTTTGATGGTGGCGTCCTCTTGGAATTTCTTTTCCATTTCCATGAGTTCGGTGCCTTGTTTTTTGCATTCCTCTTCTGCTGTGTCGATGACAAGGATCAGCCAATCACGGCTGCATTTATTACCGACCCCGCTGAAGTTTTTGTTGAATTTGGGGTTGTCGGTGAAGACACGTGGTATATTTTTCACTTGTAGACCCTCTGGTATTATGCCTGCTTTGAGATATTCTAGCATGAATTTACCATGCATTTCGGTGCGGATTAGTTTCTTCTTCTTTTGATTAATATTTTCTAATTCGTCTTTGGCGAGGCCGAGGGTGAGTATGCCTTCTCGGTTGCTGATTGTGGAAGTGGTCCCCAGAAGTTTTTTAAAATAATCATCTGAATAAGACAAGATGTTGACATTCTCCATGATGTGGTTGATGGTGGAGATAGTGTCGTGTTGTTTTTCTTTGGTTAGGAAGTTGCAAGGATTTCCTGGAGAGTAGGGAACGGTTGCAAAAGTCCACAGCCACGGGCTGTACTCTGAAATGTTTATCAAAAAGGGCACCTGGTTGATGCCTTGCTCTACCCAGGTGGGTAGTCATGTATTAAAGAGCAAAATTGAGCAAGGTCATAGAATACCTGGCTGATTAACGAAGGGTGAACACACACCTATGGGGGTTACACCTTAGTAAGTGTGTACAAGTAACTGTGAATGACTTCTGACAAAAATATATCAGGACAGTTCTGGGTGCTGCAGTTAGATTTTTAATAAAACTGTAGTTTACGTGTTTTTAGATACACTTGATAGAGAGTAACACAAGATACAACAGTATTTACACATTTTGAAGGTATAATAACCAGTTTGTGAGTGACAAATTTCAAATATTTATAACGTCTTTTAAATGCTTACACATCCACTGAGTGGTCCTTGGGAAGGAAACCAGTGGATTTAGTGAGGTGATAGCATGTAATAGTCAGCACATATACATCAAAACAATGAGGGGTTGAACAAGGACAAGGCAAACAATATAACAGTCAACACGACAGTGTTTCGGCCAGAAAGTGAGCTTGGATGAGCTCTGATGGTGTGGCCTTCATCAGGACGAGATATTCCAAAGCGGGAAGTATTTTGTGAGGTCTGTTGAAATAAACAGACGGGGTGTTATAGGAGTGGGCACATTTGTTAAAAACTAGCACAGGTAGAGGTATCAATAAATGAAGGACCAGTGTTTACCGGAACTTTGGAGCGCAGTGGCTCAGGGAGAGGCAGTGTCAGCTGTACACTGGATGATATCGAGGTCCTAAAAGTGGCCGTTCCTGTGGAAGTAGAAGGACATGGAGGCTGTATTAAGCCGTATGTAGTTGTGGAGCATCTAAGGGTTAAAAGGGGGTAATAGCAAGCTTACCTTGAGGGCCTGTTGCCGTGCTTAGTATGGGTAAAACAGGCTGGCGTGATGAGTACGCTGAAGTCAACCGCAAGCATGAGGGGCTGCGGAAAGAGGGGAAACACGGGGCTAGGGTAAAAAGCCTCGGAGTGAGTCAAGTGTCAAGGTGCACGTGAGGGTTGGTGAGCCATGCAGGTCACAGATAGCCACGAACCAGGTATGGCTGATGCAAGCGTGTGTGTTCCAGTGTGAATAATAAATGGACGGAATCGTCCGTGATGTTAAAATTACAACCTCTAGGACAGGTGGCGGAATAGCGGGATGGCCCGTGCAGGATCGCATGCTTGGCGAGGACGGTGTAAAATAGAGGCTGGGTTCCCCTTTTAAAGTGAGACATGCAGCTGGGAATTAGGTACACAATATCAAAGAGCTGCGGTGGTTGCATGCGCGTGTGCTTACCTGCGGATGAAAGAAGGATGAGCGCTGCAGAACAAGCTGTCAGCGGTCCCTGGCTGCGCAGGGCGTGAGCTGTGGAGTGGACTGTGGTTAAAAAGGGTGAGCGGCCATGATGAGGTGCGCGAGGCCGGGGTGCCCGTGGGGGTGCCTGACCCAGATGCCGGGCGCAAAGTCCTCAAGGTATAAAGCAGAATACTAGTAGGACTAAGAGGCTAAACACAACTATAAGCCTAAAAGGGGCATACTAGTGTCAACATTACTGCTGGCGAGGATGCGTGGCTCAGGAGGGTGATACATGTCTGGGCAGGCGGGCGGAGGGCGCCTCACAATGAGGCTGGGAAGCTGATAGGTCGGTGTCCAGCCGGTGGTGGTGATTGAGTAAGGAGCCACTACAGAGGGGATCCCAACATGTTTGGGTGATGCATATCACGATACATATTTGCAAGAAATGTTTATTATTGACACAGAAGAAGGCACATATAACCCACGTGGGGTGGCATTAAACAGAGTCCAGCAGTGCCGCATGAAGTCAAATGGGAGTGGAGGCATTGTCTCAATTACAGGAAGTGTTTCCACTCTACACAGATGTTTAAACCTGCCCTGACAGAATTTAATTTGTGAACCCATTTCTGTTCTAAGCGGGTCAGGATTCTGTCGACATCTCCTACTCTGATGGTGGCAGAAACTTTCTGAATTACCACCCATTTAACGTCCATCTTGGTGTGGTTTTTCTTGACAAAATGATCTACCAGTGGTTTATCAGGTACTTTATCTTTTATACACGAGCGGTGCTCGCATATCCTGGTCTTCACTGGTCTCAGGGTTTTGCCCACATATATGAGTCCACCTGGGCAAGTTATAGCATATATGACCTGCTTTGTGTTGCAATTGGTGTGGTCCTGCAGAGTCCAATTGATGTCATTGTGTTTGAATATTTTGGTAGTCTCTGTAAATTGGCAGACGGTACATTAGCCACATCGGTAGTGGCCTTGTACGGGTGGAAGATTCCATAGGGTGCTTGTGGATTTGGTGGGCTCGATGAAGGTGTGTACCAAGGATTCTCGGAGGTTCCGGTTTTCTTGAAGGCGAAAAGTGGGACTTTTTGTAGTGATCCTGCATTTCTGATGATGGGCCAGTGTTGTTTGACAGTCTTTTTGATGAGGTCGCTGAGTGGGCTGAACGTGGTGATGCATACTAGTCTGTCAAGTTCCTTTTTGGTGGTTTTGGTGAGACATATCTTGCGGTTGGTGTTGGCGGTCCGCTTCTTAGCATTCTTGATGGCTTTCCTGGGGTACCCCCTATCGGCGAGCCTGGTTTGGAGGTCAGTGGCGTGTTTGTCAAACGTGGTGCGTTCGGTGCAGTTTCTTCTGATACGAAGGAATTGTCCGTATGGTAAATTATACTTCATGCTTTCCGGGTGGTAGCTGTTGAAGTGAAGCAAGGTGTTTCTATCAGTGGCTTTGCGAAATAGTTCCGTATTGAGATGGTTGCCAGATCTGTAGATGTGCAGATCTAAAAAATCGATCCTATGGAAATCCCAATGTATGGTGAATCTGATGTGTTGGTTCCGCTGGTTGAGCCATCCATGGAAGGCCATCAGATCATCAGGGTTGCCTTTCCAGATGAGAAGGCCGTCGTCAATATATCTCTTCCACAGGATGATGTTCTGTTGGTAGGGATTGTGTGCTGACACGATGTGTTCTGTTTCATAATGGGCCATGTATAGGTTAGCTATGTCAGGTGCGAACGTAGCGCCCATACTGACCCCTTTGATCTGTATGTACAATTGGTCTTGGAACAAGAAAATTTTTTTGTTCATGGCCAATCTGACACAATCCAGGATGAACTCAGTGGGACAGCTGTGATGTTGCTTCTGGTGTCGAGAAAAAGTTTCAGTACTTCCAAGCGTTCTAGCTGGGGTATTGATGTGTAGAGAGCTTCCACATCTAGGGTGGCCGGGATGTATTCAGGTTTCATATCAATCTCATTCAGCATAAGGATGGTATCTGTGCTGTCCTTGAGATAGGAGCCCATTTTGTTGACGAAGGGTTTGAGAAAAAAGTTGGTGTAAACCGAAAGGGGTTCAGGTATAGAATCACAAGCGGAGACAATGGGTCTACCGGGTGGATTGGTGAGGTTTTTGTGCACTTTTGGTAGCATATAAAATGCCAGGATGCGCAGGTGGTTTTTGTTCAAAAATCGATGTTCCTCGTCGCATATCCATGATTCTTGGAAAGCGTGGTTTGTCAGGCTCAAAATGTCTTCCTGTAGTTCTTTGGTCGGATCTCTGTGTGGAGGCGAGTACACGTTGACGTCGCTCAACAGATGTAAGCATTCCATGTCGTAGTCTGTGGTATTGAACATGACAATACCCCCGCCTTTGTCGGCCAGTTTGATGGTAATATCGTGATTGGCTTTAAGTGAGGAGAGAGCCTTTCTTTCTTCTGTCGAGAGGTTATCCGGATAGAAATTCCTTTTGGAGAGACCTTTCCGGATCGCGTTGGTCACCATTTTCTCATAAGTGTCGAATTCACAGGGGATAGTGTGCGGTGGTGACATGAATGTGGATTTGATTTTTAATCCTGTGATGTTTTCTTTGTCCCTTTCCGGGGTTTAGATCCAGATGATGAATGTTCAGGTAAGTACACATCAAAGAAGTATTTGAGACAAATGTTGCAGAAAAAACTTTTGAGTTCGAGCTCTGTGTCAAATGCTTGGGCCTTGGCCGCTGGAACAAATGATAGGCTCTTTTCCAGGAGGTTTATTTCTGCGGTCGTCATTGTGTGGTTGGATAGGTTGAAGATGGGAATCCTCTCTGTTGTTGTCCTTGGTTGTTGTACCACTGTCGGGTGCGCATCTGTGGTCCCTGTTGTGCTGATCTCCTCTTGGGGCATCCTCGTTGCATGCCTCTGGGAAAAAAAGGTTGCTGTGGATGCTGTTCATTGCCTGGGCCTCCACTGGCACTTCCGCTGCTGTTGGACGAACTGCCTGAGAAAGTGACACCGCGATTTCTTCTGTTAAAGGTGCCTTGTTGTTGGATTTCTATGTAGTAGTTCTCTCAGAGGTAAGGGTACGTTTTGTCCTCGGCATAGTTTTGTAAGTCCTTCTTAAATTTTTGTGCCTTTCTTTCGACAGTGATGGCTTTGAATTTGTCGATTTCGGTCTCTAGTTTCTCAAGTTTGAATTTGGTGTCTTTGATGGTGGCGTCCTCTTGGAATTTCTTTTCCATTTCCATGAGTTCGGTGCCTTGTTTTTTGCATTCCTCTTCTGCTGTGTCGATGACAAGGATCAGCCAATCACGGCTGCATTTATTACCGACCCCGCTGAAGTTTTTGTTGAATTTGGGGTTGTCGGTGAAGACACGTGGTATATTTTTCACTTGTAGACCCTCTGGTATTATGCCTGCTTTGAGATATTCTAGCATGAATTTACCATGCATTTCGGTGCGGATTAGTTTCTTCTTCTTTTGATTAATATTTTCTAATTCGTCTTTGGCGAGGCCGAGGGTGAGTATGCCTTCTGGGTTGCTGAGAGTGGAAGTGGTCCCCAGAACTTTTTTAAAATAATCATCTGAATAAGACAAGATGTTGACATTCTCCATGATGTGGTTGATGGTGGAGATAGTGTCGTGTTGTTTTTCTTTGGTTAGGAAGTTGCAAGGATTTCCTGGAGAGTAGGGAACGGTTGCAAAAGTCCACAGCCACGGGCTGTACTCTGAAATGTTTATCAAAAAGGGCACCTGGTTGATGCCTTACTCTACCCAGGTGGGTAGTCACGTATTAAAGAGCAAAATTGAGCAAGGTCATAGAATACCTGGCTGATTAACGAAGGGTGAACACACACCTATGGGGGTTACACCTTAGTAAGTGTGTACAAGTAACTGTGAATGACTTCTGACAAAAATATATCAGGACAGTTCTGGGTGCTGCAGTTAGATTTTTAATAAAACTGTAGTTTACGTGTTTTTAGATACACTTGATAGAGAGTAACACAAGATACAACAGTATTTACACATTTTGAAGGTATAATAACCAGTTTGTGAGTGACAAATTTCAAATATTTATAACGTCTTTTAAATGCTTACACATCCACTGAGTGGTCCTTGGGAAGGAAACCAGTGGATTTAGTGAGGTGATAGCATGTAATAGTCAGCACATATACATCAAAACAATGAGGGGTTGAACAAGGACAAGGCAAACAATATAACAGTCAACACGACAGTGTTTCGGCCAGAAAGTGAGCTTGGATGAGCTCTGATGGTGTGGCCTTCATCAGGACGAGATATTCCAAAGCGGGAAGTATTTTGTGAGGTCTGTTGAAATAAACAGACGGGGTGTTATAGGAGTGGGCACATTTGTTAAAAACTAGCACAGGTAGAGGTATCAATAAATGAAGGACCAGTGTTTACCGGAACTTTGGAGCGCAGTGGCTCAGGGAGAGGCAGTGTCAGCTGTACACTGGATGATATCGAGGTCCTAAAAGTGGCCGTTCCTGTGGAAGTAGAAGGACATGGAGGCTGTATTAAGCCGTATGTAGTTGTGGAGCATCTAAGGGTTAAAAGGGGGTAATAGCAAGCTTACCTTGAGGGCCTGTTGCCGTGCTTAGTATGGGTAAAACAGGCTGGCGTGATGAGTACGCTGAAGTCAACCGCAAGCATGAGGGGCTGCGGAAAGAGGGGAAACACGGGGCTAGGGTAAAAAGCCTCGGAGTGAGTCAAGTGTCAAGGTGCACGTGAGGGTTGGTGAGCCATGCAGGTCACAGATAGCCACGAACCAGGTGTGGCTGATGCAAGCGTGTGTGTTCCAGTGTGAATAATAAATGGACGGAATCGTCCGTGATGTTAAAATTACAACCTCTAGGACAGGTGGCGGAATAGCGGGATGGCCCGTGCAGGATCGCATGCTTGGCGAGGACGGTGTAAAATAGAGGCTGGGTTCCCCTTTTAAAGTGAGACATGCAGCTGGGAATTAGGTACACAATATCAAAGAGCTGCGGTGGTTGCATGCGCGTGTGCTTACCTGCGGATGAAAGAAGGATGAGCGCTGCAGAACAAGCTGTCAGCGGTCCCTGGCTGCGCAGGGCGTGAGCTGTGGAGTGGACTGTGGTTAAAAAGGGTGAGCGGCCATGATGAGGTGCGCGAGGCCGGGGTGCCCGTGGGGGTGCCTGACCCAGATGCCGGGCGCAAAGTCCTCAAGGTATAAAGCAGAATACTAGTAGGACTAAGAGGCTAAACACAACTATAAGCCTAAAAGGGGCATACTAGTGTCAACATTACTGCTGGCGAGGATGCGTGGCTCAGGAGGGTGATACATGTCTGGGCAGGCGGGCGGAGGGCGCCTCACAATGAGGCTGGGAAGCTGATAGGTCGGTGTCCAGCCGGTGGTGGTGATTGAGTAAGGAGCCACTACAGAGGGGATCCCAACATGTTTGGGTGATGCATATCACGATACATATTTGCAAGAAATGTTTATTATTGACACAGAAGAAGGCACATATAACCCACGTGGGGTGGCATTAAACAGAGTCCAGCAGTGCCGCATGAAGTCAAATGGGAGTGGAGGCATTGTCTCAATTACAGGAAGTGTTTCCACTCTACACAGATGTTTAAACCTGCCCTGACAGAATTTAATTTGTGAACCCATTTCTGTTCTAAGCGGGTCAGGATTCTGTCGACATCTCCTACTCTGATGGTGGCAGAAACTTTCTGAATTACCACCCATTTAACGTCCATCTTGGTGTGGTTTTTCTTGACAAAATGATCTACCAGTGGTTTATCAGGTACTTTATCTTTTATACACGAGCGGTGCTCGCATATCCTGGTCTTCACTGGTCTCAGGGTTTTGCCCACATATATGAGTCCACCTGGGCAAGTTATAGCATATATGACCTGCTTTGTGTTGCAATTGGTGTGGTCCTGCAGAGTCCAATTGATGTCATTGTGTTTGAATATTTTGGTAGTCTCTGTAAATTGGCAGACGGTACATTAGCCACATCGGTAGTGGCCTTGTACGGGTAGAAGATTCCATAGGGTGCTTGTGGATTTGGTGGGCTCGATGAAGGTGTGTACCAAGGATTCTCGGAGGTTCCGGTTTTCTTGAAGGCGAAAAGTGGGACTTTTTGTAGTGATCCTGCATTTCTGATGATGGGCCAGTGTTGTTTGACAGTCTTTTTGATGAGGTCGCTGAGTGGGCTGAACGTGGTGATGCATACTAGTCTGTCAAGTTCCTTTTTGGTGGTTTTGGTGAGACATATCTTGCGGTTGGTGTTGGCGGTCCGCTTCTTAGCATTCTTGATGGCTTTCCTGGGGTACCCCCTATCGGCGAGCCTGGTTTGGAGGTCAGTGGCGTGTTTGTCAAACGTGGTGCGTTCGGTGCAGTTTCTTCTGATACGAAGGAATTGTCCGTATGGTAAATTATACTTCATGCTTTCCGGGTGGTAGCTGTTGAAGTGAAGCAAGGTGTTTCTATCAGTGGCTTTGCGAAATAGTTCCGTATTGAGATGGTTGCCAGATCTGTAGATGTGCAGATCTAAAAAATCGATCCTATGGAAATCCCAATGTATGGTGAATCTGATGTGTTGGTTCCGCTGGTTGAGCCATCCATGGAAGGCCATCAGATCATCAGGGTTGCCTTTCCAGATGAGAAGGCCGTCGTCAATATATCTCTTCCACAGGATGATGTTCTGTTGGTAGGGATTGTGTGCTGACACGATGTGTTCTGTTTCATAATGGGCCATGTATAGGTTAGCTATGTCAGGTGCGAACGTAGCGCCCATACTGACCCCTTTGATCTGTATGTACAATTGGTCTTGGAACAAGAAAAATTTTTTGTTCATGGCCAATCTGACACAATCCAGGATGAACTCAGTGGGACAGCTGTGATGTTGCTTCTGGTGTCGAGAAAAAGTTTCAGTACTTCCAAGCGTTCTAGCTGGGGTATTGATGTGTAGAGAGCTTCCACATCTAGGGTGGCCGGGATGTATTCAGGTTTCATATCAATCTCATTCAGCATAAGGATGGTATCTGTGCTGTCCTTGAGATAGGAGCCCATTTTGTTGACGAAGGGTTTGAGAAAAAAGTTGGTGTAAACCGAAAGGGGTTCAGGTATAGAATCACAAGCGGAGACAATGGGTCTACCGGGTGGATTGGTGAGGTTTTTGTGCACTTTTGGTAGCATATAAAATGCCAGGATGCGCAGGTGGTTTTTGTTCAAAAATCGATGTTCCTCGTCGCATATCCATGATTCTTGTAAAGCGTGGTTTGTCAGGCTCAAAATGTCTTCCTGTAGTTCTTTGGTCGGATCTCTGTGTGGAGGCGAGTACACGTTGACGTCGCTCAACAGATGTAAGCATTCCATGTCGTAGTCTGTGGTATTGAACATGACAATACCCCCGCCTTTGTCGGCCGGTTTGATGGTAATATCGTGATTGGCTTTAAGTGAGGAGAGAGCCTTTCTTTCTTCTGTCGAGAGGTTATCCGGATAGAAATTCCTTTTGGAGAGACCTTTCCGGATCGCGTTGGTCACCATTTTCTCATAAGTGTCGAATTCACAGGGGATAGTGTGCGGTGGTGACATGAATGTGGATTTGATTTTTAATCCTGTGATGTTTTCTTTGTCCCTTTCCGGGGTTTAGATCCAGATGATGAATGTTCAGGTAAGTACACATCAAAGAAGTATTTGAGACAAATGTTGCAGAAAAAACTTTTGAGTTCGAGCTCTGTGTCAAATGCTTGGGCCTTGGCCGCTGGAACAAATGATAGGCTCTTTTCCAGGAGGTTTATTTCTGCGGTCGTCATTGTGTGGTTGGATAGGTTGAAGATGGGAATCCTCTCTGTTGTTGTCCTTGGTTGTTGTACCACTGTCGGGTGCGCATCTGTGGTCCCTGTTGTGCTGATCTCCTCTTGGGGCATCCTCGTTGCATGCCTCTGGGAAAAAAAGGTTGCTGTGGATGCTGTTCATTGCCTGGGCCTCCACTGGCACTTCCGCTGCTGTTGGACGAACTGCCTGAGAAAGTGACACCGCGATTTCTTCTGTTAAAGGTGCCTTGTTGTTGGATTTCTATGTAGTAGTTCTCTCAGAGGTAAGGGTACGTTTTGTCCTCGGCATAGTTTTGTAAGTCCTTCTTAAATTTTTGTGCCTTTCTTTCGACAGTGATGGCTTTGAATTTGTCGATTTCGGTCTCTAGTTTCTCAAGTTTGAATTTGGTGTCTTTGATGGTGGCGTCCTCTTGGAATTTCTTTTCCATTTCCATGAGTTCGGTGCCTTGTTTTTTGCATTCCTCTTCTGCTGTGTCGATGACAAGGATCAGCCAATCACGGCTGCATTTATTACCGACCCCGCTGAAGTTTTTGTTGAATTTGGGGTTGTCGGTGAAGACACGTGGTATATTTTTCACTTGTAGACCCTCTGGTATTATGCCTGCTTTGAGATATTCTAGCATGAATTTACCATGCATTTCGGTGCGGATTAGTTTCTTCTTCTTTTGATTAATATTTTCTAATTCGTCTTTGGCGAGGCCGAGGGTGAGTATGCCTTCTGGGTTGCTGAGAGTGGAAGTGGTCCCCAGAACTTTTTTAAAATAATCATCTGAATAAGACAAGATGTTGACATTCTCCATGATGTGGTTGATGGTGGAGATAGTGTCGTGTTGTTTTTCTTTGGTTAGGAAGTTGCAAGGATTTCCTGGAGAGTAGGGAACGGTTGCAAAAGTCCACAGCCACGGGCTGTACTCTGAAATGTTTATCAAAAAGGGCACCTGGTTGATGCCTTACTCTACCCAGGTGGGTAGTCACGTATTAAAGAGCAAAATTGAGCAAGGTCATAGAATACCTGGCTGATTAACGAAGGGTGAACACACACCTATGGGGGTTACACCTTAGTAAGTGTGTACAAGTAACTGTGAATGACTTCTGACAAAAATATATCAGGACAGTTCTGGGTGCTGCAGTTAGATTTTTAATAAAACTGCAGTTTACGTTTTTTTAGATACACTTGATAGAGAGTAACACAAGATACAACAGTATTTACACATTTTGAAGGTATAATAACCAGTTTGTGAGTGACAAATTTCAAATATTTATAACGTCTTTTAAATGCTTACACATCCACTGAGTGGTCCTTGGGAAGGAAACCAGCTGATTTAGTGAGGTGATAGCATGTAATAGTCAGCACATATACATCAAAACAATGAGGGGTTGAACAAGGACAAGGCAAACAATATAACAGTCAACACGACAGTGTTTCGGCCAGAAAGTGAGCTTGGATGAGCTCTGATGGTGTGGCCTTCATCAGGACGAGATATTCCAAAGCGGGAAGTATCTTGTGAGGTCTGTTGAAATAAACAGACGGGGTGTTATAGGAGTGGGCACATTTGTTAAAAACTAGCACAGGTAGAGGTATCAATAAATGAAGGACCAGTGTTTACCGGAACTTTGGAGCGCAGTGGCTCAGGGAGAGGCAGTGTCAGCTGTACACTGGATGATATCGAGGTCCTAGAAGTGGCCGTTCCTGTGGAAGTAGAAGGACATGGAGGCTGTATTAAGCCGTATGTAGTTGTGGAGCATCTAAGGGTTAAAAGGGGGTAATAGCAAGCTTACCTTGAGGGCCTGTTGCCGTGCTTAGTATGGGTAAAACAGGCTGGCATGATGAGTACGCTGAAGTCAACCGCAAGCATGAGGGGCTGCGGAAAGAGGGGAAACACGGGGCTAGGGTAAAAAGCCTCGGAGTGAGTCAAGTGTCAAGGTGCACGTGAGGGTTGGTGAGCCATGCAGGTCACAGATAGCCACGAACCAGGTGTGGCTGATGCAAGCGTGTGTGTTCCAGTGTGAATAATAAATGGACGGAATCGTCTGTGATGTTAAAATTACAACCTCTAGGACAGGTGGCGGAATAGCGGGATGGCCCGTGCAGGATCGCATGCTTGGCGAGGACGGTGTAAAATAGAGGCTGGGTTCCCGTTTTAAAGTGAGACATGCAGCTGGGAATTAGGTACACAATATCAAAGAGCTGCGGTGGTTGCATGCGCGTGTGCTTACCTGCGGATGAAAGAAGGATGAGCGCTGCAGAACAAGCTGTCAGCGGTCGCGGTCCCTGGCTGCGCACGGCGTGAGCTGTGGAGCGGACTGTGGTTAAATAGGGTGAGCGGCCATGATGAGGTGCGCGAGGCCGGGGTGCCCATGGGGGTGCCTGACCCAGATGCCGGGCGCAAAGTCCTCAAGGTATAAAGCAGAATACTAGTAGGACTAAGAGGCTAAACACAACTATAAGCCTAAAAGGGGCATACTAGTGTCAACATTACTGCTGGCGAGGATGCGTGGCTCAGGAGGGTGATACATGTCTGGGCAGGCGGGCGGAGGGCGCCTCACAATGAGGCTGGGAAGCTGATAGGTCGGTGTCCAGCCGGTGGTGGTGATTGAGTAAGGAGCTACTACAGAGGGGATCCCAACATGTTTGGGTGATGCATATCACGATACATATTTGCAAGAAATGTTTATTATTGACACAGAAGAAGGCACATATAACCCACGTGGGGTGGCATTAAACAGAGTCCAGCAGTGCCGCATGAAGTCAAATGGGAGTGGAGGCATTGTCTCAATTACAGGAAGTGTTTCCACTCTACACAGATGTTTAAACCTGCCCTGACAGAATTTAATTTGTGAACCCATTTCTGTTCTAAGCGGGTCAGGATTCTGTCGACATCTCCTACTCTGATGGTGGCAGAAACTTTCTGAATTACCACCCATTTAACGTCCATCTTGGTGTGGTTTTTCTTGACAAAATGATCTACCAGTGGTTTATCAGGTACTTTATCTTTTATACACGAGCGGTGCTCGCATATACTGGTCTTCACTGGTCTCAGGGTTTTGCCCACATATATGAGTCCACCTGGGCAAGTTATAGCATATATGACCTGCTTTGTGTTGCAATTGGTGTGGTCCTGCAGAGTCCAATTGATGTCATTGTGTTTGAATATTTTGGTAGTCTCTGTAAATTGGCAGACGGTACATTAGCCACATCGGTAGTGGCCTTGTATGGGTGGAAGATTCCATAGGGTGCTTGTGGATTTGGTGGGCTCGATGAAGGTGTGTACCAAGGATTCTCGGAGGTTCCGGTTTTCTTGAAGGCGAAAAGTGGGACTTTTTGTAGTGATCCTGCATTTCTGATGATGGGCCAGTGTTGTTTGACAGTCTTTTTGATGAGGTCGCTGAGTGGGCTGAACGTGGTGATGCATACTAGTCTGTTAAGTTCCTTTTTGGTGGTTTTGGTGAGACATATCTTGCGGTCGGTGTTGGCGGTCCGCTTCTTAGCATTCTTGATGGCTTTCCTGGGGTACCCCCTATCGGCGAGCCTGGTTTGGAGGTCAGTGGCGTGTTTGTCAAACGTGGTGCGTTCGGTGCAGTTTCTTCTGATACGAAGGAATTGTCCGTATGGTAAATTATACTTCATGCTTTCCGGGTGGTAGCTGTTGAAGTGAAGCAAGGTGTTTCTATCAGTGGCTTTGCGAAATAGTTCCGTATTGAGATGGTTGCCAGATCTGTAGATGTGCAGATCTAAAAAATCGATCCTATGGAAATCCCAATGTATGGTGAATCTGATGTGTTGGTTCCGCTGGTTGAGCCATCCATGGAAGGCCATCAGATCTTCAGGGTTGCCTTTCCAGATGAGAAGAACGTCGTCGATATATCTCTTCCACAGGATGATGTTCTGTTGGTAGGGATTGTGTGCTGACACGATGTGTTCTGTTTCATAATGGGCCATGTATAGTTTCGCTATGTCAGCTGCGAACGTAGCGCCCATACTGACCCCTTTGATCTGTATGTACAATTGGTCTCGGAACAAGAAAAAGTTTTTGGTCATTGCCAATCTGACACACTCCAGGATGAACTCAGTGGGGACAGCCGTGATGTTGCTTCTGGTGTCGAGAAAAAGTTTCAGTACTTCCAAGCTTTCTAGGTGGGGTATTGATGTCTACAGAGCTTACACATCTAGGGTGGCCAGGATGTATTCAGGTTTCATATCAATCTCATTCAGCATAAGGATGGTATCTGTGCTGTCCTTGAGATAGAAGTCCATTTTGTTGACAAAGGGTTTGAGAAAAAAGTCGGTGTAAACCGAAAGGGGTTCAAGTATAGAATCACAAGCGGAGACAATGGGTCTACCGGGTGGATTGTTGAGGTTTTGGTGCACTTTTGGTAGTATATAAAATGCCGGGATGCACGGGTGGTTTTTGTTAAAAAATCGATGTTCCTCGTCGCATATCCAGGATTCTTGTAAAGCGTGGTTTGTCAGGCTCAAAATTTCTTCCTGTAGTTCTTTGGTCAGATCTCTGTCTAGAGGTGAGTACGCGTTGACGTCGCTCAACAGACGTAAGCTTCCGTGTCGTAGTCCGTGGTATTGGAAATGACAATACCCCCGCCTTTGTCGGCTGGTTTGATGGTAATATCGTGATTGGCTTTAAGTGAGGAGAGAGCCTTTCTTTCTTCTGTCGAGAGGTTATCCGGATAGAAATTCCTTTTGGAGAGACCTTTCCGGATCGCGTTGGTCACCATTTTCTCATAAGTGTCGAATTCACAGGGGATAGTGTGCGGTGGTGGCATAAATGTGGATTTGATTTTTAATCCTGTGATGTTTTCTTTGTCCCTTTCCGGGGGATTGGATCCAGATGATGAATGTTCAGGTAAGTACACCTCAAAGAAGTATTTGAGACGAACGTTGCGGAAAAAACGTTTGAGTTCGACCTCTGTGTCTAATGCTTGGGCCTTGGCCGCTGGAACAAATGATAGGCCCTTTTCCAGGAGGTTTATTTCTGCGGTCGTCATTGTGTGGTATGATAGGTTAAAGATGGGAATCCTCTCTGTTGTTGTCCTTGGTTGTTGTACCACTGTCGGGTGCGGATCTGTGGTCCCTGGTGTGCTGATCTCCTCTTGGGGCGTCCTCGTTGCATGCCTCTGGGAAAAAAAGGTTGCTGTGGGTGCTGTTGATTGCCTGGGCCTCCACTGGCACTTCCGCTGCTGTTGGACGAACTGCCTGAGAAAGTGACACCGCGATTTCTTCTGTTAAAGGTGCCTTGTTGTTGGATTTCTATGTAGTAGTTCTCTCGGAGGTAAGGGTACGTTTTGTGCCTTTCTTTCGACGGTGATTGCTTTGAATTTGTCAATTTCAGTCTCTAGTTTCTCAAGTTTGAGTTTGGCGTCTTTGATGGTGGCATCCTCTTGGAATTTCTTTTCCATTTCCATGAGTTTGGTGCCTTGTTTTTTGCATTCCTCATCTGCTGTGTCGATGACAAGGATCAGCCAATCACGGCTGCATTTATTACCGACCCCGCTTTTCGCCTTTAAGAAAAACCGGAACCTCAGAGAATCCTTGGTACACACCTTCATCGAGCCCACCAAGTCCACAAGCACCCTGTGGAATCTTCCACCCGTACAAGGCCACTACCGATGTCGCAAATATACTGTTTGCCAATTTACAGAGACTACCAAAATATTCAAACACAATGACATCAATTGGACTCTGCAGGACCACACCAATTGCAACACAAAGCAGGTCATGTATGCTATAACTTGCCCATGTGGACACATATATGTGGGCAAAACCCTGAGACCAGTGAAGACCAGGATATGCGAGCACCGCTCGTGTATAAAAAACAAAGTACCTGATAAACCACTGGTAGATCATTTTGTCAAGAAAAACCACACCAACATGGATGTTAAATGGGTGGTAATTCAGAAAGTTTCTGCCATCATCAGAGGAGGACATGTCGACAGAATCCTGACCCGCTTAGGACAGAAATGGGTTTACAAATTAAATTCTGTCAGGGCAGGTTTAAACATCTGTTCAGAGTGGAAACACTTCCTGTAATTGAGACAATGCCTCCACTCCCATTTGACTTCATGAAGCTTCATGGACTCTGTTTAATGCCACCCCACGTGGGTTATATGTGCCTTCTTCTGTGTCAATGATAAACATTTCCTGCAAATATGTATCGTGATATGCATCACCCAAACATGTTGGGATCCCCTCTGTAGTAGCTCCTTACTCAATCACCACCACCAGCTGGACGCCGACCTATCAGCTTCCCAGCCTCATTGTGAGGCGCCCTCCGCCCACCTTCCCAGACATGTATCACCCTCCTGAGCCACGCATCCTCGCCAGCAGTAGTGTTTACACTAGTATGCCCCTTTTAGACTTATAGTTGTGTTTAGCCTCTTAGTCCGACTAGTATTCTGCTTTATACCTTGAGGACTTTGCGCCCGGCATCTGGGTCAGGCACCCCCACGGGCACCCCAGCCTCGCGCACCTCATCATGGCCGCTCACCCCATTTAACCACAGTCCGCTCCACAGCTCACTCCGTGCGCAGTCAGGGGCCGCGACCGCTGACAGCTTGTTCTGCAGCGCTCATCCTTCTTTCATCTGCAGGTAAGCACACGCGCATGCAACCACCGCAGCTCTTTGATATCGTGTACCTAATTCCCAGCTGCATGTCTCACTTTAAAACGGGAACCTAGCCTCTGTTTTACACCGTCCTCGCCAAGCAGGCGATCCTGCACGGGCCATCCCGCTATTCCGCCGCCTGTCCTAGAGGTTGTAATTTTAACATCACGGACAATTCCGTCCATTTATTATTCACACTGGAACTCACACGCTTGCATCAGCCACACCTGGTTCGTGGCTATCTGTTACCTGCACGGCTCACCAACCCTTACGTGCACCTTGACACTTGACTCACTCCGAGGCTTTTTACCCTAGCCCCGTGTTTCCCCTCTTTCCACAGCCCCTCATGCTTGCGGTTGACTTCAGCGTACTCATCACGCCAGCCTGTTTTACCCATACTAAGCGCGGCAACAGGCCCTCAAGGTAAGCTTGCTATTACCCCCTTTTTACCCTTAATTGCTCCACAACTACATACGGCTTAATACAGCCTCCATGTCCTTCCTACTTCCACAGGAACGGCCACTTCTAGGACCTCGAAAAAACTCCAGTGTACAGCTGACACTGCCTCTCCCTGAGCCACTGTGCTCCGAAGTTCCGGTAAGCACCAGTCCTTCATGTATTGATACCTCTACCTGTGCTAGTTTTTAACGAATGTGCCCACTCCTATAACACCCCGTCTGTTTATTTCAACAGACCTCACAAGATACTTCCCGCTTTGGAATATCTCGTTCTGATGAAGGCCACACCATCAGAGCTCATCCAAGCTCACTTTCTGGCCGAAACACTGTCGTGTTGACTGTTATATTGTTTGCGTTGTCCTTGTTCAACCCCTCATTGTTTTGATGTATATGTGCTGACTATCACATGCTATCACCTCACTAAATCCACTGGTTTCCCTCCCAAGGACCACTCAGTGGATGTGTAAGCATTTAAAAGACGTTACAAATATTTGAAATTTGTCACTCACAAACTGGTTATTATACCTTCAAAATGTGTTAATACTGTTGTATCTTGTGTTACTCTCTATCAAGTGTATCTAAAAAAACGTAAACTGCAGTTTTATTAAAAATCTAACTGCAGCACCCAGAACTGTCCTGATATATTTTTGTCAGAAGTCATTCACAGTTACTTGTACACACTTACTAAGGTGTAACCCCCATAGGTGTGTGTTCACCCTTCGTTAATCAGCCAGGTATTCTATGACCTTGCTCAATTTTGCTCTTTAAAACGTGACTACCCACCTGGGTAGAGCAAGGCATCAACCAGGTGCCCTTTTTGATAAACATTTCAGAGTACAGCCCGTGGCTGTGGGCTTTTGCAACCGTTCCCTACTCTCCAAGAAATCCTTGCAACTTCCTAACCAAAGAAAGACAAAACGACACCATCTCCACCATCAACCACATCATGGAGAATGTCAACATCTTGTCCTATTCAGATGATTATTTAAAAAAACTTCTGGGGACCACTTCCACTCTCAGCAACCCAGAAGGCATACTCACCCTCGGCCTCGCCAAAGACGAATTAGAAAATATTAATCAAAAGAAGAAGAAACTAATCCACACCGAAATGCATGGTAAATTCATGCTAGAATATCTCAAAGCAGGCATAATACCAGAGGGTCTACAAGTAAAAAATATACCACGTGTCTTCACCGACAACCCCAAATTCAAGAAAAACTTCAGCGGGGTCGGTAATAAATGCAGCCATGATTGGCTGATCCTTGTCATCGACACAGCAGATGAGGAATGCAAAAAACAAGGCACCGAACTCATGGAAATGGAAAAGAAATTCCAAGAGGACGCCACCATCAAAGACGCCAAATTCAAACTTGAGAAACTAGAGACCGAAATCGACAAATTCAAAGCCATCACCGTCGAAAGAAAGGCACAAAAATTTAAGAAGGATTTACAAAACTATGCCGAGGACAAAACGTACCCTTACCTCCGAGAGAACTACTACATAGAAATCCAACAACAAGGCACCTTTAACAGAAGAAATCGCGGTGTCACTTTCTCAGGCAGTTCGTCCAACAGCAGCGGAAGTGCCAGTGGAGGCCCAGGCAATCAACAGCACTCACATCAACCTTTTTTTCCCAGAGGCATGCAACGAGGATGCCCCAAGAGGAGATCAGCACAACAGGGACCACAGATGCGCACCCGACAGTGGTACAACAACCAAGGACAACAACAGAGAGGATTCCCATCTTCAACCTATCCAACCACACAATGACGACCACAGAAATACACCTCCTGGAAAAGGGCCTATCATTTGTTCCAGTGGCCAAGGCCCAAGCATTTGACACAGAGGTCGAACTCAAACGTTTTTTCCGCAACATTCAGCTCAAATACTTCTTTGAGGTGTACTTACCTGAACATTCATCATCTGGATCCAATCCCCGGAAAGGGACAAAGAAATCATCACAGGACAGATAGAGATCTACCCCCAGCTTGTTTCTTTGAAAAACGACTGACTATGAGGGAGTTAGAGGTAGAGGAGCGAAGAGCTCGAGAGGGGAGGTATTTGCGGAGGGATAGCTGAAGGTATTTTGGACTCAGGCCCCAGAAAGCCTTGTGGACAATGCAGAGGGTTTTGAATTTAATCCTTGCATCCACTGGGAGCCAATGGAGAGATTTCAAAGCTGGAGAGATATGATCCCAGGGCTTGAGGCCAAGGACAAGTCTCGCAGTCCTGTTCTGGATAAGTTGTAGAGGGCGGAGAGTAGAGGCAGGTAGTGTAAACATATATACAGATAGCCAATATGCATTTGGGGTGGTTCATATTTTTGGCTGACTATGGGCTGAGAGAGGATTCTTGACCTCACATGGAACACAAATTCAACATGGCACTCTGATATTCCGGTTGCTATTAGCACTTGCGCTGTCTACACTACAACTAGCAATAATGAAGTGCGCTGCACATCAGAAAGTGATGGACGATGTAGGAAAAGGAAACACTTTTGCTGACAGAATAGCTAAACAGACTGTTATTGATTTGCACTCAAAAATGTACATGCTCGATTCAGCAAGATGGGTTACTGATACTTGTATGATGGACGAAGTGGTTAGCAATGTAAGAGAAATTCAGACTGAAGCTACTCCAGAAGAAATCAAACAGTGGGCTGAGGGTCCAGCGGGTCTAAACAATGAGGGTTGTTGGGTGGATAATGAGAAGCAAAGATGAATGCTACCCAATGCCTATGTCACTGCTATGGTCACCATGGCACATGGCCCAATACACATATGTGCTAAAAAGTATTTGTCAACAATTAGATCCCATCTTGTATATATCCAGAAAACTGCTGAACGTTTAGTCCAGAATTGCATGATATATTTGCAACATAACATTGGGAAAGGAACACCAGCACCGGAGGGCAGTTTTGGTCCCCTCTCCATGCCTTTTGAGGTGATCCATTTTGATTTCATTGAGATGGAAGGTTGCCAAAACTATAAATATGTCTTAGTTGTGATCTGTCCCTTTAGCAAATGGGTTGAGGCTTTCCCACTAAAAGACGCCACAGCAATGTAAATGGCAAAAACCATGCTTAGGGAATATTTCCCTAGGTTTGGCTTGCCGAGAGTAATTTGGTCCGATAATGGCCCACAGTTTATGGCTGCTGTAATCCTGCAAGTATGTGTGGGATTACAGATCGATAAACGTTTCCACTCGGCCAGACATGCTCAGAGTGCCGGCCTTGTGGAACGCCATGACGGTATCTTAAAGAATAAAGTCTGTGCACACAGCAACCTGAAATGGCCAGACGCTTTGCCAATAGTCTTACTATCGATGCAGACAACCGCACAGTCAAAGAAAGGGCTCTACCCCTATGAGATTGTCGTGGGGAGACCAGCCTACCTATGGAATTCACTGAGGCCCAAACAGTTGAAAGATATTGAGTATCCGCTTGTCATGATGCCTACCTCCAAGGAGCCAGGTCCAACCCAGCAACCCCAGAGGCAGGCATCATTCCCCCCACGGAAGTGCCAGCGGGCCCAAGCTGGGGCCCTTTGGACACAGTCCTGGCGCCTTAGGCGCCAGGCTCATGTTAGACCCCTGTCCTGGTGCCTTAGGCGCCAGGCTCATAAAGCTAGACATGTGTTCAAGTGTTTTAATGTGCACTTACCTGATGCAGACCATGCTGCTACATCCAGGCCCGCTTAAGGCCTGAATGGAACTACTTTACCTGTGGGACTACTTTCCACCTGGGTGTGGTCGGGGAAGGATACATACCTGATCGGTGGAAGGATACATACCTGGAACTTCTTCCAAAGCTATTTAAACCACGCCCGATCAGCAACTCACGCTTCGCGTTGTTCTGCTCCTCGCAGCTGGACGCTCACCGTGTCAGCTCCTGCATCTGGGCTTCAGCCACGCCTGTCAGCATCCTGGGTCGCCTGCAAAGGGAGATAAGAGAGAATTGCAGAGAAAGAAGACCTTACCAGCTAAAGCTGCATCACGGAGACATCACACCGACGATCCTGAAAGGGAAGACATCATTTTAAAAGCATTTCGCTTCGATCGCTGTAGCGCTGCATTTCACTCACCTTTCCTGGGCGCCTCCATCTTCAGCAGCGATCATCCGGATCCGCACCCACTTCTCAGAGCCTAGAGAGAAAAAGACAAGAAAACAAGGTGAGAGAAGGAAGGGAATAGGAAAGGCTCAGTTTCCTTCTAATACTTACCTGTTGGGTTATTCCCATTTCATTTCGGGTCCTGCCGCTTCCTGGCATTCCGGACCCCGGCCCCTATGGGGAAAAAAGACAAGGACATTGAATGAGCAAATGCAAAGACATTACCTGAACGTTCATCCAGAACTTACCTGTCATTTACTGGAACTGCACGTTTCACTTCGGGTCGGCGCCATATCTCCGGCATTCCGAACCCCGGCCCCTAAGGGGAAAAAAGACATAAGCATTAGCGCTTGCTGCAATAAGACAATGAACATTATTATTAAGCTTGAACTTTTGAACTTGCAACAGAACTCTTACAGCGCCTCACCTGAATAGTCAAGCTTATTTTGAACTCCCATCAAACCTTAATCCAGTGAAGTAACTGGGTTTCAACGCGCCCCTGCATCAGAAGCAGGATGGAGAACTCATCCTTCCAACCCTAAGGTGAGACTTCACGGGGAATCGTGGAAGGGTATCGTGGAGGGCTGGAAGGGAGTGGGAGGCTTGAGCATTATTCCATCAGTAGGTAATACTCCCTTTTCACGCACAGGGGAATATTCCTGCGAGCCAGAAAAGACCAGAGTAGAGGGGCCCTTCCAGTCCATCTTCAGAGTCCTGCGCTTCACCACTGAAGAAGCATCAGCACTCGAAGCCAGACCTGCGCCTCTGTGGGAATCAGGTGAGCGTGACACCGCTTTTGTGTGATTATTGTGACCAGTTGACTCAAAACTTGCATTTGATTAACCAACAGGTACGAGCAGCCCTCCCTGTAAAATACGACGGTCCAGGTCATCGACTTCAACCTGGACAGTGGGTCCTGTTGAAGAATTTCGAGAGGGGCACCTGTCTTGCACCTTGTTCGAAAGGACCACATCAGATCCTTTTGGCTAAGCATACTGCAGTACGAGTGGCCGGAAAGAAACACTGGATCAACGCGACACATGTGAAGAGGATTCCTTTTCCTCTGCCCTGTGACAAAGGGGAGGAGAAAGGAATTAATGATCCTGATGCTCATAACGAGCCTGCTTTGAGTGACACCGAGGGTGCCACAAAAATTCTTCCTGAGCCTGTAAGGCCTGGGGAGATTGTTTCTTCTTCTTCGAAAGTCCTTCCGGAGCTCGTGGGGCCTGGCGAGATTGCTTCTTCTTCTTCACCGTTGATCGATCTTGTTTCTGCTTCTTCATCTTCTTCAGGAAATGACAACGCTTTGTTCACTGACCATTCCGTACCTGGTGTCTCAAGGTACAATCTGCAACCACGAAACTGGATTTAGATTTAGAGCTTTTTGACGTTACACTAATGTAAATAGAATAGAAAAGTGCAGCTAGGATTCTGTACCCACAAGAAACCCACAAGAAACCAACGTTGAGCCAGTCCCTCGTCATTCCTCTGTGGCATACGATAAGAGGCACAGACCGGCAAAGTTACCAAGATAGGCCACATGGTCAAGTGCCACCCACGGATGAACTAAAAGAACCTAACAGTGAGGCTTCTTAATAGACACTGAGAAACTATGCCTGTGTTTGGGGCCACTCGTACTAATAAGGATACTGATTGTTTTGCTGATAATTAGTCCACCCATCGAGGGCCATGATTCCCTAGGACCAAATGGATACTGATCACAATAACAGATTTTATTGTAATTACATTGATACTCGTATTTTGGTATCTGGAGAGTGCACATCCGCTTGATATTTTATTGCCAACTGCAAGTGTCTCCACTATATCTTCTCCATATGTGCATTCACACTCTCTTTGTCCTCGACACCTCCAACATAGAGGGCGTTATCACAACAACACCCTCTTGATGATTATGAATGCCACACATGCCATTCTAAATAAGACCAATTGTTGGATATGTTCACATCTGCCACAACATGGGGAAAAAGGATTGGGCTGGTATATACATCCTCTACCTCTAACTACTGCTTGATATGCTTCACTTAGGGCATTATTCTTTGGCAGGTGGAATGATGGGACTAATCTCAATGAGTTTTAGCACCTTTAGGATATTCTCTGTTTGCAAATAGGAGCACGCTAAACATTGCTATTATTAGGCCTTCTGATAGACTCTCCAGACCTTTCCAATATGATTACCTTTAAAATAGATCCCGTAGGTAATAGGGATGCCATGCCTCCTTCCTATACCATTAACCATAGTCCACACTTTGTTCCATTTTGCATACAAAGAGAGGGTTCCCAGCCAATGGTAACATTTGAGGGATGTATGAATACTGCCGTACTAACCAGTGAGGATAGACCTCTGTATGTAGGAGATCCCTTTTACTTTGTTTGTGGAAATGAAGCATATCCATGGTTGCTAAGAGACTGGAAGGGTACTTTTTATTTAGGAATACTGTTAGCAGGTGTATATGTTGCCACCATTGCTGAAGTTTCTAGAACTCGTCCCAGGCGGGATGAGGATGGTCACACTCCCTCACAGATTCTGGGTGACGTTGCGAAATCCTTTGTATCATTTTGGGGAAAGATAATAAACTCCTAAAATATTAGGAAATTGGCAAGGGTTTTAGAGAAAACCATCAATTAAACTACTGACATCCTGTATAAAATAACACTAAAGCAAAAGGCTATTAGATTAGTTGCTCTCCAAAATAGGATGGTGCTAGACATCATTCTAGCTGAGCGTGGTTGGAGTGTGCAAAATGGTGGGATCCGC
The DNA here is from genome assembly GCF_040938575.1 of Ambystoma mexicanum. Lineage (NCBI taxonomy): Eukaryota > Metazoa > Chordata > Amphibia > Caudata > Ambystomatidae > Ambystoma > Ambystoma mexicanum. The sequence goes on along the minus strand of NC_090936.1, from coordinate 1,084,516,655 downwards.
GTGTTGCGTTTTTGGACCCAATTCCTCCCCCACCATATTTAAGGCAATTAAGAAATTGCACACCTCGGGTACTGAAGTACACGTTTAAGAGTTAAACAGGGATATTGCACATGGTTCTGGTACTTACGATCTTGCAGCTGGAGAATCTTTGCAGTCCTAATGGTGATCCTTGGCATTGTACTCTTTTGCTGTTGTTGCATACAGTGTCTTCTTGTCATCTGTTCCATGATAGGGGTAAGTTGTGCACAAGCAGTTTGTAAACTAGAACCTAAGACACATATGCCGGGAAAAATGACTAATGCCTTGGTAATGCAGGATATCACCATAAAGGAATTAATGGCGATCAAAGTTTTTGAAGATAGCGATTCAGGATGTTCTGATGATGATATGTGGTTTTCGGATGATGCTAATGTTTGAGTAATGCTCTTGGCTTAGACCAAAAGGAGGGTTTGTAAAAGTATATTTTGCATGAATACCACCTGATAGTAAATATTGGCCTAAGCACATTCACATTGCACTGTAATATTGCATTGAATGAACCTGAAACAGGCTCACTACGCTGCCATTTTCAGTTATCCGCCATTTTGATCAACTCCTGTGTTTTCGGCTCCAGCAGAGCAAAATTAACTTTGTACTGTTTCCATGATGTCAACGTAGATAAGAATGATGAAGCTGCTAAGGTGGCTTGTTTGTCCTACACTGAGATACCTTGGAGTTAAACAAAAGCCATACTAATCAGTAATTTAGATACCATCTCTTCCAATAGTGCCTTCCCTGTTCAAACAGCAAAGTAGAATGATGAATAGTTGAACGTGCTCCTGCAGAAATTTTTGTTTTCACTCCTTGAAACTAAGCTGACTTTAAACTCAAGAACAAATGATAGACAAATATAAGCGAGCAAAATAAGGAATGTTACCTTTGTGTCTTATGTTTGGAAAACATGTGAAATATTTAAGGGAAAACAACGAACTATGTAAAGATATTTAAACATGAATTAGTTATGTGGAAAGGTTATGAACCCTAGTGAGTTACTACTTTAAGGATGGAATTCAAAGATCTAACCAAAATATTTTATTAACACTAAAGCCAACTCGTGCTTTTCAAAAGAAACATTAGTACTGTTCATTGATCAAAACAGCCCCAGCCGTGACAAACCTACCAGAATACAGACAGTACAATAAGTAAAGCTGTTTTGGGCTAACGTTTAGCTAAATGGCACCTTTTATGTATTTTTCCAATTATGCTACTCCTTTAAATACTTCAAGATCACCCTCACCTCACAAAGTGTTTCCTCTGACACAGTAAGGTGTTTAGTAAACCAAAGTCCACAGATCACGCTGCTTGAACCACATCTGCTATGTTCTACGCACTGCATCAATGCCTGACTATGCTTCGCTTTAACACCTACTCACTGAACCCTCTTTGGCAAAGCCTGCACAGGCCAAGGGCATGGTGTTGTGGGCCGCAGGTCTGCAGAGCACGCTGCTCGATCCACGTCTGCTGCGTTCTACTCACTGCATCAATGTCCGACTATGCTTTGCTTTAAAAGCTGCTCACCAAACCCTCTGCAGCCAAACCTGCCAAGGGCGTAGTGTTGTGTGCCGCAGGTCCACAGAGCATGCTGCTCGATCCATGCTGCTACATTCTGCGCACTGCATTGATGTCCAGCTTTGCTTTAAAACCTGCTCACCAAACACTCTGCAGCAAAGTCTGCGCAGGCCAAGGGCACGGTATTGTGCGCCACAGGTGTTAGGCAATGCAATGCAGAATCTACACTCTTGACCACTCAATCCTAACCTGATGCTGATTCCATGAACGCTGCCTACTCTTGGCCCACAGGTAAGCGCAACCTTGCATCCTCCTCTACTACCCTCCCAGCATGCCACAACTCCCCCAAAGCTTCCATTGTCCTGACTCATGCCACCCCCATTAGCTTGCCCCCAGCACCTCAATTCAAAACACTGGTCTCCAGTATGACACTAGGAAAACCTGCACACCCCGCATCACCTCCACCGCCCCGTCTTCTGTCCACACTAGAAGCAAGTTCCACAGATTACGCACCTGGCGAACTCCACCCACCCCATGGCTCCACACAAAACAGCATTGATACACCCCCCTTGGTGCTGTAAAAGTATATTTTGCATGAATACCACCTGATAGTAAATATTGGCCTAAGCACATTCGCATCACACTGTAATATTGCATTGAATGACCCTGAAACAGGCTGACTACGCCACCATTTTCAGTTATCCACCATTTTGATCGACTCCTGTGTTTTCGGCTCCAGCAGAACAAAATTAACTTTCTACTGTTTCCATGATGTCAACGTAGATAAGAATCTGCTAAAAGTGGATTGTTTGAAGCTGCTAAAGTGGATTGTTTGTCCTATACTGAGAAACCTTGGAGTTAAACAAAAGCCATACTAATCAGTAATTTAAATACCATCTCTTCCAATAGTGCCTTCCCTGTTCAAACAGCAAAGTAGAATGATGAATAGTTAAACATGCTCTTCCTGAAGAAATCTTTGTTTTCGCTCCTTGAAACTAAGCTGACTTTAAACTCAAGAACAAATGATAGACAAATATAGGCGAGCAAAACAAGGAATGTTACCTTTGTGTCTTATGTTTGGAAAACATGTGAAATATTTAAGTGAAAACAACAAACTATGTAAAGGTGTTTAAACATGAATTAGTTATGTAGAAAGGCTATGAACTCTAGGTAAATGTATTACATGAAGAGGGGCTGGACGATGTGCCTGGGATTGTGGAAAACTTGTATAAATACTTGTGTTTTTGAAATGTCCAGCACTCCCTCATCTCACGGTGTCTGCTTGCACACATTGTGGGGTGTTGAGAGCCAGACAGATGCCTGTTAATAAATAGTACATTGTACCTTTGGACTCATGGCTGGCGCATTTCTATTATGTGGTATTAAGCCTCGATATTCTTTAATCTTTCAGTGCACCCAGCCAACAAGCCCATCAAATGCGCACCGATCAACGCCAGCTCATGCCCCTGAAATTCATGACCTCCTGACATCCAAAGATGTCAGGAGGTACTAGCCATTACATACTAGCCATTACAGAGACTTGGCTCCACTCAGCGGCCAGCCCTGCACTCTCCATCGTCATCCCCTCAGGATACACCATCCTAAGAAGTGACAGACCCCCCACCAAAGGTGGCAGTGTGGCACTTATACTGAAAAACACTCTCACCATCAGAACCATCAGCACCGGCACTATTTCCGGCTGCAAATCCATCATCGCCAATCTCACCACCTCCCCCACAAGCACTATCTCCCTCCACCTCATTTGCCAACCCCCAAGCCCCATCAGTTCCTTTAAGGAAGACCTCCTGCAAAGCATTTACCCCTCCATCAAGACCAACACCAAAATCATAATCCTAGGAGACCTTAACCTAGGCCTCAATGACCCCTCTCACTCCCATGCCTCTAGCCTAGCTTCATCACTCCAGCAAGCTGGTTTTATACAACAGTCCCTTTAGCCCACCCACTCCCAAGGTCTCACCCTCGATTGGGTTGCTGACCTCAACTGCAATATCACCAACACCACCACCACATACTGCCAGTGGTCCGACCATCACAACTTTTTCTTTGACATACCCATCGGTATATGGCCCAGACCCTGCCACCCCAGCGAAAACTAATGGCCTGGCTCGCTGTACTAAAATCCTGAACAAGAATAGCCGGGCCCGCTCCTCTCTGCTCTCGAGAAACCACCAACCAGAGCAACCGACCCTGTAGCCCTAGTCCACCTCTATAACAAGATCATCTCTTCAAACACTTGTGTATAGGAGCGTCATAAATGCCATATCATATCATATATCCCAGGCGTTTGACACACTTGCCCCCCCCCCAAACAGTGCAAAGCCAAACCAACCCTAAAAAATAACTCTTGGTACACCCCATAGCTCCTGACCACCTGCGCCAAAAAACGTGCTGCAGATTTATCCTGGAGAAATAACCCCTCCACCACTATCAAAGCTCAATTCAGTGACCTCGCCAGAGCCTACAAATAACCTTGCCAAAGCAAACAGCAACAACGAAAGAATGAACAATGCCAGCTCTCGCAAGCTCTTTTCGATCCTGCGAGAGCTGGAGTCACCCACTGCCCCTTTCCCCGAACTGACCATAGACAACATCTGGTGATCAAAAATGTAAGATGCCCACCCCGGAAAAATCTGCTCCCTCAAGGAAAAAATCCACCTCAAACAACTACCAATGTGCTCCAAACCACCACAGCCCTCTCGCATCACACCTAGCATCACCCCCCACCCATACCCACCGTTTACTCCCAAATGGTCTCAGAACTTGAGGTTGGCAACATAATCAGAAGTCTAAAACCATCCCTAAGCAAAGGAGATGCCTGCCCAGCACCACTCATCAAAGACAGCGCTGAAAAACTAACCCCATTCATCACAGCCATCATCAATTCCTCTTTCACCTCGAAAACTGTCCCTGCAGCCCAGAAGGAAGCCTGGGTTCTGCCCCTGCTGAAAAAAGGCCTTAGACTCCAGCATCCCCATGTACTACCGCCCCATCACAACCGTGCCCTTCATCCTCACGATCTTTGACAGAGCCGCCCACATCCAGGTACAACAATACCTTGATAAAATCATATTCTGGGTATCCGCCAATCTGGATTCTACCCCAGAAACGGAACTGAATCTGCCCAGCACAACTTGAAAAATCAACTCGATGTCATCATGGACGATGGAAAACTTGCCTTACTTATGATGCTGGACCTCTAGGCAGCATTTGACCTTGTCGACCATCAGACACTCTGCAGCCCCTTCACATCTACAGCTAACTTCTCACCATCAGCCACAGAATGGATCAGATCCTTCCTGACTGAACGATCCTCCCAAGTCTTCATTGACGATCACGCCACCTCACCAATGCCAGTAACATGCGGAGTCCCCCAAGACTCTTGCCTTTCCCCCACACTGTATAACATTTATACAAACACCCTCTTCGATCACCTTGACCTCCTGAGCATATCCTACATAAACTACGCCGACAATACGCAACTCCTTATCCCCCTATCAGGCTCCTGTACCCAAGATGCTGCAGCAGTAAACACAGTCTAGAGAACCGTGCAAAACTGGATGGCAACCCACCTGCTATGCCTCAACAATGACAAAACTGAAATCCTTGTTATTGGCTCCCACTCCACACTCCGAATCATGGCCCCAGCATTAAAGGAGTTCAATATTGATGGTAACCTGATCCCCAACTCATCTGCTGCTAAAACACTGAGCATTTAACTTGAGTCGACTTTTGCCGTCTCTACCCAAGTAAACTCCATTGCCTCATCCGCAACATATACCGCCAAATTGCTGACGGCCAAGAAGCCCTTCCACTTCACCCGAAAGCACCTTGCAATAGTGAGAGACATCACAGGAGCCAAGCTGGATTTCTGCAATGCCCTATTTCAGGAACCTCTGAACGTAACCTGAACAAACTACAGATTATCCAAAACAATGCCATACATGCTGCTACAGGTCTATCCAAGCACGACCACATCACTGAAGCTAGAAGAAACACTTACTAGCTTTCTATCCACAAGAGAATCAAATTTAAAACTTTATACATCATGCACGAATGCCTTTCCGACACTACCCCAGTTTACCTCTCCCAACTGGCGGAAAGATAGACCCCAGCGTGCCCACTTCGATCTGCGAACTGCCACCTAGTTAAAGTCCCCAGCTTCAGATTCAAATCCACTGCAGGCTCGATCCTCACTGTCATAGCCGCTAAACTATGCAACAACCTACGTATTGACTTGAGAAAGGAGCCATCATATTGGACATTCAGAAAAAACCTAAAGACGTGGCTGTTCACTTCAAGCTCTTAAATTCAACGGGAAATCCGAATGCTCAAGGTGTGGAGACAATTCCTTCTCCATGGGCATATCATATATTGTACAAAAAAAGGCAAACAGTCATCCTGTAGTCCCTATAAATACGTACACATGTGAATAACATAACCATCATTTTATTACAGTACACACAATATATACTTTTCATTACAATCATTAGAAACATTTCACAAACTTAATTTTAATAAAACACATATAAAAAGAGATCGTCCAAACTAAAAATGTTCTCATACAATTACAAAAATATATAGAGCTTTTTATTTATGTATTTATTTATTTATTTATTTAATAATATGCGTTCAGCCAGCAGTGGCTTTGCATATATTAATCAAAAGAAATCATAATATAGACACAGATGTTAAAACAGTCCTGCATAAATTACAAAACAGATAAAACGAAACAACACTAAAATATGCCATAAGAAAGTTGGCTAAGTACATTCAGACATAATTCATAACATGTAATCAAATGATAGATCAAATTTACATCATTGTCCTCTAGATGTTTTTTCCACCACACTAACATACTCAAGCTCAAATGCATTGTTGTAAGCGTTTAAGTGTTTCATTCCTGACATTGTTAGACTTTCACAGTGGCACATAATGTGTTCAGCTTTTTCAATTATCGTGATTCTACATAATCTACACCAAGGGCAAGTTCTTTCGATACCAAGTTTCGCACCAACAATTTCAAGCATATCTGCCACATTAAATTTAAACAGTAAATATTGGCTGGCCATTTTACTATTAGGAAAAGCTTCCAAATATTTGGGGGCATAAACACGCTCTAGCCACTGCTTTATGAACATGCCGCTGTTTGCATTGATGGCCAGCCGTACCATATGTGTTTCTGTTCCAGGTCTGTGTATCACATATTTCAAGTGATACTTTATTCTTGCTTGCGTATAACTTGTCCACTCATTTGCCCTGTCATGGGCCAATTTAGTGTAGGTGCAGAGTATAGTATCAGGATGGTACTTAACAAGCACCCACCCTGTTCTCCAATGAAGTGGCTTAATGCCATGGTGATTTACATGCATTTACATTTATTGTCTACCCACAGTGATTTCCAACTAGGTTGCTGATCTACGCAAACTCCCAGGTATTTGTAGCATTACACCTGTTGAACGTCCTGACCAGCAATTCTGCATCTCAATTTATTCAAGGAGTTACTTTTTATTTTCTCCATAAAGGCAATTAGTTTGGTTTTTTCAAAATTAATTTTCAAACCATTCTCATTTGCAAAGTTCTCTAACACTATCAGTTTATCATGTGACCCTTTAGGGGTGTAATTCAGTAGCAGTAAATCGTCTGCATAACTCATCCAGCCAATTTTCAGAGGTCCCATTTTGGCATCACATGATGGGGTAGCATCATTTAAAGCTACTGCCAGGTCTGCCAGATACAAGTCAAAAAGAGTGGATGCAAGTATACAGCCTTATTTGACCCCTCTACTGGTCGACATCAGATTGGTGACTTTGCCCTCCCCATTGAGTCTAACTCTAACTGATGTATTCGTATAGAGTAGCCTGATCATGGATAACAACCCATGTGGGAAGGCCCCATCGTATGAGTTTATTCCACAGCTTATTCCTTAAAATCGTGTCAAAGGCGGTATTGAAATCTATAAACGCTCCATACAGTGGGATACTCAATGGTTATAACAAGAGTAATTAGGTTCTGTACTGTGGAGCACTTGGCCCGGAAGCACGTTTGATTCAGAGGAAGAATGTATTTCTCAGCAATCCACTGATTAAGCTCTTTTAATAGTACCTTGCCAAAGACGTGTGCCGGGATGTCTAGCATAGCTTGCATGCGGTAGTTGGTCGGGTCATTACAGCACCCTTTTTTGTGGATAGGCAGAATGGAACTTTCCCTCCAGCTCTCCGGGACATGCCCATGTTTGTCAATACATTGGAATAGTAGGTGCAACGCCTGTGCCCAATATTCCGGGGATAGTTTTAGTAATGCATTAGAGGTGCCGTCAGGTACCACCGCACGTGAAGCAGGAGTTACTGCAATCATCAACGGTATACTCACCAACCTATTCTTCCTCTTGGGCAACATATATTTCATCAATCATCATCAACGACTCCCAGCACCTTTTTCACATGAGTCATCCACCCGTATTCACCTACACTGTTGATGGGTAGATTGTTTTTTTGGTGCCATTCACAACTGACCAAACTCCTGTGTTATTATTATCTCTTCCAAAGTTTGCTAGCAACCGCCAGTCCTTGTTGGAAGTGTTGGTTCTATGTTGACGTAACCTCTTTTGGTAATCGCTCTTCGCCTTCTTAATTCAAAAGGGAGCGTCCACCTGATCACTGTTTTTTACCAAGCCGATTGTGGTTCTTAGTTTTTTCTTTGCTTCGCGAATGGCTCTATCATACCGCGGACCATTATTGTGCGCTTTGCTCCATCTTTCACTCACACATGTGTATGATCTTTTATTACAGGAGCCTTGATGGCTGTCCGAACATGCGCACAATCTTGTAGAGCTAGAGGCGTGACTATGTTTTTCAGCTCACGCATTTTTTATACAAAGGGTGGTAACTCCTGCACTGCTATCTCTTTACCTTTCACAATTTATTAGAATTCCATTTGATCGTATTCTTTCCATTACTAATATAGATGTTACCATTCAATTCATAACGACTTACATTTTTCTTCTTAGTGAACAGCAGGCAGAGGGTCACTTTCCTCACGCGTCCCAACCATCGTGTCCAACACAAGCTCACATGCTCTCTCATTTAACACTATGTAATAAATGGTGGACATGCTTTTTCCGCTCACTCTAGTGACTCCCCTATTAGCGGCCCTTTTGCAGTTCCCATTCAACATGCTCATGATATGTACCTGAAACAATTTGGCCAGACTTTCCCTTGCCTATTACATGTTGTTTTACTGAATGGTCCCGGTGTATGCTTTTCATATTGCCATGATTTACTTCAATTAATAAAAGCATCCAGCAAAATCACCAAGCACAATGATGTGGATCTCACTGTCACATTCTTCTAGGATGCAGGAAACTACTGCAATGTTTACCTTGTTGTGCACATCATTTGGTGGATTATATACATTCACCACTAACAAGATAGAGGTCTAAGGTTGATCACATCAGATTGATACTGCTAGAACCATATCAGTTGACCATGAAGTATCATGGGCCACCTAAAGGTGCCTTACTGACACCAGAAGGCCACCCCTGGGTCATCCAATTGGACCCTTCATAACCAAGCTTTGCACTGTACAACGCCCATCTATTTCACACCGGTCCCACAACCAAGTCTCTTGGAATGCCACCATAAAAAACAATTTCATGCTCGCCAAGAGGCCATCTTTCAACAAGTATTCCCAGACATGATAATGTCGCCGTCATCGATAATTCTTGATAAACTGAGATTTGAAGGACACCAGGAGTGCAGGAGTGCAGACTAACACAAAGCGTTTTCTGCTGTTTGGGTGTGGTTTAAATAGCCCAGGTAAAGTAGTTCCATGCCAAGTAGTTCCAGGCCCTGCCACACCCAAAACACTAGACAGCATGGCTTGGTTCTAAAGAACTGAGCTTTGTAATAGGCCTCCATATTGGATTAAGTTCCAAAACTGGTATTGCATTATTCCTGATAATGAGCCTGGTTCCAAAGGCGCCAGGACTGACTCCGTGTCTGTTTCTGATGGAGTTTTAAGGCCCTTGGAGCCAGTGTGAAGGGCTTTAGCCCCACTGCTGCCAGGGGGCTGTTATACGTGAGGGGGTCAGGGGCATGGATTGTGACATTTATACTCAAAAACACTCTCACCATCAGAACCGTCAGCGCCAGCACTATTTCCGGCTGTGAATCCATCATCACCAAACTCTTCATCTCCCCCACAAACACCATCTCCCTCCACCTCATTTACAACCCCCCTGGCCCTATAAATTCCTTTGAGGAAGACCTCCTGCAAAGCATTTACCCCCTCCATCAAGACCAACGCCAAAATCATAATCCTAGGAGACCTTAACCTAGGCCTCAATTACTCCTCAGACTCCTATCCCTCCAGCCTAGCTACATCACTCCAGCAAGCTGGCTTCATACAACAATCCCTTGAGCCCACCCACTCCCAAGGTCTCACCATCGATTGGGTTGCTGACCTCAAATGCAATATCACCAACCCCACCACCACATACTGCCTGTAGTCCGACCATCACAACTTTTTCTTCGATATACCCATCGGCAAACGGCCAAGACCCTGCCACCTGCCAAGGATAGCCTGGCCCCGCTCCTCTCTGCTCTCAAGAAACCACCCGCCAGAGCAACCGACCCTGTAGCCCTAGTGAACCTCTAGATCAACACCATCTCTTGAAACACTTGTGTATAGGCACGTCATAAATGCCATATCATATCATATCATATCATATCATATCATATCATATCATATCATATTATATTATATTATATCTCCGAGGCGGTTGACACACTTGCCCCCCTCAAATAGTGCAAAGCTGAACCAACCCTAAAAAATAACTCCTGGTACAGCCCATAGCTCTTCACCACCATTGCCAAAAAGCGTGCTGCAGATTTAGCCCGGAGAAAGAACCCCACCACCACTATCAAAGCGCAATTCAGTGTGCTTGCCAGAGCCTACAAAAAAGAGATCCTTGCAGCCAAAGCAAACAGCAACAACGTAAGAATTAACAATGCCAAATCCAGCTCTCACAAGCTCGTCTCGATCCGGCGAGAGCTGGAGTCGCCCACTGCCCCTTTCCCCGACCTGACCATAGACAACATCTGGTGATCAAAAATGTAAGATGCCCACACGGAAAAATCTGCTCCCTCAAGGATAAAATCCACCTCAAACAACTAGCCATGCACTCCAGACCACCCAGCCCTCTCGCATCACACCAAGCATCACCCCCCACCCATTCCCCATTTGACTTCCAAACTGTCACAGAACTTGAGGTTGGAAACATAATCAGAAGTCTAGAACCATCCCTATGCAAAGGAGACGCCTGCCCGGCACCAATCATCAAAGACTGCGCCGAAACGCTAACCCCAATCATCACAGCCATAATCAATTCCTCTTTCAACTCAAAAACTGTCCCTGCACCGGTGAAGGATGCCTGGGTTCTGACCTGCTAAAAAAGGCCTTAGACCCCAACATCCCAATGAACTACCGCCCCATCACAACCCTTCATCCGCAAGATCCTTGACTGAGACGCCCATATCCAGGTACAACAATACCTTGATAAAAATCATATTCTGGGTATCTGCCAGTCAGGATTCTGCCCCAGACATGGAACTGAATCTGCCCAGCACGACTTGAAAAATCAACTCGATGTCATCAAGGATGACGGAAAACTCACCCTACTTATGATGCTGGACCTCTAGGCAGAGTTTGACCTTGTCGACCATCGGACACTCTGCAGCCCCCTCGCATCTACAGGTAACTTCCCACAATCAGCTACAGAATGGATCAGATCCTTCCTGGCCGACAGATCCTCCTGAGTCTTCATTGACGATCACGCCACCTCACCAATACCTGTAACATGTGGATTCCCCCAAGGCTCTTCCCTTTCCTCCAAACTGTATAACATTTATACAAAACCCCTCTTCGATCACCTTGACCTCCTCAGCATATCCTACACAAACTACGCCGACTATACGCACCTCCTTATCCCCCTATCAGGCTCCTGCACCCAAGATGCTGCAGCAGTCAACGCAGACTACAAAACCGTGCAAAACTGGATGCCAACCCACCTGCTATGCTTCAACGATGACAAAACTGAAATCCTTGTTATTGGTTCCCACTCCACACTCTGAAACATAGCTCCAGCATACAAGGAGTTCAATATTAATGGTAACCTGATCCCCAATTTCATCTGTTGCTAAAACACTGGGCATTTACCTTGACTCGACTCTTCACCTCTCTCGCCAAGTAAACTCCATTGCCTCATCCACTACATATACAGCCAAATTGCTGACGGCCAAGAAGATCTTCCACTCCACCCGAAAGTGCCTTGCGATAGTGAGAGACCTCACAGGAGCAAAGCTGGATTTCTGCAATTCCCTATTTGCAGGAACCTCTGAACGTAACCTGAACAAACTACAGATTATCCAAAACAATGCCCTATATGCTACTACAGGTCTATGCAAGCACGACCACATCACTAAAGCTAGAAGAAATGCTCACTGGCTTTCGATCCACAAGAGGATCAAATTCAAAACTTTATTCATTAGGCACAAATGCCTCTCCGACACTGCCCCATTTTACCGCTCACAAATGGCGGAAAGATACACCCCAGCGTGCCCCCTTCGATCTGTGAACTGCCACCTAGTCAAAGTCCCTAGCTTCAAACGCAAATCCACTGGAGGATCGAGCCTCACTGTCATAGCCGCTAAACTATGGAACAACCTCCCCATTGACTTGAGAAAGGAGTCATCGTACTGGACTTTCAGAAAAAAACCTAAAGACGAGGCTGTTCACTTCAAGATCTTAAATTCAACAGGAAACCCAAATGCTCAAGGTGTGGAGACAATGACTTCTGTATGGGCATATCAAATATTGTACAAATAAATGCAGTCATCCTGTAGTCCCTATAAATACGTACACATGTGAATTACACAACCATCATTTTATTACAGTACACACAACATATACTTTACATTACAATCAGTAAAAACATTTCACAAACATCATTGTCAAGAAGTGTACAAACTTCTATATACTCATATAAATGGGGATCTTCTGAACTAAAAATGTTCTCATACAATGACAAACATACCTGCAGCCTGTGTTTTATTTATTTATTTATTTATTTATTTATTTATTTATTTATTTATTTATTTAATAATATGCATTCATCCAGCAGTGGCTTTGCATATATTAATCAAAAGAAATCATAATTTAGATACAGAGGTTAAAACAGTCCTACATAAATTACAAAACAGATAAAACGGACCGACACTAAAATATGCCATAAGAAAGTTGGCTAAGTACATTTAAACATAATTCATAAAATGTCATCAAATGATAAATCAAATTTACATCATTGCCCTCTAGAAGTTTTTTCCACCACACTAACATACTCAAGATCAATTCAATTGTTGTAAGCATTTAAGTGTTTCATTCCTAACATTTTTAGACTTTCACAGTGGCACATAATGTGTTCAGCTTTTTCAATTATCGGGATTCTGCATAATCTACACCAACGACAAGTTCTTTCGATACCAAGTTTCACACCAACAATTTCAAGCATATCTGCCACATTAAATTTAAACAGTAAATATTGCCTGGCCCTTTTACTATTAGGAAAAGCTTCCAAATATTTGGGGGCTTCAACACGCTCTAGCTGTATGAACATGCCGCTGTTTGCAGTAGTGGCCATCCGTACCATATCTCTTTCTGTGCCAGCTCTCTGTATCACATGTTTCAAGTTATGCTTTATTCCTGCTTGCGTACAACTTGTCCACTCATTTGCTCTATTATGGGCCAATTTAGTGTAGGTGCAGAGTATAGTAGCAGGTTGGTACTTAGCAAGCACCCACCCTGTTTTCCATTGGAGTGGCTTAATGCCATATTGGTTTTCATGCATTTACATGTATTTTCTACCCACCGTGATTTCCAACTCAGTTATTGATCTACGCAAACTCCCAGGTATTTGTAGCATTCCACCTGTTCAAATTTCTGACCAGCAATACTCCATCTCAATTTATTGAAGGAGTTACTGTTTATTTTGCCCATTAATGCAATTATTTTGGTTTTCTCTAAATTTATTTTCAAACCATTCTCATTTGCAAACTTCTCTCACATTAACAGTCTATCCTGTAACCATTTAGGGGTGTAATTCAGTAGCAGTAAATCGTCTGCATAACTCAGCCAGCCGATTTACAGAGGTCCCATTTTGGCATCACATGATGGGGTAGCATCATTTAAAGCTACTGCCAGGTCGGCTAGATACAAGTTAATAAGAGTGAATGCAAGTATACAGCCTTGTTTGACCCCTCTACTGGTCGACATCAGATTGGTGACTTTGCCCTCCCCATAGAGTCTAACTCTAACTGATGTATTCGTATAGAGTAGCCTGATCATGGATAACAACCCATGTGGGAAGGCCCCATCGTATGAGTTTATTCCACAGCTTACTCCTTAAAATCGTGTGAAAGACGGCACTGAAAGCTATGAATGCTCCATACACTGATAGCTAGCGCCTAGCCACGCATTCTCAGTGGTTATAACAAGAGTAATTAGGTTCTGTACTGTGGAGGATTGGACCGGAAGCCCGATTGATTCAGAGGAAGAATGTATTTCTCAGCAATCCACTGATTAAGCTCTTTTAATAGTACCTTGCCAAAGACGTTTGCCGGGATGTCTAGCATAGCTTGCATGCGGTAGTTGGTCGGGTCATTACAGCACCCTTTTTTGTGGATAGGCAGAATGGAACTTTCCCTCCTAGCTTTCGGGGACATGCCCATGTTTGCCAATCCATTGGAATAATAGGTGCAAGGCTTGTGCCCAATGTTTCGGGGATAGTTTAAGTAACACATTAGAGGTGCCGTCAGGTCCCACCTCACGTGAAGCAGGAAGTACTGCAATCATTTTACTCAGTTCATCAACAGTATACTGACCAACCCATTTTTCCTCTTGGGTAACATATACTTCAATCACATCAACAGCTCTGAGCACCTTTTTCACATGAGACATTCCCCCGTATTCACCTACCCTGTTGATGGGTAGATTGTTTCACAACGGGCCAAACTCCTGTGCTATTATTATCTCTTCCAAAGTTTGCCAGCATTCGCTAGACCTTGTTGGAAGTGTTGGTTCTATGTTGACGTAACCTCTTTTGGTAATCGCTCTTCGCCTTCTTAATTCGAAAGGGAGCGTCCGCCTTTTCACTGTTTTTTACCAAACCGATTGTGGTTCTTAGTTTTTTCTTTGCTTCGCGAATGGCTCTATCATACCGCGGACCATTATTGTGCGCTTTGCTCCATCATTCACTCACACTTGTGTATGATCTTTTATTACAGGAGGTAGCCTTGATGGCTGTCCGAACATGCACACAATCTTGTAGAGCTAGAGGCGTGACAATGTATTTCAGCTCACACATTTTTTATATAAAGGGTGGTAATTCCTGCATCTCTTTACCTTTGACCAATTTATTAGGATTCCATTTGATCCTATTCGTTCCATTACTAATATAGATGTTACGATTCAATTCATAACGACTTACATTTTCCTTCTTAGTGAACAGCAGGCAGGGGGGAGATGGTCACTTTCCTCACGCGTCCCAACCATTGTGTCCAACACAAGCTCACAGGCTCTCTCATTTAACACTATGTAATAAATGGTGGACATGCTTTTTCCGCTCACTCTAGTGACTCCCCTATTAGCGGCCCTTTCGCAGTTCCCATTCAACATGCTCATGATATGTACCTGAAACAATTTAGCCAGACTTTCCCTTGCCTATTACATGTTGTTTTACTGAATGGTCCCGGTGTATGCTTTTCATATTGCCATGATTTACTTCAATTAATTAAAGCATCCAGCAAAATCACCAAGCACAATGATGTGGATCTCACTGTCACATTCTTTTAGGATGCAGGAAACTGCTGCAATGTTTACTTTGTTGTGCACATCATTTAGTGGATTATACACATTCACCACTAACAAGGTAGAGGTCTAAGGTTGATCACATCAGATTGATACTGCTAGAACCATATCAGTTGACCATGAAGTTTCATGGGCCACCCAAAGGTGCCTTACTGACACCAGAAGGCCACCCCTGGGTCATCCAATTGGACCCTTCATAACCAAGCTTTGCATTGTACAACGCCCATCTATTTCACACCAGTCCCACAACCAAGTCTCTTGGAATGCCACCATAAAAAACAACTTCATGCTCACCAAGAGGC
Organism: Ambystoma mexicanum; assembly: GCF_040938575.1. Lineage (NCBI taxonomy): Eukaryota > Metazoa > Chordata > Amphibia > Caudata > Ambystomatidae > Ambystoma > Ambystoma mexicanum. The sequence goes on along the minus strand of NC_090936.1, from coordinate 1,084,500,864 downwards.
CATCTTCCAACAAGTAATGTGAGTTACCCCTTGTACGCCGTCATCGATCATTCTTGATAAACTGAGATTTGAAGGCCACCAGTAGCCATTGCCAGTACCCATCTGGTACCCCAGTTATATCCTGATCACTCATGTCTTCACCTGGCTCGCTTTGCTCCTCTGTACCATTCTACCATTCTTATCTCTTTCACTAGTTCCCCCTTTTCTAGGCGGCCCACCCAAGATAGGGCCCCTCACTGTACTTTTTTGGAGACAATCTCCACTTAGATCATATTTGACATCATTCATTAATATTTCTTTGCAGGACTAGCCTAGCTTGTGAAACTCCCTCTGGTATTGCATTATTTACTCCAAGGTAGGTATTGTGGTGCACCAGACATTAGTAGTCACTACCTTGGTTGCCACCAGTTGGTCGACGATCCAAATATGGTCTCAGGTGATCACTTGTAGAGGTACTATGGTATGCATCAATTGTATGATCCTTTTCCTATTCAGCAATACTTTATCATGTGCACTGTCTACAACTAGATATTGTAAGGCTCGTACTTTGTTCTGTGCTAGTCTATCTCATACTTCCTCATCGTTAATATCATGTTTTGAGCTGCCGGTTTGGGCTTTTCCTGTATATCCCTCTTCACTGTACCTTCTGTACTTTTCTGTCTATCCACTTTATTTAACTGTTTGGTTTCTTTCTGTTTTGTCTTAGCTGTAGCAATACCCTCTCTATTACTCTTGATATTAGGCGTCTCCTTGAAAATGCCTTGTATGGCTTCTAAGACAGAGTCTTGTACTCCACTATTCTTCCTAGCTTTCTTCTTTCTGGCTTCAGTTACTTTGCGCACCCCCTGCCATATTGAGGGTTTTATCCTTTGCCCATCCTCACTTGAACCAGACATGTAAAGGCGTATGTCATTTCCATTTTTCTTTCACTTTCTCTTTTTATTCATGACTGCTTCCTCAACATTATGTATCACCACCACGTGCTCATTCCTGTTATTATACGTTAGGGCTGGGGGATGGTCTATCTGAACTGTTTTCTGAGTTTTGATTGTGCCGTGTATGACATTCACCATATCTCCTTCTTCAAGCATTACATGTTGGTCAGCGATAACACACCCATCCTAGAGTTGATTACACCTATGCCCCATACATAATTGCCTGGGAGATTTGCTGTCCATTATTTTTACCATTGGTCTCTTTATTTCTGTTACAGGCCTTTGTTATGTCCCTTTTCATACACGCTGTCTTTTTCCTGCTACATTCGCTTATGTTGTATCCCTCTTCCAGCTCATTCTGTCTCAGGTGTTCTTGTTCTAGTTCTTCCTCACCATTCCTAGGTATAACTCTCACATACTTCTTCGGTATTCTGGGTTACAGTCTCTCATCACTTTTCTGCCTCTATTAATGCTTTTGTGAAGAAGTAGGGATTGCACATCAAGTTTTCTTTCTATATTCTGAAATGTTTCCGCAAGAGGTGATTATAAGTTCTCAAGCGCTTCATATACTTCAAATGACTTAATACTGTTACTGCTGAGGTCTAAGGTGCACTCATTTACACTGCCATCCCGTTCGTCTGAACCTGCACAACGCACTGCGAATAAGTTATGAGGCATTACATTTTCACCCACACAACCTGCCTTAATGATGATTCCTCTGACCTCATCATCAATTTCGAATCTGGTAATGGGGCCACAGACACTTCATTCCCCTGTCCATATATATCTGGAGACATGGTATTAGACTGCTGGGGAGGACAGTCGCTTTCTTCTAGTGCTTCACCATCTGATGCTTTCTCAGTCCATTTTTGATTGTGAGCTCCAACCATTGGTTCATTGGGCACACTATCCAATACCTCTATGGTTTCTTGCTCCACCAAGTTAAGTGTACTCAAAACTCCACCGGCCCCTGGGCTACCAGTGCTATTTATTACTTTTTCACTACCTACTTGCTTTGTACAGCCTTCTATACTTATGTCAGTGTAGGTCTCATCCCTGGTGCAACTACCCCTCATACAGACTTCGGTTAATTTGTACCATCTGTTGCTCACAATGCATGACATCATTCCCATTGTTTGCCATATTTACTGGCAGATTTAACACACTTGAAATCAATGTAGTGCCTATGCATGGCAGAGCAGCACTAATATCCTCAACAATAGCTGTTAGTGCTTGATTTTCTTCAATTATACTCAGCATCTGACCATCGCCTCCCCTTTCTTTGAGAAACACCTGGTCATTTTCGACATGTGCTTTTCACTTAATAGCCCAGGTGTACTAATTGTTTTCCGTGCACAGGCTCTGCTGGCACGTGTAGGCTGCTCACCAGCGGCTATGACCATAGCCTTTTTGTTGTTGCCGGTGTCACCAAACCCTGAGCATGGGTACAGGCTGGTGAATCTCCATCGGGGGAGGGACCGGGGGACAGAAAGTGCAGGAACTTACAGTTCTATTAAGGTCTAATGCTGCTTTGTTGTGTTATCCTTATTGTCCCTGGTAAATAGAGAGTCTTCCACTCGTTCCTGTTTGGCCTAAAGAGTTAACTCAAAGGCAATTGGGCCAACGGAAAACACCCGCAGCACACCAGACAGCGAGACAGTACTTCCTGTGCACTTCCTGGTGCGCGTGTGCTGGTGCTCGTGGCTGTGCCTTTTGTGGGCGAGGGGGCAGGGGTTAGTTCCAACTCTAAAGGAAAGCAAAGAAAGTAGCATTAGAAAGGTGGCCGACATACCTTTTCAACTGTCCATAGTATCCACTGTGTCCATTGAAGTTCATGGAGTATAAAGTGACTTTCTGAGTGGGAAACAACAGTGCCTCTCACAAACGCTGCAAGAATCCTCGCACTAATGCACGAACGCCACTCCAACAAGGCAGACTGGCCAGCAAGACAACACTTCCTGTGCACTTCTTAGTTTTGTAACACATCAAAATCAGGGGCACACTTACATAATATGTTCCAATTTAACCCAGCATGATACACTTCACACCTGAGCCCTACATATTTCTGTCATTCACAATAAATGTATGACATTCTTCAGGGGTGATGATATACAGTATATATCCTAAACTCATGGGTGGCCCCAAATGGCTACCCAATAAGAATCCAATCCTTCAGAATGTTCTTATCACGTGTTCCCAATCAAATTAATCAAAACATTTCCATCAGGACTGACGGGATCTGGAACTTCTTGCTAAAACAAACCCAATAACAAACAATTATACATAGGAACCTCATTATTTACTTCACAAGTAATTTGTAAATTGGCCACACCTCAAGAACCATACCTGTAATCTCTGGATGGTTTTCACATAATTAATATAGCAACACTTTCATTCTGCCTTATTCAGATCTCCTGTGTGTTAAATATGGTAAACCTTTGGTCTATGGATAAAGCACAACAACACAGAGCTTCAATACTCAGCTGCAAAACCCAAAAACCCTACAAAAGCAAGCCCCTACCACCAAGTGCCCCTCCCAAGGCCGCCTCTTTGGCCACCGTAACTCCATACTTATGCAATAATACAAATCTTCCTGGTGCCACATGTAGAATAGAGCCATCACCAGAAGTACCCGTCACTAATTCCAAACCACAGGTGGTGTACATAGCCTCAAACGGACTGGTAAACCCCCTTCCGCTGTGTTACATTATTCTCAGACTGAGCTGCGCAATGCATGTTCCACCCTACAGTCGTTCCAGGCAGGGGAGTTGCTAGGTCTGATGTCGGAACTGTTGGGACTGGAGGCTAGCTAGTCTTTTGGCTGTACCTCCTGAGATTCTATCCGGGGCTACAACCAAAAGATCAGGTGCTATAGCTCCCTTAAGCCCCCCCTAGCAACGCCCCTGGTCCCAGGGACTCCTACACTCCAACCGAGGCTCAACAAGACTTACAATGGGACAGAGGACGCACTACGGCTCCCCACTCTATGCTCCCTACTCCACATCCAATCCCATGTATAGCTCACAAAGCGCAATTGCCACCTAGTGGAAATTAAGTGCAACCGGCCCAGATGGGGCTAGCTGCTGGACAAACTGGTACCTCTTTGGCACCAGTCCCTGCTGCACGTCCTGCCCTAAATCACTGGCATACCAGCCTAGACCCTAGTGGGCATTTCCACAATGCAGATTCATATCTATCCACACATGTACAAGGAACAGTTAAATACCATGACTGAACCTTTATCCAGGGTAAATGCTCTCCCCCACTTTCACATGTCTTCACCCACAATTTTAGATGCATCTACACTAAAACGGGGTTGCATGCAAACCTACCCTCCCCAAATTACCATATATTCCCAACAACCATTTGGGGCAATTTTCCACAAAAGCAACATCAATGCAATTGCCATTACATATCCTGCTGCTGCAATTGAAGACGCTATCAACTCACTGTCCACAACAATCTAGGCATGTTGCCACTCAATATTATCACTGAGACCCGCCACATGACTCCTAGTCATGGAAATCATTTCCTGTTCCGCTTTTAGTCGTTTTTATTATAGATCAGTAGCTGATTAGAAGTCTCAGTCTTATTCTTCAAGCAGCTCTTATGCTCTATGATCCGGGATTTGCATTTGATGTACATTTTGGGCAGAGTAAACTCATGCACCATTATGGACTCATACAGTGGCGGTGTAAAGATATTGGGATTGTTACTCAAAACTTGTTTTCACACAGGTGATGAGATGTGGTAGCACTTTACTGTTACTTATGTGCAAAGAGTTTTACAAAATTCAGAAAGGTCATCTTAATGCGTGCGTCATTATTCACACTTCTGTTGTGCAAAGCAGAGTGCTGCAGTGCATGTTTCCGTGCATTTTTAAGCATACCCTGAGTTCACAAATGGGATAGGCTTTGCAACGCATTCCATGCATTTTCCTTAATTGGAAATGCAGCAATATGAGCCGTGGAGGACCCTCTTGAATGTGTACCCCTTAAACTGGGACATAAATATTGTATTTCTTTTTTAGACATTTCATAATGAAGGGCCCTTCAAAGGCTTGTCATTAGTGTCTGAAGTGCAAATGCATGTAAAGGGCTGGGGGTACATGATGTATGCAGGACCCAGTCCCCCCCCCCGCAACCCCCTCTTGTTTTAAAATCATGCACGGGAAAAAAAAGTACATCTCCTTGGCTGTATTACTTGTGTATTTATTTTAGAAAAGAGGACCCGTTGATTTTTGCTCCAATAATTTGAGGACTGGGGTTTCCTGTTTCCTCAGTCTGTGCATCTGATGACGGTCCACTATTTAATTAATAGCACGGCCTGTCTCTGCTGTGTCGAAAAGTACATTGAAGGCTCTTGCTTTTACTCATGCCTTTCGCCAGTTCCCAATGCCGTCCCTCCGTTCACATTGTAAGTGCTTCCTGTGCGATAAATAAACCTCCTTCCCAATCCTTCCGGTGGCTTAAGAGCCTCATTGGCAAAGCTTTGTAAAGACGTATTTAGAGCGTCACTTCCTCGCTGTGCTGAAGAACTAATTTCAAGGCTTTCCAAAATATTTCACATATGACTTTGGTAGCTTGTTGAACGTGATTTATGTATGACTTTGAATGGCCTTCCAGAGGACAACCGTGACCTTTGTTAATTTGGTTCAAAACAATGTAATGAGCACGCACCCCCACATTCCAAACTGGCGGCTCAGGATAGTAATGCTGCGCACATTAAAAGTAAAATAGATACCTTTTTAGTCAGACATTTTATTTTTAAACGTATTTTCTTTGCAAAAAATGTTGCGAAGACTAAGCTACAGAGAAAGAACATGGCATAACATGGGCTTTGAAGACAGCACTATGGCCCCTGGCCGCCATCTTGGAGGATAGAGAAGCTGCCTCGTTTAAGCATTGGGCTAAATGCACGTTATTTGGTGGTAGCTATGGGTTGCGATTACCACCCCTGTGTCACCGCTTGCTACCCTTGCAGAGACTGTTTTGCCACCCCTGTGACTACTGATCAATTAAAATAATGCCTTCCATTTAAGCTAGTTTTATTAGTGTTGTGTGGCAGCTGTTATATACTGTGCAAAGAAAATGACAATTACACATTTCATCACGTATATGAATGCATGTTCCACTTGCTGATTCCATTATTATTACAACAATCATACTATTTATTTATGTATTGCATTTGATTATACGTCCATACCTAAGGGTAACACGTCATAGGTTACAAGGTTACAGTGAAGCTTTCTGGTTACATGAGACAAGAGGTCAGTTGAGAATAAGAACATTGACATAATTACTGAGCAAGTATTGGCGTGAGGGAAGTATGGGCTTTCATTGGTTACAAGATAAGGTGGTAAACAGGAATTTATGAAAGCATTTGAATTGCCAGGTTTTTAGCAGTTTCTTAAAGTGAGTGTGAGAAGGCTTAATGCTTATGTTCAGAAGGAGTGAGTTCCAAATTGTAGGAACTGCTACAGGGAAGCTGGAACCTCCTGCCCTTGAATTCTTGAAGTGGGGAGTGAGTAGGTGAATCCTAGAGTTTGATCTTGGACATCTGATTGACGTTTTTCGAGTGAGGCATTGATTAAGATAGGTAGGGACATTTTGGGTTATGCGTTTTGTGTAGTATTCTTGCTTGTATGGGTAGCCAGTGTACCTCTCTCCTGGTCTGTGAGATGTGGTCCCTTATTTGGATTCCAAGCGCTGCTCTTAGTGCTTTGGTTTGCAGTAATTGGAATTTGGCTAAATTATTCTTAGTGGTACCTAGCAGGAGTATATTACAATAGTCAAACTTAGACAGAATAAGGGCTCTTGCTAGGGTAATGCAATTTTGTGCAGTGAGAATTTTTCCACTAAGGGCAATGAGTTTATCTGTATAGGCAGCAGATGAGGCAAACAAGTTGACATGTTGCTCATAGTGAGATATGAGTCTAGGTACACACCTAGTGTTTTGACTTGGTTTGTGATAGGAATAGAAGTACCAGCTATAACAATAGATGTGTAGTTTGGGTGTAACCTTTTCAATCGAGCTAGAGAACCTACAGTGAGGATCTCGGTGTTTTCGCCACTAAGGCATAGACTGTTTGTTGCCATCCCATTTTGAATGAGAGAGTAGATTTTATTCATGAGGATATGATCCTGCTCTTGTTGCTAGTGATTGGAATGGGTATCTGTGTATCATCCGCATAGTTAGTGTAAATTACACCCATAGCGTCTAATGCTGCAAAGAGAAGTTTTGTGTAAGCATTGTATAGCGTAGGGAAGAGGCACGATCCTTGGGGTACACCCAAAAACTGGGATGTGGTTAGCTGTCTCCTTGCCAATGGCTACTCTGGACGTGCGTTCTGATAAAAAGGATTTATCCGAAGTGGTTGCTTTCTTTTGAGAAATGAAAATGTTTTGATAATGCTAGGCATAGTTTGTCATGGTCCACCAAGTCGAACGCAGTGGACAAATCTAGTAATAGAAGGATGCATACATTTCCTGAGTCTCTGATCGCATCCATTTCTGATCGCATCCCTCTCTGATCGCATCCATCTGATTGTTTAGATCTAGTAGTGCTGTCTCTGTACTGTGTTTAGGGCAAAAGCCTGATTGTCTGATTGTCTATCGCCTAAAAGGTGATTTCTTTCTAGGTGTGCTTGTACTTGGGTGTATGCCAATCCCATTTTACTCGCACTTCAGTTCCATATAACACAATCAAGATGACCATGTTGTCAATGTAGTGCCGTGATGCCTTCAGGCGACTGCTCCACTGTATAAATGCTTTAACATAAAATAACATAACACGATTCTGTGCAGATATACTCACATCAACGGTTTCATGTTATAGCATCCATAGTGTACATACCACCTTTCTAGTTTAGCTACTAACAATATATATATATAAATATATATATATATATATATATATATATATACATATATATTTTGTAATCCTGGTCTTTTCTTTACTAATCGATTTTCTATTTTTCACTATATAGTCCAAGTGCTTCACCTTTGAAACTTCTTCTCCTGGGCATTTACCAAAACTGCAAGGGAAGCTCAACTGTGTCCTCTTATTTGTATATCTCACAATTGTTTCAATATAAATGTTATTGGGTCTTGTACCATGCACTGTCGCCACTCGCATGGTCTCTTGGCGCTCTGGCAGATCTGCAATGAAAGGAGGTTTTGGGCGGTTTGTTAGTTGTATTGAGAGGGAGAAGAGCGGGAGAGCTTTGATGTGCTGTTGGCAGCTTCAGTTCGGAGAAACTGGTCACTGAGCAATCTATAATAGTAATCTCTAAAGAGTTGTCAATTGCATAATTCCAGATCTTATTCATAGTTGGTTGCCAGTAAATATGGATTAAATCACCTAAAAGGAAACCACCTGCATAATATCCCAGCCATACTGGTCTAGTCTCTTCCAATTTTGGTGGGATTTCTCTTACCAGCATTACTACCTCTTTCATATCTGAAACATACAAGTTGAAAAGAGAGGGGGCCAACACACAGCTTTGCTCCAGCCCTGGCTTAGTTGCTATATCTATTGTGAAGGTATACGCTGTGTTCAAGATAACCCTTTATACTGTATCTTGATGTCAACCAATAGGGAGTTTTAATTGGCCTTTCTCAATTCATCATTTATCCAATTTGACCCCCAGCAGTTCTCTGTATGCCACATACAAGGTTTCTTTTTTTACAGTGCATTGGTTAATAAATAGAAAACCATAAGCACATATGTTACAGAAAAAGTTAGTAAATAAATACAATTACAAAACACTACATATTCAGATAAAAGAAACAAAAAAAGCATATTACTAAATTTCATATTGGAAATACACAATACAAAAGATAACAATTAAAACACCACAAAGATCTTTAAAATCCAGATAGTAGCAAGTGTTTTAGATCCAGTAAAACCCACTCAAATACAAATAGTCCCTCAGTAAAAGGCAGAGTTCAAAATCTATTCAAATATTTGTAAAGCCTCTTTCCAAATATAAAATGCACAGGCCGTTATTACAATCGATTCAGCATAATATATGGAATTCCAAAATTGATCAGATTCAATAGATTCCATTCTAGAAAACAGAGTTGCGTAACCTTTCTTATATTCATTGAGCGATTTGGGGCAGTCAGTAAGAATGTGCCGAGCAGATTCGATGGAATGATTACACAGTCGACACAATCTTTCCTCTGAAGGAGCCCCTAACCAACACCCAATATACTCCCTGGTAGGTAGAATGTTACATTTTAGATAATAATACATTGTTTTAACTGCATACTGCAAGACTTAACTAGGTAAGTACGCGGGTGATTAAAACAGAAGCTTTGTCTAGAAGAAAATGCATACGTTTTCTTGTTATGTAGATAACACAGATTAGCATTCGCATCCCATACATTTTTCTTCTTTTTCAATTTCTTAAATGCATTGGGGCAATCCCTCAGCTCTTCCAGGGTGAGTCCAATATTATACAAGTTTTTTGTGGCAATTTCCCGCAGTTCCACAAGGAGAGGGCTGGTATGAGGATGATGAAACTGTTTAGCAGTAAGACCCAACAGGCGAATGCTGTGTAAATAGCAATGATGAAGAGATAGAATCAGATTTAATTCTCTGAAGTAACCAGTTTGATCTGTTAGATGGAATACCAAATTCAAGCCTTAACTCCTCAACAGGTATGGAAGATGGTACACCTATAATTGAGCGCAACATTATTCCCTCTAAGATTTCCAGCCACTTCATTCTTTACTCCGGCAGAGAACTGATGCCATAAAGTATACCTGGTCAATACAAGTGTTATATATAGAGATGAATCCCTCTATATTGAACCTACCCTTATTATTTATAAACTTTTTTAAATCAGCCATTTCCTTAAAACCTTTGGAATAATCAAATCACCGTAAAACGATTGCTTAGGACAAGATTTAATAGGGACCCCAAGATAGATGTAGCTCTCTACTACCTCAAGTGTAACACCATCTAATTTCCAACAAAAAGTATGGATTAAATCACCTAAAAGGAAACCACCTGCATAATATCCCAGCCATACTGGTCTAGTCTCTTCCAATTTTGGTGGGATTTCTCTTACCAGCATTACTACCTCTTTCATATCTGAAACATACAAGTTGAAAAGAGAGGGGGCCAACACACAGCTTTGCTCCAGCCCTGGCTTAGTTGCTATATCTATTGTGAAGGTATACGCTGTGTTCAAGATAACCCTTTATTCTTTTTCCAGGAACTAGAGCCTATTATTACGATCTTAGTTTTGTTTATATTCATTTTTTGATTTTTATCTCTAGTATACAAGAATAAAGCATCAATAGAGCTTCGAAGGCCAATTGGGGTATGATCCAGCAGCACAGTGTCATCAGCATACCCAAGCCATGCTACTGGGTGACACCCCAAACTAGGTGGAAAGTTTTGCACTGCTCCAATCGCCAGTGCCTGATCAAATGTCTACAGGTTATAAAGGAGGGGAGAAAGGCCACACCCCGGTTTCAATGTAACATTTGTCAGAATGGGTTGAGTTACTTGGCCATCCAGGCTCAGGGGCACCATGACTGAGGTATCTGCGTTTAATCTTTTATTGAGATACAACAATCTGGCATTGAATCCCCACGTATGTAGTTTCCCAAAACAGCAAGATCATTTTTTAGCTTTAGGACGCACTGTTTCTGACATTTGAATATGCAAAGTGCAGATGTGTAGTGTGGGGGCACACTACGAAATGCCCTTTGGGGTTTTGTAATTCTGCCACCACCCATTTTTCCCGTTGATATAGTAAATCTGCTGCAAAAACTTTGCTCACAAGGTTGAGCAAAATTCAGGCAAAGCTACCGCCCTCTAATTATTAAGTGTCTTCCTACTTCCTGTTTTATCTATGGTAACAATATAGGCCTCATGCCATGAACGGGGTATCTCAGAAACTTGAATTACCTTCATAAGTATGATGTATCTTAGTTCACGAATCCAGGTTTGCTTGGAAAACTGTGGTTGTGAAGTGGGTCAATGTTGGGATACCCCATCACACAACAATGGAGGTAGCAGGGTGGAGGGAGGTGGACTGAAAAGGGGTCATGGTCGTATCTGATGCATCAGAGCGTGTGACCGGAAGGGGAGCGGGTGGCAAAATGGTGTCTTGTCAATGTCATAGCAGGAAAGCCAGACCCGGGAACAGGTTCCACAAACCCGGCTTGTGACGCAATCCCATGGAACTGTTGTGACATTAATGTGCATAGTGTGCGGAAGGCTGTATCCTTTTCATAGTTGCCCTACCACCTGCTAAGCATATTGGCCAACACTGCTAGTGGAGGTGCTGAAAGGAAAGCCTGCACCCCACCCTATGCCAGTGACCTTAAGGGCCTGGATTGGAGAGTTGTGAGTGGTGCTACATAGTCACACTAGTGCCACAGCCCCCATACTCTCCCTAATCAGGTATTCTCCCTTCAGAGTGCCTTGCTGCAAGCGAAGGGGTTGGCCAGTGACCCTGCACGATTCACACTTCTGCAGAGTCCCCATGCACATTTCCTGAGCCTTATGCAGTGTCCTGAGTATGCTAACATCTGCTATTTATAGTACTATAAAACAACAAAAACAACAAAAGGTACGGTAACAAGTGCTAGCAAAAACAAGCATGGGCAATGATAACAGTTTGGTCTTTTGTGTAGGCATGGGGAAGGCACTTGTCAGGCACTGCAGTAGTGGTATTAACTGGCCATTGATGGTAGCATATAATAGCAGTGCCTGGCAAATGCCTAATAATTATACACAAACCAAAACTGTTGGCTTTGCAAAGGCTTGTTTTTAACAGGACTTCAGGGAGTGGCATTAATAGTGCTTTTAAATTGAGTGGCTAAAGGCATATCTGGTTAAGACATTTTTATTACACCAGCAGCAGGTTTACAGTTTACAGCTTCAACTAAGTCATTAACTCTTAGAAGACTGCTTTGAGAAAACATTGGTAATACCGCCGGACCGGTGGGTGCTAACGCTAATATAGTTAGGCTGTATCCCAATCGGGATACTGCCCAACTCGTGATCAGGCCCATCATCTTGTTTTTAGCACTTGCTACCACGTTTGCTACTAAGCTGTAGTGATGTAAATAACAGTCTCAGGATTAATAGCAGTTTCTTTATGTACCTTTGTAGAATGATAATTTGAGTCAGCACATCTGCAATTTGAACATAGGACTTGAAGAGATCTCAGCAGCGTGAGCCCCAATCATTGAGCTTCCAGGCAAGCACTATAGCGGAATGCATGCATGACTCATAGGAGTTACTTGATGTTTCTTAAATATATGAATCGATGTAGAAAACTACTAGGAATTCTATCCGGATCATATGAGTTAGTCTGAACAAATGACAATTGATGAGGACCTACACGTTTTGAATCGAGGAGTCAGGATCATCTTCTTTGGCTTGGACACACGTGAATCTATCACTCAATCTCCTGCAAGGCAACCTCCATCCCACATAAATGCCCCTGAGAAGAAATTTAACCAATCAATCTTCGACCGCGCGACTAGCCTAACCACCTGTAAAGATCTTCCACGACTTCCATTCTGTAACATATACCCACCAACAAAGGGAAAACGGGGAACAAACTGTTCGAAGTTCAAGGTGTCCTGCTGTGGAAACACTTACCAGGTGAAACCAAAAATCAGGATGGGACTCGATTATTTGGGAGAGCATTGAAAGCTGACCCCCAGAGGACAAGCATGAGTCTAGTAAAGTTGGGATTTGCTGACCCGGGTTTTGTCTTTATGTCTTTGTAGCTCACCTCCATCTCTCACCTCTAGACGATCCCTCCGTGCCTTTCTGGCTTTCTATGAGAAACTGGCCCCTCTTCGCATTTTTGCTGCTAGACTTTTTTTTAAAACTGTGTTTATTAACTTTTGACAAAATTAAACATAGCAGAAGAACTCAACTATGGGCCCACGGAGCCACAACCCCCTCCCCCACCTCCACCCCAACGACTTTCATAGATTGTCAGCACCACTTCATAACAACACTGAATACAACAGGAATGAAACAGTTCACATGTTACGCCACACCGGCCCATTCCTTTTGCGTTCATGAGGTCCCTCCAACATCTCTCAGCTGTGACCAGCCCAGCCAACCCCTCATATGTACCTTCAATGGGGCCCCGCAACGGAGAGTGTGACCCGTGAAGTCTGTCTTTCCGACCCGTCCACTTGATCCTCCACCATGGACTGGTAGCTCCGGAAGGCCGACCAATAGTCCCTCGGTTTGCAGTTTGACGGAAGGGTTAGATTGTATTGGGTTTCTCTATGCTCACAACTCGCCATGAGGTTAAGCCAGTGGTGGAATTGAGGAGATACAGGCGCCCCCCAAGTGCGAGCTAGAAGTGTCCTGGCCACCACAGAGGCCATACCTACTAAATGTTTCTCATTCCGGGAACCAGTTGTAATTAGGGCCAGTAACCACACCTCGGGGGATGGATCAACTGGAGTATCTAGCATTTTCGCCACCGCCTCAATGATGCTGGATCAGAAGACCTGGATCCGCGGGCATAGCCAGGCCACATGGTAAAAGGCAGTCTGGGATTGGCAACATCATTTACAGTCTGGAGATTTAGAGGGAAACAGTTTGTGCAGAGTGAGAGAAGAGTAATACATCTGGTGTAGGAATTTAAAGTGAATTAGGCGATGTCTATTATTGGAAGAGATAGATTTGGTCTGGGCACAGATCAGCCCCCAGTGGTTATCCGACAAGGTTTTCCCCAAGGCGTTTTCCCATCTAACTGTATACTGGTCCGAGGGAGGGCGGCTGAGCGCACGCGCCATTCCATACATTGTCGAAATTAACCTCCTAGTGGACGATGGAGCGGTGGTATATGTCAATAGTGCGGATCTAGGGGGGGCATTTGGGAAGTCCGGCCAGCTGGCCTTCAACATTCCACGCAGCCGTTAATAGAGAAGCTGCATAACTGGGGTCCATGCCCCTCTAGAAGCAAGGACATCCCAGGGTATGAAGGCACCATCTGGGACGAGGTCACCCAGGGCGAGGACCTGTAAGCCGGAGAAATGTTGTTTGAAAATACTTTCATGGGTGACTGGTTTGCCTCGGACGTGATATATAGCCATAGCTGGTGAGTACCATTGTGCTATTGTGGCCCGTTTCGCCAAATGCCACCGGGCCCTAAGGGAAATATCTATGGTTCGTACTTCAGCCCTCGGGCACCTCTCCCGCGTAGCCCACATAAGTCCCCTAAAATTATCTGGGTGGGTAATAGCTCTTTCAAGTCGCACATGTGGCAGATCAGGCGAGTGGGACCACCACCATACAGCGTTTTGAGCCTGGGCTACGGGGAAATACAAAAAGAGATCAGGTACGTCCAGCCCCCCTGGGAGTACAGGTGTGTCAAAGTGTCCAAAGAGACCCGAGGGTGCTTCCCAGCCCAAATTAGTTTGAGCATCAAACCCCTTATTCGTTTCCAAAAGAGAGCGGGGGACCATAAACGATATTCGAACAGCCTGAGAGATAGTGAGAGAGACCCAAGTATATACTCTATGCTCCAAGTATTGCAGTGCTGCACTGTAATTGTCCTCATTTAACTAACTCAGGACGTGGACCCAAGTACCGAATACCTTGCGGGCGCCAGGTGAAGGCATCCCCCACATCTTGCTGTGAGATACCTGTGGTGAGGGGGAGCACCACGGATTTCGACAAGTTTATGCGGAGACCAGATAGTGCACCAAATTTAGTAATCTCCTCCACCACGGGTTCTAAATTAGTTTTTGGGTTCTTGATGTAGATTAACATGTCATCCGTGTATAAAGAATCTATGGACGTATGTGAGAGAAATGTAACCCCCCTGTGTTCGTGATACTCCCTTAGGGCACATGCTACGAGTTCAATGGCTAGGGCGAACAGGGTGGGGGAAAAGGGACAACCCTGACGGAAAGATTGGTTCTGACTGGACCCCATTTGTATACACCAGGGCCTGTGGAGAGGTATAATGCAGGCGTATCCAGTGCAGGTATGTGGTGCCCAAGCCGGCCCGATGATGGACTTCAAACAGAAAAGGCCACTCGAGCGAATCGAAGGCCTTCTCAGCGCCGATCGTGGCCACTACTATTGGTACCTCAGTGTTCACGTTGTGCATCATAGTGAACAACCTTCGTAGGTTTTCGGTGTAAAACGGCCAGGTATAAAGCCTGCCTGGTCTGGGAGGACCAGAGCGGGCATGTAGGGTAACAGTCTGTCAGCGAGGAGCTTCGCCAGGATCTTATTATCAGTGTTCACCAACGACAATGGCCTGTAAGAGGAGCAATGTCGCGGTCCTTGTCTGATTTAAGTAACACCGTCACCAAGGCTGTTCTGGTGGATTTGGGGAGCACACCGGCCGAGCTGGCCTCCTCAAACATACTGCATAAATGAGGAACAAGGAGAGAGGGAAAGGCTTTATATAATTCTGCCGTGATACCGTCGGTGCCAGGGGCTTTGCCATTAGGTAGGGATTGTATGACGTTGAGAAACTCTTTGTCCGTGGGGGGATCATTCAATATGGAGCCTACTGCTGGGTCCAGCCACCCCAGGGCAATTGTATCCAGATACTGAGTAATATCGTCATGCCCGGCCGAGCTCTAGGAGGTATATAACATCTAATAATAACGTTGGAATGTGTCCTTTATCCCCCCAGAATCCCTGACAAGGTCCCCTTCCTGTGTCTCCACCTCGATTATAGGATCTAGATGGCGTTCCTGTCTTGTAGCCCATGCCAAAGTTCTACTTGGGCGGTCGCCCTCACTATATCTGGCGGCAGCGATCGGATCCCCCAAGAATCTCTCCTCATCCGCCAACAGCGAGTGGATTTCCTGTCGAGCCTCCTCCAACCTGGCCTCGAGCTCCGGAGACCCATTCCGGGCAAAAAGGTCTTTTTCTTTGGACATAGTCAATCTGCGAATACAGTTCAACCCCCCCCCTTCGTGCGAGATACACCACCCTCGAACATACACTTTAAATGTTTCCCATACCACTCTGGGGTCTGAGACAGAACCAGCATTTATCTGGAAAAACTCTGAGATGGCTCGGGGGATTTCATCCCGAAATGCAACGTCCTCAAGTGCACAGGCCCTGAATCTCCACTTTTGCTGCTAGTCTTAATCTGTGCATGGTTTATGGAATCCCAACCTAGCTGACATGCTCTCGCACGACTCTTCTGCATGTACCTTGCACTCTATTACCCTCCTAAATCTCTCTCTTCCATCTGCCCTGCACTTCCTCTCTCTTTTATGCGCTCCTTCACACTCCTCGCCCCTTTTCAGTGGATCTCCACATGTCAAAAACACCTGCACAAGCTATCCTTAAATCTACACTCAAACTAAACCACCTTGGCCTGGAAGGTCCACTCAGTTGTTATTCTCACACTACTAACCTTCCCTAACTACCATACCTAACTCTGCTTTAAATACCCATCAACCATTTTTGTACCAACTAATCTACTGTCCCATACCCATCTTGCCTTTGAACGGCACCTGACCCAGGACAGCGCTATTGACTGTCATGGCTCATTTTGAAAGTGTTTCTTGGCCTCATTAAACTTACCTCAGTAAAATCAATATAATACAATACATCCCATCTCTCTGATTGTATGTAATATTTATGTTTCTGTCTCGCAATCTTGGAAAATTTCCTGGTAACGGATCTTTGCTGCTACCATGAAAGGGCTATTCTATTGTGTAACCCATTGCTTCCTTCCTGCCCCCTGCCCCACACTTTGCAATGCCTTGAAGGGCATTGTGATTGCACATGGCTCCTTACAAATCAAAACAAAATGAAATCTACAAATCTCGACGCAGCACTCATCTATAATTAGCAGTGCCCAACTTGTTTGTTTCACTTTTCCTGGGCTGCTTTCCTATAGGAAACCTTAAATCATACACGTTGCAAGACAGTCCTAAAAATATCCAAGCTGAGGCTTTTTCCTAATGTTGACCTTGCGAGTTCCAACTCGTCCTGTAAGAATCCGCCATGAATATGTTAAAAATCGCATATGGATGAGTATAAACATCAGATAAAAGTAGCCACTTCAGAAATCAATTTGAACTCCGTTCAAGTGTCATTCCTTGATTAGCCTAAACACCCCTTCAAATACTAAATTACCAATTATCCAAGTTACTAGGGGCGGTGGCAAACCCCTCTGAAAATGTATTTGATCCCTATGAAGTCTGACCACCATATGATTTGACAAGCACTTTCTGAAATAATATTTTATGAACCCCCCTCAGCCCCTGTTCTTTTAGCTTTTGCCATATCCGTTTTTGAGGAGTCTTCTGGTCTCAATATACCTTGTTTTGTCCAATTTTCCATAATATTCTTAAGAACTACCGACCCTGATATGATATATGATATGATATGAATGGTTATTTATAACACGCTTAATACCCAGAGCTTTCTAAGCATGGACACAGGGATCGAATCTGTGATGCTCCTTGTTGTCTTGCTTCCAAGGCGAGCATGTTGCCCCTGAGCTATCCTCCCAGGACCAATTCCATCCACTTTTGCAAATGTTACTGGGCTCAGGTGAATTAAAAAAACAAGCACATTTTTAATGGGGGTGTAACGTTAATACCAGGCGTAAAAGCGTTACGTATGGCTTTTATGCCTTCCAATAATGTTTTCCCCATTTTCATACATTTGTGTGGCGGAGAGGAGGGGTGTAGCGCAACCTGCATTTCCGCTGCGTTTCTTCCTCTATGCCATACAAATTTTCCAGCATTTGCACCGGCATGAATTTTCAAGCCGGTGCAAATGCTGGGGAGCCCTATGGAGGCCACCGGCTTTATGCTATAGCATAAAGCAGGCAGATCCCCTAGGGATCCATTGTAAATGCCATCTGGCATGATCGCATGCAGCATTTACAATAACAATGAAACGTGGCCCGACATGCTCACTTGTCGGGTAGGATTTCATTGTAATTGTGAGCACTGCTTACCATGTCTGCATGATAAGCAGTATTCACAATTCAAATTAAATGCTGCCCACAGGGTTTACTTGTAATCGGGCAGCGTTTAATTGTAGTTGTGAGCGCCTCTTGTAATGTGAGCATGGCAACCGGTACCTCAGAATGAAAAGTAAACGCTGCCGGGTAGGCACACACGTGTGAGCTACCTTTTTCCCTTCACATTTGCACTCTGCTACGCAAATGACGTATATTTTGCAGCAGGGACCTGGCTATGCCTGTACGCAAACCTACCGGGTCCCCGCTGTCAAATTACGAACTGGAGCAACATGAGCTCCAATGAGTTTCACATAAAAAGTTACAATCACAATTTGCAAACATGCACAACTTGTCTTGTTGCCTTGACCTATTTATTGTCCAAGTATGGTGCCCTTATACAGTTATTCTTATCTGATTCCTAGTGGATTCCTGAGGGCTACTCATATGAAGACTGGGAAATCTGGGTTTCATGTCCAAAATAAGACTTACATACATTTAGCACTCTACAGTGAGAATGTTCATACTCAACTTCCTTTAAATCAAAATTATGTCTTTTACATTCTGCCTCAATACGAGTTTGGCGTATATACAGGGATTTTGGGAAGCAGATGAATATGTTATCCATAGATTCTGCCCTGCCCCCGGCCCAATACCTGAAACGTGAGAAGCATTATTCACTGAGACAACCGTACCACCCTCATTTCAGGGAGCCACAGCAGGCGGTGGAGACAGTTTAAGCTGTAGATGACAAAACATTCAAGCTGACGATGTAACAGTAACACGTGCATTCATTAGACACGAAGCAAACAAAGTAAACATGCACTCCACAATAAGAAGATGTACACTAGGTAATATATGCTTTATACATGAAGAATATTAACATAGCATCCACAGACATGAAGAACACTAGCATGGCACTAATATAGCTTGCTAACACATAAACAAGAGTATAATTGGGCAGCCATCTTCTTAAAAATGGAAGGCACAGCAAGGGTTTTGAATGACCACATTCCACATGTCCTCAGGAAAACTCAATGAGTGTAATCCACAGAAATACAGATCCTTGCAAAGCTCAGAGAGTAGTAGGCAACTAGTGCCAAGGTTAGAGTGCAATAAGGGAGGATTAGAACTGCAGAACGAAGGCATGAGATAACAATTTCCAAGACATAGGCAGTATACTCCTAGATTAATTAAAGTTTCATAAGAATACAACTAGTCCTTATTAGCCAGGTGCAGTAGCACAGTCAGCCAGAAGACTCCATGATGAGTTATTCAAGAGTGTCCTGGTGACAAACTGAAAACAACAAAACTAAGGCAAATTACACCCTGTGGGCTTTCTATCTATCTTTATGTAACACTGTTTAACAGCCCCAGGTACTGTCCCTGGGGCAAATCTCATTGAATATGTTAAATTGATGTTGTATGTTGATACATATGTCCTTCACATATCATGTTAATAAATACAGTTCTGCTTTTATGGACTGTTTGAAATAGTTTTTGTCTGAACTTTATTTGATTTTTGGATGGGCCATCCAATGATGGTGAGCGGGATATCAGGTGTAGATATCCGACCTTATGGAATAAAAAAAAGAGTAAAAAGAGTAAAAAAAAAGAGTAAACTATGAATGCCCAATGGTGGAATTCTTTTTTTTGTACAAGTACTTTACCCCAGCCACCATTAGAAGAAGGGGTTAACCCAGTCTAAGTTAACCACGGCAACAGAAAACACGACACACACGTTAATATTAGCTAAAACCTCAATAAATAGGAGGTATGATATGATATTTTATTTGTATCGCGCTAGTACACAAGTGTTTCAGAGCGCGACTAGGCATGGGATGGGAACAGGTGAGAACACAACAAAACAACGATCTTACTAGGCCCAGTGACATTGAGAACACGCAAGTGCATGGGAAAGGGAAAAGGGAAAAAGTGCATCGAAGTAGGAGAGTTAAAAGTGCAGAGCAGAGCAGATAAATAATAATAAATAAAAATAAACAGAACATGGAGGCAATAAACAGTGGTATTGCAGCCAGTAAGTGGAAAGTGCTGTGTTTAAGGCAGCATACTTGCTAAGTCTGATAAGTGCAGAAAAAGAAGGAAAATGGGGGGAGGGGCTGTATGGGTACAGATACAGTCCCCAGTGCAAGGGACGGCCAGGAGGCAGTGCAGGAGGGTGGCAGTGTGAGCAGGTACCTGGGCCCAGGGGACAGAGGGTGGCCAGGTGCACAGTGCCAAGCAGGTCAGCAGGGGAGTGTGTAATTCACCTTCATACAGTGTCTTCCAGCACGTGATCCATAATTGAAGAAAACTGACTATTCATTAAAAGCCAACATAGATAGGACACATGCAGTGCTCCCTAGACACACACATAGATGCACGCTGCTACACAAGGTCAAGTACAGAGAGATTGCCCAGTCTCGTGACCTGAGAAGAAGGGATGGTAACTTTAATTTGAACAAAGAACAGTCCATGGGCTTCTCTTTGCCTACTCCACGTCTGGCTCATACCTTAACGACCTGTTAAGTGTCCAAGGTTGGTTAGCATGGAGCCAACCTATCAGAATTCCAAGTGTCATGCCGCCCATCAAGTAATATTCCAACCAATCACTTGTCATAGAGATTATGTATTTTTTAACTTATCGATATAGGGGTGGTTGCATGTGGAAGCATCAGATGTTTGTAATTCAATGAAATGTTTAGCCCCTATGGAACCTATTTATCGCCAAACCAATCAACCAATCCCTGTCTACCATAGGTTTTGTAAACTAAGATTATGCTGTGACATCACTAATGACATGTTTTTAGTACTTAAGGAATTATTTGTTATTAACATGTTGAGAGTGACAAGATTCAAATGTTTGTATGCTATCCCGGCTTTGTTTTGATGGTAATACATCTGGGTTTTGCCTTGCACTTTGTCTACTCCGTCATTGAGTGTGGTTTGGACTGTCTAATTCTCTGGGTCTATTTGGGACTGTGAGACCACCTTAGCAGGGAGGTCCCAAACGTTTCATTCTAGTGATTTTCATAATCTTATTTAAGCAATAGACTACAAGCAGGGTTTGGGGGAATGCCAGTCATTAGGTGCCTAGAAGCCCACATTAATGGTTCTGAGGGAAGCGAGGAATGCTAGAGAGTGCTCAGGATATCCAGAGGTCAGAATTACCCCCCCCCCGACCTCCCCAGGGCTATAATGCACCTAGCACCCATCCGGGTGCATGACGGGGCATGGCAAGGCGAGCTGCACGGGAAAAAGGGCACGCTGTTTGCATCACACCACGTTTCAGTTGCACGTCATGGAAAGGCACATCCAATGGCTGAGAGAGGGAAGGGTCGAAGTAAGTCATGCAACAGGGAACAAGAAGGGCACAGGCAAACAGCAGGGCTGGGCACAGAGAAAAGAGAACGGGAGTGAGCTGCTGAAACCATGAGTGCGGGCATTCGGCAGCAGGCATAGAGATGTCGCCAATTGCCTCGTAGTAGGGAGTTCGAAATTCTGGGCACTATCACCTTTTACTAATGATATTATTGTATGTCATATCTCTGGTATTTGTACCTGGCACCACTGTCATTTGCAGGATCTCCGGGCATTGTGGCAGATCTGAAAAAGAGGAGGGTGGGATAGGTTAGTGGCGAGAGAGGGAAAATGCAAGATAGCATTGCTGTTGCATTGATGATCGGAAGGGAATGTGCTCTGTGTCTGGATCTCTTTCTACGGGGTCTTTGTTGAGGTCCTTAAGGCCTTTGTATCCAGAAGGGATCCTTGTGTGGGTGTAGTGCCCTGCTGTATCCTCTTTTTACCATATGAATATCCTGTGGGTTTCCCATTTAATTTCCTATAGCATTCATATAGGATTGATTCATTTCTTTCTCATAGGAAATCCAAGGTGTGATTTTATACAAGCAATGGTTTTCGTACCATAAAAAAGCTGCAACAATTCATTCACAAAGCCTTACACAGCTACTTGAGATGTGATTTTCTGTAACTTGCTAAAGTCAATGAATAACGTTCTACAATGACCTGCCGTGTGGCGAAGGAGAGGACGCAAGACCAGGGACATTCGCCAGGCACCTAGGGTTTGAGTTTGAATATTGATGTTCCTGGCGTTCTGCTCCACATGAGAGCGCAGTTGAAGGGGTTATCAGACAAGGAGCGCCCCTAAAGCACTGGCGAGCACCCCAAAATGTCTAAAAGAACATCGCAGTCACTGTAGGCTTGATTTACAGCAGCTTCGTGAGCAGTCGATTTATCACACAGAGAGCAGTAAGCGCTGCTCAGAGAATAGCTTCTAAGCGCCAATGGTCATAAAGAATGTTGCGTGTTCATTACAACACATCTTTAAGGTCCATAACGCAAGAAGTGAAAAACTTTGAGGCGCATGACTAATGCTGATACAATAGTGATGAAAACATGGCAATGGCACACGTCACCATACAATCATATGCATGGGTCTGCGACCTGAGGCTCTCCAGAGGTTTTGGACTATGACTCCCATGATCCCTCACTATTGACTATGCTGGCTAGCACTGCAGAAAGTTGTAGTCCAAAGACGCTGCATACCCCTGATATACAGCAGAGAAACATTCTACAGTCTCGTCTCTAGAGGGGCTTATTTTCTACGCCATGGGGTGCAGAATAATAGCCACGTGTGCCCTACTTGTAAACTCCAGAGCAATTTGCAGCCATTTGGAGGCAAACAGGGAGCAGGAAATGGAATTAACATTTTCGACCGTGTATTCCCCCTCCGACTTTAATGGGCACATGCATTTACACCTGCATGAACGCAATGGATTCGCGTGGAATCCGCCTCCATTAAGCACCTGCTAAAAGCAAAAGGATTCCCTTGGAAACAATTGTAAATTCTGTCTGCTAAGCATTACCTGCAGGTGGCATTCACATTTCTTACAAAAACAGAGAGTAAAAGAAAAGAGTACAAATAATGTTATTCAAGTGGAAAATTGCATTTAAGGGACTCAACGGCATAGAAGTGCTTATGTGGAGGATCACATGCATGCACTTCATAAGGAAAAGGATGAAGTTTGCATATTTCATAATTTTTACATTTTCAATACAAATGAGTGTCAATATCTGCTGTAATTAACTCTTTCAGCAGGAATTTACAACACATTCCAATTAGATCTGCCTGAATATACCAGGTAGAAAATAAAAGGGGGATTCCAGTGGAAACCATTGTCTTACCACCAGCATGAAAATCTCATGCTGGCAGCAAACCTGGTGGATTTACCAGATGGAGCGGGAAAGGGGGTGAACATATAAAGGATGTCCCAATTCACCATCCCGCCAGGCAGATCATGTAAAATCCCTCTGATCAGTAGAAGGGGCGGTTAAGATTACTGCCACTTTTATCAATCAAGGGAGTTAACAAAACGATCCCCCAAAGTTCTGCAGCCAATAGGAGTAGTCCAGATAGTGCATATTCGCTCTCTGCAGCACCGCACAAGCTACAAAAGACAGTGGCCCTATTCCCTGCACAGTTTTGAAGGCCATGATGACTAACTTGTATTTTATCCCCGAAAACTATGGGTCGCCAGTGCAGATTGAGCAGAGTGGGGGTGATATGCTGAAAGCATGAAACACTGTGCTGGCTGTGCAGTGGCGTGTCCAGACTCTTTTTACTGGGGTGGCCCAAGTGGGGCACTTACCTATGCTGGGGTGGCATGAAGTACGGGCGCACACATACACACACACATAATGATCATAGTTTTGCAAAATGGGGTGGCACCTGGGGTGGCCAATCAGATTCCAGGGGTAGCATGTGCCACCCCAGGCCACTTCCTGGACACGCCACTGTGGCTGTGAGCATCTGTGTTATGTACCATCTGCAGCTTCAAAGTTAGGCACAAGCTTTTCATACAGCATATTTTTCTTGTCCAAGCACATAGACATAGTTAAGTGTGGGCCATTGATTGGTTGGAGGGTGGGGCTGAGAGAGGGTTTTTTGATGAGGCGGGAGTCCATTTGCTGTTTTGAGGCAGGGAGGAACGTGATTACAGGTGAAGGATGCATTCACAAAGTTTGGTAGGGTTGGGGCTAGGGTGGCTGCACAGAGCTTGATGATGTGAGCTGGGCAGATGGCACATTTGAAATTTGAGGGTTTGAGGTGTTGGACTGTGTTGGTGATGTCCTGCACTGAGATGGTTGAGAAGTGGAAGAGAGGGGGTGATGTTTTAGATGGGGGATTGGAGGGCACTGTGGAAGGAAGAGGTTTGGCAAGAATGCTTTCTTGTTTGGTTTGGATTTTGTCCTGGAGTTTGTCGATTTTGTTGGAGAGTGCTGCTTGAATGGTGGTGCACCAAGCTTTGTCAGCTTGGATAAGTGAGGGGGAGGGGGCTGGGTGTTCTAGTTCTTGAAGGACGGAGAAGAAGCTGTAGCAGAACGGTGGCTCACTACAACCTCAAAAACGGAGGTTTCTCCCTTCAAATCTACAAGAGGATGCTGATCCCTTTCTACGTTGTTACCCTTTAGTTGCCAGATATCAGAGAAGACATACAAGTAGATGTAATCTTGATGCTATGGCGAATTTGGAAGATGCAAAGGAAAGAGAAAAAATAGCATGACGATAAGAAGGCATTTCAAATTTGTATCATTGAAAAGGGTTATTAAGACGTACCACAAAAGCACCGTCATAGGATCCTGATCCAGTGAACCGATGCAGGTAATCAAGAAAGGTTGCAAAAACGTAGTACAGAATATGGAAGGACATGGACGAGTAGCCGCATACGAACAAAACATAGAGCCACTTGAAGAGTTGTCAGACACATGGACAAACACCCAAAACAGAGTTTTGACTTTTGGTGACAGAACAATACGTCCTGTGGAGGCAGACAGGAAGAGAGCGATCAACTTGAAGAATGGACAGCTGAGGAGCCTTCTGTATCAGCATGGGAGGCTAGGTGCAGACGTGACCCTGCAGAACATTAAGGCCTCCCCGCAGGTACAAAGGCTAGCAATTAAATGCAATACAAAGTGACTATAAAGAGGGGGAGGAATGTTGTGTTGTGGTCTCCGTGAGCGACCCCTATGAGACAAGGCACAGAGGGCAGTGGAGCAGACAAGCTTGCAGATACAAAGAAAACATAAATATAAGCTACCAGCAAAAAGTACCTGTACTACGCGTGGGTTCTGTCGCCAGACATGATAACACTCTCATCAATTGTTGAAAATCATTGTTCCTGTAGGTCGCTGTTCCGAGTCACTTATTGTTTTGAGTGCTTTGCACTCTGAAGTAAACTGCACTGAGAATTGGCACATGTGACAGGCTGGCATACCCCGGAGCAGACATAAGGGGAGACGAGAGATGGTGTGCTGCGCCATACTGGGACCTTCTGTGCGCTGTCGCCTCAACCAGACGCAGTGCAGTGCATTGCGGTGCAAATATCTTGGCAACGGTGCCTCCAAGGGCCTTGAAACATGGTTTTCAAGAGTTTTGCTCCTCGCATCGAAACACTCAAAATGAGCTTTGTCCGGTCTATCTATGACCACAATGAGGTTTTTCCAATTTCGGGTCACCGTGTCATGTTTTGAGGTGATGAAATCCAGGGAAAAGGGTGAGGTGTGCAAATGTCATGTTGCCAGTAGACAGACATGATAACACTGTCATTAACTGTAGAAAATTAATGATCCTCTAGTTCGCTGTTCCAAGTCACTTATCGTTTAATATGGTTTGCACTCTGAAGTAAACTGCACTGAGAACGGATGCGCGTGACTGGCTTATATACCCTGGAGCAGACGTGGATGGAAGGCAAGAGTTGGCGTGCTGTAGCATACTGGGACCTCATGTGCACTCTTCCCACCTATTGCCGCAACCTGGCGCCGTGCAGGGCTTTGCTGTGAACTTATCTCAGAAACGGTGCATCCTAGGGCCTTGAAACATGGTTTTCAAGGTAACATTTAGACATTGGAGATTTGTTCCTAGCGTCGAGATGCTTAAAATTAGCTTCGTCTGGTCCTTCTACGACCACATTGATGTTTCGCCGATTCTTTGTATTGCAGTGCGAACATCTTGGAAACGGTGCATCCCAGAGTCTTGAAATGTGGTAAGTTTTGTTCCTCGCATTGAGATACTTAAAATGACAACCACCTTCAATGATTTTTTGCCACTTCCAGGCAACTGTCTCATGTGTGATGGTACTAAATTCCAGGGAACGGAGTGGGATGCTCACATGTAATGTAGCCAGTGATATCCAGAGGGTCTTCACAAGTAGGTTTGCAAAATGATGTACAGATTGGTGGAACAGTGTGGAATTGGATAAGGAACAGATTTTCTGTTTTCTATATATAGATTGTTGGAGAGATTATACCTGGGTTTATTGAACACACAACATTGTTCCTGTCTTGCAACAACCTACATTGAAGCTGCAAGTTTGCCTTTTTCTTTTCTCTGTGTTAATTGGTGTAAACTTTGTTGCTGAGGCTGGCTCGCACCCCTGGATTTCGTGATCAGATGCATTCTGGGACTAGATTTTCAGAGCAATGGATGTAGGGTTGGTAACAGATATTCCAAGGGGAAACTGAAAGGAAGATTCTGGGAACTTGCAGCCAGAGAGAAGTGTTTGTAAATACGCTAAGCTTTTGTTTCCGCACTGCAGGTGGCTGCATAAAGAGCGGTGAATTCATAATCCTGCTTTATGCTGTTTTTTGCTTTACAATTACCATTTGCTAATGGATGATTGAACTGTTTTTTTATGCCTGGGAGTACACATTCCTTATTTAATGTTTTTTACCTGGGCAGTCCATTAATAAAGGTGCCTAGAGGCACTATTAAACTTTTATGTCAGATTTCCTATTCGAGAGTATTGAGTGGTATACTGGGCAGTGCGGGTAAAATGCAGCAGTAATACCGTACACCACTGCATTACCGCAATGCCCAACAATGAGTCGGGCATTAAGTTGGTGGATTCACCTCCAGCTATGAGCTGTAGGTAAATCTGCTACCTTTCTGACAAATTAACAATGGTGGAATTACTGCTATGATAATCCCACTGAACTCCCCCACGGAGTCCTATGGATTCCATTTAAATGGGGACTAACACCGACACTTGTAACCCAGCGGTAATACCGCCGGACCAAGTGGCGGTAACAGTAATTCCATTTGGTGCTATCTTGGCGAATTTACCGTCGAGATACCACCAAACATAAAATTAGGCCCACTGTGTCTAGCTACTACAGCTCCTCTCCGGTTAATTTCAGGTTCAGTGTCCAAACAAAATCCCACTCCGGGTAAAAACATATGGGTTATATAAAATTCAGATTTTGCAAAATTCAATCTATTGAATGAAAGCAAGGGGTGAGGTTTACCTCACACTTTACTTTGATTTGTTTCAAGCAAATGAACCGCAGAAAAGTGGCACGTTGACTTTTGACTTTGCTGGAACACCTAGCAACTCTAAAAAGCAATTGATATGACTTCACATTGCTCTTCTGTAGACTCTTTATTGCCCTTTCTGACGGTTTTATGGATTCTGTCAGCATTTGAGTCCGGGTTTTATGGGAACATACCATACATACATAGACAGGAAAATAATTATCTTGCATCAAAACTGCACCGTTTAATTTTCTCTTTACCAAGCAGCTACACTTTCTTGTCAATTGAGAGTTCTGGCTCTCTAACCAGGCACACACCGACTGTTTTGTATTTCATGTTTTTTAGGCAAGCTTACACAGGAAAATAAATGGTCTGGCCTATCAATATAGGTTTTTCACAAAATGACCTTTAATTAGGTGACCATTTAGCTTTGTATGCAAAACAAGGGGGTTCTGAGAGTCCCTCTACCAGCACGAACACAGCCCATTGACCTGTTCTTGGGTGGATGGCCCCTGGGAGAGATTCTACTAAGGTTTTAGCTCACTGTCCCTTTCACAGAGGAGAAATGTCCCCTTATATCAGTCTTTGTCCTGCAATGGGGCAGTACAGCACCGAAATGCTAGGCAATTCTCCTCTGAACAAGAGAACCAACAGCAACCCCAGACACATGTTTTGGCCTAGTCGGGCCTCATCAGTGAGGTGGAGCTGTGCCTCTCTAAGAACAGTGAGCAAGGGGTCCACGTCTGGATTCGCCTGGTAACTTAGGGTGAGAGCCAAAGTTACTTAATATGCAAAACAAGGGGGTTCTGGGAGTCTCTCTACCAGCACAAACACAGCCCATTGACCTGTTCTTGGTGGATGGCCTCTGTGAAAGACTCTACCTAGTCTTTAGCTAACTGTCCCTTTCACAGAGGAGAAATGTCCCTGCATATCAGTATTTGTCCTGCCATAGGGCAGTCCAGCTCCGAAATGCTAGGCAATCTCCTTTGAACAAGAGTAACAATAGCAACCCCAGACATGTGTTTCGGCCTAGTCGGGCCTCATTAGTGAGGTGGAGCTGTGCCTTTATATAACAGTGAGCAAGGGGTCCACGTCTGGATACCCCTGGTAACTTAGGGTGAGACCCAAAGTTACTTAATATGCCCCTTGCTCACTGTTCTGAGAGAGGCACATCTCCACCTCACTGATGATGCCCAACAAGGCTGAAACACATGTATGGGGTTGCTGTTGGTACTCTTGTTCACACGTGTATGGGGTTGCTGTTGGTACTCTTGTTCAGAGGAGAATTGCCTAGCATTTTGGTGCTGGAATTCCCCTGGGCATGATAAAAACTGATATGCAGGGATATGTATTCTCTGTGAAAGGGACAGTGAGCTAAATACTTGGTTGACCCTCTCCCGGGGCCATTCACCCAAGAACAGGTCAATGGGCTGTGTTGGTGCTGGTAGAGAGACTCCCAGAACCCCCTTGGTTTTGTATATTAAGTAACTGTGGGTCTCACCCTACGTTACCAGGGGAATCCAGACGTGGACCCCTTGCTCACTGTTCTCAGACAGGCATAGCTCCACCTCACTGATGATGCCTAACAAGGCTGAAACACGTGTATGTGGTTGCTGTTGGTATTCTTGTCCAGAGGAGAATTGCGTAGCATTTCAGTGCTGGGCTGCTCCTGGGCAGGACAAATACTAATATGCAGGGATATTTCTTCCCTGTGAAAGTGACAGTGAGCTAAAGACTTGGTTGAGACTCTCCCAGGGGCCATCCACCCAAGAACAGGTCAATGGGCTGTGTTCGTGCTGGTAGAGAGACTCCCAGAACCCCCTTTGTCTTACATTTAGCTTTGTATGTCGTATAATATAGAGTAGGTCAAATTTCATGTCTTTCCTGAAAGTGAGCATTTGTTCAGAGCACCTGGAAATGTGAGGGTATGAATCCCGTTTTATCACATTTGGTACTCATTGTTTTTACTGCAAAATGTGGGAGAACCCCCCACCCCCCAGCCCCTTGTAGTCCCACTGCATTCACAGACACCAGCCCACCTTCTATTTAGCCTAAACCCAATCCACCATCTATCACTATACGGTAAAAAGAAACAGTAAAATAACACAGTTGCAACAAAACACATGAGGCCCATGTGGGGCTCTACTTAACTTGGGTGACTATACCAGTTTTATGACATTATTGGGGAAATCGAAGCTGCATTTGGCATATGATGGTAGCACCCACCAGTCTTTACCTAACATATGCTGAGTATAAGACTACACTAAACATATTATCATAGTTTATAGGGTGACATTATTGAAGTATCTGAGAATGACCCTTTCCTCTGTACACACCACCTAGTCATGTGGGGCTGTACCTGACATCAGTGCTTTAAGTGGGCTGGCGCCAGCTGAGGCTGAGCCCTGGCAGTCTCCAAAAAGTGGGGCTGAGCTGGAGCCCTGTACGGTCCCCCGGTCCCACCACACCGCGGCGGACACATACTCCTGTCACGGGCACAGTCACGATGGGAAAGACGCCCGCCATATTCAAGTCAGGCAAGCTGTAACTGACAGAAGTGCCAGCCAGTCACAGATGTGGCCGACTGACACTTATGTCAGTCAATGTAACTTCCCCTTGCACGAGGGCTCACGTGAGGTGGTAACGGTCCATTTGTTTTCCAACCCACTCCCCAGGTCACCGAGGTAGCAGATTAGTTCATGGAGCCCCCAGGTTCACTGAGGCTCAAAGACCCCTCAGTGATCTAATCTGCTCTGCAGCACACAGATCACAGAGCCCGAGGCGTCTTTGTCCATGGGCAAAGTCTTATAAAAGATTAATTGAATTGTGTACTTTTCAAGCCATCTTTTATAAAATAGAAATATGTTAGATATTTCTATGTTTATAAAAGATGACTTGAAAAGTACACAAACCGCAGTAAGGTACGCACACGAATATGTAGATTCTTACATACATTGAAATATTTGTTTGCGTACCTTACTATGGCTTGTGTACTTTTCATGCCATTCCCATCATGCAAACCACGCCCCCAAATGAAGCCCCCGCACTCTCAATTTCTTACACCACTTAAAGCCCTGCTTGGCATATGCTAACCGTGCCAGACTTTTAATGGGATTATTGGGGCAATGGGGGCTACATTTGGCACATGATGCTAGGACAGTCTTTACCTTACACATGGTGACCATAAAAGACATACGAGGTCATTATTGGTGAGTTCAAGGCTAGACTTACCATATTATCGCAGCACCCGTACATCAGAGTTTATACCTTTGCATAGTTTGACATTATTTGAGGATGTACTTTAAATCTGTTGAGGGCATCCAGACATGTCGGGCTTTATCTCACATCTGGTGATCATGCCAGGCTTGTGATCGGATTATTGGGACATTTGAGGCAGCACTTAACATATGACAAACAACATCTATTAGCTTTGCCAAAGTTTGTTGATTTGACCCTTCAGTGTTGGTTCTGGCTACTGGTCAGGGACTGTTGCATATGTTTCTTATTGTCTTTCATGGGAAGTAAGGTCTTTGAAAATGCACTTTGGGTGTAGTTGAAAAAAATCCATAATTCCACTTGCTCTTATTTTGAATGCTGTAGCTAATCAGGGCCTCATTATTCAAGTTCATTTCTGGCCTTTTCCCACAACTAGAAGAAATGCAGCAATGCCAATGTGCTCTCCCTTGTACACTCAGCTGAAGATATAATCATGGCACCCTCATGATATTGCCTTCCTTGGACATATGAGATGTGAGGTCAGAAGAACCAGATGCACAATGCACCGATAAACCTATAAACCTGTGCACTAGGCCAACCATTTTAAATTCACAGTCACCCTTTGGAAGGTTTTAAAAATCAGTGCATTGACCAAAAAGACAATGGTGCACTGTCAAGGGCTCTCTAATTTTGGTGAAGGAACGATCTTAGTTCCTTGCATGGCGCAGAATCCCCTTTCGACTGCACGGTAATCGTGAGCGAGATGTGGCCCATGTTCATTTTCCATTAATTGTTCCTACACAATCAGCAGAGGAGGGTTGGGTTTACTGGGCTCTGCATGATTGTGGCGGTGCACTTCTCACAATAGCGCGGAATAAGTGATTTATAACTTTACTGTCTCGATTCTAATCAAAAGGCAAACACTAATAATTCCATTCAATAATCTTTAATTCTGTAGCCAACACGTGTTTCGACCATCCTTGGTCTTTATCAAGGCAGATATTCTATTGCAACGTCTGATGGGCTGGTATGGTTTCAATTATGGATGTGAGAGGCTTGATGGTCCTCAAGATTACATCAAACATCTCACATCCATAATTGAAACCTTATCGGCCCATCAGACATTGCAACAGAATATTTGCCTTGATTAAGACCCAGGAGGTTCGAAACACATGTTGGCTACAGAATGAAAGATTATTGCATGGAATTATTAATGTTTTCCTGGTGATTAGAATCTAGACAATGAAGGTATAAATCACTCACCCAGCGCTATTGTGATGCGGGTTCTCCCTCTTAGAATTGTTGCAACCTGGATTGGGGACAAAAGAGCACCGTTTTTCTTGAACCCCCACACACGCAGCAGGGTGTACCTATTACCTTACGGATCAGACCAGCGGTCCCTATATTCTAGTGCCCTAACCTGTGGTTTTCACAATTGAAATGGCTCTTTCCATTTCCAGCCAGATGATTTATATAGTGCAAACCTAGCTAGAAAGCATCCGATTGCTGTAGAGTAAAGGGGAATGGCACACAAGTGGGGATGGGGCTCACTCTTCTAGTGAGGTTTGGAAGAGACTGGAATAGTGGCACAAAAGTACCACTATAGGGACTATAGTACCACTATATAGGACCAGCGGTCCCTATATTCTAGTGCCCCTAGTGCCCTAACCTGTGGTTTTCACAATTGAAATGGCTCTTTCCATTTCCAGCCAGATGATTTATATAGTGCAAACCTAGCTAGAAAGCATCCAATTGCTGTAGAGTAAAGGGGAATGGCACACAAGTGGGGATGGGGCTCACTCTTCTAGTGCGGTTTGGAAGAGACTGGAATAGAGGCACAAAAGTACGGCTGAGAGAGTGTATTTTTTGGCACACTACTCCACACAATATTTTAACACACTGTGGTGCTAAACAATCCAATAGTTTCGTTAGTTTGGTGGTGCGTAAAAAATTGTGGAACTTCTGTTACTGCCAGGTTTACTGCAACACCAAAATATGAGCTTGGCATCGAAATACAGGTATAATTGCTGGCAGAATTAGCAACTCTGGCAATTCCTTCAAATTCACCATGGGGTCCTATGGACTCCATGAATGGGGACTAACATCACCATAGCCCTGCTCGTAATCCGGTAGTAATTTCACCAGACCAAGTAGTGAAATCGGTAGCCGAGTTTGGCAGTTACCAGCAAGCACAGAATAAGCATTTAGGTGGCAAATCATTGGGTTTTTTTGCAAAAAGTTATGAAAAATGGACTGGCGGGTTCATGTTTTCTCGTTATGTGTGCATGTGCGTATGGGATTTGTAAAGTGCAATCTTAGCTGGGATACAATGGAGAGTTGGACCGAGGAGTGCAAGGGAAGCAGAGGGGCTGGGTTGTTGTGGGGCGTAGCAGGTAATGGACCCCCGAGGAGGAGAAATAGGATTGAGTGGAGCAACTTGCAATTGGTGAGAAGTTCTTTGAAGAGTATGGTTTTCAGGTCCTTTCTATTTGTCTCTAGGCGCTAGACTCCAC
Organism: Ambystoma mexicanum; assembly: GCF_040938575.1. NCBI lineage: Eukaryota > Metazoa > Chordata > Amphibia > Caudata > Ambystomatidae > Ambystoma > Ambystoma mexicanum. Next base: position 1,084,467,915 of record NC_090936.1, on the reverse strand, counting down.
CCTGTAGCATTGCTAAACCTGATGCTGAGAAGCTTGTGCTTCCAGGGAGTGTTGATGGGTTTTCAGTCTGTCTGTTAGTGGTCTTTGTTAAGCATCTTAAAGTATCCATTGTTTCATGTCCCTAGTATTGCTCCTCACTATTTGATACCCCTTCCAGGGGAGAACCCAACTGTTGTATCGTGCCTGTCCCTGGTGATGTAGCTGGTGATGTAGTGTGGAATGTTTATGTGTGGATGAGAGAGTTCTGAGTGAGTGTTCTATTCAGAGACGGTTACAGCTGGCTGGCCCGGGGTGATGGGAGCCGGTGTTCTGTCCAATATTATCTATGTCCTTAATGTCTTCATGTTGGAACTGTAACTGTTAAGCTGGAATAAACTTACATGAAGTAAACATAAAGAGCATGGAACATGCTTTTTAACAATGGCGACGAAGGTGGGATGCCAAAAGCTCAAGGACTGAGGACCCTGCTGCGGGGGGTGCAGGAAGGACAAGCTGATGGAGACGGACAACACCGCCCCCAGAAACTGTAAGTCCCATCACCCAGGGGCCCAAGGGGTCATCAGGAAGAAGCCCTGACATGATCCCCAGAGTGCAAGGGGAGCCGGAGGGAGAAAGCCCCATTGTTGTTTGGGACCCAGGAGGATGTCAAGGAAAAGCCCAGACGTGCTCCCCCTGGGTGCATGATGGCAGAATGCCTCATTGTTGGTGGGACCAGGTCAATGCCCCACCCTTTTCATGTGGATTAGCGCTTAATGGTCCAGAGGGGGAGGATGCAGCAATTAGAGCACAGGAGCGAAGCAGCGCCTATTAGATAAGAAGCTGATTGCAACGTCCCATAAAGTAAAGGAAGGAATTTGGCTTGTGGACGGAATTAGCAACAATCTTAGCAGTATAACTCGTTGAATGAAGTTAAAAGTTCTATGCGCTATGAAATTGTGCCATTCCGAAACCGCCCTGTGCCTTGGTGGGACTGTTACTACGCCGGGATTGATGGTGTGTGGAAGGGCGGATGTGCGACCGTTTGCCAGCAGGAGATGTGTTCTGCTCCGTCGCTGAGGTCGACTGGTGACGTCACTAAGAATGCAGCTGGTGATGGCGATGGATAGAACCTCATGGGATGTTTTGGCATGGATGGCCGTTGCGTTCACAATGCTATTTTCGAATGTGTCTTGGCCAAGGAACACAATCTACGCGTTCCGTGTTACGGGAACTTTCAAGTAAAGGACCCATAGGACGTCGCAGAACGTGACCAGGAAGCCCTTTGCCCCGGTACCCGTGAAGCATTAGAGGCACGTCAGCAAATTCAAGGCCGTGCTGTGTTGGATTACAGCAAATGTGGGTCACGCGGTGAGATGTCTCGCATTCAGAGAGGCGTAATTGCCTCTTGCGGTCGTGCTATGGACTATGGTGGGCAACATTACGGAACAGTAATAATACGCTACGGGACAGTGGAGCTCGAGTTTACGTGTAAAGCTCTTGACTGAACACTGAGCGTACGAGGGATACAGTCACCTGTGATTGATATCGTTCAGCCTTGGATGGTGAGGTACAATGGAGCCGCCGACGGATAGGACAATAAGGGAAGTTCTGCTACTTCTCATGTGTTACTATTTGACATAGTAAAGATTTACAGGGTTGTGTTTGCTATAGTTTGTTCATGCATCGAGTTTTGAGTAGCAATCTCTTTACATTGTAGAGTTTGGGAGAAAGGTTATACACTAGTGAATGTATTTTGAATAGATTGGGTTTGGACAACAGTTGCAAGGTTTATTATATTTTGTGTGGTTTAAATGCTTGTATGTATCGCTTTAACACTTTTGAGGATTTGCAGGTTATATTATAAATGGACACTATAGATTAAACTGCACTTTGGTTTGACAAGATTTATAGTGTGGAGATGTGCGAAAGATGCAACTGTCAATGTTTCTTTTGGTGCAAGATTGGACTAGAAACTTAACCATTTTGAGGAATTGCAGATTTGGAGTGGAGTGCAACCGCACATATGGAGTTCTTCTTGCAAAAAGATGTTACTATGTTGGTCATGTAGATATCGATATGTTTCTATGGGATGGATAAACTAACATTTTTTTTGTAGGATTTGCAGCGGTTAGAGTTGCATAGAGCAACATGGACTGGTAGGAATTTCTTTACAGCCCAAATGGCTATGGACATTTAGGTTGTGATGGTGCCTAGTAATGGCTATGGACTTTTAAGTCCATCATAGTGTGGATTTGGTGTTTGGCTTCATTTATAGCGGAATATGGTTGTGGCATTTCATAATTTTTTTGAATGCATGTTATCAATCTGACTCATGAAATATTGTATATAAAATGCAATTTCTGTATGTGGATGGGGAGAGAGTCAGGGAGAGCTGGGTAATGGATACAACTCACAGCATGGGTTATGCGTGATGTTCTGTTTTTAGACATGTTGTTAATTCATGGGTAAAGTGTGCTTGGTATGGTTTGGAATATGTTGGGTTGTGCCATGATGCGGCGTGCTCATGTTAGGTTATTGGTAAAAGTTGAACTCCTAGGATGTAGTTCTAGAGCGGGGTAGCGCCCATGCTTTTGCAGTACAGGAGAATGCTGTTTTTTTTAATTTTGGATTTGGGTTTGGTTGATGAGTCCATCTCATCTGCTAAGTAAAGTTTGAACAACTATGTTGGTTGTTTTAAAGGGAGGTAGCGCCTTCTCTAAGGTTTCTTAACCTTCTCATCATATTGGACTGAGGTAGCTGATGTGGAAGGGGTAGCTGGGGACGCCTAGTGATGACCTGGTGACGGTGAGAGTGGTATGTCCATAGATGGTGAGTAAATGATTTTCTATGTTACTTGTGTTTCTTATCGTGGATTTTGTCTTACCTTTTGGTTTCAACTGTTTGATTTGAGTCAGGATGTCATTCTGGCTAAATATACTGTTTCAGTTTTTACCAGTTTCTGATGTTAAATTGGGAGTACGTGGCCACTGCTCTCAATGCGTTGGAGGGATTGTACATCTTGGTATGGTGCGGAGTGTATGCTGTTGAGCCTATGGGTGTTTTTGTTGGTTTGAGAGGTGTTTAGTGTTTCCATTCAGTACTCCCTATGGGTGTGAAGTTGTGGTTGATGTTTTGGAGACTTTGAGGTTTTAGTTCTCTAGAGTGGCAGTCTAGAGGCCTGCTGGAGATTCCAGGGTGGCAGCCTGGACACCCGCATTGTTGTAGGCGGGGGCAGGTGGTAGGAGGCGAAGCAGTTGTATGGTGGTTAGGAATGTAGGTGATGTAGCCCAGTTCAGGGTCGGTCAGGCCTGGGGTGAGAGCCCAGTGGTTTGTTTGTGGCAGGAACAGACTGATGGATGATGGTACTTTTGAGAGGGTTTTTGGTTTGTCAGGGTGTGATGATTCTGCTGGTTGGGTTTGGCTGTGGGAGTTGTCCGTTTCCAAGTGAGCGTCTTGTATGTCTGTCCTTGGTAGGTGGTAGTTTTGTTGTGGTGTGTGACTTGTTTCGTGCAGGTCAGGTTTGTAAAGGAGGGAGGTGTGTTGTATCGTGCCTGTCCCTGGTGATGTAGCTGGTGATGTAGTGTGGAATGTTTATGTGTGGATGAGAGAGTTCTGAGTGAGTGTTCTATTCAGAGACGGTTACAGCTGGCTGGCCCGGGGTGATGGGAGCCGGTGTTCTGTCCAATATTATCTATGTCCTTAATGTCTTCATGTTGGAACTGTAACTGTTAAGCTGGAATAAACTTACATGAAGTAAACATAAAGAGCATGGAACATGCTTTTTAACACCAACACTGCTACATTACTGTACAAAATAAAAGAAACTGCTCATAGTTTAACTAAATTATCGTTTTTTTCCTAAGAAACAGTACACACTCTTCCATGATATGCAAACGCAATTTTGTTACTTCAAAACGTTACTGTATTTTTGTTATGGATGTGGAAGGAACTCGGAACACCCAAACTCTCCTCGTTGGGAGTTGTCCAGCGTTTAAGACCCAAGGTGTTTCCTTTTTTTGTCCGAGATAAAACAATTTCTGGCAGCTGCGCACATCATTTTATTTTTAGTTTTTTTTTTATTCGTACGGGCGTTTCTTTGACAATTAAGCTTCGCTCTCGATTGTAAATTAAAAACGTCGAACAATTGCAAATGTTCCCAGGCAGTCCTGAAAGAGGATTGTTTGATGGGAGGGAGGAAGCGTTAAGTGAAGGAAAACAACCGAGGCCGAAGTAGGAGAATACATTCTCTGGAGGGCGGCAGGTCTGCGTCTGCCGCTTTGCCAACACGTTAAGTCAAAATTCCCCCATTTCTTGCCCTTTCTTTAATAACAAAACACATTTATTTCCAGGAAGGTGGGCCGCTGGATTCTGTCTGCTTTTTTAACATTGAAAAAATTCACATTTTTAATTTTGCCTGGTTTAGGGCACAAAATAGCAGATTATCGAACTAAGACGCAATCCCAGGACCAATCGAACTACGTCTCTCATCTAAAGACATTTCATATAAAAAAATAATTCTCTTACCTGGAAGAAAAGGAGCGCTGACGTGAAGTCAGTCCACTGAAAGGAGGTTGCACATATTGGACACCACCACATCCGCGCGGAACCGACCATGCCTGGAGGCAGGACCATGGAGAGTACGTGGTGGGCAGAGTACCCACGCAACGTTGCTCAGCCCAAGAGATCTGCAGGAGCAGTGCTCCTGGCTATCTGTATGAGAGCCAACCCACCACCAGCCAGGTGGGACCCTGGCATGCCGAAGAGCTGGCCCGCCAATGGTAGCATGGATCGAGAGTCCTGAGAAGGAGGAGACCACTGACGACAGAGTGACTGCCCCTCTTTTAACACCAGGTACGCAGTGTGTGAATCAGACAGGGAGGAGGGCAGTTGAACTCCAGAGGCCCAAGGGTTGCCCTGAAGATACCTGCCACAGGCAGACAGAAAAGAAAACTATATCCCTCACATCTAGTGAGATCTCTAGAAAACCAAGTATAAGAATGATAAGCAGAGGGGAGAGCAAGAAAGATATACCAAAGAAGTGACTATGGGCCTCATTACGAGGTTGGAGGTAGCATTGCCGGTTTTACCAGCAAGGCTACCCCCAAACTCCCATCCGGCTCCGGCACCCGCGAAAGGGAAATCACCGGGCCATTCTGACCTCGGCAGACCCGGTAATTCCCCTTGCGCGGGTGCCGGAGCTGGTACATCCCCATTCCCATTTGAGCCCCCATAGAGCACAATGGGAATGGGTAGGATGGTAGCAGCTGTACCGTTTATAACGGTACCGCTGCTATCATCATGTTCTGCTCGTGGGTGCCGGTACAGCCACCTGGCCAGACCAGGTGGCTGAAAGGGCACCCGCAAATTGAATTCTTAGTATGGCGGTACGGTAGCAACGGTGCCAGTAGCAATACTGGCGCTGTTGCTGCCTTACCGCTATACTCCTAATGAGGCCCTATGTGTTGCTCCGAGGAGGCGAGACGTCCTGAGGAAGGGGAACTCAGATCCAATTTGCCAAAAGGGACAGATAGAAAATAGAACCCAAGAGAATAGCCCCAAGGGTTGAGCCATGAAAATATATACAAGAGCTAGGTGTCAGTTTGCCCGGACAGAGGATCCAAAGGGAAGTGACTAAAGGGCTATCACAATCACTTCAGGCATACACCAACTGTTAGGACAAGGAAGATGTACATTGAGAAGGCTTATTGTATTGTATTGTATTGTTCTTGTCATTTATATAGCGCCTTTTACCATTATTATAGTCTCAATGCACTGGTGGTGGGAATGCCCTCGTGGACCGAAGTCCAGAGTGTTGGAGGTCACGTAGGATTAGAATGCGTGTGTGAATTTGGCCAAATAAGGTTTAGCAGAGCCAGGCTCTGGAAGAGAGCAACCCATGTGGTCAGGCATCTGGATAGGTGCTTAGAAGAGGAGTCAGGGGATGGCATGAGTGCTAAAGACTCCCTATGTTTTCAGCGTGCCTGAAATTCTCAGAGGTCTGTGCTGCATGCTGATGTCAGAGAAGTTGAGGCATAGTGTGGTGTGAGTGGGTGGAAAATGCGGTGACCAGCACAACCACATTTTTCTATAGACTTCCAGCAGGCTGCTCGTGCTGTTGCCCCATCCATCCTGGCTGCATTGTATGTTGCTTTTAAGTATTTTATTTCAATTTTGACTGTTATCCCGCTCTTTTCCTGCTCCACAACCCCATCCATCCTGGCTGTATTGTGTGTTAGTTTCGGGCATTTTATTTCAATTTCAGTCTTTTTTGGCGCTCTTTTCCTGATCCACCAGCCCCATCCAACCTGGCTGCACTGTGTGTTCATTTTTGACATTTTATTCTAATTTCAGCCAATCTTTGGCATTTATTCCTGCTCTCCACACTCCCTGACCCTTTTTCCTGCTTCCATCCCCCTCTCGCCTCTATTCCCACCCCTGACAGCTGATTGGGCCTCAAGCCCCACTTAAGATAAACTATCAGGGCAGCCTCTGCCCTGGCAGCCCTTGGCTCAGGGCCCCAAGGCAAAGGGCAGATCCTGAAGTATCAGCTCTGATCCATGTTTGACCATGTCGCCTGGGAAGCCTGCTGCTGTCAACCAGCAGCGACGGATAAAGTAAGTATGGTTGGGTCAGGAGTACACCAATTACTGTTTCCAGTAAAGCCCGACCATTCTTATTTCCCTACTAGCACACACTTGTTAGTCAGCTAGTAATTAGTTTCAGATCATGGAACTCATTACAAGGTCGGCTGTAACCCGGCGGTGTTAACGGAGGGTTGCCACAGACCTCTTAACACCGTTTTGCCGCCTGAGATCTCGGTGCCACCTGGACCTTACCAGTCCTGGCGGCCCGGGATGACAGGCAGCGGAAAGTGTAAGTCCTCATTCCTGTGTAGTCCCATAGGACTCCACAGGTATGGGGACACGGAAGCACTGGCACCGTTGCCAACAGTGCCAGTGCTTCCATGAAAATGATGCCTGCAGGGGCTGGTGCTCTCAGCAGGGTAGTCCTGGTGGGAGCACCTTCCCTGGCAGGCATTCTCATAGTCTGGCGGTCCAGAAAGGATGCTGGTAGTGTAGAGGAGCAGCTGGATGCCTCTACAGGAAGTCCCACCTCCTACTGCCTGTATGTTGAAAGCCTGAAACTGCACCATGCTTGACACCAGTAGTTTTAACCATAGCGCAACGAGCGTTCGAGGAAAGGTATCCATTTAGAAAGCCATACCAGATGTATGCACAAAGAGATGACAGTCTCTTGGAAGAGGTCCCCAAAGGAATATGAAAAAAGGAGAAAGAGAAGCTGGTGATGTCACAAGAAGTGAGAGTGACGCACTAAGAAGATAAGGAGAAGTAGATGTATGGACCTTATAGAAACTGATGATGAAATAAGGAATTGAGTGAACGTTCCTATGTGGAAAAGAAAATTGCGTATGTGTATGATGCATTGCAGAAAATGTAAGCCGTTCAATGGATTTACAGATGCAGCGCAGCAATGCAAGTAGACCAAGTGATCATTGAAGCTTGATATACATAGTGAATAGACTGCAGGCGAAGCCGCCATTGTATATGTTGAAACTGGACATTGGTGCTACAGTTTTAGTAAACTCAAACCCATGGAGAAAGAACGATCAAAAACTGTGTTGCAGCAAAGAATAGCTGGGAGCATGGAAGAAGCGAGAAGGGCTGTCTGGCCTGGTGACAAGACTGAAGGCAGCCAAGAACTGGTTATGTATCCTCAAAGAACAGTGAATGTGAGAAGCTGAATTATCCCTCGTCAAGGTGCAGGGAAGGAACATAATGAGTGCCAAGTTATTCATTCAAGACAATTAAATGCTATGGAAATTGGGCATGCAGACCAGAACTGTGATTAGCATGTACCAATAGTCCCATGTATTCCCAGAGAAGAGAATCTGCTGCAAGGCCAAGCTCAAAGACAGTCTGCATGGCAGAAGGCATGGACGATGAGAGATGTAGGGCGGTGAAGTCAAGTTCACCCCCAGCACCTGATATGATATGATAGATTATTTATAACACGCTTAATACCCAGAGGTTACTAAACGCAGACCAGGGGATCAAACCTGTGTTGCTCAGTTGCAAATTGGAGGAGGCCATATAACAAAGGGTCTTATAGTTTAAGAACCAATAGTATTCTGTGTACTTAATAAGTGTCTTGCTTCCAAGGTGAGCATGTTGCCCCTGAGCTATCCTCCCAAGACTGGGTATGAGCTTACGTGATGCTAGTGAGCCGAATGTTCCACACGTGGTACGAACATGCCAACAAATTGGAGGAGGCCATATAACGCAGGGTCTTATAGTTTAAGAACCAATAGTATTCTGTGTACTTAATAAGTGTTGACGATGACTTGCACTAGAGGCAGGTTTACATTGTCCACCTGACAGTAGATGTCCTATAAATATCCCAGTCCCTATAGAAGGTATACTTAGATATTCCCCCTGAGCCAACCGCAATTCCTGTAGGTTTTTCTTATTTGCCACGTAGTATGATGTCACATATGATTAATTTTTGCTATATAAATGCAACTTCTTATGAAAATCATTGAGAGCATGATCAAACGTCCATTGATGTCCATTGTAACTCCTTGTTTTAGACAATTGATATTAAAACAGTCGGATGAGACTTTTCCAACTTCCTGAGTCAGTCTGATTATTTGGTATAAGAGTTATTCTGCATCCCATCCTTTGCATGACATGTTACTGAACCATTTTAATCAGTAACGCGTCATACGAGGATGGGGATGCAGAATAACCCCTACGCCAAATAATAAGACTCACTCAGGAAGTTGGCAAAATGTCTCCTCTGACTGTTTTATTTTCAATTGTCTAAAACAGGGAATTACAACGGATATCAATGGGCGTTCGATAGTGCTCTCAATGATTTTGCATAAAAACATACTTAAGTACTAAAAGTTCATCATACAAGATGTCATACTACGTGGCAAACTAAGAAAACCTATGGGGAGTTGGGATTGGCTCAAGGGGAACATCTAAGTATAAGTATACTTTCTTTAAAGGATCAGGTTGTGGTTGGGGCTCTACAGTTAGGTGGACAACTTATGTCCAACCCTAGTGCAAGTCATCTTCATTAGTTACTAGATACACGATACACCATTGGCTATCAAACTATAAGGCCCTTCGTTATATGGCCCTCTACTATTGGTTGGCACGCGTGTACCCTTCTGGAACATTCTACTCACTAGCAGCACATAAGCTGGTACCCCAGGTGTCAGCGGTTGGACTTGACTATGTCTCCCCATCCAATCAGCCCAACATCTCTCGTCACTCATGCCTTCTGCCATTCAGATTGTCTTTGAACTTGTCCTTGCAAAGTGTCACTGCTCCTGAGAATAAAAGGGAGTATAGGCACACTCTTATCGGAGTTCAGGTTTGTACGCCCAACTCCTATTTCCATCCTGGACTCACGTGACAGGAGACTGTATTTCGGCCTGTTTTGCAGCATTTAATTGTCTTGAATCAATAAACATGGCACTCATGCTGTTCTTTCTTGCATCTCAACAAGGGCTGATTCAGCTTCTCACGTTTACTGTTTTTGAAGGATAGATAACTGGTTCTTGGCCGCTGCATCCTTTGACACCAGACCAGACAGCTATTCCAGGCCTTTCCTCGATCTTCAGCTTTTTTCTTGCTGTGACACAGCCCTCCAATCCTTCTTACTTCATGGGTCTGAGCTTACTAAATATGTGTCACCGATGTTCAGAATTCTATATAATAGCGGCACCACCTGCAGTCTATTCACTACGTAAAGCTAGCCTTTTTGATTACTTAGTTCACTTGCATTACTGCATCTGTACAGTTATAAAACGGCTTGCATTTTCTGCAGTACTATTCACACGGGCAATCATCATTCTGCATATGAAAGTTTGCTTGATTCTTTACTTCGTCTTCAGATTCTGAAAGGTCTTTGCACCTTCTTCTTTGACCGTTCTTCTCAGTGTGTCACGCTCATTTCTTGTGACATCACCAGCCTCTTTTCCTCTCATCTTCATATTCCTTTGGGGATCTCCTCCAAGAGGTAATCATCTGTACAGGGTACATAATATAGGGTTTTCGTAATGGATACCTTTTCTCAAAGACTCTCCATTGAATAGGCACAATGACTGGTGTCGTGCATGTCACGATTTTTGGTTTCCAACATATAGCCAAGATGGGGGTGGGACTTCCTGTAGAGGCATTCAGCTGCTCCTCTACACTCCCCCTCTGGTTAATTCATCGACCACTCTTTCACCAGTTTCCACATCTTGGTATCCTTTCTTGAAGAAGTGCTTCTTTGGGGTCCAGATTTTCACTACGCTCTTCAGGGATATGATATGATATGATAGTTTATTTATATAGCGCCTATACACAATATGTTTCAAAGCGCTTCAAGGCAAGGGAGGGAACAAGGGAAAATACAATGACATTCTTACAGGCCATGAACAGTAAGGATGTGAAATTAACTATCGTACCTGGCCTGACGACATTTCAGATAGTGCAAGAGCTAAAACATAGATAAGGAAGGGAGGGGGAGAGCGGGAAGGAAAAGGAAACCGACAGGCGACTACCGTACTAGGCCTGACAACATTTCTGGAAGAGCTGGAGAAAAACAAGAGGTGAGGGAGAGGTGTGCAGAAAGGTAGGGGAGGAACAAAACAAGCGACTATCATACTAGGCCTGACAACATTTCAGATAGTGCTGGAGGGTGGGTAGGAAAAAAACAGTAAGGGGAGGGGGGAGGAGACAGAAGAGGTTTCTATCATACTAGGTCCAGGGACAATTCTGATAGAGTAAGTGCATAGAGGAAAGTAAGGGGAGGAGATAGGAAAAGGGAGAAAGGAAAGGAGGGGAGAACAGAGAGTTAGCAGTCAAAAGAGTGGAGAAGCAAGAGGGGAGAGTGAATAAAATTGCAGAAGTTAGTATTAACACATAATGTTGCAAGCCAGGATACAAGATGAAGATGGGAACAGCATGATTCAGGGCCATCATGAGTACAAGATGCAAAGGAAGTCCAGCATGAGAGTTGAGAAAGGGTGACGCACCGTGAATGAAGGAAGTCCATAAATGTCAAATCCAGCATTGGCCACAAGACGGTGAAACCAGAATTTATCAGGACAGACTCCTGCAGAAGTAGGCTTGAGGGGAGTGAGGCGGGAGCAGGGTAGAAGAATCAAGCAAAGAAGGCAACACCTGTGTGCGAGAATGGTGGGGGCACAAGGGAACATCAGAGGGGGACCAGAGGGGGACCAGAGGGGGACCAGAGGGGGTGGGGATGGCCAGTGGGGACAGAGGGAGTAACACATGTTGGTGCATGCTTACCTGCTGTCTGAGCAGGGGGTCGGGCCCTGGGTCCTCCTAGTCCTAGGAGGCCCGGGCGAGAGACACCCTTTATCTAATAGTTAAGAGAAGGAAGGAAGAGGCAGGGCTAAGAAAGTGGGTGGTGCTTAGGCCAGGTGACCTAGATCCACTTGCACCTGCTCCCCATCTGCAAAGGAAAAGAGGCTGGAGGGCTCCTTAAGTAGGGAAAAAGAACATCAAGCAGGAAGGCACCAGGTGGGAGGGCTTGCTAAGTGGTAAAAAATAGCGGCAGGCAGGAAGGCACCAGGTGGGCAGGGCTTAGGCCAGGTGACCTAGATCCACTTGCACCTGCTCCCCATCTGCAAAGGAAAAGAGGCTGGAGGGTCCTTATGTAGGGAAAAAGAGCGGCAAGCAGGAATGCACCAGGTGGGCGGGGCTTGCTAAGTGGTGAAAAAGAGCGGCAAATAGGAAGGCGCCAGGTGGGCGGGGCTTGCTAAGTGGTGAAAAAGAGCAGCAGGCAGGAAGGCACCAGGTGGGCAGGGCTTAGGTCAGGTGACCTAGATCCACCTGCACCTGCTCGCCCATCTGCCACCTGTACATGCTCATCAACACTCCAGGTCATATAGCTGCACTGTCCATTCGGATTACAGTAGATCCACCATCCCACATACTTCTTGTGATTATTTGGATGCAAGAACTTCGTTTCCTCAGGTGCTAAGATGTTGGCCGATATATATTTTTTGATCTCTTGATCCGTCAATTCCTTGGGTCCAAATCCTGACTCGAAATCGATCATGATCTTCATTCCTACTACTTTCTTTGGTGTGCGATAATGTGCGATAATTATCCTGATTACACAGAATCCAAATATTATCATCACCTATACTCTTCCCAGAAGTTTGAATATATTCGCCATCTATTGTGGAACCCATGAGAAGATAGATGCAAACCAACTGTCATCTGCAATATCTTCTGTCTCATCTTCCATTGTGTTGTGTAGATTTGTCAGCAATTTATGACCTCTGTCAAGGTCCCATTCTCGTCATCATGAGAAGGTATGAACATGATTTTCTGATTTTGGCGCAAACTCCTCCATCCATTGCTGTGAGCATATCAAGGACATATCTATTCTGGAGAGTCATCAATCATATGGCCCTCAGTTCTTCCCAGATAGCCTGAAATCCCTTTATAGTGGTGTTGATCGTCTGCAGGAACTCCCAGCGAGTGATATGTAACCACTTCGCATTCGCCATTGTCTGGATTCCTAGCATAAAGATAGTCGTGAAGATCGAAGCAGTCTTACTGAATAGCCTATGCTTATAAGGAATAGCATCAAAAGCTTCTATCAATTTAGCAGAGAAATACTTCTCCCTCCTTGTTTGATTGAGGAAGTCAAGTGATCTTTTCCTCTTCAAATGGGCATCTGCTTTTGGAAACTCTCCAATGTTCAGGTCACTTTGAGGAATCACTAATGCTGGAACATGAATAAGCACTATAAAACACATCTCTCCCCAGCCTTTGGGCAGCTTCATGTAGACTCTGGATCCACAAGCCCAATAGTGGTCCATTAGAACTACTGTTCCATCCTTCATGCCTGGTACATCAAAAATTCGGCCACAATGGTGATTCTCTCGAACTTTCCTCTAGCCATTATTTCTGAAACACAAGGACGCACTTGCTAGAGGTACTATCTGCAATGGTCCTCCTTTATTGTCGACCCATGTCAACAACTCCACTATTTTTGACCAATGATTCTTGTATTCGTTCTATGCATTATCTATAACTGGCTCATAATACAGAGTTTATGCTGCTGCTTTACACACAATCTGGAGTCAGCACTGTTCCTTTAATTTGGAACTGACCTCTATCCCAACATCTCTGTATTTCTTCTTTAGTCCTGCCTTGACAATCTAGCATCTAGTTTTCTTCCATCTGTATTCCTGCTCCACTCATTCCAGGCTCTTCATATCTGATCACTAGATTCTTCGTTTCAGGCTTCCCTCTTGTCTTTCAATCTTGCACACAGTTATCTTATCTTTGAGATGTCTTTCCAGTTACCCATATCAGGGATGGTGTTCTGCCTTGGAACTGTTCTCTTGTCTGGCAGAGTGCAAGATGCATCAGGCAATGAGCTCTTTGTACTGGTACTTCTGTAGCTAGGAATATCTTAGAGGTTCCCATGGCATACAATATGAGTGCACAGACATAGCAACTCTCCTTAGGCATTCTCTCTCCCACCTTTTTCATGTGCTGATACCACATGTTATCACCCAAGTGTGCTGTACTATCTAGATATGTGTTTATCCCATTATTGTCTTCCTCTGTATTTCTCCTGTGTATTTTTAACAAGAAATGTGCAGCCCATGGAAACAACTCTAACACAGCTCTATGCTGAGGAGAAAAAACACAAGACCTTGGCTCACTGGCAATGGACAAATCTACAAGAGTTCTTTTAGTGGAGAGAATCAAAGGGACGTCTGCCTTTTTTGGATCATAAGTATAAAAAAGGTGAATCATGAGAAACAACAAGACACAAAGCATAACTGTGCCTATGTATATTACAAACCAACATAATAATTTCCATTTGTGCCATTCTGGAACTTCTTGAGCTTGCTCATTCTCTGAAATCGTGTTATCTTCAACATTTCTCATTTTTCCTGCAATGTAAGGAAGGAAAAACACTTTACTCAGGTAACTGTAATAGGTTTGGTAGTTGCAGTAGTTCCTCTACTATTGCTACGAGCAGCCTTCTGATTACAGGGTCATTCTTAGTAGGCCTACGTCATAAGGGCCTGTAGTCCATAAAGCGCTTGGCACTTTCTCCAAGTCTTCGTCAACAAATGCTGGGTGCTGTTGCATTACAGCCATGCGCTGTGGGATCTCCCTTTTCTCTTTTCTAATCCAATATGTGATGCTCATAAACAACACTACTTCATCATCTGCTCGGTCATCTCTAAACATGTCATCATCAGTGACGTCAGTTAATATATTCCCTTCCTCAATAGCTATCACTGTCCTCCATGGTCTACCCTTGCAATCTGTTCCTTCGAGCATCACCATTTCTCCTTGTACTATGGTTGCATCTAATTGTATTGGGATGGTCTGCCCTCCCCTTCGTCGATAGGTATCAGTGGTCTAAGCAAGAATTTGTCAGGTATCCTCATGAACTTCCCCACTAAGCCAAGTAGCCATGTTAACAGAATGCTCACCCCATAAAGAAAAACCTCTTGCTCTATTTGAACACCTCACAGAGCCATTTGCCCTGTAAATGCCAATATACATTTGCCTACATTCATGTAGCGTATTCCAGGAGTGGAACACACTATCCCTTCGTCATTAAAAGAAATTGTCATGTCGAGTTTTATCATCAAATCTCTTCCCAAAATGTTAACTGGCATCTGTCGTGAATACAACAATGGAACGGACATGTAACACTCTCCTATAAAGCCTGGTAAGTCATTAGGAACTGAACTTGTAGCTCAAGAGATCCCTTGAGCATTCATGGCATTTCCCAACATTGGATATTTTCCCACTCGTATACATGAACGAGTAGCCCCAGTGTCTACTAAAAATGAAATAGAATTACCTCCTATAGTCATATCGCCCCTTGGTTCCTCTTGGGGGTCTGGTGTCATGGATAGTACTGAACACATCAAGTCGCCCTGTGAGCTGTCCTATTGTGGATACATGCATACCCATGTACCAGTGAAAGGATTTCCTCCCACCACAGTGACACCCCCTATTCTAGGTGTCAATAATTTTCCCTGTGTTTGCATTCTGCTGTATCTGCATAGGAGCGTGCTGCGACTGCCCTTGTGGTGGATTCATTTGTGCTTGCTGTAATTGCTGTGGCTGCTGTGCCTGTTGCATTTGTTGCTTCTGTGTCTCATACACTGTCTGATCTTGGGCAAATCCTTGCCTAGCTTGTGAGCTATTTGCTGAGGATAAGCTGTCCCCCCTCTTGAGAATTGACCATTCTGTACATTCCCTTGGCTTCCGCATCCCACAAGTCCAAAATACGAGGGGAGCTCTTCTAACTGATCCCCCTTGGTTGAAACCTCTTTGCACATTCTGATTCTCATTTTGTGCACTCTGAAACCCACCTTGATTGTTTTGGAATCCACCCCTTCCTCTATATCCCATGCCTCTACCTCATGGTACATACCTATTCCTTCCTTGGTCCATTGGTACTGATTATTTGCCTGTGATGTACCTGGTGCTTGCTGTACTCCCAGGCCTTCTCCGCTTATCAATAACGCCGCTTCTATGGCA
Organism: Ambystoma mexicanum; assembly: GCF_040938575.1. Lineage (NCBI taxonomy): Eukaryota > Metazoa > Chordata > Amphibia > Caudata > Ambystomatidae > Ambystoma > Ambystoma mexicanum. The sequence continues at coordinate 1,084,452,355 of NC_090936.1, read as the reverse complement.
TATTTTGACAATTTCTTCTGAACTAGTTTAGCTTCCTCAAGTTTCCTAGCCTCTTCTCTCTTCTTGTTTTTCTCCTGCAAAAGCCAACAGTGATGCACAATTGACAACTGTATTTCTGCCCACGGCTTTGCTTCCATTCCCACTTGCTTCTTCATTTGCCTCTGTACTTGCTCGGCCAACCCTCGACATAGAATGTGGTAAAATAACACCACTGTTTTTTCCCATGGCTCCCTCGTTTCAAGAGTCCAGCGCTCTTGAATGTCCTGAATGTAAGCAAGAGGATCTTTGTCTTCTTTCATTTTACGCATCATGATTGCACCCATGTCTGATGTGTCAGGATACTGTACCCTGAGAGCCCTCAAAACTCCGCTCTACAATTATTAAAAGGCTCTCCATTGTGCGCTGTGTTCTGTGCTGTCTCACTCGAATAGCTTGCTCTCTCCCATATGTTATCAGCTCTTTCCCCAGGAATGGCTGCTGGGAGACCCTTAATGTCCCCTATCGCTATCATATTTCCTCCTGTCATTTTTTCCAAATCATGAATCTATTTTCCAGCGCCCGATCTCAAACTTAGAAGTTTGCATCTTAAATTGTCCTTGTCCATCTGTGGCCATGAAATATACTGTGGTCTTGCTCCTCCTTTGTCCAATAAGGGATTCTGTGTAAACCCTAACCTGCAATCTGCTCCCGTCGTTGCCTATCCATAGTAGGGACAATGGTTCCTGACCATCTTCTCCCTGGCAATGATCTTAGCCTCCTCACCTATGGCAGTGATTCTCCCTTCTCACTATACGATCATCCTTTGGGACACTCTGAATATGCTATAGGATCTGACGTTCTATCCTTTGGTTGCTCTAAATCAGACCATCTTACATCCTTGCACGCCTGCAGGCTTCCCTTGGGGGCACATGCACCTCCTCCCTCCTCCCCATGGAAGGATTCTCTTTCTTCGTCTGACATATCTAGTCCCCAACTAGTGTGACCCTTGTCCCCTTCACCCATATCTAAGGTAAGTCTGCTTAGGGATAAGGCTCTGTGCTTTAGACAGAGCAAATTTTCCTCTTCGCTTCATGATTGGAAGACCAGCGTGTGATCTAGCTTCCCTCGGCTTCTTGATTTACTACCTTCACTTAATTCTTGATAACCTTTATCAAGCCTGTCTCCGATATTTCCTATGTCAGAATTCTCTTCTAAGGCTACTCTAGATGGCCCTGACATTGCTCCCTGTAGCGGGAGGAACTCCTCTATACTGCCCCATTGTATTGCTGGACTTGGTTCCATCAGCTCCTTTTGGATGAGGTTAATATTGCGCTCCTGCTGTCTTCTCTTTCGTTCTAATTCTTCATCTAATTCTCTTCACTTTCTCACCTCCTATAACCTCTCTCATTGCCCCTGGTCTTCGTTCTACCTCTTTTTTCGTCTCTGTATTCTTCTATCCTTTAATTTCTGCACTTCCACTTCTCTTTTTCTTTCTTGTCTGTCCCGTTCTTCTATTGCTCTCTGCCTGTTGTCAAGCTTCCTTTGCTCCTCTGCCTTTATCTTTTTTCTTTTGTTTCTCCTCCTGATACATCTGTTCTCGCCGCTGTCTGCCTTTTCTTTTATGCTCATCTTCCTTTAATCTCCTTTCGCGTTCCCTGTCTTCTTTATCCTGCTCATCCTGATCTTCTCTTTGCCTTACTTCATCGATGCTTTCCCATCTAGCTTGAGTAATATCTGCCCTCCCATCCATTCGTTTTGTACGAGTGTTACCTTGTCAGCTTTATCCTTCTTTCCTTTCCATCTCTTAACAGAGGCCCCCTATCCTCTGTTACATCTTACGTTAACCGCTACCTGTCTGTTATTATGTTCCCTGTAAACACGAACAGCAGACAGGTTGTCATTTATTTGTAACTAAGTTAGCCTTGCCTTTGACAGCACCACAATGCCCTAGGGTTGCTTTTTGCGCTTTATAAATGTAAAATAATAATAATAATAATAATTTCTTGCTCTATCCCTGTTAATATATATTCGATTGCTCTCTTTTCCCCTCTTTGTCCTGTAAGATCTTAAAGATCTCCTCTTTTCTCTTACTCTCCTCTGGACTGTCGTCACTGCTATAAATGGGTGCTTCGTATATCGGATTACTATACCCTGTTGCCGCTTTCAGCTCCTTTAATGGATATAATCCTACATCTTCTGTACTATTGCTGTTTACTTCTGGCAAGGTAAGGGGAGCTGAGGCCATACCTGCATGCTGCGTACAAGGGGAAGAAATTAGAGAAAAGACTAGCTATTTTAGAGCTTTGAAAGATGTACCAGGAAGAGAGGGACGATCCGCCACCCGAGGAGTGGATGCTTAGCCAACATAAGGAGGAAGGTGTCAAGCCTTTGGCTCCCCTTTCCTCGCTTGAAGTGAAAGGGGTTGATATGGAAGACCTAGGGTTGTACCCATTAAAGGAACTGAAGGAGGCGGCAGGGTATAGTAATCGATATACAAACTGCCCACATATAGCAGTAACGATAGTCCAGAGGGGAGTACGAGAAAAGAGGAGATCTTTCGGATCATGCAAGAAAAAGAAGAGAAGAGTGAGCAATCAAATTTATCAAAAGAAATAGAAAGAGAGATTAAGAGATGGAAAGGAGAAAAAGATAAAGCTGACGAGATAACGCTTGTGCAGAAGGAATGGATGGGAGGACAGATGTTACTCAAGTTAGATGGCAAAGTATTGAGGAAGTGAGGCAAAGAGAAGACAAAGATGAACAGGACAGAAAAGACAGGGAACGTGAAAAAAGATTGAAAGAGGATGAACAGAAAAGAAAGAGCAAAGAGCAGCGAGCACTGATGTATCAGGAGGAGCAACAAAAGAAGGAAGAAAGGGCGGAAGAGCAAAGAAAATATGATAATAGACATAGAGTGAGGGAAGATAAGGATAGAAGGGAAAAGAAGAGGGAAGAGGAAGAAGCCCAGAAATTAAGAGACAAAACGATACAGAGACGAAGGGACGAGGAAGAAAGGAGAGAAGGAGTGAGGAGAGAAGAGGTAAGACAAGAGGAAGAGAGAATCAGAGAGAGGCGAGAAAATGAAGGGAATTAGATAAAAGAATTGGAACGAAAAAGGAGACAGCAGGATTCTGAATGTAGCTTTGCTGGAAGGGAGCCAGTAGGGCTGAGTCCAGCAATACGTTTGCGACAGAGTAGAAGAGTTTCTTCTAATGAAGGAAGCAATGTCAGGGGCATCTAGAGTAGCAGTAGAAGGAGAAACCTTCAACATAGGAAGCATCTGAGATGTATTGATAAGTCCTACCAGGAATTAAAGGGAAGTAGCAGTTATGAAAGTCGAGGGAAAGGGGATACGTCCCCTGTATTTAAACCACGAAATTAAGAAGAAAATCTGTTTCATCTTGAGCATAGAGCCATGTCCTTAAGTAAACTGAACCTAGACCAGGGTGAAGGGGAGAGTAGTCATACTTCTTGGGGACAAGACATGTCAGATGGAGAAAGAGAATCATTCCTTGGAGGGGAGGAAGGAAGCGCATGCGTCCCCGAAGATAGCCTGCAGACAGAAAAGGAAGTAAGATGGTCGGATCTGGAACAACCTAAGGACAGGATGCCATATCCCATACCATATCCAGAATGTCCCAGAGGATGATCGTATAGTGAGACAGGAGAATCACTGCCATATGCAGGCTAAGTTTCGTTACCAGCGAGGAGACGGTCAGGAATGATCGTCCCTGCCATGGATAGACAGACGATGGGAGCCGATTGCAAGTTAGGGTTTACGCAGTTTCCCTTATTGGAAAAGGGGGAGCAAGACCACAGTATATTCCATGGCCACAGATGGCCAAGGATAATTTAAGGTGCAAACTCCCGAGTTTGTCATCGGGCACTGGGAAATGAATAAATGAGTTAGAAAAGATGACCGGAGGAAACACATTGGCCATAGGGGACATTAAGGGTGTCTTGGCAGCCGTTATTGGAGAGAGAGCCGATGACATATGGAAGAGAGCAGGATATGCAAGTGTAACAGCACAAAATACAGCGCATTATGGAGTGTCATTTAATAATTTCAGAGCAGATGTGTGCAGGGCTCTCAGGGTACAGTATCCATCCACATCAGATACGGGTGCAATTATGAAATGTAAGAGGAAAGAAGATGAAACCCCTATTGCTTACATTCAGGATATTCAAGAGCGGTGTCAACTTGAAACGAACGAGCCATGGGGAAAAAAAATGGCAATATTTTACCACATTTTATGTCAAGGGTTGCCCGAGCCAGTACAGAGAAATATGAAGAAACTGGTGGGAATTGAAGCCAAACCGTTGGCTGAGATACAGTTGACAATAGTGCATCAATGTAGGATATTACAGGAGAAAAATAAGAAGAAAGATGAGGTTAGGAAAACTGAGGAAGCCAAATGAGTCCGGAAGAAATTGTCAAAATACGCCAGAGAAGGGGCAGTAATGACAAGCGGAGAAGGATTGGGAGTACAGCAAACAGTGGGTGCATCATAGACAAATAATCAATGCCTGACGGACCAAGGTTGGAATGGGTTCATGCCCCGAGGCAGAGGTATAGCATGTAGAGGGAGAGGTAGATTTGAAAATAATCAAAGTGGGTTCAAAATGCATAGAAAGAAAAGCAGAATCTGCAAGGACAATTCAACCAAGGTAGACTAGTCAGGCGGTCTCCTCCCATATGTTAGACATGTGGGATGACAGGGCACATTGCGCACTTATGTGGGAGCCGAGGGAATGTACAGAATGGGCAATTCACAAGAGGGGGAACAGCTTACCCTCCACCATATAGCACATAACGTAGGGAAGGGTTTGCCCAAGATCAGACAGTGTATCACACACAAGCGCCGCAAATGCAACCAACACCACAACCAGAGCAAGTACAGCAGTATGCAAACACGGCACAATTATTGACACCTAGAATAGGAGGTGCCACTGTGGTGGGAATGAATACCTTCACAGGTACAGGGGTATGCATATACCCACAATAGGACAGCTCACGGTGTGACTTGATGTGTTCAGTACTATCTGTGACACTAGACCTCCAAGAGGAACCAAGGGTCGATGTGACAATAGGAGGCCAACCTTTTCTTTTTTAGTAGACACTGGGGCTACTGGTTCATGTATACGTGAGGAGAAATATCCAATGTCGGAATTGCCATGAATGCTCAAGGGTTCTCTGGAGCTACAAATCAAGTTCCTTCTACTGATGAATTACCAGTCTCTCTAGGAGAGTGTGATATGTCTGTTCCATTGTTGCATTCACAACAGACACCAGTTAACATTTTGGGAAGAGATTTGAGGACAAAACTTAACTTGCCGATTTCATTTACTGACAAAGGAATAGTGTGTTCCACTCCTGGAATACACTATTTATACTGCCGTTCACAGGGCAAGTGGCTCTGCGAGGCGTTCCAGTTGAGCCAGAGGTTTTCCTATATGGGGTGAGCATTCTATTAACATGGTTACCTGGTTTAGTGGGGAAGACAGTGAGAATAACTGATGGATTCTTGTTCAGACCAAAGATACCTATGGACAAGAGGGGGGACAGACTATCCCTATAGAGCTAGAAGCAGCCTAAGTACGAAGGGAAATGGCAATGCTCGAAGGAACGGGTGACGAGGGCAGACTATGGAGGACAGTGATAGCTCTCGAAGAAGGATGCAGGTTTACTGACATTTCTGACAATTACATGTTTAGAGATGATCCAACAGACAATTAAGTAGTGATCTTTATGAGCATCAGATACTGGATAAGAATGGAGAAAAGGGAAGTTCAACAGTCAATGGCAATAACGCGGCAGGGTCCATCATTTTTTGAAGAAGACTTGGACAAGGTTCCAATCATCCTTTGGACTACAGGCCCCTATGACATAGGTTTATTAAAAGGGATGGGGAAATCAAAATAAAGTCGAAGCCAGGGGCAATTTTACCTCAAGCAATACAGTACCCCATATCTCACTAGGGCGAAGAGGGTATATTCAAGACAATTTCAGCACTGATGAAACAAGGCATTCTGGTACTGTTAGAATCATTGTGTAACACTGCAGTGTATCCTGTGAAAAATTGAAAGGGAGGGTCGTGGAGATTCATGCAGGACATGAGACCGATGAACCAGATTATAGAGGCAGAGTTTCCTTTAGTTCCTAACCCTGCGATGACACTATGCAGTATCCCAGTAGAAGCACATTATTTCACGGTGATATATTTGAAAAATTCCTTTTTCTCGATTCCGTTGCACAAGGACTTACAAGACTTGACTTCATTTACGTTCTGCCAGACTCGTATGAAACATACTAGGCTGCCGCAGGGGTACTGTGAGTCTCCATCGATCTTTAACAGAGTCCTCCAGATGGATCTAGGCAACGTTGATTTGAAAAGGACGGTGTGTGATACAGTAGGTAGATGACATTTTAATTTGTAGCATGATGACTGCAGACAAGTTTCGATTCAGCTGATGACTATCCTAGCAGCCAAGAGATACAAGGTAGATAAGAAAAAAATAGCAGTATTGCCAAGAAGAGGTGTTATACATAGGGCTGTTGATTTCACATGAGGGAAAGAAGGTGACACCTTAAAGGGCTGAGGCAATTATGAAAACCGAAACCACACAGGATAAAACAGATGCAACAATTTGTGGGACTATTTAATTATGTTAGAGCCTGCGTGTTTGATTACAGTTCATACACAAGACCCCTCTTGTAGGCTTTAAAAATGGCACAGGTAGATGAAGTCACAATAGAATGGACTGAGAAGATGGAGGAAGGATTTGAAGAGTTGAAAAAAGCAATTTTTACAGCTCCTGTTTTGAGGATTCCTAATTATGCTGAGGAATTGTATTTATTCTCGCACACAAATGGGACAGTCATGACTGCAGTGTTTACACAGAGGACCACATTGGGGTACAAGCCTCTAGCATATTACAGTGGGATTTTAGACCCAGTTATGAAAGGACACTTTCCTTGCGAACAATCATTGGAATCTGCTGCATTTGCAAAGAACAAGTCTACAAGCATTGTGATGGGCTACTCTATGACTCTCTTCATGGAGCATGCTCTGTTCGACATTTTAGAGAATCCTAAGGGCACATTGACATCTCAGAGAGCTTCTGCCTATGAAGTAATGATTTCGAACCCAACAATCAAAATTGTCAGGTGTAAAATAGTGAATCCTGCCACGTTTATAGCTGAGCCAGTGACAGAGGATGACCATGTGCATGACTGTGCAAATTATGTTGAATTTTAAGATGATATACCGTGTATAAAGGAAAATGCAGTGCCAGGAGGGGAAATTCTTTTTATTGATGGTTCTTCAAAAATTGATCAAACTAATGCAGAAAGGCATTCTGGCGCAGCTGTAATAATGTATAGACTGAATGGGTAATTCAAAGTGGTAGCAAGTGCAAGACTACCGTCTCACTATTCAGCGCAAGCAGCAGAACTGGTAGTGCTCATTGTCATGCTTGAGAAACATGAAGGACAGGAAGTGATGGTGTACAGTGACTCCACCTATGTGACGTGAACCATACATGTAGGGTTAGCGTGTTGGAAAAGGAGGGGCTACCTCTGTCAGAAGGCACTCAAGTGCAGCACGCATCCTTATTGGACAGGCTTATTAAGGCACTACAACTCCCAGTAGCCATAGTGGTCGTTAAATGCTCCGCTCACACTTAGCAAACAGACTTTATTTCTTGCAGGAACAAAGCCGCAGACATAGAAGCCAAGAGGGTAGCATATTCTCCAGATATTTCAAATTTGGATACACCGAATGTTATTGAAAAAAATAGTCACAGTTATGGTGATGCAAGAAGGGTTTCATAAATTACCAGTGACCCAATTAATGGAGATTCAAGGAAGTGCACCACAGGAGGAGCAGGAATTATGGAAGCAAAGGGGGTGTTCCTTGACCCCCACAGAAGCATAATGGCGACAGGATAGCACTGGAGAGCCGGTGTTGCCAGTAGCATTATTAAAGGTCATGCTTGAACAACTGAATTATCCTGAGCATGTAACTAGGGAAATTCTTGCTGCAACAAATGCGGAAGACTGGTCTTATTCCAAATCTGTTAGAACACGTTGCATTTTATTTAGTAAACTGCATTGTATGTCAAATGTTTACCACTGGGCATACACTGAGAACAATTAGAGGAGTAATTCCTCGACCAAATGGTTATTTCCAGCATTTACCTATCGACTATGTTGATATGCTGCAGGTGTGTAGTGGATACAGGTATCTGATAGTGGTGGTGTGTCCGTTCTCCAGGTGGATCGAGGCAGGTATGTGTACACATCCTGATGCCACTTGCGCAACAAAGTTTCTAGTGCACAAAGTATTTTCAAGATGGGGTGTGTGTGAAGTGCTGATATCCGATAATGGGCCATAATTTTTCAATGAAGTATTTGAACAGATAGTGCTTCTATTGAACATTAAGCATACGTTTTCTTCTGCTTATCACCCACAAGCGAACAGAATATGTGAGAGTCTCAATGGCCATCTTAAGGAAAGGATTGCCAAGCTTACTATGAAGAATGGATGGCTATATTGCTTGCCCTTTGCTCAATATGCCCTAAGGTATCAGCCTGGTTTGAACCATCACCTCACCCCCCATGAACTAGTAACATGGAGGCGAATGAGAACACCTTTTACACCTCTGTTGAGGAGTAGAAGTGATGCCTAGAGTACAGGAAAAATGTTAGGAAATTAATTAAATGAATATTTGACATGTATGACATCAAGCATCTCTCTCATTTCAGATCAACTCAAGCGCCAGGGGGTCGGTCTCAGAACACAGATGAAAACCATTCAGCAACTGGATCAACTGAACTTTTATCGGCACCTAAACAGTATTAATCAGAAATGTTACCAGAAAGTGGCATAAGCCATAATTTAGCGGCCCCTTTTGTGTTGAAAATGTCACTCCCTCAGCAGTAAAAGTCCAAGGCAGGCGAACCTGGCTTCATTTGAATGATGTAAAGTTGTATACCAGCGAGATTGCCACACCCCTAGCTGCTAATTTAGAAGCAAGACAAGAAGAAGAATTTCAGCAAGTGCAGACTCGATCAATGACAAAGATGAAGGACGATAAAGCTACTAGCTGATGAATGTAGATTTGCATTTGGACTGTGACTCCCCTTGGACACTCTTTATAGATATTATAGAAGGAGTGCAGTTCTTTGCTAGAGTCAAAGGATTATTTGAAAATGAACTTTAGAGAAATATTGATGTATCAAGATTATGCCTAAATAACAACACCTGATTAAGAATTGGCAAAGTGAGCAATACCCTGACTCGTTTCTCACTGAGCATCTATTTGGCCAGCTCTATAGTTTTGACCAACGGAGATGTGCATCATCTTGTGCTTGCTGTTTTTGTATTTATCCGTCTAGCTTATCCTGCCCTTGTCAGAAGAGATGTTGATTTTCACACTTTTTTATGGGATCCTAAAAATGGGCCAGTGATTAGAAACTGCTAATCACAATAATTGAACAAGCATTGCAACTGTAGACGCAAAGGTGTCTCTTTTGCTTAAATGATCACAGTAGAAATTAGGAATAATGAGGTGAACACAATTGTAGGGAATGAGTAAGGACAAGGAATTCCAGAATGGCACAAGTGGTGGGGATTAATATGTTGGTTTGTGATATACATATGTACCATTATGCTTTGTGTTTTTCTGTTTCTCCTGATTCGCCTTTTCTATTTCATTATTCCAAACAAGGCAGATGTTCTTTTAATCCTCCCCATTCCAGGAACAATCACTGATTTGCCCATTACAAATGAGCCAAATCCCTTTGTGTTGTCCCCCCATAGTAGAGCTGCTTCAGAGTTGTTTCCGGGGTGGCAACCATTAAGTTGGGGAGACACAAGAGAAGCGCAGTGGAAGATAATGAGGGGACAAACACATATTTGGATAGTGTAGCACACTTGTGTCACAACATGTGGCATCAACACATGAAAACTGTAGGGGAAAGAACATCTAAGGAGAGTTGCTATGTTTGTGTGCTCATACCCTATGCCATGAATGCTGCCCAAACTTTAATCGCCAGAGAATTTCCAGAACACAATGCCAGATGACATGTTCACCTTGCTGCATGCATGACTCAAGGGCAGTTCCAATGACATTGGGCCACTCTGCGATGGAGATCAAAATGGTCATTTCCATTCCAGGATGATTATGTCAAGACTACACAGATGGAAAAGGAGCCCGAATGGGAGAATAAGATGCTCACGTATCCTAGGGCAGGACCGGATGAAGTGGTATTAAAAGAAATTAAGAGAATGGACTGTACTGATAAAACAGAAATAGCGTTGCCACCTGGATGCTGAGAAATAACTGAAATGCTAGTCTATGGATGAGTGAAGCCCAAGAAATGATTGGAAGAAGGATTGATGTCCTGTGCAGCTCATCTGAAGCAAGAATGTGTACGAGAAGTGCGGAAAGTAAATTATGGGTGTTTTCAGTCATGGGCCAAACATGCCAAACTGCTGACATGGGTATAAGATGAATCAGGTCCAATGGCTGTGATTCCACTGACAAATGCGACGCTGTGCTTCCGAAGAGAAGGAAAGAAGCATGTGGGAAATAACATAGGTTGTAATACTACAGTAGATGTCGAACCAGGATTTGGATCCAAGGAATTGACTGATGAAGAAATTAGAGAGTACATAAAGTCAGCATTGTAGCACCTGAGGGAACACATTTTCTGTATCCAAAGAATCACAAGAAGTATGTGAGACAATGGGTTTATTGTAACCCGAATGGACGGTGCAGTTAGATGACCTGGAGTCTGGATGAACCTATCAAATCAGCTGGGTCTCTGAAAGGAGTGGTAAAGATCTGGACTCCAAAAAAGCACTATTTCAAGAAGAAATATCAAGATGCAGAGAATTATGAAGGAGTGGTTGATTAATCAACCAGAGGGGAGAGTGTAGAGGAGCAGCCAAATGCCTCTACAGGAGGTCCCAACCCCCACTGCTTGTATGTTGGTAGCCTGAAAATGCACCTGCTTGACACCAGTAGTTGTAACCATACGTTGACAAATGTTTGAGGAAAGGTATCCATTAAGAAAGCCATACCAGATGTATGCACGAAGAGATGATAGTCTCTTGGAAAAGGTCCTTGAAGGAATATGAAAAAAGGAGAAAGAAGTTGGTGACATCACAAGCAGTGAGTGACACACTAAAAAGATAAGAAGAAGAAGATATATGGACCTTATAGAAACTGATGATGGAATAAGCAACCTAGTGAACATCCCTATGCAGAAAAGAAGATTGCATGTATGTATGGTGAACTCCAGAAAAAGCATGTCATTTATTAATTGTACAGACGCAGCAACGCAAGTAGACCACGTGATCATAGAAGCTGGCTATATGTAGTGAATAGATTGCAGGTGAAGCCGTGATTGTATATATGTTCAAACTGGAAATTGGTGTAACAATTTTAGTACGTTCAAACCCACAGAGAAAGAAGGATCACGAGCTGTGTGTGTGTCGCAGCAAATAATTAGCTGGAGATCGCAGACTTGAAGCGAAAAGGGCTGTCTGGCCTGGTGTCAAGACTAAAGGCAGCCAAGAACTAGTTATCTATCCTCAAAGGACAATGAACGTGAGAAGCTGAATTATCCCTCGTCAAAGGGCAAGGAAGAAACACCAGGCGTACCAAGTTTATTAATTCAAGACAATTAAATGCTATACATTGGACTGAATTGCAGTCTCCTGTCACGTGAGCCAAGGATGGAAATCAGAGTTGGGCATGCAGACCAGAACTGTGATAAGCGTGTAACCATACTCCCTTTTATTCTCAATTGAAGCAAAGCTACTAGATGGCCAAGTTCAAAGACAGCGTGTAACCATACTACCTTTTATTCTCAATAGAAGCAGAACTACTACGTGGCCAAGTTCAAAGACATTCTGCATTGCAGAAGGCATGGACAAAGAGAGATGTGGGGCTAATTGGGTGGGGTGGTGAGGGCAAGTTCACCCCCCAGCACCTGGGTATGGGATTATGTGCTGCTAGTGAGCCGAATGTTCCAGACATGGTATCAGTATGCCAACCAATTATAGAAGGCCACATAATGAAGGGCCTTATAGTTAAGTGTTGAGGATGACTTGCAATAGAGACAGGCTTAAGTTGTTCACCTGACAGTAGATGCCCTTTCACAACCCGCCCAGTATAAGAAGTATACTTCGATGTTCTCCTTAATCCAATCCCGATTCCACATAGGTTTTTCTTGTTTGCCACGTATTTTAGTACTTAAGTGTAATTTTGTATGAAATGCATTGAGAGCACGATCAAACGTCCGTTGATGTCCGTTGTAACTCCCTGTTTTAGACAATTGATATTAAAACAGTTGAATGAGACTTTGCCAACTTCCTGAGTCAGTCTGATTAATTGGTGTAAGAGTTATTCTGCATCCCATCCTTTGCAGACATGTTACTGATTAAGGACATAAGTTCAAAAGTCCCCTGTGTCTTGCCAGCCCCCTAAAGGAATCTATTGTAATTCTAGCCCAACCCAGTTTGGATGTATGTAATCTATCCTTGGGTAGTGGCATATTAATCGGCCAAGATCACATCTCTGCTGAAGTGACCTAATAGTGATTGCACTATAGTGAAATTTACTGACCTATTTGAAATATTGCATTCTTGGGAGAAATCATTGAAAAAAATAACAGAAACCCAGCCGATGAAGTTTATTACTTGCTCCCCTCTATTCAATGGGTTTTCTGCTCTATAGAAGCAATGAGACATTACTACTTTTTATAACAGAGAAAACGGTTGAGGAGTTAGACCTGAATAGAGCAATGGTGTTTATCCTTGTGGACTTTTTCTGCCACCTATGATACAGTAAATCAAGCACAGTTTTTTAAGAGTTTTATGCTAGAATGGGTGTACGGGGCAAAGTGCTGAATAGGATACCTAACTACCTTTAAGTTACACCCACCCAAGTGAAGATATGGGAATTCACATTTGAACTGTCTGTACTAAGGTGAGGGGTCCTGCATGGATCTATAACCCTCTTGGTTATTTAATGGCTATACCAAACCACTAGCTGAGCTTATTGAGGTGATATAACCGAGGCAATGGGCCGACTCTGTCAGTAATGGCCTGCCGCCCAAGTTAAGGGCCCTACACAGGTGCTAATGGTGGGTTTTTTTGTAACAAAAAAAAGATAGAATCTTAGCTTTGTGGTGCCCTCTCGGCTCCAGCAGTGCTATCAGGGAAGTCTGTGACATCATCAACATAGACAACAGACTTCCCGAAGAGAAGCACTGACAGAGCTGACACCGCACCACAAAGCTTTAAAAAAAGGACACCATTAGCACCGGTGTACCATACTACTTAGGTGCTAAATGGTAAAGGGGGAGCAGGGAAGGGAAGTGCACGCCACTAATTAAAATGCTCGAAACGCTGGCTTTCCTTATTGAATACAGCCCACATTCCGAGCATTCTTATTGGTGGATGGTACTTCCAAGGGTGCTAATGAACTCTCCACCCTCAGCTTACAAACGTTTACAAATGACTCTCAGATTTTACTGGCTATTCTAACTAGCGAGGCAGAGGGCCTCATTCCGAGTTTGGCGCAAAGGGATACCGGGCATCGGTAAGGACACTGGTGCCGGTAATCCCTTTGCGCCCTATTCCGAGTTCCCATAGCGGGTCCCAGGCGTTAAGGAAGGGACCCGTTAAAGGACTTAAAGGTACCGTTATTAGCGCCTTCCCCCTTCCCATTGAGCCCTATGGGGGCTCAAATGGGAATGGGGAATGGCTTTTTCAATGGGGACTTACCGGTCCCATAAAGGTCGGAATAGACCGGTAAGTCCCCATTGAACGAGGGCGGAACTCGCTACCGGTATTGGAGGTAGTCATTGTGCTAATAGTGCCATGATTACCTCCATACTCGGAATGAGGCCCAGATACTCTCACTATAATCTCCTTTTTAAAAATTGTAGATTGGACCATAGATAACGAATTTGTGCTTGCATATGGAAAAACAGAGATGTTGTATTTTGGTGTATCCTAACTGGGGCCAGACAGATTCAATTGGTCAGCACCTGTAGGAACCGCATCCATTCCAATTTTAAAAGCAAAGAATCTGGGAATTGAATTGACAATCAGCTCTTGTGTATCTCACAAATGAAACTGGTATCACAAAAAACACTTCTAATTGCATTTGGTTAAGAAATCAGAACATATTCTCAGATTCCAAGTAAAATAGCCATGATGCGTGTCAGATGAGAATATTGAAACACAACCTCACTGGGCCTCAGAAAATATTGTATCCACCGGAGGTAATTACTGCTACATAAATCAGCAAGGATCATTTTTGCCGTGAAACCTTGGAGTGCAATGATACTGGCATAGAAGTCATTACATTGGGTTCCATTCAAACAAAGAATCACTCTGAAGACCTCATGCAACGTCTGTAAGGTTCTGGCAAATGTGTGTCCTACCTACTTGAAAACAAGCTTACCCAAACAGCAGCCACAAAGAAATGTGAGATCTAACGACGTAAATATACAACCTCCTCGGATTTATAGAAAGAACAGACTGGGCGGCTTCTCATTGGCAGAAGGTCAAAAAGCTTGAACGACCTTCCTCAGGAAATCACGGCTCAAATGAAGCACGAAAGATTCAGGAGACCTACTAAGGCTTGGCTAGTCAAGAAGGACTATCCGAGTTAATTTTGATCTTCTTGCGTTGTAGCAAAACTCTTGCTTATTGTGAACTGAGATATCCTTTGAAGTTGTACGCTGTATCTTTGTTATTTTGGCCTATGCCTGCTAAGCTTGCATTGTGATGAATTACATGCAAGGCATTCGGTTTCCAATATATTTTTTCATATCTATTTTGTGACCATTTGCTTGGATATATCTAGATATATGCACACAAAAAAGTATTTTTCCAAATGTATTGAAATGAAAAATGTAGTGCTTGGATACTTACAAAGCTGTGTTCTTGCCATTGAGGCAAAATACATTTTTGTCGTAAAAACGAAGCTCTTGCTATTGCTGCTGATGTGGGCAATGCCTCACGTCAAAGGTAAATTGATTTCTTCACTCGCTGTCATGTTACGTTGCACATCAATTGACCCACAAGGCATGGTTGGCATGCAAGAGAAATGCATTACTGTTTTTTTTCCATGTTTTGTAAATAAATACTAAAAGAAAACAGTGCTTTCTGTATGCACTTATAAGGAACAATTAGTAAAAATGGAAACTAGCGAGCCTTAATCATAAAATCTATGTTATGCCCTTTTCTCCACCCCTTCCCTTTAGCATTTCTGTTTAACTCCACCGGGTTTGAAGTGATTGTTGTTTTGCAATTTGACAGACTATAAAACAGCAAAATAAAATGAAATAATCCCTGAGGTGCACATGCTAACCTGGTCTGGGTGAACTGGCCATGCCGACTTTAGGCAGGCATTAAAGAACATCACACGCATTATAGGAGAAGATGCAAAGAAGTGTTGACGGACATCAATATGCTAGAGCAGTCTTTTTCAAACATCAAAGAGAAGTATATCTACTCTGAAGTCAAACAAAAGTTAACAAGCACAGGACATGGCAATAGGTAAACAAGGGTGAACGTGTTCGGATTTATACCAAAGAGCCCCATTATTGCAGATATTCGATGAATCGAGTTGCCTTGAAGATGATTCGTGGTTTCGGCAAAGTGTTTTGGGGTATGTTGCACTAAAATATTATTAATTGGACATGCATAGTTTAATTTCAGGATCAGTTTTGTTAGACAGAGGAATGATGCAGAAGGCAGATAGAGCAGATATGGGAATGGTTACATTTCAGGATCAGTTTTGTTAGACAGAGGATGATGCAGAAGGCAGATAGAGCAGATATGGGAATAGGATTTAGTTGAGAGAGAGGTACATCATTAACAAGATTGAGTTGAGGGAAAGGTGTACATTTAAAATAGCCTTTTGTTGAGAAACAGGTAGAACAGTTTATTTTTTTATTTGAATTTGGTTTATATAAACCTTTACAAAAGATTAAAATCCAGAAATTACAAAACAATTCTGTTTGCATACAATACATATTACATATGGCAGAGCTGCATGAAGGTGCCCCCACCCCACACCGCAAAAAACCCAGAGAAAATCGGACTGGAATTCCGAGAGAAGTCATCGTTTGAACACAGAGCGTCCAGGAATTGCAGTCGAATCGAAATTTCCACGGATGCTTGCACACGTTGCTGTCCAAAAAACAACCAAGGCAACACACAACCGAACCTTCGCACCTCACTGGGAAGCCCTGGGGAGTTTGATCTCATGGACCGCCCTGCCTAACTGAGGCGCAGGAGGAGACGGCCTCAGGAGATAAGGAGGTAGGTGTGGAGCGTGGAGGAAAAGGAGACGTCCCGAGGCTGTAGAAGCGCACTCTGCGCAGGTCCCCGGCCCCCTGCCACCCCACCTGTGCTGACCGGCTCCCTTGGCGCGTCCCCCAGCCTCGGTGGAATACATCACTGGATCGTATGAGAGACAGTGATCGCCAGCTGTTTGCCAACCCACACGCAATGACACTGGGTCCCGTGAGGGAAGTTTGCCGGATCCGATCGGCCCCGGACGGCCAACTTGGCTCCCGCTCCTCTGTGCTGCACTCCCTGAGCAGGCCTGTGGAGCCACATAAAATACCCGTTACTGGGTAAGCACGTCAGGTGGCCGACATAACAGCCTTGCTGAAACCCCAATCCTGATTATCAAACCTAAACTAAATCTTTGCAGAAACTCTCCGGAGAGCAGACCGCATCCTCACCGGCACACAGACCCACAAATAACGCCTACGTATCACACAGAGAGTCACTCGGTGATAGCCCCTCAGGGCATGCGGCAGTGGGAAAAGGTGCACCACACCACCTAACATAGCCCGTAAGAACTATTGCAGGCTCACACCCAAAAAGACCAAGAAAACGTGGCCTGTGAATTCACACTACCACGTCTATGTGACGACTCCTGTTCCAGAAAGTACCCGGTAATACGTTATCAGGCACGACTGTTGGGGGGAAAGAGAACGTTTAGCAATGGCGGTTCAAGTTCAAGTGTTTGGATTGCACTGCGCCCGTCCCCCCGAAAGACCACAACACGTAAGAGCCCGGGAAAAGCTCCCACTGCTCACCAACATCTACCAGGGCATTACTTGAACAGATTCTAACCTGGAAGTGTAATGGCCTGTCTTCCCCCGTTTGGACCACACGACTACAGCGTCCCAAGAGGCTACCTTGTGCCCAAAGATCTAAAGTCCTGGAACCATCTGGAGACACTCAAGCACAACTATCTCGAGAGACAACACCAAAAACTATGATCCCCCTATCGATGGAGCACAACAGCCTTCCACTAACACAAAGGCAATGCCCCCCACCCCCTCCCCTTGGTCGCCAGTTTGAGTGCATGCCCCCCTCCCCCTCTCCTTGGTCGCCAGTGTGAGTGCATGCCCCCACCCCCTCACCTTGGTTGCCAGTGTGAGTGAATGCCCCCCACCCCCTCCCCTTGGTCACAGTGTGAGTAAATGCCCCCCTCCCCCTGGTCTAAGCACAAATGAATGCCCCCCACCCCTTCCCTTGGTCACCAGTGTGAGTGTATGCCCCCCACCCCCTCCCCTTGGTCACAGCGTGAGTGAATGCCCCCCTCCCCCTGGTCTCAGCATGAATGAATGCCCCCCACCCTCTCCCCTTGGTCACCAGTGTGAGTGAATGCCCCCCATCCCCTCCCCCTGGTCGCCAGTGTGAGTGAATGCCCCCGTACATCTCAAACTTCCCCTGCTGCCCCTGCATGTCTTACCCAACCCACCCCACCCCTCCTCTCCTCCCTTTATGTCCCCACTCTCCTCCCCCCGCCTGCCTATGTTGGTCCCCACCCCCTTCACCTACCCCCTAGTCATTCCTTCCTCCCTTCTCCTCCCACCCCACTAAGTGTATGTAGTTGCCCGTCATTCCCTGAGATTTGCTCTAGGCTAGTGCCCGTTGATTTAAACCTATGTAATAGTATGCACTTGCCACCGTCCAATAAGGGATTGGCCCCATGCTATTCTTTGTATGAAACCAACCACGCACCTATCTGTAGCTTCTCTCCTATGTATCTGTGCTGGTCTAAACCCTTAGGTAGCACTAATGTATGCATACTATTCTTGACCCCGCAACTGTTTGTAGCTGCCACCATGCAACATGTGGCTGGCACCATGCTGTTGCCCACCGAAGCTGACCTTGCAACTTTATGTAGCTGCCGCCGTGTAAGATGTGGCTGGCACCATATACTTGCCCACCGATCTATGTAATCACTGTTATGCTATTACTGTAATTGTCTGAAGCTATCATCTATGTATGTATGCCTTCTAACTGCACTTATGTAACTAAGCAAGCATTCTTAACAGCGCCACAATGCTCGAGGGCAGTGGGCGCTTTACAAATTCAAATAAATAAAAATAAATAAAATAAAATATTCAATTTCAACAATTAAATTCATGAAACATATTACATATTCAATTTCAGTGTCCTTTCACATTCAGCGATTTCAACCATTAGGATGAAAGAATTCATTGTTCACCAATTAGATTAAAATTGATTCCAATCCAGATGTAATACATTTATTTTTTAAAACAATTTACAGACATGGAGTACAGACAACTTTAAAGAAGACATGTAGTAACTTCAACCATGCATCCTCTAAATAGACTCATCCCGAAGAGTAAACAAATTTACTGAAAAACTCAAAACGTTGTATTCTTAGATCAGGACAATGTATTACCAGATGTACCAGTGTATCTATCAATCTCAGTGCTACATTTACAAAAACGACATGTACGATCACATTCTGGAGAGTTTTCATGAATACATTGGATTTCTCGTGTCAATAAAACATTCATTCTCAATCGCATGAACTTAATCTGTGCATTCATGTTTGTAAAACAACATAAATAAGACTCAGCCATTCCTGCTTCCTTTTGGCAAGAGATTATATGCCTATAAAGACGACAATTAAACAATTCTTCCATGGTGTTAGCCCAGTCCCATCTTTAGATGCAGTTTTTTGCTTTCTTTAGGCTGATAAGCAAGGTTTCAACCGATAGATCTCTCATCCCCAGCTTCCTTATATAGTCTGAATGAAATTCATAAATAAAACCCGTTTTCAAAGTACGATCACGCACCTCTCTACTCAATTTAGCATACAATCTACTCTCTAGATTCATGTAAAATTTCCTAAGGAGAGATAGTCTATGACAAATAACCATGCTTTGTAATGATTTTAGTCCCATTTTTATAACTGATCGCACATATGGGAACGCACTTCGGGAGAAAATAAAAAAAAACGATTGCCATAGTGTGGCTTCCAAGGAGCTGATTTCCGATAAAATCCATAGGGAAGAATTGTAAGCCATAACAAAGTTTGGGAACCACTTTTGCCAAAGAGACTTTACGAACAGCTAGCGCAGAAAATGTGCCATTCTTCCCATCCAACCTTCTCATCTGTATGGGTAACAAACAAGTCTTATCTTTCAGGTAAGTTATATAAAAGGTCTTTGTGTATTTGGATATAATCGGGTAACTCAGGTAAACCATTGATGTTCTTACTTGCAATCTACAATTTTCCAAAGACCATTTATAAAGAATGCTACATTTATGTGTGCCGAATATTGCTACCTCTGACTTCTGTGGATTAACAGTTAGATTATCAGCTCTCATAGAGGGACGTCATTTGGGGGTCACCAGGGGTCGCAGTTGTGACCCCTGAGGTCTCCCTTGCTACCCCTGTGGTCTCCCTTTCTACCCCTAGAAAAGAAAGATGTTTTCCCTTTTTTTTCTTTTTTTAAATGTAATCTCCTGGGCTGTGGCCAGTGTCATGTGGCTCTTTATTTTTGGAGTGGCAAACTTGTTTAGGCCTCTCAAAAAAAACGTGGTTGCACAAGTGTATAACTTTGAGCAGTGACGCTAAATAAGAAGGAATAGGAATAACGCATAATTTGTCTTTCTGGAATTCTATCCAATAATTGCCAGACTAAAGGTGTATTTCTAGGCACACTTCAGGGGGTGAGTCACTGATTTAGCCTGTTCGCAAACACCTCAACTCAGCCTTTCATCCTTCTGAGGTCGACAAATGAGAACAACACAGGTTGGGTGATATTGTATGTATAAGCGCTTAAGCGTAAGTGCTATATAATAACATATCATTATCATTTGGCCATGGACGTGTGCTTGCATTCACTGTAATTTGGTAATATGGGCCTATACACACTGATATTAACGATACATATGGTGATCCATTCTTCTACGAAATGTATATAACATTATAGTGATATATACCATATTTCTCACAGTGTACTTGGGAACAATGTCCCTTCCTGTTTTGTCAAGGGGTGAAAGGTTGTGTTCCTTCGCTTCTCATGATGTGACTTCGAGGGGTTGGGGGTCAAATGACATTACTCCCTGTGATGTTATCAGAGGTTAAAGGTCATCTGATGGCACTTCCGCTGCCCCAGGCATTTTGGTGAAATGACGTCCCTGCTCTCATATATTCACCAAAGCCGGTTAATACATGCTGTAGTCCAATGGGGGTTTGGTCTATTAATAGGAAATCATCAGCATAGGCTACCCACAACATTTTTATCCCTCCTATTTGTGTCAGGACAAACTCAGCCGCAGATAGTGGAAGAGCAACATCTGTTACGTAAATTGTAAATAGGCAAGGAGCAAAAATGCAACCCTGGTACAAACCATTTTCAGTAGGAATAGGGCAAGATAAAAGACCCTGGCTATTTAACCTAATTTGTATACATGAACCTTCATGCAAGTGAATTAGTATACGTAATAAGGGTGCCAGCAAACCCATTTTTTCCAATTTTGCCCAGAGGGTCGGGCAATCAACCTTATCTAAAGCCAACGAAAGATCCATGGAGGCAATATAAATTGGAGGTGATTTCCCTGACCATACAGAATGCTGAACACTGGCTAACACAATACCACCACAATCAGTGCCGCCCAAAAATGTACGAAACCCAATTTGATTTAAGACTAAAATATGGTTAGAATTACAACAAGCCTCTATGTGCCTCAAGATCACTGCAGCGCATATCTTGGAGTCTGCATCCATGATAGCGATTGGGCGGTAATTCAAGGGGGAAGATTTGTCCCCCTTTTCAAATATGGAAACCACATATGAGGTCCTTCACGAAGGGGGCATAGACGTAGTAGAGAGAATATCCTTAAACAGGAACCCAAAAATGTTACACCATAAATGTGCATTCTCCTTTAACACTAAATTAACAATAGAAATGGGACCACAAGCATCGGAAGGTTTAGCACATATTATTGCACATTCATTGGGCCTCATTACGAGTTTGGAGGTAAAAATCTGTCATTACCGGCATGCCGGTATGAATGTGTCCGAGTAGCCTTGATGCTGCAAAAAGCGGCTGATTACGAGTCCTCGTGCACGCGCGTACCGGCATGCCGGCAAAGGAAGTACCACCATCACGTTAACATCCCACAAACCCCCTGATAGCGGCATCATGAAATGCGCTGATATCTCTTCCTCCATCGACATCCCCTAAATAACGGTACCACTAATAGCATTAGTGTTATTACCGGGTCCGTCATTACCGGAACCGGAAGTAACGTCATTGCGCAGGAACGGGAAATGCACCGGTGGCCATCTTCAAAAACACAATCCATTGCAATCCTCTGCAGACAGGACCTGTGCAGGCAAAATCCCAAACACTCCTGGAAGAAGATATCCAAAGCTACCCAGAAATCCGCAGCTTGCTTGCGTAAAATGAGATTTAGCGATGAGGAGCTAAATATGTTGTCCGACACGCTGGTGGAGCAGGCCAACATTGTATTTTGTGCTGACCTGAGGCGTCCAGCACAGCTAAGAAAAAAACAGATATTGGAGGATGTAGCGCGAAAGGTGAGTGCGGTTGGCACCAATGCACGCACTGTCAAGGACTGCAAGAAGCGGTGGGACGACCTGCACCTGCGAGTACGCAACATATTGTTGGCCAATCGCAGCCAGGGGCTGGCAACAGGTGGCTGTGCACACTCCCCCATAAAGTTAACAAGGTGGGAAGAGACCTGCAGCTCGACAATTCATATGGAGGCCATCGAAGGAGTCGGCGGAGCGGAGTATGGAGTCCCATCATCGGCTGATGAAGGTGAGTGACCCTTTGCGCACAACACAAGTCCCCACAAACACCTGGCATCAAAAGTACAATGTTGTCCAACAAATGTGAATTTTATGAGAGCCACTACATGGCCCATCATACACACATTCACATATCCCTGTCTAGATGCTATCACATCAAAATGCATGCTGCATGCCGCTCCTATACGTAATACACACCCTATACACAGAATAACAGCACATATCACACAACACGCAAGCCACAACACACCTGTAGGCCACACAGCAGACACCATCCTAAACATGTCAACACCTGAGGGATGCCAATACTACCCCCACCCAATCTTGCACGCACCCTGTCTACCACAATAACAAGCATACAACGATCCACATGGCACAAACTGCACAAACACCAATGCATGCATGATGCAAGTACTCCCATCACTGATGCCCTGCCTCTCCCTGACACCAACAGGCATGGATGCAGACAGCAACGGGCATGATGCTGCTGCACAGCCCAGGACACCTGCCAAAATGTCCAGGGGTCGGGTCGATGGCACCAGGCCATCCACATCCAGGGGCTCAAGGTTGATCCAAGTGCCACACAAGGCAAACACCAGTGCCCAACCAGCTGCACCGCCCCCAACACATGACCAGCAAACACCTGCCTGTGCACCCCTGGAGACACATGTCACACAGGATGAACCCACATCTGTGGAGACCGAGCATGACGGCTCACAGTCGGCAGCCACTAGTTCTGTCGGAGAGGCAGCTGCATCTGCACCACATAGTGCCGCTGAGGATGATGGGCATGTAGAGTGCACCCATGAAGGAATCATCTTGTCTGGGGATGTCGTACAGACGTCCAGCCCACAGGACACCCCACAGGTCACCCCACAGGGCACCCCTCAGCACGACCCTGAAGACGAGGGCAGACATGAAGAGTGGGGTCCATAAGAGGACAGCCCGTTTTGTCCACATCAACACCAGCCAAAGAACCATCCACCTCCACAGCAATACGGGACCTCGAGGGACGTTTGTCAAGGATGGAGGGCCGCCAACAGGAAATGCACAAACTTGTAAAGCAATATATTGCTGATGGAGAGGCAACACGCCGTGCCATGAGGGACAACACTGTGGCCATCATCAATGCCGTTAACAGAAACTCCAAGCGGGTCCATGAGGGCTTTGCTACTGTGGCCAATATCCTTGCAAGAATGGCCAACACCATGGAGCAGTTGCATCCAGCAGCATCCGAGCCACAGCCATCAACCTCGTCCACTGCCACGCCTGCCAGCTCCACGCAGACCAGCCCTGTGCGCAGGTCCCTGTGCAGCATGCAGCGCACTGAGACGCAACCCACTCCTTTGAAGAGGGGGCGGCAGTAGCAGGGGTACCCTGCACATGTTCACTGGCAGTGCATCTGGACACATGTTGTTGTGTGGGGGTGTTGGGAGGACGGGGGAGGCTGGAGAGTGTGTGTGGGGGTGTTGAAGGGAGGGGCGAGGGGGAGACTGGAGGGAGTGTGTGGGGGTGTTGAGGGGATGTAGGAGGGTGGGGGCTGGAGGGGGAGTGTGTGAGTTTTGAGGGGGTGGGGGTTCGAGGAGAGGGGGTGTGTGGGGGTGGAGGGTTTATTCATGTTGTAAATACCATGTGCACAATACACCTGTTGTGTAAAAAAAAAATCACATGACTGGACATTGCTTTTTCAGTGTGTGTCAATTTATTGAATGACAGTGTACATACAAATTCATCCCCAAACCCAGTGCCCATATTCCCCCTGTCACAGTGCCCAGGGTCCCACATCCATGTCACCCTCTGCATCGCAGTGCATCAGAAACTATGGTTAATCATTGATTGGCACACAGCACGTCCCTCATGTGCATCACGGCCTGGCCGATGTGCAACATCTTCTCCTTCCTCATCTTCTTCACCTGGTGGTGGCTGCTCCAAGTCAGGTGGCAGAGGAAAGTTCCGGTGGATGCACATGTTGTGCAGCATGGCACATACCATGATGATCTTGCCCACCTTCTCAGGACCGTAAATGAGTGCGCCACCCGACCTGCTGAGGCAGAAAAACCGGGCCTTCAGCAGGCCAAAGGTCTGCTCCATGACCACACGAGTGCGTGTATGGGCATGATTGTAGACTTCTCTGTGCCTGTTCTGCGGATTCCTGACAGGGGTGAGTATCTACGGCTTCAAGGGATGGCCAGCATCACCTCCATGGGAGCACAATAAGGTATGTGTAAGGGTACATCTTCTGTTCCATTTGTGCTCAGCCTGTACATCGTTCATGCTCACATGCAGTATTGTCATGATGCCTACCCCGGGACCCAGACCAAGTCCAGCAGCCCCGGAAGCAGGCATCGAGTTATTCCAAGCAAGCCCAACAACCCCTGCTAGGTGCTATTTGGGTGCAGTCCTGGCATCTATGGCGCCAGGCTCATATGGAGAGTCAGTCCTGGCACCATAGGCGCCAGGCTCATAGATTTAAACTTACCTGATGCAGACCATGCTGCAAACTTACCTGATGCAGACCATGCTGCAAGAGCTCCAAGCCAAAAGAGGCTTGGAAGGGACTACTTTACCTAGGGACTATTTTTTACTCGGGTGGGGCTGGGGAGGAATACTTACCTGGGACTACTTTGGAGGCTATTTAAACCACGCCCGGAGAGCAGCACACGCTTCGCGTTATTCTGCATCCAGCAGCGTAACGCTCACCGTGCCTGCAAGTCTGCATCCAGTCTTCTGCCATGCCCGCCTCGAGTCTGGAGCTCCTAGAAAAAGGGAGAAAGAAGGAGAAAAGGTTAGAACAAGAGAAATGCCTTTGATCCTTACCTGAATTCCTGATCCACCGCGCCTTTGAGCTGGAAGAAAGAAGTTATTTAATGTGCGCCGCCTCGCCTGCTGCAGCGCAGCGCTGAACTCACCGGCCTTCGCAGCATCTTTACATTCCACCGCATCCTTCTGCATGTTCCCGCCGCACTCCGGCACCTAAGGGGAAGACAAGAACAGCAAGGTGAGCCAAGGGAATAAACAGAGGCAATATTAGTTACCCCCCAAAGACTTACCTGATTTTATCACCGGGGGTACTATTCCTCTTCACGGGTCGGCGC
Source organism: Ambystoma mexicanum (assembly GCF_040938575.1). Lineage (NCBI taxonomy): Eukaryota > Metazoa > Chordata > Amphibia > Caudata > Ambystomatidae > Ambystoma > Ambystoma mexicanum. Next base: position 1,084,427,123 of record NC_090936.1, on the reverse strand, counting down.
AGCCGCCACTGCATCCTCGCCGAACCCCGGCCCCTAAGGGGAAACAAAAGGACAGCAAGGTGAAACGAAAGGACAAACAAGGGGAAACCTCCTCTCCACAATAGACTTAGCTGATTTTACCACCGGAGGCATTATTCCCCGAGACTTCATACTTTCTCTCAGCGCCTGAATAAGGGAGAAAACAACAGGTTACATGTTGACATTATTTTATCGAACTGTGTTGGATAATACAAATCCTTACCTGAATATTACCGGTTGCCACGAGGAACTCTTCCCTAAGGTCTAGCTGCAACCTGCAAGGAATCGGACAAGAGTGAAAGTCAGACATTTGAACTCTTACGAACTACATACTTACGGCGTCTTGCCGGAAATCTCAGAGTCAATATTGTCCTGGAATTCACCAATTCCTTCGAGCCAGTGAAGCAACTGGTTATCTACGCGGCCCTGCGTCCAACGCAGGATGGAGAGTTCATCTTTCCAAACCATCAGGTGAGACTATAAGAGGGGACATCAAAGGTGATCAGTGGGGAGAACAGCGGGAGTGGGGGTGGGGTTAACGCTCAACTCCACGGGTGGTTAATTCCCTTTCTCCATTTGCAGAAGAATATTCCTACGGGCCAAGCAAAAGAAGCTAGGTGGGCCAGTCCAGTCCGTCATCTCGGCACTACGCATCACATTGGTCGAGACTGCATCTGTCCAGTTCAGATCGTCACCCCTGTGGGAGCCAGGTGAGCGTAACAGAACACGAAGCCTACCCACAAATTCCCACCCGGGCGTTATGGATACCTCAGAAACTGACCAATTGGCCCAATTACTAGGGGAACTGAGGGCTGAAGTGCATTCCGCCCGTCAAGAAACCAATGCTCTCAGGAGAGAACTGATTTTGTCAAAGGAGCGAACTGATGACCTTGCTAGGCAACTACTGCAAAGCCAGGCTGGTCAAGCACCCCTACCAGGTCCCGGGGGAAATCCAGCTCCTGTGTCATTGAGTAACCCTGTGCAAATAAACCTACCAGGAAATATTCCATTAGGTCCGCCTGAACGCTTTGCAGGAGATCCCAAAAGGTTTGCCGTGTTTATGAACCAATGCCGCTTGCACTTTTTATGCAGACCTGGAGCCTTCCCAAACGATCAAGCCAAGGTAGCCTTTGTATTGTCATATCTCAGCGGCAGTGCAGCTGATTGGTCAATTCCACTAGTTACTCAGGATGACCCAATTCTTCGGGATTTTCAGGGCTTTCGAATGAGCATGGAAAGACTATTTGCCCGGCACTCCCAAGGACAGGCCCTGGATAATGAACTTTTGTCCCTACAACAGGGTAATCAGGACCTTCTATCCTACATTGTGACCTTCAATAGGTTGATAGTGGAAACTGGATGGCCTGAGGTAAAACGAATCACGTTATTTCATCGAGGGCTTCGAGAAGAACTCAAGGATGTCTTGGCTCAGGTCGTGAACCCACCTCAAGACTGCGCTGAATATATAGGCTTAGTGGTCCAGTTAGATCACAGACTTCAGAACAGAAAGGCTGATCGAGCCAAGTATGAGAATCGTGTGTTGGTCAAAACCCACGCTAACCCCAAAGGAACAGATGCTTCAGAACCCATGCAAATCGGAGGGGTTAAAGGACCCTTAACCCAGAAGGGAAGAGAAAGGAGACGGCAAATGCAAATGTGTCTATATTGTGGAACTTCTGGGCATTTTCTACGGGATTGCCCTGTAAAACCACCCAAGAAGGTGGTAGGAGCTACTGATAAAAGCCATATGGAGTCAGACTCGGGAAACGACCACGTCCGACAAGCGTAGATGTCCGCTTGCCGAGCTTGAAGAAGGATACTCAGACCTCGCATTTCATCATACCAATGGTCCTCATAGATCCAAGGCAGCCATCGTGTATGCACGCAGTAAGGGCATACATTGATAGCGGGGCCATAGGAAACTATGTGAAATACGAATTGGCTTCCAAGATGAATCTACCTCTCTGCTGAAAAACCACCTCAGATGTCATCACCACAGTTGAGGGAACTGAAATTGCCTCTGGGCCTGTAACTCATTCCACCACAGAGATGACACTATTGGGTCAGGATGGGCATCGAGAGACTATTGTGTTTGATCTAATCAAAGCCCCACAGTTCCAAATAATACTGGGGATACCTTGGTTGGAAACACATAATCCTTGTATTCATTGGTGAGAGAAGAGGATTACCTTCCCGGATTGTGCACAAACATGTTACCCAAAGAAAAATCTGAACGCAGGCCTGGCCACAGTAACCACAGCAGTCGCACAACTACCTCCAGAATACCAAGAATTCCAGGATGTCTTCCAAAAAGAACAGGCAAACACCTTACCACCTCACAGATCGTACGATTGTCAAATCGATCTCATACCCGGTGCACAACCCCCTTGTAGCAGGATCTACGCCCTTACAGAACATGAGAACCTTCACTTATGACAATTCTTAGACCAGTACTTTGCTAATGGCTTCATTCGCCCATCCAAGTCCCCTGCATCTTCAGCTTTGTTCTTCGTGCCCAAAAAGGAAGGTGACCTCAGAACGTGCATAGGCTACCGCGCATTGAACCAAATAACTATTTAAGAACCGATACCCATTACCTCTGATCCCTGAACTACTAGACCAAGTGAAGGACGCTTGCATATACACTAAGTTAGATCTCCGGGGGGCATACCATCTGGTATGTGTAAAAGAGGGCGACGAATGGAAGACTGCTTTTCGCACTAAGTATGGGTTATTCAAATATCAGTTGATGCCTTTCGGGTTGTGCAATGCCCCAAGTGCCTTCCAAAACTTTATGAACGATGTCCTTTGTGAACTCATTGACGTTTGTGTTGTCATATATATCGATGATATTCTAGTATACTCCTCTTCAGAATCTGACCATGTGAAGCACGTCCGAGCAGTCCTTGAGAAATTGCGCCAGCACAAACTATATGCAAAACTGGAAACATGCGTTTTTCATGCCACAGAAGTTGAATTCCTTGGGTTTATCCTAACCCCAAGAGGAGTCCGAATGGACTCACGAAAGGTGGACACAATCCTTAAGTGGCCATCACTAAGTTCAGTTAAAGGAGTACAAAGCATGCTCGGCTTTGCCAATTTCTACCGCAGATTCATCCCGGATTTTTCACATGTTGTACATCCCATCACAGCACTCTTGCGAAAAAATAAATGCTTTATGTGGACTGAAGAAGCAGAAAATGCCTTCCAAGAGCTGAAAGCGAAATTCACGTCTGCACCTGTATTAAAGCACCCGCGCCCTGAACTTCCATACATAGTGGAAACCGATGCATCCAGTCTAGCCATGGGGGCTGTCCTGTCTCAAAAGGACCCGGAAACTGGCCAGCTTCACCCAGTAGCGTTTTGGTCCAGAAAGTTCTCGGCACCCGAGTTAAGCTATGCGGTTACCGACAAGGATTTATTAGCCATTAAATCTGCCGTCAAGGCTTGGCGGCACTATCTTCTCGGTGCCAGGCACACCATTACTGTGATCACCGATCACCGGAACTTACAGTATTTAAAGACAGCCAAGGCCCAATCGTCACGCCAACTCTGATGGGCATTGTTCTTTGCCGAGTTCGATTTCGTGATAACCTATCAACCAGGTTGTAAGAATGGTAAAGCAGACGCCTTATCCCGAATAGGGATGGGAGAGGCAGAAGTGAACCCAGAACTGGTACCTATAATTTCCGAACAAAGGATTCTTGACATAACTACTCTACAGACACTAGAGGACATTCAGGTAAAGATCCAGCAACTCTTTGATCCTACAGCCCTGCAGGACTGGGTAAAGAAAGGCCCGGACTACTCTGTTACCAATGACCTGCCTTATTACCAAGGGCGGCTATTTCTGCCACACAAGGAACTACAACAGCTAGTCATTTCCCGTTATCATGATACCCTAATGGAGGGGCATCCAGGTATTGCAAAAACTGAAGCCAAAATTAAGAGACAATTCTGGTGGCCCACCTGGCGAAAGGATATTAAATCATTTGTGATGTCTTGTGGCATTTGCGCCCAAAACAAAAGTCAGTAGAAAAAACCAGCTGGACTCTTACAACCTTTAGACATTCCGCCTTCACCATGGCACACCTTATCGTTAGACTTTATTACTGATCTACCCCAATGGATTTCCGTCTGTATTGGTCTCTGACCGGGGCAGTCAATTCAGTTCACATTTTTGGAAAAATGTTGTCAATTGGCGCAAATTGATGTGAGGTTATCGACCAGTCACCACCCCCAAACGATGGTCAAATGGAGAGGACCAACCAGACTCTCGAACAATACCTGCGTTGTATGTTACATCAGACTGAGAGTAATTGGAAAGACATTCTTTGGATCACCGAATATGCATACAATAATTCAGTACATTCTGGAACTGGACAAAGCCCCTTTTATACCTTATATGGGCACCATCCTCGAACCTCAGACCTTGACTCACCCCAACACTTAGAAATGCCTGCAGTGGACCATCTGCACGCTACGATTACACAAGCCTTTAAGGAAGCAACTGCACATTTAAAACAGGCGAAAGAAAAATACAAGAAAGATGCTGATCGGCATAGAAGTGATACTCCACAATACCAGATAGGGGACCAAGTATGGTTAGCCACAAAACACATACCTCTAAAGGGAACACAGACCTTTAACCCCAGATATTTGGGACCTTACTCTCTCAAGGCCATTATCAACCAGGTGGCTGTCAAGTTGGACTTACCTGCTAATATGCAAATTCACCCCGTCTTTCATGTGTCACTTTTGAAGCCAGTGCAACCAGGGACAAGACTAACCAAGCCACCAGACCCCATCCTTGTAGACGGGGAACCCGAATTTGAAGTTAAGAACATCCTGGACTCCAAGCTGATGAAGTCAAAATTGTTTTATTTAATCGACTGGAAAGGTTACGGACCACTGGAAAGGTCATGGGAACCTAGTGACCACGTTCATGCACCCTGATTGGTGCAAAAATTCCACCGAAATTTCCCAGACAAACCGAAACCACAGGGAAGAATGACATTAGGAGGGGCCTTGGGGGGGAGTGCTGTCATGATGCCTAGACCCAGACCAAGTCCAGCAGCCCCGGAAGCAGGCATCAAGTTATTCCAAGCAAGCCCAACAACCCCTGCTAGGGGCTATTTGGGTGCAGTCCTGGCATCTATGGCGCCAGGCTCATATGGAGAGTCAGTCCTGGCGCCATAGGCACTAGGCTCATAGATTTAAACTTACCTGATGCAGACCATGCTGCAAACTTACCTGATGCAGACCATGCTGCAAGAGCTCCAAGCCAAAAGAGGCTCGGAAGGGACTACTTTACCTAGGGACTATCTTTTACTCGGGTGGGGCTGGGGAGGAATACTTACCTGGGACTACTTTGGAGGCTATTTAAACCACGCCCGGAGAGCAGCACACGCTTCGCGTTATTCTGCATCCAGCAGCGTAACGCTCACTGTGCCTGCAAGTCTGCATCCAGTCTTCTGCCACGTCCGCCTCGAGTCTGGAGCTCCTAGAAAAAGGGAGAAAGAAGGAGAAAAGGTTAGAACAAGAGCAATACCTTTGATCCTTACCTGAATTCCCGATCCACCGCGCCTTCGAGCTGGAAGAAAGAAGTTATTTTATGCGCGCCGCCTCACCTGCTGCAGCGCCACGCTGAACTCAACGGCCTTCGCCGCATCTTCACATTCCACCGCATCCTTCTGCATGTTCCCGTCGCACTCCGGCACCTAAGGGGAAGACAAGAACAGCAAGGTGAGCCAAGGGAATAAACAGAGGCAATATTAGTTACCCCCCAAAGACTTACCTGATTTTTCCACCGGGGGTACTATTCCTCTTCACGGGTCGGCGCAGCTGCCACTGCATCCTCGCCGAAACCCGGCCCCTAAGGGGAAACAAAAGGACAGCAAGGTGAAACAAAAGGACAAACAAGGGGAAACCTCCTCTCCACAATAGACTTACCTGATTTTACCGCCCGAGGCATTATTCCCCGAGACTTCATACTTTCTCTCAGCGCCTGAATAAGGGGGAAAACAACAGGTTACATACTGACATTATTTTATCGAACTGTGTTGGATAATACAAATCCTTACCTGAATATTACCGGTTGCCACGAGGAACTTTTCGCTAAGGTCAAGCTGCAACCTGCAAGGAATCGGACATGAGTGAAAGTCAAACATTTGAACTCTTACGAACTACATACTTACGGCGTCTTGCCAGAAATCTCAGAGTCAATATTATTCTGGAACTCACCAATTCCTTCGAGCCAGTGAAGCAACTGGTTATCTACGCGCCCCTGCGCTCAACGCAGGATGGAGAGCTCATCTTTCCAAACCATTTGGTGAGACTATAAGAGGGGACATCAAAGGTGATCAGTGGGGAGAACAGCGGGAGTGGGGGGGGGGGTTAACGCTCAACTCCACGGGAGGTTAATTCCCTTTCTCCATTTGCAGAAGAATATTCCTACGGGCCAAGCAAACGAAGCTAGGTGGGCCAGTCCAGTCCGTCATCTCGGCACTCACGTCACAATGGTGGAGACCGCAGCTGTCCAGTTCAGATCGACGCCCCTGTGGGAGCCAGGTGAACGTAACAAGTATATTGTGAATGTCAGCTATTGACTTCACATCTGCGCAACTATCTGCCCTGTACACAACTTGGCACTCCATGGTGCTGGTCTTGGGTGACGTACAAGACTTAGGGGCCTTGACATTGGAATCACCAACCACCCAGATGGAGTGACAAGGTCCATGATGTAGTCACATGTGAGGGTTGTGTGGCAGGGGATGAGACCAAATGCATGTTGGGCAATGTTTGATGCATTAGGCTAATGCCCAAAGAGATACAGCTTGTTTAGTCTATCATGCTTATGGATAATTGTTGACACCATGCACGTGTCCCTCGACGTCTTCACACAAGTCACAATGGCACAATATGATTGTTGGTAGGGCCCCCCAGTGTAGGGATGTGTTTCTTGGATTTTGCAGGGTATCGACTTGCATGCTGGTACTCCTGTGCTGTGGGTGATTCCCCCACTATTCGCACCCATGCAGGTGTTGTTCAATACTTAATGGCTCCAATTTGAGGCATCCTTGTCACATGTGTTTTCCCAATTGTATTCATCTGCACGTTGCCATGGTGTTATGATGCAGTGTTACTGTCGGGGAGGGGCAGTGACAGGGGATTTCCCTGAGGGGGAAATCATACTGCGCACTCATGGAAGCATGACCTGCGAGGTGCTTCTATGCGGTCATGTGTATTCAGCTTTATGACTGTATGCTGGTGCATTGTGGTGCTGTGGGTACGGGCAGGTGATGTCCAGTGGATGGATTCAGGGGTGTGCTCTGATTGTGAGTCTGACATTTCCACATTGGTGTGCGGGCCAAATATGTTGGCCTTCATTTTCTGTGTCATGCATCTTATTTGTATGCTTATGGGCACGTTGTTTGCCAGCATGGACAGGGTCAAGACACCCCATTGAGGACACTCCCATGGCCCAGAGGGCAGACAGGATGCGTATGCATGTCTCCCCCCACACGATACAATCCCATGGCCCAGAGGGCAGACAGGTTGCATATGCATGTCCCCCCACGATACACTCCCATGGTCCAGAGGGCAGACAGGTTGCATATGCATGTCCCCCCCACCATACACTCCCATGGCCAGAGGGCAGACAGATTGCATACGCATGTCCCCCCCCACGATACACTCCCATGGCCCAGAGGGCAGACTCACCCAGCAGCTCGGCACGTCGTACAGCATCTCGTTCCATATAGCGGGGTAGCAAGGAGTTCCGCAGCACCATTGCATCATGCGTGCATCCTGGGTATCTGGCACAGCAATGTGTTATCATCTTGCTGGCATCACACACCATCTGCACAGTGATAGAGTGGTATAGCTTCTGATTGCAGTACACCACCTCCATGGCATGCGGGACTACCAATTCCATGTGGGTGCAGTTGAGGGCACCAATGACATTGGCCATGCTTGCCAGTGCATGAAATGCTATTTTGGTGTCATTCTGTTCTGTCCGTGGTAGGGATATGTGAGCCCTTGCGTGCTTTAGGAGTGCATCTAGCACTTGGTTTAGCACACCAGAGAAACATGGTTGCGAGATGCCATGCAGCTGCCCCACTGTGTGCTGGTAGCGGCCTGTGGCCAGGAAGTGGCGCACAGAGACTACCTTCAGCAGAGGGGGATGGCGGTGCAGATATTGATTAGGCTGACCAGGTCTTCATGTATTAGATCCACTATGGTGGTGATGGTGTCCCTGTCCAGGCGGTACTGGCCCTTATGCGAGGGATTGGTGGCTGCCTGCGGGGAACCACTGCCTGCACTGGTGGGATTTGCTGGGGTGGTCTCACCCTCACCCTCCTCCTCCTCCTGCGTCTTTTCTGTAATCCCTGCTGTACTGCCTGCTCTAGGAGTAGCAGTGCAGGCATGTCCTCCAGCTCCAGTATCACAATTGCAAGTGGAATCATTTTGGTCTTGGAAGGGATGTGGTGTGTGTGCTCCTTTTTTGCAGGGCCAGGGTCCATTGCCTCCACCTGTGTTGATTGTGTGCACCTGTGGCAGTTGGGGACACAGCAGCCGGTATGTGCATGTCCGTGCGACTCGTAATATCCTCTTCCTTGTGGCATGCCAGTGTTACTGGCACGGTGCCCGCACGCACGCCGTTATGGTGGTGCACGGCCACAGCGGGTCCCTGTCGATGCCGGTAGTACCAGCCTCTAGGGTCGTAATACAACATCCCATTAATGGATGCCGGTATTGCCTTACCGGTACCGTTATTACTGGAGTGCCAACTTTGTAATGAGGCCCAATGTCTCTCCCTTCTACCAGTCCCTGCCAATCAGAACTTATGGCTGCATTATCTGGTTTAATAGCCTGAGGAGATATCGATTTAAAGAGTTTTACAAAATGGTCATACCATACATGTTCGGCTATTGGGTTAGTCTGGATGACCATTTGGTTAATCTCTATTTCAATTAATGATGACCAGAAGTTAGTATTTTTTTTTTCTTTGCAAGGCTTGCATCATAGCTCAGCATCCTTTTGCAGGACTGACAATGAAATTTCAACAATTCTTCCTCTTCTGTTTCAAAAGCTTAACCCTACAGTTAATATCTTATTCCGAAGTGGAAGATAACTTGACCCCATGGAACTCCTTTCTTATCTCTATTTTCATGAACTTAACCTGAATATCAAATTTGTGAGAATGATTTCTGTCTCTTGTATTCTTATTTGTAAGTTTGGGTATTATACTCAACGCAGATTCTGAGTAAGAACCGAAAGCAGAAGATTAATATTTGGCATTTTTTGTCTCATAGTTGAAGCCATCAAAGTCCCTTAGGACTAAAATGTTCAATTTATAGATATTACAGTTGAGCCAAACTATGCGGTAACATCCTGCATTATCCTTTGCTAAATTGGGAAGGTACTTCATAGAACACAATGAGAAGAGTCCTTTGAATTGGACGCTCAACATGGCATGATCACTATTAGTATTTTGACCAACAACTCAATTATTTGCTAAATTATGCAGATTTTTAGTGCGTTCCAGTTAGTCCAAGTTGGCGTAATAAGATGATAATTCTCGTTAAGCATTGTCATACCACAATCCTCTAGGAAAAGGCCCAATTTTCGACCCTGTGCCCTCTTTCTGCTGACCCGCTTACGAGAAGTATAACATTTTCTCGAAGAGGTTCCCTCTAGCATCTCGCTTATGGCCACTGCATTCTCAGGTATAAGATGTTCAATATCTAAAAAGGTTTGCAACAAACAGTCTGCATTAAAATTCCTGCAAAGAGGATTTCACCACTGGGAACATTTTCCAAACAGGATTCCAATACAATGTTTACATCCCCTAGAATGTGAGCTAAATTATCTGATGGAGTCCAGTATAGGTTCATCAGAAGAATTTTCATTCCAGGATTACCTGACAATGAAATTGCTACAGCAAGTAAGCCTTCAGACACTCTCCAAATTTCCCAAACTTTGAGTCCCTTTCCAGATTTTATAGCAATTAAGAGGCTTACCCGCTGGGCGACCTCAAGGACCTTGTTTGACTATTACTTCAAATCATGAAAAGACCCCAGCATCCATGTTTCCTGTAAGAATATAATATTGTACTCTTCCAAAATGAAACAGAGGGAGGGATCAGAGAACAGAGATGAAAAACCTCTCGCATTCCATGAGAGTAATGCTAAAGGCCCCTCATTACTGAAGGGGACCTTTTACTTTAAGTTGCGCAATGGCGTTCCAAAGAGCCAAGGCTAGACAACATAGATTGTTGCCATTGTTAGCTTCCTCTGCAGAGTTTAAATGTCACCCTGCCTCATTTGCAGTAGCTGTGATATTACATGGTTCATTCAGTTCACCCTGTGATTGCCTAGCTCCAACAATTTCACTTCCCTCGGAGAAAGGTATCAAATCATAACCGATTCTCTGCAAATGGTGTGCCTGCTTTAACAAAAGCTCACAAATCATACGGGAGGGGATAACCAATATAACATAATCATTGCGTCTTGGATGAAAATAATCTACCAATTTTATATCCTTAGAACTGACAGGTCTGAGTGCTGGAATTTCGTCAAAGAGAGCCAGCATATACGACCTGTTTAAGGAATTCAGGCCCCCTTGATTAAACATATAGTTAAGAATGATACTGGGTTCTTCCGGAAATACTGGCTCTCTCATCGGTAAATTCCTATTTGAAACAAAGGCGCGGGTGGGATACCCCACTTGGGCCTGTCTTCCATTTGATTCGATGACAGGTGCCATATTAGCATAAACTTTAGATGCAGATAAAGTTTGTTTTGGCCAATTCAGAAGATTCATAAGATCTTCAACTAACAGGCCCTTGTAGGGATCTACAAACGCACTGGGACCCGACCTTATAGAGTCCTTAAAACAACCCAATTTTACAGATGGTTCATATATAATATGCCTCAGGTCAACTCTTCCTGGGCAACCCTGATTTAGATATCCACTTCCTATGTGCTCATTATTGTGGTCAGACATATTTAAAGGTGTTACATCTCCACCAGCACCCCAGATTTATGTATGTTGAGGTGCCTGTTTGAAACATATGCAAATGGTCCTTTGTCAGAATACTTTTCACAATTTCTTTTATTTCTGGTACTCCAAGATACCCGCATTCACCATTATTTTGATCCTTTAGTGGGACCTCATTTATAGCATGCAAATGAAAGTCTTCAGTCCTAGCTGAATGCACCTCACTACGACCTCCTCTCCAGACCTCAAGATGGATCTGGGGGAGGGACGTATTGTTTTCCATGGAGACTGAATCAGCACAAGCCTGAGGAGAGGATCTGTTGATTAGCAGGGAGCGTGAGTCTGTCCATTTAAATATGTTGAACACAGTGGGCTGATTGCCCTTCCCCTACATTTATGTTTCATTGCGTCAGTAAATCTTAATACAGAGGTCTTATTTAAGAGAGTTGGATCATTAACAGTTAGTTCTTCTACGTCCCTTTGATTAATATCGTGAAACTTTTTGGCTGACAAATCTGGCTGGAATTTGAGTTTCCCTACCTTCCTACAATCAGCATCCTCCAGACCAACCAACCAGGGGGACCTCTATTAGCTCACAATCTTGCAGGTCTAAAAGTGCAACCTGGTGCATATATTTTCTGGAAGAGGTGTTCAAACTCTTTGGTATTGTTTTCAGATTCTTTTTCCTTTCTTTTTTGGAATTCTGGCGTTTTGAACCTCCTTACAGGCAATGGTCCTGTTACCAGTTGCAGGTGTGGGGATTTCAACATCCCTCAAATCTATAATGTTACGTGGATTAACAAATTCAGTTTGACTAATTTGGTCAACCTGAGTCGTGGAGCTCCTGATAGATGTTCCTAAGAAACTGGGGGTGGGCCTTGATTGAAAGTCCTCCTTTGTTTCCTTAACCACAGAAATTAGTGAGGCTAAAAGGGTAGATGTTTAGAATAAACCTTTGGTGTATACTTTCATTTAATTTAGCATATTCCCTTGAATTGACTGCATAACAGCCTTATGGTTGTAACAAATCAAGTCCCCTAAGCTAAATGATACATGCCCCTGACTTTTTTCCTCGAGATGCTCCGACAATGCAAGCAGGGAAATCTCGCCCATCGAAAACAGAAAAGGAGTAGTCAATAAAGAATCATTAAGGGAAGTTTTTTTTTTTTTAAATATTTTTTATTTTCAAAATAAAACATTACAAACCAAACTTGCAGCATTATACATTACACACTGTAAACATCAATTAATGCCATGTTACTGCACTTCAAACCCTCCCCCCTCCCCCCAAGAGCTTATCAACCTTACAGTTCTGTGTACACTTGGTGGGGCCGGGCGTCGCCCCTCTCGGAAGCAGCCGGGTCCATCTCCGTGCCAAACAGTCCCGTAATTAACATTCTCCAAGCCGCCAGGTTGCCCACTTCTTCCTCCCCACAATTACCACACGCTTCCTGCCATACCACCGTTTCAGCCTCCGCCCACTTCTGCAGGTCCCACCACCATATCTCTATTCTTGGCCCATGGCGTTGCTTCCAACTCATAGCTATCCTTCTCTTAGCAAGTACATACGCCAGGTCTCTCAGTTTCCCGAGATGTTTGGTGTTCCGTGGTCTAGGGAACCCTCCCAGGAGGCAGGCCCAGGCCGTGTCAATGCGTAGCAGAACACCCTTATCTGCTAATTTCTGTGCCACTTCCCCCCAAAAGCCTTCAATCACTGGGCAGGACCAGAACATATGTGTCATACCTGCGTCTTCTTCATCGCATTTCGGGCATGCTTGTCTACCTGCGCTCGCAAACTTGGCTATTTTCTTCGGGGTCATATATGCTCTGTGCGTGAGGTACAGCTGTATTTGCTGCAATCTAGCATTCCTAGACACTTTCTTATGGTATCCCATGGCCCGTTCCCACATCCCATCAGTCATCTGTGCCCCCACTTCCGCTTCCCAATCGAGCCTCAAATCCATCAAGTCCTTCCCCACCCGGGTCATCACCACCTCATATAATCTGGAGATCTCATGCCCGCCCTCTGATATATCATATATCGTTCCGATCAGTGCGTCCGGATCTTCCGCTAGCACCGTCTCCGGCCAAGTCTTGCGGATGATCTGTACCAGCCTTAGATATGTAACATATTGGCCCCCGTGCAGCCCTGTTTCTTCACCCAGGTCTACAAATTCTCTGATGGCCCCATCCTGCCATATGTCTCCCAATGTGGCCAGCCCAACCGTTTCCCAATATGTCCTGATAATTTTCCTGAGCTGGCTGTCCCCCATAGTTAGGGCGGCCAGTGGCACATGCGGGGAACACGGGCACGGGTTCTCAATCAACTGACACATTCTGCGCCAAATTCTCCACCCCAACAGCAACATACATGGGCGTCCTTGCAAGTCCGACCTAGGGAACCAGACGACCTCCTTTAGATAAAACGGGGCGCAGTCCCTCCCAACCAGCCTAGACTCAGGAGTTTCCTCATCAGAGAGCCATTTGGTCACGTATTGCAGCTGGCTGGCCACATAATAGGCCTCAAAGTTCGGCAGCTTGATGCCTCCCCTATCGTGGAAATTTTGCAGTTTCCACAAGGCCACCCTGTTACGGATGCCGTGCCACAGGAAGTCCCTACATACACTATCAAGTTTGACAAAGAACTTCCTGGGTATCAAGTATGGTATATTGCTGAAAAAGTGCAAAAGCCTGGGCAGGACCACCATTTTGAGCATCGCCCCCCGGCCCACCATTGCCAGCGGCAGCTTCTCCCAAAACCGCATACTATCGCGGATTTTCTTTACCGCCGCCTCGGTATTGTGCAAGTGTTCTTCCTTCACAGCATGATATACATCAATTCCGAGGTAACGGAAAGACTCAGTTGCCCAGGGCACGGGCAACACCGGCAACCGTTCCAGAGGGACCCCAATGAAGCTCCCCAGCGGGAACATGCTCGATTTACTGGGATTAACCGCTATGCCGGACAGCTTCGCATACTTTTCCATGACCTCTAAAATGTACTGGAAGTTTTCTTCCGGATACTTCAGGTACAACAACAGGTCGTCAGCATATAGGGATATCAAATGGGTCTCTCCTCCCACCTCGATGCCAACCAAGTCATATTGTTGTCTGAGGTACACCGCCAGGGGCTCCAGGGCCAATATGTACAGCATCGGGGACCAGGGGCATCCCTGTCTGGTGCCTCTGCTAAGTCACCACCTTTTGGATATCACAGATCCCGTGCGCACCCTGGCCAGTGGCTCGCTGTACAGTAGTTTCGCCCACCTCACGTAGCCAGGCCCAAACCCGTACCCCTCCACGGCCGCCAGCAACCACGGCCACCTCACTGAATCAAATGCCTTAACTGCATCTAGGGACACCTTCATCACTTCTGTTCCCCTCTTCAATCACCCGGTGAAGTCGCCTGTGATTGTGAGTTATGTTTCTGTTGGGGACATAGCCCGTCTGATCCGGGTGTATCAGTTTACTGATGACCCTTCGTAGCCTGTTGGCCAGGACCGCCGTCAGGATCTTGCTGTCCTGGTTCAACATCGACAGCGGCCTATACGATCCACAGCTTTGTCGGGGTTTATTAGGCTTGGGGAGCGGCACTATCAGCGCTTCTCTGAGCGTTTCCGGTAACCGACCCTTCTCGAAAGATTCATTGAACATTTCTAGCATCGGGGGGAGTATCTCTGCCCCATACACTTTATAAAACTCACTCGGGAGTCCGTCCGTGCCCGGGGTCTTACAAGTGGGCAATCCCTTCACTACCTCCTCCAGTTCCTCTAGTGTGATAGGTGCGTCCAGCTCCTCTCTTTCTTCATCACTAATCTTGGGCAGCTCTATGTCTTCCAATGTATTTCTGATCTCTGCCTGATATTCTCCCCCTTTGTCCTCATACAGTGCTCTATAATAATCAAGGAAGGCTGCATTAACTCCTTCCTGGGTGTCTACCTCCTCTCCGTCCTCTCCAACTATCATTCTGATCGGGGGCCTAGGGGTTTCTCTCTTATATAGCCATGCCAGTAGGCGGCCAGTTTTGTCTCCACCCGCATGCTGCCTCTCAACATATTTCCTATAGTTAAGGTTACAGAGCCTTTCCCAAAGCTCCGAACACCGCTGCTGCAACGCAAGTACTAGGTCTGAGTCCCCTCCTGCCTCGCTACATTCGCGCTCCAATTGTCTCTCCGCCTTCTCTAGTTCCATCAGAACCCCACCCTGCAGGCCCTTCGACTTGGAAATAGCGTCCCCTTGTAACACAACCTTGAATGCCTCCCAAAGTGTACCAGCCGAATCTACACTGCCCGTATTAACCTCAAAGTACCGCTGGATCGCCTCCCTGATATCCTCCCTAAAAACCGTGTCCCTAAGCGCCTCCGCATGGAGGCGCCATGTAGGTATCCGTACACGAGGGCGGCCATACTGCCAGGTCAACACTAAGGGCGAGTGGTCTGACAGGACCCTCGCTTTATATTCAATTTGAGTGGTCGCCATCACCACTTCTGACGTGGCAAAGAAGTAATCCAATCTCGTGTGTAGGCGCTGTGGAGCAGAGTAGTGAGAATACTGCGAGGTATCAGGGTATTTCAGTCGCCAAACATCCGCCAGCCCAAAGTCGCCCAGAAACGTCTGTAATACTCTGGCCGCCGCGGTGGGCCGATCAATCCTATCATCGGACCAATCTGCCCTTGGGTCGAGAACACAGTTAAAGTCCCCTCCCCAAATGATCGCTCCCCCCACGCATGTGCCCAGACGGGTGCATAGGGTCCTGAAGTATGCAGCAGCATTTTGATTTGGGGCGTATGTGTTAATAATGCAAACCTCTCTATCCTCAACCAGGGCTCTGAGCATAACCAGCCTGCCCTCCGTGTCCACCTCCTGCCACGTGACTCTGAACGGAACGTGCGGTGCTACCCAGATTAGCACTCCCCTGGCATAGGCAGAGTACGGGGAGCCCACCACCATGCCACTCCACTTTTTCTCAACCAGTTCTAACTTGTGCCGGTTCAGGTGTGTTTCTTGCAATAGTGCAATGTCAATCCTCTGCCTTTTGAGGTACAACATAACTTTATTCCTTTTTAAATAACTATTAAGTCCCCTGACATTCCAGGTGACAATCTTAAGGTCTCCCATGGCAAGTACGTTCCTCCCTGCCTCCCATGTAGCGACCCCCAACCGCCCACATGACACAGATAGCGTTTCGGTCCAGTAACTCCTCATATAAGCTCAAACTCCCTTCAACTATATACACAACTAAACCCCAACTTCCCTCCCCTCTCCCCACCCGTGCCTTCCCCAACATCACACACCCCAACTGCTGCTCAGCTCCAGCATCAGAGCTCAGGCACCCCCACATCTAGCTCCGCAAGCACCGGTCGGTGAACGGAGCCCAGTAGGGTGAGGTCACCCTAACGGCCACCCAACTAAAACTATTGTGGGGTAGAGAGTATCGCCCCGTAGGGCTCCCGATCAAATAAACATTCACAGTGTCTTGACAAAATAGTGCAATCATCTGACCTTCTTTACCGAAGGTGTCACACCGACTATATTCAAGTCCCTCGAGCCACGCCATCTTGCGACGCCATTTTATGATTCCCGTATCTCTTCAGAGCCCTTTCTGGGCCGAACTTCTGATTCCTGGGGGCATCCTTGCGCATCGAGCCATCCCATAGCATCCTCCGGGGTTTCAAAAAACAAAGTTTTATGTGCATGGAAGACCTACAATTTTGCTGGATAGAGTAACATATATTTGTGGCCCGCTTCTCTCAGCCTCCGCTTTACAGACCCGAAGTTCATGCGACTACGTTGTACAGTCAGAGTATAATCTGGATAAGCCGTGATGTTTGCCCCTCCTCTCGTGATCGTCCCTCCTTTACGGAAGTATTCCAGTATCCTCTCCCGGTCGCGGTAGTTAAGGATTTTGGCGATCACAGGCCTAGGCGGGTTCCCCGGAGGTGGCCTCCTAGTTAGGGCTCTATGTGCTCTTTCTACTGCAAATCCTTGAGATAGGGCCCCTCCAGGTATCTCCTGTAAGAACATGGATTTGATGAAATCCGTAGGGTCACGGCCCTCGATCCCCTCCGGTAGGCACACGATGCGGATGTTGTTGCGACGGGCTCGTCCCTCAGCCTCCTCCGCTCTGCTCTCCAGGTTGCCAATCCTTTGTGTCAGGGCATGCAAATCGGCCTTATGAGTGGCGCAATCTGCTGTATTCGGGCCAACTTCTTGTTCAAGGGACTCCGTGCGCTCCGCCAGGGCCCTGACATCTTGTCGTAGCAGATTAACGTCCTCTTGGACCTCCCCAACCTTGCGGTCCAATGCAGTCTTTAGTTCAGTAACGGCCAGTTCCAGCTTTGATTCCCAGGCCGCCCTCAGTTCCACAATCGCCGCCAGGATTTCTTGGTTGGTGCACGAGGACGTCGTGCCACTCCCAGCCAGCGCATCCTTACTTTTGGTAGTGTCCTGGCTCGGGGGAGTTTTAGTGAAATCGTCTAAGGTAGGCTGTTTCACCTTCGGCCGCACCGGCCTGCTCGACATGACTCAGGAAATCGATCGGTTGCTAAAGTAGCAAGTTTGTGTACAGTGCACCTTCACAGCCAGGCCATCGTTCAACTCGCTCCTATTCGAGTCCCGGGCCCTGGTCGGCCATTTTGAGTCGCCCTTTGTTCGCGGGGTCTTTTAACTCGTAGCCACCGATCTCCGTCGCCGTTGATCCTATTCTCTCCAGAAGTTCACAATGCGTGGCCAATACCTTCACACACCATCATGTGTATCGTCGGTGGTCAGCGATCCGTCGTACCGCACATATTTGCCCGGATCGTTGCAGGATCTCGGGAGCTCCTCCAGAACGCGTCCTCCTACATGGCTCTCGTAGCCACGCCCCCCTCATTAAGGGAAGTTGGTAGCGGCAGGGCCCGTGATGCAGCTTCTATCCCCATTATTTGGTTATGAATCATTTGAAGTAAAGAATTTATATCCTGAATAGGGATCTGAAATGGGTCATTAGAGATGGTGCTGCGATAATTGTCCATAGCAGGAGCCTTCTCAATGGAACTAACCCCATCAGAGTTTAGACAAGCCGAGATGGAATCAACCAGCTCTGGGGAAGGGGGAAGAGGCAGGGCCATTGCCCTCGACAAACTATTCCTTCTGGTGGTAAAAACTAGAGGTGCACTGATAATATCCATCCTGGATGAAATTGTACGTTCTTCGATCTTCCAGATAATTTGCAACAGATTGTTAAAGCAAACAAGTGAATACAAAAGAGGAATTTGAATATTGTGTCTCGTAAGAAAAGCAAATTAGGTGAACACAATACTCCTTTAGTCCATTAGTATTATTACAATGGCATGTTTAACTGCTTTTCGCTTCGACAAAAACATAAGAGCGTAAGCACCTGCCACCTCCCTGCAAGCCAACAAACATCCAACAGCACTCAAGAGGCACTCCGGGATGCGCGCACGCAGATGCACGTGGCCCGTGGGTTAAATGCTGTGCGGGCGACTTGTAGGTGGGGCTTTGGTATCACAATATGAAGTTAATTTTAATGTTAAAATAAATAACAGAATAAAAGTAGTTTTAAATCTAGTGAATGTCCAATACATGTGTTGCAAAGATCCATTGTCCAGTAGATACAGTGAATTAGGGAGTTTTCAGTACCTTCTGTTTCGGCGAGATTCCAAATGCCGGGAGCAGCTAGGCAGCCAACTGCACTCAGGAGGCACGCCGGGGTGCACGCGCGTGTGGATGCACGTGGCCCAGGGGTTAAATGCTGTGCTGTGCTTGGCGGCTTGTAGGCGGGGCTTCAGTATCGCAATATGCAATTACTTTTACTTCAGTTTCAGCGAGATTCAAAATGCAGAGAGCAGCCAGGCAGCCAACAGCACTCAGGAGGCACCCAGGTAGAAAACTGAAATAAGATTTATTTGAAGGGAAGGTAGGAAATGAAAACATGATCAAACCTCTTTTGTCACTAATACGGACTCTACTACAATCCTGTGACCACCTGGCATGACATAAACATATGTGACATTTCCTGTCAGTGTAAGGAGAAGCACACCACGTAATTATTTGGAGGCAAGCAGGAGATTTGATTACATTCAGTGGCTGTAAATGACAGTGCCATAGTGGTCGTGACAAACAATAGTTGCAGAGAAAAAGTATTTTTCTTGGTAGGAAGGAGGAGATCATATTCAGTGTCTGTAACAGATTTATATTTTTAGAGGCAATCCTTTAGTGGCCATATGTGACAAGGGCAGGATCCTGACCTTGGCAAGAGAGGATGGGAACCCCTCTCAGCCTGGGGTGGGAGGCCTACTAGGAAGGAATCCAGAGCTAGTCCAACTAGTGAGGATTGGGCAGTCGAGAGGGCCCCATTCCCCTCCTCCCCCAGTACCTCTCTGTATAACAGCTGAATCCACTTGCACCCCCACACCCCCATTCTCTGGAATACCATATAAAAAGCATTGCACCATTTTTGCAACTAGCAGTGTTTCTTGAGCCATCTGTGTCACGTGGTGTCAGTGGTGGGATCTTTTAAGCCCTGATACAGAAGCGACCAACAATAGAAGGAACACGGATGAAAAGTGAGAGAGCAAAGATTCCTGGGTGACCACAAGTACTGAACCAATTGACCAGGCTGTCTCGAAATGTGAGCTGGTTTTGATTTCTCCGTCTGGATCCACTACTAGAAGAAACAGAGGACTCCAGTGAGTCTACCGCATCAGACAGCCTGACTGACCCATCTGGCCATACCACAGAAGCAACCATACTGGCAGAGGGCTCTCAGAAAAGTTTGCTAGGACAGATCAGAGAAACATGATAAAGAACCAGTCAGTCAAAATTATACCAAGCCAGAAGCATTCAATTACAAAGTTCTCTGAGTAGCCTAGCATTCCAGCAGTGGAGAAAAACTACAAGCTCAGATGTAGAAGAAGAGGTGTAGTAGTGCCCTCAAGTCTTGAAAAGACCCATTTCTCTAAGATACAATCAATTTCACACCCGTGGACGACCTATGAGGAGCCTTGGTGGAAGGTCAACTAACTATCAGTTGACAACATCAGGAAACCCTTGCAGCTTTACAAGGTGTGATTATTGAGAGGTGTGAGCAACCCACAGTACCCCCAGTGATCCTACAGAAGCTTGACACCGGAGAAGATCCCTCTGTTCTCTTTGTAAACTTCAAAAGAGTCACAGAAACTTGCAGGGCCATACCTACTGCATTCACTGTGCTAGCTACATCACCCTTTTGTTGATGGAGGAAGCCCTACATGTGTTCCAAGCCCTGAATCCTGATGGGAGAACTTCTTATGGTGAGTTGAAGCGAGGCATCCTTGAGAGATTATGTCAGCAGGAGGAGCACTACTGGTTTTGCCTTTGTCACCTCCACCTCCAACAAGGATCAACTCCCCGATAGTTGCCTTATTGAGTCAGGGATATATTCTGTAAATGGTTGGCAGAACGCTTGAAGAAGTGAAAGGCATGCTGGTGTTGAAGCAATTCATAGACTTCCTGCCCCATATCTGAAAAAAGGTTATCTGACAACTTGATGAACCAACCTTAAAAGAGGCAATACAAACAGCTAATGCTCACCAGAAAGCTATGTATACCAGGGAAACAACAACAAGGTTGAAAACCTGTGGTCATAAATTGGTCAGAGGGAAAAAAGAAGGGAGTCTGGGCATAAAGAAACCAAGCCCTATCCATCTAGAATCTGAATCCAAGACAAGGCCTGCATTCCAGGCAGCCTGGAGGACACCAGAAGTGATAACATAATATGCATATATGGGAATGTTGGACACCGGGCCCAATTTTGACCTAGAAAAGGCAAGGAGGAGCCAATGGAGATTGGGCTTCTTAACACAGCCACACATTCTCTACTAGTTGCAGAGGAGCCACCAAAAGGGACAGAAGAGTTATTTGAGCGGGAATACCTGACCAACCTGTTTCCCGAGGAAGAGGAATAACCAGGCCCAGGGGATGGACCATTTGTGCCACAAGAGAGACCAACAAGAAATGATATCTTCCCATCTGGGTTCAAGGTCTTCCTGCCAAAGCTCTGTTTGATGTGGGCATCAATAGAACCTCTATCCAGTCAGACTGGGTTGCCTGTGAGGAATTACATCAGGGGTCCTTGACCCAGATAATATGCGTCAATGTAGACATGGATTTATATCGTCAGGCTAACATCACCCTCTAAGTACTACAGAAAGAAGTCAAGATGCCCATGATAGTAATGATTTGACAAACACAAGAAGAGGTTCTATTGGGTACCCACTTCCATCTTTTTCATGAATGCCTCAGAGAGACACAAAATCCCAATAATCCTTCACATGGGCCGGGGAACATGTTAGCTAGTGATCAGGGAGAGGGTACCCTGAGCTTGTCAAGAGGGAATGTTAACCCCTCTCAGCCTGCATATCAGGGAGGAATCCAGAGTCAGATCCCACCACTGAGGACGGTGGCAGTGGAGAGGGCCCCAATTCTTGCCCCCAATGTTCCTTGATATATCTAAGCAGTCACAAATTGCACCATCTCATGCCTCTTGAACAAAATGCTTTCCAGGTGTTCCCTCTCTTTCTCAGACCCACCGTAAATCGCACTTCAAAATGGGAATACCAATAGAGACACAGCAACCTACCAGCACCCCACACTAACCTCATCTCCACTTCTGAATCTGCATATTGGCACCATGAGAGAGGGAGAGAGAGAGAGAGAGAGAGAGAGAGAGAGAGAAAGAGAGAGAGATAGAGAGAGAGAGAGAGAGAGAAAGAGAGAGAGAGAGAGAGAGAGAGAGAGAGAGAGAGAGAGAAGGCAGACAGTGAACCACAGAGGTACACACTGCTAAACGCACTACTCTATATTGCCAGCAGATGCTGCACCAAGGTTGCTACAAAACCCCTAGACCATCAGGATTTTACCACTTGCCAAAATACCCACAGATTACTACACTTACCAATGGAGGAGATACCAAAAGACCCACTAAAAAGGCCCTTAACACTATGAAATTCAGGCTATCAATTCTACATTTTGGTGGCCCTGCATGGAGAAAATGGCTGATGCTTAACCCGCTATTTAAAAATGATACTTCTTGTAGCATCTCCCTAGCGAGGAAGACAGGGCCAGATTGTCCTGGGCAAATGACCCAATGGGAGAATGTAGGGGCACCTAAATAGGGCAACAGGAAGCAGGAAAGTGTGGGTTGTTCAGTTGGGGTGAGAAGAGGAGGAGGAGGAGGCAGAACAAAAGACCATCAGGAGAAAGGATGGTGGACTGCAGAGTGGAGGGATTAATAGAAATAGTGAGGTAATGGTTGGTGAGAGTAAGTAGTACTGTTTGGTGAGTGTGCATGCATGGGTAGCGAGTGAGATTATTAACAGAAGAGTAGGGAGTGAGTGGGAAGTGATTTAGGGTGAAAGGAGAGTGACTGAGAAGAAGGTGGGGTCGAGGGGTAGTACTAGTCATGTAGAGGTGCGAGTAGTATAGTGCAGGATGGAGTGGTAGTGTGGACCAGGGAGTAGGGAGCAGAAGTGTGGAGGAGGGAATCATAGTGTGGAGAATGAAGGAGTAGTATTGAGAAGGGAGCAGCGTTGTGGGGAGTGAGTACTTCTGTGGAGGAAGTAGTTGTAGTGCTGTTGAAGAAGTACTAACATCAGAAGAGTGCATAGTGAGTGACATCAGATGGGCAGAGGAAGACATCGGGAGCCGAAGAGGTGGCGGTGGAGAGTAGCAAGCAAATAACATCAGGCAGAGGAGGGCATGAACATCATAGGAAGGAGACCGAATTGGGCAGAAGGTTTTAAAGGCACCATCCACTAGCCCTGTTTAAATAACTTACCCTTGGATAATGTAGGGCCAGTTTAGGAAGTCTCTGAGGAAGTTTAGACGGTTGTAGGTCAAATGGTCGAATCTAAATGGTCAACAGGACAAATGGTCGACACCAAAAGGTCGACAGGTCAAATGATAGAATTTTTTTTTTTGTTTTTTCACTTTTTTTTTGGCTGGTGTCCCCCCCAACCCTGTTTTTTTTGGGGGGGTCCCCCCAACCCCCTTTTTTTGCTAAAATCCCCTTTTTTTCCCTAAACGAAAACCTAAAGAAATATATATAACTAAAAAATAATTCAATCATTTGTCCTGTCGACCAAATTGTGTCAACCATTTGTCTGTCGACCATTTGTCTGTTGACCATTTGACTAGACACCAGTTTAGACAGATAAGACGTTCTGACTTTAGGTTCTCATCATTAGAATAAGTCAGAGCCTACACAGTAATGGTCAATATTCGATATATACTAAGCTGGGCAGCAGGCACGCCAGGGATACGGAGGATCCCAGGGCCTTTGAAATAACACATAAAAACCCTTAAACCTTTTCTGTGTCTCGGAGTGTTTCTTGAGCCATCTGTGACACCATACTTTATATTTATATGTATTGAACATTTTGGATGTCATTGTGAAAGGAAATAGTGTACATGGGAAGCAATAAAGAGGAGAGAGTCCATCCCAGGGTATGGTGTGCTTACCAGTTAATGTGCGGGTAGTTCAAGAGAGACAGAGAAAGAGGACAGACAGAAATAATTGAAACAACTCGCTGTACTTGGCATATCATTCACCCATGAAGTGATGTCTCTTTTTCTGCCCACTTTGCTCTTTTTCTCACTTTCACAGTCGTTCTCCCTCTCTGTGGACAAGGGCCGTATTGTCAAGTGTGCTCCCTCTGTGCTTTTTTTCAGTGCTGTCTAGAAGGTTTTCGCTGTCTTTCTCTCTGCAGTCTATTTTAATTTTTGTATATGTTAGTGTGGCCTTCCTCTCTCTTTCTCTCTCCCTCTCGTTGCTCTTTTGGTGTGATTTTGCAGGCTCTATTTTGCCTGTCTCTGTGCCAGTGGCCTACAGGCGCACTCTCTCTGTCAATATGGTATGGCTTTTTGCTCCCTATCCCCCTTCTGCTTAGTGTCTAATTCACCCTCGCCCCTATTTCTCTCTCCCCGTGTCCAGGATCGGACTGGCCTATAGGGCAATGCCCGAATTGCATGACCAAAATGCGAGTGACAGCCAGTTTCTTTGGTCAAAATGGGCCAGATTTTGGACAAAAGTGGGCCACTTTAATTATTTGATTCACTAAGCAGCTAGTAGTTTCGATCAGTGCTCCTGAACACATATCCTTTAAAATGCAGAATTTTCAACAAATTTGATCAAATAACTCCCCACTAGGGAACCACTCAAACAGTCTGCCAGAAAAGGAATGAATTGCGATTTGCAATTGTGGGCTACTTTTTATTTGGTGCCCGGGCCAGTTTTGTGCCCCAGTCCGACCCAGCCGTCTTTGTCTCACCCCCCTATTTCGCCCTATTTCTTCCTATCGTCCTATCTACTTGTTCCCTTCCCATTTTCTCTGTGAGTGCATCACTCGCTCTCTCTTAGTCTGTGTCTCTCCCTCCCTCTTTCCCTATATCTCTCCCACTCTCTCCCTTCTATTGTGTGTCTCTCAATTAAACATTGCCTTGGTGGTCACAGAAGAAACAAATTGTTGGATGTAATTTATGCACGCACCACCCTTTCCCAAAAAAAAGGAGACACATTAGTGTGTATTCTTAGCAAAAGAAGCCTATAAAAAGAGTATTCGTTTATCGTACTAACTTTGTAAACTAGGTGCAATGTTAATTTCTAATGATCTCTTCCAGTATATTGTAGTTATAATAATAATGTTTCAATTGTCTTACTGAGCGCCTTGTTACCATTCTGAAGTCGCTAGAAAAGGTTCTTGTGGATCCACTAGCACCATGTGATGAAATAATTGTATCCCACAGAGAAATTATTAATCATCACATAGTTTATTTCAACGATTGTCATAAAACAAACGTAAATGCATAACAATTTACGAAAACACAATAGCAACATTAATGACCCCAACACACTACATTCAATTTTTATACACACTCCAAAAGTGCAATGACTTATAAGAATTCTTGATTCAGTTCATACAATGATTAACAAATAAATAGATTTATGAATCAAATGTATCCCCATGTTACGAAACCATGCGATGCAATTAGAATTTCTATCACTGAAAAGAACGAGTGGTATAACTCTGACTGTAAAAAAGTTAAAACTTGTACTACTCTCTAACCTGTACTCTAACACTCCTTCTGTTCTGATTCTCCTTGAACTCTCTTCTGCTTTTGACAGAGCCAACCACTTCCATCCTCCTTCCACACAGACCTTGCCAACTGCAAACAGGCCCTTTTCTCTCCATTACCTCACTCTCTACCTGTGGCATCCCTCAGGGCTCTAGCCTATCACCTTGGCTCTTCAACATCTACCTGGCCCCTCTGGCCCACCTGATCTCCACTTTCTTCCCTCATTTCCAGTGTCACGTAGATGAAACACAGCTCTCTTTCAAGCTGCCTTCCGCTACCTCCGCCTCCTCCTCCCTCATACCTGACTGCCTGACTGCTATTCAGGCATGGTGCTTTGCCAATGATATCTGCCTTAATGCCAGTAAGACAGAGATTCTTCTCATTGGGACGCTTGCTTCTTGTTTCCCCTGACTATTTGGCATAGTACTTTAGACAATATCAATACATTTTTGACATGGCTTAATCAATGCCATACTTCTATCACATTCACCATGACAACAAGTAATATTCAGATATCGTTCTTGGATCTTCTCATTCCACATCAAGCCAATAAACTCATTTGTTCACTATACACTAAATCCACAGATCGCAATACTCTTTTGCATTTTGACAGCTTTCATCCACGCAATCAAAAAGAAAGTCTTCTGTATTCCCAGTTCCTCAGACTAAGGCGGAACTGTACTTTACTCCCTGACTATGACCACCATGCCCACAATCTAAGTACTAAATTCAGACAGCATGGATACCCCAAAAAGCTAATTTCGGATTCCTATAAACAAGCTAGTTTCACTCCTCGTGAAATTCTTTTTGAACCAAAAAACAGCCAGCCCAAGATAAATTGGTATGTGCCTTGACATACAGCCCACATACCTATCTGATAAAAAAAATTATTAAAACATTTTGGTCTGTGGCACAGATATTGTTGCCCGAAGAACCACTACCGATCGTCGCTATGAAAAGACAAAAAAATCTTAGGGACCAATTGGTCCATGCTGCTTCAAAAAAAAAACTCCAGATCAATAACAACTGGCTGAGACTTACGACCTCTCACGGGCCATTTCCCTTGCGGTTCCTGCTCTGTCTGTAAGTTTGTGTACAAAACCAAAGCCTTCACCGTTGATGGCAAAACTTGGGACCTATGGTTCCACACCAACTGTGAAACACTGTGGGCTATCTATTGTACAGAGTGTCCATGTGGGCTTAAATACATTGACAAAACATTTCGGCCTGTCCACACACGCATCACGGAACATCGATCCCGCATTAGATGCAAATCAATTAATTCAACTTTAGTGAGTCATTACATGGAAAATGGCCACTCTACGGAAGACTTACGCTGGTGGGTTATTGATGTTGTCAAAGACGCTGCTAATCCACACCAATCATTGGCTAACAAAGAAGCTCAGTGGATTTTTCTTCTTGATACCATTGATCGGGGCCTCAACGAAGCATCTCCTATTTGGTAGGCGCCTGACCTTTTGGAGCCATTTGGCAATATATAGCTTCCTGACTGTTTAGGGCGACATATGTGGTCAGACGTGTGGTCTTTCATGTCATCAACAGAA